>NC_040100.1:3953982-6453982 GCF_003369695.1 Bos indicus x Bos taurus
AAAACTCTTTTTAAAAATAATCTTTTGGCCATGCCACAAGGCATGTGGGATCTTAGTTCCATAACCAGGGATCAAACCCATCTCCCTGCATTGGCGGCATGGAGTCTTGACCACTGGACCGCTAGGGAAGTCCCTCAGGATAAATGTTGTAACTGTTTCTCGTGAACAGGATGTCAAGTCACCAAACCAGCTGTGATCTCCAGGTTGGAGCAGGGGCAAGAGCCGTGGATGGAAGAGGAAGAGATCCTGAGATGGAGCTTTCCAGGTGAGAGAACCAGTGTGCAGGGGGACAGAAGACATTGGGGTCTCAGAAGGTCACAAAGCAGAATCTCTGATTTTTATTTCAGGCAACTGTGTTAAAAGCCTTGACTCTTTGCAAGGAACTGTGGACAGCTGGCCGAAGACCTTGAGATGCCCAAATGATTTCTGCTACCTGTACCCATCACGTCACTGCATGATCACTTGCCCTCCCATGGATTTTAGAGAAAGACATTCTTTTAAAATTTATTATTTCTTTCTATTCTGCCACCCTCTTCTAAGACCTTGCCTTCTCAGTCTTTCTCTAGAATCTTTAGGCTTACACTTTCCCTGGTTATGACACAGGCTTTCTCAAGCTCTCAGATATGTGTAGATTTGCCCTATTTTAGGAGAAGGCAATGGCACCCCACTCCAGTGCTCTTGCCTGGAAAATCCCATGGACGGAGGAGGCTGGTGGGCTGCAGTCCATGGGGTCGCTAAGAGTCGGGCACGACTGAGCGACTTCACTTTCACTTTTCACTTTCATGCACTGGAGAAGGAAATGGCAACCCACTCCAGTATTCTTGCCTGGAGAATCCCATGGACGGGGGAGCCTGGTGGGCTGCCGTCTATGGGGTCGCACAGAGTTGGACACGACTGAAGCGACATAGCAGCAGCAGCATTTTTTTTTTTTTGGCCATGATGTGTGGCATGCAGGATCTTAGTCCCCAGATCGGGATCAAACCCATGCCCCCTGCAGTGGAAGCAGAGTCTTCACCACTGGACTGCCAGAGAATTCCTGTACCACTCATTTTTATTTTAGTTTTCTAAAATAGTTTTCTCTGCTTCACTTTGAAATGCCTCAAAAAATGTATTTGCTATCTTTTATATGACTTTAAATTCATCTTTCAAGACCATGTATGTAATGATAACCTGTCCCCATTTTGTCCGATAGGTTATAACTAAAGCTTTTCCCCCATCTCAGTGTATTCCCATGGGGAGCCGAGCCCTTGTTTCTGCAGGATACACATAATGTGTATCAACTAACCCTTTCTCCCTTCTAGGACAAGGATCCTTTCTCAAGTATCCATTCAGGGTGGTTGTTTTTAATCAGGGGTGTGCAGCAGAATCACTGGGGAAGCTTTAAAAATGCCCCTGGCTGGTCCCAGCCCAGAAAATTCTGCTGGGAAAGATCAGCCAAGGGAGTAGGAAGTGTGTGTAGTAGGAATAGGATTATCATAATTTAATATGGGCACTCAGGTTTGAAACCACAGTTAATCCTCCTTCCAAACACTACTTTTTAAAAAAAGTTTTACTTTTTATTTTTTCCCAAACGTTTCTGAAATAGTTTAGTCCTACCGTGTGCTCCTGAAGGCTCAGTTGGTAAAGAAACTGCTTGCAATGCAAGAGACCAAGGTTCGACCCCTGGGTCGGGAAGATCCCCTGGGGAAGGGAACAGCAACCAACTCCAGTATTCTTGCCTGGAGAATCCTTGGACAGAGGAGTCGGGTGAACTACGGTAGTCCATGGGGTGGCAGAGTCGGACACGACTGAGTGACTAACACTTTCATGGTGCTCCTGGAAAGATAAACACGTCTGTGACCTTGTTGTTCTTTTTCCTAGAAGTTTCCCAAGTTGATAGGCAACGGGAACACGGAGAGGAACCTCTGAAGCAAGTAGAACTCCCAGACAAGAAACAACTGACCCCGGAAGGGCACCACGCACCTAACACGGTTGGAAAAAACACCTCTCAGGACACAGACGTCGTCCCTTCAGAACAACAGGCCCCTCGGTGTGAGTCGTGCGGCGCCGCCTTGCCGGGCAAGGCGGACGTCACTGTCACTCCCAGCGCGTACCTTGCGAGGAGGAGGTTCGAATACGATGCACAGGGGAACCTGTTTCTCTACTCGAAGCTGGACCCTCCCCGTGCCGGGGCGCGCCCACGCCACTGTAACCGGTGCCGAGAAGCCGTAAGCCGTGCCCAAGCCCTTAATGCCGACCAAGGAGCCCACAGTAACGAGGAACCCCGCAAACGCACCGCAGGCGGGAAGGGCCTCTCCCACAAGTCAAGACTCATTGCCCGTCACAGAGTCCGCAGAGAACAGCCACCCTCAGGGCGGAAGTTCCGGGGGGGAGGCGGTCCGCCCCGGCAAACATCCGGGAAATCTGACGGACCCGAAACGCCGCCGAAACAGGAAATGCCTTAGAAAGCTCTTAGGGGAGACGAACTTGTGCATCCCCCAGACCGTTCTGACTGGAGAGAAGCCTTTCAAGTGTTCCGGCTGTGAGGAGATCTTCTCCCACAAGTCGCGCCTCATCGAATACCACAGATGTCACACGGGAGAGAAGCCCTACGGTTGCCCAGAGTGTGGGAAGTACTCGTCCCAGATGTCCTGCCTGATCATCCATCAGAGAGCGCACACCCGGGAGAAGCCCTGCGCGTGCGGCCGGTGCAGCAAGGCCTTCTTCCGGAAGTCGCACCTCATCCTCCATCAGAGGATGCACACGGGAGAGAAACCCTACCAGTGCGCCAAGGCCTTCTTGCAGAACTCTTGCCTCCTCATCCACGAGAGGACCCACATGGGCAGGAGGCCCTACGAGTGCTCTGCCTGCGGGAAGACCTTCGCCCAGGAGGCAAACCTCCTCTGACACCACAGGATTCACACCCGGGAGAAGCTGTATGGACAGGGTGAGACAAGGCTTTCATCACGAATTCCCAGCGCACTGAGGAATGAAGACCCTGTGGACTTTGTGAAGGTGGAAAACCCCTTCGCCGGGAGGTCCAGGGCTAACTGTGGGCAGAGCGTCATACCAAAGTGAAACCCTAACAATTTAGAGAATCAGGAAAAGCTTATTATTTTTTAAATTTTTAAATCTTTTTGCCACACCACCATGGCATGTAGGATCTTAGTTGCCTGACCAGGGATCAAAATCGTGTGTCCTGCATTGGAAGTGCAGAATCTTAACCACTGGACCCACCAGGGAAGTACTGAAAAGCTTATTCTCTTAAAACTAAGAAGGGTAATGACTCTGTAGAGGGATTTAGTCTTATAGGATAAACTTAATTATGAAGTGTATCTATGTCTCATAGTAACTATGGCTGTTGAGCTCTGAAGTCAATGAATAAGTTAAACTGTTAAGACAGCATATTGAATAAGGCTGAATGAGGCACAGAACAATCCCAGGGGTATACAGGGGCTATGTTCCTGGACATGTTCCATAAAAATAATTTTACTTATTTTTGAATTGCATTTATATTTGAACACAATTGTGAACTTGTAGATGTAGATACCATAATATGGAGGATGACATCTATCAAGAGTTTCCACACTAATTACACCCTTTTGTCTTTAATATATGTTATAACTGGAACATTCCAAATTTACTACTCAACCAGAAGTCTATACACAGTACCACATACCATTTGGTTTTTTGTTTGCTGGCAGATATTACAGAGCACCCCTTGGATCAGGAAGCCAGCAACTTCATGAGGTACCCTCATCTCTGTCATCTAGTTCATAAGTCATGTTAAATGTGCAAGGTTGGGGCTCCCTTTTCTGGCATTATAGTGGACCATCTAAAGTGAAAAACGTTCCACTAAAAGAAAAGTGAGACTTCAAATATGTATTGGCTCAGATTTAACAAAAGACATGCATTAGCATGCATATATGCGTGCAGTATATATGTGTAAATATGTATATGTATATACATGCAATAGATGCCTAGCTGAGTAATTAGAAATATTCACATCTAGATGTACTCGATGTATATCTGTTGAGAGTTTAGCTACATTGCTCGCTGGTATTGCTGCCTCGTCATCCATCATATTTGGTCAAGAGGCTGCAGGGACCTTAAGCTGATAATAGTAGCCCCTCAAACAAGGACATGACCAATGGCAGCGATAGGCCACAAGCAGATATAAGTCCCTGGTGTGACTTCCAGCCCTTATGATCAGCAGCCTGCCTCCCAATGTCTGTGTGCCTTATACCTCTCAGCCGGCACCCTGTGAGCTCATCAGAACCCTACTCTGTGGGTTTGAATTGACTGATATGGTCCTAACCCAGCAACCCCAGAGCATATCTCCTGTGGGCCCAATAAAGGCCTGTGTACCAAGTCCAGTCTGTCTGCACTCCATCTTGACCTCCCCTCCAGGCATGCTGTGGACTCAGTCCAGGCCCTGTGAGTGTTAAACGAGTCTATTTCAATTTCTCTGTGGTCTGTTCAACACACTCATCGTCTTGCACCCTGTGCTCCACTTAGTGAAGTCTCTTAATCGTGTCTGACTCTTTGTGACCCCATGGGCTGTAACCTATCAGGCTACTCTGACCATGGAATTTTCCAGGCAAGAATGCTGGACTGGGTAGCCATTTCCTTCTCCAGGGGATCTTCCTGACCCAGGGATCAAACCCGGGTCTCCTGCATTGCAGGTAGATGCTTTACCATCTGAGCCACCAGGGAAGCCCCTTAACAAGTGTTAATTTAACAGAGTCTTGACACCTGGGAACAAGATGGTAACAATTGACAATGGGAACAGTCTTGCAATTGGGTACTGGAGAAATGCCTTTCAGCTGTGAGAGCTCCAGGGCTCCCCCAGCTGGGATGTTCCATCTGGGGAGCCCCCTGTGCTGCCATCTCCCAACCCCCAAGTGCAGGCACCCCAGAATCCCCCTGGAACGCTGCTCTTGGGGGCTGATTTGAGGGGCTAGGGGTGTGTCTCCTGCCTGTTACCGCCCCACAGAGGGTGAACTCCCCCAGCGAATGTTAGACTTGTAGTGTGTTGCCCCGTTTCAGGCGCAGACCCAGCTGTCCACTAATAGCAGAGCTGGCCTCGGTTTTCCGAAAGGTCCTTTCGGGACAGGTGAGGGCTGGAGAGCTCAGTGCCTAGAACCACCAACTCACCAAAGCATGGGTTCCAGGCTCTGAGGTCCTAGCTGTGGGGACCCTGTAGCCTGTGCCCTGGTGGGGGTGACCCTAATCCTGCTGGGGCTGATGGGACCACCCTGAGGGAAAGCGGCCGCCTACGAGTCTGGTTGCCAGGGAGCCCACTGCAGACCTTTATGGCAATATGTGTCACCCAGTTGCTCAGCTGTGACTCTTTGGGATTGTACCCTGCCAGGCTCCTCTGTCCATGGGATTCTCCAGGCAAGATACTGGCGTGGGTTGCCATGCCTTCCTCCACGGGATCTTCCTAGGGATTGAACCTGAGTCTCTTGTGTCTCCTGCATTGGCGGGTGGATTCTTTACCACTAGTGCCACCTGGGAAGCCCTTTGGTAACACCTCTAAGGCCAAATCGTGGGTGGGGAGTGGGAGTGGCAGGCAATAGAGAATTAGAAGCCAAAATCTGGAACTGGATTGCATCTTTGAAAGCTGCTAAGAGAGTAAACCTTGAACATTCTCATTACTAGAAAATAAAATTTGGCAGCTACATGAAGTGATGTTAACTAGAGCTATTATGGTGATACTTTCTCAATGTATACAAATCTCGAATCATTGTATGCCTGAAACCAATGTGATGTTATGTGTCAGTTATCTCTCAATAAATAAACTGAAAATTGAAACCTGATGTGTCTCAAGATTCAAAATATTCTGAAAGACTTTGTACAGCAGGAGGGGGAGAAGAGGTGCTGCTACTCTGCACCATGGAATTCAGCCAAAGACCCACGAGTGGCTAAGACTCCGAGCTCCCAATTCAGGGGGCCCGGGTTCAATCCCTGGTCAGGGAACTAAATCCCATATGCTGCAACTAAGACCTGGTGAAGTCAAAGAAATAGATATTAAAAAAAAAAAAGAACCCAGGGATGGAGGACCACCATTAGCAAACGCAGGCTGGCTCCCCACATGGACTCATCTTGGCTCCAAAGCAGCTGCAGCCACCCGTGCTCAGCATCTATACAGCTCCAATACCCTTGACCCCCTGTCAAGGACCCAGGCTTCCTTGGCGGTGGCCAACACTCTCATCTCATGCAGCCTGGATAACAGGCCCGCTGGTGGCCCTTGGGACTAACCCAGTCCCAGGAGATGCACTGAAAGCGATCAGCTGCAGACACCAGGCTGTTAGAATGGCCGTCCCTCCGCATCTCTGGAGTGAGGACCTCCTCACAGCTGTAGGATTTGGGGAAGAATTGTGGGAGGGGGCTTCCTGTGTGCCTCAGGTTCCTGAGCACTGGCCTCAGAGAAGCAGAAGGTAAGAATGGAGCTGGCACAGACAGATGGCCAGGGAACCCTTCCATAAGATCGTTTTGTTTTTTTTTTTTCTTTCTTTCTTTTTCAGTCTCTTCCTCATGTCCTCCTCTCTTTTTTAAATTGAAGTAAAATCAGTTTACAATCTTGTGTTTCAGGTGTATAACAGCGTGGTTCGGTTATAGGTCTATTTTTCAGATTCTTTTCCCTTATAGGTTATCACAGAATGTTGCATTGAGTTCCCCTGCTATACAGTAGGTACTTGTTGGTTACCTATCTTATGTATAGTAGGTGTGTATTTGTTAATCCCAAACTCCTAATTTATACCCCCCACTGCCCCCGCCACCACCCGCCCTCTGCTTTTCCCTTTGGTAACATTGTTTTCTGTAATCTAGAGATGATCATACTAAGTGAAGTAAGCCAGACAGAGAAAGACAAATACAGAGCTCTTCGGGGTCTCTCTCTCTTTTTTAAAAAAACATTTTATTTTAAAATTATTTTTATTTACTTATTTGGCTGCATTGGGTCTTCATTGCGGCATGTGGGATCTTTAGTTGCAGCACGTGGAATCTAGTTCCCTGACCAGGGATCGACGAACCTGGGCTCCCTGTATGGGAAGTGTGGATCCTTAGCCACTGGACCAGCAGGGAAGTCCCTGGGTCTCTTTCATAAAGGCACTAATCTGACTCATGAGATTAGTGAGGTCTCCACCTTCATGACCTCATCAACTCTAGAGATCCCCCACCTCCTAATAACAGACTAATAATGGGGAGCAGTTTTCAACATGTGAATTGCAGGGTAGGGGGGACACATTCAGTCTACAGCAGGTATGATGATGGGACTTACTGCTGAATTATACAAGGGATTTTCATAGATGGAAAAAAGCAGCACGAAGCAGTATGAGTACAAGTGTGACAATTTGAAGCTTATTTTGGTGAATGCCTTGAACCAGTCGCAGTTCATCTCACATAAAACAAACTCCACAGATCTTAAGGACGCATCTTGATGAAGTTTTGCACATACATATACCCATGGAATCACCACCCAAGTCGGCATATAGAATGTTGCCAGCATCCAGGCAATCTCCCTGTGCCCTCTGCCAACCCAAACCCTTCCCCCAGTTAACCACCACCACGACATCAAAAGCCACACATGAGCTTGTCATTGGCCTTTACTTAAATGGGAGCATCCAGTATGTGTTCTAAACCCTTCCCCCAGTTAACCACCACCACGACATCAAAAGCCACACATGAGCTTGTCATTGGCCTTTACTTAAATGGGAGCATCCAGTGTGTGTTCTTTGCGTCTTGCTCCTTACACTATTACATCTGTGTTGTTCTCATTTTTTTGTCAATAGCAGTACCTCATTCTTTTTTGTTGTTTGTAGTATTCCACTGCATGAACATGCCACAGGCTGGGTTTTTTTTTTTTTAACATTTTTTTAATGTAGATTATTGTTTAAATTCTTTATTAAGTGTTTTTTTTTTTTTATATAATATTGCTTCTGATTAATGTTTTGGTTTTTTGGCCACAAGGCATGTGGGATCTTAGCTGCCCAACCAGGGATCAAACCTGCACCCCCTGCATTGGAAGGCAAAGTCTTAACCACTGAACCGCCTGGGTAGTCCTGCCACAGGCTGTTTGTATCTATTCTGTGTTCATGAACATGTGGATCATTTCTAGTTTTTGTCTACTATAAACAGTGCTGCCATAGACTTCTCCTACGTGAGTACTCACTCCTTTTCCAAAGATACCGTGTGGCTATGACTCAGAGCAGTAGTTCTCCACCAGGGATGACTTTGTCCCCAAGGCATGTTTGCCAATGTGTGACAACACTTTGGATCATCACATCTTGGGTAGGGGAGTGCTGTGTGCCACGTGGGTAGAGACAAAGGATGCCATTGAGGGCCCTATAGTGCACAGGTCTGTACCCCCCTCAGAGAGATCTATCCACTCAAAATGTCCACAGAAGCAGAAGAACTAGGCTGGAGCCTGATTTTGGGGTCCTTGTCTGCTGCCTCCAGGTTGTGTCTAGTGGGCCTTGGGGAATCATAGATGCTTCTGGAATGTGAGGTTTCCATCCAGGAGAGGGGATTTCAGAAGAGACCCCTCCTGGCATCAGCATTAGGTGACATTGGCCTGGTGGGCAGCACCTGGCGTCCTGGGGCCCACGGCCCGCCACAGCGCCCCCTGCACATCGCGGTTCCGCAGTGTGTAGATGGCCGGGTAGAGCAGGGGGGTGAGGTTGATGTAGATGAGCGAGACTAGCTTGTCCTCCTCCAGGGAGCGGCTGCGCAGGGGCCGGGCGTACATGGCCGTGGCACAGCCGTAGTGCAGCACAGCCACCGTCAGGTGGGACGCCACGGTGCTGAAGGCCTTGCGGCGGCCTGTGGCCCCGCCAACCCCGAGGATGACCGCCAGCACCCGGGTGTAGGAGAGCAGGATGAGGGCCAGCGGCAGCACCAGCAGCAGCAGGCAGGCCGCCAGCAGGGCGCGCTCCTGCAGGTCCCGGTCCCCGCAGGCCAGCACCAAGACCGCCGGGAGGTCACAGAAGACGTGGTTGACCAGGCCCCCGTGGCAGAAGGGCAGCTGGAATATGGCTGTGGTGAGGCCCAAGGCCAGGAGAGAGCCCCCCAGGCCACAGCAGGCCAGGAGGCACCAGCAGAGCCCCATGGTCATGAGCTGGGGGTAGTAGAGGGGGTGACAGATGGCCAGGTAGCGGTCCAGGGCCATGGCTGCCAGCAACAGGCACTCGGAGCCCCCCAGTGCCACAAAGAGGCCCATCTGGGCAGCGCAGGTGGAGAGGCCCACCGCCTGGCCCCCGGGCGGCAGAAGGAAGCCGGCCAGCATGGGTGGGGTCAGCACCAGTGTATAGGCCACCTCCACGGCAGACAGGGCCCCCAGGAAGAAGTACATAGGGGTGTGCAGGGCGGCATCCACCACGGCCAGGCCCACGATCAGCAGGTTCCCCGTCAGTGTGGCCAGATAGAGTGGCAGGAGGAGGGCAAAGAGCAGCGCCCGGAGCTCTGGGGGCCACCCCGAGAAGCCCAGGATCACAAACTCCCATGGGGCGCTCCAGTTGGACTCAGGCCAGTGGCTCATCATCAGAACCTGGGCAAGAAGCAGTGGGGCCTTCTCTTCTTGGCTTGTCTCACTGCCTTCCCTGGCCCGTCCATTGCTTCCCCTTCCTGCACCCACCCTAGGGATGCAGCGCTTTCTCCCCAACCCAGTGTTTCCCACCTCATTTCCTGCAGCCCAACGTCCTCCAGGAAGTCAAGACACTTGGAGCCACGATCCACCCTCCCTTCTGGCCTCCTGCGCCCCACTGCATTTCCATGCACCCAGGGGTCTCCTTCACACCTGCCTACTGCCCTCTGGTTCTATCCAGACTTCTAAACCCCACACCATCTGTAACCCGGGGCCAGCCTCCCGGGTTCCAGCCTATGGTGATGACAACTCATATGGTGGGGCTGAACCCTGGACCAGAAGACTGAAGCAGCCCCCGTTTCCACCGGCTGACCCTGAGCAGCATTAACGTCTCCGGTTCTCAGAGGCCCCACCTTCCTCCCTTACACGAAGTCATAGCTCCTAGATCCCTGCTGTAAGACTCATGTCCTCCTCTCTGACCTGCCACAGCCTCTGTGTTCTGTTGTCTTTATTTTCCATTCCTTTCTCTTGGCAGGACTCAGGACAAACACCTGGTAGCCCCAGGCCTGTTGTTTCCCTCTGATGCAGTTACAGGGAATAAAACAGGCAGGGAAGATGGCCCATCCCCTCTGCACTGTGGTGAGCCTTCCTGAGCGACAGCATCCTGTCCTCTGACTTGAGTGAGTCCCCGATCTCTCTCACAACCCACTCCCTTCTCTTAGCGTCAGGCCCTAGGCATTCCACCAGCACTTCCAACCCAACCAGTCCTGAACTCACTGCATTACTTCAGACCCAAACTCCCTCTCCTTCTGTGGATGGAGCTGGTCCAGCACTGAAACTGGAAACCAGGAAGGCATGGCCGGTGAATTCCCTCTCCTGCTCCTTCAAGTACAACAGGGCATCGTGCCCTGCTGAGCACTACTGACAGCCTCCAGAATCTTTTCTCCCTGGACACCTGTTTTCTCTCCCTTGAATGATCCCAATGGAGCCTGCCTGGCCCTCCTGCTCCTGGCTGCGTCTTTCTAACCACTTTTTTGTACCACCAATGGGAATGACCCTTCGAAAGGATGGATACCAACTCTCCCTTCTTACCTTCAGGTTTAAGTCCACAAAGTCCTCAGCAGTGTGCCATCCAGCTTCACGTCTTGCTCATTCAGGATGCCCTGGAGTCCTGGCATCATCTTCCTAAAAAAGATGGGAGGTTCCATTCTTCCTTCAAGGAGGAACTCACAAGTCACGTCCCATGTGGGTGAAGACTCCTGGCCCCCAGGCAGGCTTGGTGTCATCCTCTCATTCCACGGCTGTTATGGCAACACCACTCAATTCAGCCTCCTGGAACCAAAGATTCGAGTTGTCCTTGTTGCTGGGCCGAACAATTGTTAAGTGATGGAGTTAGTTACTCAAGCCTCATTTCTCCCACACATTTGCTTCCGTGTCCCTACCACGTCCCTAACCTGGGTTTCTGACAGAGAGTCAGAGTCTCCACCCTTTTCACAACACCCATTTGCCCCAACTTCTGTGGCCTCCTCTCTGCAAACGCTCCTGGCCATTTGAAATCCACGTTGTGGTTCATCTCAGGTGGGGTCCATGCAGTCAATCATCTTCAAGGTCAATGTTGTCATTGTTGTTCAGTTGCTAAGTCGTGTCCAACTCTTTGTGACCCTGTGGACTGCAGCACGCCAGGATTCCCTGTCCTACACTGTCTCCTGGAGTTTGTTCAGTTTCACGTCTGTTGATGAATTTGGTCCACTGATGAGTTGGTGATGCTATCTGACCATCTTATCCTCTGCCACCCTCTTGTCCTTTTGCCTTCAATCTTTCCCAGCATCAGGATCTTTCCCAATGAGTCATCTCTTCATCAGGGCAATGCCCCCCATGCCCCCCCAAAACCTACTAGAATCATTGTTCATCTCCCCACCCCGGTACCAAAGGTCAAGTCAGAAAAACAACGATTAATGCATAAAACAAACAATAATGCATAAAACAAACAATAATGCATATATGTGAGATCTAGAAAATTGGTACAGATGAACCTGTTTGCAAGAAATAGAGACACAGATGTAGAGAACAAATGTATGGATGCTAAGACGGTAAGGGAGGTGGGTTGACTTGAGAGATTTGGATTGACATATATACACTAATATGTATAAAACAAAAAACTAATGAGAACCTACTGTATAGCACAGGGAATTCTACTCAGTGCTCTGTGGTGATCTAAATGAGAAGGAAATCCAAAAAAGTATGGATATATGTATAACTGGTTCATTTTGCTGTACAGCAGAAACTAACACAACATGTTAAAGCAACTATAACTCATTTTTTTTACAAAAAGGGTCAGTTCTGCCATCCGAAATAGCTCAGCTGGAATTCCATCACCTCCATTAGCTTTGTTCGTAGTGATGCTTCCTAAGGCCCCCTTGACTTCACCTTCCAGGATGTCTGGCTCTAGGTGAGTGATCACACCATTGCGGTTATCTGGGTCATGCAGATCTTTTTTTGTACAGTTCTTCTGTGTATTCTTGCCACCTCTTCTTATATCTTCTGCTTCTGTTAGGTCCATACCATTTCTGTCCTTTATTGTGCCCATCTTTGCATGAAATGTTCCCTTGGTATCTCTAATTTTCTTGAAGAGGTCTCTAGTCTTCCCACTCTTGTTTTCCTCTATTTCTTTGCATTGATCACTGAGAAAGGCTTTCTTATTTCTCCTTGATATTCTGTGGAACTCTGCATTCAAATGGGTATATCTTTCCTTTTCTCCTTTGCCTTTCACTTCTCTTCTTTTCTCAGCTATTTGTAAGGCCTCCTCATTTTGCCTTTTTTGTATTTCTTTTTCCTGGGGATGGTCTTGATCCATGCCTCCTGTATAATGTCATGAATCTCCAGGCACTCTGTCTATCAGATCTAATCCCTTGAATCTATTTGTCACTTTCACTGTATAATCATAAGGGATTTGATTTAGGTCATACCTGAATGGTCTAGTGGTTTTCCCTACTTTCTTCAATTTGTCTGAATCTGGCAATAAGGAGTTCATGATCTGAGCCACAGTCAGCTCCTGGTCTTGTTTTTGCTGACTTTATAGAGTCTTTCCATCTTCAGCTGTGAAGAATATAATCAATCTGATTTAGGTATTAACCGTCTGGTGATGTCCATGTGTAGAGTCTCCTCTTGTGTTGTTGAAAGAGGGTGTTTGCTATGACCAGTGCATCCTCTGGGCAAAACTCTCGAGGAAACAATGAGAACGATGAGACACTTTATTTTTGGGGGCTCCAAAATCACTGCAGATGGTGACTGCAGCCATGAAATTAAAAGACGCTTGCTCCTTGGAAGAAAAGCTATGACCAATCTAGACAGCATATTAAAAAGCAAAGGTCCATCTAGTCAAAGCTATGGTTTTTCCAGTAGTCAAGTATGGATATGAAAGTTGGACTATAAAGGAAGCTGAGCGCCGAAGAATTGATGCTTTTGAACTGTGGTGTTGGAGAAGACTCTTGAGAGTCCCTTGGACTGCAAGGAGATCCAACCAGTCCATCCTAAAGGAAATCAGTCCTGAATTTTCATTGGAAGGACAGATGCTGAAGCTGAAATCCAATACTTTGGCCATCTGATGCAAGGACTAACTCATTTGAAAAGACCCTGATGCTTAGAAAGATTGAAAGCAGGAGGAGAAGGGGACGACAGAGGATGAGATGGTTGGATGGCATCACCGACTCAATGGACATGGGTTTGAGTAAGCTCTGAGAGTTGGTTATGGGCAGGGAAGCCTGGTATGCTGCAGTCCATGGGGTTGCAAAGAGTCGGACACGACTGAATGACTGAACTGAACTCAATTGTCCTGCCATCTCAACAAGAGACACACTCTTCCTCCCCTCTTCTCTCTCCATACACTCCCAATTCTTAAAATGTCACCTCTTTGAAGGCCAATTCAAGCTCACCTTCCCCAAGGAGCCCTACCTGGCTGGGTCCAATCACTGCTCCAAGGCAATTAAGTACATTAACAGCACAGCAGACATCCGTTGACACATATCAAACCACCCAGTCAGGCTGATCCTGATGTGGACACTCCAGCATCCCTGAGCTGTCTCTTCATATCTAACCAGTGTTTCCTCTCCTCCTGCCTGAGGTCACTTTATAGAATCCAGACCAACAGCCAGCACGCTGTGAACCATGAAATCCATGACCATCCACTAAGCTGGTCACAACACGTCCTTGTCTGTTTCCTCACCCCTAACATAACAGAGTTGGACCAGATGGTCTTGAAAGTTCCTTCCTGTTCTGATACTATATGGTTCTATCAAAAGATGAGTTTGTGCTTATGCTTTTACTCCCAAGCAGAGCCATTTTTTGAAAGATATTTTGATGTTTTAGGAATCCATAAAGAAGTTATAAGAGGTCAGTCTAATTTAGGATCAGTAAAGGAAACATAATGATGTCCCTTTATGGATCTTAGAGGGGCCTGAGGCCAGTGTACTCATCAATATAGCTTTACTTAGCTACACCCGTGTGTTTGTGTGTCCATTTGCACACTTGTGTGCCATGCCTTTTTGGACGTGTTCTGCCTCATCATTCAATTTTGGGGGGTGGTGCTCAGATAACAGGGGTGTAGGGGGGGAGAGGAGGGAGATCTGCCTTCTAGTCCTCTCTGTGATGCTGCCCAGGTCACGTCTTTTCTCTGTGGCCCGAGTACCCCCAGGTATCAGGGTCTAGTTCCTTTGTCCTCCTGAAGCCAGGATGGTGTGAGGACACACACCAGGCTTCTCGTCTTGCCGGTGGAGAGAGCCCAGAGACAGTTTTGAGCCTCTGGGAGCCCCAGCAGCCTTCCCCAACCCCAGAGAATGGTTTTCATGATGGATGGCAAGTGTCTGGCACAGCAGCCTCTGCCATAGCAGGTGGCATTGGAAAAAATACCAGAACATCAAGACAAGCTTCGTCCTGTCATTTGCTTCCTGCTGCCTGCGTATCTGGCACGTTCAGCCCTGCTGAAGCGCTCTGGACGGGGAGTTACCTGGAGAGGTGGGGTAAGCCGTGGAGAGAGGAGAGGCCGCGAGTGGACTGGGGCGGCAGCGTGTGCCGTGGGTCGGTCAGCATTGCCTCTGCCGTCTGCTCTGGTTCTGATTCTGAGGCGGGAAATGCTGGCAAGCTGGGGCCCAGGCCTCTCTTCCCCACCCCCTGGCCCCAGCTCTTCCTCCACCATCTCCTGGGAAGTTGTCCAGAGACCCTGACCCTACCTGACTCTTCACTGGCATTGCCCCCTCCCCCCTACACCATTCCCTGCAAACACAGATGGGCGTGAGGGACAGCATTGAAGTCACCACTGTGGGGGCAATGTTACTGCTATTTGTTGAGTCCTCATGAGGGGCAGGCTGTATCCTCAGTGCTCAGTGTGCACCGTTTAATATTCATGAGACCACCATGGAGCCATAATCATCATCATTACTGCTTATATACAAGGGAGGAGGCCGAGACTCACAGACACTGAGCTGCTGAAGGGGGTCACACAGTGTCCTCTGGAATCAGGATCTGTCCCTCGGGGCTGGCTGGTTGCAGTCTGTGCTCTTCAATGGGGGCACCTACTCTTCTCTGGGGCTCTCACCTGTCCCCCATCCCGCCCAACGAGGGGAAATAGAAAGGCACGGAAGGAGGAAGAAAACAGCAGACCCAGAGGCTAAGAGGCAGCCGCAGAGTGAGACGCAAGACCAGAAATGGGCAGGGCTGCACCTGCCGAGGGGCCACAGACGGGTGAGCGGTGAAAATGTGTCGCTCGGCCATGTCCCCAGCTCAGGGTGTTCACCAGGCTCCGGGCTTACAGAGAGAGAGGGAGCAGAGAGAAAGAGAAGGGGAGAGTCAGAGAGAGACAGAAAGGAGAGAAAAAGAAGGAGTGATGGGAGGAGACACACAGAGAGAGACAGAGGAAGGGAGAAATGCTAAGAGAGATGGAGCAGAGAAAAAGAGAGGGAGAGGTGGAGAAACAGAGACAAAGAGGAAAGAATGGGAAGAGACAGAGAGAGGGGAGAAAAAGAGAGATGCAGAGACAGACACAGAGGGAGGCAGAGCCAGAGACAGGGAGAGACAGAGAACCTCCTACATCCCCAGCTTTCTGGACCTCAGATTCACCTCCTCACCACCCCATCAGGGTTTTCTCTCCACTGCAAGCATGGATTTCAGGTGGTGAATTCTAGCACGAGCTTGGCACTTGGTCCCCACCACCTGCACCCGTGAGGTGCCCTCTTCCCTGGCATCCCAGGAGAAGAGACCAGAATGTGGAGACTGATCTAGAGGGGAAGCCCAGACCCCAAATTCCAGCTGCATTCCATCCTTAGCTCCTTGGCTGGCTGGGTGTATGGCCCACCCTCTGATCCTTAGCCATGATCTTAGCCATGACTCCTGACAGAGGGAGCGATCTAGTTGGGATCGTGCAGAAAGTGGCTCAAATTCTGGGTGGAAGAAGCACAACTTCCAACCATCACAACGTGGACCCAGCACAACTTTCTGGCCTCCTCTCCACCATCCTTTGTCCCTGCCCCTTATTCACAAGCTCCCCCCCAGCCACCTTCACGTGCCCCGGCCACTCCGACCTCCCTGACCTCATGCATCCTTCTCCGTGTCAGAATATCCTTTCCCCACCTGGAAATCTACTCATTCAAGGCCAGGATCAAACAGCAGCTCCTCTGCAAATAAAAATGATGGGGTAGCAGCAGAGACTGTAGAGGAGTTTTGTAGGAAGTGAGGCGCCTACAGCCTCCACCTCCTCATTTTCCCTCTTCGCTCGTCATCATCCAACTTCTGTTCCCAGGGACTCTCAACAAGAAAAGGGACGCTTAATAGATCTCCTAGGGCCCACTTAAGGATCTGGCTGGATCCAAAGCCCCAGGGCCTCATTAGTGATCTTCTCTGCCTGCTGGGGCACCTAAGGAGCCTGATGGTCTCAGAAGGCTGGAGAGGGAATTGGGACCTGGGACTGGGGTAGTCCTGAGAGAGGCTGAAACTGTTGGGCCAAGGGGACAGGAAGCCACCACCCTGATGCGATCAAGAGACTGTCTGCTGCAAGAGCTGGGGGTAGACTTGAACCCGGGGGGATGAACAGCCCAAAGCAGCTTGGCAGACGGCTCCCTGGAGAGAAGAGAGGGAGGTTCCTGCTCCCTCCATGTTTCTCCAAAGTTTGAACCAAGGGGCGGCCAGGAGACTGAAGATCTCAGGATGGGCTGACTGGTGTAACTGGTGGGGGTAGACATTTTCATCCTTATCCACATCCTCAGCATCACCACCACCATCCCATGTTCAGCAACAGAAGCTCTGGACAGCAAAATCCAGCTACACAGACTTCTTGTGTTCTTCTGCCCACTTACACAGAAAATCATAGCATTGCAGAATACATGGTCTTCTATCCTGCTGTTCCCAATTAACACTGAGTTACATACACTTCCCATGTTGCTACCTATTTTTGTAACTAAGGGTTAATTTTATTTCTTTTTAAAAATACAAAATACTTGGCTCAAATGTCAAAGGGTATACAATGTTGGGAAGCGTAGTGCAAAATAGCCGTAAAAGGAGAAAGTCCTTGGGAAAATGGCGAAGGGCCAGAAGTACGCGGCTTTGCACTACGGACAGAAAGACATCTCCTGCCTTTGGTTATGCTCAGCGCCAAGAGTTAATAATAAATAGGGATGTTACTTGTGAGAGCGGGTTGTGGGAGAAGCCCATGAGTCACTTAGAGCGCACTGTCCTTGAAATGTTTCTACTGATTATGTGTTAACTCCGTATGCGCTCTGCTGGCCGCATACTTTGAGCTCTTTGTTCCTGCTTCTATAAAAAAGCTTGACTGCAGAAATCAACTTGTCAGTCCTTGCAAGAGACTGTCCAAGTGTCCTTCATTCAGGTTCGTCGCTTCCAAGTCCCGGGGAGAGAAACCCCAACAAGGGGCGCCCGAACAGGGACTTGAGAGAAAGGTTGAACAAAGCGACCAGCCCCTGCAGAAAGAGGTAAGCAGGATGGGACAACATAGCAGTAAAATTCCTTTCATTTCTATAATGAATCATTTTTTGAAACAAAACGGTGTTAATGTTTCAAGAGATCAGTTGAATGACTGCTATCATATACTAGTGGAACATAAACCATGGTTCCCGGAGGAGGGGACGCTTGATCTTGATGTATGGAAAAGGGTTAAAAATAATATTTTGTGAGCATATCGGCAAGGGTTACATGGTCACTCATACAGGCTATCATAGAACAAATTGAAGGGCATAACGTTGATTTGAAGTAAAAACTATTCGATCTTTACATGAATATGAGCTTAAGGAAGAAAATATGCAAGGTGCTTTGAAATATAAGAATGTTATGCTCAATCAGACACAATCCTTAGAAAAACAACTTAGAGACATATATGTACAGGATATGTCAAAACTGAAGCCACTTGGAACGGAGGTCATTTCATTCAACGGACAGCCCAAATCTAAGGTTTTTCCTTCTGCTCCGCCTGTAACAGCAATTGCTAACTTTGCTCATAATAATCATTTCACTCCTCCTCGGGAGATGCCTGCTTGAACTTTCGCTTTCCCAATGTAATTTAATCAACCTGCCCAAGACCAAAATACTTGGGCTAATCTAGATTTTGGCATGTTGTCTAGCTTTAAGAAAGCATGTACTCTGTATGGACCTACTTCTCCTTACTGTATAGAATTTCTCAGAGGATGGGCTGACTGTTGGATGCCATATGATTTTTTTCAAGTAGCAAAGATGGTTTTAAATCCTCACCAATTACTGCAATGGCCAATGTGGGTTAATGATGAGGCCTGACAGCTGATGATTGACAAGCAATCTCATGGTAACCCTGCCAATTTAACCTATGATATACTCACTGGAACAAGAGCCATGGCGGATATGATTGCGCAACTAGCTAATATTACCCCTTAGATGTTACATTTCATTAAAGAAACTGCCTGCAAGGCATAAGCAAAGGTTGATAGCACTAACTCTGATGGTTCATTTGTTAAGATTATTCAAGGACATGAAGAGGAATATTCTCAATTTATAGGAAAATTAAAGGATGCAATTGAGAAATCTATTAAGGATGTGACTTTACAAAATATTATTTTAAAACAACTTGCTTTTGAAAATGCTAATGAGGAATGTCGATCCGTGCTCAGACCTATTCGAGAGACTGGCTCTCTTATGGAATATTTGAAAGCATGTAGGGACATCGGGTCTATGTCCCATAGAGCAAAATTAGCAGCATTGGAAACCTTTAATGTACAAAAGGCTGCTAATACCAAATGTTTTAACTGTGGGAAGCCCGGCCATATGAAAAAACAATGTCGCCTGCCAACACAAGCCGGAAAAAATAATACTACTTCTAATAGGAAGAGACCCCCAGGAGTATGTCCAAGATGTAAAAGGGGGTTTCATTGGCTGAATGAATGTCATTCTAAATTTGATAAGGATAGAAACACTTTGAACCCCGGTGCACAGCAAAAACAACAGGGAAACTGATAAAGGGGCCATCCTCTAGCCCCACTACAAAAGGAGGACCTAGCGTTATGACGCTACAAGCAGCTACATCTAAGAGTGCTCGCATTGATATACCTAGTCCTTATGATATGGAACTAATAGAATTATACAACCCCCACAAAGTTCCCACTGGATATTATGGCCCGATTCCACCCGGGACAGTGGGACTGATTTTGGGACGTAGTAGCTGCACAATGAGAGGTTTAATGGTTTTGACCGGTGTTGTGGACGAAGATTATGAAGGGGAAATACATGTTATGGTAAATGTTGTGAAAACAGGAAATGCATACTTACAAAAAGGGGAACGTTTTGCACAATTATTACTTTTGCCATATGTTAAACCAATGAAGGCATCTGATAAAATTCGGCAGGGAGGCTTTGGCAGTACCAACCTTACTGCTGCACTATCCACCTTATTAAAGGAACATCAGAAACCCATGCTTACTTTACGCATACAGGGAAAGAATTTCACAGGCATGTTAGATACTGGAGCTGACATTTCAATCATTAGAGCTGCAGAGTGGCCCCTCGATTGGGGTAAGGTTATGGCTCCTTCTAGACTATTAGGAATGGATAAAACTGATGCCACACAAACTTTCGTCAGTGCATCCTATTTACAAGTGTATGGCCCTGATCAAATTGTAGCTTATCTTAAACCATATATTACTAATATCCCAATCAATTTATGGGGACAGGATTTTCTTGAACAAACAAAAGCCACAGTTTCTTTAAATGAACCTTTTTAATGGGGGCCATTGAGTTAATAACGCTGCGCCTCAATTGGGAATCTGATACTCCAGTATGGACACCTCAATGGCCCCTAACTAAAGAAAAACTGGCAGCTCTTATGCAATTAGTTAATGAACAATTACAAAAGGCTCATATAGAACCTTCATTTTCCCCATGGAATTCCCCTATTTTTGTAATAAAAAAGAAATCAGGAAAATGACGAATGTTAATAGATTTAAGAAATGTTAATAGTACCATGTCACCTATGGGACCCTTACAACCCGGATTGCCCTCCCCTTCTATGGTACCAAAAGGATGGTCTGTAGTTATTATTGACTTACAAGACTGCTTTTTTACTATACCTTTTCACCCTAAAGATAGAAAACATTTTGCCTTTTCAGTTCCTTCTATAAATCACATCCTCCTGTTAAAAGATTCCAATGGAAGGTGCTACCTCAGGAAATGATGAACTCCCCTACCATTTGCCAATATCTCATATCTGTTTTATTACAACCCATTAGAGACAAATATCCTACTGCGTTTATAATTCATCATATGGATGATATACTTCTTTCTATGGAATCTGAATTCTGTTTGCAACAGTTATATAATGAAGTTACTACTACTTTTCAAAATCATGGCCTGCTTGTAGCACCAGATAAAATTCACTGGAAAGCACCCTTTAATTATTTAGGACATGTTATGGAAGAATCTAAAATCCAACCTCAAAAAACTCAAATTTCTGTTCAATCTCTACGCACGCTGAATGATTTTCAAAAATTGCTAGGAGATATTAATTGGCTACGGCCATCTGTTGGCATCCCCACCTATGCCTTACAAAATCTATTTAAAATTTTAGAGGGATCCCCTGACCCTAATAGCCCTAGGCAGCTAACAAAAGAGGCCAAAGAAGAGCTGGCCTTAATGGAGAAATGCATTCAACAATCTTTTTCAACTCGGCTAGATTATGATCAACCAGTTTCTTCATATATATTCCCTACTGGACATTTGCCCACTGCAATTATAGCTCAGCATAGCCCAATAGAATGGGTATATTTACACACTTAACAGTCTAAAAAAATTGTATCCTATATTGAGAAAATAGGGCACTTAATTGTGTCAGGAAGAAGCCGTGTACAAACTTTGACTGGATTTGATCCATATGCAATACACGTTCCCTTGACAAAAAAGGAATTGCAAAATGCCTTACAGTATAACCTGACCATGCAAATGTCATTAAGTGATTTTCAGAATGTTATCTCATTTCATCTGCTGAAAGGAAAATCGTGGGACTTTCTACAATGTACTAAATTCATTGTAACTAATATCATTGCATCCCAGCCTATTTCCAATGCACCCACCTATTTCATTGATGGCAACAAGAAAGGCATAGCAGGGATTGTCGGCCCTGATATCAAAGAGAAATTGCCCACTACCTATTCTTCAGTACAAAGAGCTGAATTATATGCTTTATATGCTCTTTTGTCACTTCAACCATTATCCTTCAATGTAGATACTGATTCTAAATACCTTGCTTCCCTTTTTCCTGATTTTGTTACCACCTTTTCATACAACCTAGATGAAGAATTATATACTCTCTTTTCACAGACTCAAGCTTTAATTCGCTAACGTACGGAACCTTTCCTTATTGCACATATATGTGCTCATTCAGGTTTACCTGGCCCTCTGGTCGCAAGGAATGATGCTGTTGACAGGCTCATAGCTCCCATTTTTACATCTACCAGTGACGAACATGCTAATCTTCATACCAATGCTAACAGATTGCACTCTAAATACCATATTCCTCTCACGGAAGCGTGGCATATTATTAAAACCTGTGATGTCTGCGCCCCTCTGCACGTGCGTACTACGATTTCAGGAGTTAATCCCCGAGGGCAACAGCCTAACTCCCTTTGGCAATGTGATTTCACTCACTGTTCCTTAGGAAAGTTTTCTTTGCTTTTTGTCTCAGTTGATATGTTTTCAGGCTTTATCTGGGCAGTACCTGTCTCTTCAGAATCCAGCAAACACGCCATTTCTGCACTCTTACTCACCTTCCCCGTTATGGGGATTCCTTCTGTCTTGAAAACAGACAATGGACCTGCATTCACCTCGCATTTGTTTCATTCATTTTTATCAGAATGGAACATAACACACATTACAGGAATACCCTATAATCCTCAGGGTCAAGCCATTATTGAAAGAGCCCACCGCACCTAAAACTCATTTATTAAAACAGAAAGGGGGAATATGGAAGAGGAGATACACTTCTTATCCCATGAACCCTCAATTACTATCATCTTTAACTCTTTATTCCCTGAATTTTTTAAACTTAACAAAAAATAATTCTGACACTCGTGCAGATAGACATTTTGCAGAAGACGAAAACAGCAAATTAAAAATCAATACACCAATATGGTATAAGCAATTTAATCAGTGGCTGCCAGGAATCTTACGACTTCTAGGCAAGGGTTATGGTCTTGTCATTGCAGATGGAGAGGAAATCTGGGTTCCCCTTCACCATGTCCGCTACTGAGAAGGACCCCAAGACCGGACTCCCTCAGGAAGTGACGAAGTTGACGCAAAGGGTCTTGTCAATGACCCTGGAGGAGCCAATGAGGAAACGCCATCGTCTGAATCCTTACCCGACATGGGCTCAAGTGAAAACATGACTCGTCAGGCTGAGCAGACACTGAAGAGTACTGGAACTCCTATGACTCCAGATAAGCTGTTTCTGGCAATGTAAACTGTTCTGAAGAGCAGGAGGAACATCATAATTGCTCCTGGTTTAATAGATCAAGCATTGGAGGCTTTCATAAATCTAAGACAAGTTTCTGGACTGATAAGGACATATTGCTGAATTGGTATAAAGGGGGCTTATCACCCCCACGACCCAGGATTGTCGTCCCCATTGTGGGGCCAGAGCAATGGCACACTTGGAAAATTCCAGCAGCCTTAGAGCACTTCGCTAGTGTTTATGAGACTATGGGTGTGTTTTGTCCTTCTAATTATACCTTCCTATATAATAGTACTGGCTATATTCAATCATGTGTTCACCTTCCGTACTTGTTTATTGTAGGGCATTTTGATATTGACTTATCAGCCAAGATTGTCAATTGTACTGCATGTGCATTGTATACCTGCCTTAATCACATCATTTCATATCACAATGCTAGCATTGCGCTAGTTAAACAAAGATCTGAGTTATGGCTTCCCGTAAACTTAATTGAGCCTTGGACTGATTCTGTATTTCCTTCTGTATTGTTGAAAACTAGGCTTAGGTGATCTAAGCGCATCATTGGGTGGATTATTGCAGGCATCTTAAGCCTTATCTCCATTGTGACTGTAGGAACTTTGTCTGGTACGGCTTTACATAATTCTATACAAAATCGTGATTTTATTACTGCTTGGCACAAAGACTCTCATGATCTGTGGACTCGACAAGCTCAAATAGATCAGCAATTACAAACACGAATTAATGAGTTACAAACTGTGGTTATCTACTTAGGAGATCAAATGCAGCAACTGACTTTCCGAACACGTATACGCTATCACTGGAATTTTACTTCTTTTTGTCTGACTAACATGCCCTATAATAGCACTGAATATCCTTGGAATAAGGTTAAGGCGCATTTGCAGGATCTCGCAAGTAACTCAAGTTTAGACATCAATTTGTTGAAACAACAAGTTGCTAATTTTCAAGTTCGGGTACCTAGAGAATTGTATAGCACTCAATTCTACAATACTTTAACCAAAACCCTATCGTCTCTAGACCCTAGAGCTTGGCTTTCAGGAAGCAATATTTTCATATATGTATTATCACCCTGCTCTTTTTGTCCTTGATTATAGGATACAGAAGTCTCTAATCAAGACTCCGTGCCTCCCACAATGGAGTCCAACTAGCCGCCGCAGTGCTTAATTTAAAAACAAAAGGAGGATATGTTGGGAAGCGTAGTGCAAAATAGCCGTAAAAGGAGAAAGTCCTTGGGAAAATGGTGAAGGGCCAGAAGTACGCGGCTTTGCACTACGGACAGAAAGACATCTCCTGCCTTTGGTTATGCTCGGCGCCAAGAGTTAATAATAATTAGGGATGTTACTTGTGAGAGCAGGTTGTGGGAGAAGCCCATGAGTCATTTAGAGCGCACTGTCCTTGAAATGGTTCTACTGATTATGTGTTAACTCCGTATGCGCTCTGCTGGCCGCATACTTTGAGCTCTTTGTTCCTGCTTCTATAAAAAAGCTTGACTGCAGAAATCAACTTGTCAGTCCTTGCAAGAGACTGTCCAAGTGTCCTTCATTCTGGTTCGTTGCTTCCAAGTCCCAGGGAGAAAAACCCCAACATACAAGAATACAGTCTGCCCCCTGCAAGAACCCTGACTCCAAACTCACCCAATGGCAATGGATTTTTATCAGATTCCTATTTCTCCTCATAGAGATCTAGGTACATACACATACATGTGTGTTATTTACTCTTTAAGATTTTTCTGACCATTTAAAAAATCTCTATTAAATTTATTACATTACTGCTTCTGTTTTATGTTTTGGTTTTTGGCCACGAGGCATGGGGGATCTTAGCTCCCAGATCAGGGATTGAACCTGCATTGGAAGGCAAAATCTTTAACCACTGGCCCACTAGGGGAAGTCCCTGATTTACTCTTTCTGATTGACAAAACACGAGCGCTGTCCCCAAACTATTATGTATATGTCGTCTTTTGTTTAGCAATATATCTTGGAAATCATCCTGTATTGGTAAAATTTTAGTTTATTAAATAAACACTGTTGCTATTGCACAGCAACAAAGACCAAGAACAGCCAAAAATAAATAAAATTTTAAAAAAATTTCTTGCCTACATTTTCTTATTAAACATTTACAGTTTGGTTTAAAAGAAACAGTTAAATGTTTAATCCATATGCAATTGATTCTTAAATTCAGCACTACAAATACAACTTTATTCTATTTTTACCAGATGTTGGCCATCATTTAAAATGTACATTATAATCGATACATAACAGACCTACAGAAAAGTGCACAAAATAATGGTAGAGTTGAATGAATGCTCACAAAGTGATAAAAGGGAATATTGCCAGAATTCCAGAAATCCTTCTTACCCAAGGAAGACAGTAGTCCAGTTTTTAGCACCTGATATTAGTTTTGCTTGTCTCTGAACTCTACAGTACATATTCTTTTGTGTCTGACATTAAAAAAAAACTTAAAAAAAGACACTTGGTTAGCTATCAGCATGCTGTTTACTCATATACAACAGAGATCACAACCATGGATTGACTTCTAAGTAACTAAAAACAAAACCCACCAAGATTTAAATTAAAGAAAGAGGGAAAGGAAAGAACAAATGCTGCAGACAGTCTTGGAATGGACACTTTTTTTTTTTCAGACACACCAATTTGCTGTAATCTAGCAAGGAGGTCAGAAAAATCTGTCATTCATTAGGTGGATTAATGAGTGGTATCAGAGAAAACAATTTCAGTGGTTTGTAGATTCACTAGAAAACCTTGAGAGTTTAGCTATGGAAAATAAGTACAAGCCATCTTTCTGTAATGCCTTATCTGCAATCAAAAATTACTCGGCATTCAAAGAAGCAGGAAAATATGATCCATAATCAGGTGAAAAATAAGTCAGAACCAATCCAGAAATAACACAGATGATAGATTTTAGCAGACAAGGACATTACAAGTTATAATAACTGTATTCCATATATTCATGAACTAGAGGAAAAACTGGACATGTTTAGGAGAAACATGGTATATATTTAAAAGGTGAAAAAACAAACTTCTAGGAGGAGAAAATAACCATGTCCTAATGAAAAATTACACTGGATGAAATTAACAACAGATTAGACAATGCAGAAGAGATTAGTGAACTTGATATTGAGATAGAAACTATCCAAAATGAAAAGAAGAGAAAATAAGGGCTAAATAAACTTACAAATGTAAAAAAACAAAAACAAAACTAAGTCCACAGATCCAAGAAATTAAAAAAATCCCAAGCACAAGAAATATGAAGAAAACAATGAAATATCTTTAAATCAGTGACAAAATGAGACTTCCCTGGAGGTGCAGTAGTTAAGACTTGAGCTCCCATGCAGGGGGCACAGGCTCAATCCTTGCTCAGGGAACTAAGATCTCACAAGTCGCACAGTGCAGTCTAAACATCCATCAATCAGTGACAAAAAGAAAACATATAAATATCTATAGTGAAGTTGCTCAGTCGTGTCTGACTTTTTGCGACCCCATGGACTGTAGCCTATCAGGCTCCTCCGTCCATGGGATTTTCCAGGCAAGAATACTGGAGTGGGTTGCCATTTCCTTCTCCAGGAGATCTTCTCGGCCCTGGGATTGAACCCAGGGGTCTCCCACATTGTAGGCAGACGCTTTACCGTCTGAGCCATCAGGGAAGTAAATATCTATAAAGATCCATTATATACAGAGTAATAAACACAGAGTTACGGCCAACTATTTGTCATAAACAATGCAAGGCTGAAGACAGTGGAACAACATTTTTAAAGTACAAAAAAAATCCATACACAGTGAAAATATCTTTCAAAAAAGATGACAAAAATTTCAAATTTTCTCTATGTAAAAAAAAAAGCAGAAAGAATTCATTACCTGCAGTAAATCTTTTAAGATGTGTTGCAACTGATGTTGGCAAAAGTATCTGTAGAGCAGGAAAAGGCTCAGCTTGACAAATATACAAAGCATGTGAAAATATAAGACATTTAAAGTCTATGGTCAAACCCAAAGCCAACATAATACTCAACGGTGAAAAGCTGAAAGCCTTCCTGCTAAACTTTGGAATAAAACAAGAATACTTTTTCTTTCAACACAGTACTGGAAGTCCTAGGCATAGCAATAATTTAAGAAAAATAAATAGAAGGTATTCAAATGAAAGGGAAGAGGTTCAATTGTCATATCCAGGTGAGATGACACTCTATGCAGAAAACCCTAAAGACTCCACACAAAAACTAATACAGCTAAGAAATTAATTCAGAAAGTTAGTAGGATACAAGATTGATAAATATTTCATTTCTTTATACCAACAATGAAATATCAAAGAGAAAGAAAAAAAAAAAAAACACCACCCATTTAAAATACCTAGGAATAAACCTAACCAAGGAGGTGAAAGATCTACATCCCGAAAAGTATAAAACACTGATAAAGAAAACTGAAGGTGATTCAAAGAAATAAAAAGATATACCATGCTCTTGGATTGGAAGAATTAATATTGTTAAAGTGGCCATACTATCCAAAGCAATCTACAGATTTAATGCATCTCCTATCAAAATAACCCATGAAACTTTCCAGAGAACTAGAACAAATAATCCTAAAATGTATATGGGACCACAAAAGATCCAGAATTGCCAAAGCATTCCTGAGGAAAAAGAACAAACCTGAAGGCATAACCCACCAAGATTTCAGACAATACTACAAAGCTATAGTAATCGATTTAATTTGTATTTAATACACCTAACCTACCAAACTTCACAGCTTAATCTAGCCTCCCTTAACATGCTCAGAACACTCACATTAGCCTACAGTTGGGTGAAATCATCTAGCACAAAGTTTATTTTATAATAAAGTGCTGAATATCTCATGTAATTGATTGAATGCTATACTGAAAGTGAAAAACAGAACGGTGTCTGTGTCCAGAATGGTTGTAAGTGTATTGGTCATTTACCATCACGATTGTGAATGCGTGGCTGACTGGGAGCTGTGGCTCACTGCCACTGTCCATCATCATGAGAGAGTATCACACTGCATATTGCTAGCCTGGGAAAAGATCAAAATTCTGCAGACTGGGTATTGTTTTCACACCATGGTAGAGGAAGAAAACGGTAAATCAAACCATGATGTGTCAGAGACCATCGGTAAACCTACAGTTAACATGTTAATTTAAAACAATCTAGCTTGGATTAGGAAAAGGAGTACATCAAGGCTGTATATTGTCACCCTGCTTATTTAACTTATATGCAGAGTACATCATGAGAAATGCTGGACTGGAAGAAACACAAGCTGGAATCAAGATTGCCGGGAGAAATATCAATAACCTCAGATATGCAGATGACACCACCCTTATGGCAGAAAGTGAAGAGGAACTCAAAAGCCTCTTGATGAAAGTTAAAGTGGAGAGTGAAAAAGTTGGCTTAAAGCTCAACATTCAGAAAACGAAGATCATGGCATCCGGTCCCATCACTTAATGGCAAATAGATGGGGAAACAGTGGAAACAGTGTCAGACTTTATTTTTGGGGGCTCCAAGATCATTATAGATGGTGACTGCAGTCATGAAATTAAAAAACGCTTACCCCATTGGAAGGAAAGTTATGTCCAACCTAGATAGCGTATTCAAAAGCAGAGATATTACTTTGCCAACAAAGGTCCATCCCTCGGGAGAGGGAGAGGGAGAGGTCCGTCTAGTCAAGGCTATGGTTTTTCCTGTGGTCATGTATGGATGTGAGAATTGGACTGTGAAGAAGGCTGAGCACCGAAGAATTGATGCTTTTGAGCTGTGGTGTTGGAGAAGACTCTTGAGAGTCCCTTGGACTGCAAGGAGATCCAACCAGTCCATTCTGAAGGAGTTCAGCCCTGGGATTTCTTTGGAAGGAATGATGCTAAAGCTGAAACTCCAGTACTTTGGCCACCTCATGCGAAGAGTTAACTCATTGGAAAAGACTCTGATGCTGGGAGGGATTGGGGGCAGGAGGAGAAGGGGACGACAGACGATGAGATGGCTGGATGGCATCACTGACTCGATGGACATAAGTCTGAGTGAACTCCGGGAGTTGGTGATGGACAAGGAGGCCTGGCATGCTGCGATTCATGGGGTCGCAGAGAGTCGGACACGACTGAGCGACTGAACTGAACTGAACTGAACTGAGCTTGGATTACTACCAACCTAATTCGGCAGGATACAAAAACACTCTGACAATACACCTGCCTCCTCTATCACATCCTTTGTGCTATTTTTTGCCAAACAAATTACATCTGGAAGGAAATCTGTCCCTACAAATTACCGTCTCAAGTTCCATGTTCGCCTGGTGGATCCTGTTGGGCCAGAAATTTTATCAGATCAGTGAGGGAGCATAGTCCTCCCAGCCCCCAGTGGGTCATGGTGGAGATCAGGATGCTGGGAAAACTCAACTCCACACTTTGACACCAAGGGGCGGAGCTCTGCGCTGTTCTTGGGGGAGGAGGCATTTTCTCCAGATGTGGAAATTAGAGACCTGGAAGGATCCCATTGCTTTAAAATGTACCTGGAGGACTTCCCTGGTGGTCCAGTGGCTAAGACTCCACGCTCCCAATGCAGGGGGCCTGGGTTCCATCCCCGATCAGGGAACTAGATCACACATACTGGCACTAAGAACCTGCATTCCACAACTCTCACGCCACAACTAAAGATCTGCAGGCTGCAAGGGAGATCGAAGATCCTGAACGTGCTGCAAGTAAGACCCAGAGCAGTCAAAATAAATAAATATTTTTAAAAATCTTGTTACAAATAAATAAAATAAAATAATTGTATCTGGGATTAAACTGATAGGTATGAGTGAGTGATAACAAGGAGAGGTCAATGGCATCGACTGGGTTTATTACTCGAAGTTGCCCTCTAAACCAGAGGGACATCTCGCCTTCCCAGGGCAAACCCCAGAACACCTTTGGCGGGTAGTTTAGCCCTACAGTCAGCAGAGGCCAAATCATCTATGATAAAACCTACAAAAGCTGATTAGCACACCCCTTCACGCTCCCAGACTTCAAAATCCCATCAGACACAGCAGCCCAAGACAACCGGGATCTGCCTCTTGTGGGAGGAGCCACTCCTGTTCCCATTTTGCAGATGGGGAAATGGAGACCCAAAGTTTGAGCAGGAAGCAGTTACATCTCAGCAGAGACCATCCCGGGGGAGGACAGGAGCCAGTTGTCTGTGCCTGAACTCTCACCTTCCGCTTTACTCCTGAACTGTCCATGTTCTCCAGCCGGCGGGGCTTCCTCAGGCTCCCAAGTCTTCCCCACGCTTCTCAGGGGGGACACCGCCACTCCCCTCAGCCCCCCAACTCAGTCCTTCCTTTCCAGGGGCTTTGGAATTCTCTCCAGGGCGGATTGACCTGGGGGTGACATAGAGATCTCCCGGGCACAGGTCTTGAGGCTGGAACTCGAGCCTTCATCTCGGTCTTGCGGCGGGTCTATGGCATCAGGGAGAAGAGGGTTCAGTCCTTTTGAAACCGAGGGCAGTTTTCAGATACATTAAACTATAACTTGCTTAATAAATAATCAACTGTGTCCTGACTTCAGCATCCAGCTGGCTTTAACTGTTGCTACAAGACGTGAACATCCTCCAAGCGGCCTAAACAATAAGATGTTTGCCCAAGTTGTTTCTCAGGGACTTGAAGCCACTGGTTAAGAGCGTTGAGCCCGCGTACCCTCCACGTGGGCACGCAAGCGTGCCTTCTGACGTCAGAGAGCCACGAGCTCCACCTGCAAAACGTGCTGGAGCCGCCCTTCGGCTTCCGGGAAGCCAGAAGCTCAGCCGCGCCTGCGCAGTACTACGATGATCTCACCTTTACCTTCTCTCCAATCACCTTCCCCCACGTGCCTCCCCACTCCGCAGCTTTATCCCACAAATATCCCAAGCCCCTCCCCTTCAAGCAGGCAGATCGAGATTTGTTCTCTTCTTCCCCGGAGGCCTCGTGAATAATAACACCTTGCTGTGTGCCTCGCACGTCGCTGTTTGGCCTGTTGTGCATCCGGAAGACGAAGAACTTCCCCCAAGACCCTTTGCTACCTGAACCCTGATCTCTTTCTGGGGAGAGAGGAGCCCAGGCCTTGGGCAGGGGCCGCCCAAAGGCCCCAGCACCAGGGGGGCCACAGCCCAGCACTCAGCCTGGGAGGAGGAGGAGGAAGAAACCAGCATGGGGAGCCCAGCGAGAATCCCTGCTCTCCAGCCCAGAGTAGCCCCGAGGGCAAAGGTTCCAGTCCCTGGAACCCAGAGGCCAGCTTGCAGACCTCATTAATGTCCCTGGTCTTCAACGGCCCCTCCCTTATCACCTCCTTCAGAACCTTGGTTCATTCACAGCAGTAATTGTTTTAATCAAAGTGTTGTCTGTCTCCTTATTAGGTTGTTAGCCCACAGGATGCTCACGACTGGGGTGTCCCCAGGTCCCCAACATGGAGGGGGCCCACCTGGAGAGGGGGAAAGTGAAAAGGGAAAGTGAAGTCACTCAGTCGTGAAGTCAGTCATGTCCGACTCTTTGCCGACCCCATGGACTGTAGCCTACCGGGCTCCTCCGTCCATGGGATTTTCCGGGCAAAGGTACTGGAGTGGGTTGCCATTTCCTCCTCCAGAGGATCTTCCTGACCCAGGGATCGGACCCAGTTCTACCTGCACTGCAGGCAGACGCTTTACCCTCTGAGCCACTAGAGAATCTCGCTAGAGAGAGGGGGAAAAATTCCGTAAAGAATGAACGCGAGGTAGCGGTGCAGTTCCGAGTTTTGCCGCCAGAGGGCAGGGCTGCCCGCAGGTCCCGGGGGACTGCGGTGGTTTCCGCCCCAGGAAGCCCGCCTTCCCCCGTGGGCTCATTTCTCCACCGAGAATCCTTCGCAGTCCTGCCCAGGGTGATCGGCGAGCCGCTCTGGAGCCTAGACGTGCCAGTCACAGGTGACATAGTGATAGATGTCTTCTGTGAGGGGAAGAAGGACCTGAAAAGAGGGGACCCCGAAGAGACCCGGTCGGGTCTGCTCAGTGCACTCAGTGCTTCTTCAAACTCACAAATACTATGAGTCTAGCTGTGTATGTCTGTGTGTGCTCAGTCGTGTCCGACTCTTTGCAACCCCATGGTCTGTAGCCCGCCAGGCTCCTCTGTCCATGAGATTCTCCAGGCAAGAATCCTGGAGTGGGTTGCCATGCTCTTCTGCAGGGGATCTTCCCGACCCAGGGACTGAACCTAAATCTCTTGTATTGGCAGGCGGGTTCTTTACCAGTCCGTGAGCAGGGGGCAAAGGAGGTGGGAAAACATCTTGTGCTTCCTGAGAGGTCTTTCTGGAAACAAGGAGAGAGGATTCCTGCCCACAGCATAAAATTTTTTCACATTTCAATTTATATCCCATGATGGTGAAACCCGCTTTTGGAAATAAAATAATAACATCCTTGGCCTGTCCTCCTCAGATAACTGGGCATCATGCATCCCAAGTATGGTCAATGGAATTGATGGGTAGCAAAAAGTACTGCTCTAGTGAAAAAAGCATACAGAGATCGCTGAAGGCCCAACTGCATTGAAGAGCTGCTGGCCAGGGACCTAAAAATCATTGATTGTGTGCACCAGGAGGCTCACGGGAAAGACAGAGTTGTCTTTTCTGAGAAGCAGAACGTACAGGTCATATTGGTATGTTTAGATCGGCCAGTGTAGGATTATTTACACCGTAAAAATTGGCAGGACTTCCCTGGTGGTCCAGTGGTTAAGACTCTGTGCTACTACAGGAGACACAGGTTTGATCTCTGGTCAGGGAAGATCCTGCATGCCACGCAGCCCAGCCAAAAAAGAAAAGAAAGTTAGCAAGCATTACCAATCAGGGTTGGGTTTATTCAGAGTCAGTTGTTGACACTCGGTGTCACGCCACAGCCACAGTGCAGGCGTGGCAACCATCCCACCTCCGGTAGGCTTCCCTGCTCCACCTGGGACCCATTCTTGCTGCCCGAGATCTCTATCAGGCATGGTCACTCCAGGCCCCTGGTGCACCCCACCTGTGCAAGCTACACCCCTACACTTGCTGGGCCACTTTATATTCACCCATCTTGCCTTCTGCCAGCCCCAGGCTCTCTTCCCTTTCTGGCCTCCAGCTCCGTCCCGGGCTCTTTTCCTGATGCTCAGGCATTCCCCCTCTGACCACCTGAAGGCAGATGTCACTATGGGCCAGCGGCTCCGGCTTGGATGGAGTCGAGTGTCTCTCCAGACAATAGTTGGTATCCCCAGAGGTGGAGTTACGGCTCCTGCTGCCTACAGGGCCCAGACAGCCCCATGGCCTGTGCCCCCCACACTGGACCCCAGAACACAGAACAGAGCTGTCAATGAACACATCGCTTTAACCTCAAAACAATTTTAATAATCCAAAAAGAAGCAAGAGAGGGTACATGCCTGCCAGTGCTCTGATGCCCATGCCCAGCCCCTGATGCTGAGCCTGGGGAAGGGGGCCTCAGAAGTGGGTCTTGGGGGTGTTCAGTGGGGTGGGGGAAGCCCCAGGTGCCCCCCGTAACCTTGGATGCTTCTCACAGAGCCACAGTCCTGCCTCCTGGGCTTCAGGGCTGCACCGCGGTGGCAGCCACCTCATGCCACAGGAGGACAGCCAAAGTGAGGGAGGTGGTTTGCAACTGCCCGCTGGCCTCTGTTTCCTCCAGCCTGGGGACCTGGGGAAGAACAAGCAGGCTCCAGGTGTGGCTGGAAGGGTGCCCTCCCCAGCCAGCGCCCTGGTTCTCTGTGCAGTTCCTGGAGAGAAGCCACAGGCAGATCCCCCGGGCTTGGAGCAGGTGTGGGGTTGGATCTCCGATGCCCCTCCAGACCTGTTCCCAGCTCCCTGCCACCCCGTGTCTCTCCATCCTCTTGACTCTCAGGGCCGGACCAGTCCACCCTCATCCTGTCCCCTGTTCTTACCCGTCCTTGCCCTCTGCCCCACCTTCTTTCTGTCCCATCATCTCTTTATTCCTACCCCTCATCTGTCCTGCCCAATCGCCTCTGTCCCTCAGGCCCCCTCCCTGTATGTCATGTCTATGTCTTTCCCTTCTTGGTGTCCCTCTGGCTCCCACCCTTGCTGTCTGCCTCCGCCCCTCTTCCCTGTCCTCCTCTCCCCAACCCCCAATGAGAGGCTGTGGTGACCTTGGAGGAGGCTCTCCTGGGCTTTGGTTTCCGGGATGGGAGCGGCAGTGGCAGCGGGGCCGGGGGCAGCCGGGAGGAGCAGCAGCAGCAGGATCAGCGGGCACCACATGGCTGGGCAGGCGGGGCGGCTAGGAGGGGGCGAAGGGTGGGCGGTCAGAGGCCCCGCCCTTTGTCTCCCCGCTTCCACGGGCCTGGCGCCTCACTCACAGGTGTCACTCTTCTCCGGCCCACAGGCCTGAGCGCTTCTCACCTTTGGTGCCGATGCGCCTCTGAGCCCAGGCCGAGCTCCACTGACCACGCCCCCGCCTGGCCCCGCCCCTCAACTGTTACGCCCAACTCCAACTTGTTATGAATGCCACGCCCCCAGGGCAAAGCCACGCCCCAACTCCGGAAGCCCTGGTTTCATCTGTAGTGTCCAATTTTTCGGTTGTTTAGCATGAGATTAAATCTGTTTCCTGTTACTGCATCGTCGAAGGCACAGCTGTACTGTCTCTGTTCCCACTCCACAGCCTTAGCTCACAAGTCAGCGATTCAATGGCCGTTCACCCGTCTGGAAGGAACTATAAGGGTTTTGAGTTCTTCAATATGAACCAGAGTTTATTTTTTATCTTGATTACCTGTGGTGACTGGGGAGTCATCTTTTTCCCTTATGGCCTCATAGAACTTAACTTGGGAAACCTGTGACATTATCACCACATATCATGTGTCCCCTCTAAACGGCTCAGATGGTTGGACAACAAACCTGGACATAATTTGGGATGGAATAAGGATACGCTGGTAAATTTTTGCCCTCAGGTGTAAGTGGTCTTGCTTTAAGGTCTTTTGACCTACTTAAGAGAATTCAGAGATAAAGTCTGGAGTTAACGGGCTCCAAGTTGAACATCGGTAAATATATGAAGTGGGCTTATGATGCAAGGGGTGGGCGTGACCTAGCTTGACCACATACCTAGTGCTTGAGCCCAGGAGACAGAGTGAACAGTGAGCCAATGTGAGGGTCACACCTCCACTGGTCACACCTAACTCCTTGGTCACGCCTCCACCAGCAAGCAAGGCACAAATAATATGCAGTGCACTCCATCCTGCAATGCGAAAGACCTGGGTTTGATCTCTGGGCCCCTGGAGAAGGCAATGGCACCCCACTCCAGTACTCTTGCCTGGAAAATCCCATGGATGGAGGAGCCTGGTAGGCTACAGCCTATAGGTTCGCAAAGAGTTGGACACGCCCAGCGACTTCTCTCTCACTCCATCTAATGTCCTAATTCTTCATTGCTGTACCATACTCCCAGCCAACCTCCCCCACTTCCCATGCTGAGGGTTTTTACGTTTTATGCTGCAAGGTCTTAATTAACTATATCCTTCACTCAGTAACATTTGCAGTTAACCGTGTATTTTACGTTCGTTGAAAGGATAACCTGAAAACTTAAATTTTTCATCACGTCAAACTATTGTATTTGACCTCAAGGAAAGGCCACCTCTGTGACAAGGTGATGGTTAAGATGCACCCCAAATTAAGAAATATAAAAAATATTTCACCTGAGAAAACTGGAAAGGCTTACACACATCAGTTCTTTATTGAAGAGGTTGTCCAGACCTATTTATATGTTCCAGACCCCATTTACATATGCCAAAGGGGAGCATGACAATGTATGTAATAGCCCTGTTCCTTTCCAAATATTTACTGAAAATATACATTATACTAAGCTTTGAGGTCACAATGTAGGAAATCTTGGTAGTGACCCTTAAAACTAAGAGTATTTCCTGCACAGTTATGCAAAATCCACCATTTAGTTCCTGTTATGCAGCATATTCATGTACATCTACAAAAATATGGCTAAAGGGCTGAGCAACAAAAATGGTAGACATCTTTGACTTTTAAAAATGTTTTATGGAAGTGTAATATACATGCAGAAAACACACATATCTTTGAGTGCACTGAACACTCAGATAGTCAGCACCCAGATTTAGAAACCAATTATCACCAGCACCAGATAAATACTCCTCACAAGCCTTTGCTGAAGCTGACTGCTATCCTGATTTCTAACTGCATAGACAAGTTTTGCCTGTTCTTATACTTTATATGGATGGGATCATAGTCTGTTTGCTTTTGTGTCTGGATTCCTTCACTCAGCATTCGATGTGAAACTGTTATTACCTGTGCTTATTGCTCATTCTTGCTCCCTGGAGAAGGGAAAGGCTACCCACTCCAGTATTCTGGCCTGGAGAATTCCATGGACTGTATAGTCCATGGGGTCGCAAAGAGTTGGACATGACTGAGCAACTTTCATTTTTCTCTTTGCTTTATGGTGTTCTCTGATGGAAACACCACTGACATTTAAGGTTCTATTGCACAGGTGCCTTCAGAGTTGTTTTTCAGTTTTATGCCATGAACATTCCAGGACACGTCCTCTGGTGGACACCTACATGTACGATGGACACGTGCATGCATGACTGCTGGGCTTGGGTTAAAAGGGTAGACAGACAGGTTTGGCTCCAAGTGCCAGCTTTCCCAAATGGCTCTATCAGTGGGCTACCAGCAGTGTAGATGGGTTTGTTACATCCTTGCCAGAGCTTGATGCTTTTTTATGCTTTTCATTTTAGCCACTTCAGAGGTGGGCAGCAGTGCCACATGGGGTTTTAAACCTGCCTTCTCCACGTTAGGAATTCCTTGGTGACCCAGATGGTAGTCTGCCTGCAATGATGGAGAACCAGGTTCAATCCCTGGGTCAGGAAGATCCCCTGAAGAAGGAAATGGCAACCCACTCCAGTATTCTTGCCTGAAAAATCCCATGGATGTAGGAGCCTGGCAGGCTTCGGTCCATGGGGTTGCAAAGAGTCGGACACAACTGAAGCGACTTCACTTCACTTCTCCAGATTACAAGCAAAAGTAACATACCTTTTCATGTGTTTATTCTCAGTGCAGATAGTCTCTTTCGTGGTATTCAAGTCTTTCGCCCATTTCTTTTTTCTTGTAGATCTGTAGGAGTTCTTTTAATTTTAGATCAGGGGTCAGTAACTACAGCCTGCTGGCCAAATCCAGACCTCCACCAGTGTCTGCAAATAGTCTTACTGGGACATCTCTGTTCAATGTTGAGCAGTCGTAAAGGAAACTGTCGCCCACAAAGTCCCAAATACGATCTGATCATCTACCATGCATTCTTCTACACTAGATTCTGCTGCCAGGTATCTGAATTGCAAAGTTTATTCGTTTACATTTCATATGTGACTGCATTTCAACTGGTCTATTTTCTATTAAATTATAAAATTTAATCAATAAACCATTTATTGGAAACAATAGCCTTCCCCACATTACAACACATTATCACCTTTGCCAAAAGTGACTGAATTATGTACGGGTTTTCTGGAATCTCTATTATAGTTTCACTGATCAATTTGTTTATCTTTGTGCCAATACCACAGGATCGTAATTCCTATGGCTTTCTAACAGCTCTTGATATCTGGCACTATAAGTTCTCTACTTCTATCTGTTCTAGAAGATAGCTTTGACTGTTACTGGTCTTTAAATTTTTCACATGAATTTGAGAATGCATTTCCATTTAAAAATGCTAGCATTTTAGGATCTCATTGAATATATGAATTAATTTGGGGAAAACTGACATCTTTTTAACACACCATTGACCAGGGGACTTTTGCAGAAACTAAAGCCTGTGGCATTAATAAGTCTCCAGTCAATAATGTGTTAAGATTGTCCTGGAAAGAATTAACAGGTGATATTCCACTGAATCTTCTGGAATTTTTTTTTCTGGACCCAATTATTAAAAATACAGTGTTATATAATTTCCCCCCTCAGGCACTTAAGGATTTCTGTTATTACTGTAAGTGGTATTGCTTTAAACTTTTCATTTTATATTTGTTGCTGGTATATTAAAAACCAATTTTTGCATAATGACCTTGTATGCAGGGATTCTGCTCATTTACTCAATTTTAATTACCTGAATATTCCCTAGAATTTTCCATGTACAAAAAGCATGTCATCTGCAAACAAGTTTTATTTGTAATCCTTATGCCTTTTCCTTCTTTTGCTTCCCTTGCTTCCCTGGCTAGGTCTTTCTGCACAATAGTGAATAAAACCAGGGACAGCAGATACCACTCTTTTTTTTTTTTTTTTTTAAATCATCTTGGGAGAAAAGTCCCAATATTTCACCATTCAATATGCTGTTTGTTGTAGCAGAAGATATTCTTTATCCAATAAAGGAAGTTATTTTCTATACGTGGTTTGTTAAGAACACAAATGGATGCTAATTTCATGAGTCTCCTGCATACTACTTTTCTTCAACATGATTAATTACACTGATTTTTTTTTTAATTAACGTATCCTCACATTCCTGGAGTAAGACCCATTTGATCACTCTTTTGTTATCTTTTTTCCAGAACCGTCTCTGTTATGTTAGCCCAGGATTCAGTCATGTGACCACTATAAACAAGTTAACAATAATCAGAATGAAATTATCATGACTGGTTTGGATCACTCAGGATTCACCCTCTGTGTCATGTAAAGTAATAGTAGATACCTAACTTCTTCCAGTGAGTAAAGAGGGGAGAAGGGACGCTGCATTAATCAACCAAAAATGACTGCTAGAAAGTTGCATTAATTTGTTTTAAAAATTCTGGAATAAAAGTCAGTACAGAAAGTAATGACACCAGATTCATATCAAATAAAAGCACAGGCAGAATTTCTGGATTACACCATAGTGGCAAACTGCACACTCAAACCTGTGGGTTAAAAAATGAGTGGCAGGAGAGACGGGCGTATTTTATAGAGTGTGAGCAGTATACCTGTCCTTCACCAAACAGACTAGATTCCAAGTGATCTATGTATGGTTTATGAAAATAGTATTTTTAAGTCTTTTTTGCTCCAGTGCAGTTGGAAACTGTACAAAAGTCACTGGCTTCTTTGTTGATGAAGTACTCACTAAAAGCCCATTTGAAAATGCCTCAAAAGAATAGAAAATTATGAGTTTTAACTATTTAGTACCTGTAAAACATCTCAACAATATGCCTACGTTAGTATATTTTGCCAGCTTAATAATCAAATAAGAATACTGCCTTTTCACAAATTATTGAAACCCAAACTTGCATAGGGTTGCATAGAATTTATCACATTTTGGAAATGTGAGAGAAACTGCCATGTACATATTCAATGCTAGAGTCCTCATTATCAACTCCAGAATATTTTAAAACTTCATTTTCTGCAGTGAAAGTTTATTCAGAGCTGATAGCTTCCGATACTGTTTCTATAAACATTAGATTTTATGTCAGAAATATGGCTTTTAGTTTAACAAGTGCCAAGACAATGTATTTTCCACATTCATTGCTTCAACAGATTTTGCCTCAGTATGGTTCCCTGATATGTAAATACAATTGGAATACAAAATAAATATTAAATATTTATAGAGTTTTACTCTTGTATAAACTGTCTAGTTGTCCAATGAGTTGCTGAAAGCTTTGCTTCTTGTGTTTTTAGGGATTGGTCTTCGTGAACATTCAGGTTAGAATCAACCCAATGCCTAAACGCTTTTCCTCATTCAGAAACAGGAACCCTCAGACAGTGGTATCTGATTCTCAGCTGGACTTGCCACATCCATTATGTGCAGAGGATTTTCTAGAATGAGAACTGACTTCAGAGGAGACTTCCCATGTCAAGTACATTCAAGTTCCCTCTCCTGTGAATTCTCTGATGGCTGTTGAAGGCTGACCTGTGGTGGAATTTTTTCCCACACTCATTACATTCATACGGCTTCTCTCCTGAATGAGTCCTGTAATGCACAGTGAGGTATGACTTCTGAGAGAAGACTTTCCCACATTCATTACATTCGTAGGGCTTCTCTCCCGAATGGCTTCTGTAGTGCACAGTGAGGTTTGACATCCGAGAGAAGACTTTCCCGCACTTGCTACATTCATAGGGTTTCTCTCCCGAGTGGATCCTGTGATGTATCGTTAGATAAGACTTCTGAGAGAAGAACTTCCCACACTCGTAACACTCGTAAGGCTTCTCTCCTGTGTGGACTCTCTGGTGTCGGAAGAGGGATGAGTTATGGGAGAAGGTTTTCCCACACTCGTTACACCCATAGGGTTTCTCTTCCGAATGACTCCTATAATGTATGGTGTAGTACGACAGCTCAGAGAACACCTTCCCGCATATGTTACATTCATACGACTTCTCCCCTGTGGGAAGCGGCTGGTGCCCATTGAAAGCTGAGTTTTCAAGGAAGGTTTTCCCACACTCACTACATTCATAGGGCTTCTCTCCTAGATGAGTTGTGTGAAGGCTGGTGAGGTGTGAGAGCTTCCCACACTCACTGCATTCGTGGGGCTTCTCATCTGTGTGTACTTTCCGATGTCTGATAAAGGCTGAGTTGAGGTTGAAGGTTTTTCCGCACTCATTACATTCATAGGGCTTCTCTTCTAAGTGACTCCTGTAATGGATAGTGAGGTATGACACCCGAGAGAAAAACTTCCCACACTCACTGCACTGGTAGGGCTTCTCTCCTGTGTGTGTTCTCTGGTGTGTGATGAGGGTGGATTTCCGGTAGTAGGATTTCCCACATTCATTGCATTTGTAAAGCTTCTCTCCTGTGTGGGTTCTCTGGTGGTCACTAAGAGCTGACTTGCGGGAGAAGGATTTCCCGCATTCGCTACATGGATAGGGTCTTTCTCCTGAATGGTTTCTCTGGTGTAGGGTGAGATGTGTCTTTTGGCAGAAGGTTTTCCCACACTCATTACATTCATAGGGCTTCTCTCCTGAATGAGTCCTCAGGTGTTGTGTGAGGTGCAACTTTTGACAGAAGGTTTTTCCGCACTCATTGCACTTATACGGTTTCTCCTCTAAATGTGATCTCCGATGCACGGTGAGGGTTCCTTTTTGGCTGAAGGATTTCCCACATACATTACATGCGTAAGGTTTCTCTCCTGTGTGAGCCCTCTGATGTATAATGAATTTTGACTTTTTGCAGAAGGATTTTCCACACTCGCGGCATTCAAAGGGCTTCAAGTCCATCTGTGATCTCTGGTATATATTAAAATTTGACATCTGGATGAAGTCTGGTCTAGAATCATTCCACTCATAGCACTTCTCCCCCATATAAGTGCTCTTATGTGTAATAAAAACGGCTTCATTGTCTAAGGCTTCTGTGCATCCATTATATTCAAAGGGTTTCTCCAAAATACTAATTTTCTGAATACTTTCTTCATTTTGAGAACAGGCTTCCCCATTTTGATGAAATTCATAGAGTTTCTCTCCATACATTTTTCCACATTCATTACACTCATCAGGTTTCTTTCTTGCATAGCTTCCATCACTAATAATTAATTCTGAAGTAGATTCCAAAGTCTTCCCACATGAGATACAATTATAAGACGTTAGATTTAACGGAGCAAGACTTGTTTCCACATTATATGTTTTATCAAACGCATCCTCTCTCTCCTCAGTCAGGGTTCTGCTGTTGATAGAAACAGCTTGCCTTGAACATTCATCTCCATTTTCTTGGATTCTCTCTATCAAGTCACCAACTTTCCAGACTTTTTCTAAAAAAGAATAAAATTAAACAAATCTTGTGAATCTGAACACACCAAATTATAGGATTAGAGCAGTACTCAAGGGCCTACTGCAGGCTTGACTCTAGCTTTCGGGTCAATCTCCACACATAAAACTAAGTGACCATTTACAAACATCACATCCCACCACCTCACCTGAATGCTGCTGCTGTAGGAACTTGCTGTCTACTACCCATGGCTCTTCTCCTTGCTCCAACTTGATGATCACATTGGGTTTGGTGCTGTCATACCCTGTGAATAAGAAAGAGTCAACATGGACCAGCTGCTGGGTTCTGGGTCCCTAAACAGAAGCTGCTGCCTCAGGAGCTGCAGAATAAAGTGTCTATTTTTGCACTTAATCAAAAATAGAGCCTTTCAATGGAGAAGCAAAGATACAAATTAATCTAACTGGTGCCCAAAAGGAATTAAATGGTCTTACTGATTTCCTCAAAGTCAAGCATAAAGTCTTTAAACTGTAAGCCCCTGTAGAGCAGCAACTCAGAAGGCAGTTCTCCTCACCCACGGAGACAAGGTGGCTGTAGTTCTCCAGCATCACGTCCCTGTAGGTCATCTTCTCCTCAGGGTCTAGCTGCTGCCACTCCTCCTGGGTGAAGTCCACAGCCACATCCCTGAACGATACTGACCCCTGTAATGGCACCACGATGGGAACTGGGTGACACGGACCTGACACACAAGGACAGGAGCTCACCCAGCTCACTGGGAAAGGTAACTGTGAAGAGTGAAAGCCTCATTTGTGTTAACAGATGTTGAGAGGAAAACAAGCCATGTTAGAAACACACTACCTTTGAGTTCTTTAATGTGCCAAAAAACAAAACTTTCAAAAAACTCTCAAACTGAAAGAAATAAAAAAGAGTTCCAACTTTGTGTTTAAAGTATCTGAGTTCTCTATCAGAGGATGAAGAAAGATGAAACCCTACTCCAGCTCAAAAAGCTTACAGCCCATTGGGAGGCGCTGGGTCAGTGAACACATGCATTCCACTCCCTGTCGTTCCCTCAGTGCCGTCTATGGGCAAGGCCTCTGCCTCCCACCTCTTCATGCTGGTGCAGCCCAGCAGTCAGCCATCCTGGTTCAGTGCTTTCATCCTCTGGCCCCTCTGTTCCTTACCAGTTACTTGGAGCCATTTGCTTGCCTAAGTTTTTTACTGCCTTCAAATGATATCTCAAGCATCTCATTCTGGGAACAATAAAATGTGTTGCTTGAATGACTGCTTGAGGTATTATTAGAATGACACATACAAGGTGGAGAGTGGTCTACCAAGAGAGAAGTGAACCATTTTAATTATATGTTGGCAGCAAGGCTTTGCAGGTTCAGCTGAGTTCAGGGGGAATCCTCTGAATCTAGGGAATCCTCTACAATTCATAAGAAGTGGTGAAAGTGGAACTTCTATGCATTGTTAGTGGGAAGGTAAAATGGTGCAGCTACTATGGAAAACAGCATGGTGGCTCCCCCAAAAATGAAAAACAGAATTAACACATAATTCAGCAATTCCACTTCTGGGTCTCCACCCTCCAAAAAAAAAAAAAACGAAAGCAAGGCCTTGAAGAGATACTGTACACCCAGGTTTATAGCAACATTATTTACAAAAGCTAAAAGCGTGGGAGGAAAAAAAAAAGGCTAAAACACAGAAATAACCATCCATCGATGGATGAATGGTTAAGCAAAATGTGATAATACACACAATGGAATGTGACCCAGCTTGAAAAAGGCAGGAAATTCTGACGCATGGTACTACATGGATGACCTTTAAGGATACTATGCTGAGTGAAATAAGTCAGTCACAAAAGAACAAATACTGCATAATTACACTTAGATGAGCTACTCAGAGTAGTCAAAATCCTAGAAATAGAAAATGGTGATCGCCAGGGGCTGGGGAAGGGGAATGGGGAGTCAGTGTTTAATGGATACAGAGTTTCAGTTTTGAAAGATGAGAAACAGATGGAGATGGATAGTGGTGATGACTGCACAACAACATAAATGTCCTTAAGACCACTATCCTGTACACTTAGAAATGGATACCGTACTACATTTTGTCATGTGTATCTTCCCACGATAAAAAATGTGGAGGAAAAAATGCAGTGATGCTAAGGACACACCCTCACCCACTCCCTTCCACAGCTCTGCAGCCACCCCCTCCCTGAAGGAAAGAGGAATGAGGTGTGGCCACAGGTTAAGTGTGTTCACATTGTTGGTGCTGTTTAGTTGTGTCCAGCTCTTCTGGGACCGCATGGACTGTAGCCCACCAGGCTCCAGTGTCCATGGGATTTCCCAGGCAAGAGTACTGGAACAGGCTGCCATTTCCTTTCCAGGGGATCTTCATAATCCAGGGATCAAACCTGTGTCTCTTGCACTGGTAGGTGGATACTTTACCACTGAGCCATCACTGATTAGAAATTATTTTCTCAAAAGATGAAATTTTAAAAAAAATCAAGAATCATCAGCTGAGAAAAACAATATAAATAAAAAATAAGCATCAGGATAAACAACTCAACAATGATGAAACCAAATTCATAAAGGAAAACAACTCACACTGACTTATATTTTATAATTAATTAAGCAGAATATTGCTTCCAGAAAATGAGAACATTCTGCTAAGAAACAGCAACTGGAGATACTTAGAAATTGAAGACTGGATTGTGGAATTTAAAAAAAATCCTGAAGTAAGAAGCTTGATTATCAAATGTGACACAGAATATATAACTTAGAAAATTTCTCTGAAAATAAGAAATTGGAATGATGACAGAAAAATCATAGGTATGAAAGCCAGATCCAACATTTTCAGAAAGAGATTACAGAGGATGAACAATGAAAAATCATCAGAGATTCCTGAACCAAAGATCATAAAAATAAACAAAATAAAACAAAACATCCTTAAAAGGGGCCATATAATCTGCAAAGAACAACAATGGGAGAAATATAGATCAAGAAATATTCAGATAAGATTTCTAAAATTTTATGATTAGAAAATAAAAATGCTAAAGTTAAGTATTAAAAAAAAACAAACAAACACTAGTTACCCTAGTTTAACTATAGCCCACTCCAATATTTCTTGCCTGAAAAATCCCATGGACAGAGGAGCCTGGCAGGCTACTGTCCAAAGGGGCTCAAACAGTTGGACCTGACTGAGCACACACATAGGAAGTAAAAATCTTCTGGGTTAATTTAGTTCAGAAGACAAGAAGTGGCAGGGGTTAGAAGACTGAGCAATCAAAAAAAAAATAATAATAATAACTAAATGGGACATTTTCTAAGCATATCGTCTGGTTTAATATTTGGAAATTCATTAATACAATCTGCCATTGTAATACAGCTAAGAGGAAAAGCGTCACATTTCCAAAGGTGCTGAAAAGACCTCTGAAAATATTCAAATGCATCCTAATTTTTAAAAAAAAGACCCTCAAGAAAATAGGAATTGATGGATACTTCACTAAGATGAATACGTGTATGTGGTGGTGTTTTTCAGTTGCTAAGTTTTGTGGGTCTTTTGCGAACCCATGGGACTGTAACCCACCGGCTCCTCTGTCCATGGGATTTCCAGGCAAGAATACTGGAGTGGGTTGCCAATTCCTCCTCCAGGGGATCTTCCCAACTCATGTTGAACCCGAATCTCCTGAGTTGGCAGGCAGGTTCTTTACCACTGAGCCATTAGAGAAGCCCTGTGTATATATATACTCATACCCTACCATGCACAGTATGTGTGATATATACAAATACAATCACATGTATACACTTTAAGTTTATAAACACATATTTATGCTTCAGTTCTCTGAGTTCTACAGTCAGGACTAATTTAATGGGGAAACAATAGACACATTCCCACTAAGATTATACTAAGATTAGAAACAAGGCAAAACACTCATCATCTCCAATTAGAGAAAACAATTACAGGCCTAACAAAAGGTCAGTAAAAGTATTTCTATTCACAGATAATATATTATACCTAGAAAACTCAGAAAATCAACAATGGAACTAAATCAGTAAGAGGAACTCTGTTAGATAACAGAATTTATAGTTAACACACATAAAAGCAACAGCTCTCATTACGTAAAAAGGAAAAAGATGTAATTTGGGCATACATGCAGTTTACAATAGCAACAGAAATGTACAAAATCTATACTAGAAAAATTTAAAAACATTCCTGAAAGAGAATGAATGGAATGATTCTCTTTGTTCTTGGACAGGCTGTGAGGCATAAAATAAGATGTGCCTTAACCAAGACACATCACAATCCAATGGCTAAAAACCAGTAATAAAGAGAATAAACACAGCAAGAGGAGGAGGGAAAAAAAAGATTTTATATACAGAACAAAGATAAGGATAACATCAGATTTCTGGTGGAAACCATATAAACAAGAAGCCACTGGAGGAACACATTTAAAGTACTGGAGAAAAAAAACAACAGCAGCAATGATTCCTTTAAAAGGGAAGGTAAAATAAAGACATTTTCAGACATACAGGAGCTAAAAGAATTCATTACCAACTAGAAGAAATACAGGGCTTCCTGGTGGTTCAGACAGTAAGGAGTCCACCTGCAATGGAGAAGACCTGGATTTGATCCCTGGGTCAGAAAGTTCCCTTGAAGAAGGGAACGGCCACCCACTCTGGCATTGTTGCCTGGAGAATTCCATGGACAGAGGATCCCAGTGAGCTACATTCCCTGAGGTCGCCTAGAGTTGGACATGACTGAGCAACTAACAGTATGGTATGGTCTAGAAGAGATATTAAAGAAAGTCCCCCAGGCAGAAGGAAAATGACAGCAGATAAAAATGTGGATCAAAACAATGCACCAGAAATGGGAACTATGCATTTTCTCTCATCACTTAAAACTCTTTTAAAAAGATAATTAAAAATAACAATGTATTATGGGATTGGTACAACCTGCAAAAATAAAATGCAACAACAGTGTAAAGACCAAGATGGGAGAAATGGAACTGAAGCTTCTTATACTCTAAGTGAAATAGTATATAACTTGAGTATAAACTATGACAAAGTTACATATTATAAACCCTAAAGTATCCAGTAAAATAACAAGTGTTCTAACAACCCAACAAAGGGTATAAAATGGAATCATTAAAAAAGTCAACTCAAAGGAAGGAAGACAAAGAAGATGGGATGAACAGAAAATAAAGACACCAGACTATAACCTAACTGGTTGTATTAATACTTACATTATATGCAAACTGCCTAAACACCCCAATTAATAGGAATTAATTGTCAAATTGGATAAAAAAGAAGGCCCAACTATATGCTGTCTTCAAATGCTGTATTTTGCATATAAAGATGCAAATAGGTTAAAAGTTAAAGGACAGAATAAGATATTGCACATCGCATGACTCAAAAGAAAACTGGAGTGGCTTTGTAAATATCAGATTCCATTTCACAGCATACATTCTTACCAGGATGGGAGGTCACTGAACAATGACAAAGTGGCTAATGAATCAAGAGAACATAACAATCTTAAATGTTTAGGTATCTTTTAATGAAATTCATGAAGCAAAAACTGACAGAATTGCAATGACAAACAGACAAACCACAACCACAGATTTCAACAGCCCTCGCTCGTGACTGATGGGAAAACTGGCAGCTCAGCAAGGACACAGCACACCTGCACAACACTGACAACCTGATGTGGGTGACATTCACGGAACACTCAGAGCACAACAGGCAGCCTTCTCACGTGCACATGACATTCTCCAAGAAATGGTTTCCCCTTGTCGTCAACACAAATCACAGAAGGGGTGGATGGTATTTTCCTTTTTCTATAAAATCGATCATATTTGCAGCTGGATTCCAGGAGTCCTAAAGCATCATACTACTATACATGTGAATTAAACAGAGTCTAGATGCCAATCTGTCTCTGTAACGTGTATTTTACACGACAGTGTCTTTTATTTGTTTCTACCTGCCCATTTGAAAAATGTGGATCCTTATATACTTCCTTAAAGGCATTACAAAACGAAGTGTGAGTATATATAAACAAATAGGAAAACTCACCTGGGATTCATTCATGTTCTGCTGCTCTTGGAAAAAGCTAGACTGTGAACCGGTGTACCTAGAGGAAGGGAAGCAATTACTTGAAGCCGTGAGTAACCTGGCCTACCTAGGCAGGAACCTCCTGGGAACATTCAGAAGAGGCTAAAGGGGTCCTACAGGAGAAACACACATCTGAAGCCCTGTAACTTCATCAGGTTACTCTCACTGGTGAGTGTAAACAGACTCACTTTTCAAACAGTTTGCCAGCATTAAATAAAAAGTGCAAGAAACAAACAAAACACCACCAAAACCCCTCCCTGTGGCACTGTTTAAATACTCCGTTGTCTCTTTAAACTGATTAAAATCAAACATTCCATGGAAATGGGGAATGTGAAGCTCTCAAAAGTAGGATAAATGCGCATGAAGGCATGGCATTATAAATGAGCTGACTCAACCTGGTTACCGCTGTAGAGTTTTTGTTTGTTTTTAATTAAGAAAGCTGCAATACAGTCGGACAGAGCACTTGCCCCTGGAGTCCGATCTTGCTAACGATCCCACCTGCAGACCCAGTGACCTGGGACAAGTCACCTCCTCCCTCAACTGAGGCAGCAGGACAGACGCCTCGACGCACTAACTACACGGTGCGAGTCCACCAGGCAGAATCCGCGGAGGAGGGGGGCGTGGCGTGTCACCAGAGGCTTAGATTACAGGACCAAGTACTGATGAGTCTTGAGAGACACGTGCAGGATCGCCAGAAGGCGAGAGAAAGAGGAAGGGCGCCGGGGATGGAGGGAGGCGTGGACGCGGCACGTCCGGGCCAAGCCTGGGGCCCCCACTGCCTCAGGACACCCAGAACTCACAAGCCCTGGGGAAACCCAATCTCCGGCTGGGAGCAGCCGACCCTGCCCTCTAGCCCGGCCCCTCGACCCCCGCAAAGCGGTCAAATCTTCTCAGTCGCTTTCTCGTGGGGTCCGGAGCGGGCTCCCCAAGCCCTGCTCTCCGAGGGGAGCAGGATCAACAGCCGCCTGGAGGCCGCAGACGCACCACCTACCTCGTCGGGACTCGCTGACCGGCCCCGGGCTCCCCAGGCTCTGGCCGGGGGCTGCTGCTTCGGCGCGCTCTTCTCTCCGAGTCCTTCCTCTCCGCCTCCCGAGGCGGCTGCGGGCGAGGAGATGGCTTTGGGCCTACGGGACAAGCTCCCCTCAGGCCAACGTCCCTCCCAGGGCTTCACAGTTCAGTGCGCAGCAGACGATCGGGCCCGAGCCCCGCCGCTCCTTAGCCGCCGCCGCCACCTGTCCGGCCTCTCCGACCCAGCCCGAGGGCTCCGGGGCTCGAGCTTGAGGGTCTCCGCTCCAGCCTCTGCCCGGCCCGCGAGAATCCTCGCGCGCACAGCCCGCGCCCGCTGGATGCCGGCACGGCGGAACGGCGTTCCAGCCCCGCAGGCCCCGGAATGCCCGCCTGCTGGAGGCCAGAGCCTGGGAACGAGGGTGAGTGGTGACCCGGGCAGCGACAGGAAGCGACAGAGGCGCCGAGGCAGTATGCGTGCGCGAACACGCACAGCGGACGAGACGCTCCAGCGCTGGAGGACGCCGGAAGTCCGCCTGCCAGAGCCCGCCCCCGGGAACCGGGCAAATACCAGGACTCTATTTCCCAGAAGTCTCCACGCCCCATGAAGTTAAGGGAACGTCTTAAATGTCTTCACCTCATCAGGTTGTGAAGAGGTGCTGTGTTGAGAAGATGGGCGTCTTGGACGCGGGAATCAAATTTCCTTTTAATTTAAGGGAATGTCTGTAATGTCACCGCTTCTTCAGGCATCTTGCCTTTTATGTCCTGGTGCCCCAATATTTTCCTTGTACGTGCTCAGTCGTTCAATCGTGTCCGACTCTTTGCGACCCCATGGACTGTAGCGGGACAGGTTCCTCTGTCCATGGAATTTTCCAGGCAAGAATACTGGAGTGGGTTGCCATTTCCTCCTCCAGAGGGTCTTCCCCAACCCAGGAATTGAATCCACTTCTCTTGTATTGGCAGGCAGATTCTTTACCACAAAGCCATAATAATTTCCTTACCTTGAGTGTTTCAAGTCTTAGAATCAGTGTTCACAGACAACTGTGGTAAATAAGGGAACGGGGTTTATCATGTCTGCTTCTGATCGTTTGTGAGATATCTAATTAAAGTATTAATAAACAGAGCTTAGCAATAACAGAGTATTAGCCTAGGATACCTTCCTTTCTCTTCTAGGGAAAAAGAAATCTAGCTTTTCCAAGCCATTAAAAAATATATATATATATTTAGTCAGCTGCCCTGGGTATTAGTTGCAGCACACAGGACTTTCAGTCTTTGGTGTGGTATGCAGACTCTTAGTTGTAGCATGTGGGATCTAGTTCTCTGACCGGGGAATAAACCCCAGGCCTCTTGCATTGAGAGAGCAAAGTCTCCTGGTCTCCTGCCTGGAGATTGATGGTGTTCATTTCAAATTACCAACAGATGAAAAGAATGTCGAACTGATCACTCACCCCAAAACCTGCTCTTTGGTATGTAGCCCCTTCCTCTGCTCCCTTTACAATCCTCAAGCAAAACCTGGGGACGGGAGAGTTGGTTTTTTGGGACATGAAGCCAACTTCTCTGCAGGGTTGCTGGCTTCCTCAGTAAAGCTGTTTTTCCTTTTACCCAACACTTGTCTCTCAGTATTGAATTTTTGAATGATGTGAGATCTGCCTCATCTTCGATTGCTTTTTCTACGTGGAAAATAATTCAGGATTATTTTTCAGAGTTAAGAAATGTGGTTGGATAATCACAACGCCATTAAGCAACATAACATCTAGTTTGACTACAAACAGGCAAACCAAACTGGTAATGACCACACACATAATGAGTGTGAAAAGAGTTTCATCTTTATTATATTTCCCTAAAAGCTACACAGCATTATCCTCTTTAATAATCTAAAATTACATACAAACATCTCAAGACAAGTTAAAAAAATTACAACTGAATTTTCACAATTCAATAATAAGGACTTTAGAAGTTAAAATTTATGTTTACAAAAATTAGGAGGAATGACCCACCTAGCTATAAGTAGAATCGATATATTATGTAAATATAATAGATTAAAAATACAAAAACCTCTTGAAAATGTATACAAAATTGTATTTACCTATACACAACAGCTATAATATCCATCACAAAACTTTCTAGGAATAACATGTTTTCAAAACAGACTATTTTGAAACTATTTAAAGTAGATATATAAAAATAAAATATAAAAATAAATACAATAATTTTACAGGCAACATTCTCAAAATAAGCCAGTGATGATGGCAAACTTTGAGTCATCTATCATGATGCTATGGCTCTAATTTTATATTTTAAAGTAATTCCTTCCTATTCCAAGCCCCTACATTTCACCTTCACATGAATCTAGATTAGGGCAAACTAGTGTATAAAAATGGGGCCTCCAACATCTAACTCAGGGGAGATTTGAATTAATCCAAAAATTGGGGTGGTGCCTTAGGAAAGAAGAGAATCTGAAAAAAACCTTGATTTCTTATTGTCCCAAAGACTCCTGGAAGCACACTCTGCTCCTAGGAGTATGACCGAAAACTCTCTTCAGTTGAGTCTAGAAGATGCTGGGTTCTTTCCCATTATCTGCACAGAGGCTTCTCTTGTCCTTCCTTGTGGCTATCATCAGTGACTGGATTGACTTTCCCTTGAAAATCCACATCTCCTCTGGTGATCTGGAAGTGAGAGAGTTAGGGTGTCAGATTTTGAAATGACAACTCTCCAGATACAAAGATCATTTACGAGCTTTCCTGCTGGCTCAGTAGTAAAGAATCCACCTGCCAATGCAGGGGACATGGGTTTGATCCCTGATCTGGGAAGAGCCCATGTGCCAAGGAGCAACTAAGCCCATGTGCTACAACTACTGAAGCCCGAGCACCTTAGAGCCTGTGCTGCACAACAAGAGAAGTCACTGCAAGGAGAAGCCACACACCGCAACTAGAGGAAAGCCCTCACAGCAACAAAGAACCAGCACAGACAAAAATAAATAACTAAGTAAAATTATTACAAAAAGATTATTTACATTCTCAGTCAATTCTAACCAGAGTTTAGGCTAATTAATAATCCCAGTTTTACCTCAAATTCTCCATTCTAAACCACAATCCTGAACCAGTGTTTTCAAGTGTGATTCTTGGACTTTGGTAACCCCAACTCCAGAAATGACTGAATTCACCTAAGGTCAGGCCCTGGAATTTGCTTTATGGCCAAGATTCTAGGTGATTCTGCTCAGGGAGCTGGCACTCAGAGAACGCTGCCGTAGTTTTAACTCACCTCCATCCTTTTGCACCACTCAGAATCTGAACTTTCAACCAAGCTAAAAACATTACTAAAAAGTCAACATTATGAATCATAAGACCGGATGCCTGATCCCTAATCCTAAGCCTGGATCCTAATGTTTAAATAATACTCACTCCTAAACTTGGTTAGTGTTATGGTCTGAATGTTGTGTCCCCCTAAAATTCTTATGTTGAAATCATAAACCTTAAGGTGATGGTATTGGGCTTCCCCAGTGGCTCAGACGGTAAAGAATCTGCCTGCAATGCAGGAAACCCAGGTTCCATCCCTGGATCAAGAAGATCCCCTGGAGAAGGGAATGGCTACCCACTCCAGTGTTCTTGCCTGGGAAATCCTATGGACAAAAGAACCTGGTGGGCTATAGTCCACGGGGTCTCAAAGAGTTGGACATGACAGAGAGATTAACTACAGCAAGGTGATGGTTTTCGCAGGTGGGGTCTTTGAGAGGTTATTAAGTCATGGGGTAGAGTCCCCATGAATGAGATTATAAAAGAGCCCATGGTTTTTGTTGTTTTTAACCCACTCTGCTGCTGCTGCTAAGTCACTTCAGTCGTGTCCGACTCTGGGCAACCCCATAAGATGGCAGCCCACCAGGGTCCCCTGTCCCTGGGATTCTCCAGGCAAGAACACTAGAGTGGATTGCCATTTCCTTCTCTAATGCATGAAAGTGAAAAGTGAAAGTGAAGTTGCTCAGTCGTGTCTGACTCTTAGTGACCTCATGGACTGCAGCCTACCAGACTCCTCCGTCCATGGGATTTTCCAGGCAAGAGTACTGGAGTGGGGTGCCATTGCCTTCTCCGTAACCCCTCAGGCTGTAGTTTTTTTTTTTTTTTGGCCACACTGCACAGTATGCGGAACTTCCCAACCAGGGACTGAATTCACGTGCCCTGTATTGAAAGCACAGAGTCTTAACCACTAGACCTCCAGGGAATATCTCCAGTCTGTAGTATTTTGTTAGTGAAACTCAAATGGACTAAGACAGTTTACAATTTAAACCAAACCTTTGCTTAATTCTCTGCCCACATCTATAACTCCATTGGTAGATCATAATAAGCCAGGTTGAAGATAGCCTTTCTTAACCTTCACTGGTTCTGATAAACTCCCTTGACCAAAAACTTGAGGTGGGAAACGTGTCATTGTACAAGAGGAGTGACTGGTCCAGGAGTGGTGAGTCAGAGGAAATAACCACAGGTGATCTGGCAATAAGGAATTTGAAAGTGAATTTGGATGAAAATAAAGCTAGTCATAATTTCTCTTTTATCATTGACCGTGTAGGTTGTTCTAACATCCTATTTGTAGACATTGACTTCATGGAAGATAAATTCTAAGAGTCGCTATCCCGAGGGATGAAAGGCCACAGATGAATTAAAAAGAGAAACTCAAAACACAATATATGGAAAAAATTAAAAGTATTCACTTTTCACAAAAACCAACATCCCATCAAAGCTGTTATTTGGACCCCATTGTTTTGGGTGAAATGATTGCAGCCAAACCCATGCCTCTGTGACAAGTAGTTTTCCCCGAGGCCTGGCACCCACAGACCCCACTGTACTTGCATCTGTATGTGGTGGTCAGTCTGTGGCTGGGAACTGAGTCAGCATCTGGCTGTGTGCCCAGCTGGCCTAAGTCACAGGATGGAAGGTGATGGTGGTCCACAGTTGGAATCCTCAATGAACAACACATCATTCTGCCCACATCTGCGAGGACACAGACCTACCTTTCCTTAGGCTGGTGATCTCAGGCCCTCGTGGTCCTGGGGGACCCCTAGGGCAAGAGGGCACGATCTCGATCCCACACCCAGAGCCTCGGGTGAAAAGCTTGGATCTGCAAAGATGAACAGTCCCTTGAAATGATGATGCCTCTCCAAGTCGACCCCTCACCTCCCCTTGTCCAGCCTCCAATTCTTTCCCCCAATCCCCATGATCCCTCCTCTCCTCACCACCCTCACTTCCAAGCCCCCACAGCCCACCCACCTTCTCACACTCTTCCTGTGTGACCCTCATCTTCCAGTTCATGGAACAGATGAATTGGAAAACCAGTTTGTGGAACAAGGGACGCTGGGAGTGGTTCCTTCCATAGAGGAACGAAAAGATGATCTGTCTGTGGGCCTGGTTGTCCTCTTCCATCTTACTGGCCAGGTAGCTGAAAAGACATCAGGTGGCTGTCAGGAGCAGGACAGGAAGGGCCTCTGCCTGAGGTCAGCTTTCTAGAAAGGATGTGGGCTGAGCATCTTCACACAACCTTCCCAGCCCTCCCCAGCATCCCTGGTCATCAAAGAGCCACTGCTGGGCAGGACCTTCAGAAGGGCATCTCTAACGCCTGGTTGGTGAGGATGAAATCCCAACCTCTGTTCCTTTCCTTTGGTTTTATGTGCACACACCTGACTCCCTGGGTTGTAGGTACATGTACAGTTCCTGAGGGCCGGAACTGATCTATTTCTGCATTTATCCCTTTCCTACTAAATGATATGTTTAGGGCTTGGCTCTTATTGACGCATTAGTTCAGCAGCCCTTCTTGAGTCTCTCTTCCCATCACCTCATATCCCCCAGCACATTGTTGTCGTTTAGTCATTAAGTTGTGTCTGACTTTTTGTGACCCCGTGGACTGTAGCCTCTCAGGCTTCTCTGTTTAGGAGATTTCCCAGGCAAGAATACTGGAGTGGGTTGCCATTTCCTTCTCCAGGGGATCTTCCTGACCCAGGGATCAAACCCAAATCTCCTGCATTGCAGGTGGGTTCTTTACCGCTGTGTCACTAGGGAAGCCCCAGTCACATAGGGTGCCCTTTATAAGGTTTCACTGAATGAATGGAAGAATGTTTTATAGCCAAATGCAATACAGATTACCTTGGAGATTCACTATAACAAACCATTGCAAAATGAAAAGAATTGTGCTGAGGAAAATACCAATGCATTGGTATTTTGACAAGATCTACCTTCCCCAGTGGTTAGTAATGCAAAACATCACATTATAATAGGATTTTAAGGAAAGTGTTAGTAGGATGCAGAAATTAGGGAGCTCAGGAATCATGAAGGTTTTGGTGTTTGAACTCAAGGATAAGGTCATTTTCTTCAGATAAATGTGTGTGGGAAAGATATCTGGAAAGAAAGCATAAGGATATAAAATATAAAATAGAGGGAAGGGCATTTGGAGGGAACAGTGAAACAAAGGAATAAAGAATCCGGACATTAAGCAAGGGTGATGGCAACTGTCAAGAGGGCTGACTTCCAACCCTGAACTCTGGCCTTGATTTTGGTGAGTAATTAGCCAATGAACACAGGTCATACCGTGTCTTTGGAAGAATATTCAGGCAAATAAAGCCGACTGGCTTGGGGGAGAAACTTGGAAGAAACATAAGTGGGGAGGGTTTTACACCTGATTTCAGCTGTGTAATGAGGACCCCAGTCATGGCCTTTGTCATGGGAACCCAGAAATGGAACATGGTGACACTTGGTACTGATGTGGGAAGGAGTGAGACAGAAGAATTCAAACTGGAAATGAAACTCTCAAGCCTGTTTACTTGGGGGCAGGATGGTGTCAGTTCTTTCTTCCTCTCCTCTTAGCAGGATTTCTTTGTTTCCTTCAGTCTTTTGACTGATATTAGGGTTTGTTTTGACAACAATATAAAAAACATACTTCATATATATATATATATATGGATCATATATATATATATGATTTTTTACTTTTATCTAGTTTTTTTTCACTTTTTCTATTTTATATTCAGTCTTCCCATTTCATTTGGTTTGTGTTTTCTAATTTCTCCATTTCGTTTTTTTTGATGTTCTGTCTCAAGACTTTATCAAGTGTAGTAGAAAATCTTTTGCATACATACATGTATATATATATATAAATCATATGTATATATAGCTTAGAAAACTTATGAATTTTGGCATAACTAAAAAATTTATGACATTTTGACTATATTTGTTCGACTTAGTATGAATAGAATGCTAGATTTCTCATTAAAAAACAGACAAGCAACAAGAACCAAAGATTTACTGTATAGCCAGGGATTGACACGGGAGCCTGGTGGGCTCCAGCCCTTGGGGTCACAGAGTTGGACACAACTTAGTGACTAACACAGGGAACTATAGTCAAAATACCTTGTAATAACCTATAATGGAAAATAATCTGAAAAAAAATGTGTATATGTATAACTGAATAAACTTGCTGTGTACCTGAAACACGGTAAGTCAACCGTACTTCAATTACTATAAGGAAAAAAACATACTTTCAAACAGAAAGCACTCCACCATAAACAGTACAAATAGGTGTTTTTTTTTTTTTTTAAAGATGAAAGGGACGAGCCCCATACCTCTCCCTCCACCCTCCCAGGGTGCTGAGCATTGATGGGGAGATAGAGCAAGCTACTCACAGAGCTATGAAGAAATGGATCCTCCGGTATTGCCAGAAGAGGAGGCTGGCTCGGCTGAAATAAGCGATCACCATCGCCAGGAGATACTGATGGACAGAAAGAAAAAACAGAGAGAGGTCACATCCCAGAAGAGGAGAAACAGAGAAGGGAGTGGCAGGACTTCCCGGGCGGTGCTGTGGTAAAGAACCCATGTGCCAACGCAGGGGACTCAGGTTCCATCCCTGGGTTGGGAAGATCCCCGAGAGATGGAAATGGCAACCCACTCCAGTCTTCTTATCTGGAAAATCCCCTGGACAGAGGAGCCTGGTGGGCGACAGTCCGTGGGGTCTCAAAAGAGTCAACATGTCTTAGCGACTAAACGGCAGCCACAAAGAGAGGGAGGTGGGGACTGGGTGGTGCCCCTCGGAGAAGAGCCCCCTGCCCCATTTTGGGTGAGCCTGATTATTCGGAGGAGGAGAGGACGCAAAGTCCACGATGCTCCCAGGACAGGGGCTGTGGATTTGAGGGCAGCCAGCACTGGATGGCTTTTGATGAGCTGGAGCAAAGATGAGTCTCCTCTGAGCAGAGCGGGGGATTTAGGTGACCATCACCAAGTGACTCGCCTGGGGCTCAGACCCCAGAGGACACCTCCAGGCCCCCGGAGGGGGTTGCTGACAAGGCATCAGGTTGGAAAGGGGAGTGGAAATCTGGGTTTAGAGAGTACCCCCACCCCACCCAACCCCAGACAGGTGCTGGAGCAGAAATCCCCAGTGGATGACTCACCTTGTCGGATACCTTCAGGTTTCTGTCCCAGGCCAGGAATCTCTTAACGACATGATCCTCTGTGAAAAGAGGGCAGATGTTAGACAATAGCAACAGGGCTGCCAGGAGAACATTCCAGAACAAAGAGGGAGAACGATACCTCCAATGGGGAAATTCTGGAATGTGACTCAGGGCCGGGGGAGGGAAGACCTTTCACTGGATGGGAAAGGGGGTGACTCCCCTTCTAGGGCTAGCAAATGAGAGGGACCAGTGCCCCTTCGTTATGCATGCACGTACCACTGCAGAAGCCATCAAGTTATCACAATTTCTCACCTGACAGTCACGTCAGGCATGTAGATTCAAACAGCCTAGATTCAGTCAGGGCTAAGAATTCTCAGGGGTGCAGCTACCAAGTTAACCTGATCTTACAAGATGATCATTTCCAAGACTGATCTCTGCTGTGCTGTGCTGTGCTGTCGCTTCAGTCATGTCTGACTCTTTGCCACCGCATGGACCGTAGCCCACCATGCTCTGTCCATGCGATTCTCCAGGCAAGAATACTGGAGTGGATAGCTTTTCTCTTCTCCAGGGGAATCTTCCCAACCCAGGGATCGAACCTGCGTCTCTTGCACTGCAGGTGGAGTCTTTACCACTGAGCCATCAGTATCATTTCTAAATCTAATCTAATTCTGCCTCATTCCTAAGTGTCCCTGGTGAGTGATCAGTACCGAGTCCCCCAGGGACTGAGAGCTCATCAGCTAGTAGGGAGTTCCTCTCCCTTGGAAAAATGTAGTTGTTAGAAGTTTTTTTTTTTTTTTTTAATTATAGAACAGGAGGTTGTGGGGCTGATGGGGAAGGGTCCTTACCAAGCACCTTGTTGAAGATCACGTGGTGTTCAGGCAGCACCAAGAACACCTGCTGTTTCTTCAACTTCGTCCTGAGCCCACTCAGCGACTTCACGATCCAGCTGTCCTGGGCCTCGTCGTCCGCCTCTGCTCCAAATGCCACTGACCACTTCCTCTTATAGCCAGGGCGCCAAGGCAGGGAGCTGGAGCTGGCCCAGAGTGCTGAGAGAGGAAAAGAGGGTTATGAAGCTTTTGATATGAAGCTTTTGTCTTTGGAATTCAGCCCCTGGTTCCCCAAGCCCTAAACCATTCCCACTCCCATCCCCAACTCTCCCCATCCAGTCTCTCCAGCCTCATAGATTGTTGTCCTTTCCGTCTTTCTCTGTCGATATCCACCTACCCCTCCCCCCATTTTGGGGGCCATTTTTCCAGTTTCCCATCCTGAAAATCTCTTCCTCGTGGCAGATAATTTCTCCCACTGTGTTGTTCTAGTCGCCAAGTCATGTTTCTCTGTGACCCCATGGACTGTAGTCCTGAGGCTGCTCTGCCCATGGGATTTTCAGACAAGAACACAGGAGTAGACCCAAGTCTCTTGCATTGGCAGGTGAATTCTTTACCACCGACTCACCAGAGAAGCAATTTCTCCCACTCAGGAAAAAAAAAAGGAACCCTCCCTTTGTTTCCCCAGCTCCTTTCTCTCATCCTTGGATCTCAGGTCCTAACCTCCTTTCTTGCTTCCCAGGTTTTCTGTGTCTCCAGCTCCTGTCCTCTCCTCCCCAAGTCTCTGACTTTCTGAATATCTCCTTCCTTCCACACTCACCTTATACAGGAGCTCCTTCCTGACCTCTGTACCCCTTCCTCCCCAGTGTTAACCCCCTGAAATTCCTTCTCGTGTCCAGCTCCCTCACCTGAGGGTCCTGGGCTTTCTTCACTGACAATCATCTCCATGGGGAGCCCCAAGAAACTGGACGCGGGGCTCAGGTCCTCAAACTGGGAATTCAGGCAACAACTGGCCATGATTTCTCCCGAACTCTTCTTCCACACAAACTAGACTCTGTTCTGTCTCAGCTCTTCTGGATCCTGGCCAAATGCAAGCGTGACGTCCCTTCTTCAAACTGAGGATGAACTGGGAGTGGAGGAGGATCCGGGGAGATGCTGTTGTTCACCTCTGCCGTTGAGCATTATGGGAGCCTGCTTTTCCAATCAGGAAGGTCAGAAGCCTCTGACGTCACTGGTCATTCCAATCTGGCAACCAGCTTGAAGAAAAACACAAGTAAGTGTTTGACCGAGGTGTCCACTTCTCCTGGAGATTAAGGGGAAATTGTATCTCCTGCTGCTGACCCAACTCCTGACCATCCCCCAAAACTTCAGGTGTGGGATTCCCTGTTTATCCCTTGCCCACAGGCTTGCCCTTTTTCAGGGCACAACTGAATGGTATCAAACACTTACGTTGTTGTACAACCATTGCCACTGTCGTCTCCAAAATGTGTTAATCTTCCCAAACTGAAACTTTGTCCCCATTAAACACTAACGCCCCATCCTCCTCCCCCAGCTCCTGGCACCCATCCTTCTACTTTCTATCTCTTTGAATCTGACCCCTCTAGGGAGTTCATAGAAGTGGAATTGTATAACATTTGTCCATTCATATCTGGCTGATTCACTTAGTGTAACATCTTCAAGGTTCACCCTTGTGGTAGCCTAAATCAAAATTTCCTCCTTAGACCCCCAAAGCTGGTGTGGATGGTACACAATAGGAAAAAGGAAAGAAAACCCTGGATCTGAGGTCATTCTGATGTATCCTAAGTGCAATGGGAAACCAGTGAAGGAGAGGAGCCACAGTCCAATTTGCATCAAAAGGGAAAAAATTAATGTCGCCTGCTGTGTTAATGGGTGGGGTGGAGGGAACCCCCTGGTGGTCCAGTGGTTAGGACTCTGTGCTCTCACTGCTGAGGCCCTGGGTTCAACCCCTCGACGGGGAACTAAGACCCCACAAGATGTGAAAATGGGGTGGAGACTCAGCAGGAGTTGGAACTAGGGAGACCCAGATGTGGTTAGGAGTTGAGGGGTGGGTAAGTCCAGAAAGGGGATGTCTGAAAAGATGGAGAGAAGTCATCAAGTTCCAGGCATCTGGAGGAAGAGCCAGCAGGTCTCTTCGGGGGATCAGACATGGGGGAGGCTGGAGGGCTGTAGTCCTGTGCCCTCTGTGTTCCTGTGCATGCGTATGCCTCTTCTGCATGCAGGCATTTTAAGTCACTTCAGTTGTGTCTGACTCTTTGCAACACTATGGACTGCAGCCCACCAGGCTCCTCTGTCCATGGGATTCTCCAGGCAAGAATACTGGAGTGGGTTGCCATTCTCTCCTTCTTGACCCAGGGATTGAACCCGCAGCTCTCACATCTCCTACTTTGGCAGGCAGGTTCCTTACCGCTAGCACCACCGGGAAGTCCCTTATGCCTCTACTGCTGAAACTTGTTTCTATAGAGAAATACTAACTTTTCCTCTTAAAAGTGGAATTATCAAATTTTCACTGTGTGTAAAAAGAAATATCAAATAATCATTAAATAAATAAATGCTCTCTGTATAGAATTTTAAAGTTTCCTTCCTTTTTATGGATTAATTGTATCAGCATACACACTACATTTTCTTTATCCATTCATCTGTCAACGAACACTTGGGTTGTTTCACAACTTTGGCTCTGAGCCCTGCTTTTGAATTATTGTTTGGACTTTGATGAGAAGTACCTCTGTTGTTCAGGGTGTGCCCAAAGTTTTATTTTGTATTTTGATCACTTACGTGTTTCTAGTTGGTCATCTAGAGTCAGAGCAGTTCATCGAAGGTGCGGAGACCGTCTCTCTGGGTTGCTCTCCATGACTTTCTGAGATGGACTAGGTCTCAGAGGCCCTGCAAACCGCATCTGATGTCCTCCCCAGCTGCCACTGGACTGGTTCTCCTCGCATGGGCACTGCTGGGAAAAGCACTGCCGCTTGAGGACCTGTGTCCTTCTGCTGTGGACGATGTTCAATTGTTAGGAGGCAAATGAGTTCAAGTTTGCAATCATTAGGCTTTCAACCATCAATGCTGATTGGGTCTCTCCATAACAAAACAGAAGTTCACTCTCTCTCCCAGTTAACAAGCTTTCAAATATTAGAAGATTGGTTTTCTGTCTTCCTGAAAGTGTCTCTTATGAACAGCAAAATGCCTTGATTGTTTAATCTAATCTTCAAATCTAGATTGGATAATCCAATCTTCCCCTGCCCACCTTGCCCAATCAGGCTACAATTGTGTGGGGTCTGTTGCTATGTTGAGCAAAAATGGCATAAACAACATAGATTGAATCTGCTGCTGTAACTAAGCAGGACCTCAGGATTTGGGGGGATGAATTCTCCTCCTGTCTTCCCCTGCATCTTGTCTTTAGGAAATTTTAGCTTCCTAGGCCTTCTCCAAGTTCCAAAGAGTAAATCTAATCAAAGAAGTGAGAACATGCATAAAGAAAGAAAAACAGCCAAAAAGAGATAAAATAATAATAGTTTAACCATTAAACAAAGTCAGTGTCCTTTAGTCCCTCCACAAGGGGTATAGATAATATTCTGGGCCAAGCCCTGCGAGCTGTTTCACAGATACTGAAAACCCCATCAGGTGGAAGAGGTCACGGGCATGTAGACCCCAGACCAGCAGGAACCAGAAGGTTAATGACGTTGACTCCTGGTTATCTCAACACCAGCCAATCAGAGGAAGGTCCACAAGCTGATCACACAACCCCACAACCACCCCTCCCCCACTCTTTTTCCTTCACTTAAAATTTTTTTAAATTTTATATTGGAGTATAGTTGATTTATAATGTTGTCTTAGTTTCAGTTATACATTTATATATATCTATTCTTTTTTTCAGATTCTTTTCCCCTTTAGGTTAATACAGAATTTTTTTCCCCTATGCTGTGCAGCTTATGGAATCTCAGTTCTCTGACCAGGGACTGAACCTGGGCCCCAGTGGTGAAAGCCTGGAATCCTAACCTCTAGGCCACCAAGAAACTCCTTAGGTTATTACAGAATATTGTGTAGAGTTCCCTGTGCTATATGGTAGGTCCTTGAGGAGTGTCTATTTTTTTGGCCTTACCATGGGGCATGTGGGAATTGTAGTTCCCTGACCAGGGATCAAACCCACGCCTCCTGCATTGGGAGTGAAGAGTCTTAACCACTGGACTACTGGGGAAGTCCTGATTGTCCATTTTATATGTGGTAGTGTGTATATGTTAACCCCGAACTCCGAATTTATCTCTCCACCCCTCACATTTCCCCTTTGGTAACCATAAATTTGTTTTCTATGTCTGTGAGTCCATTTCTGTTTTGTAAAGTTCATTTGTATCATCTTTTAAGATTCTACACAGAAGCGATATCATACTGTGTCTGTCGTTCTCTTTCTGACTTGCCTCACTTAGTATTATGATGTCTAGCCCCACCCGTGTTGCAAGTGACACTGTTTCATCCTTTTTAAGGTTTTGTAACATCTCGTCGTGCGTATGTACCACATCAACTTTATCCACTCACCTGTTGATGGACATGTAAGTTGCTTCTGTGTCTTGGCTAGTGTAAATAATACTGCTATGAACATAGAGGTGCATGGATCTTTTTGAGTTGTGGGTTTCTCCTGATATATGCCCAGGAGTGGGATTGCTGGATCACAGAGTAGCTCTATTTTCAGTTTTTTAAGGGCCTTCCATGCTATCCTCCATGGTGGCTGCACCTTATATTCCTACCAACAGCCACACCCCATCTTTAAAAACTCTTCCCTGAAAGTCACTGGGGGAGTTGGGGCCTATTGACCACTAGCTGCCTGGACTCCTCGCTTGTCACCTTGTTCCCTTTCCTTCCTCATGACCTGGTGTCAGGAGACTGGCTTTACTGTGTGCATGTGAGCAGACTCAAGCTTGGTTCAGTAACAGTGTGTTCAGTGGGGAAAGCAGAACTATCACTTCTCCTCTTCTCTCTCCCTCCTATGAATGCAGCTTAAGATAACTGTACTGCAGAAATATCAGCAGTGTGAAATTAAAGTGCTTTGTCAATACAATCCTTTCAGCTGAGGATCACACGGAGAAAATAATAAACAGATGCCAGGACCTAGGCTCACAGATTCTAATTCCACAGCACTGAGCTACAGCCTAATTTGAACTTTCTTGTTGACATGCTTCTGATGGAAATCTCTGGGTGAGATGGGCTGCCCAGGCTGGTGCAATTGCTGTTATTCAGTTCCTAAGTTGTGTCCAACTCTTTGTGACCCCAAGAACTGTAGCCCACCAGGTTCCACTGTCCATGAGATTCTCCAGGCAAGAATACTGGAATGGCTTGCCATTTTCTTCTCTAGAGGATCTTCCCAGATCAGGGATAGAACCCACGTCTCCTGCATTGGCAGGAGGGTTCTTTACTAGTAAGCCACCGTGGAAGCCCCGCTGGTGCAGTTCAGTTCAGTTCAGTTCAGTCGCTCAGTCGTGTCCAACTCTTTGCGACCCCATGAATCGCAGCATGCCCCCTGTCCATCACCAACCCCCGGAGTTCACTCAGACTCACGTCCATCGAGTCAGTGATGCCATCCAGCCATCTCATCCTCTGTCGTCCCCTTCTCCTCTTGCCCCCAATCCCTCCCAGCATCAGAGTCTTTTCCAATGAGTCAACTCTTCGCATAAGGTGGCCAAAGTACTGGAGTTTCAGCTTTAGCATCATTCCTTCCAAAGAAATCCCAGGGCTGATCTCCTTCAGAATGGACTGATTGGATCTCCTTGCAGTCCAAGGGACTCTCAAGAGTCTTCTCCAACACCACAGTTCAAAAGCATCAATTCTTCGGCGCTCAGCCTTCTTCACAGTCCAACTCTCCCATCCATACATGACCACAGGAAAAGCCATAGCCTTGACTAGACGGATCTTTGTTGGCAAAGTAATGTTTCTGCTTTTGAATATGCTATCTAGGTTGGTCATAACTTTCCTTCCAAGGACTAAGCATCTTTTAATTTCATAGCTGCAGTCACCATCTGCAGTGATTTTGGAGCCCCAAAAAATAAAGTCTGACACTGTTTCCACTGTTTCCCCATCTATTTCCCATGAAGTGATGGGACCAGATGCCATGATCTTCGATTTCTAAATGTTGAGCTTTAAGCCAACTTTTTCACTCTCCACTTTCACTTTCATCAAGAGGCTTTTGAGTTCCTCTTCACTTTCTGCCATAAGGGTGGTGTCATCTGCATATCTGAGGTTATTGATATTTCTCCCGGCGATCTTGATTCCAGCTTGTGTTTCTTCCAGTCCAGCGTTTCTCATGATGTACTCTGCATATAAGTTAAATAAGCAGGGTGACAATATACAGTCTTGACGTACTCCTTTTCCTATTTGGAACCAGTTTGTTGTTCCATGTCCTGTTCTAACTGTTGCTTCCTGACCTGCATACACATTTCTCAAGAGGCAGGTCAGGTGGTCTGGTATTCCCATCTCTTTCAGAATTTTCCACAGTTTATTGTGATCCACACAGTCAAAGGCTTTGGCATAGTCAATAAAGCAGAAATAGATGTTTTTCTGGAACTCTCTTGCTTTTTCCACGATCCAGCAGATGTTGGCAATTTGATCTCTGGTTCCTCTGCCTTTTCTAAAACCAGCTTGAACATCAGGAAGTTCACGGTTCACATATTGCTGAAGCCTGGCTTGGAGAATTTTGAGCATTACTTTACTAGCATGTGAGATGAGTGCAGTTGTGTGGTAGTTTGAGCATTCTTTGGCATTGCCTTTCTTTGGGATTGGAATGAAAACTGACCTTTTCCAGTCCTGTGGCTACTGCTGAGTTTTCCAGATTTGCTGGCATATTGAGTGCAGTACTTTCACAGCATCATCTTTCAGGACTTGAAAGAGCTCAACTGGAATTCCATCACCTCCACTAGCTTTGTTCGTAGTGATGCTTTCTAAGGCCCACTTGACTTCACATTCCAGGATGTCTGGCTCTAGGTCAGTGATCACACCATCGTGATTATCTTGGTCGTGAAGATCTTTTTTGTACAGTTCTGTGTATTCTTGCCACCTCTTCTTAATATCTTCTGCTTCTGTTAGGTCCATACCATTTCTGTCCTTTATCGAGCCCATCTTTGCATGAAATGTTCCCTTGGTATCTCTAATTTTCTTGAAGAGACCTCTAGTCTTGCCCATCCTGTTGTTTTCCTCTATTTCTTGGTGCAGTAGGAAGTCCTAAAGAAAGTACGTCACCATTGAATGAAATAAGCAGGAAGGGGTGAACCATGACCTAGACCCTAACATGGAAGGGTTGTGGCCAAGCCGTGGGTCCAGGGCTGAGCAAATGTGTTAACCAGCTTCTAGTCCTCCTGCCGACAGGTCCATGACAACCCGTCAAGCTGCCTCGTGCTGCTGTGGATAAGCAGAGCCAGGATCGGAGTTCCTGACAAGCACCTACCTGGTACCTACCTAGTGTATATGTAGTGAAGAAATTGCCCCCTCCACCTGCAACAGATCTTCCCCTACAGCTCTTGGAGAGACCCACTCCTGCCGACGCCTCAATTTGGACTCGCAACCTGCGGAACTGTCAGACAATTCATTTCTGTTGTTTAAGCCTGCGGGTTTGCCATACTTTGTGATGCAGCCCAAGAAAACTGCCACAATCAGGATTTTGTTGTTGTTGTTGTTGTTGTCTTGTTTTCACTTTGGCTGTGCTGGGTCTTCATTGCAGCTCTATGGGGCTTTTAGTTGTGGCACACGGGCTGGAAGTTTGCCAGGCTCAAGCTCACAGCACTCAACTACACCACTGTTGATGTCATCTATGATGCGTTGGGGTGGCAGCCATCAACATCGCAGCCCACTGACTGGGCAATCCCCAGGATCTCTTTAATGGTTCCAGAGAGTTCTCTAGCTAGAGGTCGATGATGCATCTGCCTGGCAATGTTGACCATCTCATTAAAACTGATGTTTCCACTGTATCTAGTGTTTTTCTGCTTCTTCCTGTCTCTTGGCAGTTCCTTGAGGGCTTCAGCAGTTCCATAAGAAGTAGAAGGTACCACTCAATCTGGGCCTGTCTGCTCTGAATGATCAGTTTCACTGTATCCTCAGACCCTTCCAATCACCAGTTGCCTTGGTGATGTCATCACCAGCCTCTTTTGGAGACAGACCCTGGGGCCAGTCTTGGGGGCCAGGGCAGATATGGTACCGACCTCCCCACTATGCACCTCACTATATGACTCTGGTCTCATTGGTGTTGAATTTAGGTGGCATAGAGGAGGCAGATGGTGTCAAATCAACCTAGATTCCTGATAACCCAAGAAAGTAGCATCTTTGCCTCCTCAAAGCCGAAAATGTTGTCAAGTTTTTTCAAAGAAGGCAAATTACTGTTATCTTAAACATGTATGCAATGGATTCTATCTCCTGAGCTATATAAAAAGATGAGGTTCCTCTCATTTACATAAATAGTGGTTCCCTTGTGATGCACAGCACAGCCTGCTTTTTTGTTTTTTTGGCCAGTCCCACAGCATGCCAGATCTTAATTCCTGCAGGAGGGACTGAGCCTGAGCCCCCTGTGTCTGAAGGGCAGAGTCTTAACTACTGGCCCACCAGGGAAGTCCCACAGCCTGCTTTCATAGTTATTCAACAATAAAGCTGTTTTCTTTATTTCTACATCTGGGAAGAGGATTTTCTGGATTGGCAGAAGATTTTATTTTTAATTTTACCCATACCAGCTTTTGAGAAGTAACTGGTCGAGAATACGGTTACATGATTTCACCCCCAAAATAGTGATAAATCATTGTCCTTATGATTCCATTTTTGAAAAATTACATTTTTATCTAACATGAACAATATCCTGTTAAAAAGGTAAGATTGCAGGTATCCATTTTCTTTTTTCAATTTGTATGTACCTTCTGGTTTTTCTACTGTTTTTAATGCATTGATTGTGTAATCTAGAAAAGCTACAATTCCTATTCTCTTTTCCTTCCTTGGAGAAACCATATGCCCATGATTGAACATTTTTTATCATGGCTAAACATTTATTATATCCTAGCATTTTAATGAAACATAGTATTTCAACAGTTAAAACTGGACATGGAACAACAGACTGGTTCCAAATAGGGAAAGGAGTACGTCAAGGTTGTATATTGTCACCCTGCTTATTTAACTTATATGCAGAGTATATTATGCAAAATGCAGGGCTGGATTAAGCACAAACTGGAATCAAGATTGCTGGGAGAAATATCAATAATCTCAGATACGCAGATGACACCAGCCTTATGGCAGAAAGTGAAAAAGAACTAAAGAGCCTCTTGATGAAAGTGAAAGAGGAGAGTGAAAAAGTTGGCTTAAAACTCAACATTCAGAAAACTAAAATCATGGCATCTGGTCCCATCACTTCATGGCAAATAGATGGGGAAACAATGGAAACAGTGACAGACTTTATTTTGGGGGGCTCCAAAATCATTGCAAATGGTGACTGCAGCCATGAAATTAAAAGACACTTGCTCCTTGGAAAAAAGCTATGACCAACCTAGACTGCATATTAAAAAGCAGAGACATTACTTTACCAACAAAGATCAGTCGAGTAAAAACTATGTTTTTCCCAGTAGTCATGTATGGATGTGAGAATTGGACTATAATGAAAGCTGAGTGCCAAAGAATTGATGCTTTTTGAACTGTGGTGTTGGAGAAGGCTCTTGAGAGTCCCTTGGACTGCAAGAAGATCCAACCAGTCAATCCTAGGGAAAATCAGTCCTGAATATTCATTGGAAGGACTGATGCTGAAGCTGAAACTCCAATACTTTGACCACCTGATGTGAAGAACTGATTCATTGGAAAAGACCCTAATGCAGGGAAAGATTGAAGGCAGGAGGAGAAGGGGACGACAGAGGATGAGATATTGCTGCTGCTGCTAAGTCTCTTCCAATGTGTCTGACTCTGTGTGACCCCATAGACGGCGGCCCACCAGGCTCCTCTGTCCCTGGGATTCTCCAGACAAGAATACTGGAATGGGTTGCCATTTCCTTCTCCCAAGGATGAGATGGTTGGATGGCATCACCGACTCAATGGACATGAGTTTGAGCAAGCTCAGGGAGTTGGTGATGGACAGGGAAGCCTGGCATGCTGCTGTCTGTGGGGTGGCAAAGAGTCAGACAGGACTGAGCTATTGAACCGAACTGAACTGTTAGTATTTCAGTTAAGGAAACGGCAACCTACTCCAGTATTCTTGCCTGGAGAATCTCGTGGACAGACACGACTTAGCCACTAAACCACCACCACCACCGAACAGGATACACTCCTTCCCCTCTCTGGTTTGTCAGAGATCCTCAGATCTAACCTAAAATACCTCTGGGAAGGGAAATGACCAGGGATCCAGGAGGCAATCACACAGCACCCCACCTGAGGCCCTATCTTTCCTTGACGCCTAACAGGAGTTAACAAATGGGATATTGATTCCGGCCTGGCGTGCTGCGATTCATGGGGTCGCAAAGAGTCGGACACGACTGAGCGACTGATCTGATCTGATCTGATATTGATTCCCTGGTTCAGAGAGTCCATCCTTTCCGCACAGCATTGCTTCACCTCCAGATGAGGTGGAGACATTTAAGAGGTTCCCTAATTTCATGGCGCGGAGAGTTCTGGGAAATAGAGTCTTGCTATTTGTCCTGCTCCCGGGGGCGGGCCCCGGTGCCCGGACTTCCGGCATCCTCCGGCGTTGGGGCTCCGCGTTCTGTGTGCGTGTTCGCGCACGCGCACCGGGGCTTTTGCTTCCTGTCGTTGGCCAGGTCACCGCTCGCCCTCGTTCCCAGGCTTTGGCCTCCGGCGGGCGGGGATTCCGGGGCCTGCGGGACTGGAACGCCGTCCGGCAGGGCTGGCATCCAGCGGACGCGGGCTGTGCACGCGAGGGTTCTCGCGGGCCGGGCGGAGGCTGGAGCCGAGACCCCGGAGCTCGAGCCCCGGAGCCCTCGGGCTGGGTCGGAGAGGCCGGGCTAGCGGCGGCGACACTAAGGAGCGGCGGGGCCCGGTCCCGACCGTCTGCAGCGCACGACACGGTGAAGCCTCGGGAACGACGTTGGCCCGAAGGGAGCTTGTCCCGTAGGCCCAGAGCTGGCTCCTCGGGCCCAGAGGCCTCGGGAGGCGGAAAGGAGGGACTCGGGGAGAGGAGCGCGCCGCAGGAGCAGCCCCCGGCCGGAGCCTGGGGAGCCCGGAGCCGGTCAGCGAGTCCCGACGAGGTAGGTGGTGCGTCTGCGGCCTCCAGGCGGCTGTTGATCCTGCGCCCCTCGGAGAGCAGGGCTTGGGGAGCCCGCTCCGGACCCCACGAGAGAGCGACTGAGAAGGTTTGACCGCTTTGCCGGGGTCGAGAGGCCGGGCTGGAGGGCAGGACCGCCTGCTCCGATGGGGCTCAGCTGGGGCTTGTGAGTTCTGGGTGTCCTGAGGCAGTGGGGGCCCCAGGCTTGGCCCGAACGTGCCGCGTCCACCTCTCCCTCCATCCCCGAGGCCCCTCCTCCTCTTTCTCTCGCCTTCTTGCAATCCTGCACGTGTCTCTCAAGACTCATCCGCACTTGGTTTTGTAATCTAAGCCTCCGCTGACATGCCACGCCCCCCTCCTCCGCGGGTTCTGCCTGGTGGACTCGCACCGTGTAGTTAGTGCGGGATGAGTCTTCGAGGCGTCTGTCCCGCTGCCTCAGTTGAGGGAGGCGGTGATTGGGCCTGAGAAGGGAGGTGACTTGTCCCAGGTCACTAGGTCTGCAGATGGGATCGTTAGCAATATCAAACTCTTAGGGCAAGTGCTCTGTTAGTTTCTTAATAAGAGATCTTTTTTGAGCATTGCGTTTAAGTTTGTACAAATAATTGAAAGACTGAGCCGCACCTGAGTGTATCGCGTTACTCAGAGCATCTTGTGGATTTTCTGATCTTGACAGAGTTAGTAAAACTGTAATTGTTTATTTTTATCATTTTATATTTAATGATGGAATTTTATTTTAATAGGATTCCATGTTCATCCACTGATGAAAAAGTGTTTTCCCTGCAGTACCATAATCATGTGGGAGTTACAGGCCTGTGGGTGTGTACTCAGTCTTTGTTTTACTAAGCCCTACTGGAAAGTGAAAGGGCGGGTTTCCCACAAGTGTCTAGTGAAGTGCTGGGCAGGGCTCGTTCACACTAGCTGTTCCTGGCTCGCTTCACTACCTGCGTTTCCTCCTTCAGGTCCGCCTCTGCTTTCACAGTCGTGCAAGTTATTCCGAGAGCAGGGGAAAATGAATCAATCTCTGGTGAGTTTTGTTGTTTACTTATTTACTCCCTTCTCCATTTTGTAGGCTTCCCTCGTGGCTCAGATTGTAATGAATCTGCCTGCAATGTAGGAGACCCGAGTTGGATCCTTGGGTCAGGAAGATCCCCTGGAGAAGGGAATGGCAACCCACTCCAGTATTCTTGCCTGGAGAATTCCATGGATAGAGGAGCCTGGATTGACTCCAAACAGCGGCTAGCACTTTCACTGATTTGTAATAACACTTTAGGAGGCCCAATAGTTCAGAATTTAAAATGGAAAAGTAGGAATAGGTAAAAGATAGGGTTAGACAAAGCATAGAGAGCAGGTCAGCACCAAGTGTTTCTGGCAAGTTCTATGTGTAGATTCCAGGATCCTCCAGAGGTCTTAAAGTCACAGAACAAGGCTTGAGTTCTTGACATTCATTGCAAAAAGTGACAAAGACCATCTATTGCTTGCCTTACGTTGTCCTTTCCAAACACTTATCCTTGGGTGTTAAAGGTTTCCTTGATGTGATATGTGGTGGGAGATGGGTGGGGGAATCAAGTCAGGGGGACTTGGGGCTCCAGCTGGATGGCAGACAGGCAAGGGGGAGGCCTCAGTGAGTTCCCACTGCCGCTGGTCCTGGGCCCCAGTACGTAGTGCACGTCCACGCCCTTGGGTTCTTTCTCAGTCATGAGTGAGGTTGAGAACATTTTCATAGGTTTAGAAGCTGTTTCTTCTTTTTTAATTAATAGACTTTTTAGAACAGTTTTAGGTTTATGGGGAAATTGAGCTGACAGTACAGAGTTCCCTATAATCGTCCCTCTTGGTTTCCTCCTGTTATCGTCTCACACTTGTGCGGTGCATCCTATCAATTGTTGATACCTTCCTACCACCTGGAGTCCGTAGTTTATATTAGGGGTCACTCTGTGTTCAGGTCTTGACAAGTGTGTAGTGAATGGCCTTCAGCCACCAAAGAAGTACAGTATAGAACTGCTTTGCCACCAGAAACAACCCAGGGCACCTCCTGCTTGTCTCTCTCTCTGCCCCAGCCCCCAACAGCTGCTCATCTTATTACCGTCAATGTATTTTTGTCTTTTACAGAATGTCACGTAGTTGGAATCGTACAGTATGTGGTCTTCTCAGACTGGTGTGTTTCTCTTTTTATATGAAGGGCCTGTTCATGTCCACAGTCCGTCTTCCTGTCTCAGTACTGGTTTGTTTTGCTTGTCTTATTGACTAACAGAGTAGCCTTAAGTATTTATAAATGTTTCCAGTTGGAGTCATGTTAGTGAACATTGTTTTCCAAGTTTTTTTGTCTTTTTACTTGATTTTCCAGCAATAGCATATAATTCTTTAATTTTTTTCATTTTGAGAGGTTGAATACTATTCATTTAAAAAAATTTCTCAAAAATTTCTCAAAATCACAAGATTTTTAGTCTTATCCACACAAGTGAATAAGAGCACCCTCCTTGGTCAGTACTGAAGTACAACTTCTTTCAAGGAGGTGAGTGGAGGTGAGGAGGGAGGAATTCATTGGTCTCGTGCTTCTCTTCTGGTTCTTACTTTCTCTTTCCGGTTCTGGGCACTGCGTCCGCCACTCTCTTGCACTTGGTAAAGACTTTAATGTGTGAACGTGTGGACCCCCCAGTCCTCAGGGGTCGGACACAGGTATGTCTGGTGATGTCTGGTTGGAATATGGGCTGAGTTCTGGAAGATTTGCTGTTGCTGTCTGAGACAGGTTTCTCCAGGCTAGACCAGGGCAGTGCTGTACATATCTCGGTCTGCCTTGGGCAGTGACTACTTCTGCTGGTATGTCTCAGCAGCAGCAGGGCAGCCTCAGCCTTCCCAGGCCAACAAAGTCTGGCTCCCAGTCATCTCGGCGTGTAGAGCTTGGGGTCAGGGGACATGAGCCATTCTGCCTCTTCGATTGTTTCACAATCAAGAACTTTGATTTTCAGTCAACATCAGGAGTTCATCATCGTCTCTAATAGACCCTGAGCTTGACGAGCTCGTTTCCTTAACTCCTCCTAACCACTCCTGTCTCCATGTTCTGTTGAGAGCTGCTGCTGCTGCTGCTAAGTCGCTTCAGTCGTGTCCAACTCTGTGCGACCCCATAGACGGCAGCCCACCAGGCTCCCCCGTCCCTGGGATTCTCCAGGCAAGAGTACTGGAGTGGGTTGCCAGTGCCTTCTCTGTCTTTTGAGAGCAGCTGAACCTTATTGGTTTTAACACACAGGCACTGTTTTGTAAACTTTTCTGGGCAATTGCATAAATTTAACAGACCCATTATGTTTAGTTATTTAAGTTTATTTCTGTGTTTTCTGATTCATTCTAATTTGCAGAGTGATGAAATACACAGTAGATAATCAACAGTAATAGCAGGTATTGAAAAGCATGTTTTGTCCAAAGAACTGTGTTAAGTGCTTTCCGTGAAAGAGCCTGTTTGGTACTGATCTGTATCATGTGACAGGCACCATTATTGTCTGTATTCTAGAGGTGATGGTACAGGAGGAAACAGGCTGTAATGACTGTGTGAGTGTGAGTGAGTGTGAATTAACTCAGAAGATCCGCACTCACAGGTCTGGGTATGGCAGTTTCCGGTTCTGTTGTGTGCTCTGTGCCCCTCTTCAGCAGTAAGTGAGCTCCTTCCCTGGAATGTGTTGGGGGATGAAGGGATTCCAAGTACCTGGCTGGGCATTAGGGCGGGACGAACCAAGCTGTTTCCAATAGCTTGTGGGCAGGCCAGGGTCAGGTCGAGGCAGGCTTATCTCTGTAGTAAAATACGGAACTGGGATGTGCTGCCTGGCTTGCTCATCGCCTTGGTAACTGGTGAATACTACAACTCGGTTCCTTCTGTGAGTTGTAGGAGGAGCTCAGGGCAGGAGCAGAAGAGAAGCTTGGGCTGGTGATAAACATTGGGAAATGTTGAAGTGTAGAAGGTTATTAATGCCTGGAGAATCCCCATGGACAGAGGAACCCGGGAGTCTACAGTCCATGGGGTGGCAAAGAGTTGGACACAACTGAGCGACTAAGCACAACATGGCACAGCACAGGTTGTTAAAGCCATGAGGCAAGATGGGATCACCATCAGAGCCAAGGGTACAAGAAAAGAACTGAGCCCCAGGGCCCTATGATGGCTTGAGGACGACCCAGAGGAGAGGAGGAGCCAGTCAAGGAGCGGCTGGGGAGGACAAAAGAGAACCAACTGGTATTATTAGTGTTCTGTAAGCAGAATGAAGGATCACAGTGCCTCTTGGGTTTGCACACTGCCCTCAGGCCTGTGCTTCTCGAGGGCACAGGCTCTGTCTGCTGGTCTCGTCCTCAGGACTGTTGCTGGCTCATAGTGTAAGGCTGTATTTTCTTTTTTTCCTGTACATTGAGCAAACTCATGGCAGTATATTATATTTATTTTCCTTCCATAAGGCCCATAATATAGAAAAGGTACACAGTGTAAACTTGACCAGTGAGCTGGGTGAGCTCTTGTCCCCGTGTATCTGCTCCATGTCACCCAGTTCCCACTATGGTGCCATTACAGGGGTCAGTGTCATTCAGGGACGTGGCCGTGGACTTCACCCAGGAGGAGTGGCAGCACCTAGACCCTGAGCAGAAGACGACCTACAGGGACGTGATGCTGGAGAACTACAGCCACCTCATCTCTGTGGGTGAGGAGAGAGAGAAATGAGATTTCCCTCTAACTTAATGGTTTTAACTTTGAACTTGTGGGCTTCCCAGGTGGCACAGTGGTAAAAGAACCACCTGCCAGTGCAGGAGGTGTAAGAGATTCAGGTTCGATCTTATGAAACTGAATTGGGTTGGGAAGATCCCCTGGAGAAATGGAAACCCACTGCAGTATTCTTGCTTGGAAAATCCCTTGGAAAGAGGAACCTGGCAATCTGCAGTCCGTGGGGTTGCCTAGAGTCAGCTGACCAAGTATACACACACAGAGACACACACTTTAACTTTGAACTTGACAGAACAACTGGAATCATCTGGGTACCAGGTGGGGCATGTGGTCTCTACCTCAAGGTAGGTTCTGATTCTGGCACAGCACCAATGGCACTTCTCTCCTGTAGCTCATAAGCCAGCCTTTTGCTTACATGACAGATCTGGAAGCCCAGCAGCCAAGTTCAAGTTCTCTCTTGTATCTGTTAACAGGGTGTCACATTATCAAACCAGAAGTCATCACCAAATTGGAGCAAGGAGAAGAGCCGTGGGTGGTGGAAGGAGAATTCCTGCTTCAGAGTCACCCAGGTGTGTGAGGGGGGTGGCAGTAAGGAGGGTGGTCACTCAGGAGTGTTTTTCCCTGGAGCTTTTTAATGGTGCCAAACCTGAGAAGTGACTGAAGAGTTGTTCTTGCACTCCGGCAACTCGAATCTCTCTCCCTAAGGCTTTTTCCTTCCCCACAGCAGCTTGTGTTGGTAGAGCTTCCCACTCTGGTTTCTGCTCTGAATCAAAACCTGCTCGCTTCCTTCCTCCTCTTAAACCTCAGAACTTCTTATGGCATTTTGTTGGCAGGAATATATATCGTTTGTCATTAGAGATAACTCCTGACTCTCCATGTTCTCATTAGTTTCTTTCTTCTTTCCCATGAAATGCCTCAGGCTTGTTTCTGTCCCTGGCTTCACTTCTCACTTCTCTTTCTTTGAGGTCAGAGTTCACACCCCCATCCTGTGCATAAACCAGTGAACTCAGTTCACCTGTGCTGTCCTGATCACAGGCGCTGGTCATTCCTGCTGGAGTTTGGTGATAGCATAACAGGGTCTCCCTATTCCACCAGATGCTCACTTTCATCTTGTCTCTTACTTTCTGTTCTGTCGGCAGTGTCTTGAATCATGTTGTGTCTGAGCAGGTGCTCAGTCAAGTAGGAGACAGAGAAATGAGTCCTGATTCATTTACCACCCCCACCCTGCCCCCTCCAGAAACATCCCTGAAGGGTCTGCCTCACCCTCTGGTGGTTTATTCCACAAGCTCTTTAGAAGGTCCTCCTATCTCAGGTATTTAAGGCTTTTATGTGTTTCATGCTACTCTGTCTACCTGTTGCTGGTTCAGTGTTTCCTGAGAGAGTGCAAATCTCATTGGATTTGCAAGATGTGTTCCCCTGACTTCTGAATCCATCTTATCACTAGTCTCACAGGATGAGCCAACAGCCATTCCCTGTTGATTCCTAAAGGCAGTTTAAATTCCTCTTCCTTTTAGAATCATACAATATTGTCCCTATGTTGCCCAGAAATTATAATTTTTTATTGTTTCCTAAACTTCATTTGGTCCACACTTCTAAAGGTCTCTTCTGTTTCACTGAGGTGTGGGTTATTTGTCCAGATTACACATTCTTTAAGTCTGAACTCAAATATTCAACCCCTCCTTAGAGTTTTCACTTTCAGCTCTAATACCAGTTTCTTCCTTCCCTCGACTTCAACTCCATCTCAAGGTGATGCTTTAGGAAAAAAATCTAGGTCTGATCAAGAAATCTGTTGACCGTGTTTTTTGCTTGGGCTTCTCCACCCACCCTCCTCAAGTTTTGATAGATTCTGAGGAAACCTATCTTTTCTCAGGTTTTTGCCTCAGGAAAGATAGATTTTGAGTAGATCAAAGGCTGGAAGTCAGGCAAATTTAGTAAAACAACAGGAGCAGAGACTTGCAATTGAATATAAACTGGGGCATAGTTGGTACCAAACCATCTCAGTGTAGGTGGTAGCACCGTAGACTGTGCTCTTTATCTCCATGCGATATGAAACGACTTGGTGTGAAGTGGAGACCTGCCTCTCGCACAGTCCTCCTGGCCCTTGTGCAACAGCTAAACTCATTGTTCCCCCATCAGTTGACCTGTTTGCTGTGAGCCCTTTCATATCTAAGAATCAGGCATTTATCCAGCATCCTCTGTCTTCAGATCATTGCTCCACGTTTTATTTTACCTTCTGTACTCAGCTTTGAACAAAATTTTGAAATATTAATGTGTGCATGTACTCAGTCATGTCTGACTCTTTGCAACCCCATGGACTGTAGCCTGCCAGGCTCCTCTGTCCATGGCATTTCCCAGGTAAGTGTACTGGAGTGGGTTGCCATTTCCTCCTCCAGGGCATCTTCCTGACCCAGGGATCAGACCTGTATCTCCTGCACTGCAGGTGGATTCTTTACCGCTTGTTTTTATCAGCTTTCTTCACCACTGGAGATCATGGAGCTTGTGTGTGTGCATGTGCAAGTTCATTCCAAACCAAAATAATAAGGGGGAGAAATACACTTGGAATGGTTTTCACCTGTCCAAGAAGCTAGCACCTGTGCCACAATGAAATGCTTGTGTACAAGTCACATGTCATTTCTTACCTAGGAAGTTGCATAAAAATTGGTTAATCTTGCCTCTTTTTAGAAGAAGTCTGGAAAGTTCATGATCTGATGGAGGGAAGCCAGGAAAATGAAGACAAACATTCAAGGCAAACTGAATCCATTAACAACAAAACCCTGCCTGAAGGGAGAGGTAATGGTCTTGGTAAGACTTGTAATGTGGAAACAAGCCCTGTTTCTTCAAGAAAAATATCCTATCAGTGTGATTCATGTGAAAAGAGTTTAAAGTCTATTTCAGAATATATTAGTAGTGATGGCAGCTATGCAAGAATGAAACCTGATGAATGTAGTGCTTGTGGGAGATCACTTCTCCATGTGAAGCTTGAAAAAACTCATCTCGGAGATAAACCTTATGAATTGAACCAAAACAGGGAGGCTTATGCTCTAAATGAAGAAAGTATTTATCAGAACATTCACATTTTGGAGAAACCCTTTGAATATATCGAATGCCAGAAAGCCTTTCAGAAGGATACAGTGTTTGTTAACCATATAGAGGAGAAACCCTACAAGTGGAACGAATCTGAAATAGCCTTTCTCCAAATGTCAAACCTCAGTGTGCACCCAACAACTCATTTGGAAATGAAACCCTATGAGTGCAACGCATGTGGGAAATCCTTCTGTAAAAAGTCCAAGTTTATTATCCACCAGAGGACTCACACAGGAGAGAAACCTTACGAATGTAATCAGTGTGGGAAATCCTTCTGCCAGAAGGGCACCCTCACTGTCCATCAGCGAACACACACAGGGGAGAAGCCCTATGAATGTACTGAATGCGGGAAAACCTTCTACCAGAAGTTACACCTCATTCAACACCAGAGAACTCACTCAGGAGAGAAGCCCTATGAATGTAGCTACTGTGGAAAAGCCTTTTGCCAGAAGACACACCTCACACAGCACCAGAGAACACATTCAGGAGAGAGACCCTACGTTTGTCATGACTGTGGAAAAACCTTCTCCCAGAAGTCAGCCCTTAATGACCACCAGAAAATTCACACAGGCGTAAAACTCTACAAGTGCAACGAGTGTGGGAAGTGCTTCTGCCGCAAGTCTACCCTCACCACACACCAGAGGACACACACGGGAGAGAAGCCCTATGAGTGCAACGAGTGTGGGAAGTTCTTCTCTCGGCTGTCATATCTCACTGTGCATTACAGAACTCATTCAGGAGAGAAGCCCTATGAATGTAATGAGTGTGGGAAAACCTTCTACCTTAACTCAGCCCTCATGAGACACCAGAGAGTCCACACAGGAGAGAAGCCCTATGAATGCAATGAGTGTGGAAAGTTATTCTCCCAGTTGTCGTACCTCACCATACATCACAGAACTCACTCAGGAGTGAAGCCCTACGAATGTAACGAATGTGGGAAGACCTTCTACCAGAATTCCGCCCTTTGTAGACACCGGAGGATACATAAAGGAGAGAAGCCCTATGAATGTTACATATGTGGGAAGTTCTTCTCGCAAATGTCATACCTCACAATACATCACAGAATTCATTCAGGAGAGAAGCCCTACGAATGTAACGAATGTGGGAAAACCTTCTGCCAGAATTCAGCCCTCAACAGACACCAGAGGACACACACAGGAGAGAAAGCCTATGAGTGTTACGAGTGTGGCAAATTCTTCTCTCAGATGTCGTATCTCACTATACATCATCGAATTCATTCAGGAGAGAAACCTTTTGAATGTAACGAATGTGGAAAAGCCTTCTCTCGGATGTCATACCTCACTGTACATTACAGAACTCACTCAGGAGAGAAGCCATATGAATGTACCGAATGTGGGAAAAAATTCTACCACAAATCAGCCTTCAACAGCCATCAGAGAATTCACAGGAGAGGGAACATGAATGTACTTGATGTGGGAAGGCTTCTCTGAAGTCAGATCTCTTATAACGTCGCAGAACCCTCTCCATATAATGAATAAGGAACTCCTACCATCCTGAGTTGGAGAGTTCATACAGGTGGGTGTGAACAAACCTGTATTTGTCAGACTTGGAACCTGAAAGTTTGCAGGTTGGAAACCTCAGCTGTAACTAGGCCACATGACATGCTGACAGGAGTAAAAATCTATCAGTATTTAAATTGAACATAGTTTCACTATGAATTCAAACTTTTACATATCAGGGAATTCAGACCAAGGGGATATCTTTCAAGGAACGTGGAAAACATTCTGTTGGAAATTATGAAACTAAAATTTATGTTTCTGATAAAATGTCAAGCTTTTGTAAAAAAAAAAAAAAGAAACCACAGAGGATGGCTGTTTTGAATAAACATGCTCCTTATGTACATAGAAGCTGTAAAATCGCTGGGTAGCTAATTAAGATGGCAGCATGGCAACATTAAGCTCACACTGAGTGGATCTTGAGGGTGTTTGGGTGTTTCTGTTTGCTTTTTAGGATGCTGCATTACAGGAGTTGTATGTTCGGCTTGAATCATGTTTGAAAAGGCATTGTATCCTTATTAGAATAATTTCTAAGGTATTTTAAGTAGGACCACTATGCTAGCATCTAAATATGTATAGATAATGAACTAATATTTGAAAGATATGAAGTATACTTCTCTTTGTGCTCTTCCCTAGCATTTATAAATGGATTTTATTGTTGTTAATGAAGTAAGTCTTCCATAAGGAAACCAATGTTTTTAATAGTGTTTTAACTGTATCTGAATCAGCAAGAGATAAAAATCTGTGCATAAAGTAGAAAATTGCATAGATAATTTAAAATGGTTAATGCCACAAGTCTCTGTAGTAAGGGACAGCTGTAGGACTCATTGCAATCAGTACGGTTTAAAAAATGTACTTAAAATAGTCTCATTTTAATCTGTTTTTTTCACTTACTGTTTTTTATTTAGATGCCTTTGTAAGTGTGTAGAGCACATGTACTATGTAACCCAGAAATTAACTGTATTTTTATTTGATACGATGGTGTTTTTAAGCACCATGGTTTGTTCCTTCCTGAATGGATTGAGAGAGCAGGTTCGTATGGGTTGTAGCTAGTGTTGCTGAGTGACCAACCTAGTCACTCATTCCTTGTTTTTGGCTGCCCAAGTCTGGGTATCCATTCCTCTTGATGGAACAGGGGATAAATCCTGATTAGTTTCAACCAATAACGATAATCCCTTTCTCATAGCCAGTAATTGGTTTAGATTATTCGGAGGACCCCATGCTAGACAGGTAAAGAAAATATCTTGAGCAGGTTATTTCTGGAAAAGGTTTCTTCAGAGCTTCAAGGAATCATGCCAGGTGAAGTGGGATCCTGTTCAACGTTTCCTTATCTGGCTGTGTCTTTCAACGATGGTTATAATTTGTGCATGGCAGAGCAGAAAGACTGGAAGAACCTGGGACCTGGATGATGCTCTTGAGCTACTGAACCAGCCAGCCGTGTAGCCACTCTATCTCTGGACTGTTTCTTTTGTGAAAAACTGAATTGTAGATTGATTTAGGTTGCTTCTAGTGATAACTAAAGATATAGAGCAATTGACAAGTGGGCTTTAGGCAAATCACTTTTTTTGAGGTGTTGATACAGAGATGATCTTATTTTCTGTAAATTTTGGTGTAAATATCACTCAAATATTTGAGTATTAGAAAACTTGAAACAATTCAATGTGTATGTTTTCCTCTATTTTTACATTACTGACCTAAGAACTTTTGGAGCCTGATATGATGTTAGGTATATCTTTCTTTCCATAATGCATGACATAAATTTTGTTTAGGTTAATTTGTTATTCATGGGTCATTGCTACCGTGTTGTTGATGATATATGGCGTAAGGTAAGGACTCACTTCTGTTTCTTTTCCAGTGATTAGCCTGATAGCCTGTATCATTTGAGTCATCCACCCCTTTCTGCAGAGATGAGATGCTGTTTCTCACGTGTTTCTGTCACTCATGGCTCCTGTTTTTCTTGCTCATCACTTTTCCATCAGATTTGTCTAGATGATCTTGAGTCTGCTGTATAACAGGTACTAAGATTCTGGTACAGTGTATAGTTTTATGTAGGAACTATATATTCATAGTATACTTGTTGAAGGTTTCCCACACTAATGGGAAGTAGCTTAAGTATTCGGTATGCATTTTAAGTAAAATATTTGGAAAGGTTATAAATGATTTACCATGTTCTTTTTCTGTTACGAAGTGCCTGATACCAAAGGGCCCTATACATGTGTATGTGGCCCTCAACTGCCTCTTCAGTAATACGGTTGTAGAATTTCTCTATTGTTTCAGAGACACCAGTGTTTTCATACTATTACATCTCTGAAATAGTGTAACACAGTCTAATTTAACTGGTGTTTTTTCTTCCTTAGAGGTACTTAAAGTAATGGTTTGTCTTATATTTGATGGATGAAATGCAATATTTGAAAAGTTTTTAACTATTCCTGGCAAGACCTGCATTCACAAAAGAAGGCACCATGGGAGATGGCCCACTCACCCATCCAGCAGCAAGGAGTGAATGTGGAATTGTGGCAGAGCACAAATGCTTGCTCTTTATATGCACAGTGACTTCATCCTGTGGAGCGTGAGCAGATTAGGAACTCCCAGTGGATTTCCAGGGGCTAAGCCAGGGGTTGACCCCTCCCAGCACCTACAGGTGAGAGATTCTCCAAGGTTCTCACCCACCCACCCCCACCCCCCGTCATCCTAGTGTTAGTGAAATGGTGGTTCATTGGTTGGCCTCTCAAACAGGTCAAAATGAAGACCATTGTTAACACCAGGGCAATATTCCGAGGCCATGGAGTGACCCTCTCTTCTTTATTCCACTGCAGTGACTGGTAATGTTTCTATCCTGGTGACTGGTAATGTTTGTATCCTGCAGAAGTGTGTAAAATGATACTGACCTGGACATACCTTTTAAATTTAATGCTGTATCGTGCAGTAGTCCCTGTGTTTATAAACCCCTGAGAAGTTCTATACACAAGAGAATGTGTATACAGGGAGTTTCACCACAGCAAGATTTTGAGGTATCCTAGGTGACCATCACTAGAAGAGGTGGGTAAAAGGTGGATCATGCATTGGGGTGGTGTCTAGCAGTCAGAGTGTGTGTTGTACTTGCATGTAGCACATCCAATTAGCAGTTTTAGATATGAATGGAAAAAATGGATGGAATGAGATGTCATACAAGTAAACAATGCTTATATCAGTTAAAGTTACACACAAACCCTTACAGAAGTTACAATGGTGAGTGCTAAAGGTCCTACCTTTATCAGTGAGTGCCTGTGAGGGAAGGGATGGAACTGGGGTTTGGCATGAAGAAAGAATGGGGTCTACACAGAAACCAACACTGATATGTTTTGAGCTGAGTAGTACAGTTAACATTGTGCCCAGGACTTCTCCAGAAATACTGAAGACATACACACAGGAAAATTAAAGACCCACACTTAAAATCCTCAATAATGTTTTATTCTGTTCAGTTTTAGCCAGAATTTTATGGCTCAGTTGCCTAAATGATACCTGTGCCTTTTCTGGCAGAGCTGCTCAGCCAACATCCCCCCACACCTCAGGTCAGCAGCCAGTGGGTGACAACTGGTGCTCCAGGTACAGGCTTCTGGGGCAGGCAAGAATCAGACTTCATTCCCATAGGACTGGGCTGTGCATCTCACCTATTGGCCACTGTCTGTAAGAAGGGAGCAGGGCTTACCTTTGTTGTCTCCTGGGCTCAGAGCAGTCTTCCCAGAGGGCTGGTGCCAAAGGCATTTAAAGGCACAAGTACTGGGTGCAGCAACCTGGGGCAGGATAACAGTCAAGGTGAGCAGCAGACATACTGAGAAGCCGGGGAAGGAAGAGGTTGGGAAGCTGACGTGTGTGGGGATAAGAGCTTTTAAAAGCTTCCATGTGCACACTGTATGTGTGCAGGGTGGGACATGACTCAGAAAAGATGTGGAAAGTCCCTATGCACTCACCTAGCAACTCTGTAAGCTGGAAGTGAAGACTAAGGCAGAGTGGAACCAGCCTGGTCAAGCACTAAAGACGTACCCAACACAGAGCCAGCCTGCACAACTAGGGGAGTGCCGTCACATTGCCTCATGTTTGACTCACATTTGACCTCTGACACATTCCCATTGATTAGTGCTTGCTTCGTTTTTGACCAAGGAGGCCCAGGCTCACCTTGTACACACTGGGTGTGACCTAGACTCAGCTCTTTCTCCAAGGAGTCCTGGTTCTTCGTAGGGGCCAATGTTGGGAACTGACTTTGCTCACCACTCTGGGAGGTGTTACTCAGTGGACAAAGCTATGAAATAAGTAATTTTTTAAATGAATAATATTTTTTGATTCATATTTATCATCATAGGGAGGTCACATGAATTCTTTGATTTCTATGGTTGTCTTATCTCTTAAACTGGAAGTTTTGATTCCTAGTAACTTTTATAATTTCTTTTAGCTTTCTCCTACAATGTACACAAAATAGATTCAAATAAACAGCAATATTATCAGGAAGAAAACTGATGAGTGATTTTATAATTTTTGGCTGTCATTTTTGTCCTCAAACATGTTCCATTAAGGATGTATAATCATAACATAGAGTGCAGAGTTTCTTCAAAGAATCACTTCTTTTGTGTGGTCAAGTTGCCAATTTGATACTAAGTTGATTTCAATTTTAGAATCTTTTTACTTTTGAATATGTAAACCACTCATTTGTTCAAAGTTTAAAAATTCATAAAAAGGTAAAATCAAAGAAACCTTGCTTCCACCCCATCTCCACAAATAACATTCTTGGAGACCCTCTCTCCTAATGAGCTCTCTGATGTACATGAGCTCAAGTTTTCTCCCATGAAATCTCAAAGGTATGACACATACGACTCTACACAGGAATATTTTTCACATCTGCTGCCATTCAGGATACTTCTTGTGTGTGAATCACTTCATATTTAGAGTTGACTTCTTGTAGAAGGATTTCCCATATTATTATATTCATAAGGCTTCTCCCCTGTGGTGTTTCCTGGTGTACTGTGAGGGTTGACTTCATACAGAAGGACTTCTTGCATCTCTTATATTCATAGGGCTTCTCCCCTGTGTGGATTCTCTGATGATTAATGAGGTTTGACTTCACATAAAACCTTTTCCCACATTTCATTACATTTGAAGGGGTTCTTGCCTGTGTGAGTTATCTGATGCACAGTGAGGTATGATTTCAGAAAGGTTTCTCACATTCACTACATTTATAAGCCTTCTCTTCTGTGTGAGTCCTCTGATGCATGGTTAGGGCTGACTTAAAACAGAAAGATTTTACACATTTACTACACCCATGGAGTTTCTCTCCAGTGTGTGTGCTCTGATGTTCAATGAGATGTGATTTCTGGATGAAATTATTCCCACATTCTTCACATTGATAAGGTTTCTCCCTGTGTGTATTCACTGATGTGAAGTGTGGTGTGACTTCTGAAAGAAAGTTTTACTACATTCTTTACATTTTTAAGGTTTCTGCCATGTGTATTCTCTGGTGCTGAGGGTTGACTTCTCACATTCATTACATTTGAAGTATTTCTCTTCTGAGTGTGTCCTCTGATAAACCAGTTAGGCTTGACTTCATAGAGAAGGCTTTCCCACATACTTTACACACATGGCATTTCTTTCCTGTGTGATTTCTCTGATGACTATTAAGAAGCAACTTCACATAGAATGACTTCTCGCATTCACTGCATTTAAAGGATTTCTCTACACTGTGAGTCTACTGGTGTATAATGAGGGCTGATTTCATATAGAAGGCTTTCCCACATTCATTATATTTGTGTGGTTTCTCCCGTGTGTTTTCTGATGTTTTGTGAGGTCTGACTTTTTGTAGAAGGAGTTCTCACATTCACTGCACCCATGGGGTCTCTCCCTGGTATGAGTTCTTTGATGGACAGAGAGTCAAATTCATAGAGAAGGATTTGCCACACTCATTACATTCATATGGTTTCAACCCTGAGTGAATTTTATGATGTTTAGTGAAATTAGACTTCACACAGAAGGTTTTCCCACACTCATTAGTCATAGGGTTACTTTGCTGTATGAGAGACTTGATGAATAATTTAGGGCTGACTTAGAGCAGAAGGATGTCCCATATTTAGTACTCTTATAGGGTTTCTTCTCTGTATTTTTACCCTGGTGGAGGTGCAATGCTGATTTACCCAGAATAGAAGGATTTTCCACATTCATCACATTTGCAGGGCTTCTCCCCTGTGTGTGTTCTCTGGTGATCAGCAAATTGTGACCTGAGTAAGTTTTCCCATGTCATTGCATTTGAAAGGTTTCTCCCCTGTATGCATCTTCTGATGTTTAGTTAGATTTGATTTCACACAGAAAGATTTCCCACAGTCCTTACACTCCTGTTTTCCTCCCCTGTGGGAATTCTCTGGTGATGGTTGAAGTTTGATTTTGTGTAAGATTTCCCATAATCCTTACACTGGTAGGGCTTCTCTTACGTGTGAGTACTCTGGCTCAGCTTTAGGGCTGAGATCTGAGGGAAGGATTTCTTGCACTCATCACACACATGAAGCTTCTTTTGATGGTCGGTAATGGCTGAAGCTTCTTTTGCTGGTTGGTAATGGCTGACTTCCCAGGGGCTTTGTCACATTCACAGGTTTTCTTTCCTGCATCAGTTCTTTGCTGGATGGTGTCTTGTGCTTTCTGGAAGGTTTTCCCACATTTATTATTGTCACATGGCTCCTCTTGTGTGTTTTCTGATGTTCAGTGAGGTGGGACTCCTGGTAAAAAGATTTCTTGATGTGACTACATTCAAATATTTTCTCTCGTGAGTTTTATGAGGTTAAGTAAGATGGGACTTCTTGCTGAAATTATTCTCATTTCCATGAGATTTGTGGGTTTTCTCTACATTAATTTCCTGATGTTGAAAGAGGGTTGATGTGTCATACTCATTAACTTCAGAGTGATTCTCCTTTGTGCATTTCCTGCTGGATTTGGAGAGCTGACTTGTCACTGGTATCTTGCCCCTCCCTGTTCCTCATAATCCTGGGTACTCTCTTCTGTTTGAGTCTTCTGTGGTGGGATGGTGGCTGCCTCACTGGAGGTGGCTACTCTGCACTCATGACCTTCCACAGGTGGTCCCAAGGCCAAATCTTCTGTTGCCCACAAGGGTCCTCATTATGACTCAAGGGTCTCCCATCTTGGTTATGGTTGTTGGATGCTTCCCAGGATGAGTATCCTCTTGATTATTACCAAGAAGCAACTTCCCACGTATGTTAATTTCATCAGAGTTCTTATCTGAAACATTTTTATCATGCCAGGCTTCCCTGTCCATCACCAACTCCTGGAGCTTACTCAAACTCATGTCCATAGAGCCAGTGATGCCATCCAACCATCTCATGCTCTTCGTTCCCTTCTCCTCCTGCCCTCAATCTTTCCCAGCATCAGGGTCTTTTCCAGTGAGTCAGCTCTTTGCATCAGGTGACCAAAGTATTGAAGCTTCAGCCTCAGCATCAGTCCTTCCAGTGAATATTCAGGACTGATCTTTAGGAGTGACTGGTTGGATCCCCTTGCAGTCCAAGGGGCTCTCAAGAGTATTCTCCAACACCACAGTTCAAAAGCATCAATTGTTTGGCATTCAGCTTATTTTATAATCCAACTCTCCTATCCATATATGACTACTAAAAAAACCATAGCTTTGACTAGATGGACCTTTGTCAGCAAAGAAATATCTCTGCTTTAATTTAATATGCTGTCTAGATTGGTCATAGCTTTTCTTCCAAGGAGCAAGTGTCTTTTAAGTTCGTGGCTGCAGTCACCATCTGCAGTGATTTCCAAGCCCCCCAAATTAAAGTCTCACACTATTTCCATTGTTTCCCCATCTATTTGCCACGAAGTGATGGGACTGGATGCCATGATCTTAGTTTTCCAAATGTTGAGTTTTAAGCCAACTTTTTCACTCTCCTCTTTCACTTTCATCAAGAGGCTCTTTAGTTCTTCTTTGCTGTGGTGTCATCTGCATATCTGAAGTTATTGATATTTCTCCTAGCAATCTTGATTCCAGCTTGTGCTTCATCCAGCCCAGCATTTCACACGATGTGCTCTGCATGGAAGTTAAATAAGCAGGGTGACAATATACAACCTTGACGTACTCCTTTCCCGATTTCAAACCAGTCTGTTGTTCCTTGTCCAATTCTAACTGTTGCTTCTTGACCTGCATACAGATTTCTGAGGAGGCAGGTCAGGAGCTCTAGTATTCCCATCTCTTTAAGAATTTTCCACAGTTTGTTGTGATCCACACAGTCAAAGGCTTTGTTGTAGTCAATAAAGCAGATGTTTTTCTGGAACTTGCTTGCTCTTTCGATAATCCAGCGAATGTTGGCAATTTGATCTCTGGTTCCTCTGCCTTTTGTAAATCCAGCTTGAACATCTGGAAGTTCACAGTTGACATATTGTTGACGCCTGGCTTGGAGCATTTTGAGCATTACTTTGCTAGCGTGTGAGATGAGTGCAGTTGTGCGATCATTTGAACATTCTTTGGCACTGCCTTTCTTTGGGATTGGAATGAAAACTGACCTTTTCCAGTCCTGTGGCCACTATTGAGCTTTCCAAATTTGCTGGCATACTGAGTGTAGCACTTTCACAGCATCATATTTTAGGATTTGAGATAGCCCAAATGGAATTCCATCCCCTCCACTAGCTTTTTCATAGTGATGCTTCCTAAGGCCCACTTTGCATTCCAGGATGTCTGACTCTAGGTGAATGATCACACCACTGTGGTTATCTGGGTCATGAAGATCTTTTTTGTATAGTTCTTCTGTATATTCTTGCCACCTCTTAACATCTTCTGTTTCTTTTAGGTCCATACCATTTGTCTTTTATTGTGCCCATCTTTGCATGAAATGTTCCCTTGATATCTCTAATTTTCTTGAAGAGACCTCTAGTCTTTTCTATTTTTTCCTCTTATTTCTTTGCGTTGATCTCTGAGGAAGGCTTTCTTACCTCTCCTTGCTATTCTTTGGAGCTCTGCATTCAAAGAATAGCAAGATATAGCAAGGGTATGGGAGAAGGCAATGGCACCCCACGCCAGTACTGTTGCCCGGAAAATCCCATGGATGGAGGAGCCTGGTGGGCTGCAGTCCATGGGGTCGCTAAGAGTCAGACACGACTGAGTGACTTCACTTTCACTTTCCACTTTCATGCACTGCAGAAGGAAATGGCAGCCCACTCCAGTATTCTTGCCTGGAGAATCCCATGGACGGAGAAGCCTGGTAGGCTGCAGTCCATGGGGTCGCACAGAGTCAGACACGACTGAAGTGACTTGGCAGCAGCAAGGGCATATCTTTCTTTTTCTTCTTTGCCTTTTGCTTCTCTTCTTTTCTCAGCTATTTGTAAGGCCTCCTCAGACAACCATTTTGCCTTTTTGCATTTCTTTTTCTTGGGGATGGTCTTGATCCCTGCCTCCTGTACAATGTCACGAACCTCCATCCATAGTTCATCAGGCACTCTATCAGATCTAATCCCTTGAATCTGTTTGTCACTTCCATTGTATAATCATAAGGGATTTGATTTAGGTCATACCTGAATGGTCTAGTGGTTTTCCCTACTTTCTGCAATTTAAGTCTGAATTTGGAAATAAGGAGTTCATGATCTGAGCCACAGTCAGCTCCCAGTCTTGTTTTTGCTGACTGTATAGAGCTTCATCTTTGGCTGCAAAGAATATAATCAGTCTGATCTGGTGATGTGTAGTCTTCTCTTGTGTTTTTGGAAGAGGGTGTTTGCTATGACCAATGCGTTCTCTTCACAAAACTCTGTTAGCCTTTGCCCTGCTTCATTCTGTATTCCAAAGACAAATTTGACTGTTATTCCAGGTATCTCTTGACTTCCTACTTTTGCATTCCAGTCCCCTATAATGAAAAGGACATCTTTTTTGGGTGTGAGTTCTAAAAGGTCTTGTAGGTCTTCATAGAACTGTTCAAATTCAGCTTCTTCAGCATTATTGGTTGGGGCATAGACTTGGATTCATGTGATATTGAATGGTTTGCCTTGGAAGCGAACAGAGATCATTCTGTCCACCCAGCAATGGTGGGATGAGATTTAGCACTTTCCTGTAGCTCAAATGGTAAAGAATCTGTCTGCAGTGCAGGAGATCAGGGTTCAATCCCTGGGTTGGGAAGATCCTCTGGAGAAGGTTATAGCAATCCACTCCGGAATTCTTGCCTGGAGAATCTCATGGACAGAGGAGCCTGGCAGACTAGTCAGTGGGGTTGCAAAGAGCCAGACATGACTGAGTGGCCTTTGTCTATAAGGTCATAAATAAGAAAAGTTAGGTGTACTTGAAAAAGCTAACACATTTCTTATGTAAATATAATTTATTACATCAGTGATTCTAATTTTTTAGTCCCAAGCTCCTATGATGAAATCCTGAGCATATACTTTCTCTTTTGATCAGAAAAAGGAAAAATAGAAAATATCTGCTACGTTGGAAAATGAAGCATAAAACTATAATGAACACACATAGATTTGCTGTTTTACAAAGAAGACCATCAGAACTTAAAAGAAGAAACTATAGCTGAAGGAAACACACAGATAACTGGTTGATTACGCCAACAAAAACCATGAATAGGAAGTAGAACAAGGAATATGAGTATACATGGATGTCAGAAGACATAGCAGGGGAAATCTTAGGTACGGGATAAAACATTTATGTATTCAGATAGAGCCCACTACCTATAAGCCAATGGGAAAATACGACATAGTACTTGTTCAACATATCCTTACAAAAACACATGATAAAATATTTTTTAAAATATTCACTCCCAATCACAAGTCACAGTCTGACAGGTTTTTACACTCAGTAGTCTGCTTTTCAGCTTTGCTTCCACAAAAATTTAGAAGTCCTCCAGGAAATGTATCTCCCTTTCCCTCTCCCTCTGCTTCTCTCTCTCCCCCTCCTTTCCTCACATACTTTGAAAAAATGATGCCTCTTAAACTCCATTTTCTCCAACACTAAAGTAGTTACTGCCTATATTTTTTTATTAACACACTATGGAAAGAACTAACTTTATCCAATAATACTTGATAACACTGAATTTCAATATATATCACATCATTTTGTTCTTCTCTCCCAACTACATCCTATGCTTCTAGCAGGGTTTATTGTATCTCTACTTGCCTTTGAGTCCCTCTGAGTAGATGTGTAGTATCTCAAATAGTATCAGAATTATCTGGAAATTTTTATTTCATACTGCAGTTTAGTTGACTTACAATGTGGCGTCAGTTTCAGGCAGATAACAAAGTGATTCAGCTATACATAAACACATATCTATTCTTTTTCAGAGTCTGTCTCCATATAGGTTGTTACAGAGTATTGAGCAGAGTTCCCTGTACTATATAGTAGGTCCTTGTTGGTTATCTATTTTACATACAGTAAATGTGTGTATATTAATCCCAGCCTCCTAAATTATCCCTCCCCCATTCCAGAATTACCTGGAAATTTTTATTCAAAACATGGAGGATAAACTGTCATAGCCCGGTGTCAATCTATATGCCTTATGAATCAGAATCTGCAAGTAAGTGGCATAGGCCTGTGTACTTAGGAAATGCTTTCTGAATAGACAGTCAAACCTATGAGTATTAAGAGATGAGCATATCTGTTATGTATTACCCATCAAATGAAGGAAAAGTTAAAAAAAAAGAGGCCCCACATGCTCTCCGGTGTCACAGTGCATGGTGAGGTCTGAGTCCTTGTCGCTCAGCCACTAACTAAAATGCAAATTCTAAGAGGGGAGAGAGTACAAAGCACTTCAGAACAGGTGTGAACTTGAGCTCAAACATCAACTAGTATAAAACACACAAGCGTTAACTACACACCACGCACAGTCCTAAACCCTTTCTTCAGGGTCTGGAAAGGCAAACCTCAAAAACAGGTGTAGGTGTGGGTAAGACATATGTATGAACTTAACCGCAAGTGTTTGGACAACATCAGCAAAAAAGGATGAATATGGCTTGATGTATTTAAGAAGAGGAGTCTTAAGTAATAGAGGGCAGCCCTAGGTTTATATAAGGCCAGCAACAAGACAAAACAGATGCTTTAGATTTTAAAACATATACTTAGAATTAGGAATGAAATAAGGCCTCAGAGAATAAGGTTCTGGTTTTGAGTGAGGTCACTGGAAGGTAAGAATATAAGGTATAGAAGACAGTTTTCAAAAGAAAATTAAAAAGTAAGAGAAACTAGGGAGAGATCAGTACTACATGTGCTTTCTGTGGTCGTCAGATACAGGAGAAGAAAAGTGTTAGAGCCTAAGTAAGTGGAAACAAGGAATGTGAGATTTACATTTTGGAAGAAAAGATTTCAGGGTTAGTCTCTGCCATACTGACAATGAAAGAACTGTAACACTTCAGGTAAAATGCAGCATAGAGGGCGGATAAGGCTGAGATGGAGGAGGTGGAATTTTTCAGTCACTGGGTAAAGCAAAAAGCTTAACTGAGTAACAGATGGGTACTGAGGAAGCGTTAAAGGGAAGGGACGTAGGAAGCCTAGTTCTTAACAAACTTCCCAGAAGACAGAGTGATCGAATGATCAGAACTGTTTGCTAAAACATCTTAATTACAATGGCATAATTTTTGGCAAATTTGAGGATAGAAAATGCTATTTCACTGTGATACTTTTTCTCTCTCTGATTACCAACAGAGTTGTAGATATTCTTATCATTTGTGTTTTTGTTTCCCATTTGTGTCTCCTTTTCATGTATCTTGTTCACTTCTCTCTTGGGCTGTTGGACTTTTTCTTATGACTGGTAGGAATTCATTATTTGACAAACTTTTATTAAATGCTAAACACACTATATGAGACAGTGGAAACAGACATGAAAGAGAAAAGACCTTGTTCCCATGAAGCTTACATCCTAGTGAAAGTAAATAAAAACTAAGTAGAATAATGTAAAAAGACTTGTTTATATTTCTACTTGAGAAAAGTGTGTAAGCTCCAGAAGCTCAGGGAAAGTGCTGGTTTATCAGTGTATCTTCAGCTCCAAGAGCATGGGTGGCACAGGATAGGAATATTTGCAGAATGAACAAACGAATGCCTGGGCAGGGGCAGGACTGAGAAGAAAATAGTCCATGGAGGGAAATGAATACTAGAAAAGGAGAAACCAAGAACAAAGGTCTAAGAAGAGGCAGGCAGGTGGTCGATGCTGGGAACAAGAACGGTCACCTTCCTTAACAGGCAGGCAGGAAAGGAAAGCACTGGTGTTTTAAGAGGGATGGAAGTACAGTTTGGGTTATCTGAGGCAGGCTGGCTTGCCATTCAGTTACTTTCAAAGGTCTGAGGCCCCTGAAGAGTATTACTGACACAGAGACCAAAGGTCCCAATTTCTGAACCAAGCTACCTGGTCTACATTTCCACTGGCTTCTTTTTTTCCACCTGATAATGGTTAACTCACCGGGACCACTCCAGCCTGGGAATTCTAATGGCCACAGCTCTTCTCCTTGCTCCAGCTTGATGATCACCTCTGGTTTGGCAGTGCAGTACCCTGTGAGTGAGACATGGGGTAAGACTTCTGACAAGCCTCTTGAACATCAGAGCCCCTGAAGGATGAGGAAGGTGCAGGTTCAGGAGTCACGTGAGAAAGGTGCCCATTTGAACCTTTCTTTTGGAAGGTGAGAACAGCAAGCTTTCTGTGCCCAAGCAAACATGTCTGACCCGTAAGATGAACACACTAATATCATAAAGCTTAACCAAGGGCTCATAAGTTTTGGCAGCTAATGAAAGAAAAACAGTGAGGCATTACACAGAGAAGACATCTCACCCACAGAGACTAAGTGGCTGTAGCTCTCCAGCATCACATCCCAGTATAGCGTCCTCTGATACCCGTCAGTTGTCACCACTCATCCCGGGTGAAGTCCACAGTCATGTCCTTGAATGACATGGGTCCTTGGCCAGCACACTTCTATTCAAACCAAAGAGATCAGTACTGAGTGACATGAAAGATACGCAAAATAATTCTTAACATGTTTTAAATTTACCATAAATATTATACAGGCTGCCAATCTGCACGCTGCTTTGTGGTTATAGATTGAAGTGGTATTGTGATAGGAAAATCCAGATGATGTATTAACTTATTAATTCCAACAAAAACTGAAGTTCCTACCATGCATCTGAAATTGTCCCAGCTTGCCAAGACTGTTGAGTTAAATCAGTCCTTTTTGTTTGGCCTTCAAGGAGCTTAAAGGAGACAAATTATATCTACAAATACTCTTCCTGTAGTAAGGTATTATTCAGTTCAGTTCAGTCGCTCAGTCGTGTCCAACTCTTTGCGACCCCATGAATTGCAGCACGCCAGGCCTCCCTGTCCATCACCAACTCCCGGAGTTCGCTCAAACTCATGTGCATCAAGTCACCCCATGGTCTGTAGCCCACCAGGCTCCTCTGTCCTCCACTATCTCCCAGAATTTGCTCAAATTCATGTTCATTGAATCGGAGATGCTATCTAACCATCTCATCCTCTGCCACCCCCTTCTCCTTTTGCCTTCTTTTCTAGCATTGAAGTAATATATACATTCTCTTAATCCACACAATAATGATAAGCTTAACTTATCTTTCTTTCATTAAATGTTTAAATGTAACCAATCTACTGTCTTCTTCCCAGCAGAGAAGAAAGCACTGGGGTATCTTCTGCCTCCACAGGTGGGAGGTGTGGCCACTGAAGACAATGAGGAGCCAGTGAAGACACGCATGCAATCTCTGTCGCAGCCATAACATTTACATTAAACAGCAACAAGGAGCTTCCCTGGTGCTCACAGGTGGAGAGTCCACTTGCCAATGCAGAGGATACAGGTTTGATCCCTGATCTGGAAGGATCCCACATGCCATGAAGCAGCTGAGCTCATGCACCACAACTATTGAATCTATGCTCTAGAGCCCAGAAGCTGCAACTATTGAGCCCACATGCCCTAGGGCCCATGCTCTGAAACAAAAGAAGCCACCGTAATGCACACCTCGACTAGAGTAGCTCCCACTTGCTGCAACTAAAGAAAGCCTATGCAGCAGTGAAGATCCAACACAGCCAAAAAGTAAATGCATGAATAGAATATTAAAAAATGAAATTAAAAAAAAAGAAATGATGACATCTTAAAGGTAGTAGAGTCTAGATGCCACCCAGGATGAGGTGAGGGGCAGGAAGGACAGGATGAACCCCATTCTGGTAGCTTTTTATCTGTTTCTACTTTTCCATCTTAATATATGAACAGACTAATAAAACGCCCGGAAATCCACTGGAAAACAAAATAGGGAACAGGGAAGAGAAACACTTCACCTGGCATTTGCTCATTTTCTGTTATTCTTGGAAGACTGTCCAAACCTAGGAAGGCATTCCTGGAAGAGGAGGAAGAGGCAACAGGATGATGAGAGCTCCTTGATGCTCCACACGCCAGCTGGGTAACTGTGATCCTGGAGAAGGAGAGCAAGGCTAACTTACTGCTTTAACTACTTACAACCCTGCCCACTAACACAGAAACATCTAAAGCAGAATTATTGAGCAAATGATAGTGTCTCAAAATATGATGCCTTCATTAAAACTGATATTGCAGAGGAGAAAACCTAAAGGCTATTTTGTGTAACTGTTTTACTACCAAGATATTAACCCCTTGAGTCTGAGAATCCTCATAGTTTAAGGGATAGGGCCCTTAAACTTAGGTGTTTTGTTTAAAAACAAAACAAAACTGTTTCTTCTAACTTGCTGTTACTCAAAAGGATTTTTTTTTTTTTAAGGAAACATGTTTCTGTGTGATCATGTGGAAAGCACAAGCCAGGACTTCAATGTGCCTCTTACTGGTTCTTCACCGGTCAATTCCCCCTTCAAGTTTTTTTCCCTTCTGTTAAATGAGACAAAAATACACAATCCTGGCAAACCCTCCAGAAACTACTGCTACTCTTGATTGAGAGTAGTAACAACAGAAAAGCAACTACAGATGCCGGACATGGTTACAAAGCTGACCAGCTTCTGGAAAGGAGTAGTGGAGAATGAAGGGAGGGGAGAATCGCCCAGCACCCCCACCACACCGGCCACATTTCTCATGCCTTCCGTCCCTGTCCCCAGCTCCCTTCTCTCTTCCCCTGAGCGACACACTCCTTTTCTGGGTTTCTGCCGCTGCTCTCCTGGAGCTCGGATGGGGTTCGGATCCGAGCATGGAAGGCAGGGGGTTTTTCCCGGTGAGGTTCGCGGAGCCCCCTCCTGACCTCGGTAGAGATGCCTTATTCCAACAGAGCCTTGGAGACTGATTCACTTCAGCGGGAAGCTATCTCGGGGCCAGCCTCTCTGAGAACACACAGCTACCGGAGGCTCCGGCCGCGCCTCTACAACGGCAGGCCACCCGCGGCTGGAGTGCCCCCGGCCCCGGACAGCTGCGCCCGATAGCGCAGCGAGAGGCAATAGACCACAAATCTAAGAAAACGGGAAACCGCCTGGCGTGCTGCAGTTCGTGGGGTCCTAAAGAGTCGGATACGACTTAGCGACTGAACAAGGGAAACCCGGGATTCAAACCACCGCCGCCTCCAGTCTAGGGCACACGGATCCGTATTTGGGCCTAAAGGACGCGCGCCGCGAAGGGGCCACGCCGGGCAGCGTCAGAGCTCGTCTCACCTCGCTGGGATGCGGGGGCCGGCAGTGAGTCGCTCTGTCCTCTGGGCCGCGCTTGGGCAGCCTCGGCGGTTAGGAGGATGGAGACGCCGCAGCCGGCGCGGCATCTTCCCCGAACGCGGCCCTCAGGGGGTCTCCCGAGTCAGGGACGCATCCCAGGCGGCAGTGCCTGTGTCCCCGCCCCGCGCCCCTTCTCGCGGCCTCCGGCCGCCCACGCTCACCAGGCAGCCGACCTCAACGCGCGACCACACGGGGACAGGCAGGAGACCACAGGTACACCCCGCCCGCAACGGACGCGCGCTTGCGCGCAGAGCCCAACGCGGTGAGCAGGAGGCCCTCGGGAGGCTCAGCCCGTTGTGGGCGGGGCCTGTGAGGGCCCGGCCCGGCCCGCGCCCCCACAACATCCCCCTCACTCACAAGGAGCCAGTCCCTCCTCACCTCACCCTCGCCTCTCCTCGCCTCCTTCACCTGCCCCTCCCCCTCTAACCGCCTCCTGGATCGCCCCAGCCCCAACTCCTCTGCGTCACCCTTCAGCCCCACCTGGAGGTGAGGGGCCTCCTCGCAGCCACCAGCGAGGGAGAGATTTAACAACACAGGTGAAAAGTTAAATTAGCCCAGCCAAGCAACTTTTAAAAACATGAATGAAAAAGAAGGGAGGGGGCAAATTTTAAGACGCAGTACACGACAATCGAAGGTAAATACAAATGCACACGAAGGAAGGGGAAAGAGCATCTCACACATTCTTCCAGAGATGACCGTCCTGAACCGTTCAGTTCAGTTCAGTCCCTCAGTGTCTGACTCTTTGCGACCCCAGCACACCAGGCTCTCTGTCCATCACCAACTCCCAGAGTCCACCCAACCCATGTCCATTGTGTCAATGATGCCATCCAACCATCTCATCCTCTGTTGTCACCTTCTCCTGCCCTCAGTCTTTCCCAACATCAGGGTCTTTTCCAGTGAGTCAGCTCTTCGCATCAGGTGGCCAAAGTATTGGAGTTTCAGCTTCAACATTAGTCCTTCCAATGAGCACCCAGGACTGATCTCCTTTAGGATGAAGTGGTTGGATCTCCTTGCAGTCCAAGGGACTCTCAAGAGTCTTCTTCAACATCACAGTTCAAAAGCATCAATTCTTCTGCACTATGATTTTTCCAGTAGTCATGTATGGATGTGAGTTGGACTGTGAAGAAAGCTGAGCGCCGAAGAATTGATGCTTTTGAACTGTGGTGTTGGAGAAAACTCTTGAGAGTCCCTTGGACTGCAAGGAGATCCAACCAGTCCATTCTGAAGGAGATCAGTCCTGGGTGTTCTTTGGAAGGACTGATGCTAAAGCTGAAACTCCAATACTTTGGCCACCTCATGCGAAGAGTTGACTTATTGGAAAAGACTGATGCTGGGAGGGATTGGGGGCAGGAGGAAAAGGGGATGACAGAGGATGAGATGGCTGGATGGCATCACCAACGTGATGGACGTGAGTTTGAGTGAACTCCAGGAGTTGATGATGGACAGGGAGGTCTGGCGTGCTGCAGCTCATGGAGTCGCAAAGAGTTGGACACGACCAAGTGACTGAACTGAACTGAAGCTTTCTTTATAGTCCAACTGTCATATCCATACATGACTACTGGAAAAAAACATAGCTTTGACTAGATGCACCTTTTTTGGTAAAATAATGTCTCTGCTTTTCAATATGCTGTCTAGGTTGGTCATAACTTTCCTTCCAAGGAGTAAGGGTCTTTTAATTTCATGGCTGCAATCACCATCTGCAGTGATTTTGGAGCCCAGAAAAATAAAGTCAGACACTGTTTCCCCATCTATTTGCCATGAAGTGATGGGACCGGATGTCATGATCTTAGTTTTCTGAATGTTGAGCTTTAAGCCAACTTTTTCACTCTCTTCTTTCACTTTCCATCAAGAGGCTCTTTAGTTCTTCTTCACTTTCTGCCATAAGGGTGGTGTCATCTGCATATCTGAGGTTATTGATATTTCTCCCGGCAATCTTGATTCTAGCTTGTGCTTCATCCAGCCTAGGGTTTCTCATGATGTACTCTGCATATAAGTTAAATAAGTAGGGTGACAATATACAGCCTTGACGTACCCCTTTTCCTATTTGGAATCAGTCTTTTATTCCATGTCCAGTTCTAACAGTTGCTTCCTGACCTGCATACAGATTTCTCAAGAGGCAGGTCAGGTGGTCTGGTATTCCCATCTCTTTCAGAATTTTCCACAGTTTATTGTGATCCACACAGTCAAAGGCTTTGGCATAGTCAATAAACCATTAGGCGTGTGTATTTCTGACAGTTTTACTATAAAGAAAAAATTCTAAAGGATCATGAGGAGTCAGAGAACCGACCTAAGACAGGGTATTTAACACTTTACCACATGGTAAAAGGGCTTGAAGATTGATGGGAAGTAGTCTATGTACTGTGTTTTCTGGGGTTGCAGGAATTGGGTTATCGCTCAGACACGAGCTTATCTAAGGAAATATAAGTACTTAATTATTAACGTTGAACAGTAATATCCTCTGTGCCAAGAAAAGCTACTTACTTGTTTCTCTCTCACACAAACTTGTTTTCCTGGGAAAATTTCCCAGGCAATTCCAAAGGATTTGAAGGTGAAAGTGAGCGTGTTAGTCACTCAGTCGTGTCCGACTCTTTGGGACCCCACTAGGATCCTCTGTCCATGGAATTCTCCAGGCAATTTAAACCAATGCAAAATGGGAATTACAGGGAATTTGGAGAAATTATCATGCAAGCATCCTATTTAACACTGAAATTAGAATTGGCTTGGCTGTCAATAGGATTTTGGGACTATTTTTTAAGATAAAAATGCACTTTTAAAGAATAGAAAAAACAGATTTCAGAAAAACTAAGAAATTTTACTTTTACTTGCAAGTCATTTGATTCCTATACTTCTCCCCTTTCTATGTAGGTGGTAATATTGCCTGCTTAGTAAGAAATTCCTTTCTTAAAACTTTCCTCTGAGCCTCCATGTTTGTATTGATAACAACAGTAAGAAATAACACATTTTGAGCCTTACCACTAACAGGCCAAGAGCTGTTATAAGTTTCCACTTGTTTGATACTAACAGCACAGCTGGGAGGTAGCCATTCTGTTGAGGCAACAGAGGCACAGTTTTATTGAGGTAGGAGTGACATACAGTGTATTGAATGTGTACAGACTACACAATTTCATAAGTTTGGGCACAAGATATATCTATAAAACCATCACCACATCAAGATATCTCAGTTGGGAAAGAATCCACTTGCAATGCAATAGACCCCGGTTCGATTCCTGGGTTGGGAAGATCGGCTGGAGAAGGGATAGGCTACCCACTCCAGTATTCTTGGGCTTCCCTTGTGGCTTAGCTGGTAAAGAATGCACCTGCAATGCGGGAGACCAGGTTCGATCTCTGGGTTGGGAAGATCCCTTGGAAAAGGGAAAGGCTACCCACTCCAGTATTCTGTCCTAGAGAATTCCATGGACTGTATAGCCCATGGGGTCACAAAGAGTAGGACACATCTGAGCGGCTTTCATTCATCGCTTATATCACATCAAGATAATGAACAGATCAGAGCCCCCAAAGTTTCCTCATGCTCCTTTATAATCCATGCTGCTAAGTTGCTTCAGTCGTGTCCGACTCTGTGCGACCCCATAGACGGCAGCCCACCAGGCTCCCCTGTCCCTGGGATTCTCCAGGCAAGAACACTGGAGTGGGTTGCCATTTCCTTCTCTAATGCATAAAAGTGAAAAGTGAAAGTGAAGTCGCTCAGTCGTGTCCAACTCTTAGCGACCCCCTGGACTGCAGCCTGCCAGGATCCTCCGTCCACGGGATTTTCCAGGCAAGAGTACTGGAGTACTGGAGTGGGGTGCCATTGCCTTCTCCATTATAATCCATACTTCTTACTTATCCCTAGCGCCCCCTCCCACAAATTCCCAAGCAATCATTAATCTTTCAGTTGCTATAGATGAGTTTGCATTTTCTAGAACCTTTGAATTTTACATGGAATCACATGCCTTTTTAAATGGCATCTTGAAGGCAACAGAATTATTTTAAGGTCCATCAGTGTTGTTGAATGTATCAATATTATATTCCATTTTTATTCCCAAGATGTATTCCACCACATGAACAAACCATTCCCTGTTTACTCATCCACCTGTCACTGGACATTTGAGTGGGTTTCAGTTCATTCATCTTATGTAAATACCTAGAAGTCAAAGAACTGAGTCATATGGTAGATGTATATTTAACAGTTTAAGAAACTGCCAGACTGCTTTACATTCCCACCATTGACGTGTGAGAGTTTACGCAGCTCCACATGCTTGCCAGCATTGGCTGTAGTCAGTTTGTTTAGTTACAGCCATTTTCGTAGGTGTGTAGTAGTATCCTATCATGGGTTAAATTTGTATTTTCCTGGGAACTCCCAGGTGGTCCTGTGGTTAAGATGCCATGCTTCCATTGCAGGGGGGGCTCATAGCATTACAGGAGGGGGTCACAGATTCAGTCCTTGGTTGGGGAACAGGGATGCTGCATGGCACAGCCAAAAAAAAATTTTGTATTTTCCTAATGATTGGTAATGCTGAGTTTCTTAATTACATTCATGTAACTAATTACCATCCATATAACTGCTTGAGTGAAGTGCCCAAATCTTTTGCCCATTTTTTAAAATCAAGGTTCTTTGTTTTCCTATTATTGAACTTTCTGAGTTCTTTTTTTAGAAGTTGAAATGCATAATTAAATTATTAGAGATAATCAGTAAACCTTTACATCCACTACTAGAATATACACAGTCAGCAGAATTCAGTGCTTACAGGCTGTGAATATAATGCAAAACAGTAAAGAATAGCTGCTGAGTTAATTAAATATTTCCATTTTTATTAATTGTAATCATTTAAATTGAAAAGGACTGTATTTGGTATATAATACATTTAATTAGTTCATATATTTATGAACTGAAATATTTATTATCATTCTGCTGTCAGATTATTTTTATTGTTGGGACTTTTTATTTAATTGAACTATGTTTCTGGATATAACTCCTGTATCAGATATGTGACTTGTAAATATTTTCTCCCAGTTTTATCATCCTCTTAACAATGTCTTTTGAATTTCTTGATTTTACTAAAGCTTAATTTATCATTTTTTCTTTTATGGATTTTCTATCTAAAAAGACATTTGCCTAACCAATTGTTCAGAAAATTTTCTCCTCTGGGGACTTCCCTGACAGTCCAGTGGTTGAAAAGCTCTGTGTTTCCACTGCAGGGGGAATGGGTTTTATTCCTGGTTGGGGAACTAAGATCCTGCGTGCATTGTGCTGTAGCCAAAAAGGAAAAAAAAAAGAAAAATTTCTCCTGTGTTTTATCAGAAGCTTCATGGTTTCAGGTTTTACATTAAGTATACGATCTATTTGGGTGGATTTTTGTACCTTGAGGGAGGTGTAGATCAAAATACAATTTAATCCAAGATTCTATAGGAATTCAGAAGAAGAAAACAGAATGATGGAAAGGCAAAGTTATACAGTATTGTCTAAGAATTTTCCAGATTTTATGAAATGTGTCATCAAGCCAGAAAACAAAATCGGTTCTCTAAATTTTCAAAATCCATATTTCCTCATTAGACTACTGTCTTTTATTATTATTATTATTTGCGGGAGTTCCTCAAATACTTTAGATATTGCAAATATTTTTCCCCTCTGATATCTAAGTTTATCTCTAGAACGCTTCATAATACAAAATTTATAAATTTTGAAGCAATCAAATTCATCTTTTTTTTTTTGTCTCATGGCTATGATATTGGAGTTTTGTTATTTCCTACCCTGAGGTCACAAAGATATCGCCTACATTTTGTTCTGCTAATATTATGGCTTTACTTTTATATTCAGGTCTTTAATTATTTGGCATGCACTTCTTGATATGAGGTTAAGCAGGGATCCAGTATCATCAGCCAATTGCCTTAACATCATCTGCTGAATAGTCTGTGCTTTCCTCCTGTTGGTAAGGTAAGTTGCTCCCTCTTTACTATTCCTCTCCCAGAGAAATTTATCAAGGCTCTCAAAAACCTCAGCTGACAATTTTATTAAAATTGCATTGAATTTGCAGATGAATTTGGGGAGAATTGACATCATTCCTTCCAAGTGCATCGAAATACCACTTACTAGGATTGCTGGATTATAATAACAAATGCAACTGCAGAGAAACACTGCTGAGATTTGTAGGTTGTATGACCTCTTCTGTAAGTTCTAGTATTTTACCAATGGGTTCTTATATTTTTCCGGATCATGTTATCTAAGAATAATGATATTTTTATCTCTTCCATTGAAAACCTTATATCACCTTTTCCCTTGCATGGACGCTCCAGCACTGTGTTAAATTATAGCAGGATGGTGAACACACTTGTTTCCAGTTGATATACCCAAAGCAAAGGGCTTCCTATCTTGGAGAAATAGTTTAAGTCAAGCAGGTTGACAAGCACTAGGGAAGACTTTCTGTCTCAGAAAATTCTTAAGCCTTCTAATCTAAATGATGGGTTCCAGCCTTTGCCAAGGGCAAGGTTCTGCTTGGTCAGAATTAGGGAAAGAAAAAAATCAAATCCTTATTTCCCTTAGTCACAAACCTATTCATTCACTGGGCATTTCATCCGAAATGTGTACCATTTTTTCCCTTGTCACACTGGCATCAAGGCAGAGGTAGGTCTTAGGTAATAATCTTCAGATCAGAGGGATACAATTTAGTCCCGCGGAGAAATGTATCCGAGAAATGTATCCAAAAAATGTGGATTGATTCATGACCCAGGTCAAATTTTCCTCATCTGTTTTGCTTTGTGGACAGGAAACTCTTATGCCTACACTCTGTTTATCAATGCTTATTAAGAATCTGCCCACACCTATTAGGATAGCTATAGTTTTTTAAAGGAAAACAACAAGTGTTGGTGAAGATATGGAGAAATTAGAACCTGCACGTGTTGCTGGTGGGAATGTAAAATAGTGCAGCTGTGTTGGAATACAGTTTGGTGGTTCTGCAACAAGTTAAACAGAATTACCGTGTGAATTCCAGCAATTCCACTCCTAGACTTTACCCAAAAGATCTGAAACAGGGACTTACACAAATACTTGTACTTGAGTGTCCACAGCAGCACTACTGACAATAGTCAAAAGGTGGAAACAGTCCACATCAATGGATGAGTGGATAACTAAAGTATGGTCTATACACACAATGGAATATCACCCTGCCTCAGAAAGGAAGAAGGGGCTGATACACACTACAGTGTGGGTGAGCTTTGAGAACATTGTACTAAGTGACATGACCACACGACTGTGGTCACATGTTGTTTAATTCCATTTATATGGAATTAATTTAAATATTTAAACAGTTATTAAATTCTATTTAAATATCCAGAACAGGCAAATCTATAGAGAGAGAGTAGATTGGTGATTGCTGCGGTTTGGGAGGGGGAACCAGGAGTGACAGCTTAACAGGTATGGGGTTTCCTTTCCAAGTGATCAAGATGTTTAAAACTGGATGGAGGGGGTTGTGCACAATATGGTGAATGCGCTGAATGCTGCTGAGCTCTTCACTTCAAAATGGTTAATGTGATGTAAATTTTACCTCAATTAAAACAAAAAAAGAAGAAGAAAGAATCTACATGTGATTTCTACTGCAAGGGTCCAGAACATTAGGAGGAATGTCTGGATGAAGTATATATGGTCCAGTGGGAGAAGAATAGATGTGTTCTGACCTCTCTAGGGTTCCTTAGTTTTCCAATGACACTCGCAGAAGAGATACTCCAAGTCTCTCAGATACACAAACAGATCCAGAACCTTCTATGTATGGAAAGTGCAGTATCTGCTGGTCTTTGGCATAGAACTTCACACATGGTCTCAGCAGGGCTGACATATTTCAACACTGTGGACCAGTCACACCCCACAAATTCTGGGATCCACAAGCAACTTTTTAGGGGGTTCCCCATTGACGACCAAGGGTAAGGATATGGTGAGTGGGCATATATACCCCTTCTCACTCCGTCTAGTGTGTTTTTCCATACCACTGAGGCTACAAAGCTAAAAACTTCATTTCCCAGACTTCCTTGCTGCTAGGGTTCTCGATTCAAGCTAGGCTCTACCAGTTAGATGTGCTTGTGTGCGATTTGGTGATGGAAAAAGTAGAGTGGTCTTCCTATTGCTTCAAGCACTGTGCTGGGAAACACACTCAGAGTGGGAGCAAGATCCTGGTTCCTCCCTGATCCAATTTGTGCCTTAAGACCATTCACTTCATGCCTAAAGTTGTCTGTTCCCAGTCAGTGTTCATTTTGACATTCTGACCTGCCTTTCCCCCCAGCCCTGTTCTTCCATGCCTGACTACTTGGTCATGATTACCACTCTGTCAGTTTCCCCCTGTCCCACAGAAACCTCCTTCCTGAAGCTGTCCATCCTCCAGCTCAAATCGGACTGGTGTGTAGCTGTTGGTCTGGGGAGCTCTTTCTCATGGACTGGCTCTGCTATTTCCTACATTCCAAATCTTTTTCTTTCTTCAGTGATTCTTTTCATTTCTCACGTGGCTCTGACAGGGTAATAGGCAGGAAGGCCAGGGGTCTCCAAACGGAGGAAATAGGCTGCAAGTATCAGACATTTTTTTAATCTCTCTCTTAAGCTGCAGGAGGAAACAAACTACTAGCGTTAGATTTTTCCCTCCTTCTCTATACAAATTTAAAAAGAGATTTCTTTTTAAAATTATGTGTTGCCATGACAACACCTGGTTCCACCTGAGCTTAACTTTCTCAGACCTTGAGATGGCATCACCGACTCAATGGACATGAGTTTGAATAAGCTCCAGGAGTTGGTGATGGACAGGGAAGCCTAGCATACTACAGTCCATGGGGTCACAAAGAGTCGGACGTGACTGAGTGACTGAACTGAACTGATGACGACACCTGGTTCTACCTGAACTTAACTTTTCTCAAACTTTGAGATAACCAATGCATTTTTCTTATGGAAATGTTTGTCTTAAGCTATGTTAATTAACCGTGTATTTACCCTAGACTCTGTCTTCAAGTCTGTTCACCTAAGACTCAGAACCGACTTGACAAATCAGTATGTTTTACTCATGCAAATGTTCTCTTAAGCCATGTTAATGAGACTGTATTTGCTTGGAAACCTGCCTTTCTTCAAGATTCACATCAATCATTTTATGGCCCCGGACAACTCACCTTGTGCCAATGTTATCTCAAAATGTGTGTTGTGGGTGAGGGAACTGATGCCAGTCTGAGTTTTGAGACATTTCCTTTCTTTAATTAGCAGACTGCTAGCAGCTATATAAGATCCAGCTGAAGACTAGCAGGGAGGCATTCTTTCTGCCACCTGCTGATGTCTATGTCAGAAGCTTTCTCTATCTCTCTTATACTTTAATAAAACTTTATTACACAAAAGCTCTGAGTGATCAAGCCTTGTCACTGGCTCCAAATAGAATTCTTCTACTCCAGAGGCCAAGACTCCTGGCGTCTTTCATGGCTCAGCAATAACCTTTCAGTTCCCAACCATAGTGAATGGATGGTAAATTTTCTGAATTCTTGCACGTCAAAAAATATCATTATTTGTCCTCATAAGCAGAAGAGCTTGTCTGGATATTGAATTCCAGGTAGAAAATTATTTTTTCCTTAGGGGAAAAAAAATCAACCTAGTAGCATTGAACACCCCAGCACCCAAACTGTGGTCCCTAAATATCAATCCCCTCTAAAGGAATCAGGGCTTTTGGAGAAAAGGCTAACTAGACGTTTTGGGTAGGAAATTTTCAAGGTAAGCCTGGCACATCCTGTCATATAAGGAAGTAAGGAAGCTATTAATGATTGTTACTGTTGAGTAAAAGGACATTGGAGCCAACTTCAAGAGGCTCCAGTTAGCTATAGATGAAACAATTTGAGCATTAATAAGAACAGTAAAAAATGAAAAAAGTACTAAAGTTTAGATAACTCAAAAGGAAAACAATAGTAACTGCAATGGATTAAAATGATTCTCAAAAAATCATCTCTTTGAAACCTGTGGAGGATGCTAAAGAATCAAGTTTTTTTAAAAACTGATAAAAAAATCCACTCCGAGTAGAATAGTGGTTGCCAGAAATGGGGAAGGGGGAAATGGGGAGATATTGGTCAAAGGGTAAAAACTTCCAGTTATAAGTTCTGGGGATCTAATGTATACATGGTGATCATAGTTAACGACACTGTAGTGTAGACTGGAAAGTTGCTAAGAGAGTAGATCTTACATGTAATGGTAACTATGTGAGGTGATTGATGTGTTAATATTGTTAACCTTATTGTAACAATTTTGAAATATATATGTGTATCAAATGATCACATTGTACACTGTAAACTTACACAGTGTTATATGTCAATTACATCTCAGTGGAACTGGGAAAAATGAAAATGCATTAACTTATTTTAAAAAGAAAGAGTCAAGCTTTTTCTTTTTTCTGCCTTTCCTACACAAATTGTTCGAGTTACAAAATAGTTGATAAAGGAAAGCTTCTATTTGAGGAAGCAAGCAGCTAATACATGAGAAAGAAGTGGTCAATTATTGCCATTGTAACCCCTAGTGAATTATCAGATCTGAGCACTAATCATCAATAGTGCTAATGTCACACTAGGAGAGACATCCAGACCTGTGTGTGCTTCCTGGTGGAAGTACACACCACCAATGAAGTAGTCTTTGGATGGGGCATGGTAAGGAACATGAATCGGATTCATTTTCAAAAATGTAGGGTAAACATATTAATGACATGACACATCCACATGCAGTAAAGTCCAGACTGTGGGAACCACCACAGAACAAAAGAGCTCATCTTCCCAACAAATAAATTCCAGGAGGAAAAAAATAAAATTTGGGGACCCTCAAGATTAAGAGAGACATAAGAAACATATCAACAAGTTGCGATATATGAACCTTATCTGGATTCTGACTCAGACGAATTATTAAAACACACGACACACTTACAAGACAGCAACATCTGAACACTGCATGATATTGAACAATTATTGTCAGCAACTTTAGGCATTAAAATGGTATTGTGGTTTGTGTTTCTTCAAGAATCCTTACCTTTTTGATTTAAGGTAATCCTTACCTTACCTTCCTTACCTAGACTCAAATAGCTAACAGATGACATGATAAGGCGGCATCCCAGGTGGCATGAGTGGTAAAGAACCCACCTGCTAATGCAGGAGATGGAAGAGACGTGCGTTTGATCCCTGGGTGGGGAAGATCCTCTGGTTGAGGGCATGGCATCCCACTCTGGTATTCTTGCCTGGAGAATCCCATGGACAGAGGAGCCTGGTGGGCTACAATCTATAGGGTCTAAAAGAGTCAGACACGACTGAAGTGACTTAGCACTCACTCACAAGCAGCAGCAGCAGCACAACATGGTAAGATGTCAAGAATTTGTCTTAAGGCACTGGAAGAGAGAGTGGTCAGTAGGAGTGTAGGTGAAGCAAGTTTGGCCAGAAGTTAACAATGACTTAAGGTAGGTAATGGGCACAATTCATTCAGTATACTGTTCTTTCAAGTTTTGTATATATTTGAAATCTTCCAGAATAAATCTCAAAAGGAGTAATTCCCAGAAGAAGGTTGCAGGGTTTACTTCAGTTATGTTAATGAGAAATCTGTATGTCAGTGTATTTCTGTTTTTCTACAGGGGACTGAATTTTTTCCTCTCTAGAAAATTTTAAAATCAATATTTGTTAGAAGTCTATATTTGTTGTCCTGGATTTTCACAAGAAAGCATCTAGCAGTAGAGTCCCTTCACTCTGCTCAGCACTTGGTGTACCCTTTCATTCTGAAGACCCAGGTCCCTGACCACTAGGGAATTTATTGTCTGTTATTTCTGTTAATTTGTTCAATTACCGTTTTTTTTTTTTTCTTTCCTTATGGAAGTTCTACTAGTTTGGTGTGGAGACTCTTGGTGGGTTTGCTTCATCTGGCAGGATTCTTTCAAATGTCTGGTGGCCCTTGGTTGTCCCTTCTTGGTTGAATAATGTTGATAGAAATGCAGGAATATCTCTGCACATCTAAGGATTTCTGGAGATACACAAATGTTTCACACATGACAAGTTTCCCTTTAGGAAGAGTAGGGGGTGGGTGACCACCCTGCTGAGGGTCTTAAATAAAGATGGCCTTACTCTGGGACTCAGCAGTGGCCACAGGACTGGAAAAGGTCAGTTTTCATTCCAATCCCAAAGAAAGGCAATGCCAAAGAATGCCAAACTACCGCACAATTGCACTCATCTCACATGCTAGTAAAGTAATGCTCAAAATTCTCCAAGCCAGTCTTCAGCAATACGTGAACTGTGAACTTCCTGATGTTCAAGCTGGTTTTAGAAAAGGCAGAGGAACCAGGGATCAAATTGCCAACATCCGCTGGATCATGGAAAAAGCAAGAAAGTTCCAGAAAAACATCTATTTCTGCTTTATTGACATGCCAAAGCCTTTGACTGTGTGGATCACAATAAACTGTGGAAAATTCTGAAAGAGATGGGAATACCAGACCACCTGACCTGCCTCTTGAGAAGCCTATATGCAGGTCAGGAAGCAACAGTTAGAACAGGACATGGAACAACAAACTGGTTCCAAATAGGAAAAGGAGTACATCAAGGCTGTATATTGTCACCCTGCTTATTTAACTTCTATGCAGAGTACATCATGAGAAACACTGGGCTGGAGGAAGCACAGCTGGAATCAAGATTGCAGGGAGAAATAGCAATAACCTCAGATATGCAGATGACACCACCCTTATGGCAGAAAGTGAAGAGGAACTCAAAAGCCTCTTGATGAAAGTGAAAGTGGAGAGTGAAAAAGTTGGCTTAAAGCTCAACATTTAGAAAACGAAGATCATGGCATCTGGTCCCATCACTTCATGGGAAATAGATGGGGAAACAGTGGAAACAGTGTCAGACTTTATTTTTTGGGGCTCCAAGATCACTGCAGATGGTGACTGCAGCCATGAAATTAAAAGACACTTATTCCTTGGAAGGAAAGTTATGACCAACCTAGATAGCATATTCAAAAGCAGAGACATTCCTTTGCCAACAAAGATTCGTCTAGTCAAGGCTATGGTTTTTCCTGTGGTCATGTATGGATGTGAGTGTTGGACTGTGAAGAAAGCTGAGCACCGAAGAATGGATGCTTTTGAACTGTGGTGTTGGAGAAGACTCTTGAGAGTCCCTTGGACTGCAAGGAGATCCAACCAGTCCATTCTGAAGGAGATCAGCCCTGGGATTTCTTTGGAAGGAATGATGCTAAAGCTGAAACTCCAGTACTTTGGCCACCTCATGCGAAGAGTTGACTCACTGGAAAAGACTCTGATGCTGGGAGGGATTGGGGGCAGGAGGAGAAGGGGACGACAGAGGATGAGATGGCTGGATGGCATCACTGACTCGATGGACATGAGTCTGGGTGAACTCCGGGAGTTGGTGATGGACAGGGAGGCCTGGCATGCTGCAATTCATGGGGTCACAAAGAGTTGGACACGACTGAGTGACTGAACTGAACTGAACACCCAATAAGAGGAAGGTTACATGCGGCTGTTAAAAATGACTGTAAAACTCTCTGACATCCCTGCTACTGAGAATTGGGGTTCTATGCCCCTCCCCTCAAAAGAGCTTTGGCCAATGGAGTATGGTAGAAGTGACACAGTGTGACTTCTCAGCTGAGGTCATGAAAGGCCACACAGATCCTGCCTTGTGTGTAGAATGTGCTCAGACCTGTGGTATCCAGTTATTTGAAGACAACCAGGCCACACCGGGGTGGAGGGCACTGGGCAGCATGCTAGCCCAAGTCCAGGTGTACGATTCCAGCTGCCCAGTCTGCCCCAGCAGAGGTCCCAGACCTCACGAAGCAGAGAAAAGCCAGCCCCACTACGCCTGTCTGAGGTCCTGACCCACAAAGCCCGTGCACACGGTCAAATGGTGGTTGTGTTAAATCACTAAGTCTGGGGTTGTTTTTGACATGGAAGAAGTCATCAAAACATCGGACAGGAAACAGCTTCTACTCTTCTCCTCCATGACCACCCACCTATCTGCAGCAAATACGAATGCATTCTGGTTGCCCAGTGCCCTGTGACCATCACACGTGCGGTAACCTGGTTTCTGCACAGCCACCTCCGAGGGCACCTTCAGAAGGGCATGTAGGCCCCCTGGGATCCCATGCCATGCAGTCCAGGATAGATGTCCTAGTCAGGGCCCCATGCCTCCCTGAGAGCTTGAGCCCTCCAAATGCAGGAAGTCAGGAAGGTGGGCATCTAATCTCTGTAATCTCTACTAAAATTTTGAAAGTTCCCAGGCTCCCCCATACTGGTCAGGTCTCTACCTGCTGCAGGTTATGGAAACCCACCTCCAACTGTCCTTAGAGCAAAACATTATCCCTGTAGGACTTGGGTAACAGCTCTCTCCAGGAGTATCATCAGCCTTCTCTCTCTGCAAATCCAAGCCAGGCTCTCCCCATAAGACAAACACAGCATCTGCTTGCAACATGAAGCACATCCCACCAACCTATCAAACAACACCCCCTCTAACTTGAAAGAGGACTTCTTCCCCCTTTACAATGAAGAATGATGCAAAGAGCCAACTCATTGGAAAAGACCCTGATTCTGGGAAAGATTTGAGGGCAAGAGAAGGGGCCAAGAAAGGATGAGATGGTTGGATGGCATCACTGACTCAACGGACATGAGTTTGAGTAAACTCTGGAAGATAGTGGAGGACAGGAAAGCCTGGCATGCTGCAGAGCATGAGGTCGCAAAGAGTCGGACACAACTTGGCAACTGGACAACAACAACAATGAAGGAACCAAGCTAATTGCTCATTTAGGTCCTCTGCTCTCCCCTGAGCCATTGTCATGGGGTCAGCCCACCCAGGTTGGGGGGGTTGGGCTGCCCCCAGAAAGATGTTTTCCATTAAAGGAGGTGGCTTTTCTATCAGCTCCAGTTTCCAAAAGTGTCAGGCACACAGTGGAGAACCACTGTTTGGGCTTGAATCATGGCAAATCTTGGGCAGGAGACTTTTCTGTGTCTCAATTTCGTCATGTGCAAAATGGGACTAAAAATAATGTGTTGTATCCAATTTATTCACATAAAGAGCTCAGAACAGCATCTAGGACACAGATGCCGTAGAGGTGTGAGCAGCTATTACGCCAGCCAGCTCTGGCATCTCCCTCTCTGAGAGGGAACAGGAGGAAGAGGACAGAAGGGAGGAAAGAAAGCCTCTGGGCTTCCAAAAAGGTACACTGTCCTGGCTTCCCACACCCCACCCACTGCCTAGGTCACCAAGGTCCACCCAAGTTCCCTATGACCTTAGACACAGGGGCTCAGACAGAGGTGCACGTGAACAGAAGTCTTGCAGAGTCCCAGCCCAGTCTCTTGTCTTTGCTTGCCTGGACCCTGGGAAAGCACCCCCTCCCATAGCTCAGAAGGGGGCTGGAGTGTAGGGGAATTCCAACCATGGTTTCCACACTGCAGGTCATGACTCATTATGGGGTGAGGTATGTGTGTGTGTGCTTTTAATGAAATAAATACGGTGGGATAAACAAATGCAAGGATTTCATAGTGGCTCATTAAAATGTGTGTGTGTTCACATGCATACATGCACTGTGTAAGACGGATTTCTCACTGTGGGTTAGAATCCAGTTTTCAAAGTGCTGAGTTAGCAAAGTAGAATGTTTTAAGGAGCTTGAGGACTGAACATGCCCCGAGCATAGCCAGAGGGAGCCCCCAGTAGGGGGTTCTGCTCAAGGATTCTGCTGAATGAATGAACAGAAAGAAAGGAGACTTCCTATTGGCCCCCTGCTTCAGGGCCCTCTGGGAACCACAGGAAAGGCTGTAGCTGGAAACACAGCACACAAGCACCAATAGTGAAGGAGCCGAAATCCAAGAGAAGCCAGGTAGGTCTGGGTAGAGATACTTTCTATCAACAGCCACAGAAAAACTTAGGAGAGGCCACGAGGTTTTGTTTTTGCTTTTAAAAAACCTGTTTGTGTGTTTAAAAGAAATAAATGCAAGCCATTCAGCACTCTGTAAAATGCAGAACCAAGTTAAATGGAATGCTGATGGCATGTGTTGAAGCGGCCACAGACTGCCAGCACTTTCTCGCTGCCCTGGGCGAACATGGCACCAGGCTGGAGTTGGCCGTGTTAATTTCTCAGTCGTGTCCGACTCTTTGTGACCCCACGGACTGTAGCCCTCCAGGCTCCTCCATCCATGGAATTCTCCAGGCAAGAATACTGGAGTGGGTTGCTATTCCCTTCTCCAGGGGATCTTCCCGACCTATGAACCCAAGTCTCTACATTGCAGGCAGATTCTTTACCATCTGAGCCACCAGTGAAGCTGTCCTCCATGGCCATTTAGCTGCATCTCAAAATTTAAGTATGAATGCCCTTTGACCCAGCATCAGCACTTCCAGGGTTTTATCTCATTTCAACTGGTACCTTAAAAATCTACATAACTGCACAGACACACGTACAGGAATCTATGTTGCAGCACTGTTTGCAACAGTGAGAAGTTGGAAACAAACAGCCATTGATGGAGGAGTTTCACAGGTGATGATGGTATATCCACAAAATGAAGATGCTACGATGGGGCAGTTCAGAGTGAGGAAACTGTCAGGTAAGAAAGCGTGTGTCGTGGCTAGATGAAAAAAGCAAGTGGTATAGAGCATGTAAAGCATGTTCTGAGTTTTAAAACATCTCCATGTGAAGAAATGCGCTCCCACACCTGCAACAACCATGGTGTCTGATGGCTGGACGTGGTGGGACTACAGGAAGAGCGTGTACTTAACTCATTCTTGTACTGTTGGAAATTTTACAACTAGCATGGGTTTTGAAATCAGGGGGAAAAATTAAATAATGAACAAGGATCATAAAGCTTTATTTAATAAATATAATCCAAAACTTCAAAATATTTTTATTCCATATGTAGCCAATTAGGAAAAGAAAAAAAAAGTTATAAGGAAATGTTTGAAGGGATTACGTGAAAGGGTGTCAGGAGAAAAGGAGGAGGATGGGAAGATTCAAGAGATAAAGGTTAAGTGGAGACCAGAGGGTGCTCAGGACCTCACAGTTCTCAAAGCGCCGCCTTCACGGGCCATGTCTCACAGGGCCCTGGGGGCTTCCGATCCTCCTTGGCCATGATGCGAGATGCTAAACTGACATTTGTGGAATGAATCAGGACTCCAGAAATTTGGAAATCCTCTCAAAACCAGGGAGGCGGTCTACCTTTTCTTTTCTATAACCATCAGGATTGCCTTATTTCCCCCCTAAAATCAAGTATCTGGCTGGACAACTGTACGCTCTATCAGGGAATAACTTTTCTGAAGAGCCTTTAAGCTCCTCAGGGCTGTCCAGTTTACACTAGGTCTTAATGTCCATCTGCTACTGAAATACTGGGTTCTGTTCTGATGCTTCCAAACCACATTTGAAAAGAGAACTGACTTCATAGTTCATACTTTTCAATTCCCTGGGGAAAGGATGGGAGGGTCAGGTCTGGTTGCAGGGACACCGTGTGGTGAGAAGTCAATGAAACAGTTCAAAGGAAGGTGTCTGAGGTGCAGGGAGGTGAGCCCTGGCCTGGCACAGAGCAGGTGAGCCTGGATAACCTATGTGGTGCTGGGGCCTCAGGAGAGAGGTCTGGACTGCCAGGGACGGGGCCTGGCCAAAATAACCCTAAACAAGGCTATATCCCAACACAGGTGTGCGTGTTACAAGGAGTAGGCGGCAGTGTGGAGGCCTGCTGGGGACTCCCGAAAAGGCCTGGTGGACAGGGGCAGCAGGGGCTGAAGCTCTCTTGGGCTGACTCCGCACAGGCCAATTCTAGGTTCTGAAAAGAGACACTCCTAAGATCATCTGCAGAAACAAGACGGGCCTGAAGCCCTGAAGTGCCTCCCTGAGGGGCCGGAGAAGGGGCAACAACACGCAGTCCAGGCACAAGGCTCGTTTGTCCACTCTTTATTAAAGCTAGGTCCTTCCTCCTGCCGACAGCTGCGGGCGGGGCTGCAGGTCTGTGCTCAAAGGCTGGGCCATGCAGGATGGGCATGGACCAGACCCCGGCCAAGCAGGGCTGGCCCACCTTGCCCTGGGCCCTTCCTGAGGTGCCTTCCCACAGCGGGAGAGAGAGGCCAGAGACAGAGGGCACCAGCCAACACTGCCGGCGCCTCCCTGGGAACCCCTGTCCTCCTCACCACCCACCCCACCCATTCCACCCCCATCAGCCAGGCTAATAATTCTCACCACCACCATCTGGCAGTCCAGGCCCTCCTCCCACCCACCGACTACGGTGACTACGCTGCCTCCTACCGCCCAGCCTCTAGCAGCCTGGCTGCCGGCTCTCAGACCCCACGGCCACATCTACACTAACACAGAAGGAACTAGGTCTAGAAGGGAATAAGGTTGCTTCAAAATTTCGGTTTTCTGGCCCCACTCACATTGGCCAAAAAAACATCAAGGGAGGTGGGGCAGGTGTCTCGCAGGTGACCTGGTGGCTTCAAACGGCCGGCCTGGAAGGTGGGTGCTGGCCGCGGGCCTTGCATAGTTGGATACTTGGTCAGTCACTGAGCCACGGGCTCAGGTCGGAACCCCCCAAGGTGGACGGCTTACCGCCCACTCTGTGAAATGGGAATCTAAACAGAAACACTGCTGGCTTCTAGTAGAAGGACAACAAAGGCAGAGTGAAAGGAGCCTGGGGGTGGGGGGCTGGGCGTTCATAGCCCTAAATGACCTTGCTACCGACCTCTGTCACTTTACACTGGGTTATTGGATCTAAGTGAGCCACGGGCTCAGAAGAGCAGGGCCCTGTATGTCCCCCCTGTGCGAGCAGAGGAGCCGGGAAGCCAAAGGCAGCGCTGGGGGGGAATCTCTGAGTGCGTGCCTCCAGCTGCCCAGGGTAAGGGCACCAAAGAATTCCAAGGGGGAGTTAAGACTAAACCCCACACCACCAGGCTGGATCTCCGGGCTCAAGTGGGGTGAGCAGAGTGAGGACCCTGGAGAGTAAGGCTTCAAGGTCCCTGGGGACCCTGTGGACACCTGCTACCCCATCCTACCCCACCTTGCACGGGGCCACGGTTTGGTTTCTGGCTTTTTTCTCCTCCTTCCAGATTCTTCAGGCCATACAAGCAGTGGAAATAAATATCCGCGGTCACAGAACAAAAGCTTTCCCAGTGCATCTCTGCTTCCCCTACCCCGGATTAGGGAGGAACACCGTCCTCTGAAAACCCACGAGGTCTCCCCTCGCCACGCACAGTCCTTAACGCTTCCTGGACATACTCTGAAGGGCCAGGAGATCCCTGAAGTCTCCCGCTGAGGAATGGGAAGAAGTCGTCAGCCAAACCCCTCGACCACCCCACCCTCCCTTGACGCAAGGCCTTCCCCTCCCTCGCCGTTACGTTAAACCCCCGTTACTCACTCACATGCCACCTCTCCCCTGGACCACCCAAATCGAACCCGGGTAAAATAAATAACATCGCCGGCCGTCCCCACCGCGTGGCCTCACCGCATCGATCCAGGGATGTCGCAGTCTCCCGTCGGGGTGGCCGCCCCTGCCCCATCGGCTCCGCGCGCGGCTCGCCTCGCCCCCCGCGCCCCCCTCACGGCCATGCGAGCTCGGCGGCCGGTTCTCTAGGGCCGAGCAGGAGGGAAGCCTGAGGCCGGTGCACCGGGGCTGAGGGTAAGGCACCGCACCAGGGCTGGGGCCCTCGGCATCCCCCGAGGCCAGAGGAGCAAAGGGCCGGCGGCCTAGCGGCCTGCGCCTCCGTCACAGGCCCTCACAGGATGGTCTCCTCGTAGGCGCCCGAAGGCCCCGCGAAGGCGGCCGTCGGCTCGGAGCCAAAGCTCGTTCCGCCCGCGAACTCCAGCAGGGTACTGCCGTGCTCCCCGGGCCCGGTCCCTGTGCCCGCGCTCGGCGGCCCCTTGGCGGGCGCCTCGGCCTTGGGCACGGGCGCGGCGGGCGCCTGGACCGGCGCGCCCGCCGCGCCGCGGTGCGTCTTCATGTGGGTGAGCAGGTGCGAGCTCTGCGAGAAGCGGCGGCCGCAGTTGGCGCAGGCGTAGGGCCGCTCACCCGTGTGCGTGCGCTGGTGCGTCACGAGCACCGAGCGCTGCGAGAAGCGCTTGCCGCACTCGGGGCACGGGAAAGGCCGCTCACCCGTGTGGCCGCGCCGGTGCTTGGCCAGGTTGGAGCGCTGCGCGAAGCCGCGGCCGCAGTCGGTGCAGCGGAAGGGCTTCTCGCCCGTGTGCGTGCGCCGGTGCCGCTTGAAGTCCGAGCTGTGGCCGAAGCCCTTGCCGCAGTCGGGGCAGCGGTGCGGCTTCTCCTCGGCGTGCGCCCACTGGTGCCGCGTCAACGCCGCGCTCTGCCCGAAGCGGCGGCCGCATTCGCCGCACGCGTAGGGCCGCTCGCCTGTGTGCGCGCGCCCGTGCGCCGTCAGGTGCGCGCGCCGGCTGAAGCCCGCGCCGCACACGCCGCAGACGAAGGGCTTCTCCCCCGTGTGGCCGCGCACGTGCGCCGCCAGGTGCGAGCCGCGAGCGAAGCGCGCACCGCACTCCGGGCACGGGAAGGGCCGCTCGCCGGTGTGCGTACGGCGGTGGCGCGCCAGGTGCGAACCGTACACGAAGCTCTTGCCGCAATCGGCACAGCGGTGCGGCCGCTCGCCCGCGTGGTAGCGCTGGTGCTTGGCCAGAGCCGCGCGGCGCCCGAACGTCTTGCCGCAGTCGGAGCAGATCCACGGGCTCTCCTCCTCTGCTAGCGCGGCGGGTGCCGGCTCCGCCAGCAGTCCCCCGACTGCAGGCCCGAACGCACGCAGGCCGCTGGCGCCTCCAGGCCCGGCCCCACCGCCGAAAGGGTCGCAGGCCAGCCCGGCGCCCTCCACCAGGGAGAGCCGGCCCCCCAGGGGTCCGGGCAGGGGGCGCCCGTCGGCCGGCAGCCGCTCCCCGAAGTCCGGGAGGCCCAGGATCGGAAAGCCATCCGGGTGGAGCCAAGACTTGGGGTGCATGGGAAAGTGGAAGCCGAGCGGGTGCGAGGAAGGGCCTTCGCCCTCCCCCAGGCCGTTGCCCAGCCCCAGAAACCGCCTGTCCGGTTCGGGGTCGTCCTTGCTCCGTGGGGTGGGCGCCTCCACCGCCGCCTCTCTCACCTCGGCTTCTCCCTCAGTCTCTCCGTCTGCCTCATCGATCTCAGGCCCCTCCAGCCCCTCCGGCCCCACCTCGGCCTCCTCGGGCCCCGCCGCAGGCCTCGTCTCGCTGCAGGGCTCCGGCCGAGGGCCCTCGCTGCCGGGCTCTGCGCAGCCGCCACCCCGTCGATGGCGCTGGAAGTCGGCACGGAGGCGGAAGGCCTGGCCGCAGTCGGGACAGCAGTGGGGCCGGTCGGCCGTGTGCACCGCCTGGTGCCGCGCGAGCGCCGAGCTCTGGCTGAAGCTGCGGCCACAGTGCGGGCAGGGGTAGGGCCGCTCCCCCGTGTGCGTGCGCTGGTGCGTGACCAGGTAGGAGCGGCGCCCAAAGCCCGCGCCGCAGAAGGCGCAGCGGTAAGGCCGCTCACCCGTGTGGATGCGACGGTGCGTGACCAGGTGCGACTTGTATACGAAGCGCTTGCCGCAGTCCGGGCATGGGAAGGGCTTCTCGCCGGTGTGCGTGCGCTGGTGGATGGCCAGGTGCGAGCGGTATACGAAGCCCTTGCCGCACTCGTCGCAGCCGAAGGGCTTGACCGCCGCGTGGTAGCGCTGGTGCTTTGCCAGCCGGGACCGGTGTGGGAACACCTTGCCGCACACATCGCACGTTGTCTCCGGGCGCCCAGCTGGCACGGCCACCGCGGCCGGGAATGCCCAGGGCGCCAGGAGGCTCGCACCCGGCTCCCGGTCCGGCAGAAAGGGCTTCGACTCAGATCCCGGGGCCAGGACCCCGAGCCCCCCGGGGTCCAGACCCCAGCCCTCCGGAGTCTGCGCAGAATCCGAGTCATCAGGGCCCCAGGTCCCAGGCACATCGCCCACTCCGTAGGCCGCTGACCACAGCCCCGGGGGCTCGTTCTCCTCCTCTGCCACCTCTGCCAGGAAGTCTTCGTCGTCATCCTCCTCGTGGTCCTCTATGTCGTCGGTCCAGAACCAGGCCCCTGAAGGCGACGAGAAGACCACAGGAGAGGTGAGAAGACACCGTGCCAGCAGCCCCTTACCGGCTCCTGCAAGGAGCTGTTTCTGTGGGACCCCAGGCTCCTGGAGCACTGGGCCGAATTCAGGATGCCTCCGTCCCTACCCCAGGTAGGAGGAACTCTGCAGACAGGAGATTTCTCTGTCCCTCCTAAGAAGGCTGGTGTTCCTTCCCTTCTCAAACTTGCCTCACATGGACTCAACAAATCCCTTTTCCACAGCTCCAGCTCCCTCCAGGGCTTGCCACCTCACTGAAGAACAGGGACACCTACAAGGTGGGTGACGTTGCCTGGGGGCTCCTGTGAGCCCACAGGCCAGAAAAATAGATTGAGATGCCTGCTCTGTTTTTCCCAAAGCCCCCTGTCTCCTGGAGAACCCCAACTCCTGGCCTGCTTGGCCCAAGGCAGCCAAGACCCCAGTGCCAGTACGGCCGGGTCACGGAGGGCTTGACTTTGTGAGCACCTAAGCTTTGCTCAGCGTCTCTCTGGCTCTCGGTCCCTCTCCCCCAGCCTCAGGCTCCCACCCCCAGAGCAGAACCAAGAAAGGCTGCCCTGAGCCAAAGACCTAAAGGGCCTGGAGGCCTCAGCTCTCTGCACTCACCCTAACTATGCTCCGGCTATTCTGCGGGCAGAGACGAGCCTCCCTGAATCCTGTTTGTTTTTTTTCTGAGCCATTGTGCACTTGAGAAATGGTCCCAAACCAAGACTGGGTGAGCTACAAACATCTTCCCATCGTAGAAGGCCGAGGACCCGTCCCAGAGCCCCGCAATCCTGTCCCTCCTCCACCAGCAGTTTCCTGATCTCACCCTTCAGTGAGGAGTGCGGACACAGAATCGGTTTATAAATGGAGTGATATGCCTGCCGTCATGATATGCCTGCCGTCATGATACACCCGCCGTCATGATACACCCAGGAAGGAACTGGTATTTACAGAGCAGGCGCTACGTCACACAAGGAACCTGGCCCACAGCACCCCCGGTGCTCAGAGCACCTGTGTGCCACCTTCCTCGAGTGCACTCTGCCTGCGTCTGTCTACCACGGCCACGCACCACGCAGTCCACCTCAGAATTCCAGCACCTGGAAGGATCACTCCAGGTTGTGGTGGGGACAGGGCTTCCCGAGTTCCCAGATGCAAGCCTGTGTGGGATTCGAGTGAGGACCCATCAGGTCTACTGGTGAGGCTGGAGCCGGGGTGGAGGAGGTGCTCTGACAAAGGGCTTGGGGCTTTCTCCACTGCCTCTTCCAGGACCCACGGCACGGAGTGGACAAGTGCACCCTGGGGAAGGGAGCCTGGCACCTCGTCTCCCTGACACGTCCACTCCTGAGGACTCTGACACCAGGTGAGGACTACCTCAGCCGGGGCCATTCTCCAAGCCTGACAACCTGCCCATACTTCCCCCCAAGACATGTGGAGAAGGGGGACACACCCAACCACATGTTCAGAGACCAGCCAATGAAGACCTGCAGTCCCTCTGTCCCCAGGTGGCATTTCAGAGCTGGACCCCTGAAACAGGGCACACCTCCCGCTAAGACCCTCTGAGAAATATCACCTACATCCCAGTCTCAGCCTAGAGGCAGCAGCAGCATTTCTTACCAGCCAGAGGCCTGTCCCCCAATCCTGAAGGCCAGGGGACATTCCCACAGGGACCCAGAGAACTTGGGGACCCAGGGCAGGAAAGCCAGCCCACAGCACAGTGGAACGTAAGGACCGCGGCCTGAGCCCACCGTGGGCGAGTGACTGAATCACTACTTTAAAAGTTGATGTCCTCCACTGTCACGTGAGACCAATCATTCCTCCCCTGCTATTTCACAGAGCTGTTATGAGAATAAACAGTATACGAGGAAATACTCTGAAGAGTACACGCGTAGGCACAGCGCTGTTTATGTCTTCCTGTATTTAATTTAAAACATCTACATGCTGCTCCAGGTACGTGAGTGGCATGAGACGTCCGGAGCCCGCACGAGGCAAGCATCACCCAAGACTAAAGCAAACACACGCACTGTGCCCGGGCCTCCCCTGAACCTCCCGACCTCCTGGAACAGCTCACAGACCCCGTGGAGCACCGCCATGGAACCAACAGTCCGACAGCCTTGGGGCAGGAAACTACAGGTTTCCTTCAAACTCTTTATTCTCCACCCGACTACAAAATGAGGCCCAGAAAGTTGGAGGAACAGAGCCGGGTCCGGGCTCTCAGGAGAAATCCACCACCCTGAACACTGCCCTCTGGAACGCTGGCCCCCGGTCCCAGGCCTCCCAGCGAGAGGAAATGGCCGAATGGGTGGGGAAGCCACAAAAGCTGACCCTCAGGCACACAAAACCCACCAGAGGGCAGGGCAAAGAGAGAGCATTATTTTTAAAGACTTGTAACAGGAGCCTCAAAGTTTGCTACAGACTCCCCAGCCCTTGGGCCTCTGCAGACTGGAACCAAAAGGAGCCAACTCTCAAAGGCAGGGATAAGCCCCCAGCGCCGTGCAGTCCCCACAGAGCCCCCCAACAGCGCAGACCAGCAGCACCAGGCCCCTCTCTAGAGCTGCAGCAAAGATGCAGTCTGAAGTCTGCCAGAAAACCTGCGAGACTCTGTGTCACGCTCACCTGTGTAGACGCCAGTGACGATGTCTCCCTCCTCGGGACGCGGGCTGTCCGGGACCCACGGCTCCTCTCCTTGCTCCAGCCGGAAGATCAGATCCGGCTTGGGGACTGGGTATCCTGGCCCAAAGAGAACAGGGGGCAGCTGCAGGGCTGTACTCGCACCCCGACCCGCACAGGCCTGCCTCCACCGCTCCTGTCCCATTCCTTCCAGAACCTGCCTCCCCACCTCCCCGCTGGAACTCCCACACCCCCAACTCCCCTGCCAAGCCCCCTCCACACACCACCGTCCACAGGGGGCCCCACCCCTCTCCTCTGCCTCCGGACTCCTCACCCCTTGAGGCCTCTAAGGGGAGCACAGAGACCAGCGCTGGGCCAGCCACTCCCCAGGACATGGAACCTGGGCCACGGTGCTGCCGGGCCACAGTGAGCCCCTCGCGACACACCCTGGCCGGAAGCCAGGCTGGTCCCCAGGGCTTCCCTAGGAGGTGAGCAGGCACCAGCAACCCCTTCTCCAGGATCCTCGGGCTCCACAAACCACCCTCAGACAGCTAAGCCCCAGGCAGCCGTCAGGCTAGGATGCCCCCTGCGGACGGAGGGCTCTGCTCACCCAAGGACACCAGGATCCCATAGTTTTCCCGCATGACCTCCTTGTAGAGCTCCCGCTGCTCTGCGTCCAGCCTTTCCCACTCCTCCAGGGAGAAGTACACAGCCACGTCTTCAAAGGTCACCAGCCCCTAGGAAACAAAGCACCCTGGCCACTGCCCTTCCCTGAGCTGGGTGAGAGGCAGGGGCGCACCCCCATGAAGACAGGACAGGAGATCACTTTGGCGGGAACTGGGCTCGCCCTTCAATGTGGGGCTCACGGGGACACAGCCCAGCACCCCATCACTGGCAAGCCTACAGACGCCCGGCGGAACTAGGGGCTCCCAGGCCTCACCCAGGCCAGTCTCATTCAGCAATCAGGACCTCAGGCTCAGAGAGGAGATCGCTCAGCTCAGGTGGGGCAGCACGGGGTCTCATGCCCAAGTCCCAGGACCACGACGACCAGGACCCCTCAGCTATGCTGCATGGCCACCTCACCCCTCCCGCATCACTGTCTGCCTCAAGCCAGGGGTCACACCAGCGGTGTGAGAGCTCACGCCGGGGTGGGCAACTGGCACCAGCAGAGTGTGGGCACTGCTGCCCACTCAGGACAGTGGCCTGGGAAGCATCAGGCCCGGACAGCAGAACTATAACCCCTGGGCACTGCTGCCCACTCAGGACAGTGGCCTGGGAAGCGTCAGGCCAGGACAGCAGAACCATAACCCCTGGGCACTGCTGCCCACTCAGGACAGTGGCCTGGGAAGCGTCAGGCCAGGACAGCAGAACCATAACCCCTGGGCACTGCTGCCCACTCAGGACAGTGGCCTGGGAAGCGTCAGGCCAGGACAGCAGAACCATAACCCCTGGGCACTGCTGCCCACTCAGGACAGTGGCCTGGGAAGCGTCAGGCCCAGGACAGCAGAACCATAACTCCTGGGCTTCAGACTACTACTAGTACTACTACTGAGTCGCTTCAGCCGTGTCCGACTCTGTGTGACCCCATAGACGGCAGCCCACCAGGCTCCACCATCCCTGGGATTCTCCAGACAAGAACACTGGAGTGGGTTGCCATTTCCTTCTCCAGTGCATGAAAGTGAAAAGTGAAAGTGAAGTCGCTCAGAGAGACGGCCAACTGCTTCCCGCAGCCCTGACCCCGCTCACAGCTGGGGCTGGCCTGGGACCCACAGAGCCGCTGCCCTGCCAGCAGGGGGTTTCCGCAACAGGAGGTGCGGATCCCGCCCCCTCCCTCTGCCCCGGAACCCCTGCCTGGTTAACTGAGCTCCAAACCAGGGGGCAGCTCACCTGAGACCCAGACGTCAGGGAGTCGACCTCGTCCTCGTCCTCCTCCTCTTCGTCCCCCTCCCCCTCCCGCTCCAGGTCCTCATCCCTCGGCGTGGCTGGAGCCCGGAAGGCCTGCAGGGCTGAGCGGAGAGACTCTTGAGGGCCTGGCTTTAGCCTCGGACGGACACGTGTCCATCCAGCCAGGATGGGCAGCTCCTGGCCACGCCCCCTTTTCAAGTGCGGCGCGCTGATCCCGCAGCCCCGGCTCTGCCCTGTCCAAGAGCTCTTCCCGGCTGCCCCCTAAAGCCCCCTGAAACTTCCTCCCCAGGGGTCAGCTCCCTTCTCTTACCCTTTTCCTGAAGGCCCGGTGACTCGGTGTCCCTGCCGCCGTGGGGGCACTCCTGGGTCCCCGACGCTGGACTCTGCTCTCCTGCCAGCGCCGCCTCCACCGTGGCGTCCACCTCCACATCTGCGTCCACCACCACCTCCTCCGCCAGCCGCTCCTCCAGCGCCTCCACCTGGTCCCCCTTTCCTTCCTCCTCTTCTTCCTCCTGGTCAGGACCACACTCCGATCCGTCCAGCCTCTCCAGCTGGGCGGCGGGCGAGTCTGGAGTCGTGCGAGGGGCTGCCATCGCCTCTGCCAGGAGCCTCAACTCCGCCTGAAACACAGACGGTGACGGTGACGCGCCGCCCCCGCGCATCTGCTCCGGGGCTCTGCAGCCCTCCTGGGGAGGCGGGGTTGCTCTGCCCTGAGGTGCAGTAACGGGGCACTGGGCACCAGGACAGGAGCGCTTTCCTTTCCCCCTGAGCGCTTTCTCAGGGGGGACAACATAGATTCTGTCCCCAGAAATGCTGCCCGTTACTCGGCCGTGGCTCTTTGCTGGGAGCACGACAGGCGTGCTGTGAACCACCGTGCTTTCTTGGAGTAAATTGGGGATTAATCCTGCATTTTTTATCCACGAGGATGTGGAAGCATAAAGTCCAGGCAATGTGCCAGAGGGTGGTCCAGCCTGTGTTTAGCAGAAAGGGGCGCACGCAATCGCTTCTTGGCTTTTTGGCTAAGATTAAGTGAAAGGGGTCCACACAGCCTGTGAGGAACAGCTCACCCGATGTATGAGTGGAGGAGATGCTCACTCAGCTCTGGACACAAACCTGGCAGCAGGGAGTATGGGAGCCAAGGTCTGAGCGTGCGGGCCACAGCTCTGGGCGGGGAAGGTGAGACCACCCTGCTGGGAGCACCTGCTCTGCCAAGCCAGCAGGTCAGGCCCCTTCGGCATGTGGCACAGCCCTCGCCCCTCGTGCCGTCCAGGGCACCTGGAAAAAGCTCAGCAGGTCATGGAAATCTGGTTCATCGCTGGACCAGCAAAGGTGAAATAAAACGCCTGGTGACCCTGTTCATGTTTAGGGATCCGGGAACCCTAAGCGTCGAGTCATCAAATCTCCGGTGACTCACAGCACCTGAAACTCACGTGGATGTCACTGAGGGCTCAGCCAGGCACTCAGGAGGGAGGGGGACACAGCCACACTGCCTGGGGCACAGAGCCTGGGGCTGTGGACCCAAGACGGACGGGAGGCCGAGAGCCCTGGGGCCACTCCTCTCTCCCACCTGCACATCCTTCACCAACCCCAGTGGAGCGCTGGGGACAAGACAGAGGCACAGGCTTTGAGTGCAAAGCGCAGAGGCTAAGGGCCATCAGCCAGCGTGGCTCATCAGTCTCTCAGACCTGAATGGGGTCACTTCCAAACACAGCGACCCCAGGATCCTGGGCAGAGAGTGGGAACCCCAGAGGATCAGAGGACACCAGGGCCCACCCCAGCTCAGCCAGCTCTATCAGCACACGGCGTCTGCCGCAGAACCTCTAATCCAGGACGGGGCCCCCACAGAAAGGTGCCCCCCAGTCACGAGAACAGTCCAGACCACCGGGCACCTCCTAGGAGAAGTGCTCACTGATTAGCTCTTACCACAGCTCATCGTCTCTGTTAATAAGGCAGCGTGCGCTCATTTTTCCCAAGTGCTCTGAGCTGCCGCTTTAAAATCTACAGTGTAATTGGGAGGGAACTCTGAGCATTCGCACAGCTCCTCCCAGAGACCAGGACCCAAGTCCGGGGGCACACGGGCACCCAGAAGCCCCCCTGTCCTGACTCTCACGCTGGCCCCGTCCTAGGTCCCGTATCACTGGACTAAAGGCGCCGGTCGTGGGAGCTACACCCAGGAGGGCCACCCTCCGCCCCAGTCACTCGCAGAGCCCATGTCCTCAGTCTCCGTGGCTCTCTGGCCACGTGAAGGTGCCTGAGCTGCAGAAACACATGTGCATGTGTCACCTTGGCCGCCTGCAGGAGGACAGAGCCCTACCCAGCACTCAGGGTGTCAGAAACACTCAGCAGAGGTTTCCCAATCGCCACTCACCTCAGGCCCAGAGGGAGGCTCTTCTCATCCAGGCCTCAGGCTGCAAATTCAGGCTAAGCCCGGATGCCATGCCAAGCCCAGCAGAGCCCCTCCTGCCTAGCTCTCTCCCACAGCAGGCGCCCCCAGGCCGGGCCTGCACCTGAGGACTCGTGGCTTTGGAATAAAGTGACTCTCTGCTCGTTCCACCTCGAGACCTTTGCACATGCCGCTCCCGCTCCCTGGCACTCTCCTTCCCTCTTCACTGGGCCTTTGGAGGCAGCCCCCTGGGCTCCTATGACATGCACAGTTCCCGGGACTCTGCGCTCTCAGCACCTACATTTTAATACACTTATTGAAGTATCTGCTATTGCTTGTCTCCCCACGCACATAGTCGACTCCAGGTGGGCAGAAGCTCCCTCTGCTCCTCTCTCAAATCTCTTCTGTGCCAGACAGAGTGAGCACTCAGATATTTACCAAAGGAATGATTCTAAAGCCTGCGGTCAACGCAATGAACATAAGCTTTTTAAGACTCAGTATTCTGGCCCCACATCACGTTCCAGAACAGACTAATTGCTGTTGAGGGTCCTTCACCCTGGAACCCACTGGTGGTGCGTCTAAGGAGGTCAGGCCCTGAGGGCTCTTCTCCTAAGAGGTGCACCTGCTGGTGATCAGGGAAGGAAAGACCCGGCTGCCATGGAGACGGGCAGTCACCCTGCCGACCGCCCAGCCAGACATCCCTCCATCCTGACCCAGCATCTGGAATAGAACGGTTCTGAAAAAGTAACTAAGTAACTTGGGTGCCAGGTTCCTTCTGCCTCCCCAAGCCAGGTATGTGCTGCACACTCTGCTCTCTTCTCTTTCCAACCTGCCAGACCACCTGACACTCACCTCCTGGCATCCCGCTCAGGTAAGCCAGGTAAGCAATCTGATCAACATAACCCCGCAGGTCATCCCAGACCATTATTGCCTGGGAGGTGGGGCGGGGCTGCACCCTAGGGTACCATGCTGCAGAATTTAGAACAGGGTGGAGGGGGGCAGTGACAAGATGCCTGCCCTACGGACAGCAAGCGGCAAACTTGGGAAACTTTCAGCAACTCTCCACTGAGATCCCACATCCAGGAAACCTATGGGGAGCAGCAGGAGGAATGGGTGGGCGCAGGGGCAGCTGGGCCCCTTCCTACCCTCTGGTGGCCTCACTGGCCCCACCCGTTATTCAAGGCCTTCCAGGCTTCCATCTTCTTCCTTGACTACCAGGATCCTCATTGCTTGTCCACGATTTGGGCCCCTCTACTCTCCTGGTGTGCCCCTGGTGCAGGTGTATCCGCGGGGCCATGCCCGCTGCCCAAAGGCAGCCCCTCACCTGGCAGCCAGCGCCCCAGACCTGCCGACACTTGTTGAACTAAACCCAGCACCAACGTCTCCCCACACAGGCACAGCAGGGCATGACCATGCATACCTCCCCTCTCCTCTGCCCACTGGGTCCTCCTCCAAACGCCAGCCCCTCTCCCATCTCTGCGACCACACGGGGCAGCCCAGACCCCATCCGACCCCAGGAAGGACCCCATCCGATCCCAGGAGTGAGCTCCGCAAGCTGCCTCCTGGCGGTACAAGACTTGGCCAAGCTGCCCACCGGAGCCTCCATTTGAAGAGGAAAGACCCAGACAAGGCCCCCAAGGTCACTAAGCAGGCTCGCGGGGGGCGCCTAGCCCAGCCATCTCTACCCCTTCAAGGGGCTGATCAGGCCCCCGCCTCCCGCGGAAGTAGGGGCCAGGCCGTGACAGCCCCTTCTGGATGGGTGTGTCCCGGGGGCGGCCGCGGCCCAACCCCCGCCCCTCCGGCCTAGACCGTGGAGGGCACCTCCCAGGACTAGCGCGCGTGTGTCCTCTGCTGCCCGCCTACTCCGCGCTGCCCACCCGGACCGACCCCGGGGGTCGGAGCCCGCCCCCATCGCGCAGGCCGGGGCGGGGGTCCACCGGCTGCACTGAGCGTGGGCGCGGCTGCCCAAGGCCAGGCCAGCGCGCTGCTCCGGGCCCCCCAACCCCAGGTCCAGGCCAGGTCCGCCCCGCCGCGCGCCGCGATCTCACCGCGGCCTCGCGCGCCGGCGTCGAGGGGCGGCGCGACCCCGACCCCACGCCCGCGCCCGGCCCGCCCGCACCTGCCGCCCGCGAGCGCCGCCCGCCGGCCCAGCCGCGCACTCACCGCGCCGCCCGCTCACCGCGCGCGCCAGCCGCCGAGCCGCCGCCGGACACCGGGGCCGGGCCGGGGCCTGCGCGCCCCGCGCTACACAAAGTGACGGCCCCGGAGCTGCGCGGCGGCGGCGGCGCGTGGGCACCGGAAGTGCCGCCGCCGGGCTCCGCCTCGCCAGTGCCCACGGGGGGGCACTTCCGGTCACGCGGGGTCCAGCGCGGCCTCAAAGGGTCGTGCGTGGGGGGAGAGGACGCGCCCCTCGCGCGAGGGCGCCCTCGGCCCTGAGTCCGCGCGCTCGTGTGCACCGGGACCCCGGCCTTGGGGACCGCGACGCACCGCCCCCGCGCCTTCCCAGGACCCAACCCCACCTCCGGGGACCCCCCGCCCCGCCCTGGCCCTGGAGACGCCCGCCGGGTCCCTGGCCGGACCGCCGCTCCCCAGAACCCGCTCAGCCTCAACCGCAATTCCAGGAGCTCTGCTGAGCGCCAGAGCCGGCTGGCTCCATCCCAGGCCCCGCGATGGTGGAGGGAGGAGGTGACCCCTATGAGTGGCCTCGGGGAGGCGTCGTGCAGGCCCGCGTGCCCTCAGATCCGGACAGGGCAGGGCCGATCCCTGCCGGGCAGGGGCCAGCAGGACAAGAGCAGGTGGGCCGGACACCCACGGCTCGCGTGGGGCCAACTCTGGCTAGAAGGTAGAGGTGGGGGGTGTTCCCAGGATGGAGGAGGACGCGGACCGAGGGGGCCAGCCATTGGGCCGGGGTCGCTGGATGAATGCAATAAGCCCTCAGATCTGGAAGCTTTCCAAGTGACCAGGAAGAGGCTCTGCTTCTAGGAAGGGACGTGTTCCCCCAGCAGAGGGAGGCGGGAGGGGGAGATGGCCGCCCAGGAGGTATGAGAAGGTGAGGTGGGAGACTCGGGATGTCCACAGCCCTCCCCAAAACTTACCTGTATCTGCCCCCCCCCACCCCCACCCCCCAGGGCCACAGCTGCTGTCTTATGGTGACATCTCGCACCCACGGAGGTTGGGCCCTGGGCCTTGCCCAGCTATCATTGCACTGGTACCATTTTTCTTCTATTTTCACTAATGCCCGCCCACCCCCACCCCTTAAGACAGGACTGTCAACACTACAGCCTGACTCGGCTCTCAGAGGGTTCATACCTGCTTGAAGTGACAGCTTCTCCCCTCCAGACCCTCAGCATCTGGCTGTGGGTCTGCTCAGACCACGGAGGACTCAGACCTGCCTGCACAGCGATTTCCATCACAAGGAGGGGAAAAGGGTAGCTGTGTGTAGTGATGAGGCTTAACTAAACTTACTGTGGCAGTCATTTCACAGTATACATCAAATCTTTACATTGAACACCTAAAACGAATACAGTGTTATATGTCAGTTATATCTCAACAAAGCAGATATATATATATGTTGTTTCCCTGGCAGTGATTAGGACTTTGCCTTTCAATGCAGAGGGTGAGGGGTTTGATCCCTGGTCAGGAAAGTAAGATCCCATACACCTCGATCCCAAAAAGCCAGAACATAAAATGGAAGCAATACTGTAACAAATTCAATAAAGACTTTAAACATGGTCCACATCAAAAGAAAAAAATCTTTAAAAACTAAAAATTGAAGGTCTCATTAAAAGATGGCAAAAAAAAATCAGTTCTGCCAGTGTCACACCTGTGGTTTGCAGGGTCCCGCTCCGGGCCCTCAGAAGTGACCGGCCCCAGTGGATGAGACTGGGCTTGAGGTGCTCCATGCCCACCGTCCCCCCGCCCCCACCTTTCTGCAGGCCCATTGTCCATGGCACCCCCCATCTGGTCCTGTGGATGCCCACCGTCCCCCCGCCCCCACCTTTCTGCAGGCCCATTGTCCATGGCACTCCCCATCTGGTCCTGTGGGCCTCTGTGCCTTGGACTCCGGGACCCTCTCCCCAGCCCCCTCCACCCCAGGTGGTCCCATTGAGAAGCTCTGAAGGGGAGATAACCCAGGAGAGCAGCAGAGCCAGGAAAGGGGGAGCAATAGGAATGGAGGCACCGGAGACTGGCACCTGGACCTGAAGGGGCGGGTGGGGAAGGAGGCCTGCAGGGAGCTGGAGGCTGGAGGTGGCGTCACCGGGGAGGAGCTGGGGCTGTGCGGGAGGGGTGCGACTGGCCCCTTCCCCCTGCAGCGCCAGCCTGTCCTCTCCTTCCCACCCTACCAGTGCTGCCCACTGGTCAAGTCCACTCCTAATGTGAGGGACAGGGGATGAAGTCAGTCAGGCACCAGAACCAGATAGGAAACAAATGGGGGAGGAGGTGGTGGTGATTTAGTTGCTAAGTCATGTCTGACGCTTGTGACCCCATGGACTATAGGCCGCCAGGGTCCTTTGTCCATGGGATTTTCCAGGCAAACATTCTGGACTGGGTTGCCATTTTCTCCACCAGGGGATCTTCCCAACCCAGGGATCCAACCTGGGTCTACTGCATTGCAGGCAGATTTTTAACTGACAGAGATTCTTAATGGACTGGGAAGCCCAAACTGGGGAGGGGGCAGGTGAAACAGAACTGACAGCTCATCCCTGTCTTCGAACCCTCCACCTCATCCGGCAGAGACCCCCATGGCACCGTGGCGTCTGCTCACTTGTCCTCTTGGCCTGTTCCCACCTGACCCCTTCCCTAAGAGCCGATTTCTTCCTCTGATCTCTGCGGATGTTCCTAGCTGTGGAGTCCACCAACTCTGCCCACTGGGCAGCGCCCCCCTGCCCAGTCCCTACCCGAGTCTCCTCCCTCAGCTGACCACCAGCCTCTCGAGGCCAAGGAGAGGCTGCCGTCCTGGGCCCTGTGGTTTCCTCCCCTCCCTGAGGGTCTCCTCCCCACACCTCCACCCCCGGAGCCTCTCCTTCGTCCTGCCCTGTGACAGGCAGAGTCCCCAAAGCTCGGCCCGTGCAGGACAGAGTGAGGGTCCACACGGAGGTCCCGGAGCCTTCCATGTTCAGCGTGTCACAGGTCGCAATGCGGCTTCCAGTCCTCCTCTGCCTCACGCCTATGAAGACTGCAGGGGCAAGGTGTGCTCAGGGCATCCGCCCACTCCTCTGTAGGAATCAAACCTGAGCCACTTGCCAGGCTCCTTAGTGTTTGTTTGTTTTGGAATCAAATAAAATTCCCCACTCTTGTGATCCCACCCGATTCCGTTCCTACGCTCCACTGGACCTGGATTGGATGTACGGGCCTTGCCAACAGCCTCAGGCTGGCTGAGCCTCTGCAGGTGACCCCCTCCCTGCCCCACAGGCCTGGCATCACCTTTGTGCCTACTCAGGGCTGTCCCAAATAGACCACACTTGGGCCTTGCATGATCTGAAGTCACCTGGCCTTGACTCTGCCAAGCACCTAAGTCCTGAGCTGCCAGGGGTCACAGCTGGCTGCCCGAAGGTGCCTGTGGGCACAGACCCTGGGGCAGGACCCCTGCCAGGCAGGCCTGTCTTCACGGGGTGCTGGGGAGCCAGAGATCCAGCTTCCAGCCTTGACGCGCCTCCTCCCCTCCCCGTTTCCTGCATCTTGCAGTGGTATTCCTCAAAACGTTGTGCGGCCCTGTGCTTGGGCTCCAAGAACTCAGCAGTCCTGGCCACTGGCCTCTCTGGCCACCTCTTCCTGTGGGTTCTCAACAGCATCCTTCGAGCCCTCTGAGGCCAGCCGCCCGACCCTTGCTTGTCCCTCATTCTCAACGGGAGTTTTTGGTCTGGGTGTATGTCCACGCATTTACACTCGGCTAGTACGCGTTGTGCGTGGATGAACGTGGGACCCTGTGCTCACTCCAGTTGGTGGGGACTGGGGGAGATGGGGGCCCCGTGGCTCACCAAGCCCTAAGGATCTTGTCGAAGCGTGTGAGAACCTTCTGGGGGCAGAAGGGCTGCAGGACGAGGTGCGAAAACTGATGGGGGAGGGAGGCTAGCAGGGGTGAGACCAGCAACGGAAAAATCCAGGCCTGTGGGAGTCACTGTGTTCCCAAGAGAACCTGATGACCAAACTGCTGAGTCTAGACTCAGCTAAGGCACCAGCCCCAGCCACAGGCAGGCTCGGCTTTGGGACCATCTGAATTTACATTGAAAGCGTTAGTTGCTCAGTTGTGTCCAACTCTTTTTGATCCCATGGACTGTAGCCCACCAGGCTCCTCCGTCCTTGGAATTCTCCAGGCAAGAATACTGGAGTGGGTAGCCATTTTCTTCTCCAGGGATTCCCGACTCAGGGATCGAAGCCATGTCTCCCGCATTGTAGACAGATTCTTTACCATCTAGGGCTTCCCGGATAGCTCAGTTGGTAAAGAATCCGCCTGCGGTCCAGGAGACCCCAGTTCGATTCCTGGGTCGGGAAGATCTGCTGGAGAAGGGATAGGCTACACACTCCAATATTCCTGGGCTTCCCTGGGGGCTCAGCTGGTAAAGAATCCGCCTGCAATGCGGGAGACCTGGGTGCGATCCCTGAGTTGGAAAGATCTCCTGGAAAAGGGAAAGGCGACCCACTACAGTATTCTGGCCTGGAGAATTCCATGGACTGTATAGTCCATGGGCTTGCAAAGAGTCAGACACGACTGAGTGACTTTCATTTTCTTTACCATCTGAGCCACTGGGAAAGCCCTGAATTTACATTGAGGGCTGTCAAAACTCAGGGTTACACTCCTACCTGGCAGTGACAGAGAGCCCTGGGATCACAGTTATAAATGGAAACGAGGCGTCAGTATTCCATGCTGTGGATGACTGGAGATGGACAAGGGGTTTGATACCATTTGGGGACATGAGAAAATCTAGATGTACCCAGTGCTGCCAGTCGCCTGGCTCTGCAAGGGGTGGCTGATGGGCCAGAAACACAAGGACCATCTGAGGAAGGGAGCCCAGTCCCACTCGAGACCTCTGCCAACACAAGGCCATCTGGGGAGAAAGGGAGGGTGAGCGGGCCTGCACTGGGGCTGGTCCGCCCTCCAGCCTGCTGCTTGTGAGCCAGAAAGAGGGAGGAGAGAGAGGCGGACAGGGCCTGCCAGGGCCTGTGCGGCTCAAGAGAGCAGGAAGCAGCAAGAATGAGAAAAAGAGAGACCCAAACTGGACGTTGCCCCTTCGCCCAGCCAGCACTAATCTTGAGCTGGAGGTCTTTCTCTTGGGGGTGCTGAAAAGGGGCTGATGGAGAGACTTCCTCTGTGATCCAGCGGCTAAGACTCCACGCTCCCGGTGCAAGGGGCCCAGGTTCCATCCCTGATCAGGGAACTAGATCCCACAAGCTGCAACAAAGGTCAAATATTCCCGGTGCCGCATCTAAGACCCAGTGCAGACAAATAAACATTTTTAAAAGGGTGAGAGGCTCGTGGAGGTGGGCTGGGCAGAGGGGAAGCAGCAGGGGGAAGGGCTGGCCTCAGCATGAACTCCTCCTGCACCTGCAGGTCTGGGGAGGGGAAACACAGCAAGGAGGGGTGCAGGGCCTCCCGGCCCAGAAGACGGCAAGTCCTGGAGTCCTAACTGTGAGAGCCATATGGGGACGTGGTGAGGAGGTCCCCATGCCTTCAGGGGACAGGTGGCATTTCAGCCCAGCCTGAAAGATGGCTGGAGACTGGGATGCAGTGGGGACAGGGGAGACCAGGCCTGAGCAAGACCTGTTGGCTGGAGGGACGGGTGGGGGGACTTGAGGCAGGTCTAGGGAGGGGGCAGGGCCCCATGACAGCTGGCAGCCCACAAAGGCATCGGGCAGAGGTGGGTCATACTTGTTAAGATGGATGGTGGGGGTGGGAATGGCAGGGGTCCAGGTGGGTGACTGGGTGCTGTCCAAAGGCTGTTGAGGTGCCCCAGGTGGGAAATGGCAGGGCTTCAAGGTGACAAAATATCTTAATCCATTTGGGCTGCTATAACAAAGTCACTATAGATGGAGGGGCTGAAACATTTATTTCTCTCAGTTCTGGAGGTTGGGAAGTCCAAGATCAAGGTGTTGGCAGATTCAGCATCCAGTGAGAACCTTCTTCCTGGTTCAGAGCCAGGGCCCCCTCGCTGAGTCCTCACACTGGGAGAAGGGTGAGTGATCTGTCTGGAGCTCCCTTTATAAGGGCACTAATAGCCTTCATGAGGACTCCACCCTCATGACCTAATCACATCCCACAGTCCCCCTCCTCCAAAATGATGGAATATATTACATTGGGGGTTAGGCTTCAACATGTGAATTCGAGTTGGGGGTAAGGGGCAGACCCAAACATTCAGTCTCCGGCACAAGATGAGAGTTAAGCTATGGAAATGGGAATGGCCAATAGCGGGGGATCCTGATCACTTTGGGAACATCTCTTGGTTCTGCGATTGTGATGCTGCTGTGATGGACTCTGCCCATCATCCTTGCAGAGGGAGTCCCTCCCTGCCCCAGCCCCCTGTCAGATGCCTGCACCTGCCTGGGTGTCAAGTCCATTCTAGCACCTCAGCCAGCAGTTCAGGGCAAGCGTAGTTATGCTGGGCCTGGGGACAGAGCAGAGGGCAGAAAGGAAGAGCAAACAGCTTCCCCCCCAAACCGCAGCCTGGGTACAGACAGAAATGACAAAAATGTCTGCCAATCAGGGGCAGAGGTTCAGGTCCAGGCAGAGAGGAACAGGCAGGGGTGGAGTGTGGACTGCAGACAGAGGAGGCACAAGCCAGGTGTGCAAAAGACTCCCTTCTCCACCAAACTTTTAGTCTGAGCCTCATCCACCTTGGGGCTCCCTTGTCTGTCTCTGCATTGCCCAGTTTTAGCAGAAACCCTATCAAGTCAGTTTTGCCAGAATCCTCACCCTGGTATCAGATCACCATCATATCTGATCAGAGTCCTCACCCCCACCATTCCTTAGGTGATGTCTGAACACCCTGGCCTGCCTTCAGCAAGAATCCTGTCGGGTCTGTTTAACCAGAACTCCCCCCACCCCGCCCCTGATGTTCCTTTCCTCTTAGTAATTTTCCATCTAGCAGCTTCCTCCTACCTTGCACATTGGCTGTGAATCTCTGCTTGTCCTTGTGGTGTTCGGGATTGAGTCCGCTTCTATTCTGAGCCCTCTTTTCTCCTATTGCCTTAGGTCTTGAGTACAGTTTGTTTTTACTGCTTTGATCACTGTCCGGCTCTGGCTCTCTCTGACGGTGGCACTAGTGTCCTCTCCCTCGGGCAGGGGCGTGTGGAGGCTGGGTGGAGACATTGGTCAGCACTCCTCAGTGTCAGACTCTTTGCCAGCCCACAGCATGAGAACCCAGAAGGAATCCAGGGGGGCTTCCTGCAGGAGGTGTCAGCTAAGCAAGGCCTAGGAGCCTAGTGTGAGTGAGCTCTGCCCAGCTGGGGGACCAGCCCCTGAAGTCAGTCTGCACCTGGGGATGAGTCTGTGCAGAGGTGGGGCTTACTCAAAGCCCATATGCTCAGACAGAGCCATCCTGGATCTCACAAATTCCAAATGTCTCATAACTCCCACATGCCCGTGTCCCTGCTGGTGAACCACAGGAAGGCTGACACTCAGAATGAATTCATGACAGGCACTGGATGGCTGACAGCCTCCTCAACATCAGCATGCCCCGTGGAGGGCAAGGCAAGAACTAGGCAGATGATACCCCCACTCCCGCCGTGAACTCTATTTCATGCATGCATTTTCATATACATCCCCCAAGCTGTTTACAGACATACAGAGTGGACATTTTATTAAAGCAAAAGTATAAGATTTGTTTATTGGAAACCATTTGATTTCTTACATCTAATTTTGATGAGCTTAAAATTTACTCCTTGGGAATTCCCTGGCGGTCCAGTGGTAAAGAAATCTGCCTGTGTTGCAGGAGACCTGGGTTCGAACCTTGGGTCTGGAAGATCCCCTGGAGGAAGGAATGGCAACCCGCTCCAGTATTCTTACCTGGAGAATCCCAGAGACAGAGGAACCTGGTTGGGCTATAGTCCACGGGGTCACAAAGAGTTGAACATGACTGAGCAACTCAGCATACACACACACCAGTGGTTAGGACCCTAGGCTTCCAAGGTGGGGGGGCATGGGTTCAATCCCTGGTTGGGGAACTAAGATCTCTGCATAGCACACGGTGCGGTCAAACGTAGAAACTAAATAAAGTTACTTCTTTTTCAGGCGAATTTGAATGGTGCTGCCAGCACCAAAGGGAGAAATCAGGGGTGGAGTGCTCCACGTGGACTTACTGAGCCTTAGATCTTTGGAACGTCCAAGTCTAGGAGACTGAGTCCTCAGGTTCAGAGCTTTGGGGAGATACCTGCATGGTGGCTGATGTCACGGCCTTGGATAGAGTCACCTGGAACCCTACCAGACTCGACCTGCAAGGGAGAATCCTAAGGGCATCACTATGCCCTTCTACCATCTGGGGCCTCACAAAGTCCTCTTTTCTACAATGTCTAAACTTTTAAACCTTGGGATAGTAGAAAGCCTTATCTCATAGAAAATCCAACCAGAGGAAAGAGTATGTGTTGGTTTCTTGCTTTAGATGCAACAAATATATTCCAAGTGCCTACTGTAGGTTAGGTTCGTTTGCATATAATATTTTACCTGCTTGACATACAACAACCGGGAACAATGGATACTCTTGCTTCCTTGTTACAGGTAAGGGAAGTTGTCACGTAGTAACTGGCAGGCAGAATTCCAATTCCCAAGTCCTCACTAGAGGACCGTTGCTAGTTTCTAAAAGATGCCAAGCTGACTCAAAGGAAGCAAAGACAGTACTAAGGGTTGAACTCTTTTCTGTTTTATAGATTTGACTTTACCTTATTCCCTGGAGAGTCTTCATTTTACCAGAGACTTCTGAGCTTAGCCAGCCAGTCCCTGATATGGCATAAGTACAGCCCAGGGTCAGTCCAGAGATATTTACTGGATAAGAAAGAAAAATGACAGCCTTCCCTACTGCCATTAATGTGACTAACACATCCCAAAGAGACAGGAAGGACTTCATACTTAGCTCCTCTGTTTCACACCAGTGCCCAATATAGGTGAAACCTTGAGCCCTTTCCCAGCCCCCTCATAGAAACAACCCTCTCTCTACCTTTTGCAAACCCTTGGAGATGTGATCATTACATGAAAAGTTGAGACTAATTATACTCTCAGTAATTTGGGGGCGGGGGTTAATTTTTTCCCACTGTATTTTTTTTTTTTCACTTGATGAGCCAGCCTTGTAAGGTCTGAACTCCGTTACAAAATTCCTCAAGTCAAACTCCTTAATGTTCTTGTCTTTAATTTTCCCTTGATATCTCTCAACACACATGAATTAGTCACGTCTAACTGGCTGCCAGCACAGAACAGACAAGGTGTGATATAAATCCAGAAAAGCAGAGCTCCCCTGTGACTTAGGGTTAGGGTTAGGGTTAGGGTTAGGGTTAGGGCTCAGGACAGAACCTGGTAAAGGCTGACTCAGGACAAAGAAACACTCGATTTGGTGGCTGAAAATGCTGGGAGGAGGTGGGGTGGAGACCTCGCCAGGGCCAAGGCTCTGAGGGAGCCTGCCTCCCCGCTACAAAGCCGTGGACCTGGAGTGGGCTATCTCCACTGGGAAGAGGGACACATTTTAAAATTTGTTCCAAGGTACCATACACGTGGTATTGGTCCTGCATACACCTGCGTGAGTCACCTCTGGAAGTTTGTCACAAAGTCAGAAGGAGGAGGTAAGGACCGAGAGGCAAATTTCCTGGGGCTCCTTCTCAGGCCTGAGAGGACACAGAAGCATGTCTTTTTATTTCATTTATTTTTGGCTGTGCTGGGTCTTTGTTGCTGCACGGGCTTTTCTCTAGTTGTGCCGAGTGGGGGCTACTCCAGCTGCAGTGCTCGGGCTTCTCATTGTGGCGGCTCCTCTTGTTGGGGAGCAAGGGCTCTAGGGTCCTCTAGCCTCAGTAGTTGCGGCTCCCGGGCTCTGGAGCACAGGTTCAATACCTGTGGCGTGTGCACTTAGTAGGTCTGCAGCATGTTGGATCTTCCCGACCCAGGGATTGAACCCGTGTCCCCTGCATTAGTAGGTGGATTCTTTACCACTGAGCCACCAGGGAAGCCCCAGAAGCATGTCTTAATCTCCAGCCTAAAATGCCACCCACTCTCAGCCCCTCGCCTTCTAGATCCACTCCCAAGTGTACTTCCCTGTTTCCTGCCTGGAGGTATTAGCCAGGACTTGCAGCTCCTTTGGCAAATAATCCCTCCCCACTCTTGGCAGAGCCAGCATTGCCCCAGCCAAGCCATGCTGGGCCTAGGACTTCATTATAGGAGGACAAGTAGTGTCTTGAAAAACACCTGCCTCAACTGTCTCTGGACAAAGTAAGAGGCACAGCTGATGCTTTTAAACTACATTTTCTTTCTTTCTTTGCTGCATCAGGTCCTTGTTGCAGCATCGTGCAGGATCTTTCGTGGCAGCTTCCAGACTCTAGTTGTGGCACACGGGCTTCAGGAGTTGCAGCACGCAGGCTTAGTTTCTCCATGGCATAGGGGATCTTAAATTACCTGACCAGGGGTCAAGCCTGGGTCCCCTGCATTGTCAGGTGGATTCTTAACCACTGGACCACCAGGCAAATCCCCAGAGCTGGTGTTTTTAGCCAGGGAAATCAGGCCACTTTCACAGGCCCATAGAGTTGGGGGGAATGTGTGCTCAAGGACATCCCCAATCCTACCCAGGTTTCATTCCTCTTGCCTCAGGCCCTGTCCCCGGTCTCTGGTAGTCGGTCCTCGGCAGGAGGAACTTAGTTTCTTTACGGCACAGAGGCCTCCTGACTGACCCTCTGGGCCTTCAGCTGATAACTGTGATCCCGAGCCTCTCTTTCACCCGCATCATGGCTTCAGTGGTGCTCAGCAAAACCAACCCATCCCACAGTCCCTAGAATAACCATTCTCTAGCGTATCCCAGGTCCTCAGGATGAGGACATGAGCTGGGCAGCCCCTCTCAGCTGGTATCCTGTCCTGTCCATCATGATAGCAGTCAGGAGTCACAACAGGGAGAGCCTGTTGCTGCGATGGGAGAGTGCTCCAAGCCCATGGTCCCCACCTTAGACTCCACTTCCTAAGCCCACTGTCAACACCATCAGTCTGAAGGTGGGCTCCTGACAAGCAAACCCTGAAACAAGGATTACAGGCGTGAGTGACTTATTAAGGCCCTGCTCCCAGTGAGTATCTGAGTAAAGGAAATAAGACCACAAAGGAGAAGAAGCAGAGTAAGGGCGAGTCTCAAGGCAAACCCTGCAGAGATGCTCGCATGGGATCCCACAGACAAGCTTGGCCATGATCCATGCCTCCGAGCAGTGCTGGCTGGAAGAGGAGGAGCTTGGTTTGAACACCTGTCTTTCATTGGCCAAGAGCCACCGTGGGGGAGGCAATCCCCAGGTACATCCAGCTCTCCACACACGTGGGTCAAGAGGCTTCAGCAGCCCCTAGGGTCATCCAGCAAAGAAGAGCTGAGGGCAGGAAGGTTGAAAGCAAAAGCTGGAAGACAAGGGGAGACAAAGATGGTAAAAAGGCATCTGAGAGCATTTGACTGTTGAGTCTTAGAGCCAGGGACTCTCAGGGCTGGCAGGGGCCTCAGTCCTCACGACACCCCTCCAGGTGACCCAGCACACTCGCCACTGTCACCAGCAGTCCACACTACCGTTGGACTGGACGGCTTCAAAACTTGTCCGGAGGAGATGCCCAAAACCGGCTTCCTCCAGCATCCACTTTCTGGTCCCCGTCCCTCCCAGGAGAGTTTTACTGAATAAGCCCATCCCTGGCCAAGAATCTCAGGCTGGAAGGAAGGGTCTGGGGTGCAGAGATGGGCATGGTTCTGAGTACGAAGTTGTCTGCTTCTAGAGCAACGGGCAAAATGTGACAGAGAAATGAAGCCCTGTAAAATCCAGAGGTGAAAACACAAAGACAGGACAAGCTATTTCCTCATTTTTGTTTATTTTGTTTCTCACCAACATGTTGGTAAAATGGAGCAGGCTGTGTTAGTAAAGGAGAAGCAGGGAGGGGAGTCAGGCAGCGTCTAAGGAGCCACGTGGGGGAGTCAGGAGCAGGAAGGGCCGGAAGGACCAGAGATACCAGGTGCCCCCACAACATCATCCTGCCCTCCCACAAGACATGGAGATTGCTGCTGCTCCGACCCCCAGACGTTTACAAAATCGCCATAAAGAGCATTTCTGTTGCCTCCTGTCCTTGTCCCCCGTATTCTCCTTCTGACCCCCAGAGACGAGGCAGGGTCTACTCAGGCTGGCCCTCTGCGCGGCCTGGCCTGAGAGAACCTGCCCCTGCATCTCAAGGTCCCAGCCCCTAAGCCGCAGTGGGTGTACTGGCTTCTGAGAAGGCAAGGCAGGTGGGGGCTACAGGGAGGTCTTTGGGAGTGATGGAGGGACCACCCCTTAGGGCCTTGGACAGCACTCACAGGATGCCCTCTGCTTCCGCCCCCCGATTCTATTCAAGAGGATTTAGGGACCGCCTGTGAGCCTGGGAATACCCCAGCGCCTGCCTGGGAGGCTTGTTTGGGTGCGGCCCTGGAGGGAAGGTTTCACCTGCACCCAGAGTGGACTTCCTGGCCTTTGCACATTGACCCAGTGGACGCTGGGACCCTGTGTTCATGAACACAAAACATTTACATGAGGATTTCGTCCACCCTGATGAACTTTCATTCGCGGAAGTATTTTCAAGGCAAAAGCCACTGAGGATAACCGAATGCCTTGATCAGCTTTCTACGTAGTGCAGATAAATTTCCTCTGCCCCCATGAAATAATTTTCACCAGGACCCTTTTACGAGTGTTATACCACGTATGTCGGCTTCCCTGGTTAGTGTTGGAGCTCTGTCGAATGTCACCCAGCGTCTCGACCTGCCGTTGGTTTTCCCCCGTGGCTCTTAACTCCAGTCAAGTCCAACTTCTCTGGGAGAGAAACTGGCCAACTTCTTAACCCATTCGTACCCAAAGACGACCCTGAACCATGTGCTGTGGGCAGTAATGTGCCACCTCCGTGCCGCTTTAGCCTCGTCGATATCCTCCCGTGGAGTGTTTCCGAGGGTGAATCGGTCCGTCACTCAGTTGGCCCGGAAGAAGGATGCCAGCGATATTCCAGGATGTTGCGGCACGTGGTCAAGACTTCCAAGCGCGCGGTGCTTCCCGGGTGCGGGGGAAGCGGCGCCCTCCCCGACCTCGGCGCCCTCGTCCCCAGCCCCGACCCCGGGTCAGGGCGCCTTGTCCGCCGCCGGCTCGGCACGCGGGGCGCCCCCGGCGGCCACGCGCGCACCGCGGAGCAGGCCGAGGCCCCGGGAGCGGCCGGCGCCGTGCAGCTGGCGCTCGTGGCGGCGGATCTGAACCTTGTGGCGGAAACGCTCGCCGCAGTCCTCGCAGGCATAGGGCCGCTCGCCAGAGTGCGTGCGGCGGTGGCGCAGCAGGTTGGAAGAGACGCTGAAGCGCTTGCCGCAGTCGCCGCAGGCGTAGGGCCGCTCGCCCGTGTGCGTGCGCTGGTGCTGCACGAGTGCCGAGCTCTCGCTGAAGCGCTTGGCGCAGTACGGGCACGCGTACGGCTTCTCGCCTGTGTGGATGCGCTGGTGCGTCACCAGGTTCGAGTGCTGCGAGAAGCTCTTGCCGCATTCGCCGCAGCGGTGCGGCCGCTCGCCCGTGTGTGTGGCCTGGTGCCGCACCAGGTCCGTGCTGCGGCTGAAGCCCTTGCCGCACTCCCCGCAGATGGTCGGCCGGTCCCGGGCGCGCCGCCGCCGCCGGGGCGGCCGGGCCGGCGTCAGGGCCGCGCCGCTCGGCGGGCCCGGGACAGCCACTATGGAGGGCGCCGATACGGCCGCTGGCAGCACCATCAGCTCCTGCAGCACCACGTAGCCCGGAGGCGCCACCACCACCGCGGCGGGCGCCCCCGCAGCGGCCGGCACCAGCTCCAGCTGCAGCTCGGGCGGCACAGGGGTCAGCTCCAGCTGCAGCTCAGGCGGGTGTACCCCAGGCTCCACCGGTGTCAGCTCCAGCTGCACCTCCGGCGGCTGCGCCAGCGGCTGCGCCAGCTGCTGCTCCAGCTGCTTCTCCAGCTGCTGCAACTGCTCCTGCAGTTGGAGCTGCAGCTGCCGCTGCTCCTGCTGCCGCTCCAGCTCCTGCCGCTGCCGCTCCAGCTCCTGATCAGACTCCACGTCCACCGGCATGAGCTCCAGCTCAACCTCCTCCTCCTCCTCCGGCCCCAGAGGCCGGGGCTGTAGCTGCTGCTGCAACTGCTGCTGCTGCTGCAGCAACAGCTCCAGCTGTTCTTGCTGCTGCTGCAGCAGCTGCAACTGTTCCTGCTGCTTCTGCAGCTGCTGCTGCAGCTCTAACTGCTCCTGCTGTGGTAGTAAGTGTTCCTGCTGCTGTTGCTGCTGCTGCCGCTGTAACTCTTGCTGCTGCAACAGCTGTTGCTGCAACTGTTCTTGGTGCTGGAGCTGTTCTTGCTGTTGCTGCAGCAGCTGACACTGTTCTTGCTGTGGTTGCAGTGACTCCTGCTGTGATTGTAGCTGCTCCTGCTGTGGTTGTAATGGCTCCTGCTGTTGTAGCTGCTGTGGCTGCTGTACCGCTTGCTGCAGCTGTTGTACCGCTTGCTGCGGCAGCTGTGGCCATCCCTGCTGTAAGTCCTGTTGCAGCTCCTGCTGCAGCTGTGGCAGCTGCTGTTCTTGCACTTGCCTCTCCTCTGATTGTTCCTGCCGCTGCAGCTGCTTCTGCTGCTCATACTGCACACACGGGGGCTTTTCCTGCAGTTCCTGCCGCTGGAACCGTTCCTGCCGCAGCCGTGACCGCCGTCGCACCTGCCTGTGCTGCTCCCGTGACTGTTTCTGCCGCGGCATAAGCCGAAGCCGTGGTTTCAGCGGCCCCTGTTGTTCAGACTGGGGTTCTTCCTGCAATTCTGGCTGCGGTTGGGGCAGCGGCTCTTGCCCATCTTGCTGCTGCTGCTGCGACTCTGGCTGAGGTCCTGACCCTTGGTTGTGTGGTTGCGGTTGTGGCTGCTGCTCTGGCCACTGTTTTAACTGTCGGGCTTGCAGCTTCTGCCGTCCTGACGCAGTCTCCTCAGCGACTTCACTGGCCCGCTTGGGAGCTGAGACTGCTGGCCGAGGTGGGCTGCTGCTCCTCTCCTGACTCTCACTCCCACCGCTGCCACCTGGAGTGGGAATGGCAGGAAGCCAGGAGAGAAAGATCTGGAGTCAGCTCTCTGGTTCAGACTCCCATGATGTCCTTCCTTACCCTCCCCCATGTACAGTCACTCTATGATACGTTCCTGAGCCCTCAGCAGGGACCCCCAGAACACGGGACCACATGACAATGGCAGCAGGATAGAAAGGGAAATGCCCAGCGGTGTGGAGTTGGCTTAGAAATGTATCCAAGGGACAGCTAGCTGGTCACATCACTCTGGACCCCAGGTCCCCAACCTCTCCTCGGGGCCTTCTTCCACACAGGCTCGATGCTTAGACCTTGGCAGTGACACCACTCTGGGTGCCTGGGGCTCCCCAACACCACTCCCCGAAAAGTCCTTTGGGCCTAACCGCCATCTGAGAGGAATCTGTGAATCTGCCATTCCCATGGCTAAGCCACAAGCCCATGCTGAACTGACCTCAGTCAAAGGTCACACTCGAAACAAATGAAACTCACCCTCTCTGTACATAATACAGAATTTCTGTCAGGCTGCCTGGAAGTGTTTCCAAAGCAGTTTCTAAAAATCACCGAAGTCAGAGAGAACACGAGGTTTCCAGGTGGGAGGTGCCCGGTAATTCTACCAAGTAGCAGCTGGCTAACCTCCTGCAGGTTCAGGGCCCTCCTGGTCTGGAATATACCTTTGTCATCCCCACACTGCCAGCTTAATGAGTCAAGCAGGAAGGGCCCCGGCATCACCCTTAGTAGGTACTTGAAAAATCCCTCTCCCTGTGGGTTAGGAATTGTCTTGAAAATTAGCAAGAAGTTTGGAAATATTAATACCAAGGATACAACTAGCTCCATTTGAAATAGCCTTTAGACTGAAAGTGGTCTGCTTGTTTGTTTGTTTTTTGGCTGTACCACTCAGCATGTAGGATCTTAGTTCCCCAACCAGGAGTGGAACCCGAGTCCCCTGCATTAGAAATGCAGAGTCTCAACCACTAGACTGCCAGGGAAGTCTGAGGCTGGAAGTAGTTTTAGGCTGTTAATTCTCGGATGGAAAGGAACAATTCACAGCCCCAAGTCTACATGGCGACTGGCCAGTTACTTAACCCCTGGGAACCTGAGTTTCCCCATCTGCTTAAAGGAGCTAAACCCCTTTCCGGGAAATTGCGAAAAATTAGAGGGAATAAACACACAGCCCCAGCATGGTGCACGATGTAGAGAAAGCTCGGCGATACAGGACTCACCTCATTGCTACATGTCACAAAACCCACACGCAGTGTCTCACTCTGAGCATACTGCTGTGCTATCAGAAAATCCAAAGAGGCCTTCTCCATTCCCAAGTCTGATTCAACATCTGTTTTTCCCATAGCATCGTATTTTCAACTTTGGAATGGGAAGTAGAGGTTTGGTTGACCCAATTTTGCTTTCTGGCTGACTTTCCAGGAATATACTGATTTCATAAAATCAAGGGATATCTACATGTAAATAATTCCCTCTTAGAAAACCTATTCCCAAGACCCTTCGCTTAGGCTAATGGATCAGTGAGTGCATTTTTCTTACACACTCACACCAGGTGGGAGTATGCAGGAAGTGAGGGAAGACAGACCATCACAGACAACCTGTTGTCTTGGCAAATCCAAGGTCACATGGGCACTCCCTCCTCCTACCACCTCTGGGGGCAGCCGGGACTCATCACCCCTCTGGGTAGGTCCTCTCATTTCTAGGACAGTGCTTGGCCAAACGACCACTCCCTGCTTCTCACGGCATTTGCACACTCTTACCAACGATATTTTGGTAAATGTATACTGAAGTGTCATCGGATGTGCCTACTCTCGCGAGATTTTTGTCAGTTGAGTATTTAAGCCAAGAGTCCTGGGAATTCCCTGGTGGTCCAGTGATTAGGACTCTGAGCTCTTACTGCAGAGGGTGTGGGTTCGATCCCTGGTCGGGGAACTCCGATCTCACAAGCCACATGGGGAAGCTGGCGGTGGGGGGTGGAGGGGAGGTGTGTGTGTGGTGGAAGGCCAAGGGTCCTAGTTGGGTCCACACATCCCCATCCGATGCCTCGTCCCTTTGGTCCTTTTCATGTTCTGTTCAACCCTGCCCAGCCCCTCACTCAGTGCTCTCAAAGCACAGAGTAGGGAGGTGGCTCCCGTGAGCATGGCCGCCTTGGGAGATTTGCCGAGAGTGGGGAGCGGGGCAAGTCTTGGAACGTTCTTCGAGGCCACATTTGCCTCCGGGAAAAAGGAGAGAAAGATGGATGGAAGCAGGCAGAAGTCAAGGAAAAGCGGACAAGACCAGAGGCCACAGAGAAAAGAAAAGCCAAACAACCAGCGACCAGGGTGCCCCTCAGCCCCTGAATTCAATCTGGGACCTTAAGTCACAGGGAGGAGAGTGGAAGGAAACGGAGGTTGTGAGCCCTGGGAACCAGCAGCAAGCGTCCAGGTGGGGATGGGGGCTGAGAACGTGCGCACTGCCAGACAGCCCTCACCAGCAACACTGCAGCCTGATGGTGGCTTCAGAAAACCCTGAGGTGACCCTGCCGATGTGAGGGCGTGCAGCCTCCCCGCCACACCCCAGACAGACGGCTGCTTGCCAACCTTCAGGGCTCCCTCTCAGCAGGCCTGGGGCTTGGTCAAAGGATCCTCGCCAGGGACCTGAGGACCATCTCCTGGTTCAGGAGGTCAGAGGTGTCCCCCACCCTTAGCCCCTTACCTGAGGGGGTGTCGGGCCCCAGGCCCCCATCTTTAAGACGGCGAGGCTTCCGCACGATGGTCTTGGTTGCCCGCCTCACCTTCATCCTGGCGGTCAGACCAAGATCCTGGGGAGCCGGCTGTGCTGAGGGGAAGGAAGGAAGCTGTTCAGACTGGCGGGGAGCCCCGGGCCAGGGGCCCTGATGCCTTGCTGCCTCAAGTCAGCAGCTCACCCCTGCCGGAAAGGAGGACAGTGTGGTCCACGGCCGGGAAAAGGATGAGCGAGGGCAGCCTGGAGGCCCTGCTCCTAGGGCCAGCTCCCTGCACAGGGAGTCCTGACTCTCCTGACTTTGTGCAGGGCCCACGTCCAGCCTCCTGCCTGGGGCAGCTCTTGCAGCTGCTCATCACCGATGATGAGAGACAATGTACAAGGTACACTCCCAGAAGGGATGTTTGGGGAACTTTATAGGAAAAAAGACTTGTTTGTCCATCTCCATCTCACATTCCCCTGGCCCCCTCAAAACATGAACAAGTCTGTTCAATTCCCTGGTCTCTTGCCTCCCAAGCTGCTCTGGGGATTGGCCCAGTCTTCCCAGGTCACCAGCAGACCGCCAGTTCTGGGCCATGTGAGTCCATCCAGGTGCTACCTCAGTTCCCAGGACGCTAGGTTCCCAGAGCACTACAAGCCCTGCAACTGGAGGGCTGCGGGCCTGGCCCTGTGCCCCAGCGCTCCTGAGGTCTGCAGGGCTCCCCGCCCCTCTCCAGTGTCCCCCCAGGGTCCCTGTGGCGGTATCCTCGCCTCCTAAGAGGATGACTCCAGGTCCCTCTAGCTTCCAAGAATCCAGCCCAACCCTCTTAAGAAAAGCCTCCCTGGGTTCGCCCTGCTGACCTACCCTCCTGGGCCTCACCTGGCACAAGCATCGCCTGCTCTGCGGGCAGCCTGGGCACTAGGGGAGGTGTGGTCAGCAGGGAATGGAAGGTGAAGGCCAGAGCGTTTAGCCAGCTCCTTCGCCAGGTGCCCCCATCCAGAAAGAGCCGGGGAGGCGCTGGGCCACCCGGGTGGGCTTTCTGGTCACTTGGGACGGTCTGTTGCTGTCAGGGTTGCCGAGGTCGCCCTGGGCCAAAAGAAGGGGGGCAGAGCAGAGTTCAAGAGCAGAAGTTGGTGTGGGCCCCCTGGGGCGTGGGGCGGGGGCGGGGGGAAGGCAGGGGGCGGGGTGGAGGGGTGTAGACAGAGCCCCGAACCAGCGCGGGGCTCAGGGCGGGACCATTGCGGGCGCCGAGGGCGGACCGGGGGCGGACCTGGTGGGCGGTGGACCGGTGTCGTTTCAGCCCAGGGCAGCGCGGGGCCGGCCAGGGATCTGCCCGCCGCCACAGGTGCCAGGAGCCGGCGGGCGGGCGGCCTGGGCCGGGCCGGGCCGCGCGGAAGGCGGGCGGGGGGCGGGCGCCGCGGCCGGGCCGGGGTCCCCGTGCGCTCGCCCGCCCGCCCGAGCGTGCGACCGGCCGGCCGTGCGTCCGAGCGGGCAGCTGCCGGGCCGGGGGCGGGGGCGGGGGCGGCGGGGGCCGGCACAGGAAGTCCCCCCGGCATCCGCATCCTGTCCCCCGCGCCCCGGCCCCCGCCGCCGCCGCCGCTCTAGGCCGCCGCGAGCTCGGTGGGCTTAACCCTTCCCGGCCCGGCCACTCACCCCGCGCAGGGGGCGCGAGCTGGGGGCGCCGGGGCCGGGCGCAGCGCGCTCCGCAGCATCTCCGGATGTGCGCGTCCGCGCGCCCGGGTTGGCGACCGTCGCCGCGCGAGTGCAGGGGAGGCTCGCAGCCGGGCTCGGCAGCCCGCTGAAGGGCAGGCACGGCACCGGGACAAACGGGGTTCAAGTCGCACTCAGTTAGGTGACGCTCGGTTCACGAAGCCCCATCCCGGGCCGCTGCGCACACCCTAGAGAGGCCTCTCCTTCGTCCCCCTAGACCCATGTCCTGGATGTGGCGGGGATGGGCCTGGGGGCGCGGGGAGTTGTGGCCGGCAGTCAGGTGGGCGTGGACCCCAAAGGACCAGATGGGGCCGTAGGGGCCACCCTGGCCGACTGGAGAGCTAAGCTTGGCTCTCTCTGCGCCCTTGCGCTGTGCGTACCGCCGCGTGGCCAGGCCCCCTCGCCACCCCCACCCTCCGCCCTCCCCAACCCCCTCCTCAGCCGCTCAGGGCAGCCGCCCTCCCTGGTGGTGCCGAGCCGCTTCCCCGCGGGTCAGGAGGGGTCCCTGTGTCTCCATATCCCGCCCCTTTGCTACTCTGTTCTCTCTCATCTGGAGAGGGGCTGACGCTGAAATCGGGATGCTCCAGTTCTCCGAAAACCCAAAGCACTGGCCGCAGATGCTCCTGGGGGGAGCACGGGGGTGCCCCACTGGAGGGGGACAGGGGTCCTACTGTGGTCACAGCCCCTCCCCCCTTACTGTCTCCACGCTCACATAGCTGCCACACCTGTGGCCCCCTTGTTCCGATTTTGGATTCTTCCAGGCCCTTTGGGAGTGGAGATTGGGGCTTCCCCTCTCGCCCTTGCCTGAACCGCCTACACTCTGTCTGGCAGCTTCACCCCAGATGAGGTGCTCCAGAGGGCAGGGACCGCATCTGCCTCCGTAGAGGAATAAGCGCAGCGAGAGCCCATCTTTGGAGGCGGAAAAATCTGGGTTCCCAAGGGGGGCTCTTCCAGCCGTGTTAGGAGGCCAATTATGGCCTTCCATTGGGGCGGTGGGACCGCACCCCACTAGCCGGGTGCCTGGGGGTGAATGAACTGGCTCCCTCCTGCCCGGGGCAGGCGTGCCCCTTCTTCTGCCTGGGAGAGTTGAGAGCAAAGCTATTTCTGCCTCCTCCTGCCTCCTGGGAGACCTCAAGCCCAGAGGATCCACTCCCCGCCCCTGAATTTTTAACCTCCCCCCTCTGCTGCCTTCTTTCCAACAGCGCTTGCTCATTCCCACAGCTCTCTCATCTTAAAACAGGCACCGCCCCCCCAACCTTGCTCTCTTGCCCTTGGTGCCAAATTTGCTGGAAAGATGCCCCATGATAGTTCTGTCCATACCCCCATCGTCCTGACCCCCCTTCCCTCTCTGCAGCCTGGCCTCTGCCTCGTCACTGCACTCAGACAGCCCTGCCTGATGTCACCAGGGACCTCCACTGATCTCTCAGTTCGTCCCACCTCTAGGCAGCTTTGCTGGGAGAGCACTCTTGGTTCCCCCTTCTTCCCCACGTACCACCTTTGCAGGCTCTCTTCCTTCACCAGGCTCATTGCCCACCCTTACATCGTGCCAACCTGCACTCAGGTGTCTTCCCGGGGCAGCTCTCCCCAAGAACGTTTCTCTGGTCCACACCTGAGCACTGGCTTGACCAAAGCTACCACCCTTTCTTTTGCTTTCTTCCTCTTCTTCCCTTTAATCTGTTTTTTTTCAAAATTTTCTCTCTTTTTTTGCTGCACCATGCAGCAACACGCAGGATCCTTGCTCCCTGATCAAGGACTGAACCCAGGCCCCCTGCAGTTAGAAGCATGGAGTCCTAACCACTGGACTGCCAGGTAAGTCCCTGTCTTACTTACTTTCTTCTTCTTTTTTTAAATCAAGGTAACACGTATACCAAGTTGAGTAAATCAAATAGTTCTACAATATCTGCAGCAACAAGAAAAGTTTCTCCTCACTTGTGAGTCCACTCCCATTTCTTCAGATCTCTCTTGCCATGTTTCTAAATATTGTGCTTCTAACGCTCTTACTTGCTTTTTCCAGTTTAGACCATATCTATTGACATCCCACTCTGGAAGGTGCTGGTTAAACTGTTTAAACCACACAGAGACATGCATACTTTCCCTGCCATCCTCCCATTGTCTAATCATTTGTCTGGTCTTTATCCTGTTTTCTGGGTGAGAGCTTCAAACTCTGGTGGCTCAGACGGTAAAGAAACCGCCTGCAATGCAGGAGAACCAGGTTTGATCCCTGGGTCAAGAAGATCTCCTAACAAGGGAATGGCTGCCCACTCCAGGAAATCCCATGAACAGAGGAGTCTGGCGGGCTACAGTCCATGGGGCCGCAAAGAGTCGGACTCCACTGAACACACAGACACGCACTCAGACAGCCATCAGTGTAAGTGCTTTCCTGAATTCTGTGAGTTGATCTAACGCATTAACGAACCCGAGTGGGTCACAGGAATCCTGACTTTGTAGCCAGCTGGTCGGAAGTGCAGGTGGCCTGGGAACGTCCAAACATGAGGCCAGCGTATGAGGTCAGGGCGGTGTGTGCTGGGCTTGGTTGCAGCATGCAGGATCTAGTTCCCTGGTCAGGGATAGAACCTGGGCCCCCTGCACTGGGAGCAGAGTCAACTGCTAGACCACTGAGGAAGTCACTCTCCTCTTCATTGCTTTTTGGCTTTGGGTATTACTATTGCGGATGTCCAGGGCCATTTTGATACCCAGTCCTTTGCACATGACTGATACTTTCTCTCTGTGCTGTGTGCTCAGTCGCTCGATTGTGTCTGACCCTTTGTGACTGCATAGACTGTAGACTGCCAGTCTCCTCTGTCTGCAGGATTTTCCTGGCAAGAATACTGGAGTGGGTTGCCATGTCTTCCTCCAGTTTTTCTCTCTGGAAGCTTGTAGATATATATTTTTTAAACCTGTATTCTGAAATTCGCTCGTGGACACTCAGGCAGCCACTTCAATCTGGAGACTCATGTTTATCGGTTCTGAGAAGTGAATTTGAGTAATTTCTTTGATTGTGTTCCCCTTGGTTTTCTTTTCTCCTTTTCTGGAATTTTGATTTTTTCAGATATTGGACCCTCTGTTCCACTCCTCTCAATTTTAACTTCTCTTCTATTTGTCATCACTTAACCTCTCGGTACACTTTCTGGAAGCTTTTCTCTTCATTTTCTTCTAAGCGTTCTGTTGAATGCTTTTATTTCTGGTATTCTGTCTTCCATTCCCCAGAGCTTTCTTATTCTCAAGCTCTTGCTTTTCTCATGCATGCTGTTCTTGTTTCATGGTTCCAGCGCTTGCTCTCATCTCTCTGAGGACAGTGAAGTTTGTTCCTGCTCCCTCTGTCATCTTTGTTTGCTCCACTTGTTCCCCGCCTCCCTCCAATGTGTCTATTTCATTTCTTCTGTTGGAGGATTTCCTAGGATGCTGGCTGACCCTGGGCAGTTTGGTCATGTGTGTGGTCATTAAATCCCCCTTGCTTTCAAGATGAACTCTCCCTGCCTTTGGTTTACTGGCCCCAGGCTTATGCCAGTTCTGGCTCAGATTCTGGAGTTGGGTTTCATCAGGGCTCATTGGTTCATGGGTTCACCTTCAGGCAACCACCACGGGGGCTGCAGGGCTCAGCTGGGCCATGCCTGGATCAAGGATGGATCCAGGGCCTCAGGGGTGAAGTCAGGATGCTATCACCAGCAGGAAAGGGGGGCTGAATTGTGGATGGACAGAAACAGATCCATCGTAACTGGAATGTATTGGTATTTATTCACAATGCGTTTACACGGTCCAGATCCTAATATACACATTGACTTTCAACAACTTGCTCTTTTTTTTCCTCCCTGACCTGGAATGTGTCACCTGAACCCCCAGGTTCACCTGAGCCCACAGCTGTGAAAGCAGAGTGCTAACCATTCGAGGGACTTAGCACACACACACAATCCACTCCAGAGGAGGGGCCCAGCTTCCCTGAAGGGGCTGCCTGTCAAACACTTGCCCCCAAAGAGGTCCTTTGTCAAGAAGGAGACAGACGACTGGTTGTGTTCAGTCGCTCAGTCGTGTCTGACTCTTTGCAATTCCATGGACTGTAGCCCCCCAGGCTCTTCTGCCCATGGAATTTTCCAGGCAAGAATACTGGAGTGGGTTGCTGTTTCCTACTCCAGGGGATCTTTCTGACCCAGGAATCGAACCCTCGTCTCTTTTGCCTCCTGCATTGACAGGTGGATTCTTTTACCATTAGCGCCACCTGAGAATCCCAGATGACTGGTGTTAGTCGTTCAGTTGTGTCCAACTCTTTGTGATCCCATGGACTGTAACCCACCAGGCTCTTCTGTCCATGGGATTCTCCGGCGAAGAATACTGGAAGGCAATGGCTAATAATTCTGCCACATACACTTGCTCCAGCTTCCCTGGTGGCTAGTGGTAAAGAATCTGCTTGCCATTGCAGAAAATGTGGATTTGATCCCTGGGTCAGGAAGATCCCCTGGAGAAGGGAATGGCAACCCACTCCAGAATTCTTCCCTAGAAAACTCCATGGACAGAAGAACCTGGCAGGCTACACTCCCTGGGATCACAATGAGTCAGACATGACTTAGTGACAAAGACCAAACCAGATGCTTGCTTGCCACACATTTTTTTTTTTAACAGCTGACAATATGATGGGCAAAAATTACCTCACTGCTCTAATTTGCATTAACAAAATTAAGTGACATTGAACAGGATTTTATAAGTTGAAGGAGGCATGTGCTCACTCAGTCATGTCCAACTCTTTGTGACCCCGTGGACTGTAGCCCGTCAGGTTCTTCTGTCCATGGAGTTTTCTAGGCAAGAATTCTGGAGTGGGTTGCCATTCCCTTCTCCAGGGGATCTTCCTGACCCAGGGATCAAACCTACATTTCCTGCATTGGCAAGCGGATTCTTTACCACTAGCCACCAGGGAAGCTGGAGCAAGTGTATGTGGCAGAATTATTAGCCATTGCCTTCCAGTATTCTTCGCCAGAGAATCCCATGGACAGAAGAGACTGGTGGGTTACAGTCCATGGGATTCTCCAGGCAAGAATACTGGAGTGGGATGCCATTTCCTCCTCCAGGGGATCTTCCCAACCTAGGGATCGAACCCTGGGTTCGATCGTCTCTTATGTCTCCTGTATTGGGAGGCAGATTCTTTACTACTAGCACCACCTGGGAAGCCCTGAAGAAGGCATCAGTTCAGTTCAGTTCAGTTCAGTTGCTCAGTTGTGTCTGACTCTGCGACCCCATGAATCGCAGCACGCCAGGCCTCCCTGTCCATCACCAACTCCCGGAGTTCACTCAGATTCACGTCCATCGAGTCAGTGATGCCATCCAGCCATCTCATCCTCTGTCGTCCCCTTCTCCTCCTGCCCCCAATCCCTCCCAGCATCAGAGTCTCTTCCAATGAGTCAACTCTTCGCATTAGGTGGCCAAAGTACTGGAGTTTCAGCTTTAGCATCATCCCTTCCAAAGAAATCCCAGGGCTGATCTCCTTCAGAATGGACTGGTTGGATCTCCTTGCAGTCCAAGGGACTCTCAAGAGTCTTCTCCAACACCACAGTTCAAAAGCATCAATTCTTCAGTGCTCAGTTTAGGTATAATTAAAATACTGTACTTTATCTGTTTTTGTTTTTGTTTTTAACTTTTAGGCCATCCTGTGAGGCATGGAGGATCTTAGTTCCCTGACCAGGGATTGAACCTGGGTCTCCTGCACTGGGAGTGTGGAGTCTTAGCCACTGGATGACCAGGGAAGTTCCTACTTTTCATTTCTAGAAGTTCTACCGAAGTTTTTTTTCCCCCATCTTCTAGGTAATTCACACTGCTGCTGCTGCCAAGTCGCTTCAGTCGTGTCCAACTCTGTGTGACCCCATAGATGGCAGCCCACCAGACTCCCCCATCCCTGGTATTCTCCAGGCAAGAACACTGGAGTGGGTTGCCATTTCCTTCTCCAATGCATGAAAGTGAAAAGTGAAAGTGAAGTCGCTCAGTCGTGTCCGACTCTTAGTGACCCCATGGACTGTAGCCCACCAGGCTCCTCCATCCATGGGATTTTCCAGGCAAGAGTACTGGAGTGGGCGCCATTGCCTTCTCTGGTAATTCACAGTTACCTAGTAATTTCCCCCTGTAGTTTCCCATTTGTCTTTTATGCCATTAACCATGACTGTTTTAGTCCAGCTGTGACACTGGAAGACTTTTTGAACCTGTTTCTGTCAGTTGCATCTGCTGGTCCCCACTGTTGTTCATCTCTCACTGGACATCAGTCGGTCTCCTTGGACAGTCATTGGTGGGTTGAGCCCAGGATGACTGACTTTCCTCCAGAGAATGTGTGTTTGCTCCTCGAGGGCAGTGGGGAGGACTGCAAGCCCAGGAAGCCCTAAGGACTGAGGTCACGGCAGGCAGAGTCCCGGGGTGACCAGTGCTGTCAACCCAGGGTGAGGACTTGCCCCGCCCCTCACTTCTTAGGAACCAGACTCCCCTTTGGCTTTTCCCAGGCTCCACTCAGCTCGAGGGCAACATTCCCTGCCGTCTTCTGTTCTTCTTCAAGGTATATACCAGGGGTTCCAGCAGAACGGAGAGTGGGTCTCCTAGTAGATCCCCACTTGAGCCCTTCATCCTTGGGGCCCTCAGGGGCACAGGTGCCTTTGTGCCCCTTACCTGCTTTCGCTTACCATCTGCCCTGGATCTTATCTTTGGCCGTGCCGCGTCTTTGTTGCTACACGTGGACTTTCACCAGCTGCGGTGAGCGGGGCCTACCCCCTAGTTTCAGCACGCGGGCTTCACATTGTGCTGGCTTCTCTTGTTGTGGGGCACAGGCTCTAGGTGCCAGGGCTTCAGTAGCTGCAGCGCAGGAGCTCAGCAGTTGCGGTTCCTCGACTCTAGAGCACTGGCTTAATAGTTGTGACGCTCAGGCTTAGTTGCTCCTCGGCAGGTGGGGTCCCCCCGGCCCAGGGATGGAACCTGTGTCTCCTGCATTGGCAGGCGGATTCTTTACCACTGACCCCCCAGGGAAGTCCCTGAGCTGGATGTTCTTTATAACCCGCTGGTTTGTCAGTAGGTCATTGTATGTTTTCCAGTGTTTTAAATTAAAGCAGAAGTGTTGGCTGAAAAATCTAACCCATCACTACCAGAAATAGAAGTTCTAAAATGCACTTAAAAAACTTACTTGTAATTAGACAAGTAACATGTGAATACACCATCCTTATAAAAACAAACTGTGTGTGGTTATCGGCTGGTACGTATGCCAGACCCAGGCTTCTTTTACTTACAGGAGTCAGGGACTAATTCAGTCTTGTCCTTCCTTACGACTCAGAATATTTTTTAAAATTGAGTTAAAAAATAAAAATTGAAACTTTAAAACTGTGTAGACAAGGAAAGGCCTCCTTTGGCTGTCACCCAACGTCCATTATCTTCCCCAGAGGTTTCCACTGTTTTTGGCTTAGTACATACCATTTAAAAAATATACTTATTTATTAGGCTGTATTTACTTATTTGGCCGTGGCAGATTTTTGAACTGACGCAGGGATCAACCCAGTGGAAGCATGGCATCTTAACCCCTGGACTGCCAGGGAAGCCCCTCTTTTCTATGAATTTTCTGTTCATTTCCTTCACTCAATTTAAAAATTGGAATGTCTTTGGATCAGTGGGTAATTTCTTATACATTCTGTGTAGTTTGTTTCCCCTGATGCCTAATATTTTCTTATGTATCAATTTTTAATGGATGTAAAACACCATTGTAAAGAAAAAAAAAGATGGTGCAAGTGCCTGGCACATAATTACTTAACAGGAGGCCCACCCATCATTTGTAATTGCCCACATACTGCTAAAAATACCACAGAAGAAATCTGTGCCTCTAGTGGCTTTGTTTCCTACCTGTTTTCTTTTTTTTTTTTTTTGCAAAATCACCTGAAGTCTGAGTGGAGCTGAGACTATGTAGCCCTGGAGATAAATGGTGACGCCCACCTTCTGGGACACAGCCAGGTTCAGAGGCCCTCTAATCAGGAAGTGATAGGAGAGCCCCTTTTGCACCCTTTACAGAAACACTCGGTATCAGAGTTGACACCAAGAACCAGCGAGTGCTAATCTTAGTCCTGTGGCTGTGTCCCACCGAGAGAGATGGAAGTAGGTACTTGACTTCGGTTCCTGCTTCAACATCAGATTTGTCCATAAACAGAAAACCATGAGGATAATGAAATCAAAGGAAAGGACATCTCCTTCTTTAGTTCATGGCTCTCAAAAGCAATTTAAAAGCAGGGTCCTGCTAGGCTTTGCTTGCAGACCAGCTCCTACACATGGCTGGGGTGGTGGGAGCCTGGCTGAGCACTTCTGGGGCCCACGAGGGCCTAGAGCTCACGTCCCTGAGACAGCACCTGTGGTCACGGTCACCCACATCATGGACTTGCGACCAAGGCCAGCCCTGCAGTGCAGCTGTGTTACCCTGAGGGACGTGTCAAACTCCAGACGTCACACACACACACACACACACACACACACAAAACCTGGTCTCATCTGGCCTTCCAGGGTCTGGTCTGCAGCCAGAAGCAGCAGGGTAAACCGCCACAAGGCTGAATTTCATCCCTGCGAGTTGATCTTAGTCCTCAGCACTCACTCTTCACTGTAACCGCCTCTCGCGCCTCACCTTCAGCCTAGGGGAGCCCAGCAATAGGGTTACTGAGTCTCTATCCCTCCTCCCCAAACCAGTGAGGCCTGAGTTCTGTCCCTGAGGGCAGAAAGGACCTGTGACTGAAGCAGACAGACCCCGGCGCTCTGCACAGGGTGGGGAGAGTCTGTGGCGCTGCTGGCAACAGAAGCGGCTAGAATCATATCCAGTCTTCTGACCAGGACCTCAGCAGACTGCGGAGGACACTTCCGGGGGCCCGGCCAGTGAGTTTTCAAACACATTCCATAATGGTCTATGAGATGTCTACAAAAAATTTATTTGAACATATGAAAAGAAACTTTAGGGAACCCAATAAAACAGAGAAGTTCCTCTCCTCAGTGCTGGGGACCACGCTCACAGGATTCCCTGACCTGTACCAAGTGCTGGGTGCAAGCTCGCGATGCCAGTGGTTCAGCCTTGCTCCCTGAGCTGTGGGCGTGGCCTGTGTCTCGGTGGGACGCAGCCCACCCCCGGGGAGGAAAGCCAGGCAGGTGGACTCGGCGACGCTGGTCCCCCATCCATGCCCCTTGGCACAGGTTCAGGGTACGTGTCTGCAACGACACGCCGGACCACAGGCTCACAGTCCTGGCAGCTTCTAAAGGTGCCCGCGTGGCTCCGCAGAGGGCTGGATGATTTTTCTTTCATTGGTCGCATCTGGACTTTTACAGATGTTGACAGGGAGGAGGCGCAAAGATGCTGCTGTCACCGAACTTTGGCACCAACCGGGTCCTGTGGCGAGGAGGGGTCACCTGGCCGCCCCCATGGCCTCCTCTCTGCTCACCGCCCTCTGCCGGGAAGGCTTCCTCCAAACCAGGCATGGAAGGCACGGTGCCAACTCAGCAGTTCACGGAGCCAGGCTAGTGGATGGGCCTGAATGGGAAGGTCATGCCTGAGATGAAGGTGTGCCCGGGGTGCGTGGGCAGGGCAGGGTGGGCAGCCGGGTGGGCTGGCACGGCCCCGTAGCCCAGTGGGGGCGTGTGGATGTGGGGGTAGAACCCAGGGGGGAGTGCCGTGTGGGGCGATTGCTGCACGGGTCCCGAGATCACCAGCTGGAGCAGGCTGCAGAAACAAGGAGAGGGGTTAGGGTGCGCAGGCTCCAACCACACTGCCCGCCTGCCCAGGGCCACTGCAGGGAGGCAGCGGGCGGCTGACGGCACCAGGCCTCTGGGTGAGGAAGGCTGTGTGCTCAGGAGAACGGAGGGGGTGACCTGGAGGCGGTGGGATGTGGACTGGGGGGGCCTGGAGAGGGAGAGGCCACGGTGGGAAACGCCAGGACCCTGCCCACAGTGCCGGGAAGCAGGGGCCCTGCGGTCCACAGGACCCTGCCCACAGCGCCGGGAAGCAGGGGCCCTGCGGTCCATGGGCGTTCTGGACACGGCCTTGGCGTCTGTGGTTCAGGGACGACCGCAGATCACTGTCTGTTTCGGCCTCAGCCATCCATACCCAGGGGGGTCATTGTGATGGAGGGCCACGCTTCTCTGAGGCATTCCAAATGACTGAGTCCCAGCTGAACGCCAAGCACAGCCACAAGGCAGCTGGCCTTGGACGTGACCCTGACATCCAGCGTCCTCAGAGGAGGCCCAGGCCTGGACCCAGTCCTCAACCACTCTCAGGGCCCCCTCCCGTCCCACTCCCACCTCCGGGAGCCTTATTCCTCCCCTCCTGAACTCCCTTCCTCCCGGGTCTGCACCCTCCTCTCTGCAGTTCAGGACGTCCACAGCCTCTGCCTCCCAAGAAGTCCTCCTCCCTCCTGAATTCAATGTCACCTCCACTGCTGGCCCCTTCTGGACCCCCTGGGAGAGTCTCCTCTCTTTTCTCTTGTCCTGTCTGACCCGCCCTCCCCTCCCAGCACAATCAGCAGGGCGTCTTAACCTCCTTACCACCTCGAGCTCGGCCGCAAGGACTCAGCCTAAACACCAATCCCCTCCTTCAGGGCTTCCTCCCCAGCCCCGCTCCCCTGACCTCTGCTCTCCCAGCCTCACCCCAGGGTCTCCACTGTCTCACACAGCCAGGGAATCCCGCCTGCCAGGCCCCCTCCATGCCCCCCAGCTTCCCTGTTGCCCAGGGCCGCGCCGTCCCCTCACATGGCCCTGCTCCACTGCTGGAGTATCTCCAGTGGAACCACTTCATTCCCCTAGGAACCACTGCATTTCATCCTCTCTGTTTCACCCCCCAGACGTCCACCCGGAGCCCCCCGGCCCCTCTTGCCAGCAGCCTGGGGAACAGCCCCTGGCCCATCCTTTGGCCTCAAGTTCAGCCTGCGCTCAGCGGTCACACCTGCCTGCCCTCCTGGGCCCCAGTGGGGCTGGGCGGTGGGGCCCTGGGCGGCTGGGCGCACACACTGTGAGTGTGCCCAGCCACCGGGCACACTCACCTCTGTCCTCACTGCCTGCCAATGACGGCCCTGGAGCCCCACCAACCGTGTTAAAAACCAAGGGGAAGGAACATTCCTCCATATTGAAAAACCCTCGGAAAGAAGCTTAATCATCCAACTAACCTAACTCGGCCATTCTCATTCCTGTAAACCCGCCCACCTGCTCGCTGCGTTCATATATACATTTGCTGTTTTTAGCGAAGACACACGATACTCTGGCCACCTGATGCAAAGAACTGACTCACTGGAAGAGATCCTGATGCTGGGAAAGACTGAAGGCAGGAGGAGAAGGGGACGACAGAGGATGCGATGTTGGATGGCATCACTGCCTTGATGGGCATTAGTTCGAGCAAGCTCCGGGAGATGGTGGTGGACCGGGGAACGGGTGCTGCAGTCCATGGGGACACAAAGAGCCAGACACGACTGCGCAACCGAGCTGACCGGTGCTCCACGCCTCTGATGTAACGTTACCAATTTCCCAAGTGTCCCTGTGGACGGGAGGGCCAGGTTGCTTCCAGCTTCTTCGCTACTAATGATACTGCCTTTGCATGAAACAGCTTTGTACACACAGTTCTTTGCTTCTTAGATTCAATGAAATTAACCTGATTCCAAGAAACCCCTGAGCTATAAGGTGACGGGAGACGGGACAGCAGCGAACGCTTCTGAGGTGCTTCCTGCCTATCAAGTGATGTGCTACCTGCTTCCTGTGTTTTTACTCAATTAATCGTCACAAAAATCCCATGGTCGGGAGCAGGGCACGGGAGGCAGGGGGGGCTCGAGGCAGGTGCCATGGTTTTCTTGATTTTACAGAGAAAACGGAGGGAGCGAGAACATGCCTGAGGTCATACAGATAGGAAGTGGCAAGGCTGGAATTCTTACCAGCAGCTGTGCGACCACACGGTTCCTGCTCCTCGCCACTTTTACCACGGCTTTCCCCCAAATTAGGACAAGAACCACGACCACTGAGGGGGAGACTGCCGGGCACCGTGGACAAGGAACTCTGCAAATGCCACCTCGTTTAAACCTGACTATGACCCTGGAGGCACATAAATCAGCGGAGGGGGAAACTGAGGTGACAAGGCGGCCCAGCGTCACTACAAACCACAGGCAGAACCGCACTCGGAACCTGGTCTGTGGCACCCAATGTCAGGGCGCTGGCCTAACCCACACGCTGTGGCCCAGGGCATGTCCCTGTCCTGCCCCCCTAAGGGCTGTGCCACCATAATGTCACCAATGGTGACACAAGAGCACCACAACACACACCCACACTGACTTCGTCAGCGATGAAGGACACTCAGGGGCTTCCGTGGTGGCTCAAACGGTAAAGCATCTGCCTGCGAGGCAGGACACTAGCAGGAGATGCAGGTTCCAGCCCTGGGCCGGGAAGATCCCCTGGAGGAGGAAATGGCTGCCCACTCCAGTGTTCTTGCCTGGAGAGTTCGATGGACAGAGGAGCCTGGCGGGCTACAGTCCATGGGGTCGCAGAGAGTCAGACACGACTGAGCGACTAAATAACAACAACATCAAAGGACACTCCAGCTCACTCCAGCTTCTTCACTGACACCCAGCAAGACGGCCGCTTTTCTCACCCTCCCGATGGCCGCTCTGCTGGGGCTTCCTCTCCTGTGCGTTACGCTATCACATCCACCCCCTCCCCCACTGATCGGCAGGTCCTGGGGGGTCCCTTACACACAGAAGCCCTAGACCCTGCAGACCAGCTCTACCCAAGGCAGCCAGGACAAGGGGTCCGCCCTGCCCTGCACACCCCCCACCCCGCCTCCACCCCTATGCCAGCCCAGCCGCAAGTCTGGGGAGGGCACTTACTTATTATGAGGCAGCCTGGAGCACAGGGTTCTCAGGTCGTCTGAAATTAAAGGGACAGAGAATTAAGGAACAGCTGGGAGACGACAAGGGGAGAAGCTCCCGGATGTTCAAGGCCGCCGGCAGGACAGTCACAGTGCCTCACTCTCATCTACCACTGCTCGGAAACCGGGCTCTCATTTTTCTTCCGTATTTGCTTTAACACGCCAGGCCCCCAAGAGAAGACATCACTTAGGAAAGAGGGCAGCTCTGCTGAGAACCCGTCAGATGGCTGGGGAAGGGCCCAGAGAAAGCGGATCAAGGCTAAGAGGGAGATATGAAGCACACGTGGGACTGCCGTCAAGGGCTGGGAGCCGGCGCTCAAAGAGCAAAGGCGGGCGTGTCATCAACATCCGGTCATGCTCCCGGGCGAGTTCCAGCACTGAACATAGGAGAATTGAGGAACCCTCTGAACAGGTGATGGGAATGTTTCCTGTACTTGATCATGCATTCCACTGTATATAAATTATGCCACAATAGAAAAGAACTGCACAAAAAGAAGATTCCCTTGGAGGAAGGACATGCAGCTGTTATTATCCACGCTCTGGAGGAGCCCCGGGTCTGGGCAAAACAGCCAGGAGACACCGAGATGTCTCGCTGCGGGGTTCTACCTGGAGGCGTCCCAGGACTTCTGCCCTCCTCCCTGCAGTCACCAAGAAGCAAGACGATTTAAAACCAGAGGAAAGAAGTCCTTGTCCAGAAGACCCTATTTTGGTTTGGTTTTGGTTTTTTTTTCCAATTCTTTTTTTAGGTTTTTTTTGGGGGGGAGGGAAGCCCCTATTTCCCTCCCCAGAGGGGGTGGCACCCCCCACCCCAGGGGGGCCCGGCCAGGCCATCACCCACCTCTCGTGCACAGCAGGGCCCCGGAGGCCATGGCCACCTGCAGAGCCTGTGCAAGCCGGTCCAGGGCAAGCTCGATCTCCTGGGAGGCGTTGAGGGGGTTCAGTTCATCGGCCAACCTGTTCACCTCCTCCACCAGCGGGACCATGTGGTCAAAGAGGACGAGCCCCAGGCGGCCGTACAGGTTCTTCTCGGTCAGGTGCGCCTGCAGCATCAGGAGCACCTGCAGCACGCTGAGGTGCAGCTTGGAGTACAGCAGGTGAGCGGCCCGCTCCGCCCCGCCCGAGTCCTTCGGGACTTTGGCGGCGACGTGGCCATTGGCTAAGGGGGTCTTCTTCTTCCTTTTGTGAGCCAGGGGGGCCTTCACGCACCAGCGGATCAATCCGGTGAGCGGCGTGAGCTCTAAAAATCCTATCGGGAGGTTGGCGGCAATTGGAGTATTCAGGAAGGTGATGAGGATCAACCTGGGGTCCTCCAAGATCCAGTTGACGATCATCTCAAGCAGGTCCAACGGGGGGATGAGATCGTCTGCAAACAAAGATGCGTTCATTCAGAAGGGTCCTCAGGGACAGGAGGAGATGGGAAGATGGACTTCCTAGCTCACAGGACTCACCACCCGATACCCTGTGCCTCTGTCCTCTCCTGAAGATGGTGTGCCTCTGACTCCTCTCCTGGAACAACCCCTCCTGAGGGCTGGTTCTCACCTGACTCAGCGTCCTGGGACCCCCAGCCTGGCCATGGCAGGGCTCAAGAAACGTGTTAAGCAGAAAATTCCCAAGAACTCCATTATCCCTTGAAGATCCCATGTGTCAATTTAAATAAAAATCCACTCTCTGTAACTAGGGGGTTTTTATTCCACTGGAAAAGACCCTGGTGCTGGGAAAGATTGAAGGCAGGAGGAGATGGGGCCAATAGAGGATGAGATGCTTGGATGGCATCACCAACTCAATGGACATGAGTTTGAGCAGACTCTGGGAGATGGTGATGGACAGGGAAGCCTGGCGCACTGCAGTCCATGGGGTCGCAGAGAGTCGGACATGACTGAGCGGCTGCACAACAGTAACGGTCTATATCTAAAACCGCTACCACACGTCCCCCCTTCCCGGGGAGTCGCTTTCGTCCGTGTCTGGTGTCCCCTGTGGTCTATTGTGTGCGGTCAGCCCCGGCCTCCGGCACGACTCCTGCTGCCTGGCACCAGGATCCTTCAGACGCTGAAGCAGATGTTCAGCGCCAGCCCTCGCTTCTGCCGCCAGTTCATCACCTGTCACCGAATAGGTTTGGTGACCGTTACGGTGGCCTTCGGGGAGCAGCTCAGAGTCCAGACAGTGATCTGTCCGCTGCTAATGTTAGCTGCCAGCCCCTGTCTAAGCTAAGCCTGGCCTCCTGTGATCCCCGAGACCTGGGACATTCCACAGCAAAACAGAGAAATTACAACGACAAATGCTGATGCTCATTCTGAGTTAACCACGTGCCAGGCACCAGTCTCCTTCACATGGATTAACTCAACCCTCAAACAACTCATCTATTATATAAAGGATAAGGAAGCTGAGACACCGAGATGTGAAGTCATTTCCTCCAGACTCACTAAAAGTACACAGTGGGGCGACTTCTCCAGCAGTCCAGGGATTAAGACTCCTCCCTCCCAGTGCAGGGGGCCCAGACTAAATTCCTGGTCAGGGAAGATCCCACATGCCACATGGCGTGGCCAAAAAAAAAAAAAAAAGTACATGGTGGGCCCAGACCTGACCCCAGGAGGCTTTTAACAGCGAGGCGACACCACCTATCCTGGGATGGCTGCATACTGCCCCCGGGCTGTCTGTGCGCAAAGCAGCAGACCCCCGGCCTCCTGTCCCCGGGGCTGTGCAGCCTTCAGCTCATGACAAAGCTAAGGCTGACGGAGTCCCTGCCAGGCTGCTGTGGTCCAGGGCCATGCTTGAGACTGGAGAGCTGGGGGGAGTGAGCCCCACGTCAGTGTCAGCCCCCTAGATGCTCTTTCACAGGGGCCACTGGCCTCTCCCCTAAGATTATCTGCTGGTTTGTGAATGAACCGCCCGTTCCCTGCTGCTATGAATGACGGTATCAGGAGGCAGCAGCTGTCTATGAGTTGGACTTGGCGAGGTAAACATTGGTGACTCTGAGTCTGTCCCCTCGACTTCACAAGACGTGTCCATCTGGGAAATGCCAAGTCTCAGACCCACTTTTCCAGCAACCTAGCCCCTCCCCAGCCCTGCACACATCTCAGCTGAGGCATCTCCAGAGCCTGTACACAGCACTTGTACACATGTGCTCTGTGTACACACGTGTGTGTACCTGAGGAACCCATCTCCACAGTCTTGCTTCGGGGAGACCTGAGTTCTCTGCACCCATCGGGCAGGAGGGTGTTGTTTGGTTAGGTGAGCTCCTTTCATTTTGGGGTTTTGGAGGTGGAGACACCCCAGGTAGGCCTTCCCATTACCCGAGCGCTGGCCATGGCAACCACTGTGCTGCTGGCGGACTCCATGCCCGCCCTCTGGGCCACCGCCCTGCAGCCGGTGATTTCCGTGGCTCCAAACTCATCACATTACACACATACAAAAACAGAGAGCTTCTTGTATGCCAATCACATGTTGGCAGTGGTTTAAAAAAGAAAACAGACATCACTGACATATCAGACTGGCAAGCTGACATAAGAGAAAAATACCACGTCTCACATCCATTCGAGCATGTGAGTGGTATTCTGTGAACACTTTTTCCTTCTGCACATGTTAATTAATCCATTTATTAATCCAATGTTAAAACCAATTTCTGTTCTTGTTGCCCTGGAGTAACTGAAGAAAGGGCAACTGCGATGCTGTGAACTTGCTTGAACTAAATCTTTCCTATGAGAAGACAAAGGACCTGAACACTGTTCCCAGCTGTTGAGTGCTCTTGCCTCTGTGCAGAGGGCCAGGAAAGGTGCCCTGCCATGGCGGGGTGCTGCCAAGTCCAGCCACCCATCCCAGACACCAGACCCTAGCTTGCTGGGCTGTCTGCCACCCGGACTGTTCAGAGTCAGCCAGATGGGATTCACTAAGGAGAGTTCCCCATTAGGAAATCCCAGAGATCTAAGTAGCCCATGCCTTTAGCTTTTAGCCTGAAATAAAGTACACATTGCAGAAGGAAAGATAAAAAGACAAAGCATTTGCTGGCTGGGTGGTCAGTGTACATGCCACTGGCAGTCAGCTGAAGCCGTTTCCGAGCTTACCTGATGACAGGTCGTACAGTGCGGTGACAGAGGTGATGAACTGGCAGCAGAAGCGAGGGCTGGCGCTGAGTATCTGCCTCAGCGTCTGGACGGAGCCTGGCACCAGGCAGCAGTAGTCGTCCACGAGGGCCCGGGCCAGCCGCACGCAGTAGGCCACGGGCGTCCGCTGCAAGGAAGCCACAGGCCAGTAACTAGGGGTGCGGAGCGCCCACGCACGTGCAACCATGAACACGCGGTGAAGACCAGAACCGGCAGGACCCCTCCCAGGCAGGGAAGAAGATGTGACCGGCTTACTCGGAAGCAGGGACTGGCAAGCGAAAGCCTGCAGACCAAATCCTCCCTGCCACCTGCTTTTGTTTTATTGAAACACAGCCCTGCTCCTGTGCCACGAGGGCAGAGCTGAGCAGGGGTGACAGAGATCACAGGACCCGCAAAGCCTAGGAGGCTGACTGTCTTGCCCTTTACCTGAAAGGCCTGCTGAGCCCTGCTTTGACGTCTACTTGGGAAAAGTCGTTCTTGACTTCAAGTGGGGAAATGACCGTTTTTGTAACCCTACAGGTAAGACTCTAAAGGTAAAAATTAACAGTTGGTATCACTTTGACGTGCTTTAGGAGTCTGTGAACTGTCATGTGACTTACCGCAGCACTGTCTCAATTTTTCTTACAATCTTCTCCTAGTACAGGTTCCTACATCACCACCCTCTGGTCCTTTTCCCCTCCTGGTCAGATGCCAACCTGCAGCCACATTCAGCAGTTGCTCAGGATGCCATAGTTCCAGGGCTGAAACAGGGCCTGGGTGTCAGGGTGTCGGCAGGGTGTCAGGCCAGGCTGTTCATTTAGGCACTAAGCCAGCCATCCCTACACCTTTCCTCGGAGGAAGCTGCAGCGCGTGTCAAGGGGTGTCAAACCCTGACCCAAGCCACAAGACCCTTTCCCGTTAACATCTGCTTTCACTTTGCTAGAATGCCAGTACAACAGCACCACAAGAGATAAATGGAAAATCACAGGATGAATTTCAAGGCGTTAAACTTGACTTAAGCTAGGTTGCCAAGGGATAAAGGTTATCTCGAGGTTAAAGACAACACGAGAGATGAGTTCAGGGGCCCTAGAAATCAGAATAGTGACAATTAAGGTACGTTTCACCAAGATTTACCTGTGTGCTACAGAGAACAATATGCATTTTTACTAGCCCAATGTTAAAGACGAATAAGATCATAGGAAAAAACATTGAGATAAATTTTTTAAAAACACAAATGTCATCAAGTCCTTGGGAATGAAGCAAGTTTGAGAAACTGAATGTGGTAAATTCTGTTAACTTAGCTGAGGACCACGGTAATAAAATTTTGAGTTAATAATTACTCTAAATGGATTAGGAATTTTTCAACAACTTTGAGTAACAAAAAAGCAAAACAAAATAGATCTTCCAAAAAACTACCCAACACACAATCTACTACTCATGTACAGAGTTGGCTCCAGGCGTGTCCGACTCTTTGTGACCCCATGGACTGTAGCCTGCCAGGCTCCTCTGTCCATTGGATTCTCCAGGCAAGAATACGGCAGTGGGTTGCCATTTCCTCCTTCAGGGGATCTTTCCGACCCAGGGATCGAACCCGTGTCTCTTATGTCTCCTGCATCTGCAGGCGGGTTTACCTTATTTCCCCTTAGATATTTAAAAATACTCTAGAAGGCTTCTATGTCCACATCCATTAGAAGAGCAATCAACTTAGAAGTGGCACTCTGGAACAACTCATAGGCTTACTGATCTATAAAAAACAAGAATACTGAAGTGGGTTGCCACTTCGTTCTCCAGGGGATATTCCCCACCCAGGGATCAAATGTGAGTTTCCTGCATCTCCTATACCGGCAGGTGGATTTTTTTTTTTTTTTACTGAAGGATAATTAATGTACAGAATTTTGTTGTTTTCTGTGGATTCTTTAACATAGGGAAAAAAATTCTCTAGAAACCAAAGTGAAAGTGAAAGTCGCTCAGTCACCTCTGACTCTTTGCAACCCCATGGACTGTATAGTCCCTGGAATTCTCCAGGCTAGAATATTGGAGTGGGTAGCCTTTTCCTTCTCCAGAGGATCTTCCAAACCCAGGGATTGAACCCAGGTCTCCTGCATGGCGGGTGGATTCTTTACCAGCTGAGCCACAAGGTAAACCAGAGACTACTGGAGTGGGTAGCCTATCCCTTCTCCAGGGGATCTTCCCGACCCAGAAATCGAACCGGGGTCTCCTGCATGCAGGCAAATTCTTTACCAACTGAGCTATGAGAGAAACATCTTCAGAGACTTGCAGAAGTACCTGGAGCCAGGACGCTGCACACTCCAACACTGGGATTCGACACACAGCCACTGCCATAGAGACAAGTTTTCCCAACAAGCTCATCCGGCTGTCATCCGCTTTGTTCCCTTGGGGACTGAAAAGGGATGAAAAAATAATCTGCCGGACAGAGTCCTTGGTTTGCTCCTGGAAATAATTGCACATGATTTCAAGAAGTTGGAGCTCCTGCAGTGAATTTAATCTCTGTAAAACAAATCCGGGAGAAGCGGGGAGAAACGAAGCGTATTAATTAATTCACACGGTAAGAAAACACACTATTTTCCCCCAGGGAACTTTTCACCTCCCTAAAGCCCGGGTGCCACGGAGTAGAACTCGATTGTTAAACGTAGGGAAATGTCCCTCTGCGTCATTATGCATCACCCTGTGGGATTCACGGTGACCTACGGTCTCTTCCTTTAACAAAACCTTGGAGACGCAGGGCTCACACACCCCCAAGACGGGCAAATTGGCCGTTGCTGAAAGAACCAGGCCAAGGGCTAGGACGGAGCCGCTGCTGCGAAGGGAGCTCGCGGTGCGGTCGACGCTTGTCACCGGGAAGAAGGGAGCCGGGGTTCACGGATCGGGGCGGGGGGCCTGCCGGCCGCCCGGCGCACCTTGGGCTGCGCGCCGCGCTCCTTGGGCACCTGGAACACGAACTCCTCGAGCAGCTCCACGGGGCCCTTGTCCACGATGGGCAGCGGCGCGCTCTGCAGCTGGCTGCTGAAATAGATGTCCAGGTGGTACAGCACCTCCTTGGCGGCGCTCAGCGCGTCGCGGCGCAGCAGCGAGTGGCGGATGTCGCTCATGGTGCAGCCGCGGCGGCCAGGTCGCCGGGAGCGCCGACGGACTTCCGCTCCGGGGCCCCCGCGGACGCGACAGCCGCCGCCGCCGCCGCCGCCGCCGAGACAAAGAGGCCGCGGCCCGGCCTCCGTCCGCCGACCCGGGGCCTGCGCCGCGGCACCCGCCCGCCCTCCGCCGCCGCCCGCTCGGGCCCGTTCAGGGGGCCATCGCTGACCCCGCCGGCAGCCGGCGGGCGCCCCAGCTGCACGTCGACAGCGCCACCGACAGCCCTGTGAACCAGACGCCGCGGGGCCGCGCTGCAGCGGAGTCGGAGCGCGGCGACGGCGGCCCGCAGGGGCCAAGCGCGGGCGGCGGCGAGGGCCCGCCCTCGGGGAGCGCGCCCCCTAGCGGCCCGGCCCGCGGGAACGGAAGCGGAGGCCCCGCCCACCCTGACCCCGCCCCTGCCGAGGGGGAGCCACACCTCCCCACCCCCCGGCGAAGGCTCCCGGGGCCTGGTGCCCCCCACCCACGCCCCAGAGACCCTCCCGGAGCTCCCCTCGCTTTCTCCACGCGGCGTTCAAAGCTTGCGCATCTGATTTTACCGAGCTTTTCCAAGGACAGGGTGGTGGTGCAGGGCCCTGGCTCAGGCCTCAGCCATTTATTCAAGATTGAATCTAGTCTTAACTCACGGGGCTGCAGTGACGCGGAATGATACCTCCTACCCCGGAGTTCCTATTCCCCAGTGCCCTCTGGAGTGGCCCCGTCTGCCTGGAAGGGCCACAGGGAACCAGTATCCTGCTCCTGAAGACTAAGATCTGAAAATCTAAAAGCCCTCAGCACTTTCTGTGAATCTTTTTCCCTGCGTTCATCTTTCTGCAATGAATTAACTGGGGCTTAGTTTGGGGTTTTAAAAATAGGGCAGAAATGACTTGAATGTGGCCACAAGAGGCCAGTTGAGGGCAGGCAAGAGGCCACAGGGATGTGCTTCCTGTAAAAGGCCCATCCTAGCCTGCAGGTGGGTCAAGGTGAGGATGCTGGATGTGGGTCAGGACTTAAAAAAAAAAAAAGCCATGGTCTTTCCCTGGGAAAGATGGAAAGGATCAAAGAGGCTGCATCCAGGGACAATTCCAAATTACAGGGACCCTCCTGCACATCGGTGGACACAGCCATAAGGCCCCTCCCATCTAGGTGCCCAGCCTGAGACCAAGGTCAAGAGGAACCTCTGAGAAGTCACCTTTGAGTCCCTTGGCACCAGGATTTCAGAGATGCTCTGTTCAGCCAGCTGACTGAACAGAGGATAAAAGGGCTTATTAGCAGGGTACCTGGCAAGGATTAGACACCCAGCAAATACTAATTTCCCCTCCTCTCCTTAACCACTGAAAGCCAACTCATAAACACAGCAGAAACCAGAAAAACAAATAGACCAACGCTTACAACGTACCCATGTGTATAAATAAATGTAACTGTATTTGAAAGGCAGCAGCACTCTTCCCAGCCCTATTTCTCCTTTCTCTCGTAACATGCAGTAGCAGGTAGAAAGATCTCCCGAAGGTTGCTCCAAAGCCCATGCGAGTGGATGTTCCGGTAGGCCTGGGGCTCCGCTGCTGGGGGCCTGGCCACGTGGGGACAGTGCTGGCACCAGGCTCGGTCGCCTTTGTACCACTCGTTAGTGGTCTGGTTGGTGGCGGCCAGGTACAGACAGAAGCACAGATAGCCCCCCAGGAGGAAGCTCAGCACCACGACAAAGCCCACCAGGAAGACGATCCTTGGGAAGGTCAGGAACAGGTACTGGGGACAAAGAAGCATCACGTTAGACAGCCAGGCTGTGACCCAAGTCAGGGTCACCCCACCAGCCAGGGTCTTGTCCACACACATGGCGGAGCTGCCTCCCCAGCTCCCCAATCTCTGACCCACTGAAGACAATCAGAAACACAAATGGCACAGACAGCCCAGGAGGAAATCCTGGCGTGTGTAAGAACGTCATATGGGATAAACGGAGTGCGGACATTGAGGAAAAGGGGAAGGACACTCGGGAAATGGTGTTATGCCAGGTGGCTATGCAGAAAATAAACAAAAATAAATGCAGATCTTAGTTCATACATCAACACAAAGTCCAGACAGACAGAAGAGATCAGTCTCTCTCTGAAAACAATATGACCACAGAAATACATGTATAAGGGTATTCACTGTAACATCAGCCCCTCTTCCCAAAAGAAACAGGTTAAATGTCCATCCAGGAGGTAGAACAAAACTCTGGGATAGTTACGCTATGGAACAATAAGGAGCCATTAAAGTGAGGTCAATGTTTGTGCATTAATTTGGAAAAGATGCTGGAAATATATTGCCCAATGAGAAAGACAAAATGCAAAAATCACCATGGAATCCTGTTTGTGTAAAAATAAAGCTAACTCTGTGAAGGTGTATGGCTATATAAAACAGATTCAGGGGGGAAAAAGCCTGAAATAAACAACAAACTATAAAGGCGTTTGCCTCTGGAGAGTGAAATTGTTGGGAGAGAAATAATTTCCAGTTTATATTTTATTTTTGTCCAATATAGTTCAAATTTTCTTTTCACTCCTAGCTTTATAGAGAGATAACTGACAAATAACATTGTGAAAGTTTAAGGTGTAACAATGTAATATACAACATAATGATTATCTATATTATACTGGTGAAACGATCACAGTAATGTTAGTTAACACATCAGTCACCTCCTATAGTTATAATGTGTTATCCTAGTATCAAATAGATAAATAGAGAGCATAACACACACACAAAAACACCCTAAAATGGACTTATCATACAATCCACAATCACACTGAATACCTATTTTCATACAGCAGCTTATAAATGGAAGTTCATAGCAGCCTCATCAGTAACAGTCCAAAACTGGAAATTATCCAAATGTCCCTCAAAGGGTAACTGATTAAACAAACTGACCCATCCACACCATAGAATATGGTGTGGCAGTAAGAAGGAATGAACTACTGATACAGGGAAACACCTGGATGGATCTCAAAGAAACTGTGGTGAGTGGAAAAAACCAACCCCAAACTGCTACTGTGGGGTTCCATGGAGGTAACAATCACGAAATAACGTAATGATAGACAGGACAGGTGGGTGGGAGCTGGGCGTTAGGGATGTGGGGAAGAGGCTGTGGGGATCAGGGGTACCACCGAGCGTCTGCAGTGATGGACAGAAGACCACCTTGACTGCAGTGGCTGTTCTGCAAACAGCCCGCAATGCAGTTACCTGAACAAGAAAGACAGTGTCGACAACCTGCAAGTGGCCAAGGTCATCGACGTAGGTCTGCAGGTACACGTCTGACATCACCACCAGCCGGACCAGGAACACGGTGCTCACCACGGCCATGGTGGCAGCCGAGGCCGTCAGCGTGAAGAGGTAGGAGAGGAAGTACCGGGTGTTCCAGGCCCCGATGCAGTTGTTCACCCACACACAGTGATGGTCAAACCGGTGCACACACCGGTTACACACACCTGCACAGCAACAGGGGAGCCACAACCCTGCGTCGATCCTTGGTAACAACACCAGGCACACCTCCCGAGAACGCGACACACGGACACGAGCTGAAGGCTGGGGGAAACGGCAGCTGCCGCCACGTTTTCAGAACCTCGGTGTAAATACAGGGGCCAATGCAGTAGCCACGTGTGGGGACCGAGGCCTTGAAACACGGCTACAAGAACCACCTGAAGGAATACTTGTTGACAGTGATAAATTCACACTTGTTTTCCAATTTATGCGATGCTCCTTTGAGTTCAATGTGAGTTAACACTGAGGTGACACAGTACTTAGTGAACTCACTTTATTTAGATATAATTTTAAAACTGATGCTTCCGCTTAAAAGTCACATCAGTTTTTTGGATAAAGATGAATCATCACGTCAATGTAGATGTGGATATTAAAGGAAAAGGACGTTTTGGTACTGACTCAGTCACTGAAAAACTATTACCAATGTCTAGAAGAGCTTGGGTATATGAATCAGTTCTTCCAACTATAAATTTTAAGAACTCTAAATACACATCAAGAATGTCCAATAAAAAATTGATGTTTACTGACTGAGATGTACCAGTGATGTAAAAAACACAATTAATTCCAAGGAATTAGTATGAAAAGGGAACATAAACAATCCACGAGTGATATTTTTATTTTTTCTATTGATTACGCGTTAAGATGGCGTTTTAGGTATGTTAGGTTAAATGAAACACATATTAATTTTGTCCATTTCTTGTTTACTTTTGCAATGCGGCTACTGGAAAATTTAAAATCCCCTACACTGCTCACAGGACGCTCCTGTTGGACAGCAGCGATCCAGTATCTCGGGCATGCCCTGAGAGTAGGCTCTGCCAGGACTCAAGTCAGCAAACGCAACATCCCACAGAAGCATCTCTTGGGCAGCAAGCCCAGCCAACAAGGACAGGCTGTCGGACCCAGAGCTGAAGGCTGCTCACGAGAACACAAGGCTTCACCCCCAGGTATGTTAAAGAAACCATGATCAGGTCCCTACCGGCAGTGGCCGCTTCTACATGTATGTAACATTCTCTGACAGACAGAACCCACTTGTCTGCGGGGCGAGGGCGGAGCTGGAGGCCAAGGCCAGACTTACTGCAGTGCTTGGACCGCGCCGGTTTCCTTAAATCACAAGTAGGGCACCTCACGTTCTTTGGGAACATCACTCCATCGAATTCATAAACTTGAAGGAACAGTAACTCATTTGCTTTTGTTATGGTGCCTGAAAAAAGGAAGCACACGTTGTCAGTTTTGAGCTACACAGTCGACTGGGTGTTCAAGCAATCTGTCCTGGCAAAATACAACCAACATTGCTATGTTTAGTATTCCAAATAATTTATTTTTTAAATTAACAGCTTTATTGAGATACAGTTCATAAAACCAACTGACTTGTTTGTAGTGTGCCATTCGGTGGTTTTTACACTCACAGAGTTGCACAACCATCACAAGCAGCGTTAGAACATTTGCATCACCCCAACAAGAAACCCTTTAACAGTCACTCTTCACTTCTCTCTAGTCCCACGGCCCCTGGCAACCACTAATCTACTTTCTGTCTCTATGGATTTGCCTTTTTTGAACACTTCCTATAAATGGAATCATACAATATGTGGTCTTTTTTTACCTGGCTTCTTTCAGTGAGCATAATGTTTTCAAGGTTTTTCCACGTTACAGCATGTATAAGTACTTATTCCTCCTTATGGCTGAGTAACATTCCACTGAAGAAGTATATCTCATTTTATCTATTCATTAGTTAGTGCACCTTTAGTCTTTCAAAAATAGAAGTTAAAATAAAAAAAATACCCAGCAAGTATCCAGCAAAAAACAGTGTAATAATATCAGACAGAGGAGCCTTGAGAACAGTGCATTACTAGTAACAGAGAGGCTCATTTAGAAAAAAGAATCCAGAGATAATACTAATTCTAAACTTAAATACTCCTGAGTATATATAACTATTATACACACATAAATATTTAACAGCTTCAAAATATGTGAAGAAAAAAATCTGTCAAACCTACCATTAGAATGAGATCACATACTCTCTGACTAATCAATCAAAAAAACTTAGTACGAATATAAAAGATCTCAACATAATTAACATCTTCATCTAATGGGCTTAAACAGTTGCCTGTATCTAAGAACTAGACGATATATACTCTTTAAGAAAACATGGATTATTTATAGAAACTGACCACATACCTGGGCATAATGCAAATATCACTAACCATTTTAAAAGAAAATGTATCATACAGACTGAAAGCTCTGTACATAATACAATTAAGTGAAAGTGTCAAAAAATAAAAGTGTATCGCAATTTTTAAATAGTTTTAAATAATCTGTGAGGCAAAGAAGCAAAAAATAAAGTTAAAAAAAAAGAAAGCACACCTGTGTGCGTGAAGAAGGACAAAAATAAAATTAGAAAACACTCAAACGGAAAGATCAGGCTTCCCTGGCAACTCAGTAAAGAATATGCCTGCCAGTGCAGGAGACACGGGTTCGATCCCTGGTCTGGGAAGATCCCACATGCCTCAAAGGCAACGAAGCCCGTGCACCACAACTATTGAGCCTGTGCTCTAGAGCCCAGGAACCGCAACCACTGACGCCCACGGGCCCTAGAGCCTGTGCTCAGCAACAAGAGAAGCCCGCGCACCACGACGAAGAGGAGTCCTCACTCGTCACGAGAGAAGAGCCCGAGTAGCACCAGAGACTCCGCACTGCCATAAATAAATAAATACAATTTAAAACACACAAACCTGAAAGTTCATGCACACCTTACATACCAACTCTTCTGCAAAGCCCTGAGAGGGATCACTACTTGTTTGTAATACTGTCAACGAGTCTGACAGTTGAGCTGTCACCAGTTTCTATACTAAGAGCCTCAACTTACCAGGGTTGGTTACACAACTTAGGGTGAAAAAAAGCAGGTTTACAATCAGCAGCAGATAAGGCAGAAAAAGGTAATACAAAGAGAACTCCAGCTGTTGACAGAGGCCGAAAATTTCCCAGGTGTACTCGGTATAAACCATCCCTTGCAGGATGAGATGCAGGACAACAAAGGTGTAGTTTCTGAAAGAAACAGGTAGATGGCTTGTCACAGGGGCTTCCTGTGAAAACTGGTGCATGCTATGGAATTAAAAGATGCTTACTGCTTGGAGGAAAAGCTATGACCAACCTGGACAGCGTATTCAAAAGCAGAGACATTACTTTGCCAACAAAGGTCCGTCTAGTCAAAGCTATGGTTTTTCCAGGAGTCATGTATGGATGCGAGAATTGGACTATAAAGAAATCTGAGTGCTGAAGAATTGATGCTTTTGAACTGTGGTGTTGGAGAAGACTCTTGAGAGTCCCTTGGACTGCAAGGAGATCCAACCAGTCCATCCTAAAGGAGCTCAGTCCTGAATATTCATTGGAAGGACTGATGCTGAAGCTGAAACTTCAATACTGTGGCCACCTGATGCGAAGAACTGACTCATTGGAAAAGACCCTGATGCTGGGAAAGATTGAAGGCAGGAGGAGAAGGGGACAACAGACAATGAGATGGTTGGATGGCATCACCAACTCGATGGACATGAGTTTGAGCAAGCTCCGGGAGTTGGTAACAGACAGGGAAGCCTGGCGTGCTGCAGTCCATGGGGTCGCAGAGTCAGACACAACTGAGCAACTGAACTGAACTGATGCTATGGAAAGTGAACCAAGGGACACCACTTCTTCTGGGCTTGAGTAAGAGTAATCATTGAAACCTTTCACCTACTGCCTACCACACAGCAAGGATTCAATAAATCTTATCAATTATCATCATCATCTTTGTTGGGAATTGAGGTCTCAATATTAGATACATTTCTTTTTATAGAAATCCGTGTCAATATTTTCTCTTTCTTTAAATATTTCTATTTAAAATTAGGTATGTTGAAACCCCAAAGATATAAGGCAGATTATCCATGAGTAGAGGGTCTGAACCCAGGAGTCTTGATCCCTCCAGCATCGTGCCCCCTAACACACTGGAAACAAACAAGGAACCTCCTGAAGCCAGAGGACAGCAACAGCTAACAAGCTAAACAGGATAGAAAATACTACTAACACTTAAAACTCTGAAATAGGAATACCTTGTATGGAAGAGGTAATGAAGCACGCTTAGCATGGCTCTCTGAAGACATTCTGGAATTATATATGAAAATACCTAAAACAAAAAAGAAGGCTTCAGTTTCATTTCTCGTTATCCACCCCCAACTCCTAAACAAATTAGATGCTTCACTTTCACCCTGCAATACTGGTAATATTAAGGCATGTTTCTTCTATTGGGCAGAGAACTGATCTAAGTGAGAACAGAGGAGGGCTTCCTGCAGCAGGCCTTCCTTTGATGCCCACTCCTCCGTTTCTACCCTGACCTCACACAAGGCACCAACTGGAGGTCTTCAGGCAAAGGGGGGTGAGCAAAGGGGCTGGATCAGGTGATGCTAATGTGAACTGCTAACAAAACCTTTCCCTGCCCTGCGTTCAATCCGAAGTCCCAGAGTCCACTGGGCATTAGCCTGGGTCCCTCCCAGCCAACTCCCTCCCAAGGCGCTTCACCCCAACTCTGCTCACTCTGATCCCTGGAGTGTGGGTAGCCTGATATTCGGCTTTCTGTTCACACAAGCCCCAGTTTCACCCATCAGGGCCCTCCAGGCATACACTTCTCACATTCATGCCCAATTACAGGCATCAAATCCAGGGAAACAGCCAGTCTTGAGAATGATAGCTTTGGAATATACCACAACTGCCATAAGTAAAAGAACAAGTGAACGAACAAATAAAAATGGCATCACCTTTTCGTTCTGATGGAAAACTGGCGAGCCTTTCGTGTGTGTGTGTGCGCGTGTGTACTCAGTCGTGTTCAACTCTTTGTGACCACATGAACTGTAGCCCATCAGGCTCCTCTGTCCATGGGATTTCCCAGGCAAGAACGCTGGAGTGGGTTGCCATGCCCTCCTCCAAGGGATCTTCCTGACCCAGGGGTTGAACCCGCGTCTCTTTTGTCTCCTGCACTGGCAGGCAGGTTCTTCACCACTAGCGCCCCGAGAAGCCCAAGCCTTTTAGACCGGTGGTATTCAAGTGGTCTCCAATCATCACTGTTACCTGTGCTCCTCTGCTGATCAGGCCTTGCAAGTAATGGGTTTTCGAGCCTATGCAGATCATCACAAAACCAAGCAGCACCAAAGCCAGGTAGAGCAAGAAGAGAACCAGAAAGTCCATCCTGGGGCTATGAAAAAACACAAACAGTGTGACTGCTACTGAGGGATGTATTCTAACACATATTCGCAGACACTGATTCCCTAAGTGGCTCCTCAAACAGAATTCTTCAGCCTTCTAGCACAAACTGCCTCTCAGTGGGGCTACTCGCCTGGTCATCCTTCAAGAGTTTCCTAATCAAACCACTGTGGTCTGTCTTGTGGCATTTCCTGCCTGCAAATCCCACAATCAGTGGGGGAGAATATGCAGAAAGCATCGGTCTTCCCTCAAATAGCACACTGATATGAAATGTACCCAAGAGAATCTGCTAACAATATTATTGGAAAGAGGGTCCAGCAGAGGAGGTCAGGGGCCAGGATCAGTAATGGCGTCTTACGAAGCAACCCTCCAGGCCAGTGACCCCAACAATCAGGGACCACCCTGGGGGACCAGAGTCAACAAACAGGCAGGCCTATATTAAGAAACTGGAAACGGTTACTCTGGGCCTTGGCAGATATGATTCTGGGCAGAACTTTCAACTGAGATAACCAAACTGGAAACTCTACACGACATAAGACAGAAGAAATAAAGAGCAGTAATTCTCACGAGGTGATTCGGGGTCCCCAGCCTACATATTTCTTTTATCTGGATAGCTTTCAGCCGACAGCTCTGGCGTTCCTCCTCCGAACATTCACTGAGAACTCAAACGGCATCTCCTCTTGCGCAGCGGCGTGCGCCTGGAGCAACGAGTGGCACCCAAAGCTACGGGAGACATGGTTCCCCTAGGAGGCTGGATCTGGCTGCAGAGACATCAATTCAACACACACGATATAATAGACTAGGAGTCAGGGGCGGACTCTACTGTGGGAAAGAATGTGAAAGTCAGAGGATGTTGTGCCCCCGCAGGGTGAATGGGAATTTTAAGATTTCGAGAGGGCAAAAAAGCTAATCGGGAAGAAATAACCCAAGAGACTTGGATCTTGGTGTTTATCCCTATACTTAAGGAGCCCACGCTGGGGACCCAACAGAAGGGCATTCCCGAGGCTACACTCCGTCCGAAGATCCCAGCAGCTCCGGCCATTTCCCCAGGAGCCAAAGCAGGGCGGGGGGGGGGGGGGGGGCGGGGTTAGAAAGATCGGAGGGAACACGGAGGGTGTCTGGGCGCCGGGCAGCCCCACACAACGGGAAAGGACTGGTCAGACGGGGAGACGTACGACCCTGCGCCAGCCCGGGTACCTAACACCCGAGCGGAGGCTGACTTACCGCCGGGATCTGCCAACAACCAGCTTTGCCCTGGCCGGCGCCTCCAGGGCGCGTCCCCAGACTTCCGGCGGACACGTGACGTCACATGCGACGCTATTGTTGGCCCGCTCGACTTCCGGCGGAAGTGCTTGCGGAAGGCCGCAGGGGCGGAGCTGTTTGTGGCGTTCTGCTCCCTTTGAGGCGTCTCTAGTTTCCCGATTGGGCACTTCCAGACCGACGACTGGAGGTCCAGTTTTGGAGAGCCGTTGTCAAAAATCTTACAAAAGACTGTCCCAGGCCTGGTGCGGGTGAGGACGCCGGTGTTGTGAAGCAAACCTAGCCACCCGCTGATCTGAGTAGAGCCCAGTCAGGGCTGGGCTCCCAGCCGTGCAGGGGCCGGGGCAGCCCAGGACAGGCACACCTTGGCGCTCGTACACTGTGTATTCGTGATGAACAGTTTGCTTTGCTTTCTGCCAGTTGCACCGTTTGGACTCGTCTGAACCTTTCCAGTGGCTTTGCTCCTGCTGTCTCAGAACAGCTCTGAACATCCTGCCCCTGGGTGGTTGAGGATTGTTTGACTCCAAATATGGACGATAAGAAGGAAGGTTGTTTAATGATAGTTGAACCTGGAGAGAGAAAAGCTGCTTCCAAACATAGCATTGAGAAGGCTCCTATGGGGTGTTCCTTTGCCCTGACACCTCAGAATCCGCTGAGACCGGTCTATTCTCGATGCCTCTGAAAACATGAGCCAGACCTATCCTCCCTTTGAGGGGAAATGTCTGTGATCTCCAAACATGGACATTAAAGCGCTTCTCTTTGCCTGTCTTTGCTATATACCCCCAGCTTATTGATTCTTCTTCTTTCCTTCTTTCTTTCTTTTTTTCTTTTTATAAAACTTCCCAAGCTGGTCACTTTCTGACACATTATGTGAAAGGCATTCATGAACTTGAGGACACAGAATCGAGAAACAAAACCCAAAAATCAGAAAATATGATAGCACCAGGGAGGTCTGTGGTTATGGATGGAGCCACATCAAGTGTGCGGAGTGGCTGGATTTCATCAGTGTTTTCTGTGGGCTCATCACCCTGCTGGTTAATTCTGAGCTGGTAGTTAAGTATTTTGATTAGCTTTCATCACTCATAAGCACCGAGTTTTATTTTTAACCCCATTCATTTTTCTTTAGATGGTTTCATTTGGGCCTCACTTTAAATCTTGGTTTGATTACTAGGGTATATTGTGCTGGACTGCTTTTCTTTCATTTTTTTAAATTTATGCAAGTAATACTATATTGTGTTCTCCTTGTAAAAGAGTCAAACTATACAGAACGAAAACTTCTCTTGACCACCACCCCTCCCAAATCTCAGTACTTTGACAGAATTAATCACTTATTTAGTGTATATCTTCCACAACTCTTTATACATTTACACATTGTTGTTTAGTCACCCAGTCATGTCCGACTGTTCGCAACCCCATAGACTGCAGCATGCCAGGCCTCTCTGTTCCTCACCATCTCCTGAAGTTTGCCCAAGTTCATGTCCATTGCATCAATGATGCCATCCAGCCATTTCATCCTCTGACCCCCTCTTCTATGTATTTATTAAACAAATAATGTATTGAGGGACTGGGAAGCCCAGGTGGTTCAGTGGTAAAGAATCTGCCGCCAAGCAGGAGACAAGAGATGTGAGTTCTATTCCTGGGTCGGGAAGATCCCCTGGAGAAGAAATGGCAACCCACTCCAGCATTCTTGCCTGGGAATTCCCATGGAGGGAGGAGCCTGGCAGGCTATATAGTCTATGGGGTCACGAAAAGTCGGACATGGCTTAGAAACTAAACAACAACAACAAATTGAGGGACATCCCTGGTGGTCCAGTGGTTGACAATCCACCTTCCAACGCAGAGGATGTGGGTTCAGTCCCTGGTAGGGGAACTAAGATCCAACATGCTGCAGGTCAACTGAGCCTGTACTCCATTTGCAATAAGAGAAGGCCAGTGCACTGCAACTGCAGAAAGCCTGTGTGCTGCAACGAAGACCCAGTGCAGCCAAAATAAAAATTTTAAACTATGATATATGGAATTTAGTAAGATGGTAACAATAACCTGGTGTACGAGACAGCAAAAGAGACACTGATGTATAGAACAGTCTTATGGACTCTGTGGGAGAGGGAGAGGGTGGGAAGATTTGGGAGAGTGACATTGAAACATGTAGAATATCATGTAAGAAACGAGTTGCCAGTCCAGGTTCGATGCGGGATACTGGATGCTTGGGGCTGGTGCACTGGGACGACCCAGAGGGATGGTGTGGGGAGGGAGGAGGGAGGAGGGTTCAGGATGGGGAACACATGTATGCCTGTGGCGGATTCATTTTGATATTTGGCAAAACTAATACAATTATGTAAAGTTTAAAAATAAAGTAAAATTAAAAAAAAAAAAGATAACAACAAAAAAAATTTTTAAACTATGTATTAAGAACCCAGATCCAACCAGTCCATTCTGAAGATCAGCCCTGGGATTTCTTTGGAAGGAATGATGCTAACGCTGAAACTCCAGTACTTTGGCCACTTCATGCGAAGAGTTGACTCATTGGAAAAGACTCTGATGCTGGGAAGGATTGGGGGCAGGAGGAAAAGGGGACGACAGAGGATGAGATGGCTGGATGGCATCACTGACTCGATGGACGTGAGTCTGAGTGAACTCCGGGAGTTGGTGATGGACAGGGAGGCCTGGCGTGCTATGATTCATGGGGTCGCAAAGAGTCAGACATGACTGAGTGACTGAACTGAACTGAATATGCCAGGGACTGTTTTAGGCACTGGGAACATAACACTAAAATGGAAAGATCCCTGAACTTCATAGTTTACATTGTAGTGTGTACATACTACTACTACCAAGTCGCGTCAGTCGTGTCCGACTCTGTGCGACCCCATAGACGGCAGCCCACCAGGCTCCCCTGTCCCTGGGATTCTCCAGGCAAGAACACTGGAGTGGGTTGCCATTGCCTTCTCCGAGTGTGTACATACAAATACATAATTTTTTGTTTACCAAAATAGCATTATTGTATACATAATGGTTCTACCTCTTGCTTGCTCTTTTTTTTTAACCCCAGAGTATGTCTTGGTGATCCTTTACACCACTACATAATCAGCTGCTATATTGTATTTACCTCACATGTACAATTCATTATTTGGCGGAGCCATAACATATCTGCCAAAGTCTCAAACTCTGTTGCCTACAGGGGATATGCAAGTAACAATACAATAAGGTGACAAAGTGGAGCAGGTGTGTTTTGTTCTAAACAGAAGTAGCTATTTACACAGACCAAAGGATTGTTAACTTGAATGTCAGTGTTTTAAGAATATTTGAAAACCTGGATCTTTATGACATAAATCTAATTTTTTAATATTTGCAACTAATTCAAGATTATGAAACAGTATTCAGGCTAAGCACAACATACCTGCAGGACAAATTTAGCCTAAGGGCCACCAATTTGCAACCTTAAATGTAACGGTCCTATTAAACATTTAGGTCAATTTCAGGTTTTGCTATTACAAACTGTGTTGCAGTGAAAATACATTTATGAAGTTCATTACACACAAGTAGGTATATTTTTCTAGGACAGCTACAGGAAGTAGAATTCCTGGGCCCCAGAATATATAGACATTGTTGTCGTTGTTATTGATGTTGTTCAGTTACTAAGTTGTGTCCGACTCTTTGCAACCCCATGCATTTTTAGTTTTAATAAATAGTATTAAATTGCTCTTCCACTTCAAATGTCTGAAAGAGCCTGTTTCTCCAAACCCTTGCAAGCATTTGAGAGATCAGGTCCTTTCTGTTTGTTGGTTTGGCCATGCCACAATGCTTGTGGAATCTTAGTTCCCCGACCAGGAATTGAACCCTTAACCCAGGCCATAGAAGTGGCCCACCAGGGAATTCCCAGATCAGCTCCTTTAATATATACATTTTGATGAGTTAAATGGCATTTTATTTATTTGTTCACCACACACTTAATGTAGCGCTTACTATGTTCCAGGTGCTGTTCTAAGTAGTTTAAAGTTTTTAAATATTTATCATTTAATTTTTATAGTAACTCTATGAGATAGTTCAGTTCAGTTCAGTTGCTCAGTCATGTCCCGACTCTTTGAAGCCCCCAAGGACTGCAGCATGCCTGGCTTTCCTGTGGAAGTTCAGGAGTCCATCACCCCAGGAGTCCTTCACCAACTCCCAGAGCTTGGTCAAACTCATGTCCATCGAGTCAGTGATGCCATCCAACCATCTCATCCTCTGTCGTCCCCTTCTCCTCCTACCTTCAATCTTTCCCAGCATCAGGGTCTTTTCCAATGAGTCAGTTCTTTGCATCAGGTGGCCAAAGTATTGGAGTTTCAGCCTCAGCATCAGTCCTTCCAATGAGTATTCAGGACTGATCTCCTTTAGGATGGACTGGTTGAACCTCCTTGCAGTCCAAGGGACTCTCAAGAGTCTTCTCCAACACCACAGTTCAAAAGCATCAATTCTTCGGCACTCAGCTTTCTTTATAGTCCAATTCTCACATCCATACATGACTACTGAAAAAACCATAGCTTTGACTAGACAGACCTTTGTTAGCAAAGTAATGTCTCTGCTTTTGAATATGCTGTCTAGGTTGGTCATAGCTTTTCTTCCAAGGCGCAAGCTCTCATACTTACTATGAATTAAGTATTATTATTATACCACTTTTATAGATGAGGAAATGGAGGCCTAGAGAAGTTAAACTGTTAAACTAGAGTTAAAATGTTAACAATAGAGTTAACTGTTAAATAGAGTTAAACAATAGAGTTAAAATGTTAAACAATAGAGCTAAACAATAGAGTTAAAATGTATGAGAACCATGATTCAAACCCAGGCCATTGGGCTAAAGAATCAGTGTGCTCTATTGCTGTGCTGGGCTGTCTTAGTTACAATTGGCTGGCTTCTAGCCATGCTGAGCATCACTAGACATTTAAGTTGCTTCCATGTCTTTTCTGTTGTAAACAATGTGCCACAGTGAACATTGGGTTGCATGTATCCTTTCAAACCGTGGTTTTCTCTGGATATATGCCCAGGAATGGAGTTTCTGAATCACAGGGTAGCTCTAGTTTTGGTTTTTTGTGGAAGCTCCATACTGTTCCCCATAGTGGCAGCACCAATTTACATTCTCATCCCCAGTGTAAGAGTGTTCCTTTTTCTCCACACTGGCTCCAGCATTTATTATTTGTAGACTTTTTGATGGTGGCCATTCTGACCCGGGTGAGACGATATCTCATTGTAGTTTTGATCTGCATTTCTCTAATAATTAGTAATGTTGAGCGTCTTTTCATGCACCTCTTTGCCATCTATGTGTCTTCTTTGGAGAATAGGAGTGGGTCTTTATTGGTCTCAGCCAATCAGGATAATCCTATCTTCCTTATCACAGTAATTTTTCAAAATCAATTAGAATGAAGCTAGGATTCCTATTCAGTGGTGCCTCTTTTCCCTTGTGTGAGTGCGTGCTAAGTCGCTTCAGTTGTGTCTGACTCTTTGCAACCCCATGGACTATAGCCCACCAGGCTCCTCTGTCCATGGGATTCTCCAGGCAAGAGTACTGGAGAGGGTTGCCATGCCCTCCTCCAGAGGATCTTCCCAACCCAAGGATTGAACCCAAGTCTCTTGCATCTCCTCCGTTGGCAGGTTGATTCTTTATGCTTTTCCTCTACCTACGTAGTTTTAATTTTTATTCAAGGATATGACATAGTGAACTTAATCTAACCTTATCATTGAACATCTGTACCATTTCCTACTTTTTAGTATTATAGAGATTTACAAGTATTCATATGCAAAGGCTTTTTTTTCAGTTGAATTATTTTCTCAGGACATACATTTCAGTGATCAGTTTGTTCCTGAAACTCATGTGTTACTGGCATTTTATTTTTTCCTTCTCTTCTTCAAAATCTCCAATCATGAACCTTGACACAAGTTTACAAATAGCATATGAAAACACTGCCTGAAACCAAAAATTTAATTCAAGTGGATAGGAAGGAGTGTATCACCTTTAAAGCCTGTAGCAGAGAATCCCTCCTGGAGCATTCCGAAGCCCTCCTGTCAGCCCCTGAAACTGGACCTGTGGTGTCACTTTTTACCTGCTACGAGATCGGTTGACAGACTCAACTGCCTTGTATACCACCATCTCTTATCCCCAAGGGAATGACTGAAGCAGCAGTTGGAAATGAGGTACAGGACTTCATATTTGCCTTGCAAAGGCAAATATAGCACATGGTCCTTGTTTGCAAACAGTGATTTATTGGTCAGGGAGCATTTTACAGTGGAAGAATAAAGGGAAAAATTTAAAAGAACATAATGACAGTATTTTTGTTGGAGGGCAGGCATTGGTTCTGTATTTGCTTACTGTTGTATCAGTAGCAACTATTTTAGTGCCTCATTCACATGCGTGTCTGTGCGCTCAGTCGCTCGGTCATGTCTGAACTCTGCCCGCCAGGCTTCTGTGTCCATGGGATTTCCCAGGCAAGAATACTGGAGTGGGCTGCCATTTCCTTCTCTGGGGGATCTTCCTGACCCAGCGACTGAACCCATGTCTCTTGTGTTTCCTGCATTGGCGGGTGAATTCTTTACCACTGGTGCCACCTGGGAAGCCCCGCCTTGTTCATAATAGATTCTCAAATAAAATGTGTTGAACAAATGAAAGAATAAAGATGGATTCTATCCGAAGGAAAATCTATATCCTGGATAGCAACCAAAACAAAAATTCTTCTGCCCAGTAGGTTGGGCCATTACATGTCACCATTAAGCAGCTGGAAGATAACGTAGGTTTGGCCAACTTACACTTTCCAGTTGGCCTTGGCTACCTTGCTTGCTGCCCCTTAAGGTAAGTGAGTTCAGCTCCAAGGTCAAAAGGATTGTCAGGGCAGAACCTCCATTCCTGATTGTTTCTGAATGGTTTTGAGCCAGTGCCCTCTTCAGCTCTCCTCACCCCAAATGCTCTGTTACTCTGGTTACCAATCCTGCAGTTCACCATCAGCTGTGGTATCTCTCAAATGAGAGTGTATGTATACCTATACCTAAAAGTTATCAGATGTCCCTGCTGCTCCAGTGGTTAGGAATTCACCTGCCAATGCAGGGGGCCTAGGTTCGATCCCTAGTCAGGGATCCTCCATGCCGCAACCAAGAGTTCACATGCTGCAACTAAAGATTACACATACCGCAACTAAGACCTGGGGTAACCAAATAAATACTTTTTTAAAACAGAAGAAGATGATGAGCTCAGGAATCTGGCTTCCTGGGTTCCAGTCTCTTCTAGCTGTGTGGTTTTTATTTAACCTCTCTGAGCCTGTTTCCTCATCAGTTCAAGTAAGGATAAGAGACTACAAAGGTTGTTGTAAGGGTTAAATGAGATAATGAACGTGAAGGACATTCAGACAACATTGGCCACTCATATAGATGCAGTCCTCAAAGTTAGTGAATGTGATCAACACAGGAGAACAAAGTGGGAAGTATTTCTGACCTCTGTAAAGCTGTGGGGTATTAGAGTTCCTTTATGTAGCAAGTAGTAGTAAGCCCAACTGAAATGGAATTCAGCACGCAAAGGAGACTTGACCTCTGCCACTGGAATATCCAGAGACGGGACAGGCTTCAGGAATGGTTTGAACCAGCAGCTCAATGGCATCATCAAGGACAAAGGTCCTTTTTGTCCCTCACTCTGTCAGCTGAGTATCAGCTTCATCCTCAGACCAGCTTTCCTCTTGGGATGGCTGCCAGCTACATTTGGGTATTCACGCTTCCACATTCACTTCCACTGAGGGAGAGAGTAGGGAGGTTTACCCAGGTATTCCCAGTAGGAGTACTAAGATTCATCCTGCTTGGCTTGAGGCAGAGGCTAACTCCTGCACCCAGTTTGGAGGCTGGGAAAATGGACTTTGCCTTTTAGTGAGTTGAACAACACCGCCCCCACCCCCGCCTGCCCCCACCATCACTGAGGCTGCAGGGAGGATCAGTTTCTCCCAAATCATAGGGGCTGGCTGCTCAGGGGAGAGGAAGACTCCAGATGGAGACCTGGATAATACTAGAAAGTACTAGAAAGGGACATGCGTGCTGGGGAGACACTCAATACATGGGTACCTAATAAGGTGTCATATCTGGAATGAAAAGAGCAATGTGTTAAAAATGTCCCACCAATTAAGAATGAGCCCAGGATGAAGCATTTGAAAAAGAATAGATACACATATAACTGAATGACTGCTGTACACCTGAAACCAACACAACATTGTTAATCAACTATACTTCAAAATGAAATTAAAAGTTTAAAAAAAAAAAGAGTGAGCCCAGGGTGAGTGAAGTTGCACTGTGAGAACAGGAGATGCCTGGAGCGTAGCAGGAGCTCGCAGTGGACGCCCTTCATCTCCCAGACTCAAAGGCAAATCTATTAATAAAATTCCTCCCTGGCAAGCCGTCTCCTGGTGTAAGTTCAAGAAAACGAGTATTCAAAGGAAGAGGGAGGAAATTCTAGCCACAAAGCTGCAGCCTCACAGCCCTGCAAGGTCGCCCAGGACAGATGCGATTTCTTAGGAAGAGCAGGAGGGCGTAAAGAGAGAAGAGGCAGAGGCTCTCCAGCATCACGGGGGCAGCAGGGAAGGGGCCAGGAAAGACAGCCACGTTAGGATGGTCGACCCAGAGGGCCACGGAAGCCAACAGGCAGGCGGAAATGTTACCTCAGGTCTCCAGGAGGCGGGTGGGAGGGGCCTGGAATGAGCGTCTGGGAAGCAAGGTGCCCCCTGTCCTGGCACCAGGCTTCGTGGGCTCCTCTGGTCCCCAAGCCACCACGCAACTCCTCTTGCCATGGACGGAGCTCCAGAATCTGCAGGATTAGCAGTTTACAAACTCTGCAGTCTGGAGGAGGGGCACCCAGAGCCTGGCATTCCAAAGTGGTTCTGAACACTAGCCCGAAGCCTGGGGACCAGAGGGAGAGGCCCCTGGGATACACAGTTTGTTGTCTGTCACGCACCTGACACAGTGAGGTTGTGCAGCACCCTGACTGTCCTACTCTGATGGTGCTCCCAGGAGCGGTGAAGGGCGCCGAGAGAGCTGTGTGTACAGCTGAGAGGCGTTCAAGCTGGCCCAGAATCCAAGGTGCCAAAGGCAGCTTCTGCTGTTTCACCATAACTGGACTGAGCTTGGCTCCTGTGGCCCAGGTTCTGAGTTTGGGGACGGGGATGAGTCTGCTCCTCCTGAGCCTCCCTTCTCACCTGCTGCTCAAACTCTTACTTCTTTGGGGTGTGAAAGAGGCTCTTAGTCCAGGCAGTCTTAGTTCAGTCTTAGTTCAGGCAGTCCCACTCCAGAATTTATGGTTTAAACCATAAACTTTTGCAATTTTTTTTCCATTCCCGAATCCCCAACTTAGCGCGCACGCGCACACTCACACACACACACACACGAATAGTTTGTATTTCAGACCTTAGTTTTTTCAACAGATACACTAAAGTCTACTTAGCAGGCTGAAAGACCAAAAAGAGCTCTTTTAAGGCTAAATCTCCCACTGCCAGCCCCTCACACACACCCCAAGTTCCTAAAGCTGCCTTGACTACTGGGGGAAGAACAGCAGGAATAAGGGATGGGAAGGGCAACTCCTCCAAATTGCTACCACATTTCTTTAAGGATGGGTGTGGTCTTCTTCCTGGCAGAGCTGGAGGTGGTTTACCTCGACAAAGAAGGTAAAATAACTTTCAAGTGAGTAGAGAGGAAGCAAGACCAAGTGGAAAGGAACTCGAGAAAGACAAGGTGTGCCAGTGGGCTGACCTCACTTCTCCGGAGGAAGCAGGGACGTTGGGAGAGACTCCCGCCAGCACTTGGCTCACAGACCAGCTCTGCATGCATTGTCAGGCCAAGGCCTGTGCCAGGGGCTGAGCAGAGAGTCAAGCCTGCCTGGATCTGGACGTGATGGCTAATATTTTGTTCTCTACTGTTGTACCGCTAATGCTTCCTATGACATGGCTGTGGGATTTACAGTCCCAAATGCTGCTCATCACACTGCACTGCTCTCCAAAGGGCGACCCCAACAAGCCTCATCCTTAATTCACCCCAGATCCATGGGCAAGTAAGGCCCCAGCTTTTGGCCTGTTTGCCGCTAAGCCAACTCTCCTCCTCTGAACTTATTTTGAAACAGCTGTGGGAGCCAGCATTCCCAACTCTCTGGAGGCTGACTCCCCACCCCACCATCTTCCCCAGCACCCCAACATTTGCAAACTGCGTAGGAAAATGAGTGGCCTTGTCTGTAGTAGGGACAATGCCCTTTGCTCACCCCACGGCTTCCTCTGCCTGGGCACGGGGACAGTGACATCTCCCAGGCTCCTTTGAAGTTTGTCCTGGGCTTTGAAAAGCATGCAGAAGAAATGCAGGTCGCTTCTAGACCATGCCCTTAAAACATTCCTGCATAATCCTCTGGCAGTCTCTTCCCCTTCCATTGATATAATGGCTTTTACAGAAGTGACCACATGTTTAAGATGTTGGCATCACAAGATAGAAGGATCTGGAACCCGGCATCTTTTCCTGGAGGTAGCCCCCACCCCCGGCCCAGGAAATCCACTCAATCCACGCTGAACTGTAATGTAGGCAATAAATAAAACTTTATTCTGTTAAGCCCCTGGAACTGCAGGTCGTTTGGCACCACAGCCAGCACGCATCACCCTCATTAATACACTGGCCAAGTTGATGACCCCATGCTAGTCATCAAGCCTGCCCTCAAAATTCCATTATGACATCGGTCAATTTCAGCTCTCATGTCACGGGGATGGACAATCATCTGGACCAACCCCTCCGTCCCCTAGCAGGCTGTCACCTGCTCCCCTGCGTTTGTTAGCCAGGGTCCTACCGCACAGTGCTCATACACTCAGAGGGCTTCGGGTAGGAGTACATGATGTGATTGCAAGATATGAATTGCCCAGTCGGGCTCAGTGTCCTCAGTCCTGAGTGGCCGGATGTGTCGGGATAGACTTGGCCTGGAGAGAGGAAGACAACAGCCAATTTTAAACTGATGTCTGGGTCTTCCCAATCAATCTCTGCCTCCCCACATTTGCTCTCCTTGGCTGAGGCCACTTCCCCAACTCCTAACACATCCTGAATGAAGAGCCTCTTAAAGCATTCTGATGAAATTTTACTACGGCAATGAGTAATTTTGTTAGGGCTGCCATAAAAAATACCACAGACGGGGTGGCTTAAAGAATAGACATTTGTGTTCACACAGTTTTGAAGGCTGGAAAGTCTGAGGCCAAGGTGTCGGCAGAGCTGGTTTCTCCTGAAAGCCTCTGTCCTTGGCGCTGTGTCCTCCCATGGACTTTCGTCCCTGCACGTGAGTTCCTGGTCGTCCCTCTGTGCAGATGTCCTCTTCCTGTAGAGACACCAGTTAGATTGGGTTAGGGACCACTCTACCAGCCTCATTTGAAGTTAACCATCCCTTTTAAGACCTTATCAGCAAACACAGACACATTTTGGAGGTACAAGAGTAGGGAATTCAACATGTGAACTTGAGGGGACGAAATTCAGCCCATAACCAACTGGATTCATTTTGTGGTGTTTGCAGTCATGTTTGATAAAAGCCTCTTCTTATGGTGGAAGTCTGATCAACTACAACATACCCTTTTTAAAATAAAAGTTATTTATTTATTGGCTGTGCTGGGTCTTCGTTGCTGTGCGCGGGCTTTTTTAGTTATGGCGAGCAGGGGCTGCTCCCTGGTCGTCTTGTGCAGGCCTCTTATTGCTGTGGCTTCCCTTGCTGCGAAGCGCAGGCTCTAGGATGCGGGGGTTTCAGTGCTCGTGGCGTGTCGGCTCAATAGTTGTAGCTCAAGGGCCCCAGAGCTTGGGTTCGTTAGATGTGGCCCACCAGCTGAGTCTCTGGGGCATGTGGGATCTTCCTAGACCGGGGATCGAACCTGTGTCCTTTGCACTGCAAGACAGAGTCTTAACCACTGGACTACCAGGGAAGGCCCACAACGTGCTCTTGACAGGGAACCCGGGTTGGGCTGGATGTTTCCAAAATTTGCTAGAAGAAAAAATTAGGAGAAAATCTACACAACCTTGGGTTTGGGGATGGGTTTCTAGATACAACACCAAAAGCATAATATCCCCCCACCCCCAAATTTTAATAAACTGGATTTTATTCAAATTTAAAAGTTTGCACTGGGAATAACACTGTTAAGAGAATGAAAATACAAATTACCCACTGGAGAAAATATTTTAAATCACATATCAGATAAAAGACCTGTGTTCAAAATACACAGTGAAAAAACTCAACAATTACAAAAACTTTTTTTAAACAAACAAAATATATGAACATGCACCTCACCACAGAAGATACGCAGGTGGCAAAAAGTACGTGAAAATATATATATTTAGGGACAACTTCTAGATATTTACCCAACTGATTTATGTCTACACAGAAGCCTATATGTGAATGTTTATAATAGATTTATTAATAATCACCTAGAAGCAACCAAGATGTCCTTCATAGGTGAATGGATGGTGGTCCATCCATAAAATGGAATAATGTACAAAAATATAAAGGAATGAGCTATGAAGACACAAAAACATGGATGAATCTTAAATGTACATTACTAAATGAAAAAAAAAAGGCTATTTGATTTACATGACATTTATATGACAATCTGAAAAAGAGGTGGTAAAAAGATTAATGGTTACCCGAGCACTGAGGGAGCAGAAAGATTGACACAGGAGGGATATTTCAGGGCAATGACACTCCTCACGGTGGACACGTGACATTAAGCGTGTGTCAAAATCCATAGAACATTATAGCCCAAAGAGTGAACCTTAATGTATGCAAATTTTAAAAAGCATTTAGGGGACATCCCTGGTGGTCCAGTGGTTAAGACTCGGCACTCCCAATGCAGGGGACACGGGTTAGATCCCTGGTTAGGGAATTAAGATCCTGAGTGCTGCAGAGTATAACCAAAAAAAATTTTTTTTTTTCATTTAGTAAGTTAGGGCATCCCAAGATGAAATACAGAATGTGACCCACCAAAATCAAACTGTAGTATAAATGTATGAAATAACGTCAGTGAAAGGGATGAGGGGGAGAGATGCTGGCCTAACTAAACTGGGAAATAGTGGAGACTATATGAGAAGGCGCGTGCGATGCTCTGTCAGCTGAACGGGCCCAGAAGCAGGGATACCCCAGTAGCAACGAGCACATCCAGGTCTTGGTTTCTAACATCATTCTCCGAGAAAAGAAACCAGAGCTCCTGGGAGAAACAGGATTCTAGGGGTGATTCTAGGGGTGGGCTGAGCCTGGCCCGTGTTGTAGTACCAGGAATAAGACAGTGTAAAATATACACAATCTGAGCAACAAAATAAATAATGTAGTACTGGGTTATAAAACAAAGTATAAAGTAAAATATCCATGAGTCCATACTGATACAAGTGACTGAATGAGCAAACAGAGGAGAAGAAGTATGTCTCCCATACAGAAGAACCCCAGATACTTTATGTGGAGCACGACTCCCCACCTTGAAGTGACATCCTTCCAAAGAGGGCAGTATGCGGGGGTGGGCAGCGTTCCGTTCCAGCATATAGACAGACCACAATCTGTCTCTCCATTCGCCAGGAGATGGATGATTTAGATGGTTTCCAGTTTTTGGCTTCTGTGCATTGTGCTGCTATAAACATTCATGTCCAAGTCTTTTTTATTTTAATTTATTTTATTGACATATAGTTGAGAACGTTGTGTTAATTTCTGCTATACAGCACAGGGGTTCAGTTATACTAACACAGATTCTTCTTCATATTCTTTTCCATTACGGTTTATGACAGGATATTGAATATAGTGCCCTGTGCTATACAGTAGGGCCTGGTTGTTTATCCATTCTATATACAATAGTTTGCATCTGCTAATCCCAAAGCCCTAATCCATCCCTTCCCCTACCCCCACCTCCCTGTTGGCAACCAGTCTGTCCTGTATGTCTGTGAGTCTGTTCCTGTTTCTTAGGTGAGTGCATTTGTATCATATTTTAGATTCATATTTTGATATGCTTAGATCACATATGAGTGGTATCTTATGATATTTGCCTTTCTCTTTCTGACTTACTTCACTTAATATGATAATCTCTACATCCATCCGTGTTGGCGTATATGGCATTATTTCATGATTTTTTATGGCTGAGTAGTACCACATCTTCTTTATGTACTCATCTGTCAATGGATTTATGTCCATTGAATCCATATCTCTTGGGTAAATATATACCTAAGAGTGGGACGGGTGTCACTTGGAAAGTGTTCCGGATGTTCAGCTTTTCATGAAACTGTCAAACCGTATTCCGTAATGGTCGTACCATTTTACGTTCCCATCAGTGGTCTCAGGGAATCCATTCTTTTACCACGTAGAGAAACACCAGGTCGTTAATCAAGAGGACAAAAGAGCAGCCCAGGTGAATCAGCCATGTGACCGCCTTGGTTTATGTCCAGTTACCACGCAGCACAACAGTTTTCCAGCCTAACAGGCATTCGGAGCTGTGCTTGAGGATGAGTTCAGTTACAGCATCAGTCACTCTTCCACCAGGCTGCGGACACTCTTATTCACTCGTGGGTTGCTGGTTTTTTTTCCCAGTGAGGATATACTGTTGTCATCCAAGCAGAGTTTATAATGTACATGAGACTGGAGCACACACACTAGACCACATCCATGTCACACTCACACACACACTCACACACACACTCACACACTCACACACACACAGTAACTTGGAACACCTTTGGTTAAAGCAAACTCTGGAGAACATCCAGCTCGATCATGGTGACCTATCTGATCCCCATCCCCCACATCCTGAGAAAAGGATTTAAAAATCAACTTTTAATTCTAGAACAGTTTTAGGTTTGCAGAAAAGTTGGAATACAGTATGGAGTTCCCTCTTCCCCTGCACCCAACGTCCCCTATTGCTGTCATCTTACATTACTGTGGTCCATTTGTCACCACTGAAGAACTAGTGTTGATCCGTTACTATTAGCTAATTCAGATTCCCTTACTTTTCACCGTAAGTGCCTTCTCCATCCCAAGATTCCACGCTGCATCTAGTCACCAGGTCTCCAATCTGTGACAGCTTCTCAGGCTTTCCTTGTTTTTGATGACCTTGACCATTTTGAAGAGTCGGGTATTTTCAGAACGTCCTTCAATTGAGGTTTGCCTGAAGTTTCGCTCATAGGCAGACTGGTTACAGGTTTTGCAGAGGAAGACCACAGAGGCAAAGTGCCATTCTTGTCACATACAAAGGGTCCTTGCTATCAACCTGATTTTCCCCTGCTGGTGATGACCTTGACCACCTGACTGAGGTCATGTCCATCAGTTTTGTCCACCGTAAAGTACTGTCTCCCGGCCCTGCATTGGTCCTCTTTGGAAAGAAGTCGCCAAGTATAGCCCACACTTAAGGGTGGGAGTTCTTCTTTAAGGAGAAGTAGCTTGTCCAGGTGATTGTCTCTTTTCCTCACTTATTTAACTGATTATTTATATTAGTGTAAACTTGTTGATATTTATTTTTATATTTTAGATTACAACCCAAGTCTATATGATTTACATTCTTGCTCAGATTGTTCCAGTTTAGGCTACAGGAAGCCCTTTCCTTTGACTTCTGTGTCCCTTTGACAAACCCCATGGTGTGTGTGTGTGTGTGTGTGTGTGTGTTCACATGCGCATGCGTGTGTTTAGCATTTCCTTACTCTCTGGCACTAGAAGATGGTCCAGGCTCACCTCCTGTATTTCCCGCCCCAGCCCTGGAATCAGCCATTTCTCCAAGGAGCCTGGGCTCCTTGTTCTGGGCAGGGATCTTAGAAATCAAGCTGTCACACTGGATGCACTCATTGCTGAGGGGAACGTCCTTTCTTCTAAGCCCTCTCAGCTGACAGAGTCAGCAAACTTAGGTGCAGATACTAACCTCTGTGGGCTTCGCAGGTGGCTCAGTGGTAAAGAATCCACCGGCCATGGAGGAGACCAGGGTTCGATCCCTGGGCCGGGAAGATTCCCTGGAGGAGGAAATGGCAGCCCACTCCAGTATTCTTGCCTGGAGAATCCCATGGACAGAGGAGCCTGGTGGGCTGCTGTCCATGGGGTCACAAAGAGTCAGATCCAACTGAGCACTGCCACTGCCACTAAGCTATGTCCATGTGCATATCTATAAATGTTTCTGTCTGTTGTACGTTCATCTGCAACCTCCCACTACAACAGAGAGAAATCCGGCTCCCATGGTCTACTGACTTAATCGCTTAATGCCAATGTGCATGTATAGTGTGATTTCAGAATTGTTAACCTGCACCCTTGCAGGGACCAACTTTACCCACTAGAGCACGGTGTTATGCATGGTTCTCTTTGCCTTTTGTTTCACAGACTCCGCTCCTTTCCATAATTACTTAGGTCAGCATCTTTTCTCCCATCCCAAGCTCTTTTTCTGGCCTGAGTCTCCCCTTCTCCCGCCACTAAGCCTGGCCTTTGGGGCTCAGGCAGTGGTGTCCTCTGTGGGGATCAGATCACGCCTCAGTGAGTCTCAGTGTCCCCTCTGCCATCACTGGACTGAGTGAGCCACACACACCCCCCAAAACAGCCCAGCTGAATCCTCCTGACACACCTGCCAAGCTCTGCAGCCTCAGGGGTGGACCCAGCCCCAGGCCTAGCTCCGGTCAGTCTTGGCTCCTGCCTGGGGACCCCTGTGCAGACCCCCAGGACCGTGCAGCAGGAGCCGGCCACTCTGGGCGCTGGCCAAGCTGTCCAGCCATGCTGCTGGTCCGCCTGGTAACAGGGGCCTTCTCAGATTACTCGGAGGATCACTTTGCCTTAGAAACTCCAGCTGTCACCTCCAATGCATTAGTAACCAATGCCACGGCCCTGAGCAGCAGAGGGCTGGCAATAAGCAAGCGTCCCCAGGTGTCCCGCCAGCACCGTGCTCTGATCCCTAAGTCATTGCCGTCACCAGGGAGGAAGGTGAGCAAACCCGGAGGGAGGCGCGGTACCCAAGATTCTGGGACTGGTAGCCTGGGATGCCTCCCCTGGTGAGCCCTGTCGGGAGCCTGGATTTCTTGTTTCCGGGTGAAGGGGAAAGAGGGGAGCTCTGCATGGGTGGGAGAGGGCTTAGGTCAACCTGCAGGGTTGAGGATGCACTGGAGGGCTGGACACACCTCAAAAGCCCCGAGGGGTTTGAGTGCCAGCAGCCTCTTCGGCTCTGTGGCTCCCCAGGCTGGGTGTAGACAGGTTGGGAGCAAGCTGCTCTGGCCTCTGAGCAGCAGCCCCGCCGCAGGTCACTGGTCAGAGCCGGTGTGCACGTGGAAGGGGAGCAGCGCCTGGCTCCATCCAGTTTCCAGCCAGCCCGGCTTTGACCGTGCACGAGCTGGCTGCTGGACTCATGGGGCAAGAACTGATCTCAGGCCCCTCCAAGACCAAGGGATGCCCCCTCCCAACCTGGGCCCCGTGAACCCAGAGGTCCCTCGCTACCCCCGTGTGACAAGGTAAGCGTCCCTGAGGCTCCATGGCAGCACCACTGCCTGGCAGAGGAGGACCAGGGCCCCCGAGTGGGCTCGGGAGTGAGCCTGCCAGCCTCGGCGTATGGCAGCCCCACCCGACCCAGTGTGAGGAGTTCTCACACCGAGCCCTCTGGTGGCAGGTGATAGATCCCACTGGATGTCACTGGAGGCCTTTCCTCCCCAGTCCATGATACTCTTGGGGGCCTCCTCCCTGCCCCCAACTCCAAGAGTGTCTTGGGAGAGGCCAGCTCCTGGGAGACGGAGCCAACAGGAGCACAACACCCATAGGGTAGGTGGGAGGGCTGTCTAAACATCTTCAGAAGGCTGAGGGGGACCAAAACCAGGGCCTTCAAAAGCCAGCCCCCAGGGGTTCTTCTAAGCCAGGGTTAGAATTCCTTAGAACTACGGACTCTTCCCCAGAAACCTAAGCCTTTACATCATATCTTACCTACAGTTTCAGAGGCCATCCATGGATGCCTGTAAGAAATCCCTGCTCTCATCAGACATATGGAAAAACACACAGAGACTGTTCCATCCAGGGCAGTCACCCTTGCCACCCCCGATGCGTTTGTGTCTCCAGCCCACGCCACCATCTGCTTTCGGAGAACAGAGCTACCTCCCCTCCCCTGAGCCTGTCCTAGAGCCAGGAGCCCAGAGGACGACCCCCGCCCCCACCCCCGCTCCACCCCCGCGCCAGAGCAGCCATCTCATGGCTCCTCAAGAAGGTCAATTCAAAGGGCAAATAACCCCCGTAGTCAGCAGGAGTTTGTGAACTACCAAGGGCAAGTCCTTTTGTCACATCGAAACTGGTGAATTTCAGGCACAGTCGGGTCCAGGAGGTCAGGGGATATCCTAAGAACTGATGGTTCACACAGAGGCAGAGGAAGAACAGCGGCTCAGACTGGCACATGCGTTGAGTCTGAGCGGCATGCAGCCCCGCAGGCTAGGCCGCAAGGAATCCCCTGTGACCTCTCTCTCCTTCCTCCAGCTGCACGGCCGCCACTGCCATGCCGGCCACCAACCAGGGATGGCCGGAGGACTTCGGCTTCCGGCTGGGGGGCTCGGGTCCCTGCTTTGTACTGGATGTGGTGGAAGGGAGCAGCGCACACGCCGGGGGTCTGCGGCCCGGGGACCAGATCCTGGAGGTGGAGGGGCTGGCCGTGGCCGGCCTGAGCCGCGAGCGCCTAGTGCGCCTGGCCCGGCGCTGCCCGCGCGTGCCACCCAGCCTGGGCGTGCTCCCCGGCCCCATCGGCCGCCCCGGCGCGGGATCCGGCTGCGAGCCGCTGACCACAGCTTTACGCATCCCGCGCTCAAGCCGCGGCCTCTATCTGGGCCGCGAGTTGCTACGCCTGGCCGGCCGCAAGCGCCCAGACGCCGTGCACCGAGAGCGCAGGCGCAAAGCCCAGGAGTTCAGCCGCAAGGTAGGGCGCGCAGGGCGGGGCAGGGCCCTAAGGGACAGGCGGTCTGGGGTGGGGCTCTAGGGGCGCTGTTCTGAGGGGCTGGGCACTGTGGGCCCAGAGCGTCAGGAGCCGGGCAGGCCCTCCTCAGGCCAGGAGTGGGAGCCTGGCGCTAAGGAAGCTTCTAACGAAAGATTTATCAGAAATATAGTGATGCTCAAGCTTCCAGTCCTGTCCTTAATTTTCGTGATTTTTGTTTGCTTGATTTGTGGGAGTTGCTTTTCTTTTTCTTTTTTTAATTGAGGTAATACAGATATACAGTAAAGCACATTCATTAAGTGTACAGTTTAAGGAACTTTATATAGGCATACACCCTTGTAACCACCAGCCTGATCAAAATGTAGATGAGTAGAATACAGACAATAATATTGGTAGAAAGCAGAACATAGAATGATTCCTTCAACCCAGAGATTCTCTCCATCTCAATATGAAGCTCCGAGATTTCACGTATTAGAAGAGAGCAACTCTTAAGGACTCTGGGGGCAAGCGGGGCAGGAAGCGAATCCCTGCATTTTCAATGGATATTCATTGGCCAGAACTAATCACACCACTGCTCCCAAAGGATGCTGGGAAATGTGGTCTTCTGTGTGTCCAGGAAGGCGGGAAGACCTAGAAACACTGGTGGTGGTTTAGTCACTAAGTCGTGTCCGACACTTGCGGCCCCATGGACCCGCCAGGCTCCTCTGTTCATGGGATTATCCAGGCAAGAATACTGGAGTGGATTGCCATTTCCTTCTCCAGGGGATCGCCCGTCCCAACCGAGGAATCGAACCCAGGCCTCCTGCATTGCAGGCGGATTCTTTACCGACTGAGCTATAAGGAAGCCCCTAGAAACATTGGTGAGCCCTGGTGCCTTAATCAGAGAAGGCAATGGCAACCCACTCCGGTACTCTTGCCTGGAAAATCCCATGGACGGAGAGGCCTGGTGGGCTGCAGTCCATGGGGTCGAGAAGAGTCAGACCCGACTGAGCGCCTTCACTTTCACTTTTCACTTTCATGCATTGGAGAAGGAAATGGCAACCCACGCCAGTGTTCTTGCCTGGAGAATCCCAGGGACGGGGGAGCCTGGTGGGCTGCTGTCTATGGGGTCACACAGAGTCGGACACGACTGAAGCGACTTAGCAGCAGCAGCGGTGCTTCAATCTGTTCCAGCTGCCATAACCGAACTACCACGGACTGGGCGGTTTATAAGCAACAGGAATTTCCCTCTCACAGCTCTGGAGGCATGAGATTTGAGAACAGGTTGCCAACATGCTTGAGTGAGGGCCTGCTTGGGATTGCAAACTTCTGGTTTTGTCCTCACATGGTGAAAAGGGCAAGGGATCTCTTTGGGGCTCTTTTATTTATTTATTTATTTTTTTTCAAAAAAAGTTTTTTTTATGTGGACCATTTTTTTTTTAAGTCTTTATTGAATTCACAGTATTGTTTCTGTTTTCTGTTTTGGTTTTCTTTGGCCAAGAGGCATGTGGACTGTCTTACCTCCCCAACTAGGGATCAAGTCTGCACCCCCTGCACTGGAAGGTGAGGTCTTAACCACCAGACTGCAGCAAATCCCTGAGGCTCTTTTATAAGGGCACTAATTTCATTCATGAGACCTCCACCCTCATGACCTAGTCACCTCCCAACAGCCCAACCTCCTAATACCATCATCACCTGGACCATTAGATTTTCAACACACAAATTTTGGAGGTGGGGGGGACACAAACATTCAGACCATAGCAACTGGTAAAGTCTGCTGTGATCCCAGATGACTCACTGTAGACCCAAAAATCTGCCCCGGATTCCATCCAATCCCTGGGGAGTCAGAAGAGAGGTGATCAGAGCCCCCAGATGGGCAGAGTGGACTTGGTGAGGAAACAAAGTCAGGTTGTGGCCTAGGGAGGAATCTGACCAGCTGCCCAGGTCAGCTTCAGTGCATTTTCTGACAAGGGGGAACAGGGAGTGGTGGATTCTGGTTAGAGCTCGCCAAGCAGCTCCACAAATCCCCAGAAAAGACCACCTCCGGAAGATCAAGGGCAGCTGTGGAGCCCCCCCACCGGCTTCCGACAATCAGCTCTCGGGTTCTCGCCAACACTCTCCCTGCCCCAGTTTTTCCTCCTCGCAGAGCCTGATATTTAATAGAAAATCCATTAGTGTCCCGTGATGGTGCCTCATGCTTCGATGTAGGTTGAGAGCGTCTGGGTAATAGCTGACACCAAAACCGCGCTGTGGCGGGGCCCCAGGAGGGAGGAGCTATTTTTTCCTCTTTCTTACATAAAACATCTTTCCAGAGAGTCATGTTCTCCTTTGAATCGAGGCTGCAGCTGGCTTTGGCTTCAAAGCCACTGACCTCCCTGGGCCTGGTGGGTTCTGGAGGAGGGGGTGACTGGTGCTGCAGCCTGCCCCGCGCGCCTTGAGAACGGCCGGCCGCCTACAGCTCTTTGGTTCAGCTCTGTAAACGCTTCCTGAGCGCACCAGGCCCTGTGCTCAGCCTGGACAGGAGTAACGTGTCAGGTCTGCGTCTCGGGCCGAGGTCTCATCTGGTGAAGGAGATCCGGGGTGCAGTTGCTAGGACTCAGCCGTGCACAGAACGTGGCCTTGGCCTGGGTGCCCTCGAAGCCGCCTGCTAGTACCTGCTCACCCTCTGTGATGTCACCCTCTCTGGGAAGCCTTTCCTCACCCACCCGTGCTGCCATTTAGGAAGCAGTTGTATATACAATTCTGACGTTCAGGGGCAAACCACGAGCTGGAGATCATGCGCGATCAAGGGCCGTCTGGGGTCCTCGGCCAGATCAGTGGCATCAGGGAGCGCTTGTGGCAAGGGCTGGGGGGGATTGCAGCGGGTCAGCACAGTTGTATGAAAATAGCCAGGGTCGACACTCTGGACAGAAAGAAGAGGATGATAGGGTTGTGGAGTAAAGGGAGGAGTTTACTGATTTATTTATAGGTGGGGAGAGAAGTGAACAATTGGTATGAGCAAAAGGGAAGGAGGCAGTAGAGTCACTGAAGTCCATGCATTTTGCTGTTGTTGCTTACGGCCCTCTGACCGGCAAGGAGTGGGGACACAGCTGTGCACAGGACCAAGAGGGGAGCCTGCCATCACGCATTGTGGGAAACAAGTACGTGGACAAAGTGATGTTGTTGTTGTTCAGTCGCTCAGTCGTGTCTGACTCTTTGTGACCCCATGGACTGCAGCACACCAGGCTTCCATGTCCTTTACTATCTCCCAGAGTTTGCTCAAACTCACGTCCATTGAGTCTATGGACAATTCAATAAACTAGCTATTTCAGATGATGATCACTGAAGGGAAGAACTAAACAGGGAGATGAGAGAGTCTTGGGGGCCACTTGATCAAAGTGGTCAGAAACGCTCCTTGAGGAGGGAACTTTCAAGCTGAGAGCTGAGTGACAAGTAGGTGGCAGGAAGAGAGAGTGGGGACTCTGGTGACTCGGTGGCCTTGTGGGTTGGCCTTGCCCAGGAAGGGGGCCGGTTCTTCATCGTCTGAGAGTGGGGGGTGGAGGGGAAAGATGAGGGGCTTGTTGATACGTTTGGAGGTGAGTGGAAGGGATAATGAACAGCCCCGGCTCTGGCTGAAGTTGGGACCCACATGGGCCTAAGAGAGAAGCATGGCCACCTCCCGGGCTCGCCCAGTCACCCAGCCTCCCACCCCTGCTTCAGGGTCGGCTCAGGATGTCAGCACCCAGAGGCACCCCCAGACCCTCGACTAACAAGGCAGGGAATCTGCTGGAGTGTGGACAGACAGTGGTTAACTGCTCCATTTTAAAAGTAACAGTGCCAGACAGAAAAGCCCACATACTATAAGATTCCAGCCATGAGACATATTCAGTATAAGCAAATCCAAAGAAGCTGAAAAATAGATTAGTGGTTTCCCCAGGGCTGGGGAAGTGGGGAATGAGGAGTGACTGCTGAATGGGTGCAGGGTTTCCATTTGGGAGGATGAGAACGTCCTGGAACTGGAGAGTGGTGATGGTTATACCACATGGTGAATGTACTTAATGCCACTGACCTGTACATATTAAAATGGTTGCAGTGGTAAATTTTATCTTCAGTTCAGTTCAGTCGCTCAGTGGTGTCCGACTGTTTGCGACCCCATGGACTGCAGCACACCAGGCTTCCCTGTCCGTCACCAACTCCTGGAGTTTACTCAAACTCATGTCCATCGAGTCAGTGATGCAATCCGATCATCTCATCCTCTGTCATCCCCTTGTCCTCCTGCCTTCAATCTTTCCCAGCATCAGGGTCTTTTCCAATGAGTTCTTCGCATCAGGTGGCCAAAGTATTGGAGCTTCAGTTTCAGCATCAGTCCTTCCAATCAATATTCAGGACTGATTTCCTTTAGGATGGACTGGTTGGATCTCCCTCCAGTCCAAAGGACTCTCAAGAGTCTTCTCCAACACCACAGTTCAAAAGCATCAATTCTTGGACACTCAGCTTTCTTTATGGTCCAACTCTTACATCCATACATGACCGCTGGAAAAACCATAGCCTTGACTAGACAGACCTTTGCTGGCACGTAAAGTTTATGTTATGTGCATTTTTACAACGGTTAAAAAATAAAGAAGTAAAGGGAACAATGATAACATGCATGCCTTTTCCTGACTGTATAAGTCATATAAGCTCACTGCCTAAAAAATAAAATGGGAACCTAGGGACTTCCCTGGTGGTCCAGGGGTTAAGACTCTAAGCTTCCATGCAGGGGGCACAGGTTCGATCACTGGTCAGGGAACTAAGATCTCATATGCCAAGTGGACAAATTTAAAAAAAAAAAAAAAAGGAAAGCATTGACATAAAAATAATCAAAATCACTATGAACTTTACTGCATATTCCCTCTGCAGACCTGTGCATAATTATCTCTGATAAAAATGTAACACTGTGTGTTCTATTTGAAACCTTGCCTGTCTCTCACAAACATTTTCCATTATTTTATAACAGCTTTATCAAGATATATTCACATACCATACAAATTATTCATTTAAAGTGTGTTCAGTGGTTTTTAGTATATTCACAGAGCTGTGCAACCATTACCACAATTTTAGAACATTTTCATCATACCTAGAAGGGCTTCCAGGTGGTGCTAGTGGTAAAGAATCCACCTGCCAATGAAGGAGACACAGGTGAGGGTTTGATCCCTGCGTTGGAAAGATACCTTCGGGTGGGAAATGGCACCCACTCCAGTATTCTCGTCTGGAAAATTCCACAGGCAGAAGAGCCTGGCAGGCTACAGTCCATGGGGCTGCAAAGAGTCAGACACGACTGAGCATAATCATAATTACCCAGAAAGAAGGCCTGCACTCGTTAGCCATCACTCCTCATACCACGGTCTTTAAATAAAGACCTACAGCATCATTCTCTCCGACCAAATGGTACCACATTGCGTCAAACCTTAGACACTGTCCATTACCAGCCACCTAACCCATGACACGTGCTTCCTTATCTTCTTGTCACTTAATTTGTAGTTGGTGATAGAGGGCTTTTAGACTTATTTGGACATATTTAGTACAGGCAATGTATATAACTCTGTGGAAGTAATAATATAAGACCTATGACCAAATTCATACACGCACAGGAATGACAGCTAGCCACAGGGCACAAAGTGATCTCAGAGATGCTAAAATTTAAAACACAGGGACTTCCCCCAGTGGTCCAGTGGCTAAGACTCCACCTTTCAGCGCAGAGGGTATGAGTTTGATCCCTAGTCAGGGAATTAAAATCCCACATGCCCCACAGTTTGGAAAAAAAAAAAAAAAAGTGCTCACCCTGGAATCAATGGTACCCAATATTGCAGAGTATGGAGTGAACTTGGCTGCGAAACAACAGAAGTTGACTCTACTCACGTTGGCAGAAAAGAAATTTGGGGGAGGAACAGTTCATAGAGTCAGCACTGGAGACCTCCTCTTGTTCAGTTGCTAAGTGATGTCCAGTTCTTGGTGACTCCATGAGCTGCAGCACACCATAACTCCCTGTCCTTCCCTATCTCCTGGAGTTAGCTCAGACTCTTGTCCATCAAGTTGGTGATGCTATCCAACCATCTCATTCTCTGTCACCCGCTTCTCCTCGGCTTAGAACCAAGAAAGAATGTGCAACCTAGAGCACAACTGTCCTAATCAGCCTTCAGGATGAGTCCGCTCAGGGCGCACTACAGGGCTCTGTCACAGCCCTGCGTGCGCTCCATGTCTCCACATCTCCGCCTCATTCCTTCAAGAACCAAAGCCCTGGGCAACAGCCTCCAATTGCCCGAGGCTGCACCATTAGGACCAGGGTCTCGACTGCCACCTGATATGGGACTTCCTTCCATCTTGGCTGCATAGCCAAAGAAAGACAACTATCCCCCAAGTGGATGTGCTACAACTGTTTAGCCATAATGTCAGATATTTATACTACTTCCAACGTCTCAGTATCTCTTCACTCATACGTCATCGTGCGATTGTCAGGACTCGTTGAGGATACGTTCCCAGGTGCAGGATCGTGGGGTAAAATGACAGGTGCATTTTTAGGCTTTGGACACTGTCACTGAGCTGCCCATGTCCAGTGGTCATACAGAATCCTCTGAGCAGATGTGCTGTGTCCCACATCAGCTGCTTTGTACACAAAGGTGAAGAAAACAGATCCGGAGAGAGCATTAAGGGAGTCAGAATGCGGAGCGAGGCGTGTTCCGGGGCTATCTCGTGGAGCCAGAGCATTCTCTGTGTGATCTCTCGGCTCGCAGCATGGTGGAAGGGAGTAGAGTATTACAATAATAGTAACTAGCAATTACCGAGCGCCTGGCACGTGTTTAAGCTCACAGATCGATTCCTTTGATCCTCACAATAGTCAGTAGATGGGCCATCTCTGGGTTTGAGTCCTGACCCTACAGCCTTGGCCAGGTCACCTTACCTCTAGCGGCCTCAGTTCCCTTCGATAGAAATGAAGACGCTGGCCCAGCCCACCTCGTGGGGGCTGCTGTGGGGTCTGACGGGGTCTGGGTGAGGAGCGCACAGCGGGGCCCAGGCAGCACTGCCACGCCCGCTGTCCTGAGTGAGGGAGGGAGAGGGGGTACTGATTCCCCAGCATTCTACCCTGGGGCCCTCGGGCCACTCATCAGACCCCTCCCTGCAGGTGGATGAGACCTTGGGGGACCAGCCAACCGCCAAGGAGCAGGTGTTTGCTGCTCTGAAGCAGTTTGCGGCGGAGCAACGGGTGGACGAGCTGGTGTGGGCGCTCACCCTGGCGCTGCCCGCCGAGGCCCGCAGGCCCCTCCTGGAGAACCTCAGGTACTCATTCAGAGTTGGGATGGGTGGGCAGGGGTGTCTGTTCTCCTGCCTCCACCCCAGGTGCTGCTGCTGCTGTGTGGTCAGCCCCTGAGCTGGACCCCAAACACCCCATTGCCCCAAAACTAGGGTTTTGTGTCAGTGACCCCAAAGGCTGACCCTGGAAAGGACAGCTATTGGTGCTGCCGCTGCCAGGGTGTCACTTTGAGTGAGAAAGAAGGGCTGCCAACTGCTGGACTGGGACGGGCTGCAGAGAAGATCCACCTCCCGCTGCCCTGCTCTGTCCCAAACCCAGACCACAGAAGCCTCCAACGTTATCACCAAGATGCCCATAGCTCTTCACTGAGAGGGAATAATGGCACAGTTCGAGGGCCAGAAACTGCTGCGTCACAGTTCGCCGCAGGAATGGGACTGTGCTGGGCCCATCCTGATCCCTGGTACCCACCCCCGCCCCCGAATCCTGGTGACAATGTGTTCGCTCTGCCCTTTGATGATGCCAGCCGGGAGCCAAGAACCTCACTAGGGCCCCAGAGAAACACTTTCTCACTGAATCCCACCAGTACTATCATTGTCCCCGTTCCAGAGGGAGACTGTGGCTCAGAGAGGTTAAGGGACTGCCCCAAAGTCACACAGCACATGAGTAGCATTCACAAGAACATGAACCAATTGACTGAACACTTTCTGCTCAGCTTTGGACTCTAAATTCATTCTTCAGGGGGAAAAAAAATCTCCTGGTAGGTCCTGTGACTCTCCCCAGCCCCCTGACCTCCACCCCCATCCTGCCCCGCACTGCACTGCTTTGATCAGACCTCCCTGGGCCTGAGTGGAGCGTTCCCCGCCCGGATCCTGCGGGGCTGGCTCTGCACCCCCTGCCTCCAGGGCAGGCGCCGGCTCCCCCAGCCCGCCCCTCCCGCTCCTGGGCTCAGCCCGTCCCCTCCCCTCGCTGCCATTCACCCCGCAGCCTGCCCCTCCCTGTGGGCCTGGCCAATGTCAGGGACCGGGCTGGCCACCCCTACTCCCCAAGCCGGTCGCCGCGCCTCTGCTCTGCAGCGGAGCACAGAAGGCCACCGAAAGAGGCCACCATGAGCTGCCTGGGGTGAGTTAGGGGTCTGCCCCTTGCCGGGAAAATCCGGAGAGGAAAAAAAAAAAAGTTACATCTAGAAACAAATTTTCAGAGATGATGCGCTGGAACCGAAGGGCTCCCTGGGGCCGGCAGCCCCGCCCCTCCGCACCAGGGCTGGGCCAGGGGCCGGGCGGCCAGGCTGTCCCCGGGGAAGTTGGTACGCGTGTCTGACGGCTCTTAGCAGCCGGAGGCCCTCGCGGTCCGCCTCATCGGTCCTCCCTTCGGCGCTGCCCGGGCTTCCGTCTTCGCCGCCTCCGCCGGGCCAGCCAGTCTGACTCCTGGGACAGCCCCCGTGCCTGCCTTTCCCGTCCACCGCTCGTCCAGAGCTGCTGGCAGCGGGTCAGGAAGAGCGGGTGGGCAGAGGGGGCGCCCCCTTGGGCGTGCTCGATTGAGAGCCTGGGAAGCGGGAACGCTGGACCCCTGGGGATGCCCGGTCCCCGCAGCGTCCCCCGGGCGCCGCTGGGGAAGATGAAACAGCAGCCTCTGTTGTCAGCGCGTGTCAAGTGCGACAGGAAAATTGGGGAGGCTGCCGGAGGAGGGGGCGGCGCCCAGCTGGGCTCTGCAGAGAGAGGGGTCCCTTGGCAGCCGTGGCTTCCGCCCCCATCCCCCCACTCCCCACCCCCACCACCGGGCTCCAGGGGCTGATGGACTAAGTTCTAGGGGTCAAGTGGTGATCCTCATGCAGCCCCTTCCTGAGAGAGCTCCGAGAAGGCACGGAGGAATGGCATAGAGTCGGTTTTCTGTGATTCTGAGAGCTGAGCACCAGCTGAAGGGCAGCACAGGGCAGTCAGGGCAGGGTGGCCAGAGGAGGCGGCAGTTCCAGGGCTGCACAGCGACCAGTGGGGTGCAGCCATGTGTCCTGTGGAGGAGGGAAGATAGCTCATCAGGGCCAGGCATCCAGCTACAGAGGGGAACCCCAGAATGCCAAGGTGAGAGTGCCGCCTTGTGGAGCCCAACCTCAAGTACCAACCGTGCCTAGCTGTGAGTCACCCTGCTTCGGTAGGGCTCTGACCCTGCGACCGAGGACAGTGAAGTGCGACAACCTGGCCACCTGGGGTAGATGAAGACACACGTGTGCAGGTGCGTGTGCACGCTTGACCAAGGCTGGAACCACTTACACCACCACGCAGCTTCTGAGGGTGGTCCAGGGGCCAAAGCAGAGGACTTGCGGAGAAAGAAGAAGCAGTGAGACCGTGAAGCTGGGTCAGCCAGAGCAGTAGCCACTAGCCACATGTCACTCTCTAAAATGAAACTTAATATAAAATGCAATTTAAAATTCAGCTTCACAGTCTCACCAGCCACACGGCAAGTATGGAGTGGCCCCATCTGGCTGGTGGCCGCCCTACAGGACAGCGCATATGGGGAGCATGTCCATCCGCAACTTGCATCAGTCTTGGCCAACGTGGCCTCTTCATCTTAGTGTGGCACCGAGGGTGAGATTTGGGTCAGTGGCAGCAGTGTAAGTAGAGGGTCTTATCTTTCTTTACGACGGCAGTTACTCCTGTGGCTCAGAGCCTGATTTGGGTCTGTCCCCAAAGGGATCCCAGTTTGATGAAGTGATAAAAATGACTTTCTAATTAGGACAGGCCAAGGAGTTCGGAAAGTGTGACGCGGTTGAGAGGGAACAGGCAAGCAAAGTGGGCTCCGTACCCTGCTAGTGTTTCAGGAAACAAGCAAAGAAGGGAAGGATCGGGTAGAGGGGAGGGGAGGGTGAGGGAAGCCACTGAGGTGGTTGGGGAAGCTGGGTTTTGAGTCCTGGCAGACCTCGCTTGAACCCCCAGTCCACTCACGGACAGTGTGACCTTGAGCAGATTCACTAACCTCAACAGTTTATCCATAAAACAGGGTTGATCATTCCCATGCGCTCCCAGCGGGGTTCTTGGTGGGAAAGCATGCAAACAGACACTGCCAACTGCAGGCAGCAAAGAGATGCATTGAGAAACTGGGCTTTAGCGTTCCAGCACCTCCTTCGCCCTCTTCTGCTTTAATGACAAGTGTCAGAGACAACATCACACAAGGTTATCTGGAAAATTCGGTGACAGCGTGTCAGAAGCAGTGCCAGGCATCTAGCACATGCTCGATTAAACTGGTTTACGCTGGGGGAGGTCTCTTTCTCCCTAGAGAGGTCTCTCAGCCCCAGCACTAGCAACATGATTCTCTGTTGTTGGGAGCGCTCCTGTACTTAGCTTACAGCATTTCTGGCCTCTTCCCACCAGATGCCATAGCACACCCTCCTCCCGCTTGTCATTTTGTGACAACCAAAACTGTCCCCAGATAGTGCCGAATGTCATCTGAGGGGTAAAGTCACCCCCAACTGAGAAGCCCTGCCCGAGTATGATCTGCCCTTTGGTAGTACCTTCTTGCTAGGGCAGATGCTTCAGCAAAGGCCAGCCCGGCCCACCTCGTGCTGCTTTGGGTCAGAGGCGCCAGCTTTGAGGTGGCCCCACAGCAGTGTGTGCATGGCTGACTGTGTCCAGATTCAAGCAGGAGCATCTTCTCCGTGGTCACATCTCCAGTGCCCACAGACACGTGGAGTCGTCACGGTCCTTGGGTGGGCCTGGTTCCGGGTGCTGGGCTGTCACAGCTGGCACACGACCACCAGGAAGGGCTCTGTCATGACGGGATGGTGAGCGTGCTTGGATGCAGGGAGCTGTGCTCACCGTGAGCAGGGCTGAGGCCAGGCCCCAGAGGACCCCAAGTGAAGACAAGCTCTAGCTCCCTGCTGCTCCAGGAGAGAAGTGCAGCTCCATGAGGTCACGCCAGGGTGGGGGCCTCACTGGGGCCAGGCAGGGGGGCTGAAATGTGCTGGGCAGCATGGCCTGGATGGAGCAGGGAGACTGACCCTCGGGTCTGCAGGGGCCTCCCACAGGAGTCCACAGGAGGACCCTGAAAGGTGCTCCCTGCAAGACTGAGACAGAGGCTGAGTCCCCGGGGGTTCCTGCCTCTGCCGTTCCAGCCTGTCTGGGTGGTGGCCGCCTCCTGGTGGGAGAGAGCCTCGTGATGACCCCCCCACACACACATACCCCGTGGAGTGGTCCTTGAGAAGCCCCTCCCCAGGATGCCCTGGGTGGTTTTCACATCTATCTGTTGGTCCTTAGAACTCAGATTCTCGCCTTTTCAACCCGAAGCCAGGACTCATGACCATGCAGTGGGGTCCCTGGGGTCAGCTCCTGCTCAGATACCAGAGAGTGGCAGGCCCAGAAGGGACCTGATGCCCCTTTCTTCTTAGCTCCGTCTCCTCCCTTGCTGGTCCTCCCCTCTCCTCTCCAGTAGAACACATTCATCTCAGGGAGACCCCCTATTCCCCCACCACCACCCTCACCTGCCCCCTCCTCACTTGCCCCCAGGTCTCATTAACTACTACTCCTTAGAAATTGGCCGCTTATCCCATCCTAACAGCCTTCACTGTGCCCCTCTCAGCATCACCCCACCCCTGGTGTACCAAAACCTTCAGGGTCCCTCCACCTCCTCTTAAACCCTTAGACCCTCCCATGGCTCCTCTCTGTTGTCATGAGTGCAGGCTGAGCTTTGACAAGGGCATTCAAGGCCTCCCTCTCTAGCCTCTTCTTCTTTGGAGCTTCCCCCTGGGTGAGTGGCGAAAGTCTCCCTGGCTGACACCGGCTGAGTCCTTGAGTCCCAGCATAAAGGCCACCGCCTCCAGAAAGCCTTCCCTGACTCTACATAAGGCAATCGGAGCTTCCTCTGAACTGTCGGGATCGGTCTCGCGGCCGGTGCGGGGGACTCTCCGGGGCGCTGCAGCCCGAGGGATCAGAGGCGAGGCGCCTGGGGAAGGGCTCGTGGACCCGGGCCAGAGGAGGCCGAGGAGCGGCTCGAACGGCCCCAGCTCGCGAGGAGCGGACGGGAGAGTTCCCGGAGGGGCGGGGCGGGGCGGGGCCACCCGAGAGGGGCGGGCGCGGGGCCGCGGGCCCAGCCTGCTCGGGAGGGGCTGAGCGCGCTCGCCGGGCAGAGGCGCGTGGAGTCGCCGCGCCCTCGCTCCGCTCCCGGCTCCGCACCCCCGGGCAATTGGCACCTGGCGCGCCGCCGTCGCCGACTCCAGATGGGGAAGGACCAGGGCTTCTCTCGGCACTTTCGGTAGTTTCCCCGAACCGCGCGTACCGAGCCCCCGGGAACCGCGCGCCCTGGTGCGACGGACCCGCCTCCGGCTGACTTGAAAAGGGGTGGGGCTCGGGCACCGAGGGGCTTCCCTGCTCTGGGTGCGTACCCAGCGAGCCAGCTTGACTGGGGGCAGGGGCTTGGGAGGGTGGACATAAACCCGAAGGTATTAAAGAGGGGGTTCCCCGCTGTGGGCACTGGCCTGCCGCCCTAGGGGTCGGGATGCGAGGTGGGGACCAAGGATGGAATTGAAAATTCCTCTTTCCTTCTTGTGACTGGACAGATCCAGGGAACTAGACAGAGAGCGAGGCAGAGACGGTGATGGAGAGAGAGGGCCTTGTGGGAGCCCCCAGTGGGAATCTGGAGTTGGATTTGGCCCTGGCCCCCTAAGAGAACAGACTAACTCTGAGTGCAGGGTCACCGGGTGGCCTCCCAAAGAGCCCCGTGGCCACAGAGAAGCCTGCCGGCACAGCAGGGACCTGGGAGACTGGGGACAGCTGTAGTCGGGCCGTCGGTTCAAAGGGGCGTCAGTCCATCAGCCACAGTGGTCCATGAGGCCCCACTGCACCTGGATCTGCCGGGGCTGTCAGTTCGGAGCAGACCCAGGGCTGGAGTGCATGGGCCAGACTGAGGCGCACGGAGGGCCCACACCAGCCAGGAAGGGCGTCTGGCACACCAGACAGGCTAGGCTCCCATCTCAGCCCTACGGACACGGAGGAGAGCAGAGGGCACCCAGCCTTCTCCCACAGGGGCAGTTGGTGACTCACCCTGGTTCCCACTGTGGGGGTGGGGGAGGCCCTTTCTAACTGCTGCTAGAGGGTTGGACCTAGGGGCTGTGGCTGTTGGGTTGATTCTAGAGCCTGAGGCTGGAGCCCAAAGGGTGAAGCAGACACTTTCGCACCTGTCACCTCTGCTTTGCTTGGGCAAGAGGTGGGCAGGGACCGTGCAGGCCAGCAGACGGAGACGTCTGGCTCTGCAGACCTTGAAGGACCATCCAGGGAATGCGGCTGAGGCGCTGGATTTTCGGGAATCACTGGGGTGGGCAAGGATGAGTGTATCGGGTGATGGCTCTTCTGGCAGAACCGAACAGGCCATCATTCTTGCCTCCCGCTTGCCTGGAACGTCCTGATCTGGACCAGAGCTCACGGGGCGAGACAGCGGGTGCACCCTCCTCCCCAAGGACGCACATCCCTTCCCTCACACCAGGCAGCCACCTGACCTAATTAAACCTACCCACGGAAATCAAGGGAGCTGAGTGGGGGCCACCGGGTGACCTCCGAGGGATTGTATGTCTGCTGGCTGCAAGGCCACTGCTCCCTGCCTCCCCCCATGCCCTTGGCGCTGGCTCCTGGTCCAGAGAACAGGGAAGGGAACCTTGGGACGCAGCCAGGGAGGCCTCACTAGCAACCAGAATTTCAAGGGCCCTCAGGGGAGGCTGGTGACAATGTGGGGGCCCAGAACCCGGGTTCCACCTCAGCTGTGGGCAGCCACACAACCCTGGAATGAGATGGACCCCCTCTGAGCCCGAGAATCCTCTGCCAGGGGCCAGGGAGTCCCAGGATGTTGACCGCTGCCATTCCTCAGAGGTGTGGGGGGGCCACTGCGGGACCACCCTCTTTCCTCCTTCACTGAGTCCTAACTCTGTGCTCAGCCCTGGCTGGTCACCGTGGCTCACACCCGAGCTACAGACCCAGTCTTCTAGAGCTTCCCACCTTGTAGAGGAGACCCAGGGGCACCACGGAAACGTCCCAGGCTGTGGACTCCAACAGGGGACTGTGCGAGCTTCCCCAAGGCCTCTCGTCACTTCCAGGTCAACCGCTCACAGAGCAGGAACCGCAGTGCCTTCAGCTTTGAAGCCCAGCGCTTGGCTGGCACTGATAGCAGGGACTTCCTAAAACATGTTGGACTAAACTGGAGGAAGGGTGTTGAAGGGCGAAGCCAGGTCATCTAGGAGAGCAGAGTGTGCTGGGCGGGGGCCACAGGCTGGGTCAAAGGGTAGGAGCGGGACTGGATGCTGTGGTCCCCGCCCCCGCTGAGGGGACTGGCAGGGGGCCCGCGGTGGGGCTGGAAGTCTCCTGAGGGTCTAGGCAAAGTCTGACCCCAGCGAGAATGGTGGCTTCGGTTTTCTCCAGCAGAGTTTTCTCCTGGAATCAGGCAGGAAGAAGGTGGCTGGGGAGGGGGGGGGGGCGGGGGGCACCCCTGGCTGCGGCTTGGCCTGGCTGGTGTGAGGGCATGAGGGAGTCCGGGGAAGCCAGAGATGGGAAGACAAAGGCGAGAGGAGGAACAGGTTCACGGAAGGGCTTGGAGGGCGCTGAGTCCAGAGTAACGGGGACCTGGGGAAGGAGGCTTTCCCCAAGTGGAGCGAGCTGGGCGCCCCGGCCCTCGTGTGACCTGGGCCCACTAGGGCACAAGTCCAGGCCCCGAGGGGGACACTGATGCCCCGGGCCACTCCGGGGCGGAGGAGAGCGCCCAGCACGGCGCCCACGAAGTTTGCCGATTCTGTGGTCCTCGCCCGCAGGATCTTCATCCCCAAGAAGCACCGGGCGCGCTTCGACGAGGTGGTGTCTCAGGGTCTGCTGGGCAAGCTGTGCCGCGCGCGGCGGACGCAGGGCGCGCAGCGGCTGCGCCGGAGCCGCAGCGAGGAGCGGCCCGAGCGCCTCCTGGTGTCCACGCGCGCCAGCGCCGCCCCTCGCCGCCCCGACGAGCCGCCCCCGCGCAAGGCCGCCTCTCTGCTGGGCGGCCGCGCGGGCCCCGGGGGCGCGCGCAGGTACCCGGGACGGGCTGCGGACGCCTCTCGGTCGGTGGGCTCAGGAATGGAGACCCGGGCCGAGGGCGCGGGGGCGAAGCGGGGCCACCTGGGGGTTGGGGTCCAGGAGAGGTTAAGGGGAGCGGGACGCGGGACCTTGCCATCCCCTGCTCCCCACGGGCTCCTCTCCCCAGAGAAAGGCACACTCAGCGATCCCCACCCCACCTCTTCTTTCTCCCCAGGACAGTCCGAGTCTACAAGGGCAACAAGAGCTTCGGCTTCACGCTACGTGGCCATGGACCTGTCTGGATCGAGTCTGTCCTGCCTGGTGAGGGATGGGTGGGTTGTTCAGAATGGGGCAAAGGAGCCTGTGAGGTCGATGGTCAGCAGCCACTCCCCTCTTCAGGTCCCAACCTTGAGGAGCCTGTGTCCTCTAAGTCCCAGAGCAGCCGACCCAGATCACCCATCTTCCCCAGTCCTGGCTAACCCCCTCCAAGTGCAGGGTCACCTTAGAGCCAAGTTTTCCATTCAGACCTTTCCTGGGCCCCCAGGCAACCCTCCCTGTGCCCACTGCCCCCTGAGAACCGGGCACTTGCTGGGCAGGCCGCAGGGCTCCAGGGCCTCTTCCCAGTATCCAGACTCCAAGGACTCCCCTCTTCCACCCTGTGGAATGGAGACATCTGGAGGAATGCCTCCTTGCGGGGCCCCTCTGGTGAGGGGGTGAGGGGTCGGCAGGGGGAGGGAAGACTCATTTCTTGGGGGGAAGTGCGTTCCGTTGTGGACGCTCTCTGCGGGGAAAACGGCTCCAGCACTGCACTGAGCTCTCTCACCGTGTCACCACCCGCAGGGCTGGGTCACTGGGTCTGTCCTGCCCCCTCAGCCCCTCCCTGAGCACGACACCTCCAGTGACCCATCCCCGGGGGTGCAGCTGCTGATGCTGAGCTCCTTCTGCATCTCACCTCTCTGGTGCATGGATCTGTGAGAAAGGCTCCTCTGATCTCTGCCACCCACCCATCCTCTCGCCTGTAAAACAGGACGTCACGGGGCTCCCTGGGGTGGGTCCCTGCTCAGCTGACCCTCCCTCTCACCTTGCTTCCAGGGAGCCCGGCTGACAATGCCTCCCTCAAGTCAGGTGACCGGATCCTCTTCCTCAATGGACTGGACATGAGGTCAGAGGCTGTTGGGGACATGGAGCTTAGTGGCAAACAACCCCCAGGACTTCTGACTCTTGGGACATCCTGGCCACAGGCCTCTGACTAGTTGGTCCCCTGTTTGTCCCCCCTCCTATGGGAAGTCTTGAATCCACCCTCCTAGCCTCCAGGATGTCAAATCGTCCTTCCAACTGGGAGACACCCAGGCTCCATGCTTGGGGCGAAGAGTTGAATAGATCGTGTGTGTCTTTCCCTCGGGGGGTGGGGAACTTACCCAGAGAGGATGGGGGCATGACACCTCCTGTACCCACAAGTGTCCAGCTGGCCCTGGGCCTGGAGCTTCTCCTGCAGAGGAGGTTAATGCATGGGCGAGGCAGGGCCCTGGCTTCAGGCTGACATGTGGCCTCGCTGTGCGGCCTCCACCAGCAGGACAGGGGTGTCCGGCCGCTGGCTGTGCGCTCGGGTCACACTGGGCCGTCCCTCCGGGGCCACCTCTGCTTGGCAGGAACTGCTCCCACGACAAGGTGGTGTCCATGCTCCAGGGCAGCGGCGCCATGCCCACGCTGGTGGTGGAGGAGGGGCTCGTCCCATTCGCCAGCGGTGAGGCGCCCGTGGCCCTGGGCCGCTTTGGCCACTGGAGCCCCTACTTGGGTCACCAGGGGTGGGATTCCTGAGTCTACCGAGGCCTCTGCTCCCCCTTGCAGCTTCCCTCCCCAGGTTGGGGAGCCTCAGGGCTCCCCCTCCAGCCCCGTCCTCAGCCCAGCTTGGGAGGTCCCCTGGCCCCAGCCGAAGGGCAGACCTTGCCTGGCCTGGGGACACCGGCTCACTCGTGCCTCTCCTTCCTGTGACCCGCTCCCCGGAAGATTCCGACTCGATGGATTCCCCCAACCCGTCGTCGGCGCTCACCTCCCTGCAGTGGGTGGCAGAGATCCTTCCGTCCAGCATCCGAGTGCAGGGGAGGACCTTCAGCCAGCAGCTGGAGCACCTGCTCACACCCCCTGAGCGCTATGGGGTCTGCCGGGCCCTCGAGAGCTTCTTCCAGCACAGGTGGTCACCCCAGGGTGGCGGGGGCAGTGGGGATCTGCTGTGGGGTGGACCCCAAATCCTGCCAGGACTCACCACCACTCACCTGCCTGAGCTTCCCCTGAGAGCGGGGGGGGCCATTGAGCTGCCTTAAACAAACCCCAACTCTGACACCTCCTAGCCACGTGACCTGGCCAGCTCCAGCCCTCTCTGTAAATTGAAGCAGACAGTGAGTCCCTGCGGTGTGTTTGGCAGGACCCTCGAAACACCCACCCAGGGGCACTCACGACCAGCCCATCCCTGCTCAGGTCGGAGTAGCATCTTTCTTTTCCCATCTCAGTGGCAGCAGGAGCGTTTCTCACACGCCTCAGCCCAGAGGGTCATTGTCTTGGTCTTTGCAAAGCCAATTACTTCTTCATAACCTTTTTCGGTTTAAACAAAAATGTATATGTTTGTTGAAATGTAATTCACATACCATACAATTCACGCATTTGAGTGTACAACGCGCTGGTTCTTAGTATGTTCACAAATGTGTTGTAACCACCACCACATTCAGTTTTAGGACATTTTCATTACCTCCAAAGGAAGTCCCAACCGCTTCACAGTTGTTCCCACCCCCTCCCCCTCCCCCACGCCCCCTTCACCTTAAACCACCAGTAATCTACTTTCTTTGTCTGTAGGTTTCCCTGTTCTGGAGATTTCAAATGCTGGAACCATACGATATGTGGACTTCTTTATAATTATTTTTCCACTTTTTAAAATTTTCATTGATATATTTGTGACCATGCTGGGTCCTGGTTGCTGTGCATGGGCTTCCTCTGGTTGCAGAGAGCAGGGGCTACTCTCTAGCTGCCGTGCGTGGGCTTCTCCTGTTGCGGAGCATGGACTCCATCGTTGTGACTCTCGGGCTTAGTTGCTCCGAAGCATGTGGGATTCTTCCTGGACCACGGATCGAATCCATGTCCCCTCCACTGGCAGGCGGACTCTTAACCACTGGACCACCAGGGAAGTCCCAACGTGTGGACTTTTATGTCTGGCTTCTTTCATTTAGCATGTTTTCAGCATTCACTCGGGCTTCCCTGGCGGCTCAGTGGGAAAGAATCTGCCTACAATGCAGGAGACCCTGATCCCTGGGTTGGGAAGATCCCCTGGAGAAGGAAATGGCAACCCACTCCAGTATTCTCGCCTGGGAAATCCCATGGACAGAGGAGCCTGGCTATGGTCCATGGGGTCGAAAGAGTCAGACATGACTTAGCGACGAAACAATAGCATTCATCCAAGTTGTAACACCCACAGTTGACCCTCAATATCTGTGGGTTCTGCATCTCCAGATTTCACCAACCGTGGAACAAATATATGTGGAAAAATTACAGGAAGTTCCAAAAAGCAAAACTTAAAATTGGCCAAAATTCCCTGTATGTTTCAGATACTGATTCCTTGTTGATTTTAGACATTGTAAGTATCTTCTTCCATTTGTTATTCTCTTATTACTTCCATTATATCTAGTATTATCAGCTCCAGGTTTTCTTGATTTTGTATCATCACAGGCAACGCATATGTGGCCTTATGGCTTTGGCTTTTGAATTTTTATTCAAGAAGCCCTTCACTGCTCCTTGGTCAAAAGAAATCTCCTGCGTTATCTGCTGTTAGTTTTATAATCATACCTTGCACAGTTTGGTCTTTTATCCACCCAGGGTTCATCTTTATGTGTGGTGGTACATGAGGATCAGTTTTATTTTTTTCCACACAATGGGAACAGGGATCAGCAAAGTGTTTCTGGAAAGGGCCCGATAGCAAATATTTTAGGGTTTGCAGGCCATACCGTCTCCACTGAAAGCTGAAACCCTTCAGCTCTGCTGTTGTCCCTTGAAAATGGTCATAGACAATATATACCAGTACAGGTGGCCATGTTCCCGTAAATCTTGCTTTATAAAAACAGGTGGAGGGCCAAATTTTGGCCCTTGGGCCATCATTTGCCAGTCCCTTGAGTCAGTTTTCCAAATATGTTCTATACATTTTTTTTTTTAATTTAAATTTTGGCCCCGCAGCATGGGGGAATTTAGTTCCCTGACCAGAGGAACCTGTGCTCCCTGCATTGGCAGTGTGGAGTCTTAACCACTGGACTGCCAGGGACGTCCCCATTCTATGTATTTTAATCTTCAAACAGCTCTGTGCGGTAGATGCTTTCCCCTCACTCCCCACCCCCACCCTCCGGCCAAGCAACCCTGTTTACAGGATCTTGGTTCCTCGGCTAGGGATTAAACCTGGGCCACAACAGTGAAAGTCTAGAGTCCTAACCCATGAGCCACCAGGGAACTCCCGGTAGCTACTATTTTTGTCTTCCATTTTAACAGAGGAGGAAACTGAGACACAGAGAAATGAGTAATTGGAGAAGATCACTTGGCTGGCAGGTGGCAGAGCTGGGATTTGAGTCCGGCAGGCTGTCCGCAAAGCCAGCCTTCCCGCCCACTTCTCTGTCTGGGGAAGGAGGGGAAGGGCCCCGTCCCCAACCCTGGCCCCTCTGGTAAGCCCCTGAGTCACGAACTCCTCGCTCTGCACCCGCCTCCCCGACCAGGAACATCGACACCCTCATCGTCGATGTCTACCCGGTGCTCGACACTCCGGCCAAGCAGGTCCTCTGGCAGTTCATCTACCAGCTGCTAACCTACGAGGAGCAGGAACTCTGCCAGGAGAAGATCGCCTGCTTCCTGGGCTACACGGCCATGACCGGTGAGCAGCCCTGCCCCCTGGCCCGCCCACCAGGAGAAGAGCCGGATGCCTGTTCTCACCCGGGAGGCTTTACAGCCGGCCTGGCCCCTCCCACTCGCGGAGGCACCCCTGTGCTCTTTAGGTAGCATCTTCCAAGTGGCCCAGTGGTGAAGAATCTACCTGCCAAAGCAGGAAACACAAAGAGACACAGGTTCGATTTCTGGGTCGGGAAGATGCCCTGGAGAAGGAAATGGCAACCCACTCCAGTATCCTTGCCTGGAGAACCCCATGGACAGAGGAGCCTGGCAGGTACAGTCCATGCGGTCGCAGAGAGTCAGACTCGACTGTAGATACATGCCTAACACTCCCAGGCTGGCCCCTTGCTTGGCTCCACAGATGCACTTTCCCAGCTTGATCCCTAAAGCAGGATAACCTTAGACTTTTTTTTTTAATATTTATTTGGCTGTGTTGGGTCTTCCCTGCCGCACGTGGGATTTTTGGTTGTGGCATGTGAACTCTTAGTTACGGCACGTAGAATCTAGTTCCCTGACCAGGGATTGAACCCGGGGTCCCTGCTTTGGGAGCACAGAGTCTTAGCCACTCAACCACCAGGGAAGTCCCACCTTAGACTTCAAACACCCCATCTGACGCCGGGGGTCTCCGGTTTCTCACCCGCATGTGAAGGTGACCACAGTGGCTGTGCTTTGCACCCCAGGGAGGGTGGCACAGATGAAGGAGTCCATGTGGACACTGTTTACAGACCTGGATTGTGAGCACATGGCGAGCTCACCCTGCCTGGTGGGCTCTGAAGACCGCAGACTCCCATGAGAGCCTGTGGGTCCCTGTGCAGCCTCTGACCCTTCATGCCATTCCACTGCTGTGAGTCCACCTGCCCACACACACCTCAGCACGTGGGCTGCGGGCATCCAAAGGGGGCCAAACTTGGGTACCTGCTCTGGACCGCCTGCACATCCCCTATGTGCTCCCCCTGGGCGCCCATTGACCCTCGTCCTGGGGACCCACGAGTGGGGGTTGGGGGGAGAGGGTTTGAACTCAGATGCAGACTGGGCAGCAGACATCCCTCCCGCAATTCTGCCCTGACCTAGAGTCTTCCATGTCACCCCTGCGGGCAGCGGTGTCAGATGTGGAGACCTTGGAATCACGGGGTCCTAGGCTCTTGTCATGAGAAAGGACCTGCTGGGTAGGGGGCTGTGACCCCCTCCACACAGCCTCCATCTTCAGGCCGGTGCTACCTGGGGCACCTCCTGTGCTGGGCACCCCGCTTCCCATCCCAGGGCTCCCCCTGAAAGCAGGGCCGGGCTCGCGGGTGGTGCCCTCACCCTCCCTGTGTTCGGAGGCTCCTTGTCCGGCTGAGAGGACAAGGAGCCCGTCTCTCCATTGGTCCCACAGCAGAGCCCGAGCCCGAGCCGGAGCCAGAGCTGGAGCCTGAGCCGGCACCCGAGCCCCAGACGCGGAGCTCCCTGAGGGCCTCCTCCATGTGCCGCCGCAGCCTCCGCTCCCAGGGCCTGGAGGCTGGCCTTGGCTGTGGTGAGGCCCGGACCAACAGTCCGCAAGCCAGGGTGGCGGGGCGGGGGGTGGGGTGTGGGGCCAGGGCTCGGTTTTCCCATCTGCAAAATGGGCTTGGCGAGATGAGACATCCCCGAATGGGCTGAGCGGGTGCTTCCTCCCCCCGGGTCTGCAGGGCTTGGTGGTTCTTTCTCCAGGGCCTGGGCTGGGGTCTAACCCTTAGAGCTCAGAGGCAGTCACTAGACCCCCCGCCCCGTGGTGGACTCGGCCCTCCTGATTCCCCCGGCAGGCCCTAGCGACTGTCCGGAGATGCCTCTTCCTCCCATCCCAGGCGAGCGCCAGGCAGGTGACGGCACATCCCTCCCTGAGACGCCCAACCCCAAGATGGTGAGACCTTCTCTCCACCCTGCTCCTGGTGTCAGTGGGGAGCTGGGAATGGGTGGCCCATGGAGGTGGGGCAGACCCTGGCCTCCCAGACCACCCAGGCCTGCCTCTGAGGCCGTGTGTGGGGGAAGACGAGGGCCGACTAGACTCACCCGCACCTCACCTCTCCCGGAAGATGTCAGCCGTCTACGCGGAGCTCGAGTCCCGCCTGAGCAGCAGCTTCAAAGGGAAGATGGGGACCAGCTCTCGAGCCCGCGCCTCCCCACCACTGCCCAGCGCAGCAGGCCCAGCAGGTAGGGGCTTTCCAGCCCTGGCTCCCGAGGGCCGCTCCTGCCTCCTGGCCAGCTGGCTGGGTGTTGCCCCCACCCCCAGGCATACCCCTCTGGAGCCCCTTTTTCCTTTGTGGCCGTGGGACTGAATCCTGGGGAACCCTGTCAGCCTACGTAGCTAGGGGCCATCAAGATCCACCTTGTCCTGGCCCCCCTCCTGAGTCCCCTCTCTGATCCTCACCCCCACTGTGGATCTGGAAAAGTGGAGGGCTGCTCCCAAGGGGTGGGGTCCTCAGTGAGCATGTGGCCGTTGCATAGACTAGATAGGGTGCATTGCTCTGTGAATGGCTCAGCTGCGAAGATGGCTGCTCGCACAACGGTTTCTCTGCATTTCCGAAGGCAGGACCCCTGGGTAATACTTCTGTGAGCCAAAGACTTGCTGGTTATGGGAGGTACCCCGAGACTTTGGTCTGGAGACCCCCTCGCCCTCGCCTTGTGTTCAGTGGGTTCCGGGTGGGACCCTGGGATCCTCTCCAGGATGAGCAGGGTCTGCCTGTCCTGGGCCCACCAGCACGCCCTCCGTCCACTCTGGCCTCCGATCACCCTCAGGGAAGACCTGGAGAGGCAGAGTTACCAGAGTCTTCCTGCGCTGTGTCCAGAGAGGGAAAGAAAGGTGCCCAGGGGCACAGAGCCCACCAGCTCTGGCACCCTCCCCCCAGCTTGCGCTGGAACTGAGGCACTGACCCAAGAGGGATCCTCATGGCCCACCCCCCACCGCAGGGCCCAGGACCCGGTCCAGCATCTCATGGCCCAGCGAGCAGCTCCTGCCCTCCCCCTGCTACTACCCGCTGTGCTCAGAGGGCCTGGCCTCCCCCAGCAGCTCTGAGTCCCACCCCTACGCCAGCCTGGACAGCAGCCGGGCACCTTCCCCTCAGCCAGGCCCCGGGCCTGTCTGCGCTGAGAGCCCCCCCAGCCCGGACCCCAGCCGCCGCCCCTCCAGCCGCCGGAAGCTCTTCGCCTTCTCCCGCCCTGTGCGAAGCCGGGACACTGACCGCTTCCTGGATGCGCTGAGTGAGCAGCTGGGCCCCCGGGTCACCATCGTGGAGGATTTCCTGAGCCCTGAGAATGACTACGAGGAGGTGAGCACACAGGCATGTGTGTTGGGGGGAGGCGGGCAGGGGGCCTGTAAGGGGACTGGGGTCCCGGGGCTCCTGCCAGAGGCCTGCTGCCCCGAAGGCTGTGCCCCAGGCTCTCCCTCCCTGTCTCCCAGGACACCCCGCTCCCCAGCTGGAGCTATCCCACCCTTGGCTCAAGCTTCAACAACCCCCTAGCCAAGGCCACCCCATGTACCGGGTCTCAGGTTCCCTAGCCAGCTCAGGCTGTCCCACTCACAACCTCAGGCTGACCCCCCAGACGACCCCATCCAGCCCCTGGGCCATGCCTCCGCTGCCCCGGGCCTTCCGGTCCTCCGTACCTCGGCCCCTGCCGCAGTCTCCCTCGGGGCCCCGCCTGGCCCTCCCTTCACCTAGCTGTCTCCCCAGATGAGCTTCCACGACGACCAGGGCAGCTTCATCACCAACGAGAGGAGCAGCGCCAGCGAGTGCATCAGCAGCAGCGAGGAAGGCAGCTCCCTGACCTACTCCTCCCTCTCCGACCACATCCCCCCGCCCCCTCTTAGTCCCCCACCCCCGCCACCCCTGCCCTTCCACGACCCCAAGCCCAGCAGCTCCCGCACCCCAGATGGGCCCCGGGGCCCCACTCCAGCACTGCCCAAGCCCCTCGCCCAGCTTGGCCACCCGGTGCCCCCACCGCCCCCACCGCCCCTGCCCCCGCCTGTCCCCTGTGCACCCCCCATGCTGCCCCGGGGCCTGGGCCACCGCCGCAGTGAGACCAGCCACATGAGCGTCAAGCGCCTGCGGTGGGAGCAGGTGGAGAACTCAGAAGGCACCATCTGGGGACAGGTAGGTGACCTGGGGACCCGGAGCACACTGCACCAGGGGAGGCAGTCTGGGCAGCAGCGGTGAAGACAAGGTCCACCTCTGGGGTGTTTCCAACATCAGCTGACCACCCCCGGGCCCTCCCCATCCTCGGCAGACAACAGACGAGAGCTCGGTCCAGGGACACGCTCACCTTCAGTGGTCAACACAGGCGCCGAAGCCCGGTCAGTGTCCCTGAGCCGGTGACGTGCTGGGGACACCCAGAAAAGGCACCGCTCTCACCCTTGAAGCCTATCACTCGAGATCTGAATGGTCCCCTTAGGCTCTTGGAGCTGAGAGAAGGGCAGCTGGTTAGAGTCACAGACGTTTGAGCAGTCTGACAGCCTGCGTGCGCAGTGTGTTCATGGGAGCCGGGACCAGAGGATTCTGAGAAGGGCAGCTGGTCCAAAGCCCTGCGCAGCAGCCTCTCCCCTTCCACTTTTTGCAGTTTCTTTTTGGCTGTGCTGGGTCTTCATTGCTGCGCGGGCTTTTCTCTAGTTTCAGAGAACGGGGGCTACCCTGCAGTTGCAGTCCACGGGCTTCTCATCTCAGTGGCTTCTCTTGGGGCGGAGCACAAACTCTAGGGTGTCCTGGCTTCGGTCGTTGCAGCAGATGGGCTCAGCAGTTGCGGCTTCCGTGTTCCAGAGCACAGGCTCAGTAGCTGTGGCGAATGGGCTTCGTTGCTCTACAGCATGTGCAGCCATGTCTCCTGCATTGGCAGGTGGATTCTTTACCCCTGAGCCACCAGGGGAGCCCCCACCCCTTCACTCTGATGCTCGAGTTTCCTCCCAAACAGCACTGCCAATATTTACTTGATCACCTTCACCAATGGGGAGCTCACTATCTGATGAGACATCCCTTTCCTCACTGGACAGTTTTTCACCAACCATCCTTGCCTTGCTCTGGAATTTTTGTCTCACCAGGATTCCCATGCCCTGCTTTCTGTCCCGCCCTTTGAAATCAGGCAGAGCAGGTATATTTTCTTATCCACAGGTCATCCAGCCCGTTGGATGAGCAAGGTCCACCCCATCCCTGTTCTTTGGGTCACCACCCTAGAATGTGGTTCCTAGCCCCACAGTCTGTCAAAGGGCAGGCCCCAAATGGAACTCCCAGAGGGGCTTCACAAGTTCAGAGGAGAAAACATGGCCCTCATCTCCTCTGACCTGGACATCACACTCCTCATTTGGCCGAGGAACCCTCCAGTTTCGGGGACTGCCCCACCTCAGTACTCTTTCCCGCCATCATCCTCCATGCAGTCCCGTCCTTTTCCTAGGACGCCAAGTAACGTGTCCTTACTGCAGCCACTCTCCTTTGGAGCATGCTTGTCATTTTTTTTCCCACTGCCACCTCCTGAGTCCCCATTCCATCCTCCTGGGCCTCCTGCCTTCCCAGCCAAGTTGGCATCAGCCCACATCTCTAGGGAACCTTCTCATGTTACTAATAAGGATGGTCAGCAGGACAAAGTCACGAACAGGGACCTCCTGGGTCCCCTGGAGGCTCCTACCAGCCTCAGATGGGCCTTGCAGCCTTGCTCTGCAGAGTGATGCTTCCACTGGTTTACTGCAGTAGACACAGACGGGTCAGGCATCTGGCCAAGCCCCTACAGCCATGGGCCTTCTAGATTGTCAGCTCTCATCCGGATCAGTCATCACAGCCACCCAGCCGGTTCCTAACCTCTGGCACTTCCCTGCTTCCTTTTCCCCACCTTCGGGGACCCAGGGCAGCTCTGGTGAACTCACTGCCAGCAAAGGACACCTCAGAGCAGACCCGGACCCGTTGGCCACCTTCTTAAGCCTCCTTGGGTGGCTCCAGCCCCTTTACAACCCCTGTACCCCCTGCTCCAGTGCAACTTGCTGGCTTCTGCATGGAGAGTGTTCCAGGTCTGAGTGTTGTTGACCACAAGAGGAGCCAGCTCACCGCCCGATGATAACTTAGATGATTTATCAATGGCTTCTCCTGCAGTCTCCTCCCGTCCCATCCCCAGGTTCATGCCAGGGCTTGGTGGAGGCTCTCCCTCCGGGAGCGCCCAGGGCTGCCCTCAGAGGATGGGGGGCGGTGGGGGACCGCAGTCCAGCTCCCAGTGCTATTGCTCACTCTGAACCTCCCCCTCCCTCGCAGCTCGGGGAGGACTCTGACTACGATAAGCTGAGCGACATGGTGAAATACCTCGACCTGGAGCTCCACTTTGGCACCCAGAAAGCTGCCAGTGAGTGGCCCCAGGGGCCAAGGGGAGCCCCGACTCCGGGTTCTGCGGCAGCCCACCTTCTGTGGGGGTCCCAGGGCTTAGAGTCCCTGAGGTCTGAACAAATTGCCCTTTACTTCCTGGGTCCCTGAATTATTTAATGTCTCAGAGCCTCAGTTTCCCCACTTCAGTACTGGAGATGGTAATAACTGGCATTTATCGCATGCTTACCAAATGCCACACACCCTTGTTTCTACATTAATCGTGTTACAATCGTGTAAAGGTGGGGGCTGTGATTACCCCAACTTCCTGATGAGGAAGCACGGAGAGGCCAGGTAATTTGTTCAAAGTCAGAATCAGGTAGACAGATACCCTGTCCAGCCTCTCTCTCTCCCCTAACCCGTCTCTGCGTGTCTCCCTGTCATTGGGATACTGTGTGAGTGGAGACTGGTCCTGGGATGGAAGAGAGAGACTGTTGTCCTTCCAGGCAGCATCTACAGTCACCAGGTGACCCGTTCTCCTTATGGGGCCGGCTCAGGCCCGAGGGCCCGGGGAGAGAGGACGGGGGAGGGACATACACACACCACCCACACTAGGTGTGCAAGGCTGGACTCCAGAGTCCATGAGTGAGGAGAGTGTGGACACCTGGAGCTGATTCAGTCAACTCCATGGTCGGAGACCTCGGGACTGTGGGGTGTGGCCACACCCCTCCTGAGCCCTCTCCCAGTAGCCTCAGCCTAGCGTCCCCTCCCTAAACCATCAGTTTCCCTTCCAGAGCCGGTGCCGGGGCCTGAGCCCTTCAGGAAGAAGGAGGTGGTGGAGATCCTGTCCCACAAGAAGGCCTACAACACCTGTGAGGGGCTGCGGCGGCCCAGGGGGTGGGGTGGGGCGTAGGACACGACCCCTTGGGGCCACAGGGCCTCTGATTCACCCCAGTGGATAGTAGAGATCGGGCCGTGGGGGCCCCCAGCACCTGCCACCGGGCTCTGTGAAGGCTCCCTCCCAGGTTCGGTGCCGGCCTTGGCTCCGCCCCCATCCTGTGATCTGCTCCCAGTTCTGGCCCTGCCTCCAGCCGCAATCCTTTGCTCGCCCCTTTAAGATCCTCGCTAGTTCCCTGGCCCCAGCTCCACGGTTCAGTTCAGTTCAGTTGCTCAGTCGTGTCCCACTCTTTGCCACCCCATGGACTGCAGCAAGCCAGGCCTCCCTGTCCATCACCAACTCCCAGAGCTTGCTCAAACTCATGTCCATCGAGTCAGTGATGCCATCCAACCATCTCATCCTCACTCGTCCCCTTCTCTTCCCGCCTTCAATCCCGCTCAGCATCAGGGTCTTTTCTAATGAGTCAGTTCTTCGCATCAAGTGGCCAAAGTATTGGAGTTTCAGTGTCAGCATCAGTCCTTCCAGTGAATATTCAGGATTGATTTCCTTTAGGATGGATTGGTTGTATCTCCTTGCAGCTCCACAGGCCCTACTCAATCTAGGTCTGTCCCCTGGAGAACCCTTCCTTCTAAGGGTAGCAGGACGGATCCTCTGGGCCTCTGGGCCAGCTCCTGTCCCGCCCCCGACCACGCCCAGCAGCCCCGGCCCCTCCCCGTTCACCCCGCGGCCCCGCCCACAGCCATCCTGCTGGCACACTTGAAGCTGAGCCCGGCGGAGCTGCGGCAAGTGCTCATGAGCATGGAGCCCCGGCGCCTGGAGCCCGCGCATCTTGCGCAACTGCTGCTCTTCGCGCCCGACGCCGACGAGGAGCAGCGCTACCAGGCCTACCGCGAGGCGCCCGGCCGCCTCAGCGAGCCCGACCAGTTCGTCCTGCAGGTGCTGCGGCCGGGCCACCCGCCCGGGGCCAGGGGCGGCCGCCCTGAGGCCTCGGCCTCCTCTATCGCGGCTCTGTCTTTTTGTGCGTGCGTCCCGCTCCCCTCCTGGCCCCACGCTCACACCTCTCCGAGTCTTACACCTTTAACGGCCAGCTCTCACTCGGGGTCCATGGGAGATGGGATGAGGGTGCTCCCTAGAGGTCGTGCTTATTTTCCTAAGGGGATGCCAGGCCGCGAGCTGACGCCAGGCCGCGCGCAACCCCGCCAGGTTGCCCCGGGGCGGGGTTTCCCGGCGGCATGGATTAATGCTGGCAGTGCCTTTCTGATAGATGCTGTCGGTTCCCGAATATAAGACCCGCCTGCGCAGCCTCCACTTCCAGGCCACCCTCCAGGAGAAGACAGAGGAGATCCGGGGCAGCCTGGAGTGCTTGCGCCAGGCCTCCCTCGAGCTCAAGAACAGCCGGAAGCTTGCTAAGATCCTGGAGGTCAGGGCCACCCCCTCTCAGATCAGTCTGCCTGCCCCTCTGGCCCCTGGGGCTTCCAGCTTGGAGGCCCATCCCCAGAGGGGCCAGGGAGTGGGGGAGGACCTGCTCTCTTGTTCTCTCCCCAGTTTGTGTTGGCCATGGGCAACTATCTCAACGATGGACAGCCTCAAACCAACAAGACCACGGGCTTCAAGATCAACTTCCTGACGGAGGTGAGGGGGCCGGTCAGGCAGTCATCCATCTGTTTGCTCTAGCACTGAGGCTCCCAGGCAGGAAGAGCTGGCTACCTGAAGCCAGAATGTAACAGAAGCTAAGGTTGGGGCTTGAAAGGGTGGGGAGGCAAGGTGGCTTCTCCAGGCCTTGGAGAGACAGAGTGGTGGGAGACGAAGGGACAGGGGAGAAGGCTCCAGGAGGAAAGGGAGAGTCTCACCTGGTGGATTCTGTGCCCTCAACACCAGAACCACTGTCAGGCCAGTCCTACCCCAGAAAGATCTAGAACCAGAAAAAGGACAACTCAAATATCCAGCCTTCTCCCTGTGTGTCTGGGACTTTCCACCACAACACCTTTGGTTGCTTTTTTAAGAGAGGAAGGACAAGTGCATATAGATATGAACGGTTTAGGGTGTCTGAGGCTCAGCTGGGCCACAGATGGTTCCAGAAAAGCACAAAGCGGAAAAACCATGAATGATGCTCCCATTTTCGCTGGGGTTAGAAAATCTTGGGCTCCATCCGCTAACAAGAACAAGCTTACAAGGACCAAAAAGACCTAGGAGTCTCCCCTAGCTGCGGATGGGAAGGACTGGTTCCTGGGTGGGGCGCGGGGAGAGGGTCTCAAAGATCTGGGCCAGGGGACAAGCTCACGACATCCCAACAGATAAGAGCTTCAGAGTAAGGACTACTAGCCATCTGTTTATAAGCTTCAGAGTTGGCGAGTGTCAGGGGTGGGGAACTGATGCCACAGGCCAGGAAGCAGGGCTGAGTCCCTGTGATCAGGAGTCAGATGTCCTGGAGGAGGACGTGTGTTGGGGTCACTTGCAGCTGAACTCCACCAAGACGGTGGACGGGAAGTCCACCTTCCTGCACATCCTCGCCAAATCGCTGAGCCAGCACTTCCCTGAACTCCTGGGCTTTGCTCAGGACCTGCCCACCGTGCCCCTGGCTGCCAAAGGTAAGCCAGGTGGGCGGGTGGGGAGGCAGAGCCCCCACAGTCCTGGGCTGGCCTCCTGGGCAGCCCCTATGAGGCTCTACCGCCTTGCCTACAGTGAACCAACGGGCCCTGACCAACGACTTGGCTGACCTCCATGGCACCATCAGTGAGATCCAGGCCGCATGCCAGAGCATGTCCCCCTCCAGCGAGGACAAGTTTGCCGTGGTCATGGCGGTATCCTGTTCCAGGGCCACAGTGGACTCAGGGGTGGGGTAGGGGTCAGGGAGAGCTGACCATCACTCCAGCGACCACTGCAGACACCATGTCCTGTCGGAGAGTCTGGGCAGAGGCTGCCGTGGGTGCAGGGGTTCTAGAAGAGGGTCCATCTTAGGTCATTTAGAATCTAAGCACTTATGCTGAGGCTGTGTGTAACTGAGAAGGAGCTCTTCTGATTGGCCTAAAGCCACTCCCTTGCCCATCTGTTCTTGGCAGGGGGTGGTGGGCAGCACAGCCCAGACTGCAGTCACAAGATACAAGGAGAGGTTTGTCATGTCTGACTAGCCAAAGGCAGTCAGGAGAGGAAATGTAGTAACAAATGCTATAGATTTTTTAAAAAAGGACAGAGAGGGAGAACAGGCTCAAGAGTGGTAAGAGGCCGGCCTCCATGGGTGGTTGGGGAAGAAGGTGGTAGCCTCTGGGCAGAGCCAGGAGAGCAGAGAGAGCTGCCCCACAGAGAGGGGAGCAAGTGAACGGCCTGAGGCTGGGCTGGGTGTGGCAGGTGTCAGGACAAGCCAGGAGCCTCTGACAGGGGCATGGTGCCCAGGAGAGCAAAGGGCCCCCGGGCAGTGAGGCCGCTGCTTGGGTCTCTGCCGGAGTACCTGCCCCAGGAGCCCGGAGCCGTTTCCTTAACAGAGGCCGTCAGTCTTTCCTGGAGACGGCCCAGCCATTGCTGCGGGCGCTGGACGGGCTGCAGCGAGAGGCCATGGAGGAGCTGGGCAAAGCGCTGGCCTTCTTCGGGGAAGATTCCAAAGCCACCACCTCCGAGGCTTTCTTCGGCATCTTCGCGGAGTTCATGAGCAAGTTCGAGGTGAGCCCCGGTGGGAGGCTCTGGGAGAGGGCAGGGCCCGAGGTCAAAGGAAGGGGGATCCTGTGTGAAGCCGGAGGTGGGAAAGGGGCCCTGGTGAAGGACACGCCCCCACCTGGGCGGGGCCATAGGTGTCCGCCCGGGCCGTGGGCGCGGGGCGCGGGGCGCGGGGACCGCTGACCTAGCCGCTCCCCACGTGCTCCTCCGTCCCCAGCGAGCGCTTGGCGACCTGCAGGCAGCCGAGGGCCCGCGCAGCTCGGGGATGGTTTCGCCCCTGGCCTGGTGACGGCGGCGGCCCGCGCGCGGAGACGGACGCCCGAGGCTGCGCCCGAGAGGGTCGCGCGGACGCCGCCCCGCGTGGCCCCGAGCGGTCCGGGTGCGGAGTAGGGCCCAGCCACCCGCGCGTCTCCAGCTACCTCAGCCGTCCAGCTCCAGCCGCCCGCGAAGGTGCGGGGACCCCTTCTCAGGGCCGAGCCGGGGCGCCAAGAGTTGAGGGCGCGGGGCCGGAGCCTGCGCGCCGACTCCCCGGTACGGGTGAATCACCCGCCGACTTCCCGTGCTTCCTTGTTCCCCTCACCCCCGTCCTGCCCGTCCCCGCCCCGCTCTCGGCCCTCAGGACATCGGGGTCCGGGGAGATGGGGACACCGAGGGCGGTGTCCGCGCACTAGGGCAGCCACTTGGCCTGACGGTGCCCGGCCCCAAGCACGGACGTCTGAACCTTTCCTGAGCCTGCTCGGATCGCGCCCAGGAGACTTTCTCACGGAGCACAGAGCCCGCAGACCTCGGACTTTGGAGGCGGAGGCAGATGCCCTTGAACAAGCCACACCTGGGGCTACTTGGAAGAAGGCTGGTGCCGGCTGGAAGGGGAACCCCAAGTGCATCCCTGGGGCGGGGGCGGGGTGGGGGAGGGGAGTGAGCGCCTAGGATCCGCCTCGGAAGCCGAAAGAGGCTGGAGTCCACTGCAGCCCAGAACCGAGGCAGGCATGCTGGAGAGCAGCTGGGCAGAGATACAGGCAAGGATTCAGAAGATCCTTTATGGTAGATTGCAGAATTGAGGTATTATCCCACCGAGAAACTGAAATCCAGTTTAGAAGTGGTCACTTGGAAGTGGGGAGACTGGGGCTGAGAGAACAGAAAGGTGTTTAGGTGATGGATAAACAGGACTTGGTGGCCGGTTGCCAGGCTTCTGTCCTGGGTGGGTGGTGGTGATGTTCCCTAGAACAGGTCACGTTCAGGCAGTAACCCCATCTGGGACAGCTCTGGGGTCCCAGAGTGTGTTTCACACGTGTATCTTGGGATGCAGCGGGGAGTTACCTGGATGCTGGGAGCAGGGCAGGTGCTGGGGGCACCGTTTTCGTTTCTTGGTTCCATCCTTTCCATTCTCCGGTTGACAAGCCCTGGGTTGGCAGCTTCCAGCTACCTCTTGCCCCGACTTTCTTCCAGAGAAGCCTGGAATGGGCTTTGGAGCCCACTCTTTGGGCTGTTCTTTCTCCCACCGTGACTGAGTAGCTGGTGTTGCCCCTGGACAGTGTTGGGGACCCATTCAGTTCTTCCCAGTCTCCCACTAGCCCCGTCTTTGAGACCACGTATGTTCTTTCTTCGTTTCCCACTCACAGCCACTGTATAGAAATGTCTAAACCAAGCTGTGTGATTCAGGTGGGGGATATGCACCCAGAGGTGGCTAGTGGAGGGCATTTCTCCCCAGCAGCTCAAGCTGGATAAGTTTCGTAAGTTCCCAAAGCCTTTGAGAAAGGCTTTGAGAAAGGTGTCGGAAGGTCCATTAAAATCCACGTGTGAGGTCTGTAGAGACTAGAGATTGCACCGGCTATGAACAGACATGACCCTCCAGGCCCTGTATGGCATTTTTCCTGCAAACTAGAAACCTCTCCAGGTATATCCAGCCCCATGCCAGGGGACCCAGGTTGACAAGCCAATCTCTAGCTGGGTTTTCTCCCCACAGTGCTTTGTATGTGCATGCTCAGTTGCTCAGTCGTGTCTGACTCTTTGCCCATGGACTGTAGCCCACCAGGCTCCTCTGTCCATGGAATTTTCCAGGCAAAAATATGGGAGTGGGTTGCTATTCCCTTCTCCAGGGGATCTTCCCGACCCAGGGATCGAACCTATTTCTCCTGCATTGCAGGCGGATTCTTTACCGTCTGAGCCACCAGAGAAACCTATAATGCCTTGTAGCTGTTACTTATTTCCCACACAATGCTGTGTAACAAACTGTCCCAAAACTCAGTGACTTAAAACAGCAGCCACTACCACTCTTGAGTCCATGGGTCACCTGGGCAGTTCTAATCTGAGCTGGGCTCAGTGGACTCACTCATGTCTCTGCAGTCATCTGTGGAATCTGGGTCAGTGGTCAGCTTTGCTAGTCACACAGGGCTCTTTCCACGTCTGGGGCCTTGGCTGGGACCATTGAGATGGCTTTGTGTGGTCCCTTATCCTCCAGCCAAATAGCCAGGACGGTTCACACAGTAAAGGCAAGGGTCCAAGAGAGCAAGCGGAGGCAGAGAAAAGCCCTGAAAGCCCAACCTCAGAACTGGCACACCATCCCTTCTGTCACATTCTGTTGTCAAAGCAAGTGATGAGTCTAGCCCAGATTCTAGGGGAGGGGAAATAGACTCCCCTTTTGATGAGAGGGGGTGGGTGGGTGAAAGTCGCTCAGTCGTGTCCTACTCTTTGCGACCCCATGGACTGTATAATCCATGGAATTCTCCAGGCCAGAATACTGGAGTGGGTAGCCTTTCCCATCTCCAGGGGATCTCCCCAACCCAGGGATCGAACCCAGGTCTCCCGCATTGCGGGCGGATCTTTACCAACTGAGCCACCTGGGAAGCCCCTCTTGATGAGAGATGCTGCAAAACCACAAGGCAGAGGGTGTGGGCTCAGGGTCAGGTGGTCAGAGGCACTGTCGCCATCAGTCTGCTGTGTCCATCCACGGCCAGGCGTCCTGGAGAACCTCCCAGCCTCCTTGTGATCCTCAGAGGGCCCTGTCCTCCCTGGACCCAGCAGAGCTCTGCTCACCCTCCTTGTGAGTCCTCCAAGCACCACGCTTTTCCTTCTGTCTCACCTAGTCACCCTCGAGTCACCGGAGCCCTCTCCAGATGCTCTCAGTCTGGGGGCAATGGCGATCTGTGCCTGCCTAGCAGCCAGTGTCCCTTCTGCTGGGGGAAGCTCCCTATTTCTCTTTTGGGAAATTATCCCTCCTCTGCCTCCAGGCCTTGGAATGTTGCTGAGTGGATAAGACTGGTTCGTGGGACTCTGGCCAGGCGGCTGAGAGTCAATTCAAGACTCAAGTTAGAAGTGTTTGGAAAGGAAGCCCCTTTCTTCTGGATGTATCATTGGGTGTGTAGAGGGTGCGATCCTGGAAGGAGCTGCCAGGACCACCACGTGGAAGGCACCTGCCTGGGTGTAAACCAGTACGGAAGAAAAGGAGAGAAGACCACTCCGGCCTTCTCCTTGCCCCTGAGTCCAACTGTGCCTGAAGCAGACATCCTGACTTTCCAGTTTCCAAGCTGACAAATTGGCCCCCTCCCACCTTTTGTAAATTTTAAAAAATTTCTTTTAGTTTTTTGGCTTAGGCTGGTTTGAATGGGTTTCTGTCACTTGCAACACAAAGAGGGTGAACCAATCAACAGATGGTTACAGATGTTCAGTGTTTTAACCTCAGTGTGTTCTCTTCATTCACAAATGCATTCGCCAGTACAGTCTGACTGCCTCCCACAGGCCGGCGCGATGCTGCGTGCAGATGTCGGCCTCTCTGGTTTCCCAGGGTCATATTTCATGGCGATTCTTCACCTGAGTCAGCACAAAGCCCTGTATGTGAGCCAATTTGTGTGCCATACCCACTCCCGGCCCCCATTCCTCACCAAATGACGAAGTATAACAAGCAGGAATGGATTTCCCTCTAAATAATACTACAGAATAGCGTGGCCCAATCACACGCTACCTTCTCTAATAACGTCTGTTAACGGTTACTAGGTAGCGGGTTCCGTGGTTCTACATATATCACTTTACGTTCCCAATGACCCTCTGAGGTGGGTTTTGTTATCTTCTTTTTACAAATAAAACATCTGAAACTTAGGAAGGTTATGTGACTTGCTGGATGGAAAATCAAGTCTGTCTAAATCCCAAGCCCATCCTCTGAGCGGAAACCACTTCTTTGTCGTGCTTATGTGATTTTGCAAAAACGTCTATGAGTGTTCCAGGGGCCACTGATGCTGGTAACTTCAACAGAAAGACAGCCCTGCCTCTTTTCGTAGCCCATTCTGTTCCTCTCGGCTCAGGCTACCACAGCAAAATACCTTAGGCTGAGTGGCTTGAATGAATGCATGTGTGCATGTTCAGCTGTGTCCAACTCTTTTCTATCCCATGGACTATAGCCCCCAGGCTCCTCTGTCCATGGGATTCTCCAGGCAAGAATACTGAAATGGATTGTCATTTCCTTCTCCAGGGAACTTTCCGATCCAGGAATCAAGCCTGTATCTCCTGCAGACATTTATCCTCTCCCAGCCCTGGAGGCTGGAAGTCCAAGATCAATGTCTCGGAAGGCTGGGTTTCTCCCAAGCCTGCTCTCCTTGGCTTGTAGGTAGCTGCTCCTCAGTGTCCTCACGTGCCCTTTGCCCCGGGCATTGCTGGTGTCTCTTCTTGTAGTGACACCAGTCCCACTGGATTAGAGTTCCATCCTTACGATTCCTTTAAGCCTAGATACTGGGTTGGCCAAAAAGTTTGTACAGGTTTTTCTGTACACTATTATGGAAAAACACCAACAAACTTACTGGCCAACCCAATACCTCCTTAAAGAACTTATGTCCAAATGCAGTCACCTTCTGAGGTGTTGGGGGCTAGGACTTCCACACCAGCATTTGGGGAGGGAGACACAGTTCAGCCCATGTCACCTCCTTATCAGGTGCCATGGATCTAACAGTGCTGGTTCCAAGGAAGCCACGGAGATCCGAGCTCAGCGGATGCTCCAGAGAGAAAGGATTTGGGCGAGCAGCTTATCTCCCTTTCTCCTCCATCTGCACACTTCTGTGTCCCTGCCCTCACCTTCATCCCATACCGTCCGGGCCTTGCTCTCAACTCCAATCTGTTGCTAATTCTTTGTGCCATATCTCCACCTCCCCAAGCTCCCAGGGGTTCCAACACACCCGTGACCACAAAGCGTTTTCCACTGGCTCTTTCCTCCTCGCCAATAAACACCCCTCTACCTGCAGCCCTCAAAGAAGAGTCTAGAGCCCAGTGGCTCGGGTCCCCTCACTCCCTCTTTTAGACCAAATCTTGGAGTTATTGAAGCGTTTTATCTACACTTGCCACCTCTGCATCCTCGCCGTCCACTCACCACTCAGCACCAGGCAGCCTGGCTTTCTCTGCCATCATCCGCTGCAGCTGCCGTCACCCTGACCAGGAAACCACAGGAAGTGCTCGTTATCCCTATCTTCACTGACCTTTGTTTAAGCAGCACCCAGCACTGTTTGCCCTCCCTTGGCAAATTCTTACACACCCAGGCTTCAGCTAGCAGATGTCTATTCAATGATAACCCATTCGTCAGCCTGACTTGCCATCAGCCCGGCTGCTTCTGGCCTTTGCCTCCAGCAAGGGTTCGATAATCGCCCATTAAATTAAATCGAAACAACATCAAGGTGGGGGCGACCAAGCTGTTCAGGAAAACCGACTTGCTCCTTTCCGTGAAACATTTTGGCCACATGGATGCAAAGCCCTAAGGCCAAAGTTTGCAGAGGGAAGATCCACAGAGGCTGGACGAGGAATGCAGCCTGCGGAGGAGCAAGGAAACAGCCCACGGCCGAGGGTGACAGGTGACTGACGAGGAGGAGCAGGCAGGGGCCGCAGGGAGAGCAGATGTGTGCTGTCTGCCCACGTGGGGTGGGGGGACCCCACGCCCTCCAGCCAGTGGACTTCTGTTTGGGAAGGCAGGACTTGCATTACCTGGTCTTCAGACTTTCTCAAAGGAAAATAGAAATCCAGATTGATTATTTCAAATGTCCTATGATGGCAACCAACTCAAAACTTTAAGGGAGATGATCAGTTATGAGCCAAAGAAACCATTTCTGTGAGCTAGGTGGAGCCCAGCTGTGAGTTTGCAGCCCCTGAAATTAAGCATCTGGTCACTTGACTCAGACTACCCTGGAGTGGAGGGGAGTGCTCCCTCAAAAGGGACTTGATTCATTAGTAAATGTTAGCAAGGGAGGTGTTTGAGGCTAGTTGGCAGTTCTGGCTTCTGGATGGAAAAGTGCTGATCATTTTGAAGATGCCCTTTGTTTTAGGAAATTCACCCAGATTATGGACCATTTGGTCACAGGACCCTTGGGTCAGGAAGATCCCCCAGAGAAGGCAATGGCAACCCACTCCAGTACTCTTGCCTGGAAAAGCCCATGGATGGAGGAGCCTGGTGGGCTGCAGTCTATAATGGTCGCAGAGTTGGACATGACTGAGCGCGCATGCGTACAAAGGCAGGACCCACGCAGCATTTGCTGGCAGAGGCATGGGGACCGGGATGTCACCATGAAGCTAAGTGCTATGACACAGACCATTGGCTTAAGGGTCTGTTTGGTTGTACAAGTTAGCAAAATCTTTATCTTGATTGTGCTCTAAGAGGTAGTGAAGATATTTTAAGGAGATTTTAACTGGAGTCCTGACGTCCCCAGCATTGAATAAAAGCACTGGTTGTGTGTTCTTGGACCTTGCAAAGTTAGTGGGGAGGTTTCCACAGAAGGAAATGGCTGACCCAATGCCCAGCACCTAGAAGCTAGAAAGCCTGGGAAGTAAAGCAGGGGAGAGTCCTCTGGGGTGGAGCTGGGGGTCTCCCCCACTAGCAGGAAGTACGCTGGACCCGGAGGAAGAGGCCCCAAAGTGGAATTATAGCTTCAACCTGGAAGCCCTGCCCTCCTGCTCTGCGCTTTGGGCAGACACCATCAGGGGACCGTACTTGTGTGGGCAGGACTTGTATGTGCATGTTCTATCGAGTGATTCAGAGAATACGAATAGGGCAGAAGTAATGGCTCTGAGCGTAAAAGCTGGGCCCAGGTGTCAGATTTCCAGGACATGACCACATCCTTCAGGGATCCCTCAGAAGCTCCTTAAGGAGGGGAACCCCAAGAGAAAGACTGGATTTCCTGCCAATGTAAGCCATTTCATCTGTTTTACCATTTCTAAGCGTCTGTTATCAGCCATTGAATCTGCTTCATAAGAAAGTTATCCTTAGATCATCAAGGGTCTTTAAGCAATCATTCATCCTGACTGGTAAAGGCATTTGGTGGTGCTAGTGATAAAGAATCTGTCTGCCAAAGCAGCAGCCTCAAGAGATGCGGGTTTGATCCCTGGGTGAAGAACCCCTGAGTAGGAAATGGCAACCCACTCCAGTCTTCTTGCCTGGAAAAAGTCCATGGGCAGAGGAGCCTGGCAGGCTACAGCCCATGAGACTGCAAAGAGTGGGACATGATTGAGCACTTGTCAACAGCAGCATTCTCTTCAAATAATTTTATAGTATTCAAGAGTTCAGTTCAGTCGCTCAGTCGTGTCCGACTCTTTGTGACCCCATGAACTGCAGCATTCCAGGCCTCCCTGTCCATCATCAACTCCCGGAGTCCACCCAAATCCATGTCCATTGAGTCGGTGATGCCATTCAACCATCTCATCCTCTGTCATCCCCTTCTCCTCCTGCCTTCAATCTTTCCCAGCATCAGGGTCTTTTCAAATGAGTCAGCTCTTCGCATCAGGTGGCCAAAGTATTGGAGTTCCAGTTTCAAAATCAGTCCTACCAATGAACACCCAGGACTGATCTCCTTTAGGATAGACTGGTTGGATCTCCTGGCAGTCCAAGGGACTCTCAGGAGTCTTCTCCACAGTTCAAAAGCATCAATTCTTTGGCGCTCAGCTTTCTTTATAGTTCAACTCTCACATCCATACATGACCACTGGAAAAACTATAGCCTTGACTAGACGGACCTTTGTTGACAAAGTAAAATCTCTGCTTTTTAATGTGCTTTCTAGGTTGGTCATAACTTTCCTTCCAAGGAGTAAGTGTCTTTTAATTTTATGGCTGCAGTCACCATCTGCAGTGATTTTGGAGCCCAGAAAAATAAACTCAGCCACTGTGTCCACTGTTTCCCCATCTATTTGCCACGAAGTGATGGGACCGGATGCCATGTGTATCTGCATATGTGTGCGTATCCACACACAGTCTTTCCATGGGCTCAGATACATAATATGCAGAAATAAACCTCATATCTGACCTCATACCCATTCAGAAATGCATGTTTCCACCACAAACTTACATGCAAAAGGAAGAAGAGGGGAATTCCCCCGACGTCTAGTGGTTAGGACTTCTCCTTCCAATGCAGGGGGTATGGGTTAGATCTCTGGTTGCAGAGCTAAGATCCCACATGCCTCCAGGCCAAAACCAACCAACCAAACAAACAAACCATAAAGCAGAAGCAATATTGTAACAAATTCAATAAAGAATTTAAGATGGTCCACATCAAAAAATCTTAAGAAACAAGAAGAGAAAAAGAAGTACAATTTCATGTCATTCTATTACACAGCAAACTGAAATGTGTACAGAAGGTGTGGACAATGCTTACTTAGGACTGAAAGTCTATCTCAGAAGGTCAAGAAAAGAGTGAAAAGAAACTGCAAATCTCTTAGGTATGACTCTGTCAATATGATCCAACATGCCATGATTTTTTAGCAAAAAAAAAAAAAAAAGCTCACAAAGTCTACTCTGTACTGATAAAAATACACACAGAACTCTACCCAAAACGGATGGAGAGATGGAAAGAAGACAGCATTTTCAAAGCATCTGGGTACTTTCAGTGTTTAACTTCGTATTGCTCTGATAGAATGTCATTTTATGCATTTATCTCTAAGAATGATAAGTGGTCGTGTGCTCTGAATCTTTTTCGCTTACAGAAGAAAAAATAAGAATAAGTGACAGGACCCCAGCCATTGCCGAGACACACAAGTGTGTGCTGTATGTAAATGTTTACACCATCTGGCAACTTCTCACTATACGAATCATTTGGTTTTACAGTGATCTGGTTGCCAGTAAGTGGCCCCCAATATTGAGTAGTCTCAGACTTTTGCACTTACCAGTCAGTGGACATATTTGAAATACAAAATATTTGCAGTTTTGGTAACTTACACATTAGTTACCCAAACCATTTAAGAGTCCCCCCAAATATCAACAAATCAGCAGATGTACACCAGTATCAAGAATATAGACCCATTTCTCATTTGCTCAAGAAATTCATTGCAAAAAGAAATTCATCGCAAAATCTCAATTAGCTTTTTCTTATACCAAGTGATATTTCTGAAAAATGCTGTGTAAATGGACACTAATAGTGAACACTAATAATAATGCTGGTTCAGGAGCCAAATTACTGAGTCGTAAGGGATCACCAGTGTGGGAGACATTGTTTGTCAGTTTCTTTTTGTGCCTTGGAAAACTCCGTCCTGCCCTGCTGTCCCCTCGCTGCGGGGTTTCTGCCTAATGATGGGCTAGCTGCTGGCTTCTTGCGCCTTCCTGGGACTCCCAAAGCCTCCGCCCCGCAGAATTCTGGTCTTCACATCCTCTGAGCCGTCAGTCTGTCTTGCTTCTCTAGTCTTCCTTCTGGGATCCTTTTCATTCTTCCTCAAGTCCTTTTTTTTTTGTTTTGTAGTGAGGATCTGTCGGTGGTAAATACTTTCAGATTCGCACCTGAGCATGCCTTTGTAATCAGTTCTTGAAGGACAGTTTTAGCGGGTGTACCATTGTAGGTTGACAGTTGTATTTTCTCATCCGTTTGAAGGTTATTACACTGGCTTCTGACTTCCAGTTTTGATACGGAGAAGTCAGCAGCGAGTCTACTTATCATTCTGTGGCAACAGGTAGGTATACTTGTTTCCTAGAACTGCATTCCCAAACTGCCACCAACCGGGTGGCTTAAAATAACAGGAGTGTGCTCTCTCGAAGTTTGAAAGACCAGAAGTCCAAACTCAAGTCAGGAGGGTTTCCTCCCTTCTAGCCTCTGATGGTTACCAGATCACCAGTAATCCTTGGCATTCCCTGGCTCGTAGATGCCCCACAGCATCCTCCACCATCACATACCGTCTTCCCTGCCTGTCAGTGTCTTCACATGAGAGTGTGTGTGTGTGTGTGTACGCCTGCATCTCCGTGTTTTCTTATAAGTCACTGGATTAGGACCCATCCTACTCCAATATGACCTCACCTTAACTAATTATATCTGCAAAGACCCTATTTCCAAATGACCTCACACTCTGAGGTTCCAGGTGGACAGGAATTGGCGGTGGAGGAGGGGGTATTATTTGACCCAGAGCAGTAGCTTATGTGACCACCACAACTGTATCAGAGACACAGACAAATCTCTGTGCTTGATTTCAGAGCTTTCTCATTGTTCTTGACATTCTTCTGTGTCTAGAAAGGTATTTCATTCTCTTTATATTTATCTTTAAAATTTAAAAGTGTTTATACAGTTTTAATACTGATTTTTTTTGTTTTGTTTTTAGCCATAATGCATGGCATGTGGGATCTTAGTTCCCCAACCAGGGATTGAACCCATGCTGCCTGCATTTGAAACATGGCCTGTTAACCACTAGACCGCCAGGGAAGCTCTTATACAATTTTTAAAGGTTACGTTCCATGTATAGTTATTACGAAATATTGGCTATATTCCCTGTGTTGTTCAATACATCTCTGAGCCTGTCTTACACCCAATTGTTTTTACGTCCCACTCCTGTACCCCTATATTGTCGCTCCCCGCCTCTCCTCACTGCTAACCCCCACTAGTTGGTTCTGTGTATCTGTGCATCTGCTCCTTTTTTGTTGTTATATTCACTAGTTTGCTGTATTTTTAGATTCTGCACATAACTGATATTATACAGTATTTGTCTTTATCTGTCTGACCTTTTTATTTTTTTTGGCTGCACTATGCCGCTTGCGGGAATCTTAGTCCCCACACCCGTGATTGAACCCGGGCCCTGACCGTTAAAGTGACAGGTCCTAACGACTGGACCTCCAGGGAATTCCCTGTCTGACTTATTTCACTTAGCATAATGTCCCTGGTCAGGGAATTAAATCCCACATGCTATATGGCGTGGCAAAGCAAAAGCAAAAAATGTTTAAGTCCCATGGGATGATGACATTCAGAGAGTTAATGAGGAAGAAGAATAGTTATAATTTTTAATTATTTAAAAACAAGATGCAATTTTACATTTTAATGTACAGAGAGAGTACATATGTTTTAAACGCCAGGACAAAAGACTCTCTAACAGGCTATTCACCATGAAGTGAATGAAGCTTAAGCTCCAGAGCCTGCCACTTGCACAGGTTACTTGGAAGGCCCTGGGAGGGGCTCTGACTAGGCATTTCCAGAATCCTGTGTTTTCACAAATTTTGCAGAAGTGAGATATTTGAACCACAATCAGTTAAGATGCCTGATTCCACTCCACGTCCTGCTCCCTCACAGTCTACCTGTTCAGGGAGAGGGCCCCGAGCATTTCCGCACCCCGGCAAAGGGGAAGCTGAATGGAGGACACTTGCCACTTAGGTTTAGCCGGACACATTAGAGGACCCACAGTCCTGTCCACGTCCAGCCCGGTAATTGCTAGCTGTCTCGGTGTCCGAAGGGTTCCCAGGCATGCCCGTACCATCTCACCTGGGGCAGGTGTGGGGTCAGAGATCAGATCAGATAAAGACCTGTCCCACAGCACCCCGCCCTGGAGGTGTCCCAGCTTGGGCCCCTTGGAGGCAGAGCCTGGGGTGCGAGAAGTTGACTAGGGATCGAGGCCTGGGAGAGGAAGGAGAGAATACGTGAATGCTGACACAGGCCTGACACAGCCTCAGCCCAGCAGGTGGGACCTTCCAGAGGGGGAAATGTCCACTGGAGTGTCCTCTGTGAGCTGAGGGGCAGCCTCTTTACGCTCAGTGGCTGAGGATGGCTGCCCTGGGATGGGCAGGACCTCCGATGAAGCAGCTCCCAGTGGCTGAGTCAGACTGAAGTTACAGATGCCCCAGACTGACCTCGCTCTACGTGGCTGACCATGCGCCCCATGGCGGAACGGGCGGCTCCTCCTCCAAGGGGATCCTGGCGTTTCACGGCCTGTGGTGATTAAACATGCATCTTTCTCCCCCTCCCCCCCCCCACCCATATATTAGGGAGTTGTGGTCCTCCGGGATTCTGGTGGGCTTTGCTTCTCACTTTCATTAGAAGAAATTACAGTATTCCCTGGGGGCACAGGTTCCATCCGTGGTTGGGGAACTAAGCAAGCCACGCATTGTGGCCAAAAATAATTTTTTTTTAATCAAATAAATAAATGAAAAGGGAAGTTAGCAGGATGAACTGTTGCCATGGCTGCAGGCAGCCTCCCATCTTGCCTCTCTTCCATTCTGGATTCCCCTTGCCTTTGGTTACTACCTCTGCTGGCTTTGGTGGCTGAGCTGGGGATCAGATCCAGACCGTCATCCCCCAGGCACGTGCCCTTGTCAGGCTGGGGTTACCGTACCCATTAGTTTGTGGTCATAACTGTGCAAAGGACTCTCAGGAAGCTCTGCGTATTACTAGATCACCTGAATTTTATGGAGCAGCAGCTGACCTGCCTCCTCTTGGCATCGGGGTCAATTTCCCCATCAAAGTGGGACTCTTCTCCCTGCCAGGTGGTCCCTGCACACAAGAAGCCCAAAGTGCCCGGGCAGCAGCTGTGGCTCACCATCCCATTGGACTCTTTCATGCCCCTTAGTAGACGTGTCCCCACTTTGGGGATCAGGACTCTAGCCCCGCAGAGCCCAGAGTTCCAGCAGCAGAAGTGATGGGTTGTCCCTTTCCAAGACCAGGTGATGGAAAGACCGTGGCTTCCGCCTTGAGCATCTCCTCTTACTTTCTTGCCTGTGTGCTCAAAGAAAACCCGGCTGCCGTGGTCTAGCTGCTGGAGGGTGAGGCCCATGTGGCAGAGGACAGATGTTTCCTGCCAACAGCCAGCGAGGGCCCAAGGCCTGCCAATGACCACATCAGTGAGCTTGAAAGCTGATCGTCCCCAGTCATCCTCCACTCGGGCCTCAAGACCATCACAGCCCTGGTCAATGCCTTGATAACTGAGTCCCTGACCCAGAGACCCCCAGCTGAGCTGCAACCAGACTCCTGACCCACTGAGACTGAGAGAGAATGAATGCTCATTGTTTTCAGCTGCTAGGTTTGGAGATAATGTGTTACCCAGCAACAGACATAACACATGGGACCATTCCAGCTTCCACACCTTGGTGCCCAGGTCCACACACTCTTCCTCATGAGGAACAGTGCCAGGCAGAGGGCTCTGGGCTTGCACTGTCCTGGCGGGTGGCGCCCCGGCTTGCCGAGCGCGAGCTGGCATGTCAGCTGTGCCTTCCACAGGCTGTGCCATCATGTCACCCCTAGCTGGCAGCTTCTGGGTGGTGTGGCGTGTAGTATTGCCAGCGGGTCATGAGCCCACTCCCCATCACCTCCTCTGCCGAGGAGTAGACCCTTCATCAGGCTATAGTATGACGTGGGATCCCATGCTGGTAGATCAAGCACTCAGTCAGCTCTCAGCACATGGTGTCAACAAAACTCTGTGGGCAGGAAACGTGGGTGTAAGCTGACTTGTTGCCGAGCGCGGGCTCTAGGTACACGGGCTCAGGAGTTGCAGCTTGTGGGCTTAGCTGCTCTTTCACCTGTGGGATCTTCCTAGACCAGGGATCAAACCCATATTCTCTGCATTGGCAGGCAGATTATTATTATTTTTTAAAATTGTTTTTGGCTGCACTGAGTGTGTGTTGCTGCTCGAGGGCTTTCTCTAGTTGCAGTGAGCAGGGCCTGCTCTTCACTGCGGTGCACGGGCTTCTCGTGCCATTCTGGTGGCTTCCACGGTCGTGCAGCACAGGCTCTAGGCAGGCAGGCTCCAGTAATTGCAGCACCTGGGCTCAGAAGTTGTGGTGCATCGACTAAGTTGCTCCACAGCACGTGGAATCTTCTGGGACCCGGGATCAAACCTGCGTCCCCTGGATTGGCAGGCAGATTCTTATCCGTTGGACCACCAGGGACGTCTGGGAGCACCACGTTCTTGAATCTTCTCCATAACTGCCTATGGATCAGGCCTCTTGGCCACCACACTAGCCTTGATGATTTGATCAGTCACGAGGCTCATGGTGACCCCCTGACTTTTGGCCTCTCTTGCCGGACCCTACCATCCCTGTTGGTCTCTAACGACAGCTCCTCCTATCGTTAGCCTGGCCAGTGGAGGGGAGTCATCACTATGAGGTGTCCCTCTGGCTGGGTTCTCAAAGCGCCATCCCTGGCCCAGCAGGATACTGACAGGCTCCACCGCAGACCCACTGAGTCAGACGCTGGGGATGGGCCGGCCATCTGGGTCTCAGCAAGCCCTCCGCAGGCTTCAAACGCACGTCCAGGTTTGAGGACAACTGAATTCGGGACTCGATGAAGGGTGCATCCTCTGGGCTCTCCTGCAGGACAAAATCCCATCCCACCGTGTGCCCTGATATTGCCCTAATGGTCCAGGAGCGAGCGACGAGAATGAAGACAGAACATGAAATCTGGTGCTGTGGGTCAGGGGACCTGCAGCCTCTACTGGGCTGCGGTGCAGAGTCCACTCTGAGTCCGGCTTTTATTCTTGATTGTAGCTACAAGAATTTCTTTAATCTTATCTTTTTCAAGACACTACACTGACATAGTCCAGATCTCCTTGTTTTCACCCCAGGCCGTCCCCTTCTGGGCTAGTCTCAGGAACAATCATCAAGTACACGGGTGGCCTTCATGCCTGACCCCCGACCCAGTGTTTCAAGGTCCATGCTTTCATGACCCCAGTCATACTCCCTTCTGGGTCTGGTCTCGGGGTTTGTAACAAGGCTATTATTCTAAGAAAAACATAAAAGATAATAATTAACACAGTTCTTAATATATGCCGTTTTTCCAGGTGCTATTTCTGTGGAATTTCTCAAGGCTGTGAAAGTACATTATTAGGAATTCCCACTACACCCTGACACCCTAGCATTTTGACCTCATTCACCGAGAGCCATCATTTTCTCCAGGCTTCTGGAAGCCATCTTAATAGTTCACACCAACTGGGTGCATCGAAATTTTCCTTCAAGTTCAGCCCTGGGGCTGGAACTAGGAAGGTTCAGGCTTGAGTCCTGACTCCCTCTCCTTCTGCAGGGCGGGAGGACTTCCCTGCGGACAGTGAGGGAGGCCTATTGGCTTCCTAGCCTGCCTTTCGGAGAAGGCAGTGGCACCCTACTCCAGTACTCTTGCCTGGAAAATTCCATGGATGGAGGAGCCTGGTGGGCTGCAGTCCATGGGGTCGCTAGGAATCAGACACGACTGAGCGACTTCACTTTCACTTTCCACTTGCATGCACTGGAGAAGGAAATGGCAACCCACTCCAGTGTTCTTGCCTGGAGAATCCCAGGGACGGGGGAGCCTGGTGGGCTGCTGTTTATGGGGTCACACAAAGTCCGACATGACTGAAGCAACTTAGCAGCAGCAGCAGCCTGCCTTTAAGGGACTGTTGCTTGTCCTGAGTGTTTCATGAATGACACTTATGTTGAGCGTCAGTGCCACCTGGTAGCAGCCAGACCATACTGTGGTCCTCGGGTCTACTATTTCCTGTATACGGTTCACCGACTGATACGTCCCGCACTCACTCTCATGTTCTCTCCCACGTTACCCCCTCCCAGTCCACCACCAGTGAGAGTTTTCATAATTTGATCACTACTTTCTGCCAAGGGGTGTCTGTGCTCCCCCAACTAATGGGGCCTCCAATGCCAGGTCTGCTGCGTGGGATCCAGGTCCAAAACCAAAACTAATCACGGGCTTTCCTGGACCCGCACTCCACTCTGCATCTGTGTTACAGGCTCTGATATTTGCTGTCAAAAATGATACAGTTCGATATAAAGACAAACAGTAAACTTCATGACCATAATTTAAAAATTTCTTTTTTTCTTTACTTAGAATGGCATTAAAAAGCAAACAGGAAACAAGCCGAGAGAGAATGCAGAATAAAGGGGAAAGCTTTACATTTTAGTACCTCTAATAGCACTTTTTTCCTGCTTTTGAACAATCGAGGAACCCATATTTTCATTTTGCGCTGGGCTCTGTAAATTACGCAGCCGTATTCTGTTTATCAGCTTCATCCCATTAGAAATTTCTTGTGATTTTCACATCCTACAGAAATGTTCATTTTCTAACCTAATTTTGCACACTTTCTCAGAGTCCTCAGAATGATAAAATCTTTAGACCCCTGCATAAACCGCACTCTTCCTAATATCCCCAATATCCACCTTATCTTGAGTGATGCAATCACATCAATTTCCCTCCTCATACATTTTTATACAGTAAACCTATAGAGCATATGAAAAAGAAGAGACATTGCTTTGTCAACAAAGGTCCATCTGGTCAAGGCTATGGTTTTTCCAGTGGTCATGTATAGAGATGAGAGTTGGACCATAGAGAAAGCTGAGTGCCGAAGAATTGATGCTTTTGAACTGTGGTGTTGGAGAAGACTCTTGAGAGTCCCTTGGACTGCAAGGAGGTTCAACCAGTCCATCCTAAAGGAGATCAGTCCTGAATACTCATTGGAAGGACTGATGCTGAGGCTGAAACTCCAACTCTTTGGCCACCTGATGCGAAGAACTGACTCATTGGAAAAGACCCTGATGCTGGGAAAGATTGAAGGCAGGAGAAGGGGACGACAGAGGATGAGATGGTTGGATGGCATCACCGACTCAATGGACGTGAGTTTGAGTAAACTCCGGGAGTTGGTGATGGACAGGGAGGCCTGCTGCAGTCCATGGGGTCGCAAAGAGTCGGACACGACTGAGCGACCGAACTGAACAGAACTGATAGAGCTCTTAAGATCAGTGGGAGGGGGAAAAAAATATCCCTCACAAGGGAGTATCATTTCAAAAGTTAAAGGAAATCGCTGGCTCCCCTGGGGAAGCCGGAAACCTGGCAGAGGGAAGTTGGCAAGGAGTCAGGGTCCCACGGAGCGAGCCCTGCAGCTGCGCTCTCGCCCGGCCTGCGCTCTGCGCGTGCCCTTTAAGAGGCGGGGCCGGGGCGGGGCCTGGCGGTCGCCCGCTCTCCCAAGCTGCCCTGCGCGCGCGCCGGCAGTTCGGCCACGTCCCTGGCCACGTCGCGCCCGCTCTCGCCATCTTCGCCGCTTCCTCTCAGGGGCCGCCGCCGCCGCTGCCTGAGCTGCCGAGCCTGGGGCCGCCGCGCAGATCGCCGCCGCCGCCATGAACATCTTCCGGCTGACCGGGGACCTGTCCCACCTGGCGGCCATCGTCATCCTGCTGCTGAAAATCTGGAAGACGCGCTCCTGCGCCGGTGAGCGGCGGGCGAGGCCCGGGAGAGGCTCGGGCGCGGGGCCGGGTCCCTGGGAGGAGCGGGCGACCTCGGCCGCCCCAGGGCCCGCAGGCCTGCGCCGGCCCGACACACCCCCCTCGGCCGGGCTGGCGGGCGGCCGGGCCCCGAGGGGAGCCTGCGGCCCTTGGGGGTAGGAGCTCGGGCCGGGGTGCAGTGTCGGGGCGCTGGGCCCGGCTCTGCACTTGGTCGGCTGCGAACTTGAGCCGTCGGGGGCCGGAGAGGCGCCAAGTGGACCGCGCGGGCCCTTGTTGGATCTGAAAAGTTTGGCTGCGGGGCGGGGGGTCCAGCACGCCGGTCCCCCGCGCCCCCGGCTTCAGTGGGCGCTTCTCCGCGCGCCTGGGTAGGAAGGGGGGGTGTCCCGAAGTGCGGGGAGCCTGCGAATCAATGGGACGCGCAGGAGGAGGATGGGCAGGATCGCCGCGCTGGGCCTGACGTGGCAGCCGACCCAGCCCGGGAGGTGGGGCGGACGTGGGGAGAGGTCACCCCGCTCCCCACCCTGCCCCTCGGAGGACCGGCCTTTCGGTGAAGGTGCCCGGGCAGGCCTGTCCTTTAGAGTCCCGTGGGCTTCAACCCAGCCCTCGGGTCCCGGATCGCGCCTGCCGCGGGAGGGGCCTGTGGGGAGATCTCTAAGCGAATTTCTTGGGGCAGTTAATGCTGCTTTGAGGGATGATCTAGTTTGTCAAAACTCCTCTGAGCGCCTCCATCTAATAACGGGTTTTCTTAGACCTGCGGCGCGCCGCCGGGTACCGCCGAGGTCTCCTGTGGTCTCCTGTAATTCCTCACTCCACGTCACCAGTGAGTTGGCGGCTCCTCCTCGCGAGTACACGTTTCGTGCACACGCTGCTGGGAGGCAGTGAGACCCATCTTTCTCAGCTAGTCCTTGCACGGTTTTGCGTTTCGTTAGCTCTAAGAGCTTAAGAACGGCGAATTTTTAAATGATTTCTTAAAAGTACAGTCTTCCTTACACATATTTTTGATGCCATGTCCTCAGTGTAATAAACGTTTGGAGAATTAAAGAACTTAATTTTTGCAGAGACAGTAAAAGATGGAGTCCTAAATGACTCGGGTGGCAGAGAATTCCATGTACCTGATTGATTTCTACCTATTTTCGCCTCTAGAATAATAACACCACCTCTTTGGCTGTAGTCTTCAGGCCTCACCTGTCTCCCTGGAGCACAGCTGAGATCCAGGAAGTAAGAAGAACCAAAAAAGACCTTTGAGCAGTCAAAATGGATGTTACAAAGTCCACGTACTGAAACCAGTGTGTTTGGCTTGGAGATGATCTCTCAATTCATGCATAGTTCGGAGGGGTTCAGTTGTACCGTTTCCAATGACAGCAAAGTAATTTCAGCGATTGTGAGAGCTGATATTTAAGTGCTGGCTGTGTGTTAGGTAGTGAGGTAAATGCCTTATATGGCTTATCCCACATACTGCTTGGTGCTCAGACAGTAAAGAATTTGCCTGCAATGCGGGAGACCTGGGTTTGATCCCTGGGTTGGGAATATCCCCTGAAGAAGGGAGTGGCAACCTACTCCAGTATTCTTGCCTGGAGAGTTCCATGGATAGAGGAGCCTGGTGGGCTACAGTGCAAGGAGTCGCAAAGAGTCAGACATGAGGAACACTTTCACGTAGTCCTTGAAATAACCTTATGAAGGGAGTGCCCTTGCCCCCATTCCCTGGAGGAGGTAACTGAGGCACAGGGAGGTGAGATGACTGGTAGAGCCAGGATTGGTGTACAGGCAAGGAGTGACTCCCAGTGAAAGACCTGCACGAACGTCTGTTTAGTCTGTGGAGTTTGGGTTTAGGCGAACATGTGTTTGGTCTGTGGAGTTTTGGTTTAGGCATTTGATGCCAGGTCAGTAGTTTAGGTCATTTCTTTCTGTACTCAGAAAATGTTATTTTATTTTTAAGATTTTATTTTTTGATATGGACCATTTTTAAAGTCTTTATTGAATTTGTTACAATATTGTTTCTGTTTTATGTCTTGGTTTTTTGGCCATGAGGCATGAGAGATCCTAGCTCCCCGACCAGGGTTCAGACCTGCACCCCTTGCATTGTTAGGTGAAGTCCTGACCACTGGACCACCAGGGAATTCCCTAGGAAATGTTATTTTTAATCCCTGCTTAATCAAGATATAATCGACATATAACATTGTATTCGTTTTAGGTGTACAACATACAGATTTGATATATGTATTGGGAGATGATTACCACAGTAATCATGTTAACACCCATCACCACACATAGCGACTTTTGTTTTCTCTTGTGATGAAAGCTTTTAAGATCTACTCTCCTAGCAGCTTTCAAATATGCAATACAGTCTTGTTAACTATAGTCCCCATTGTATGTTACATCCCCAAAGTTTTATTTATCTTCTAACTGGAAGTTTGTGCCTTTTGACTGCTGCTGCTGCTGCTGCTAAGTCACTTCAGTCGTGTCCGACTCTGTGCGACCCCATAGACGGCAGCCCACCAGGCTCCCCCGTCCCTGGGATTCTCCAGGCAAGAATACTGGAGTGGGTTGCCATTTCCTTCTCCAGTGCATGAAAGTGAAAAATGAAAGTGAAGTCGCTCAGTTGTATCCAACTCCTAGCGACCCCACGGACTGCAGCCTGCCAGGCTCCTCCGTCCATGGGATTTTCCAGGCGAGAGGACTGGAGTGGGGAGTCATTGCCTTTTGACTGCCTTCACTCATTTTGCCCACCCCATCACCAGAAATGTTACTTTTAATCTTTATTTTTGCTCCAAAGTCTTTGTATGAGTCTCTTAGTCTTTTATATGTTCCTCAGAATCCCCTTCTCTGTCAAGACATTTAATATTGAAGCACACTATCTCCTAAACATGGATCTAAACTAAGATATTGGGGGGAAGTTAGTACAGTGCTGAATATGGAGTTCTCAGGGAAGCACTGAGTAATGAGACAAAGTGAAAGGGTTTGCTATTTTGTTTGTTGTTTTTTGACATTCACTGTTTTCATTTGGGAGATTTAGGAGTATTTAGGAAATATAAAATACTTAAGCCGAAATAACAAGGAAGATAAATAGGTGAGTTAAATTTGTGTCTGTTTGCTTGGTATTCCAATAGTTACTAAACTATCCTCATTGTCAGACTTAGGATCATTTTTGTTCTTAAATGTGAGATTTTCTAGCCTTATAAAAATCAAAATCACCAAGATCATTTTTATTCAGAATTAAAATCTGGATTTGACTGGTTGCCTTGTTTTTCCATCCTAATTTAAAGTTGTTTAGGGACTTTTGAAAGGGTAAGAATTTGATGAGTTTCTCAAATAACTGGAATAGGAGACATGTACATTCAGGTTGTGTTTCTCACTTTGAAAATACTGGTGTTGGGATTCATTTTAGGATTTTGGCCCTTATTTGGAACATAGCTGCAACTATAGAACCACGAGGCTTTTTCCCCTTAGGGTTAGGGATGAGATAGTTTAGTGAGGAAGATTCTGCTTTCCTGACCGTCTAATTCCAGAACAGCAGCCACAAAGGACCTTTTAAAGTGGAGGCTGGGGAGTTGATCTTGGTTTTGTTAGGATTGACATTCTCCGATGTGTGCATTGTCATGATGGAGGGATGAATGAAATGTGAGTTCCTCGTCTTCCTGAGCTCTGATGCAGCTGAATCCACAGTGTCCCAAACATGGACCTGGGGAGTGTTGGGGGAACACCCCTTGGTTTGTAGGTGACGAACTTCCTGTCTGCATTTTCCTGTAGGCTGATAGTTGTTAGTGCTCTGTCTAGTGGGCTTAAGCTGCTGGTGGATCCTTCTGAGCTCAGGGCTCCCAGCCTTCCTCCTGGGCCTTCCCTGCTCTCCTCTGCCTGTTACTCAGGTTGTTGTTAGCTGTTGTTGTGTGAGTCACAGGTTTTCCATCCTCCTAAACTTGACAGCAGTGTGCAGTGTCCCTGTGTTTCTTGTAATTGTATAGTGTATATATGTGTATGTGTGGTCTTTATTGGAGAAGGCAGTGGCACCCCACTCCAGCACTCTTGCCTGGAAAATCCCATGGACGGAGGAGCCTGGTGGGCTGCAGTCCATGGGGTCCCAAAGAGTCGGACACAACTGAGCGACTTCCCTTTCACTTTTCAGTTTCCTGCATTGGAGAAGGAAATGGCAACCCACTCCAGTGTTCTTGCCTGGAGAATCCCAGGGACGGGGGAGCCTGGTGGGCTGCCATCTATGGGGTCGCACAGAGTCGGACATGACTGAAGCGACTTAGCAGTAGCAGTGGTCTTTATAGTTTGAATTTTATGAGGAGATAGTTTATTTACAGTGAATGTATCTGATTTACAAAAAGCAGCCATTTTCTTGGCTCTTAAATGTGCTTAAGTTTTAGGTTTTAATATAGTTCCTCTTAAATTGTCTTAAGTGGTATACAGTGAACTGGCATTTTGCTTGATTTATTTGTGTGTTTTGTGGTGGCTTCTCCAGATTGGGGAGGGTCCTCTCTTTGTTGTTGTTTATTGGCGTGTGGTGGATTTAAGTGTTGTGTTCGTTTCAGGTGTATAGCAAAGTGGCTCAGGTGTGTGTGTGTGTGTTCTTTCAGAATCTTTCCCTTATAGTTTGCTACAGACTGCTGAGTATAGTTTCCTGTGCTGCACAGTACATCCTCGTTGTGACAGTTTATATTTTTGAAGCACAAGGAAAACACCTCTTCTTTTATCATCTTTGAATACTCCAGGAAGCTTTTGCCTCCCATTCCCAGCTCCCTCTTTGTAGCAGCTATCACCTCTGCTCTTTGGAGTGCCAAGCTCCTGAGTAATCATGGCTCTTACTTACTGACCACCCACTCTGTGGCCACAAGGCACTGGGGACACAGTTCTGAGCAGCAGCTTGCCACTGTCAAAGTTTCTCTTCTCAAGAAAGCGGCAATTTAGCTGAAATAAGATATATATAAAAAGATAAAAATCCAGGATATCAAACCACATAGGCAGTAAACACTGTGGATGCGAAGTGACGAGAAAGACCCTGGGGAGGGCTCCCCTGATTTCACAGCAAGGAGGGTATGAGACCTCCATGAGGAATGTATGCAACTTCGCTGATGGACATAGAAGTGGCCCGAATGCGTGTTCATACCGTACCTGGTCCTGGACAGGACCGGGGCAGAGGAGAGCAGACAGGGCAATTCGCCTCCCCAGAGTACCTTCCTAATTCAGAATATCATCACAGTCAAAGGACAATAAATTGAGAGAAATAACCTGCAATATAATCTGCCACCTAAGTGGCAAAAGGTTAATATCCACCTTAAAATTAATGTTTAATTTTAAATTAATTAAATTAATTAATCCTCCAAATTAAAAAAACCAACAACCTGATAGGTAAATGAGCGAAGCTGGCAGTTTATAGAAGAATAACAGAAGGCCAGTTCAGAGTGAAAGAACGCCCTGCCTCATTAGTAGTTAGAAGTTTGGGTGTTAAAAGAGCAGTGGATGCCATCTTTTGCCACTGGGTGGGAAAAAGTCAGAGGTTTACAACATCTTGATGTAAGCAGAGATGTAAAGAATATTCTCATCTGGTGTTGTGAATATGTAAATTGGCACAGCCTATGTAGGAGAAATTTGACATTATTTCAAAAGTTAAAGTGCTAATATATTTTGTCAGTGTTTCTAGGGAATTTGAACTACAGAAATTGCCATGTATGTGAACAAGCTAACCACAGGTATAAAGGTGTTTGTTGTGCCTAAATAAACACAGAACACTATTTATAGATACAAAGATATTCATGGAGCGTTTACAGGAACAAAAATTGTACACAACCCAAATGTCCACTTGTGTGGAGGGGTCACACAAATGTTGGTACATTCACACTGCAGAACACTATGCAGCCATTCAAAAGAATAAGGCAGAAGTATTAACAGGAGAAGATATGTCTGAAATACTAAGTTGAGAAAGCAAGTTGTAAGCAAAGAGATAGTATGGCCCATTTTAAGGGGCAAACGTGTGAGTACATACAAATACACATACAGAGAAAGGGGCTTTAAAAAAGCCTGGAGCGTCGTATTTAAAGTGGAGGTGGGAGGGGTGTTTACTAGGTCCAGTTGGTATTTTTAATAAAGTAGCATGGATTTTGCTGAAAACAGGAAAAGGTGGCAAAGCAGCACATAGTAACAAGAGCTGTCACTAAGCACCCACAAGCATGGCAGGTATCGAAAAAACACTTTTTCCAACAGGCCCATACTCTGTCCCTGTTTGGCAGGGGCAGAAAGTGAGGTTTAGCGGGGCCGAGTATGTAACGGCCCTGTGTGACCTGGTGCACTCAGAGATGAGCTTGAACCCAACCAAACCTTCTGGCTCCACAGCCCCTTCCCCTGCTCACAGGAGCTGTGCTGTGAGCCAGCTGCTGACCCCTGTGCTAGGGTGTTAGTGGCCGTTAGGAGAGCAGCTGGCACCTTGGAGACAGTGGGCCGGCGCGTGGTGCCCGGGGCGCCGGGTGAGCACTGCCCTGCAGGTTTTCCTGCTGCTCTGACCCGTGGCACTTGGGTGCATCCAGTGTTGACAGGAAGAAACAGTTCACAGAAGGCTTGTCCGTCTGGTTGAGGGTTTTGTTCCGTAAACCAATGGAAATATGAGAAATGCAGCTTTTAACCTGCAGCAGAATTTAAGGTCATGTACACTGGAATGCTTAGTTGGAGGCGTTCATTAACCTTCACTTGGCCCAGTGGGAGAAGATGGGAATGGTGGTGTGTGTGATGATTGGTTTCCGTTTTACAAGTTGTGCTCCCTAGTGTGGAGGTGTCCCTGGTGTGGAGGTGCTCCCTGGTGTGGAGGTGTCCCTGGTGTGGATGTGCTCCCTGGTGTGGAGGTGCTCGCTGGTGTGGAGGTGCTCCCTGGTGTGGATGTGCTCCCTGGTGTGGAGGTGCTCCCTGGTGTGGAGGTGCTCCCTGGTGTGGAGGTGCTCGCTGGTGTGGAGGTGCTCGCTGGTGTGGAGGTGTCCCTGGTGTGGAGGTGCTCCCTGGTGTGGAGGTGCTCGCTGGTGTGGAGGTGTCCCTGGTGTGGAGGTGCTGCTCCCTGGTGTGGAGGTGCAGTACATTTGTTACAGAACCACTGAGAGTGAGTGGTCTTCAGAGCTTGTTTCCCTGGCCTTCGTGTCCTTCGGTCTCAACCTGGGAACTGACTGTGGGAGCGCCTCCCGCTTCAGAGCTAGTGTCCCCGGAAGGAGATTCCTGCCCCTCCCGCTCTGTCTTCAGCTGGGATCCCCGCCTTCTTGAGAAGACAGACAGGTTTTCTGTGTTAAAGGGGAAAGCCTGCTCTTCGGGATCCAGGCCGGGAAGAATCGGGCAGAACTGTGTGGGCACACAGCGCTCAGGTCTCCAGCATGGTGGCTCCTGCCCGGGTTTTACACCACAGGACAAGCTGCAGCCACACGCTGCCTGTGCCCTTCTCCTCTGCCCCACCCCCTGGCGGGCAGTAAATTAGGGCAGAACCCGGAGCACGCACCTGTTCACAGTCAGAGACACAGTATGTCTTCAAAACTCGTTGGAAGTCTTATCTCAAAATATCACAAAATGAGTTTACCCCCAAGACATGAAAATAAATTGAATTACTGTTTTTTTTTTTCCATTTGTTCATTCATTCAGCAGGTATTTTCTGAGCCCTGCTGTGTGTCAGACCGTGAGTGTGGTCGGGCGGGGGGTTGGGGGGTGGGGTGGGGGGCTCTGGAGGGGAGGGAGACGGGCGACCAAATGACCACAGGGCGCTTTGTAAGTGCTGCCACAGGAGCTGGGCAGCAGCCTGGTGAAGTGGGTCTTCTGTACTTGCTGGATGAATAAGCAGCGCTGAGGGAGGTTGTCTTCAAGGATGACTTTGATGGGAATTGGGTTGCAAAGGGGGGTGGTAAAAGCGATATGTCCGTCCCTGATTTTTAGTATAGGAATTCTGAAAACAAGGGCAAATTTCAGTTTACCTGGCTTCCAAATTTTCAGGAGAATAAACCCTTTACAACAAAACTTGCCTGTATGTATTCTGTCATTTTTTAATTTAAAATATGGGAAAGAACCACATAGAAAATAAGCTGGGAGTTTCTCTCACAAGGCTTCCACAGTCGCCAGACGCAAACTGCATGCTCCCAGTCCTCTTCCCCATCTTGTCTTCTCTCGCACGTTTTCTGTGTCAACAGCAGTCTCATTGATTCTCCTGTGGAACATTGATCTGTGATAAGAAAAACAGAAACTCCCTGCCGCTGGGGAAGAGACTGAAAGGTGCATGCTTGCTCTCTGTGTCTGTGTCTCCACCTTTGGCCCTTGAGATTGGCCGCGACTGATGGATCCAGAGGGACAGAGGCAGCTGCTCTTCAGTTTCTCTTAGTTTAGTTTTGTGAATAGGGTGGAACTGCAATTATTCCTCCACAAAAATGACGTTCTCAGAGCTAGGCTTTTTGCTTCAACAAGCTGTAAAATAGTTTTGGACAGTAGTGTTGTTTGTAAAATATCATTTAATAAAACAATGTGATTTTCACCTTTGGAAGAATATTACTAATGATTTGGGTTCAGTGACGTTTCCACTAAATACAAACTTGCTTAGCTGTCTAATGATGTGAAGTTTACGACGTAGATGAGGGTGGGTGGGTCCTGACACCTAGTGAGATTCACTTTGCTCAAAAAGTCGCTCTTCAACATCTGAAACCCACGGCATACGGCTGTTGTCACAGAACTATTTGGCCAAATCCAGACGGCAGGGACCTTCTCATCGTCTGGACTGAGCGTCCCTGTGCTCCACACAGGCTCTGGGGGGAGTGGGGAGTGGTGACTGGAGGGAGAAAGAGTTTCAAGATGTTCCAACAATAAAAGGTGCTGCTTTGGAAGGCTAGTAGGTTCCTACCCTCTTGTTGCCATAGCATCCAGGAGCCTGTTTGTGGGAGTCTGAGTTTGGTTGTGTGGTTCATCTAAGATAATTTAAGTTTTTATCTCCTCCAAGTAATGCTGCCTCCCAAAAGCAGTCACCGTAGGAGGCCAAGCCATGGGGATTACAGCTCAGACTTTTCCTTGAAGCACGGCCCCCACTTGGTTCCTCGTCGCCTTGTCTGTTCAAGGATGTTGAGGGAATGGAAGACTGAAACTGTTCTCCTGCGTTTGGAGTCATCCCAGCCCCTGGCTTTGGCGCCTGGTGCCCCGCGTTCCTGCAGTCCCTTCATGGTATCGACTTCAAGAATCACAGAGCTGTTGGTGTATTTCTAACACTTTGCTTTTGTTTCTTCAGGTATTTCTGGGAAAAGCCAGCTTCTGTTTGCACTGGTCTTCACAACTCGTTACCTGGATCTTTTTACTTCATTTATTTCATTGTATAATACGTCTATGAAGGTATGGTGTGGCACCCAGCAGAGTGTGTTTTGTCCATAACTCACAGACCTGTGGAGACTGTTAAACTTATGTCACCTGTGCACTTAATTAGGCATCTGCAAGAATAATGTCTAGATGTGCTGCTGTTGGTGTAAGCCTTCTGAGACCACCTAGTACGTACAGCTTGGATTAGTTACCATTAAGCATATTGTCTCCTGTATCAAAGCAGTATCTATTTAATTAAAGCACTTTGCACTTAGAGATTTCTTGATCTTAAGTTCCTCAACTGTGATAAACTTCTGAAGCTCTGGAAAACCCTCAAAGACAGAGGAGTGACTGTTATGTTTTCAAGCAGTGGGAAATTACAGGGTCCCTGGGAAAGGCCAGCAGGTTGGTTCAGGACGAGGAGGGGCAGGCGGGCTCCGGCTGCCCCTTCTCCCGCCTCTCTGGGGCCTAGGCGTGCGTCGCGTGTCGCCTTTGCCGTGCTTAAGCGACATCTACACCGGAGTTTACTTAATATGGTTCTAAAGCTTCTAACTCGTCCTAAGTGCTGGTATCCATGCCACCTTCGGTGTCACAGTTTTCCTAACCACAGGAAGACGAATGTATGACTCTCAAAGCGCAGCGTAATTGCATACACCAGCCTCTTGTGCTCTGCGGGCGGTACACATGCCGCGCTTCGGGCAGTCTGGGTCCGCTCTGCAGGCGTTGAACTTGCACGTGGTGAGCACCCCCGGGGCGCACTGAGGGCTGCAGACGGCAGGCAGCAGCCTTGGCTCTGGCAGGGGAGCAGACGGCAGGCACCCCTGGGCAGATGGCTCGCTTGCGATTGCTGCTGTGACCGCACATTCGAGTCACCTAGAGGCGTTCCATTCTTCGTTACTGAGTGAAGGGAATTCATCAGGAATTCGCCTCCTTAGAAATGGCCATGTCCTTGCTTATTGTCCAGGCAGGTTAAAACTGTAGCCGTCAGAGGCGTGCGAGCAGGAATCCCCTCCCCTCCCCTCCCTCTCAGTATGCCCAGCTTTCAGGAATCTTTACTTGCTTAATTGTTGCTTCCAAACATACTCCTAAAAATCAGGGGCATGAGAGGCGGGTTTTATGTGCTCATGGCTTCTTACTTTAAATGGCAAGCATGGGTGAGAGAAGAAAAAGAACTGCTTTGTTCAGTGGCCGCTGAGCCCTCGTGGATGCGTCGGGGCTGCTTGTGGGTGGGGAGACTGTATGTAGATGTGTGTGTGTTGTGTATACATATCGGAGAAGGCGATGGCACCCCACTCCGGTACTCTTGCCTGGAAAATCCCATGGACGGAGGAGCCTGGTGGGCTACAGTCCATGGGGTCGCTAGGAATCGGACAGACTGAGCGACTTCACTTTCACTTTTCACTTTCACGCATCGGAGAAGGCAATGGCAACCCACTCCAGTGTTCTTGCCTGGAGAATCCCAGGGACGGGGGAGCCTGGTGGGCTGCTGTCTCTGGGGTCGCACAGAGTCGGACATGACTGAAGCGACTTAGCGGCAGCAGCAGTGTATATGGATAGATTATGTGTTTATTCACAGGCATACGTACATGTATTTTTGTGTGGGGAGAGCACCCCTAGCAGTATAGGGTGTGAATCTTCCTTGATTTTGCATTGAGAAGGGCTGTGTATGTGTTGCTGCGTCAGTATTATGGGTATAGGCGACAGTTTTGGTATTTTGTTGACTATTTGCAAATATGACTTCAAGATGCCTGGGATAGCTCAGGTCTTTGTTCTGAAGTGTGTGAGGACTTATGACTGCTCTCATTTTCCTCTCACGTCGATTGACCCCAGTGCTTTCCGAATCCAATTTTGCAAGTCGACTTGGCTGGGACCAGGTCATGTGGCTGATACTCCAGCTGCCTGTGTTTATAGGTTCTTGAGCCTAAAATTCTGCAGTCTGAAAATTGGTATAATCTCAGAATGTCAGACTTTTTCTTGGGTTCAGATGAGTATATAGTGTTTTTCCTTTTGAATGTGAAACACCGTATAACTTAATTGTAAGCCCTTGAATAGCTACGCATTGCACAGTTATCACTTACTTTTGGTTTTGCTTTTGTTGTTAACCAGACGAAATTTCATAGCAACAATCTCAATGTCCGTGTTAAAGTAACATGAGTTAAAACTGTCATTGCAAAGTGTAACATGAGTTACATTGTCTATATTATCTTTTGAAAAGTGCTAGCTCAGAAATGTCTTCTTGCTGTAAGGAAGTGCCTTGGTTTTGAACTGTATTGAACTTGCCATTCACTTTCTTTTCTGAGGCAACTATCTAATAATTTACAAAGAGATTAAAAATACATTTCTTGGCAGTCTCTTATAAAGTTAAACTTACACTTAACATATGATCCAGCAGTCCCCCTCCTAGGTCTTTACCCAGGAGAAATGAAGGCTTATGTTCACACAAAAGCCTGTGCACAGATGTTCACAGCGGCTCCATCCCCCACCCCACAAGCTGTAAACAACCTACCTGTCCACTAACTGGTAGGTGGATGAACCTCTGTGGCTGCCTCTTCCTAAAGACACAAGAGGACCAGTTCTTAATACACACGACAGCACAGCTGGATCTCAGGTTGTTATGTTGACTGAAAAAAACTGGTCTGAAAGGTGACATACTGTTAAGTTCCATTTATGGAATGGAATTCTAGAAAAGGCCAAAGTGCAGGGACTGAGAACACATTGGCACTTGCCAGAGGTTAGGCCTGGGGGAAAGGCATGACTCTGTGGGGCAGCAGGAGGGAATTGGGGTGGGGGGAGTCAGGACTGGTCTGTGTCTTGATTATGGTGGTGGTTTTATGACGTATGGAACTGTATACCCCCAAAAAGTGGGTTTTACTGTATTTAAATTTTATATATATATATATATGGCTGATGCAGAAAACCAAGGGAATTGGAGCAATTGTAATATTTTGATGACACAGCATCTTTTTTTTTTTTTTTTATCCTTTTAGCTCATCTACATTGCCTGCTCCTATGCCACAGTGTACCTGATCTACATGAAATTTAAGGCAACCTACGATGGAAATCATGATACTTTCCGAGTGGAGTTTCTGGTGGTCCCTGTGGGCGGCCTCTCATTTCTAGTCAATCATGATTTCTCTCCTCTTGAGGTTAGTTAAGAGGTTACTTAGGTAGTCATGTGTGGTTCCCTAAGGAAATAGACCTGTTTGCAGTTAGTGGGGTTCTATTTTGTGTTTCGGGGGCGTGGGTGGGGAGTGGGTTAGCAAATAAATGTAGTTTGATGTAAATAAATCCTGGGCAAGAATTAAGCACCCAGGTCAGACACCCACTTGAATGTCTTCTGACTCTCCTTTAGGATATAAGCTTGGCTTCTGTGACACCAAGCTGCTGCACTCCTTGTCTTGAGGAAGTGCAGCCTGCCTGGTGCCCAGCGCTGTGCCACGTGGTGGGGTGGCCTGCTCGCCAGTGCTCCCTCCAGCCCCAAGTGTCCAGAGTGAGGCTCTGGTCGTCCCCTGGTGGCAGCGGCGCCTGGGTGTAAACCCTCCAGGGACTCCTGCCAGACCCCTCCTCCGTAGGCATGAATGAAGAGCTGGGTTGGGAAGAGAGCTTGCGTGATTACGACTCTGACTTCTTAGCCCTTTGATTTAACCATGCCACAAAAAGCCTGAAGAGTAAGGAAAGAGGGAAATGATGTATGTCATCTGGGAAGGAGGAACGGCAGTGAGGGGTGGGGGGACCCAGCCCCCAGTCCTGCAGCCCTGGAGGAGGCGGGGTTGGCTCAGGGCCCCAGGGCCAGAGCTGGAGAGGCTGCCGGCAGGGAAGCGTCCCCTGCATCGCGTTTGAAGAGCCAGGCAGTTGCCCAGGGAAGAGTGCAGCACTGGCGAGGCCGGGGAGGGAGATCCAAGGAGGTGCAGGTGGCCGGGAACCTCGCTTGTCCCGGGGGGTCTGCGCCTTTATATGTGGCTTAAGTTTCTGTGGTTTATTAAAGTGCACAGCTGCTCTGTCCTGGGCGCTGATGCCCAGCCCCCGCTCCCTTTACGCTGCTTCACGGTGAGGCAGGAGTGTTTCTGTGAGTTGGCGGCAGGCGCCGGGCGCTGACGGGGCTGCGGCTTCTCCCTCAGATCTTGTGGACCTTCTCCATCTACCTGGAGTCGGTGGCCATCCTGCCACAGCTCTTCATGATCAGCAAGACCGGGGAGGCGGAGACCATCACCACCCACTACCTGTTCTTCCTGGGCCTCTACCGCGCCTTGTACCTCGTCAACTGGATCTGGCGCTTCTACTTCGAGGGCTTCTTTGACCTCATTGCCGTGGTGGCCGGCGTTGTCCAGACCATCCTGTACTGCGACTTCTTCTACTTGTACATCACGAAAGGTGCGTCAGGCTGTGTGCGGCCCGCTTCCCTCTTCCAGGGCTCCCTTGGCCGTCGTGCTTCTGATCTGACACTTACTCAGAAGGCGAACTGGCTTCAGAGCACATTTTAATGACTGTCAGGTAGAGTTCTTGGTCAGGATTTTCAGTCTTTTTTTTTCTTTATTTGTTATAATTTTATTGTTTTTCTACAATGACACATTTTCATTGTAAAACCAATCAGAATTAATAATTCTTAAAACAATCACCCAGAATCCTACCACTCCAAAATAATCATTGATAATGTGTAAGTAAACATAATGGTTTAATGATATATGATTTAAACTCAACATGCTGGTCTATAATTTGTTCTTCCTGGACATCTGCATGACTTTTAATAGCAGTGGAGTCTTACGTTTATTATCGTAGTTTATTTATTCAGCCCCCTGTTCATGGGTGTTTGGGCTTAAAAATGCAGTGTTTAACTCAGTGTCCTTGTGTATATATATATATATTTGCCTTTGTATGAATAGAGTACATGTGAACTTGACAAAAATCTGATGAAAGCCATGGTCCTTGCTCAGAGAAAAATGCACAGTTACGTGTATTCACACAAACATGTGCTTATAGTTTTAGGGAGTTCAGGGGCCCTGAAACCCACCCACAGATCCCAGGCTAAGAATCCTCAGCTCGCTTCAGTCGCTCAGTCGTGTCCGACTCTTTGCGACCCCATGGACTGCAGCACGCCAGGCTTCCCTGTCCATCACCAACTCTGGAGTTTACTCAAACTCATGTGCATCAAGTTGGTGATGCCATCCAAGCATCTCATCCTCTGTCATCCCCTTATCCTTACACCTCCCAGCTAAGGAATCCTGGCTATACAGTAAAGAATAGCTTACTGTATAGCCAGTAAGAATCCTGGCTATCCAGTAAAATTTCTAATGGTGGAATTGCTAGATACAAGGGCATATGTATCTTAACTCTTTTTTTTAACATCCAAAATTTTCATAACTGTTGTGTGTCAATATATGCAATTAGGGGATTAAGTCACGATGACAAAAAGCTGCCATGAATTAAAAGACAATTTCAATTGAACTAGTATTTTTAAATTCAGTTGCTAGGGCATCCGGATACATTAAGAAGATTCCAATCTGTGTATATGACATTCTCTTACTTCAGAGGACTGTGTTTATTGACACCCAAGTCAGATGCCTGGTGCTTGTCAGAAGCTCATCTCCCTGGACCTTGCTCTGTGGTGTCTTGTATGATAAACTTCTAGGAGTGGGTAGGAAGAAGCTGAAGCATGTCAGGATGAGTAATCTCTTGTTTTCATCCTTGTCTTTAAACTTGTAGTTCTCAAGGGAAAGAAGCTCAGTCTGCCTGCGTAAGTGCCAAAGACCACCACCAGCATCTGTCCTCAGGGTGCTCGGACAGAATTCTTAGCGCAGCAAAGGCTCAAGATGCTTGATACGGAAAATTGGAAACTCAGCTCTTCTGTTGCAGATAGTCATCAGTGGCTCTGTAAGAACCCAGAGGGAAAGAACCAGAAGGTTTCTGTTTAATGCATCTTGCCTTATCTTTTTTTAATACTATGTACAAAGATTTTTTACACAAAGAAACTTAATGCTGTATTAATAAAGTCAGTGTGTAGCTTCAATTGGGGGTAGTCCAAAGTGAAGATTTTGTGAGGAATAAGTGCAAACTGTTTTGGGTTTTTTTAATTCTTTGAAATTGTTGATTCTTTGTGTCTGCAATGAAATCGTACTCCTTGACAGTCAGTAGATAATATATTCCTCCATCTATCAAACTTGCATTCCACTATATTTATTTGTGTTTTTTTGCCAAAAGATGAGTTATCTTTGTTTGAAATCTGAGACACTATGTCCAGTTTGGTACATCCATTCAAATTGCTTCCCACTGACGTGGAACTCCTTCCCTGGACGTCAAACACTACACGAAGCTGGTAAGGATAGCTTCCAAGTCTAAGGTTTTCATTACCAAAATCTGAAGATTCTGAATGTAGATGGAGTTTCGTTTAAGAGTCACCAAAGGTGCCTGCCCTCCTCCCTACTAAGTGTCAGTTGAAACTCTTCCAAGGGTGTCAAAAAGCTCGCTGAGGGGGCGGGGTGGGGCCCTGGGCTGCTTGCCGCCTGAGCGTGACGTGCGAGAAACATTCGTGATTAGTTTGGACTTAGGACTCCTCTGAGGAATGGAACACAAGTGGTTACCTATCACTTTAATTTACAGTTCCAGAAGATTGCTACAACCATGTCCGTTCTCAGATTCAAGTGGTTTTTCATATCCTTTTGGATAGCAGAATGATTGACTCTTTTTTTTAATTGGCAGCACCAGTTGCCGTTCCTCTTACTTTTTGTTTTGTTTTTACTGAGCTCTTGCATGATTTATCTTCTGTTACCATCCTAAATAAACATTTTATTAAACCTAGAATAAATTGTCTTTTTTTCCTGAATAAGGGTTTTGGAACATCCTGTGTCAGGATGGGTTTTTAGTCTTTGTTTTTCGATTGGCAACAGCTCTATATAGGGCCGCAAACATTTGTTCTTCCCTTAATCTAAAACCTCTTTTTTTTTTTTAATTGCAGTTTTCCTCCTGATTTTGCCATTGTATTGATTTGCTGCATTTTTTTTGACTTATGCAAAAACATACGATTTTGGTTTTTTTGTGATGCACCATAAACGTTAAAGTATTGAATACTAACAGTGCTTACAGCAAAAAGTAGTAGTCTTGTTTACTGCATTAAAGTATCTTGTGAAGGAAGGGAACTGGATGGATTTGACTTTTATCTAGTGTGTCTCCAAACATCTTTCTAAACAGGTAGTATAACTGCATAGTTTAACCTCCTGTCCTTATCGCTCTCACCCCGCCTCCCCGCCCATGTCTTTGCTTTTGTGTATCAGAGTATCTTTCTTTCAGGCATTCTAGTTTAGTTTCTGTTTTCATCCTTTTTGGAAGATTCTAGTGGCAAGGAGGAAGGGTGGGAAATCCTGGCCTACGTGGAGCAGACCCCAGCGTTCCCAAACTGGGGGCCGGGGGAGTCTTGTTTTTGTGCATGTAAATCACACACGAGCTGGGCTCGTTCTTAGGCGAGCACAGAGCAAGGATCTGGGACTTGCGGAAGCATGGAGTGTCGACACCTCCGCCAGCCATCTGCCCAAGGAAAAGTAAAGCTGGCTGAGATGCCGCCACCATCCTGTGGTCGACCAGGGTGACGTCTCCACAGGTACCTTGAGGGGCGCGGGACCGGGGCAGCGGCCTCACGCACGCGGGAACAAAGGCATTGTCTGACGCACCTCACTAAGCACTGTTTCTGAATTACTCTCACTTCCTGAATAAAGGTTATCAGGTAATTCATACTTTTTATCAAGCTGTTTTATTTGTGTGAATTTGTGTTTTTTCTTTAAAGATAAAAATAAAGCAGAATTAACAGATTTACTCACTAAATAATTCTGAAAAGATGCTGGGTGTTGGCTGCTTACAGACAGCAATCCAACAGTGTCTAGTCCAATCACGGGGTTTGAAGGTTTCCCAGGGAATTCTCTGGCGGGCCAGTGCTTAGGCTTCAGTGCTTTCACTGCAGTAGCCCAGGTTCAGTGCCTGGTCGGGGAACCAGGATCCTGCAAGCTGTTCATTGTAGCCAAAAAAAACAAGGTTTCCTGCTTCCTTACGGTCTGTCAAAGAGAGAAACGGGTAGAGAAAAAGTTGCAGGTAGAAAGCCGTGCTAGGGAAGATCCAGCCCAGAGATACCAGAAAGTCAGACAGTTTGCTGGAATGCAAAGATTCTGTTTCAGCAGAAATCATTAGTGATCTGTGGGAATGCTAGGAAAAGCACAGGCTTTGGGGTTAGACGTGTGGAGTTTTGGCCCCTCACAGTCTAGCCCTGACCTTGGAATTAACGTGAGCCGTGTTGCCTCTGTTACCAGCAGAGACTCCACCATAGGATTTCCGTGAGGTGTTAAGGAGCCCTGTCCTGAAGCTCACAGCCCTGAGACTGGTGCACATTAAGTGCTGGGGACCTCAGGGATCCTCTTTCCCCTCCCTTTGTGCTCAGCTTGGGACAGCTTCCTTGAAGGCTGGCTGGAACCAGTTCAGTAGGAGTTCCTCTGATGCATTTGACCACATTGGTAGTTTTGCCCTTGTTCGCCTGCGTTATCTTCAGACCCTGACTCCCAAGTACCTTGCAAAACCACCCATTTGAGTGAAGGCTGATTGAATTGGGGCTGTGTGTGTGCCTTTTTTTTTTTTTTTTGGAGAAGGAAATGGCAATCCACTCCAGTGTTCTTGCCTGGAGAATCCCATGGACAGAGAAGCCTGGTAGGCTGCAGTCCGTGGGGTCGCACAGAGTCAGACACGACTGAAGCGACTTGGCGGCGGCAGCGGTGTGTCTTTTTTCTATGTGCTTCGCCCTCTAGTGGCTGAAGGTAGATTCCAAGGACCGTGCACTTTGCTCAGTAATCACTGTGCCTTCCCCCCAGGCCCCCCAAACCTGATCTGGGTTAGCTTTTGAAGTGTGCGGTCTTATGAGCCTTGTGCAGGTGCTGAGGTGGGGGTAGGGTCTCCTCCAGTTCTGAAACAGTTCCCTCTTTTATCCTTTCTACCTAAAAGTAACTTGCACCGTAATATATAGCACTTTTACTGCAAGACTTACCGAGTGCGTGCTCAGTCATGTCGGACTCAGTGACTTCATGAACTGTAGCGTGCCAGGGTGCTCTGTCCGTGGGATTTCCCTGGCAAGAACACTGGACTGGATAGCTATTCCCTTCTCCAAGGGATCATCCCGATTCAGGGATCGAACCCACCTCTCCAGCATTGGCAGGCAGGTTCTTTACAACACCCATCTGGGAAGCCTGTAATATAGCACTAATCCTTTCAAACAATGACAAGGATTGTCATTTTTTTATACTATTAGAACATAATACTACAGATTTCTGACCTAGTTTGGCACTGGGCACTTAAAAAGTGAGTCTTCAGGCATACACTATCTGCTGCTGCTGCTGCTGCTGCTGCTGCTAAGTCGCTTCAGTCATGTCCGACTCTGTGCGACCCCATAGACGGCAGCCCACCAGACTTCCCCACCCCTGGGATTCTCCAGGCAAGAACATTGGAGTGGGTTGCCATTTCCTTCTCCAGTGCATGAAAGTGAAAGTGAAGTCGCTCAGTCGTGCCTGTTTCTTAGCAACCCCATGAACTGCAGCCTATCAGGCTCCTCTGTCCATGGATTTTCCAGGCAAGAGTACTGGAGTGGGGTGCCATTGCCTTCTTCGATGCACTATCTACTTGACTTCATATTCAGGAAAAGCTCTAGAGGCCATGTTAGAGCTGAGGCCCGAATGGAGTGAGACAGTGACAGGGAAATACCTGCAGTAGGAGCAGAATGAGCTTGGTATATTTCAGGGGGAAAAAACACAGCAGGCAAGGTGAGTGAGGAAGGGAGAAAGTAGCCCTAACTCGGGGAGACAACCATGCATTTGCAAACTTGTGATGTGTGACTCCCAGGGAAAAGACTGCAAGAGGTTGGAGTCCATTTTAAGCACAAAGTGTTCAGTTCCATCTCAGTCGTGTCGACTCTTTGTGACCCCATGGACTGCAGCATGCCAGGCCTCCCAGTCCATGACCAACTCAGAAGCTTGCTCAAACTCATGTCCATTGAGTCGGTGATGCCATCCAACCATCTCATCCTCTGTCGTCCCCTTCTGCCTTCAATCTTCCCCAGCATCAGGGTGTTTTCCAATGAGTCAGTTCTTTGCATCAGGTGGCCAAAGTATTGAAGCTTCAACATCAGTCCTTCCAATGAATATTCAGGACGGATTTCCTTTAGGATGGACTGGTTGGATGCACAAAGTGTAGGCTTGCAGAATTCTAAGCTGATGGGCCTGGTCTGACGGTTCATCGTCACTCCAGCTGCTGTAAGGGCAATGCACCGAAGAGGAAGAGGGGAAACGGCAGAGTTGGAGAGAGCAGTGGGGAAACCCGATCAGGTATGTGATGAAGGGGGCTCAGACCGGGGTGGAGGGGAGCGGAGGGGCCGAGAAGTGGTCAGAACCTACGACCAGCTTGGAGGAAGGAAGGCAGGCAGATCAGGCTACTCCCCACTCCCCAGCACCAAGCAGCCGAGTGGCTTCAGGCTCTGAACCAGGGAGGCTCCTAACGAGGAACTCCTAACCCCTGCCCTTACGGGGTGGAGAAGGAAATGGCAACTCACTCCAGTATTCTTGGCTAGAGAATCCTGTGGAGAGAGGAGCCTGGTGGGCTGCTGTCCATAGGGTCGCATAGGGTCGGACATGACTGAAGCGACTCAGCATGCATTCATGCGTTGGAGAAGGAAATGGCAACCCACTCCAGTGTTCTTGCCTTAAGAATCCCAGGGACGGGGGAGCCTGGTGGGCTGCTGTCTATAGGGTCGCATAGGGTCGGACATGACTGAAGCGACTTAGCATGCATTCATGCGTTGGAGAAGGAAATGGCAACCCACTCCAGTGTTCTTGCCTGAAGAATCCCAGGGACGGAGGAGCCTGGTGGGCTGCGGTCTATGGGGTCGCAGAGAGTCGGACACGACTGAAGCGACTTGGCAGCAGCAGCAGCACCAGCCCTCGCGGGGGGCGGGCAACTTTGTCACAGCCTTGCAGCCCACACAGACGTGTATATGAGCTGAGCCCCAGATCCGCCACTAACTGCGGGGTGTCTCTGGGCCGACAAAGCCCTCGGGGCGGACGGCGTGCTTACTACTTACGAAAAGAAAACAACAGAAGGGACCTAACACGTGCAAAGAGCCAATGAAGTGCACCTGCGTCCCGGGCCGCGCATCTACGCAGGCGCAGAGGCCCAGCGGCGACCGCGCGGGGCTCAGTGCGCGTGCGCCGGGCCCGGCCCCCGCGTGCGCCTGCGCGGAGTCGCGGGGAGGCGGCAGAGTAGCAAGGGCGCCGGGCTCCGGGCGGCTGCGGGCGCCGCGGGCCGCGGGGCCTCCGTCCGCCATGCCGGGGATGGTGCTGTTCGGCCGGCGTTGGGCCATCGCCAGCGACGACTTGGTCTTCCCGGGAGTCTTCGAGCTGTTGCTGCGAGTGCTGTGGTGAGGGCGCGGGCTCAGGCTGGCCGCGGGCGGGGAGGGTGTCGTCTGCCCCGCGCTCGCGTCCCTGGCCCCCTTCGCCGCCCTGGGACTTGGGTGCCACCGCTCTCCCGGTTTACAGGCGGGCGGGCCGTGCCCAGGGTCACGGGGCGGGCCCGCCGGCGAGACGCCGGCGCTGCGGGGCTCAGGCGCCCCGCCTGGAGCCGCCGGGGCGCGCTGGCCGCCGAGGCGGTGGCCGCGGAATCTCTTCCCCCGGAGCCGGGCGCTGCCGTCTGCAGCTCTCCAGCGCTCTGCACGGAAACGCACGGCATCCCGTGTTTGCCGGACGCGAGGTTGGCAACAGTACCCTTCGTGCGCGGTTCCTGAACCGGGCGCGGCTGAATCCCAGGACCGCGGGGGACTGGCACTTACTCTCTAGTATGTGGAATCGGGCGCCTGAAGTCTGTCCCCAAAGGGTCTGAGCAAAGAGTAATGCAGGAGACACGGGTTCAATCCCTGGTCGTGGAAGATCGCACGTGTCTGGAGCAACTAAGCCCAGGCACCACAACTCTTGAGCCCAGAAGCTGCGTCTAATAAAGGCTGTACGCCCTAGAGCCCTGTGCTCCGCCTTCGAGAAGCCATCGCAGTGACAAGCCAGCGCAGGCTCCAACTAGAGAAAGCCCACGCGCAGCAAGGAAGACCCAGCGCAGCCTATATATATATATATATATCTGATAACGTTAAAAAAAAAAAAAAAGTATTTAGATTCTTTAGGGGAAAAAAACTTAACAATGTGAAATATTATGAGCTGCTTCTTAGTCCTTTTGTAATTTTCAGAGCCCGTCTTACCGAGATCATTACCTGTTTTATTTCTAAACATGGAATCATAATGTTACAAAACTGACAAAACCACAGTTACCTAGTCCAGTTCCCCTTCTGGCCTTGAACCCCCTAAAACTAGGTTCTTGCGCAGTGATGCTCTCTTCCTGATTCTGAAATAACCCCAGTGGTGAGTCACCGTGGTCTTGGATTGCTTGATGCTTCCTTTCATTGTTCTGCACTGAATTGCGAAATACACCTAGGAGTCCACAGCCCTGGTCCTTTCAAGTTGATCGTGGTCACCACGGAGACTCTTCCCGTAGCTTGTTTCCCAACCTCTTGTTTTTGTATTGCGCACAGCAGGTTAGGATGTGTTGTTGTCAATTACATGGTAATACACAGAAGTAAAAATTCTGCTGATAACTGAACAAGCATATACTTTGTTGTTTTAGCTCAGAGTCACAGTGGGGCCTTTTTCCCAGGAGTTTGCATTGAAATTGCTTGCTTATGGCTTTAACTGTGTTACAGGGACTTCCCTGGTGAGCCTCCAAGCTTCCCTTGTAGGGTCACAGGTTCAGTCCCTGGTTGGGGAGCAAAGATCCTGCATGCCAGAATTTTTTGGCAAGGCCAAATAAATGAAGTAATAAATGTATTACAATAGGCATAGAATAAAAACAATGCCGTCAGCAAAGTATGAAATTCATTTAAAAAAGGAAAAAGAGCTGTACTCTTAATTGATTTAGTAAATCTTTTATTGGTGGTGGTTTAGTCTCTCAGTTGTGTCCGGCTTCTGGACCCCATGGACTGTAGCCTGCCAGGCTCCTCTGTCCACGGGAATCTCCAGGCAAGAATACTGGAGTGGGTTGCCATTTCCTTCTCCAGGGAATCTTTCACACCCAGAAACTGAACTCCGGTCTCCTGCATTGCAGGCAGATTCCTGACCAACTAAGATTCCAAAGTGAACCTGGCCTTGTTCGTCATGTTTTGCAAAGCGGCTCCCTGGGTTCCATTTCTGAGCCTGCCCATGTCTCTACAGGTGGGTTGGCATCCTGATGCTGTACCTCATGCACAGAGGGAAGCTGGACTGCCCGGGGGGCGTCCTGCTCAGCAGCTACATGATCGTGCTCCTCGTCCTCCTGGCGATTATCATAGGCACAGTGTCAGCCATCGTGTGTGTCAGCATGAAAGGTAAGGATGAGGCTTTTCTATTGGACACCTTTTCTTTCTTTCCTTTTTTTAAAGCAGAGCCTTCCTTGGTGGCTCAGCTGGTAAAGAATCCACCTGCAATGCGGGAGGACCTGGGTTCGATCCCTGGGTTGTGAAGATCCCCTGGAGAAGGGAAAGGCTACCCACTCCAGTATTCTAGCCTGGAGAATTCCAGGGACTGTACAGTCCATGGGGTCACAGAGAGTCAAACACGACTGAGCAACTTTCACTTTCTCTTTTAAAATATTTGTTTAATTTGGCCATGCTGGGTCTTATTGTGGCACTCTAAGAGCCTCAGTTGTCCCATGTGGGATCTAGTTCCCTGACCAGGGATGGAACCCAGAGCCACCCACAGTGGGATCGCGGAGTCTTAGCCACTGGGCCACCAGGAAGTCCCCTTCACTGCTTTTTACGGCTGAATGATGCTGCACTGAGTGGATATACCATGGTTTACCCAGCCGTTCGTCAGCTGGTGGGCGTTTGGGTTGTCCCCGCTTTTTGGCTGTCACACACAGTGCTGCTTTGCACAGTCGCATCTTGTCTTGACATAGCCGTTACGTGTTATTTCTCTTGGGTGTGTACCTGGGGGGCACTGCTAGATCATACGGTAACTCCAACTTTCTGAGGGGCTGCCAGCCTGTTTTCCAAGCAGCTGCCCCATTTTTCTTTCCCGCCAGCACTTCCCGAGGGCTCGTTTCTCCACATCTTCCTCAACACTTATTATCTGACTGACTGAGGACAGCCGTCCTACTGAAGTGGTACCTCGCTGTGGTTTGGAGTCCCTTTTCCTTGATGACTAATGATATTGAGCCTCTTTTCATATGCTCAGTAGCCGTTTGCATATCATTTTTGGAGAAACATCTGTTCAGATCCTTTGCCCAATTTTAAATCGGGTTCTTTGTCCTTTATTGATGAGCTGTAAGAGTTACATGGCTGCTCTTTTTTGTGTGCGATAGTGCGTTTTTTGTGGCTTTGCAGGGTCTCTGCCGCTGTGCAGGCTTTTCTCGTGTTGCCACAACTCTAGTGCGGTGCGCGGGCTTCTCGTCGCGGGGGCTTCTCTCGCTGCAGAGCATGGCTCGCGGGCTCGCAGGCTCCAGTAGTTGCAGCACGTGGGCTCAGTTGTTGCGATTCCTGGGCCCTAGAGCACAGGCTCAGCGGTCGTGGGGCGTGGGTTCATTGCTCTGTGGCATGTGGGGTCTTCCCGGACCAGGGATGGAACCCGTGTCTCCTGCACTGGCCTGTGGATTGTTTACCCCTGGGCCACTAGGCAAGTCCCAAAAGTTACGTCTCTTCTTAATAACTTCTTCTATCTGTTACCGTTTTCTGCAGACAGCCACTTAGCTGAGAATGCCTGAAAACGTTGCAAAGCCTCCCTGTCGCTTACTGTGGTTTGCAGGATGAGCTGAGCAGTCTGCTGGCTGCTAAAGAAATGCATCAGTAAATAAGAGCTCATCAGTCAGAGGCAGGGCTGCCTGGCGGGCTGCCATCCAGCGTGCTTCAGGGTGTGTTCGCTGCCTGAGTGTAGGAGGAATGCCCAAGCGTAGATGATGGTGAGAGGACTGCGAGGGAGGAAGTAGCCGGTACACCCAGGGACGGAATCCAGGTCTCGACGTTTCCGAACCATAGACTGAAACTTAAAAGATGGTGGGAGATACAGAGAGCAGTGTTAGGCGGAGTGTTTCGTGAGAACAAGACCTCAGGGTCCAGACGAGCCAGAAGCATGGCGCGTGGCGAGTCGCGCAGTAACGTGTAGACTAGAGTGCTGTGTATTTTCACGTAGCTCTGAGAACATGGGCGCGTGGGGTCTGGATGAAGGCAGGACCCAGTCCTGCCGTCTAGTCGGACGCCCGGTCCGGAATGGCACCAGTGCCGAGGCTGAAGGAGAGGAGGGAGCTGGGACGCGTGCGTGGAGGTTCTGAGTGCGGTCGGATCTTCTGAAAGATGGAGCCTCCAGGGTGTGTCCTTGCGGAACAGGCTGTGTCTCCGGCTGTCCTGTACAGTCCGCTCACGGCAGTCTGTTCCGCGCACCAGGGTGATGGCTGTAACGGTGGGTTAGTGAAGGTGAAGGTTTCCCAGTCGTGTCTGACTCTCTGTGACCCCATGGACTACCGACCATGGACTTCTCCAGGCCAGAAGACTGGAGTGGGTGGCCTTTCTCTCCTCCAGGGGATCTTCCAACCCAGGGATCGAACCCAGGTTTCCTGCATTGCAGGCAGATTCTTTACCAGCTGAGCCACAAGGGAAGCCCCGCAGTGGGTTAAGGATACACTTTTTTTGCCCCCTTAAACGTTTTCCTTCAGAGATGTTTGGTGGTGTCAGGCCACGTTCACACCACGTGAGGGATGGATGACCTCATGCCCCAGGCGAACCGGGCCCAGCTCACCCGTCAGGGCTCGGCAAGCGTCTGCTGGGTGAGGGGTGTCATGGGTGGATCCCTTTTCCAGCCGACAGCCTTCTCCAAACAGAACCAGTTTTATTTAGGACTGCCCCCGGCTCCTCACATAGTGTCAGACGCCTGCCCTCTGCCCCACGCTGGAGTGATCCTCGGGGGTCGGTGGTTGGTTCAGGACTGGACGTGTGACCTGGATCAGGCCAGTGAAATTTGGGGAGTTCCCTGGGAAGTTCCAGGACATCCTCCCCTGCTTGCCTGGGAAAGATCCAGAAGCAGTGTGTTGTGTCCTTGGGGAGACGCTGCAGGAATGATCTGCCGCCTCCCCTCGGGGCTAGGAGGGCACCCATGCCAGCCATGCCCTGCGTTTCCAGTCCTCTGAGTCAGGACAGGTCCTGCTGGTTTTTAAACCAGCCTGTGTTGGAGTTTCTGATGCTTGTAGATAAAGATACCAAAGATGGGATTTTATAAAAAACATGTTAGTTTAATTGCCAATAAATAACATTGTATGCTTTATTAACAATGTTACATAAATTTCAGTGACAAATACTGTAAAGTTAAGGGGGAAAAAAAAGGCAAATGGGATGATTCAAGTCAGATAACAAGTGGAGTAACCATCCCAACAGAGATGATGACTGAAGGCTTTCAGTTAAATGAGCCATCTGGATGAAGTCAGAATTTCTCTTAGCAACGTAGGGGTGTAATTTCAGCTCATTACCTTAGTAGAAACTATAAGGTTTCTAGTTTTGATTTGAAAACTCCCTGATGAAACCCTCTTGTTTCAACTATGTGGGAGGTTTAATTAGGGAAGATCCACCCTCATGAGCTTCCCAGGTGGCTCGGTGATAAGGAAGCTGCCAGTACAGGAGCCGCGGGTTCGATCCCTGGGTGGGGAAGATCCCCTGGAGAAGGAAATGACAACCCACTCCAGTATTCTTCCTGGAGAATCCCACGGACAGAGGAGCCGGTGGCTACAGTCCATGGGGTCACAAAAAAGTTGGACACGGCTTAGCGACTAAACCACACCACCCTCGCGAGTACCGTGTTTTGACAGAAGGCCCTCGAGGGCAAGGTGTGCCCTTGGCCACGTCTGGCTTGAGTTTGAGGAAGTCTTGCTCTCCTCGCCCTCTGTGACCCAGGCCTGCCCTCTGCGGCTTGCGCATCCGTGGCCCTGCCTCAGGAGGGGCAGTGGGGTTACCTCTCGAGACCGTGTCGAGGCCATCGTGTTCGGGGACGCGGTCACACCATCCATTCTGGGCACTGTCTTCGTGATGCCCACTGCAGCACCATGTCCAGCCGGCGGCTGACTGCCCCGAGGGGAGAATAAAGGTTGACATAAAAGCAAGATGTTTTCCTAGGCAAGCATGCACATAAAAAAGAGGCTTTTTCAGCGTCTCCTGTCTTCTCTGGACCCTTCGCAGGAAGTCGCGTCTCCGACCGCCTCGCCTCTGTCTCTGCCCCACTCAGGCGGTGCCAGGGGCTGGGGTCCTGGGTCCGGGCGCGCAGTGTCCGAGCAGCCCCTTCCTCGGGATCCTTGGCCTCCGGGGTAGGCTGTGAGCAGATCCTCCTTCCTGTTTCTCTCTGGTGGTTGGCCGTTGTTACAGGATAATTCTCTTTAGAGACGGGGTGGATTTCTGCAGACCTGCACTCCTTGCCCCTCAGGGAGAGAGGCAGCCCTATCAGTTATCTTAGGACTTTCTGCTTTGTGGCCTCAGTGAGGCCTGATGGCGTCCAGTGTTCTAAAACGTGACCCTCAGTAATTCGTTCTAGTGGGAGGTAGCTTTGGGAATTTCAAAGCTGTTTTCTTATCAAATTATGTTTCAGATCTTAGGGTTGTTTTTTTTTTCAGTTACTGCTTTTGTTTGAATTGTGTGGTGGTTTTGATGCTGAAATTGGTGTTTATCACAACTTCTCCTGAAGGGGGAGAGTTGGTGTTTTACACCAAGAGTTAATGATACTTGGGTTTGTCTTACAAACGCAGTTTTAAATGTTGTGTCTTGGTGGTGGGCGTCCACAAGTGGTCTCCGGGTCACACTTGTTCTCTTCCCAAGAGTGATGCCCACGGGGTGCTGGTGAGGCAGAGAGCCTGAGTCATGCGGACCTGGCCTTAGAAAGTGCTTGCTGAGCTCTGTGAGCCTCTGCTTCCTCATCTGTGAAGTGGGGTGGTGACTGCTTCACAGTCGTCCTGAGGGTGGAGGCGTTTCGGGTGGGCGGTGTGACAGGTGGTCCTGGACCTTCCCGGCTGTGAGGCCTGGGTGACCGCCTGCCCCTGCTCGCCTGTGACAGATCTGTTTCACGTTGCTTGTCCTGGCGTAATTGTTAATAGAGCCTCGTTTTGCCCTCAGAAGTATCCCGATGTGGAACGTGACTTTATGGTCAGTGTAGTTAGAAAACCCAGAAGTGTATGGTTTTTTTTTTAAATTATTTATTTTTGGCTGCATTGGGTCTTGGTTGCTGAAAGCACAATCTTTTCTTGCGGTGTGTGGGCTTACTTGTTCCTGGGCATGTGGGATCTTAATTCCCCAACCAGGGATCGAACCCATGTCCCCGATATTGAAAGGCAGATTCTTAACCACTGGACACCAGGGAAGTCCTCCCAGAAGTGTTTTTAAGCCCCAATGAGTCTAAGAAATAATTCTGAGGCTTTTGTCACGCCTCGTATCCCTTGCTTTGCCTCTCACTCTCAGAGGTAGGCAGTGGTTCCCAGTTACGGGTAGAAACGCCGCTGGCGGGGGTGCAGCCAGCACAGATCTGTGCTGCGGCCGCCGTGTTTCTGCCGAAAGGAGCCGCCCCATCCCCGTGGAGGCCAGTGTGCAGCATGGACGTGCTCTGTGTTCCAGGGACCATCTGTAATCCAGGACCGCGGAAATCCATGTCCAAGCTGCTGTACGTACGCCTGGCGCTCTTCCTGCCAGAGATGGTCTGGGCATCCCTGGGGGCCGCCTGGATCGCAGATGGCATTCAGTGTGACCGGACAGTGGGCAACGGCATCATCGCGACCGTCGTGGTCAGGTGAGGTCCCGTCTCCTCCTGCGGGCTCTCGTCCGAGGTGTGCTCGAGGTGGGGTCCCTGCAGGTACCCTGGTGGCGTGCAGGCTTCCTGAAGTAGTTAGACACGAGGCGGGAATGCTTCATGGTCCAGCGCACACTTCCGGCTGTGGTTCCCTTCCTTGCCAGCTCCCACTTTTGTGCATGCCCTCCGGCCCCTCAGAAGAGGGAAGAAGCCCGAGACCAAAGCAGGGCACGAACTACAAGTGGGATAGGAAGCTGCACAGTGTGCGGGACTGCTGCAGAGCACAACCCGCCGGAGCGAGGCTTTTGCCTTTTCCAGCTAAAAATCGTACAGATGATCTAGCCCTGCCCCACGGGCTGTGAGTCAGGGTGGGGGCTCCCGCCACACTCTCGAGCCTTGCAGCCGAGGCCGCGGCGGCCCTTCCCGGGTCACCTTCCTGAAGCACACACGCTCCTGCACCCACTGTGCCCTGTGCATCGCGGGCAGCCTGGAAGTATTGAAACATACGGATGAAAGGGCTTCCCAGGTGGCGCTAGTGGCAAAGAATCTGCCTGCCAATGTAGGAGACTCAAGAGACGCGGGTTCCATCCCTGGATTGGGAAGATCCCCTGGAGGAGGAAATGGCAACCCACTCCAGTATTCTTGCCTGGAGAATCCCATGGCCAGAGGAGCCCAGTGTGCTGCAATCCATGGAGTCCCAAAGAGTTGGACACGACTGCAGCGACTGAGTGCAGTGCGTGGATGAAAGCCGTTCGTGCATGGCCCGAGTGCAAGAAGCTTCCCTGGTTTTTCCGAGCAGAGCCCTGGGGCCCCAGGGAGTAAACTGCGGTCAGGGGCAGGGGCTTCTGGACCTGGCCGCGGCTCTGTCCACCACGCAGCCCCCTTTTCCTTTTGTGGCTCTGGGGGCTCCATTCTTCGCCAGGCCTCAGTTGGCTGTGGGCTCATAAGGAACTTTCTCGAGGAACCGAGTTGCCTGCCCCAGCCAGCTCCCTGTCTTCCTTGGTAGTTGGAGCCCCAGCTGTCCCGAGGCAGGAGATGGCCCCCCGGAAAGGCGCCCCGGCCCCACGTGGCTGAGGGGCTGCAGGACCCGGGTCTCAGCCCGCCCCCCCCATCGCCCTGCAGCTGGCTCATCATCGCCTCCACCGTGCTCACCATCCTCATCGTCTTCGACCCACTGGGGGGCAAGGCGGCCCCGGGCGCCCCCCTGGGCCCCCAGCCCCTGGACAGCCGAGAGTCCAGCCAGCTGCTGAGTGGCCTCAGGACGGCGGCGACCAGCGTGTGGGAGACGCGAGTCAGGCTGCTGTGCTGCTGCATCGGCCGGGACGACCACACTCGCGTCGCCTTTTCGAGTACGGCAGAACTTTTCTCAACCTACTTTTCAGTAAGCCACCGGGGTCTGCTCCGTCTCCTCCTCCTGTTATGTGAATGCTTCTTTGGGGCAGATGAGTTCTCCGCGTCTTGAGCCCGTCTCCCTGTCGACAGAACGTAGCTCCCGAGGGCGAGTCCTCTGGGGGTGGGGGGCAGGTGGGGGGCTCCCTGTCCCTGTCCTGGGAGGAGAGGCTCAGATCAGGCCCCACAGACTGACTCTGGGGCTTTCCCAGTCTGGGGGTCTTTTTAGGCTGGCCCTGCCCAGCGAGTGTGAGCCCAAGCTTGTCAGCCTCTGCCGTGGGCCCTTCTCAACAAGACCTCAGCATCTCTAGCAGCAAGGGTGTAAACGAGACTAGCACCGTTTGTTACTACAAACAGGGCACATTTGCCTGCTTTATGGGCATGTGTCATAGATTAAAAATAGCTGAGTCACGTAAGTGAAATCTGAGGATAGGAATCAATGATGTGATTATGTCCCCCAGTGGGTTTAGTCTGAGGGCAGGAGAGTAAGAAACACCAGGTTCACGTGCAGGCGTCCTGAGAGGGAAGGATTTTCAAAAACGTCTGTTCACTTGGGACTCTGTGTGCGCGCGTGTGTGTGCGTGTGAGCTGCATACACCTGGGCCCTCGGGGACTCGTGGCCGTTGCCGCCAGGTAGGTGCTGACCTGCAGTGGTTTCCCATCCAGGACACGGACCTGGTGCCCAGCGACATTGCGGCCGGCCTCGCCCTTCTCCATCAGCAGCAGGACCATGCACGGAGCCCCCCGGAGCCCACCGAGGTAGTCACCCACTCCCCCGGGCCCTTCCAGGTAAGCCTACATTTCTGTTGGGTTGTGCCCTTTTGACATTTATACCTATTTGTAAATTAAAAAAAAAAAAACACCAGTTTTAGGAACAGTGATTGGCATCTTGATGTGTGGACTTGCCAGTGGTTTGGCGCCTGTCAGGCGAGGCCCCTCCGCATCCCCTGGTCGTGAGGTGGGGGAGCCGACTCCTGGCCAGCCCACCACCCATCGTGTGTTTCTTTCCCCCGCCAAACATTCTCTTTTAGGAAACTGGCTGTTGTCTGCACATCAAAACTTCCTTCTGGGATGGGACCAGGTTCTCCCAGAGTGCATGCACTCTTTCCTCTAAGCCTGGGGAGCAATTCAGCTTTGTTTGGTGGTTGCTTTTCCGCCACAGATTTCTGTGCTTTTGAAAGAGAAAATTGCCCGAGGATCATTTGTCTGTCTCAGCCGCTCATTCAAGCCCCTGGTTCCCAGCAGCCCCTGTTGCTACACGTGGTGTCTACACGCGCATCCAGCAGGAAGTCAAGGGCTTATTTCACCAGAGCTGCAAAGTCCTGAGGGATTTTTGCTGCTAACTTGTGCATTCTTCTAAACGAGGGGTCTGGACTTCCTGGTGGTCCAGCAGTTAAGACTCTGTACTCCTAGTGCACGGGCCGTGGGTTTGATCCTAGTCAGGAAACTAGAATCCCACATACCACATAGCACAGCCAAAAAAGTCAGGGGGTTCTTTCTGTATTCAGGGATCAGTTTTTCCAACAGAAGTCCTCCAAGAGGTCTATTCCCTGAAGAAAGAAAGGGAAGAATCAGGAATTTGAGTTCGGGTTTAAGATCATAGCATGTTCTGCCAGAGATCAATCAGCAAGGCCCTACTGTGTAGCACAGGGAGCTCTCCTCGATGTCCGCTAACATCTGATGTGGGGAAAGAATCTGAAAAAGAGAAGAGTGTGTGTGTAATGGAATCACTTGCTGCACACCTGAAACCAGCACAGCCGTGTAAACCAGCCACACTCCAACATCGAACGAGAATCCAAGGCGGGCGGACAGTGCCGACCCCTCTGTGACGGGCTCCCCTGACAGGAGGCTGTTTCTCTGCCCCGCAGGAGGCCGATCTGGACGCAGAGCTGGAGAACTGCCACCACTACATGCAGTTCGCAGCCGCCGCCTACGGGTGGCCCCTCTACATCTACAGGAACCCCTTCACGGGGCTCTGCCGGGTCGGCGGAGACTGGTAGGTCGTGCGAGGCCTCCACCTCCCTGCCGAGGTCGCTTGCTGTGGCGTCCCGACTCTACTTTCTAAAGATAATCACATTCCCCTGTTCTAAAAGCTTCTTCCTATTTTGAAATATCTCAGAAACTGCACGTGCAGTGCTGACCACTCCCGCGTGCTATGTCTGGAGCCCCGGTTGCAGCTCGCTCTTGTCCCGTGTGCTGTGTCAGTGCCTCTGCATAAACATATGCGGCCCCCGCCCCGCCCCGAGAAAAAACCATCAGAAACTGAGTTCTGGACATCATGCCCCTCTCCCCAGTTACTTCGGCTTGTGTTTTTTAAGAACGAGGTCTCTCTTCGACATAAATTACAGGACAAATGTCAAATTCAGCAAGTTTGCCATCAGCTATTCAGTTTTCCTAACTGTCCAGGAGTACCCTCGGTAGCACATTTTCCTTCGGTCCAGGATCGTGTGTTGCACTGAGCTGTCACATCTCCTTAGTTTTCTCCAGTTTGGAGCAACTCCTCAGTCATTTTGTCATATCTTTCATGATACTGACATTTTGAAAAGGACAGTCTCGTGGGTCGTAAGACAGTGTTCACTCTGCCTTTGTCTCGTGGTTTCTTCACGAGCGGTTCAGGTTACACATTTTCGGCAGGAATGCCCCACGCAGAGCGTGTGTCCTTCTCGGTACCTCGTACCAGGCGATGATGCTGGCTTGTCCGTTCCTGACGAGGTTAGGGTCTCTTCCCATCCCTATTGGTTTATTTTTTGAACACGGGAAGTATTACCATGGTTCCAGACTCTAGTAAGAAGCGTACATAGGTATCATTTAAAGGCCGTTAAAGGGACTTCCCTGCTGGTCCAGGGGTTGAGAATCTGCCTTGCGATGCGTGGGACGCAAGTTCAATCCCTGGTCAGGGAACTAGGATCCCACGTGCTGTGGGGCAGCCAGGCCCCAGTGCCACAACTGGAGTCAGTATGCCCCAGCGAAAGATCCCTCACCACAGCTGAGGCCCAGTGCAGCCAAATAAATGAGTAAATGTCCTCAGAAAGCCATTAGAGGTTAGCCAGACAGAGTGTGAATACTGTCCTCAGAGTCCTCGCATTTGCTGGGGGACGGGCCGGCGGGCTGGGTCTCCCGGGCGCAGCCGCGACACCTCTGCCCCCATTCCAGCTGCAGACGCAGGACCACCGACTACGACTTGGTCGGAGGCGATCAGCTCAACTGCCACTTCAGCTCCATCCTGCAGACGACGGGGCTGCAGCACCGAGACTTCATCCACATCAGCTTCCACGACAAGGTAGAGTGGGCCGCGCCTTCCTCTGGGTCCTCTGGGGTTCTGGTGGAGGTTACACACGAGTCCCCTGGGAAAATGTGCAGAGACGTGGACACAGACACACGCTCACCCCCAAATCTCACGTGCTGCTTCGGCGGGTTCACGCGTGCCCGTGATGCCCACCCAGGGTTAGCGTGAGATGGGCAGACAGCTTCTACTGAAGAGCTGTGAGCTGCACTTGGCGGGAGCCCCACACGGGTGCCAGGGGTTAGTCGCTGACGATTCTGGGTCTGGCTCCATGGTGTTCATACTGGGCAGCAGGCCTCCCACTCGGGAGGGTCTCGGAGTTGCCGGGCAGGTTAGCGAACCCATAGCAGCCGGTCCGTCTGGTGCCAGGGGCTGTCCTGTGCTGCTTCATGGCTCCCTGCGTGGTCTGCAGTGGCGCCAAGAGCCCAGAACCTCGGGGAGCACAGCAGTTCATGTCTGCTGTTCAGGAGACTCTCCCGGGGAGCTTTCACATCTCTGGAGCCCAGGCCACAGCTGTGCTGTGGAAGCCCGGCTCAGGAGGAGCCCCCACAATTGCAGTGCACAGACAGTTTGGGGGACCCCTGTGTACTGTACTTGAGCCCGTGGGCTCCCACACGCCTGCAGTGTAGACTCATCTGGGGCGTGGGAACATCTCACACCACGCTGCTGAGGTCAGAGCGTGTGGGCGTACAGAGGAGGCGTGTTCTCACATCACCTCTGTCTGCTGCCCAGCTCGGTGCGGGTGCCTGGAGCCCCTGGTGATGACCGCCGCTCCGTGATCACACTGCTCAGTGATCGCTGGTGAAAGGGCCGGTGGGCTTAAAGATGGCAATTTTCCACAGAAGGCTCGTGTCTGCTCTGGGGGCTCTTTCAAGATGCCTTCACACCGCCACGCGTAGAGCCCCTCTCGGGGGCCTCCGGGGAGGTGAGGTCGCCAGGCTCTGACACACGCCCGCTCCCCAGGCACAGGCACCGTCCCCTGGTGTCCCCAGTGCCAACCGCCTGCGGGTGTCTGCCGGGCCCCGCACCAGCGGGAGGACCGGGTGCCGGGCGCTCAGCGGACGAAGGGCCGGCTGTGCTGACGCCCGTCCTCTCCGCCCCCAGGTGTACGAGCTCCCCTTCTTGGTGGCCCTGGACCATAGGAAGGAGTCAGTGGTGGTGGCCATCAGAGGGACCATGTCTCTGCAGGTACGGAGCCCGCCCACCCGCCGGGGAGAGGGGCGCGGGCGGGGCCCAGAGCTGGGAGATGAGCCAGGAAGCCTCCGTGACAGCACCTGCCCCGGGGAAGCGGGCCCAGGGTGTGAAGCGGGCCCTTGGAAAAGCAGGTGAAGCCTTTTCCTTCTCACTGAGAAATGTTGTAAAGTTAACACTGGCAAGCTGGACCCGCTGCTCCCAGGGGACTGCCCACTTGACTCCCCAGGCCCCTGACCCTGGTGACCCTCCCCTTGAATTTTCTGCACCCAAAGCCGGAAAGAATACTAAGTGAAGTCATGCAGTCGAAAGTCACCCCGCGCTCTGGGTGTCCGCTGGCCCGACCCCGTGTCGCCTCCCCAGTGTCCAAGCTCGACTGCCCGCGGGTCCCTCAGGCACGTCCTGCCACCTGGCACTCCCCCCCACCCCCCGCCTCGCGCGGCCAATGGCCTCTCCCCACACGCTGTTTCAGGACATCCTCACGGACCTGTCTGCGGAGAGCGAGCCCCTCGACATTGAGTGTGAGGCACAGGACTGCTGGGCACACAAGGTAGGGCCGGGGGCGTGCGGTCTGGAGCCTTCTGTCGGGGGCACTCAAAGCGGTCGGGGCAGTTCCCCTCCAAGCCTTTCCTCTTAACACTTCCGTGTAGCGAAGGCTGCTGATGCCCAGTGCCATGCGGCACGACCTCCCCAAAGCCCTGAGGGGTTCCTTTTGATTTTTAAGAGAAAGAAGCAGGTTCACAGCGACTCAGTGACTTGCCAGCAGCCACACACTTACTGGAACAAGTGTCAGAGTGGGCATCTGAGTGCCTCTTCACCTGTAACTGAGGCAGTCCTTGACCACGGTGAAGAAAGCGTCAGTGCAGCGCAGCGCAGGCAGGGCCCCAGGGCCCCTCCCGAGAGGCAGGCCCCCCCAACCCTCCCGAGAGGCAGGCGCCCCCACGGCCTCAGCACTTCCTGCAGCTCCTTCCGCAGTTCGCGATGTCACAATCCCCACTTCTCGTTTCACTGTGACTGTGCGCTCTGGGGGTGGGGTGGGGCGTGGGAGCCACCAGCCCCTGGGAACCACCATTTTACTGTCTGCGAATTTGCTTGCTTTACGTTCCTCGCGTAAGTGGAATTATATTTGTTCTTCGTGACCATCTTACTTCACTGAGCATAGTATTCTCAAGCTTCACCCACGCAGTAGCGTGTCAGAATTCCCTTTGGCTGTCGTGAGGAACACGGCTGTGCAGCTAACGGCTCGAGTCCCCGCTCTCCGTTCCGGGGGATCTGCCTGGAGGCCGGGTGGCTGGGCCTCCTGCTGTTTCTCCGTTGAAGGTTTCGAGGAACCCCCAAGCTGTCGTCCAGCACAGCTGCACCATGTCACATCCCCGCCAGCAAACTACGTGGGTTCCCGTTTCCCCATGTCCTCGGCGAGACTCTTGACGGAGCCGCCCTTGGTGGGGTGAGGTGGTGTCTTTGCAGTTTTACTTTTTCACCTGATGACTGACGAGGCTGCAGATGGAGGGACGTCCAGAATGGTTCCCTGAAGGGCAGCCCTGAGGAATCAGGGGGGAGGGCGCTGGGCTTGCGCTGCTCTTCTACGTTCATGTGTGATTTTTAACCACAACATATTGCTCCTGTAGTGATCATTTTTTAAATAGAACGCTTAGTTTTTATAAAAGTGTATGTTCCTGCCAGAGTGCGGCTGCTGGCAATTGAGGCCCCGTGTCCTGTCTGGACAGCTTTTTTCTTTCCAGGGTTTTCTGTTCTTACTGTTTTTGAGGGTTTATGGGGTTTTGTGTGTGTGCCGGGACACTCCAGAGCAGATCCAGGGTGGCAGAGGCTTTTGGATTTCATTCTGCTACCAGTTAGGAGCTTCACAGTCCTGGGAATGTGAATTCTTTCCCATTAACCCTTAGTTGTCTTTTTGTCCCTGAATTTCACAGGAAAGTCCAGTTTATTACTAGATGTGCGTGAAGGAAAATAAGAAATTTAAGATGTAGTATAGAGACCTACCAACCAGCCAACTGCCCTCAGAGCCCGGCGGCCTTGGTGTCTTGCCTCTGTTCTTACACGTGTTTGAGCCGCAGACCCAGGCTTCGTGCTGCGACGCTGCTCAGCCGAGGCCTCCGCCACCTTTTCACCCAGCGACAGCTCCTGCCCTCCAGCCAGGAGCACAGCTGCTCAGGGGCTGAGGGTGAGACTGTTCCCTGCTCTTGGCCTGGGCACCTGGTTCTGGCTCCGACGCTGTCCAGGCTGTGTGGCTGAACATCCTCTTGGCGTGTCACCCGTAACGCATGTGCCAGGGAGACCCACCACCAGCCAAGTTGTGGTCCAGATGCCATGTGACTCTGGCTGCCCTGGACAGACAGCTTGAGGGGTGCCTAGCTGGCAGAAGTCGACCTCACCGCGTGGCAGGCGTGGGAGGAAAGGGAGCTCTGGCCGGTGGCCCAGACCGCCTGGCTTCTCATAGGTGATGCCGGGGTCCGCGTTGTGCTCACAGGGCTACAGAGTCACGGGCTGGGGAACGTGCAGTAGCTTTCGGCACCACCAGAAGAGTCCCATCTCATGTGGAATTTCCCCCGCTTCATCCTGTTGGAGATCAGGCTGCCGGGCCTGGAGTCCTGTGCTGTCATGTAGGAAGCGTCCTGAAAACATTTTTGGTTTACAAGGTTGTCCCTCCTCGATTGGAACTACTTAATGTTCAAGAAGTCTGTTTTGTGAACAGCTGTATTTGTTAGAAAGTTGTACTTTATTTTTGGAAATTGAGAACTGACCTCCCTAGAACTTACTTCCAATGGTTTCAGCACGGCTTTTGCCGGAATGGTGGCTGCTTCATCACTGTTTGCGATTTTAGAATTTTGGTTTTTTGCCATCATTTTAAAAGATCAGTCGCTTATAATCTAAACCTGACCAACCCTGGGAACTTGGCGAAAGTAAATTGTGGGACGTCCATACAGCAAGATGCTGTGCGGCTGCAGGAAAAGCCATAGAGACATCCACTGACTCGGAAAGGTGTTCCTGAGGTCACCTCTTGGTTGTTGGAAATACCTCTCGCGCCCCTGCTTTGCGCCAGGCTCCACACCAGCTTCCAGGAACACAGCAGTGGGCAGTCGATGAGGCTGCTGGTCCCAGGGTGGCCCATCCTGCGTGGGGGGACAGAGTCACAGAGGGGGGCCCATGTAGTCCTGCCACACCCGACAACCAACAGCTCCCTGTGTCTGCACTTGCAGGGCATCTCTCAGGCCGCCAGATACGTCTACCGCCGACTCGTCAACGACGGGATTCTGAGCCAAGCGTTCAGCATTGCACCTGTGAGATTTCAGCTTTTCCTTTCTCTGGCCTTCTCTGCTGTCTGCTCTCTCGGCCGTTAACCTCTCTGCTCTCGCCCCCAGGAGTACCGGCTGGTCGTCGTGGGGCACAGCCTGGGCGCGGGCGCCGCGGCGCTGCTGGCCCTCATGCTCAAGAGCCCGTACCCGCAGGTCAGGTGCTACGCCTTCTCCCCGCCCAGGGGGCTGCTCAGGTACTCCTTTCCCTTCACTTACGATAAATGGTCAAACTGGTACTTTGTCTGCAATTTAGTTACAATTCCTCATCCTCAGGAGAAGTCTGTGTCAAAGCATTGTTGGTTGAAAAAAGACGGGCCAGCCTTTCATGGGTCTCTGGACCACGGCTATAACCCCCTAGACGGTGCAGCGTGAGGCCCGTCTTCAAATTGAGCTTTAACTGGCGTGCGTGATAGTAGTTACGGCTGTGAAACACGGTCAGATGCTCACTTATTGTGAACTGACCACAGTAAGTCTAGTTAGCATCTGGCATCGTAAACAGTTACAGAATCTTTTCTTCCCTTAACAAGAGCTTAAGAGCTTTCACACATGCAGGACAGTACTGTTAACTGCAGTGGCCGGGCGGCGCCTTACCTCCCAGGGACTCACTCACTTTACAACCAGCAGTTTGTGCCTTCCTTCACCCGTTTCACCCCCCTCTCAACTCCCTCCGTCTGCTATGCCTCCCACCCTGACAGCCAGCAGTCTCCTCTGTGTGCCTGAGCTTGGTTTGTGTTTCCGGTTTTCACATATAAGTGAGATCTTACAGCATCTGTCTTTCTCTCTCTGACTTATTTCACTGAGCATACTGTCCTCAGGTCCAAACATGCTGTCCACAAACGGCAAGCTTTTGTTCTTTTTTAGGTTAAGACAGAGTGCAGCATGTTTATTATAAGCATACTGGTGTTAAGTACACACCAAAGTTGCTTACAGTAACAGGCCTGTTGATTTTGAACAAAAGCACAGATTCTTTTGCTTTTGTTAATTTTTAATTGGAGGATAATTGCTTTACAGTGTTGTGTTGGTTTCTGCCGTACATCAGTGAAGATTTCACTGTTTTTTATGGCTGAATAGTATTCCGTTTTATACGCACACACAGCTTATCTGTTTTATGCACTCATCCATTAGCGGATAATTCGGTTGTTTCCACGTCTCAGCTACTGTAAACAGTGCTAAGTGAACGTGGGGGTGCAGGGATCTCTCAGGTGTCTTTGTTTTCTCTGGATAAATACCTTGAGGTAGAATTGCTGGGTCATTTTTTGAGAAACCTGCATACTGTTTTCCGTAGTGGCTGCACCAGCTTATGTGCCCACCAGCATCACGCAGTCATACCCTTTTCTCCACATCCGGGGCAGTGCTTGTTACGTCGTGGCTTTTTTTAATTTACTTATTTATCTGGCTGCCCTGGGTCTCAGCTGTGGCGCGTGGGACCTAGTTCGCTGCCCAGGATTGAACCGGGGCCCTTACACTGAGAGCGTGGGGTCTTCGCCCCTGGACCACCAGCAAAGTCCTTCCCGTGCTTTAAAAAGAGCTTTAGCACCTGTGTACGTGTTTCAGTATAATATAGTTTGAATCTGCATGATCTTGAAATTTAGAGGAATGGAATTATACTTTTGGTTACTTCCCCTTTTATTTCACATATTTGATGCCTGTAAAACGTTGTGTAAATACTCGTTACGTTTCATTATCTATCACAAACCATCCGTCTGTTCTGCTGTTGACAGACACTGGGCTGTGCTGGGCCCTGGAGTGTGTGCCGGCTCTGTGTAGCGGCTGCTCCTGTTCACACCCTCACCAGTGTGCACCAGTCTCCACATTCTCACCAACACTTCAGTGTCAGATGTAAACCTCTTTCCCAGTCCGATGGGTGCACAGTGAGGTTCCATTGTTTGACACTTCCGTGATGAAGCCACGTCTTTCCATACAATTATCGTCTCCACTCTGATGAAGTTCCTTCCGTCCATTTCTCTGTGTACCTTATTTTTGCATTGTGTACGTATTCAGTACCTCGGCTGTTCATCGGTTGCAAGTATGTGTTATAAATACACTCACTCTTTGATGTCTTTTTACTTTAAGTCTTCAGCTTATGAGTTCTTTAACGCTGATTTGTCGTTCTCTTATGATTTTTGGGTCTCTCTTATTTAAGAAATCTCTGTGCTAAGGATGTAGAGCTAGTCTCCTGTCATATCTTTTAAAAGCCGTTTAGTCTGGCCTTTCGCCTTTATTTAGGTCTGTGATCTGTTCAATTCTGTGGTTTTGTGTATAGTGTGATTCAGTTTCGTTTCCTCCCCTCGCAGCAAGCGCAGCATCTCAGCACGGTTTCACTAAGAGCCCGTCCTTCCCTGTTGCTGACACGCAGCACCACTCCTGCCCGTAGGAGGCGTCCACGTCCACCCTTCCCCGCTTCCTGACCATGGACACCACACTGGGTTAAGGCCCTTATTTGTTTGCTCGGTGCTGACACCTAGGACTCTCAGCAAGTTGCTGTAACTGCAGTCTCATTTCTCTCCTCCTCTAGAGGATGGAGAACAAGAGTTGAGTTCTGGGGACACTGACCGCTCCCTGGCTTGGCAGTTAACTCACTTACTCTTGGAAGCCTCCCTGAAGCAACTTTTTTATTTCAGCAAATCCCTTTATGAATACTCCAAGACCTTCATCGTGTCCCTTGTCCTGGGCAAGGACGTGATTCCCAGGTGAGCATGCTGGCCGCCCCAGCTGGGCTCGGGCTGGCGGGGAAGGCCGAGTGCCGAGCTTCAGTCTGGCCTTCTGCTCGACAGGTTGAGTGTAACCAACCTGGAAGATCTGAAGCGGAGGATCCTGCGAGTGATCGCCCACTGCAACAAGCCCAAGGTAACTCAGGGGCCCTGGGGCCTCCCCACCCGGCTGTCTGGGGCCTCCGGAGGCTGTTTCTCATTCAGAGCCTTGCAGTCCAGGGCTCTTGATGCTGCTAGAAACTCCTCCACTTCCCTCACAGACCACAGACACGCCCGGAAGGCAGATGGCTAAGCAAGCACAGATTAAATGCTTCGATAGAACCATCCCTGTTTGGCTGAGTCATTTGCTCTTTGTCATCTTTAGTCCTGTCCTGACAGATAGCATTCTGATGCCTTCAGTCCCAAAGCTGAGAAAATAAGGCTGCCAGAGTTTTAAGAGGCGCTGGTCCTGCTGTGCTGTGGGCTGTCCTACCTAAGCTCTGAAGTTAATCCTGAGGTTAGGGCTGACAGTGTCGTGTCCCCCCTGCCACCGCCCCCCAGCATCAGGCTGCAGGCCGGGCTCTCCTGCCCTTCACACCGGTTGAGGCTGGGTGGGCCTGTCCCCTGCCAGTGTGCAGACAGCTGTGCTGGTCTGGTCTGACCACGTCTCCAAAGATTTGCAGCCTCTTGGCTCAGGCCACAAGTACACTTAGGTTTACCAGTAGAGAAGGCTACCCGTAATGTACTGAAGAGCTTTTTTTGTTAAAGGGCAAGATTAAAAATGACTCTTAGAATACTATTCAAGCCGGGGTAGGGGACAAAGTATACATAGCTGTGACCAAAAAAAATTATACCAAAATGTGGTTTATTTAGATGGGATTAGAGATGATTTTTACTTTTTAACATCTTCATTTTGTGAATTTTTTGTTGTTGCTAATCAGAAAATTTTAAAGTAAAAAACAAACTTTCTCATCACTTCCTGCATATTAAAAAAAAAAAATACATATATATATATGTTTTTAAGGGAAAAACTGGTTTACGGACTTGCCTTAAAAGAATTGAAGATCATTCCCCCCCCAAATCTGCTTGAATTTGTTTTCTAAACATTGGTTCAAGTGTGATGGCATCAGTGCCTCAGAGACCCTGGAGTTTGGGCCCTGCCTGCCACACTGCTAAGACTCATGTTGCGAAACTAGAACGCTGGACCTCGCGGCTGTGGGGTCACCGCCCCCAGACCCCAGCTCCCGAGTCTCAGGGGGTCTCTGGAGTCACGCGGGCCGCCCCCCTTCTCCCTGCAGTACAAGATCCTGCTGCGCGGGTGCTGGTATGAGCTGTTCGGAGGGAGCCCCGAGGACCTTCCCACCGAGCTGGATGGAGGCGACCTGACGCAGCCCCTCCTCGGGGAGCACAGCCTGCTGGTGCACGGGTCCCCGGCCTACAGCTTCTCCAGCGAGTCCCCGCTCGAGTCGCCCACCAAGTACCCGCCACTCTACCCTCCCGGCAGGATCATCCACCTGGAGGAAGAAGGCACCTCAGGGAGGTGAGTGTGGGCACCCCCGCCCCCGCGGTCGTCACCCGCCAGCGGCAAGAGGCAGCCCGTGGGGTGACGCGTGAGGCGGCGTTCACGGGCTCGTGTCTCCTCCTCCAGCTGCTCCTGCTCCCCTGCCGCTCGGTACACCGTGAGGTGGGCCCACGAGTCAGAATTCAGCAGAATACTCATCGGCCCCAAGATGCTCACAGACCACATGCCAGACATCCTGATGAGGGTCCTGGACCACGTGGTGTCCGACAGGGCTGCCTGCGTTTCCTGCCCGGCCCAGGGAGGCTCCAGCGTGGACCAGGCATGACCAGGGCGACTGGGAGCTGCTCGGACTGTGGACCCCACTGGGGTTCCGACGAGGCCAGTAGGTGGATTCGCATCGATCAGAAGTCGAGGGTCTGCTACGTGACTAATTTGAGAAGCACTTTTGCTCACAGTATTTGCAGACGCAGGAGCTAGGAGCGCGCTGAATGATGGGCAGGTGTGCAGAGAGCTGCAGGACACCCTTGCTCATAGGCCTGCCGCTTCTGGGAATCGGGCTTCAGACCCTAATGGACCTGTAAGCGCTTGCCCCTTGGGCCACCCTTTCGGAGACTGGGTCCTGCCTTACGACGCGTAGGTCAGCCTGTGGGTGGTTTTACCGGTCACGTTTTGAATGTGTTTTTCTGTCCACTATCAACACACACGAAGCCTCCAGTTTTCTTGCAGCTCTCCACGGCCCAGGCATCTGACTGTACCCCACCCCTGACGCAAACCCCATGAAGTGGCAGTAAGCGGACTTGTTTAGAAAGCACAGACCCACAAGGACAGGACAGAACAAGGAGATGGCCAGAGGTAAAGGGACTTCTGGGTGAAGTGGGAAAAACAGAACAAACCTGTTTACAGAGACACCCCGGCCACCTCTGCCTGGGGCAGAGCAGACGCTGGGGGACTGGCCAGAGGGATAGCGGGAGAAGCTGGCTCACCCGCCGCGCGGTCGGGGGCACCGGGTCAGTGCTCCTCAGTGCCTCCCACTCGGCTTCCAGACCTGCAGACCTCCGGGGCCGCCAGCGCCCTCAGGCCAGGCAGCTGTCAGAGGCATACCACTCTGGCTTTTGAAAACGTGTGAAAGCTCACGTGAAAAACTTCGACTAAAATGCCACATCACTTTCATTTCTCAATGTAATCCCTGCACATTCCCAGCGGCAAGAAGGAAAGCGATCCTGGGCCCCTGACCCACCTGCTTGCTCGGTGTCAGATCTGCTGTCAGCTTTCACTGTCCAAGCTCGAGCCGGGGACTGCCCAGCCGCCTGAGGAACAAGGGACCCAGAGAAACAAACCTGGGCGAAGCTTCAAACCCTCCTGGCTACAGCCTGGGAACAGGGAGAGTGCTGCAGCCACAGCCTGATCCACAAGCTGGAAATCGAAAAACACCTCCTGGACAGGAAGAGCATGAAAGATGGAGGCCAAAAGCAATGCCTGAATGAGGGGAGATGGGCTTCCAGACAGAGGAGCCCCCTGAGCACAGGGTCAGGAGACAGAGACCCACCCAGGACGCGAAGACACGGGCAGACCCTGTGAGATGTGGAGACACAGTACCTCGCCCTCCAGAGTGAAGGGCAGAGGTGACCAGGGGGAGGGGGCGTCCTTTTAAAGAGTCAGAAGAGGGACTTCCCTAGTGATCCAGTAGCTAAGCTAAGACCCCGTGCTCCTCCCTGGTGATCCAGTAGCTAAGCTAAGACCCCGTGCTCCGAGTGCAAGGGGCCCGGGTTCAATCCCTGGTGAGGGCTGGTTCACACAGGCCACAACGAAGGGTTCCATGCTGCAGTGAAAACATCCTGCATTCTACAGCTAAGACCCAGCACAGCCAAATAAATGAGCTTCTTAAAAAGCCAAAGATGTTACTTTCATCCTGGAATTTTAGACTCAACCAAAAAGTATCTGGGTATAAGAGCTCAAAAATAGACAATCCACATATTTCTCAAGAAGCGCCTAGAAAATCCATCAAGATGAGAAAGTAAATTAGAAATGACTCCTTAGTCAAGATACAGAAGATAAAAGATGAATATAAGAGAAGCGGTGGTCAGAGGGCTCTGTGCCTCTAGGGAAATGAAAACTGATGGACCGTCTCGAAAGATCCAGATAACCGATGGAGAGGCAGTGTTAGATCATCAGGTACACAGGAAACAAGGCAAACCAACGACTGTCCCTAAGAAACCACGGACTGCAGGGAAGGCAGGTTCCCTCACCACACGGCTGAGCGTCTCCGTGGCCGGGGCAACGCAGACACCAGGTACCAGTGCCACCCAGCAGGACTGTATCGAAGGAGCGGGAAAGGTGTGTCGAGGATGGGAATGTCATGGGTGATGGCTAGAACCAAAAATACAAGGAATAAGAGCACGCGGTTTAACCTGAGCCCTGGGGAGGGTAGAAGTGGAGGTGCCATCAATCACCAGCGGCCAGTGAGTGAACTAAAGCCTCCAGAAAACCCCAAGGGGCAGGGTCTGGAGCACTTCCCGTCTGTGAGCCTGTGGAGAAGTGAGGAGAGCCACACCCCCAGCCCTTCCCCCGCACCTGCCCCTCTAAGGTCTCTTCCATCTGGCTGTTACATCCTTTTATGATAAACTAGTGACCTGGTAAGAGAGAAAAGCATATGATTCAGACATACTGTGGAGTCTCAAGTATCAAGAATTACTTAAGAATTACTTAAAAGAACTCAAAATAGACCCCTCTGGGGAGGGTGTGAAAAGGAAAGACTACTGTTTTCATAACAAACCTTTAGATGTGGTCTTTAAACTACATTATTTATCTTTGATTAAAAAAAGAATAAAGAAAATTTTAAAAACCGCTTCTACCATGCACTGTTGATAGTGTCAATCTAAGTGCAGGCTCCAGGAAGGATCTGACAGTCAGTCTCCATCTTACCCAGCTGCCAGCTGGTTTCACCACCAGCACCTTCAGCCCAGAGCTCTGGCCCAAGACGCCACCACCCGCATCCCCGTGTGGACATCACCCAAGTCTCGCTGGCCTGCACCAGCTCTGAAACCAAAGATCCCTCAACACCCCTTGTCTGCTGGCTCTTCCATCTTCTCCCCGTGGAGGGACCACTCCCTGTCCCCCCAGCATGAAAACACGACCGTCTCCAACAACCCAGGGTTTTACAGTGAGGCAGGCAGGCAGACACCAGAGGGCGGTTCCCCATGCTCTCAAGAACTCCAGTATTACCAGTCATATGATTCAAGGGTTTATTAAGTCATACATGCAAAACATACTGCTAATCGCGTTAGCAAAAGGTCAATGTAAAAACACTCCACAATTCTGCAACTGTCAATTTAAAAAATTTTGTTCTAGTGGTTGAAAGGTCCAAGCTCGTATTCTTGCCAGTGGGTAAGTTGTACAGAACTTCGTTAGCACGAGCACAGGGTTGGCGGAACCTCAGACCCCAAGGAACATTGTTAGGGCAAGGACAGGAAGCGTGTGCACGCGGTGAGGCAGAGGGGTCAGTGTCGCTACTCACGGGGCAGTGTCGGTCATCTGGCCAGTGACGCTGAGGCTTACAGTTGAGGAATATCTGAAGTATCTTAAAAACCATAAAGCTGCAACACGTGATTTTTATAACCTAGTTACTAGAAAACTAAGGAAAGCACTTATTAGCTTTGAATAAAGCAACATGAAAACAGGAGTGCACTTTTACTAACCTACAAAAAAATTTTCTAATGCATATTCAGAAAGATTTTATAATACAAGGAGGCATATTGCTCATTAAGAATGAGTTCTATAAGAAAAGCACTTACTAAGTTAGCAACTATGAGGATGACCAGGTCAGAGATGATTAAATGCCCAATTTCAGAAGGGGTGGGCAGGTTTAAGGAAAAGCTTAAGAAAACACTCACTGATAATACCGACCTTTCTTCATCTACCGCATTTGACAGAAATTAACCTTTTAAAACTTTTACCCGTGATGCTTTTAATAGTTTTAATGATTACGTGTACAGTGTAGTGTAAATTAATCTCCACATTTTGTCAAAATACTGTCTCCATTCTTTGATCACAAGTATTCCACACACTCCACCCCAGGGCACCCACGGACAGAGCAGAACACTCCATCACAGGGAGCACGGGGTAAGAGTTCTGTTCAGAATCTCACAAAAGCTAAAACACGAACTCGTTTTTAAAAATCTCACTACAAAATCAAAAAGACCGATCCAAAGAGTGAGCTGCTGGCTCGTGCGCTCTGACGTACAGTACAGCGTTAGGGAGTGAACGTGGGCCGCTGCCATGACTCGTTACTGCGGCGTTTCAGCAAGGAGGCTGTGCGCGCTCTTCTCGCCTGAAACTCGCCAGCGAGGCTCTGCACCTCCCACCTCCAAAGCTACAGTCTCTTCCAGACCAAGGTCTTTCCACAGCGTAGTGCGTAGTGTTCTCAGCCCAACAATGCAACTTAGTGCACAGGGTATTTTGGCAACTCTGAGCAAGAATAGGGGCTTTGAAAAATAAGGCTTTAAGGAAGCTTGTCATTTTAGGGCTGAACTTTAATAGAATGTGAAAAGTTTGAACTCTTACACTTTAAACAAACAAAACCTAGAAATTACTGATTGGTTCAAAACGGTTTTATGGAAAAACTAATCTGTAACAAAAACTTGGCATTGAGTGCGAAGGCTCCACCGTTTGAGCAAAGCAAACAAAGGGTCCTGGGGGCAGACGGTGGGGGGCCGACGTTCACAAGAGCAGGCACTTCCTCTTCCGCTTCTTGACGGGGGGTGGGCAGAGAACAGCCCGGATCGCCTCATCAAACACTGTCTTGAGGCCCCGCTGCGTGAGCGCCGAGCACTCCAGGTATTTGACAGCACCTGTGGGAAACACAGCCTCACCCTCAGATCGGGGCGCAGTGGCGCCCCCTCCCTGACCTGAGCACAGAGGGCCCTGCTTGGCCCAGTCGGTCCCGAAGGCAGGCCAGACCCCGGCGCCACTGCCCCAGGTGGGCTCCAGCCTCCACCACAAAAATAAAAGCGGGGAAAGCATCTGTGACAATGGGGGTCTCATACCGATCTCCTTGGCCATGGCCAAGCCCTGCGGGTAGGTGATGGGCGTCAGCTTCTTCTCCTTCAGCTTCTCGATCGTGTCTTTATCGTCCCTCAGGTCAAGTTTCGTCCCCACCAGGATGATGGGTGTGTTGGGACAGTGGTGTCGCACTTCAGGGTACCACTAGGAGCCGAGACAGGACCCAGTCACCACTCTCCTTTAGGAACCCGCTCGTCTGAACTACACCGCATGGGGCCCACCTGTGCTCACCACCTGCTCCATCACCACGCCCCCTCCGCCTGGCTCACCCCTCTAGAATCACTGCCTGGCTGTGGCATGAAAAGCAGCCTAGGCCTCGGGACCCCCCCTGGACAGCTCTACTCAGTGAGAGAGCGAGCGAGAGCGGGGAGGACCGCCCCCAGCCACCTGGTTTCTGGTAAAACAGGCGGAGTTCCTAAGCCATCACAAAATCCCCCTGCATCCAAAGGATGAGCACACAACTATCCCAACCCAGGCCTCAGCTCTGCCACTATGACCCCCACCAGACACGCCCCTAGGCCCAACTGAAGGGCCTCACACCTCCCAGCTTCACTCAGTTCATAAAACATGCCCGAGTATGAAGTATGGACATTACTTTTATTACACCAACTCCAAGTGCTTCATTATTTTCACTAGGAACACAGCACCTCTGAATCAGACCCTGAATCTTCAGCACACAGCGTGCTCAAGGCATACACCTAAAAAACCTATTACCTATATCAAAATCTGCCTAAGCAGTAGAAATAAGTAACTGAAAGTTTCTATCAGTAAATGGTATTTTACTTTTTAATACTTCTTCCCAAGACTGACATTATGTAACTGAATATTTTCCTAAAAAATCCCACTTACCTTTGCACGAACATTTTCAAATGATGCAGGACTCACGAGAGAAAAGCAAATTAAGAATACATCCTATAAAAATAAAACACAAGGAGCTGTTGGGGAGAGTCCACAGCGAGGAAAGCGCTTTGTTTCTCAGCGCAGCTGGGGGCGGACCACGAGCCCAGGGCAACGCGGCGCACGGCGGCCTGCTCCCGACACCCCCCAGCGCAGCCAGCCGCCCAGACCAGACCCAGCGCGCAAAGGGCCCGTCAGGGGAGAAGGGGAGTGGGGGAGAGGGGGAGAGAATACGGTCAGCTACTCAGGCTCCAGGAGGCCTCTGTCCCACCCTTCCCACTCCCACCGGAATTAGCGTGACGCTCAGTTCCTGCACAGGGACAAGGTCAAGTGTCAGGGTCCCACACCAATACTATTAAAACGTTACTACAAATGGTCCCTTTTTCACTAAGCTCCCTACCACAATGTTAAGTACATTTTCACAAGGTCACAGGGTTCCAGTTAAACTGCTTCTTACGAACTGCCATCCACCCTGGCACCAAGGCCGGGCGCCCCTCGGGCAGGAGGACAGTCTGGGGCGGAGGCGGCATCTCGCTGGCAGTCAGGGCTCCTGAGGCCAAGCATGGCCTCTGGAGAACCTGCAGTGAATCGTGGAAGGGCCTAAACTTGGGGACGATCCTGGTGCTCCAATGCTCAGCACTCCATACTCCCACTGTGGGGGGCGCGGGTCTGATCCCCGGTCAGGGAACGAAGACCCCGCACGTCACGTGGCATGGCTCCCCAAAAAGTGAAATTTAAGTATCTCCCTAAATGCCTAAGAGTTTCTAGGATGCCCGGTTTATGAAACATTGCCCTGGAAAACCATGCTACGTGGTGAATGGACACAGTGCCCGCCAACACCTGTTCATCCAGTTGATCTCTCGCACCTGAAAGGGAAGGAAGAGCACCCACAAGAGCTGCTCGTCAACAACACGAAAGGCCAGCGCATGCACGAGTGTGTCCGAGAGTCCCCGCCACCCGGGCTGATCACGACACCCCCAAGCAGGACGGTAAGCTCCCCAGCACGCAGCCGCGCCCCACAGGCCCCGCACCGGACACCAAAGCGGGAGGAAGGAAGGAGCGCCCGCATGGGTGAGTCCTGCTCCCGCCAAGCGCTGGGGCTGGGTGAGCCGCAGCGGGGGCCTCCGCACCCCTTCCCCGGAGGGGGCCCTGCTCAACACCCCACCTGGCCCTCAGGAGGGGCAGGAGGCAGTTCCCAGACTGCTGGACTGCAACCAGAAGGCAGGCTGTCCCGCAAACCCCCCACCTTGAGTAGATCAAACAAAGCACTCAAGGAGTGTGAGGCTCAACAAGAAATCCTAGGAAAACTAAGTGAACCGAGAGAAGAGATAAAGCTTGAAGTCGATCGAAAGTTTTACATACGGCAATCGGCTTCTCTTTGCCCCTGGAAGGTATTTCCTTACCATACGTTTCTCCAACCTAGTAATGCACGAGAACTTTGTTTGAGTTTAGTAAAAAGCGAGAAGAAAGCCAATATAACCCGCTACCTATTCTTCATCCAAATCCTGTCTCGACCCTCCCAAGGGACCTAAAGCACATGCTGATGCACAGCACCCGTGAGGCCAGGCGCCGCTGAATCGCTTCGTCGCCCTGGCCCACGGGGCACAAGGTGCTCGGGAAGGTCAGAGACGGGGAGACCCAGGACAGGAAATCCTGGGTGGGGGACACACCGAGAGGCTCCTTCCCCACAGAACCGGCACGGTGCCCACCAAGCCCCAGCTTCTGCTCAGTGTGAAAGGGGCATCCTTCCCTCAACAAGGGCGCCCGAGAGTGACTGCACACCCTCCAAGCTCCCAGGCCAGGTTCTCGGACACGAGCCCAGCTGAAGCCAGCAGAAGTGCCCATCTGTACAGCAGGCCTCCCAGCCGGGACACTGTTCCAGAAGGTGGCCGGGTCTGAGGGATGCGACCTCGCAGGGTGCAGCTTGAATCCAGGGACCTGCTCTGCTGAAAGAACAGCGCTGCTGTCCTGAGCACATGGCGGGCCCACCCGGAAGCGACCGCACTGCCGTGTTTATCACCAGCTTTCAACTCACTCCTCTGTTCCCGTAGAAACGCAAAGACTTGCTCTCCAGCAACAAAGAACCTGGAATTCTCGAATCAAAAGAAAGGCAACTGAGACAACTATTATAATTTCATCTCCCCCACTCTTCTCAGATTTACAATCTAGAGCGAACGTTAGTTTCTCTCACTACCCTCATTTACTCTACAGGCTCTTTCGGAAGCCTGGTCCTCGCAAAGCCTGGACGTGACGCCAAAGCTTCGCAATGATGCGGGTACTCACGGGGTCGGCTCCAACTACTCGGCATCAAAACACCCTCTGCCACATCTGCCCTACCCTCTCCCACTCTTCAGAACATCTTTCTGATGGAGAGATGCCTTCCGTCCTACATTAGTTAACACGATGCCATCCGCCTGCTCCTTCCTCCTTCCTTTTTCTGCCTGCAGCCCAAACACGGCTGGAAGAAAGCCCAGCGCTTCAGACTACTAAGGCTCAAGTGTCCCGCTGGCCCTTCCGAGTGGGTCAGGGCAGACTCGAGGATGAGCCAGAGACAGGCCTACAGGACGAACAGCCAAACCAGAGACCAGGGGTCATTTAGTACCAAATTCAGAGGTTTCTCTTTGCCAAGACTAAATCCAGTGCCAGGCTGCCACTTCCAGCCAGCTGAGCTGGCCCTCAGCTCCCTCTGGCAGGACACCCAGCCCAAAGGAAGACCTTTCAGGCCCCAGTATCTAGCACTCAGGGGCTCCCCCTCAGTAACCAACACAACCTGCTCATCCTCCAAGGAGTCAGGCAGGCCAAGCTGTATCAACCAGCTGGGGGCTCGTCCCCCGCGCCTAAGCGAGGGGTCACACACTGCGATGCAGGCATCCACAGGAAGTGGCCCACCACCCTCCCGAGGTCCAAGTCCAGGCCCCAGGAGGACAACACCCGCTTGGCTTTCAGGCCGCACTCACCGAAGCTTGACTCCATCGGTCACTGATCTAGCGTGCTCAGCACACACAGTGCGAATCTTGCCAGATCACCTTGGACTCACTGCGACTGACTGCCTCCGAGAAAGAGGCCACACCCATCCCTGGACGCCCTGAGTCACAGAAGGCAGTTCTCCTTTCTCAGAAGTGACCTCCCACCTTCCAGATGGGATCCAGTTGATTGAGGATCCTACTCTACCCCTGGAGAAGGAAATGGCAACCACTCCATGGACGGAGGAGTCTGGCGGGCTACGTAGTCCATGTGGTCGCAAGAGTCAGACACAACTTAGCAACTAAGCAAGCCAAGCGGCCTACTCTACCACTCAATGCAAATCCCACTGAAATCTGGACTCAGCAAGGAGCCACTTGGTATAAGTACTTTGCTAAATGTACTGAAGAATTCAAAGTTTTTTGGTGATTACTGGCTCATTTTTAACACATAATCACAGTTCACTTTTACTCACAGATTATCTGAAAAGCCAGCCAATTCAAGCCTCCCAGTTTATGGTTTTGATCTTTGCTGACCACTGTTCCCGGAACTCAGATAAAGAACAATCAGCAAAAATCTACAGCTCTAAGAAACTGTCCTTGACGATTCCTCTATCAGAAAAGTAAATGGGAAAGACGATGACTTCTGCTTAGAAACAGCCATATTTCAAACACGAGAAAACAAGCTTTGGGCAGGTAGACTAGAATGAATTCATTCTTTTCACTCACACTCCTCAGAACAAAGGGATACTTCAATCAGTCTCGAGGTGGAGGCCGGCCCTCTGGGGGACGTCTCCCTGATCCTGAGCCCTCCTGGAGGCACCTGGGAACCAAGGGGGCCTCCGGCTCCGCCAGCACAGCTGCGCAAGCACAGGGAGGAGCCCAAGGCAGACACATGCCCGGGACTGTCCCAAGGGCTCCGCCTCACCAAGCCTGCAACGGAGCAGGGCAGGATTCAAGGTGGAGACACCCACCCTGACACAGCTCGGAGGGTGCGATCTGAAGCCCAAGAATTTGCTCAGCTGCCTCTGTGCAAACTTCCCCGTCCAGGTAGTCACAAAGTTGTCTTTAAAAGCACTTTTAACACAAAGGAGAGACATGTAACAAGAAGGAAATAGCACAAGTAAGACAACTGCTTATTTAGAGAAAACTGGCTTTGGACCACATGTCCACCAGCTTACTGGCCTAACTGTAAGCAGCCGGTAGAGAGACCAGCTAGTTAGCTGATGTGCAGGCAAGCCCAAGCTAGCGGCTGTCGGACTGGACACAGCAGACACGTTATAAAACTGAAACTTCCACTTACTTAAGAAGATTTAGGTTCTAAAGCTGCAAAAATATATTTTATAGAAAAACTATTAAATCAATAGGATTAGTCACTAACTTGATCTAAAGAAGCCTTCATCTTCACTGCTCAATTGCTTCTGTGGCACAGAACTGTCACAAAGCAAACTAATCTGGAAGCTAACTGCTCTTAAAATAGCTTTGCCAAAACCTAACAGCACCTATTTTGCATGGCTACGCCAAAATGGCACGGGAGAATGCACACTGCACACCACCAGAGCCAATACTGAGGACACGCAAAGCGCACAAACAAGCAGACGAAGCCCCGGTTCGCATCTAGGCAGATACTCACTACTGAAGTAGTTCAACGCTATTTGTTATTACTCGGATACCCAAAAGATGGCAATATAGGCAAATCGAGAGGTGGTATGAATTAATGAAACCGTGAGGACGTGTAAAGGACACTCTAAAATCATTCAGGCTCCTTACTGTCTGCGGGTAGGACAGGGGGCGTAATCGGTCATAATCTTCTTGTCCGGCTGTGTCCCACAAGCCCAGATTCACGGGTTTTCCATCCACCATGACATTGGCAGAGTAGTTGTCAAAGCTGCGGAACAGAGGGAAAACGGTTAACCTCCGGCCAAGGAGCCAGGCACCCCTGGGGCTGAGCGGGGCTGGGCAGGGCCGCGAGGGCGGACGGCCAGGCCAGAGGATGCCCGGCCCCGCCGGCAGGCGCGCAGTGGAGGGAAACGGGAGCTGGGGTGTGGGGGCACCACTGAGACACAAGCACGAGCTACTGAATTTAACCAGAACAGGTCTCTGTCGGCATCAGAAACCCGCCTGCCCATGATGAAGAGGACACTGAGGTCTCTCCCCAGGAAGAAATGCAAGTATCCAAACCCCAAGGGCTGGGTGTTCCGTGCACACGAGGGTCGCCCTCAGTTAGGGGCCCCCAGCAGGGCTGCACTGGCCGTGTTTCCAGAACAGCCCCTGCACCCCTGACCTGGGTGGAGGCTGGTCCCCAGCTGAGCCTTGGTAATCCACCCTAAGACCTGTGTGCAGGGTTAACACAAAGCAAATCGGATCCGAGAAGCTACTGGGTAACGCTTTCAAAGTTTCACCATGGGTTTAAATTAATTTGAGGCTGCTACACACAAATGAATTACCTATAATAGGAGGAAGCCCAGAAAGCCTATAGGCTGACGGGGAGAAATAAGGAGGACATTAAAAAATTACGCTGAGTGCCATGGAGTAGTTCACGGACACCTGGGATTGCAAGGTGAACGGGGCACCTGCCGAGCAGAACGCAATGTATTAGCCTTTAAAGTCAGGTCCCAGAATTGATTTTCACATACTTAAGACTAAAGCTTAGGATCTTACTACACTGTGACAGCAAAGTCATGGTCTGAGTAGGTTCCAGTGTGATTTATACAAGTTCATGACCAAACCTGCTTTCATACAGAAAAGGATGTATGAAAAAACATGCTGTACTTCCACTTCAGTGAGAAGAGGAAATATTATTCAGTAAGTGGTACAAAAATGGGGTAAGAACCTGAAAAAAGCATCAGGTGCTTGCCTCTCGCCACCAAAAAATAAACTCCAGGTGAATGAAAGATAAAGACTAGAGCGAGAAAACCTTGAGGGGAGGGGAAACTAGGCAATATTTTTTAGTAAGACATTAAACTCAGGGAAGAGGGAGAAATGGCATATTTATATAAAAATGCAGAGAATATTATGAGTTCAAAGACAAGTGAGAGACAGAGGGATAAGTATTTTTCACACACAGAAGTTCCATCAGTACAGAGAATTTCCAGTGGGACAATAAGCAAGGGATTTTGACCGGCAATTCACACAAGATTACGCATGGACAGGAAACACGAGGTTTCAACCTCACCGGTGACCAGAAATGCAAATAACGCGGGCACTGTTTTCAGCCCACGTTCACCACAGTGGTAGGAAAGGGCTGTTTCCGTCACCGCTGCTCAGAGTGACAGCATTTGGAATAGCAACCGTGCAGCATCTCCTGAAGCTTAAAACATCCCACTCCTTCTGATTCGCCGCAGTTCCTCCAACAATCACGTGTGCACAAAGACGTGGGCAACGATGTGTGCACAGCACTGTTTGCAAGTGACTGGAGTCGGGCCCACCACAGGACCTCCGAGTCATCTACAGCTCTACCTACATGTGGAGACGAGGGAAGTCCTGCCACAAATTCTGGACAGTTTGATTCCACTTACACCCACACACACAGGACGCTTAGGCTGAGTGCGGTGCTGAGGTGGGCACCGTGCAAACGGAGCGCCTCTGCCCCAGCGGGCGGTGAGGATCCCGGCCCCGGCCCGGGCACAGCCTGGAAGCTCCCTGGCGACTATCAGCAGAGAGGCCCTTTTCCGTCCCCACCGAGTCTGCTGCCAAAAAGGGACCCGGCAGCTCAGCAGCTGGTCCTCCCATCCGCCCCCCCAGCCTACACCCCCCCCACAGCCACACCCCACACACACCCTGGTTTCAGTTCCAAAGCCCAAAAGTCAACAATGACATGTAACCGTTGGACTGCTCGCCAGCAAAGGCCAATTAAACCATAAAAGACCCTTTGTTCCAGTTCCTTGACCCTTTACACAGAAAGCCACTTATCTGAAACTCTTACACTATCCAGTCTCTGAACTTCAAAGGTAGTTTAACTTTCATTTCCTAAAATCTGAAAATCAATTAGGAAAGCTGTGTGCTTTGTCATCATGCAGAAACTATATTAAAAAAAGATAAAGTTATTTCTTAAAAGTTCAAATACCTTATAATTAGACCTCAATGATTGAGAGGAAAATAACCACCCCTCTTCACTTAAGGATTTAGAAAGGCAGAGCAGAAAGGTCAATGGAATCCAAAAAAAAAACACCACACATATCACTGACAAGTTAATCCTGGGTTAACTCAGGATACTTACACAGTGGGGATATATTCTCCAGGAAATGCATTGGTAGTGTAACTGATCAGGAGGCAAGTCTTACCCACAGCTCTATAGAGACAGGAAAAAAAAAAATGATGTTAAGTTCCTTAGTCAACATAAGTGCAATCTGAGCTTTCATTATTCAGTGAAAATAACTTACAGAAAAATCAGGACGTATACATCAAATACTAAAACATTAAAGAAGACAGTTTCTAAGACCTTTTACTAAATACTATTTTTATCCTGACATGTAAAGCAAACAAACTACAATTACTCAGAAGGGCAGCGTCTGGAGGCTTCGCATTGTTTTCAGTTCTAGGTGTTTGCACTGGTTGTCGAGAAAACAGTTGTTGGTAAGCACAAGGTTCAAGAGGAACGGTGTTTTTAAACTGGAAGTCTTGGGATTTCCCTGGTGGTCCAGTGGCTAAGACTCAGTGCTGCCCCTGCGCAGGGCCTGGGTTCGACCCCTGGTCAGAGAACTAGATCCCAGGTGCTGCACCCACGAGTTCACATGCCACAACTAAAGATGCTGCGGGCCGAAACGAAGACCTGGTACAGCCAAATAAATCAATAAAAAATAAATAAAATGAAAAAGTAAACAAGTCTCTTCTGCGAACACCTCTAGAAGGCTTTCATCAAGAATCTGCAAATCGGGAGGTGGGAGGGGGGTTCAGAATTGGGAACACGTGTACACCCGTGGTGCGTTCATGTTGATGTATGGCAAAACCAATACAATATTGTAAAGTAATTAGCCTCTAGTTAAAATAAATTTAATTTAAAAAAAAGAATCTGCAAATCTACCCTCAAGTTATTCCGATGAATACTAACATGCAGACACGGCTCTCCTCTCAAACGTCCATCCACTGTTGCAGCCTGCTGCCTCTGAGGGGCGGCTCAAACCCCGCCGCCTCCCTCAAGCCTTCCCCCTGGCCGGCCGAGAGGCCAGGTCTCTAAAGAGAGCGCTTAGTCACCCATACCACACACCACTGCCTGCTAATTCATCTGCATTCCTGTGCCTCCTCCCCACCCCCACCCTCAAATCTCACCATAAACTTTTGGAGCAAGCAGTTAACACACTATGTTCCAGACAGATTAATGAAGGGCTCAGGGACGGTGGAGTAAATCTCCCAAACAGCTGTGCAAAGAACTAGCAGAGAAAAGCGTAGGAACACAGGAGGGCCTCCCACACACAGCTGCAAGCCGGCACAGGATACCAGGGAGGTGAGGAAAGGCTCCCAAACACTTGAGAGGGGTATCCCCTGGTCAGGAAGACCCTCTGAAGGCGGAAACGGCACCCCACTCCAGTATCCTTGCCTGGGAAATCCCATGGACAGAGGAGCCTGGCGGGCTACAGTCCATAGGGGTCACAAAAGAGTAGGAATTAGCAATTGACCAACAAAACCACCTAAACGTAAAGTTGATCACTGCACCATTAGCCAACAGGTGCGTGCATGCCAAGTTGCTCGGTCGTGTCCGACTCTTGCGACCCCATGGACTGTAGGCCACCAGGCTTCTCGATCCATGGGATTGTCCAGGCAAGAATACTAGAGTGGGTGGCCATGCCCTCCTCCAGAAGATCTTCCAGACCCAGGGATCAAACCCGTCGGCTCCTGCATTGCAGGCGGATTCTTTACCACTGAGCCACTGCAGATACCTAGCAGACACACAGCCTCCAAATTGTACAGCACTCCCACGGTGGCCTTGGGGCCTTCTCAGAGTCCCTGGCCTCACTGACCAAACAAGAGCTCCTCACAGGCCCGGCTCCCTGCGCGCCCCTGCGGCTCACCAAGGCCACGGGACGCTCTGGCGTGCTGGAGTCCCAAGGCTTTGCTGTTCGATCTCGACTACTATCAATTAGGACAACAATAAAGAAGTTAAGTGCTTTTCTATTTTCCTTACACTCTTAGCTTAAGGCAAAAACCTCTCAACAAGGGCAGGTTACAGGCCCAGGCGGTCCTGCCAATACTTGCTTCACTCATAACATTATTAAGACTTAACAAAAGCTGGAACTCCCCCACCCCAAGACCTCACAGTCAAACATGACATCATCAGGGGCTGCTGTCCAACTCCTAAAGGCTTTCTAAACAGAAATGACTCACTGGGCATACATTTTGTTAAAAGCTTAGAATGTTAAAACAAATAAAAAAGAACCTGAATGAGATTCAAAGTCACTACCTGGATGTGTGACCCACAGGCAACTCTACCACTCACTGGCTGAATTTTTTAAGTTTCAACTTCCTTATGCCTTGGTTTTCTCAACTGTAAGATGAATGCAAAACTACCGACTTCATCCCAAAACTATGTGAGCACTGATTCAATTTCAGTCTACACCAACAAACTGCATGGTATGCCAGGAAGTATACTAGGTGCTAAAGATACTGTCATGGGGATCTCATGGGACTTAGGCAGTTTTAGTAAGCTAAAAAATGAAACACGTGTTCATTACATAACATTTTAGATGTGATAAGTGTTGTTAAAGATGTTCTGGAAAGGTACAGCACAGGGATCTAACCTTGTCTTGGAGGCAGAGGAGGCTGCAACATCACTGAGGCTGATGAGTGGGACACGGAAGGAAGGAACATTCTAGGCAAAAGCACAGCATGTAGGGAGGCCCAGACTGCAGGAAGGCCAGTAAAACTGAAGGATGAAGAAAGAAGGGGGAAGTGGCAGAGGGAACTTTGAAGAGGCTGTCATTTCTTCTCAAGACCTGGAACTTGATCCTACTTGGGAAGTGACAGAAGATTTGTAGTTGCCAAGAAATCATTAGATTTGCATTTTCAGAAGAAGCCTCTCTGGGCAGTGTGGGAAGAAGACTCAAGAAGCTGAGACTGGGGGCAGAAAACAAGGAAGCAGCTGTCGCTGTGTTCCAGGAACCGATGCTGTGGCCTGGACCACGGCGGGGGTTTTAGGGTGCAGAGGAGCGGGCTGTTCAGAGAGCTACCAGGACAGGAGGCAGGATAAACACAGCTCAGCCAGGGGCTACAGTGGCAGCTGAGGAAGAGAGCACACTTCAAGGCTATGAAGAGTGAATATCTTTTCAAAACTACAAGTGCTGTTGTGTAAAAATGTTAATAGTCATCACCTCTTAATGTCACAGGAAGCAGCTCTGAAGGTTTTAAATGCTGTGTTAAAAGCATCACAGTTTCACTTCTAGATCCCTCCTAAGGCTCTGGTATGTATGAGGAACAAAGCCATTACAAACACCAATTGTTTTAAATACGTCAAAATCTCCTTTCCTGAAACTTGATCTTCAGCTGAGGCTTCATCTTTTGAAAGGTTTAGCTGTAAAGGACCCCAAGGTACTGGTATCACCTGATAGTAATTGGAAATTTTATTACCAATCATCCTTTAGATATAAACATGCATTCTCTAAGAAAATTAGTAAAGTATAAAGTTCTGACTTTTAAATAAGTACATGTCCAACTTTTGATTTAAATGTTTACTTAATTTTAAAAACAGAGAAAAAGAGAAAGAAAAGGGTTATTTACCTCCCATTAGTGTTTATTCAATCCTGTTAAACACACTCCACAAATAAATGCTACAAGCTACAGGCCACAGTCAACAGCGGCTCTAGACAGAGTCACGCTTCTTCCACAGGAAGAATGGGAGCGGTATCTGGTTAGTCTCTGACTTGACACTGCTGCGGAATTTCTGGAAGCTACTATTTACTTTGGAATTTCCAATTTTATACATACAACTGCTCAGTTCACTCACTTTTTAATCTTTTTTCCCCTCTTATTTTTTTCTTTTTAATCTGTGAAAAATGCTGTAACTCTGGAGAGGGAGCATGAATCTTATTTTACTTACTTGTGACAATCACAACTGCTACTAGCTCTTATACTGGCTAGAAAGTTGACCAAGTAGATAGAACATACTTATTTCCAGGTTCTAAGTGACAGCAAGTCACCACAGCATTTTAATCTAAGGGGAACTGAGTACATTTAAGCATGTAAAATCAATAAATCTGGAAACACTGGCAATTTCCTCCCATGAAAATAGGGATGGACGATCCCTGGTGGTCCAGTGGTTAGGACTTGGCTTCTACTGCCGGGTGGCACGAGTTCCATCCCTGATCCAGGAACTAAGATCGCCACATGCTGCCTGGAACAGCCAAAAAAAAAAAAAAATCCAGGAAACTCAAAAACAAGAAGATTCTGCATTGCTTTAAAAAACACCCACTGGTCTCTCAGTAAGACAGAAAAACCAGATTTCTCCAATGACTACTGTAAACCTAAATAAGTAACCTGTATTGCTGCCTGAAAGTACCTAGATCTTTTCCCCCAGTTTTATTGAGGTGTAATTGACACACAGCACTATGTAAGTTTAAGGTGTTTAATTTCTATACATCAGGAACTGATTACCACAGTAGGTTAGTGAACGTCCATCATCTCTTAATGACCCAGCATGAAAGAAACAGAACATTTTTTCCTTTTGATGGAAACTCTTAGGATTTATTCTCTCAACAACTTTCGTCTATAAGGTATAGCACTGTTAACTATCATTTGCTGCATTTCATCCCCAGCACTTATTTATAACAGGAAGTTCGTTCCTTCTCACCACCTTCTAATCCCGGGACCCCTAAGAATACCTAAGATCTTAAGAACAAATTAACAGAACAGGATGGATCATGGATTTTAAGTATCAAATATATAATATACTAATACTTATTGCATTAATGAAAGACCCTGAATGAAAGTCCTCGACTTATGCTGAGAAATGGGGTTTGGGGACTCTTAACACTAATCCTAAATGTATAATTACCCAGAGAGTAAGCTCAGAAACTGTATTAATTAATAGCACAATTTAGTGTTACCAAAACACAAAACCCTAGCTGCAATGCCCCTGACGTCCTGCCACCAACAGGAGACATCTCAACCAACTAACAGAAAGCCAGTCGTTATCACCACAGAGACTCCAAAAAGTTCAGATGCTGAACACTGAAGTTACTAGAACACTCAAAGCTGAAGATGTCGCCTCTCATAGAGCTTGAATCTGAAGCAGCCATTACTAGAGAATGTCCTAGAACCATCCAGCCTAACCCTGGGGTAGCTAAACATGCAGAGTTCAAAATCAGGAATTCATATCTGTGTATTACCCCCATTCTCCTTCCAAAATCAACTTCTGTTATCAAATCCTCTTAAACTTATTGCCCCCAAATGGGAACAACTTCCCATGAGAAGACCAGAGCAAACTGTTGATTACAGAATCTAAGTGGTGGGTATGTGAGTGTTCAACGCATTATTATTCTTTCAACTCTTCCATGTTTGACATTTTTCATATTAAGAAGTTGGAGAAAACAGTCCCATCTGGTGATATGTGCTAACTGGCCTGGGAGCAGAATTCCTGGTAAAACACCCCCTTTACAGGAAGACTACAATTACAAGTTAGAGCTTCCTGGTGATGCAGAGGTGAGAAAGTACAAAGACACAGCTGACTAATGCCAAAGACAATATAAACAGTGGCTTTAAGGTTTCTCAAAACGGACTCCGGACACTCTTCCACTGAACCTAACCCCAAACATTTAGCTGGCATTGTCATCTGAAATTTAAAAAAAAAATTATAATACAATATAATTGTACCAACCAAGATCAAATACTAAACGTAAATTTGGGATAAAAACACACAAAGGCAATTCAAGAAGAGCTGAAACTCATGGATCATGCCACAGCTGCTTGTTCAATGCAGTGGGCAGGAGCCAGTAGTGTACATTCCTATCAAGATGACATCATGGAAGGCATTTATCAAGCTCAACTAAAAAAATTCCTGGATAGCAATGTCTAAATTAGACACTGCGCTGGATAGACCTCTAGCGCCATCTGGAATAAAATGGGGGGGGGGGGGGGGGAGGGGTCAAGTCACTCACCCCCAGCCCCAAATTAAACAGTCAAAAAAAACCACAATTAAAAATTCATAAATATTTGAATATGAGATGCTGTCTCACCCAAGTAAAGCTGAGTGAAAACTGAGGGACAGAGGTCCCCCAAATTAGTCACAAAACCTGTGTTCAGAAGGACAGACTCAGGCTTCATGGAACAATGAACAGAATTAAAAAGTATCAAAACTTATCTCACATTTTATACTCAATACCAACTGAATTGCTGTACAGAAAATAATCCATTAGAAGAATATAGGCTAATTGGTGCTAATTATAATACAGTTAGGACACAGCCTTTAACCATAATTCCCAAGAACATTTTTAAAATAAGGAAGCTTGCAATTTGTGGAACCTCAACGAGTTTGCCTTCCCTGTTTATAAACTGCCCCAATTGCCTGAAATTCCACAACATTAAGCAACTTCTTCCCCTCACAAAATTTAGACCTGCACTTTACAGCTTCAACAGTTTTTTAACAAAATATTCCTACAAGGAATATATTTTATTCAGACAAAAGCAGAAAAAAAAATATTTTTGGTGGAAAAAGTACTATCTAGATTGTTCACTGAAGCAATATTTGCTCTATGTTCACCAATAATTTAAAGTATTGATAACACAGCTCAAGGTTTTTTTTCATAAAGGTACCTTTCACTTCTAATGTCAACATCAATGTTCAAACACAGCATTGAAAACCTGGCAGAGAGGGTTTCCCCGGCAGCTCAGTGGTAAAGAATCTGCCTGCCAATGCAGAGGACTCGGTTCGATCCCTGGTCCGGGAAGATCCCACATGCTGCGCAGCACCCAAGCCCAAGCGCCACAACTACTGAGCCTGAGCTCGAGAGTCCAGGAGCCGCTACTGAAGCCCGAGCACCCCGACTGGAGAGTACTCCCCCCAAAACTAGGGAAAAGTCCTCACTGCAACAGAAGACCCAGCACAAACAAAAATAATTCTTTTTAAAAAACTGACAGAAAACTCAAGGCCACTGTGTTTTATGCCTAACACTCTCTTCACAGAGCACAGCAGTACCTCCAAGTGATAAAAACAGCAATAATAAAGAAATACTGACATCTGGCCCTCACTAAGCACTGGGGAGGGGCCAGGCGCCTGTGAGGCACTGACTTCCTATCCAGAACCTTGCTGAACCCTCACATTTCCCCCTGAGGCACCTCTCTTGGGGGATGTGCGATCTGCTCAGGGTTCCCCTCCAAGTGGTGAGGTGGGGATTTGATCCCACAGGAGGCATTCAACAAGTATTTGACCAGATAAACAGGCCGATGGAAACAGAGAGGCCCACAACCTGCACCTATGACTGAGTACACTGACTACACCCTGTGCTGGTATTTCTTGTGTTTTTAAATCTTTCAAAGATTATATTCTAGGGTTAGATCATGGATTATCAGCGAGTTGACTTTTTTAAAAACTGGCATGAATTACTGATCCTGCATTTTCTAACTTTTAAAGGAAGTCCGTGTCATTTACAATGTTCCTAAGACAATGACATATGCTATACTTCAGGAGCAGAAGGATCAAAACATCACTTAAATGAATTTAGTGATTTCACCCTTAAACCAATTAACTGAACATCCTCCCCACCCCCACCCCCGCAAAATTAAAGCTTTCTTTCAATGAGTTAAAAAAAGAACAAGCACCATACATATTTCTATGTAGAAACTTACAATTTCTGATTATCTTGACAGAAGCATGAAGTGTTAATAATCTTTCACATTTGTGAGCCTGACAAACCATACAGAAGGCATCTTTTTTAAAAAAAATCAGTTGTCTGATTGTGTTCAAGGATCTGAATTAGATACAGAAACAAGTTCAAATGTCTAATTTACAACCATCTCAAGAAACCGAGATCTGGTAACTTCATCCAGAAGCATAAAAGCACCATCGACCCTAATGACAAGTTTGGGGAACAGGGATTCCACAACTCTCTCTTCAACTTTACAAGACTCCAAATAGGTGCCAGTTGCATTCTGACTTTGTTGCAACTGGTAGTAACTCTTGGAGCCTCCTTGTTAACGCTCCTCTAACTCGAGCAATGCTGAGACGCACAATTTTGCTGGGATCACACTGAGATTCTTGTTTCAAGGGGAGAAAAAAAAACTGCATAAGACAAGTCTTGTCTTCCTCGAGGGCCTGGATCCACCACAGACAGTAATGAAAAGACATGCCTTGAGTCACAGGGCAGCCCGGCTCAGGGAGCCTGTTCTGCGACATCCCATACCTAATGCATGAAGCAGAGACCAAGTTTTTTTTTTTTTTTTTTTTTAATGATCCCATCACGTTCAGAGAAAGGAACAGTCTTAATCACACCCAGTTCCTCGCAGCTAGAAATCCTAAAAGTTTCTCCACCTTAATAGCCAACAGTCACTTTTTAAATAATCAGAAAAGTGTCCAAGTACCAGCGGAAGGCACCCCCTGGTAAATCAGTTGAGGGTCCCCACACCAGCCCGTGCGTGCACAGACTCCTCCAATACGACCGACCAGAGACCGCCGGGACCCACGGAAGGTCTCAATGCAGCTCGAGAGGTTATTGGGAAAACCAAGAGAGGATTCTATTTTTTCTTTTCTTTTTTTTAAAGAAAGGCAACTCCCTGAACCCACCCAATCTTCAGGCAAATGAGGGTGGGTGGCGGCGCGGGCCGAGTTCTGCCGGGCGGTCAGCGGCCCGGGAGAAAGCGGGAGGGTGGAGTTCACTTTCCCTCTCGCCGCCGATCGCCGATTCCCTCCCTCCCCCACCGAAAAAAAAAGAGAGCGAGCCGGAACCAGGCCCGCGCCGCCGGGTCCTGAGGAGGGTGGCGGCTCGCGCCCCCCGCCCCGCGCCCCTGGCCCGGGAGAGGCCCGGCCGGGCCCCAGGCGAACCCGCGGCGCCCGCCCGCCCGCCGCCCGGCCCCAGCCCGCGGCACTCGACCCCCGGCCCGGCGCGCGCACTCACCCGTCTCCCACCACCACACACTTGATGGCCTGCATCTGGGCCGCTCGCTGGGCCGCGGCGGCGGCGGCGGCCGGGCGCTGAGGAGAAAGGCGGCGAGCTCGGGGAGAAGCGGGCGGGCGGGCGCGCGGCTGCGGGCGGCAGGGCGCGGGGTGCCGGGGCCGCTGTCCACGCCGCCTCGCCCTCCGCCGACGGAACGCCGGAGCCCAGCGGCAGCCACCACCCAAAGCTGGGGAAAACTGCAGAGAAACAGGAAATGGCCGCTCCACTCACATCCGGCCTCCCCTCCCCCGCGCCGGCGCCGCCGCTCCCAGGCTCCGGGGCGGGGCCGCTCCCGCCCGCGCGGCTCCCGGGCTCCTCTGGGCTTCGGGGGACGCTCGGGAACGTTCGGCAACGCTCGGCTCCGACCGCCGGCCGCGGGGCTCGGAGGGGTGGACCTGCCGCCATCTTTGTGCGCTCGGGTTACGGTCCTGGCCCCACCCCGCGCCACCTGCCCAGGTTCAAGCCCCAGGAGGACCCTGTCTCCCACGAGCCGGTTCTCCCAGCCCCTGACCATCTCTTGTGGGAGGCCATCTGAGGGGCGGTGAAAGTGTTAGTTGCTCAGTAGTGTCTGATCGTTTGCGACTCCACGGATAGTAGCCCGCCGGGCTCCTCTGTCCATGGGATTCTCCAGGCAAGAATACTGCAGTGGACAGCCATTCCCTTCTCCAGGGGATCTTCCTGACCCAGGGATTGAACCCGGGGGATCCTGCATTGCAGGCAGATTCTTTATTACCTGAGCCATCAGTGAATCAAATCCATTTATTATGTGATCCCTGTAACTTAGGTGATGACACGGTCCTAGAAAATTTGAGACCTAGTAATATAAAGAAGACCATACACCACGCCATTAGTCAAAGATAACTAAATTCATTAAGCCAAAAATATGTTGAACTTTCCTCCCTTGCATATATATTTTCTAATAATTGTTTTTCATGCCTTGAGCGTTTACTATTTCCTACTGCTTTGCACCAAGTTCTGGAGATAATGACCTGTTAGCAGACCGTTAAAGTACGAATATTTTGGTATTCTGTTTTAAGCAAAATTGGAAAGTCATACTGAATCATTGTTAGAACATTTTTCATGGCTGCTTACTTTTCATTCCTTTATGCACATGTGCCTATGGCTGTTTGCTTCAGTCCCTAAATCATGCCTGACTTTTTAGACCCCATGGATAGTAGTCCACCAGGCTCCTCTGTCCATGGGATTTCCCAGGCAAGAATACTGGAGTGGGTTGTTGTTTCCTTCTCAGTAGAATCCTCCGCCTTCCTGTGTCTTAATTTAACCAATTTGTCTGCTACGGGACAGTCCAGTTGTCCCTATTTGATAATGAATGGTGGAATGAAGGTATTTATACAAGACTTTTTATAGCTTTGTTTCTTTAGACGCATTCCCGAAAAAATAGAATTACTGGGCTAATAGAGGTGAATTTGTTTTTTAATATTTTAAAATTATTTATTTATTTATTTGGTTGGGCTGAGTCTTAGTTGCAGCTTGCAGAGTCGTAGTTGCGGCTTGTGGGATCCAGTTCCCCTACCAGGGATCGAACCCAGGCCCCCTGCATTGGGAGTACAGAGTCATAGCCACCATGGAAGACCCAGGTGAATGTTTTTTAAAGCTTTGATATGTGTTGCTGCCTTGTCCTCTTGCAAGGTGATAACCAGTTCACACTCCTCTTACCCTCTTTGATAATGGATCTTCCAAGGGAGTTACTTCCAAGGATATGTTCATCTTGTAGGTCTTCTCTTACTATAATTCATTCTGTTGTTCAGTATTACAACAATTTTTCTGACATCAGACCTTTTCAATACAAGTTTTTTTAAGCATTTTTGTTTTGCATTATTTCAAAATAAACATGTTCCCCAAGCAAAAGGCATCTCTTCTTTGTTCATTAAGCTCCCTCTTGAAGAGGGGTTGAGGTTTCCAGGACAACTGAGTGACTGTGGCCCCTTTGCTGATAGAAATATCCAGGGAATCTATGACAAACTTCAACAGTTCAGTTCAGTTCAGTCATTCAGTCGTGTCCGACTCTTTGCAACCCCATAAATCGTAGCACGCCAGGCCTCCCTGTCCATCACCAACTCCCAGAGTTCACTCAGACTCACATCCATCAAGTCAGTGATGCCATCCAGCCATCTCATCCTCTGTCGTCCCCTTCTCCTCCTGCCCCCAATCCCTCCCAGCATCAGAGTCTTTTCCAATGAGTCAACTCTTCGCATGAGGTGGCCAAAGTACTGGAGTTTCAGCTTTAGCATCATTCCTTCCAAAGAAATCCCAGGGCTGATCTCCTTCAGAATGGACTGGTTGGATCTCCTTGCAGTCCAAGGGACTCTCAAGAGTCTTCTCCAACACCACAGTTCAAAAGCATCAATTCTTCAGTGTTCAGCCTTCTTCACAGTCCAACTCTCCCATCCATACATGACCACAGAAAAAGCCATAGCCTTGACTAGACGGACCTTTGTTGGCAAAGTAATGTCTCTGCTTTTGAATATGCTATCTATGTTGGTCATAACTTTCCTTCCAAGGAGTAAGCGTCTTTTAATTTCATGGCTGCAGTCACCATCTGCAGTGATTTTGGAGCCCAGAAAAATAAAGTCTGACACTGTTTCCACTGTTTCCCCATCTATTTCCCATGAAGTGATGGGACCAGATGGATGCCATGATCTTCCTTTTCCGAATGTTGAGCTTTAAGCCAACTTTTTCACTCTCCACTTTCACTTTCATCAAGAGGCTTTTTAGTTCCTCTTCACTTTCTGCCATAAGGGTGGTGTCATCTGCATATCTGAGGTGACTGATATTTCTCCCGGCAATCTGGATTCCAGCTGTGCTTCTTCCAGCCCAGCGTTTCTCATGATGTACTCTGCATAGAAGTTAAATAAGCAGGGTGACAATATACAGCCTTGACGTACTCCTTTTCCTATTTGGAACCAGTCTGTTGTTCCATGTCCAGTTCTAACTGTTGCTTCCTGACCTTCATACAAATTTCTCAAGAGGCAGATCAGGTGGTCTGGTATTCCCATCTCTTTCAGAATTTTCCACAGTTTATTGTGATCCACACAGTCAAAGGCTTTGGCATAGTCAATAAAGCAGAAATAGATGTTTTTCTGGAACTCTCTTGCTTTTTCCATGATCCAGCGGATGTTGGCAATTTGATCTCTGGTTCCTCTGCCTTTTCTAAAACCAGCTTGAACATCAGGAAGTTCACGGTTCACATATTGCTGAAGCCTGGCTTGGAGAATTTTGAGCATTACTTTACTAGCGTGTGAGATGAGTGCAATTGTGTGGTCGTTTGAGCATTCTTTGGCATTGCCTTTCTTTGGGATTGGAATGAAAACTGACCTTTTCCAGTCCTGTGGCCACTGCTGAGTTTTCCAAATTTGCAACTAAGTGTAATTACCTTCTTATCTTTAGACCAGGAACAAGTAAAAGGGTGGAGCCTCAGGTGAATAATTGAACTGAACAAACATTTCAGTGCTGTTGCTGCATAATTGACGGATAAGAACTGAACCGGGGACACATTAGACAGGATTTCAGGCCCTTTGTGCTCTGTGTTCAGAGTGTGGCTGAAACCTGGCCTCTGATCACCAGTGCCAAATAGAAACATGGCCACAGTTTTTGGATGAAGTGGGAAAGTGTAACTTTTACTGCTTTGCAAGCCAAAGGGAGCCACCCTGGAGCGGGTAGTGAGGAGTCATAGTGTTCAAAGAGCAGGGCAACCAGCTCGTGGACATTCTTCTGATTGGTTGGTGGTGATGTCATGGAGAGTCAGCATCATCAACCTTCTGGTTCCAACTGGTCTGGGGTCTGCGTGCTTGTAGGCAGCATGTACTTAACTTCTTCCATCTGGTGGAGATTTCAGTATCTGCAAAACAGATCAAAGGACATGGCTCAGAATGTTATCTATAGTCCTTGAGGAAGAGCTAAAGGTCCTTGGCTTTGTTTAATGGCTGAAGTATCATTTTGTCTTACTTGACTGTTTTCTTTCTTCATTTTCTCACTTCTCTGATTAAATTTATTCTTTTTTAAAAAATTATTCTTTGGGACTTCGTTGGTGGTCTGATGGTTAAGACTTTGCCTTCGAATGCAGAGGGTGTAGGTTTGATCCCTGCTCGGAGAGCTAAGATCCCACATGCCTTACAGCCAAAAAACCAAAACATAAAACAGAAGCAATATTGTAACAAGGTCAAAAAAGACTTTAAAAATGGTTCACATTAAAAAAAAAAAAAGGTTTAAAAAAAAAAAAATTATTCTTTAAAGTTTCTGTACAGATAAAATGCAGGTAGAGGGCATGGATGGGGGTCTCTTCTGGGATAGCTTGGTTACAGAAGTAGGGTACAGGTATGGTGCTTATCAGAAGGCAAAAAAACCATAGTTATGCTGTCACGCTAACGAAAAGACATTCCTCAGAGAGATGAGAGTTGAAAAATGGGTCTGGATAGAATAAGTCTTGATGGAATAAGAAGAGTTTTCCACTGAAAGAATTAAAGCCAGGAAGTCAGAGGCTCACGGCCATCTCCAGTCCTAATACAGAGGCAACTATGCTGGTCCAGGTCGAGAATCCTGGAAGTAATTGTGGGCTGGATTACAGGCAGAGCATGGACTTTATTCCTAAGACATGAGTTTTTAAGCAAACATGTGACACAACCATGCTGAGATAATTATTTTAGACTGATAATGTGACAGTCATTGTACAAGACAGGTTTGACCATGACTATAAAATAACAATATATATAAAATAATGAAATTAAGGTACAAGCCACACATGAAAATCAGCTTTAAATGAAAACTGAGTTAGTTTAAACCAGCTTAAAACTTCTCCAACTTTGGCCTTAAGTACCATTTGCAGTGTTCCACATGGCAACCAACAGTCCCAAAAAGTTAAATAAAAGAAACATGGGCCTGCTGTGGTGGTCCAGTGGGTAAGACTCCCTACTTTCACTGCAGGGGATGCGGGTTGGATCCCTGGTTTGAGAAGTAAGATCCTGCATGCTGCAAGATGTGGCCAAAAAAAACAAAAAGAAAACAGAATCTGAAAAAAAAAAGACATATATGTAAATATATATTTTTATATATTTATATATCAGAATCACTTTGCCACACACATGAAACTAACACAACATTGTAAATCAATTATGCTTTTTAAAAAATTAAATAAGCATATATTAGAACATGTGTGTTTCTGAATGTGCGACATAGTCATTCCTCAGGTGCCCGTTATGTATGCAGTCGTATACCAACTTAGGTCCTTCATTCAAGGTCCATCATTTATTCTGGCGTGGGTCACTGTCCAGATGTTGAAAGTGTGAAATGAGCGGAATGAATCTCTGCCATCAGGGAACCTACCGTCCATTGGAGAAGATGTTTAATAGGCACATGAAGGTTGAATACGATTAGTTGCAAGTATCTAATGTCCCTTCTACACAAAATCTCACTAGAATTTTAGAAAAGGGATTTAAAAACAAACAAACATGTAATTCTAGGACAGAAAGTATGGAGAAGACAAGAGATAATGTAAGCTGGAAAGAGAGGACAGACTGACTTCCCACCTAGACCAGCAGTAGGAAAAGCTTTCAACAGAGCAGAAAACAAAGGGTTGGGAGAACTGATAGCCTCAGGCACCTCTGGGGCTGGGGTGATGGGAATGAGAGCAGAGAAGCAGGTGGCCACTCTAAATGGCTTCTGATTGTGCACCAGGCTCGGTGGCTGCCTTCCTCTACAAAGGACTGGAGGTTCCTCTCTAGAGAGCATAAACCAGGGGGTATTGGGGAAGGGGAGTGATTCCAGGCATAATGCTTGGAAAACACAAAACCCCAAGGATTTAGTAGCCGAGGCTGAATCCTGGCCCTCCTAACCCCTTTCTTTACAGCTCCTGCTGGCAGGTTACATCAGAGTAGGAAGGTGGAGGGTGGGGGCTCTTCTCTGGGGAACCTGTCCAGCCTGGGAGAAAAGATCAAATAGGTGTCAACATGGGAGGGGGTCTCCAGGAAGCCTCCAACTCCTGGAGAGCTTCCCACTAACTCCTAGCTTCGCAAGTCTATAAGCAACAGACAACTATGGAACTTCCAGAATGGAAGTGTCAACTACAAATTGGCACTTACCAAGAGCATTGCCAATGACTTGAACAACAAGGCATTTGCCCTCTGCCTCTACTGAGATTGTACCTTCCCTGGTGGCTCAGATGGTAAAGCGTCTGCCTACAGTGTGGGAGACCTGGGTTCAATCCCTGGGTCACGAAGATCCTCTGGAGAAGGAAATGGCAACCCACTCCAGTACCCTTGCCTGGAAAATCCCGTGGACGGAGGAGTGTGGTAGACTACAGTCCATGGGGTCGCAAAGAGTCAGACTTCACTTTCTACTGAGATTGAACCCCTGCTGCTGCAGCTGGTAACCTTCCGCAACCCCTGAGGGAGCTCAGGGTGGAGGGAGGCGCTCTGTGCTCCAGGGAATCTGGTGGGACAGGTCTGTAGATGGTTGGATGTTTTTAGCAACAGATTTTATGATCTCAATCCTTGCATCTCCTCCTATCTAGAGAAGCACGAAATCCCTTCATGGTGACATCAGACCCTCATGACTGACAAAAAACCTTTTGTAAATTGAGTGCTTCATGGTATTGAACTCCCCCGTCACTGAAACCTTATATATTGATTTTCCCCCACTGCTGCTTTGGAGTAGGCTCTCAGAGCTTTCTGAGATGCTGCCTCCTGGGCTGCAGTCCTCATATTACCCCAAATAAAACTTAACTCACAACTTTCAAGTTGTACGTCGACAAGTTTTAGTTGATAGAAGGTAGAAATGAAAATAATAAAAATTAGTAAATTTGACATATGTAAAATAGAGAGCCAATGGGAATTTGCTGTATGCCTCAGGAAACTCAAACAGGGGCTCTGTATCAACCTAAAGGGGTGGAATGGGGAGGGAGATGGGAGGGAGTTTCAAAAGGGAGGGGATATATATGTATACCTACGGCTGATTCATGGTAAGGTTTGACAGAAAACAAAATTCTGTAAAGCAATTATCCTTCAATTAAAAAAAAATTAATTTTTTTTTAAAAAGTAAATTTGGAGAAGGCAAAAACAGACCAGGGAGAAGGAAACTTTTTTAAAAATTTATATCTTAGGAGAATACAATTTATCTATGAATAAGAAGGGAGTGCTTTAAAAAAAAAAAAAAAAAAAAAGAATGTTCAGAGAATTCCCTAATGGTTAGGGAATTTGTAGTTAGGGTTCTGAGCTTTCACTTGCAAGGGCACAGGTTCAATCCCTCCCTGGTCAGAGAACTAACATCCCCACAAGCTTCACGGCATGGCCAAAAGAATAATAATAAAGAAAAAGGAATGTTCAGATGATTAAAACAAAAACCTCTCAGAAATTAAAAGCAAACTAGCAAAGGTTAGAACAGCAAGTTGAGGTGAATCTCTCAGAAGACCCAAAACACACGGTGAGAGAGAAAGCAGGAAATGTGAGAATATTAGAGAACCAGCCCAGCGGTCCAGTCACGCTAGTAATATCCTAAAATAGAAAAGAAAGAACAGAGAAAAGGCAAAGAGGGAAAAGCTCCATGAAAAAATCTGAAGGAAATTTCCCAGATCTGAGGGACAGGAATTTTACAGAAGGAAAGCGCCAGCCCAGGGGAATTAACATCACCCCACCCCAGAGCACGCTGTTGAGAAACTTCAGAACAAAGGGCACAGATAAGGTCCCAGAAGCTTCCAAAAAGAAAAACGCGAGTCAAATGGAAACAGGAAATACAACACTTCAGGTTTCCCAACAGTTACACTGGCGGAGCCACGCCTTCAAGATTCTGAAGGAAATGATTTTCCACCAAACATTCTGCTCATTGCCAAACTGTCGATCTGGTGGGCTGGTAAAATAGGAATATTTTCAGACAAGTAAGTTCTCAAAGTTTTATCTCCCACTTAGCCTATCCTAGCAAGTTACTGGCACATATGTTCTTTCAGTGGAAGAAATACAGCAAAAGGACCTGAGAGAGGCTGAAATGGGAGATCTGATAGAGCAGAGCGGAGGACGACCCTCCCCCTCCCCCTCCACTCTCACCTCCCTCCCCTCACCCCTACCCCAACCTCCCCTAATTCCTGAGTGTAATGACTTTTGTAGGATTAGCCCACTTAGGGATGTTTCTTTTGTTTTTTAATTAATTTTTATCACAGTATAGTTGCTGCACCTCCCCTGGTGGCTCAGTTGGTAAAGAATTTGCCTGCAATGCAGGAGACCCAGGTTCAATCCCTGGGTGGGGAAGATCCCCCTGGAGAAGGAAATGTCAACCCACTCCAGTATTCTTGCCTGGAAAAATCTCATGGACAGAGAAGTCTGGTGGGCTTCAGCCTGAGGGGTCGAAAAGAGTCGGACATGACTTAGCAACTAAGCCACCATAGTTGCTTTGCCATGGTATGTTAGTTTCTACAGTACAGCAAAGAGAATCAGCTTTCCGTATACATATCTCCTCTTTTTTTGGATTTCCTTCCCATTCAGGGTACCACAGAACATTGAGGAGAGTTCCCTGTGCTATACAGTAGGTTCTCGTTACTTATCTATTTTATACAGTCAAGTGTTAATCTCTGAGTCGTTAGACTCTTTGCAACCCCATGGACTGTAGCTCACCAGGCTCCTCTATCCATGGAATTCTCCAGGCAAGAATACTGGAGCAGGTTGCCATTCCCTTCTTCAGTGGATCTTCCTGACCCAGGGATCAAACCCAAGTCTCTCGCACTACAGATTCTTTACCTTCTTGCAGATTCTTTACCTTCTGAGCCACCCGGGAAGCTATTTTATATACAGTATCAATAATACACATACATCAATCCCAATCTCCCAATTCATCCCACCGCTCACCTTCCCTCTTTCGTATCCATACATTTATTCCTTTGTTCTCTGTGGCTCTGTCTCTGATTTGCAGATGAGGTCCCTCTATACCTTTTTTCTAGATTCACATACACGCTTTAATATACAATATTTGTTTTTCTCTTTCTGACTTTCTCCACTCTGTATGACAGAGTCTAGGTCCATCCACCTGTCTACAAATGACCCAGTTTTGTTCCTTTTTATGGCTAAGTATGATCACCCCACTTTGAAGCAAGGAAACTTGGTGACTAGAAACCGCACACAGTCCTATTCCTGGCGCTTCCCCCAGGGGGAACAGCTGGGGACAGGAAAGGCTGTGTTGACCAGCTCAACTCTGATGACAGGGCGAGGGTGCGATCCGGGTCAGTGAAACAATGCAGAAGCACCTCCTTGATCCAAGCGGGGCACTCCTACCCATGCTTCTGGTTTTCGCTTTTTCCCTCCCATATTTTACTGTAAAAATTTTCAAACACAGAGAAAAGTTGAAAGGAATATACAATGAACACCTATGTATCTGACTACATTCTACAGATAGCATTTTCTTATACTTGCTTTATCACCTATCTGGTCATTTATCTATTCAACAACTCATCTAATGCTAGGCATTTCAAAAGAAGTTACAGAAATTTCACCCTTAAGGAATTCAGCATGTGTAGCATTAATTACGTTTGTTTATAGTTTGTTGTTTTTTTTTTTTTTTTGAGGGAGGGCCATGCCCCGTGGCACGTGGGATCTTAGTTTCTGGACTAAGGGATCAAACCCAGGCCCCCTACATTGGAATCATGGAGTCTTAACCACTGGCCCTCCAGGGAAATCCTCAGTAGTCTGCTTTTCTTTAAGTAAAAATTACATCCAATGAAATTCACGACTTTTGTTTGCCCTCCATGTGTAAAGCAGCCCATCACCCCAGGCAATGTCTTTATGCCTCGACCCAGTCCTTCAATGCTCCAAACCCCCAAGGCAACCTCTACTGAGATCTTTTTCACAGGGGAAATGAGATCTTTTGGCCTGCTCTAAAAAAAAGTCATCTGAAAAGGAATCGTACTGTCTGTACTCTTTTGCATTTGAATTCTTCCCCTCAGCACCAGCTTTTGCAATTCATTCATGTTGCTGTGTACATCAGAAATGTGTTCCTTTATTTATTTTTACTCTTTGGCTGCACAGCCCAGTTGCCTGGTGGCTCAGATGGTAAAGAATCCGCCTGAAATATAGGAGACCAGGGATCAATCCCTGGGTTGGGAAGATCTGGAGAAGGGCTTGGCCACCCACTCCGATATTCTTGCCTGAGAAATCCCATGGACAGAGGAGCCTGGCGGGCTGCAGGCCATAGGTTCACAAAGAGCTGGACATGACTGAGCGACTGACACTAACGCACACAGTATGTGGGATCTTAGGTCCCCAACCAGAGATCAAAAGCTCACCCCCTGCATCGGCAGTGCAGAATCTTAACCACTAGACTGCCAGGGAAGTCCCAGAGCTGCTAAGAACATCTTGTAAAAAACTTCTGAGACGTGCATTTTCACAGACCATGGGTAAGTACCTGAGAGTGGAATTGCCGGGCCATGGGGTAGGTGTGGTGAGGTTTATAAGAAACTGTGAGAGGTTAGTGAACACGTGGAGGTGCTGGGAGGGACGGTGGTGCACCCAGAAAGGACACGGAAGCTCTGTGCCCATTCCCACGTGCCTTTGCCCTACACATCTCTTCCATCTGGGTGTTCACCTCTATCCCTTCTCATACCCTCTTACAACAAACTGGTGAATAAAAAGAACATGTTTCCCTTCCCATTTCCTTTCAAAAGAGCACTAATCAGCACATTCACAGCTTCTCCCACAACAGCAGGAGATTTTCATATACTGGCCTCAATCTGACCCTCCGGCAGGATTGGAAGAGAGAAAACTCCATCCTCCGGTTTCAGCAGCAAAGGAGAAGCGAGGTGGTGGAGAATGGCCTGCCTCAGAAGCTCCGGAACTAAAACAAAACAGCACTGGAAATGATCCTTCAGATGCCACTGAGACCCAATCTGGTCCAAGTGGAGAAGGCGATGGATGTCAGAAGGATTGGGTCTCACTGTCTCTCCCCCTGATCGAGGCACCAGAACCTCGCTTGGCATGCCTGAGTCAGCTCTGATGGAGTTTGAGCAAGCTGTGGGAGCTGGTCAGGGACAGGGAGGCCTGGTGTGCTGCAGTTCATGGGGTCACAAAGAGTCGGACATGACTGAGCGACTGAATTGAACTGAACTGAACAAGTTATCACCACCAACTGGACTTCACCCTAACAAGTCTGAATAGTCATGAACTGTAGCCTGTTAGGCTCCTCCATCCATGGAATTCTCCAGGCACAAATACTGGAGTGGGTAGCCATTCCCTTCTCCAGGGGATCTTCCTGACCCAGAGACTGAACCTGGGTCTCCCACATTGCAGGCAGATTCTTTACTGATCATTTAAAAAATCTTTACTGAATTTGTTACAATATTGTTTCTGTTTTGTTTTTTTGGCAGAGGGGCAGGTGGGATCCTAGCTCCCTGACCAAGGATGGGACCCGCACCCCCTGCATTGGAAGCGGAAGTCTTAATCACTGGACTGTCAGGGTGTTGGTTTTTATATATAATTTCCAATATATTGATAGGTGCTATGAATACAAATGCAGAAGTGTTTATTGTCTTAGGGTTCTTCAGAGAAAGAGAATCAATAGGAGAAATATGGAGAGACAGAGAGAGAGAGAGTAGAGAGAGGAGGCTGAGCTTTATTATGAGAAATTGACTTGTGCAACTACGGAGGCTCAGAAGTGCCCAGATCTGCCGTCAGCTGGAAACCCGGGAGACCTGGTACTTCCAGTTCAAGTCCAAAGGCCTGAGGACCAGGAGCGTTGGTGCAGTCTGGGTGTAGGAGACCAATGAATGTCTCAGCTTGAACAGTCAGCAAATTCTCCCTTGCCGCACCTTCTCTACTCCAGTGGATTCTGCTTTGCTCAGTCTACTCATTCAAATGTTAATCTCACCCAGAAACCTCCTCACAGACACACCCAGAATAATGTTGAACCAAATACCTGGGCACCTTATGGTCTAGTCAAGTTGACTACACATACTAATAAAATTAACATTGACTGTTATGACTATGGAGATAGGCAGATACACTTCTCACTCATCCAATGAGGATAACCCCCTGGCATGCATGCTAAGTCGTGTCCGACTCTGTGTAACCCTGCCGGGGTCCAGCCCCGGCTGATCCAGGGTATTCGAAGGAGAGATGGCATAGGCGACCTATTTATTTAAATATTTATCAAAGATATAAAGAGTAATAGAATAAGGATAGCTCAGTGAGGAAATTCAGTGGAGAAAAGAGGCTGAAATAAGGATAGCTCAGTGAGGAAATTCAGTGGAGAAAAGAGGCTGAATAATTCAGCCAGAAGGTGAGAGAAAGAACGACATGGTGAGACCAAGTTTCGGTGAACAAGGCCCGCACTTTATTTTCCAAAGTAGTTTTTATACCTTAAGTTATGCATAGAGGATAATGGGGGAAGGGGTAGAGTCATGCAGCAAGCCAGGCTTTCTTCCTGCAAACTTATCATATGCAAAAGCTTAGGTGATTTGCATCATCTTCTGGCCCGGAGGCCTGTTAACATTTTAAGACCCTTTCTTCAGAAAACTTATTTTTCTCTAAAGGTGATTGGTCAGGAGCCACTCTCCAAAAGCATTAGATAAAGTTGCATTCCTACAGAGCAAAGGTGTGGTGGGCTATAACAAGAAAAAGAATTAACTCAAGGGTCCCAGGTTACAAACGTTAAAGCTACTACTTACACCAATTATATTAATCAATACACTGCCAGGGACACAGCAGGTAAGGGATATGGAGACTTAGCAGCAAACATTGGCCCAAGAAGTGAAAATCCCTTCACCAATACAATTTCTAATCAATCTTTTAACTGCTCAAAGAATCTGTATTTAGACAGTTTAGAACATCTCATGCCTCTCACAGTTGGGAGGCTCTGAGCAATCACATGTGGCCAGAAAAACCTATTCAGGCGGGCTAGAGGATTTCCAAAGGAGTTTGTAGGTTGAAACACTGTCACACCCAGGAATTATTAACTGGAGCTGTAAGCTAACTCTTTTTTCAGAGAGGTAGTAGGGGACGGCCCCCCGTAAAGTCAGAGGTGTAGGTGAAAGCACAAAGCAGAAATTAGGCAGACTCTGGTTTTGGGTGTAAATGCTCGAGAATTTCCAGGGGGACCCCTGAGGCTCGATCCTGCCTTTGCGTATGCCGAGCCTCCTTCCTCATGACCTTTGTCATGGGCAGAGTTCCTCACACTGGCTCCCAGCAGTGATAGAATTCCAGTTGAGCTATTCCAGATCCTGAAAGACGATGCTGTGGAAAGTGCTGCGCTCAATGTGCAATATGCACTCGATATGCAATATGCCGGCTCCCGGCATAACCCCATGGATTGTAGCCCGCCAGGCTCCTCTGTCCATGGGATTCTCTAGGAAAGGATGCTGGAGTGGATTGCCATTTCCTCCTCCAAGGGGTATGGAGGGACACGTATTCTTATCATGGTGGTAATTTAGTCGCTAAGTCATATCCGATTCTTTGTGACCCCCCTCCCCCCTCCCCACAGATTCTTTGTGACCCCCACCCCCCCACAGAGAGCCCAATAGGCTCCTCTGTCCGTGGGATTCTCCAGGCAAGGATACTGGAGTGGGTTGGTTGCCATTTCTTTCTCCAGGGGATCTTCCCCACCCAGGGATTGAACCCAAGTCTCTTGCATTGCAGGCAGATTGTTTATCACTGAGCCATCAGGGATTCCTGTGTTATTATCATAGTGAATAATAAAAATTTATAGTTAATAATAAGAAAAACTATTATGACCATTTTATCTACTACTACAGATAACCATTTATATCTACTATTGTGGGCAAGAATCCCTTAGAAGAAATGGAATAGCCCTCACAGTCAACAAAGAGTCCGAAATGCAGTACTTGGGTGCAATCTCAAAAATGACAGAATGACCTCTGTTCATTTCCAAGGCAAACCATTTACCATAACGGTAATCTAAGTCTGTGCTCCAACCACTAATGTCAAAGAAGCTGAAGCTGAATGGGTCTATGAAGACCTTCAGGACCTTCTAGAACTAGCACCAAAGAAAGATGTCCTTTTCATCATAGGGGACTGGAATGCAAAAGTAGGAAGTCAAGAGATACCTGGAGTAACTGGCAAGCTTGGCCTTGGAGTACAGAATGAAGCAGGGCAAAGGCTAACAGAGTTGTGCCAAGAGAACGCACTGGTCATAGCAAACACCCTCTTCCAATAACACAAGACATGACTCTACAGATGGATATCACCAGATGGTTAATATTGAAATCAAATTGATTACATTCTTTGCAGCCGAAGAAGGAAAAGCTCTATACAGTCAGCAAAAACAAGACCAGGAGCTGACTGTGGCTCAGATCATGAACTCCTTATTGCAAAATTCAGACTTAAATTGAAGAAAGTAGGGAAAACCACTAGACCATTCAGGTATGACCTAAGTCAAATCCCTTATGATTATATAGTGGAAATGACAAAAAGACTCAAGGGATTAGATCTGGTAGACAGAGTGCCTGAAGAACTACAGACAGAGGTTCATGACATTGTACAGGAGGTGGTGAACAAAACCATCCCCAAGAAGAAGAAATGCAAAAAGGCAAAATGTTTGTCTGAGGAGGCCTTACAAATAGCTGTGAAAAGAGAAGTGAAAGGCAAAGGAGAAAAGTAAAGATATACCCATTTGAATGCAGAGTTCCAAAGAATAGCAAGGAGAGATAAGAAAGCCTTCTGCAGTGATCAACGCAAAGGAATAGAGGAAAAAATAGAATAGAAAAGACTAGCAATCTCAAGAGAATATGATACACCAAAGGAACATTTCATGCAAAGATGGACACCATAAAGGACAGAAACGGTATGGACCTAACAAAAGCAGAAGATATTAAGAAGAGGTGGCAAGAATATACAGAAGAACCATACAAAAAAGATCTTCATGACCCAGATAACCATGATGGTGTGATCACTCACCTACAGCCAGACATGCTGGAGTTCAAAGTCAAGTGGGCCTTAGGAAGCATCACTATGAATAAAGCTAGTGGAGGTGATGGAATTTCAGCTGAGCTATTTAAAATCCTAAAAGATGATGCTGTGAAAGTGCTGCACTTAATATGCCAGCAAATTTGGAAAACTCAGCAAACAGGACTGGAAAAGGTCAGTTTTCATTCCAATCCCAAAGAAAGGCAATGCCAAAGAATGCTCAAACTACTGCACAATTGCACTCATCTCACATGCTAGCAAAGTAATGGTCAAAATTCCCAAGCTAGGCTTCAGTAGTACATGAACCAAGAATTTCCAGATGTTCAAACTGGATTTAGAAAAGGCAGAGGAAACAGATCAAATTGCCAACATCCGTTGGATCTAGAAAAAGCCAGAGAATTCCAGAAAAATATCTGCTTCATTGACTGCTCCAAAGCCTTTGACCATGTGGATCACAACAAACTGGAAAATTTGGAAAATTTGAAAATTTTGGAAAAAGAGATGGGAATACCAGACCACCTTACCTACCTCCTGAGAAATCTGTATGCAGATCAAGAAGCAACAGTTAGAACCGGACGTGGAACAACAGACTGGTTCCAAATTGGGAAAGGAGTATGTCAAGGCTGTATATTGTCACCCTGCTTATTTAACTTACATGCAGGATTAGATCTCTGGCAAATGGTATTGTGAACCAAAGTCCTCTGACGCCTGGGCCTGCTGTCCTAGTCTCTACACAAAGCTACTTTATGTATTTATTCTTTCATTATAAAATTTTAAAGATAGGTTTGTCATAGCTTTTCTTCCAAGCAGCAAGCCTCATTTAATTTCATGGCTGCAGTCACCATCTGCAGTGATTTTGGAGACCAAGAAAAGAAAGTCTGTCACTGTTTCCATTGTTTCCCCATTTATTTGCCATGAAGTGATGGGACCAGATGACATCATCTTTGTTTTTTGAATGTTGAGTTTTAAGCCAGCTTTTTAAAGATATGGTTCCTGCCCTCAAGGAGCTTCCAGAATAGCAAGTGGCTCACTGGTAAAGAATTTGCCTGCCCATACAGGAGACCCATGTTTGATCCCTGATAGAGGAAGATCCCACATGCCCCAGGACATCTAAGCCCATGTACCACCATTACGGAGCCTGTGCTCTAGAGCTGGGGAGCTGCGCCTACTGAAGCCACCACACCCTAGAGCCTTGCTCCATAACAAAAGAAGCCACCACAATGAAAAGCCTGCGTACAGCAACTAGAGAAAAGTTCGTGCAGCAAGGAAGACCCAGCACAGCCAAAAACAAACAAATAAATACAATTAATTGTTTTTAAAAATTAAAAAAAAAAAAATTGAAGGACAGGTGTTGGAACTTCCCTGGAGGTCCCGTGGTTAAAAGTCCATGCTTCCAATGAAGGGGTGCAGGTTTGATACCTGGTTGGGAAAGTCAGATCACATTTGCCACGTGTCAAGGCTTAAAAAAAAAAAAAATTAAAAACTAAAAGGACAGGTGTCAATCGGGTTTCCATGGTTGTGGCAGATAATATTTTCCAAGTTGGCCACCAAAGATCTATCCCGCAGGCCCTTCCTACAGAGTGATAGTGACGCACCTCCCACTGATAAATGAGACCTTCCGTGAGAAGTGGGTCAGCTTGGGATCTCCTGCAAGCTTGCTTTTGGAACCCAGTTGCCACACTGCGAGGAAGCCCTAGGCTGTGGGAAAAGGCCCCAGCTGCTCAGAATGACAGCCCCAGATGAGAGTCCACCTGACGGCCAGCGTCAGCTGCTGGCTTCGTGCATGAAGAAGTGAGGTATAAGACAAAACGTACGTGGTCGTTGTCCCCAACCCCTGGCCCAGAGCGCCTAACACCTTTGGAATTCGCTGAGTGATCGGAGTGTCTTTGGTTACTCATACCGGGGCCTTTTCCACCGTATCTGACTTTATGCTAATGAGGTGGCTCAGGCCTGGGCCCCTAGACAGCTTCTCGGTGGGGACTGAGCTCCAGAAAAAACCTACCGCTGTGATTAGAGGGTTAGAATCTTCAGCACCTCCCCCAGCCTTCCAGAGATAAGGTGGGGACCGGAGGCATGATTTAATCAGCTCTGCCTGTTGATAAAAGCCTGAAAGGAGAGGTGGGAGGAGCTTTGGGTTAGGGAACAGACTTCCAGGCTGGGAGGGGGTGGAGAGTCTTGGGTCCCTGAGGACAGGGCATGGAGGCTCTGTGCCCCACCCCCACCTGAGAGCTCACCCTATTCAATTGTTTATTTAGTTATTTTTATTTTATTTATTTATCTTTCTCAGTTGTTCCAGGTGGCATGTGGCACATAGGATCTCAGTTCCCCGGCCAGGGATCGAATCCATGCCCTCTGCAATGGAAGCTCAGAGTCTTAGCCATTGGATCACCAGAGAAGTCCCTCTTTTTAAAAATTTTAACCATTTTATTGAAGTATGATTACTATGAAAGTGAAAGTGCTAGTTGCTCAGTCGTGTCCAACTCTTTGCAACTCCATGGACTTAGCCCGCCAGGCTCCTCTGTCCATGGGATTTTTCCGGGTAAGAATACTGGAGTGGCTTGCCATTCCTTTCTCCAGTCCTTTTTTACATTTTTTTTAACCATTTATTGAAGTATGATTGCTTTATGAAAGGCTAAACATATTTAGTGTATGCAACTTGATGAGCCTGAACACAAATGCACACCTATGAAACTATCGCCACCATCTAAGCGCTAAACATATCTATCCATCCATGATCTCCAAAATTTCTCCTGCCTCCTTTACTTTTTTTTTCCCCCTGCATCGAGAGGCATGTGGGATCTTAGTTCCCAGACTAGGATTGAATCCACATCTCATGTAGTAGAAGCATGGAGTCTTAACCACTGGGCCACTAGGAAAATCCCCTGCCTCCTTTACTTATTATTGTTATTTGTTAAAAGGACACTTAACATAAGACCTGGACTCTTAGCAAGTTTTTACATGTACAATACAGTATTGTTAATTCCAGGCACTAGGCTATGTATGTAGCTCTCTAGGACTTGTTCATTTTGTATAACTGAAACTTTGCACCCTTTGACTAATGCCTCCCAATTTCCCTCTTGCCCTATCCCCTGGCAACCACCATTCTATTCCCTACTTGCATGAGTTTGACTCTTTTATTATTTTTTAAATTAAGTACAGTTGATTTAGGGTCTCCCAGGTGGCACCAGTGGTAAAGAACCTGCCTGCCAGTGCAGGAGACATAAGAGATGAGGGCTTGATCCCTGGGTCGGGAAGATGCCCTGTAGGAGGGCATGGCAACCCACTCCAGTATTCTTGCCTGGAGAACCCCATGGACAGAGGAGCCTGGAGGGCTACAGTCTGTAGAGGGGCAAAGAGTTGGACAGGACTGAAGCAACTTAGCACACACACAGTGTTGTGTTAGTTCCTGGTATACAGCAAAGTGATTCATAAGGATTAATAAGGAATAAACATATATATTATTTTTCATATTGTTTTTCATTATTATTTATTACAAGCTATTGAATATAATTCCGTATCATACAGTAGGACCATATTGTTTTTCTGTTTTATATATAGTAGTTTTATCTGCTAACCCCAAACTCCTAATTTATCCCTGCCTTATGCCTCTTTTCCCTTTGGTAACCACAAGTTTGTTTTCTATGTCTGTGAGTCATTTTCTGTTTTGTAAATAAGTTTATTTGTATCACACTTTATTTATTTATTTAGTTGTAGCACGCAATCCCTTAGTTGCGGCATGGGGGATCTAGTTCCCTGACCAGGGATGGAACCCAGGGCTTCTGCATTGGGAGCTCGGAGTCCTAGCCATTGAAGTCCCAGAGCCTACTTGTTATGGATCTATGGTGACTACAGAGCCGTGGGGATTCCAGGGACAGACGATCTGAGATGAAAGAATGAGAAATGAAGAGCATGGGGAAAACGGCAGCAGCTGTGGCTCTTGGGCTTCAAGCAACCGAAAGCTACTCTGGATTAAGAAAAAGAAAAAAGGGAAAAATGCTAGGGGAGCTCCAAGAGTCACAGGAAGAGATGAGGCACCGGGACTCAGAAAGGATGTGATTCAGGCAGGGCCACCCCGGGGCCCTCATGGATCTGCTCTGGGAGGCAGACATCACAATAACTTATTCCCGCATGCCCGAGGACCCTGTTCTACTCCACCCAGGCTGCCCTTCCTGATAACGGGAGGAGGATTCTGGTTGGCTGGTCTGGTTGCCTGCCTGCCTGTTGGGGAAAAGGGAGGAGCCCAGTGACTCACAGCCCACCAGAACCCTGAGGAATGAGGGAGAGGAAGTCCCCCCACCCACTGCGTAGAAGAACAGGAAGCTGTGGCTGGCCTGGCAAAACTAAAAGGCATCTACTGGATTCGCTTGGAGAAGGTTCAGTGCCAATGACAGAGACCCTCAGTGACAATGGCTTAAATGAGATCAAAGTCGATTTCTCCTGTGTCAAAACCCAGAGGTAAGTAGTGCAGGGCCCAGCCCCTTCCTTGGGAATCAGTCTAGAGCTCTACCCAGCACGTCTAAGTTCTAAGGAGAGGATGAAGAAACAGAGCGGAGAGGGAGCAGAGTGTGTGCCCCCCAGATTCTGGGGAAACATCACACTTCTTACATTCCATTGGCCAGATTTTCATCACGTGACCACACCAAGCTGCAGTGCAGGCAGGGAAATGTCATCCCTGCTTAAAATTCTTTTGCCCCCAAGGAAGAAAAGCCTGGCTCCAGGATAATGCCCAGGTCCTGCCACATCCACCATGCGCCATCTGGCTGCCCAGCGCTCACATGCATACATCTTTTCATCTACATTTAATATTTTAAAATGTTCCCGCCCATCACAAGGGTGCCACCATCATGTCGCACCCAATACAGGAACATGTTCCTCGTTCTCAGGTCCAAGTGCTGCAAGAGCTCCAAGTCCAGCACCTCTGGGGAGTGTCCTCTTTCTTCAATCCCATCTCAGTGTTTTGTAACCTGTGGACCAAAGAGAAGTTTAACCGGCACCCGCTGCCCTTATATATGTGTATGTTAGCAGTGCAGTCGTGTCCGACTCTTTGTGACCCCATGGATTGTAGCTCTGTCCATGGGATTCTCCAGGAAAGAATACTGGAGTGGAATGCCATTCCCTTCTCCAGGGGATCTTCCAGACCCAGGGGTCGAACCCAGGTCGCCACCTGCATTGTAGGCAGATTCTGTACTGTCTGAGCCACTAATAATGCAGAAAAGGAAGAGGAAAGAGATGAAAACACTCAAAAATAACACTGAAATGACACAGAATGCCAGGAAATGCAGGTAGGCACTGTCTACAGTCCCCATTCTACAGTCAGAAGCCTGGAGCTGACATTTATCACTTCCCTTTTTGCTACGCTTGTTGAGATCCCCCTGTCTTTGGCCAGCATCAAAGTTAATTTGCTCAAAACTTCACTCCTAAGAGGTCACAGCCCTTGATGATTCAGCTCACAAAGGAATTCTAGTATTTTGGGGGGAAACTTTTACCTACTTCTCCCCACTTTTTTTGGCCACTTGGCATGCGGGATCTTAGTTTCCTGACCAGAGATCAAACCCATGCCCCCTGCACTGAAGTATGGAGTCCTAATCACTGGGCCGCAAGGGACGTCCCTGAACCTTTATCCCTGATGTATCAGTCATCTATTGCTGGGTGATTAATAACTCCTAAACTTAAAGGCTTCAAAGAACAATAAAGAGCAGGCAGGGTTTTGTACGTTCAGAATGGCTGCCATCAAAAAGTCTACAAACAATAAATGCTGGAGAGGGTATAGAGAAAAGGGGAACTCTTACACAGTTGGTGGGAATGCAAACTAGTACAGCCACTGTGGAGAACAGTGTGGAGATTCCTGAAGAAGCTGGAAATCCCTCTGCTGGGCAGACACACCGAGGAAACCAGAATTGAAAGATACACATGTATCCAGTGTTCATGGCAGCACTCTTTACAATAGCCAGGACACGGAAGCAACCTAGATGCCCATCGAATGGATAAGGAGGTTGTGGTATGTATAGACAATGGAATATTACTCAGCTATAAAAAAAGAACGCATTTGAGTTGGTTCTAATGAGATGGATGAAACTGGAGCCTATTATACAGAGTGAAGTAAGTCAAAAAGAGAAACAGCAATACAGTATATTAATGCCTATATATGGAATTTAGAAAGACGGTAATGATGACCCTATATGCAAGAAAGCAGAAGAGACACAGATATAAAGAACAGACTTTTGGACTCCGTGGGAGAGGCGAGGATGGGATGATTTGAGAGACTAGCATTGAAACATGTATATTACCATATGTAAAATAGAGGACCAGTGTAAGTTTGATGCATGGAGCAGGACACTCAAAGCGGTGCTCTGGGCCAACCCAGAGGGATGGGGTGGGGAGGGAGGTGGGAGGGGGGTTCAGGATTCGGGGACACACATGCACATGGCTGATTCTCGTCTATGTGTGGCAAAAACCACCACAATATTGTAAAGTAATTAGCTTCCAATTAAAAAAACAAAAAAGAGCAGGCAGGCTTTTGTAGAATGACTGTGACCACTTCCATGTCACCCTGTGGAGTGGGGACGGCCCAGGAGCACACATTCACAACACTGGAGTGGGAGAGCGTAAACGGTCAGAGAGACACAATAATAGGCTATTTGGTCTTTTTTTTTTGCCTTCCCGCAGTAGCCCTTTAAAAAAGCATCAGAGGCAAACTATTATCTGTAGGACCCATAAACAGCAAGGTCCTCTGTAGAGCACAGGGGACTACAGCCAATGTCCCTCGATAAACCACATGGAAGAGAAGTATAAAAAAAGAACGTCTACATTATTTAACTGAGTCACTTTGCTGTACATAAGAAATTAGCACAACCTTGTAAATCAACCATACTTCAATAAAGCAAATTTTTTAAAAAGGCATCACAGGGACACATTTTGGTCAAAAAAATTTTTTTTGAAATGAGACTAGAGGATCATCATATCAGTTCCTAAAAATTAATCTATAATTTGCATTACGCTTCAATCACTGTAAGACCAGTCTTGTTTCTTCCATCTCCCCACTATCAACAGTGCAGATTCCCTTCATTTTATAATTTTGTTCATATTAATCTGTAAGATTAAAAGCTCAATAAAATAGCTTTAATTACATCAGCACACCTAACACAATAGTTCTTGAATTTCAGAAATACCTAATTCATGACACGACTGAAGTGACTTAGCACTATCTGCCCGGGATGCGCTAGGTGCTCTGCACCCCTGACAGTTGTTTATTGATATTTCTCACAAATATGCTGTAGGGTGGATGTCCTTATCCTCATTTCACAGAACCAGGTCATGCGGCATTGAGAAGTTGCTGAGCCTGAAACCTGGCTTCTCTGCGCTTTTCTCGCTGGCTCATGCTGAGAAAACAAAGAAATGCTTTCCTAGTTCCCTCACCAGAGATGCTGCTCAGAAAGCAGGAAGGGAGATGACGGGCAAATCACCTGGGTCCTGTTGATCAGCAATCAGGATTGTTCATAAAACTGTTCCTTTGCCTCCTCTTTTCTCCTCCTTCCTCTCACAATCCTTTGTACTTCTATGAAAATACTTTTCACACTGACTTATAATTAGTTCTGTCTGTTTGTGTCTCAAATTATAATTAGCAGGATGTCTTTCCCAGAGACTCCAGAAAATTGAGACTTGAGTTAAAATGTTGTCATGAGGCTAAACTAATTTACCAGCCTGCTTTGTAGCGCAGATCTAGTTAACCTGGATACAGAGTAAACCTTAAATCTTGCTAGTGCTCCTGGTGTCTTCTCTTTGACCTCTCCTTATGTCTAATGAGCTTCTCTAGTGGCTCAGAGGGTAAAGCGTCTGCCTGCAGTGCAGGTAGACCTGGGTTTGATCCCTGGGTCAGGAAGACCCTCTGGAGAAGGAAATGGCAACCCACTCCAGTACCTTTGCCTGGAAAATCCTATGGACAGAGAAGCCCAGTAGGCTACATACAGTCCATGGGGTTGCAAAGAGTTGGACACTACTGAGTGATTTCACTTTATGTCTAATTACAACAGGCTTCTTACCTTGCTCAGTTAAGCTTTATGATAATTTTGTTTGCCATTGTTTATGGCAACCAAATAGCTTGTTTAAAATGCCTCATTGCCTCAATGGCATTTAGAGACAAAGAATGAGTAACTAGGGAGGAGATATATATATCTCTCACAGCCCCCAAGCCCATCTGGCCCTTCAACATAGTTTTAATAAACAGGACTGCCAATTCTCCACCCTTGAAAATCTTTACAGGCCCAGGAATAGATTTAGCTGATCTCCAACCCTGTTTCCATGTTGTTGGATTAGTTTTGAGTCTTTTGGCAAAATTTCCATGAAAGACCCTAGCCTTTAAAATTTTGTTTCCTAAAACACTGTACAAGGAAGTGTTCCTTTTGCTTCTGGGAGGCAATGTTTTGAAAAACAACCATAATTCAGCGGTATGTGTTCTGTCATCTTCAGAGACAGCACCCACTGTGCACTGAAAGGAAAACGTTGCTGACAAAAAAAAGGGAAGTGTGCTTTTTAAAGTCAATGACAAATGCGGCAAATGCTGTGCTGCAAAAATAAGGGAAATGAAAGGTTTGTGCAAACCCTTTGAAAAAACCTCGTTTTCATAATAATAAAGCTAGTCAAAAGCTAAAATCCTTCAAATATCTATCTCTTGGCCCAAAACATAATGGGTACTGAAAATAGTATAATGGAACATCAAAAAGTACAATTCTTTTTAAAACAGTAGACATATAAAGAAAAATGATAACGCTAAAGAATAGTTAAAATGACACTCCTAGACATGTCTTATGTAGTTTATAATTTTCCCCTTTGAATTATGGAAAAAATTCAGGTTTAAAAAATATTTTGAATATAGATTCATTTCAGAGTACAGAATTTCTTTCTTTTTTTTTTTTGGATATGTGGCTCTGTATGCAGGATCTTAGTTGCCTGACCAGGGACAGACCTTGTGTCTCTTGCAGTGGAAGCATGGGATCCCGGTCTGGGCGCTGCCCCCGCTCCCCACCTCCCCAAATGACCTCTGGGGAGTTCCTTTAAATGATTTTTTTTAATGATTACTCCAAATCTATTCTGGGGCAAAGGAACTTTAAATTAAAATACATTTAAATCCATTCTTACACTGTCACTTTCTACTGTGGCTTTTCTTAAAGGACTTAAGCCTTGCTTTTCATTTAACCAATTAAACATTTCTCCCACCTATACCGAATTCCCAGACTTTCTCTTGGGTGGGCATAAGTAATGACATGAAATACTGTCTGATATGAGAAGGTATTTACCTTCAAAGCCCTACAAATGTTTAATAGAAACCTATATGCTTAAGTAGGAATGTAAGAACTCACTGTCAAAAAAAATCCCCTCAAAACCTCAGAACACTATAAGTTTTGAAAGTTTGAACATTTTTACTTTTTACATCAGTGAAAGTGAAAGTCGCTCAGTCGTGTGCGACTCTTTGCGACCCCATTGGACTGTAGCCCTCCAGGGTCCTCTGTCTGTGAAATTCTCCAGGCAAGAATACTGGAGTGGGTTGCCATGCCCTCCTCCAGGGGATCTTTTGGACGCAAGGATCCAACCCGGGTCTCCTGCGTTGCAGGCAGATACTTTACCGTCTGAGCCACCAGGGAAACCCTTTTACAATTAGAGGCTTCGTAATTAATATGATTATTAAAAGACCGAACTATCAATATATGAGTTGACACTGTAATCCACCTGAGGAGTAAGTTCTCCCTGTTTGGCCCCAAGAAACTATTTTGTTTCTTTTTCTCACTGTGGTAAGACAAGCATAACACAAAACTTTGCTGTTTTAATAACTGTTGAACGTTCGGCAGCGCTAAGCCCATTCACCCTAAACCCACTGTTCAGCACCTCCCTGTTTTTATTTTCTGGCTTACCACTAGGGGGCGGAAGAACACAGCGCATCAGCCGGCCTCTTCGCGCCACCTAGCCCACGCATGCGCTTCTCACCTGGGGCAAGGTGAACGGGGGCGGGGCAGGGGCGGGGCCTAAGGGCGGGGCCACAGACGCCGGCTCGGCGCCGGCATTGTGACGTCAGGTCGCGCAGCCGGGCTGGGACCCGGCGCCGGCTCGCTGAGGCGCTTCCCGGGAGCGTGACGCGCCGACTCCCCTCCCCGCGGCCCGCCCGCCCGCCCGCCGGCCTCGCCGCCGCCTCCTTCGCTCCCTCAGCGGGCCAGCGGCCGGGGCGGAGGCTCGGGGGCGTCGCGGCGCCGAGAGGGCGGGCGGCCGGGCTTCGGCGCGTCCGGCGGCCCGGGTCCAGCGGCCGGTCGGTGCGCGGCGGGCCGGCGGCGGCGGCGGCGGCGCCGGTCTATATGGCGGCGGCTCTGTCGGGCCTGGCTGTCCGGCTATCGCGCTCGGCCGCCGCCCGCTCTTATGGGGTCTTCTGCAAGGGGCTGACCCGCACGCTGCTCATTTTCTTCGACCTGGCCTGGCGCTTGCGTATCAACTTCCCCTACCTCTACATCGTGGCTTCCATGATGCTCAACGTCCGTCTGCAGGTGGGTGAGGCGCGCCCGCCCAACCCCCTGCCTTCCCCCCGGCCCGGATCGTCCCCGAGCGCCGGTCCGCCTCGCGCGGCCCGGCCCACCCTCGCCCAGGCCCGAAGATGCCGCCGGAAGGTGCCAGGCTGGATGCCGAGTGTATGGCTCAGCACCGCGCCTTTCTCCCGCAGCCCCGCGGGAGAAAATCCCCGCAGAGGTCATTGTTGACCCTGTTTTCGCAGAAGAGGCGGGGTGGGGTGGGGGCGTGGAGCGGCAGGCCTCGAGTAAGGTCCTCCGCGGGCTCATGGGCTCGGAAGGCCCCTGGCCCTGAAGAGGAAATTGTGACAATGATTGATTGGGCATGCGGGGGCGGGGAGTGCGTTGCCTTTTCTAGTTCCCAAACTTTATGAAGCTTTCAAAGCGATGCAAGCTTAAGGTAAATGAATTGATGTTAATCGATGTTCTGATAGAGGTATCCATGTCTATCCTGGCCCGGGGTGGAGGATGTTGGTGGTGAAAGGAGTAGGGGTGGTGATGAGGAAAAAACGAGGTGTAAAGACGTAGAGAGGCAAAGGTTCAGAGGCCTGAAACAGTTCAGATGTGAAATAGTACACACACCCACACACACCCAGCACCCTGGAGATCATCTCTGCCATCAGGGATTGACATTTCTACCTCCCGCAAATTCCAGATGCCTTGTTCTGGCGGAATGGAAAACCGTCAAATTGAGAATGATTCCTTCCCGAGTGTGTCATAGATGGCCAAGTGCTGAGCATCTCTTGGCTTCCATTTACACATTGTGGAGGGTCTGCTCTGTGCCGCCTAGGGCTCTGATGAACAGGTCCCTGTTCCCCAAGAGCTTAGGGTCTGACAGTACTTAGGGGAAGCCTGAGCAGGACTGTGGGGTATTGACGTGGGCCGGGCAGGTGCTTTCTTTTTTCCCTTCGGTTTGACTGTGCCTGTATGCTAAGTAACTTCAGTCCTGGCTGACTCTTTGGGACCCCATGGACTGTAGCCCACCAGGCTCCTCTGTGCATGGGGTTCTCCAGGCAAGAATACTGGAGTGGGTTGCCTTGCCCTCCTCCAGGGAATCTTCCCCACCCAGGGACTGAAAGTCTCTATGTCTATTGCATTGGCAGGCAGTATCAGAATATAATTGTCTCAAAGCCTCTCACTGGTGGTGTAAAACCCCTTATTGACTGAAATTGAGTTAAGGTGAGTTGGGATGAACCTGCCTCTCTATTTTAGGGTCTAAATCGAGATTCTTTTATGTGAACAGGGGCTTGTAGCATCCTTAAGTGGTGCCAAAGGAGTCAGAAACTCAGGTTTCCAGTAGGTTGTAGCAATGAGCAAAGAAGGTGCTGGGAGTGGGGACAGAAATAAGCCAGAAAGCCTGTGCTCCAGCCTGTTGTCACCAGCCAACTGCTGTGTGCCAGAGGCAGCCATTTCCCAAGAGAAAGTGGAAATCCTAATTTTTAAATATCATCGCAACAAAAAATCACCTTTGTGGGCAAAGCAGAATGTGTCAGGAGGCTCTATCTGACCCTCAAGCTCCACTTTGGAGACTTTCGTTCCGGGGTTACTTGTATAATTTGCAGGCTTCCTGGGTGGCACTAAGTGGTAAGGAACCTGCCTGCCAACGCAGGGGACATTAAGGGATGAGGATGGGAAGATCCCCTGGAGGAGGAGATGGCAGCCCCCTCCAGTATTCTTGCCAGGAGGGGCTGCAGTCCGTAGGGTCACAAAGAGTTGGACCCGACTGAAGTGACTTAGCACACACTTAGCACGTAGTCACAAGTAAGAGAAAATCAACAAGATGTTGAAAATAGCCAGTGGTGTACCATAAAACCTCACCTTTCTGATATGTCCCCTTAGTTACTTTTGACCACCCCTCTAGTCCAAGCTGCCAAGGTGCCTCTATCTATCCTCCCCAGGGCCCTTGGAGACATCTTTTAAAAGTATAAATCAGATTGTGTCATTCCTTACAAGGGAAAAAAAAAAGAAACCCAAACTGCTTCCCACTGCCCGTGGAATGCAGTTCACATGTTTCTGTCCTGTAGATTTGACTTCTGTCCACCTTGCTGACATCTCCCTGGCTTGTTCCTTGCTTGCTCTGTTTTCCTGTCTCCTCTCTGCAGGCGCCAAGCCTCTTCCTGCCCCTGGGCATTTGCATTTGCTGTTCTTGCCACCTCGAGCACTCCTCCCTGGCTCTTAGAACTCCAAGACGCTCTCACTCCTGGCTTCTCCTTTCAGAAGGGTCTTTGGGATCACCAAATCAATCTGGTCTTGCAGCTGCTGTTGTCACTGCATGAGTGCTGAGGCTTGCTTCATATCAATAAGGAGTGAAGGACTGCATTCCTGTTACGATGATGAGGGTTTCCAGATCTCCCAGTTGCTTGTAGGCCAGTAGGGGAAGCTCTGGAAAGGTTACTCAGATACAGATTTCCTAACGAGGAGTTTGCACTGTCATGATTGAGGGCGAGCGCACTGTGGAGGCGGGAGGTTGGCTCTGGGATGTGTGGCGCGGGCAGAACGGAGAGCCGGGACACCGGCCCCACGGGTGGCTTGCCGGATGAGCCGTCGGGTCGTCGTCCACAGGCAGCACAGCTTGAGAGAACCGTGGAAGCTGAACACTCTGGCTGTAGAGTGCGGGGTTTATTTGGCCATTTCAGGTGTGCGTGGGGGTGGGGAGGCGCAGACAAGGTGGTCCCTAGGTGCTTGGAGGGAGGGCTGCCTGAGAACCGTGTGAGGATTTTTCCATTGTGGAGTGTTGACACGCCAGCCCCTGTGTTGCTCAAGGGTCACCTGTATTTGCAAACTGTATATCTGAGGATTAATCTTCAAAACATGTGAAGAACTCGGCAACAACCACCCAATTCAAACATTGGCAAAGGGCTTGAATAGACATTTCTCCAAAGAAGATACACCGATGGCAAGTAAACCCAGGAAAAGATGGGCAGTTGGAGCGTGTTTGTGGGCAGCCAGGCCACCGGCCACGGCGAGGACCTGAGATGTGGTCGCAGTGGCCTCTGAGCCCTGAGCCCTGGGCTGTGCACTTGAGCCTTGTGGCCCCGTGGGACGCCCCGAGAAGGGGCCCTGGTGGCCAGGCTCTGCTTCCCATCCCAGCCCTGCAGGGTGCGAACGTGGCGTCCCCCTGCTTCCGGGCCCTCACAGACCCATGCGGGCCACCTTCTCTCCCTGAGACTCACGGCTCCTGCCGTCTCCCCCCATCTCCTCCCGTCCTGTCCCAGGGACACTTTTGGGCCTGGAGGGCGAGTGACTGCTCGTCTGTCACTGGCAAAATCTCCTCACCTGGACCTGGGGACCCCCACGCCAGGCTTAGTCCCCAGGAGCCTCTCTACTCACTGCTCCGACTCCAAATCTGAGCCCAGCTACACAGGCTGAGAAGCTTCCCGTGCCCAGCCCTCGCCTGACCTGGCCCTGCCCCCAGGAGGCCTCTCTTCTGCCAGGGAGGCAATAAAACCCAGTGCTGGGGGAGAAAAATTGGGAAACTGCAAGTCAAAGTCACACTGAGACTGGCTCTTACGCAGGGAGGGGACAGTGAGGGTGTGGAGAAATTAGACCCTGTGCACTGCCGGGAGGAATGGAAGGTGGTGCGGTTGCTGTGGGAGCCAGTTTCAGTTCAGTCGCTCAGTCGTGTCCGACAGTTTGCGACCCCATGGACTGCGGCACGCCAGGCCTCCCTGTTCATCACCAACTCCCAGAGTTTACTTAAACTCGTGTTTATTGAGTTGGTGATGCCATCCAACCATCTCATCCTCTGTCATCTCCTCCCACCTTCAATCTTTCCCAGCATCAGTGTTTTCCAGTGAGTCAGTTCTTCACAGTAGGTGACCAAAGTATTGGAGTTTCAGCTTCTGCATCAGTCCTTCCAGTGAATATTCAGGACTGATTTCCCCTAGGATTGACTGGTTGGATCTACTTACAGTCCAAGGGATTCTCAAGAGTCTTCTCCAACACCACAGTTCAAAAGCATCAATTCTTTGGTGCTCAGCTTTCTTTATATTATAGTCCAACTCTCACATCCATACGTGACCATTGGAAAAACCATAGCTTTGACTAGATGGACCTTTGTTGGTAAAGTAATGTCTGTGCTTTTTAATATGCTGTCTAGGTTGGTCATACTTTTCTTTCAGGGAGCAAGCATCTTTTAATTTCATGGCTGCAGTCACCATCTGCAGTGATATTGGAGCCCCAAAAATAAAGTCTTGTCACTGTTTCCATTGTTTCCCATCTATTTCCCATGAAGTGATGGGACCAGATGCCGTGATCTTAGTTTTCTGAATATGGAGTTTTAAGCCAACTTTTTCGCTCTCCTCTTTCACTTTCATCAAGAGGCCTTTTAGTTCCTCTTCACTTTCTGCCATAAGGGTGGTGTCGTCTCCATATCTGAGGTTATTGATATTTCTCCCCACAATCTTGATTCCAGCTTGTGCTTCTTCCAGCCCAGCGTTTCTCATGATGTACTCTGCATATAAGTTAAATAAGCAGGGTGACAATAGACAGTCTTGAAGTACTCCTTACCCGATTTGGAACCAGTCTGTTCCATGTCCAGTTCTAACTGATGCGTCTTGACTTGCATACAGGTTTCTCAGGAGGCAGGTCAGGTGGTCTTGGGAAGCAGTTTAGCAGGTCCTCAAAAAGTTGAGTACAGGATCGCTGTATGGTTCAGTGGTTTCACTGTAGGCGCACACCGCAGAGATCTGAAGGCAGGGACGCAGGCGCTTGTGCCCCAGTGTTCCCGGCAGCACTGTGGACGATTCAGGCGTCTGTCAGCACATGAGCGGGCAGACAGACGTGTGTACCTTCAGTGGACACTTACTCAGCTTTGAAAAGGAATGAAGTTCTCACACCTGCTACGACTTGGATGGACTTAAGGGACGCCATTCAAAGAGGCGGAACATAGAAGGTAGTGGCCAGGGGCTGGAGGAGGGGGAACGGGAGTTGTTGAATGAAGATGCTTCTCGTTTGGATGAAAACGTCCCAGAACCATGTGGTGGTGATGGATGGCAGCCTTTATGTGTATTTTACTGCAGGTTTAAAAGAAGTACCAGACGGGAGATTATGCTCTTGGTTGTAGTGGCAGTGTTCAGTTGCTGTACGTTTCTGTCTGTCCTTTTTTTGGGCTGAGCTGGGTCTCCGCTGCTGTGAGGGCTCCTCTCTAGTTGCGGTGCCCAAGCTTCTCATTGCAGGGGCTTTACCTGTTGCCAAGCTTGGGCTCCAGGGCTTTTGTGCTCCAAAGCTGTGGAGCACGGGCCTGGTTGCTTCGAGGCACGTGGAATCTTCCAGGACCAGGGGTTGAACCCGTGTCCCCCTGCCACATGCACTGGCAAGCAGACTCCAGACACTGGACCACTAGGGAAGTCCTGGACACATGTTTTCTTTTCTCTTGGTTATATGCCTAGGGTTGGAATTGCTGGGTCATGTGGTAACTTTGTGTTCAACCAATTCAAAAAAATCACTCTTACTTCCTGATGAGAGTGGAGGGGGAAGCAGGGAGACCCTCAGATGAGCAGGAGAGAGGAGTATTGGTGATCCATCACGGTGATGCCAGAGAGGCCCTGGAGGAGGTTGCATTGTGGGCATATCTTGGCATTTGCGCCAACAGGCTTGCCTGCCTTAAAGGACGAGATGGTGTGAGAGAAGTGCTTGTTTGCACCTCTTTTTGTGTGAACTGTACCTGTTCTTTGCCCGTTTTTCTGGTGGGTTGCTGGGTTTCTTGAAGCTTTGTCAAATAAGAGTTGTCTGTTGATAAGAGTTGAAAACATTTTCCAGTTACTATGTTTTTCATTTTGCTGATAGTGTTTTCACCATACTGAAATTCTTTGTAGTGAAATTTAACAGTCATTTCTGACTTTTGGGTTTTGTCCTAGTTAGAAAGGCCCTCCTAACTCTAAAGATACAAGGAATTCACTTGTAATTTACTCTGGTACTAATACATCCCGTTTTGCTTTTACACGTAAAACGCTGGAGTTTATCCTGGCGTAAGGTGTACGATATTGATGCAAACTGACCTGTCTCTACCTGCCACAAGGAAGCTGGTGCCTGTGAGTTTTTCCCTTGTCCCTACGTTCAGTGGAAAGCAAGCCTCCAGAGGACGGATCCTTCTTTATCTGCTTGGTGCGCTGTCCCCATCCCTGTGCTCAGAACAGCACTGGCCTAGCTTCGGGGCTCGGTGAACACTTGCTGATTGAATCTGTAGCAGAAAATGCCGCAGGTGTGGAATCCCCCGGGAAAGGTTACAGTCATTAGTAAGGGATCTTTAACGTCTTCGCCAGCTCACCCTCCTCGTGGTCAGCGTGCTGGGTGCCTCCTTGGGCGGTGTCTCGGTCTCTGACGGCTCCCAGCCCTCGGCCCCTCCCTCCTGGACCTCCACGTCTGTCCACACTTGGGCCACTTTGGGTCATCCCGGGGTCGCTTCTCTGGCCTCTGCTTGACAGACTCCCTCAGTTGCGTTTTGTTACTGGTTCTCTCTGACATGCTTTTTAAAAAAAATGAACTAATTTTGACTGCCCCCGATCTTAGTTGTGGCATGCGAACTCTTAGTTGTGGCAGGCAGGATCTAGTTCCCTGACTCAGGATCGAACCCGGGTGCCCTGAATTTGGAGCATGGAGTCTTAGTCACTGGACCACCAGGGAGTCCTTCCCCTGATGCGCTTGCTGATAACGATGCTCATAGCAGCTGTTTCTCGGCTGCCCCGGGCTGTGGCCACAGAACATGCTGGGTGCATCCAGCCGAAGAGTCCTCATGCAGGACAGCAGGCGCCGCCTTGCTCGGCCCACCCTCCCGCCTCATGCCCGGCCTGGTGGGCGCACCCTGGAGCCTCTGGGTGGCGGCTAGTGCGCGGGGATGTCGTGGATGTGCTGCGGAGTTCACAGCAGAGCCTGGGTCCACGTGGCTGACTCTGTGCGCTGGTGCTTGGGGGCGGCATAGAGTGCCCTTCTCTTGCTCGTCCTCTGAGTGGTGTGGCCAGCAGAGCAGTTTGTCTCAGATACTTTCACGGTGAGCTCAGCGGTGGGCAGGTCAGCTGACGCCGCCTCCGAGAGCTGGGAGTGGGCGGTGTCACTCCGAGGTGGAATCAGAAAACAGCACAAGCGAATGTTCGTGCCAGGCAGAGACAGACCAGTGGGTACCGAAGTGGGGAGGGCAGATTAGGGCCATAGGATTAGCAGGTTCAGACTACCATGTGTAAAACAGTTAAGCAACAGGATATGTTGTATAGCCACCTCCTGTAGTAACTTTGATTAGAGTATGGTGTGTAAAAACACTGAGTCGCTGTGCTGTGCATAATATTGTAAGTCAGCTGTACTTCAATTAAAAAACCAGCTGTGAAGCCAGGTGGCATGAGGCATCACCAGGCAGGTCCCCCTCCACGCTGGTGGTCGTCCAGCTGAGCAGCCGCCCTGCATTCAGCTGTGCCCCCAGCCCCCTTCAGGGATAGCCTTGCCAGCTGGCTGTCAGTGGCACAGAGGCGGGGGTATTTTTAGTTTCCAGAGCAATGGTATCCAGACCATCACGTCCCTGAAGCCATTAATAGCGCAGGTTGGGGAGGGTAAGGTGACCGTACCAGAGGGCGCAGCTGCGAATCGGGTCAGGCCTGCTGTTGCCCAGGAGGGCGCCAGCCTCCCTGGCGGGGATCCTTGTGGACCGGGTTGCTCCTGTCTTCCAGTTTCCTCCACACCTTGCCCCCACGGCCGCTGTGGTTCCCTATTCAACGGTTGTCTGTTTCTGGGACGTAGTGGGCAGGCACTGGTGAGGGAGGTGAGGAGTAAGCTCAGCCCTGCACTTTGTTTTTCTTGCCCCATACTGTGTTTTTATTTATTTTTTTAAATTTAATTTTGGCTGTGCTGGGTCTTCACTGTGGCACGTGGACCTAGTTCCCTGCTCCACGTGGGAACTTCCGGACCAGGAATCAAACCTGTGTCCCCTTCATTGGCAGGCGAACTCTTAACCCCTGAACCACTAGGAAAGTCCTGAATCACACTGTCTAGAATTTCAAAATAGACTTCCCTCATTTAGGGGGAAGGGGTCTCAGTGTTTGTGGATAAGTCAGTTTGCCGTAATTTCTGCTGCTTATTATTTTGTAGATCTGGGGGTTGCGGGGTGGGAGATGATAGCTGGGCCGAGGACGGTTCATTGTGTAATGGTGCGTGCTTTATTTGGCAAGATACAGTGTACCAGTACGTGTACAGTACCAGGAGAGTAAACCACAAAAACCGCTGCATGGATGACTCTGCTTAGAAATTACTTGAAAGTTACTTCTGGCTCTCAATATATAAGTAATGTGTGTAACCATCTAATATCAAAAGTCATCTGGTTGAGGGCTCAGAGCCAAAAGTGTTTTAACTCACCTACTGAAGTCTTTTTGTAAAGAATTGAATACATAGTTTATTACTGAATTTACTGAAGCGCTAGATCTTTAGTAAGCAACTTCAGATCAGATCAGATCAGATCAGTCGCTCAGTCGTGTCCAACTCTTTGCGACCCCATGAATCGCAGCACGCCAGGCCTCCCTGTCCATCACCAACTCCCAGAGTTCACTCAGACTCACGTCCATCGAGTCAGTGATGCCATCCAGCCATCTCATCCTCTGTTGTCCCCTTCTCCTCCTGCCCCCAATCCCTCCCAGCATCAGAGTCTTTTCCAATGAGTCAACTCTTCGCATGAGGTGGCCAAAGTACTGGAGTTTCAGCTTTAGCATCATTCCTTCCAAAGAACACCCAGGGCTGATCTCCTTCAGAATGGACTGGTTGGATCTCCTTGCAGTCCAAGGGACTCTTAAGAGTCTTCTCGAACACCACAGTTCAAAAGCATCAATTCTTTGGCACTCAGCTTTCTTTATAGTCCAACTCTCACATTCATACATGACCACTGGAAAAACCATAGCTTTAACTAGACGGACCTTTGTTGGCAAAGTAATGTCTCTGCTTTTGAATATGCTATCTAAGTTGGTCATAACTTTCCTTCCAAGGAGTAAGCGTCTTTTAATTTCATGGCTGCAATCACCATCTGCAGTGATTTTGGAGCCCAGAAAAATAAAGTCTGACACTGTTTCCACTGTTTCCCCATCTATTTCCCATGAAGTGGTGGGACTGGATGCCATGATCTTCGTTTTCTGAATGTTGAGCTTTAAGCCAACTTTTTCACTCTCCACTTTCACTTTCATCAAGAGGCTTTTTAGTTCCTCTTCACTTTCTGCCATAAGAGTGGTGTCATCTGCATATCTGAGGTTATTGATATTTCTCCCGGCAATCTGGATTCCAGCTTGTGTTTCTTCCAGTCCAGCGTTTCTCATGATGTACTCTGCATAGAAGTTAAATAAGCAGGGTGACAATATACAGCCTTGACGTACTCCTTTTCCTATTTGGAACCAGTCTATGGTTCCATGTCCAGTTCTAACTGTTGCTTCCTGACCTGCATACAAATTTCTCAAGAGGCAGATCAGGTGGTATGATATTCCCATCTCTTTCAGAATTGTCCACGGTTTATTGATCCACACTCTCTCACTATTTGTTACTGTTGTTCAGTCGCTAAGCTGTGTCCCACTCTTGCCCACCCAATGGACTGGAGCACACCACGCTCCTCTGTTCCCCGGAGTTTGCTCAGATTCATGTCCATTGAGTCGGTGATGCCATCCAACCATCTCATCCTCTGTCCGCCCCTTCTCCTCCTGCCGTCAATCTTTCCCAGCATCAGGGTCTTTTCCAGTGAGTTGGCTCTTCACATAAGGTGGCCAAAGTATTGAAGCTTCAGCTTCAGCATCAGTCCTTCCATTAAATATTCAGGGTTGAGTATATGATTACTTTGTCATTATCGAAGGTATGATTACATTAAGGGTATCTTATTTAAAATATTGTAAGAATTCTGACAACATTTCACCTTTCTGAACTGTACTGAGTTATCCTATAAGGACATAATAAAAGTAGTTAGAAACCAATTTTCCTGAGAGTTGGCCCATATTAAATGACCTATTTTTCTTAAGAATTAAAAAAAAAAAAAACTGTTCTAATATGTATTAAAATATATTTAGGAATGCTTCCATTTCAGGAAAATGGTCATTTTTAATACATTTAGATCAGTAAAATTAAATGTAAGGTTTAAAATAACATGCTTTGGAGAGTTAGTTTGCGAGAAGTTAGGTTTGCCCTGGTGAACCGTGAGAGTGTTGGCTGTGCTTTGCACCACCAGGTACAGCTGTGGTGGTGACTTCTTGTAGTGATATATACAAACACTGAATTACTAGATTGTACGAACCTAGACAGCATATTCAAAAGCAGAGACATTACTTTGCCAACAAAGGTCCGTCTAGTCAAGGCTATGGTTTTTCCAGTGGTCATGTATGGATGTGAGAGTTGGACTATGAAGAAAGCTGAGTGCCGAAGAATTGATGCTTTTGAACTGTGGTGTTGGAGAAGACTCTTGAGAGTCCCTTGGACTGCAAGGAGATCCAACCAGTCCATCCTAAAGGAAATCAGTCCTGGGTGTTCATTGGAAGGACTGATGCTGAAGCTGAAACTCCAATACTTTGGTCACTTCATGCGAAGAGTTGACTCATTGGAAAAGACCCCGATGCTGGGAGGGATTGGGGGCAGGAGGAGAAGGGGACGACAGAGGATGAGATGGCTGGATGGCATCACTGACTTGATGGACGTGAGTCTGAGTGAACTCCGGGAGTTGGTGATGGACAGGGAGGCCTGGCGTACTGCGATTCATGGGGTCGCAAAGAGTCGGACACGACCGAGTGACTGAACTGAACTGAACGACTGAAACTAATATATTTTATGTCAGTTGTATAGCAATTTAAAAAAAAAGAGCTGGGGACATCCCTGATGGTCCAGTGGCGAGGACTCCACTCTCCCAGTGGGAGGGAACTAGATCCATCCCAGGTAAGGGAACTAGGTCTCACACACCACAACTGAAGATCTGGCGCAGCCAAATAAATATTCAAAATATAAAAAAATAATTGCACCTTATATTTGCATATAGCTTTATGCTGCCCAGATGTATTTGTGTCAGTGTTATATAGAATAATAGTCATCCTTGTATAGATTATGCCCCGAGGACACATGAGGTTCCCCGGTGGCTCAGCCGTAAAGAATCTGCCTGCCGACACAGGAGATGTCGGTTCAGTCCCTGGGTGGGGAAGATCCATGGGCAGAGGAGCCTGGTGGGCTATATATAGTCCATGGGGTCCCAAAGAGTCAGACATGACTTAGCAACTCAACAACAATGTAAGTGAAGTTGCCCCTGATTCCTTCAAAGTGGCTTGCCCTGCCTGAGTCACTGAGTATCGTCCTCAAATAGGACACTCTGGGTAAGGCCTTGGTTGCTTGAGTGAGTCATCTAGTTTATCCTGGTTAAAGGGAGCCGCTTTTTATTGAACCTGCAGAAGTAAGTACATTGCCATGAAAAGTGCAGAGCCTCAGTGCATGTTTAAGTATTTTTAGGAAATACTGCATTAATCAAGTACTGTTCTTTTTGTTGTGATTTCTAATTGGTAGGTTGACATCCTGTTTTCTATCACAGTGTGGGAATCCTTGGTACCGGAGACTGTCAAAGAGACCTTCGTATTTGCTGGGAAATACCTGGTGTGTGTGGACTCTCCCGAGACCCCATCTTCATTATTACCCTGTAATTTGTTGGTCTTTTCCAGGTTCATATTGAGATCCACTGAAGGCCTTCCGCGGACTGACAGGCGTGTCCTGGGGCTCAGGGTGTCAGAGACACAGCATGAGGGACGGACACAGGCCTCTCCGCACCCATCTCGCAGAGGAGCAGGGAGTGGGCGCCACCTCAGACAGAGCCTCGTGCAGAGAACTGTGGAGCGAGAGAAGGCAGGAGGTGAGCCCTGGCCCAGCAGATGCCGCTTCCTGGGCGAGGAGGCCTGCAGCCGATGCCTGGGGAGATCCAGGAAAGGAAGAGTCATCACTGGAAACAAAGCATGACCTGCGTGGCGCCAGCCCCTTGCTTTGCGGTGGCCTTGAAGCGCTTCCACGGTGGCAAGAAGCAGTAGGAAGAAATTCAGCCTCAGTGGCTGCGCAGAGCAACCCTGCAGGTCTGTCCTGGGCTCCTGCAGGGGAGTGGGGAGCGGGGTGCGGGGCTGGCCCGTGGCGTCGGGGAGGCTCCGGGCATGGACTGGCCGCAGGCAGCGCCCAGGGCCACAGAGGACGGAGCCACGGCGGAGAGTCCCGGGGGTCAGGACTGCTGGGCCAGCAGAGAGGGTCGGCAAAGGGGGTTTCTGAGGATGACCCGCCCCGTGCTTTCCTGGAGAAGCTGGACTCTGCGTTGGCACCCTCTTGCCTGCGATCCATCCTGCTGCACGCACATCCCCTAATATTCTTGAATAATGAGACAAAAAGTGTTTTCCCTGGCCATCCAGAGCCCATGTTTTCAGAGCCAAGAGTAGAGTACAAGAAAATGCTTTCATGGGAAAAAAGTACCTCAGATGATCTGCAGATAACAGTGGCATCACTGGCTGCACAAGCTTTTGAATGAGCAAATCTGTTGTGCCGTGGTTAAGGTACAGGCAGAACAATAAAAGTAGTGAGACTAAGCGCTGTCCTCGAATGCGTTCTTTTGCGTTAACTCTGGACGCACACGGTGCGGCAGTGAAGTTCCGGCTTTGATTTGTGTGACCAGACAGACTTAGTCAGTGAAACTTAAACCCACAGAAAGCTGGTTGATACAGAAGGCAGTCTCTGTGCTTGAAAGACATTTAGGATTGGGAAGCCGAGTCAAGGAGGTTATTGACATTGCCTTATACAGCTGTCATCCGAGAATCGAAAGCTGTAACAGCAAGCTTTAAGTTCACCTTCAGCACCATCTGGCAGGGCCGCCGTCCCAGGCACTCTCTCTCCAGCCTGTTCTCTCACCATCTGATGAGAGTAGATATTTGTAAAAGTCAACCCTGCTGGGCTTGTTGTGAGCCAAGCCAAGTTGATGGTAAGCTGTTGTCATTTCTGCGTTTGTAGAATAATTTGAGCAAAAGCTGATACCTTTTCTCACACCCCTTTCCTTCCACTTGACATGCAATTTACATGGAGGCCCTACGGTGAAAGTTGCAATATTAACATTACCTTTACCTTTAGATAACCCTTCCTCGAACTAGGAACCTTAGCAGTGTTAACCCAAAATAAAAAATGAGCTTGAGCCTGTCTGCTGGAGCTCAGTCATAGAGGAAAAAAAAAAAGCAAGTATTTCCCCTTACGGAAGGTCTCCAGCTCCTAGGAGTTGCGATGTCTCCTGCACTAAACCTTTTTCTGCGCTGACCCCTTTTGTCGTGTGCTGGTAATTCGATGACAGGCACTGAAGAGCGGAAGTTTTTCAGGAGCCCAAAGAAGACGCCCCATTTCCAGAGTTATTGATTGCATATATCAGTTTATATTGCGTGCTAAATTACCATGCCGTGTGCTATTTTAGTGTTCTGGGGAAATGAAAAATAAAACCCGTTCTTTAGCGTAATAAATGTCTTATTTTACGTGTGTAGTCTTGGTTCCCTTCGTCTTTATTATTAATGCAGCCTTCCTCATACTTGAGTTTGTTTGCGAAAAGTTGTTCACTGATTCAGAAGATTGGAAGCAGAGATCAAAAGCAAAATGTAAAATTACTCTGGAACTCAACTGTCCAGATAGAATGAAATAATGTGTTATGATCCTTGTGGAGTGGGGTACTCACCCCTATGAAGCAGTGGTCTGCAGCCAGGCTACAAGGACACCGACCTGACTGGAGAAAAAGCCCTGGTTAGTGGACTCTCCGCCTCAGCGTCGTCAACGGGCGGTGAATGAGATGACACTTTTCAGTGTTGTAGAATGGGATCGATTTTCTTGTCAACACCCTCTCCCTGTCCCTCTTCCCTCCCCACCCTCCCTTTTTTGTTGTTGTTTTAAACTCAGTCTACTTTGAGATGGAAGTTTCCATGACACATCAGCTGTTTTTCTTTTGTAAATTCCAAGTATGTGAATTTTCAAACAGTTGCAAAGAACAAATTCAGAATTCCCTATTTAGCATTAACTGAATTAATTTGTGGCGCTTGTGGTAAAGAATCCGCCCCCAAGGCAGGAGACATAAGTGATGTGGGTTTGATCCCTGGATTGGGAAGAACCCCTTGAAGAGGGCATGGCAACGCACTCAGTACTCTTGCTCAGAGAATCCCATGGACAGAGGAGCCTGGCAGGCTATGGTTCATGAAGTCTCAGAGTCAGACACGGCTGAAGCGACTTAGCACACACAAATCAACTTGAAGTGTTTTCGTATAGTTACGTCAGAATAAGGTAAGTGCTTTTATAAAAGCTTTGTGGAAAAGCTCACAGTAACTTTCTTGTTTACATTATTTTTTAGTGCATATCCACTGCTGACATTGTTCCTTTTGGTGCTGTGCTGTCTCCAGGTCCGTCCGAAGGTGGCCCTCCTGTGGAAAGTCCTGGGGTAGAAAGGTGGTGATCTGTGTAGCGTGTGAAACCTATGAAGTTTCAGGGCTGTGAAGGATGGCCTTCTGCAACCCATTCTATTTTTGAAGCAATTAGAGGAATAAGATATTCTTTTGAATAAGTTGTTTCCATGATTAAATTATAAAAGGATTGCTCATTTGAAATATTTTAAATGTATCATTTTGGCAGTGAAAACTGAGGGAAGCCTGTTTTAAAAGTTCTGATGTCTATATGCATGTTCTTCTTTTTTGCCTTTATGGATTCTGTTCTTAAGGACTAGACAGCACAGTCACTTTAAATTTAGAAACAGCATATAGTGCAAAATCTTGGACTTGGTTATTCACATTTGGAAATCATGAAATCTTTTTCACATGGAGTGGATGTTGAGATCTTGAAGTGATTATGAAGTTGCCAGCCTGTAGAGAATAAAAAATTAAGAAGCTTGTGTTTACATCAATTATTCTTACATGACTTGATTTTATAGTTAGGAAGCAACACATGTGTTTGGGAGCTTTGTGTGTGTATTCTAAAATGCATATAGGCCATTTCCTGTAATTTCACGCAGAATAAGAAATGTGGGGACTTCCCTGGTGGTCCAGTGGATAAGACTCTTGAGTTTCCACTGCAGGGGACCCATGTTTGATCCCTGGTCAGGGAACTAATTAAAATTTAATTAAAATTAAAAGATGCTCCTTGGAAGAAAAGCTATAACAAATCTAGACAGTTTATTAAAAAGCAGAGACATTACTTTGCTGATAAAGGTGCGTATAGTCAAAGCTATGGTTTTTCCAGTGGTCACATATGAATGTGAGCGTGGGCCCATAAGGAAGGCTCAGTGCCGAAGAATTGATGCTTTTGAACTGTGGTGTTGGAGAAGACCCTTGAGAGTCCCTTGGACTTCAAGGAGAGCCAAGCAGTCCATCCTAAAGGAGATCAGTTCTGAATATGCATTGGAGGGACTGATGCTGAAGCTCCAATCTTTGGGCACCTGATGTGAAGAGCTGACTCATTAGAAAAGACCCTGAAACTGGGAAAGATTGAAGGTGGGAGGAGAAGGGTTCAACAGAGGATGAGATGGTTGGATGGCGTCACCGACTCAATGGACATGAGTTTGAATAAGCTCTGGGAGTTGGTGATGGACAGGAAGGCCTGGCATGCTGCAGTCCATGGGGTCGGCAAGAGTTGGATATGAAAAACAACAGGGAATTAAGATCCCACAAGTGGCTCGGTATGGCCAAAAAAAAAAGTGTTTTAAGATTCGCTTTGTACTTTGCTGTAGGTAACTTCAAAATTCTTATTAAGCTTTCCAAGGAGAAGAAGTAGAATGAAGGGATCTCCTAAACCATCCATATGAACTCAGAGCTGGAAATGGCTCTCCAACACCAGCCAGTGCTGGAAGCTTTGAAACACAGCCCAGCCAATTGATCCTCCATACGTTCAAGGTAGCCATTTGAAACTAGAGGCCTCAGTAAGATGCCACAGGATGGTCGCTTCTGCTTGGCTCTCCTCTGCTTCCAGAATGTTACCTCTTTTTTTTTTCCCCCCATTTTATGGAAACTTGGTTGCACTGGACCAATTTAAACAAAGCGTCTGTGCACTTTTCATTTGTGCTTCACACCCTGCAAACTCCACAGAGCTGTGTATCTGCAGGGCTGAAATGTGATGGGAAAACTTGTTTGCCAAGAGCCTGACTGCTTCTTAAAGGTCATCTTCATAGGCTTACGTCTCCTTTTTCCTGAAACGAACGTGTGCCATTGAGTGGAAGGCATCTTTGAGGACTGGTGACTTCTGGTAAACAGCGGTGGTTCAAGCAGTGGGCATGGCTGGTTCTGCTCTGCCTGTGTTTAGGTATATAACATGAGGGATTTTTATAGGGGAGCTGTGCCTTGCCACAGTATCAGAGTGGAATTCTGCAGTTAACTTGAACGCTTTTAGGTTTTTAAAAATTTTTTTAAGGAAGTGGACTTGTTTTTGCTTCCTCACCTACCTACAAAACTGTTTCTATCAGAAACAGGTAATTTGCTTCAGAATTGGAAATAGGCTGTGTTTCACTTCTCTTGGCTCGTCTTCTGTGTTTAAGATTACAAGCACTTTGCCCCCCTGTTTGTCCAAGGTAGTTTGGAGAAAGCATCGAGTCTCTGTGCTCCTTGTTTTTTCCCAAGAGTGACTTTTTTTTTTTTGAAATCTTTATTGATGTGTTACAGTATTGCTCCTGGATTTTTTTTTTTTAATGTTTTTGTTTTTTGGCCAGGAGGCTTGTGGGATATTAATGCCCTGACCAGGGGTCAAACCCACACCCCTTGCATTGGAAGGCGAGGTCTTAACCACTGGACTCCCAGGGAAGTTCCTCTGTGCTCCTTTGACTTAAATTGCTGTGTTAGTCATTTTCCAGAGAAACAATAGAATCTACAGGTATAGATATGAGGAGATTTATCACAAGAATTGGCTCACGGGATCATGGAGGCTGAGAAGCCCCACTATCTGCCATTTGCGGACTCGGGGAAGCCAAATGTCATCCAGTCCAAGTCCCAAGGTCTGAGAACCAAGGGCACCCATGTCTACAGGCGGAAGAGGGACCCTTCAGCTCAAGCAGAGCAAAATCGCCCTTTCTCCTTTTTGTTCTATTAACTTCTAGTGTTTTGGGTGATGGCCACCTGCATTGATGAGGGTGATTTTTTTTTTCATATTAAAGAGTCTTGACTTTTATTTAGCATTTTATCTGAGGCTCTAATAAGAGTAAAAGAAAACGAAGATCAATTTCACATTGAATTTTAAGGAGTCTTGCGATAGTGAAAGCACACAGACTGTAGCAACCTCGGAAGTATGAAAACGCCTTATCAGTCAGTTCAGTCTCAGTCTTGTCCGACTCTTTGCGACCTGATGGACTGCAGCACGCCAGGCTTCCCTGTCCATCACCAGCTCCCGGAGTTTACTCAAACTCAAGTCCATCGAGTCGGTGATGCCATCCAACCATCTCATCCTCTGTCATCCCCTTCTCATCAGGGTCTTTTCCAAGAAGTCAGTTCTTCACATCAGGTGGCCAAAGTATCGGAGTTTCAGCTTCATCATCAGTCCTTCCAATGAATATTCAGGACTGATTTCCTTTAGGATGGACTGGTTGGATCTCCTTGCAGTCCAAGGGACTCTCAAGAGCTCTCCAACACCACAGTTCAAAAGCATCAATTCTTCGGTGCTCAGCTTTCTTTATAGTCCAACTCTCACGTCCGTACCTGACTACTGGAAAAACCAAAGCTTTGACTAGACCAACCTTTGTTGGCAAACGCCTTATAGTACACAAGAAAACACTATCAGGACTTCCTGTAAGGAGGTAGTCTGAATATCTGCAAAGTCTTTCCAGTCTGAAGGCTCCAACATCCGTTGTTCTGTTTTTCCCAATTCTAACCTGGAACTCCAGACAAAACAAACGCTACAGAAAGCTTTTCTAGGCAGAGGAGTCTCTGCTGCTACTGTCGCTGTCTAGTCACTAAGTCGTGTCAGACTCTTGTGACCCCATTGACTAGCCTACCAGGCTCCTCTGTCCATGGGGTTTCCCAGGGAAGAATACTGGAGCGGGCTGCCATTCCCTTTTCCCTGAGGAGGGTGATCTTGACTCAACGAGCAGATTCAATTGCTAGTAGTCTCTTGTGGAAATACTCTCCCACTCCCAGAATGCCTGTTTTACCAGCTATCTGGGCATCACTTAACCCGGCCAGGTGATGTGAAATTAACCATTGCATTGCTGCCTCTTCTCAACTGAGTTCTCAGATGCATCAGAGTCTGCTTCTGGGTTTCCCTGGTGGTCCAGAGGCTGAGACTCCAAGTTCCCAATGCAGGGGCCCCGGGTTCCATCACTGGTCAGGGAACTACATTCCCCATGCTACAACTAAGACCCATTGCAGCCAAATAAATATATTTAAAGTCTAGTTCTTTGTAGAACGGCTAAGGGGATATAGCTAGGATGGGGCACTGTTTCTTGTCTCTCCCATCACCCTTCTATGACCTGATAAGGACTCGTGCCTGTTCAGAAAAACCTCCTTTATGAGGGTGATCTGAGAAAAGAGGGGAGCTGGCTTAGTTCCCACGAAGCTACTCTGTTCTCTATGGGGCAAGTCCAAACATACATATGTGTGAGTTCACTCAGAGCTTGAGGTTGCAGCGGTAAGGGAAACACTCATTTCCCAGCCTCATGGTGCCTTTGGGAGAGAAGACTGAGCCAGATTCTGGTCCCTGCATCCGGGTGAGTGGCATGCAGGGTTCATTGTTCAGTTACTGTTCACATTTCCTATTCCACTGTGTAAGGTAGAGGTTTTTATTATTGTAAAATAATTATTTAAAAATATCTATTTTACTTATTTGGCTGTATTGGGTGCAGCACACAGGCTTAGTTGCTCCATGGCATGTGGGATCTTAGTTCCTTGACCAGGGATCTAACCCACGTTCCTGGCATCGCAAGGTGGATTTTTAACCACCGGACCACCAGGGAATTCCCTCAAGTAACTATTAAGTGGCCTTTTTCACTCTGGGCAGATTCCAACAGAACATTCTGTTTCCCTCAGAACAACGGAAATCAGTCCCAGTGGGTGGGGCACCGCTACCCAGACTCTGTGTTTTTAGTAATCTTAGTAATTCAGGGTAATTTCAGTGTAGCTGCTGGCTAATTCAAAGGGAATGAATGGGTGGGGTGTAAAGCCGGCCCCGCAGTGGGCGTGTGTGGCCCAATTTTGCCACAAGAGGGAGCCACCTGTTCACTTCGGGTGTGTTGCTTCAGGGAAGGTCTTGGTTTTTTTTTTCTTCCCAGTTATTTTGTTTATCCAAATTCCTAAGCAAAAATGAAGGTGAAAACACAGGCATTGGTCCAGTTCATTGTGGTTTGTTAAGCTCAGTGAGGGTGATAAGATTTGTAACTCTTTAAGTCAATACCCACAGCTGGTGCTCTGAAACCAGAAGGTCCACGTGTTAGAAAATGAATTTCAGTGGTTTTGTTTTTCTCTGGGAGAGCGACTTTCAGTATGAAAGTATGAAACCACATTTTCACCCCATATCAACAAGAATGGTGGTTTTGTCAGCATGTTCTCTTCTGCCCAGAGCAGCGGAGCCCTGACAGGCCCCTTTAGAAGGGTCAAGGTCTAACTGCGCCCTGTCCACGTGTGAGAGCCTCTTAGAGACCCTTGAAGGGAAACTTGCCTCCCCATCCGAGTCATTTCTTCACTCCCGAAATCACAGCTTTACGTTTCTTTGATGGCTCATCGTGAAATCCTTTTAAAACGTCAGAATCTGTTAAAATATTGGGAGCTGCTATTATTTTATCATGTCAATGAATGATTGCTCCTTCTGGTGCATTTTGGTGAAAGACCTACTGAAATTTTCTAACATGATAAATTGTGATAATAGATGTATATAAATAGCATACAGTGATTTAACTTCTTGGAAACGTTCTGAGTACCACTTAGGACTTATTAAAATAAAAGCAGTTTGTTTGAATAAACTCCAGGCTTCCTCTTTGTGAGATATTTCCGTTTGGGTCTCTTGGGGAAAAATTGCTTGGATATTGTTCCCTCTCTCCTGCCCGATTCAGACACGTAATATTCAAAGCTCCTCAGAGATTTTGCAAGATCCCAAAATCTGGCCTGAATTTCTTGCAAAACTCATGTCTTTATGTTATGAAGCTCATACATTTATGTATATGGTTCATCCCCATGTTTACGGTTCTCTTAAGATGTTTCAGAATGAGGATGTTTTATTAAAAGAGAAACTAACAATAATGTTCCAACTCCTAAGAACATCCTTTTGTGGACCTCCCAGCTCTGCAGCATGAAGGGGCAGCCGGCCAGAACAGTCACTCAATCTTCAGAACGATGGTTCTCATTTCAGTACCAAGGACATGGAGGCCAGACGACCTAGCTAGTAACTGGTAGAGACATGATTTAAACAGTTGACCGACTTCCCCGGTGGTCCAGTGGTTAAGAACCCGCCTGCCAATGCAGGGGACATGGGTTCGATTTCTCCTCTGGGAAGATCCCACAGCTACAAACACATGTGCTCCAAGATTAAAGAAAAAAAAGATGTTGAATAAATATAAGGTATGGACATTATATCCAATAGGGTAGAGGCTACCGCAAGTGATTACTTAAAATTTTTATCAATGTATTTATTTTTTAAATTATGAAAGTATGATAATGCATTTATAGGAGACTTGGAAAATACAGAACAAGATTACATATAGTTCTACTGTATATTACAATTAATTTTTAAGTAGATAAATTAAGATTTTTAGTTGAAGTTTTAATAGCAAACTCAAAAATTAATAGAATGAATATATAGAAAAGTATATTTCTATACAGATGGCTAACACATGAAAAGATACTCAACATCGCTCATTATTAGAGAAATGCAAATCAAAACTACAATGAGATACCATCTCACACAGGTCAGAATGGCCATTATCAAAAAGTCTACAAACAATAAATGCTGGAGAGGATGTGGATAAAAGGGAACGCTCTTGTACTGTTGGTGGGAACGTAAATTGATACAGTCACTATGGAAGATGAAATGGAGATTCCTTAAAAAACTTGTAATAAAACCACCATATGACGTGGCAATCCCACTTCTAGGCATATACCCTGAGGAAACCAAAGTTGAAATAGACACATGTATCCCATTGTTCATTGCAGCACTATTTACAATAGCTAGAACATGGAAGCAACCTAGATGTCCATCGACAGATGAATGGATAAAGAAGCTGTGGTACATATACACAATGGAATATTACTCTGCCATAAAAAGGAACACCTTTGAGTCAGTTCAGTGGATGAACCTGGAACCTATTATACAGAGTGAAGTAAGTCAGAAAGAAAGAAAAATATTGTATTCTAACGCATATATACGGAATCTAGAAAAATGGCACTTAAGAACTTATTTACAGAGCAGAAATGGAGAAATAGACATAGAGAATAGAGGTATGGACATGGGGAGAGGGGGGGAGAGGGTGAGATGTGTGAAGAGAGTAACACAGAAACTTATCATATGTAAAATAGCCAATGGGAATTTGCTGTTTGGTCCAGGAAACTCAAACGGGCTCTGTATCAACCTAGAGGGGTGAGATGGGGAGAGAGATGGGAGGGAGTTTCAAAAGGGAGGGGATATGTGTATACCTATGGCTGATTCATGTTGAGGTTTGACAGAAAACCACAAAATTCTGAAAAGCAATTATCATTCAATAAAAAATAAAAAAGTAGAAAGGATATAGCAGACCTGAAAAGCACCATGAACCAATTCAACATAATTAAGATTTATACAATTTTCACACAGCAGTAGAATACAAATTCTATTCAACTTCCCATAGACTTTAAACTTGGGGACACTGGAACATATCCAAGGACATAAAGTGCAAAAATTTCATAATCTAAAGGTATTGAAATCATACAGACTGTGTTCTCTCATCACTATGCAATTATGGTAGAAATTAATATCAAAATATATTTCAAAATACACATATTTTCAAGTGCAGTGTGACGTTTACCAAGAGAGATCTTTGACTTAGCCATTGAAAGCCTCAAAGTTACAAGACTGAAAAAACACAGAGGGTGATTGCAGAGAAGAAGGCATTTAAATGAGAAATAAATATCAAGGTGAGAAGTTCATATCAAAGATACTTTAAAAACCCATGTATTTGGAAATGTCCACTTTTATTTATTTATTTATTTTGCCCTCATAGAAAAACTTTATTGGAAAGCAGGGAAAACTACCAAGATGTGAATGAAGATAAAAAAAAAAAGTTCAGACAAAGTGTATGACCTTGGTTTAAGTGGAAATGGAACCCTTTGGTGGTTTGTAGTTAGTGACCTATATTTTCACTTTGTGGTACTGATGTTGCTACAGCTGATTCGCTTCAGTCGTGTCCGACTCTGTGCAACCCCATAGACGGCAGCCCACCAGGCTCCTCCGTCCCTGGGATTCTCCAGGCAAGAACACTGGAGTGGGTTGCCATTTCCTTCTCCAAGGCATGCATGCTAAGTCGCTTCCGTTGTGTCCGACTCTATGCAGCCCTATGGACAGCAGCCCACCAGGCTCCTCTGTCCACAGGATTCTCTAGGCAAGAATACTGGAGTAGGTTGCCATTTCCTTCTCCTAAATGTCCACTTTTAAATGATGGGCGTATCTAAGAAGGTATAACAAGGAAAATTAGGAAATATTCTTAAATTTTACCTGAAATATAAAAAATCTAAAATTCAGTTCTCACTCACGATAGCCACCTTTCAAGGGCTTGATGGCTAGAGGGACTTGTGGCCACTGCTTCGGGCAGTGCAGAGAACGAGCATTTCCACCGTCACGGAAAGTTCTGCTGGACAATCTGTTACAGACAGACATGTGACAATTCTGCTTCTTCAAGATCTTTACTATGATATGGTGTGTGACTTTTTTTTTTACTTTTAACACCCATCTGTGTAAGACAAAAACCCCATTCTCCTGAAGTGGGGGAAAAAAGATCACGAGTTTGCACATGGTTTCCTGTAAGTGTTTGCTCTACAGAAAGGGATTGTCTTAGGCTTTGCCTTTTAATCTTATTCACGAGTGTATCAGTCAGGGTTCTCCACAGAAAACAGAACCAGTAGGCTATTCATGGATACAGAAGAGGTTTATTATGGGAATTGGCTCACGCAATTATGGAGGCTGAGGAACTTCCCTGGTGGTCCAGTGGCTAAGACACTGCACTCCCAATGCAGGGGTCCCCGGTTCGATCCCTGGTCAGGGAACTAGATCCCACATGCTGTAATTAAAAGATCCTACATGTTGCAACTGAGATCGAAGAGGCTATGTGCCTCAACTAAGACCTGGGGCAGCCAATAAATAAATGAAAAAATAGCCCCCCCCCCAAAAATGATGGAGGCTGAGATATGTTATGATATGCCATCCATATTTGGCCACCTGATATGAAGAGCTGACTCATTGAAACAGACCCTGATGCTGGGAAAGATTGAAGGCAGGAGGAGAAGGAGACGACAGAGGATGAGATGGTTGGATGGCATCACCGACTCTGGACATGAGTTTGAGCATGCTCCGGGAGATAGTGAAGGACAGGGCCAGTCCATAGGGTGGCAGCGAATCAGACACAACTTGGGGACTGAACAACAACATGCCATCCATGAGCTGGAGAACTGGGACAGTGGGTGGCTTAACACTCTTGGACCAGAAGTTGGAGCTCCGATGTCGAAGGGCAGGACACGATGGATGTTCCAGCTCAAGAAGGGGACAGAAGAGGCTTCCTCTGTCCTTTTCATTTCCTGTCCGGACCCTCAGTGGATTGGGTGATGCCAGCCCAGTTTCAGCCCATCTGTACTCAGTCTACCGATTCAAATGCTAATCCCTTCCAGAAACACCCTCAGAGATACACCCAGAAATAATGTCTCACCGGCTCTCTGGGCGGGTGTCCCTGGGCCCAGTCAAGCTGACACAGAGTTGACCTTCGTAACAAGACTGTCCTCATTCTCTCTGAATGAAACACGTGGAAGTTGAACAAGCACCAGGTGCCAGTAAGGCCTCCCGTGACGGAGACTAGCATTACCTCTTTGTCTTTATTTTCTATGATTTTGAATATTTTAAATTATTTAAAAATTTTAAAAGCAAATTTATTTTTTAATTGAAGGAAAATTGCTTTACAATATTCTGTTGGTTTTTGCCATACAACAGCATGAATTGACCATAATTATACATATATCCCCTCCCTCTTGAACCTCCTTCCCCTCCCCCACACCACCCCTCTAAGTCATCACAGAGCACCAGGCTAGGCTCCCTGTGTTTAATTTTTATTTTTTTAATAATTTTTAAAAAATTGAAGTATAGTTGATTTCCAGTATTGTGTTAGTTTCAGGTGTACAGCATGATTAAATTATATATATATATATTTATGTGTTACTGTATCTAGGGGCTTCCCAGGTGGCTTGGTGGGTGAAGAATCCGCTTGCAAAGAAGGAGACGCAGGCAGATGCGGGTCTGATCAGATGGCATTTCCCAGATGGCGCTAGTGGTAAAGAATTGTCTGCCAGTGCCAGAGATGTAAGAGACATGGGTTCGATCCCTGGGTCGGGAAGTACCCCTGGAGGAGGGCATGGAATCCACTTCAGTATTCTTGCTTGGAAAATCCCATGGACAGAGGAACCTGGTGGGCAGTAGTGCATCGGGTCGCAAAGATTCAGATATAACTGAACTGACTAAGCTGTCTCTCTCTATAGCTATCTATTTATCTGTCATACCTATTATATTTATCTCTCTGTATATAATATATCTTCTTTTTCATATTCTTTTCTATTATGACTTATTACAGGATATTGAATACAGGTCCCTGTGCTATACAATAGGATCTTGTTATTTCTCTATGTTATACACAATAGTTGGCATCTGTTAATCCCAAGCTCCTACTATTATCCCTTCCTCCCTTTTCCCTTTGGTAACCATGCATTTGTTTTCTGTGTCGGAGTCTATTTCTATCTTGTAAATAAAGTCATTTGTATCATTTTTTTAGATTCCACATGTAGGTGATGGATCATGGTATTTGTCTTTCTCTGTCTGACTTCACTTCGTGTAATAATCTCTGGGTCCATCCACGTTGCTTCAGATGGCATTATTTCCTTCCTTCTTGTGGCTGGATAATACTCCACTGTGTGTGTGTACCACATCTTCTTTATCCATTCATCTGGTCAGGCTGCTTCCATGTCTTGGTTATTGTAAATAATGCTTCTGTGAACCCCAGGGTGCATGAATCTTTTCAAATCAGAGTAAAACTATTTTAGAATGAAGGACCTTCCCCCCGACCTTTCTGTGCTGAATTCCAAGCGTTTTATTGTCCAGTGGCCGTGGGTCTTGAAGTCTCTTTCAGTCTTGCCCCTCTGGAAACGTGTCATCTTGTAGTAGGCCGTCACCCAGCCTGGGTCTGTAGGAGAGGGGCGTGTGCTACAGGTCAGACTCGGGTTGAAAGCGAGACCTTGGTGCTCGAGTTCACTGGGCTCGAGACGATTCATGGGAACATCCTGTACCGCCCCCCTGCAGAGCCACGTGGGGACTCGGAACGTGAGAGAGGACAGCGTGAGGCATGGAGGCAGGTCTCGGAAGCCGTTGCCCCCTAGACCTTGGGCCCCTTCCAGCTCCAGGCTGGACTCAGCCTCCCCCTCATCACCTCTAAAAATAGGATTTGGAAGTTCTCCCCCCTGTGACATAATGCATCTCTCGATCATAGGCAGGAAGTGAATGCTTTCCTGCCAGGCCGGCTGGGTCCCCGAGAGGTGGGCGGGGAGGGACATTCCTCTTCTGTTTCACCATAGACCATTTCGGGGCACTTACTCTAAGCCTGCTTTCTTCAGTCCGAAAACACGGCGTCTCTTCGAAATTACACAGCACAATAGACGGCCTGGATCTGGGCGATCCCGGATGGTTAGATGTCATGAACAACGTGTGGTCGAGTATGAGTCGTCACCCCCTCCATCTGCCTGAACTCTGTCCTGGGCTTGGTGGGACTCATGAAAGCGGTGAGGGCATCTCAGGGAATGCGCGCAGAGCCTCCAGCGATTAGCGCAGAGTTTGGCTCCTTGACCCAATGCGTGATGGAGAACTTGGTGCAACAGACGGAAGCCGGCGGGCCAAGGCTCGAGGTGTGTGATAACAGGGATACTGGTTTTCCGGGATTGGCAGTAAGAAGCGAAGGTCTTCAGTGCCTCCCAGCTGCGCGTCAGGTTCTAAGGATGAGCAAGACAGGAGTTGTTCTGTCTATCCGTGGGTTGGGCAGAAAAGTGACTCTCAGACCAAACTGCCTGTGAGTGCTGAGGAATCTCCCAGGGGCTGGGGGACATCCCGGAAGTGGCTCTCAGACCCCTGTTCACTCCCTGGCCAGTGCCCTGGATGGGGACTGCTGCTTCTAACACAGGAGCCTCCGCTCAGCCCAGCTAAATGGTTCACGGAGGCTTGCCGAGCCCCTGCGGGAAGCCGGTAGGCCTGTGCCAGGAGCTGCAGTTTGCAACAGACAACTCGTTTGAGATGCCGTTTCTGGGCTGATGGAGCAGGATGTCACCTCCCTGTCCTGGGCAGAGACTGGAGCACCCCTACACCCCTTGTCCTTCCAACCCATGAGATCCAAAGCTCCCCAGTCTCGGATGAAGCCAGCCCTCCGATGCCTCTGCCCTATAAAAGCAGAGAGGCTGACAGTCTGGTCCCGCCTGTGCCCTGGCCTGCAGCCCTCTCGCCCAGCGGCCCCCGAGCTCTCATTGCATCATTCAAGTCCATCCTCCCCTCTGTGGCTGAGGACCAGTTCCTGCCGCCGCCCTGAACACCAGCACCAGCCTTGCCCTCCTTTCCTCAGCTATTTGCCCAAGAAAGACCCTTCTTGTGTGTGCCCGCTGTTGACTCAGTCATGTCCAACTGTTTGTGACCCCATGGACGGTAGCCCGCCAGGCTCCTCTGTCCATGGGATTCTCCAGGCAAAAATACTGGAGTGGGTGGCCATGCCCTCCTCCAGGGGATCTTCCCGACCCAGGGGTCGAACCTGCACCTCTTACGTGTCCTGTATCGGCAGGCAGGTTCTTTACCACTTGTGCCACCTGGGAAGCCCAAGGCCCTTTTCCCTGCCCCTCAGTGTCTAAAACTGTGAAAACAGGGAACAAGAGAGGAGAGTCAGGTTTTGCTCTGCTGCTTGAAGTGATTTGTTATAAGTTCTAATGGAAGCAAAACCCCACTTAAGATGACAAATGGGGGGAAGCCACAGTAATTGGATTTGCTGTTAAGTGGGTGTATTGCTACCAAATTGGACAGAAAATTACCAGGGACTCTTGGCGTGAGGATGATGGCGTCTCCAGTGGTGGGGAGGGGTCTCGTCAGCCCTCCCTGTCTCGCTTCTTCCCGGTTGGCTGCAGCCTCCGTGTTTTCCCCGAGGTTCCAAGGTCCTGCAGACCATCTGGGCCTCAGGGGCACCCAGCCTGCCTGGTGGTCGCAGCCTGGCGCTTTTTTTTTTTTCCAATTCTGACTCTGATTGCTCGAGATTCCCCATTGGATCCCCATCAGATCAGACAGTTGCCCCACTTCCCGTCATCACCGCCCCCCCCCCCCAAACAGGAGTGCTTGTCGTGTTGAAGATGTCACTGTGTTTATTGTGGGGGGAAAGGAGAACGCAAGCTGGCAAGGAGGAGAAAACGGGGTGGGCTGCGGGGGTGGGGAGTCACTATGTGATGGGGTGGGGTTTCAGTTAGGGTCGGTGACTGAGCTCTGCAGATGACGTGTGGATGGTTGAGCAGCAAGGTGAACGGACTGAAAGCCCCTGAACTGGACGCTTACAGATGGGAAACGGCACGTTACCTATGTTAGCACAATAAAAACGTAAAAAAAATCTTTTTTGAATGGAGAAGTAATAGTTTCTGGGATCTTGAGCCATCTGGCTCAATCAGGAGGCCAGTGGCTCCAGGCGCCCTCTCTTTCTTGGAGCCCTCTCTGCCTTTCTCTACCTCTCTCCCGGCCTCTGTCTCTACTCTGTCTTTGCCTCTGTCTCTACTCTGTCTTTGCCTCTGTCTCTGTCTTTCTCTTACTCTCTTACTTGAGTTGCCTCCAAACCCTTCCCACCCTCTGGTTCCCCAGCCACTGACCTTAACCATCTGTTACGGACTGAACTGTGCGTACCCCAAATTCATGTGTTGAAGCCCAACCCCCAGGGTGGCATTTGGGGGTGGTTCCTTGGGGAGGTAATTAAGTTTAGACGAGGTCATGAAGGTACAACCCCCACGATAGGATTAGTGTGTTTATAAGAGGAGGAAGAGGGACTCCCCTGGTGGTCCTGTGGCTAAGATACCACGTTCCCAATGCAGGGGCCCGGGTTTGATTCCTGGTCAGAGAACTAGATTCCACATGTCGCAACTAGAGATCCCACATCCCTCGTGCCACTAAGACTTGCACAGCCAAATAAAAAGGTTTTTCTAAAGGGGAAGAAACTGGAGTTCACCCCTCCCCCGCCTCTCTCTCTCTCCGACTTGGGAGGACACAGCAAGAAGGTGACCATCTGTAAGCTGGCTGTCTATGAGCCGGGAAGAGGGCCCTCACCAAAAGTCAGGTCTTCTTGACCTTAGACTCCAGCCTCTGTATCCATGAGAAATAGATGTCGGTTTAAACAGCCCAGTCTCTGGTCTTCGGCTGTAGCAGTCCCATACGAGGCGGACACCTATCACCTGTAGGTCTGCAGACCTGGGGCCCCCCCCTTCTGAGCCTCTGCCTCTCAGAGGAAAGAGTGCCTGCAAGGATTGTTCCCTGCTTCCTAGAGGGTGTCACAAAAGGGCCCAAGCTGTCACCTCCCTCCTGGTTGCTATGGAGACCCACGGGGAGGTTCCCCATTTTCCCCATCCCCCAACCCCCGGCAACCACTTCACTTTCTATCTCTATGAGTTTGACTTTTTTTTTTTTTAGAGTCCACATATAAGTGATACCATATTTGTATTTGTCTTTCTCTGTCTGGCTTATTTCACTTAACATTGTGCCCTCAAGGTCCATCTGTGTGAGCTCAATCACTCACTTGTATCCGACTCTTTGCGACCCCACGGACGGTAGCCTGCCAGGCTCCTCTGTCCATGGGATTTCCCAGGCAAGAATACCGGAGTGGGTTGCCATTTCCTTCTCCAGGGGAATCTGCTGGATCCGGGGATTGAACCCGTGTCTCCTGCGCTGGCCGACGGATTCTTTACCGCTGAGCCACCTGGGAAGCCCCAGGGTCCACCGTGTTCTAACAAATGACAGGGTTTCCTTCTTTCTCACGGCTGAATAATAGCCCATTCCTTAGGCCCCACATCTTCTGAAGCCATTTATCTGTGATGGACACCTAGGCTGTTTCTCTGTCTTGGCCATGGTGAATAATGCTGCTATGAACATGGCAGTTCCAATATCCTTTTTTTAAACGTCCTTTGGCTCTATACCCAGAAGTGGGATTGCTGGATCATTTGGCAGCTCTATTTTTAATTCTTGAGGAATCTCCAAGCTGTTTTTCCTAGCGGCTGCACCGATTTACATTTCCACTAACATTGCACAAAGGTTCCCTTTTCTCCACGTCCTCACCAACGCTTGTTATCTCCTGCCTTTCTGATCATCACCATCCTAACAGATGTGTGGTGATAGCTCATTGTGGTTTTGATTTGCATTTCCCTGACGCTGAGTGATGCTGAGCCTCTTTATGTACCGGGGGGTCATTTGCATGTCTTCCTTGGAAAAACGTATATTCGGTTCTCGTGCCCAGTTTTAAATCAGATTTTTTTTTTTTTTTTAACTCTATTGAGTTGTGAGAGTTCTTTGTATCTTTTGGATGTTAAGCCCTTATCAAGTGGCTGATTGCAACTATTTTCTCCCATTTTGGAGGTTGCTTTTTCATTTCATTTTCCTGGTGGCTCAGATGGTAAATAATCTGCCTGCAGTGGAGGAGACCTGGGTTTGATCTCTGGGTTAGGAAGAGCCCCTGGAGGAGGGCATGGCAACCCACTCCAGTAATCTTGCCTGGAGAACCCCGTGGAGAGAGAAGCCTGGTGGGCTACAGTCCAAGGGGTCACAAAGAGTCGGACATGACTGAGTGGCTAACACTTTTCATTTCATGGATGCTCTCACTTGCTGGGCAGGAGCTCTGGAGTTAGCGGAGGCCCGTTTGTTTATCTCTGCTTTGTTGCGCCGTCTTTAGTCCATCGCCAGCCTTTGATCTTCGCACCAGATCAGACTAAGCTGAGAGCTGGTCAGTCCTCCAGCCTCACTTCTGAAGAATCTGTTGGCTCTGCTTCTTCCACGGGGCCTCGTCCAGGTTTTGTATTTGTTTAGAGGTTATTTTTAGCTGGCTGGACCAGTGTTTGAGGTAAATCGTGTGGGTACTTATGCAGCATTATTTTTTTAAATGATCATGACTATTTTCAACTGGTTATAAGTTCTTAGGCAGAAACATTTCCTTTTTAAGGCGCCGTTTTTCTGGCAGTTAAGAAGACTAATCTGAAAGATTAGCCAAAATAGCTGCTTGTTGAATTGCTTGAGTCCGGGAAAGACGGGCGCTGATTCTGTTCAAGACGCTCGCTGGGGTGAGAAGGAAGGAGAGACCGAGGATTGCTGTGCACGCCGGTGAGCAGTGAGCTCCTTTCTAGAACCAAGATTTCTTTTTTCTCTTTCTTTCTTCCTTTCTAAAAACTAGAAAACTCACCTTCATCAACGATTAAGAGCATAAACTTGACCCAGAGACCCATCCCCCCAAATTCAAGTTAAAGAAAGTCCATTGAGACTTCCCTGGGTGGTCCAGTGGTTAAGACTCCTCTCTCCCAAGCCAGTGGGCAGAGGTTCAATTCTTGGTTGGAGAACTAAGATCCCAATGCTACATAGCATGTCCAAAAAAAAAAAGAATCACTGGAAATAATAAGTGCAGACTGCCAGATCCTATCCCAGGAGAGCTCGATTTAGAAGAATTGGGGAGGCCCTGCAATCTGCATCTTTTCATTCATCCCAGGTGGTTTATAGACTGCACTTTCTGAAACGGTGATAAATACAGATGTCCAGAGTCATCTGATTTTTATTAATCCATCAGATCGAAGGATGGAGAACTTCTTTTTGGACCCAAGTTGAAAGACATGTTTAAAATAGTTCAATAAAGTCCCAAAGAATTCACGCCCATAAAATATAGGTTAAATGAAAATGGAAGAAATATTTTAAAATTTTTGATGAAAGTAGGTTTTGTTAATGCAGAGGAATTTCATTATCTGTCTCCATATGAGTTTTTTTTTAAATATTTATTTATTTGGCTGCGATGGGTCTGAGTTGTTGTATGCGAACTCTGACCTGTGGCAGGTGGGATCTAGTTCCCTGACCAGGGATCAGATCCAAGCCGCTTGGCACTGGGAACGTGGCGTTTTAACCACTGGACTACCCAGGAAGTCCCCCCATATGAGGTTTTTTTTTTTTTAAACTTTGAACAAGTAATAATTCTAGATTTCACAGGAAGTTGCCAAAATGTATAGGAAGGTGCTCTTCAAACAGTTTTGTCCAATGGTGATACCTTGCATGACTATCGTAATATAATATTTTTCTATACAGATAGTAACATACATGTAGATAGTAGACATGAGGTGTAATAACTGGGAAACTCAATTGATATAATCTACAGAACCAATTTAGATTTCACTAGTTTTACTTGTGTGTGCACGTGTGTGTGTGTATGTGCCTGTATGCAATTTTATCACACATGTTGATTCATGTAAACAGCGTCACGATTAAGACACAGAATTGTCCTATCAGCACAAGGGGTCTGCGTGATACGCTATCTCTTTCTGCCTTACTTACTCGTCTTCTTGCCCCACCATGGGTGGGCAACCCCTAGTTCTAATCTGTTTTCTGTCCCTATGACAGAATCATACATCGCAGCTTGTGTAACCATTCACCTGTTCTCGGACGCTTTTGTTGTTTCCACTTCAGGTTGTTACAAGTAGAGCTGCTATGAACATTCATGCACAGGTTGTGTATGAGCATAGACTTCCATTCTGCTGGGATGAATGCCCAGGAGCGCAATTGCTGGGTCATATGGAAAGAACATATTTAGTTGTGTAAGAAACCTCCAGACTGGTTCCCAAAGTGGCTGTCTCATTTCCCATTCCCACCAGCCATGGATGTGCGATCTGGCTTCTCCACATCATCACCAGCATTTGGTATTGTCACTATTTTTAATTTTAGCCATCCTGACACATACATATGATATTTCATTGTGTTCTTCATTTGCATTTCCTCAGTGACTAATGATGTTGAACATCTTTTCATGTGCTTGGCATCTCTACACTTTTTGTTGAAATATCTATGTATTTTTTTGTCCATTTAAAAATTAGATTTCTTTTTCCTTTTTTTGGGGGGGGGGTGGTGCCATACTTCAAGGCTTGTGGATCTTCATTCCCTGATTAGGGATTGAATCACAGAAGTAAAAGTGCCGAGTCCTAAGCACTGGACCGCCGGGTAATTTCCCTAGATTTCTTGTTTGTTTTTCTGTATAGAGTGTTTTTTACTGTTGAATTTTGATGGACATTTATGTATTCGAGATATTCCATTGAAAACATCTTTATTTTCCTTCCTGATCACAGAGGTCATGGATGTTCATTATTTTTAAACTTCCAGCACTTCTGAAATATATAATATAGAATGTGAAAGTTCTCTGATATTCTAGCAGAGATGTAACCATATTAACTGATATCAGAGGATTTTTTTTCTTCTGCAGGTACTATAAACCTATTCATGTAAATACTTTTTTTTTTAACCAAAATGAGATGAATGCAAACTGCTTTACTTTGCTTCTTTTTTTTCCATTTCATAAGGTATCCTAGACATCTTTTCTCACGGCTGTTAGAGACCTACCTCCTATTTTTTAACATCTGCATAATAATTCAGTTGTACATGTGAAACTTCAAAACTACAATGAAAGCATTCACTTGAAAGCCAGGAAAGTTCCCATTGTATTTTGTTTCATTTACGTTGGAGATTTATCATCCTGAAGCACACGGCTGTTCTTAGGAGCCAAGACAACATCCAGGTTTAACGGAGCTCGTGCTTGAAACTGAGGTATCAGTCATGTGGACCAGTGGTCTGTTAAGTTTTTCTCAAGTTTCCTTAAGAGCCTGTCACCCTCCTCTCCCCGAGTGTTTTTTTTCTAGACGCCTTTGACTCTGGCGTGGATTAAGCAGCAGGAAGAAGCAGGCCTGGGCGTCAAGCTACAGCCAGTCCCGGGAACACAGCTTTGGGTTCTTTTCTCGGCCGCTTTGTGGAAACTGATCTTACGTTTTGCACAAAAGCTTCTTCCTTTCCTTCTGATTTGGATGAACAGTCGAAGCCCCAGGGCTTCCCTGGTGCCTCCGATGGATGGTAAAGAATCTGCCGGTAATGCTGGAGACCCGGGTTCCATCTCTGGGTCGGGAAGATCCCCTGGAGAGGAGAAAGGCAACCCACTCCAGTATTCTTGCCTGGAGAATCCCCATGGACAGAGGGGCCTGGTGGGCTACAGTCCATGGGGTTGCAGAGTCGGACACGATTGAGTGACTAACACTTTCACTTCTCGAAGTCCCAGCAGTGCCTCCGTGGCTCCATGTCACCGGCGTCCTGTTCTCTCCTGACCTCCTCCCCGCCTCCTGGCTGATCCCAGCCTCCGCACCCTCCTTGTCCCTCCTCAGAGCCTCCTTCTTTGAGCTACTCCCCCCACACTCCCCCCATGGTGACTCCCATTTCCTCTCCCCCTCCAAGTCTTTGTTCCTTAAAAAAAAAACAGATTTGATCCTTTACTTTAAGTATAGTATGTTTATCAAGATGAGTCAGTGGTACGATCTGCTGCTGCTGCTGCTAAGTCACTTCAGTCGTGTCCGACTCTGTGTGACCCCATAGACGGCAGCCCACCAGGCTCCCCGTCCCTGGGATTCTCCAGGCAAGAACACTGGAGTGGGGTGCCATTTCTAGTTTATGCTTATTGCCAACAGAAAGGCTTGGGAAAGAATGTTTCAGTACTGTAAATGTAGCTTTTTTTTTTAATGCCCCAATTTTTAATAAGTCCCTGCATGGCGTGGGACTTGGTTCTTCTTGGTTCTCTGACCAGGGATCGAATTCGTGCCCTCTGCAGGGAGAGTGCCAGTCCTAACCCACGATGGCCGGGAAGACCCTAAGGCTCTTGGATACTGTATTCAGAATATTCTCCTCCCTCTATTTTCAATAACAGAAGGAGATCCATTAAGTGATCTTTTTGTTTTCTTTTATTTGGCCTGATTTGCAACCTATGGGATCTTAATTCCCCCAGTCAGGGGTCAAACCCAGGGCCCCCCCACTCCCACCCACCCAATCACGGCAGTGAGAGCAGAGTCCTAACCACTGGACTGCCAGGGAGGTCCCTTACATGACCTTCTTGGCACTAATATTCTTCCCCCTCAGTCATTGGTAACATCATTGTATCTCTCCAGAGCAGCTAAAAATCCTCCTATCAATTGAATATGAATTGAAGGATGAACAGGACTCTGACTGCTCTCCTTCAAATGGTGATCTCTATTCACAAATTTCGTTTCTCCACAGACCTTATTATCAGGATGTTTTAAGTTGTGGTAAAATACACCTAATGTAAAGTTTTACCATTTTAACCAGTTTTAAGTGTCCAGTTCAGGGGCATTAAGGACATTCACACTGTTAGGCACCCATCACCGCCCTCATCTCCAGAACTCATTTCATCTTCCCCAACTGAAGCTCTGCTCCCCTTAAACACTCACTCCCGGTTCACCGCCCCCTCTGCAGCCCCTGGCGCCCACTCTTCTACTTTCTGTCCCCATGAATATGTCCTCCAGGGACTTCATAGAAGTGGGATCACACAGTATCTGTCCTTTCGTGTCTGGTTTATTTCACTCAGCATCACGTCCTCATGGTTCACCTGCGTTGTAGCGGGTGCCAGAAGCTCCTTTCTTTCTAAAGCTGAAGAGCATTCCGTTGTGTGGAGGGATGCATTCTGTTTATCCATTTATCATCCGTCTGTGGACAAGAGTTGTGTCCGTTTTTCAGCTGTTGCGAATAATGCCTCGTTATCTTTTCGTTTAGTGTAAAGTTATGTTCCACAAGTGTAGGAATTATTGTCTGTTCCGACCGTGGATGTATTTCATATGCCTAAAACAGAGCCTGGTACACAGTAGGTACTTACTGAGTGAATGAGTGCATGAATGTGCTCCTCTTTGCCCATTGCTGTTGCTGGGGGGCTGTGTTCTAAGGCTCTCCAGCCGTCATGCGTTAGAGGTTCTAGGTCCATTTGGCCAGCACTTTGTCCAGGTGCCTGCCCATTCATTCATTCATATTTATTCTGCTTTTACTATGTGCTGGGCCCTGAGCCAGACACAGGACGCATGGTGAGCAAAACCAGGCCAAGTCCCTGCTTTCTGAGCTCTAAGAGGGGACACAGACATCGTCAGATAATCGCACAGACTTCTTGTTAAAGAGAGCCATGGAAAGGCACTTCTCCTCCACGCTTTTTCCACTGGATCCAAGTGGCCCACTTGTTCTTTTTTACTGTTGAGTTTTGAAAATTTCTTATGTATTCTCAGTACGAGTGCTTTGTTGGCTATGTGATTTGCAAATAATCTCTCCCAGTCTGTGATGTGTCTTTTCATCCCCTTATCAGCGTCTTCTGTAGAGCAAATCTCTTTAGTTTTAATGAGGTCCAATTTATCCCTTTTTTTCCCTTTATGGAAACGAGATGATCGTTTTTTTTTTGCTCGTAAGACATGACATGAAATTGACCATTAGTGGCCACTTAGCACATTCGGAATACTGGGCGACCGTCACTACTGTCTAGCTCCAGACGTTTTCATCAGCCCAGGAGGAAACCCCAGGCTCATTCCCTCCTCTGCACAGCCTGTTTTCTACCTCTGCGCATCTGCCAGCATTTCACAGATAAATGGAACTATGTCATGACCTCTCGTGTCTGGCTTCTTTCACAGAGCGTGATATTTTCAGATGACAGAGTTTTGATCAGACTCGTGGCTCTGCAGTGACAGTCTGCATTCCTGTCGGGTCCTCCATCAGCATAACATTTCTTGGTGGGGAGCCACACAGTGTGACTTGTGGGATCTTAGTTCCCTGACCAGGGACTGAACCACCTGGCCCCTTTATTTATTTGGCTGCATTGAGTCTTAGTTGCGGCATGCTGGATCCTCGCTGTGGCACACGGGCCCCAGAGTGCCTGGGCCCCGGAGTGCACAGGCTTAGCTGCTCTATGGCACATGGAATTTTAGTTTCCTGACCAGAGATCGAACCCGCATCCCCTGAATTGCAAGGTGGATTCTTAACCACGGGACCACCAGGGAAGTCCCTCTATCTCCTTTTATATCTGAATCTGCCCACTCCTCCCTGTCCATCTCCACTCCCACCATCTGAGCTTGTGCCCTCATCTTTGCTGCTGCTGCTGCTAAATTGCTTCAGTCACGTCTGACTCTGCGCTACGGACCATAGTCCGCCAGGCTCCTCTGTTCAGGGGATTCTCCAGGCAAGAATACTGGAGTGGGTTGCCATGCGCTCCTCCAGGGGATCTTCCTGAGCCCGGGATCGGATCCGCATCTCTTACCTCTCCTGCATTGGCAGTTGGGTTCTTTACCACTAGGCCTTTGTCTTTGATCTGCATCAAATTCCAAACTTGTTTTTCTGCCTCCTGTCTTAACCCTCCAAACCTCCCTCCTCCCACACACATCTTTCCAAAACACAAACGTGACCCAATCCCCTTTCCCAATCCTTACCCAAGTAATGACTCTCAGGCACCTCTCATCAAAGTCTGGGGCGATTAATCACTACATTAAAAGACTCATGGTGTGGGGAAATGTAACTCACAGTCAGGAGGTGCTTTACCTCACTTTATCCCAGCCCACTCTTGATCCTGCCTGGGGAAAAAAAAAAAAGAATGTGATGGAGCTCAGAGCATATGGTATTTTTAGAAACGAAAGTAGGTTCTTTACTTGGGAAACATGTAAGTATTCTGAGTCCACCCATCCCTGAAAAAATCACCTTCAAACACTCCAGGCCCTGAGGATTCCAGATAGAAAGGTAAAAAGATGGTGTATTCTTAAATTAGTCATTTAATTGGAAATGGAAAAATTAGGTGTTTTTTTTCCCCCTATTTTTCGGGTGCACCACATAGCTTATGAGATTTTAGTTCTCCGACCAGGGATCGAACTCACAGCCCCTGCAATGGAAATGCACTTTCTTTCTCTGGCGGTGTCAAGCCTCCGCTGAGGCACGTGGGGTCTTCACTGTGTCACGTGGGGTCTTCTTGCTGCAGTGCATAGACTCTAGCTGCAGTGCTTGGGCTCAGTAGTTGGGGCAGGCAGGCTTAGTCGCTCTGTGGCAGGTGGGATCTTAGTTCCCCGACCAGGGATCAAACCCCAGTTCCCAGCATTGCAAGGTGGATTCTGGACCACCAGGGAAGTCCCAGGCCTGTGCTTTTCAACCACACAGCAGCTTTTAGGTGGGTCAGCAATGAAAACAAGGATTTGGCTGGGGACGCTGGGTGCGTGAGGCCAGGTGAGCAGATCCAGGCATTCAAAGGTCCCTATTGACAAATAAACATTTGCCCCATGGGACCCGACCACCCAGCATCTCCCCAACATGCACCTTTTAAGTGTTGGCAAATGAAACAGATAGAACCTTGAGCTTAAAACGGGATGCTTGCTTTTTGGCAAATCCATTGTAAGGACCATCGGTCTTCAGAGGTTGTTTTTCACTGACCCTTTGGAGTATGAGGCTGTACTTAGGTGTACCTTCAAATCATAGCTGTTTCAGAAATTCATATCAGGAGACCTTCGTTGCTGGTTACTTACACGGTACGTGGTAAGACCATTTGGGAAATTTAATAAAATTTCATAGTCAACCAAACAAATGAAAAAAGCCTTTTCAGAGGAGGAAAATGGAAATAACTTTTTAAATGCCCTTTGTCTTTTAACCATGGAGTTTTGCCTTGACTGTGGCTGCTTGCCACTGTCGTTTTTAGAGCTGAGGTCTCATGCATAAAGCCTAGAATTCTTCTGTTGAAAGGCACTTCCTTCTGCTATTTTATCACCTTCCTGGTTTTGTCTAATCTCACCCAGATTATGGTCGTATTTCTTGGCTTTTTTTAATGTGCACATTAAAATTTCAAACACAGAGTCTTTGTTCTGCAGTCTTGACTTTTTGTGCACCCTTAGACATATTTTGGGACTCTTACAAAGAAGAATGTTTTGCTTTAAATGATCTTATATCGTTAAGCCTACTTTGTCATGTTCAACTTCTCAAATTTTCATGCATTCTGATGAGGTATTCTATTTAAAGAGTATTTTGTTTTAATTAAGCCCATCTTAAGAGACATTTGGTTTTTGCCAAGAATGTGCTTTCTCCCTTACAAATCAGTTATATTTATAACATTCATAAACTAACTTACTAGCAAAGGCAAAATCTCAGCTGCACTGTGGCTGTGTCTTCTAAGTTCATGGGGGATCCAAGGAAAAAAAGAACAGGTTAAGCGAAATCAAGACAAATAAAGACACTTAAACACACGTGGACTTTATTTCCAATATTTTTTTTCCTTCTGAAATACTGGGTTTTAAAGTTGTTTTACAGACAACTTTCTCATCTCTAGAAAGAAGGCGGAGGGTAGGTTGCTATGTTTGTGAGCAAATTGTGGAGAAAACTACATTGGAAATTCCAATTCTCCCTTTCTTCTATTAGGCTGCATCTAAAAATTCAAGTTTATCTTTTCCTGAATATGACAATAAACACCCACATAATAGAGTATATAGAATATAACAGAAAAATAGAGACAGGAGAATGAAAGTCATCTATCTCTTATCAAAAGGCAACCACTGTTACTATTTTGGTCTATTTTGTTCAGAATATTTTACATGTAACTTTCTTATGTGGTTAGGATCACATCATATACAATAATTTTTTATCCTGTGTTTTTATTGTGGTAAAAATACACATAACAAAATCCGTCATTTGAACCATCCTTAAATGTACAGTTCAGTGGTGGTGAGCACCCATCACCACCTGTGTGTACCATGCATGTACGCTCAGGTCGTGTCTGACTCTTTGCCACCCCATGGACTGTAGCCTGCCAGGCTCCTCTGTTCATGGAATTTTCCAGACCAGAATACTGGAGTGGGGTGCCATTTCCTTCTCCAGGGCATCTCACCAACCCAGGAATTGAACCCGAATCTCCCGCATTGGCAGGCAGGTTCAGGAGACACCTTGTTTTCAATGATCTGGGACAGGCAAACGCAGTGTCTCTAACTAGGTGTGCCTATTATTAAATTCCACACCTCAGTGGATAGTTCTTGCTGAGGTGTGTGGAGGGAAAGGTGAAGAAGTAAAATGTGCCTCCAAGGTCACAGGCACTCAGACCTGCCTGGTGGGATGCAGACGAAAAAAATCCTCCAGCAACTGAGTTACAGCTTGTGTCTTTGCCACGGAACTTCTCACCACATCCTGATACGCCACTTCTTGCTTCCAGGGAAGAGTACCTGGGATTTAGACTGGTAAACAAGTCAACTCTTGGTTGTCATTGATGGCCAGGGACAAGGATGATGCATAAGTAAACAGGTAACTTTCAAAGTGCATTTTAGCTACTATCATTGTAATTTCTTCCCCTACCAAATTTTCTCTAAGTAGCAAAATGGGATTATTTGGAAGGTGGTTCCTTTCTTCTGGGCTTCCCTTGTGGTTCAGCTGGTAAAGAATCCGCCTGCAATGTGGGAGACCTGGATTCCATCCCTGGGTTGGGAAGATCCCCTGGAGAAGGGAAAGGCTACCCACCAGTATTCTGGCCTGGAGAATTCCATGGCCTGTATAGTGCATGGGGTGGCAAAGAGTTAGACAAAACTGAGCGACTTTCACTTTCACTTTCCTTTGTTCTATTTTTTTCTTCTTTCCTGGTCTTGTGGGGTGTGGACAATCCAAGGGCTGGATACTCATTGTCCAAGTAAGAAATAGCTACAAAGATGTTAGATGAGAATACCTCTATAGACTATAGAAGAAGTCTAAAGAAGAAATACAGATGGCCAATAGACGCACAAAAAGATGCTCAACATTGCTAATTACCAGAGAAATGCAAATTAAAACTATAATAAGGTACCACCTCGCACCGATCAGAATGACTATCATTAAAAACTCTACAACTAACAAATGCTAGAGAGGATGGGGAGAAAAGGGAACCCTCCTACACCGTTGGTGGGCACGCAAGTTGGTGCAGCCACTATGGAAAACAGTACTCAGAAAACTAAAGAGAGAATTATCATATGATCCAGCAATCCCACTCCTGGGCATATGTCTGGACAAAACTCTTAATTCAAAAAGATACTGTACCCCTCTGTTCATAGCCGCACTATTCACAATAGTCAGGATGTGGAGACAATCTAAAGGTCCCTCGACCGACGAATGGACAGAGAAGACATGGTGCGCGTATCAGCAGAATACACTACTCAGCCACGAAAAGAACGACATACTGCCACCGGCAGCCACGTGGGTGCAATTAAGGATGATCATACTAAGTGAAGTAGGTCGGAAAGAGAAAGACAAATAACATATGACATCACTTATATGCGGAATCTACAATATAACACGGATGAACCTGTCTACAAAACAGACTCACAGACACAGAGAATGGACTTCCGGTTGTCAAGGGGGCGGGGCTGGGGGCGGACGGAGTGCAAGGCTGGGGCTAGCGGGTGTACGCTATTGTCTATAGAATGGATGCACGACAAGGTCCTACTGTATGGCACGAGGAACTATTCCATCTCCTGTGATAAACCATAACGGAAAAGAATATTTGAAAAAGGAATGCATGTATCTGTATAACTGAATTAATTTGCTCTACAGCAGAAATCAACGCAATACTGTAAACCAACTATACTTCAATAGAAAAACATTGTTTACCGTTAGATGATGCACTAGAAATTAATAGGCGTCCCACGCGCTGTTTTTGGAAAACCAAAGTTCAACCTGATTTCATGGGACGGGCCCTCTACCTTAGACCCCGGGCTCTGAGATTTCCCGACAGAAGGCAACTTTATGCTGTTTTATCCTCAGGATCAACTATCAGTCCGCTCCACGTCCAGTGCCCAGCTCAGTGGGCAGCTCCCCCTGGTTTCTGGTTGTGGGAGATTCAGGTGAGGGCCGGGGAGAAACCATCTTTGCTTCACCATCCCCCATCTCTTTTCACATTCTGGTTATTAATAATTAATTCTCCCCGTTAATTCTCAGTGCTCTGTTCTTTTGGGCCAGGCCAAAGCACACTTTGCTTTTCCTATTTCCTTTCACTCTAATCATGAAATCCCTCCAGGCTGAAGCTTCTTCTCAGAAACCTGGCAATTAGAAGAGGCAGCGGGTCTCTCGCCAACACTTCATTTGGAGCCGCGTCATCAATAATTAACCCCAAGTTACGCTCAGCACACAAATGCACAGCACACAAATGCACCGGGTGAGATTGGCGAGGGCGCGGGCGCCTTCTCTCCTGGGTTTTTACCCGCGTTTGCGAAATCCAGGAAACGGACGAAGCCCGTTCCATTAGCAGGAGTGAGCCGTCCGCTCTGGAACACTTAGGAAACCGCAGCCCAGACGCCTCTCTCCTGCACTTCAACTTGAGAGTTGTTCGTCCAGCTGTTGTCTAAGGCCCAGGACAGCGCCTTCTCCCACCGGCATCTCACAGGGCCGCCCAGGCTGCAGCTGTCCTGCGCACATTTGTATTTTGACTTGCTGCCTACTGAGTCGCATCCCTGGGGATGATGGTGGAGGGTGAAGGGTGGATTCCGAAGGAGCTGTGGTCACCTTGACCCAAATCCAGTCCGTGGCTAAAACAGTCACTGTGAAAGGGATCTAGATGGGTTGGTGGGCTTCTTTTTTTTTTTTTTTCCCTTCCTTCCTTCCTTCCTCCCCTTCCTTCCAGGGAGGGGGCTGGGGAACTAGTGTTTAATGAGGACAGAGTTTCAGTTTGGGGAGATGACAAAATTCTGGAGGTGGATGGTGGTGGTGGTGGTGGTTGCATGACAACGTGAATGTACTTCCTTCCCCTGAACCAGATACTTTGCGATGGCTAACCTGGTACATTGTATGTTGTGCAGATTTTCCCACAAAAATGTATACAACTTTCTTAAAAAAACAAATCTTTTTTTTTTTTAATACTTGTAAAAACACTGATTTTATTATTCAGAAAAAAAAAAACAAAAGGAAAAGACAGAAACAAAATCCTGGTCATTTGCAGTATCTATCAGCTTTCAATTTGGCTCTCCTGTCCAGAAGTGTTTCATGCAAGAATCCATGTTTCCAGGCCTTTTTCAGAATTTTACTGTCTTCTTTACTTATATTAAGCTTGTGGTCCTGGAAGCTCTGGAATTTTTTTAGGTAATTGATTTCACACCCCACTCCAGTACTCTTGCCTGGAAAATCCCATGGCTGGAAGAGCCTGGTAGGCTGCAGTCCATGGGGTCGCTAAGAGTCGGACACGACTGAGCGACTTCACTTTGACTTTTCACTTTCATGCATTGGAGAAGGAAATGGCAACCCACTCCAGTGTTCTTGCCTGGAGAATCCCAGGGACAGGGGAGCCTGGTGGGCTGCCGTCTATGGGGTCACACAGAGTCAGACACGACTGAAGTGACTTAGCAGCAGCAGCAGCAGCAGATTTCACACTGACATTTCCTTTGTCTTCTTCTGGAATATCATCTTTTTTCTTGGTTTCTCTTTTGGCACAGGATCTGATCTTTACCATTTCTTCTTCTCCTGCCATTTTACTTTTTGCTTCTATATCACCTGCTTCATTGCATCTAATAAAACAGCCATTGGAGGCCAGTAAAGCCATTTTCCCATCTTGAAAGATGGGTTCTCACTGCTCTCTAGGTCCAATTGCATCTGAACGCCCAACAAGAAGTCCATCTGAATTTATACCTAGGTATTTTCCATAGCCAGATTTCAGGGCAATTCTGGAATCAGACTGTTTGACAGCTGTAAACTGCTCTGGAGGACTAGGGCCTCATCAGCTTCTTTATGTGAAGCTCCCAGTGTAAAAAGTCCATTGTCAAGTGGACTTGACATACTTCTGAACTTGCACTTTAAAATGGTTCGTTGGGCACTCTATTGGGGACTTCATGTTGGGATGGAAAAAGGCCTGGGATTGGGAGACGTGCCCGCTCCACTGGTGCATATGTTTTTGGGGATCTCGGGCTCCGTCTCCACTTTCCTGCCTCCCTCCCCCATTCCTGCTCCGGTTCACGTGTTTGGCCACAAGCATGGCCGAATACTCCTATGTGAAGTCCACCAAACTCGTGCCCAAGGGAACCTTTATCCATTTAGGTTCCTTTATCCATTTCAGTTGCTATGGTTCCTGAAATCTCACCAAAGTTTTTTACTGTCCCCCACATTCCAACAATTCTTCATCCACTTCTCTTTTTCTCTTCTCTTTGCTCTTTTTCTTCTTGCTCTTGGCCTTGGTTCCCTTAGGCACGAGTTTGGTGGACTTCACATAGGAGTATTCGGCCATGGTCATGGCCAAACACGTGAACCAGAGCAGGAATGGGCGAGGGAGGCATGAGAGTGGAGATGGAGCCTGAGCTCCCCGAAAACGTACGCACCAGTGGAGCGGGCATGTCTCCACCAAATCCCAGGCCTTTTTTCATTCCAACATGAAGTCCCAAATAGAGTGCCCAACGAACCATTTTAAAGTGCAAGTTCAGAAGCATTTAGCACATTTGTGATGTTGTGAGACCACCGCCTCTAACCCGCTCCTACACACTTTCCTCACCCTCGAAGGGAAACTCACACCCAGGAAGCAGGCAGTCCTCATCCACCATGCCCCCACCTCCGGCAACCTCCTCCTGGCTTTCTGTGTCTGTGTATTGACTTTCTCGAGGTATTTCATGTACATGGACTCCTGCAGCATGCGGTCTTTTGCGTCTGTCTTCTTCCGCAGGACGTCATGTTTTCGGGGTCCATCCACATTGTAGCGTGTGTCATTGCTTTATACAGCTGAGCAATGATTCATCGTTTACTCATCCTCCATTGATGGCTGATGGATACTTGGGAGTTTCCACCTTTAGCCATCGTTGTGTGTGTGTGTGTGTTTTTAATTACCATTTGATCATTTATTTTAGGAAATTTCTTTCTTTGTTTATTTCACTTTATTTTTGGCCGTGCCTCACGGCATGTGGCATCTTAGTTCCCCGACCAGGGGTGGAACCTGTGCCCCCTGAGCTGGAAGCGTGGAGCCTTGACCAGTAGAGACCAGGGAAGTCTTAAAGTTTGTTTCATTTTTAAGTTAATTTTTACTGGAGTGTAGTTGCTTTACGATGTTGTATTAGTTTCTGCTGTGCACCAAAGTGAATCACCTATATGTATACATACGTGTACATGTTAAGTCGCTTCAGTCGTGTCCGACTCTTTGCGACCCCATGGACACAAACCTGCCAGGCTCCTCTGTCCATGGGATTCTCCAGGCAAGAATACTGGAGTGGGTTGCCATTTCCTCCTCCAGAGGCTCTTCCTGACCCAGGGATCGAACCTGAGTCTCTGATGTCTCCTGCACTGGCAGGTTCTTTACCAATAGTGCCACCTGGATGCCCATGTATTCGTGTCCCCTCTTTTTTGGATTTCCTTCCCACTTAGGTCCCACGGAGCACGGAGCAGAGCGCGCTCTCACTGGCTCTCTGTTCTCACTGGCTTTCGGTTTCACCTCTGGCTGTTGTGCATCTGGCTGCTGTGACCGCCTGTGGGCCGGGATTTCCTTGGGCACCTCTGCCGGGATGGTTCAGATGCCCCTTGGCTTTCAGTTTCTTTCTCTCCCCATCAGGAAGGCTGGCAGCTGCCCTTCCTCACCTGTGGCCAGGTTGGTCCTGCTGGGGCCTCCTGCAGCTTCTCTTGGAGAACCTGCCGGGTGACATGTCTCAGTGGGTCACAGCCATCAGAGGCCACCTAGCAATTAGGCAGCCATCTCGTCATGCTCCCTGGGGAGGGTGCCCAGAGACGTGGGCAGGTAGTTCTGTCTGTCATCGGTTTTCTAGAAGCGCCACCGGAGGGGAGCTCATGGCCTTGAAGGGGCAGGTGTTGGAGAATCCAACTCCTTGAGTCACCTCTCAGCTAACCCTCCTTTTCCAGTCCCTGGATATCCTGTCCTACTTCAACTGGAGTGTGACCAGGGCGTGTGACAGGTGGGGACACCGACATGGGAGGGGAGGACAGTGCCAGTGAACTGTGCGCCGGTGCGGTTCACCAGGCGACCCGCCAACATCAGGGCTGTCCTGGGGAGTCGGCTGCTTCCTGATTGTGGATCCAGCAAACACGCGTGATGGGCTTTTAGGATGTGACCGCATAGAGTCATCAGCCGTGGGGCTGCTTCGTCTTTGTTTCCCAAACCCTTTTAATTTATTATATTAAGGTGAAATTCAGCACACATAAAATCAACCATTTTATTTTCATCTCTGTGTGTGTGTGTTTAGTTATTAAGTCGTGCCTGACTTTCTACAACCCCACGGACTGTAGCCCGCCAGGCTCCTCCATTCCATGGGGTTTCCAAGGCAAAAATACTGGAGTGGGTTTCCAGTTATTTCTCCAGGGGATCTTCCTGAGCCAGGGGTCGAACCTGAGTCTCCTGCATTGGCAGGTGAATCCGTCACCACTGAGCCACCTGGGAAGTCCCTATATATTTAAATTTTTATTTTATGTTTGAGTGTAGTTGACTTACAACATTGTGTTAGTTTCAGGTGTACAGCACAGCGGTCAGTTATATATGTACATATCAGTTCAGTTCAGGTCAGTTGCCCGGTCGTGCCCGACTCTGCGACCCCGTGGACTGCAGCACGCCAGGCCTCCCTGTCCTTCACCAACTCCTGGAGCTTGCTCAAACTCATGTCCATCGCGCTGGTGATGTCACGCAACCATCTCATCCTCTGTTGTCCCCTTCTCCTCCCGCCTTCAATCTTTCCCAGCATCAGGGTCTTTTCCAATGAGTAAGTTCTTCATATCAGGTGGCCAAAGTATTGGAGTTTCAGCTTCAGCAGCAATCCTTCCAGTGAATATTCAGGACTTCCTTTAGGATTGACTGCTTTAATCTCCTTGCAGTCCAAGGGAGTCTCAGGAGTCTTCCCCAACACCACAGTTCAAAAGCATCAATTCTTCAGCACTCAGCTTTCTTTATAGTCCAACTCTCACATCCATACATGGCTACTGGAAAAACCATAGCTTTGACTAGACCTTTGTTGGCAAAGTAGTGTCTCTGCTTTTTAATATGCTGTCTAGGTTATATATATATGGTATGTACATATAGCTACTCTCTTTCAGATTCTTTCCCATATAGGTTGTAACAGAGTACTGAGTAGCGGTCCCTGTGCTACACAGTTGGTCCTTGTTTATTACCTAAAAATAAACCATTTAATTAAACTAATTAATTAATTATCCTACTTATTTTTAGAGCTGGATGATTTATTTAATTGAAGTATAATTGCTTACAGTGTTGTGTTAGTTTCTGCTATGTAATGACGTGAATCAGCTATACATATACACACATCCCCTCACTCCTGAGCTTCCCTCCCAGTCCTCTAGATCGTCACGGAGCACCGAGCTGAGCTCCCTGTGCTACACTGTAGCTTCCCATTAGCTATCTATTTTTCTTTTTAAAAATTTTAAAATTTTGCCTGGACCTTGAAACATGTGGGATCTTCGTTTCCCGACCAGGGAGCGACCCTGCACCCCAGGGCACTGGAGTCCTAACCACTGGGCCGCCAGGAAGTCCCCACCTTGGCCATTCTAAAGTGCACAATTCAGCAGCATTCAGCGCCTTCACAATGTCGTGCCTCCACCCCCTCCGTCTGGTTCCAAAGTACATGCCTCCCCTTCAAGGAGCCCTCATACCCCCTGAGTACTTACTCCCCAACCCGAACCCTCTGGCCAGTCATTTGAAAGTTCAGCCCTACACGTGAAGCCGGGCCTCTTGATGGATGTCCATGGCACGTGGTAGGAACTTAAAGAAGGAAGGGTGCAGATGAGGACATCTGTCACGTCCAGGCAGAAGGCTAGACACTCCCCAATGTGTGCTATTCCAGGGGTAACTGGAATGTTTGCCTTTTTCTATGTTTCAGAGGTTGGATCGTGTCTTAAAAGAGTCAGGGCAGTGGAGGCAAGATGATTGGCAGGGCCTCCACTTTCTACTTGGGTGGTGTCGGGCACAGAGTTTATTTCTTTACACATTTTTATTTTATTTTTCTTCCCTTTTTTATTGGATGCACCGCACAGCACGCAGGATCTCAGTTCCCTGACCAGGGATGGAACACCTGTCCTTGCCGTGGAAGCACAGTCTTAACCACTGAACCACCAGGGAAGTCCCATCCACAGCTGTAATTTATGTCCCTGGGACTCAGCTTCCTGGCCTCTGGAGGGGCCTAACAATACCTCTCTGGAGGGCAGCTAGGAGGGGGCTTCGTACAGAGGTTGGCACACAGCAGGTGCTTAGAAATTGTTATCAGAATATTGTGCTTATTCCACGATGGACATGGGAGGATGTTGGGGATGTTGCAGAGACTGACTGTGCTGTTGTCAGCGGGGCTTCGGGGGACAGCCACGTACCACTACTGCCTGTTCTAGTCCTGAAAGGGAAAGTGATAGTCGCTCAGTCGAGTCCAACTCTTTACTACTCCATGGACTGGAGCCCGTCGGGCTCCTCTGTCCATGGCATTCTCCAGGCAAGAATATCGGAGTGGGTTGCCATTCTCTTCTCCAGGGGATGTTTGCGACCCAGGGATACAACCCGGGTCTCCTGCATTGCAGGCAGATTCTTTACCATCTGAGCCACCAGGGAAGTCTAGAGAATTAAAAGGAGGTGGAAAGGTGAAGACCAGGGCAGAGACCTAGGAGGAACTTGCCTCCACTCAGGAGAAGGTGAGACAACTTGAAAACCTTTGAAGAAATGAGGACAGTGTCACACCCTGACTCACCTGTGCCGGTGGGTGTCTCCCTGGGATCGTCCGGGAGCCGCCTCCTCCTCTCCTTTGAACTCGGAAGCTGTGGAGGAGGGTTCCAAAGGCTGTGACTAAGCTCCCAGCCAGCTGACCCTCGCGGCCTTCTGCTGAGCAAGCAGGCGCCGGGCGAGCGCGCCCCGGGCAGCGCATTCATGTGGCTGAGCAAGAATGTGATTTTTGTTTGCCATGTTTCCAACTCTTCTTTGCACACAGAAAAATGCTGCGTGCTTGAGGGTGTGCCCCATTTTTTCTGGCATAGAAGACACTTCTTTAATTCCCAAATAGGATCTGGGATCCACTCTCCTGGTGAGGAAGTCACACTGATTGGCCGGGGACCCCCTCCCCACCATTCCCCCAACCCCTAAGGCATCTTTAGCAAGATGCTACTTATTCTAGATCATCAGAAAGGCAGAATCTGACCGTATTTGTTTCCTAGTGACAAACGATCACCAACTGGGTGCTTAAAATCAACAGAAATGTGGGGCTTCCCTGGTGGTTAAGACTTCCCACTTCCAATGCACGGGATGTGGGTTCAATCCCTGGTTGGGGAAATAAGATCCAGCATGCCACTCATCTCAACCAAAAATTTTTTAAAAACTAAACAAACAGAAATGAATTCTCTTTCAGTCATGGAGGCCAGATGTCTGAAGTCAAGGTGTCAGTAGGGCCGACTGGAGCCCCTCTCCTGGCTGTGGGTGGTCCCCAGCAGTCCCTGGTTTTCCTTAGATGCTAGCTGCTTCCCTCCAGGCTTCGCCTCTGTCATGCGGCCATCTCCCCCGCGTGCATCCTCTCCTTATATAAGGACACCAGTCCCTGGATTTACGGCCCACCCTAATCCAGTATGGCTTCCTCTTAACTGACTACATCTGGACAGACCCTACTTCCAAATATGGTCATATTCTGAGGTCCCGGGTGGATGTGAATTTTGGGAGGGGGGACACGATTCAGCTCGGTACATGAACAAAAACTATAAATGGCAGCAAGGATCTTCAAATTCCAAACACACAAACCTGATACACAGAAAGCCAGACTACCTCCTTTTAAGTACAACCACATTTCATCAGTTTTCTTTTTGTCTGTTTTGTTTTTTTAGGTTAAACTTCTGGGGCTCCTTCACGCCCCAGGCAACACCACCCGGCCCCAGGTAACTGCCGAGCAGCTGGGGCCTTTGGGGAGCAATTAGAGGTACCAGGGGTTCTCTGGGGGCAGTGCTCTGAGGGAACCTGCACGTGTTGGGTGCCAGTATACAGAAATACAGCTAGTTTTTATACGTGGCTGTTGCATCCTGTGACCTTACTGAAGTCACTTCTAAGTCCCAGGGGACTTTTTAAACGGATCCCTTGGAAGTTTCTGTGTAGACAAGCACATCATCTGTAAATAGGAGCTTTTGTGTTTTCCTTTGGCATCTGTGTGCCTTTTCTTGCATTTCTTGCAAGTTCGTTCTGGCTCGAACTTCTAGGACTCTGAGGAGCGGTGGTGCTGAGAGTGAAATCCTGGCTTCGTTCCCAATCTCAGGGGAAAATCTGTCAGTCTTTCAAAAATAAGTACGATGGTAGCTGTAGGCTTTTTGTAGATGTGGAGGGGCAGCTGTGCTGCGTGGCACATGCAGACCAGGGACCAGTGTCCCCTGCAGCGGGAGTGCTGAGTCTTAACTCTACCTCCAGGGAAGTCCCCCCAGTTCTTTACACGACTGAGGAGGTATCACGTGTGGGACAATCCACAAGCAGAGGGCGTGTGGCATGGCAAGGTGTGTTCCGGAGAACAGACTTGGAAGCAGAGCAGCTAGAAGGTGGCGGTGAAGGCGGGGAGCCCTTACTGAGATCCACCCTTGCCTCCCAATCCTGTCACCTACGTCCTGGTGGGCTCGTGGAAGAGGGAGCAGAGAAGCTTTCTGTGGGTGACAGGAGGAGCATCGATTGAGTGCTTACTGTGTGCCACGCACTCGTGGCGTATGATAGATCTAGCTCTAGTTCTCAGAATAGCTGTATGGGGCAGAGTCATTGTCAGTTCCATTTCAGCCGCAGAAACTAGGGTGATAGGAGAGGTGAAGTCATTTGCCCGAGGTCGCACAGCCAAGAACTCAAAGTGCCCGGGCCGTCTGACTTTAGAGCCTGAAATATCCACTTAGCAGAGGTGACGTGCTGTGATGCCTCGTGGCTGGGACCTAATGACCTTACTGGGCAAAGTCAGTGAATGACGGGAACTTGTGGCTGGCTTTCGCCATCCGACAAGTCGAACTGCAGACTCACACTTGCTTGGGCACAATGAGGCTCTCTGGGTCATAGAATACTCTGTCAGGGGTGTTGTTCTGCCACTCGATTGCTGGCTAAGAGCGGTTTCTATTCAGAGGACAGGGACCACAGATGTCCTGATGTTTGTCATTTTCACATTTTTTTTCCTTTTTAGTTGCCTGTCCGACAGTTCACTCTGCACCCGGGGATGGGTTTTCCTAATGAGTTTAAGCTGCACACAGCAGACTCTGACCAGCTTCTGAAGGGGACCTTTTTTTAAATGAGAAAAAAAATAATTTTTGTTTTTAGTAGGCCAGGGATGTCCTATAAAAATGAAGAGGGAGATAAAAATAAGACAGCTTTTTATTACTACAGAAGACACTTTGTGTTTGAGAACTCAGTTTCCACGTTGCCTCAAGTGGGTATGTGAAATGCCTTTCTTCCAAAGAAATAGCTCAAAATGGTAGCCAAGTTATTCCCACCCCCCCACCCCCCCTCCCCCGCCGCCCAAGTTTACCATTACTGAGAAATCTGGCCCGCCTTTGTTCTTGCAAAAATGCAAGTGACTAATCAATCCGAAAGGAATTAAGCTGTCCTTGGTAACGTGAAGCCACGGAACTCAAGTCAGTTGTGTGGATTCCAAGGGGGAAGAGAACACGATCCAGGTAGACTGCCCTGAATGATTGGAAAGGGAGATGGACTCTGTGAAGGAAGTGATGTCTGGGTCTTTGAAAATTTAATGAGGATGTGACTTGACACTTGGACCCCTGTTGTTCGCCTGGGCAGAGTGGAGAACGCTAGTCTGCACAAAATCATCTCCACTCCAATGAGACATTTTCTTTCCTAGATGAAATTAGATTTCTGAAAGCACTGTTTTCCTTTCGTGACTGTGATCTGGCAGTGAGCGGGCCACTGTGTGTGCCTTCCCCAGGCTGGACCAGATCCCTGAGCAGATGTGAGGGATTAGCTGGGGTTTCCATCTGCTGACGGTCACTGCTGTCTCTGAATCTCCTGACTGGTTATCAGAGGACACGGGAACTGCTTTGTGCAGGCGGCGTGGGCTGCCTCTTTCTGGCTGAGGGTGAAGAAACTGGCCTTGGCAGAGTTTGGGCTATTGTGATGTCAGTGCTGCGCGAGGACCCTTCTGTCCAACTGCATAGACTTTCTCTTGGAGGACTGAGATGAATACAAAGGAGAAGTCCTCTGACCTTTCTGGAATGTGTGCACATTTTTTTGATTTCTTAAGCTCTTTCTGCAATGGGCAAAGGCTGATAAATGGGTTTCAACATGTTTTCAAGATGTCTCCCACTTCTGATTCATGGTCGTCCAGCAGCAAAACCAGATACGTCCAATTCAAGCAAATACTGTTGCTTTTTCCCCTTCTTTGATACGGCCAGGCCCTGCAGTGGCTCACAGAGACAATAAATACAGACTACAGTCTTGGTCTGAAGGAGTTTCAGGCTGCAAAGCCAGTAGACAGGAAAACAGTAAGAGAAAGTCTAAATAGAGTTGTTGTTGTTCAGTCGCTCAGTTGTGTCCCACTCTTTGCAACCCCATGGACTGCAGCATGCCAGGCTTCCTTGTCCTTCACTCTCTCCCGGAGTTTGCTCAGACTTATGTTCATTGAGATGATGATGCCATAAATAGAGCAGGACATCAAATTTTCAATTAAATAATTATTTGAGTAATTATTTGCTTAATGGCTACATTCCTCCTAGGTCAGAAGGCCCTTGAAGGCAGGAAAGAAATCTATCCTTTTCATCATCCTATTCCCAGCACCTGGGCAGTGCTTGAAACAAATCAAGTCCCTAAATATGTATTGTCTGATGGAATGAGATTGCAACAAGGTTTTGGGTTTAACACTTGCTACTTTGGAGTGGTGTCTGCTACATGAATTGTTTTCCTTACAGGTTGACTTATAAAGCTTTCAACATCTAAGTAACATAAATGGGCATAAAGTGAGTGCCTATCTCAGTGGATAACTAGGATACTTAATTTTCCTTTGTAGGAGCAATCTGCCTGTGAGCAGATTAAAAAGTCTACTACCTTGGTGGGAGGGGCTTCCCCAGTGGCTCAGTGGTAAAAAATCCACCTGCAATACAGGAGACATAGGAGAAGCGGGTTAGATCCCTGGGTCAGGAAGACCCCTTGGAGGAGGAAATGGCAACCCGCTCCAGTATTCTTGCCTGGAGAATCCTATGGACAGCGGAGCCTAGCAGGCTACAGTCCACACTGCACAAAGAGTCGGACAAAGAGTCGGACACAACTTAGTGACTGAGTATAGCACAGCACATCTTGGTGGGATTTAAGAGACACTGGAAGGCAGCTCCTTTTAAAAAAAAAAAAATTCTAATTTTTCAATTAGATATTCATTCCTTTGCACACTGCAGGTTTTTAAGTCTTCCAATTACACCATTCAAGTGCAGAAATAAAGGTGTACACCTTAAGCCTTTATTCTCCCAACACTTTTTGCAGGCTTTGTGGAAATGGAGGCCCTGGCTAAGCTGTGGGGATAATATTGATCTAACTCTCTGCTTAAAAATAACGGGGCTATGGTTGATTCTGATGGAAATGAGCTTAGGTGGTGATTGGAAAAGCAATTTTCAGACTCAAACTTGGGAGAAGCATCTACAGATCACACTCTAAGAAACCTAAAGAATTCGGAACTGACATTGAAAAGTATTTAAAATTGATAATATCATTGAGTTCAAAGCTGCACATGTCACATTATCAAGTTCAAAGTATACTGTCATTCTTTCTCAGTAACTACGCTGTTATCTCCAAGATAACCAAGGCTACAGGAACAAGATCAGGAAGCCAAGTCTGAGGGCTGAGACCTGATACCCAGACCCCTTTTCTGCTGTGCCCTTGTCACGTAAGCAGCCACACATCTTATCTGCACCCAGAAGTATGTGGGGAGCCTTGAGCAGCACACTCTTGAGATTATTAGGAGATTGAATTCTTTGGAATCATCCAACAACCTCGAACAAAGAAAGTGAAAATGGCCCGTTTTGATAAATGACAGCAGAAAGTTCCTTCAAATCAATGGGCCATCTGTAGATATAAAACAGTTGCTGGTAAACTGTATTAGAGATGAATTATCTCCTCCATTACAATGTTTCCTTTTCTTTAACGCAATTTAGTCCAAGCAAATTGAACAGAAAAGCTTGGGAGGGGTCACATTCAATGGTGGTGGTGGTGTGGGGGAAGCAGAGAACTTACTGGAAACAAGATATGAAATGGGAAAGGAGGTCCGGAGCAGGGGCCAGCGGAGGCCTGCTGCCCAGGAGGCCTGTGCCGAGGACCCTGGCTGTGCCCACGGGAAATTGAATTCAGAGCTCCCTCTGAATCGTAAATCCAGGGCAGCTGGCAGCTTGCCCAGGGCGGCTGGCGCGAAAGGGCAGGAGCGTCTGCGTCTGGCCGACCCCTCTGAGGGTGGGCCCCAGGTGTGCCGGCTGGGGATTCGGTTCCAGCCTTAAGATAACGTTCATCCACAAGCTTTACACTTTATTAATGTCAAAGCGCACTCATCGCCAGGAAAGGAGAGCCTCCATGACACCCCAGAAAGGGTTGAAAAGCTGGAATGACTCTGAAATGCCTCCGGACCAAGGAGGAAGGCTTGACTTTTAAATATGTTTCTTGAGCTTTTTCGCTGAGCACACGTGCGAGGAGGACCCCCCCGGACCACCCCCCCAAGCCCCTAGTCGCCGGGTTTTGTGCTCCGGACCCCACGTCGGTCCACAGGCTGCTGGAAAGCGGGGGCTGAGCGAGGCGCGACGCCTCACTCCCCGGCCCCTGCCCGCGAGGGCCCAGTCTCAGACGCGCGGGGGTCTCCGGGCGGGGCCGCGCGCGCTCCCGAGGGGGGCCGGCGGGGCCCCGCCCACCGCGCCCGGGGCGGGGCCTGCGCGCCACGTGACGGCGGCGCGGCGCGCTGAGCGCCCCGCCCCGCGGGAGGAGGCCCGGGCCGCGACCCGGCCCGCGCGCTGCTGGAGCCGCCCGGCCGCCCGCGCGCTCCGCACCCGCGGCCCCTCGCCCGCCGGCTCCGGGCTCGCCGGCTGCGGCAGCCGCCTCAAGATGGACGAAGACGGCGGCGGCGGCGAGGGCGGCGGCGGTGAGTGTCGGAGGTGTGGCCGGCCCGCCCGGCGGCCTGGGGCGGCGGGGGGGGGGGCGGACGGTGGTGGGTCGCGGACGCGCCGGACCGCCGGGGAGCGGGGACGACCGCTCCCGGCTCGGGGGGCTGGGGGTCCGGGTCCGCCCGAGGAGACCGCATCTGGGTAACAGCGCTGCCGGCTGGCGACCGCCGAGGCCCGCGGCGCGCCGGGCCCCGGAGCCCGAGGCGGGGGTGCTGGGGACTCCGAGGCGGGGGCCGGCGGGGTCGACGCGCGGGCCGGGCGAGCGTCCGGAACGGCCGGGGTCGCCAGGAGGCTCGGGCCGGGACTCGGCGGTCGCTTTCCCCGGGGCGGGGGACCTTGGGGGCGACCTTCCCCGCCTCCTGTCGCCAAGGGCGTCCACGCCCTCGGAGCCCAACCGCCGGTGACCACCCTCCTGGCGTCTTCCCCAGGTGGTGCGGATTGCCAGGGGGGACCCCGGGAAACCGGGAGGGCAAAGTTTGGAATTGGGGATACCCCGGGTCCAGGAAGGGCGGCCGCGGAGAGAAGGTTGAGCATCGTGACAGTTTTCTTGGCTTTAGGTCCAAGTGGTCACGGGGGTCGTTTAAGTGAGGAGGGGGCAGCGAGGGCACACGCGTGTTAGAAAGTAAGGGAACGTGACGGAGTCAGCGGAAAACAATAAGTAAAAAGTCAGAGGAGACGAGGGTCGGAGTCGGGAACTGCTGCCCGCCCGCAGGTGGGACCAGAGAGAACCAGGCTGCCCGTCCGACGCTCAGTCACCTCTTGCTGGAAGATTCGCTTTGACTGTAAATTGTTTAGTGGAATACAGATTCCTGTCGTGTCATGCTGCGAATTACGCCTTTCAAACCGAATAAGGCGTCTGCATAATGTCTATGGATGGAGTGAGTCGTTGGCTTGGGACACAAAGGGTTAATACCACTGTTTTTTACAGGAACACTGGAAGTGAAGGATCTCTCTGTGTGTGTTTTTGCTAAAGATCTCCTAAATGCTGACAGACGGAATCATCAGAATCTCTTGTAATAAGGGAGCGTTTGGGGAAAAGAAAAAAAAAATCTTAATTACAGGCTGCCGGAGCAGCTGCCTGTAAGAATCAGCAGCATTGAACGCTTCGGGATGAAGTAGTTAATCAAGGTGCTTTCTAGAATTTAAGTGATGCTCCAGGGGGAGATGTTTGCCTCGCAGTAAGCCGGCGGGGCTGGGAGGGTGGGAAGTTGGCCCGAGCCCTGGCATTTGCGGAGTTCACTTCTCCTGGTTGAAGCTGGGGGTAGCACTGTGGCCCCGAGTGGCTGTGTTGTTTATGATGGAAAGTTCTGTGGGAAGAAGGAGCCCAGGTGCACACCCTCCTCCAGCCAGACTGCCGTCTGAAGCGTCCAAGAGATGGATTCTCCCTGGACGCCCTGCTTCCTGCCTGTCACAGCTGGGGTAACGGTACAGGCAGACAAGCAGCTCCTCCTTAGAAAATGAAGACTGAACCACTATAATACTTAAATGTTTAACATTCGCGTCCAGGAAGCATGCTGGCTTGGCAATTTCATTCGAAGGTGTTTCGGATTCTGTGAATTAAGAAATGAAAACTTGAAAGTCAGAGCAGGTATACATGTTTGTAAAAACGGAAGCCAGTATAGATCTTGAGGACTAGAGCAAAGGATAGTATTACATCTCAAAAGTCTCAAAACTTTGGGCTATTAACATAGCTCTTTCTGGGGATACAGTCTTGAGATGTCAGAAAAATATCTCACACAGGAGGCTTGCATTAACACTATTCATAATACAGAATTGGAAATTGCGGTGCCTAATAGATTGGTGAAGTAAATTATGGGACATTTTTGGATGAAATATTTCACCAGCATAAAAAATAAGCAGTCTTATGTATTATGGTCTAAACTATGTAAAAACTGATATACAGATGTTTTATTTTTCCAGTTTTTATTCTCCAAGTTTATGGAATGGTATATATTACTTTCAAATTTGGGGAAAAACTTATTAAAAATTTACCCTGCAGTGGGAAAAGGGCTATGATTGTTTTTAATGTATGTGTTTTTTAATTCACTTCACTGGAACAGTCAACAGTGAACAGATACTTATTATCTGCTAAATGTCCCTGTGGCATTAACGGGTATTGATACAGTTTATAAAATCTTTCTTCCTTGCTTTATGAAAGGCACTTGTAAAATATGTTTGGCAGTCTTAGAATGAATATGTTTTTGAGTAAGCGGAAATCTTCTAAGAGTTTTGAAAGAAGAGTCATTATACAGTGATTATTATATAAATTTGGTATGCTTATATTTAATTGTATTGATGGGGGTTTTGAAGTTAACATACCTCTTTACAGTTCGCTAGTTTTTATCACCATATAGATTTCTAAAAAATAATTGCTTCACTTTAAAATTCTTGTTTTTAAAACTGAAGTTCAGCTCTTTGAAAGAGAATAATTTGGAGTGCCAGTCATTTGCAAACGTAAGGTTTTTTTTGGCATATTTTTAAGAGTGTAGTACAGAACTTTGAACTGTATATGGGGAAGTCAGTTTCAGCTTGTTTACCAGAGAGGGTAAATAATCTATTCAAACAGTAGTCATGCCAGGGGCAAAAGGATTTAGAATATCTTCTTTGCTAATATCTTGGTCGGGTTAGGAGACTTCACAGGAGACTCCTGCTTGCTGCTTGGATCATTGAAGTTTTCCTCCAGGGCATTATTTGTTCTTTAAATGTAGGATAAAGAGAGGATGTGGTAGGAATGGCTGGAAGGCCTTTCTCAGGAGGAACCTGTAGTGGGTACTGGGAGACTAGAGCACATTGTAGTTTATAACCGAGCGTTGAGTGCAGTTAAGGTATTTTTGATTCCTTCGGGGGCCCTGTTGCCTTTCAGTTCTCAACCAGTTCTTGAGACGCGTCTGTATTTGGAAGGTGCCTGGCTCGTCTGGCTGGTTGCCACCGTCCTAAGGCTCAGTTTGGGAACCCGTCTGATTGAACTTCCTGCGTGGACCATCTGTGGCAGATGAAGTGAATAACTTTCCTGGGCTTGCCCCTCCCTCTTCCAGCCCCCCACGCCCACCCTGCACCGAAGCCCGTGTACATGCGAGTGAAATCTGCGCTTTAGGTGAACAGCTGCTCCACCTCCTTCAATAAAACTCATATAAATTAAGACCAGGTTGAGATCCTGGATTCCGCCTGTCAGACGAGCGATAACCCCCACACCTGAAACCATCTGTGGGCCAGAGTATCCATCAGTTACCGCTCTTAAGGGGGCAGCGCCGGCCACGGTTTGGTGGGTGTGGATGCCTCGCTTGCCCTGCGCCCGCCGCGGGGCTCACCTCGGGCGCAGTTTGGCCGATGGGAGGCGCCGTTGGGTGACCGGATGGCAGGCGCTCAGGGAGGCGCCAGGTTATCATCCGCCCGCTCCTTCTGCCTCCAGCAGTGTGTGTGTCTAGCGGCTGATCTGCTTTTGGCTCCAGCTCCTGCCTGTTGACCCAGCCCCTGAGCTTTGGAAAGCCATCCTTCCTCTGACCCTCCAGTGTAGAGATGGTGGCCGCTTGTTTCTCTTGCTATCTCTGCATCGTCTCACTATTTCTTGTATGATCCTTGGCTTTTCTGTCACATGTGTAACCACCCCCCTGTTTTAAATTCCCTCTCCTTCAGGTCCTCAGAGGTTTTCTCTGGGTGGGCCCAAAAGAGACACAGCAGCTTGGCACTGTGGTGAAGAACCTGCCCGCCAGTACAGGAGATGCGGGTTCAATCCCCGGGTCGGGAAAACCCCCTGGAGGAGGAAATGGCAACCCACTCCAGTATTGCCTGGAGAATCCCATGGACAGAGGAGCCTGGAGGGCTACAGCCCATGGGGTCGCAAAGAATCAGACACGACTGAGCCACTGAGCATGCACACACACATATCCTTTGAGCAAGGCAGCAGTGCTAGTTCAGGGATTTCACATGTATTTTTACCTGTGTGAGATGCAAGATTATTCACTGTGTGGTTTGTAATAGTAAAAGATAGGGAATCACCTGAGTGTGTGCTGCAGGTTATATACCCAGATGGCAAGTGAAGATGTGAGGTTGTAGAAAGGAATGAGGAGGCTCCTTAGGAATTGAGGGGCAAAGACTTCCAAATGTTTTACTAAGTTATAAAAGCAAATTGTAAGCAAATGTGCATTGTTTGTTACCATTTCCGTTTTCAAAAAGGGGGCAAAAAGGAAGTGCTTGCATGAAAATTCTCAGGAAGGCTCAACAAGGAACTCATAGCAGTGGTCACCTGGAGGGGAGGCTGATGGAGGCAGGGAAACCGAAACCTCTCTCTATGCCTGTTTAGTTTTTGGTGTTCAAAAAAAGGCTTGTCCATCTCCATTGTTTCCCAAACTGGAAACCAGTTTCACAGAAAAACAGTACACTGGTAAGGAAACACCCTTTGTTGAAGTTGAAACATAGTTGACTTAAAATGCTACATTAGTTTCGGGTGTACCACATAACGCTTCAATATTTTGTAGAGTTTTGCTATATTAAAATGTCAGGATAGCATGTAGAAAGTTGTGGAATACATTACTTGTTTTTCAGCCTATGCATAAGAAATAAACCGCTTTCTTTTGAGTGCTTCAAAAGTGGCTCGATGGGTGCTTTCAGAGTACTCTTTTCTAGAACAAGTTATTCAGCAGACATCGATATTGTCCCTGCCAAATGCCCGGTCCTGTGCGAAAGGGTGTATATGATGAATAAAGCAGCTGAATTTCCTGCATTCCTCGGACTTTTGTTTAGATGGGAGACTGATGAAAAATGTAAACAGATGTATCAAGTCCTTGCAGATTATGCTGATGTGTGAAGAGAGGTTGGGGGTGAGCGGGGTGGGGGCGGGAGCAGGTCAGTGGGGTGGGTGGGGTGGGGGCAGGCGGCCTCTGGGGAGAAAACTCTTTCAGGGGTGGCCTGAAGGGGTCCAGGGCCTGGCTAGTAGAGGGCCCAAAGCTGCCCCGTGTGGTGTGAGCAGAGAGGGAGCTGGGACGTGTCCGGCAGTTTGAGTAGGTAAGGAATTCAGATTTTATTCGAGGTGCATGAAGCCGACGAAGGGTTTCAGCCTGGGGAATGACATTTGATTTATGTTTAAATAATTGTAGCTAATGTTTACAGAATGGCCTCTGTGTCCGGTTCTGTCCCGCCTGCCTTACGGATCTTAACCTATTTACTTTGCGCAATAAACCCGGTAGGGACTTACCGTCAGCACCGTTTATGGATGAAAAGGGAAGCCGTGGAGGCACAGGGAAGCCAGGTAACCTGGTTCAGGCTCCACAGCTAGCAAGTGGTGGAGCCGGGCCTCGAACCCTGGCATGCTGGCTCCAGAGGCCTTGCCCTTAACCTCTGGACACCCTGCCCTGTGCCGGAGGGGAGGAGGGGTGGCGAGGACCAGGGCCCGGCCCCAGGGTGAGGCGGCTCGAGCGGCAGAAGTGAAGGCAAAGCACAGAAAGCAGTGAAACTCTCATGTTCCCATTACCCAGGGTCCATATAGTAGCTGTTCCGTGTTCTGTTGCCTGATTTCAGGTCTTTACAAAAAACAAGGACGGCATTTCAGATGCATGTCTCACCTCTGTGCCCGGCAGCGTCGTGCCTCCATTGCTCAGGCGGGGTCCCCTTCTGCTGCTTTAGCCCTCCCTTAGGGCTCCATTCTCCCTGATGCTGTCCTTGGCGTCCGGCAGCCAGAGGTCGTGTCGCTCCTCTCCACGTCCGCGCTGTCCTCGGTTATCCCAGAGCCCTTTGCTGCCTGCATCCAGGACCTGCGGTCTGGGGTGCCCGAGCCCTCTGCGGGGGTCTGCACGCTTTGCCTCCAAGAGGCCCGACAGGAGGCATTTGCTGCTGTGTGCACCACACTCGGGCTCTCATGAACTCTCCTTGGTAGCCCTGGTGGTGGTTGTCGTGTCTGCCTCCCTCTGGTGCCATAGACTGTAGCCCGCCAGGCTCCTCTGTCTGTGGGATTTCCCAGGCAGGAATAATGGAGTGGATTGGCCTCTCCCTTCTCCAGGGGATCTTTCCCACCCAGGGATTGAACCTGCAACTCTGCCCGGCAGGTGATTCTTTACCACTGAGTCACCTGGGAATTGCTGATAACCCTTTAAAAACATAGACTACTCTTATCTCGGCCTGTCCTTGCCCTCTCTCCTCCGTTGACGGGTCCCCTCACCTGTGTCCCCTCGCCGGTCTCCTTGCTGTTCCTGTGAACCTACCGAGCGCCCCCGGCCCCTGCTCTTCCCGCGGCGGTCTCCCCTTGGATGGCTGGGCACGCCCTGGCTTCCTTCCTTCCGGCTTCTGTTCCCGTGTCTCCTTTCCGCAGAGGTCTTCCTCCACCGGCCTGTCGTAAGCAGCACCTCGCTGTCCCCTTTCCCAGCCTTCTTTTTTCTGCTTGGCGTTTATCACTCCTCACCTGCTCCCGTCCCGGTCATGGCTGGTGTCTTCTTTCTCAGAACGTGAGTTCTGTGAACGCAGGACTGTGGTCTGCTTTTACCCGCCACTGTGTCTCCAAGACCTGGGCCACTGTGTGTAACAGGCCACCGGTAAATACTTGTTCATAAACTGAGCGAGTGGAACTCGCTGTTGTTGAGCAGTTCTGGTTCTCTGCCTGCCTTCTGTACTTCCTCGAGGCAACCATGATGAATGTGATGTGGGCCCCCCTGGAACGGTTCTCATGCTTGAACATGTGTGTGTGTGTGTGCCCACAAGCGATGCATGGATCTATTTTTGGTTTAAAAACTATTAAAAATGGCACTGCGCTGCGTGTGGTGTTCTGCAGCTCCAGGTAGAGGCTGTCCACGCTGTCACAGAGACCCTGTTTACGTGTTATTTCTCTTCTCCTGCACTTGGACTGTCACCTTGAATTTGGATTGTTACAAACAGCACTGAGCGGGTGCTCACCTCCATTTACGAGCGTGTGAAAGCTTTTCGCAAGTATCGCAGTTGTGGGTTGAGGTATGCTTTCCGTTTCCCCAGATGTTGGCAGGTTCCTTTCCCACTAGGTGTTATTATCAGTATTCTAATCAGCTCTTGCCCTGTGTGGGACTTTTAAAATGTCTTGCCGTCTCCTGGTAAGAAAGGATGTGTTGTTTTAATCTGCATGGCTTTGCTAGATGTATTTTGGAGAATCAGAAAAACGAACTGACAGCTTGGAGGTTAAAGGAGAAGGAACTGCAAAAGCCAGAGGTGACTCCTCGGTTTCTGGCTCCTATGACCGAAGGTGGTGCTGCAGCTTCATGAGAAGGGCAAGTCTTGAGAGAAAACTGTTTGGAGGGTCCACTTGTTTTTTTTTTTTTTTGGTCCAAGGTGTCATTATTTTGCTCTCACTTTTGAAGGACAGTTTCTCTGGGTATACCGTTGTGAGTTGGCTGGCTATTCCTTGCCGTGCTTCGACATGTGGAGTCACTGCTCTCTGCCTTCCATCGCTTCTGTTGGACAGCCGGCTGTATCAGGCTTTTTTTGTTGAGGGTGCTGTATCTCTCCCACCGCCTTGCGCTACTTTTTCGGACTTTTCTCTCTGCCTCTGGTTCTTCATTGTATCAGGTTTTCGTGCAGGGTCCAGAGGGGGTTTTCTTGGAATTGGTCCTTATGGGAATCCGTGGTGGTGGTTCTTTTTGGTAGGGTAGTGACACGACTTACTCTTAAATTAGATTTGGAGAAGTCTTAGCGTCTGTCTCCACGTTTATTATTTTGGCTGCATGTCCTGTCTCTTCTCCTCTGGGACACTGATTACCTCTTCATCATGTCCTTATATCTCTTCGACGTTTTTCCTGTCCTTCATCCTTTCGATCTTGCCATGCTTCACTCTGCATAATTTTCTCCTGACCTACATTCCAGTGCATTAATCCTCTCTTCATCTCTGTCTACTCTGTGTTAAATTCTTAATTTCAGTCATTGCCCTTTTCAGTGTTGTTGATTTTGTTTTTTAGATACCAGTTTTCCATGAAAAACTTTGATCTTGTCTGTGACTTCCTGTATTAATCAGTTATCGGGTCTGATAAACGTCTGGGCATCCTGTGAGTATATTCTGTTGTCTGTTTCACGCTTGGTTTTCTAGATTGCCTGTTAAGCTTTAATTAAATTCTGGATGATGGGTATGAAAAATGGTAGGGGTAGTTTGGGACTGTCTTCCTCTAGAGAGGCTTCTGGCAGGCAGTTAGGATAGGGAAATACCACTTTAAAACCGTGAGGGTCGGTCCCCCTGTGGTTACCCCTCTCCTAGGGTATGGCTCTTCAGTGGTTCCAGCTGCAAGCTTGGGGTGTTTACCAGCGCCTCTTCTGCTTGGCAGCCCCTGAGTTCTAATTTGGTCTCCCAGTCCCATCAGACTGCTGGAGATTCTGCTGACGTCAGATACTCAACTGCTTGTCTTTGCCTAGCTTCTTGGCCTTTCACTCTGCCTGAATTGGCAAGTGTCTCAAGGAGGAAACTGCACCTTCTCTCTAGGATCCTGGCCTCCTAGGTCCTCTGATACTTTCACACAGTCAGTTCTTACAACGTGCTCAGCTTTTTTAGTTGTTTTTTGGCAGAAGGGTTGTCTGCAACAAGCTGGTCAGGTTTGACTGGAAACAGTCTCAGGAGTTCAGTTTTGGTGTTTAAAATCAGACCTGTTTGTGAGATGTCCTGGTAGAGATGGTAGGAAGATGCTTAGCTGTGTAGTCTGCTAGGAAGATTTTAATTCATGGGAATGGATGAGTGACATCCCTCAGGAGAAAGAGTTGAGAGAGGAGGAAAATCCCAGGACTGCAGACAGCCCAATAAAGGAGACCAAGAAGGAGTAGCCAGCAAAGTCAAGAACATCCTGAAGGCTGTATGGAATTGCAGGAGGAGCGCTTGAAGCAGAGGCAGTGAGTGGCCAGCTGTGCTGGATGAAGTGCAGTGAAGTCGCCCAGTCGTGTCCGACTCTGCGACCCCATGGGCTGTCGTCTACCAGGCTTCTCCGTCCATGGAGTTTTCCAGGCAAGAGTACTAGAGTCGGTTGCCGTCTCCTTCTCCAGGGGATCTTCCCGACCCAGGGATCAAGCACCGTTCTCCCGCATTGCAGGCAGACGCTTTACCGTCTGAGCCATCAGGGAAGCCCAGGTCTGAATGAGAGGTGGACTGAAATGAGAGTGGGCACGTGTCTACAGGGTTTGATAACTTTAGACCGGAGAGGGCTGAAAGTGAATGGGAGAGATTTTACCTCGTGGAGGCGTAGCCTGGGCCATGGCCCTTCCTAGAAGTTTACTGTGTGATGAGAACAAAGGGAAAGCGAGGGGAGAGGAGTTTAGGATGAGAAAGGTAAGCATTTCTCAAGTAAATCCTGCTGACGGAGGACCAGCAGTAATACATCAGGCGAGTTAGAGTAGTAACGCTGTTTGCACACTCCCACTCTTATTATAAATAACTTTGGGAGAGATAAATTGTTTTCTTAAAGTTATTGGCACGTCCTTCAGGAAGCAGGTTTATCGGTTTGTAATAGAGGATTGTTAAAACTTCTGAAGTGAAATGAAATGAAAAAATAGATTTTACTATAGTATCCCAAAAGCTGCATGAAGCATATTAAATATTTCAAACTTGTGGGGAAACAGTAAATCATTTAAATGAGAGTAGAAAAGTACATGATTCTCCAGCCTGATTTTTTTTTTCTTGGCCATGTGGCCAGTGGGATCCTAGTTCCCTGACCAGGGATTGAACTCACACCCCTTGAGCTGGAAGCGTGGAGTCTTAACCACTGGATCGCCAGGGAAGTCCCTCCATCCTAATTTTGAAGTGAATCAAGCTTGTCAACTTTTCACAGTTAATGTCAGTCTCCCGGTCAACATGATAGAACCGACATGAGATCCTGTCATGCTTTGTAATGTGACTGAAGACAGTTCAGCAAGTGTTTATTTTGGGTAAATGTCTTTCAGTTTTCTGTAAATATTAGAAAAGACTCACCTGAGTCAATTCAGTTGGCTAAGAATATTTGTGATTTTGCTAGAGCAAATTTGCTCTTTTCGCTGACTTAATGTCACCAGGATCACTGTTCAAATAGGGAGAAATAAGTTCCTGTCTTAAACTTGTAGCAGGGCCATTTTTAAAAATTATCGTTCTCTTCTTTTGAGCAACTTATTCCTGTAATTAATAAAAATGGCAGTTTGCTGTAAAAAAATGGCAGTTTGCTGTAAAACTGGGCATTTTAATGATAATTGGAAAGTATTTCCCAATATCTGGCTAGTAGCGATTTTTCTTTTCCGGTTTTCATCCAGATGTTTGGCAACATGTAGACACAGTCCTACTGCAGTTTTCAAATTCACTTTCATGGGAACATATAATATCCTCCGTTTATCTTGGACGGCAGAGTTTCCTTTTTCTCTGGACAGATGCATATGAAACACATGCTCTTCAAGTGGGGTTTGTGGTCCTCTGAGAATTCTATGGAGGAGGAAATGGGTTGACCTATTTGGTTGCTATGAAGTAAAAACAATCTTGTTTTCATTTTTTTTTTTTTTTTAGAGAACATCTGGGTTGCATTTATTTTACATTCTGGAAGTTCTTTAAAACCACAATTTGATAATATGAGGCTTCATTAAAGCAGTCACTACTTAGCTATTTCTCTATTGATTCAGTGCTAGGGTGGCTGCATAGACTTTTGAAGGTATTTAAAAAATTTTTGCTTTCTGTAACATGTAACTTTTAAATGACAACCCTTGATTTTAAACCAGAAAACAGGACCTAGACATTTTGGGGCAGCAGGGGAAAGACAGGTCAACTGGGTTATTTCTCTGCTGCCTACCGTGTGTAGGCTGGCCGTCTGTAGGGCTGAGTTGGAGTCTGTAGCGGCCCATTTTGCTCCATATCCCAAATAAATCCTCCCTTTCTTGCTTGCTTAACAACTCTGATTTGCTTAAGCCGTCTAAACCAGTAAAGGTAATCCCGTTTTTCTTATTGATTGAAGGAAGGATATAGAAGCCAAGTTCATCATGAGCTGTGATGGGCAGTTTGCAGGGGGACTTCTTGGGAGACTGTTTTCCTTTTTGGAGGAATACTCAAGGAAGAAACAGTTCCTCCTCTTACCGTGGCCTTTGTCGGGCCCTGGTGGTGGCCAACCCGTATTCATGCTATGCTATGCTATGCTATGCTAAGTCACTTCAGTCGTGTCTGACTCTGTGTGACCCCATAGACTGCAGCCCACCAGGCTCCCCCATCCCTGGGATTCTCCAGGCAAGAACACTGGAGTGGGCTGCCATTTCCTTCTCCAATGCATGACAGCGAAAAGTGAAAGTGAAGTCACTCAGTCGTGTCCCATTCTTAGCGACCCCATGGATTGCAGCCTAACAGGCTCCTCCATCCATGGGATTTTCCAAGCAAGAGGACTGGAGTGGGGTGCCATTGCCTTCTCCGACCTGTATTCATGGTACCCCTCACATCTGTTAAGTTCCAGGCCCTCACGCTGAGGATGGTCTGCTGGGCTCTCGGTGGAGTTGCTGGGTCCCATCCACCCAGGAGGGCCCTCTCCCCTCCCGTCTCCACGTGTCCTGTCTCATGGGACATACCTGTCTTGTTTTGGGGCTATGGAGAGGTAGCTGGAGCCAGGGGCCGCAAGGTCGCCTGATGCTGGCTGGAGCAGCAGGCGGGTTTCAGTCTCTTAATTATCAAGAGTAAGGATCTCATCTTGGCCACTGAGGGCCTGGAGGAAACCTCATCTCTCTCCCACTCGTGTTCGCTGGGTGTATATATTTATCCCTTTAAGAACTGGGCTAGGTTATACTTTCTTTCTGAGATGAACACTTTCTCCTACATTGAATAAAACAAAATGTATTTTCACATGCTCGTAAATCCATTAACAGTTTCATTTGGCACATCCTTATGACTACATTTATTTTAACACAGAAGGATTTTTTTTTAAAAAACACAGCAGTCAGAAGTGGCAGGCATCGGCCATTTAATATTCTGTTAGAAGACAGGACTTCCTTTGAGCTCTTCGGAGAGGAAATAAAGCGATCAAGAATGTCCTTTTCCAAGTTGCAGTAATTAGATTAAAATTTTTTTGAATTGAGACAGTCAGATGAGTTCATTTCTGTGTGTGTTAGAGTATGGGAAAACGGGAGGATTTCAGTGACTTTTCAGTGTTTGGCCTGTTCACACGATGAGGCCATATTTCCCGAGTGTGGGAGGACAAGTGGCCACAGACTTTGATGCAGTGTGTGATGCACTCAGAGGGCGAGAACCGTCTTGAGAATAAAACGATGCCTTTCATCGCCTGCGCAACAGGAATATTAATGTCGGGTGAGTGTTCTTCTGAAACATTGCGTGTCCCCCGGAATCACAGAGTGTCTGCCATGGGCTCCCCCAAGACACGCCGTTTCTGGAGCTTGAGCCTTTTCATCGAAAATCGCGGTTAAGCTCTGTGCCCGTCAGACGGTTACTGTGATGTTTTGACAAAAAGTCACATGCCTTCTTCCCTCCTTCCTCGGGTCAGACTGGTCCTGAGGGGCTCTGAATCTTGCTCGCGAGAACATTCCTGCCAGCGGGGCAGCCCGGGGGAACGCGTGTGGGTCCCATGCCCGTCTGGCAGCCCCCATGGTGGTTCTGCCTCCCAGATGCCCGGTTCTTTGGCCGGATGTGCAGAACATGATTATTCTTATTTTTTTTAATCTGGAAAGAACATAAGTCAAGATGCTTCCCCAGGGGCTCTGCTGCTGTCACTGCTGAGGTGTTTGGCTTTAGGATTTCAGTCTCTGGGACCTTCGGGGGCCTCCCTTCTGCCCCCTCCCCCGGAGGGGCATCTGAAGCCTGTGTCACGTTTTCCATACAGAGCAGACTCGCCTGTGTGTAACGCTGAGAAAGGCTTTCAGAAGTGTTCTGGCTGCTTCTCCATTCGAAATTTTATCTCCCTTTTCTGTTGGTGAAAATGTGTGTGGGCAGCCCCAGGGACTGTAGCCCTCCAGGCTCCTCTGTCCATGGAGTTCTCCAGGCAGGAATACTGGAGTGGGTTGCCATTCTCCTCTCCAGGGGTTTGTGAAAATTTGGGGGTAGGGTAAAAGCATTGCACCCTTGAGAGGAAAGTCCGCTTCACCTAGTCCTTCCAGCGCCCAGAGATCTGTGGCAGGCCTGCCCGGGAGCCCCGAGTCAGGGGTGCGCCCCGGCCCACTGCCCTCCAGGTGGGTGGTCGCTGGCCCCAGCTGTCTCCCTTCGGAGAGGGAACGCCTAGAAGCTTCTCTAATCTCATGAGCTTGGCTTGGGCAGTTTTATCTTGGTTTTAGCAGTCAAACAGATTGGCGACTGGGAATTTCAGAAACCATTTCCTTAATTAAAAGAGCTATAAATTGACAGCCAGGGCCCATCCAGCATTCAGTAGTTAGAGATGAAAGACGGAGCTCTGGTGGTAAAAGCTAACCTGATCACCTTCCCCAAGTGCTGGAGAGGGGAGTCTTTTAGTATAAACCCTTCATTTTAGGCTGTTTCTGCATGTTTTATTGAAGCTCTTGTTCCCTAATGTCCCTACACTCCCCCACCCCTCATCCATCATCCATCCAGAGACCATTACTTTTATCCGTTTATTGGAATCGGGGGGCTGTGGGGTGATTCAGCGCTGTGGCGGGTGGCCTTCCTTGTGTTTGGCCATGCTTCCTCCTGGCTGCTGTGTTGGGATGAACCACGCAATTGCTGCTGCACTGATAACCTCAGTCCCAGGGCATTGGAGAGGCCCCCTTCTCCCTGGTGAAATCTGGGCATTAAGAGTCCAGGGTTTGCCCGTTTGCTCCATCAGGTCAGCCACTGAAGGATGTTTCTGACAGATTTCCCAGTTTAAGGCAGGAGATAGTCAACCGTGGCGTCAGTGGTTTGTTCTGAGAATCTGAGTCTAGTAGGGAGGTTTGTTTAAACATTTGAACCGGTTATTTGCTGTTGACATTTTAAAGCAAATATCTGCAGCTGTGGTACCTCCAGCCTTGAGGCTTTGTGTCGATTACTTAATCTCCTTAAGTCTCAGTCTTCTCATATGTAAAATGGACATGAAAAAGCCCATGTGAAATTATGTCCTGAAAAATTAATGAAAAATCCCAATCAGTAGGCATTTAAAGCCGTTAGTCATCAGAGAGGCCAGCCCCTTGCCCCCGTTTGTATTCACAGCAGAGCAGAGGGGCGGATCCTGTGGGTTTGGGCTTAGGAATAACCGGTGATTGGCAGGACGATTATTGTTTCTTCTTCTCTCTCAAGTTGGTATTTTGAAAACCTTTGAGTCTACAGAACAGTTGAAATAGTGCTGTCAATATCCATGTATCTGTAACCTCATTGCTAGCATTTTGCCACATGTGCCTTATCTCTTAACACTGTTAATACTACTTTTTTTTTGGCTAACCCATTTGAAAGTAAGTTATGTATAATGTAACACTTTATTCCTGAATACTAAACAGCATTCATCTCCCGAGGACAGTCTCCTACTTAACCACAACCATTGCCACACTTAAGGGACCCAGCAGTGAGTCCATACTATGCTTTCACATGTCATTCAAATTCTGCTTTCCCCAGTTTGTTCCCACAATGCCTTTTATAGCTTTTTTCTTACCTATCCAGATTCCCATCAGGGTTTACACTTTGTATTTAGTTCTGTATCCTCAGTCTTAAAAAAAAACCCACAACTTTTTGTTTTCTACAATGACTTTTTAAGAGCCCAGGCTGGTTGCCTCACACCATTATTTGTATCCTGTAGTCTAGATGACATACATGTAAACAGAAGAGAGGAATGGTTTGGTTTCTTTCACGTCATTTAAAGAACTATATGTTAAAGTCATCTGCTTGATTCAAGGTCAAAGCCACATTCGTTTTTCTTGTTCTTTGGTAAATGTGGATCAGATTGGTAACCAAAAGGAGTTACTAACCGGCTCAGATGTCAGTGGAGTATGCGCGTGGGCGGACTTGGAACCAACGCACAGGGTGGTTGGTTAGCCCACCCCCATATGGAGGTGATTAGTTATCTGGCTTAACATACTGAGGAGTTTGTTTTAATATTTGGCCCTGGTTTCACAAAGAAACGAGCTTTAGAATTGGAAAACTTAGTAAGACAAACTATTTACATAACACAGAAGAGATGTCTTTGCTGCCAGAACCTTGGAGGAAGAGCAGACCTTCCAGCTCTCAGGAACAAGTCGTTTTCTTCCTCTCTCCTTCCCTCCACGCCTTCCTATTGGCTTTAAACGTTTGTGGACTTGAGCTTCGGCTGAGGCTAATACAGGATCCAGCTGTAGCTTTTTCTGTTGTTGTTAGTATATCCGGTGATGATCATAGCACACTCACTGTATGAAAATTCAGTAAAGGAAAGGGCAGGGTGGGAAAAAAAAAAAGTGACACTCTGCAAAAGTATTCGAGAGACAGTGACTGGTTCCAGGAGTCTCCCTGCCAGACCTGCCCTGAAGTGCTCCTTCTGTCTGCGAGGAGTCCAGCAGGCGTCTTGGTCTCTCCCTTTTAATCACGTTAGGTGAACAGCATGAAGCTGACATGTTTTCAGCAGGGCAGGGACCCCTCAAAGTGCTGTTCATGCTCCCCTGGAGGGGGCAGCAATCTGGGGAAAGAGTGGTGTTTTCTTTCCTTAGATCTGTTCCGTAGAAGTCATACTTAACTCGTTTGCCAGAGAGCAAGTTAGTATAGAATCAGCAGTTCACTAAAATTAGATTTCAAATTTGCCTGTCCGCTTCCACATAATTCCTGTAAAAGCCCTCGTCCATGATCAGCTCTGTCTTACAAGTGTTCATCACTCAGTCGTGTCCGACTCTTTTGTGACCCCATGGACTATAGCCCGTCAGGCTTCTCTGTCCATGGGATTCCCCAGGCAAGAATACTAGAGTGGGTTGCCATTTCCTTCTCCAGGGTATCTTCCCAACCCAGAGATTGAACCCAGGTCTCCTGCATCGCAGGCAGATTCTTTATGGTATGAGCCACCGCTACCTTAAAAGCAGGAGGCACGCGTAATGTCACCCAGTAGCGGAAAATGGATTATAGGTTTCCAGATAATACTTTTTGTGATCAATGTAGTAATCACAAGACTAGTGATTTTCACATGCTTGTGCATCTTGAGCATTTTGTTTCTTTTTTTTTTTTTAATATTATGGAGGTCAGATTTCTCAGCAGCTTTCTTCTAGTTGTAGCAGACATCTTGTCTGGGGGCAGTTCGAGACCCGCACGGCCTGTGAAGAAGTCCTGGGGTTCCGTGGTGATCGTCCAAGCTGTGGGTTCTGGACTTGACTTGCTGGGTAGGTTTCTTTGAAACTCTGTACTCTGTTTTTAGATAATCTCTCTACATTTCTGAGGTTCAGGGCATCAGTAGTAAATATATTTATTATTTAGCATAGAAATACCGTCGATTGTCTTAAGGCTGTGTAAACTTTATAAGAAAAATAAACCCGTGACACTTCAGTGGATGTAAGAAATGGGTGCTGCTTAACACATTGAAGAGCACCCTGCCCTGTCCCTCAGACCCCTACTGTGTCTGTGCCCGCGGGACCGCTGTTTTCAAGAACCCTCACCCACTTTACGCTGGACAGTTCAGTCTCCTGGGTTCTCACAAGTTACTATTTTCTGCCTCCCACTGACAGAAGCGTTTTTTTAATGACCCTTCAAGAGACTTCGCACTAGTTTCCTCTGCCTCTGTCCTGTCCCAGTTTTAGTCATAGTTTTTGCTTTTTTTTTAAACTTCCAGGTGGCTAGTGGTAAAGAACCCGCCTGCCAGTGCAGGAGACATAAGAGATGCAGGTTCGATCCCTGAATCGGGAAGATCCCCTAGAGAAGGAAATGGCAACCCACCCGTTCTCTTGCCTGGAGAATCCCATGGACAGAGGAGCCTGGCGGGCTGTAGTCCACGGGGTCGCAAAAGAGTGGGGCATGACTTAGCAGCTAAACAAAAGAACAGTCTGGTAGCGTCTTAGATTTACAGCTGATCGGTCTGCTGCTTCGTGTAGCACTGGAGACCCTCTTGTCCTGAAGTGACTGATGTAATGAAGGTGTTACGGCACCTCTTCTTTTCTTTTTAGAAACTGAACTGTCATTTACATAATATTTTGTCACCCTTTTAAAAAAGTTTATGTTTTATTTTCACTGTTTAGGTTTTAAAAGTTTTTCAAGCTTTATTTTTTTCAAGTGTTGTGATTTTTTTTCCTTTTTTAAAAAACTGAAGTATAGTTGATTGACAATGTTGTGTTTCCGGGATACAGCAGTGCGATTCAGTTATACATGTATTAATATACATTTCTTCATATCCTTTTCCAGCATGGTTTATCACAGGATGTTGAATATAGCTCTCATGCTATACAGGAGGACTTTGTTGTTTATTTATAGATGCTAGTTTGTATCAGCTAATCCCAAGGTCCTAATTTATCCCTCTCTGCCACTCCCCCTCTTTGGTAACAACTTTGTTTTCTGTGTCTGAAGAGTCACCCTTTTAGAGTTATACGATTCCGTGGGTTTTGGTATATTCACAGAGTTATGCAGCCATCATGTGGTTCTAGAACATTCTCATCACCTGAAAGAGCGCGCCGTCTCTGTTGGCACAAGCCTCCCTACTCAGCCCCACTCTTCTGTCGCCGTGGATTTGCCTGTTCTGGACGTTTCATGGACGTGGCCATCTGTGGCTGGCTCCCTTCTCAGAGCAAGTCCCTCCGCGTTGTAGCACGATCCCATTTTCCGAGCTCATCCACACCCTGAATGATTCAGTGGAACGCCTGCGCTCTGCCTGGGAGTGCAGGGGCCCTGGATTGGCTGGAGAGATTTTACTCACCTCTGTCACGTGGTTGAAGCGTGGTTTGTGTGCTGCCTTGAAGGTTTTTAAGTTGGCATGTGTTTTCTTCCCATTGAGAAAGCTGAAGTTTATTTTTGACATTTTTATTTGAAGAAGGACGACACTGAAGGCTTGCTGTCGTCATGCTTTGGTTTAGAATGTTTGTAATGCTCTGCATGGTTGCTTCAGAGCAGAACCACGTTGTCGGTAGAAGATTTTTACGCTGGAAACCAACATATGGGTACAAGAAGCCGACTTTCCCAGTGAGCTGTACTGAAATGTGTTAATGGAAGCACAGAGAATCTCCCAGTGGGGATCCAGTGAGACTTTGCAAATGCGATCCCAGCGGCAGACGCTTGAGACCAGACTTCTGTCCTCTGATCACCCTGCATGCATTAACTCACTTCAGTCATGTCTGACTCTTTGCCACCCTTTGGACCAGGCTCCTCCATCCCTGGGATTCTCCAGGCAAGAGTACTGGAGTGGGTTGCCATGCCCTTCTCCACGGCATCTTCCCAACTCAAGGATCGAACCCACATCTCTTGAGTCTCCCGCATTGGCAGGCAGGTTCTTTACCACTAGCACCACCTGGGAAACTCCTATTCACCCTGAGATCCCAGGAAACAATCAGAAAGGAGGCAATAGGAAACTCAGAGCAGCAGAGACTGGGAGAGGGACCTTTTACCAGGGGAGAGTTTTCTACAGACCTTTGAAAGAGACAAGAAGTTTGAACCTTTCAACAAGAAGATGAAAACCGGATGCAGCTTGAGCGTGAGCAGAAGGGCTCCCGGGCAGCCCCTGAGCTGAGCGAGTGTGGTCGTGGATGTGGTCGAGGACTCAGGCCGTCCGCCAGGGGGCGCTCCCTCTCTCATCCCGACCAGGGATCAGAGCCGGGCCCACAGCCGTCGAAGTGCCTCACCGCTGGACCACCGGGGAATTCCCAGCTCTCCCTTCTTGTTTTGAGGCGATAGCACTTTGCCGTTAGGCAAATATTTCTTCATGGAGATGGAATTCTCTTGGGGAGAATTGGGGCTCCCACAGTAGGGACCAGCACGCAACTGGAGCTTTTTCCCCCGCTGTGTGATGGGGCTTTTCATCCCAAAGTGAAGCTTGCCGGGGACTGAGCACAGCGAACCTTCCCGTTCAGGATGCAAGTCGAGGAGGGAAGGTACCTAACCCAGTGCGAGAGGAAGCTGCACAGCTGCGTCTACTTGTAAATATGTCCAGACGGATGGGGAAAAACAACGGGAAAGAGAAAATGTAATACAAAATTTTAATGGAGAGGGTAACTGCCTCCCAAAGGAGGAGGATTCAGAAGCTAGAACCCTTGAGAAGAGGATCATTGGAAACTTGAGGGAAGGTGGGACTTGAGCACTGGTGTTTGACTTCTGGCCTCTCCTCCCCGTTGGGTCAATAGGTTCTGATGGAAGTGATGGAGGAAAAAAAAAATAGGTGAAAAAACCGAATGGCGAGAATTGAAATCAGGGTGAAGAGATCCCAGGGGCTGACTCCTGACTGCTTCTCAAGGGCTCGGTGCAGGGTTAGAAGTGTAAGAGCATGTGCTCTCAGCGCTGCCGACTGCAGTGAGAACAGGGAGAGTGAGGCTGCGGGGCCGCAGGCACAGGGTTGTGGGTCCCCGCGCAGCCTTGGTGTTCCGAGCAGCTGGAGGCCGGAGGACACAGACAGCTGCAGTGTGCTCAAGACTAGAGGGGTCCCCCCCGGCTCCACAGTCGTGCCGCACCCCCCCATGCAGCGGGAGCACCTCAACTCTGGAGTAGAAGCTGTGCCAGATGGAGAGCGATGTACAGAAACTAGGTCACAGAAGCAACATGATGGATTCATGGAGAAGCTGGACCACTCTCGAATGGGTGACGCAACTTGATGTGCCTCAGCCCTTCAGCTCACAAACTTAGATCTGGAAGGAAAAAAAAAAAAGCCCACCAAACTCAGCTTCCTAAGCAGTACCAGCCATCGTTTTGAGGGCAAATCGCACCTGAATATCCTTGTTCCATGATAAGTAAAAAGCAAAGAAGCAACATGTTGCAAGGATAAAATAAGCAACAGTGATAGACTTTTTGAGGCAGAGGAGAAGTGTAATTTTTGAGGAAGACTATAGAAACTAAGTCAATTTCAGGTTGAATCTGCTCTGTGCTTTTTTTAAAAAATAAAATTCAATTTAAATAAAATTCAAGGAAGACTCTGAAATAACGTGATTGAAAGAGGAGATAAGGCAGATGAAATGAATGAGCTGAGAGGAAGAAACCTTAATGATACTAAATGCATTTGCAGGAAGAACATCATTCCAATGTAGCAAGTTAATCAGTGCTCTGATCTAAATAAGTTGTTTCTGAGGAAGCCTACCCAAACCAGCAGAACAGAAACAGTAATCAGAGATACAATGGAAAAACCTATCTTTGAGCTGAAAAAACAACAGCTGCTTCTGTGTATTGAAAGGGCTCATTCTGCTAAGATGAAATTAGTGGAAAGAGCAAATGTGCTTGTAAAAGTTTTAGATCTCAAAGATAAAATACTGTACAGCCAGCCAGTCAGAAGGGGGGCGGGGGGAGGTTACTTAACAAGGAAGAATCACGACGACTTTAGGCTTTACTGTAACACTGCCAGAAGATAGAGTGGAGGGTAAGAGTTTCGTGGCTGAAAGATTGTAACCAATAATTAAATAATTACACTAATTGCTGTTCATTTGTGAGGGCAACAAACAGATGTTCTGTGAAGGTACAGAAGTCAGGCCTAGCACCCCGCCTTCTGCTGAGCTCACCCTGCTTTTGCACTTAAGAATTACCAGGGCCAGCACATTTCCTTACTCTTTAAGGAGCTTCCCCCCACCCCACCCCCCATCCCCAGTGCTACCTGGACCAAATATCTTCCTGATAGACCAGCTGTGAATTTTTCTTGGGGTGGGGTGGGGGGGCACTTTTTCAAAGATATATTCCAGTCTACTAAAAGATTAATTAGAATAACTACGGAAGGAGAAAGTTGTGATTTATATTTATAATATGATTCATAATGTGATTTATTTTATAATAAAATGGACATGGAATTGAAATCATGTAAACATAAGTTTAAGTGTATGTAATTATAGATTTGGTTACAAATCAAAATTCAATTGTTGTAAGTCTTGCCAGAGAAGATAATGTAATGAAAAAAACCCCACAGTAATTCAGTAATAATGGCAGCAATAATAAAGGTGGATTGAACTCTAACAGAAGCCAAGAAGTAGGTGATGGGGGAGTCAGGGAGGTTGTGCAAAGGAAAAGTCCTGCCTTTTTCTCTTACTGTTTTATTTTTGATCTTGAAAAATAGAAAAATATAGTTAGTAGCGTGATTTTTAAAAAATAACTTCAAGTAACGTCTAGAATATTTGAAGGGTATACATTCCACATCACTAGAGGGAGAAAAATACAGGTAAATTTAATTCATGGAGTAGGATCAGGTTATGTGGGATCCTAGGTCCCTGACTGGGGATTGAACCTGTGCACCCTGCCGTGAAGATGCAGTCTTAACCACTGGACTGCCAAGGGATTCCCAGTCTAGTTTTGTTTTTGTCGTGGGCTTTTGAATTTATTTAGAGGAGAATTACCTGCTTTTCTTCTGCCCACATATGGGAAAATCTTTAAGAAGTAAATGCCTTTTGGGGGGTAGGGCTTAGTGGGAGATTATCCATTCTGTGGAATGTATTTGTTGAGAAATTTAGATCCTCCATGACTCATCCCCGTGCTATTTTGAAATGTTTTTGGACAGATCTTTAGGAAGGTCTTTGAGGCAGAGAGGCTTGGGGAAGAGGGCTGGTGTGATTGCAGGTGGTGAGGCGGGTCTAGTGTGGCAGTGGCCCCCTCTAGACGCGGTTTCCCAAAGGTGCGCCTTCTGAGGGTGGTGAGGACCAGGAGAAGTAGAGAGAGCCCAGCGAGCTGCCCCATCCGAACATCCTTGGCCAGCTGGGGAGGAGCCAGCTTTTGTGGGACATGAAATTCATCATTTGGAACACCCTCTTCAAGAAAAATAGCACAGAATTGAGTATCAAAGCGAAATTGCTTACAATGAGAAAGAATTCATAACTTAGAAATTTTAGAAAGCTTAGAAAACCACAAACAAGTCAGACCTCAGACAAATCCCACAGTTCTTTTCTGTGCTTGACACAACTTTATACTTTTCCCTGCATTTTTGGTTGCCTACTCTAGCTAATTGATAACTTCTGCACATAACAATAATGTATTTTACTGAAAAAAGGAATAGCAAGATCATTCAGTCTTTCCCCCAGGATGGTTGAATGAAAAATTTAAATTACTGATAATTTAGGAAGGTTTCTTTCAAGATTTTGACCATTGAAAGTTTTTAAGTTTTCATTGTAATACAAGAATTATTTTTTTGACATTTCGAAGCTTTTTCCAGTCTTTTCTTTCTTTCAGTTTCTGGTTTTGAATTTTATCAGGATACCTCTTCATATATTTGAGTTTTTGATTGATGAAATGTTCAGAAAAACATACCAAATTATTCTAAAGGTAATGCAGGTACCATGCAGTCGGAATGCATGGAAACGTTCCCGCTAAGTTGTGTTAAGTACGTAGTTGACTCATGAGCGGGTTTAGAATTTTGTCGCCTGAAACCATGATTCTTCAGGCTGTTTTGTCACTTGGATGGTAGCCTGTGTGCTGCTCTATCTGTGGAGTGACACTGCCAGACGTAATCAGGACAGGATGCACCAGATTCACTGTGGTTCGCTGGGCTGCATCAGGCACGCATGTTCAACACAGACTTACCTGCTGGTTCTGGACTGCAGGTGTAGAAACCTGTACGCATCGGAATTTTCACAGATACTGTTTTTCACAGTAATCACCAAAGAAGAAAAACATGTACTTGTGACTTGTGGTAATCATCAAGGGTGTTCCTAACAGGATAGCATTTCCATTTTGATTGGACTTCAGTGTTAGAATCGAGTCTGCCTTACCTGCAGTGTCCTCGCGGTGTCCCCAGTGGTCCACTGCTTAGGACTCCCCCACTCTCACTGCTGAGGGCCGGGGTTTGTTCTGTGTCTGGTCAGGCAACTAAAATCCCATAAGATGCAGGGCAAGGCCAAAAAAAAAAGGGTACGTATCCAGTGATGGGAACCACTTTCCACAGACTGCCTTCTGACTCGGTACAGTTCCCACCTCATTTCTCCTCCACTGCCCTCCCCTCTCAGGCACCAAGAGGCCTGACTGCAGTAAAGACCCCTCTGCCTGGTGCCCACCGTGCACTGTTCCATCAGGTAAGGAGTCGCAGGTGTCTGTCAGCCGTCCTATCACGTGTCCTGCCACGTGATCCGCAGGCGTGACCGAGAGCCACGTAAAGTATCCCAAGAACCCGAACCACATGCATCCCCGGCTCAGCCTCCTCTTAGGGGTCCTCAAGTTTTGCAGATTGATCTGAGAGAGAAATTTCCACAAGTGGGATCCTGGATCCAAAGGGAAAATGGATCTGAGAGGTTGGTAGAGGTTACCAGCCTTGCTTCCATACCTGTTTGCTGTTTTTAACTCCCACCAACCACGTGGGAGACCTCAGAAGCCCCTGAAGCCTCATCCACAGAGAATGCCGGCCTGTGCCCGTTTGTCTGCTGGGTTATTGATCTTTTCCTTTTCAACTTCTAGAAGGTCTGTCTTTGTTCGGGCCATTCATTCCCATGATCTGCAAATGTTGTCTCCCGGTTTGCTGATTCTCTTTTGACTCTGCTTATGACATTTTATTGGCTTGTTTTGCTGTCATGAAGAAAATCTTATTTTTTAGTGTAGCCGAATGTTTTGGTTTTTTTCCTTTTGCGGCTTCTTAATTTTGAGTCATACTTGGAAATGACTGCCCCATTCCAAGATTATAAACGACTGTATCTGAATTTTATTTTACAGTTTCCCTGTCTACATTTAAGTCTTTGAACTTCTTGGCGTTGCTTTTGGTGTATGATGTGAAGTGTACATTCAGCTTCCCTGCCGCACCCGCCTCCCCGCCCAGAGGACTGTTTTGTCCCCATTTATTAAAAAGTTCATCTTTACCTTGCTGCCTTGTCATAAGCTAAGTTTCCATCTGATTTGAGTCCTTCTAGACTTAACTGTTCTGTTCCCTTGGTCTGTCTGTTATGTCAGTACTCCCCGATTTCCCTTCCTCATTGACCTTGGTGTTTTATTATTGTTTAGGGTTGTTTCTTCCCCCTTTTCAGTTTTCAGAGTTTTCCTGTCCCTTTTTCTTTGCTTTTTTTTTTTTTCCCTTATGATCTTTACAATCTGCTTGTCTACAGCAGAAAATAAACAGCTGCCACTTTGAGATGGTGTTAGATTTATAGATTACCTTGGAGAGTATGACGTGCTTCTGATGTTGCATCTTTATATCCAGAAACGTGATACGTCCTCTCATTTAAGTCCGTTAGGTCACGCAAGAGTGTGTTAAAGTTTTCCTTTCACTTACACACATGTTTTACACATTTATTAAATTTATTCCTGGATGTTCGATGTTTTATTGCTCTCCCAATTGAGGTGTTCTTTCCAGTTTGTTTCCATTTTATTATCTAACTAGTTACTGTTGGGATTTATGTAAGCTGTTGGTTTCTGTGTATTAACTTTGTGCCTTACTAGCTTACCAAATTACTGTTTTCTAGACACGAGGAGTTTTGGTTGGTTCTCCTAGATTCTCTACTTCCACAGTTATTTCTTTGGCAAGTGATCATTTTATCTGCTCTCCAGATTTTATTCCTGTGATTTTAGTCTCTTGTCCATTTGCATTGGCCCTGAGTCCTGTTTTGAAACTGTGCGTTTTGAGATGCTAGTGAGGCCTCCATAAGGAGGAGGAGGAGGCGTGGGTTTGAAGCTGAGGAGACAGATAATAGGGCTGGGAATCACATTTGCAACAAGAAGTTGGGAGCAAGTGCAGTGGGGAATGGGGACAGAGCTGGAGACGGAACGGCGGCGACTCGTGGGCGATGATGGGCAGAGACCGCAGAGCCCAGGCAGGGAGGGCTGGCTGGCTCTCTTCTTGTTTTCCCCTTGTCTTAAGTAGACTTTATTTTTAGAGCAGTTTTAGGTTCAGAGCAAAACTGAGCAGAAATTTCAGAGGTTTCCGTGTGCCCGCTGCTTCTCCGCCCCTGCTGCGGACAGCACCTCCGGGAGTGGTCACCTGCGACGGCAGGCAGGTCTCAGGTCACCCCGGGGCCTGCTCTGGCCTGGGGCACCCTGAGGGTCTGGGCGCAGCACCTCCGGGAGCGGTCACCTGCGACGGCAGGCAGGTCTCAGGTCACCCCGGGGCCTGCTCTGGCCTGGGGCACCCTGTGGGTCTGGGCGCAGCACCTCCGGGAGTGGTCACCTGCGACGGCAGGCAGGTCTCAGGTCACCCCGGGGCCTGCTCTGGCCTGGGGCACCCTGTGGGTCTGGGCGTAAGTCTAGTGACCTTGCTCGTGTCCAGCGCAAGCGCTCCGCAGAAGGCTCCCTTTGAGAATTCCCTCTGGCTTTCTCGGCGCTCACCCACTCTGCGCGGCTTACGCTGCACTGCTCCTTGTGTTTTCTTTACTAAGCACACGACTCCGCCTAGTCTGTTGAACTCCGTCTTGTTCATTAGCAGTCGTTTCTTTAATCTTTCACTATTTTCCCCTCAGCTCTTTTATTCTTTTTAATATCAAAGTAAAGAAGTTCCCTCAGTGGGAATTGTTCAAACAGTTACCTGTGGGGGAACTGTGCCTGAACGGCGGCCCGAGGCTGCTTGCTTCCTTTTGGTGACAGATGAAGCAATAAAATACATATTTAGGATTCAGTGTTGTTTTTTTTTTTTTTCATGGACCTGAACTTAAAAAGCAATTCCTTTAAAAAGAAAACAGCTTTAAAAAAATACAACTGGTTCCTAGAATGTTAATAGTTCACTCTTCTGGTTGGTACAAGCTGTGTAGTCATTTTGAGTGGTAACTGTCGGCAGAGTAGACTTCATAGGGTCGGAAGGTTGTCTGAGGTATTTAAGACATTTTCTGCTATCGGAATGTTACAGTGAGGGAAGGCCGTGGTGACGCTGTCCTCGTAGCTCAGCCTCGCGGCCGGCCGGGGGTGCGGCCCGCGTTCTGGAGACGTGGAACACACACACCCATGCGCGTGGCTGAGTCTCGGAGAGTTTCCACTCTTGCCGTCCCTGCAGGTTGGCCGACTTGGGAGGCTGTGTAGACGAAATGAGGATCAGTGTATACACAGCGCTGCCATCTATGGTGTGGCATCTCAGGTTTCATATGTGGTAGGAGACCACCATGTGTGAGGAGGAGAGTGGGGCGCTCGGTGGGGGCACCCAGAGCCCAGGACAAGCACCAGCAGCCCTGCCACGGGGGGCCTGGCCTTGCGGGTGAGTGGTTCTGGCCACAGGGACCAGGGCCGACCCCATGGAACGAGAGGTGCCTGAGCCTGGGGGAATGAGCGGGCCGTCCTCCTGCCAGGGGGACACGTGCCCCCGATGGCAGGGAAGCGCACTGAGCCTAGGGGCCGGGTGGGGGGGAGGCTGGAACCACCGCCAGGACCAGAGGCCAGGTGCTGCACGGCTCCCGGGAGGCTCTGGTTCCTGTGCCGCGTCGGTGGGGAAGGACCGTCAGTGATGGCACGCCCTTGTTCTGCCCGCAGATCGCCCCAGCCCTCCCACTCCCGAGCACAGGGAAGTCCCGCGTCCCCTTCAGGATGGCCCTACTGGACCCCGGGCTCGTCCCGCAGCCGGGCCGGGAGCCGGAGGAGGCGCGGTCTGTGGGCACTGAACACGCAGCTGCCCTTCCCTGCACACAGCTGCGTGGCGGGACTGCTGGGTCCCCGTGCTTCTGGTCTTCAGTACAAGTTGTGCTGAAACCAGCCCCGTCCTTGAGCGCCCGGCCGTGGTGTTGAGCCCCTGTCACGGTGTCCCCCTTGTGGGGGCTTGAGGTGTCTCCTGCTGGCTGACCTGTGCAGTCAGGCTCCCTGAGAACTTCCAACACGAGGGACAAGGGCCTCTCTGCTTTTCCTCCAGGAGGTCCCTTGGCCCAGATGCAGAGTGGACCAGTGGCATCTGAGTTCCTGGAAAAGCAGACCTTGGTCAGGACCCAGGAGTCACGTGTGTCCTGGGCGCCCGTCCTGTTTGGTAATTGCATCCTGGGGACTCGGCGCGCCCCTCGCTGGCAGCTCTGCAGCACGGGAGGGCCGACCCCACCCTGCCCCAGGCTCCTGCGGCACGTGGTTGGGGGGGCAGGGTAGGCGTGCTGACCAGCTGGGTGATGTAGGAAGATAACTGTGTGTGTTATATTTAGACCAGCGAGGAGGTCTTGAAATAGGGTACCGCTGGGACTAGAGATGAAGAGACAGGCTTACTGTCTGAAACAGAAGCAGCACTTGACACGGAGGTGGGGTTGGCAGGACTTGGTGACCTCTTGGGTGGGGGTAGGGAGAACTAGCGCGCTGCCCAGTGAAGACCTGAGTCAGGCAAGCAGGCAGCCGAACACGTGGAGTTCGGGACGGTGGGGTGGCTTCGGACACGGTGGGGTATCTCTGTGATGTCTGGCAGGCAGTTGAGTATCCCGGAGCAGCCCATGCCCCACTGACGTGTGCCGTGGTGACAGCGCTGAGCTGTCAGGAGACGCGGGGGCGGGGGCGCCCAAGGGCCGAGATTGCAGGGAGCAGCCCTGCGTGGGGAGCTTGGGGAGAGGAGAATCCGGGGTGGCAGAGTGAGGGCGGAGGCAGCGGGCCGCGGGTTCAAGTGACCAGAGGCAATGTTTGGGAAGACGCCGGGGAGGGCACGGAACCTGCGGGAGCCCGAGTGCCCCACGCAGAAGGCCGGCCGCGGCTGGAGGAGGCCGGGCCGCAGAGCCCCCTGCCTGGGCAGGTGCCCGCGGGTGCCACTGCCACCCCCTAGGTCCTGGCCGCTGCTGGCACTGGCGAGCCATCTCTAAACTTCTGGAGCACACTCTGTGAGCCGGAGCCCTGCTCAGGGGCAGCTCACGGAGGCTCCGTGGGTTCCCTGATGGCAGGGGCCTCTCACAACAGGCCAGGAGGCAGGCTGGGAGGGTCGGCAGGCACCGCACTCCTGGTGGGCTTAGCAGGGGCAAGAGCAGCAGCTGGGAGGATAAACGGCCAGTGGGAGGAAGGAGACCCCTGGGCCCCAGGGCCCGGCTGTCAGGGCTGGAGTGCGCTCGACCCCTGGGGGCTTATGGCTGCCCCTGCAGCCTGGACTCCTGGGGCCCGCCTGCCTCTGCCTGTGGGTTTACCACGGTTGGAGAACTGATTTGCCTCCTGGTTTGTGGTACAAGTGCAGGAATGCGCTTGTCACTAGGTTGGATTAAAGGGTGGTTGAGTTTATCCAAGAGTGGAGTTGGCAGTGGGTCTGGTGGAAGGGCTGAAAAGGAAAGAAGTTACTAGAAAGGTGCGTCTTTGCGCTGAGCAGGGCACGTGGGACCTGGAGCGCGTGGAGAGACCAGGAGACAAGGTGTTTGGTGAAGGCAGGCGGCAGTGGAGAGCGGAGCGCCCAGGTTGTTGGGTCGAAGTCAGAGGAGAACCTGGGAGGGAGACTCCGGAAGAGGGCTTCCTGGGGGCGTCTCAGGACAGCAACGACGTGTCCTCAAGGCCTTCATGAAGGGGGAGGTTGATTCCTGTCTCGGGGCTACAGACTGTGAAGTCAGTCCGTCCCCTCCTGGTAAAACAGGCAAGGAGGGCTGTGTCCTTTGGGTGCAGAGGCAGAGCTGCCTGCTGGTCCCCGGGGTCCGGTTCGGTGAGACCCCGTTCGAGTGTGAGGGTGTGTGCAGCGGGTGTCAGCAGTTCCTGTGGAGGGACGGAGCATCTGGCCAGGTCCAGATGCCCTTAAACTGCTCCCTTCCTGGGTCGACTGTGAGCACACAGCGGTTTTCCGTTATGGACAGGCTCCTCACCAGGGAGCTGGTATGGTGAGCATATTAATTCTAGTACTGCCTGTCCCCTGGGATAGGTCCATAGTTAACCTCTGAACTTGCCAGTCAGCATGAAAGCGATGAAAGTCACATTTCTTACTGTAAATGGATAATCGGGCATGCACATAAATTGAAACATAAATTGCTCAAGCGTGACTCCTGTGTTGGACCTGAGAGGTGGGCCCACTCCTGGCACATAAACAAGTCCAGCTTCTGGGCTGCAGGGGCCCTCTGGTGGCGAGCACCCCTGGGTGAGGCTGCTGGTGGGAGGGTGCCCCTCTGCAGAACGCTGTCACCGGGTCCCGCGAATTCTGAGCAGGGCTCCTACTTCCTGCAGAGCCCTGAGTCCCTGCTCCACGGGGCCCCCTGTCAAGAACACCCTTCAGTCTGGCTCCGTCCCGCTCAGCTTCCAGGGCACTTGGGCAGGTCCTGAGGCCCTTAACCTGCCTCCCTCCCAGTTCAGCCTCTTGGGCACACAGCGGTTCTCCATTATAAGCGGGCCTCCTCCCAGCCCTCTCTACCCTCAGTCTAAAGTTCCTGCTGTTCTCTCTCTTCCCTCGTAGAACTATTGTTACTGTTCAAATAATAATAATAATAATGTGTGTGTGTGTGTGTAGGGGAGGAGTGTTACCTCACTGGACAGAATGTGTGAGCCGGGCTGAGGCCTGTAGTCTTGTTCACGTGTGTGGCCCCCTAGTGCAGCAGTCCCTGCTCAGGGCAGGTGTTGAGTAGTGTTTGCTCAGCGAATAGAGCCCTGGGTGTGGCGGTTACAGGTGGGAAGGCGGAGACCTCGAGAGGAATCCGAGGAGTGAGCTGAAACCCCGCCAAAGGTCGTGGGGGCAGGTGCCTCTGAACCGTGGAATAACATCATCGATTTTCTTTTTTCTGATTATAAAAGTATAAGCTCCTAAAAAAAAAATTCCAGAAAATTACAAAGAGGAGAAGGAAAGCCATCTATAATTCTACCACTATCACCATTTGGTTTGTATAGCTTGACTGTTCTGTGGGTGAGTATATATGTTTTTCAGAACACGAACACAATTGCATATACTTATGGTTTCCTCCCCAGCTCTTCTCATTTAATTGCGTCGTAGACATCCTTCTGTGTCATCGAGATCCACGTTGGATTGGCTGCATGGTATGGTCATTGGAATGCAAGCCTGTCTCCTGTTGCAGTTGTGTAGATTACATTGGTTTTTTTTTTTTTGGCCATGTAAATTGCACTGTGATGAACAGTCTTCAGATTGTCATTTCAGTCCTCCAAGACAGAACCTTCCTTGAGTCTGGTGGCGGGTGGAGTAGAATGCAAACTGGGCTCTAAGCATTTCTTTTTGACCGGTTTTGTCTCCTTTGCATGAGTCATTTGATGCCCTCTGTAGAGCCAGAAATCCCCCAAAAAGTGCCCCTCTTCGTCCAAGAAGAAGGGAAATAGGTATTTTAGCTTTAGGTGCCTGAGGCTCTGCTTGAAGGAGGAGAAACGCGCTGTGAGTCCCTGTCTAGGTGAAGGATGTTAATAGCCGGTAGAATAGCAGCAGCAGCAGCGACGGTTCTGGTGGTCAGTTATTAGTTGTCCACGACGGGCCCCGTGTTGCACGGGCACTTTGTGTTTGGAGTAGGAGCTGCTCGGTTCTCTCAACAGTCCTTGAAATAGGTGCTACCGGCCCCCATTGCACAGATGAGGAAACCGAGGCCTGACCAGGTGCGATGACTTGCCTGCGGCTCGGGAGGGCAGTGCTGAGCCGTGGCCCCCCCGCAGCTGTGTGTTCCTGGGGTCCGCCCTGGCGACCACACCCCACTCGGTACCTCTCAGGAATATGAGCTCACCTGGCGGCCCTGAGAGGTAGTTTCCCTGTAAAGTGACATTAAAAAGACTTTAAAGACACCGTGTCTGTAAAAAGAGAAGCAGAAGTGTTTTAACATCTGGGGGAGCGTATTTAAAATCCAGGTGTGGCTGATTCGTCTGTTTGGCTGGAGAGGCGGTGGGGGAGAGCAGGGCCGTCCGGCGCCCAGCCGCGTGTTTCCTCCTGGGTTTCCCCCACGCTCTCTCTGGCTCGGGCCGCTTTCACCTTCCGCTCCTCTGGTCTGTGCTGTCGGTGGACAGCTGCTGGACATCTGTTGCTGAGGATGCGGTGGACGGATGTGTCAGCGGCTCTGACCTGGCCAGTATCGGCGCCGGGAGCCGAAGGGTCTCCAGGGGCGCTGGGCCGCATCTTCTGTTCCCTCAATCACCCAGCTACAGGCGCTGCCACCGCCCATTAAGATGTCTGACAAAGTTAAGGGCCTTTCTCCATCGCAGGAATAGAGGAAAAGATGAGACAAAGGGGAAGGAAATCTCCCATTAAAAAAGGACGGATTTTACATTCTTGAACACAGTGTTCTCCAACGCGAGGGAATCCTCTGTGGATCTGGGCTGCTGGAGGGGTGGCCGAGGGGGAGAGGGGCCGGGGCTTCCAGAAGCTAAAATGTTAAAGTTGAGCATGGCTTGGATGCAGATAAGAAGTTCTTTTGCCTCCTCGACTTGGTTTACAACCCTCATTTTTTATTTTTAAGGTCATCTGGGGGCAGTCTCTCCACTTGCAGCCTGGCTCTTTCAGTGTGGCCTGACCCCCGAGTCCAAGGCCTCCCACACAGCTTGAGAACTCGATTCTTTGTTCACAAAGACTTCTTCCCAGCCCCTTTCCTCCCCTCAAAATACTCCATATTTGGAGTGAGTCTTATGAACCAGAGCATGGCCAGAGGACACGTATGTATGTTCTTCTGTCCCGTAGACAACGGAAAAGTCCGCTCCTTAAAGCATGTGTGTATGAACATGGAAATGTCCCGCCAAGCCCGGAGCACACGGTTTTATGAATGTGCCGAGCTGTGTGATCTATATGCTGCTTATCTCTGAAACTGAAAAGAAGGTGATCCGCGGTGGTGTGAGATCGTAAAGGGGGCTGGAGAACCAAGGATACAGGTCCTTAAACCGTTGTTCTGTGAGCCTGGGCTTAGCAGTCAAACCCTGAAATGGGGACGTAAAATAAGGGAAGCGTCACATTTTTACATTCATTGTTACATGATTTTTTTTCTTAATAGGAGAATCTGAGTCAGAACGAGCCTGAGCTGTGGTCTGGTTTGTGAAATCAGCCCCACCTCCCACGTTCTTCTGATTAAAGACACAGAGCCGAAGCAAGTCAGCGGCTCTCGTTCTCCAGAAAGCTAGAGTTTTTATCCCCTGGTTCAGCCGGGGTCCCGTAAGGTTACTTGTTCACACGCATGGTGGAATTTTCTGCTGGAGGAGTCACAGTATCAGTCTCAGAAACATTTGCAGTAAAGTTTACGAGATGATGTTGTCTTGGAAGACGCGCAAAGACTCTGACAGCCTGTTTGGGTGGAGAACTACAGATCTGCTAATTATTGGAAACTTAGTTGATGTCAGTGCTCCTTCCCTTTGGAAGCCCCTCAGAGCTGCGTGGGTCGGAGGCAGCGTCCGACATGGCCGCGCCTGCCTCTTGGCCCGTCCTTGTCGGGAGCGCTTCCAGGTCTGCTGAGCGTTGTAGGTTTCTGCCAGAGATCCCTTGCCGGGGTTAAGAAATCTCCTATTCTTAGTTTACTGCATTTTTTTTTTAAATCAGGAAGGGCTGTTGAATTTTATCAAGTGCTGTTTTTCTGTCTGTCTGAGACAGTCATGTGTTTTCCATTAGGCGCCTTTCTGTACTGGTCAGCTTTCTCAAAAAGCCATTTGCGCGTAGTACACCCACTCACCGAAGGCTTAGAGCGCCTTTAGAGCCCTGACTGTGTGACTGCGCGTGTTTTTCCTCGAGTTTGATTTCTCCTTCATTCTGTACCTGTCTCCTTTCCACTTTGAGGTGATCCCTTTATTTCTAGACTGTTCGTGATTCTTCTTTTTCCAAAAGCCTCTCCTGTCATTTCACTCGTTTAGGGGAGAGGGAAGCACACATCCCTATGCCCGGGCTGCCCTTTGACCTTGGGCTGCCCTTTGACGTCGTCTCAGGGACTTTGAAAAGCAAAGGACAGAATTACCCTTTTTTCTTTAAAAAAAAAAAATATTTTCAGCACAGGTTTTCTCTGCCTTTAGTTTTTTTGCAAGCCTCATATCATTTAACATCAGTGGAATCATACAGTGTGTGGTCTTCTGTAGCTGGCTTCTTTTGCTTAGCATATCTAGTAGCAGGAATCAGTAGTGGGGTTTTTTGTTTGTTAATTTTTGTGTTTTTTTTTTCTCAATAATAATCTCCATTTTGTGGCTGTATCACAACCTGTTCATTGGTAGCTGGACATTTGGGTTGTTGCTGCCTTTCAGCTGTTGTAAACGGTGCTCCAGGAATATTCGTGTACGAGTATTTGTTTGAATACCCGTTTTAAGTTCTTCTGGGTGTATTCCTAGTGGAGTTACTGGGGCGTATAGTAATTGTGTGTGCAACTTTTCGAGAAACCTTTAAAATGTTTTCTGGAGTGACTGAACCATTTTACATTCCCACCAGCAATATATAAAGAAGGTTCCAATTTCTCTACATCCTTGCCAGCACTTGTTAGAACACTTCCTTGGTGTGAAGTACCACCTCATCGTGGCTTTCATTTGCATTTCCTAATGACTAGTGATGTTGAGCATCTTTCCATGTGATTCTTGGGTGTTTGTATGTCTTCTCTGGAGAGATGTCTGTTCAAGTCCTTTGTATTTCACGGGTTGTTTGTCTTTGAGTTGTAAGAGTTCTCTGTGTATTCTGGATGCTAGACCCTTATTAGATACATGATTTACGGATATTTTCTCCCATTATTCTGCAGGTTGGCTTTTCACTTTTTGATAATTTCCTTGGATGCACAAAAGTTTTTATTTGATAAAGTCCAATTTATCTTTTATTTTCTTTTGTTGTCAATTTATTTTCTTTTGTTGCTGGTGCTTTTGGTATTGTATTTAAATAATGCCTTGCCAAATCCAGGGTCATAAAGATTTACCCCTTCCTGTTTCCTTTTAAGAGTTCAATGGTTTCAGCTCTTATATTTGGCTCATTGATCCATTTTGAACTGACTTTTGTATATGGTGTGAGGTAGGGGTTCAACTTCTTTCTTTTGCATCCACATCATTTGTTGTCCCAGCATCATTTGTTGAAGAGACTGTTCTTTTAAATACTTTTTATGCACAATTCTGTCATTAGACTCTGTATACTGTTCCATTGATCTGTTTTTGTACCAGTACCACACTGTTATTAGAGCTTCAACGAAGGCATACAGACTTCAGGATATACCTACTGATACAAGCTTATTAATAATACTCAGATTATCTGTGTCTTTAAGAACCAGAGAGAAAGTGCAGGCTACTCTTTCTAACAGTTTATGTGAGGAGAAAGGAGATTGTGTGACAGCGCTGAAGGACAGCAGTAGTTCAGAGGGCTGGGGTTGGAGAGATTCGATCCAAAGAAGCTGGATGGGAAAGATAAAGGTTAAAGATAAAAGAGAGAGAGGCTGTGGCTTTGGGAGCAAGATTTTGGAGGAGGAAAGGAGTTAAAGTCAAAGGCAAGGATTTCACTGGTGGTCCAGTGGTTGGGACCTGACGCTTTCACTGCCGGGAGCCTGGGTTCAGTCCCTGGTTGGGAAACTGAGATCCCACAAACCACACTGCAGCCAAAAAAGAAGAAGGGCAAAGGCTTGGGCTTGTGTGTACTGAAAGATGCTGTTTACGCCCTGTGAAAGCGAGAGATGTCGTACTGTGGAACAGTAACACGCTTTGGTTTTTGTAATCTAGATGGGGGTAGGGGGTTGTGGCTTGAAAATTGGGCTAAATTTAAGTATTTGAAATTAAGTGGCTGTGTGAAAGCTAGTCATTCTTTTCTGTGTTCGAATTGCTATTAGTTTTTCCTTTAATGAGCACAGTACAGTCTTTCTCTATGGGGAATGAGTTTCGATTTAAAATAAACTAAGAAGGACTAAAATAAATCGTGACTTACCAAACTTAGTTTTGACCTGAAACACATGTCTCAGTCCTATGATATGAGATTTAATTTTGTTTTTATTGCTTATCATATCATTACAAAATTTCTTACAAAGGGTGGAATGGTGTAGTGCTGCTTTGTGTGGCTAGGAGGAGAAGTGATACAGAGAGGTGCTAATTATAAGAAAGTAAGCGGCACTAAAAGTGGAGCAAGACACCCCAGTGCAGCCTGGACCCCAGGTCGCCTGTGCCGTCAGTCTGTCGTGTTAGTATCATCCCGTTAAACATCCTTAAAGGTTTCCGTTTCTCTTTCTGTCTATGTATACCTGTGTATCTGTATCCTAGAAGGATGAATCTAGAATGCTAATTGTGGTTATCTCTATATGGGGGGTTGTAACTGCTTTTTCTTTTGCTTCTCATTTGCTTTTTCTGCATGAGCATGTGTCTTTGCTTTGAGTGAGGTAGAAAGATTTTAAAGATGGGTGAATGGGGATAGAGTGGTGAATCAGTGAGAATTATGCATGGAAACAGAAGACCGTATTTGCCCCACTCACAGGTTTTAATGATTTGACTGCTGTAAGTCACACTCATTGTCTGTTCTTGAAATCTTTGGAGAATTAATTTGTGTATAAATACCTACTCTCCATGCAAGTGGAGAAGTGAATATCCTTACTCACTTTTACCTGCTTCAAATAATGGAGAACATTACTTGCCTGTCAGTAAAGACTGCCAGCAGGTGTTCAGTTCCTGTTAATTACTAGATTCATTGAGTATTTTGAACCCGGCTAACCGAAGTGTTGTATGGAACTACTTTATAAAATATTCTTTTGTTATATTAGCTGTGTTGTCAGATAAAAATTAACTATCACCCCAAATCTGCAACATTTCTTTGTTATAAGGACTTAAAATCAGTTCAGGTGACGAGCCCTCGTAGTGACTTCTGTCTGGACTGCTGCTTCCCTGGATGTTAAGATGATAACGCTCCTCCAGCTGGGCGGGCATCCTCACCGACTGCGCTGCAGGGGAGGAAAGCCAGGCTCTCGCCTCCCTTAGTAGAGTCGGGGCTTCTCTGTTACCGGCTTGTTCCCATCTGATGGAGTGAGCATATTTAAAGGAAGCGAGACCTGTTGCTCCCTCAGTGACCTTGACAGTTCTGCTCTTGAAAGTCTGCCTGCTGTTTCCTTAGCACTCCCATCCCACCCCATTCAGAGACTGGGATGAGCGCTGATGGGGGCCTGCGGTTTTCTGCTCTAGAGCTCTTCGCGGACCCCCTGCCAGTCTTCCCTGAGGTGGCTCGCGGGACCCGGGTAACCGAGATCAAGGGGATAACGAGTTCCTTCTGTCCTGTCACATAGGTATAGAAACACCTGTTTTTCCCCCTCTAGGTGATGTAATTAAAAAAAAAAAAAACTTTTAATTTTGAAAGAAAGGAAAAGGAAAGTGAAGTCACACAGTCGTGTCTGACTGTTTGCGACCCATGGACTGTAGCCTACCAGGCTCCTCTGTCCATGGGATTTTCCGGGCAAGAGTATTGGAGTGGGTTTCCATTTAATTTTGAACTAATTATAAATTGACAGAAAGTTGCAGAGCCAGATCTTACTTGCTCTTCACCCATCCCTGCTCACTGGTTACGTCCCATGTAGCTAATACAATATTAAAATCAGGATGTGGGCATTGGTATGATGTGGGTGTAGCTCTTTGTCATTGTAACCCTCGTGTCGGTTGATGCAGCGACTGGTGCCATCAAGATGCAAAACCACAGAGATCTGTATCTTTCTCCTGCTGCCCCTGTAGTCCTCCCCAGGCAGTGACTGATCTGTTTTCCATCTCTATAGTATTGTTGTGTCAAAAGCCTCACGTAAATGGAACCATACAGTAGTAACCTTTTGAGATTGCCTTTTTCCACCACTCAGCATAATGCTCTTGAGTTCCGTCCGACTTGCGTGGATCAGCAGTTAGTTCACTCATATTTGTTGCCGAGTCGTAGCGCATGGTATAGATGCACCAAGTTTATCTCCCTACCTATTGTAGGACACTGATTGTTTCTCACTTGTAAATGTCGTAAGTAAAACCGGACATTTGTGTATAGGTTTTTGTGTGAACGTAAGTTTTCTTTGGGATAAATGTCCAAGAGTGGTGTTGCTGGGTCGTATGCTCAGCGTGGGTCATTTGGAGGAAATTGGTAAACTGTTTTCCAGAGGGCTGTAACAATTTATAGTCCCACCAGCCACGTAAGAGAGACCCAGAGTCCTGCATCCTGTTTTCAATGCTAGCTGTTTTAATCGGTGTGGTGCATTTTTCTAATGACTAATGTTAAATATCTTTATTTCTGCTTATTTGCTGTTTATCTTCTTCAGCGAAATGTTTCTTTATGTGCTTGCCTGTTTTCCAATTGGATTGTTTATTTTTAAAAATACGTATATTTATTTTTGGCTGTACTGGGTCGGCCTTGCTGCGCAAGGGCTTTCTCTAGTTGGGGCAAGTGGTGGCTACTCTCTGATTGCGTGCCAGGCTTCTCATTGCGATGGCTCCTCTGTGGCCGAGCACTGGTTTAGTTACTCTGCGGCATGTGGGATCTTCTCAGACCAGGGATTGAACCCACCCCCCCGGTATTGACAGGGAGATTCTTAATCCCTGGACTACCAGGGAAGTTTCTGTTGAAGCATATTTCAGTGTGGTGAATCTACCAGTCAGCAGTCTACCAGTGAAAGCACTTAGTCTCATCCATTTCTTTCTGAAAGATACGTAAAGTTGGAAGGAGAAAAGCGGCTTTCCTTAAGCATGGGGGCCACTGCTCAAGGTGGAGTCTGAGGTGGTGTCAGTATTCCTCAGAACCGGTCAGATGGATTGGAAAGAAGATGGACATAAGCAGATTTATTTTGGGGACGTACTTACTTGATGCAAATTTTATGCATTTTCAGCCAGAACTCACCTATGGCTTCAGCAAACTGGTTATAAAAATGTTCTTATCTTCCCAACTTAATGAGAAGCTTTCAAAGGCAGAGTTTTTGAAAAGAATTTAAGTGAAAAGAATAAAATGGCATCTTAAATTTTAGGTGATGTTCTTCTGACATCATGGTTGAAAATCTCGTTTGGAATCTGATGAGATGCTTCTTTCATCTTCTGTCTGATCTTTAGAGAAAGTTTTTGGGAGTCGGGGCTGATTAAAATGCCAGCGCTGACGCCCATAAAATTGTTTAAAGAATACTATTTGGAAGCTTTGGATGTCATGATCTTTTTTTAGAAACATTATTAATAGAGTTTTTTGGGGGAGAGTTTTAGATTTACATTAAAAATAAAAAACTGAGCAGACAGTACAGAGTTCCCATCTGTCCCCTCCCTGTCAGGTTTCCCTGTTCGTAACATCCTGTTAGTACTTCGGTGTGATCACTTTACTGTTGATGAACCAATGAACTCTCGTTACCTGAAGTCCGTAGTTGTCAGTAGGGTTCGCTCTTGGTGCTGTCCGATCCTGGGAGTTTTGACAAATGCGTAATGGCGCGTCTCCGCTGTTAGGGCGTCATCCAGATTCGCTGCCCTGAACATCCGGTGCTCACCCCTCCCCGCTCCCTGAGCCCCTGGCAACCGTTCATGCTTTGACTGTCTCCATAGTCCCAGAGGTCACGTGCCTGGAATCCCACAGTGAGTGGCCCTTTCAGACTGATTTCTGTCGCTTAGTAAGGTGCCTTTCCCATTCCTCCGTGTCTCTCCACGGCTGGATCTTCATTTCCTCTGAGCACTGAGTAACATTCCATTGTCTGTTTTACCACAGTTTACCTGTTCACCTGCTGAAGGATGTCTTAGTTGTTTCCAGTTTGGGGCAGTTGTTTTGTTTTTTGGCCATGCCCCTTGGCTTGCAGAACCCTCGTTCCCTGACCAGGGATCAAACCTGCGCCCTCAGCAGTGAAAGTGCAGCGTCCTAACCACTGGATCTCCAGGGGCACTAACTCCCTGGGCAGTTTTGAATAAAGGTGCTGCAAGCATTCGTGTGCAGGTTTTCACGTGGCCAGGGAGTTTTCAGCTCAGTCGGCGAATTCCTGGGAGTGTGATTGCTGGATCGTATTGTAAGGTGGTGGTTAGCCTTGTCAGGAGCTGCCGAACTGTTTGCACACGATTTTTATTCATGCGTGTTTGTGAAGCTGTTCCCACTCTGTCCTCCACCACCGATCACAGCTTCTGCTTGGGAAAAAAAAGAATCAGTTGCAGGCTTGATGTGAAAAGTTGTTTGCTTTTTCAGTTATCCAGGGTAGAAATAAAAAGTCTCATTGTTTATTATTAGTTATTCGTGATTGAGGTTAAAATGTGTCTTTCAAGATCTTTAAATGCTTCTTGCTTCAAGATGCAATATTTATCTTGAAATTTCAAGTAATGTTCAAGAAGAGCATTAAATTTTGATTAGCTTTTGATGAGTAATGTGGGGACTATCCTATCACAAGTGAGGCAGCTGAGGCACAGAGAGATTAGGTAAGTCGCTCAAGGTCACACACTAGTAAGTGGCAGAGCCAAGCTTTGAGCCAGGCGGCCTGGCTGCAGGACCTGGGCTCCTAACGGTGTTGTCTGTATTTAATGCATTGCATTCCTGGTTTGTGTTGAGGACTTACCGTGCATAGCTACATTTTAGCAATGTTCAACAGAATCATTTAGGAAGTTCGTTAAAATTCAGAGTCCCTCGCTCCTACCCAGAGGTTCTGATTTGATAAGCATGAGCTAGGGCCTTGTAACCCTATTTTAGCCAACTGCCTTCACAGGTTGCTGATGAGAAGGCCTGTGGACCAGTGTTGAGGGAGAACAGCTGTAGATAATGAGCTGGGATTGCTGATTCAGATGAGACCCAACTGATAAGACTTCCAGAGAGCTGGCTGAGTCCTTGGCTGTATGTGTACTTTCGCTGGATGGAGCCAGGGGGGTCACTGCCCTTCGCCACTGCCTTCAGTGGTACACACGCCACTGTGGAAGCCCTCCCGTCCCATGGTGGTGGTTGGCCCTTCACCCAGCAGGAAAAGCGCCCATTGTGGGCTGGCAAGTGGTCATCCAGAGGACGTTGATACATGAGTGTCGAGGCTTGTTTGGTGAAGCGCAGCCCCATGTATTCAAAAAGCTCGCAGAGCCTGCTCTCGTTCCTAGCTTCTTGCTGACTTGACCTGTCATCTCTGTTGAGCAGTGAGTCTTAATGGGCCCACCCCAGGATCGATGCGCACGCCTGAGGGGAGGGGGCCTTTGGATTCACAGCCGTCGTTTTCAAAGGTTTCTCCTTCTAGAGCTGTTAGCAGTGGTTTTTATCTGCTCTGAAAGCAACTTAGAATTGAGAAATCCTATTCCTTTATAAAGTAAGCGTTCTTCATAGCTCTTCTGCCATTGATTCTAGGATGCACATTTCAACCTCTCTAAAACTGGAATGCGTCTTACAGTTGGGCATCTTAAAATTAAACTTGGTAGTCTTAGGGCTTTTTCTTTCTTCACAGGACACAAAATAATAAGGGGACTGTGATGACCTTGGAGGGCTGGGATGGAAGGGCGGGAGGGAGGCTCCAGAGGAGGGGATGTATGCGTGTATATATATACACACACACACGTATATATAATAAAATATATATATGTTTATACATATAAAATAGCTGACTCAGGTTGTTGTACAGCAGAAACTAATGCAGCACTGTAAAGCAGTTATATTCCAATTTTAAAAGTTTAGAAAAAGAATTTAAAAAATGACGGATTTTTGATTTTCTGAAATAGGCTAACCTTGGAGACATCGCAGCCAGGCCACCGACTCGGGTTTGTACCTCAGACCAGCCTGCCCTGCCGTCGTCCCAGGTGGGCGCGCATCCGTTTCTGTCGGCACGGCAGGTGCGAATGCTCTTCCAGGGTCTTTTCAAGGAAATTCTTCCTTCTCTCTACTGAGGGTTATACGGGGCCACTTCTCCAAGAAGCAGACCTGCAGGGCAGTGAGCACGATGCCCAGCGTTCAGTGCAGCAGAGTCAGGCTGTTCTCCACGTGTAAGCACACACACTGTGCCCCTGCCACCCAGGCCCAGACACGGAGCGCGCGTTGCCCGCAGCAGGCTGTCCTGTCTGACTTCTCATTCCGCAGCTCCCCCCACCCCAGACGAACCCCTCCTCTGGTTTCTGTTACCACCAATTCGTTTTGTCTGTTCTTAGCCGGTTCTGGACATTTCCTGTCAACGGAGCTGTACAGTATGTGGTATTCTGTGGCTGGCGTCTTTCCCCTTGAGCATACCATGTCTAAGTATCAGGACTTCGCTCCTTTTGTGGCTGCACAATATTCCGTTCTGTGGGTGTGTCACACTGTGTACCCACTCATCACTGGGTGGACCTAGGCTGTCTCCGCTTCTGCCCTCTTGTGGGTGCTGGTGCTGTGAACGGCCGTGCGCTGGTGTCTGTGTGGACACGTGTTCAGCTCTCTTGGGTGAATACCTGTGAGGGGACTTGCTGGATCCCACGCAGGCTCAGTGTGGAACCTTCTGAGGAGCTGCTGGGCTGTTTGCCAGAGTGGCTGCACTTCACTGCCTTTTTAAAATGAACTTCTTTTCTGTTTTATTTTCTCCTTTGGGTTTTAAACTGTTACTTTAAGGTGAATGCTTATCTTTTCATCTTCAGCGTAATTCTTAAAGAAGCATTTCAGGTTGTGAGTTTCTAAGGACTGGTTTAGCTGGGGCATATAAGTATTGATACATAGTTTTTTTTATCATCATTCTCTTCTCAGAATTTTCTCATTTTGAGAAAATGCTATCTTATGGTATCTTCTTTGACCAAGGAATTATTTACAATTATGTTCCTTAACTTCCCGTCTGTTTAATGGGTTTTTCTAGTCACTTTGTTACTGATTTCTAACAGAATTGCTCTGTGCTCCGGAGCATGGTCTCCAGGCAGCGTTGTTGCAGTGAGTTCCACCTGAGACAGGTGAAGCCGGCCGAGTGTCTGGAGCGAGAAGAGAAAATGTCATTGGGAATCAGGTGCTGCTCACAGCCCTGGAATGGCTGGAGGACTGGGCTCTGGCCAGGTCTCCAGAGTTGAGTCACTAATGAGGACCCTGGTAGGCGGCCCCTGGAACCATTGAGGTCCGCCGGGGGTGGGCCCACAAGCCTGGATCTGGAAGCTCTCTGCTGCAGCCCCACCTCGATTCCTAGCAGCCCCTGGAGAAGGAGCGCGAGGAGGCTGTAGATGAGACCCTCTGCTTCCACATCCTCAATGGCAGGCCGGGAAGCCTTCTTTAATGCAGGAGGACCCCTGCTTCTCTTTGCTCTGTGGACTCCTGGGTTGTGCGTCCCACGCAGAGAGCCCGCTTCATCTTCAGAAGTCTAAACGTGAGCGAGTCCCGGGTGTCATTTTGACCTTTCAGTGGAGCAGAGCCAACTCATTGTTTCCACCACTCTGGTCCCATGAGAGTTCGTGCAACTTTTGATGATGGACAGCGCACAGTCACTTTTGCATAAACATCCCCCGGCGAGACTGCATGCCGCCCAGCTGCAGGGGTGTGATTGAACCTCTGTCTCCAGTCGTTGTAAGATGCATCATCATTTTATGTTCCATTAAGGAAAAAGCTGTCAAACTAGACTTAATGATTTCTTCTCCCTTAGGATTTTTTAAATTTATACTAATTGAAAGAGTTCTTGGAACTTCTTGAAGCGTTGATTTTTTTTTTAAATAGCCTTTACTAATTATTTACTAATAATTATTTTATTAGTAGTAGATTAGGTTATTTACTAATAACCTTTACTATCATGTATACATAAAGTGAAATAGAACCAAAATAAGTTGGTTGAGGTGGTTCTAAAACGTACTCACGATCAGAGCTGCACTCCACGCAGAGGAGGTGTTTGCGGGCACACACAGCCGTGTCGTCCTCTGCTGCTCAAGGGGAGGCTGACCCGACCCTTCTTAAAGGGCTCCTCCTCATGCTGTCTCGGGGAGTTCTCCAGTTCTGCAGGTTATCATGTTTAGACTTGGGGGATCTTTCCAGAGGGTACCCATGAGCAGTCTCCAGCCTCCTATCTCTTCATCAGATGGCTCTTACGTCGTGTTCTTCGCAGAACCATCAAGGACTGGCACATCAGCAGTGCCCCGGGTGGTGGGAGGCTCACTCCCAGACGTGAAGGCAGTGACCTGTATGTGTCACATTGGATTTCAGAGATGCGCAGACGTGCCTCTTAAAACTGACGGAGCGGAGGATGCCTGTTAGTTCAGCTGGTTAATTAGTCACATCTATAGCTCTTTCTTCCACCTTTAGGAAGAGTCCATTTTTACAAGTACACCTGTCAGTTTTTGCTGTATATGTTTTGAACCTGGCGTGTTAGATGAGTAGGTTTCAGACTTGTTAATTTGGGGGTTAATGGAACAATGTCAGTATCTAGTGACTTTATCTTTGGTCTCTTTTACCTGCGTTCCTGTCGCAGGGCCAACTTTCCTTTGGTGTATCACTCCCTACCCTTCTGCCTTCAATTGTCATGTATTCTTATGTTTTAAATAAGCCTCTTGTATCTAAGTGGTAGAGATGAACTTATTGGCAAAGAAGAAATAGAGTCACAGATGTAGAAAACAAACTTAACGGTTACCAAGGCGGGGGAATGTGGAGATGGCATGAATTTCAAGATTGGCATTGACGTATATACACTATGCTAAGTCGCTTCAGTCGTGTCCGACTCTGTGCAGCCCACCAGGCTCCGTCGTCCCTGGGATTCTCCAGGCAAGAATACTGAAGTGGGTTGCCATTTCCTTCTCCAGTGCATGAAAAGAGAAAAGTGAAAGTGAAGTCGCTCAGTCGTGTCCCACTCTTAGTGACTCCATGGACTGTAGCCTACCAGGCTCCTCTGTCCATGGGATTTTCCAGGCAAGAGTACTGGAGTGGGGTGCCATAAACTAATGAGAACCTGCTGCACAGCACAGGGAACTCTGTGGTGGCCTAAATGGGAAGGGATCTAAAAAAGAGGGGATATATGTATACACATAGCCGATTCACTTTGCTGTATAGCAGAAACTAGTACAGCATTGTAAAGTGACTATACTCCAATGGAAATTAATTTTAAAAGAAAAAAGAAACCAGGCGAGTTTGTCCCTAATTATACTCAACAGGCTACACAGCATAGAGGTGTCCTGTTTTGTTAAAAAAAAAAAAAAAGAGTCCACAATCAAGTCAGTTAAGAATCTTCTTAGGGACTTCGCTCCTGGTCCAGTGGTTAAGAATCCGCCTGCCAGTGCAGGAGACACAGGTTTCCTCTCTGGTCTGGGAAGATCCCACCTGCCGCAGGCCAAGTAAGCTGGTGCGCCATAACTGCTGAGCCCGCGCTCTAGAGCCTCCAAGCCCCAACGAGAGAGGCCACTGCAGTGAGAAGCCCGCTCACCGCAACTGGAGAAATCCTCACGCAGCAACGAAGACCCAGCGCAGCCAAAAGTAAAAATAAATACATTTAAAACATGTATAGAATAAAGTACTCTCCTAGTTTAATAGTTAGTTTTGCTGGTGCTGCTTCTCTGGTTACAGATTTCATGGCATCTCTAACCATGATGTCCTCAGAGCGGTGATGCATGACATTGGATTATGGAGCAAATCCATGTTTGTGGATTTAAATTTCAAAAATTTTACTCTCACATTCATAGCAGCATTGTTGACAACAGCCAAAATGTAGAAACAGCCCAAACATCCATCAGTAGATGAATGGATGAGCAAAACGGTGGCTTCCTCTGACCGGGACCCTGATGTGGCTGACATACTGCTGGCCCCGCTAGCCACGTGGGCTCCTCTGTCACCACACGAGGGGCAACCAGTCCTTAGGGTGACCAGACCCGGAGGTCCAGCTGCCGACGGCCACAGTGTCTCTCGGTGCAGCCACACCATCAGAGCAGTGGGCCCCTCCTGCTTTAACTGCCTATCACGTTTTATAGTGTTCCAGGGAGGTGTCATTTGCTTGGGTTAAACCACACTCCCCTACAGAGTCTCGGGAGTTCATCGAATTCATTCATCGAATGAATTAACGGGACCAGAGGCCAAACCCTTGCTTTCCCAGCATTCTTAGTGCCTGCAGCATTGACCAAAACTCTGAAAAATACCGTATCATAACAGAAAAGTTAGCATTGATTAGTAGTCAAGGTAACATAAAGGTTTAGGTGACATCAGTTTCCATTAGGGCTAGGTACCAAAAGTACACAGTTGCGAGGCATCTGCACGTGCTTGTTTAACTCTGTTTTATCACCTATTATCAAATTTGTTAAATTTATTAAATTATCAGTTTGATGTTGAGTGGCTAAAACAGTGAGGGTTTCTGGCTGTAGCCCACATCTGTGGAGCATTATCATCTTCTAGGAGAGCTACTGATTAACCTCATAGAGTGTTGCGTGTGTGTGTGTGTAAGATTTGTAAGGCAGTCATTAGATAACTATAGCAATAAACCAAATTGCAGCTTCTTGGTGGATCGGAATCTGTTAGCTAAATAGGTTATTAATATAATTTGAAAATTAGAACATACTTGGAGATACCATCTGCTTATACTTTGATCAGCATATATGATAATCTCCCTTTTCCAGTGATTCTGATTTGCAAAAATTTTCCAAATCTTGACATCACTGAAATGGATGTTATATTTGATGGGATCTGAGGTCTTATTAAACATCATAAAGTGTGAAAGTGAAGTCGCTCAGTCGTGTCCGACTCCTAGCAACCCCATGGACTGCAGCCCACCAGGCTCCTCTGTCCATGGGATTTTCCAGGCAAGAGTACTGGAGTGGGGTGCCATTGCCTTCTCCATTTACTGCATACTAGGTTAATAAAAATTTGGTCATTTCTACTGGCAATATGTGAAACCATTTCTCTGCTATATTTTAAGGCTGTATTAATACATTTAAAATATTTTATCAATATATTATTTTCAAAAAGTACTCCATGGTTAAACTTGTTTTAAAAACTGTTCTGTGTAAAAACAATGACTGCTGTGCCCAGTTTTGTTCACTTGTTGTCATGTTTCTCTAGTTTTTCTTTAAAATTGGAGGAAGTTGTAGTTCAGTACACACAGGCAAAGTCATATCCGACTCTTTGTGACCCCATGGACTGTAGCCCACCAGGCTCCTCTGTCCATGGAATTCTCTAGGCAAGAATACTGGAGTGAAAACGTCATAAAGTGGTGATTTAATCACTAAGTCGTGTCTGATGTTTGTGACCCCATGGACTGTAGCATGCCAGGCTCCTCTGTCCATGGGATTTCCCAGGCAAGAAATACTGGAGTGGTTGCCATTCCCTTCTCCAGGGGATCTTGCCTACCCAGGGATTGAACCTGTGTCGTCTCCTGCATTGCAGGCAGATTCTTTACCGACTGAGCCACTCTTATTAATAAGCTATTTTTGCATGCTTTATGTTTGTGGTTTATTTTAGTTTTTAATCGGTAGTTCTTCTTGGATATTAGATACTTTTAGTTTATCAGACTCTACTATCAAATAATATCACGCCACTTCACATCCAGGGTAGGAGCTCCTCACAGTGCAGTTGCATTTCTCCCCTTCCAGCCTTTGTGCTCATGTGTTCTCAACCCGACACACTTTTTTTTGTTATTTTTGCCTTAAACAGTAGCTGTAAATGTTTTTAAGAGATTCATATCATGTGGGGAAAAGGTCTACTCTCATAGTTGGCATTTACAGTATTTTCCATTCTTCCATGTAGATGCAGATTTTCTTCTGGTATCTGTCCAGCCCCACCCACCCCCGTCCCATCAAAAGGACTTTAAACATCCCTTAGTGGCTCAGCAGTAACCCCCATCCCATCGAAAGGACTTTAAACATCCCTTAGTGGCTCAGCAGTAACCCCCATCCCATCGAAAGGACTTTAAACATCCCTTAGTGGCTCAGCAGTAACCCCCATCCCATCGAAAGGACTTTAAACATCGCTTAGTGGCTCAGCAGTGAAGAATCCGCCTGCAGTGCAGGAGATGCAGGTCCAGGCCCTGTCAGGAGGATGCTCTGGAGGAGGAAGTGGCAACCCACTCCAGTATGCTTGCCTGGGAAACCCCCTGGGGAGAGGAGCCTGGCGGGCTACAGTCCATGGAGTCTCCAAGAGCTGGACACGACTGAGCAACTACACCACCACCACATCCTCAGGTCACCTCGTGATAAATTCCTTAAGGTTTTACTGCCTCAAGACGGCTGTTTCGCCTTGGTGTTGAAAGCTACCTGGCAGGGTGCACAGCTGTGTCCATTGTTGCTGTTGTTTCCGACAGGAGGGTAAGTCTATCCCTGTTACTCCGTCTGGGCTGAAAGCAGAAGTTCTCACTTCAGTCCTTTAATTAAATCACACATCCCGAACCCCAAACACCGGCCTCCCACCCGCGAGCCTCCATTTGTGGGAAGGTAGTGACTTGTCTGTGGAGAAGGAAATGGCAACCCACTCCAGTGTTCTTGCCTGGAGAATCCCAGGGACAGGGGAGCCTGGTGGGCTGCCGTCTATGGGGTCACACAGAGTCGGACACGACTGAAGTGACTTAGCAGCAGTAGCAGCAGTGACTTGTCTTACTCCTTGGAAGAAAAGTTACGACCAACCTAGATAGTATATTGAAAAGCAGAGACATTACTTTGCTAACAAAGGTCCGTCTAGTCAAGGCTATGGTTTTTCCTGTGGTCATGTATGGATGTGAGAGTTGGACTATGAAGAAAGCTGAGCGCCAAAGAATGGATGCCTTTGAACTGTGGTGTTGGAGAAGACTCTTGAGAGTCCCTTGGACTGCAAGGAGATCCAACCAGTCCATTCTGAAGGAGATCAGCCCTGGGATTTCTTTGGAAGGAATGATGCTAAAGCTGAAACTCCAGTACTTTGGCCACCTCATGCAAAGAGTTGACTCATTGGAAAAGACCCTGATGCTGGGAGGGATTGGGGGCAGGAGGAGAAGGGGACGACAGAGGATGAGATGGCTGGATGGCATTACTGACTCGATGGACGTGAGTCTGAGTGAACTCCGGGAGTTGGCGATGGACAGGGAGGCCTGGCGTGCTGCGATTCATGGGGTAGCAAAGAGTTGGACACGACTGAGCAACTGAACTGAACTGAACTGAGTGACTTGTCAAGAAAGGCGGGTGCCTGGCCTGAATTACACAAATTGCTCCTGATTCTTAATCTGAAACCTCACTGGCAGCACCTCTGTACTAAAACAGGGCATTTCTCACCACCTTCCCACACTGCTTTTTCCCCGTGAAAACATTTGTATTTGTAGAAACCACACCTGCTGGTCGTGGCTAACGGAACTGGCCTGAAGGGACGTGAAGAATAACCCTGTGTGTCCGCCTCCCCCGTCTTTGTGTTGAGACTTGAGCAAGACCCTTATTGCTGGAAAATCAGGAAGACTGCGATCATGATTGGAGCGTTCAGCTGCAGTGAATTGCAAAGAATTCTTACCAGCAGGTTTCACTTAACTTGCTTTTTTTAAAAAAAGCTTTTATTGAGATTGGAAGGAAATGTCTCATTGCATGCCCTTTTGTATATGTTCAGAGAGCTTGTGCCTCTGTGTAACCATATCCATGTATAACTTTTTCAGTGAAGAAAAAAAAAAACTAGCTCTTAGGAGAAAAATCAGCTGTAGACTTTCATCTTACCTAACAAATCCAAAGTGACAAAATGTGGATGATAAGCAAGCCAAACCCAATTTTTGCCTTCACTGGGAGAAGGCTGCTGAGTTGTGGGAGAGGTGGTGATAATTAAGAACACTTTCTTTGAACATGGCTTATCTCCCCATTTTTTCCCCATGGCACTTGCAAGTGGTAACCTGTGCATGACCAGAGTCTGTGACCGCAAAGTTCCTTTGCACACCAAGAGATACCGATAGGCTCTCTCTGACTACCAGCAGAACGTTGGTATTCACCGCATGTTTCGGCTGCCGTCTCTGGGGTCGCACAGAGTCGGACACAACTGAAGCGACTTAGCAGCAGCAGCAGAAATAATCGGATAGCGAGATATTTCAGTGAGAGCTTGAAGAGATTGGCCCTGAGTATTTCATTATCTCCTTCTATTCTTTCTATTTACTAATTCTTTCAAGTGTGCCAGGGAGCATCCCATTATTTCTCATTAATACTTTAGCCAAACACCCTGAAAAGGTGCCATTTGTACTTGAAACCTTTTTTTTTTTAACTTATGAAAAATTCTAAACCCTTAGAGTATAAAATAGGTGATGCATACCCATTTATCAATCCAATAGGTTTAACAGTTGCTACCATTTTGCTTAATTAATTTTTGGCTGAGTTATTTCTAAGTATGGATGTAACAACATCACAGCTCATCAGTTGTGCAGTGTGAATAAGGACACTTTTAACATAGTCCGTGTCACTGTCCCACCTCACAGAGTCTTTCTCTTAGAGGTGCAAATTCTGGCCAGAGTGACTGTGAAGTAAATGGTTCTTGCTTTAACTCTTCAGGGCCTTAATCGTATAGGACAAGATGGGCATTACTGAGAGAAGGTCAAGGAAGTCCATTGGTGATCATGGTTAGAAGTTTCAGGACCTTGAGTTGAATCACCCCTGTGTTTAGACTCTCTTAGGATGTACCTTCACTCTGTTATCAGCCAACCCTATTTATCATCAGGGTTGGAGGGGAGAAGCTGGAGGTGGGTTTTTTAAAACCAGAAAGTCTGTTGATGATTGAACTACAGCCCCACCCTTTCAGACTCTTGTTCTCATATATCTGCACAGGTGAACTCAGCAGAACAACAGGTTTTTTTTTTCATTATGAGGTCCCTTTTGGGAGCCCAGTCTGTGCTCTGTAGGTGTGTTTATTCTTTTGTAACAGGATGGTGTCAACCAGTTGGTTTGTTGCTTTCAGATTTCCTTCTTAATTACATTAAGATGCTTGCTGGTAGGAGTAATTCCTTGGAAAGTTCAAGGATTGGCACATCTTTGCTGTCTTGGTTTTGGAAGCATCATTCTCTGCTGGTTCTTATTTTTCCTCTTGATCTGGATACTTCCCCACCTCATTCCCCATGCATAAATAAGAAGCTGCTGGAAGCCACTAGCAGCAGCTTTAGGATGAAGCTGACACTTTGGACACCAGGATGGAAAGACCGTGTCCATGGTGACACTCTTGAGCTGCTGGGCCCACGTGTAACACACTCTGGGACCTTGTGGGTCTTTGGGTTTATCCTGCTTGGAGCTTGAGCACCTTGGACATGTATGTTCACGTCTTTTATCAAATACAGAACATTTAAGCCATTACTTCTTCAAACATTCTTTCTGTATCAGGGGAGATCATTAGATGTCTCTTGGCCTATTTCCCTAATTATAAAATTAGGATAAGAATGGCTGCTCTCAAAGTTATTTGGTGTGGGGGGAGGGTGTGGGGTGTGTGATACAATTTCCTACTCTGAGTTTATAAATACATTCTTTCTTTATAAGAAATTATGTGAACTTAAGCCTTTATTTCTACTTGGAACTGATTAAAAATATGACGATCATCAGGATTCAGTCTCATTTTTTCACATGGAGATAACTGACACGGCGCGTGTCGTGCATAGGAGTCCGCCCTGCCTCTGAACTGCAGTGTTGGCTCTGCTGAATCAGTTTCTGTAAGCCCGTGTGTATCTTTCTGGCCACTGTCTTCCAGTTCACTGGTCCAGTTGTCTGTCCCTGTGCCATGATCCCATTATCTTAACTTGTTTGTAGAAGCTCTGTGTGTTCTCTTGCTATTTGCTCAGATTCTTAATCTTTTGTTTCTTTATACAAATTAATAAAATAGAAGTTAAACACACAGTAGAGGATTATTAAAATCAGAGGCTGTTTTTCTGATAAGGTTTATGAAATAAGTCAATTATAGCATAAAATAAAGAGAATATAGACGTAAGAATGGAAAATGCTGCAGGGGTTAATCATTAATACCAGGATATTATGAAGAACTCTGTCAATTAAAATTAAGCAAGTATCCGCACTCCAGCCAGCCTTCACCCGCTGTGTTGATGCTTCCTGATGTCCTCCTTCCCTGTAGCTCCAATGGTAAAGAACCTGCCTGCAGTGCAGGGGACCCGGGTTCAGTCCCTGGGTTGGAAGATCCTCTGGAGAAGGGAATGGCAGTGCAGTGCAGTGTTCTTGCTGGAGAATCCCACGGACAGAGAAGCTTAGCAGGTTACAGTCTGTGAGATCGCAGTTGGACATGACTGAGCTCCTGACACACACACACACACGGTATCCTTCTGCAATGTACTTTCTCCCACACCAGCCTACTCAGAAGGAAGCGGTTTCGGGAGTGTGGTGCATTTACTGATGCTCTGCTGTGCATACATGTCACCCCCCTGGAGGGTGCCACATCCAGTGTCTGTCTGCTGCTTTTATCTTCTTTTCGTCCATCGTGAGTTTCATCTGTGTGAAGGACTGGGTTCAGCCATTGGTAATCGTGTGGGATTCTGTTCCATAACTATACCACAGTTTATTTTCTTATTAGTGGCGACTCCGATTGTTTTTCTCTCAAAACAGCGCTGCTGCGAGTGTCCTCCATGGGGTCTGCAAGCGGGGGTTCCTTGGCTCCTTTGGATAAATAACTGGGCACAGAATTGCTGGCTTGCACATATGCCCATCTTCAATCTCAGTGGCTGTCTACAGATTGTTCTCCAGAGTTGTTTAATTTGATTTATTTTTTTAAATTTCAGTGCCTGAAGACCTTTCACTAGAAGAAAGAGAAGAACTTTTAGACATCCGTCGAAGAAAAAAGGAACTTATTGATGACATTGAGGTAAAAAAAAAATGTCTTTTCATTTTTGCTCTTAGGTAAAATTGTAAATCAAGTAGCTTCCTGAAAATGTGAAAAAATGGATATTTAGTGTGTGCATATTCGAACCACACAGGGAGGCAGGGAGTGGGAGTTACCCAGGCTACTGGAACAGAACTGGTGCTCGCCAGGCAGACAGACTCTGGGGTGGAGGAGAAGGCCCGACTGGAGTCTAGAGCGAGTGACTCCTGACTCCAGCGTCACAGAGGGCGTCACGCGTGCTGCCCTTGGGAATTGTAGGACGAGCCCCTGTCTCGTTGACCAGTGTCCCCAGCACTTAGGACACTGCCTAGCATGTTATTGGCACGCAGGGATCTTTTGAATAAAGGGCTAAACCTATATTGAGTTCTGGCCATGCGCCCAGCACCTACCAGCTGGTGGGTGTAGAATGACGGATAAACGCAGACAGACGGGCGTTGCACCTTCTGCCCTTGTGTGATCAGAGGGCGGGTAAAGGGCTCCCACGGGAGGTGCAGGGGAGCCAGCCACAGTCTCCGAGTTGGTGTGTTCGTAATATTTGTAGAAATCGATCGGACGTGCGGCTGTTCTCTGAGCAGCTTCCTAACCACTGGCGAGCCCAAGTCCGCTCTGGCTCCCCGGCCACTGGCCGTGGGACTGAGCCATGTCCAGACAGCAGTTCCTTTCTAGGTGCTCACAGTTTGAGTCTGGAGTTTCTTGGCACGTAAGAATCATAGGATCTTGATAAAAATTTCCTTGTAGTTGAGAGAGAGTTTGTGAAACTTTTTCTTCTATGGTTACCTGTCATTCTTGGAAAAATCAGGTAACCCAGAATGTGTGCTTTGGTTGAAAGTATATTTTAAGGCTAACATTCCAGTGTACATTAGTGATCGCAGTGCCCCCGGAGCCTCGTGTGGTTCTCACGACCACACTTCTGAGCTGAGGCCGCCAAGGCCCAGGAGCTCAGAGCCGGCTCACTGGGGAGGACCTGTCCCTCCATGAGGCCTGGGCTTGCCTGAGGCCACAGGCGAGAGCCTCGACGCCTCCTGGGCTCTGTCCATGGTGCCGCATCGCACCCCGGGTGACAGAAGTCATCCAGAGACGGTGGCTGGGGCCTGGTACTGACCTGTGTGTGTCTGGCCCAGGCCATCGTGAGGACCTGGGTGCCAGCGCTGGCAGGTGGGCGTGTGGTGGCGTGGCGGGGCCTGTTGCTCCCTTTTGCCGTCTGTATCTTTTCACCCCTGATTTTACACACACGCACTCTAGGCTCTGCCTACTGGGCCCCTCTGCTCTCGTTCTGCTGGGAGGTGGACAGGCGGTCATTTTGTTTGCTCCCGAGTCAGGGTGGCTCTGACTGGGAGCTCTCTATGTCAAGAAGAGGTCCTGGTATCTCCACACTTGTGTTGTCCCGACGCACCCGAGGGCGGCTTGAACCTAGGGGCCTGAAATGTCTCCGGGAGGCAGAGGCCCCTGTGTCAGCCCCACAGCGTGCGCTCTCTGTCTCTACAGAGGCTGAAGTATGAAATTGCGGAAGTGATGACGGAGATCGACAACCTCACGTCGGTGGAGGAGAGGTGAGCGGCCATGGCTGCCCCTTCAGGCCGCCGTGGTGACGGCAGCAGAGAGGGCCGGGCCGGGGGTGCCTGTGCAGGACTGGCCCTTCTCCGCCACCCCTCACTGTCCGGCCTTGCCGCTGAGGACGCGGGCACACACCCCTCAGAAGCACCCTGCCCCGACGTGCCCTCTCTCTAACCGGGAGCTCTGCTTCCGCTCAGTGGTTCATCACTATGAAGGGAAAGAGCCTTGTGGCCGCCCTGATCTGAGCCCACCTGGGAGACTGGGGGACCCTCGGACAGGGGCGCTGGGGGGCTGTGCCTGTTTCCTCCCGAGCTGTCCTGTCAGGAGGGGACACAAACTCCCTGTGCTCTGTGCAGACTTCCAGTAACAGCTTCTTCATTGTTCCACACGCACAGCAAAACGACTCAGAGGAACAAGCAGGTCGCCATGGGGAGGAAGAAGTTCAACATGGATCCCAGAAAGGTGAGCGGCCAGCCACGAGCACGGCTGCACGTGTTATTTACAGATATCCACACCATGAGTCCCTGTTCAAGGGTCTCCAAAGGGAGTTTTCTTCAGATACAGCACGTCTGTAGGCACAGGAGAGTCTCATTTAGCTGGGTGTTCAGGCCCCTGTGAGAGTTCTCCTGTTGCTTCCTGCTGCTCTGCTTACAAGGTGTGAGTCAACTCCAGATCGTCAGGGCAGTAGTTTTGTGAACTTGATGATGATCTGATATTTGGGATTTGTAACGAGGTTTTTGTTTTTTTTCCCTTTGGAAGTTGGGTTTACAGAGTAGATGTACCAAGCACTAGAGGGCGATGATCTAACAGGGGGAAGTTTTCAAGACCAGGCTTTAAGTTCTAGGTGCTGCACGGGGAGGCTGTCCAGTTCACGGAGAGAGTCCGGTTTTCTCTCAGAACAGACAGGGCGGTGTCCGCGCTCGGCCTGAGATGCTCGCTGTCAGGGCCTAGGAATCCGATGAACCCTGCATCACACCTGCAATGACGAGGAGTAAGGTTTGCTGAGAAGTGACTCTGTCAGGAGCTGTGCAGAGGAAGCACTTAGTCCCTACCACACCCTCCTGGTTCCAGGGAACTACTGGAACATTTCAGAACTGGAGTAAGATCAGCTCCTCAGACTCAAAGGGGTCACCAAATGCCAAGCGGGATATACGGTTTTAAAAGGCCTGCACGCGTCACTGTATCGAGTGAAATATCAGGAAACTTATGGATAAAGAGAAGCTCAGGAAATTTCCAGGAAGGAGAGACCAGCCTCTCTAAGAAGAAATGAAAATCACAGCCAGCTTGTCCTCAGCCTTGCTGAATCGAGGATGAAATAATGTTTTCCACAGTCTCTGGAAAAGTGATTCACGTTCACCGCTAAGACCTTCTGTGGTCTTCAGAAACAGTCATTGGGATAGTACATGTCTAAGCCAGAAGCGAACCCATGGGTGAGATGCCAGATTAAAAAGGCCTTTTTCCAGGTGGTCCAGTGGTTAAGACTCCACACGTCCACTGCGGCGGGCGAGAGTTCAATCCCTGCTAGGGGAACTAAGATCATGCGCGGCAGCACAGCTGAAAAAGAGAGAGCAAAGAAACCAGAGCTCCCAGGAAAGTCTGGCAGCCACGGCCCCACCATGGGCCCACGGCCACGAGCACCCTCAGCAGGGGAGGCAGCCACTGCGGGGGGCTGGCAGCCACGGCCCCACCACGGGCCCACGGCCACGAGCACCCTCAGCAGGGAGGCAGCCACTGCGGGGGGCTGGCAGCCACGGCCCCACCATGGGCCCACGGCCACGAGCACCCTCAGCAGGGGAGGCAGCCACTGCGGGGGGCTGGCAGCCACGGCCCCACCACGGGCCCACGGCCACGAGCACCCTCAGCAGGGGAGGCAGCCACTGCGGGGGGCTGGCAGCCACGGCCCCACCACGGGCCCACGGCCACGAGCACCCTCAGCAGGGGAGGCGGCCACTGCGGGGGGCTGGCAGCCACGGCCCCACCACGGGCCCACGGCCACGAGCACCCTCAGCAGGGGAGGCGGCCACTGCGGGGGGCTGGCAGCCACGGCCCCACCACGGGCCCACGGCCACGAGCACCCTCAGCAGGGAGGCAGCCACTGCGGGGGGCTGGCAGCCACGGCCCCACCACGGGCCCACGGCCACGAGCACCCTCAGCAGGGAGGCAGCCACTGCGGGGGGCTGGCAGCCACGGCCCCACCACGGGCCCACGGCCACGAGCACCCTCAGCGGGGAGGCAGCCACTGCGGGGGGCTGGCCCGGGTGGGCCACTGGGCACCACCCTTGCCAGTATCACAGCCACGGTGGTCACAGAGGCCTGCATCCCCAGGGAGCTTCTGCCTCTGTGTCCTGGACCTCGGGCTCCTCAGAGGCCCGCTCCCTGCAGTGTTGGGGGCACAGAGTCTACTGTCTCGCCCACAGCCCGTCAAGTCCTGACGATGAGGACTCCAGCGAGGCCGCGGGGGGCGGCCCTGCCCCTGACCCCTTGGCATGGATTTGAGGTCAGGCAGCCTCTGCCCAGCCTGCCTACCCTGCCTCACTCCGTCCCTCACCCGGGCACCGCCCTTGTCCCCGGCCTTGTTTTCCAGGAATCTGGGTGAGGACTGTGCTCACCTCTCATCAGAACGCTCTGTCCCAGCGTGTGTTCACACTCTGAAAATGGTACCCAGGTGGCTGTACCCACTTAAGCTCCCACCAGAAATATAGGGCAGTTAATTTAGGATTGTCAGACTTGGTTTCTTCAGTAAACTTTTTTTTTTCTTTTGAAGAATAACATGGTGCACAGATTTTAAACGTACAGCTTGAAGAATTTTAACAGATGCAAATACGCGTGTTAACTGCAACCCAGACCAAGATGCAGGGCCCCTGAGTGTTGCCTTTTTAAAAGCTTACATAGGTGGAATTACAGTACACCGAGTCTTCTTACTCCGTGTCACGTCTGTAGATTTTATCCGTGCCTGTGTTTGTTCCATCTGGTCCTATGGCTTTTCATCGTGTGAATGTGCTAGAATGTACTTGATGGTTCTCTTACTGACTGCTGGGTTGTTGCCAGTTTTTAAAAATTCCACATGAGGCTGTTGGGGCTGTTCATGTATTTAAAAAATTAATAGACTTTTCAGATGGATCGTGCAAGGGAGCCCTGGCCTTGGGCCTTTAGGCTTTTAGCTAGAAGGCCATCTCTGCATTTGTAGAAACAATCTCTGGGCAAACAGCAGGATTCCCTCCTCCTTTAAAAGCTTCCTAATGTGTGTGTTGAAACCAGCTCAGAAGCTGTGTCGGAGGTAGACTTTTGCTCTCATTAGGGCTTCCTGCGAGCCCGAGCGCTGCTAGTTTGGGTCCAGCAGGCACTCGTAGAGACTGTTGGCCAGTTCCCGTAGGTCCCTCCTTGGCTGTGGATTTGACTGCCCGAGCTCAGTGGCACGGTGACCGATGAATGTGTTCAGCCACAGGTGGCGGTACATCCAGGAAGACAGCTTACACCTCAGGCTGTCTTCTCACAGCAGAGGTGGCCTCACGGTGTCGAGTGGCTCCCAGGACCCAGGGTTCTGTGTTCTTCCTGGCGTTTCCCTGTGTTGCCAGCGGCTGCCAGGGCTCCTGCCATCACATCTGCATTCACGGCAGGAAGGAGGAGGAAGGAGCCGTGCTGCTCAGGAGTCCCCTTTTATCAGAAAACGAGCAGCTCTCCAGGGTCCTCCTCACAGACTTAATCTGTTTTTTTGACCCAATCTGTTCACAAAGTCATTTCAAGTTGCAAGGGAGCATGGGGAAGGGGGTGCTTGTGACCGGTGTTGGGTTGGCCAGCCACATACGACGAGCTCCTCTCACACACAGCACAGACCCTTTTCCTGAGCTGGGCAAGTTCTGTGTTGTAGCTCCTTCCGCCTTTATAATGTCTGGTGACACTTAGGAGGGCTTATTCCGCAGCCTGTCTGTCCTTAACCCGCTTGCTTCCCAGGAGGCCTGGAAGCGCTTTTCTTTGATGGGTGAGATGAGCTCGGTGATGGGAGCACCCCACTGTGCTCTCGTGTCAGTTCGGCTGTGTCCGAACCAGCGAGGCGGTGACACGTGGTCTCTGGACCTTCCTCAGCGCTGCTTCCTTCACGCTCCTCTCCAGGGAATCCAGTTTCTAATAGAGAACGACCTGCTGCAGAGCTCCCCGGAGGATGTGGCCCAGTTCCTGTATAAAGGGGAAGGCCTGAATAAGACAGTCATCGGGGACTACCTGGGTGAAAGGTGAGTTCAAGGGGAGAGGGCCACCTGCCTGCCCAGGCCGACCCTCGCATCGGGGTCTGTCACGTGGGCTCCGGGGTTGCCCGTGCTCCCCAGGACCGAGCGAGCCCTGCAGAACCACATCCTCCCCTGTGTCCTTATGAGCAGGGGCAGGGGCGGTCCTGGGGCCAGGTGGGGTCTACGCTCCTCTGGGGCCCTCTGCTCAGCCTGGGGATGGGGGCAGAACCCAGGAGGCCGCTGCTCGCCCCAGAAACCATCGTGACCTTCTTGGGACGTTTTGCACAGAAGCCTCGGCTCTCTCGGTCGTCGTCTTGCCCCCGTTAGTTGGGGGTATGAGGAAGACTTATGTTGCAAAGATGGCAACTGCCTGCACCTTGATAAACAAATCTAACATACTCCCTAGAAAATCCAAGCGAACTTCTTTGTAGAAGTTGACAAGCTCATCCCATAATTCATACAGATATTCAAGGAACCCAGAATAGCCACAGCCGTCTTGGAAAAGAAGAACAAAGTTGGAAAACTTACACTTCCCAATTATAAAACAGACTAAAGCTCCACGAACGAAGACAGTCTGGTGTGCTGGTGTAAGAACAGACATATAGGTCATGGAACAGAGTTGAGAATCCAGAAATAGACCCTCACATAGACCATCAAACGAGATGCCAAGTCTGTTCGGTGGGGAAGATAGTCCTTTCAGAATATGGTGCTGAGACCACTGGATATCCACACACAGAAAGATGGCACTGGATCTCTCACCAAAGACCTAGATATGAGCACTGAAACTATAAAACACTAAGAAGAAAACCTAGTAATGAATCTGTGACCTTGGATTAGGCCAGGGTTTCTTAGATATGACAGCAAAAGAGAAAAACAAAATCATTAAATTCCAAAACATAAGTTGCTTCGTAGGACATCATCAAGAAAGGGAGAAGACAACCCACAGAATAGGAAGAAATATTTGCAGGTCAGAAATCTGATCAGGACTTGTATCCGGTATATAAAAAGAATTCTTACAACTCGGTCATAAACAGACAGTCGTCGATGGGCAAAGGGTCTGAGTAGACATTCATCCAGAGGATATACATACGCAGGCGTATGATAGGGGACTTGCCTGGTGGTCCAGTGCAGGGGACGCAGTTCAGTCCCTTGGGGAACGAAGATCCCATGTGACGTGGGGCAACTAAGCTTGTTCCTGCACACCGCAGCAAAGCGCCTGTGCAGCCAGAATAAACAGGCGTTACGACAAGGCCATAGGCACAGTGGCCAGTAAGCGTATGGTGACGTGCTCAACATCATGAGTCATCAGGGAAATGCAAATCAGAACTAGCGAGGTAGCCGTTCACATCCACTAGGAATGGCTGTCATTAAAGAAGATCATAAATGCTGGTGAGGATGTGGAGAAATTGGAACCCTCATATGTGGCTATAAAAAACAAGGGTGCTGCCATTTTGGAAACTCAATGGCAGTTCTTCCAAATAGTGACCTTACCGTGTGAGCCAGTAACTCTACTGGTATTCTACTAAACTCTACTCGGTTTAGTTTTTAAAAGCTAGTTATTATTGGAGGCAGCACTTCCAAACCATCTTCCTCTCTGAGCCCAGGACCTTGCTTTTTGGCTCGTGACCCTGGAGGAGCCATTTCCTGGCTCTGAGCCTCAGAATCCCTCCTGGGAGGTGGGAACGGGACTAGCGCCTGCTTCGTGGTGGCCCTGAGGTTGAGACTCTGCACCACACACCTGGGTGGGTGCCTTAGTGCTCAGCACAGGGGACTCTCAACCTTGGCAGTCGGGCTCGTATTTGGGGTCTTACCCTGACTCGTACTGATTGTGAAGTGAACTCCACATCCTACTGGGTCGTCTCCTTTGAGCTAAGCTTGAAAACAAACGCACCATGAAAAAGAACTTGTCTTTTAATCATATGACATTAAATCTCTTGAACACTTGCTTTCAGTTCAGTTCGCTCAGTCGTGTCTGACTCTTTGCGACCCCATGAACCGCAGCACGCCAGGCCTCCCTGTCCATCCCCAACTCCCAGAGTTCACCCAAACTCATGTCCATCCAGTTGGTGATGCCACGCAACCATCTCATCCTCTGTTGTCCCCTTCTTCTCCTGCCTTCAATGTTTCCCAGCATCAGGGTCTTTTCCAATGAGTCAGCTCTCCGCATAAGGTGGCCAAAGTATTGGAGTTCCAGCTTCAACATCAGTCCCTCCAATGAACACCCAGGACTGATCTCCTTTAGGATGGACTGGTTGGATCTCCTTGCAGTCAAGAGTCTTCTCCAACACCACAGTTGAAAAGCATCAATTCTTTGGCGCTCAGCTTTCTTTATAGTCCAACTCTCACATCTGTATATGACCACTGGAAAAACCATAGCCTTGACTAGACGGATAATGTCTCTGCTTTTTAATATGCTGTCTAGGTTGGTCATAATTTTCACTTGCTTTAGGAAATGTCTAATAAAAGGACTGAAATGACATGCAGTGAGGCTGTAAAGTCCATTTTCTTTCTTAGGGATGAATTTAACATTAAAGTTCTTCAGGCTTTTGTGGAACTCCACGAGTTTGCTGATCTCAACCTCGTACAAGCCTTAAGGTGAGCATTCATCCCCTGCGTGTGAAGGGAGGCTGGTTGGGCGAGTGGCTGGGCGGTGACCCTGTGGGTAACTCCAGCTACCAGAGAGAGAAACGGGGTGGGGGGCGGGGACGACGGGGACGGGCCTCTCCTGCCTCCTTGTGGCCCAGGTTCTGGCTTGGCTCCCTGTTGCTTTGCCTTCTCTCTCTTTGCCTGGTCTTTGGCAGTTGTGGGTGCCTCCGCCTTCCCACTTCTGGGTGCAGTCTCAGTGCCGCCAGGCCTGGGCCCACTTGACGCCACATTTGGCTTTGCCCACTAACCACGTGGAGGCCTAGCGTGTGCCGAGGAGGGTGTGGCTTTTGTGCCCAGGGAGGCCGCCCTGACCCGTGTTCCCAGCCTCGTTGGTAGGTGCTGGTCTCAGCCTGTCTCCTCTGCCGCAGCACCTCCCCCCAACTCCCCCCGCTTTCCTGGTGACTGCTCCCCCAGCTGTGGACTGAGGTGGCCGCTGCCTTGCTGTGGGCTCAGCCCCTGGCCTTGGCTGAAGGCCGCGCTTGTGGGTCCAGTTTTAAATTAAGCGTTTTGAAGACGGTGTCTTGGGGAGGGGCAGCCCTGGAGAGCCTGGGGTGCGCCCACAAGGACCCTGTTCTCTTCATCAGCCGTGGGGGCTCCCGCAGGTGGGCAGGGAGCGCAGACAGTGGGCGCACCTCGGTGTCCAGGGGGTCAGTGCGCTTTGGCCGCCCGGACAGGGCCTCTGCTCTCGGAGATGCCCACCCACCCCCCTGTTCTCGCCCCTGCAGGCAGTTCCTCTGGAGCTTCAGGCTGCCGGGCGAGGCGCAGAAGATCGACCGCATGATGGAGGCCTTCGCTGCTCGCTACTGCCTGTGCAACCCCGGTGTCTTCCAGTCCACGGGTGAGTGTGCGCGGCGGGTGGGTGAGGCGCGGGGGCGCCCGGGCTGGGCCTGTGCTGACGGCCCGCGGCGCTGACCCCCCCCAGACACGTGCTACGTGCTGTCCTTCGCCATCATCATGCTCAACACCAGCCTCCACAACCACAACGTGCGCGACAAGCCCACGGCCGAGCGCTTCGTCACCATGAATCGCGGCATCAACGAGGGCGGGGACCTCCCCGAGGAGCTGCTGCGGGTGAGCCGCCCCGCCATGCTCCTCTCCTCCCCATGACCCCCTCCTCCCCGTGCGCCCCTCCTCCCCGTTCGCCCCTCCTCCCCGTTCTCCCCTCCTCCCCGTTCCCCCCTCCTCCCCGTGGCCCCTCCTCCCCGTTCCCCCCTCCCCCCCTTGGCCCCTTCTCCCCGTGTACCCCTATGTCCCCCGTCCCCTCCCCAGGTAGCCGCCCCCCTCCCCGCCGTGTTCCTCTTCACCGGTCCGTGTCCTCCTCGTCCCGTCCCCACCTCTGGGCTCAGGAGCATCAGGCCCTGCCCTTGCGCCCAAGTGGGACGCCTTTAGAGGGGCCCTGGGCACGCCCTGGGGGGCTTCGCGGGGCGGCTTGTGGCGCTTGGCCTGAGCCCCGGCCGCCTTCCCTGCGCAGAACCTGTACGAGAGCATCAAGAATGAACCGTTCAAGATCCCCGAGGACGATGGCAACGACCTGACACACACGTTCTTCAACCCCGACCGGGAGGGCTGGCTCCTGAAGCTGGGTGAGCGGCGGCGCCGGGGGCGGGACCCCGCCGTGGCCCCTCTGCCTGCGCCCGCGCCGCAGCCCCCGCGGCGCCCGGAGCGCCTCCCCGCGCGGCCGGAGGCGTCGGCTCCCCGAGGTCCCCGCACAGCGCCCCCTAGCGGCTAGGCGCGCCCGCGCGGGGTCTGCTCCGGCGGCAGCGCCGCCCCCGGGCGCCCGCCGCCTCTCTTGGTTCGGTGTGGCTGACTTTCGATGCGTGGTTTAAATGTGCCTTCTTGTTGTTTTCCTTCTGCCTGTGGCTCCCACCTTTCTGTTCTGTGACGGGCTGTCCCTGCTTGTCCTGCGTTAGGAGGTACGTACCCAGCGGCTTCCTGCCCCTTGCCAGCTGCTCTCTCCTCTCCTCTCCTCTCCTCTCTGTCGGTTCGTGTGAAGCTCCGACTTGCTTGCCATCCATCTGGCCCTCGTGGCTTCAGACGTGCCGGGCTCACTTCATCCTCCACGCAGGGCAAGGTGCCGCGGCCGCGTCGCCCCTCCGCGGCTGGGCGAGGAGTGAGGGACCGAGGCGCGTGGAGATGCCGGGCGGAGACAAGCTCGCCCCTCCGCGTCCTTGGGCCCGAGCGCATCGCCCGCCGCCCAGCCCGCTAACCAGGCAGTGCGTGTTTGCACCACCTGTGCAGAGTCCAGGCGCGTGTGTTAGAACGCGGGTGCTCTCGTCTGACCTCGGAAGCTAAGCAGGGCCAGGCCTGGTTAGTATTTGGATGGGAGAAGCGTGTTAAGAATCTCTTGACTATTGACAAACAAGCAGAAGCGCATTTATATATACTGGGCCATCTTAGGGATCCATAGGGAGTTATCATTCTGGTGGGGGTTGAGATTCCTCCTTCTGGTGACATTAGAGCCTGTGAAATGAGCCAGATGAGGCAGGCACTCTGCAGACAGTGTCAGACACCAGGGCCTACAGGAATGCTGGTGCTTTGAGTCTAACCCAGAGAGGACGAACATGGGCCTGGTGGCAGTGTGGCCGGCGTCAGGGTGTGTAGCGCGGGGCGGCTGTCCTGATTGGGGATCTAGCTCTGACCTTTTCTGGCTGTGCCAGGGTTCGGAAGACTTCTGGATCTTGGCCTAAAAAGCCAGAACCGTAGCAATGGCCGTGAGTAATGCCCGAGTGACCTTCCAGACACACCTGGCTTTGAGATCCCTTCCAGCCTGTGGGGCTGGGATGAGGGCATGAGGAAGGTGCCCAGAAGAGCAGCAGCTGCACTTGGGCCCTTCCTGTTCTCTGTTGCCAGCAAGTGCCCCCCCAGGATGGTGACAGCACAGGCCTGCCTGGCAGCCAGGGCGCTCCCAGTGCCAGCTGGGTGACTCTAAAGACTGAACTAGATGTCTGACACCAGGGCTTGTGTTCCATCCTGTCATCTGGTCGAGCAGATAACCGGACCACAGCGTTGCGGCAGAGCACCAACAGGCACAGGGCCGGCTGGTGCCCAGGGGTGTCCCAGGGTCCCGGGGCCTGCTACTCCCCCGTTCCCGCAGCCCCCGCTGTGTCCTCAGACCTAAGACTGAGGGCCACAGAGCTGGTGATGGCACAGGTCGCACCTGTAGCCCGGAGCCTCAGCCCCTGGGGCTGTTCTGCTCTCAGAGCTGTTAGCGTCCCCGGGGTGTCCAGCACACGGCCGGCCAGTCAGCGCGCCAGACTCCTGCCTACGGTTCTGACCCCGCGAAGGGTCCCTGGGTGTCGGTCCCCTAGGGACCCAGGAGGCGGGTGCTGAGGCCGTGTTAGGCTGGGCCCGGGTGCACACCTGTACTTAGTGAGGACACAGCCCTGGGCCCCTGAACAGCCTACACACACAGGCAGAGAAGCCAGCACTGTGGCCATGCATGTGCTAAGTTAGGAACCGGAGGTCCTAGCGTGACCTTGTTTGGGGGTTGGTTGTCGTAAGTTAATCTTAGAGGAGACCATGCTTTCAGGAGGCCAGGGTGCCCCGCCAGAGCAGAGAGCCCGGTGGTGGTGCTTAATGATGGTCCTGTAAATACTGTGTAGTCACTGTGTTTTGAGAGTGAGTCAGATGTGTTAACACAGGAGTGTGGTTGGCACAGAGCTGGCGTGGAGAACAGGCTTGCGTGGTATGCACGAGAGCCTGTGTCTGCTAACAACCATGCAGGCAGCAGGCGTTTACAAAGAGAAAAGGGCTGCTTCTATCCATTCTAGTCAGGAGCAGCCAGGCTCCTTCCTGCAGGGGTGTGTATGTGTGTGTGTCCCCTTGTCCTGAAGCCCAGCCACAAACACATGCTTGAGCAGAGCTGGTCCGTCTCCCGCAGCAAAACCTGCTGGAGCTCAGAGACCAAGAGTGTCACCGCCGCCACCCTGAAAGGGGGCTTGGGGCTGGGCCAGGCTCACGGGTCCACCTGACCACACACCTCTGTCTCAATGCCCACTGCCCCCGGCGCAAGAGGCTCCCCTGGTTGCAAGACCTGGACCAGGGGTTGGGCTCCTCCAGACGTGCCGCTGAAGTTGGGTGTAGCAGGGCAGGAGTCTAGGTGCAGAAGAGTCAGAGGCCTTCCAGGAGAACAGAGAGCCCTGCCCATGGTTCGAGACACACCTCGAGGGAATGGAGGCCTTGGGGGTTGGAGGCATGAAGGGGCCTCAGGGTCTGAGGGCCCCCAAGGACAGTGGAATTTGGACAGATGTTTCTGACGGGGATGGAAAGTGAGATTAGGGGAGCGGGGGAATCTGGGGACCCTCTTCACAGCATGACTGAGGCTGTCGCCCCACATACCTGCCCTGCCTGCCCAGCAGCATGTGGCCATCATGAGGACAGACGTCTCGTCAGTGACCCAAGGGTGAGGGTCCCAGTCTCCGAGGACCCCTCAGTGGCACTGAAACCGCAGGCGGGGCTCCCTCCCTGCAGCCGGGTGTCCGAGTGTCTCCTACCCCCAGGTCTCCCCAAATGTCAGCCCCTGTGCCTTGATTTCCGGACAGCCTTCATGTCCCCGTCTTGGCTCCTCAATCTCAGGGACCAGGTCCGTGACCCTCAGCCACAAGGGTCTCAGCTGTCTGCACCCGGGGAAGCAGGGGCGGGGCAGCCGCTGCTCACCTCGTGCCGGTGGATCGCAGCCATCTGTCACCAGGCGCATGTTCTCTCTTTCAACTTTTGTCCTTAAACTTCATGTCGGAAGCAGAGACTAGAAATAGAAGTGGAAGCCAGTGGGTTTCTACTGAATATTTGAGAGTAAAAGATTTTCTCTTCTGTAGTTTAAGGAGAGTAGGTGCAGATGAGCTCTGTGTGTGTGTGTGTGTGTGTGTGTATGCATGCATGTGTGTCCCAGATCTTGTTAAGAGATTAATTCAATCTAATAATTCCCTGGGCCGAGGCCATAATCGATTTTGATGGATCCCAGGGCCGCCCCAAGTCCTCAGTAATGCGATGACGGCCCTGACGTAACGGGATTAAGTCCTGGACAGACCGGCAGCGGCGCTGACTTCATCCTGTTGTCATTTCCATGTGGGGAAATTAAGGCCATTCATCACGACTAACTCTTCCAGGAAGCAGACTTGGGGAACACTCGGGTCATCTGGGTGCCCGGCAGGCGGGCGGGGGTGCATGTGGGCCCCCCGGCAGCCACAGGCGGGCCAGGCCGCGCACTGTGGCCAGGACATGGGGCAGAATGTGAAACGTTTTCACGAAGGAGGAAGTGTAAAACCCAGCTCAGCCCCAGTGGCATTTCTGAAAAGCACAGTAGCTCATGTAGGGCTTGCTCTGCCCAGACTCACGGGGTCCCTCTGCTCTTAGGGGGGCGCGTGAAGACCTGGAAGCGGCGCTGGTTCATCCTCACCGACAACTGCCTCTATTACTTTGAATACACGACGGTAAGCGCAGGGCTGGGGGTCCTCCAGGTCGCGGGACCCTCGGCGGGTGTGGGGGAGGCTGGCTGAGCGCTTTGTCCCGCAGGATAAGGAGCCCCGGGGGATCATCCCGCTGGAGAACCTGAGCATCAGGGAGGTGGAGGACCCACGGAAACCCGTAAGCTGGCTTCCCTGCCACCCGTCCTTCCCTCCCGCTCCCCCAGCGCCTGGTGACAGCCCTATCTGTCTCCACCAGAACTGTTTCGAGCTGTACAACCCCAGCCACAAAGGGCAGGTCATCAAAGCCTGTAAGACAGAGGCGGACGGCCGGGTAGTGGAGGGCAACCACGTGGTATACCGCATCTCGGCGCCCAGCCCGGAGGAGAAGGAGGAGTGGATGAAGTCCATCAGGTGCGCCCGGGCCCACCGGGGCGGGGCCTGGGCTGTGGGGCGTGTCAGGGGGCGGGCTTTGTGCGCTTGGTAAGCCAGGAGGGGCGGACTCTAGTCTGTGGGCGTGTCGGGCCAGGTAAGGCCCGAGCTGGGGCTGTCAGAGGGGCGGGGCCTGCGTGGTGGGTGGGGCTGTTGTGCCAGAGGGGCGGGGCCTGGGGCGAGGGGCGCTCTTGACGGGGCCTTGTGTGTAGGACTGCCCCTCCCATCCTAACCCAGTTTTTTTAACTCTCTCTCCCAGAGCGAGTATCAGCAGGGATCCTTTCTATGACATGTTGGCCACGAGGAAAAGGAGGATTGCCAATAAGAAATAGAGCTTTCCTGGTCTGAGCAGCAGGTAAAAGTAAACTGAAACCCCACAGCAGAGTGACTGGGGGCTCCCCGCGACACCCTGGACCACCCCGACGGCCTGCCCTGTCTCTGCCGGGACAGCAGCCCCTGCTGATCTCAAGAGGCCTCACGTCACCCCTTCCCCCCGCCGCCCTCCTGGCTCCGAGGACATCCTTCTCGAAGTCCCGGCCTGCAGCTGTGCCTGGTGGTCCAGCCTTGAATATCCGCGGGCAGACAAGGGGCCCCACGTGCTCCTTGGTGGCAGTGGCGGTGTTGGCCGTTCTGGAAGCCGCTGTTTTGTGTCATAACAGGAAAGGAAAAGCTACCACTTTTTTATTGAGTTTTTTTCTCAGATATATAGGATTATAGCTTTTATATGCCTTTTTATATTCTGAAATTATAATGAAAGATACTTTCTAACAGTAGTATTTTTAGAATGGCAGCTATAAATTTAACTTCTGGACACACGTATATACTGTGCACTGAGAACAAGTTACATATACACACATATGCAGCAACTGGGGAGTTGGGTGCCGTGCTCAAGGGGAACCCGAGGGCGCCCCCTTGTGGAGGGAGACGCCCGTGTCCTTGAGGACACGCACTGGGCAGGGTAGGGTTCCAGGGGTCCAGTCTTGTGAGTCACCCAGCTCAGTCTTCGTGGCCCCACAGATAACTTTTCTAAAGACACAAATCATAAATTTTGGTTTGGGGTGTTTATCCTGTAACTGCTGAATCCCAGGACGGACAGTGTATGTATTGAACCACATGAAACTGCTCACATTTGACCCGTTTCTGATACCCACAAACAGCAGTGTCACATGGTCCAACCAGACACATGGTTCAGGCCAGCTGCGACCCCTGTCTTCACTAGTTAAGGCCTGTTGGCCAAACGAATACTTATAATGATCAGATATGTTAATGTAATGTGTAGACATATAAGGAACAAGAGATAATCTTCCGCTGTGTTTTGAGAGATTTGATCTATTACAGGAAGGGGAAGAGCAGGCTGGGGGATGAAGGTGTATAGCACTTAGGCTTTTTTGTAAATAGTTTAAAACCCCAAATATGCACTGGTGGTCAGACTGGAGAAGATCCCTGACCAGGAGGTTGTCAGGTGCCGCTGGCTGAAGGAGAGGTGCTCAAGCGTGCAGTGAGGAGCTGGGCCCATCATGCCACAGAGATGGCCCAAGGGTGCACAGGTGGGGCATTCAGGGCCGGGCCAGTGACATGCCTTTTAAGTTTCATTTCCACCACCAGGACCCCCGCACATTATATGTAGGACTCCCTCGCCCACATGGGCTGTTTCGGTGGAGGGTCCCTTCCCTGGGGGACCTCTTTCCCTGTCCTACTGCGAAGACACCCACCTTGTTCAGTCTGTACGCCTGAGAGGTCATCACCTCTCCTGTGCAAAGGCCAAGTTCAAGAAAGACCACCTCAGCCTATGCATGGAGAGGTGAAACAAAGAAAACGTTTCCTGGGAGTTGCCTCGATGCTGAGACGGAATGGCTGTTGGCTCCCAGCCTCGTGCAGCTTAAAGTCACACTAGACTGCAAAGGGGGCCACGCCCAGGACCCTCCACCAGGCATCAAACTGACTGTTTTGGTTCATTCCCAAGCATTTAGGCTTTGCTACTGTACCGATACCTCAGATTCAAACCTCTAGTTCTGAGAAAGGCAAGTCAGCATTCCTGAAAACGCCTGACTGGCATATATGCAACTCTGGCCCCAGTCTTCCATGAAAAGACGCTGCCCAGACCACCCGACCAAACACTGCTGACAACAACCGGCAGCGCCCTCCCCTCGGGCCAGCCACGCTCCTGGGCTGCCTGGGGTGCCAGCTCCATCAGTATTACGCGTGGGACAACCGATCTCTCTCTCCTTTGTTTGATCCAGGTAGGACCCTGGGGATCAGGACTTTGTCTTTTGGGTTTGCATCAGGGTGGGGTTGAGAGAAGTGAGCAGGAAACTTCTGTAAGAAATTTTCTCTGACCACTTGTGAAGGAGCCTCACCGGACGGCTGTTTGCCTGGGATGATGCAGAAGGCCGTGGTGCTCAGGATCTGTCCCTTGCCCTAGAAGTGTTACGTGAAGTCATGGAATTCCAGGTTTTGTCGTGACAGTATTAACCTGACAGGCTTACGGTGTCCTCCCCCACTAAGCCCTCAGATGGCCTGGTCCAGAAGCCCCGCTGGGTCAGGGCTGTGCGGGGACAGGTTGTGGCTGGCGGGCCTGGTTACCTGGATCTCAGTGTGATCCTGTTCGCCCCCCTGCCACCCTCCCGTCTGCACTCAGTGCTTGAATTACTCGCCTTGTCCCAACTCTGGCCAAAGAGCTTCCCTCCAGCGATAGAGGGCTGGAGGCAGGGAAGGTCTGCTGGGTGGGAGGCATGGCTTCCACAGCCCCACTCGCCCCCATTGACATGGGGGTTTAAGTGGACAACCCTGGGCCCAGACAGGCAGGTGTCCTCAGGATCACAACATCCTTGAGCAGTTTAACGTGGTACCAAACGAAGTCCAAATAGGAGCTATTTATAGATGAAGCAGCATTTAATGCTGCATATAAAGCAATGCATATTTTTCAAGCTAAAATGCATATATCTACATAGATGTGCTTTGCTGAGAAGTTAGGTCTGTTGTAGACCAGAAACCACACATTGTGATTTCTCGTTTTATTTTTTCTTAGAAAACATTTCTATTTACGGTAAATAGTTAATATGTAAATAATGTACATATATGTTGACTTCTGGAGTGTTTGTTACAATGTATATACTCCTACAATGTGCATGAAGAAATATCCTTTATCTATTGATAATTTTGTTGTAAAGTGAATGGTAAGCCTGGAGAGTGTATGGCTGTCAAATGACAAATACTGTGTTCATTAAATAAAAACATTGTTAAAATAAGATTGCTTACAGCTGGGTTCTTTAAAACGGGGGGATTGTTGGGTGAAGCAGCCCACGCTGGACTCTCTCTCACCAGCGGGGCTGAGAGCCCATGGCTGGAGCTTTAGAAGTTTTTAAGAAAGTAAATGCAGAGAAAGAAGTCGGTGAGAAGTGTCTGCAAGCACATGCGGAAACAGCAGTAAAAAAATAAGACACAAAAGGTTTAATTTGCTGCCATTTATATACTATATAAATTTTACATGCTGTATATTTACAGTGGGGCAAGTGCTTTTTTAATCTTTAAAAAAACAAAGATCAAACTTTAGACATCTCTGAACAACACAAACTGTATAAACCATACAGATTATTCAGATACAAACTGTATTAAATACAGTTTTCCCCACTCCGTCTCCTGATGCAGGACCAGTGAATTATAAGTGTATCACAGTTTGATAGCATATCCATATTAAAAATAAAATCACAGTATGATTTTGTCTGTAACTAGAAACTTTAAGGGACCAAGCTGACAACTCAGACTCCAATATCATAGTCAAGACGAGACACTGTATAAAAAAGTGTTATGTAATAAAAACATACTGTAGGCCTTACAAATAATGTTTGGATTATACATTCATAATGTAAATACTCATCATAACTGGTAAATTGATTGGAATAGTTCCACAAAGTTCAAAAACAGAACTTGTCTATAAAATACATCTTCAAATCTTGAATACAACTAAAATATGAAGCAAATTAGTTTCTAGTATCAGACATTACAGAAAACAGGCTGCTCTCAAAAGTCTGGTCGAGAGCTTGTGAATCTTTAAATACGTCTTTAAATTAAATATACACGCTGTCAGTTTGTACTTTTAATAATCCCACGGTTTCCCGGTTGGCCTTGCACCGGATGTCTACCTTGGAGGAGCATTGCATGGAATACGAGTGGTCAACCTGAGTCTGTGATTAAGCAGCATTTGAGATGTTCTAGTCCAGGGCGTTATTTTCAATGTGATTTATATACACAGTATTTTACAATGGTCAGCAGTTGTAGAAAGTGTTCATCCGTTTGGAATAAGGGTAATTAAGAAAAGGTAAAAACTAAAAAAAAAAGTCCTCCATGGTAAAATCTGTACAGTATTTACTAAAGAAGCACCACGCAGATTTGAACAAAGTTATTTTCTCTATTTATAATTTAAGCTGGGTTGGGGATGGCTTCTGTTGAACACGGTGAATCTGAAAGACAAGAGGCAGCCGCGTCAGTGGTCCAGAAGCAGGAAGTGGAACCCAGGGCCTGGTGAGCCCAGGTGGGCTGTCTCTTCCATTCCCGTCCTCCCGCCCCTTTGCAGGTGCCCCAGGTCTCTAGGAAAGCCCCCGTGCCTCCCTGCAGGCAGTAGCTGGGAGGCCAGCGGGGAGGGCGCCCTCTGCTGGGCACTCGGAGCCGCAGCCCTAGGAAAAAAGTCTGCGAATTCCTTAACGGGCCTCAGGGCTTTCCCCTTGAGGACTCGTTAAGTGTTCACTGACCGCACGGTGGTCCTCTGTAGACAGTTCACTCAAGCCTCACCTCGCTGAGAAGTCACACATTTGGACGAAAGTCCCTCCCCATTCCCCATGACCACTCCCCACCCCCACCCCCACCGGGGCCACTGAGCACCAGGCCTGGAGATGAGGCTAGAGGCTTTGATTTGCTGTAAAAAAGCACCCAAACCTCATTCAGATCAAGCCAAGCCCTTACTGTCTGAAACAAGTGCAGGGTGGGGAGGAGCGGGGCACCCAAAGCTCAAGGACAGGGGTCTTGGGAAGGGCCCCCTCCCTCAGGCCCTCAGGTAGGGCTGTGTGAAGAAATGACTTCTCCATCTTTCAAATGACTTAAGCTTCTGACCTGCCCTCGTTTTCTACAGCGAGGGAGAACGTGTCTAAGGGCCTGAACCTCACCCCCCTCAAGGGCTGACTCCCCACCTGCTCCCCTGCAGCCCCAAGCTCCCTCCTCAGGCCCCTCAGCGGCTCCACAGACGGTCAGGACAAACATGCAGAGAGGAAAAGAGCTCACCATAACTAGTGAAGTTTTTGTTTTGAGGCCAAGTTTTCAATCACCTAGAAAGCAAAGGTTAGGAAACATTTTAATAATGTTTTTGCAAAAATTTTAGTGCCTGTGCTCTGTGCGTATCACATCATTAACTTAGAAGCAGTTCTCAAACAGGTTTGTTGCCTGAAGTCAGTCCTACACGAGCTGTGCTTCCAAGGGTTTCACTGAAAACGCTTCATGGTGACTTGAGGGCCACGTCCCCGTGGGAACAGCCCAATCTGATCCCAGCAAACCAATCAGCATTTCACGTTGGGTCAAAGACCTCCAGAGCTTGATGATGCCACAGAACAGGAGTCTGGAGGAAAGGAGAGTGGTCAAGGCGCCAGCACAGGCAGGCAGGCAAAGAGGTCCGTCCTCTGAAAGCTGACAGCGGTGCTGGGCCTGGGCCCTCGGGGGTGGCCCTTGCCGGGAGGTCAGGACAGTATGGGCGTCCAAGCGTCATCAGATGCCATCAGATCGAAGACAGGAAAGGGTCCCCCCGCCTGCAGCCCCTGGAGACCTGCATGTGGGCCACCACATGTCCACTACTGGGCTTCGCGTGCCACCTACTGTCCCCTGAGCCAGCTCTGTGGGTGAGCCACGCCCATGGTGGGCTGGCGGCCTCTGGCTGTGTTCCTCACCACAGACCTGCAGCCTGAAGGGGAAGATTCAGGCAGACAGGCAGAATTCCCGAGGACCTGCCCGGACCACTTCACCCCACGCAGTCAGAAGGGACTCATCTCACCCAGCCCCTGCCCCAAACTGCGGAAATGTTTGTGGAAACCAAGGTGGAAATGCACACTGTTGCCATCTTAACAAACAGAGCAAAGGACACATAGCTTCCCTTTCCTAACGGCCCCACGAGTCTTCTCATTTGCTCCAAGCACCCCCGGCATCCACCCCTCCCCAAACACCCCACCTCTCATGATCTCTGCTTCTCCCAAACGCCAGGGCGCTGTGCGGCCATCTGTCCCTCCTCCACCAACCATCACGTGACTGTGGGCCATTGGAGGGGGTCCTCCCCGAACCAGCATGACTCCTCCCTGGGTCCAGGACACGGTAGAGAACCCATGGCCTCTGGGGCTCCCGGACGGCAGGCAGGGTCACAAGGGGGCACCTCGGGGGTCGGGGTGGGTGGGGGGTAAGCATGGAAGGCCCAGGCCGGGCTCCGCCAGCTCCGCAGGGCCACGGACGGGGCCTGGGCTGCAGCGCAGCTTTACTGACACATCAATTTCACAAAATTTTCATGTGAAATTAAAGTCTTCTTTGGACTCTTCCAACCATTTAAAGGAGAAGGCAATGGCACCCCACTCCAGTACTCTTGACTGGAAAATCCCATGGGCAGAGGAGCCTGGTGGGCTGCAGTCCATGGTGTCGTGAAATGTCGGACACGACTGAGCGACTTCACTTTCACTTTTCACTTCCACGCATTGGAGAAGGAAATGGCAACCCACTCCAATGTTCTTGTCTGGAGAATCCCAGGGACGGCGGAGCCTGGTGGGCGGCCGTCTATGGGGTCGCACAGAGTCGGACACGACTGAAGTGACTTAGCAGCAGCAGCAACCATTTAAAAACGTCCAATCCTTCCCAACCGGCAGGCCACGTGAAGGCGGCGCCCCGCCCTCGGCCCGGCCCCCTGCAAGGCTCAGCACTCCTTCTAGGGTCGAAGGTCAGGGGAACACCTGAGAAAGCCAGAAGGGCTGCCTCCAGAGCGGTCAGAGCAGGAGAGACTAGGAAGTTACAAGTGGGCCAAGCCCTGCAGGGCAGACAAGAATCCCAGCGCTCGGCAGCCTGCGGTCACCTGGGAACCCCACCGGGAGCCAGTGCCCGAGACCCGGGCCCGAGGCGTGATGCCTGCGCACCGGTCACCAGACAGACTTCCAGGGTCTCCTCACAACGGGCAGAGGTTCAGGACCCGGGAGAGAAAGGAGGTACCACAACACTTCTGTCAAACATGGCGTATGAACAGTTCTGTCCCCAATCAGACGCCCAGAGCCACACACTGCACAGGCTCCTGGCTCTACCTCGCTCAGCTTTCCCACCAGCCTCGAGGGGCCGCGCGGAGGCCTCGCGAGAGCCGGGTGAGGACGTGAGGCGGGGCTCAGCGAGACTGACAGCTGCTCCGCCCTGTGAGGCTCCTCCCCCGAGCGACCGCCTCCTCCCCAAGGGAAGGGCGCCTGAGGCCACCACTCCCAGCGCGCCCCTCACCACTGCCGCTCTCCCAGCGCGCCCCCTTACCCTGGTCGCACTGGGACAGACGACACCTGACCTCCCGGCTCTCCATCCTGAAGTGTTTGGTTTTCTCACAGAAGGGTGCCGCGCCCTCCAGCGGCAGGCCGTCTGCGAGGGGGAAGGCGCCCTCGGCTTTCCGGAAATGGTCCACAGTCTCACAGCTGGCTGCCTTGGGCAAGCGCGGTTCTGAATCTCGCCCAAAGTCCTCTGATTTCCTCGAGTGTCTCTTCTTTTTCTTCTTCTTCTTCTTGTGTCTGTGGAGGTCAGCGTCAGAGTGCGCTACGGAAAGGTCTGAATCCTGCTGATGCCTGTCGAAGACAAAGCCAGGACTAGGACCACCAGGAAAGCAAGCCGCCCCAAGGAGAACTGGTCCTCTCTGACTCACACCCCGTTCTGTGGACCTTCACTACACACACACAAGTGAAACTCTTTCCTAATCAAACATGCGGTTTTCACTGTAATAATTTAAGTCCAGGGTCATAAACTCACCAGTTTCAACCTGTCCCCACCGCAACCTTCAACTTTGGGGAGAAGAGCTCTGGCCAAAACACCAGAGGAAGAAAGGACTCCACCAACTTATCCTGCAACTAGTTAGTGGCTGAAGGAAAAAGTATCTTTACTGGGTGTGTCAGGCACACAGAGGAAGGAGGTTTGATTTCCTTTTCCTTCAAGTAACCACTCTTCACCTGTGGCTTCTGGTAATCTCTTCCCAGGGTTTCGATCTTAAGAGACACCAGTGTGTAGTAACTGTGTTTGTGCTCAGTCCTGTCATCACGGAGAAGTCATTTTCCAGAAAACTGCTGACCAATTTAGCTTTTAAAAAATACGAGAACAAACTTCCCAATGAGATTTCAAACTGAGAAATGGAAACTCAGTTTGAAATCTCATTGGACAGTTTGTTGGAGATTATCAACAGACATAGAACTATAACTACATCTGTGAATAAATAGGTTAACACTCAATCCTAAAGAAAATCAACCCTGAATATTCTTTGGAAAGACTGATACTAAAGCTGTAGCTCCAATACTTTGGCCACCTGATGTGAGGAGCAGACTCATTGGAAAAGACCCTGATGCTGGGAAAGATTGAGGGCAGGAGGAGGAGGAGACGACAGAGGATGAGATGGCTGGATGGCATCACAGACTCAATGGACATGGGCTTGAGCAAACTCTGGGAGATGGTGAAGGACAGGGAAGCCTGGAGTGCTGCAGTCCATGGGGTCGAAAAGAGTCGGACACAACTGAGCAACTAACCACCACCACCACCGTGAAGTCGGAGAATCCCAAGCTTTAACCTCCCGAATGCTGCACGTGTACTCAGTTACAAAGCACCAACTGAACGCAGCAACATCTTGAAAGACCAAGTTTTTAGGTGTTTTATAAAACTGCATAATAAGATACAGCTTAAAACAGAGCTAAGGAATCGATAAAAACAGGGCAGTCCCAAACCCACCGAGATGAAAGCTACGCACGACACAGCCCTCACCCATCCCCAGGCTGGGTGTGGAGGGCGCGCCCCCCACGCATAGCCGCCCCTCACCTGGAGTCTCGGTCCCGGTGTTTGTCTTTGGATTTCTTCTTCTTCTTCGACTTTTTGTGCTTCTTCACTTTGGGCTCCTCTACAGGGTCCTTCTGTAAGCTTCTCCAGGCTTTCTTTTCTACGTGACTCTCATTCTCGAGGCTATCGTATCTCCGTTTCCGTGACTTAATGTTGTCATGTTCGTGAAACCGTGCGGCCAGGTCGCAGCTGCCGTCTTCAGCCCCGAAGCTGAGCCTGTCGTGGGTGTACTTGGCGGCAGGGTGTGGAGGGGGCGCGTGGGCCATGCCCGCCCGGGGGCTGCTGAAGCGGTGCCGGTCCCTCTCTTTGGCCACCAGCTCGTAGCCCTTGCGGCCTCTGTAGTGGTCCTTGTAAGGCCGGCCGCCATAGGGCCCGGCCCGCTCGTACTCTCGCTCGGCGTGGAAGGGCCGCCAGTCCCGGGGCTCCCGGCTGGGATACAGGGGGGACCTGTCGTGATGGTACCGGCAGCGCTCCCAGCGCAGCCTGTCCGGGTAGTACTTCTCCCGGGTCCAGGCATGGTCGCCCTCGGCGTGGTGGTAGCGGCCCCACTCCTGGTCAGGGGCGCCCCTGCTCCGGGAGTGGTGGTGGCCTGACCTGGCCAGGGAGCTGGGGCAGGGGGGCTGCGGGGCCAGGGCGCAGGGCTCCGGCCGGGGCCGCTCAGGCCGCGGCCGCTCGTGCTCTCGGTGGGGCCGCTTCCGCCGATGCTGCACCTCGGTCCTGCTCCGGCTCTCCCGTGCATGCTCGCCACTGGACGAGCGGTCCCTTCGGCTGCGGTAATGTCCTCGGTCGACCTTTCTTAGGCTGCTGACCTTCTCCTGGACCAGACACGGCTCCGGGGCCTTCTGCCCGGCCTTACTGTCTTCCCCTCTCTCACTGCTGCTGCGCTCGGGGGGCCCCTCAGGACGGTTTTCTGTGATCGTGTCTAGCTGCGCAGAAGGCGCCTCATCTGTGGACACTCCCATGCTCTTAGAGGGACCCTCCGCATCCGAGCCTCTGTCCCGACCGCTGTGACCCAAGGGCTCGGGCTCATGGTCACCCTCAGAAGGCACAGAGGGACCTGGGCTCAGCCTCCCTGCGGCTTCCGCGGCCACCGGGTCCTGGGGCCGCTCTGGTAACGTCCCTCCCACGTCCGGGGACGGTTTGCTCTGATCGTCTGTTAAATTCCCAGGGTCACAGGGTGCCAAAAGCTGATCGTCCCCGAGGGCGTCCTTGTCGGGGTTACAAAAGGTGCTGGCACTCGGTACAGCCTCCTCAGGTTCTGCCGAAACACGTTCAGAGACTTCTTCTTTGGTAGGTTTGATGCTGGGGTCCGAGGGCGGCGAAGCCTTCTTGAATTTGCTGCTGAGATTCGAGACAGACTCCAGGTTGTCCCGGGCATCACCGGGAGGGGAGCGGCCAGCCTCCAGCTCCGCCTCCGGATGCTCCAGAGGCCTCTCCTCTGAGCCAGGTGTCCTGCAGCCCCGCAGAGACAGAGAAGGACAGGGGTCATTTACTCATTTGCTCTCTGGGTTTTTGTCAATGGGCTACAGGGACAAACACTTCATTTATTTACTAAATATTTTATGGCTTTACTGTATCTGGCTGAAACCTAAAACTGGGCTTATCATTTTTGGAAACTTCAAGTTTTCTCATTGTACATAAATGTAAAAATTTCTATCAAGCCTACTTCATTTTTCACTAATAACTCTGCAATTCTAAGTGCCTCTGGTTTTCAAATATTTTTCTAATTCTTCTCAGTAACTAAGTCCAGACCATCAAAAAAGTCAAATAATGACAGGGCGCTTACTTTTTCTCTGGATCCCTTTTCTCCAAATTTTCCTGGAGCCTCAGAGGCAGAGTAGTTACCTCCCAACAGAGCCAAGAGCTCCCTGAATTGCCAATAAACTGAGGAATCACTGCTGCAGTAAACGAATTCTGCTATGCTTTTGACGGACTCCTCAAGTTAAGGAAAGCTGCCAGAAAACAAGAAAAACCCTAAAGCGGGCCCCCTTTTTGGTCTGGGAGAGAGAAGACACGCGAGGTCACTACAGAGGTTCAAGGTCGCACGTGCAGCTGGGGTGCGCATGGCTGGGGCGCACGTGGCTGGGGTGTGACCATCACAGGTCATCTGTTCTGCTCACGCACGTTCCATCTGAAGACAAGCTGAACCAGATGAGGGGAGAGACGAAGACAGCCGTGGTGCCAGGGACTGAGTGCTCAGGCTGCCCCCTTTTTAGGCTCGACTGGGAACATTCCTGACTGGGATTCTTGCTGAGGGCATGTCCCCCGCAAGGGCCCTTCTGACATGGGGTGCATGGGGGTTGTCCCTGTGATGGGGGAGACCACAGCACCAGTAGGGAGGGGCTGAGGCAGGCAGTTCTGCAGAACAAGCCAGGCGCCCACAGCCTGAGGTCCATGTGGAGAAAACTTCAGCTCTGTTACTGGCTGCTTCACAGACACGCCCAGGTGTCCAGCTAAAGACAGTCACACCTTGGCCGAGAGCTGTCCTCCAGGAGGCCGTCACGGCACTGACATGAGGTGCCAGGTCCCGGGCTGTCCCTCTGGTGATCGCAGCTGCCGCCTCACGGCCCTGCCTTTACTCCCATCACGTTATGTACGCTAAGGTCAAGACACTGACGTGTGTTTTTTAAGCATGGAGACACACCACACTGACCCTTAATTTAATCTCAGAGCTCTAGAGAGAGCATAACAAAGCCTTTGCTCCTGAACAGAGCAAGACTCCCTGCCCAGCCCCTCTGCACACCCTCGGGCGCCTGTTGGGGGCGCTGAGTGGGACGTGCTGGCTGGTCAGACATGTACCAACAAGGCCCCGGCAGGGGGAGGCTCTGCGGGAGAGGAGGTGGGCGCTGGACTAACAGGCCCCGATAACTGTTTACCTGACTTTCCCACCAGGAAAATCAACGAGTTCTACAGATGATTATTCAAGAAGGCTCATTCCAGGCCTTCTGCGAGCGGATGCACCCTGGTCCCACATCCTGCTGCCCTGAGACAGCCGTCTTACCTAGTCTCCTCTGCCGAGCCTTTGGCTTTGCTGCCGAGTTTGAAGGTCTCTAAGATTTTGTCTTCTGGAAGAGGTGGCAAAGGAGCAGGCATCAACTAGGATAGAAAAAAAAGATGTTTTTCAGCAGTGAGTGCCACGCCTCTGCCTCCTGTAACCCAGCCATGTGACCCGCTGGACACGAGGGCAGAAGGGAAGCCCGCCTGCCCGCCACCCCACAGCCGCTCACCTTCCCAGGGAGGCCGTTTGCCTTGGGAAAGGGGTGTTCTGAGTGCAGCGCGGGCTGGCCTGGGCAAGGGGCCCCGTCCGAGGGCAGGCCGTTTTCCGTCGGGTCGCTGTCCAGACCAGTAGCACCATTTAGAGCCACAGGTTCTTGGAGCTCGTGCGGGGAGGCGTCGCCGTCTTCAGCGTCCAGAGCAGGGGAGCACGCGCTCTCGGTCAGCCCGCGGCCGTTCTCCTGGCCGAGGCCCTTGGCCTCCTCGTCAGACTCCTCGGAGGACTCGGCGCCGTAGGGGACCAGCACGCCAGCGCTCAGCCTGGGCCTGCCGTTCATCATGGGCCTGGAGCAGGCCTCCCTCGGGGCCATCTGCTTTGGGACCTTACTAGAGGCGGGCGGCGTGGGGGCACTCGAGGTAGACTGTATTGCAGAAGAAGTGGTAATGGTAGAAGAGGGGGCGGGCTTGTTGGGGTGCTCCAAAGAATTGCTGTGAAGGTTAGACTGAGACTGACCTTGGCGCACAGGTAACTTGTTGTGAATACTGATCGTGATTTTCTGTTTCTTGGGGTGTTCTGGAATAACTGAGGGCCTGTTAACTGACCAGTTCTGAACAGACGGGGAGGCGCTCACAGGACCAGTCCTGCTGACGCTGGAGTTCCCGCTGGGGCCTGACATGGGGCTGCTCGGCGTCTCCTTCAGTGGTCCCGTCCCGTTCAGGTGAGGGGGGTTCTGGGGACAAGCAGACCACAGTCAGGTGAGAGCTCCAGAAACCACCAGACTCAAGACCTCAGGCGGCAGGCCTTTCCCACTCCGGCCCTCTTTTCTCTCTCTAGGAGGAATGAGCAACACCGCCCTCTCACGCGGGCCTGTCCGCCCCGGACCTTCACAGGCCCCAGTTTTCTGGGAGTTCATTTCTGGTAAACAGGGACAATGGCTTTTGTCGGAGAACAACTGCTCTGGCAGAAAGCAGCAGGTCCTCCTGGGCATGGCGTCACACAGGTTCTCCTTCGTGGTTCTGGGAGCCCCTGGCAGTTCAGGCAGGAGGAGGCCAGCCCTGGGGACTTCCCAGGGCCCCAGGAATGCGGCGACAGTCATGTGGACGGACACGCTCGCTTAGCCATCCCTGCCTCTTTGACCTCCCACCCTTACTCAAGTAGTTATTTCGCTCCACATCCCAGCTTTTGCTGCTAAAACCCAGAAATTGCACACCGGTGGTCATGGGTGAATTCTGCCTCATAGAGGAACTTTGGCCTTCAAAATGTTTTCTTAAGTATCTGAATTAGTTGCTAACTTACCACTGGATAATGGCTCAGCTGATAAAGCATCTGCTTACAGTGTGGGAGACCTGAGTTCAATCCCTGGGTTGGGAAGAGCCTATGGAGAAGGGAAAGGCTACCCACTCCAGCATTCTGGCCTGGAGAATTCCATGGACTGTATAGCCCATGGGGTCTCAAAGAGTCAAACACGACTGAGTGACTCACTTTCACACTAGAAGTCTTAGCCGCTCATTTGTACCCAACTCTTTGAGACCCCATGGACTGCAGCCCACCAGGCTCCTCTGTCCATGAGATTTTCCAGGCAAGGATACTGGAGTGGGTTGCCATTTCCTTCTCCAGGGGATCTTCCCAACCCAGGGATCGAACCCAGGTCTCCTGTACTGCAGGCAGATTCTGTACCAACTGAGCTACAAGGGAAGGCTTCATAGTTAAGCAAAAACATTTCCTGACAAATCAGCAGCAGCAGCCGCCCTTCCACACAGGGCAGATGCTCTGCAGTTGGCCTGTCCCACGTCACTCAGGCCGAGCCCAGCACAGGACCTGCTGCCTGGCCAGCTCCCTACAGCACTGAGGCTGTGGCTCCCTGTCAAACTGAAAGGCTGTTATGACACCATGGCACAGGTGGCAGGATTATTCCACGGTGTGTACAAGCTATGTCAACACGTCTGCGGTCTCAACATTTACGTCAAGCAAAAGCCAGGCCTCCACTGAGGACGCTGATGTCACAGGAACCAGAGAGCATACCCTCTGCTCGCTCTGAGCAGCCCTCAGGGGTGTGATAGGGCCCAGCCAGACAGCAGGCAGAAAACGTCACACCCCTGAAAGGGCTAAATGGAGGCAACGCGACTGTTCTTTCTGTACAAGCATCTCTTCCTGGAGGCCAGCATGAATCGAGAACCCCTCAATATTTACTCCATGAAGTGAACGGAGTCCAGGGTGGGAGATCAAATCCCCAGTGTTTAGACAGACTCATACCCCTACTTCCTTCTGGATCACATTGTTCGTCCTCAGAGATTTCCCCTACGTTTGAAGTATTTTCTAATAAACGGCCTGAATCCATTTTTGTGGATACGAAACTCAGCTGTGGACGAGGTCAGGGCCACCACTGCAGCACTGAGTAGAGGGCTGGACCCTCTGCTCGGGAGGTTACCTTCATCATGTGCGAGGGGAGCTGTGGGCCAATGAATCCCGAGGCTGCCTGTTTGCTGTTGACAACCCGCTGACTGATGACCGGGCGGGGCGAGGACTGGCCGGGGCTGTGGGCGGAATGAGTAAGTTCGCCTCCATTTTTCACATCGTGGGACCTGGGGACAGACAGTGACAGTGCTCAGGGTAACATGGGACACCCCCCAAAGAGCTCACGCACACCCCACCCTCGGCAACAGGAGACGCGACCTGGGGAAGTGCACAGAGTCCTGGCCCAGCCCAGGCTGGCACTGGGAGCTCAGGTCAGCAGACAAAGGGCCACTGTGGATTCTGATCTGATATCTATGTATTCTAGCTGAAAGGTTTTTTTTTTGGGGGGGGGGGTAATTTTTTTAAAGCTATTTTTCTTTTGTTTTCCATTTTTCTAATTCTAAATACATATCACTTAGATCTGTGCTATCCTGAAAAGTCAGAAAGAAACAAAGACATTCTGCCTCCCCTCACCCCTTCAAGGAACCTGCTATCCAGATTTTGTGGATTTTCCTCCAGGCTTTAGCCTGGACTGATCTCCTCAACATCAGCGTGTAAAATTTCAAACTGCTTTTCCTCCATATATAGAGCACTTTCTCATAGCATTTTAAAAAACATCATAAAAACCACTTTTAACAGTTGCATTGTATTTCGTCACATGCACACGCTACCATTTATGTGATCTGCTATTGTTGGCAATTTGAGGATGTTCTGAATTTCCAGTTACTACCAATGGATATACCTTGGAGCACTCAACGGACTGCCCCAAGGCCCCACATCTCCAGGAGGAATTATCGAATCAGTAACACGCAGCAGCAGGTGGGGGCAGGCCCGGGCCTGGCCGGGGGCGTGGCTGGCTGCTGGTGCCCGGGGCTGAGAGATGACCACACCAGGCACTCAGGAGTCCCCTCACAGGGCCTCTGCTCACTGCCTCCCCGGCCTGCCAGCCCACCCGATTTGCTGCCAGCAGCAGAAGCCCTCTGTGGCTTCTCCCGTCCCTTCTTCTGTGCATTTCTTTAACCTGCCGAAGAGCTGAGAGCTACAGTAAACGTATGGCCCACTCTCAAATATACCTTCCTTACTCTCCCCACCACCGAGATGCTGTTTAACCAAACAATGGAATGTAAGCATGCTGATGAAGTGAAGCATTCTTTCTGACTTAACAGAAAAGGTGGAAGTGCACTTTCCTGACAATACCTGATATAAAAGAGGACGTAAGCTTGCTGGCTGAGTACCGATCTGATATCACTGGTAGACACGATGGAGTCGTTCATTTGGTACCAGAGGCCGTTGCTAGCCTGTAAGACAGCCAACAAAAGAGATATCAGATTCGATCAGGTACATGGGGAGCCTCAATCCAGAGACCTGTAAGAAAAAGGGGCTACCACAGGTCAACTGGAAAAGCCCCCCTTCCCTCCCAAGAATGCCAGTGGTATCTTACAGTGTACTGTAAATAGAGTAATTAAGAAAATCCACACAACTTACTTTTATGTAGCAGAAGTAATGGCCAGCATGGCAATTAAAACCAGTGTGTACCAGGACTGCATACAAAACATAAATGATCGGCTCTCCGTTTGGTTGAGACATGTACGGTCGAATATCAAGATACTCAGGGTATTTCACATCCTACACAAGTATGAAGAGAGAAAAAAGGAACATCATCTCTGAAGGTGCAGATCATCCCGTCCATACACGCAGGGCAGGGCGGGAGGCTCAGGGCACATGGCGCCTTGTGGTGCTCCAGCAGGGACCCAACACCGCAGCCTCATTTTGGAAGACAGACCTAACCCGGAGACGCCTGACTCTACGTGTCTTTAGTGCAATCCCCCTGTATTTGTTTTCTTTACGCAAGTAAGGATCCAGACTATGTGAGTTCTCCAAACCCATCAAAGCGGACAGTTAACAATCACAAGTCTGGACTTGAAGTCATTGCTTATTTTTAACAATTCAGGAGCAGGTTATTTATTCCGCATGTTACTGGATTTCTGACCACTTTCAGTTTCAGAAAGTGGGAAGAAAATGGGAAAGGTCAGTATACTACCAATCAGAAAACAAACGAATAAACAAGCAAACAAACTCTGGTCAAAGAATGGCAAGGTCTGGCTGGGAAATCTTTGGACTTGAAATGCCATAAGCGTTCCCTGAACCCACTCAGCACCTTCACCAACTATGACGCCCAAACGCGGATAAAAAGCACCAGGTGTGACCTTCAGAAAGTCTAGTCAGCTAAGGGATACAGACGAAAACACACACACTCTGTAAACACACACAGCAAACTTTGAGCTCAGTTCTTTGACATTTTATTCCACTAACAAGTGCTGGAAGAACTTAGAAAATCAGGTAATAAAACTTCCATGTAGCTGCTGGACAGTTAAGCCTTGAAAGGCTCAGCATAAACAGTTGTTAATAATATTATCTACCCACCTTAGCAATTTTTCCACCAGTAAAATTTGCAAAACGTTTCAGAGAAAGAGTAAGAACATTAGAAGATCTATGTATAGTGAATCTCTTTGAAGCTGGAACCATCTTTTTACACCTTGGGGAAAAAAACAAAAACAGATGTTTAAGAAGATTCATGTGGGTTGGTTGTTTTTTGCTTTTTTCGTCTTACCCTTGTTATTTCTCTACAACAGTCTAATTAAGTGTCCAAAAGAAGGGTACTGGATGAGAAATACCACCCTTTTCATCCAACAGTGAAAATATTAAAATTTGAAATTTGGGAGATGGCTTAATTAGCATGAGTGAAAGCCACAGGGCAGTTCTGAAATATCAGGCCACTGACATCTTAAAAATTAGATTTATAGAAGTTTCTCTCAATTCAAAACAAACTGAAAAACCGGCTGATAGAAGAACTCTGTGAAAACAAAGCCCAGATACAGAAGCAAGGAAAAGCCTAGAAACGTCCGTGAGGTTTAAAACAAAGGAAGCATCCCTCTGGTCTTAGGAGGAAAGGGGGCCTTCTCCCCAAAACAGTGAACCCAGGTACCACATTTTACTGCCCTCTGAAGATACTGTATTTTTCACACGCTGAAGGTTTGCGGCACCCCTGCGTGGAGCAAGTCTACTGGGCCATCCTTCTAAAAGCATTTGCTTACTTCAGGTCTCTGTGCCACATTTTGGTAATTCCTGCAATATTTCAAGCTTTCTCATTATTACTGTATCTGTTATGATGATCTCTGATCGGTGACCTTTGATGTTACTCTTCTAGTTATTTTGGCATTTTTAAACAAGTATTTTTAAATTAAGGTTTGTACACTGTTTCTTAGACGCAATGCTACTGCACACTTAAAAACTACGGTATAAGGTAGACGTAACTTTTCTATAAACTGGGAAACAAAAAAATTCATGCAACTCGCTTTACTGCAAGATTTGCTTTATTGTGCTGGTCTGGAACCAAACCAGCGGCTATCCCTTAAAGGGAACATCTACTTAAACCATAAGAAACAGGGCTTTCTTAAAATAGGCCCTCTTGACTTCATGGGGAAACAACAGAACGACTCAAACTTGAGGATTCTGGCAGGTACTGCCCCAAATCCTGGGAAACAACCATGAAAGAGAGAGATCCTTGACTGCTCTGGGACAAAGCAATGCTCCACCCGCCCCAACCCTTCACACCCGGGTCCCTGGAGATGCTGTGACACACACGTGCCACCCCAGGCACCTTCACACGCGGGGGCACTAACATGTGGATGGTCTTACCCCTCCCCTCCACCCAGCTCCCCAGGACTGAGGCCCCGCCTCCCCCGGGTCTAAGGAGTGTTAACACTGAGACTCGGGTGCCCTGGCCCTCGGGGAACAGAGCCAGGGTCCTCTCAGGCGGTCCTGGAAGCTCACAGGAACCTTGCCGGTCAGGCAGACACGCCAAGCCCTGTCACCCCAAGCCTGCCCTCCCCGCCCGCCAGCACCGCCATCGTACTTGCTGCACTTGTACGAGTTTTCTCCGTCGAGCTGTTCCGGCTTTACAAACTGCTCCAAGGCCTTGTTGACACTCTGAGCAGCCTGGGGACAGAAGAGCACCGAGAGCACATGACCACTCACTGCCGCTTGTCAGCAAAAGAAGAGAGGCCTCCAGAGGATAAAGCCAAGCGCAAATTTTATGTAAAAAGGCTTTTTTCATTATAGTGTTCAGTTTTACACATGTGCACACCAAGCTATTGCCCTCCCCACCCCCAATTAAAAAAAACAACAGGGGATTCCCTGGTGGTCCAGTGATTAGGACTCCATGCTTTCACTGCCGAGGGCCTGGGTTCAATCCCTGGTCAGGGAACTAAGATCCTGCAAGCCGTACAGTGTGGCCAAAACAAAAAAACAGAGGTTGCCCACCGCAGCATTATTTACAGTAGCATAAAACAGGGACAAAATCGAAGTATCTACCAGGAAGGAAGCAGGCATGGAAACTGGCTGACGCACGGCACGCAGCAGGCCCAGCAAGATGGAGTGGAAATAGCAAGTGGCCCAACAGACTAAAGGGGTAATCCCGTCAGTGCCAACAGTAAACAGACGCTCTGGAGCAGTTTATATCAAACTGTTAGCAGTGTTCATTCTGGGGGACAGGCTCACACATGTCTCTGCAGCGTTTCTCATTTTTATCGTTAGCATGTATCACACTTGAGATCAGAAAAACAAAAGTTTCAGACAACAAAAAATGGGAGAGTTCGGAAAATGCAAGAAGCAAAAGACAGTTTCTAAAGAAATAACCACCACCTAAATTTGGCTGATATAGGCATCACAATCTGGTTTTATTAAGATTAAAGGTCAAAGGGTTAATAAACATTAACCCTTTAATGTTAATAAAGGTCATTTAATAAAATTATTCAATGTTTTAAGTTTTTTATGATGCCTAATACAAAGTTTCAATAAGCTCCTCTAATTAAGTCTTAGCATATTAAAGTTTTCAATTCATATTCTCTAACAAGTGTAGTCTAAATTGTAAGAGAACTATAAATAAATAAACTATAAATAAATTATGACTAATTTTTGTTTAACTTGACTACCACCACAACTACCAAACTTACCTTTATCTCCAAAGTTATATCGAGATAGGGATCAAAAGTATCTGAAACACCTTTGCAATTTAAACATTTGACTGAAATAAAAATAAAACACAAAGGATAAGCAAAGTATAATCAGCATGGCAATATCAACTACTGAAATGACAGAACACACACACACACTTACAAAACAAAAACCATAAGGTACTTTTCTCATCTATCAGACTGGGCAAAACGTGTTCCTACTACACAGTGGGAGCCACTGATTTGGTGCACGCACACTGCTGGCCGGAGTGTAAACCGGTATAACCTCTTGGAAGAGCAATATGGCAAAACCAGAATTTGAAATCACATATCCTTCGATACAAAAATTGTAACTAATTGTCGTGCGTACACTTTTACGTGCACGTAGCGCTACGTGTAGACGAGGGTGCTCGATAAAGCACTCGTGGTGACAACAACGACGGTCAGAAACCACCCAAAGCTCCCTGGTGACTGGACGGAGCGCTACTGCAACCGCGAAAGGCCGTGTTAGACCTGCGTGTGCGGAAAACGCTAGAAAGCTTCCGGTGTGAGAAGAACCCAGGCTGTTCAAGCACAAGAAGCTCCTGGGAGGATAACCACAGGCTGGGCCAGGGGCTGACGGAGGATGGGGATGGGAGTCTGGGCCAGCAGGGAGACACACGGGCCCTTCTTAAGCCTTTCGGAGCCCTTGCATCCTTTTACACCACATGCCAGACCACAGTTATCAACCTTTAAAACCAAGAGTTTACCTCTAGATCTTAGGTAGCCTCCAAATATCTGGCAGACGAGTGTGGTGGCCTGGGTGTGTCTGTCCAATCTGAAAAAAAAATCAAAGAGTGAGATGAGAGAAGCATTCTGCAAAAATAAGAGGTGCTGTAACTGATGCTAAAACCACGTACATCCATAAAAGAATGAGAATTCACGCAAGAGAGTCGCACGATATGGGGACAGCCAGAGAACAGCCTTGCCCAATCAAAGATGTCTGGGGCAAGGAGAAGCGGTCGGATGGTATTAAGAAGGGATTCGGAAATCAGGGCAGGACTCTGGCCCTGAAGCAGGTAGCAAGAGGCAGTCACCCAGAGCAGGACTGGGACCCAAGTGTGAGGACCCTGCTCTGCAGCCCAGCACCATCCAGACACTGAGCGCCCGGCCCCTCAGCCGCAGGAAGGGAATGCAGGCCTGCCAGGGGTGTCGAAGCAACAGCAAGTGGGCTACGACGTGTCTGTTTCTCCATCCTTCTCCTGAGCCCATGTTTAGATTTTAAAGAAGAAACTTCAGGGATTGGTAACTGACCCCAATGACAAAGGGAACAAACACAGATTTCAAAGGCTAGAGATAGGAAGTACACCTTTTAAACTTTCAACCATTTTAAAATAAGGCAAACCACTTGAGGAAGAGGCTGCACAAAGTCTAACGGTGAAGCTGACAGGGGGCGGCGCACCCCTCCTGGAAGGCCGCGCTGAGTTCCGCCAGCCAGCAGGGCGGCCGGGGCGGGGCGGCGGGCGACTGATGCTGTGTTGACTCACTTATTGCTGCCGTTCAAACATGCTTTTTGCATAGCATCAACAGTGTACTGAAGGAATTCGTGGGCGTCTTCTTGGTTTCCAAAGCGGAAGTGCCTGGCTATGCCTGTAGAATTTGAGGAAAGACAAAGCCTTATCATCACCTATCATACGCGCAGGCTGTCCTCCCCCTCGAGGTTGTATCTTATGACAGTATACTGGTTAGGTAACTATTTTATGAGGAAACAGCATTAATAAGTTCCCCCTGAGAACACCTAGGATGAGCCCTACAGACCGCTAAAAGCCCACATGGGCTGGAGTTTCTGAGAGCCCAGAGACTCTGTCTTCAGCAATAAAATGATCTTGAATAAACTCAACTTTAGCTGTTATTGTTTCAAAAATTTGTCTCAAATGTTATGTTAGTGCACATATCTTAACTTGGGTGCTAGAATTCCCTAAGAGAATCTATATAAAACACAAAGTGTGAACCTACCTAATTCTATTCCAATAACCTAGAGAACATATCATATTCTCCACTGCACAGCAACATCTCAGTCCTATTTCTAATTGACTAAATAGCCACAAGCCAAAATGACAATGAAAAACAATACAGATGTATAAATATTCATATAATTTTATGTGAATGAATATATAGATATGTATTAACTTGAATCATATGAAATTGACCACATCCCACAAATTCTGACCTACAAAAATGACAATTTCATTATTTAACCATATATGTCTAGAGTTGGGGGGGTGTGTGTCCGTAGATGTATGTACATACACACACCAATAGCATTCTCTTAAAGAACTAGGTTTAAAAAAATTATGTCTGCCATATATGTGTCCATGTCTGTATACATGTGCATATCAGTATATGTAATATAGACATATAATTCAACAAACAAAATCACCCCTGGCTAAAATTTTGCTAAGACCCAGCAATGTTTAAAAAAAATTTTCATGGTCTTCTCCAGCCTGTTAATAGTACCAAAGGCCAAGATAACACTTCTTTATCCTCAGCAGCTTTTTAGGCAAAAGGATTATAAATTGTCACTGTGTAATTATCCATCCCTATAATTACCCAGCTAGATACCAGATTAAGAGTCAGGTTTTTATTTTTAAGCATTTTTTATTCCAACTCAGTTAATTAAAATAATACAAAAGCTTACTGCAAAAAACATGCAGAAAGTGCATAAAAAATTTCATGCAACCTATCAGAATCATTATAATGCAAGAGGAGATTGTAAAGTCATTAAAAATTATATAGAAACTTGTGAAATTTATCCACAAATCTGCTAAGTTCTGAGTATAAAATGTTATTTAAGAATATAATTAACTTTATTTTGATAATTCCTGTCACTATGTATAGTTAATACTTATTTATTGAATTAAAGCTAACTGAAAACTATTTAAAGAAATCGGTGGGACAATAGTTAGTATTACTCAGCATAGAAATCCAAATATCTAGGAAAAATGCTGCAAAAGTTATCAATTTTATTAACAAATTTGAGGGTTTTATAATTTTTATTTTGTTTATATATCAAACTGAATACCACCTTCTTTACTATATTGTCATCTTTTGCTTTAGGTTTCAAAATGTTTTTACATAATAAATGGTTTGCTAAAAACCTGTTATTCGTTAAAGACATATTCATACACAATAAACTGTTTGCTGCAATACCTAAGGAGCTCATCATTCACCAGTCAGATCATTAAGACCAACTGGCTAACAAATATTCATATGAACTACTACAAAGGATACTTACGCCGCATCTCATTAATGACAAACATCGGTTTAATAACATCCCCAGGATTACTGAGTGCCTGGGTGATATGTGCTTGCATTGTACACATCATGCAAAATCCTTCTGCATGACCTGAAAGATAACAGATGATAATCCTCCAAGTTAGCAAAATATGACACTGTATGTACACCAAGGGGTATTATAAATAACACAAGCACACTCCTGAAACAAGGATAACAGAACTATGTGTCCTGTTATTGAGCTATATACTTTTACTCATTTCCATTTAATTCTCCAACAAACCTAAGTGATAAATGTATATTGGCTCTATTTTACAAGACAGGTTCAGAGAGTTAAAATTTGCCCAATGCCAAATAGTGATTAAGGGGCAGGCACATAGTTGGGCTCAAATCATACCCTTCTAATTTTGAAGCCTGTGCTCTTAACTATTGTCTATACTAGAGAAATTAGAAGTTTCTTTCCTTATGCTACCATTTGTCTCAAACAGTAAAGGAATGTCTCCTTTCAAAATCTCAAGTGTTCTAGCTTTTCCACATACAGAGGTCTCTGTTGTACTTTTTTAACAGCTTTTTAAAAATATGAAAACCACCTTAGCTCATACTAAGTGGTGCTGCTGGCATCTAGTGGGCAGAGACCACAAATGCTGTTCAACACCCTACAGCAAGCAGCCTCTACAATGAAGAATCATGTGGCCCCAAAAGCCAATGACACTGAATTCAAGAAACGCCTAAAACTGAAGGCGGCTCGGTCCTGCCTAACACAGCTTGTAAAGTCTCAAAAGGTCCAAACTATTTCCAGTTAACATTACCGCGTCCCAGAGTAAAGCTCAAAAATATTTACAGGAATAAAAAGAAAATCTAGCACCCAGCAATATAAAATTGTAACCGAAGAGCACAAGGCATGCAATAAGGCAGTAAAGACCAATAACAGGGAGCAGATAAGCAGAAACAGACCTGGAAATGTCCTCAAAAACAAGGACAATAAAAAAAGACAGTTTATATATATATATATATATATGTATTTCCATGCTCAAGGATGTAGAAAAAAGGGCATGTTAAGGAGAGACACAGAAATAAAACCAAATCTACTTTACAGATGAAAGGTAGGGTTTCTGAGATGAAAAACACAACAAGTAGACTTAATAACAGATTAGAAACAAAAGAAGGAAAGACCAGCAGATGTGAAGACTCCGCAGCAGAGGTTCTCTATTATGGAACACAAGCCTCAAAAAAAAAGAACACCTCTCAAAATAACAGGAACAAAAAAGCGTATCAGTGACCTATGGGACCACCTCCAGCTATCCCCAGTACACATGCAATTGGAGTCTGAAGGCGAAGAGACAGGACAAATATTTTAAGAGATGACTGTTTCCCAAGGGCCAGCGCAAGGCAGTTTTGAAGAGCGGCAGAGCAGTCGTGCATCTGACAGGTGGTGGTTTACGTGCACTTGTACCTGTATTAAAACTCATAAAACTGACCCCCCAAGTTAACAGAGTGTACAGTAAAGACGTTAACCATATAGTAATTATAATAATTCTTATAAATGTTAATTTATTAATGTTAATAAATATGGGGCCTTCCCAAGTGATGCTAGCGGTAAAGAACCTGTCTGCCACCGCAGGAGCTGTAAGACACACGGGTTCGGCCCTCGGGTTGGGGACATCCTCTGGAGGAGGGCATGGCAACCCACTCCACTACTGCCTGGAGAATCCCACAGGCAGAGGAGCCTGGTGGGCTACAGGCCACAGGGTCACAAAGAGTTGGACACAATTGAAGTGACTTAGCACAATTATAATAAACATTTTTTTTAATGACTGAAAAGGCATACAAACGCAAAGAGTAAATTTACAGTTCTATCAACTTCAACAAAACCCAAACAGAAGGCTACTTATAACAGTGATAAAAACAAAACATTTAAAGCAGGTGGAAATAAATGACGTGTATAAGAACAAAGGTAAACCTGACAAGAGACTTGTTGGAAACGAGCAAGAGAAGAGCGCAGAGCGACAACTCTCACGCATAGAGAGAAAAGTGTCACACAGGATTTCCATCCCCCAGGAAGACATCTTTCGAAAACAAAGATGAGCCGTTCCACTTCTCAGATGACTAGTGGTACTTTTTCCTACTCCTCCCACTAAGTGCAACAACAACAACAAACCCTCTGGACATTGCATATGAAGCAGACATAAGAAAGCTGGGAAAGGTGGAGAGAAAAAGACAGATTCACAGTTTCAGAGCCCAAGGAATGACATGGCAGTGAGTTTTCTGGTTTTCTTTCTGCTTCATATATTTCCGACTTGGAGCAGAAGGAGCCACCAACCTGGAAATACCAATAAAAGCAGGGAACGATGCCACAGTGAAAGCTTCTGGCGTAGAGTTAAAAAAAGGGAGATTAGGAATGGGAACTTTCATCCATGCTGAGTGATAACAAACCACACCCCCACCTCACAACATCAGTGAGGATCAAAAGAGGGGCCTGGACTTCCACCCCCAAACCCAGTAGTAAAGAAGCATCCCTCCATATTCTGCTAAATTTAAGTAAGTCAGACACAGAAAGACAAATGCTGTTATGGTAACACATGTGGAATCAAAACAATACAACACACTAGTGAATACAACAAAAGGTAACATAGTCAGCTACAGAGAACAAATTAGTGGTTACCTGTGGGGAGAGAGAAGGGGAGGGCGTGACGGCAGTAAGAGATTAAGAAGTACAAACTATTATACATAAAATAAGCTGTAAGGATAGTGTACAAGTGTGCTTATAAATGGAGCATAACCTTTAAAATTGGGAATCACTATACTGTACACCTGGTAAAGAAGGCTGAGCACAGAAGAACTGATGCTTTTGAACTGTGGTGCTGCAGAAGGCTCTTGAGAGTCCGTTGGACTGCATCAAACCAGTCAATCCTAAAGGAGATCAACCCTGAATATTCAGTGGAATGACTGAACTGAAGCTGAAGCTCTACTTTGGCCACCTGATTCAAAGAGCTGACTCAGAAAGAGCCTGATGCTGGGAAAGACTGGAGGCAGTAGGACAAGGGGACAACACAGGACGAGATGGCTGGATGGCGTCGCCAAATCAAAGGACATGAGTTTGAGCAAGCTCCGGGGGACAGTAAAGGACAGGGAAGCCTGGGGTGCTGCAGTCCGTGGAGTCGCAAAGAATTGGTCACAACTTAGTGACTGAACAACAACATGTAACACTGTAATGAAGTATACCTCGAGAAAGAAAGAGAGGGAAAGAAAGAAGCATCTGTCCAGCTTCCCACTGGGTAGTGTCAGAATTAGGACTCTCGCCATCAGCCAGTGGTAAAAAGCCACTGCAGTCTCCCTGGAGACCGGGGCGGGGGCGGGGGGAGTGGAAAGCCCTGCTCCCATCCAGCAAGAACGTGGAGCCCACCCCCACCTCAGATGTCAACAGAGGCTGAGTGTGGAATCTGGACTTCTATCTCCACCTAATATTTCTTCCTTTGCCAGAATGGTGTCAAGAGAAAGCCAGCCAAAACACAGGTCAGATAAGATCCAATATTTAATAGCATAACACAAAAATGTCCCGGTTTCAACTGAAAATCACTCATCATACTAAGAACCAAGAACTTCTGAATGCTGGAGAAGTGAATAAAAGACAATGAATAGATACCAACCCTAAGATAATAAGATATGTTAGAATTATGTAACAAAGGTTTTAAAGCAGCCATGGCAAAAATGCCTAAACAGGTAGTTATGAATATACCAGAAACAAATAAAGCAACATAGAAAGACTCAACAAAGAAACAAAAGATATAGAGAGCCAAATGGAAAGTTTAGAAATGAAAAACACAGTAACCGAAGTAAGAAGCTCTGTGGATGAGCTAAGGAGAAGACTGGAACTGACCGAGGAAAGCATCAGTGAACATGCACACAGAACTCGTGCACTCTAAACGAGAGAGCAAAACAGACTGGGAGAGAGAAGCGGCCAGAGCCCAGGGGCCTGAGGGGCTCCAACAGAAGATCTAACGCACATGCTGTCAGGGTCCCAGAGGAGACAAGAGAAGACTGGGTTCACAGTGTAAGAAACGAGGGTGGGAATTTCCCCAAACTTGGCAAAGGATGTAATTCAAGAAGCATTCAAACACCAAACAGGAAAAAGAACAAAGAAATAGACACCAAGACACATCACATCAAACCTGCGAACACTAAAGACATAGAAAAATACCTTGGAAGTAGTGGTAGAAAAACACCACCTTACCTGTAAGAGAAAACTTGAATAGAAATGGATTTCACACCAAAAACCATGGAGGACAGAGGAAGTAGCACAAAAATTCTCAAGTGCTGAAAGAAAGGGACTTTACCCAGAATGCTACGGCCAGTGGAAACGTCCTTCAGGAGTAAGATGAGATTAAGACGCTTTCAGGAGAAGCAGAACGAGGACAATCTGTCACCAGCAGACCTACCCTAAAAGGATGACTTAAGGAACGACTTAATGAATGACTTCCTTAAGTCAGAAGCTCTCTAAACAAAAAGGAAGTGATTTGGGTTTTTGGTTGTTTTTTTTTTTTTAAAGCAACCCTGGAACATCAAGAAGGAAGAAAAAAAACATGGTAATCAAAAATATAGACAAATACACTTTCCTTCTCTTGGGTTTTCTAAATTATGTGACAATTGAAATAAGGATTATAACACTGTCTCTAAATGTGGTTCTAAATGTACGTAAAGGAAATATTTAATTACACGGTAACCAGGGAAGAATAAAAGAGACAAAAGTAAAGTTTCTGCGTTTCCCTTGAATTGGTAAAATGACACCACGAGTAAACTGTGAAAAGCTACACATAAGGAAAACCTAGAGGGACCTCTAAGAAGACTTAAAGAGATACACTCATAAACACAAAAACAAATTTTAAACGTAAGTTTAAAATACTCAAGTAACCCACGAGTAGGCAGAGAGACAGGACAAATGAATAACTGAACAGAAAACAAAAACAAAATGGCAAACTTGAGTCCTAATGTGTAAACGACTACCTTAAATATTAATAAATTTACTAATTAAAAGATCTAAATTAATAAAGCAGATTTAAAAACATGATTCAACTATTCTGCCTGTAAGAAACTCACTTCAAATGTAGTGATACAAACAGGCTTAAAGAAAAAAGATGGAAAAATATATGTCATGCAAACACTAACCCGAAGAAAGCAGGAATGGCTATATGAATGGCAGATAGAGTAGACTTCAGAGCAAAGAAAGCTATCAGAGAAAAGGACGTTATATAAAGGATCAATCCATCAGAAAGACAAGCAATCCTAAATGTGTTTATACCAAACAACAAAGCTGAAAAATACATGACTCAAACTCTGACAGGACTGAAAATGCATACAAAGAAATCCACAACTACAGCTGGAAACCTCAACATCCTTCTGTCAACAACCGAACAATTAACCAGAAAACCAGCAAGGAGAAGTCGATACCACCAAGAGCCAATGCGATTCCATCAACATTTATAGAATACCCCACCCAACAACAGAATACACATGTGTTTCAAGGCCTCACAGAACATACACCAACACAGACTATATCCTGGGCCACAAACAAACCTCAAAAGATAAAACAACAGAAATCATAAAAAGTGCGGAATGGAAAATCCTAAAAATCAGTGATAGAGAGAATACAAGAAAGTCTATAAATACCTGGAAACTGAGTAACACTTCTGAACAACCCGTGGTTTGAAGGGTTAAAATAAAAATTGAAAAGACAGCATATCAAAAGTTTGGAGACACAGTTAAAGCAGTGTCCAAAGGGAAATTTACACTTATAACAATATCAGAAACAAAAACAAGTAAATCAACACAGACCCTGCAGACACCAAAAGAAAAACAAGAGAATATATATATATTCTGTAATTAACTTGAAACGTGTAAATTTGACAACCTAAGAGAAACGGACCAACTCCTCAAAAAAGTGGACTACCATAACCCATCGAAAATAAAATAATCTGAATAGCCCTATACTTACTAAGGAAATTAAATTTGCAACTTTAAAACTCCCCCAAAAAAGAAATCTCTAGGCCAAAATATTTTCACGGATGGATCCTACACTAAATGTTTACATAAAAATTTACATCAATATTCTATACAATCTCTTCCAAAAAATAGCAGTTAACATATCCCAAACACATCTTATAAAGATCAGTTCAGTTCAGTCGCTCAGTAGTGTCCGACTCTTTGCAACACCATGAATTGCAACACACCAGGCCTCCCTGTCCATCACCAACTCCCGGAGTTCACCCAGACTCACGTCCATTGAGTTGGTGATGCCATCCAGCCATCTCATCCTCTGTCGTCCCCTTCTCCTCCTGCCCCCAATCCCTCCCAGCATCAGGGTCTTTTCCATTGAGTCAACTCTTCGCATCAGGTGGCCAAAGTATTGGAGTTTCAGCCTCAGCATCAGTCCTTCCAATGAACACCCAGGACTGGTCTCCTTTAGAATGGACTGGTTGGATCTCCTTGCAGTCCAAGGGACTCTCAAGAGTCTGTTCCAACACCACAGTTCAAAAGCATCAATTCTTTGGAGCTCAGCTTTCTTCACAGTCCATCTCTAACATCTATACACGACCACTGGAAAAACCATAGCCTTGCCTAGACAGACCTTTGTTGGCAAAGTAATGTCTCTGCTTTTCAATATGCTATCTAGGTTGGTCATAACTATTCTTCCAAGGAGTAGGCGTCTTTTACTTTCATGGCTGCAATCACCATCTGCAGTCATTTTGGAGCCCAGAAAAATAAAGTCTGACACTGTTTCCACTCTTTCCCCATCTATTTCCCATGAAGTGATGGGACTGGATGCCATGATCTTCGTTTTCTGAATGTTGAGCTTTAAGCCAACTTTTTCACTCTCCACTTTCACTTTCATCAAGAGGTTCTTTAGTTCCTCTTCACTTTCTGCCATAAGGGTGGTGTCATCTGCATATCTCACGTTATTGATATTTCTCCTGGCAATCTTGATTCCAGCTTGTGCTTCTTCCAGTCCAGCGTTTCTCATGATGTACTCTGCATAGAAGTTAAATAAGCAGGGTGACAATATACAGCCTTGATGTACTCCTTTTCCTATTTGGAACCAGTCTGTTGTTCCATGTCCAGTTCTAACTGTTGCTTCCTGACCTGCATACAGGTTTCTCAAGAGGCAGGTCAGGTGGTCTGGTATTCCCATCCATAGAAGAATTTTCCACAGTTTATTGTGATCCACACAGTCAAAGGCTTTGGCATAGTCAATAAAGCAGAAATAGATATTTTTCTGGAACTCTCTCGCTTTTTCCATGATCCAGTGGATGTCGGCAATTTGATCTCTGGTTTCTATGCCTTTCCTAAAACCAGCTTGAACATCAGGAAGTTCACGGTTCACATATTGCTGAAGCCTGGCTTGGAGAATTTTGAGCATTACTTTACTAGTGTGTGAGATGAGTGCAATTGTGCGGTCGTTTGAGCATTCTTTGGCATTGCCTTTCTTTGGGATTGGAATGAAAACTGACCTTTTCCAGTCCTGTGCCCACTGCTGAGTTTTCCAAATTTGCTGGCATATTGAGTGCAGCATTTTCACAGCATCATCTTTCAGGATTTGAAATAGCTCAACTGGAATTTCATCACCTCCACTAGCTTTGTTCGTAGTGATGCTTTCTAAGGCCCACTTGACTTCACATTCCAGGATGTCTGGCTCTAGGTAAGTGATCATACCATCGTGATTATCTGGGTCGTGAAGATCTTTTTTGTACAGCTCTTCTGTGTATTCTTGCCACCTCTTCTTAATATCTTCTGCTTCTGTTAGGTCCATACCATTTCTGTCCTTTATCGAGCCCATCTTATAAAGCTAGTATTATCCTAATACCAAAACCAAACAAAGGTGGTATAAAAACAAAAGATTACAGACCGATACATCTCATGAACAGATGTAACAACCCTTAATACAAATTCAGCAAAATATAAAAATCATTAAACATCATGACCAAATGTAGTTTATTCCTGAAATACAAAGCTGACTCAATATTGGAAAATCTACCAGAATATTCTACCATAATAAGGAAAAGAAGAAATTCACATGATCATATCAATTTGATACAGAAAAAGCTATTGACAAAAATCAACACTATTTCATGATAAAAAGCAGGAACTTTTTAAAACAGGGGGAAAAAAGGAAACAGAGAAGAACTTCCCTGACTTGATAAACAGGATACATCAAAAACCTACAGCTAATATCAAACTGAATGCTCTTCCCCTAAGATCAGAAATCAGGCAAGGATGTCACCTCTGATCACTATTTCAACACAGTGCTAGAAGTTCTAGCCAGTGAAATACGGCAAGAAAAGGGAAAAAAGGATACAGATCAGTAAAAAGTAATTAAAAATGCCCCTATTTACACATGGCATGATTCTCTAGATAGAAAAATACAAGGACTCCACCAAAAAAAAAAAAAAAAAAAGCCTAGAACTGTTAAGTGAAGTCAGCAAAGTCAGTATATAAAAATTTACAAAAATGAAATGTATTTTTATATGCCAGCAATAAACACATGAACACCAAAATTAAAAATATAACGATGCCTCTGATTCCTCAAAAAATAAAAGAATTAGATGTATAACTAACAAAACAAAATATGCTGATAACTATGCAACACTGCCTATCAAGTGGGCCTTAGAAAGCATCACTACGAACAAAGCTAGTGGAGGTGATGGAATTCCAGTTGAGCTATTTCAAATCCTGAAAGATGATGCTGTGAAAGTGCTGCACTCAATACGCCAGCAAATTTGGAAAACTCAGCAGTGGGCACAGGACTGGAAAAGGTCAGTTTTCATTCCAATCCCAAAGAAAGGCAATGCCAAAGAATGCTCAAACGACCGCACAATTGCACTCATCTCACACACTAGTAAAGTAATGCTCAAAATTCTCCAAGCCAGGCTTCAGCAATATGTGAACCATGAACTTCCTGACGTTCAAGCTGGTTTTAGAAAAGGCAGAGGAACCAGAGATCAAATTGCCAACATCCACTGGATCATGGAAAAAGCAAGAAAGTTCCAGAAAAACATCTATTTCTGCTTTATTGACTATGCCAAAGCCTTTGACTGTGTGGATCACAATAAACTGTGGAAAATTCTTCTATGGATGGGAATACCAGACCACCTGATCTGCCTCTTGACAAATTTGTATGCAGGTCAGGAAGCAACAGTTAGAACTGGACGTGGAACAATAGACTGGTTCCAAATAGGAAAAGGAGTTCATCAAGCCTGTATATTGTCACCCTGCTTATTTAACTTCTATGCAGAGTACATTATGAGAAACGCTGGACTGGAAGAAACACAAGCTGGAATCCAGATTGCTGGGAGAAATATCAATAACCTCAGATATGCAGATGATACCACCCTTATGGCAGAAAGTGAAGAGGAACTAAAAAGCCTCTTGATGAAAGTGAAAGTGGAGAGTGAAAAAGTTGGCTTAAAGCTCAACATTCAGAAAACAAAGGTCATGGCATCCGGTCCCTTCACTTCATGGGAAATAGATGGGGAAAGAGTGGAAACAGTGTCAGACTTTATTTTTCTGGGCTCCAAAATCACTGCAGATGGTGACTGCAGCTATGAAAGTAAAAGGCGCTTACTCCTTGGAAGGAAAGTTATGACCAACCTAGATAGCATATTGAAAAGCAGAGACATTACTTTGCCAACAAAGGTCTGTCTAGTCAAGGCTATGGTTTTTCCTGTGGTCATGTATGGATGTGAGAGTCAGACTGTGAAGAAGGCTAAGCGCCGAAGAATTGATGCTTTTGAACTGTGGTGTTGGAGAAGACTCTTCAGAGTCCCTTGGACTGCAAGGAGATCCAACCAGTCCATTCTGAAGGAGATCAGCCCTGGGATTTCTTTGGAAGGAATGACGCTAAAGCTGAAACTCCAGTACTTTGGGGCCACCTCATGCGAAGAGTTGACTCACTGGAAAAGATTCTGATGCTGGGAGGGATTGGGGGCAGGAGGAGAAGGGGATGACAGAGGATGAGATGGCTGGATGGCATCACTGACTCGATGGACGTGAGTCTGAGTGAACTCCGGGAGTTGGTGATGGACAGGGAGGCCTGGTGTGCTGCGATTCATGGGGTCGCAAAGAGTCGGACACGACTGAGTGACTGATCGCTAATGCAACACTGATTAACACTGATTAACTAAGTAACACAGTGTTACTTAGAGATCTAAATAAATGGAGAGACACTCCACATCCACAGATTGGAAATGTCAGCACAATAAAGATGTCAATTCTCCCCAAACTGAGATATAGGTTTAAAAAAATTCCTATCAAAATCCCAGTAAGTTATTTTGTAAATACAATCAAGATTATTGAATAATTTATATAGATAAACAAGGGAACTAGAACAGAGAAAAACAATTTTGAAAAAGAGTAAGTGGATGGAATCACTCTATCTGATGTCAAGATTTACTGCACAGCCACAATAACAAAAGACCATACTGAGGGTCAGATACTAACAACAGAACAGGGGGCCCAGAGACAGACCCACACCCAAGTGACTTCACAAAAGTATGAAAGCTCTTCAGTGAAGGAAAGCTAGCCTTCTCAACAAACGGTGGTAGAGCAACTGAACGTCCACAAACATACAAACAAAAGAACAAACTGAAATAAAAAGGATCATATATTTAAACGTAAAATATAAAACTATAAAACTTTTCACAAAAAAAAAAAAAAAAAAAAAAACGGGAAAACCTTTAGGGTCAAGGGCTATGCAAAGAGATCTTATACTCGACAGCAAAAACACAATCCATAAAAGGAAAAACTCACCTTCACCAATATTTAAACCTTTTGTTCTGTGACAGATCCTGCTAAGGGTAAGGGGATAAAAAGACAAGCTTCAAACTGGCAGGAAATGTTGGAAATACATACCCAGAAGACCTACTATCTAGAATACACAAAGAAGAAAACAATAAGATAAGAACAAAAGAACACAACTGAAAACGAACAAAAGACACAGAAAGACATCTCACCAAAGAGGATATACAGATGATAAACACACGGAGAGGAGTTCAAGACCTTGAGGCATTAAGGAAATCCGAATTCAAACCACAATGAGATATCATTGTATGCATAATTAAAGTATGGCTAAAATGAAAAACAGTGACTACATCAAATGTTGGCAGCAATGAAGAGCAATTGGAACTCTTCATACATTGATGGCAGAAATGCAAAATGGTCAGCCGTCTAAGAAACAAGTAGGCAATTCCTTATAAAACCAAATATGCAACTACCTCGTGACCCAGCAACAGCAGTCTGGGCACTTATTCCAGAGAAATAAAGACTTGTGATCACACATATGCTCTACACAGTAATGTTTACAGCAGCTCTATTCATAATATCCAAAACTAGAAACAACGCAGACGTCCTTTAGTGGACGAATGGTTAAACAAATTGTGGTTCATCCATACCGTGGAGTACGACTCAGCAACAAAAAGGAACAAATTACTGATGTACACAACAAAGTGAAGAAATATACAAAGACGTAGGCTTAAGTGAAGGAGCCAATTCCCTATTACATAACTCAATAGATGCAACATTCTTGAAATAACAAAGTAACATAACTGAAAACCAGTGGTTGCCAGGGATTAAGGAGGATGTAGGGCCTTGAGGGAAGTGGGCTTGGCTATAAAAGGGAAACATTTCCTTAGGAACAGCAATGTTCCATACCTTGACTGTATCAGTATTAATATCCTGGTTGCAAGACTGAACTGCAGTTTCACCACTCGGGGAAACTGGGAAAAGGTACACAAGATGTCTCTGTGTGATTTCTTACAACTGTATGGAAATCCAAACTTACCTCAAAATAAAAAGCTTAACTTCAAAAAAGGCAAAATAAAGACATTTTGGACCAAAAATAAAAAACAAAGCAAAAATTAGCAAAAATAGTTAAGAGAATTCCTCCAGGCATAAGAAAATTCCAGATGGTACCTGGATCTACACAGAGGAATTAAAAACAGCGGAAATGGTAAGAGTAAGAAAATATAAAAGATTTGTAAAGAAACCTCAACAAACCTCTTAAAACTTTCAACTTTTATTTAAAGCAAAATAACACAACATACTATGTGGTAACAAGATAAGCAAAAATAAAATGTATGACCACAGTAGCACAAATGCCTAGGGAGAGCTCACGAAAGTACACTGTCATACAGTCCTTACAAAACATGAGGAATGGAATTGTATTTTAAAGGAAGCTGCGATAACTTAAAGATATATGTTAAACCCTAAAGCAACCACTATAAAGAGAAAACAAAGTTGAGAAGATACGCCAATAAAGCAGAGGAAATATCACATAATCACTCATTCCAAAGAAGGCAGAAACAGATGAAAAAGGGAGCAAAGAATACAGGACAAACAGAAGACAAATAGCAAGATGGGAAATAAAAAACCCAATCATATCAATACTCTCATTAAATATAAATGATTTACACTCTAAAATAAAAGGTAGAGACTGTAAGACTGGATTAAAAAATAAGAACTATAGGCTATTTATAAGAATTTTATTCCATGTATTTTATTTCAATGTATCTCTCTCAAAATTTGACAGAACAAGTAGACAGAAAAGCAGTAAGGACATAAAAGACTATCAACTAACAACATTATCAACTAACTAAACATAATCAGCATTTACAGAAACTCCAACCAGTGCAGAATACACATCCTTATTAAGTACACAAGGAATATTTAACAAACTAAACCACATTCTAGTGCATAAAACAAGTCTCAAGTTTCAAAGGATTCAAACAATAAAAATATCTTCTCTGACCACAATGGAATTAAATTAGTAATCAGTAGCAGGACAATTTCTGAAAAATCCCCAAACATCTGGCAACTGAATGACATGCCTCTAAGCAATCACATGGGTAACCAATCAGGTAACTGTATTAAAAAATAATAATAATAAATACAAAATTAAGGAGCTCGCAAACTTGTAGGATACGAGATCAATAAACAAGAGTCAGTTGCATTTCTACGTTCTAGCAATAAACAATCAAAACTGGAAGGTCAAAATATATATTATCATTTATAATAGTTTTCAAAAATATGAAATACTTGGCAATAAATCGGATTTTAAGATGTGCACACTATACTTGTATACTGAAAGCTACGCAGCAGTGTAAGAAAAGCCAAAGGGAACCTGAATAAACAGAGATGCGCACCGTGCTTGTGGGTCAGAAGACAACACTGTTCAGATGCTGCACATCTCAAACTGATGTACAGATTCAACACAATCCCAGGCAAACTCTCGGGAGGCTTTTTTGTAGAAATTGACAAACCGATTTCAAAGTTAATTTGGAAATGCAAAAGACCAAGAATGGCCAAAACAGCTTTGAAAAAGGAGAGCAAAGTTGGAAAAGCTACCTAGTTTCGAAACTTTTAAATACACAGTAACCAGACACTGCTGTTCTCAGGCTGTGGGGCAACTTAGCCCGAGGGCCCTCGAGCTGTGTTCGGCAACGAGAAGCCACCTCATGAGAAGCACCCGCACCCCAAGAGACAGCAGTCACCACTCGCTGCAAAGAGAGAAAGCTGGTGCAGCAATGAAGACCCAGTGCAGTCAAAAATGCAAATAATAAATAAAAGAAAGAATCTGTTTAAAAGACACTGTGTTATGGAGTCAAGACAGAAGTGGATCAGTATAACAAAACAGGTCAGAAACAGATCCATATGGATACAATCAATCGATTTTTGACAAAGGTACAAAAAGAATTCAGTGGAGAAAGGACCATCTTTTGAAAAAACAGCGTTGGAACAACTGGATATCCATATTGAAAAACATGAACTCTACACCACAGACAAAAATTAACTCAGAATGGATCACTGACCTAAACATAAAAACCAAAAGCATAAGACTGCTAAAAAAAAAAAAAATAGAGGAAATCTTTGCGACCTTTGGTTAGGCAAAGATTTCTTACATACAACACTGAGCACACAACCAACAAAAAAAGAAAAACGCTGAAGTAAATAAAACATGTTATTTGAAAGACAGTGTGAAGAGACTATTTTCTCCAGTTTGAGAAATAGCATTTGCAAATCATGTACTGGATAAAGGACTTCTATCCAGAATATATAAAGAACTCTCAAAATTCAACAAGAAGAGAATTACCCAATTTTAAATCAGGCCAAAGACAGGAGCAAACACTTGGGCAAGGCAAACACACAGCTGCTGAAGAACCATATAGAGGGATGTTCAACACCATTATTCACTACAGAAATGCAAATTCAAACCACGGTAAGAGACTATCACACTACACACCTGTTAAGAGTTGCTAAGATCAGAAAGACTGACCACACCAAGGATCAGGGAAGATGTTGCGCAAATGAAACTCATTCACTGCTGCTGCTAAGTTGCTTCAGTCGTGTCCAACTCTGTGGGACCCCATAGACGGCAGCCCACCAGGCTCCCCGGTCCCTGGGATTCTCCAGGCAAGAACACTGAAGTGGGTTGCCATTTCCTTCTCCAATGCATGAAAGTGAAAAGTGAAAGGGAAGTCGCTCAGTTTTGTCTGACTCTTTGCGACCCCATGGACTGCAGCCCACCAGGCTCCTCCATCCATGGGATTTTTCAGGCAAGAGTGCTGGAGTGGGGTGCCATTGCCTTCTCCGCATTCACTGCTAGTGGGAATGTAAAATCTCATAATCCACTTCCCAGTTTGTAAGTATCTTAAAGTCAAGCGTACCCATATTATGGGACCAAACCATTCCTCTCCTAGATGCTTACTCGCAAGAAATGAACACACGTCCTTATGAAAACCTCCCAGCAGCTTCACTTGTGATGGCCCCGCAAGGGAAATAACCCAAAGGTCCGTCAACAGGTGAATGGAGAAACAAACTGGGGTCCGTTAATCCATACAATGGAATACTACTCAGCAATAAAAAGTGACTACCGATACAAGCAGCAACACAGGATGATACTGAAATAACTGCTGAGTGAAAAAAGCCAGGCGTTATAAACAAAAATACTGTGCAATCCCCCATATATGACATTCTAGGAAATACAAACTCATCTGCAGTAAAACAGAAAGCCCATCAGTGGCTGCATGGCCTGGAAGGGATGCGGGGCAGGAAGGGCTGGAAGGACTGATTTCAAAGCCACACTGAGACTTTCAGGGGCGATGAAAGAGTTCATTATTGTGGCAGTCGCTTCATGGGCGCGCACAAACGTCAAGATGCATCGGACTGTGTATTTTAAGTATATGCAGTTTATTGTTCATTGATAACGAGGGAAAACTACCGATGGCCTGTAAAGGACGGGCACCTGACTCTGGAACCCCAGGCAGCTGCATCTTTGTCTCCATCCCTCTCTCTCGAGGTCCAGGTGCCAGTGCGGGACTCTCATTCACACCCCCGTTTTATTAAGTGCAAAAATGATCAGAAAGCTGTCTGTGTTATGTCAATTATTATATATTAACATAATGATCAACTATGGACTGGGAAAAGGAAAAAATGAGGGCAAAGAGACCTTCGTTCTGTAATCTGAACCCCATGGAGAGCAAACACCTCTTGGTGGTCGACAGTCTCAGTGATTTTCCTTTGGTTACTTTAAAATTTTCTGTACTTTCCAAATTCTTTACACAGCCATTATTTTGCTCTTTGCGGGGGAAAAAGTTTTAGAAGAATGCGTCTAAATTCTCCATCAAGTAAAGGACTATTCGGGAATTTCCTCGTGGTTCAGCTGTTAGGACTCAGCACTTTCACTCCCAAGAGCCCGGGTTCAATCCCTGGTGGGAGAACTAAGATCCCACAAGCCACACACACAAAAAAGTAAAGAACTACTCAGAAAGAAATTAAGGGCTTTTTTTTTTCACCCCAATAATGAAGGCCTGGCACCTGAATATTCACATACACATTAATGTAGACCAAAGAACAGGGAGTTTTATTTATAAAAGATGAAGGGCGTTTATAATACTACATGTACAAGTTCAAAACCTCAACAAAAACGGATACATTCTAAATTCTGAATTGCACTAGTTGACCACTGAGTTGACTCTCCCCCAGTTAAAGTAAAACATGCTCTTTGAAAGACATAACATGCTTTTAAAGACGTTACATGTTTTAACGAATTTTCTGCCCTCTAGGTTGGAAACTGAGCTCACACACCAAAGGGAAAGTCCTGCACAAATTTCCAGGCATTAGGAGCTGTGACCAGAGGCTCCTCTTATGCCTGCTGCTAAGTCGCTTCAGTCGTGTCTGACTCTGTGCGACCCCACAGACGGCAGCCCACCAGGCTCCCCCGTCCCTGGGATTCTCCAGGCAAGAACACTGGAGTGGGTTGCCATTTCCTTCTCCAATGCATGAAAGTGAAAAGTGAAAGGGAAGTTGCTCAGTCGTTTCCGACCCTCAGCGACCCCATGGACTGCAGCCCACCAGACTCCTCCATCCATGGCATTTTCCAGGCAAGAGTACTGGAGTGGAGTGCCATTGCCTTCTCCGGCCTCTTATGCCTAAAGCCTGTAAATGAATCAAGCCTTCGACACAGGATGGACGCCAGGAGAGGCAGGACTCAACTCTTCTTGTCCCAAGCTGTTGGCAGTAGATATTTATGGCACGATTTTTAGCAAGTGTAGAAAGTCAGCAGTGTATTCAGAAACGCCAAATGCCGAAAAAAAAACACGTTTCTTTTTAAATAATTCCACAGACTAAATTACACGCAAAATGTTTTTCATGCAACCCGAATGCAAACCTTTGAGTCTTCCTCTGTGGTTTCTAAAAGAAACCAACTTAGTGATGACCAAATTCTTGACTTAATTCTTCACTTTCATTTCAGAGAAAAAAATGCAAGTAGGTTAGCATACCCCATCACCACACGCGTAGCGTGACACAGGACACTTACATGTCTTGGAGTGCTCGTGTGATAGCATGTAGTTGGCGAGAGGCGGCGTGTAAGTTAGACACTGCAGTGCTGCGTTTGCAAAACAGGTATTGCCCAAGTTCTGGAGCCCAGCTCCTACTCTGTGAGTCTGCTGCCACTTAAGACAGATCTTCTCAGATGGGAAGAGAACTTTTTGTGGAGGAGCAATGCCATCACCTAGGGCTAGAAAAATAAACATTTAAAACGGAAGCTTTGTACATTTCTCAAGCTAAATAAATAACAACAAGTCACACCTGAATCTGACCAAGATTCTTATGACCAGCTAACCAGAAACGCAGGGGAGAAAGGGACATTTTAAAAGAAAGCCCAGAATGCGGGAAATTCTAAACGATTGGGTTTTTCTGATAAATAAATTTCAAGGACAACAGTGTGTGCGTGGGAGGCGGGACAGTATTTAACACATTTTAAAAAACGTAAAAAAAGACTTTCACCAAATGCAAAGGGTAGACCTTGTTTGGAAGTTGGTTTCAATGACCAACCGTTAAAAACCATTCTATGACGACCGGGGACATCTTAATATTGACTGGACTTTTCACAGGAAAACATTCTAATTTTCAGAAAAGAATGATTTAGATAAACACATTAAAATATTTACAGATGAAATAGAAATTCTTAGATTTGCTTTAAACGGTTGGGAAGTGAGGAGAGGAGTTAAGTGGGTGGAGGTATGAGTGGCCAGGAGTCGATAAACAACGCTGACTGAAGGGCGCCTGAGAGTTCATTACAGTTATCCTCTTTTATGTCTACTTAAATCAACACCACCACAGCAGCAAGGGCAGGGAAGGCGACGCGGTGACACCTGCGGCGGGCGCGGACCACCCGGCCCGCCAGTGCCGCCGCCCTCCCGTCTCACCGAGTCCTCACTCGCTGACGGTCAGTCTCGATTCTAGAGGCTGGTAGTGACATCATCCCAGCTTTACCAGAAAGGAAGTGGGATTTCAGGCACCAGGGTAACATACTCGTAAAGATACTACACGAACAATTTTAAAAAATACTTTTAAGGCTCAAATGGCGAATTGACAACTATGCTAATAAAACTCAGGTGCAGCTCAAACACAACTTATTTAGGAGAGGCCAAAATCATCCACAGCCAGAGCGCTCCTTCAGAAGTCTGCCGGTTCCTCAGTGCCACCAAAGACCAAGACGCACGCTAGATGGTTCTCGGCCTGCAGCAGCGATACTGAGCATTTCAAGCACGCAAAAAGGCAGGCTTCAGCTTCGGGAAGAAGGGAGAGCCAAATTAGGAACAGAGACATGAGCCTTGAAAACGTGTGGCAAGGGCCCCAAAAAAGGGCTGGGTGGGGCGACACCAAGTCAGTCCTGAGGGAGAGAGGGGCCCCAGCAAGGCGAGAGGAGGCTGGGTCTGCGAGAAGATGTCCTGTGGCAGAGTCCTGCTTATAAAGGTCTCTAAACCTCTCTGGACACCAGTCAGGAAAACTGTTCTGTGAGACAAAGTCCCCACCAAACACCTTCAGCAAATCGCACCCCCCAGCCCACATCACAGCATCACATGTACCAAGAGGACTCAAACAATCCGAGGGCCAAGCCATCCTCCGTGAACAATGTCCTGAATGGGAATCAATCTTTTCTTACAACTTCAAAGCTATCAAATCCCCAAGTTTTAGGAGTGCCAGCTAAAGTGTCCACATCTTACTTATCTGGATGAGTTTTAACACATGTAACCACATTTATATGGTTTGATACATAATGTAATATTTACGTGATCTGCTCTCTTTCAAAGAGCTTTATGACTACAGATGACTTTAACTGGGAAAAAAAACAAAGGAAAAATTGAAAATAATGTTGGGCAGAGCACACTTGTCAAAAGTCAACTGTTTTTAAATTTTTAAGAGGCAGACATTTACTTAGGGCACGGTAGTTAATTGACAAGTTAACAAAACGCTTGTCCATCTCGATTCTCACCAGAATAAAGTTTATCCTTCAAAAAATTAGGATAATTAAAGAAATTAATAGTAACTAAAAATAATCTTACCCTGTTATGATACGTATGTTAATCATGAAGCAGAAGCAGAGGAAAATGAAGCCCGTCAAATAACGTAACTCTGCTGGCCACTCAGGTGGCAATAATTTATCTTGCAAAATAAGCCCCTCTCTGAAACTACCAACTTATGGACAGTATTTATACAGGAGTTTCCTGTGGTGATTCCGTCTTTTAAAAAGTAATACCTTGATCCTTTTGTGGTGATGGTTTTGATTTTTCAGGTACAGATGAACTTGAATAAACTACAGCACCAGGTACTGGTCCTAAAGAAAGTGTGTGATTTGAAACATCATTTAACGAAGACACAGCACCCCAGCTGGCAGAACCTGCATCCATGTCTCCAGGTGAGACAGCCTCAGAACTGCCAGGCTGGTTCTGATAGGTTGATGGGTCTGAAGATTCAGAAGCTTTGTCAACTATGGTCATTGTTCAACTCTGTAAAACACAAAAAGCATACATTTGCTTCATAAGGTCAAGAAAAGTAATCTACTTATTCTACCATTAAATCTTTGAAAATAATTAAAAGCAGTTCGGCTAACTTTCCAATCAATCACTCCAATATAAAAGCAACAGTATCTTTTTAGCTCTGTAGTAATTTTCTTGGGGTATTTACCACTGTGCTAATCTGCAGATGCCAACAATTTTTCATCATAACATCAACAGTGAAGTATTTGATTAGATCGTGTCATTCTATTTCATGCCCTCTGAAAATCTAATATTTTGATTTACAATCAAGTACCTCAATTTCCAATTCTCTACATTCACGAAGTATCTTTTTCTCTCTTTTGCTTAAACCTAGAATGTGAAATGCACTAATACTTTTGGCTCAATTTTCAATTCATATAGAATTCCTCAGGGAAAAGGCTCAACTAGCTGAAAAGAAAACCTAACTTTAAGCTTCAAGTTCAAAATGACATTGTTTGAACTATATTACTTTTTTAAAAAAATATAAGAAAAAAAATATAGGAAGTCTCACTTTTGAAACATATTTTCTGAAGAGGCTCATTTATTTGGTATACATGACTTTTTAAAATGAAGCCCATTAAGGCATTTCTGACATCAAACGGGAAAACAAACACGTTATAAAAGTACTTCACTATAATTTTCTCTCTGAACCCTACTAAAATCTTAGGACCACCGTTAATTGAGCACTTTACCTGCTGGGCATTGTGTTAGTCACTAACTTAATATTTGTAAGGACCTACGAGAGACTGGACAGAATCCACCGGGCCTACGAAATGGGGCAACCCTAACCCAAACTAGTCACCTCTGGGCACAGGCACCAGGCTCCACATTCCTGGCTGGGCTTCCTTCGGGCTCCACCAAGGCCCAGAGCACAGCCCTCCAGGAATGCCCCAAGACTGCCCAGCGGCGGCCAACCCAAGCAGGCCACTGCCTTGCAGGTGACCCTCCAGGTGAGCCTCGCCCCCTCACAGCTCCCCGACCCCTGCACCCGCTCTGCCAGCCCCAGAAGCCTCCCCAGGAAGCCTCCCCAGGCACGTGTGGCCCTCTCCTAGCTGCTGGCTCCCGCTCTGCACGGGCTGGTCTTCCCCCAGGTCTCTCCCACCCTGCCACCTCCAGCCAGTGAACACTCCCTCGCTCCCTTTGGAAGGCATTTCCTCCGGGACACTTGCCTGGACAGCCCCCTCCCCTAAGACTCGCTGAGAACCCCTCCTGGAAGCTCCCCAGCACGGAGGGGGGGGCACCCCTGCTGGTTTCTGGGGGAGCCTGCCCTGCTCCTCTCCCTCATGTTCCTGTTTGTACACCCTGACCTGGCACAGGGAAAGCTCTCCCCACACGTGCTGAACAGACGAATGAGCGGTGAAGAGAGAATGGAACCAGTGTCTCCTCTTAGCACCGGGCTGCAGGTGACTGATTAGTATCTCATTTAATCCTTAAGGACTCTGACGTAGAATTAAAACTTGTTTCAAAAAATATTCAAAACGGTGAAATAAATCCCATGCATATGACACTTTAACAAATGTTATGATGCACTGTCTACTCACAACAAGGGTTTTTTTTAAGCTTTGATTTTGTTGTGATTTTACATGAAAGCAAGATTATCACCTCTCTAAAAAGTACAACCTTAAAGAAAAAATTTGGGGATCTTCCGTAGAAATAGAAAAGATGTTAATTAGATCTTAACAAAAAGAAAAACTGAATTGAAGTGTTAAGTCAATATAAGTAAAATACAGTACAGGATCCTTACTCAGGAAGAAAGCCGGAGCAACATTATCCAAATAAAAATTACACTTTCCTCATATGACAGTCAAAAGAAACTACAAAACAAGAAGCAAGACTAAGAAAACAAGAGAGGAAGGAGTAGAGCAGGAAGAAAAGGAAGAAGCAAATTAACCTAGGCTTATTTACAATAATGTTAAAGAGCAAAAACCTTGATTTTCTGGGGTGAACATCCCTTTCAGGACAATCATTCACTAATGACCTAATAAAACCATTTTACTTGCTGCAGTTGCCTTTTTCTTGGGTGGGGGGAACAACTCTTAAAAAAAAAAAAAGGTAAAACATACAACTCAGTCATTGACAACCAAATAGCATTATAACTTGGGAAAACCCAAACCATCCATTCTCCTTCATTATATGTATTCAGCCAATGAATTCTTACCCTGAAACCATCAGGCATTAAACTGAATTCCATCTGCTACGGAGAAACCTTTCTGGAAGCCAAACTATGCTGTGTAGGATTCAGATATTATGTGTTCTTTACTCTCAGTAAAGCTTTTAAACATTACTACTATAATCTCAGGACTTTTAAGCAACTACTTCAATGAACAGTTTAAACTTCTCTCAACATCTTCTGATGACAGATAAAAAAAATTACAAAAGCATGTTTGAAAAAAATTGGGTAACAAGAATCAAGGTTGGATGGTGTGTGGAGGAATGAGACAAGGTGACTTCACAAGTGTTTCCTTTGAGTGTAACTCGCTCTAAGTACAATGTTTTACTCGGAAGTCTTAAAATGCTGTCCCTCCTATGGTATGTCTTCTCCCTTGTGGTGACTAGAGGATAGAATATATGTTACTTTTTCATTTTTAGAAAAATAAGCATCTCTCTAAACATTATGGCTCTCCTCATACATTGTGGTAATAATATCAACACATGCAAAAAGAAACTGTTACATTCTGCTTTTAATATATTGACAATGTAATCCACCTTCTAGCTGTATTTCCATTTTCAAACATATACTTTAAAAAGACAACCTGTATTTTAATTACTTGTAAATAAACACATCGACTATCTTTAAACTTCTATAAACTAAACTCCGTAGACTTAATTCAATGACACAGAAAAGAAAGTGAAACTGGCTCTAAATACAAACAAGTGAGACAGATGATTCATTATCACCAATCCATTTTGAATGAATAAATACAGTCAAAAGAGGAGAATGGTGTTTCAAATATACAAGTTAAGATTTGAGACTCCACTAACACGTGGAAGAAGCTAAAACAGTGGGGCTCACTTTGAAAAACAGGTGCTAACTAAAGAGTTTCTCAACCAGTTTTCCTGTTATTTGAGTGTTATTTAACCAACCAACGTGCTTTTCCCATCAACAAGTCAGCCCTCCTTATAGGCCTCCCGGAAAATAAAAGAGCTATTCACCAAAAACGATCTCGAGTGCATTCATCATAAAGCGAGGTTAAAGTACTAAGACCGTAAAAACTTCGGGTTCCGCCAAATCTTCTCAAACATCTGACTGCCCTCTCCCGCCACCCCCTCTCCAGGTAAGCTGGCTCTTCCTGCCCCGAAGATAAAAGACTAGGACCCCGGCACACGCGCTTTTGGGGAGGGAAGGGGACCGCGACGCCGGGCCGGCCCCCTCCTCTCCCCGCGAGTGGGTGCCTGCTCCGCCCGGCGGCCGGCGTGCGCAACTCGGGACGCCCGGCGGGGACCCGGCCAGGTGGCCGGCCCCGCGAGGGCGGAGCGGACCGGCGCTGGCGCGGTGGGCCGACCCGGTGGGAAAGTTTGTCTCTCTAAGGGGCCAGGGAGGCGAGCCCGGGGCTCCGGGGGGCGCTCGGGGCGGAGGGAGGGGGGCGGGAGGTGGCAGCCACGCGGGGTGGGGGGGGCTCCGCGGCCGGCGCCCGGCACACGCCCACCCGGGACAGACCGGTGCCGGCCCGGCCACCCCGGACCCGGCCCACGGCCTGAGGGGGCGGGCTGGGCCGGGCGGGGGCGCCGGGAGGGCAGTGTCCATGGCAACCGGGGGGCAGCCCGGCCTCCCCCGCGCAGCCCGGCTCCCGCGGCGCCGCGGCCGCCGCCCCCCTCCCCGGCGGGCCTGGCCCCGGCCGGCCGGCGGCGGCGGCGCTGCCACCCGCGCGGCGGGGTCCCGGGCGGCCCGGCCCGCTGCGGAGCGGGGCCGGCGGGCGAGGGGCCGCGCCAGCCCCCCGGCGGGCCGCGCCGGCTGAGAGGCGGCCCGGCCGGCGGCGGCCGGGGCGAGCCGGGCGATCCGCGGGCCCCACGCCGGCCGGCGGCGGGCGGGGAGGAGGCGGGAGCTTACCTGACCCGGCTCGGCGCTCGCTCCATCCCCCTCGGCCGCCGCCGCCGCCGCCGCCGCACACAGCCCAGCCGCCCGGCGGGGGACAATGACGTGCCTCCATCCGGGCACCGCCGCCGCCGCCTCCGGGTCAGCGCCGCGCCCGCAGCGCCCCGCCGGGCCGCCAGGGGGCGCGCCAAGGCCGCGCCCCGCACGCGCCGCCGCCGCCGCCGCCCAGGGGCCGTCGCACAAGAGGCGCGGCGCGCAGCTAACGGGCCGGGCGGGCGTGGGAGGGGCCGTCGCCCAAAGCGCCGCGGGCGCGGGCTGGCGCGCGCGTCACTGGAGCGCCGGGGCGGCCGCGGGAGCGACGCGCTGATTGGCGGCGCCGGGCTGCGCGCGCGGCGCGGGTGCGCTGAGGTCCTTCCCCAGCGGCTGCAGGGCGGGAGGTGAGGCCCGAGAGCGCCCCCCGCCTCAGCCCGGCGTGTGCCCTGTCTGGCCCGCGCCGGGGGGACGCGACCACGCGGGGACACCTGGGTTCCCCCCACCCTAAAACGGCAGGGCTCCGGGAGAGATTCTCCTCAGCCTAGCGACCCGGCATTTAAGGACGCAGGAGCCAGCGGGGGACCTTCGGACTTCTCCAGCCGTGTTCCTGCAAGCGGAGAATTTTCCACCCGGGCTCCAGAAGAGGCAGACCCCCAACCACCACCCCGGCCCGACCCATCCCGCCACGGGATCATCTCAGCTCCGAGCCGAGCGCCTTCTGTGGGGGCAGCTAGACCGGCTCTTGTTCCTGAGGGCCAGATCCAGCCGCTTATTGGATGTCTCCACCGCGAGGCCGAGCAGAGAACAGAATTGATTGTGGCATCTGCCTTCCACCACCACCAGCCTGCTCCTCCCCGTGTGGTTCCCTGCTTTGATGAGCAGACGCGGCCCTCTACTGCACTAACTTGAGTGCTTCCTCTGTCTCTCTCCTTCTCCCGACCCTACTACATCAAGTCACTTCCACCTGAACCTACCCAGGGGGACTCTCGTCCCTTCCTAGCCTGGCCGCTCGCTTCCTTCCAGTCACTCTGCTGTCCACTTTCAACCTTCACACTTGTGGCCCGGATCCTCTTTTTAAAAAAACACAGGTCAGATGTCGCTCCCTTCCTAAGAGCCTTTAGCTACTTTCTTGACCCACAGAAAAGTCTGCTCTTCCTGGCACGGAAGGCCTCCAGTTCCCTTTGCTCTTAGGGCCCAGCCGAAACTGCCTACAAACATCCCGCTCCATGCCTCTTCTTCCATTAGCGCCCCTCCCCCACCCCCGCCCTTCAGAATCTTACTGCTCCCCCTATATCTAAGTAGCTCTAATTTTACTGTTAAGAAAGAAGTCACTCAAGTGATCAGCTGTGCATTTGGAATCAGAACACTGAAGTTTGAGGAAACAAGAAAGGAAAAAGTGAATTTCAAGCCTCCAAAATTCAGGACCCACTTTGGGGATTAAAGATCTTTCTGGTGGCTCAGACGGTAAAGAATCCGCCTGCAATGCCGGAGACCCGGGTTCGATCCCTGTTTGGGAAGATCCCCTGGAGAAAGAAATGGCAACCCACTCCAGTATTCTTGCGTGGAAAATCCCATGGACGGAGGAGCCTGCTGGGCTACAGTCTAATGGGTTGCAAAGAGCCGGAGAGGATTGAGCAACTTTACTTGGGGATTAACACCACAATTTACTTCCTGATGAAGAATGCTTATGAAATTTCACCTGCATGGTCCTGGCAACACTATTAAGAGATTTGTAAGAACAGACCAGCCATAGGGATGGAGCCAGTAATTTGCTTGCCTTTTCCAGATGACTTTCAGGTGATTAAATACAGAAGGAAAAGGAATTAAGGAGTCAAGTGCCTGTCACCTGAGCTTTGTGATTATTTCAAAATGCTTTCTTTGGAAGCCACATGAGAAGTCTGGCTGCTGATTTCATCTTCCATTTCACATCCTATTGACAAACTGCCCCTGCCACCAGCCTCTTAATATAGTAGAATTGTTGTTCAGTCGTTCGGTCATGTCTGACTTTTTGTGACCCCATGGACTGCAGCATGCTAGGCTTCCCTGTCCTTCACTATCTCCAGGAGTTTGCTCAAACTCATGTTCATTGAGTCAGTGATGCCATCCAACCATCTCATCCTCTCTCGCCCCAGGGATTTTTTTTTTTTTTTTAATCCCTTGGCATTCTCTAGAACAGAATTTTTTTGAGATGCGGGGTTGTCCCATGGCCTTCTCCTACCTCCTCCTTCCTCTATGCCTTGAAAACAAACAGAGAGGCCCTACTCCTCTAAAGAACTTCAGGGCCACTTACTGTAGCAAACCTATGATGTAAGTGCAGAGGTTGACAAAGGATGTTAGGAAGCCCCTGCCTTCAAACAGCCAGGTCTTTGGCTTTTGCCACAGAAACTCATTTTCCTCCAGACCAGAGTTCAACCCAAAGTGAATGCTGCTGGAAGGAAATTTCACTCTGCCTCTGTTCTTACAAGCTGTGGGACCTACACAAATTACTTAGCTAGTTTCTTGACCAATGCTGTCTTTACGCCAGAGGTAAACTGACACCAGGGGCTTCCGAGGTTGCTCAGTGGTTAAAAACTCTGCCTGCCAGTGCAGGAGACCTGAGTTCCATCCCTGCATCGGGAAGATCCCCTGGAGTAGGAAATGGCAGCCCACTCCAGTATTCTTGCCTGGAGAATCCCATGGACAGAGGAGCCTGGTGGGCTACAGTCCATGGGGTCGCAAAGAGCTGGACACGACTGAGCGCACGCACAGAAAGTGACACCAAGTGCTCCGCCTCCCAGTCCAGGTGATCACGTGATCAAAGAGCAAAAAGTGTCTCAAAGGAATAAATTAGGTTTTCCAAGGGCCTCTAGATACCGAAGGAGCCTGTGGTGGGTGCTGTTATTGCCCGACCACTCCCAGCTGCTCTGTGTGTTGGCCGCTAAGAACGCAGAGTTACCCAGTTCTGACAGCTGTTCTTGGCTGATGCGGGGCTGTCTCGTGGGCAAGTTAAGCCCACATACCTCCCCCTTTTAGCCTAGGCCAGTGGCTCACTTGATGTAGGGTTCAGAAAGACCTTGCCTCAAACAGTGACCAACCTTAGGATACAGTTGACATTCCAGAGCCAATGAAATCAGAAGCAAGCTCATCTCCCTGAGACTGCATCCTTACTTAACTCCTTTTCCTGACCGTCCTTCCTCCATTCCCTTTCTCCCCAAACACTCCCCCTCCATGAAATGCAGGCACTGGAATTGTCTCAAGCCCTGCTTCTCCGTGGCTCAGCTTAAAAGAGTTGGTACCCGGTGTGGTCCTAAGAAGCAGAGTCTAAGGATAGGATTTCAGGTGCTTACTAGGATGCTGACAGCTGTGTGATGACCATTATCTTGGGGGAGGTGGATGGGAGAGTGGTAGATGGGGGTGCATTGGCTTATTCAATCTCTCTGGTGTTTGAGGACGTGGGGGAAATTTTTTAAAACAGAAATTAGGTGGCTACTGATGCTTGAAAGAGGCAAAACAACTGCCTCTAGGCACTCTCTTAACCAATATACAGCAAAGCCAGAAGGATCTGCTTAGCAGCCTGTTAAGCAGCAGTCACCTGCAGTCAGAGGGCAGAGAGTTCTGAGGACCAGGCTCAGGCTCACAGAAAAGGAGCTAAAACTTTGGGACTTCCCTGGTGGTCCAGTGGTTGAGTATCCGCCTGCCAGAACAGGGCACGTGGGTTTGATCCCTGGCCCGGAAGACTCCATGTGCTGCGGGGCAACTAAGCCGGTGTTTCCACAGCTACTGAGGCCCGTGCTCTAGAGCCTGTGCTCGGCAACAAGAGAAGCCACCACGGTGAGAAGCCGGAGCACCGCAACCAGAAAGTAGCCCCTGCTCGCCACAACTAGAGAAAGCCTTCACACAGCAACGAAGACCCAGCACAGCCATAAATACATTAAAAATAATTTTTTTAAAAAGGAGCTGAACTTTAGAAATGGTCAACTTCTTAGTCATGGTTACTCGCCAACACCACAGTCAGGGCTCTGATAAGGAAGAGGTGGGACCCTGAGACTAAGGATGAAAACCTAAGTGGTAGAACCTCAGACTCATCTGAAGCTCTGGGGCCTGTAGAAGAGGCCCGCTCCCATCCCACCCCCACGACCTGAAGACCACGCAGAAGCCTCGAAGGAGGCAGGTACCCCACAAGACCATGCGCTCTCCAGGATCTGCCCCAAAGCCTCACCTGGCTACTAGACCGATCACTAAGATTGGACCTCACTGGGACTTCCCTGATCCAGTGGTTAAGACAGACTTCCAGTGCCGAGGACTCACGTTCGATCCCACATGCCTCGGGCCAGCTAAGCCCATGAGCCACAACTATAAGACCCAACACAGCCAAAAATAAATATTAAGAAATTTTTGTAAAAAAGAAAGCATACTATCCTAAACAATGATTAAACGTGGTTTTGGAAGTCTGCCCCTCCCCACCATCAAAGCAAGATATTTGTATTCGAGTGGAGACAACCTTATTCTCATTAGCATGTTATACTTCTCTTTGGGGATAAAAGAAAATACATAAGACCTGTTGAAGAGTTTTCAGAAAAGTGACTGATTTATATGACTATTTAAAAAGTCAATTGCATGTGCATTTTCTTAATGCCATTGAACTATACACTTGAAAATGGTTAAAATGATAAATCTTATATATATTTTACCACAATAAAAAAGTCAAATCTATATATGCGTGTGTGCGTGCTAAGTGGCTTCAGTCATGTCTGACTCTGTGCATCAAATGGACTGCAGCCCACCAGGCTCCTCTGACCATGGGATTCTCTAGGCAAGAATACTGGAGTGGGTTGCCATGTCCTCCTCCAGGGGATCCTCCTGACCCAGGGATCAAACCTGCATCTCTTCTGTCTCCTGCATTGGCAGGCAGATTCTTTATCACCATTGCCACCTGGGGAGCCTGAAATCTATATATAGCAATATCCAAATTAGAAAAATAGAAAAAAATACTCTCAAGAGCTAAACAAAATACTAAAGAATAAATAATAAGCTTGAAAAACATGCAAGACCCAAAGGAAGACTATCTAAATGAAGAGACACACTTTAGTTTGTAAAGATTCTAATAGGGCTTCCCTGGGGGCTCAGTGGGAAAGAATCTGCGTACCAATGGAAGAGATTCCGGTTCAACCCTTGGGTCGGAGGATCTCTTGCAGAAAGAAATGGCAACCCACTCCAATATTCTTTCCAGGGAAATCCCATGGGCAGAAGAGCCTAGTGGGCTACAGTCCAGTGGGGTCGCAAAAGAGTTGGACACAACTTAGCAACTACACAAGCAAACAACTGATCCCAAAGAGATTTTTCTCCAGAACTTAATAAAATGCCTGTAATATAAAGAGTAAAATAAATTTACAAATGCAGTGCCTTCTGAAAGGACTCCCGTGGCACTTACTATAATGTTCTGAATGTTCATCTGGGCAATAAAGCCATTGGTTCACACATTCAACCCTTAGCTGTGTCTAGCTCCTTTTTCCTGAGACAGTTGACACTTGCATTCATTCAGCAAATATCCACCTAGGTAACCAAAGATATGGGTACTATTTTGGAAGTCAGGGAAAGAGAAATGATGAGTTAGTCCAAACTGTCCCTGCCTTAAGTAGCTTTCAGGATGTTTATATAAAACAGCTAAGCGATTAAGGACAATTGTCCAGAAAAGAAGAGTGGGAGAAAATAACACAACTGGAAAGGCATGGGTAAATGGGAGGGGAGTTCAGAGTGGGCTTCCCTGATAGCTCAGTTGGTAAAGAATCCGCCTGCAATGCAGGAGACCCCGGTTCGATTCCTGGGTTGGGAAGATCCCCTGGAGAAGGGATAGGCTACCCACTCCAGTATTCTGACCTAGAGAGGTCCATGAACTGTATAGTCCATGGGGTCGCAAAGAGTCCGACACGACTGAGCAACTTTCATTTTTCCTGCGGAAAGTACAGAGAGATTGAATCTTGAAGGCTGAGTGGCAATAAGCAAGGTGACTTGAAGACTTGGACACAGAGACTCAAAGACAGAGATGGTAAAGAAAATCAAGCCAGGAAAGGAAGATTGAATGTGTAATTCACCTTGATATGCATTTGAAAGAAACAATTCACAGCTTTAGTAGAAAAATACCTCAACGTGGAGCTGAACAAAGTGAAGGATGCCAAAGGAAGAGGCTACCACCAGGCTCAGCATTTTTCTGACTTGAAGAATGATAATCAGGGAGCCTCCCTGGTGGTCCAGCGGCCAAGACTCTGTGCTCCCAATATAGAGGGGTGGGGTTCGATCCCTGGTCAGGGAACTAGTTCCTGAATGCTGCAATGAAGAGTTCATACGCTCCGACTAATCATCCTGCATGCCCCAACGAAGACCTGGAGCAGCCAAGATAAATAATAAATACTTTTTTTTTTTTTAAAGAAGAATGACAGTCAACTCTGACAGACTCAAGTCTCAGGGGAGTTTACAAATGATCATACTAGTAACTGTTTTAAGTAATTTTACTTATTTTTGGCTGTGTTGGGTCTCTGTTGCTGCGTGGGCTTTTCTCTGATCTGGGAAGATCACACTTGCCTCGGAGCAACTAATCCGGTCCGCATCACAACTATTGAGCCTGTGATCTAGAGCCCGGGGAGCCCTCCAGCCCACGCTCAGCAACAAGAGAAACCACTGCAATGAGAGACCCGTGCACTGCAACTAGAGGTGGCCTGGCCCCTCTGCACTGGGAACTTGGAGTCTTGGTCTCTGGACCATCACTAAGCATGTGTTTCGTTGTTGAAAACCTTTGACTGTCTTCTGGAGCTTTGATAAGGGTGATTCTGACAGTTTTTTTTGGCAGGATTTTCAGTGTGAGAGTCGGCCCCTTGAGGTTCATAGGCTACCATTTTTGCTGATGTCACTGTTAAGAGTTTCTTTTTTTAATGCCAATTTTGTTTGGGCATAATATAGAAGTGATGTTACATGTGGAAAACACAGGAAACACGATCATAGGAGCAGAGGAGGGAGTTCTTCAGAGAGTTCACCAGTCTCTTTGTTCTTCTATTATTTCAGTTCCCCCACTTCTCTTTGAAAAATGGTGCAAACTATACATCAAGGTGACTTTGTCATCCATACAGATGGTGAAGTTGGGAGCAATAATTCTGACTGAGGAGTAGGATGGCTGAAACAGAGTCGGGACTACAGCCTTCCATGAACATAAAGTGAAGTCGCTCAGTCGTGTCCAACTCTTAGCGACCCCATGGACTGCAGCCTACCAGGCTCCTCTGTCCATGGGATTTTCTAGGCAAAAGTACTGGAGTGGGGTGCCATCGCCTTCTCCGATGGACATAAAGGAATGACACAAAAGTCAGAAGATGAAGACAGAGAAATGGACAGTGATGTGATAACCTCAGGTTTCAAATGAGGGAGCAGAAATAAGTTGTGAAAACATGTTTACTATGAAATAAGGGTGCAGCTGGCTGGTCAACAAAGATATTTAACAATATCTTACGTTTGAAGAAAACCATAATGTGTATTATTACCATAATGATTCATATGGTTCTTGTTGGTTTTTTTTTGGACCAATGTAAAACAAAAACAAGAATAAAAATAAGATGAGAGAGAGAGTCAATACAATCAATGGAAACCCAATTAGAGTATAAAAGTTTGGCTGATTAAAAAAAGATAGGTATGTAAAGTCAATTGGTCTCTAAGTCTTAACAGTAACAACTTAGAAATGCTTGAAGCAGTGACTTTCATCACAGTAGATGAAACAAAATAGCAAATAATAAAAAATAACTTTAGTGCTTATGTGAAGAACATGATCAAACATAACTGAGTGATATTTGCTGAATGCAGAGTTATAACACAATATTGAATAGGTATCATGTATCTCAAATTAGATTGCAACTGTGATGAAATTGATTCCAAGGGGATTCTTTATGGAATGTAATAAATTGCTTACAGGGCAAATGTATAAATCCTTTTAATTAAGTTACAAGCATAATGTCATGCATCCCAAGAGGATTACTTCTGGAAATTAGTAAAAATGATTTAAATGTTCTCCAGGCAACAAACATATTAATTTATGAGTATAGTTATTTACATGGACCACTTTCCCCTCCAAACAGTTCACACTTTCATTCATTCATCAATTTTCCATTGAGTATCCACTGAGCATCAAAGGGTGTACATCATACGGAGAAAAATGACCAAGAGACACATAAACAGTGCTTGTGTTAATGGGGTTTTCACTGTGCTTTTATGGGGAGGGGACTTGGAGGAAGAAAGAGAAATTGGCTTCAAAAATGCAACATCTAGAATGAAGGTATGCTAAATGCTATGGGAGATGGAGGCATTTCCCAGATGCTGCTAGTGGTAGAGAACTGCCTGCCAATGCAGGAGATATAAGAGACATGGGTTCGATCCCTGAGTTGGGAAGATCCCCTGGAGGAGGGCATGGCAACCCACTCCAGTATTCTTGCCTGGAGAATCCTACGGACAGAGGAGCCTGGCTGGCTACAGATCATAGGGCTGCAAAGAGTTGGACAGGACTGAAGTGACTTAGCACCCATGGGAGATGGATGTAGCACACGTCGAGATGGATGAAGTGCTATGAAGTGCAGAGTGGGAGGCACTAACCTAGTAAGATGAAGAGAAAGCTGTGAGGGGAGTGTTTTAGGTTAAAGTGTGTTCCCCGGACACACACAGTAGATACATTTGTTAGGGGAAACACATACACAGCAGATACATTTGTTACCGGAAGCACACTGATTGAAACCGCCCACCCTGGCCAGGCACCATAGTAACCATTTGCCATGAGTTGTTTTAGACAGCTGGTCCTGGTAAGGAACAGGGGACTAATAAGCCTCCACCAACCACAAGAGTTTGGGAAAGGTCAAAAGGAGGCACCACCTGTCCGACCACCTCCCAGAATCCTTCTGTCTGGCATCCATCTTGGCTGAACAAGGCGTGCACCACCAGGAAGGACTCTGAGTCAGAAGGATTGGCCAAGGACAGCCCAGAAACTAATCCCATCACCATAAAACCCGAGACTGCAAGCCATGTGGCAGAGCTGTTCTCCTGGGTTCCCTTACCCTACTGCTCTCCACCCGGGTGCCCTTTCCCAATAAAATCTCTTGCTTTGTCAGCACATGTGTCTCCTCGGACAATTCATTTCCGAGTGTTAGACAAGAGCCCAGTTTCAGGCCCTCAAAGGGGTCCCCCTTCCTGCAACACATTCATGTCATCACTCCCACCACCTGAGAATATGACCTTATTTCAAGATAGGGTCTCTGTAAAGGTAATCTAGTTAATGTGAGGTCCTTGAATTGACTGTAATCCAGGAACAGGCATCCTTATAAACTGGGGCAGTGTGGGGACTCCCTTGGCGGTCCCAGTAGTTAAGACTCCACGCTTCCAATGCAGGGGGAGCAGGTTCAGTCCCTGGTCAGGCAGTTAAGACCCCAGATGTTTAAGTGAAAATCTCTCAGCCGTGTCCAACTCTTTGTAACCCGACAGACTATACAGTCCTGGAATTCTCCAGGCCAGAATACTGGAGTGGGTCACTACTCCCTTCTCCAGGGTATCTTCCCAAACCAGGGATTGAACCCAGGTCTCCCATATTGCAGGCGGATTCTTTACCAGCTTACGTTATTATGGACATCTCTTGGTTTTTCCCTGTGGTCCATGGCCTTGGACGTTCAGCCTCCTGAACTATGAGAAAATCCATCTGTGGCACTTTGTCATGGTGGGGCTCAAACAAACTAACAAAGGGCGTGAGGTCCCGTGACATGTATAAATGCAACGAGTCAACATTTCGTTACAGACCTGAGGGATAGTAACTGGAAGGCGGGTGAAGTGGGGGCTGGGGCGGGGGAGCATTCTGGGCAGAAGCAACCAGATCTGCATTGATGGATCACGTGCTCTTATTTTCTGTATTTCACGATGCTGATGTTTTGACATCTTAAAAAGCTTGCTGGCCAGGAGAGACTGTCCCAGAGCTAGCCAACTCATAGAGATAGCAGAGTTCAATTAACCCATGCAAACCAACCCGTCCCAAGCTTCAAGACCTCACCTCTTCCTTATCTCACCCTCACACAGGAGTCAATATTTCCTGTCCCCTAAATCACCCCAGGGCCAGCTATCAGGCAACTTGAGATAGTGAAGTCACTCAGTCTGACTCTTTGCAACTCCATGGAATGTAGCCCACCATGCTCCTCTGTCCATGGGATTTTCCAGGCAAGAGTACTGGAGTGGGTTGCCATTTCCTTCTCCAGGGGATCTTCCCAAACCAGGGATCGAACCCCGGGTCTCTCGCATTGCAAGCAGATGCTTTACCATCTGAGCCACCAGGGAAAACTTGAGATACCCCTATGGTAAAGCCTTCCAGATTATTCCAACAAGCCAGTCCTAAGCTGCTCACTCTGCTGTATCTTGCTTCTCCCATTAAAACCCCAATCAAAAAAAAAAAAAAAAAAAAACCCAACCCAATCAAGGTCGGGCTCAGGCTTTCCCCTCACTCCTATCTTGTGCCCCTTAACCAAAACCCAATGCTTTCCTTGCCCCTGCGTGCCATGCGGTGACCCTGCTCTGGGACCTGTGCGTATCATCAACTTTCTTCCAAATCTTGTTCTCGTTTCCTTCTGTGGCTGCACCAACTTTAACATATGTACCCAACATTTATATTCTTAGGACACTGCAGGCTTGAAGGAGAGGGGCAAGGGGAAGAAATGGGGAGAAAGGAGGAAGAATGTCCAACTCACCTCAGTGAGTGCTGAAGACACAAATTATATACTTTCAGAAGAAATCTTCCTGTTAGGGAGTCTAATGGTCAAAGGCTAAAGAACCGACACTCCCACCAGGATCAGAGGGTCTGACCTGAGTGATGTCCGTCAGTGCTGGGAGGAAGATCAGTGTCCTAGGAGCAAAGAGGAAGGATGAGCATTAAGCAAAGGTATTCTTTAAAGTTGTTTTCTTTTTTTTTGATGTGGATCATTTTTAAAGTCATTATTAAATTTGTTACAATATTGTTGCTGTTTTTTTATGTTTTGGTTTTTTGGCCTTGAGGCATGTGGGATCTCAGCTCCCCAACCAAGGATCAACCCCATACCCCTGCGTTGACAGGTGAAGTCTTAACCACTGGATCACTGGGGAGGTCCCTGAGCCTTTGCCGGTAGCATTAATACTGGCTACCAGCTAATAGCTGAGAGGTCCCTATGCCCCCAGGAACCTCTTCTAAATGGTTTAAAAATATTAACTCATTTACTATCTACAATAAGACTATGAAGTAGGTACAATTACTATTTCCATTTTATAGATTAGAAGTTAAGTACGTCGCTTGTGAGCTCACAGTTAGTGTCAGAACATACATTCCCCAGCATTAAGCTGTATATACATGGATTTACTGTGAGACCAGAAAAGGTTAGGGACATGGGATTTCCTAGGCAGATGGGCTAGCGTGTGCAAAAGCAGCAGTAAAAGAGACGGAGGGAGATCTCAGTGTGTAGATTGTCTTAAAGCACTGCTGGAGAAAATTCACAAGTCTTTCTGAAAAATATCCCAGCTTAGTACAATAAAGGAGGATTAAGGAAGTTTTGCTACCACCAGAGTGCTTTCTCTGATCCTGGTGTTGTCAGTGTCTGTGGCAGAATGAAGTCTCTTAGAAGAGTTGCTTCTAGGGCAATAAGGTAATACATACATCAGAGATAATAAAATAATACTACTACTTGTTATCATGGTATTATATGCCCAGCACATCTTCTGTATGTCTGAATTATATGTTAACTCTTTAATTACATTCAACAACACAATGAGGAAGGGATAATTAGATTTGCATTTTACAGGTTCCAACAAACACAAGGGATGGCTGCCTAACAGAAGTGTGAGAGATCCACCAGGCAGATAAGCGGGGTGTGGGGCACACCAGCATGAAAAGGTGGCCATGGTGGTCAGAAAGGGGGCCTCGAGGGCAATCATACTGCACAGAAGTACAAATCCACTCTTGCTGGGGAATCTGAAAACATTTTCACCTAATTCGATCATAGAAGCTTTGCATGTGAGTAATACATAAAATGCCGTAATTGGGGACTTCCCTGGTGGTCTGTTGGTTAAAACTTTCCATTCCAACGCAGGGGGCACTGGTTTGATCCCTGGTCGGGGAACAAAGGTCCCACATGTTGTGAGGTGTGGCTAAAAATTAATAAAATAAAATGCAGTAATGAAAAAATTATCAAAGTCACATTGTTGATTGATAGAGCAAGTTGTAGAACAATAATGCAACATTCAGTAAGAATCCAGAAACTAAAGTCCAAAATATACATTGTTCTAGGGGCACATGGCCAGGTACAGAAGTGAATAGAAAAAGATTTGGATAAAGTGAAGAGTGCTTAATTCCAGAAAGGGCAAAGAAGAGGGGACAGAGTATAATGGCCAAATGGAACTTGACTCAAAAGGTTTTCTGGAAAAGTTTGCCTATTCCTTGTGTAATACTATTAACAATAAAAATTTTGTTTTGTCAAAGATACGATTTTGTTTTAGCTTTCACTCTTACTCATCTACGCTAACCTCTAGAAGGCCAATGTCTGATTCCAGAAAAGAAATGCACCATTAAGGCGTTGGTGAGTATAACAAAGAAAATGCCTTGAGGTAATTCCAAACGATAATAGATAAAATAATTTCAACAGTGTAAAATTTTAAAGATTGGTTCTGGGATTCCCCGGCAGCAAATTCGATGTGTCAGCTCCCCGAGGAGCTACTTTACAGCTGCTGGGAACAGGGAGGTATTAAATAATATGAAGTTCCCTTTCACAATTTTGTCTCTACGCTTTTATGTTTACAATCTTTGCTTACTAAGGGGAGTCATTCAAGACTTATTACAATGTTTTAAGTACTCATCTGAGCAATAAACTCATTCATTCACCCATTTAACTGCAGGGTCTTCCTTATGAGGCAATGTGCAGACCAGGGAGAAAAGAAATGATGGACCAGTTAGACATGAAGAGTTCTGCTTACTTGGGGAGGAAAGACCTAAATGGGGTCTGAGGGTCAGCGGGGGACTTTAGCCTTCTCCAGGGCAGGGGGGAGAGGCTGCCGGGAGCGAAGGCTGCGATCAAGCGGGCGGGGGCGCACCCTGGCCAGCCCTGCATCCCTGGCAGTCGCCCGAGGAGAAGCCCACCTGGCTGCGAGCTCTAGGGCTGCATCCACGTTGGACCAGCCCTGCCCTCCATATTCGACGGAGAAGGGGCGGAGTTTCGGCCAGGGCCCGCCCCCGACAGCGGAGCGCGGGAGGCCGAGGCGGGACTTCCGCCTCGCAAGGTGCCACTTCCGGATCCGGTGGCGATAGTTTCCGGGTCAGTTTAGAGCCGCGATGCACTGGCGGGTTGTTTGAGTTATGGCTCGCGCATCGCTGGGGATGTTGGGCTGCAGCTCGAGGCGGAAGGGCGAGGCAGAGGGCGATCTGGCGGGGACTGTGTCTGCGCCGCCTGCCATTGACTTCTCGGCCGAGAGCTCGGACCCCAAGCGTGATGGTGAGGGACCGGCCTGGGCATCTAGGTAGAAGGAGCAGCTCGTGGGTTGGAGAATGTGTGTCCAGCTCACTTCCGTTAACCTTTGAGTAGAAAAGCCATAACCGTCAGAAAATCCTCTCACCTTCACCAGGAAAATGTCAGAGGAAGATTCTCCCACCCGGTTCAGAGTTACTCTGATTTGGAAAATGACGCTCAGCGCACGGCCCCTGGAGTCGTCTCCCAGGAGCCGAAACTGAAGGATCGAAGCTAACGGAAGAAAATAACGGCTTTGGGTTACAGTTACGAAGAGCTGCCCACAAATAGGTCAATTCATTTAATTCTCATGTAACCCTGTAAGGTTGGGTGAAGTGGGATCTTTACAAATGAACAACTGAGACAGGTTAAATAATTTGTTTAAAAATCACAGCTACTAGTGGTCGGACTCCGTGTAAACAAACTGGATACAGATGTTACTTATCGAGTTGTTTGTAATATTATCGGAGACGCCTATTTCTCCCTCAGCTGGAGGCATGGCCAAATTATGGAATATCAAGTTACAAAATACTGTGTTACACTAAACATGGAAGTTGCCCAGGACATAGTTCGGAGTGGAAAACAAAATGCAAGTTGCAGAAAAATGTGTTTTTAGCCATTGTTTTTGCAAAACCAAACCCTTTCGAAACAATGCTGTCCTATTGTAGTACACACTTATCTATGTAATCGAATAAAGATTGGAGTAACATATACTAAACCGACAACTGTGTAGGGGAGGGAAGGGGGAGGCATGGGGATTTAAGAGAGTTATGGTAGAAAGGAACTTTATTCTTACAAAGTTTAATAATTTGAGAAATAAAATCCACCTGATGGTGTGAGGATATAAGGGTTATGAGAATATGGACATAAAAATAAAGGTTCTCAGGGACTCCCAAAAGAACATTAAAAGTCATTTTTAACTGCAGTATTTCATTAGTCTCAAGAAGCTTTAAAAAAAAAGAAAAGTTATCTCAAAACTGCCCTTGTTCCACATTACATGGCTTATATTGGATGGAAACTGAGAGCCGTTAAGTAAAATTAAATATCTTTTCAAATATGCATCCTGATATTTTCAGTTGAAATAGAGCTTTATAAAATGGTGATTATTATTTATATATTCATTTTTAATATTAACAACTCACTGAAATCATATATCTGACTAGCCCTATATAAAAATTGTTAAAAACACTTAACATCTCTTGCATGTTGCACTGGGGTTGAGGCCCCAAAACTTAAAGAGAGAAGTCCAGGGATTGAAATGAGAGTGACACACTCTTAATTGCCAATATCCACATTAAATCACCATTTCAAGTGTGTCTGTTGACAAAAGGAATATTAAGAAATGATTTTGGCTTGAAGATCCCTTTAGTAATTGACCTTGTTTGGGGAAGTAAAGAAGAAAGCAGAAATAGATGTGCTTACCAGAAAAGACAGTCTGTTCATCTGGGACTTGACATCCCACATTGGCAAGACCTTTCGGAGTGAGGGTTCTAATCCTGATGACATCACAGCTGTTGCCTGGTAGCCAGGCAGATCAACAGAATCTTCACAACGCATTACCTTAGGCTGTTCCTTACCCTGATAAGAGGCAGGAAATCTAGTTAAGCATATGTGTTGATTATTGCTGTGTAATAAATTACCCCCCAAGTGAGCATTTATTTTTTTCCCATGGTTTCTGAGGGTCAGGCATCTGAGAGCAGCAAAGCTTGGTGGTCCTAGCTCAGTCTCTCCTAAGGTGGCTGTCCAACCATTGCCTTGCTGCAGACATTTTAGGGTTCTGGGGAAGAAGAATCTGCTCGGAGCACACTTCCATGTTGTTGGCAGGCTCGGATCCTCATCGCCTGGGCTTCGCTCACAACATGGCGTTGTGTTTCCCCCAGAAGGAGGGATGAGGGAAAGAAAGCAGAGTGGGAGTCACAGCATCTTTCAAACTAATCTTGGACACCTTAGACCATCAGTTCTCCATGTGCTAACCATCATACAAACTACCCTTAGTACACAGAGTGGGAACTTGAAAAGGGTGTGAAGACCAGTAGGCAGAGATCTGGGGGGGCCATCTGGAAGGCTGCCTACCAAGGTATCGTACCTTCGGTCAAACTCTCACACTCCCTGATCATTGCTAGATACCTACATGTGGCTGGAGCTGTTAGAGTAAAAATAGAGGAATTAGAGACAAACTAGAGAAGATTGGGTCCCAGTGTGTAACTTGGACAATTCCTTAACATGAGATGAATAAGTAGTTAGGAAAGATGATAAAATGGATGCAACCCCCAGTTTTACACAGTACACTGAGCACCTTATTAGTGACCTTATATACTTAAATATCTGTTTATTGATCCATCAAGTGGTATCTTCTAACTCCCTATCACAGAGATAAGAAACTTATACCTCCTCCCATCTCATTACCTGCAAACATGCATGGATACACCACTAATTCTATTAAGGTTTATAGCACTTACCTTCTCTTTGGTAATCATCATTATTGATGTAACAGGATAATTGATAAAGGTAGCTATTGGGGACATTCTCTGATGTTACTGATCTGTCTCTCCCAATAGGTGACAAAGTCCGTGTGAATATCGATGTGAAGGTTTCACTAGGGTGCTTAGTGATGGGGAAGGTGAGGGAGAGACTGGGTAGGCATTTGTACATACACACATATACACAGAGACACACATCCAGACGCATACAAACACGCCTATTCTGCCAAAAAGAGGGGGCCTTCCTCAGGGATGCCAGCCCCCACTTTGAGATCCCCACCCCTGCCACGAAGAAATTTCTATCTCTTTAGAAAGTTTTGTCTTCGCTTCACCGAGAGGAAAAAGCTATACTGTACGTGCAGTATAAGTGGAGAAGGTGGGCGAAGACCCTCTGTGCGGCCAATGGCCACCAGTTGTTCAGTCGCTAAGGTTTCTGTCCTGCTTCTTGTGTGACTCTGTCCCTGCTCTGGAAGCTGTGACCTCAGGAACCATCGCTGCTCTGGCCCCCTCTCATGAACGCTGAAGTCATGAGTCTTAGTCATCTGCGTGGTACCATAGACTGCCATGAGAGTGATGAGTGAAGACCGAAAAGGAACCCTGGGGCAGCTCTTGAAAGGCCCTATGGGCCTTACAGAGGAGTCTAAATTTTGTTCTCACAAGGTCTAACCAGTTCTCCAGCCACTCCTGCTTCCTTTCTCCTCTCATGGCCTCTTTCTTTCTTTGAAATGAATGGCAACCCACTCCAGTACTCTTGCCTTGAAAATCCCATGGATGGAGGAGCCTGGTAGGCTGCAGTCCATGGGGTCACGAAGAGTCGGACACTCACTGAGCGACTTCACTTTCACTTTTCACTTTCATGCATTGGAGAAGGAAATGGCAACCCACTCCAGTGTTCTTGCCTGGAGAATCCCAGGGATGGCGGAGCCTGGTGGGCTGCCGTCTATGGGGTCACACAGAGTCAGACACGACTGAAGCGACTTAGCAGCAGCAGCAGATTCATTCCTACTCCTGGGTGTACCTACTTCTTTCTGTCTCAGGATACTTCCCAGGTCTTAATATTGATGATTTTTTTTTTTTTTTTTTGAAGAAACATAGGTACAAAGTCTGCATATGTGCTCAGTTGCTCAGTCACATCTGACTCTGCGACCCCATGGATTGTGGCCCACCAGGCTCCTCTGTCCATGGGATTCTCCAGACAAGAGTGGGTTGCCATGGCCTCCTCCAGGGGACCTTCCCAACCCAGGGATTGAACCTGCATCTCCTGCGTTGCAGGTGGATTCTCTACTGCTGAGCCACTCAGCAGTAAAGCCCACAGGTACAGAGTACCTTTTATATAAAGTATAAAATATAAAGTACCCTTTATATTTTATTTCCTTTTAAAATATGTATTTATTTGGCTGTGCCAGGTCTTCATTGTGGCATGCAACTTTTACCTATAACTAGTGAAATTCGTGCATCTTCTATGTTATCCGTCTTATGGGATTCCTTTTGGTTACAGATATGTTTAGTATTGCATGTTTATCTGTATCATGTTTCTTTTTTTTTTTTTAATTTGTAGGCAGTCTAGATATATTCTGAGCTTCCCTTGTGGCTCAACTGGTAAAGAATAAGCCTGCAATGCAGGAGACCTGGGTTCAATCCCTGGGTTGGGAAGATCCCCTGCAGAAGGGAAAGGCTACCCACTCCAGTATTCTGGCCTGGAGAATTCCTACAGTCCATGGGGTTGCAAAGAATCACACACGACTGAATGACTTCCATTTTCACTTTAGATATATTCTGGATATGGAATAAAAATTGACTCATGTTTTAGACTTGGACAAATGGGTGGATTATGTGCTAATTTAAATAGATGGTGAAGGATAGTATAAAAGTGTTAGGAAGAACATGAAGAGTTCACTTTCAGACAAATTCGAGAAGATTTTAGGCCATCTGAGAGAACAAGTCTGTGCTGCAGAGATACATCTGGGAGTTGTCAGGTTATTGGTGGTATGTAAACTGATAGCGATGCACGTGGTTATCTCCTGAGAATTTGGGGTGACGTGACAAGAGCCCAAAAAATTACACATTTAGAGAAGGAGGGTCCAGAAAGGGATACTGAGATACTGAGATGAAGGACCAGTACAACAGAGAACTAGAATTGTGTGATATCGTGGAAGCTGAGAGAGGAACGTGTACCTCCCCCCACCCCCAGTTTTTCCCTGCAGGTGGTTTCATTGCACGGTTGAACCCTAACTGCTCTTCTATTTGGAATTTGGATTTATTTCAGTGCTTTTCTATTATAAACTATACCTTGGTAGATATATATATATATACACATACATACATACATACACGGAGAAGGCAATGGCACCCCACTCCAGTATTCTTGCCCGGAGAATCCCATGGATGGAGGAGCCTGGTAGGCTACAGTCCATGGGGTCGCTAAGAGTCGGACGTGACTGAGCGACTTCACTTTCATTTTTCACCTTCATGCACTGGAGAAGGAAATGGCAACCCACTCCAGTGTTCTTGCCAGGAGAATCCCAGGGACGGGGGAGCCTGGTGGGCTGCGGTCTATGGGGTCGCACAGAGTTGGACACGACTGATTCGACTTAGCAGCAGCATATATATACATATGTACACACACACATGCTTTTTTTTTCTTTTGGTGGACATTCTTGTGTTTATCTTTTTTCACCACTCTATTTGCTTTGGATATACATATATATAATCCCATGAATGGAGGAGCCTGGTAGGCTGCAGTCCATGGGGTCCTGAGTTGGACACGACTGAGAGACTTCACTTTTCACTTTCATGCCTTGGAGAAGGAAATGGCAACCCACTGCAGCGTTCTTGCCTGGAGAATCCCAGGGATGGGGGAGCCTGGTGGGCTGCCGTCTATGGGGTCGCACAGAGTCGGGCACGACTGAAGCGACTTAGCAGCAGCAGCAGTATAGGTAGACATGTATGCCTATTTAAAAGCTTTTAACTATAAATTGCATGTCATTTTCTAGAAAGGTTGCCTTCATTATATTCCCACCAGAATGAGTTTGGTTGATGTTCATCATTTATCTAACCAATTATATTGTCCTGTTTTGGGTATCATAATTAGTGTTGCAATTAATACTTTTTAAGCTAAATCTTCTTGCTCAGTCTTAACCTGCTCCTTATGATAAATTCCCAAAAATAAAATTGATGAATCAGAAGTATTTGCATTTTTAAAGCTCTGCACATGCATAGGTAAATCACCCTCCAGAAAGCCTATGCCCGGTTCCATCAGCAGGGCATGGCAAGGTGAATCCCTAGTCCCTGGGAGTTATTTGGAGAACTACATCCTTAATTGCTTCTACCAGGGTGAATACACCAGTAGACTATGAGGAAGCTTTGTTCAAACCCATTTTTTTTTTTTAAAGAGTAGATTAAAAAAAATTCATGTGGGATCTTATTTCCCTGACCAGGAATCAAACCCTCACCCTGACACGTTGGAAAGGTGGAGTCTTAGCCACTGGACCGCCAGGGAAGTCCCTCAAATGCAATTCTTAAACAATACCATTTTTGCGCATGGCACTGGGATTGAGCACACAAATCTGAAAGGAATGTTTTTTTTTTTTTTTTGGCTGCACCAGGCCCCTTGTGGAATCTTAGTTGCGACCAAGGATTGAATTTAGGCCATGGCAGTGAAAGCACCAAGTCCTTAACCATTGGACCGCCAGGAAACTCCCTGATTGACTTTTTATTCCAGCTATGGTATCTGATCTGCGGTCTAAGAATTAACTTCCAACAGCATTGCGTCAGCGACCAGGTCATCAGAGACATCAGAGAGCAAAGAGGATTTTTGCAGCCAGTGGCTTCAAACCACTGTTGATCCGGTGTAGCCATGGGATCACTTTGAAAAGGCTTTCTAGGTTTGAAATCACCTCAGTTGAAAGTTGTCTCAAAACCAGCGAAAATTTTATGAGACTGATTCACTCTGGAATCTAGCTGGCATTTCCCGTTTTGTGGTGACCTAACGGTAATGGCATAGTCATAAAGCAGAAATAGATGTTTTTCTCGAACTATCTTGCTTTTTCCATGATCCAGTAGATGTTGGCAATTTGATCTCTGGTTCCTCTGCCTTTTCTAAATCCAGCTTGAACATCAGGAAGTTCACGGTTGATGTATTGCTGAAGCCTAGCTTGGACAATTTTGAGCATTACTTTACTAGCGTGTGAGATGAGTGCAATTGTGCGGTCGTTTGAGCATTCTTTGGCATTGCCTTTCTTTGGGATTGGAATGAAAACCGACCTTTTCCAGTCCTGTGGCCACTGCTGAGTTTTCCAAATTTGCTGGCATATTGAGTGCAGCACTTTCACAGCATCATCTTTCAGGATTTGAAATAACTCAACTGGAATTTCATCACCTCCACTAGCTTTGTTCGTAGTGATGCTTTCTAAGGCCCACTTGACTTCACATTCCAGGATGTTTGGCTCTAGATTAGTGATCATACCATCATGATTATCTGGGTCGTGAAGATCTTTTTTGTACAGTTCTTCTGTGTATTCTTGCCACCTCTTCTTAATATCTTCTGCTTCTGTTAGGTCCATACCATTTCTGTCCTTTATCGAGCCCATCTTTGCATGAAATGTTCCCTTGGTATCTCTAATTTTCTTGAAGAGATCTCTAGTCTTTCCCATTCTGTTGTTTTCCTCTATTTCTTTGCATTGATCGCTGAGGAAGGCTTTATCTCTTCTTGCTATTCTTTGGAACTCTGCATTCAGATGCTTATATCTTTCCTTTCCTCCTTTGCTTTTTGCTTCTCTTCTTTTCACAGCTATTTGTAAGGCCTCCCCAGACAGCCATTTTGCTTTTTTGCATTTCTTTTCTTGCAGGTTAGGAAGCAACAGTTAGAACTGGACATGGAACAACAGACTGGTTCCAAATAGGAAAAGGAGTACATCAAGGCTGTATATTGTCACCCTGCTTATTTAACTTCTATGCAGAGTATATCATGAGAAATGCTGGACTGGAAGAAACACAAGCTGGAATCAGGATTGCCGGGAGAAATATCAATAATCTCAGATATGCAGATGATACCACCCTTATGGCAGAAAGTGAAGAGGAACTAAAAAGCCTCTTGAAAGTGAAAGTGGAGAGTGAAAAAGTTGGCTTAAAGCTCAACATTCAGAAAACGAAGATCATGGCATCCGGTCCCATCACTTCATGGGAAATAGATGGGGAAACAATGGAAACAGTGTCAGACTTTATTTTTTGGGGCTCCGAAATCACTGCAGATGGTGACTGCAGCCATGAAATTAAAAGATGCTTACTCCTTGGAAGGAAAGTTATGACCAACATAGATAGCATATTCAAAAGCAGAGACATTACTTTGCCAACAAAGGCCCATCTAGTCAAGGCTATGGTTTTTCCTGTGGTCATGTATGGATGTGAGAGTTGGACTATGAAGAATGCTGAGTGCCGAAGAATTGATGCTTTTGAACTGTGGTGTTGGAGAAGACTCTTGAGAGTCCCTTGGACTGCAAGGAGATCCAACCAGTCCATTCTGAAGGAGATCAGCCCTGGGATTTCTTTGGAAGGAATGATGCTAAAGCTGAAACTCCAGTACTTTGGGCCACCTCATGCAAAGAGTTGACTCATTGGAAAAGACCCTGGGAGGGATTGGGGGCAGGAGGAGAAGGGGACGACAGAGGATGAGATGGCTGGATGGCATCACTGACTCGATGGACGTGAGTCTGAGTGAATTTCAGGAGTTGGTGATGGACAGGGAGGCCTGGCGTGCTGCGATTCATGGGGTTGCAGAGTCGGACACGACTGAGCGACTGAACTGAACTGACCTGAACGGTAATGGCAACCCACTCCAGTGTTCTTGCCTGGAGAATCCCGGGGACCGGGGAGCCTGGTGGGCTGCTGTCTATGGGGTCGCACAGAGTCGGACACGACTGAGGTGACTTAGCAGCAGCAGCAGCAACGGTTCACCCAAACAGGTTCAGTTCTCGTTGAGACGAATCCTGTAGATGCTTTTGATTTTTCTAAAATAAATAAATAACAACAACAACAAATGACAAAGTCACCGACGTGTCCGCAAAAAGTAAACATTTGGGTCAGGGTCCCTGCAGACGCCGGATTTTTAGACTAGCACCGGAGTCCTGGCGGGAGATGTGAGAGCGCTGACTAGCTGGGTGTTCAGGTCCCCAGGGCCGTGGAGCCGGACAGCGGGGAGCGCAGTCCCGGGTCACAGCGGAAGGATCTTGCCACTACCGCAGCGGCGAGAGGACAAGCCCCCCGGGCGCCGGCACCAAGGCTGCGCCGGCGCGGGTCCAGCCCCTCCTTCTCTCCACGAAAGGCGGGACTTGGCCCCGATACGGGGCGTGGCCTGCGACGGCGTCGCTCGGAGCGTGGGCGAGACAGGTGTTCCGCCTTCCGAGGGGCTACTTCCGGATCCGGTGGCGACCGCTGAAAGGGTCGAGTGACGCCGCTGAGTGTGGCGGCGTCAAGCTGGCTGTCGGGAGATCTGGTTGACTGGCGTCTCGCGCCCGGCGATGCTGGGGGGCGTCTCTGGGTCCGCGAAGCACGAGGCGGAGGGCGACGCGGCGGGGGCTGTGCCCGCGCCGCCCGCCATCGACTTCCCGGCCGAGAGCTCGGACCCCAAGTATGATGGTGAGGAACACGGAGTGCGGCGGCCTTCCCCGCCCCCGCCCCGGTCCGCGTTCATCCTCGGGGCCGGCAGGTGGCTGCGAGGTTCTGCCCAGGACCTGGACAAGTTGGGCTGGATCCGGGCCGGAACGGGGCCAGCGGTGCAGTGTTGAGGGCGGGCGGGCCGTCTGGATTAGGAGAGCTCGTATTGAAACAGTTGTCTGCAGCCCACTCGATCGTTTCCCTTTCTGCTCCGCGGTTTTCCTCTGCGGGCTCGGGGCTACCGACGCGCCCGGCTGTTTTCCCTCTGGCTGTTTTCCAGCTCCTGAGCCCCGGGGCTCAGGTGATGCGGTTGAGCGTTGCAAACTAGTCTACTGCAACTTGGCAGACCCTATGCGCCTAGCAGTTTGGGTTGAGTTTTCATGGTAGCTTCTCTTTGTCTTTGGCTTTACTTTTGCTTAGCTGAAGAGTTCTCATAGTGAAACAGTAAGGGCATCATTCTCTTCTATTAAGGAAGAACCCCAAGTTTTCTTGAAGCTTTTGGTTACTAGGAGATAGGGCGTAAGTTCTTCAAGTGGTTCATAAAGCGAGGGTGCTTATAACGTTGAGTCTAACCAGTTCAAAATATCTAATATATTAATGAAAGTGCAGTAGGCTTTTCAGTGGTAACCAGTTGTTTGGGCAGTTTTTTTTTTTTACCCCTTCTTTTTTCTTGAACATCAGGGTGATACCAGGAACTTTTCCAGAACTGCAGTTGATGTCAGAAGGGAGGGTGGTTTGGTGTGGACCGTTTACCTTATAACATTTGTAATTGCTTGAGACCTTGCAGACATCAACATAAGGATTTGTAGTGATCATGACAGCGGTATAATTTTGAGCAGAACTAAGATTAAATAGGGGCCCAAATGGAGCGTATGATAGGTAGTAGTTCTTTGCTCTACTTAGATATTGGATAACTATAAAAATAGTTTAAAAATACTTTAAAAGTTTCATTTTCTCAGTAAATATATTGATGGTGATAGTATAGGTATCTCTGTTCTGTAATCCAGTAGCAAAAAATATCCCAAGTGCTCAGAATATATTTTTTTTAGTGGATGAACGCATTGAAGAAAATTGAAGTATAGTTAATTTACAGTGTTGTGTTAATTGCAAGTGTATAGCAAAGTAGCTCAGCCATATACACACACACACACACACACACATATATGTATATATATTCTTTTCCATTATAGGTTGTTACAAGATATTTCGTATAATTTCCCATGCTGTAAAGTAAGTCCTTGTTTATATATAGTAGGGTTTATGGCCATTTTAGGGAGAAGGCAATGGCACCCCACTCCAGTACTGTTGCCCGGAAAATCCCAAGGACGGAGGAGCCTGGTGGGCTGCAGTCTATCGGGTCGCTAAGAGTCAGACACGACTGAGTGACTTCACTTTCACTTTCCACTTTCATGCATTGGAGAAGGAAATGGCAACCCACTCCAGTGTTCTTGCCTGGAGAATCCCATGGACGCAGAAGCCTGGTAGGCTGCAGTCCATGGGGTCACACAGAGTCGGACACGACTGAAGCAACTTGGCAGCATGGCCATTTTAAAAATAAAATTGTGCCATAAATGAATGATTCATTGATTCAGGAAGGTTTTTACTTTGTGGTAGTTCAAATAGAGTGATTATAGAGAATATACATTAAGTTGAAGCCTGAAACAAATATTAACATGTTGCAGGGGATTTAAAGGTGCAAGCTGAGTTGTAAAGGTCTTAATTTATTCCATAAATTCTTCAGTTTTCACCCTTATTACTACCTACAATTCTTGATAAAGAGAAACAAAAGGAGACTGTGATAGTGATTTAGGTAGTCTCTTAACATAGGACGCCTGTAAGATAACTATTTTTTAAAGGAAAAAGTGATTTTTTCCCACATGTATCATATTCTAGTAGCTCGGTAATATGTAAAGCATTATGTGAAAGCCCCTGCTGTAAACAGGCAAGTCTGTTCTGTAACACTGTGATAAGGTTTTCTGCACACTGAAGATTATTCTTGAAGGGAGTGATCTTCGATAAGCTTCTGAAAATTTCCTTCTCCTTTGGTTACTCATGATACGGCTGTGTTTACATATTGCCTTTTCTTTCACAGAGAAAAAAGAAGCCTAGAATGTCTAGACATACACTGTCTTTTTATATGAAAGGTTAGATCTGTGAGAAATCCTAGTTTAATTTCTTGGTGTAAAAACAGAGTAGGTAGATGACTCCTCAGCAGGTGTCTGTTGATGTGAGGAGGTCACCGTGCCCAGCAGTGGTAGCATTAGAAAAGTCACAGTCTGGATGGAACCGGCACCTGTGTCCTTCAGCAGCTCGAGTAGGGATTCTCCTCAAACCAGCATCATCCGTCTTTGATCAAAGTTTTTTCATGTTTTTTTCCCCGCCCCTGTGGAAAAGCTCGAGTTAGAAGGAGGGCCGACAGTAAACCTGTTGTCAGGCTCATTAATTTTTCTTCTCTCATCTGACACAGGTATTTCCAAAGTTTTACCTCTGATTAATCCTTCAGAGTCTTTAATTTGGATCATACTTTGCTCAGGAGGTTGAATCAGATGATTCCTTTCCTATTTGTCTTACTCCCCTTTTACATGGCAGAATTCTAGAACTCTTAATTCACACTGGGCCCGGATATTTCTTACTCTTTCTGGAGAACTTGACCTCACCTTTCCTTTCAGCCCCATACCTCTTCTCTGGACCATAACTGAAGTGAGAGACTTTCAGCCTCCACCTTCATTTCCTGTCAGTTTTGCTCCTTCCTGTGTTTGGGTGTCTGTCCATCATCTTTTTAAAGTTGTCACTTTCTTATTAGGTTCAGTTGACTCTGATGAGCAACCGTTTTTTTGTTTGTTTTTAATTAAAAAGTAGAATTTTCTTATCATAGAGGATAGGGATAAGGGTGTATAGAAGCAGAAAACACTCCTAAAAAGAAAAATCTCACCACTGTTGGCAATTCAGTACTTAAAATTTTGTTTTTCACATTATAGAGTATGTTGAAAAGGTAGAGAAGTCTGAAGAAGAAACTAAAAAAGCCAGGATCTCATCCCCCAGAAGTTACTGTTTGTGATTTCCATTTACAAACAGTATGTTTTGGTTTAGCTAGGGTCAACTTTTTGGGTGAATTTTGCATTTAAAAATATTTGTCAAAGAAAGGTATTCTGAATAGATTAAAGATTTCTATCACAGCCCAAGATAAGAGAAACCTAAGTAAGAAGGTAGGTGTTGCAAGAGGGCATCAGAGGGCAGACACACTGAAACCGTACTCACAGAAAACTAGTTAATCTAATCACACTAGGACCACAGCCTTGTCTAACTCAATGAAACTAAGCCATGCCCGTGGGGCAACCCAAGATGGGCGGGTCATGGTGGAGAGATCTGACAGAATGTGGTCCACTGGAGAAGGGAATGGCAAACCACTTCAGTATTCTTGCCTTGAGAACCCCATGAACAGTATGAAAAGGCAAGTGCTGCAATTCATGGGGTCGCAAAGAGTTGGACACGACTGAGCGACTGAACTGAACTGAACTGAACTGATGATAGAAACATTGTCTGAATAGGATAAAAGTTTAGAGAAAGCATCAGAAAATTTAAAGGCATAAAGGAAGGAGAGGGGAAGGTCCCGTTGACTCCCGTCTCTGAGGAGACCTCACTGCTAAGAATTTGCTGTTTTTGTTTGTAGTATTTCCTGAGAGGTGCTGTATACCACGTAGATGCCTAGACACTAGTGGTCAAACAGGCAGACTATAAACTGCTGCTCACTTGTAATCTCACTCTTTGTAGCTTCCGTCGATGTGTCATTGAAAGCACAGGGGGCAGAGACTTTTGTCTGTTTTGATCTTTCTATTCTTTTTGTGTATATAGATCAGTATAGCTATAAAATAAATATACTTTAAAATCGTGATCATAATAGTCTGATAAGCAGATTGCTTTTTAAATGTGAGCTTATATTAGCATTTTCTTGTGATAAATTAGCCTTTAAGAACGTTATTTTAAGATGATCACATTCTGGACTATCATTTATTTAATCTTCGCTCTGTTGTTGGAAAATAGGATTGTCTTTTTTTTCTAACCATTAGAAATAACACAGGGTTTGACCTCTATTTGATATCTGTATTCATAAATCTTTGTTAATACATGATTATCTCTTTAGAATAGATCCATGAAAGTAGGGTTTGTTTGGTCAAAGAAAACAGTTTTTTTTAAAGTTTTGATATGTTTTGCTAAAATGGTGACCAGAAAGGTTGTGTTGGTTTGTATGAAACTGTCTTGCCTCACCTTCATTAGTGTTACTAATTTATGTCCTGCTGCTTTTTCTTTTAATTTTTATTTTATTATAGTTGATTTACCAGATTGTTTTAGTTTCAGGTGTACCACAAAGGGATTCAGTTGTACTTGTACAGATACATTCTTTTTCACTAGAGTTCCCTGTGCTGTACCAGAGGTCCTTATCGGGTGGCCTACTTCTTTGACGTGCTACATTGTTATTTATGATTATCTTTCTGTGTAGGGCCATCTATTGATACAACAGCTACACAGTACTCTATATATGCTGCTGCTAAGTGGCTTCAGTCGTGTCCAACTCTGTGCGACCCCAGAGACGGCAGCCCACCAGGCTCCCCCGTCCCTGGGATTCTCCAGGCAAGACCACTGGAGTGGGTTGCCATTTCCTTCTCCAGTGCAAGACAGTGAAAAGTGAAAGGGAAGTCGCTCAGTCGTGTCCGACCCTCAGCGACCCCATGGACTGCAGCCTACCAGGCTCCTCCATCCATGAGATTTCCCAGGCAAGAGTACTGGATGTAACTTAGCAAATTTTCAGTGCTTTAAGGTATTACCCTGATCACCTTGGACATAGGTATTTGCTGTTTTCTTTATTTCCTTGGTTTATCTTTCCAAAAGTAGAATTGTTGGGTTAAGGTTTGCACATTTGAAATTCTACAGTGTACTGCCAAAGGTTGTAGACACTTACTCCTTGGGTTTGAAAGTGTCTAGTTTTCTGTGCTCTTAACCATACCAAGGATTCCAAACTTTAATTACCAATCTATGGTTGCCAAGGGGAAGGGTTTGTGGGAGGAATGAAGTGGTAGGTTGGGGTTAGCAGATAAGCTTTTATATATGGAATGAATAAACAAGGTCCTTCTGTATCACACAAAAGAACTGTATTCAATATCCTATAATAAACCATAATGGAAAAGGATGTTAAAAAATATATATATATGTATGTCTGACTAAATCATTTTGCTGTATAGCAGTAATTAACCCAACATTGTAAATCAACTATACTTCAATAAAAATAAATTTTTAAAAAGTTACCAATCTGATAGCACTGTTTCCAAACTCTGGTCCTGTGGTTATTTTACTGTGTATGTGTTACACATGGAGAAGGCAATGGCACCCCACTCCAGTAGTCTTGCCTGGAAAATCCCATGGACGGAGGAGCCTGGTGGGCTATAGTCCATGAGGTCGCTGAGTCGGACACGACTGAGCGACTTCCCTTTCACTTTTCACTGTCTTGCATTGGAGAAGGAAATGGCAACCCACTCCAGTGTTCTTGCCTGGAGAATCCCAGGGACGGGGGAGCCTTTTGGGCTGCCGTCTATGGGGTCGCACAGAGTCGGACACGACTGAAGCGACTCAGCAGCAGCAGCAGCAGTGTTACACATACTCTAAGGTCCTCCGTTTCATAATATATGTGTATTACTAGCTATGTTAAGCCTGTTTGAATTTTAACTGTGCTTCATTTTCTTACTAGCGTGTAAGAGCTCTGTATAAATAATTGTCGCCTTTTTCTTTCTTGACACATACAGTACAGATTACCGTATCTGATTTTGTGATTCGTGTTTTAACTTGAAGATACCTTTATATAGAGACGTTTTTACATGGCACATTTTCCATTCTTTTTCTTTCTCATACTCAGATAATAATTCATTTAAAATGAATAGCATATCGCCATTCATGCAGGTCTTTTTTGAGCCCACCTACAGGTCAGAGAGGAAATTGGTGAATGAACTCTCAATTTGAAAAACCTTGGCTCTTCCAGGACCTTCGGTGGTTTATAGAGATGCTTGGAGCAGAGTGTTTGGCATGGGGTCGATTTTGTTAATAGAAGGTATAGGGTACAATGGGCCCCATTCTGCAGAGTGTTTCCAGCTGATTGGGTCAGCAGCTTTTGAGAGTTTGAAGTGCCTCATCTTTCCTCCAACAGCTCCTCTTAGCAGGTTTCACTTGTGTTAACCTCTCCTTCCCATTCCTAGTATTTGAATCCTGGCTCGTCCATTTCTTTCTTATTATCTCTGGGACTTGTTCTTCCCTCCATGTTTCTTCACTTAATCCCTCTGCTAGGCTCATCCTGACTTGGTGTTGATGGTCGCGTGCCTCCTTCCAGGCTCCCCATCATGTGTCCAGAACAGTTTCCTCCCTGTTTCCTGCATTGTGATTTTGGCCTATTAAATGATGTATTTAATAAACAGTGCGCGAGAACTTATGACCTTCTGCATTGTCAACTCAGCTGCCGGCTTGCTCTTGTTTAGTAGATCGAGGATAGGCTTGGGAGTCTGTCTGAGATGCCTGCTTGCTTGTTCCTCAACCTCTGAATGGGTTGGCGTCTGCATCTGTAAAACGGGAATGGTCACATAGGGTTTCGTGAGGACTAAATGAGATTGTGCATATAAAACAGCTGGTCGAAACATATGTAGCACACACTCAGCATAGAGGTTCTGTCATTCCTCCCTTTCCTTTTCTTCACAGCCAGACTTCTGGTACCCCTGGCCGGAAGGAAGCCTGTTCCTGCTTGTTTGCTTGCTGAAAGATTTATTTTCCATTTATTCATCGCTACCTTTGCACACATCATCACTAACCAAAATTTCCTCCTTGCCTGCAGTGGCCTCTTTCTGCCAGTGCTTCCAGACTTGCAGATTTCAACTCAAAGTTCAATTCCAGATACTCTGTCTTTAACTCCAGTCCCCTAAAGTAATGTTTCGCTTTTTATTTCCTTAAATTTAAGTAGAGTCTTTTACTAATTAGCATTTGCTTTTTTTTCATTGTGAGACCTGCTTGTTGTCGTTCAGTCGGTAAGTTGTGTCCGACTCTGTGTGACCCCATGGACTGCAGCATGCCAGGCTTCCCTGTCCTTCACTGTCTTCTGGAGTTTGTTCAAACTTGTGTCCATCGAGTTGGTGATGCCATCCAACCATCTCATCCTCTGTCGCCCCCTTTTCCTGCCCTCAATATTTCCCAACTTCAGGATCTTTTCCAATGAGTTGGCATTGGGTGCTCTTCCCATCAGGTGGACAAAGTATTGGAGCTTCAGCATCAGTCCTTGCAATGAATATTCAGGGTTGATTTCCTTTAGGATTGCCTGGTTTACCATTTCTTAAATTTTGTTTTTCTGTTTTCACTTGCAGAATCTGATGTTCCCGCAGAACTCCAGGTGTTGAAAGGACCCCTGCAGCAGCCCACCTTCCCTTTTGCAGTAGCCAACCAACTGTTGCTGGTTTCTCTGCTGGAGCACCTGAGCCATGTGCATGAGCCAAACCCACTTCGTTCCAGACAGGTGTTTAAATGTCAGTAAGAATGAATTAACTTTGCTAAATAAAACTTGTACACATTCTATGTTGTTTAATGCCATGGGTCTGAGAGGCAGCCTGTGTCTAAAAATTTGAAATAAACCTTAATAATACATCTTGTAAATTTACTTTGTATTTTCCTTTGGGTAATTCCTTATGAGTGTCATCGCTGGGAACTCCAAAAAAGATTAATCACCATAAAATTGGGTGTATCTGAATAAATAAAAGGTAGGTCTTTTTGATTTACAACGTGATAATTCATAGAGTTTTCGAAGATACGTTATGGTTTAGTTCGTGAGCAGATACATGAAAATTCCAGGTACTGATTCTGAACCTGTTCTTGACCAAAGCCCTGAAACAGTTGTGACCAGTTGTCTTGACCCTCTAGCTGGGTGTCTTACAGTTCACTCCTGACACTGTTTCCCTGAAGTTCGAGTCAGCTCCCGCAGTTGAAGGGCTTAGTCCACAAGACTGCCCTCATTTCAGATGCCAGTTGCAAGCAGGAGGTGCCTGGGTGCTTGGGTACCCATGCTTGTGGCTGACTTGGTTCCAAATTGGGGGTTCCCGTTGCCCCTCAGGTTTGAGAATTTGCTGTGACAGCTCACAGTGCTTAGGGAGACATTTTATCGCTGGCCTTTCTAATGATTGTTTTCCACATTCTTACAGTGCTTTGTCAGACCTTTATCAAAATGGGGCTCCTGTCGTCCTTCACCTGTAGCGATGAGTTCAGCTCGTTGCGGCTACATCACAACAGAGCTATTACACATTTGATGAGGTCAGCTAAGGAGAGAGTTCGCCAGGTAAGCACTGAGAAATAAATGTACTCGGTGTATGACAAAAAACATCCTGATTTTAAGAGAACTATATTTTAAAACATTATGAAAACCTGATTATAACGTGGTGTTTTTTTTTTTATATATAACAGGTTTAATATTAACTTTGTTTATTCAACAGATATTTATCGAATAGCTGTTGTGTGTTAGGCTATCTTGTAGGAGTTGGGGTTCAATCCCTGCCCTCAGGGAGCTTATGTTCCTTGAGGAGGAGGCAGTAAACAATAGAAAAAGAAAGATACACGGGTTGTTAGTTGGTGGTGTTAAGAAGAAACATCAAGGAGTAGAGGGCTTAGAAAATGTTGGGAGGTGCTGTGTGAACTCTACATAGCGTGTCAGAGTGGGCCTTGCTGAGACGAGAGGCAGGAGCTGAAGTTGAGGACGGCCATGCAGAGGGGTCTCAACCTGGTCTTTGGGTGGCGAGAATATAGCTTTTTCATGAGTGATCTTTCAGGGAGAAATATCTTTAATTGCAGACTCTTAAGTGATCTTGAAAAAGCCATTGGATGGGTGGGTGTATTTTTTTAAATGTTAATTTGAGCATTTGGGAGTAGTCATATAACATTGGATTTTGGTAGATTCCTTATTCCATGAAATTTTCAAAATGTTTTTTAAAAAACAATTTTTTGATTTTAGGGTCCTTGTGAGGATAATTCTCATATCCAGAAGATCAGGTAAGTGTTGAATAGTTTTATGACCATGTAAGAAGTAAACTGATTCAAAAGAAATCAGTGTGGAGAAGTAATCCTCAATTAATCAGAAATTAGTATTGGGATTCAAAATAATGTAGTTAGGGCAGTTCATGAAAGTTAAAAGCTTTTTAAGATTTCTCATTCTCTTTTTGACCCCCTCCCCCAATTCTTTAGGGATTCTATAAGCCCCGCCCTTAATTCAGAGCACTGACATCCAGTCCCTGTCAGGGGAACACCACTGAATTTCAACTTCATGTAGAAAATGCTAGTTTAAAACCTGTAATTGTTCTGAACCATTAAGAAATTTAAGTAGATGTGTGATTGCGGTGGTGAGGGTACTCCTGGACGTTGTTACCATCCACTGCCATTGAGGGTGCCAGCTGGTGCCTGCGACCTGCTGAGTACAGGTGGACGACCCTCAGCTCCTCTGCAGCAGAGCTCCTGTAAGACGCGCTGGTCAAAGCTTCTAGCAAATTTGGATCCGTCTCTTCAGTGCAAGCGTTGAACGTGCCCGTCTCCTGAAGTTGCTGTCAGAGGCTCTTCTCGACTCTGCGCTGTGTTACTGCTCCAGCTTCAGCAGCAGACATCCCAAGATGTGAGAGCTAGAAGAGACTTGAAAGGTGATCCCTTCCGTGGATGACAGATTATTTCAGGGAATCTGCAGTGGAGTCAGGAGTTTCTGGTTCTTGGCCCAGCTGCCATGTGCACGTCTGACTGACCTCTGACCCCAGGTTTGGATGCCATATTGTCTGCTTCCAGAACAAGGATCTTCACTATACATCGGGACCCAGGCCCCTCTGACATCTCCTGAATGAGAAGCGATATTTAATAAAACAGTTTAAAATTTGTAATTCAAAAAAAAGAAATTTAAGTAAATTTGTCACTGAACTCAACTAGTCAGCTGCTGCCTGTTAGTCATCTTTAGAATTCCTGTTTTAAAACAATAATACTTTCTAATTGAAATACTAATTGCTGGTAAAATACTTAAAATTAAGTTAAAGTTATCTCTGCTGTCTGTTATGCTATTGATTTGCTTATTAGCAGATGCTTTCTTCATAGAGAATGAAGAATTTCATTTTAGCTCATCCTTTCTAAATCATTACAGCTTAGTGATAAACGAGGTTTCTCAGGACAGTAATATGGTGAGCATGACCTATCTTAGAATGTTGTGGTTCTCATGTTTTGGTATTGACTGACTGGTTATGTTTAACTTTCAGAGCAAGGGAAGTAGCCTTTGAAGCACAGACTTCACGTTACTTAAATGAATTTGAAGAGCTTGCCGTCTTAGGAAAAGGTGGATATGGAAGAGTATACAAGGTGGTTATCTACATATTCCTTCTGACTTCCTACTCTAAACAACATGTTGTATTTGAAGATGTTTTCATTCCCATTTAAAGTGCTCAAAGGAAATTTCCAGAAATCGTGTATTCTCTTTTATTAAGATTTGTCATTTGTTAGGGACGTGGGCAGGTTTTAAGTTTTTCCTAACTACGTTGGGTGATTTAGGGGGAGTCTGGAAACCTTTTGAGTTCCGTTCTATGGTTAATTTTTATTTAAAAATGTATTACTTGAAACAGTTATTTATGCTGCTGTTTTTCACAGAGCTTTTTTGCAAACATTCCCATTCTTCAAACATAGAGCTTCTAGGAGTTGGGCTCTCAGTCCAACTCTCAGAACCACGACATTCTCAGACTTGAAAAAGCTTTAGTCTGGCTGACTATGGCTGACTTCCCTCAATGTAGTTAAGAGAACTCACGTCTGTAGTGTAATTTTATCTTTTTGACTAGTTTGGATTATCTAAGGTCAAGTTGAAAAGAACTGTCTTTATTCAGTTGGAATTTAATGGTATAGTTTACTTTATCTTTTCATCTACTTTTTAGGTCAGGAATAAATTAGATGGCCAGTACTATGCCATTAAAAAAATCCTGATTAAGGGTGCAACTAAAGCAGACTGCATGAAGGTATGATTTAAAACGTTTACTTATTTTGAATAATTGAGTATTTAGGTCCTTTGGAAAGAGTTGTGTGTGTGTGTGTATTTGGCAAATAGTAGGTGGTATGGATTAACAATTTACTAAGAATGCATTACAGTAAAATAAACATCAAGACTTAATTTTTCTATAGGCACTTCAGATTGACCACATTTCTGGGTCATTGCTGGGGAAGTTAATTTTTTAAGTAAACTGTTTATATATAACATGTAACAGGCTTGTTAGGAAAAACACAGATGCTCAATTCAGGTCCAGCTCCTCCCTGACATGCTGGGTGGTCCTGAGCAAAGGACCTAGTCCTCTAAGCCACTTCTGTCTCTTGCCCTTGAAATAGCGGTGAAAAATATGGTTTATTTACCTTGGAGGGCTGGACTTGTAGGAATGAAATGAGAGAATGATTATGTATGAACCATGAGAAGTGTAAAGTACCATATGCATGTAAGGTTTTAGTTGCTAAACAACTGCATTTTTCTCCCACAAAAGTATCCCCATCATTTTAAGATAGTTTAGATTCCTCGTACAGAGGGAACAAGTCATATTTGACACCATAAATATGTAACAGATTTGTCAGTAGAAGTCAGCTCTGAGTATGTTTCTTCTCCAGGTCCTGCGGGAAGTTAAGGTGCTGGCTGGTCTTCAGCATCCTAATATCGTTGGCTATCACACGGCCTGGATAGAACATGTTCACGTGGCCCACAGGCAAGGTGAGCGGCTTCAGGAGACACAGTTGAAGGGCTGGTGAATTTTGGCCTACGGGCCACATCTGGCCTGCCTCTCTTGCGCATCCCACAAGCTGATATATATATTTTTAAAGAGTTAAAAGGAATCAAAGGAAGAATATTTTGTAAAGATTATGTGAAATTCAAATTTCATTGCCAATAAGTCAAGTGTGAGAAGCCAGGGTCACAGGAGTGCGTCCTCCCCGCCGCTTTGGCACTACAAAGCATAGTGGCATAGTGGCAGCAGGGCCCCCGGGGCCCACAGAGCCTGAAATGTTTCCTGCTGGGCCTGCCCAGCGCGTTCACTGAGCCCTCGTATAGGTGAACAGCTCTGTTTATCTTTCCTAAAATCCACCAGTCGTTTGACTCAGCTCGATGTATTTGCATTTTGCCAGAAGGTATGACGTTTTTATCTTGTAGTCTCATTTGGTATGAGTTACATTTCTTAGCACTGCCTTTGACTATAAATTAGAAAACTGAGCAGCTTTGAAGACTCTTCTTTTCTCTTCAGCCGATAGACTTTCTCTTCAGTTGCCGTCCCTGGAAGTGATCTCCGACCAGAAAGACCCCAGGTACGTGGGCTGCAGTACACGTTAGATTCCTGTCACCTCCTTGGGTTGCCTTTTGCAGCCAAGGAGCCCAGGAGTGTGTTAGAATTTCTTCTTGTTTATTTTCATTACAAAATGTTAAACTGTTTTCTTTCTCCTCTCAAGTGTTTCCTGTCAGTATTTTTAAGTAATTACTACTGCTAGACAGATTGGCTGTCTTTTTTGTTAGTTTACCAGTAAGATATACATACAGTCTGGAAGGAACAGTTGAGGTAGTACTCTTGACCTTTTTTAACATTGATTTTTATCTTTACTTTTTTTTTCCCCCCTGCAGCGCTCAGTGTGATGTTAAAAGTGATGGAAGTAACAGCTCATCCATTATTTTTGCCGAATTCACCTCAGAAGAAGAAAAATCCTTACGAGAACCTGGTGTTGAAGACAATCAGAATAACAGATTGGTGAACTACAGCTCCAGGATAGTCGCCAGAGATGCTGGTGACTTCGAATCATCACTTGAGCTCCACGAAAGTGAGGTGGCTGATGGATCTCCCAGACCCATTGCTGGGCGTCGGTTGCCGTTTCGGCATAACTCTGACCCAGAACAGAACTTCGAATCTACTGAGGAATCTTCTGAAGAAAACCTCAACTTGTTGGGGCAGACAGAGGTCGGTACCTCTCCCAGGACCTGCTGATCTGCTGTTTCCCGGTGATGGTGGCGTGGGGCCCTGTGGCTAGATCCGGCGGCCCCTTCCCAGGCTGGCCCCCTCCTTGGCTTCTCCTCCCCGCCTCTCCCGTAGCCCTCCTGCCCTCGTGGTCTGCCTCTTTCCTCCTGTCCCTCTGAACCTGCGGCCCTGTGTTTGGTCTCCCCTCCTTCCCTCAGTTAACGCTCGCCCTTTCCTTCTCTAGACATTTCATATGTACACCTCAGGGTAGGAAGTATCTCGCACGCTCTGTTTCTGTGGTATGTTAGCTTCATACTCTCAAAATGTATTTATGGAGAAAGATTTTCTGTCTTTTGGAAACTGACTTTAGAAGACCGTCCTAGCGGGGTCACCTGGTCATCTTTCAGGGTCTTATTACACTAATTAGGATTCCCCTGATAATGCTGGTGAGACTCCCATGTGCTCGAGTAACATGAACAGGGTCTAAACATAATCTGTTGTGTTGGGATCATAAAACTTTAGACACCATCCATATATTCACATAGAATTAATTCTGGCTGTCCAGGAACATGAGGCTCTGTACATGTGTTTTCGATGAAGCACAAAATTTTGAGTAGGTCCCCCTGAATTTTAAAGGAGTTGAGTGTGAGGGACTTTTCATCAGAAATCCTTTCATTGCTCTATAATACATTTGAAAATCTTCCTGAATGGGCTGCAGTGAGCTTAATTTTTGCTTACTTTTTTCTTAGACAAATGGTTAATTTCCGTTCCAGTGAAGTCAGACAAAGTGTGTGTATATACTCTGGGGTAATCATAAAGTGGTGGAATACCATACAGTCAGTCTGACACTCTATCTTAGCTTTAAAAACTGCATCTTGAGAGCAGACTAAACAGTTTTGGGCCCACGGCCTCTGTTACATTTGAGAGCTGCTTCCGTTTGCCACCTACCTGAGCCCAGCCGGGCCTACTCTCTGGCCACTCAGTGATGACACCCCATCTTCGGTATTGCTTTATTCCTCCCATCTCTTTCACTAGACTTCGGGCTTCCTGGGTAGGCATGTCTGTCCGAGCGCCTCTGCCCACAGCCCATAGCCCAGTGCTTGGCCTAGAGCAGGCGGGGAGCCTTTGTCCTCTCCAGATCCCTGTGAGCGTATCTGCAGATGGGAGCCTGCTCCGTGTCACCCCCTAGGTGCAGTACCGCCTGATGCTGCACATCCAGATGCAGCTGTGCGAGCTCTCGCTGTGGGACTGGATCGCGGAGAGAGACGGGCGGGGCCGGCGGAGTGTGGATGAGTCCGCCTGTGAGTACCTCGGGGCTGTCTCAGGGCCTAGCCAGGAGTGACAGGCAGGCAGATCGCCTTCTGCCTCTGGATGCTTGAGATTGAGGGGGAAAAGGAAAATCACAGTTTTAAAAACAAGTAGGTTGCTTGTCAGTTACTCAGACGATAAAGAATCTGCCTGTAATGCAGGAGACCCGGGTTCGATCCCTGGGTCAGGAGGATCCCCTGGAGAAGGAAATGGCAACCCACTCCAGTTTTCTCGCCTGGAGAATTCCATTGACAGATTAGCCTGGCAGGCTACAGTCCACAGGGTCGCAAAGAGTTGGACACGATTGAGCGAGTAACATTCACTGTCATAGATACATAGTTTGCTAATATTTAAGAGTAATATAGTGGCTCAGATGGTGAGGAATCCGCTTACAGTGCAGGAGACCTGGGTTTCATCCCCTGGAGAAGGGCATGGCAAACCACTTCAGTATTCTTGCCTGGACAGTCCCCATTGGCAGAGGACCCTGGTGGGCTATAGTCCATGGGGTCACAAAGAGTTGGACACTACTGAGCAACTGAGCACACAGCACAGGAGTAATATGCTTGAATTTAGGTTAGGGATTTTAGGTAGAAAAGGTCTTTAAAATGGTTTTAAGGGAAAAAATTAAATATTTTAGCTTTTTAGCCTGAAAATGTGACACTTTTACAAAAAGAGACCTTGAAAGAACCGCTTACAGAAGGGTATGTAGTCAGAAGTTTGTCTCCCTCAAGATCCAGAGCAGCCCTGTCACCCCGCCCCGCAGTTCTAGCATATCCTCTAGAAATAACTCTGTTAGGTTGATGTTAGTAAAATATTACCACACTGGTCTCAACTTAGGCTGCACATTGAAATTACCTGGGGAACTTTCCAAAAACATGTTGATAAAAAAGAATAACTCTACAGTGGGAGAAGCCTGGCAGACACCCCCTAAGCTAGTGGTCAAGGTCAGCATCAACAGTGATAAGTCATGGTGCTAGTATGTGCCCTAGAGAGGAGCTGATGAGAAGGGCAGGGTGTCTCTGTGGTCTTCCTCCCCAGAGCCCATAACCCCAGTCTAATCACGAGATAAACACAGGCACATCCCAGTTGAAGGACGTTCTACAAAACACCTGACCAGTACTTCTCAAAACTGTCAAGGTCATCATAAACAGGAAAAGTCTGAGACCAGAGGACCCTCAAGAGGCATGACAAGTAAATGTAATGTGGTGTCCTGGATGGAGTCCTGGAACAGAAAAAGGACATTAGGTAAACACTAGGGAAGTCTGAATAACCCGTGGACTCTTAGCAGGATCGCTGCGTTAATTACGACAAATGTACCAGACTGATATAGGTGTTGACAACAGGGAACCTGGGTGTGGGGTAAGTGGGCACTGTCTCCTCAGTGTGTCTGTCGATCTAAGGCTTTTTTCCAAAAAATGAAATCCTTTTCTGGGCCCACAGCAATAACTTTTATGTAATTGGTCTTGGTTGGGGCTTAGCCTTTGGTCTGTTTTGGGAAAGTTCTCTTGTTGATACTACCGTGTGGCCAAAGTTGAAATTCACTGTGTTATAATAGATTATCAAAATAGGGGATGCGAACGACTTGATTTTAGGCAAAGACTCAACTAAGTATAATTAGTCATTTGCTATTCACTCCTAATGACACTGGGACCCTTTATTTGGACTAAAACACAGGTTAGTTGGCCTACTCAGAATCTTAAGACTGGCTTCCAGCGGAGAGGAGGAGATGTAACGTCTCTCTCCAGTAGCTCCTCAGTGCCCCTCTGCTTCCCATGAACCTAGAACGTGCCAGACTTTGCTCAGCTCAGTCACGGTCAGTGGCGCCTGGGGTATCTTTAGGGCCCCCCAGGAGTTGTATGTATCCTTGTCCTGCTGCATGTGCATTGGAGTGCTGTGTGGTCGTCTTTGTGGGAGGAGCGTGGTTCATCCCAGGCCTGTGAGCAGTTGATTTCACAGCTTCTGCTTGGGAAATGAGTCCTTAAGGAAGTGCTGAAAATCTGAACGTTGTCACATGTTAATGTATTTGTAACTGCATTCATTATATTTTGATGTTAATGAGTGAAAAACTATTAGAAAAGTGAAACTTTTTTTTTTTAACTTCAAGGTCCTTATGTTATGGCCAGTGTTGCAACAAAAATTTTTCGGGAATTGGTGGAAGGTGTATTTTACATACATAACATGGGAATTGTACACAGAGATCTGAAGGTAAGTGGGGGAGATTCAGTCATTGACAGCTGCTTACTGGGAGCCTTGGGTATCGGTTCATTAAATTCAATGAGATTGTGTGCCTTTATTCACTTACCCTGGAGGTTGTCATTACGTTTATATTACATGAGTCACCGTTCCGTAGGTCTGGAACATGAAAACTTGAAGTGAAAATTAAAAGGAATAATCTTTGGGTATTCAAAAGTTCTAGCTCATTTCAGGTGTTAATACTGAGGGTGCTCTGAGTACCAGTATAACTCATTTTGCTAAAGATATTTCATGCTGACAAAAATACTCATTTTTTTTCTGCCTTGCAGGTCAAATCTGTTTCTATAATTATTCCTCTTAAAGGAAATTTAACATGGGAATTTTTTTTTCTGCTGTTTTAAAAAAATGCAGTAACTATTCCAATTTTTCATAAAAGACTGTCAAGAGAGAAAATGGAATTCACTGGTGGTACAATGGTTAGGACTCCGTGCTTTCACTGCCAAGGGCAAGGGTTCAGTCCCTGGTTGGGGAACTAAAATCTCACAAGCTGCTTGGTGCGGCCAGAAAGAGAGAAAAATATATATTTACTGCCTTGGTGTGCTTAGTTGCTTAGTCGTGTCTGACTCTCTTGCAACCCCTTGGACTATATATAGCCCACCAGGCTCCTCCTCTGTCCGTGGAGTTCCAGGCAAGAATACTGGAGTGGGTAGCCATGTCCTCCACCAGGGGATCTTCCCGACCCAGGGATCAAACCCCTGTCTCCTATGTTTCCTGCATTGCAGGCAGATTCTTTACCTGCTGAGCCATTGGAGAAGCCCTCCTTTTTTGGCAGAGAGTTTTAAATTAATTTACTTACCTTTTGGGGGCAAAAGTTAAATCCTGGAAAATGCTCTTGAAAGACTGTTTAGGAAGCAGAAGTTACTGTGTAAATCACTTTATTTTTTGAAAAGGTTTAAGAACCAGTAGTTTGTATACTTGTATGAGGTGACGGTGTAGGTGTTTCTGGGCACACGTCTAGCCAGAAAGGGTAGTGAGTCACTGGAGCTCTGTGGCCCTGTGCAGCTTGGAGGTCTTATTTCAGGAGATGAGCTAAGTCGTGATAACCATAGACAGAATTCCAGATCTTTCCCGGGAGAAGTCGCTTCAAGAGCTGTTTGTGTTTCTCCCCGTAAATATTTCTGACATTTCTTTTACAGATGTCTTCCAGGGACAAGGGCTTCTGAGATAGCTTTAGGAGGGTTTCCCTTAGGAGGTGGAATTCCGGGAGCAGGATGCCCGCAGGTAGCTTTCCTTGGTTGTTGGTCAGCCTCAGAGGGTAAGAGCGGAAGAGCAACCTGGCAAGAAGGGCCGTGTCTCGTATGTTGGAGCCACGCTGGAGGTACATGTGTATCGGAGACTCCCCGTTTCTTGTTAAGATGTTCACGTTGGCTTCAAACTCGAGCAGGAGGTTGATGATCACCTCCCTGCCTCCGAAACACGCCTCGTGGATGGCGGCCTGACCGTCGTGGTCCCGGGCGTTGACCTGGGCCCCATGGACCAGGAGCAGGCGAATGCAGCCGAGGCCCGCCGCCAGCAGCCGGCCGGCCTTGCTCGACGCAGTGCTCACCGCCAGCTTCAGGGCCGTGTTGCCCGTGGAGGAGACGGCGCAGTTGACGCTGGCCCCCCAGGCGATCAGCGTTTGCATCATCTCCTTGTTGAGTACGTCGGCAGCCATGTGAAGGGGCGTCATGCTGGACCCATTCTGGGCATTGACCTGGGCCCCGTTCTGCGCCAGGATGGACAGGACCAGGTGGGTCCCGTAGATGGTGGCCAGGTGCAGCGGGCAGTGCCTGTGGCCGCTGTCCACCCGCGCATTCACCTGGGCCCCGTGCGCGCACAGGATGCGGAGGCACAGGACGGCGTTTCTCTGGACGTCCGTCAGCATCGTCTGGATCTTGTTCCTCGGCTTCGTCCACGTGGTCGAGGTGATGGGCCAGTTTAGCAGCATCAGGTGCAGGGTGGTGAAGCCTTGTGTGTCCCTGGAATAGGCATTCGGGGCAGGTTACACTCTGCTCACAGTGGGGATGGCTTGGCGGGGCGAGCTACGCTTACGAGGGATACCATTACGATAGTCCCCTGTGATTACCCAAAAGATGGGTCTGACAGTCTGCATTGCTCTTTACTTTCTTGGGGTATCGCAGCATTCTGAGGGGGCAGGGTGGTATGCCTCACAGCACAGAGGGCCCCAGCTTCCTGTCACAGCTTGTGTCAGCTGCAACTCCTGCTAGATTCGTGGCCTCTTCCAGGCTGCATCTCAGTTACCTGTGTCCCAGCCCCTCCCCAGGGGAGTATGCAGAGTTAGCAGCCATTCAGTAAAACTGCCTGGATTCCTGCATGATCCAGGGGTTCCCACCGAAGTGAGCCGTGAAGGGCCAGGGTGCCTGCCGACTCAGTCCCTGGTGGCCCTGCACCTGCTCCTCTAACCTGGCATTTTCACCCACGTGCGGATGGCGGGGGCTGCCTCTGGAGTTCACCCTCAGAACCTGCTCCACCCCAGGCCAAGCAAGGGTTTGACAACTCAGCCCTCGTCTCCGTTACTGAATTCTCTCACAGTTGCCTTCAGAACTCCTTGATTTTGGCAGAGAAAAGGGAAGGTCTCTTAGGAACATCTGACCGCTCCCCTGGAATTGGATAACTTTCGGTTCACCTGTGTGGATTTAGCGTTAAGCCCTGCGACAGGGAAGTGGGGAAATAGCAGCATCCCCACCTTGCAGAGCTTCCAGTCAAATGTGGAAGGATTAAGCCGACAGAGCTACTAACCAGGCTGGTGGGCAGAGTTCTCCAGAGGTCTGCCACCCCATCCAAGGCGAGGAAGGTGTACCAAGGAGTCCTGGTGGAAGGGTCGGGGAGCTGATGGTCCAGTCCTGGGAGGCCTGTGAGCGGGTCTGCAGACCCCGGTGGGGCTCATGGGGGAGGGTGACGGTACGATGGGTCAGGGGCCTTCTGGAGCACAGTCAGGATTTGGGGCTTTACTTTCGTTTATACCATGTACTTTTTCCATTCATTCAGATGGTATTTATAGGACACTTAGGAAGTATCAGTCTTGGTTTAGATGGTGAAGATATATTGGGAAGCAGGATAAACTTCTTTCCAAGAAAATCTCTGCCTGTTTCTATTTTCTTGTCTCTCCTGTCTAACTTAGGTCATTAAACTCCCTGAGGGCTGTGACCAGGGACTTGATTTTGCACAAACCATTACTGAGCACTTAAAACTCACGATGCTTTTAGTGGGCTGACTGGTGTTCTCGCATTATTTCCAATTTTTCAGAGGATCTCTAGTCAGTAAAGAAATTGGTTTGTTCAAAACGTGGTAACCTGTAGTCCATCCCTGGTGGAGGATGGATGAGTCCAGAAGGACCGGGAAAAGGGCACTGAAATGTTGTGTGTCTTGATTTATTCATATTTTCAAAACAGTGGCCCGTCGCGTTAACTTACCGTGCTTCTGGGTCAGCCCCGTGCTCCAGCAGACAAAGTAGACTCTGTGCCTTGCGGTATTTGGCTGCCAGGTGGATGGGGAGGAAGGACAGCGTCTCCTTGGGGGGAGAGAGACGTTACAAGTAGCCCAGTGTAGTTGGAAATAACAGTTGTGTTGATCCCTCTCAAAGGGATTAATTATGTTTAGAATCTCTTTAATTCAGTATTTTTGTGCTATCTGCACTGAAATTATCCTTTTCTTTTGCTTGTTTTAAATGACCCCAAGCTAGTCAATTCTGTATTATAAAAATCTGTATTTTACATTAATGCAGATTTACCAAGGGAGCAGATACAATTTACTTAAAGCTTTGAAAGTCGTTTCTTGTGATGAGCTCATTGTGTAGAATTAATGGTAATTGCTATCAAGTCCCTTCGAATTTAAATGAACCCAGAGGGTCATTGCCAAGTAGGTTCTGTGTATTTTACGGCTTTGCCAAAGCCATTGGTATCATTAGCAAATTCTACGTTTTCAAGGTTTCCAAGTTAATGCCACTTATGTTGTCTATGATTAGCAGAGCTGTTTACCCAAGTTCTTAAAACAGATGTATGTAGTGGCCTTACAGCATGACTGCAAGATTAGGGCAGAGGGTGACTTAAAAAAAAAATTATAAAGGTAATACTCATTGTATAAAAATTCAGATAATGAAAAAAGTATGTGTAAGAAAGGGAGAAGTGATTCCAGCACACAGATGTAGCCTTGGCACATTTGAGAGGATGACATGAAGGCTCTCCAGCCGTGTGAGCCCCGCCTCTGCTCACACCGCCTCCCGTGTGGTCCCTGGGAAGGGGGTGTTGCGACTCGGCAGAACACAGCTCGGGGCGCACTGCCTGGCCTGGGGCATGCTGAGGGCGCTGAGTGAGCGGGCAGGGGAGGCGAGTACCTGGCTGAGGAACAGCCTGGAGTTGGCCAGGCTACAACCCGTGGAGCTGGTCAGGATGGTCATGGGCTGGTTTACGGGGTGGCTCCTCAGCAGGGCCCGGAGCGCGGCGCAGTCCTGTCGCATGATGGCCTCGCAGAGCTGGACGTGCAGCGTGGCCGCCGTGCTGCCCTCCAGGGCCTTGGGCCCGTCGGCTGCCCGCCCCTTGCTGCCTGTCTTGGTTATGTTTCCCATGAGCACAGCTTCCAGTGGGGAACCTAGGGATTCAGGGAAGGTGCAGTACGGAGTCGGTCAGTCCCACTCTCTGGGGTTCTTCCAGCTCAGTTCTAGAACTGACCTAGAACTGCTGAGAATCGTATCCATGAACACGACGCATTTTTACCTCAGAGTCCAACTTTTTCACCTGTTGTTCCTGTATTGTGCCAACAGAAGTGCTGTTTCCAGGACTTTCTCCTCAGTGATAAAAACGTATTCAGAGTGTCATCTTGTACATAAGATTGTTTTTTTCTGTTTTCTTTTCCCATTCAGCTACTGTTAAAGAAAACTGACGAAGCTAAAATAGGGGAATTTACACATTCAAATAAAACTTTTTTTTTTTGTCCAGACCATGAGGCCCGTGGGATCTTTGTTTCCTAGTCAGGGATCGAACCTATGTGCCCTTCGTTGAAAGCTCGGAGTCCTAACCACTGAACCGTCAGGGAAGCCTCCAAACAAATGACTATGTTGAAATTAAGAAAACCTGACTTTTAACTTGAGCATTTTTTAGTTGTCAGTGGAATTCCTCCCGCCTCCAGCAGAGGGGTATTTTCGCACTGGTCTGGGGGTAGGTCCAAGGGAGACGTTGGATCTGCAGTGGTTGCTTCGACAGAGCAACATGTATACGTTCAGAGTGTGGCCCGGTCGCGCCCAACCCTGGCTGACACAGGGGAGACATCTAGGAGCTTAAAAAAAAAAAGACCAGTTTTCTTTTTTTTTTTTTCCTTAAGAAAAGAAAAATCAACAGCTTTGACTTGTTGAAAGGATAGTACTTTTTTAAAAGCTTCTCAGTGATTCTGAGGTCTCAGCAGGGCTAAGGTGCGCTTGTGTACAAGCATGCTCTATGTTAGAAGCTGGGGACTTGACACCAATGTCAGTGCCCGTGTCCACCCCCTGGAATTCTGTTAGTCCAGGGAGTGGCTTGGACACTGAGATTTGTTTCAGGTTCTGCGGTGAAGCGCGGCCGAGTTTGAGAGCCACTGTTCTCATTGTGAATTCGTGAAGGGCTGCCGACTCAACATCTACTCATTCTCAGTGTTGGTTTTAGAACACCGGGAAATTGACGTATTGTGTTTGTTTACAGCCCAGAAATATTTTCCTTCATGGCCCTGATCAGCAAGTGAAAATAGGAGACTTTGGCCTGGCCTGTGCAGACATCATCCAGAAAAACACAGACTGGGGCAGCGCAGATGGGGAGAGTAAGTTTGTTTTGGTGGTGGGTTTTGTTGGTTTGTTTTTACTATAAAAAGAGAGAGAGAGACACGGTTGGACACTGTCAGTATTTAAAGAGAATCATAAGGACTTAATAACACAGGTGTGGTTTTAAAAAGCAGCACCATTCCCTGGGGAGCTGCAGGGTCTGCTCAGGGTCAGGGGTCTTCACGTGGACGGTGCTAACCCTGCCAGGCTTCATCTTTGACTTTTCAAATCACAGGGGCGCCAACACACACCTCCAGAGTGGGTACGTGTCTGTACGCTTCCCCCGAACAGCTGGAGGGATCCGAGTATGATGCCAAGGTAGGACTGGCTCCCCTTTACCCCGTTTGTAGGTTTACCTATAGTCGGAAGTAACAGAAAGTACAGTAAATGCAGGGGAAGCTCTGATACCCAAGTGATTCTGGAGATGGTGGAGGGAGGGAGATAGATTCTCTCTCACATCAAACAGCCATAGTGGGAAAGCCTCACTTTCTAACTGCATCGTTGTGAAAGACCCAGATGCTGGGAAAGATGGAGGGCAGGAGGAAAAGGGGGTGACAGAGGGTGTGATGGTTGGACGGCATCATCGACTCAATGGACGTGAGTCTGAGCAAACCCGGGAGACAGTGAAGGAAGGACAGGGAAGCCTGGCATGCTGCAGTTCATGGGGTTCCAAGGAGTTGGACGTGATTTAGTGCGTCAGCAGCTGTTTTCAAATCCATGGGTGTCTCAGGTGTCGCCGTGTATGTCACCACTCAATGGCCGTCTCCCCCGTTTTCCAGTCAGATATGTATAGCTTGGGCGTGATCCTGCTGGAGCTCTTTCAGCCTTTTGGGACAGAAATGGAGCGAGCACACGTTTTAACAGGTTTGAGGACCGGACAGATCCCCGAGGCCCTCAGTAAACGGTGTCCTGTCCAAGCCAAGTACATCCAGCACTTAACCAGAAAGAACTCAGCCCAGAGGCCATCCGCCATCCAGCTGCTGCAGAGTGAGCTCTTCCAAAATTCTGGAAATGTATGTACAACTTATTTAATACTGGGGAAAACAGGAAGTCCAACATGGAGTTTGTTGTTTTGTTTTTTTTCCCATGGCAAAAACAAGTTTATTGAAAGAACAGAAAGAGCACCTCAAGGAACAGGTGGGCCAAGCCAGGAGAGGCACTGGCCAGACGTGGTTTAAATTGTGGATCCCATTTCATGAAGAACAGTTGAGCTTAGAATAAGGGTTACAGAAACGAAATATCTCAACCTGTTCTCAGAGCTTCCAGTGCGCACTTGTCAGGCAAGCCAGGTAACCACTGCCAGCTCTCTGCGCTGAAGGAGGTCGCCTTGGGCTCCAGTTTCGAGCCTCACCCTGCCGTCAGAAGGTTTTGGTTTTCCTTTCCAGCTGTGGTATGTGGCCTTTTATGAATTGTTATGAAGTGTGTACTGGTAGAAGGGCTTCCCAGGCGGCATAGTGGTAAAGAATTTACCTGCAGTGCAGGAGATAGTGGTTTGATCCCTGGGTTGGGAAGATCCTTTGGAGGAACCCGCTCCAGTAGTCTTGCCTAGAGAATCCCACGGACAGAGGAGCCTGGTGGGCTGCAAAGAACTGGGCACGACTGAGTGCACAGCAGAAAGGTGCACGCACCAGGGGATCCAGGACAGCAGGGATGCCCAGGGGAGCTGGCCTGTCTGTGGCTGGGCCCTCCTTAACCAGTCTGAGAGCTCAGCGCTTGGGTGCGGGAGTCTGGCCTTCTCTCCCGTGAGCAGGCGTTGCCCCAGGCAGCCCCTCCCTGCCCTCCTTCCCTGCTCGGTGTTTCACTCCCGGGTATGAACAGAAACTTTCCAAGACTTAGTCTAGACTCAGAGAGAAACTCACAGGTTCTCTGGTGCTTTGCTACTCAGAGTGGGTCCTCCGGCCAGCAGCACCAGCCTCACCTGGGAGCTCGTTAGAAACACGGGCTCTGGGCTCTGCGGCCCCGACCTGCGTCGTAACAAGGTCTCCCAGGGCCTTCCCCCCAGCGTGTGGGCAGCAGTGTGCGAACGCGCTGCTTCCGGGCAGCAGACTCTGGACCAGCGGGTAAAATCACTGCCAACTTGATAGAATTCTCCGAGCCCCCTCCCCCGACACCGACCTGTTAAAAACAAAAGCTGCGGGAGAGGGGGCTGCCGTGAGTGCTTCCACAGGCCCTCCAACGGGTTCTGAGCCTCACGAGTTAGGGACCCACTGGCAACTGGTTAGTTGGTTTGTCTCCTGTTTAAGGCTTATTCGTTTTTGAGTCAAAGCAGGGAATTTTACTAGATGTAAGCAGGCAGATATAGTGGCTTTCTCTGAGCCTCTGAAAGGAGCAGATGTGGTGGTTAGCATGATCTCCTTGTGTGGAGGGAATTTTCTAACTCCTTGTGAGGATGCTGAGTGGAGACCATCGTTATTGGTATTAATAGTAAGGATTTCTCCTTGTAGAACTGTTTTCCACACCTCCACACAGATACATCTGTTTATACCCGTGGCCCTCACTTTGCACTGTGTGTAGTGCAGGACTGCGAAAATGACCACGCAGAGCTCACAGCATACAAAAGGAGCTTAATCATTGATGGGAAAAAGCCAACAGTTACTCCTTGACCTTTAAAAATGTTAAAACATTTAACACTCTGGCGTTATGTAGTTACAGATGTACACAGACATGAAAAGTTGTAAAACTACAATGGACAATTAAAGTGTTGCGGTAGTCTGGGCAGCGCCCGCCTCCATCTCGCCCCGTAACCTAGGGTTAGGAGTGAGCACCTTTCATATGGTGACTTGTCACCCTGCTTGCCAAGTTTGCAGCAGCTCCTGGCATTTCGTCTTGGGCACTTTTGATGCTGGGATCTGTCCCCAGGGGTTCTTTCCTGGGGACGTCTGCGTCCTCTTCCTGTTTGATAAGCCACCCTCACCCTGTGCTGGATGGTGGCACGATCCGCAGCCATCAGCTGTCCTGTCTGGGATGCTGCATGTTTGATTTTCCCTTCCAGCACCGTCCCTTCTCATTGCTCGGCTGCACTTGCATCTCTGTTAGCCGATTCCCTCTTTCAAAAACGTCAGAGGGTTTATCACTGGGAGACAGGAGGCAGTGCAGCTGCGCGCACACTGCCGCTGTGTGAACCGACTCACACACCCGGCGACCAGCCACCAGGGCTTCTGAGAGAGGTGAGCACTGTCCCCGATCAGGAGACACGTGGTGGGTCACATCGCGTGCTGTGGACTTGAAGAGCTCAGGCAGGCAGGCACTCTGCCTGGGTAACTGACGCTTGACCACATGGCTGGGTGACGTGTAGTAAGCCATGGGAACTGGAATCCACGCAGGTCAGGACTGTGCAGAGAGGCAGCCTGTATGTTTCAAAGGAAGAACCTGAGGCAGTGGAGCTTAAAATTTTCTCTCTTCACAGGTTAATCTCACCCTACAGATGAAGATACTCGAGCAAGAGAAAGAAATTCAGGAACTAAGGAAGCAGCTAAGTCTCCTCTGTCAGGACAAAGGAGTAAAGGGTAACAAGAGAGATGGGGGCGTGCCCGTCTAGCCACAAGGGCTCTGTAAACAGGAAAGTGGACTTGAACTCTGCTAACCGAAACAGTCAACCGGAGTGTGAATTTTCCCTCTTTACTAGGATTTGAACTCAACCTAAACAGTCAACTGGAGTGTAAATTTTCAACCTTTACTAGGGTGTAGCTGGTGTAACTTTTAATTGTATGTAGTAATCCTCTACAGGACTCATCAAAGTGAGGTTCTGACAGTGTCTTTTAAGGCTGGCATTTTGCACGTGAGACAGCTGCAAACGAACCCTGCTCTCGTCTTTCCCTTCTGCCCCGTGTGCTCCTTCTCCTGCATTTCTTACCTTAATATCACCACCCCTCCAACCCCTGACCGTGAAATGCAGGCCTCTTCCTTAGCACTTCTGAGCACTGCCTGCTGACCACATCCTCCTGTAGAATGTTCTGCCGCAGGGATGCGGTGTGCTCTGAACCTCTCTCTGCCGGAGCCCAGGCCCATGTGCTCGCTGGGCTGTTGAGTCAACAGCTGCTGGCTCCCCCCCGCCCTCCACACTACTGCCCGACTCACTACGAGACGTAAGCCAGCAGCATGGCACACGTCACCCAGCCTGTTCCTGTTCTCTTCACCTTCACCTGGGCATCACCCCCAAACCCGCACCCCCTCAAAGCTTTGTGCTTCTGTGCCCCCCAACCATCGCCGGGCAGCTGCGAAGTCCCTGCCTTTGCCCTGCGTGGTTCCGATGGGCTTCCTCACAGACCCGTGTCCCCCAAACCTACATTCCTCAAGGCAGCGACGTGACATTCACGTTTACACCCCGACTTGTTGCCGGCAGCTGTCGTGGTATATCCCACAGTGTCCATGGATTTTAAATAAAATGAAAACCGCAAGTTAATTATGTGATGCTTTTATTGATACTTGACCCTTGGCCTAAATAAAGGCTTTGATTTTAGTACGAGTCCCTTTACCAGTAATAGGCACGAAACAGCACCATTCTTAAAATTGAAACCCTTGAAGATCAGCGGCCGAGCTTCACTGAAGGAGCTTGAGGGCCGTGTGGAAAGGGGCCAGGTTTTCGCAGGCCTGCATCCACTTCTGCACATTGGCGGGCGCCATCCCCCCGCAGCCCCCCGTCTGCCGGAGCACGGACCACAACACCACATCAGCCACTGTGAGCTCGTCCCCCACGAGCCAGGGGGTCTTTCCGAGGGCAGAGTTCATGGAGCGGAACACGGCAGCCTTCTCTTTACTGCTGCCCTCTTTCAGCTGAAAAATAGCTATATCCACCCAGCTATCTATGAGGGTTAAGTTCACAGCATCCTGCTTCTGGCCAAACAGTGAGAACAGGAAGCGGGCGATGTTCCCTTCCCCTTCGATGGGACACATCGTCTGGACACTGAACTTCATCTGCGTCTTCGGCACTGAAAGGAATAAATACCACGAGACGTCAGCAAGGGCAGCCTCACCAGAGAAGTGTTCCTGCGGCGTGGCGTGGGGGTAGGGTGGGGTGGGGTGCCCCGTCAGTCATGCACCCAGTGGTACTTAAAAGGTTGCTAATATTCAAGAAAGTTTAAACTAGGTTAAAAGCATGCCAACTATATTATCAAGTAACCATTTCTGGTATTTGGTGATGACAGCATTCAAGCTAGAAGGACCTCCAACCATCTGTACCCCAGGATCTGGCAATGAGGACTGGGAACCAGGGGTCTTGTGTACCAGCGAGACCTCCTGCCGCCCTGGCCCTGACTCTCAAGCCTCACGGGATGGACATGAGCTCACTTCCCTCTAGGAGCCTGACTGGAAAGGCGCCCTGCAGTGGGATACTGAACAAGTGACACCCTGCCATCCTTTATCAGGTCACGTCTGTTAGGAGAGAACGCCAGTGTCCACCCCCACCCCCCACTATGACGACAGGCTTTGGAACGTGCCAGTGGCATCCCCTGCCTTGGCTGCATAGACCAGAACCCCCCACCCCCTGCCCTGGACTGAGTCAGGACCTACGCCTTCCCAGAGGATGGAGCGCATCTCTGGGTAAGGATGCCTCTACTCCTGCAGAGACCTCAGGGGGTTCCTAGACTCGGAGAGGGTCAGACCTGAGGGCGGACGGCCGAGGAGCGCCCCCCAGCCCCTTCCTGTTCACATGGTGGGTGTCTAAGCCCGTCCCGCCGCTCACCGTCCTTCCAGATGAGGGTGAAGCCCAGCTGGTACTCGTGGCGGGGCTGCTGCCTCGTCTGCTCGCCGAAGCACTGGAGGAGGTTGGCCGGCACGCTCCGGACGGCCGAGTGCGTGTGCACCGAGGACAGGACCTTGTAGTGGTCGCACAGCAGCCGGTGCAGCACGAGCAGGGAGAGGGGTGGCGAGGCGGGGTTCGCGTTGATCACGATGTCCTTCAGCGCCCCGTGGTCCTGGGGAGCGGCAGACCGCCACGGGGAAGGGACACCCCCCACCGACGTGAGTCAGAACCTGACCAGGCTTAGTTCGCCAAGTGTCAGCTCCTGGAAGGCGCCACCATCACCCCAGCCTCAGCTGAGGCGGGAGGGGGCCCCTGCGGCTCTCAGCTTGGTGAGAACCGGGGACAGCAGCGACTCGAGTCCCTCCAGCCCCACTGGATGCTTCCACAAGCAAGTGACTTTACCGTCAAGTCAGTACAACACGGTGGGAAGGACCCTTCTGTTTTTCCCCAAGTTAAAAAAAAATTACACATGCAATTACTCCTTTTACTAAACTGAACGCTCAACAGTATATAGTTTCTACAGCAATTTGGTTTACATGCCAATGAGGAACCCCTTGGGGCTTCTCAGGTGGCTTAGCAGTAAAGAATCCACCTGCCCATGCAGGAGACTCAAGAGACATGGGTTCGACCCCTGGGTTGGAAAGATCCCCCGGGGTATGAAATGGCAAACCGCTCCAGTATTCTTGCCTGGGAAACTTCACAGACAGAGGAGCCTGGTGGGCTACAGTCCATGGGCCACAGAGTTGGACGTGACCGAGTGACTGAGCACAGCACAGAAGAGCCCTGAGGAAAAGGGTCTTGGCTAAGGGAGACTGTGAATTAAAGTGCAGGAATGCACCGCTTTTCTGTTTTCTAAATTTAACTACAGGTGATTTACGACGCGCACCGCCCTTTTAGATGCAGACTCATTTCTGTACTTCCACACTTCATAACGAATGAACTCGTGACACAGCAGAGGCCACACGGCTTGGCTTTCTGTCCACAGCCCTGCCACAATCTGGCCTCTGGTCTGGTCTGGCCAGGCCACTCCTGACTGATGCTCTTCATGGGGACCTAGGCTGGATGCTCTCCATTTCTCCAAACGTATCGTGTTACCTGAGCCTGCCTTCTGCAGTATCAAAATTCATCTGAAGCACCGTGAGCTCGAGGAAGCCCCTCTGGCCCTGGGACACCTGACACGGTTGTGCTCACTGATTTATCCCCTACGCAGACTGGCTCCCGGGGGACTGGCTGGGCGGGGTCTCAGGCAAACAGGAACTGGGTGACGAAGGGACACGTGACTGCAGAGGGACGCGTGTTTTCAAAAATAGCTCTGGGCCAGACCGCAGCACTGCCTCGCTTGTTAGGCTTTCGAGCAGGACCATTTCTACCGTCAGTTCTAGGGGTGGTGCTAGCGGGGATTCTTGGGGCAAACACTTTTGTACCCACTTGTTAACAAGATGTTCTTTTTCTGCTAACTGAATTGTTCCCTATATCAGCTGCAGCAATTGAATTTTAATAGAGCAAATGGATTTAAGCAAAATATGTCTGAGATATGAGACAGTGTCTTGCTTTCGGCAACAAACTACAGAAGGTTTGGGGAGATATCTGTACCTGGGCAGCCAAAGCTCTGAAATTCAGGCCCTTCCCGAGGAACAAAGGTTGACTTGGAACCTCAGAGAAGCACGAGACACCCAACAGCTGCTTCCCCAGGGCTCGGAGGCTGCTCGGAGCTGCCACGAGTGGCAGGAAGAAGGGACTCCCGGGTCCCTCCTCTGCCTAAAGGTCCTCCCAGTCTCTGCATCGAGAACTGCAGAGCTGCATTAGCGCTTGCCTGGCTTCACTCAAAGCTCATGCATCTGTTCCGCGCAGGTACAATCAGAAGAGGAAAAAAGAATGTGCTTTGTGTACCATCTTTGAAAACGTGGAAACCCGGGCTTCAGTCACACTAGCACGATCTTCCAGCACCCACCACCACCACCCAGCGCTGTAATGTTCTTCAGCTTCCTGAATGAACTTACCTGTCCGAGCATGGCGTTTAAGTCCACGGTGCTGGTTGACAGAGCAGCCGGCTCGTCAGCCTGGATTATGTTGGTTACATCCAAGTCCGCATCTGGTGTCTGAATCATCTTGGACAGACCATCGACCGCAGCTTTCAACTCGTACAGACGTTTTAAAATATCGTCTTGGTGGGACTCAAGAGCTTGAAGAGATGGGTCTGAGGCTTCCTAAACAGACCAACATTAGAACATTCATTTCCTCTCACGGCAAAGCACTTTGTTTAAACTTGGCCACTTGCCTTCTACTTAGTTCCATGAATTCATCAAACTTCCTGCCTTTCAAAAGACATCCAAATGAAGTAGCAGGATCATCTCATTTTCCTCAGTCCCATAGGTCCTGAAATCAATCCCCAAATGCTATAAAACAAACAACGCTGTGACTGAAAACCACTTTGAAATTGTAAGGCTCCTACTTCAGGCACTTAAGTCTTTAAAAACAGAGAATGAGAAAAAAAACAAACACACACAGATTGTTCCTTCTATCAAACTAGTTCAAAATACTTTACGTAAATGAACAGAATAAAGACGGGGGTGGCAATAAGAATGTGATCAATAATTTATACTAATGGAAGGAAAATGGGGGCACACACAACTTAAAAAAATGTCTTTAGGTTTGGAAGTATATCCAGGGTGGGCAGGGTGGTGGTGGTAGTGTGTGTGTGTGTCAGTGCGTGATCTGTGCCCCAAATCATTTTTGCGGCAGTACTGGCATTCCCTTATCTTAGAATTATCTAGAACTTCTTCACTGCTGAAATGTATAACTTCATAAACAGGAAATACTCACATCCTTCATTCACTGAATCTCAGCATCTTTCTTGCCTGTTGGAGGACTGGTATACCTTAAGTAACTAGTAATATTTGCTGAGGTCTTCCCTGGTGGCTCAGATGGTAAAGAATCTGCCTGCAGTGCAGGAGACCTGCGTTCAACCCCTGGGTTGGGAAGATCCCCTGGAGAAGGGAATGGAAATCCACTCCAGTATTCTTGCCTGGAGAATCCCCATGGACAGAGCCTGGCAGGCTACAGTCCATGGGGTCGCAAAGAGTTGGACTAACACAATATTTGCTGAGAAATAAATCTCTACATACTTATTTAAAAAGCAATAGTGAGAAGCCTCCCAGTAGTAACAATATGCAGCGTATTTCTAGATTCTCAAGCTCTCACAAAAGATAACTCATTTGAGTCAAGAGAACAAAGGACCCCTTAAACATGAGTTATGATGCTCATAATTAGACAGAAAGGTCATCAAGGCAATGACCTTGAGTCTATAGAAATATGGGCTCACTGTACAACGTGAGTGTGGTAAGAGTGCCTGCTCACATTTCTGTGCTGGTGACTTTAAGGAACACTGAGTTCCTCCCCTCGTTGCTCATAACTGCCCTCCTCGAAGATCCAATTCATCACCAGCTGCTGTCCATTTTCCGGAATCTAGTGGCTCATAAGCTGCCTCCATGGTCACCGCCTGAGTCCAAGACACCACTTTCCTTCCACCTGGCACCCTTCTGATCCATCCCTCCTGCCCATTCCCAGGATGGTGGCCAGAAAGCAAAACAACCTCTTAGGCTAAAAAGCAGAGTCCTGAACCTGGCTTGATAAAGAGCTTGTACGATTGGTCCTCTGGCTGCCTCCTCTCCCTTCATTCTCCCCCTCTCTTTGCAAACAGGCCACACAGGCCTTTGGGTCTTCAAATGCACGGGCCCCACCTGGCCCAGGGCTTTTCCTCACGGAGTTCCCTCTGTAATACCCGCCCCCAGCTCTCAGCTGGTTAATGCCTATCTACCCTACGGCTGGATCTCCACGCTCTCAGCTTCCTCGCCTGCTGCTCTTGTTTAAGATCACATAGCAGAGAAATGCAAGATGACTGCGGTTTGGGTGGAATAAAGAAGAATAAAGAGTTCAGTGTGCCAAGTACATAATGGGGTGCTGACCGGAAATAAGTCTGTACGCGAGGTATGTGACCGATGAGGCCACCACCTGTGTGGCATCCTCAGGTTACTCGATATTAGTCCTCCTGAGTAGTACTTCCAGTCCTGTAATCCAGCCTGTGTGTGTGCGTTGTCTGTGCTCAGCTTCGCTCATTTCTACACATGGCAATAGCGCCCCGGCCCGACCAGGGGCGGAATACCTACTGTATTCAAAACCCATCAACACTCACTGAAGACTGGACCCAGTACTACATGTGGAACGTGACCTGTGATCAAGACTCCAGCATAGCTTCATCTGAGGAACCTGAGATCTGCCTCTTTTTTTTTTTTTTTTAAAAGCCTTGCTGTGCGGCATTTGGGATCTCAGTTTCCCAACCAGGGACTGCACCTGTACCCACTGCTAATATTAGGAGGGCAGCGTCTTAACCATCAGACCCCAGAAGTCTCAAAGCTACCACTCTTTCCAACGCTGGCCTGTTGTTTTGTTTGCTCAGGCTAGACTGTGACTTGGCGTGTTGTGTTTATCCATTTGTGTTATCTACATGTATTTAGAAGTCGTTTATTCTTGTGTCGCTCTCATTTCCCCTGGAGATGCTGCTGCTGCTGCTAAGTCGCTTCAGTCGTGTTCGACTCTGTGCGACCCCATAGACGGCAGCCCACAAGGCTCCCCCGTCCCTGGGATTCTCCAGGCAAGAACACTGGAGTGGGATGCCATTTCCTTCTCCAACTCATGAAAGTGAAAAGTGAAAGTGAAGTCGCTCAGTCATGTCTGACTCTTAGTGACCCCATGGACTGCAGCCCACCAGGCTCCTCCGTCCATGGGATTTTCCAAGCAAGAGTACTGGAGTGGGGTGCCATTGCTGGAGATGCTAGGTTTCTAATTATCTATCCACATTGCTATCATCTGCTAGGTTATTATCTTCTAGGTTGCAAGTTCACAGTTAAATGCCCAAAGGAAGTCAGGCAGCAGCCTTTAAAAAAAGAAAAAAAAAAAAGGACTTGGTCTCAAGAGAGATGTGATGCTCCCCACTCTGGGGTTTCCTTTTCGGTTCCATGAGTCTGTCCAGTTGAGAGGCACTGGACCGTATGTCTCCATGGGGATCGCTGGGTAAAGAAACACTGGACCATGCCTGCATCGTTGCCTTAGCTCTGCAGTGAGACAACACTTGTCTTATTTGCTTTCAAACTAAACTAACCACCTCCCTTACAGTCGAGGTAGAAAACTCTTTGGACAAAGGATGACAGGGAAAACGAGTCACAAAAGTTCTCTATTCACTCATCTGAGTCAGAATGGACTGAAAATTTCGCCTGCAGGGAAATTAAGATGTGTTTGCAATTTATAAAAACGTCAAAGCTGAGCAGTTATTTTGTAAAGGAGGCAAAGTCAAAATGCCCAATAAACATGAAAAGGCGGTGAACTGATTTGGAGGTCTGGGAGATCTAAACTAAACCATAAGGATGTCACTGTACTCCCACCAGCTTTGGGGAGGGTGCCAGCACCAGAAATTCACATACGTCCAAAATTAAAAAATAAATACAACGGAATTCCCTGGCAGGCCAGTGATTAAGACTCTGCATCTATTTCAGGGGGCAAAGGTTCGAATCTGGTTGGGGAACTAAGAACCCCTGTGCTGCAGCAGCAGCCAAATATTTCTTAAAAGCAATTTAAAAAATTGCTAAAATGAATCTCTAAAAAAAAAAGTTCGCCTACACTACAGGTGACAGCATAAACTGGGATGACCGCTTTGAAAAGCAACCTAGTCCAGCTGAATATAGACCAGCCCACTGAGCCAGCAATCCCATGTCCGTGGTATATACTCTATGTCTGCTCTTGTCCAAGAATATTCACTGCAGAACTGTTCGTAACGGCCTAAAATAGAAAACCAGCAGACGCCCGTGGGCAGTGGATGGATAAAGACGTGGCGGCACAAGTTACGCCAAGGAGCAGTAAACCAGAGGATGAAAGCGAAGCTTTCTCATGCAGCAAAGCGATTCTTCCAATCACGTTCAGAAGGGGCAGCCAGACACCGCAGGGCACGCACTGCAGGCTCCCACTGACACCAAGACCCCACTGTCCAGGGACGCACACTCAGGGGACAAAGAGAGAAACGCAGGACACAATTACCGCGCAGGAGTTTTAAGTGGGGGCGCTGACTTGTTACCCTGAATGGGTGACCCTGGCATTCGCTTTACGATTACTTAGAACTCGCCACTGATGTATTCCTCACTTTTCTATGGGTAGAATTTGGTAAAAAGTCTAAGCAGTCTTAAGCGGAGGAAAAAAAAAATGGGATAGATGTTCCAATGGGTAAAAGTTATGGTCACTCGGAGGCCGGCGGGCGCGTGAGGCTGGGGTGGGGAATAGGCGATTGGGTCTGGTCGCCTCAAGTCGCACGGTCCCGACCTGGGGCGACCCGCGGACCCTAGACCCCGAACTCCGCAGACCAGCGTGGTAGCGCCTGCGCACTGAACAGGAGGGCGGCGGCTCGGCGCCGCGGTGGAACCAGGGCGTCTGCGCACTGGACAGGCAAGGCGGTGGGACCCGGGCCTTGGCGCCTGCGCACTGAAATGGTGGGTGGGGGGCGGGGCAAGGGCCGTGCGTTCCTACCTGCACGTGGTCGGCGGACGGCGCCGGGCTCCCAGTCCTGCCATGCACGTTGGGGAGCCGGTACATGCAGGTGGGAAGCTCTACGCGGAGAGATCCGCTGCCCTCGTGATAGGGCTTTACCTGGTACATCGGCATCCTGGGAAGCAAAGGAGGGAAGGTGGCAGATGAGAGACACGAACGCTCACAAACCGTCCAAGTCTACGACAGTCTGCTGCCACCTCCTTTCCGACCCGGCTGCGGGCTTTCGGGAAAGCGCAGTTCCTGTGCTCTAATTGGCCTCTGCTCTCTCGACGTCATGGACTCGACCTTTGACACCACCAATCAGCGAGAAGAAGCTGTGGGAAGCGTTCGCGGCCTTATCCGGAAGTGGGCAGGGCACTGTGTGGGAAGCAGCCAATGGGCGGCCGGGCGCCCACGGGAGCTGCGGCGCGAACAGCTCCGAGTCCCGCCTCAGGCTCTGTCTGCATCCATGGAGCGAGCTGACGGGCCGAGGTGAGCCGAGCTTGCAGCGTTCTCTTGCGGTCGCCCTGGCTAAGGCCCACGGCGTTCCAGGCGTCTGGAACGGAAGGGAAAGTGACCACGGCGCAGACCGAGCCGGCAAGGAGACCCCGGAGCGGGCTCCTCAGTGCGCCCCACACCCGCCGCCCTGTGGGTTCACTTTGAGGTCGGGGTCCGTGGGGAATTCGGCCCCCTGTCCGGACGCTGCCACTCATCCTCGGACCTGAACAGGGAGCTTGAAATCCCAGTAGACGGAATTCTTTTCCTTGTTACCTGGTTGCGCGGGCTCTCTTTTTAAATTGAGGGTTGTTTTAGGAGTGGCTTAAGACACATGCAAATTTGCATAGCTGCACAGTTTTAAAGGACGCAGTGCTTCTGTGTGTCCTTGAGTACACGGTTACCCGCTGAGACACCGAATTCGGGGTTAGCAGATCTTCGGGTAGCATTGCTGCACAGTTGTCAGATTCGTGATCCCAAATTTTCTGTGTTTGTTTAAATGTTGTATCTCCACCAAATGTCAAAGCTGGGCCAGGATGTCCTGCCAAATCAACTAATTTTTAGAGGTACTTTTTTCCGTTTTATGTGGTCTCGTCTGCAGTTTTTACATTTAAGACAAACGAGTAGAATTTTTTGCAAGGTAAAATGAAGAGGAAGGATTTTTTTTTTTTTTTTTTTTTTGAACAAGGGTTTACCGAGGATATGGGCTTCCCTGATGGCTCAGTTGCTAAAGAAGCTGCCTGCAATGCAGGAGACCCGGGTTTGATTCCTGGGTCCTGGAGATCCCCCCTGGAGAAGGGATAGACTACCCACTCCAGTATTCTTGGGCGTCCTTGGTGGGTCAGCGGTTAAAGAATCCGCCCGCAGTGCGGGAGACCTGGGTTCGATTCCTGTGTCAGGAAGATCCCCTGGAGAAGGGAAAGGTGTACCTCCAGTATTCTGGCTTGGAGAATTCCATGGACTGTGTAGTCCATGGGGTTGCAAAGAGTTGGACACAACTGAGTGACTTTCACTTTCACCGAGGATATACTGTGTCCAGGTGACAAGTAGTGGTAAAAAAAAAAATCTGCCTGCCAGTGTAGGAGGCCTAAGAGATGTGGGTTTGATCCCTGGGTGAGGAGGATCCCCTGTGGGAGGAAATGGCAACCCAATATTTGTGCCTGGGTAATTCCTGGAGAGAGGAGCCTAGAGTGCTTCAGCCCATGGGGTCTCAAAGAGTGAAACATGACAGTACACACCAGACAGTGCGGTGCTAGTGAGTTCTTGAAAAAGGAAAATTATTTGACCAGTTTTGTGGTAACTCTGGTGGTATCATGGAGGATTAATTTAAGTAGAGAGAAAACAGAGACAAACCCTTTGGAAAATTCTGAAAGGAGGTACAGTCAGGACTTTGAGGGCCTTTGTGGAGACAGAAGCTGGCAGCCTGGATTCAGAGTGGGGATTTTTTGGGGGTGGGGGCTCCCTTTGGTCTTCATTGTGGCAGACAGGATCTTTTGTTGAGCATACAGACTCTCTAGTTATAGCTCTCAGGCTTAGGTGCTCTTTGGGATGTGGGATCTTAGTTCCCCAACCAGGAATTGAACCTATGTCCCCTATTGCAAGGTGGATACTTAACTGCTGGACCACCAGGGAAGCCCCTGGAGTGGGTATTTGAAGGCAATGATAGGAAATCCAACTGGTACCTGATTTCTGAGATGGTTTTGATTTTGACATGAACACTGCATTTCCCAGCAAACTTTTGATTTTTCAAATTGTGGGGAAATGTTACTTTCAGTTTTCAAGAAAGAAGGTCCTATTGTAAGTGTTTATTGACCCATAGCTTGAGTGGGACGTGTGTCTCCCCCATGTAGATCCCAGTATAATTAGATTTTAAATATCTATTTTACTTGACGTATCCATTCAGAAGATTTTTGACAGGTTTAAGGATTGTAGACCAACATTTATATTTATGAACATAATTATTGGATATATTAATGTAATGGATGGATTAGACCTGTTAACTGTTAACAGAGATGAATTGTTTCCCACAGTTCAAACCAGGATGAAAATACATAATTGCCTACTTGCTTTGTCTCTTGTAACTGGTTTCTTTAGTTCAGAACTTGCTAAGGCCATCAAACCTATCGATCGGAAGTCAGTCCATCAGATTTGCTCTGGGCAAGTGGTACTTGGTCTAAGCACTGCTGTGAAGGAGTTGGTAGAAAATAGTGTGGATGCCGGCGCAACTAGTATTGGTAAGTTTGGCAGAGTTTTAAACCACAAGAAATAATCAGGTTATGCTGTTTTATTCAAGAAACAGTAAGATGATCATTGATATGCTGTGAAGTTATTATTTAAGCTTAAAAAATAAGATTGTAGCAAGACAATCACTGACATGCTGAGAAATTGTTATTTTTTTAAACCTAAATTTAGCACCTATTATGTGCCTAGTACTTGGCTAGGTAGTAATCATAATAATAGCAGTTAACTTTTATTGTGTTCTTACTATGTGCCAGGCAGGCATTGTGCTAAGAACTGTGTAGGTAACATTTAGTCTGCAGAGTAATCGTATGAGATTGGGAGTAACTATTGCAATAATTATCTCCATTTTACAAAAGAGGAAATTGAGGCACAAGGAATTTGCCTTTTTTGAGCTTTAGCTAGTAAATGTGACCCCTGGGAGTCTGATTCCAGAACCTGTTCTCTTGAAGGCTGTGTTAAAATTATCGTCTTGAAGGAAAGAGAAAAGAAAAAAAAAAAAAAAAAACACGAAACTACTTTATCTGGGCTAGTAAATAGGCAAGAGGGACTTTAAAGAATAAAATACACAAGATGACAGTAGTGTATTTAAATAAATATGGTTAGGACTCAAAGTTGCATTTTGTAAGTTATAACTATTGTCTTTCACTCTAAAGTCTTTTCATGTCGATCAATTTAAGAAGTCAGTACTTTAACCTTTTTAGATCTCAGGCTTAAAGACTATGGAGTGGAGCTCATCGAAGTTTCAGACAACGGATGTGGGGTAGAAGAAGAAAATTTTGAAGGCTTAAGTAAGTGGTAGTTTGCTAATCCTATTTTAAAATATTTGGGCCCAATATTTGAGAACTTGGGGTAACACTGTCTTAGGAAACACACAAGCAGCTTTTAAAACCAGTCACTTGGGTGGGTACCCTGTGTGTTCATGGCTCTGTCATTTGCGATATCTTGGACTTAGACTCTTCACCTCTCTCTCAGCTCTGAAACATCACACTTCGAAGATTCAGGAGTTTGCAGACCTCACTCAGGTTGAAACTTTTGGCTTTCGAGGGGAAGCTCTGAGCTCACTCTGTGCACTGAGGTGATGCAATGTTTTTATCCTCTAACTTTACCCCTTCTAAAAATCTCTCTGAAAATTGAGAAGTCTGATTAGAATAATTTTTTTTACACTTTTCCATATGAATATTCTCAACTTCTAGCTTCTCTGTTCTGTTTTATTGTACTGTCAACCTACGTGGTAATATTTATGAAATGTAAGCAATGAATGAATGAAATGAAGCAAATAGTATATAATATTATAAAACAATTGTTATCCTTATTAAAGCAGAAACTTCTCAATTTAAAAGTAACATAGCTAGGCTTCCCTGATAGCTCAGTTGGTAAAGAATCTCACCTGCAATGCAGGAGACCCCGGTTCAATTCCTGGGTGGGGAAGATCCGCTGGAGAAGGGGTAGGCTACCCACTCCAGTACTCTTGGGCTTCCCTTTTGGCTCAGCTGGTAAAGAATCCTCCTGCAATGCAGGAGACCAGGGATCGATCCCTGGGTTGGGAAGATCCCCTGGAGAAGGGATAGGCTACCCACTCCAGTATTCTGGCCTGGAGAATTCCACGGACTGTATAGTCCATGGGGTCGCAAAGAGTCGGACACGACTGAGCGACTGTCACATAGGGACTTCCTTGGTGGTCCAGTGGTTGGGACTGGGTTCCATTCCTGGTCAGGGAACTAGATCTCACATCACTCAACTAAATATCCCACCTGCTGCAATGAAAGATCAAAGATCCCGAATGCTGCAACTGTGACCTGGTGATGCCAAATAAATAAATTAATTAATTTTTAAAAAAGTAACATATAGATAAATATAGATGCCATGTACTATTGATTTTAACTTATTTTGATGTTGAGGAAAAAATGTGCTAAACACTTATTTAACTGCACAACATCTTCTAAGATTTTGTTAGAGTGGTAATATGATAGCTAAACAGAGAAATAAATCTCTATTGTTGAATTCAAACGTTTTAAGATCTTTTATTTTGCAGTTTAACCAAAGCAAGTTATCAAGGCTTTTATCAAAATGAAATAGTTACAGAACTCTCTCACTATCTACTGGGGCCCAAGCTTTAGATTTTATGACAATTCCTCACCCCTTTAATCTCTCTTGATGATCTCAGAAGGATCAGCATCTTTTTAGGAGAATTTTGAGAGAACGGAAGTGAGAAAACGAGCACGTGACATCTAGCACCTGGGCGTCTTTAGCTGACCGTGCTGTGCTGGCTTTTGTTTTTTACAGCGATGTGACTATTTCTACCTGCCACACGTCTGTGAAGGTTGGGACTCGATTAGTGTTTGATCACAATGGAAAAATTCTCCAGAAAACCCCCTACCCACGACCCAGGGGGACGACGGTCAGCGTGCAGCAGCTATTTTATACGCTTCCTGTGCGCCATAAGGAGTTTCAAAGGAATATTAAGAAGGTGCGGTAAGGGACCTCCCTGGTGGTCCAGGGGCTGGGTTGCCATGCCCCCAGTGCCTGGGGGGTGGGAGCGCCCAGGCTTGACCCTGCTCAGGGAGCTAGATCCCACATGCTGCAGCTAAGAGATCACACACTGCAGCTGAAAGAGCCTGCATGCCACATTGAAGATCCCGCATGCTGTAACTAAGACCCAGAGCAGCAAAAAAAAAAAAGTACGATAAATCTAGAATCCTGACTTGCGAGAGTCTGGAGAGTGTGGTGACCAGACGTAGTTCAAGATCAATCAGGTTGGTTTGCATGACTGTTCATTCTCTTCCTTTAATTTTTTAATATTTGGAGAGGTGCTTAGCTCATCTCTTCGCCTAAAAGACCCAACGTTCGGATGATTTATCCTTTTCTTTTCTTAAAAAGAATCATCAGATTGTGTTTAGAAGGTTTTCTAGTATGGGAAATGAGTCTTTTAAGACGATTTTTTGATCCTCTCTGTATTTTTCAAGAAGGTAATTTTTCTTGGTTCCCTGAAAAGTGAATCAGTGTAACTTTTATGAATTGGAATGAAAATGAAATAGCTGCATATTATATAATTGTTGTGTTTAAAAAGCAGTTAGAAATTGTCTATATATGTATATATGTGTGTATGTAAATATGTATATATGTAATCACATGTATGTAAGTTGTTGTTTACTTGCTAAGTTGTATCTGACTCTTTGGTGACCCCATGGACTGTAGCCTGCCAGGCTTCTCTGTCCATGGAATTTTCCAGGCAAGAATACTGGAGTGGGTTGCCATTTCCTTTTCCATGGATGTATATATATATATATATATATATATATATATATATATGTATAGTATGGACGGAGGAGCCTGGTAGGCTGCAGTCTGTGAGGTCGCTGAGTTGGGCACGACTGAGTGACTTCACTTTCACTTTTCACTTTCATGCACTGGAGAAGGAAATGGCAACCCACTCCAGTGTTCTTGCCTGGAGAATCTCAGGGACGGGGGAGCCTGGTGGGCTGCCGTCTATGGGGTCACACAGAGTTGGACACGACTGAAGCGACTTAGCAGCAGCAGTAGCAGTCATGTATATATGATTGCAGTTTTGTAAAAACAAAGCAACTGGCCTAAATCAGCATAGAAAAAAGGACTGGGAGAGTAGATGCATGAATGCTACCAGTGGTTTTTCTTGGATCTACTCTCACTTTTGCTATCTTCCCTGAGCCTTTCTCTTTTGTATCTATGTTTTTTATAATCCAAAAAATTACTTAAACATATGCTGCTTAGAACTTTCTTTACCTCTAAAGCAATTTGTGCTAGTTAAAAACTTTATAAAGTTTTGCAAAGTATAGAAAAACTTTAAAAATGTTTTTTTTAATTAAAAAATTAAACATTTTTTGTACAGAGAAAACTTTTATTATTATTTTGTATTGTAAGGTAAACACATCTGTGCCTCAAAAACATAGGCACAAGAGAACTTGTACTTGCCAGAGACGACCATGGTTAATAGCTTGGTTTGTCTTTCCAGTCTCCTAGTTTCATGTATTCATAAACCCTTAGAAAAGTTTTCAAGATAAATATTAATATTAGGAAATCAAGTGATACAGAATATGAAACATTTAAATCACATGGAATTGTGTGTGGCAGAAAGTTGGTGCTGTTTCTGCTTGTCTCCCAGACTTTGCTTTGTATTCCTTAGACTTTAAATGCATATGTGTATATACAATCTTTCTACATATGTTTTTCTTTTTTTTTTTTTTAACAATTAGGATCATATTATATACACTGTTCAATACCTTGACTTTTTATATAGTATATTGTAGATATCTTTTTTGACCGACTGGTACTATATTATTCTATATCATGGTACCATTGTATGGATATACTGTAATTAATTAGCCCCTGCTTAGGTTTTTTTTTAATTTCTTACAACTACAGATTGTCTCAGTAAACATTTTCATAATACATTTTTGATTGTTTATGCCACTGTTTTTTTAGCAAGGATAGATTTCCAGAGGGGGGATCCCAACATCAAAGGGAACGTACATCTCAATTTTTATAGCAGAAAACTTGGACATTTTGGAAAGGAGCTAAGTGTCGTTAAGAACCTTATCCTCTGGAGAAGGCAACCCAATCTAGTATTCTTGCCTGGGAAATCCCACGGACAGAAGAGCCTGGCAGGCTCCGGCCCACAGGGTCACAAAAAGTCAGATACGACTTAGTGACTTAACAGCAACAACAGGAGTACCCGTAAGAGTATTACTTCATTGGCTGGCACTGCACACACATACACAAAAGAACCTTACCTCTGATTTCTCTTGGATACCGTGTTGGGAGATTCAACTCATGGATTGTTTTGTCTTATTGGAAGGTGATATGAGAACCTTGAGTTGGCTGTGTAACTTGAATCATACGATTCTTGTAAAACTGAAGTAACCTTGAGTCCTTGGGTTTGTGTGTTTTCAACAGGAGTTCGCCAAGATGGTTCAGGTGTTACAGGCATACTGCATCATTTCAGCGGGCGTCCGTATAAGTTGCACCAATCAGGTCGGGCAGGGCAAGCGGCAGCCTGTGGTGTGCACCAGCGGAAGCTCCAGCCTGAAGGAAAACATCGGATTGGTGTTTGGGCAGAAGCAGGTAGCGGTGACTGATTGTATAAAACTGTTTTCTCCCTCTTGTGATTATGGCAAGTTTCTTTTGTTCCTTTTCAATAGAATAGAGCATTGGAAAAGACCCCGATGCTGGGAACATTTGAAGGCAAGAGGAGAAGGGGGTGGCAGAGGATGAGATGGTTAGATAGCATCACTGACTCAAGGGACACGAATTTGAGCAAACTCCGGGAGATAGTGAAGGACAGGAGAACCTGGTGTGCTGCTGTCCATGGGGTCGACATATAATTTTTTTAATATTTATTTGACTGTGTCAGGTCTCTGCGGCATGTGGGGTCTCCCTTCTGTGGCCCACGGACTCTCCAGTTGTAGCGTTCTGGCTCAGAAGTTGTGGCTCGAGTGCTTAGTTGCTCTGAGGCGGGTGGGATACTAGTTCCCTGACCAGGGCTCGATTTCACTTCCCCTGCATTGCAGGGCAGATTCTTATCCCCTCCACCACCAGAGAAGTCCTTGTGGGCGATGTATTGATAATGGATAAGTAGGAGCCCCAAGTGTTGCGCTTCGCTAATAAATCAAAATTACTCTAAAACTGCAGAAAGCCACTGTTGATATTCTTTGTTCTCTTAATACGGATAGCCTGACTATGAAGGAAAACACAGAACTCTCGTTATAGCTTCCTTTCTGAAGTTTGGAAGTTGAAGTTCTCACTTGGTCATGAAATCACCATGAACCTTGACTTCTTTCAGTTGCAAAGCCTCATCCCCTTTGTGCAGCTGCCCCCTAGTGACTCCATCTGCGAAGAATATGGGCTGAGCTGTTCCCAGGCTCTGCACAACCTGTTTTGGTAAGTAGATTGCTGCCCAGAAAATTACCATCAGTTTTTTTTTTTTTTTGAGAATTTTTTTTTCCTTGGTTTTGTTTTTAAAGATCATGCTTTTAAAGTTTATAGTTCCTTATGTCCATCGTAAAACTGTAGGCAGTATGATTGCTGAGGAAGCAGGTTTATATGAAGGAGTCAGGTACTAAATGCAAACCGTGTTCTGGGTAACTGGTACGTTTTAGGGGGTTTCCTACTGAGTTAGCCCTTCTGGAGAGGCTCTGTCTAGTGAATGAATGGGATAACTCTTAAATTATGTATAATGTTTCATTTTATTGGGATCTGGCAGAGAGGGGTGGAGGCTGAGTTTATTGTCCCTGGTGCCTTACTCAGAGTCCAGTCCAGCATCATCATCCTCATTTTGTAAATAATGATTTACCCACTTGGCTGTACTAGGGTCTTGGTTGCAGCGTGCAGGATCTTTAACTGTGGTATGCAGGCGCCTTCATTTATTTATTCTTAGTTGCAGCATGCCAACTCTTAGCTGTGGCACGTGGGATCTAATTCCCCAACCAGGGATTGAGCCCAGGCCTCTTGCAGTGGTCCACTGGCTGAGACCCCGCACTCTGGATCTTAGGGAAGTCCCCCAGCACCATTACGTTTAGCGTAAGAAAAATACAGACACTTCTCCATAAACAGGGTTGGTCTTGTGACAGCCCATATTGTTTACCATCCGTCCACTTGCCTTTGGCTTATGCCTGAAATTAAAGATGAAGATTCACCTTTTTATGTTACAGTATCAGTCTTACAGAAACTCGGATATCCGGGGGTAGATCTCAGGTGAAATAAGCCCATAACCAGTGCGTTAGTTGATAGAAGTTTGCTGACTGAGAACAGGTTTTAAAAGGAAGGAGAATGTGGGCAAAGAGCCTGGATTCAGGTCCCTGGGCTCTGTGGACAGCTCGCTGGGCACTGCACGAAGGTTCTAGAATGTGAGTGTGGGGTGAGACCCGCTCCTTATGTGGAGGCCGAGGACTTAATAGGGAAAGTGAGAGCCGAAATGAATCGGTTTTGAAACCACTGAGTTACCCGTGGTGGATTTGTCAATAATGGGATCTTGGGACATTCCAGAGGGTCTGTGTTCCTTTAATGATTCACCAGAATGGAGCACAGACACACATTACCTGAAATGTTAATACCTGTCAGCTTGTCCCCGGGGATTATGTTTTTATTCTTCACTTTGAGAAGGTGCTGAGTGGTATGTGTCTGATCCTTTCCACTCTGGAGTCCTGCCCTAATGGCATTAACATTGAACAGCATCTCAGGTTTTGTTTCGCACTGTGCTCACGGCGTGGGAAGAAGTTCAACGGACAGACAGTTTTTCTTTATCAATCGGCGGCCTTGTGACCCATCAAAGGTATTTCAAAATTCGGGGAGATTAGTTTTTTCTTTTAGCCTTCACTTTTAATTTTATTTTTTATTAAATAACATTTTCTGACACAGGCAATTTACGTGGAACTTGAAACTCTGACTCAAAAACATGAGTAAATTATCTTTTTTTTCATTCTTTTAATCAATTTTATTCTAAAAGCATGTTTTTATGCAAATATATTATTTAAACCGACAATGCTATATTATTGTCATTTAAAAAATATTTTTAGAATGTCTCGCTTTCTTTTTAAAAAGATTTTTATTTTCCATTGGAGTGTAGTTGATTTGCAGTGTTGCATTTCAGGTGTACAGCAGAGTGGCTCAATTATACACATAGCATATATCTATTCTTTTTCAAAATCTATTCCCATTTAGATTATTACAGAATATTGAGTAGAATTCCCTGTGCTCTATAGTAGGTCCTTGTTGGTTATGTATAAATTATATTTTTTTAGACCTTTGAAAATGAGTACCAGACAGTGGTTTCAATTATACATCTGTGTGTGTGCATACATATGGACATATATTAATAACCAATATACTTATTATAATAAAAATTATCACTGTTAGAAGACAGTAAGCATTTTAAAAATTGACTGTTATCTAGACTCTTTGGTGTAGAATGACACATGTGCACCTGCCTCTATTTTCTCTGTTTTATCCATTTGCCAGGAAAATAAGGCCCAGATTACTTCTGCTTCAAACTAAAACTGATCATCTGGATATGATTATAGCATTTGTTAATGGTCAGTTTTGATTTTACATCTTAAGCAACATTATCCCTCAGTCATAATTTCTGTTTTCCAGTGATTGTTCACAATCACTTCTTGGTTTGTTTTTGCTGTGCTGCATGGCTGCTGGGGTCTCAGCTCCTCAACCAGGGACTGAACCTACACGCTCAGCAATGAAAGTGTGGTCTTAACCACCAGGCGGAGAATTCCTCTAGCTTACTTCCATCAACCAGATATGATTCAGCTTCTAAATTTTTAAACTGTGTTATAATGGGTGGGATTTTATGGCTTATCTGTAATGCCATTTGATAGTCTCATTATAAAGTCATATAAATATACTTTTATGTACATGCATAAGATGTATTTTATGAACATTTAAACTATCACATTTTACTGACATCTCTTCAAGAGCATCTTCATATTGGAAAAAGATTCAGTTTTATGAATCTGTGCTTAAAAATACCCCTTGGAGGGGCAAGAGGAAACCTTTTTGAGGTGATTGGTATCTTCATTAGCTTGATTGTGGGGATGGGTTCGCAGGTGTATGTATATGTCAGACTTAGCAAGTTGTACACTTTAAGCTCAATTTGTTTTAGGCCAGCTCTACCTCAAGAAAGCTGTTAAAAACGTATCCTTTTATAGAGTGTTGTTAAAACATAGGGGAAAGAAATATTTTATTCTTTTCTAATCTTTGATTCTTTGTGTAGGTTTCCAGACTTGTGAATGAGGTCTATCACATGTATAATCGGCATCAGTACCCATTTGTTGTTCTTAATGTTTCTGTTGATTCCGGTAAGTTCTGCTGAGGTTTCAGTAAGATTGGTGACTTACTCCTGAAGGAATAAAATGAAATTATAAAGCTCAGATATGACTGGAAATTTTTATAGAACAGTTGATGGCTATATACATCTTTATAAACTAAAAAATTTTTTAAATTAAAAAAGTATTTTATTTTAGACTTTTTTTTTTTTATATAGGCTTTCCTGCTTTCTACTTGGAACTTTGTTGATTGTGTTATTAGGAAGATGTGACTTTTTCATGTCAGCCAAGGGAGAAAGTCAACTAAATGTTTTCCCTGATTTTGAAAATAATTCATTTCATCTAGGTATTTTTCTTCTGATAGCTGTTATTATGATTTATTGTTACCCAGTGTTTTTTCTAGATGCTTAGAAATATATATGTGCACACCTTAAAAATATATATACCTCAATATGCCAGCAAATTTGGAAAATTCAGCAGTGGCCACAGGACTGGAAAAGGTCAGTTTTCATTCCAATCCCAAAGAAAGGCAATGCCAAAGAATGCTCAAACGACCGCACAGTTGGACTCATCTCACACGCTAGTAAAGTAATGCTCAAAATTCTCCAAGCCAGGCTTCAGCAATATGTGACTCTTGAACTTCCAGATGTTCAAGCTGGTTTTAGAAGAGGCAGAGGAACCAGAGATCAAATTGCCAACATCTGTTGGATCATGGAAAAAGCAAGAGAGTTCCAGAAAAACATCTATTTCTGCTTTATTGACTATGCCAAAGCCTTTGACTGTGTGGATCACAATAAACTGTGGAAAATTCTGAAAGAGATGGGAATACCAGACCACCTGACCTGCTTCTTGAGGAAAATTCTGAAAGAGATGGGAATACCAGACCACCTGACCTGCCTCTTGAGAAACCTATATGCAGGTCAGGAAGCAACAGTTAAAACTGGACATGGAACAACAGACTGGTTCCAAATAGGAAAAGGAGTACATCAAGGCTGTATATTGTACCCTGCTTATTTAACTTCTGTGCAAATTACATCATGAGAAACACTGGGCTGGAAGAAACACAAGCTGGAATCAAGATTGCCGGGAGAAATATCAATAACCTCAGATATGCAGATGACACCACCCTTATGGCAGAAAGTGAAGAGGAACTAAAAAGCCTCTTGATGAAAGTGAGAGGAGAGTGAAAAAGTTGGCTTAAAGCTCAACATTCAGAAAACGAAAATCATGGCATCTGGTTCCATCACTTCATGGGAAATAGATGGGGAAACAGTGGAAGCAGTGTCAGACTTTATTTTTTGGGGCTCCAGAATCACTGCAGATGGTGATTGCAGCCATGAAATTAAAAGACACTTACTCCTTGGAAGAAAAGTTATGACCAACCTAGATAGCATATTGAAAAGCAGAGACATTACTTTGCCAACAAAGGTTCGTCTAGTCAAGGCTATGGTTTTTCCTGTGGTCATGTATGGATGTGAGAGTTGGACTGTGGAGAAAGCTGAGTGCCGAAGAATTGATGCTTTTGAACTGTGGTTTTGGAAAAGACTCTTGAGAGTCCCTTGGACTGCAAGGAGATCCAACCAGTCCATTCTGAAGATCAGCCCTGGGATTTCTTAGGAGGGGATGATGCTGAAGCTGAAACTCCAGTACTTTGGCCACCTGATGCGAAGAGTTGACTCATTGGAAAAGACTCTGATGCTGGGAGGGATTAGGGGCAGGAGGAGAAGGGGACGACAGAGAATGAGATGGCTGGATGGCATCACTGACTTGATGGACGTGAGTCTGAGTGAACTCCAGGAGTTGGTGATGGATAGGGAGGCCTGGCGTGCTGCGATTCATGGTGTCGCAAAGTCGGCCATGACTGAACGACTGAACTGAACTGAATGGTATAATATATATCTATCCATATTTTTTGGAATGGGAAAATAATTTTGGATAATTTTGTATTGTGCTCTTTAACCTTAGATGTAAACATTTCTTTTCAGAAACATGATTCTAATATTAATAGCTGTATTGTATTTCAGTATGTGGATATATCTTGATTTGTGAACTTTTCATGTTTGTGCTTATTGTAGTTGTTTTCAGCTTTTGGAAATTTAAATTATTTTCTTATAGATAAATCATTATCAATATCTTTGATTGTTTCTTTAAGATAAACTCCTAAAAGTAGAATCACTGGGTCAGTGAATGTGATCCTGTTATACCAGTTTATACATCTATCAACAATGTGCTAGGGATTGTAAGTTTTAAGCAGATTCAGTAGGTGATAAAAATGACATTTTAGTTAGCAATTTTAACCTATCTTTTCATGGGTTTATTTGCTTTTTTTTCTTTTGCAGTTTCCCTACTCAAGTGCTTGCCGTAGTTCATCTGTTTGCTTAAGGTGGACTTAATCAGCATGTTTTCTATTTTGCTTTAGCATGTGTCGACATCAACGTTACTCCAGATAAAAGGCAAATTTTACTGCAAGAGGAGAAGCTTTTGTTGGCAGTTTTAAAGACGTCTTTGATAGGAATGTTCGAGAGTGATGTTAACAAACTCCAGGTCAGCCAGCAGCCACTGCTGGATGTGGAAGGTAAGAAAAACACCAGCATGTGTGGTTTCTACAGCTTGCAGTTCTCCTGGTAGTGTCTTCAGTTTTTTTGGAGGTAAAGTTTTTTTTTTTTGGCATGAAAGAAAATCTCCCTTTTTAGACAGAGAATATGTGTCACCCTAGAAAACATGTTGCTGCAGATTTTACGGTAATCTGGGTAAAAAGAGACACAAGCCGCCTCTGTTATCACGCAGGGGTCTGTTCTTACCAAGACTCACCCCTTCGCTTTCAGTAAACATGCCCTGATTTTGGCAAGTCTTTTGTCCATTTCCAGAGTTCTGAACAAGTTGATTCTGATAATTCTTGCCATTTTTTCCTATTTCTTATGGAGGAGGGAATTTGGGGGGAGGTTCTTACTTTGCTATTTGCCTTCACATCCCCCATGTGTTCATCGCTGAGTGGCACGTTGAGATGAGACTTGTCCTAGAGAGTTTTACAAAGCTGTTTTACCAATGTCCCCACCACCAGCAGTATTTAAGCATCCCATTGGATCCTCAACCTTGTAAGCACTTTTTTTTAATTTATCTGTTCTGAAGAGTATATAGCCATATCACATTGTGGTTTTAATTCGTGTCTCCTTCCTGGTTCATGTAGCACTGTGTTCATGCCTCGGATCAGCCATACAGAGCTCCTCTGGTGCAAAGTTCATGTTCATGTAAAAATATCCCCTTATTCCATTTCTGCATGGGCTTCCCTGGTGGTTCAGCATTAAAGAATCCGCCTGGCCATGCAGGAGACAGTTCAGTGCCTAGGTTGGGAAGATCCCCTGGAGGAGGGCATGGCAACCCACTCTAGTATTCTTGCCTGGAGAATCCCATGGACAGAAGAGCTATGGGATTCAGTCCATGGGGTTGCAAAAGAGTCGGACACAACTTAGTGACTAAGCAACAATAATGCCATTTCTGCACAGCCTCTGATGCCCTTCTCTGTTCGCATCTACTTAGGTCACTTAATAAAGAGGCCTTCGGCAGAGATGGAGAAGCCTGAGCCAGAAAAGAAGGATGATCCTGCCCCGTTAAGGACTCGTGGAGAAGAGAAAAGAGTAGTGACCATTTCCAGGCTGAGAGAAACCTTTTCCCTTCGTCACTCGACTGAGAACAAGTCCCGGGGTCCGAAGGCCACTGATCCGAGGCGGGTTTCTCCGAAGCAGAAAAGCAGTGCCCAGTTTCCTAGAGCTTTGGGGCCCCCCTGCTCCCAGAAGCACATTTCTGAACCTGGGGAGGAAGGGAGGACTTCTGCTCAGGGGCCCCACGACTTGATGAGCAGAGTGGAGATGGAGGAGGACTCGGGGCACGGCAGCGCATCTGCCGGCTCCGAGGAGGCATCCAGCACCCCCGAGACAAGCAGTCACCCCAGCACTGACCGTGTGGCAAGCTCCCCCGAAGACAAATTTTCCCAAGAAAATATGGAGTCTCGGGAAAAGTTACCTGAAACTGACCATCATCTTTCAGGCACAAAGTGCCATTTAAACCAAGAAGAAAGCAGCTCCACATCTGGAGTCTTGCCGCAGCCCACAAAGCTCTCATCCCCAAATGCAAAGCATTTTAAAAAAGAAGGGATTCCTTTAAATCCCAATGTCCTTGCAGAGTCGGTGAAAGCCCAGAGTGCGTCAGCTACAGTGGATGTAGCTGTGAAAATTAACAAGAAAATAGTGCCCCTTGATTTTTCCATGAGTTCTTTAGCCAAACGAATAAAGCAGTTGTGTCAGCAAGAACAGCAACAAGAAAGTCAACAGAATTATAGGAAGTTTCGGGCAAAGATTTGCCCTGGAGAAAATCAAGCAGCAGAAGACGAACTAAGAAAAGAGATCAGGTAACAATTTTCTTTAAAGAACTCTTACCATGCAGCTCTGCAACCTGAAACCTTGCAAGAATTTTTTTCCTTATATTTCATACAGATTTGGTCTAAATCAAAGCATTCTTGACCCCAATTTCATTCCTCTTCCTAGAGGTTTTCAGCCCATGGTGACTTCTCCCTGCATTGAATTCAGGGCATCTTTGGGGAACATTATTGCTATTTTCTAGCATTCCATTTAATGTGTATGAGGGAGAATTACCAAACCTATGATTTCAAGAAGATGGTATCAGATAAGGTTAAGTAAAAAAGGCAGTTTAAAGTAAAATATCCGTAATATAGATAATAAAAAACACTAGTCATTGCTACTTTCTTGACAATAATCATGTCTAACATTGTGATTCTTAAAAAATGAGGAGTTCTCTTGAAATATTTAGTTTTAAAAAGACAGTTATTTATTTTTGGCTGTGCTGGGTCTCCGTTGCGCTGTGGACTTTGTCTCGTGGCGAGCAGGGGCTGCTCTCGTTGGAGTCCGCGGGCTTCCCTCTGCAGTGGCCTCTCATCGCAGAGCATGGGCTCTGGGGCGAGCAGGGTTCAGTGGTTGCAGCTCCCGGGCCCTGGAGCACAGACTCAGTTGCGCTGAGGTACATGTGATCTTCCCGGATCAGGGATCAAACCTGTGTCTCCTGTATTGCCAGGAGGATTCTTCACCACTGAGCCACCAGGGAAGGCCAAAATATTTAACTTGTACTTTTCTTATCATTTGTTTTAAAAATATTTGGACAGAGAAAATTCTAGGGACAGAGGAGCCTGGCCGGCTACAGTTGATGGAGTCGCAAGGATTCAGACACGACTGAGCACACACCAAGCCGTAAAGCTTTGTTTCTTGAACCCGGATGCTAGGTTCTAGTTCTGGTTTATGCTGGGAGGTACACCTGCCAAAGACGTGAGAAGACCAGGGTCTTCAGGCTGGCACAGGTTTTTCCTGTGGGGAATCTGCCTGGGGAACCAGAGCAGACTCAGACGGTTCCTGAAAGACCAGTTAGATCCAAGGAGTTGGTATTTGTGCAAATTATATCAGTTTGTTGCCTCTTGGCTCCAAATCCCCCATTAGGCCTGCTTTTGTGGTCCTGATTCGTGTTCTGTCGCAGTCCTGGAGGCTGGACCATATAAGCCTTTCTCTTGGTGCACTGTTAGATGTGATCAGCAGGGGGCGGTGGAGGGACTCTGCAAGACCAAGTGGGAGCAGCGGCTTCCCCCCTTGCTTTCTGTCATGCCCTGACTTCTTACAATATCTGAGATGCACTGTTAAGTGCTTGGAGTATGAAGAATTGATTCCATTTATTTTAAACAATGTACAGACAAAGGCCTGGAAGCATATGCACCAAATCATCAATAATTTAGTGACTAAGTCACAGGGCAGTTAGGTGAATGCCTGAATAAGTAGTGTTATCTTTAGAAGGTGTGATTATTAGGGACTTTGTGTTTTTGTATTTTTTTTTTTAATCAGAGAAAGAATCTTTTAAAATGTCTTCTAAAATGGGAATTCCCTAGCAGTCCAGGGGTTAGGACTCAGCCCTAGTTTAATCACTGGTGGGAGAACTAAGATCCCACAAGCCGTGGAGTGTGGTGCCCCCCCCCCCCCAAAAAAAAAACTAAAAACTTTTCTAATTGATATTTTCTACACACAGCAAAACGATGTTTGCAGAAATGGAAATCATTGGTCAGTTTAACTTGGGGTTTATCATCACCAAGCTGAATGCAGATATCTTCATAGTGGACCAGCATGCCACGGACGAGAAATACAACTTCGAGATGCTTCAGCAGCACACTGTTCTCCAGGGTCAAAGGCTTATAGCGTAAGTGCATCTCAGTGCTCAGAATTCAGTGTCATTCACATCCCAGACTTAGCTTATAGGTGTGTCTTCTGTCTTTATCTCTGGCTTCCCTGGTGGTTACCCAGATTCTCGGTGGTAAAAAATCTGCCTGCCAAGGCAGGAGACTCTGGTTTGATCCCCGGTCTGAGACTATCCCCTGGAGGAGGAAATGGCAGCCCACTCCAGTATTTTTGCCTGGAGAACCCCATGGACAGAGGAGCCTGGTGGGCTGCAGTCTGTGGGGGGAGAGGTCATAGAGAGTCAGATACAGCTTGGCAAACAACAGATCTGTATCTATCTGTATTTTTTGGTCCTAAATGTCCTTAAAGCCGATTTCACACTTTCTGCATGTGAGTAGTCATACCTGCCCTTTATGTAGTGCTTATTTTGTGCCAGGCACTGCTGAAAATTTCGCATTTAATCCTCACATCCCTTTGAAATAGTTACTGTGTAGTACCACCGTCTCACGGGGGATAACACTGAAGACGCACACAGAGGTTCAATCACTTGCCCAAGGGCACACAGCTGATGGGTTCTTTAACGATCACAGCTTTTTAGCTATTCAAAAATGCCCATCACTGGTTGGCCAGGAAATCCTTTTGATGAAGGACAGTTTATAGTATGTCTATTTAGAGTATGTGGGTCCCCGGGAGAAGGAAATGGCACCCCACTCCAATATTCTTGCCTGGAAAATCCCATGGACAGAGGGGCCTGGTGGGCTGCAGTCCATGGGGTCGCAAAGCGTCGGGCACGACTGAGCGACTGACACGTCGCTTCACTTCACGTGTTCAGAAGGTCAGTGGTGCCTGTGTGTCTGTCCTCAGCTATGATAGAGCAATTCCAGTAATTAGTCACTGCAGAATTTGGTATTTCTCTCTCTTTAGCCAAATTGAATGTGTTACACTGACCACTTTACAAGGTGGTGTGGTTGTGTAGCATGTAAACCAGAAATCTTTAGTAAGAGTCGTAAGGAGAGGTCATGGGTTTTCATTTGGGAAATTAAACTATGTAATTAACTCAGATCCCAGCAGTAGCAGATACTGTCATGAAGATGTTACCGCTGAAACCGTCTCTGGGCTGGAACCCTTATCTAGTTTATCTGCTGAGTACTCTGTTTCCTCTGTCTCCTGCAGAATGGTTTAATTACCGTTATTTTTAGTAGGACTAGTAAAGACAGTGAATGAGCCACTTTAGAATACTGAGTTGCTCCTATCCCTCTCGCAGAGGCCATTTATTTTTTAGCCATTTTGCATAATTACAGTCTCGTTTGTGGCATTTCAAGTTGACCTGGATAATCCCAGGCCACAGTGGGTACCCGGTGGACCACACTTCGGGATGAAAGGGTAAAGACCACAGCTGCCTCCTTTCCTCCCAGGCCCTGCCTCGCTCGGCCCTGACGACCTCTCAGCTGTCCTAAGCCCTCCTCTCCTCTTCTCCACGCTTGAGCCACCCTGGCCATCCTTTGTGTTCCCTCCATAGTCCTGATGAATTCCTCCCTGGCCATCAAGCGGAAGGAAGCAGATCTGTGTGTGTGGCTCTGGGAACATCCGTGGTCCATCCTAGGGCGTTTGCACAGACTGTTGCCTAGACCACTTGTTACCCGCATCACCTGATAACTGCTTCTCACCCCCAGATCTCAGCCCAAAGGTCACTTCCTCAGAGAAGCCCTCCGTGACCACCTCCGCCCCCACTCTCCAGGCCAAGTCTCACGTGCTCTGTGCTCCTAAGTCTCTGAGTGTCTCGTCTTCCTGATTCTCTGTGTAGTTTGTAATTATAGTTTGTTTGCGTGACTTGTCTTTTTTCCCCACTAGACTGTTTGTTCCATGAGAGCAGAGGACGGGTCTGTGTTTGCTCACCTTCACAGCTCCTGTCTTTTAGTGGTTTCTGTAAATCCAGGTGGAGAGATAGGTGGATCGCTGGAAGGGGAGATGGCTGGATGAAGGATGCAGGCAGGAGAAGGAGCAGGATAGTGGAACAGATGCCATTTCCTCTGTTTTCAAACGTCTATAATGACCAAAGCCAAGTTTTCAAACTCTCTTTATTATGAGGAGGAAAAATAGCTTTTTTAGGTTATATTGTTATCATTTAAAAAAAAAAGAGTCATTGGGTAGGATGGCAGATTGAGGAAACATAAACTACTTTTGGAGTTAATTCTGACTTCTAAGAAGATCTTTTAAAAAAAAAGAAAAATGGAAATTAAAAGGAAATGCTTAGGACTTCCCCAGCGGTCCAGTGGTTAGAACTCTGCACTTCCACTGCAGGGGCATGGGGTTCAATCCTCTATTGGGGATCTAAGATCCCACATGCCTTGAGGCGTGGCCAAAAAAAAATAATTTTTTTTAAAAAAGGAAATGGAGTTTTGTGACAGGTGAGGTTCACAGCTGAAAGCATGTTATTCATGTTTGAATAAATCACAGAATTGTTGTTTCAATTTCATTTCTGTCTTAGAGCCTTCAAGATCTCGTTTGGGTCTCTGTTTTTCAGACCTCAGACTCTCAGCCTAACGGCTGTCAATGAAGCGATTCTAATAGAAAATCTGGAAATATTCAGGAAGAATGGCTTTGACTTTGTTATTGATGAACACGGTAAGTTATTACTTAGAAGGTAGGATTGCGTCCTTGTAGAGCTGAGAACGATCTCTGAGGCCCTGCACAGTGTGTTTTTTGGAGATGGACAGGCTTCCCCCCACAGCGCTTTGCATCCACCCTGTCTTTTAGATGTTCCTGACAAGTAGCACCCAAATGAAACGCATTTTTCAAATGATGGCTTTTTCCCCGAATTGTCTTCTTTCAGCACCAGTCACTGAAAGAGCCAAGTTGATTTCCTTGCCAACCAGTAAGAACTGGACCTTTGGACCCCAGGACATAGACGAGCTGCTCTTCATGCTGAGTGACAGCCCTGGGGTCATGTGCCGGCCCTCCCGCGTCCGGCAGATGTTCGCCTCCAGAGCCTGTCGCAAGTCTGTAAGTAAGGAACGCTCGCCTGCAGGGCCCCCAGGGGTCTGCTTCAGGTTGGGAGTCCTCGGTTCAGCCCCGGACAGCCCCGTGAAGTGTGGGCGATGGTCACCCTGGGCCATGTGCCTAGAGGGTCCCGTCGTCCTCAGCCAGCGTAACCTGAGCCCTGCACGGCCGCCCTGACCCACAGTTACTGCATCCCCGAGGCAGCGTCCTCCCAGCACCTCCAGCGATCCTGTGCAGCCCGCCGTGTGTCCCCGTTGTTCGTCTGTGGACCTGAGGGGTGTTAATGATCCTGGTGGAGAAGGAGTAGGTGCTGCCAGTTCTTGACCCTGTGGGAGGTTGTCCAGAGGCCCTGCGGTCAGCGTGCATTTTGCAGGGACCTCCAGGGCGGGCAGTGTGTACTTGCCAGCTGCCACCCCCCAACGCTGGCAGGGCCCTGGTGCTGTCCCCACACAGCGCACAGACTGGGAGCGGTCTCCTCTGCACCCAGGGGCCCATGTCCTGCCCTTGGCTCTAGGCATGCCAGCTTCTATCTGCTTCCCGCCGCAAGCCCTCTGCCTGGATGCCCTGTTCCACATGCCTTCCTCGCCCGCCTGGTGCCTTCCCGCCCTCCCTGAGCACCCAACTGAAGTCGCCTCCCCACGGCACTGCAGAGGACAGACGGGCGAGCTGTTCCGCTGAGGGCAGGCAGGGACGTTTGAGCGGCAGCCTGAGGGAGAGGGGCCTTGAGACATGCAAACACCTGTGGGAAGCGTGTGCCAGGTAGAGGGCGCAGCCAGTGCCAAAGGCCTGAGGCAGGTACTTGCTTCACGGGCTTGTGCAAGAGACCAAGGGTGTCTCTGAGGCTGGAGTCAGGGAGGAAGGGCTGCTTGCTTGCAGATGTGGGTGCAAAGGCCAGCGAGGGCCACGTCACGTGGTACACTCGGTCTTTTATACAGGCTGGGGGGTGGCTGTGGGGTTTTTGGTTTTTTGGTTGAGCTGGGTCTTCATTGCTGTGTGCGAGCTTTCTCTGGTTGCAGAGAGCGGGGGCTCCTCACTGCAGTGGCTTGCCCTGTCGGGGAGCACAGGCTGTCGATGCTCAGGCTTCAGCACTTGCAGCATGCTGGCTCCATGGTTTCGGCTCACTGGCTCTGGGCACACAGGCTTCAGTAGTTGTGGCTCCCAGGCTCTGGAGCACAGGCCCAGTCATGGCGCAGGGACTTAGTGGCTTGTGGCATGTGGGATCTTCCTGGTCCAGGGATCGCACCCATGGCCCCTGCTTTGGCAGACGGACTTCTATCTACTGCGACACGGGGGAAGCTCCTGACAGACTTTTAAGAGGAATCTCTGGCCCTGAGTGGAGGATGGGTTGAAGGGACGACGGGGTTGGGAGAGCAGGGAGATCTGTTAGACCGCTGTGGTCTCCAGGGTGGGAGGCCATTGCGGCGGGGTTGTGGGTGCTGGTGGAACTGGTGTGACTGGTTGGTCCTGGACGGGAGTGGGCCACAGCTCTCGCAAGGATGTGCTACCATGAGGGAGCCACAGAGGGGCTGGATTTCACAAAGGGGCCCGACGGCTGGGGCCCTAGAGGCCAAGGTTCTTCCAGACAGGACTTTGCAGGGAACACAAGACAAAGTCTTGTCCAGCCTCTCTGTAGAGTACACTGCTTCTGAAGAATGGCTGTGCTGTGCTTAGTCGCTCAGTTGTGTCCAACTCTTTGTGATTCCGCTCAGTTGTGTCCAACTCTTTGTGATTCCATCGACTGTATGTAGCCCACCAGGCTCCTCTGCCCATGGGGGATTCTCCAGCAAGAATACTGGAGTGGGTTGCCATGCCCTCCTCCAGGGGATCTTCCCCACCCAGGGATTGAACCCAGGTCTCCCACCTGGCAGGCAGATTCTCTGCTAGGGAAGTTTGAAGTGTGGCTGTTCTAACCCAGACCAGTAAAGCTTTAATTGAAGCCATCATGTCTCACACGCAGGTGATGATTGGAACCCCTCTTAACACAAGCGAGATGAAGAAACTCATCACACACATGGGGGAGATGGACCATCCCTGGAACTGTCCCCACGGAAGGCCCACCATGAGACACATTGCCAACCTGGATGTCATTTCTCAGAGCTGACAGCGCTTTCCGTTTTATAGAGCTGTTGATCGTACTGCAGGTTTTTCTGTTTTGCAAGGCCGGGCTTTAACAAACCGTTTGGGGGGTTTGTTTCTAAATGCAACTGCTACTTCCAAAGGCATCAGATCCATTTAGAAATGATCCTGAGGACTTTTTTGATCCACATGGAGCACTGCTTGCAATACTTTTCTTGTTTTGCTTTTAAATGCGAGCCTGTGCGTGTAAAGAGGCAAGAGTATATTTTACAGAAATAGAGCACTTTAGAAGTCACTGGGACCTCTGCTGTGGCCTGATGTATTTTGGTCTGTAACTTTCAGCCCTTAACGACGATTAAATTCCTAATGGTTTCACTTCATAAAGCTCATGTTACGGTTCTTTGGAGCTAGTCATCCTGAACCCTGCTAAATATTAAATTTAGAAAAGAATCTAGAAACCCAAGGGGGATTCTCTGTCCAGCTGGAAGAAGTTGAGCAGGTGGATCGGGGTCTCTCTATCTGTTTGTTGTTGTAATTTTTGTTTTGTTTTTGGCAGTGTTACGAGGTTTTCGGGGATTAAACCTGGACCACCGCGGCGAAAGCCCAGGATCCTAACCACTGAACTGACAGGGAACTCCTGGATCTCTCTTTTAAATGTTCCCCGCTGCAGCCAGAATGGCAAAGACTGTTGTGCGTGCTCAGTTGCTCAGTCGTGTCCAACTCTTTGCGACCCCATGGACTGTGGCCTGCCAGGCTCCTCTGTCCAAGAGTACTTGAGTGGGTTGCCATATCCTTCTCTAGGGGATCTTCCCGACCCAGGGATCAAACCCAAGTCTTCTGCATCTCCTGCTTGGCAGGTGGATTCTTTACCACTGAGCCACCTGGGAAGCCCAAAGACTGTTGTAGGCAAGGGGAAATAAAAGATTCTGATTTTTCTGTAACGTTGATGCTGTGATTTGATTTCCTTGGAGTGTGGACTGCAAGACGCTCTAGTTACTGAGTGTACTGGAGGGAGAATCCCTAGTGTGTTGTCAGTTTTTCATAGAATCTCGTCCTGTTTGAACTCTGCCCGAAATGGAAGTAAGCATGCCCTCTGCAGGGTCCAAATGACGGTTGGTGGACGATATCCAGTGTGGACCTTCCACCCTAACCCTGCTCTCCACCTTTCTGCCCAGTGGGCTTCCTTCATTTACAGACTTAGGAGTCCTTAGGTGTGAGGAGACAGTCAAGTAATAATTATTGTCACTCATGTAACTGCTATGCTGGTGGACCTGAAAGATCTCATTTAATATTTGCAAGAACTCTGCAAATTGGGGTTCGAGAGGAAGGGAGGCCTTCCCCAGAGGCCCCCTGTACTAATCCCAGAACCCCTGAATACTTGCTGTAGGTGGGCAAAGGGGCTCTGCAGGTGTAAGGGTGGTGGGATGGGGGCGGCGTGCCCTGGGTTGGTTCTGTGGCCCAGTCTAGCTCATGTCTTCTGAAAAATGGAGAACTTTCCCCAGCTGTGCCAGAGAGATAAATGATGCTGATTTCGAAGATAGAGGAAGGTGACCTCTAGAAACCTAAGGATTCTGCCCGGAGCTGCCAAAGAAACCTGTTCCTTTTGGACGCCTCCCGAAACTGTGAGATGATAAATCTGTGTTGCTTTAAGCCAGTAAGTTTGGGGTAACTTGTTTATGGCAGTAATGAAAAAGTAACACCTGAGTTCCTGAGTTAGTCTTGTGTTAAAGCAAAGATACTTTCACTTTTCACTTTCATGCATTGCAGAAGGAAATGGCAACCCACTCCAGTATTCTTGCCTGGAGAATCCCAGGGACGGGGGAGCCTGGTGGGCTGCTGTCTATGGGGTTGCACAGAGTCGGACACGACTGAAGTGACTTAGCAGTAGCAAGGCGAAGATACAGGCTGAGAGAGGCCGCAGGGCAATTAGCAGAGGAGGGAAAACCCAGGTCAGTTGGGTTCCATATTGCTACCTGCTCTGAAGGGCAAAGCACGTGCTGCGGCCCCTTTAAGGTCGGGGCGGGGAGGGGCCCATGGTTGCCTGGAGACCGTCCGGGTCTGGACGCCGTGCTGCCTCCGTCCCGGCCGGATCCTCTCTGGGTCTCCACCGAGGTGGTTGCCTCCGGGGGTCCTGGGGTCCCAGTCGTGCGGCCCTCTTTGCGTCAGGGCTGGCGTGACGGCCAGGTTCGGCTTTTCCTCGGCCTCCGGGGATGCGAGCGGGTGAGCGGTGGGCGGGGAGGGCGGAGGAAGGGACAGGACCGAGCTGGGAGCCTGGGCCCAGAGAATGCGAGCCCCTCTCGTGCTAAGGAAAGTAAACGGTCCGTAATACAGCCTCAACTCAGGGAGAGCAGAAGATACACAAAAGTTGGTAAGAAACAGGCCACGAGAAAGGAAGTTTGCTTTATTAGTAGTTCAGACTTCGGTGGTGGGGGAGCGGAAAGCCTGTAGTAAAGACGAGTTTAGAAGCCTCAGCGTCTTGCTTCGCTGACATTCCTGAGGTGGGGGTGCAGGGCTGGAAAGGGTGATGGGGTTTTGAAGGAAGAGGGGAGCAGGACCATGTTGGTGAGAGCAGAGCCTGGGGGGTTGGGGACAGTGAGCGGAAATCAGGTGGCCAGAGAGTGCCAGGCAGGCAGAGGGCCTGCGGCAGCCACTGCTCCCCTCAGGCACAGGAAGAGGGGTCTTGGCTTGCCTTTTGGGACTCACCTCTGCCTCCTGCTTGATGTCCTGGGATGTCTTCAGTGGGGCCAATTTTGGGGGGCCACGAATACTATGGCTTTGGAGCCCTGGCCCTCAGCTCTGGGACCTTGGGCAAATGATTAACACAAGGTTTCTTGTCTGACATAGGAGGCCTCAATCTATTGTCATGCTGTCCCAGGGAGTAGGTAGCCGATGGCTGCAAGTTTGAAAATAGGAAAGTGACAGAATAATTGATTTTGTGAATCGTCTTATTTAATCCTTATAAGCAGACAAGTTACTGTTTTTTCTGTTTGACATCTGAAGCAGAAGGACGGTTGGGAAGGGGACGGTGCAGGAGCCTGGGTTCAGCTCCTGAGCACTTTGCCAGGGGGACGTACAGAGGTGGGCTTTTACAGTATGAACTGGTGGTAGGTAAGATTTTAGAGGTTAGGTTGATATTTTTTCCCACAAAGGGTTGTCTTTCTTACTGGAACACTATTTGAAAAGAAATGATAGGTGGTGGTTCCAATTTTAAAAATCTTAGGACAATGTAGTATTGAAATTGCTTTTTATAACCTGGTGCTACTTGATCCTTGTAATTAGTTTTTCAGGCTGTAGGAAGAGAATGATAATGACATTGGGGTTGTACAACTAAAATTGTAGGGACTTTCCTCGTGGTCCAGTGACGAGGACTCTGCTCCCAATGCCAGGGGCTCAGGCTCCATCCCTAGTCGGGGAACTGGATCCCATATGCCACAACTAAGACCCGGCTCAGCCAAATCCATAAATATAAATAACTTTTTAAAAAGACTAAAATTGTAACTATGAGTGAAACCCTCAAGTATTCAGAGACATAATTTTTATTTTTCAGATAAAACTCCCCAAGTCCTTGAAACGCACAGCTTTCAACTGAAGGAGTCATTGGATACTTATCTAAATAAAGTGAACCTTAGGTCTTCTAAAGGCCATGGTGAAAGAAAAGAAAAAAGCAGATAAAAAGGGGGACAAGTCTGCCCGATCTCCCTCGTCTCCCTCCGATTATCCAGAGTTTGCCAAACAAGATGGCAATGCCCCCAGGCAAGACGCGTCGCCGAGTGCCGCACCAACACTGGACGTGCAGCCCAAGGACCCGGGAGTCAAGAGAGAGGTCAAAAGCGAGAGTCTGCCGAATGAAGATACCACCCAGTACGAAGAGCCCGTTCTGACCAAACTCATAGTAGAAAGGTGATTTTTTCTTTCTTTTAAATGTTTCTTCATGTACTTATTTGGCTGTGTGGGGTCTTTGTTGCAGCATGTGGGATCTTAGTTGCGGCAAGTGGGGCCTAGTTCCCTGACCAGGGACTGAACCCAGGCCCCCTGCACTGGGAGCCCATACGTAGTCTTAGCCACTGGACCACCAGGGAAGTCTTGACTTTTCTTTTTTCTTGAAAGGTGATTTAATGAGCTGCCTCTTCCACATTCCCTTGACTCCGACTTCCATGCTGTCTGTTTTCTGTCTGTGGATGATCTCTTATTATAGCTTTACTTTGCACCCCACTCCAGTCCTCTTGCCTGGAAAATCCCATGGACGGAGGAGCCTGGTGGGCCGCAGTCCATGGAGTCGCTAAGAGTCGGACACGACTGAGCGACTTCCCTCCCTTCCTTCCTTCCATCTCCCTGCCGCTGCTGCTGCTGCTAAGTCGCTTCAGTTGGGTCCGACTCTGTGCGACCCCATAGACGGCAGCCCACCAGGCTCTCCCGTCCCTGGGATTCTCCAGGCAAGAACACTGGAGTGGGTTGCCGTTTCCTTCTCCAATGCATGAAAGTGAAAAGTGAAAGTGAAGTCACTCAGTTGTGTCCGACTCTTAGCGACCCCATGGACTACAGCGTACCAGGCTCCTCTGTCCATGGGATTTTCCAGGCAAGAGTACTGGAGTGGGGTGCCATTGCCTTCTCCATCCATCTCCCTAGATGACTGTAAACATCTATGCCTTTAGCATTGTTCTGTCTCCGTGAGTTTTTGGTTCAAGTTTTTAATGCCCTACTGGACATCGTCCACTGATCTTGCATCCCAAAGCAAAGACTGCAGGACTTGAAATAACCACAGTCAGGATTTGAGTCTTAGCTCTAGGATGCCAGCCCCACTGCCGAACCTTTCTGAGCCTCAGGTTCTTAATGGGGGGAAATAAATGAGAATTCACACCTTGGAAGGTTTCTCTGGATGCTGCTGTTTCTGTCCCAGCTGTGGGTTCATCCCTTGGTCCCTGTTTCTCTTAGGGCATCACCATTTCATTTCCCTACATCCAGGCCTGAAGTCGTAGAACTAATGTCCTCATCATAGGTTTTCTAATATTTATTCTACTCTGGATTCTTGGAATACGCCCACTGTGGTCACGGCTGTCACAGGGCCATTTGTTTTCCACCTCACTCGCCTCAGAGCCTGGAGGTGAGCAAGGTGATAAAGTCACATGTTATCAGTTCGGAACTAAAAATCTGGGCACTGTTCTTGGCACCTTCCTTGCCCAAAGCCAGCACGTCAGCAAGCCCTATTGGCTCTACATCCAGAATATATCTTAAAAAAAAAAGCTTTAAAATTATCATAGTGAAATATACTTATTTTAAATCCTTTTACGTGTAAATCAGAGGCATTAAGTACACTCTCCACGTTATGCAGCCATCCCCACTGTCCGTTTCCAGAATGTTTTCACACCCCAGATGGAAAACTGTCCGGAATATTCCCAACGCTTTCATCTCTCTCGCCGCCCACTGGTCCCTCCTGGCAGCTCACTCTCCCCGCCAGTCTGTTCTCTGAAGCAGCCAGAGTGATCTTTTTAAGATGTAAATCTGGTCCTGTCCAACCCAGTTCTGAAAACCTTCTCATGATTGCTTCTAGAGCTTTGTACTTGATGGCAAGTCTTTATCTCAGCCCACCTGCCTGCCCACCCAGCTTCTGCCTCCCCTGGTCTCCCTCCCATCACTCCCCTCCTCGGTGTGGTCCAGCCATGCAGCTGAACTTGAGACGGCGGGCTCGTTCCTGCCTCAGAGCCTTTGCACCTGCAGTTTCCTCCTCCCAGGGATCCTCTTCTCAAGGTTCTTTGTTACCAGGTAACCTCCTCCTCATTCAGGGTCACATTCCCCGATCATTTCTTTCACAAAAATTAAATGTGGTCTGGAATTATCTTATTCATTTGTTTCCTTTTGATTGTCTGTCTCTCCTCTTTGGACCATAAACTTCTGAGGGTAGGAACTTGTTCACAGCCCAAGCCCCAGTACTTAGAAAGGGCAGGCACACAGTGGTCCTGGGGGCGTGGGTGTGATGCTTGTCGGGGGAACGTGAGATATCGTTTGCACGTCTTCACTGATACTCCTTTTTTGTTTTAATCCCCAGTCACTGGGGTTTCCTCACATGATTCACTGCCTTGAGCTTTATTTCACTGCAGCTATGAAGGGGAAAAAGTCCGTGGGCTGTATGAGGGAGAAGGGTTTGCCATCTTCCAAGGAGGCTGTACCTACCAGGTGAGTTACACGTTTTGGGACTGGGCAAGGCAGACAGTGTGGGGTGATCATCTTAGATTTGCGTCTTCAGAAACGCCCTCTGGAAAAAAAAAAAAAAGAAACGCCCTCTGATTCCAATTCCAGAAGGAATTGGAAATACTTAATGCCGATTTTATTGTGAACTCCAAGTATATATTTTAAGGCAAAAACATGACTCAGTACAATTGAAATAATCATTTTAGATTTTTTTTTTCCTTTTCCCAGTTTTAGATATTTTTTCCTTTTCCTGATTTTTATTTATTGTACAAACAACATTAAGGTCACTAAAGTAAATAACAAAGAGTAAAATTAAAATCCCAGCATCCTTTTGCCATAAATTTTTTCAGTTTTCTCTGTCCTTTTTATTTCCTGAATGGATGAATCAGTATTTTTACATGGGCATATTGATTTTGTAGATAACACCTTGAACCTTTTTTTTTACTTAGGACTACATTGCTGTATTGATGTATGCTTTTCATAAGTTAAAAGTTTGTGGTAAAATGTACATTAAATTTACCATTTAAGAAAAAATATTTGCTATTTTTTAGTGTAAATTTCAATAATGTTGGGCTTCCCTGATAGCTCAGTTGGTAAAGAATCTGCTTGCAATGCAGGAAACCCTGGTTCCATTCCTGGGTCAGGAAGATCCACTGGAAAAGGGATAGGCTATCCACTCCAGTATTCTTCCCTGGTGGCTCAGCTGGTAAAGAATCCGCTTGCAATGCAGGAGACCTGGGTTCAATCCCTGGATTGGGAAGATCCCCTGGAGAAGGGAACAGTGACCCACTCCAGTATTCTTGCCTGGAAAATTCCAAGGGCAGAGGAGCCTGGCAGGCTATAGTCCATGGAGTTGCAAAGCGTTGGACACGACTGAGCAACTGAGGACATCTGGTCTAAATAATTAAAAAAAAAAAACTTTAAAGTTTGAAATGCAAAACCCAAAGCATATGAGTTTGAGTGGTAGTTTTCCAACAGCTTAGTTAGGAGAGGAAGGCTGAATTCAGAGCTCAGTTTAACAACTGCTTAGCACTGCCTGGTGTCAGTTTTAGGGACCTGAGTTTTTCTGGACTCCAAACCTTTTTAGAACCAGATGGACGCCAGTGTGGTACCAGCTCCCAGCTGGACCAGCATTTTGTGGAACACGGTTCCCTTTTAAGAGCTGAATCCCTGGGTGGCAGTTGTATGAAATCAAGATTGGGCCTAAGGCTTTGTTGTTCTGTTTTGAAGGGCATGTTCTCCGAAGGACTCATGCACGGACAGGGGACTTACATCTGGGCTGATGGATTGAAATACGAGGTAAAGCGTATAATATGTTGCAGTTCTAAGCTAACTATGTAATTTAATGGTAGGTTACCACAGGCTCCTAGCTAGTATCAGGGTCTCCTAACCACTGGGCGGTCCAGTGGTTAGGACTCTGCACTTCCACTGCAGGGGACCTGGGTTCGATCCCTTGTTGGGGAACTAAGATCTGGCCTACTGCATGATGCAGCCAAAAGGGAAAAAAAAAGATAGTTTCATAAAAATTGCTCAGCACATGGGTTAAAAAAATCCACAGACCCAAAGAACGGAGGTGACAAGTAAGTCGTTACGTTAGGGGCCCCTCTGTAAACTGTCACCAGTTTCCAGTTTTGTCTGTATATTTGTTCGGAGATATTCTTCAGCCTCTCCCACCTTTTATAAACAGAGGTACTTTATTTACTTACTTTTTATTTATTTATTTGGCTGTGCTGGATCTTAGTTGCGGCCTTTGGGATCTAGTTCCCTGACCAGGGATCGCACCTCGGCCCCCTGCATTCGGAACTCACAGTCTTAGCCATTAGGCCACCAGGGAAGTCCCAGAGATAGTTCATTATACCCTCTCTTCTGCCCCTATATTTTTCTAGAGATCAGATCACATCCATTGACTGAGATCCATCGATTTTTACTGGCTACTTATGTTCCATGATATGGGTTTCACATATCCCATCTTGCTGGGCTGAGGGGAATATGTATTTTTAGATCCGTGTCTACACTGTGTGAGTGGGCCTGAAACGCTGCTCTGAAAATCACAGTTGCAGAGCTGCTAATGCAATGGTGTTTATAAGTCGTAATGAAAGTATTTAAAATGGAGGGCATGATGCACATATTCAAACAGCCAGGGGAGGGAAACAGGCACGTCTGGGCCAGGTTGGCAGCTGAGTGGCCTGGGCAGTGGGAGACGGGGCTGGGCAGAGCGAGGGGAGGGCGTCCCCCATCACCATCATGGAGGGAAGAGAGCACCTGAGGTCCAGGGCGGCCAGAGGATTGGGTGCCAACTGCCGTTTCAGGCCAGGCTTTCCCAGGAACGCATCTCTTCCCCCAAACCCTGCCACCTGGCCTGGCCTCTGGTTCATTTATCATCTCTGGAAGGTCAGGTGGGGCTGATTTCTGTAGACATTGCCCCCTCCAACACACACACCAGCCCAGTCAGGAGGGTTTACGGGCAGGGTTCCTGCTTCCCCAGACGCGTCCTCAGGAAGGTCCCTGGCCTCCTGGGACGTCTGGTGGGATCTCACCTCCAGAGGCTCACGTTCCTGGAGAGGAACCCGAAGCCTCCGGGCTGAGGTGTGCAGGACCCTGTGCTGTGCACCCCTCCAGGGCTCCGACCACAGGGGATTATCTGGAAGGCGCCCCCGGGGCAGGCGGTCAGCTGATGTGTCTGCAGAGTGTTGGAGTTTCCACCGGCCATCACTGAGCCTGGCTAATGGTCAGCAACTCCTGGGAAGCAGTGAATTAGCCTCCCTTGAGGCGGGTTGCAGAGTCCAGGGTTGCCAAGGCCAGGCTTGGGAGGCGCCCCTGCACCGTGTCCCCTGCTGGCTTCCTGCAGCTCTGTCAGCTCACAGCCTTCCCGGTCATTCATTCCGCCTGGGTTTCTGGTCCATGCCAGGACCCGGTGAGGGAGGCTGGGCTGTGCGGGGATGGGAGGAGGGGGCTGGGGGCTCGGGGGGTACTCAGCCGTTGCCTTGGGAGGAAAGGCTGGCGTGGTCTCCGTGTGTCCAGGTGAGGGATCTCCCCGCTTGCTTCTTTCTGATGGCCGTGTTGCCACAGGGCGACTTTGTGAAGAACATCCCCATGAACCACGGCATCTTCACGTGGCCAGATGGCAGCACCTATGAAGGAGAAGTGGTCGGCGGCATGAGGCACGGATTCGGCATGTTCAAGTGCAGCACGCAGCCCGTGTCCTACATCGGCCACTGGTGCCACGGCAAAAGACACGGAAAGGTGGGCGAGGCAGCCACACACGTGACCACGTCCTCACTCACAAACCGGAAGCATGAGCCCGACTTTATGTCTTACCGAAGATGTCGTAAGGATGACATCTTCCACATCCTTTGGATGCCATAAAATCATACGTTTCTATCTTTACCTTTTTAAAAAACCAGTTTTATGAGGTTTGATTTTTTTTTTTTAATGGTATTCCTTGTTCTAGGGCTCCATTTATTATAATCAAGAGGGCACCTCTTGGTATGAAGGAGATTGGATACACAACATCAGAAAGGGCTGGGGGATAAGATGGTAGGTATCTGTGGTCTCCTCCCCTCCCCTGCCGTGTTTCAGGTGCTAGCAAAAAGCATTTGTGGCCCCAGATAGCTTTTCCCTGAGGCTATTTAAAGATAAGGTGTAGAACTTACAGAGAATACATTTGCTGTATAAGCAGGGTGGAATATTTAGACTCAGCTGATGGAACCAAATATTTTGGGCAAAGAAATAAAATATCTGGGGCAAAATGTTAACCAAAATATTTTGGTTTTAATTATTTTAATTAAATATTTAAATTTTAATATTAACCAAAATATTAACCATAATAGTATAGGGAATTGTTTTTAAAAGATTTTTTTTTAAAAGTGCTATTCTTATCCACTTTGTCAGATAATTAAACGATCAAAAGATTTTATACAGTGATCTATTCTCCCCCCACCCACCCTCCACAACCCCCACCCCTGGGAGAATCGCTTTTGCAAACCTCGTGCCTGTTGACTGAATTTAAATACAGGGAAGACTGTATGGGCACAAGGGCTGGATTTCTTCAAAGGCGTTTAGGGAGAAAGTTTAAGATAAAGTCCTTAAGGTAAAGGAACGTGAGATAACTGGTTTTAATTGTTTGGTCTGTGGTCCTAGTTACAAGTCCGGGAACATATACGAGGGTCAGTGGGAGAACAACGTGCGCCACGGGGAAGGTAGGATGAGGTGGCTGACGACTAACGAGGAGTACACCGGTCAGTGGAAGCACGGGGTCCAGGTACCAGCCGGTCTTAGCGGAACATACCCAGAGGCAGGGCTTCCCTGGTGGCTCAGCGGTGAGGAATCCGCCTGCAATGCAGGAGACGTGAGTTCGATCCCTGGGCCAGGAAGATAACCTGAAGAAGGAAATGACAACCGACTCCAGTATTCTTGCCTGGGAATTCCCACAGACAGAGGAGCCGGGTGGGCTACAGTCCATGAGGTCGCAAAGGGTCAAACACAACTGAGCGACCGTGTAACAGCAGAGGCAGCAACCCAGCGGCAGACGCTCTTCGGACTCTCAGTCCGGGAATTGTTTGTTGGGTATCGTGTGGCAATCTGAAATTCAGGCAGTGTTAAATTTAGAAACTCCCGTGATGATTACTCAGCTAAATCAGCCTTTTAAAATTTTTCAATCTTCTTTTCCTTTTTCTATCATTTGGCCGTGCCACATGGCATATGGGATCTTAGTTCGCTGAGCAGGGATTGAACCCATACTCCCTGCAGTGGAAGTGCAGAGTCTCAACAACTGGACTGCCAGGGAAGTCCCTAAATCAGCCTTTTTTTAAAAAAAATTACTGAAGTATAGTTGATTGACAGTTTTGTGTTAATTTCTGCTGGATAGCATGGTGATTCAGTTATCTATCTCTCTATATATATATTCAGTTATATATATTCTTTTTCATATTCTTTTCCATCATGGTTTATCACTGATTACCGAATATAGTTCCCTGTACACTAACTACAGTGGAAAGTGATTGTCTGTTCATTCTGTATGTGATGGTTTGCATCCGCGAATCCCAAACTCCCAGTCTTTCCCTCCCCTACCCCTTCTTCCCCTTGGCAACCACAGGTCTGTCCCGTGAGTCTGTTTTGTACATACAGGCATCTGTGTTGTATTGTAGATCGCACGTATGATCTATATCATACAGTGTTTGTCTTTTTCTTTCTGACTTCAGTCCAGGCCCTGTCGTCTCTAGGTCCATCCATGTTGCTGACGGCATTATTATTCCATTCTCTCTATGGTTAGATCAGCCTTTTAAAACGTGCTGTTTTGTCAGCATCTAGTTTGCTCTAAAGGTCTCGCACACAAATTAGGTTCTTTGACTGGTAAATTCATCAGTCCCATGAGTCCTGTGACGACTGAGTCTGTGTGACTCCAATGCCCATGCTTTTTGCCCCTTCAAATGAGTCCCTGCATTTGATTCATACCTTATTTAAATAGATTCAGGTAAAAAGAGGAACTGTTTTGAGTATTTCTCATGGGAATTTGATTCTTTTCAGAACGGCCTTGGCACACACACATGGTTTCTAAAGAGAATCCCCTACTCCCAGTATCCTTTGAGAAATGAATACGTAGGCGAGTTTGTGAACGGATACCGCCACGGCCACGGAAAGTTCTACTATGCCAGTGGAGCCATGTATGAGGGAGAGTGGGTCTCCAACAAAAAACACGGCATGGTAAGTACAGACCTGTGAAGGCTGCATCTTAAAGGTTATGTAAAGGCATGACTTTCTCTACCTAGGAAACTGTATTAGCCATTTTGTGTAGGCTAACTTACCGATTTGTTAAGATGATGGTGTGGTGTGTTAGTTACTCAGTCATGTCCAACTCTTTGTGATCCCATGGACTGTAGGCCACCAGACTCCTCTGTCCATGGAATTCTCCAGGCAAGAATACTGGAGTGGGTTGCCATTCCTTTCTCCAGGGCATCTTCCCAACCCAGGGATTGAACCTGGGTCTTCTGCATTGCAGGCAGATTCTTTACCATCTGCGCCACCAGAGTAATTTCTAACATATCATCAATTTCCTGTATATTTAGAGTTTATTTAATTTGTGGTGTATGTTAGGGTGGTTTTGGTTGCAAGTAACAGAAAATCTAACTTAAATCTTTCTCTTCCATCCATCCATGTCTCACCTACCATGTCAGCTTCATTATTATGCTGCATTATTATTCCTCCCTCATGACTGCAAGATGGCTGTTGTGGTTCCAGGCTTCTCGCCTACATACCCCACTAAGTAGAAGGAGAGAAGAAACTCCTTTCGCAGAAATTTTCCACACATGTCTTTAGCTTTACTGAGCTGAATTGGGTCATTTGCCCACCTCTGAGTCAGACTAACTATTGGCCTGGGTTCGACAAATATCAAGATTAGTCCCCATTCTGTGATAGGCACCTCTGCTGGTCATTATTTAATAAGCCACATTCTGTGACCTAGGGGTGCTCAGGGTTATGGAGAGACGGTGGGGGATATACAGAGAGAGGAGAGGAAAATGGGAGTTGGAGAGAGGATCTACACGGTGACCTGAGACTCTATGAGCCTGACTGTGTGTGAACTAAGTGCAGATCTTAACAAATGAAAGCCTCCTATTGAAAAGATATTGATGTAAATTTATCAATGGTTTCTAAAAATCTTTCCCTAAGCTGCAAACAGCTGTCTTTCTCTCTGCAGGGCCGATTAACCTTCAAGAACGGGCGTGTGTATGATGGCCCGTTTTCCAAGGACCACATGGTGGCGTTTCCAAACCTGGAAGGGGAAGTGATGAGCTACCCGGACTCAACTTCAGAGTGTGCCTTCGGGTGCCAGTGGTGCAGGCCCTCCGCCAGCGCCGGTAGGAGCGTCCGCTTCCCGCTGGAGGAGGCTGATGAGTAACGCTGCGTCAGACTTAAAGTGTTGCTCGCTCACTCGTGTCCGACTGTTCGTGAGCCCGTGGGCTGTAGCCTGCCAGGCTCCTCTGTCCATGGCATTCTCCAGGCCAGAACACTGGAGTGGGTTGCCATTCCCTTCTCCAGGGGATCTTCCCGAAGCAGGGTTCAAACCCTGGTGTTTTGCATTGCAGGCAGATTCTTTATCACTGATATCAAAACATGTACCTATTATTTCAGAAGAAAACACAAGTTTCCTGTGAGCAACTGTTGTCTTTAAAAAAAAAAAAAAAAATATATATGTATATATATATGTAAAAGATTTATTTATTTGGTTGTGAGGGGCTTAGTAACAAATACAGGATCTTTTGTTAAATTGGGACATATGGGACTGAAATCCCTGACCAGGGGTCAAACCCCAGCCCCCTGCATTGGGAGTGTAGAGTCTTAGCCGCTGGACTACCAGGGAAGTCCCCACAACTGCCTTCTTATAGGTTTTTGAATACTCTTGTGTCACACTTTTGCAGAAAATCATTTTGACATAACGTTTGAAACATTTCAGTGTTGCTTTTCACAATTAATCCCCTGTATTTGCCTTCATTTGCTAGAAATCATGAGAAAGCTTGATGGCAATGAAAGTAATTCCTTGTTAGGCTCAAGCCTCGAGCTGGATCTGAGTTTATTGCTGAAAATGTACCCTGAGAGAGACCAGTCAGAAGAAAAGAAGCAGGTAAAAACCTTGTTAGAAATATGTATATATTTTGGGGGCTTAAATCTTAGCAGACTCTCCATAGTCTTGGGAAGATACTGTTGATGACTGCTGTTCTGTATCAAGTATCTTTTATACAACTGGGAGTCACTTGGCTTAAATATCCTCTTTTATTTAAATATCCTCTTATATCTTAAGATATAATTAAATATCTTAATTTTCCAGGATCCCAAGTGAGTGAGCCGGCTTCCTGAGAAAAAGGAAGTTCGGATGGAAGGACCCAGTGAATTACCCAGAGCTTCCCGGGTGGCTCAGATGGTAAAGAGTCTGCCTGCAATGCAGGAGACGTGGGTTCGATCCCAGGGTTGGGAAGATCCCCTACAGATGGATAGTGGCAGCCTGGTCCAGTATTCTTGCCTGGAGAATCCCGTGGACAGAGGAGCCTGGTGGGCTACAATCCACAGAGTCACAAAGAGTTGGACACAACTGAGTGACTACCACTTTGACTTTCACTTTTTTCCCAAGGGTCAGTCAACCCCTGCCCTGCTGGCTTGGTCTGAAGGCCAAGGCTGTGGTCACCTCACTCTGGAGGACATTCATTCTGCTGTGTGTTGTCATAGGCTGCTGGCATTCAAAAGAACTTCAGACCCTTAGAAATTATTCACAATGTTGAAATATTTAGAGAAAAAATTTTGTGGAGCTGGACCTCATTTCGTGAGCATGTGTCTAATCCCAACCGGCTGTTTACATCTGAGGATTGTGGACCGTGAAGTCCGACCCACTCTTCAATTTTCCAGAGCTCAGTTCAGGCACCGGCCCTCCAGGCCTCTTTGTCCTTGACTCCGTCTCTTGTCCCTCCCTGGCTCTGTTCTGTAAGGAGACTTCCTTACTGTATATGTGTCTTGTGATCTCGACTAGACTTTAAGCTTCCTGAAGAAAACTCCGTGTCCTCTAGAGCAGTGTTTTCAATAGGGCCAACTCCACTTGTTTATCCAATTGAGTTGAATTTTCAAAGGCAGGAGTTGATGCTGAGAGTGACACATGCCTGATGGAGCCGCCCAGCTGGGACTTCCCTGTCTCCATAGGGACCCCAAATTCTATTCATCACATTTTCTGATTTTTTTTTTTTTTTAATTTCGGAGGGTGACGCATGGGACACAAGGTTTGGGGAAACAGGATTCTGTGTAGGCTGCAGTTCTGTGGGTCTGAGGAGTCTAGGGGCAGCATAAGGCCACTGAGGGCCTGGGGAAAATGATAGATGGTGAATGGGGACAGAGCGGGTGTGAGTAAAGCAGCGGATGTGACTGTCGCCTATCTCAGGCTTTCAGTGTTGTGTGGCATGTTAGTTGTATGCTTTTCTGTCTGCTGCTGTTCAGGTTAAGGAGTTCCTTTCTATTCCTAATTTGCCGAGGGTATTTATCATGAAGGGGTATTAACAGTTTCTGCCAGATGCATTGGTGTGATTATGTGGTAGGATGAATTACACTGATTGAGTTCTCACACGTTGAACCAGCCTAGCCATTGCAGGATAAACCCCACTTGGTGCTGATGTATTATTCTTTTTTATATATTTCTACCTTCAGTTTGCTAATTAAAAAAAGTCTTTATATTTTTGGCCACGTGACTTGCGGGATCTTGGTTCCCCGACCAGGGATCGAACCCCTGTCCTTGGCAGTAAAAACACGGAGTCCTAACCACTGGACCACTAGGGAAGTCCCTGGCTTGCTGTTATTTTGTTGAGGATTTCTGTGCCTGTGTCTACAAGGGATATTGCTGTGTGTGTGTGTGTGTGTGTGTGTTTGTACACACTCAGTTGCTCAGTCGTATCCGTCTCTTTGTGACCCCATGGACTGTAGCCCGCCAGGCTCCTCTGTCCATGGGATTCTCCAGGCAAGAATACTGGAGTGGGTGGCCATTTCGTCCTCCAGGGGCATCTTCCTGACCCAGGGATCTGTGGGGAGCGAGCTCCGCCCCTGGCAAAGGTCATGAGGAAGGAGGCTTGGCATACGCAAAGGCGGGATCGAGCCTCAGGAGTCTCCCTGGAAATTCTCGAGCAATCTACCCCCAAAACCAGAGTCTGCCTACTTTCTGCTTTGTGCTTTCACCTACACCTCTGACTTTACGGGGGGCTATCCCCCACTACCTCTCTGAAAAAAGAGTTAGCTTACAGCTCCAGTTAATAATTCCTGGGTGTGACAGTGTTTCAACCTACAAACTCCCTTGGAAGTCCTCTAGCCTGCCTGAATAGGTTTTTCTGGCCACATGTGATTGCTCAGAGCCTCCAAACTGTGAGAGGCATGAGATGTTCTAAACTGTCTAAATACAGATTCCTTTGAGCAGTTCAAAGATTGATTAGAAATTGTATTGGTGAAGGGATTTTCACTTGTTGGGCCAATGTTTGCTGCTAAGTCTCCATATCCCTTACCTGCTGTGTCCCTGGCAGTGTATTGATTAATATATTTGGTGTAAGTAGTAGCTTTAATGTTTGTAACCTGGGACCCTTGAGTTAATTCTTTTTCTTGTTATAGCCCACCACACCTTTGCAACTTTAGGAATGCAAAGTTTATCTAATGCTTTTTGGAGGCTGGCGCCTGACTTTATTATTTTTTTTTTTTTGGCACCTGACTTTAGAATAATCACCTTTAGAGAAAAAGGCCTCTGGGCCAGAAGATGATGCAAATCACCTAAACTTTTGCATATGATAAATTTGCAGGAAGAAAGCCTGGCTTACTGCACGACTCTACCCCTTCCCCCATTATCCTCTATGCATAACTTAAGGTATAAAAACTACTTTGGAAAATAAAATGCGGGCCTTGTTCACCGAAACTTAGTCTCACCATGTCGTTCTTTCTCTTACCTTCTGGCTGAATTATTCAGCCTCTTTTCTCCACTGAATTTCCTCACTGAGCTATCCTTATTCTATTACTCTTTATATCCTTAATTAACGTTTAATTAAGCAGTTGTTTCCTGATCCTTGCCGACGCCGTCCCCGCTTCGAATTCCCTGGATCCACCGGGGCTGGACCCCGGCAGGGATCGAGCCCACGTCTCTTGCATTGACAGGCGGATTCTTTACCACTGAGCCATTGATCTGTAGACGAGAGACTTTTGTTGCTGCCGTGGAGATGGCATGAAACAGGGTAGAGTAGGACAGAGCTGTAGGGAAGTAATTCCACTGTCGAGATGACAGCATGTCTTCCCATTCTCATTCAGAATGGTTAGGGAGACTGTAACATCCCCTGAGCTCTTACAGTGAGTGGTAGGAGGTGACTGCTACTGCATGTGTGACCTCATTTAATTTAGAAAGCAAGTTTTCTTTTACCTTCGTTCTTATCAGGTCGGTTGGAGATTTGCGTGGTTTTCTCTTTTCAGGTAGAATACGCTATCTTAAGAAACATTACGGAATTAAGAAGAATCTACAACTTTTATAGCAGCCTGGGCTGTGACCGCTCCCTGGATAACACCTTTCTGATGACAAAACTTCACTTCTGGAGGTTTCTCAAAGACTGCAAGTTCCATCACCATAACATAACCCTTGCTGATATGGACAGGGTGCTCGGTGGTGAGTATTCCAGGTCCTTCCTGTCTGGTTTAAAGGGTCGTATAATATCTCAGCACCTTGAAACCAGTTAGGAAATGTTGAGGGAGCAAGGAAGGCACATGTCTGGAGAGGTGTTCCAGAAAGCAACATGTGGGCTTGTCCCCAAGATACTTAAAATGCAACTGAAGAGAGAATCTAGTAAAACAACAGCAGTAGTTGAAGACCATCCATAGCAGGGTCAGCAAAGTGAGTCCATGGGCAAAATCCAGCCTACTGGGTGTTCTTGTAAATAAAGTTTTATTGGAACATAGCCATGTTCACTTGTTGATGTCTTGTCTGTGGTTGCTCTTACCCTGCAAAATTGGACCTGAGTGGTTATGGCACAGACTCTGGCCCAGAAAGCCTAAAATATTTACCATCTGGCTCTTTACAGAACATGCTAGCTATACAGGTAGCATACAGGACATACACGGTAATGCCCTTTACCACGTCAGTACCCACCAATCCCCGGACTGTTTCCTTGAAAACCCACCGAGCCTCCCTCAGTGACTCATAATTAAATATCTCTGTGACAGAGTATGCTGTCCTATACATATGCATATGTCCTCTGAGCTATAGTTTTTATTAAAAAAAAAACAAAAAAACACCAAATTGTAAGGTCAGAAGCAGAGAAGATCAGGGAGGGCTTGGAATAGCCTAGAAAAGGCTTTAGGTAATTTTAGGTTGGGCTTGATTTCAGGCTAAAAATTTTGTGCAGTAAAATTAACAGTTTTGAAGGTTTTACTCCCTACAGCTGAACTGTGGGAGGCAGGTTCGAAGGTCTCGAATTACCTACTTGATATAGCTAATATCAACCCTGGTGGCTCAGATGGTCAAGAATCTGCCTGCAATATGGGACACCTGGGTTTGATCCCTCGGTCAGGAAGATCCCCTGGAGGAGGAAATGGCAACCCACTCGAGTATTCCTGCCTGGGAAATCCCATAGACAGAGGAGCCTGCAGGGCTACAGTCCATGGGATCACAGAGAGTCAGACACATTTGAGCGACTAATACATGTACATCAGGCAAATGTATGGGCAGCGCTTACCAATGGCGCTTGCTCACTTGCTGTTCTTTGTGTGTGTATCAACTGCAAATTTTAGTTTTTGAAGCATACTTCAAACCCAGTAAAAATTAGCAGCGTTAATCACGTAGCCCACCAGGCTCCTCTGTCCATGGGATTCTCCAGGCAAGAATACTGCAGCGGGTTGCCGTTTCCTCCTGCAGGGGATCTTCCTGACTCAGGGATTGAATGCACATCTCCTGTGTCTCCTGCATGGGCAGGTGGATTCTTTACCCTCTCAGCCATCACATCCTCTCCAATTTTCTTATTTTAGCCAATAACGACATACCAGTGGAAGAAATTCACTCTCCATTTACAACTTTACTTTTGAGGACATTTTTGAATTACCTCCTGCAGCTGGCTTACCACATTCATCACAAAGAATACCAGTAAGTTCTCCCTCTGGGCCCATGTGATAGGATGAGGGTTGAGCGAACCGTCACGGTTATCACAATATTGTTCTCTTTTCTCTGATATTCATGATTATTTTTCGTACTCTTGAAGTATAAGAAACAAAAATTTGTTACAAACACCAGTCACCCAGACCATGAGAAACAAAATTAAAAATTGTGAAAACCCTTCCGATGCAGGTCATGTGTCAGTTTTGCAAATAGCCCTCAAGTGTTTTACTCAGAAATAGTCACCACCAACTCTTCCTTAGAATTTCCTGTCTTTCTCAGAGCAAATTTGATACTTATCCTTTTTTTTTTTAATATAAAAACCTTTGATTTTGAAATAATTTTGGACTTTGAAGAGTGTGGCCAAGTTAACACAGACAATTGGTTTATACTCTGCATCCTGCTTCCCCAAATGATTAGGTCTTACAGAATCACGGTGCACTTCTTAAAATGAAGAAATTAACATCGCTACCGTTTGATTAACTGAATTCCTGAGGTTTTCACTTGTCTGTTCCAAGACCGAATGCAGGATCCCACCTTGTGTTTGTTGTTATATCTCCTTTCTTGTTGTTGTTGTTCAGCCACCAAGTTATGTCCAGCTCTTTGTGACCCCATGGACGGCAGCACGCCAGGCTTCCCTGTCCTCCACTATCTCCCGGAGTTTGCTCAAATTCATGTCCATTGAATCGGTGATGCTCTCCAACCATCTCATCCTCTGCCACCCCCTTTCCTTGTCTTTAGTCTTTCCCAGCATGAGGGTGTTTTCCTTTGACTTAGCTGTTTAGTCCCCTGCAACTGTGATAGTTTTTTTTTTTTCGTCTTTTATGACCTTGACACTTTGGAAGAATATCGATCAGTTATTTTGTGAAATGTCCCTCGATTTTGCTTTGCTGATGTTTTTCTGTCATCACCCTGAGGTTATGGGTTTGGGGGAAGAATACCGTCATATCAGGGGTACGTGACATCAGTCTGTCTCATCATTGGCGATGTTACCTGTGAGCACGTGACTCAGTGCTGTCAGCCAGGTTTCTCTAGTGCAGACTTACTGCTCTCCCCTTTCTGTGCTCGGTCTACTTGTTAGAGAAGCCAGTTATGAGGTCACTCGGCCCTCCAAGAGCGGGGGATTAAGTTCCATCTCCTGGACGGAGGAGTGATGATGGTTTCCTTTTAACCGCAGAGACCGAAGCCCGTCGCTCTTTCTGTGCTTTAAAAAACTGATGAATGAGAACATCCGCCCCAATGCCTGCCGTGTAAAAGGTAAATACAGAGCCCGTAGGATTATATGGACCTTAAGTGTTTCCAGCGTCGAGTTCTGTAACCATCGTTTTGAGTGTTGGTGTTTCCACTCCCTCTTCAGGCCGTTTATTCTGTGAGGCCCAGCGGACCCTCTATTCAATGACTTACGTGGACAAGTGCTGGGAGATCTACACGGCGCACTGCAGACCGAACGCGGCCCCTCCGCACGAGCTCACCATGAGCACGAGACACTTCCTCTGGATGCTGAGGGTAACCGCGCACAGTGCATCGTGGCTTTCTGTTTGTAGCCGTTTTTGATTTTAATTTAGGAAAGGCAAAGTAGTCTAGCTGTGACGTGCAAGGAACAAGGGAGTGGTGCACCTGGGCTGTCCACCCACAGGCAGGACTGTGGCATGCGAAGGCTGATGGGAAACTCTGTGCATGAGCGGTACCGGTCCAGGAAGCGAGCCGGGAAACCGCCCCAGCTCCCCCGACCCCCTCAGCCCACTGTCCATACACCTCTTCTCCAGGATGTTCAGGTTTCCAGCGGAGGAGTTCTCCTAACTCTTCATGCCTGGGGACATGAACCCAGCTTTCTGGGTTCTTAGGACAGAGTCTGGAGGGAAGGGTCGGTGTGGAGGGAGGGCCCTGCCTACACGCATTTTCCCCTCGTCCTCGTTTTCAGCAGGACTGTGACATTTTTAAAAGTACATATATATATAGCTGTTTGTAGTCAGCAGCCATTATGGTTTGATTCGCTGTTTCTTTTACAGAGCTTTAAGATGATAAATAAAGAATTGACAGCAACCAAGTTTGTGGAGGTCATAGCAGAGGATAATCCTTCCATGTATGATGGAATCGACTGTAACTTTGAACTTGAGGTTTGTAAAGAGGTGTCACGAACGGCCCAGATCCAACTCAGGCTGTTTGTTCTGCCTTGGGTTCCAACAACCAAAATTCTGTCTCCAGCACAGCCACCTCTCTGAGTCCAGGTCTGACCACCTGGTCACACCCACCAGACTCCTGCCTCCGAACATTTGTACTTGGTACACCCCTTCCCCAACTTTCTTTTGTTTTTTTTTTTTTTGGCTTATGTAAGCCATTTCTTGCCTGTAGTTCTGAAGGCTGGCATCAGAGAGGTGCTGGTGGGCCTGGTTCCTGCTGCGGGCTGTGGCAAAGGGTCGCCTACAGGCCCCTCTCCTTGGCCCGTCGTGGTCGTCTTCTCTCTGTGTGCCTGTCTTGGGGCCACAGTCTCCGTCTTCTTATGAGGATGGCTGCCATATTGAACTGGGGCCTACCCTAGCGGCCTCAGTTTAGCTCAATTATCTGTAAATATGAGGATACTGGGGCTTAGGACTCCCAACCCCTTTTCCAAGGAGTCGCAGTTCAAACCACAACAGTCTTCCTTTCCCAGTCTACCCCTCACCAACTCATGTGATTCTTCCATGCAGAACACGGTCACGCCATCTCAGTGTCTCTTAGCCATTCCAGTGTCAGCTGTCACAGGAGCCACTTCTCTCGTTGTTCAGGAAAAGAGGAAATACTTCTTATACTGACAGTCCTCAATGAGTGAATATACAGTAACATGTTCCCATCAAATAGAAAAGTGACTTCAAGACCTAAGGAGAGAACATACATCCTCATAGGTCTCTTAAAGGCTGTAGTTTTTACTGCAAACCGGTGTGCTCCCGTGGCATCCGAGTGTTGAACAAGGTGGCATTTCCTGGAGAATAGAGACAAACACTCATAAGAGCCTCTGGCCCACCTCGAGTTGTGTGAGGATTGACCCTTTTATATTTCCTTACATTTCAGCTGGTTTTCTTGGAATTCTTTGAAGCTCTATTAAGCTTCGCCCTCATCTGTGTTCCTGAGCCACCAACTAAATTCTGTTCAGATTTCCCAAATGATGACCTGTCTGTTAACAAAGCTGGAAGCACTTACCCAGTGACAGCTCAGGTAACAGATAATATCTTAGAATCGACAGAATAAGGAAGGGCTTTATTCTGGAATGGTTAAACTGTCATCAGAACTATCTTGGGGTTTTGTAACCCTTCAGGAAAGAACTAGTGAAGTCTTAAAGTATTTATTTATTTTTTTTAATGTATTTATTTATTTGGCTGTTGCAGCATGTGGGATCTAGTTCCCCAGTCAGGGATCGAACCCAGGTCTCCTATATTGCGAGCTCAGAGTCTTAGCCACTGGACCACCGGGAAAGGTCACTTACGTTATTTATTTTGTAAGTTAGGGGAAATGTATTTCCTGGTCTTGACGCAGGAAGCAGACTCCTAGCCACGCTAGAGGAGCTCCGTCACAAGCGTCAGAGTGCCTGCCGACACCCTTGGGGGCAGGGAGCACTGGCTGGAGCCCGAGGCTTACAGCATCTGGGGCAATGGGTTCACAGGTGCGGACACGTCCGTACTTACCGTCACGGCACACTTTAGGTGTCGTTTATCGTGAGTCAGTTATACTGCATTAAAGGCCTGTGCATCTCCATGGAAACCAGAAGCCCTCTTGTGTGTCTGTCATTGGTCAGAACACCCAGAACAGGAGTCCAAGCGCAGTAGCAAGCCAGGAGTCCGACATTCAGTTCAGCAGCACCAAGTCATCTTCGAGCAAGTTGGGAGTCCTGGTCGACATCAGCAAGATAAGGAAGTCAGAGGTGTGTATTGACAGGCAACCGGGAAGACAGCCAAGGCTGCAGTATCGGCCGTGGGCACGCACTGGCTGTGCGGTGAGGGCGCCTCTGGGGCCAGGGATCTGGCAGGAGCAGGAAGCCTGTCCTCTCATGGGCTTTACCTTCTGGGGAAGAGAGGGACGTCGTAACACAGGGACAGGAAGAGGGGACGCCTGTGGGGTGTTCTGCCGGTGCCACGCACTTGCCAGGGTCCTGCTCATCTAATGCCCAGACGCCCGGTGGGTGCTGCCATCAGCTCGAGAGAGGGGCTAGGGCACAGAGAGGCAGGGTGGCTCGCCCAGTGTCACAGAGCTGCTAAGCAGCGGCGCTGGGGCAGTTCCGCTCCAGGGTGTGCGCCCGCTACTGCACTGCTCTGCTGCTTCACACTCGGAGGCACCAGGGATGTGACGATAAGCGGGGCGGCGGTGGAGGCTGAGTGACAGGGTGGGCGGAGGGAGGGTCTTGGGAGGAAGTGACCCCTGAGTGCAGCCGGCGGTCAGCGGAGGGAGTCTGTCCTGTGTGGAGGCCCTGAGGCGGGAGTGCGTCTGTGTGGCTGGGCGGGAAGCGAGGCAGCAGGTGCAGCCACGTCGGGGCGGCCCAGGAAGATGCACCGGGGGAGGCAGCGCCCAGCCAGGGGCACCTGGCTGGAGAGAGATGGAGGCCCGCGAGCAGGGCGGTCAGTCGGCTCCCAGCCACTGAGCTGATGACAGACCCGTGAGGAAGTGCTTGGGATTATCTGCCGGTGTTTTTTGAGTGCTGCGGAATTTGAGAGAGAAAGAGAAGGCAGGGAGGATTCTAAGATTTCTTTTGGCCTGAAGAACTGAAAGGACAGAGCTGCTGTTTATCATGAAGGGGAGGACCAGGGTTCGACGGGGAGAGGAGTTTTGGGGAGGAAACCTAAGGAGCTGGGTTTGGACACGTGCTAACTTAAGGTGCCTGAGGAGATGTACAAGTGGTGACAGCAACGGGCAGCTGGAGACAGTTTGGGGTTCGTGGGCGAGATCTACTGGAGGCAGAGATGTGCGTGTATACAGCATGTGTGAGGCAATTACAGCCACTGAGAGATGGTTAATAAACATTCTCCCAACAGACCAGGGTGGTGTCCAATCTTTGGTTTCCTGGGGGAGGAGCATGCCAGTGGATACAGTAGCTCTGTTCTTCATTTCCTTAATAGGGCAAATATGCAGGTTAAAAAGTCAAACTAGCACAAGGATATCAGCCTCATGAATACTTTTCTGATTATTTACAACATAGAAAATCAGTTAGTCTATAATGATGCAGAAGTCATATTTTGCTTTATGATTTCTTTTTAAAATTTTATTATTTTTTTTATGTAAAAGCCTAAAATCAAGAAATCTGTAAGTGACGGAAAAACTTCCAAAGTGAATTTTAAATCTGCAGGAAAAGGGCTGACCTTCCTTTTATCTCAAAGTGGTGAGTATTTTAATTCTAGAACCTTGGTACTAGCAAGCTGTTGCTTGTAAATGACATCACGGTTATAAAAAGGTACAGGCATGTCAGCACCGTGAGGAGCTGGCCTCGGGGTGGCGGTAGGTGTGGGTGAGACGCCTGGAGCGCTGGGGGCCTGGGGGCCGCCTGGTGCCCGTGGCTTGCTCTCTCCGTGGATTTGCCTTTTCTGGACACCTCATATAAACGGAATCATCCGTCTTTTACGCCTGCCTCTTTCACTCACGGTTGCCTTGGGATTCATTCACGTGGTAGCGCGTATTAGTATTCTGTTCCTCTGTATGGCTGAGTAGTATTCCGTTGTGCGGCTCTACCCCATTTTTACCTCCTCTTCAGCTGGCGGACACTCGGGTGGTTCCCAGTTTTGGCTGTCATAACGAATGCCGCTGTGAACACTGCTGTGCCAGTCTTTGTGGCTGTGTCCCTTCGCCCTCAAACTCTGGCACTGGCATCAAGGCTCTCCCCATGTCTTCCGCTCTGGGCCCTTCACAGTGGCTCCTGCGGGGGAGGCTGGTCTGGTCACAGAGCCCTGCGTTTCCACAGGACCTGCGCCCTTACTCCTCTCCCATCCCCACCGTCAAAGAGCCCAAGCAATGGACACAATCAAAAAACAAATGCCGTCTTGACAGATCCCCAGTCTTACTGATATTACAGAACTATCCAAAGCATTATCCTCCTGGAATCAACTATTTTAAACACATTCCAGAGTGGGTGGGTGCTGCCTTAGTAGACGTGAAGGTATATTCCTTATCAAGTCAGTAATTTTACCTACCTTCTTACTCAATCCTAAAATCCTTTAAAGTTTTTTCTTAAAACTGCCTTTAAAGACAATGTAGTCAAAAGCCAAGGGTTTTTTTTCCCTTTCTCTGAAAATATGGGAATGTTGTAAGTTTTCTAAGATTTTAATTTTAGAAAACCGAAGTAGTTAAGCTATTTTAGAAAAAAATATAGGTACCAGGAGGCCTGAAGGAAGTGTTGACCATCATAGCTGGGGTCAGCTGATGCCATCCTTGTTCTGGGGTGGGGGTCCCTGAAGCATTTTGCATTCCCTTAACACCCACAAGCCCATGAGGAGCACAGCGTCACCCTTATGGGGGACGAGGACACTCAGCCCACCACAGGCAGTGACAGAACCGGGAACGGGAACGCACACTCCCAACGTTACTCAAGACTGTATCAATGCTCATTTCAATCAGCCTTTCTTGCAGGGAAAAAAGAAAAACACAAGGATGAACAAAAGGAAAAATTCAACATATGGATCAGTAATATGTACGTCTTTTTTGTGAACACTCTCTTCCAAGCACATAAACATGAAGAAACCCTCAAGGAGAAGGTAAAGGAAAACAGGCTGCATAATGAAGCAATGGCCCTTCAGAGGAAGATGGAAAACGAGGAGCTGGAAGCAAGGTAACTTGATAAACACCTCTTGACTCCCTCCCTCCCTCCTGGGTTCTCGGTCATCTTTCTTTCCTGTCCTCTGTGGCAACGCTGAGCTTCAAGACCAAACACTTTCATTAAAAGGCTACGATGTCAGGGACTTTCCTGGTGGTCCAGTGGCTAAGCCTCTCGCTCCCAACGCAGGGGGCCTGGGTTCGATCCTTGGTCAGGGAACTAGATCCCACTTGCCACAATGAAGACGTGGTGCAAGCAAATAAATTAAAAAACAAAACACACACACACACACACACACACACACACTCACGAGTCTACAACTTCCAAAGCGCGGCATGCCCTCGTGTGGGGCTGGGAACCTGTTCTGTCCTAAGGGAGCGACGACGCCCTTGGCCCCAGGCATCCACAGGGACACAGCGTGACACAGACCCAGATCGCCCCGGGTCACATCCCAGCCCCACCACTTATTACACCGGGGTGGCCAGAAAGTCTGTCCCCGAGTGCCTATTTCTGCCCCTGTGGAGGTGGGGGTGACCCCTCGTAGGACTGCTGTGAGGACTGAGGTAGCGCATGTTTCTGAAACAGAACAGTGATTGGGGCGTGGTGAGCGTGCAGGCATGGCCGCAGTGTCCAAGCTCAGCCCCACACACAGGTCAGTTTCCAGTGCGGATGCTCACCTGTGAAGGGCATCACGAGCCCACTGGCCTGTGGAGGAGAGTGTTAGACTTAAGAACTATCCGCTACAGCAGGACTTTAAAAGGGTTGTGTACTAGCAAAGTTGCTGCAGACAAGTGCTTCACAAGTCACCTAAGATGTGTGCGAAGTCTGAACTGACGAGATGTCGACGGCATGACTTTTTATTTCAGGCAAAGTGATGACAAACACTGCTGAGATCCAGGAATGGACTACTGTACACCACACGACAGCAGAAAACCTGCTGAACAAAATGATACTTTCTTGTGTTTGCTTCTTGTTAGGCTAAACAGCTTGAGAGAGGAAGAGGCCAAAAGACAAGACTACGAGGTGGACATCACCGTGATCAAGGAACCGGTGGACGCCCCCTCCTCGAGTTTCACACCGAGCCCCCCGAAAGAGGACACAGTGGTGTCCAGCAAATCCATCACCAGCAAGAAAAAGAAAAAGTAGACGTCACTCTGTTTGTAAACGAGGCACAAGAACAGGCAGGTGTGAAAGGAGGACACCCTGTCTGAGTGTTTCTTGAAGACTGGGGTTTGAGCCCGCTGGGTTTAGGGTTTCTATGTGGTTGGATCACCGAAATGCGTTTTGACAGCTGAGCTGAATGAAATACACACATGGGGGTATTGAATGAGCGTGTATTCATTATGTTTCTTTTTTCTGAATTAAATATAGCACTGGTGATTAAACTTAGAATCTGATCAAACCTACTAGAAAACAGCGGGAGCAGATGAAGCCCTTTACACGCTTCTGCAGCCCCACCCTCTCCAAGCCCGCATGCCTCCTTTGCCTCGGGAACCGCCCCGGGTCCACAGCCTACCTGTCCTTCAGGTGCCACCTCTCCCGTGGCCTTTGCCCTGGTCCTTCTCCACCCGCTCCCACAGCATAGCGAGCAATGCTGCACCGACCAGAGGCCGACCAACAAGGATGGAGAGCCAGTGGCACAGCTGGAGGTTAACCCAAGACCTGACGTCTCTGTTAGGAAAGTGTCACAGCTAACAGTCCTGTTAAACTTAAGAGGAACCACCCAAAGCATAAGAATACACCTAAAGCTTCCAAACTACCAAAAAGGAAGGAAACGATCATCAGATGTAAGGCTGGGAAAAAGGGGAAAAAAAAGAATGGAAACAGAAAATGCTGAAGGTGGTGGCAAAGTCCAGATCCACCTGTCGTCACCAAGCAAACGGGCTGACTCACCTCTTCCTCCCCTTCAAAGTTCCCTGGTCTAGAAACCAGCAACCAGAGACTCAAGGCAAGACCAGGATTTTTACAAACTTTTTAAACAATTTATTAGTCTTATTTTCCAGTAAAATATTCACATAATGTCAAAAGAATGGAATGACAGAGGTGTAGCCGACTACCTTTAATTCCACATAAATATTTAAAATCTAAAAACCTCAGGAATCATCAGACTGAGTAGAAATTTGACTCTTCAGAGCAAGTATTGCTTTACTATTGTCATTAATCCAGTCAATAATATGACCAATGACCAGCCGTGGGAAACAGCATGCCTGCTGAGTTGCTTTTTAAAAGATGTTTCGCGGAGCCCTTGTCAAGTCAATCCAGGAAGAATATGTTGTTGAACTGCGTTGCGCAAAGCTTCTTGACCTCTTCTGCAAAAAGAACAGAAAACAGTAAGGGAAGAAGTTCTCACTTAAGAGGTTATAGGATATAGATCGGTACCTTATTCTAATAATTCTCTGGGAATAAAGCTGGAGATAAATAAAGGTCTTCAACGAATTTGACCTTAAATCTTAGAAGCCTTGATATGTTTGTAAATTGAGAGAAAGATAAAAAGGCTTGATACACAGGAGACTTTCACACTATTTAGCATCTCTTCTTTGGGCCTGACAGGGCGCAAACCCGAAGTGCCTAAGACATCCATGAGTTGGGGGTTAGGAGTACAACTTCTGAAATCTTGAGGAATCGGACACAAGCACACGAACACTCGAGCGGCAGCCCTGAGCCGAGGACAGGAGCTCCACAGTGGCGCCACCCTCTGGACGTTAAGCTCAATTCCCGTTTTCAGAGAGGCGTGTGTTAACTGCCGTCGTTCCTAATGCAGCAACTATTTTTTTTTTTTTTTATGCTGACTTTCTGCACAAAAGGTTTCTTTTTATTCATTAACATAGGCAAAGTTATTTAAGTCAATAAATTTTTAAGGATTTTTCACACGTCCTGATTCTTTCCACTGCCAATCACCATAGCTCCTCCAGGGTTGTCATCTTCAAGGTAGCCCTTTCAAAAAGTTCAATGCAGCAACTATTAACCCTAACCACTAGGCCACCAGGGATCTCCCAAAACGCACATTTTACTACATGGTGTATAAAGCCATGGGATTTTTTTTTTCTTCAGCATTAGAGAAAATAAATTTCTTCTGGCCTGTATCAAGTTTCCCAAGAAATAGGCAAGTTTTTCACATACTTTTTCAAGGAACTAAGTTACAGAAAAAGAGACCAAGTGATGGTTTCCTTTGAGCAACAGGGGCCTCTGCTTAACAACCTTAACAGTCACGTTTGCTCTGTTCACATGCTCCATAGCACACTGAAAAGAGGGTCTGAAACATCAGCAGCATTAAAATTCTGCTCAGACACCAAACCCTACTTACCATTGACTTCAATCAGGTTTGCATTTTTTTGATTCAAAATAACATACAGCTCCCTCTGGTCGGACTTCTTCCCAACAACCCAGTAATCACTCATGGCTTTCACGATGATTTCTTCATCCTCGTCCACTCTGTAAGACAGGAGTTTCAAGACCAATTGTTTATTTTATATGTACAGCTGGACTCTGACAAACATTCTGAAATAAGAAACAGGAAACCTGAGCGACCTGAAAAGGTCAGGGAGTCAGTCCCCTGTGAGTGACCAGCCACTCCCGGGCTTGATGACATTCACCCAAGAAGGTGGTCAGGCCCTCTGAAGGGGCCTGGGATCACTTGGTGTTTGGAGCTGATTCTCATTAGAGAGCAGACACCTAACTGGAGAGGGGGTGAGAATTACCTTGTGAAATCACTATTGATGTCACCCAGAATCTTCATTAGATCCGGATGGACAGATGTGAGTGACACACTGGGTGTCTTCCTCATGTGAACTGTACTTTTTTCTGCTAAATTCATATGGTTGAAGTAGATAAACTTAAACTGGGGTTCTTTTTCAGACCTGTGAACACATGTTATTCAGATGGTAACATTCTGAAAGAACAATTACACGGAAAAGAAAGTTTCTGAAATATCATAGCATTACCCCAACTATACAGCCACAGTGTCAAAACCCTGTGTGTACAATGGCTAAGGTTGTGTTTTCAATGGCTAGGCCTTCAAATCAAGAACCTCAGTTAAGACATAACATTCGGCAGTAACTTCTTGGATATCTGTGACATATTCAATATGACTGAATTTCCCAGTGAGCTCAAGTATGCATTTTAAAAACCAAAAATATTTTAACTGTGATGATTTTCTTACAAGTACAGTGTTTTATAAACGGTAGTCACTCAGTTATTTGCCAACTAAAGAAAAACCCGGACTGGCTCACGTCACAGCCAGCTTCACCGGGAACACTTCTGCACAGGAGGCCGAGTGCGTTCCGTCTGCACAAAGCAAAGCCCTGCTGACCACCACTGCCAGCGTGGACCTCACAGCCTGGGCAGGGCACATGGGGAGGGGTGCACGAGGCCAAGACCAGGGGCGGAGCTGGCAGGCCTGACCCCACACACTCACCCCGCCATCGGGGAGGGCAGAGGGGATGCATTAGCCCCAGCCACCATTGTGGGGCAGAAAAACCCGGGAACAGCTCCCTAGGAAGCCCTGCAGACAAGGCCAATCAATACATGTGTCATCTGGATTCAGAAAACACCATCCACGTTCTAAGTAAAAGCTACCCTGATTCACCCAAAGCCAGTGAAATGCTTGAAAGTAACCAGGAAGCAGAGTACAAACCCAGACATTCTCTTGTTGATGTTAAACTGCTCACAGATGTCAGATGCCAGCACTGTGAGCTGGGGCCCCACGATGCTGTCCAGTCTGCGGCAGAAATCCAGTGTGGGCTGAATGGAGGCTACGAGTAATTCAAGAAATACTAGTGAGTGTCAGGGGCCAGGGGTTAACGAGCTCGATTTTCACTTCACTGTCTTAACAATATGCAAACTACTGATCTGGGAAATAATGAAATGATCAGAGCCCTCTCCCCTCCGAAATAGAAGAGACACAGGGCTCAGAATTAGTTATATTTAAGATGAAAAAGAGGCAAAGACTCATCGCACTGTCAATGTGGACTGCAGCATGCCCTGCGGGGTGGTAAACTGACTGGCTGCCCTCAGTAAAAGGAAGGTCAGATTCTTATTTAACAACCACCACAGCAGCACTCACGGCCCGGTACCGTTGGTCCATACAGGTATTACCTAATTCTAAAGCTCCTTTGAGATGGGCGCTCCCTGTGATCGCATCATGGGCAAGAAGGCACAGAAGCAGGCAAGCTGGGACTTTAGCGATATTAGAAACAGCGGAAGCCCTCGATGGGCGATAGGGCTTAACGCGGCCTCCGTGTTGCTACGACAACATATCTATCATTCAGGAATGGAAGGGAGCAAAGTGTAAAGAGACAAGGCTCAGACACACGTGCGTACCTACCATCGATCATAAAGCACACAGCTGCGCTCATGGCCTGGGGTGAAAGAAACCAAGATTAGGACGTGGTACAAAAAGAGGACTGAAATAACCGAACGCAGTGGCCTCGTTTGAATCTTTTTTTAAACATATCAACTTTATAAGGACTTTCCAAAGTCAGCTGAAGGAATCTAGATGGGGCTGGATATTAGATGATATTAGGGAAGTATTATTTTGGTCAGGCAGGATAATGGCAGTGCTGACGCTAACACAGACGCCCTTAGTAGTTAGAGATGCAGAATGAACTCTGAGGGGAATGACAGGATGACTTAAAATGCGCTAACAAAAAAGCAAAATGTGTAGAGGCGAGAGATATTATCACCATAATGTTAATCAAGCTCTGTGATACGTACCTGCGTATTCATTATTCTAATCTGCTTGTGTGTGTTTGAAAAAACCCCAGTAAATTAATGTCACCTGGCTTGCTTTTTTATTATAGCAAATACTGCAGTTTTGATGGGAGTAAGTAGCGGGAACCTACAGCAAGCCAGAGCGTAAATAGAACAGCCAAAAAATATTTACATTTATCAAAGTCGTGTAATAGTGTTAAAAAAAAAAAAAGGCCAAAACAGAACATGTAGGCTTGGGACTTCCCTAGTGGGCCTGTGGTTATGAATCTGCCTTCCAGGGCAGGGGACAGGTTCAGTCCCTGGTCGGGGGACTAGGACTCCACGTGCCTTGGGGCAACTGAGCCCACATGCTCTAGAGTCCGTGCTCTCCAAGCAGAGAAGCCTGTGTGCCACAGGACTCAAGGCAGCCAAAAAAAAAATACAGGTTTGTGATGAAAATGCAAAAGACTTCCTCCTCTGAGGCCTGCTCCCCCGGCAACCACTGTGACTGTCTAGATAATACGGCTACAGCACCATCACCCTGGCTGTCATGACGGATGCGGCTCCTCTTCAGCCATCACCCCTGCCCCCTGCCCGGTTTAAGCCACTCTACTTCCTCCGCTGGACGGTCACCTTGCAGCCTCAGACGGCTCAGTCCTCACGCCTCCAGTCACAGCCACTCTTTCATGAGGGCATTAACCTCCCCGTGTCCCTGGACCTCTCCGCACCTCCCCTTCTCAACCTTGTTCAGCTCTCACTTCATGTGTGCGTAGTCAAAGCTGATGACATTTATGCTCCTCTGTAACTGAATGGTAATTACTATTTGCCCATAAAGAGGCTGCAGACTGGGTGGCTTACAGGCCGGTTCCACCCAATATAGGTCTTTCTTTTTGTTTCAAGTCATTCTGACTTAGATGCCAACTAGTTTGCTACCAAAATCCCAATTTCCAGCCTCTCCTCAGGCATCGAGAGACCTGGGACCACGGCTCTTCCCTCTGGCCACCACCTGGTCTCCTTGGGACGCAGCCCCTCTGTGTGACACAGGGTCCTGAACCCCGACCCAGCTTGCCTCCCTTGTGTCTGCCATCGGACATTTGTGTGCCTGACCCCTTAGAAATTTATTTAAAGAAAAGAAAACAAAAAAACGGCCCTTTTAAAGTCTACTAAAAAAGTTGAAGAATTTCAAATACATTAAAAATGTACTTGGAAAAGTAACACACGAACCCCAAGGACCATCACTTTCTCAACAACCGTCAACTCACGGATAATCCTGCCCGATTCACCGCCCTGATTCACATATTAATAATCTCTCTCCCCAGGGAAACATCGTAATTGGAGAAAAATATAAAAAACAATCAATTTCCAGAGGGAAATTTTCCTCAGGGCAGATAGCAGATGGAGAAACGCTTATAAAAGGCAATCTACTACAACTTAGTATTTTAGTCTTTTATTACAGCTGTGAATACATATATTAAAAAAGAAGCAAGACCTCAAATCAGTAACAACCTTCCATTTTAAGAGCTTGGAAAAAAGAAGCGCAAACCAACCACAAAGCAAGCAGAAGGAGGGATATGATGACTGGAACGGAAATAAACTGGAACAGAGAACAAAAAAACAAGAGGAAAAAATGAAACCAAAAGATGATCCTCTGAAAAGAACCACAAAACTGAAAAACCTTTAGCTGGCCCATCTAGACCAAGGAGAGAAAAGACGCACGTGACTAAAAGGAATGAGAGGGGAGACCGCACTACCGACTTTAGAAGACAATAGTACGAGCCTATATATTATGACAACACTGACACCGGCAACTTGAACAACCTAAAATAGACCAATTCCTAAAAAGATACAACTACTAAAACTGACTCAGAGGAGAAGAAAATCAGAAAAGACCAATAATAAGTAAAGAGATTAATGAGTTAAACACGTCCCCAAAGACAAGTCCAGACGTAGGTGGCTTTACTGTAACCAAACATTTGAAGAATTCACACCTGTCCTCCAGAAAGCCTTCAAAAACAGGATATCAACCTTATACCAAAACCGGACAAAGGGAAGACTTCAAAACGAAAAGAAAACAGACCAGCAACCCCTCATGGCCCTGAGCTCACGCAGGTCAGCTGGGCCTCTGGGAGGTCTCTGGGAGGCCAGCTACAGATAGTCGGCCACGAGGGTGGTCAGCGGGGCCTGCACCCAGTCTCTGGATGTCAAGGCTTGGGTGAGCCTCCCTGGAAGGCAACACGCCCTGCGCTCTGTCACCTGGCTCTGCTGGGAGAAACAGGCACTGTGCCGTCTGCACGACTGTCCAGAGGCCAGCTGGAAGCCTGAGCCTGGTCACGAAGATCAAAGACCCTCTGTGCCGCAACTAAGACCCAACATAGCCAAATAAAAACCACCCAACCTGACATAAACAGGGGGCTTCCCTGGTGGCTCAGTGGTAAGAATCCACCTGCAATGCAGGAGACATGGGTTCAATCCCGGGGTCAGGAAGATCCCCTGGAGAAGGAAATGGCAACCTGCTCCAGTATTCCTGCCTGGGCAATCCCGTGGACAGAGAAGCCTGGCGGGCTACAGTCCATGGGGTCGCAGAGAGTCTGAAACAGTGTAGTGACCACACAACGTAAGCTTACATCCTGACAAGCCAGTATCCCGATGGAAACTCAGACCATCCTCGTGAATTAGCGAGCCCACAGCTTTAACGTAAATTTACATCCTGACGAGACAGTATCCCGACGGAAACTCAGACTATCCTTGTGAATCAGCGAGCCCACAGCTTTAAAAGCAGAGCGGAGGCAGAATCCACTGAAGGGTGGGCAGGCGTCAAACGACAGTGGCCTTGACGGCCTGACCTGTCCACATGCAGGACTTGTGAGTCATGGCCGCAGACAGTGACCCTCTCACAAATCACGGAGCTGTTCCACGGGGACTGAAAATAAACCTCTTACTCCAGAAAGCACCCATTTCGAGTTTTACAATAACCAGAACGTGCGAGGACACTGTTTCAAGGATCATGTGAGAGGCCTGCACAACAACTGGTGTACCTGGTGGAAGCTGTGCCAGAAAGATCTACTTTAGCATCGACCTGTAACCCTGGAGCGAGAGATGACTGTTACCTTATAAACAATTAAGTGCAGAGCTTCGTAAGTGTCGTCTGTATTTACAAAAATTTTGGGGAATCTGCATTTTGCTTCTGGATCATTAAGGTTCAAGGGGCCAGTGAGGAATCTGAAAAGCAAGCACAGAGATGCGTTGATTCAATCAGGCAGATATAAGCAGGAATATATAAACAGTGCATTCCTATAAAGGGTGGTAATACACAGCCCCTTTTTTGGGGGAAGCTAGACACTACTTAGAAAACACCATATCAGAAAATAAAGAATAGTTTTAATTCATTGCAACCAAAAGGATTTCCTTTGCTGATTATTGTCAGCAAAGCAGCACAAAGGCAGTTCAGTGTTTGTGATTTTATCTTTACCAGAAAAGATAATAAAATCCAGTACTGTCTATCAGAGGGCAGGAGTCCTACCTTCCATAGTGTTGGAGGTTTCCTGGCATTTCTGCCCTTATTGGAGAATCCCTTCCCGCCAACTGTAAACAGATTTAACATCGACAAGTGACTTCTTAGATTTTCTATATTCAACGCTTTGAGAAACAGCATTCGTATCTACTGGTTGACTCCATGCCATGTATCTGTATCAGTTTCCCATATTCATCCCCACCAAAAAAAAGCGGCAGGGGGAGAAGGATTACAGAGGAACAGAAAGGACTCACTGGTTTTAACCAGAACTTCATTGTACCCCAAGTTCCACATACGGGCTTGACAGCAATAACCGAAGGCTGACGCATGCTAGGCAATGACATCAATTACTCAATTTCATCTTGTTTCACACCCTGTGGGGAATGCCCTCTCCCAATTTTCCAGAAGCGGAAACTGAAGTTTGAAGAAGTTCACCAATGCGGCCAGCTCCTGAGTGGAGGGGCCGGGTAGCAAACCCAAGCCTGTCTGACTTCAAAGTCCCTGCCTTTGGTCATGACACTGTGCCTCCTTGTAGGTTTTTATTTGTATCACATTCCTGGTTTCTTCTGCTGAAGATACACTATTTCAATATGTGTAGGAAATGAAAAAAAAAAAAAAAAAAATCCAAATCTAACAGGCATGTTAGCTGAAGTTTATTCTTCTAAAACTTTTTGATGTTCTTCTAGCCTATGTAAGGTTTTAGCATACAACTTGAAAGACTGAAAAGCACTGTCAAATTTGACAGTAAAAACACACAGCTAACTCTCACAGACGCAGCCTGCACTGACACAAGTCCTCCCGTGCCCGTGTTCCCGCTGCCCTGTTGTACGCTTCTGTTTTAGAAGTCTGGCTCTTTAGACGTTTAATAAAGCAGCAAGAGCTTGCAGCTGCTACAACAGCACCGCCCCTCCGTGGGAAAGTCTCCTGAGGGTCCTTCTGAGGGTGTGCTTGAAAGCAGGTGCTTTAGCATCAAGTGGACCCAGAGATCAAGTCCTGGCTCTGTCGCTTACTAGCTGGGGGGCACTGGGTGAGTCATGGGGGTCTCCTTTCTGTAAGATGGAGGTGAGGTCCCCAGCTCTCAGGATGTCATGAGATAACGCAAGCTTTCTGGGTATGTATACTGTGTCTGGTGTACAGCATATACTCCAGCAACGTGAGCCACTGTATTCAAACTACCTAGAAGGGAAGTCAGGGCAGGACTGGGTCCTTCTCAAAACCTTGAGATTTCTTATCTGAAAGATATTTTCCTGTTTCAAGGCATGGCCTTAAAAAATAGAGCAAGGGAGAGTGTGTGTGTGCACGTGTGCGTGCATTCACCCTTGGGTCAAAATGATAATTTCATGGCTTATGAATACTTCACCTAATTAAAGCTAAAAATGGATGCTTTGGGGAAAGCACTGTGGTATTATTTACAGTTTTCTGCAGAAAAGTGGGAGAGTCAGTGCCATAGTGGAAAAGCCAGGCGGCAGTATAAAATCAACTCAGGACTGGATCTCCTGTTTGTAGGTGCAAAGACCACTGTTTTGTCCAAGATCGCGGGCATTCTGAGAGCTCCCAGAACCCAGCCTAAAGATCCAGTTTTCCCTCTTACACCTCTGCAGCTGCATTTGAACAAAATGCAGAAAAGCTGGCATACGTAGCTCTCCATGCTAAGTGACACAAGAGGTTTCTACACCTGCAGATTCCATGTTACGTGGATTCAACCAACTGCAGGTTGAAAACAGGGAGAAAAAGCTTCAAAGTTTCCAAAAGCAAAATTTGAATTTGCCACATGCTGGCACCTACTTATGTAACGTTTACATTGTATCAGGGTTTTTCTTAGCACGCCCCCGTGGATACCGACAGACAGCTCCATCACTGAACATCACACTAACAGTGTAAACTGTAGATGAGAACTGCCCCCCACCACGTCCCTCCACTCCCCTAAGTACCTATTTATCCATCTCTCTAGAGATTAGTACCCCATCTTACCTCAGGTTCAATATGCCTTGGAAACAGAGACGTGGTGAGGTATTTATATAAAATTCTCATGTCGTCTTGTTCTAATCCACTCCTGCAACATGAGAAAAGTACTGTGTTAAAAGCCTGGAATTGGTCTTCCGTCTTCCCATTGTTTTGTGATTAAACATCATCTCTGACTCTTTACGTGGGATTATCCAGGGAGCGTCAGCAGCTGATGGCCGCTCTGCTCCAGGTACCAGATTTCTGGGCTACTGGTCACGCTTTCTCTCACCCACCACCCTGAATACAGTGTACGCTGTGGACAAGGAACTTGGTCCTGTTATGTCTCAGACATGTACGTGGGTTTTAATTCTCTCAATTTCAGAGTAGGCAAAAAGTGGGCAGAGAAAGAAACAAACTTTCAGGGAAACCATCCACTCTGAAATGAGACAAAAGTAAGTGGCACGTGGAAAAGTGCAGAGAATCCAGCAGGCGTTGTTGGACTTGATCCAAAATCAGTTTTTCATTTTGTGTGTGTGTGTGTGTGTGTAATAAAGTTTTATTAAAGTATAAAGGAGACAGAGAAAGCTTCTGACACAGGCATCAGAAGGGGGCTGAAAGAGTACCCTCCTGGCTAGTCTTCAGCTGGATGTTATATAGTCATTGCTGCTGCTAAGTCGCTTCAGTCGTGTCCGACTCTGTGCGACCCCATAGACAGCAGCCCACCAGGCTCCCCCATCCCTGGGATTCTCCAAGCAAGAACACTGGAGTGGGTTGCCATTTCCTTCTCCAAAAAATCAGTTTTTCAGGTAAGGATATAAACAATGAGTCTGTATCTGGGGTTTTTTTTTTTTCCTATTAAATTGAAATCTCCCTTGATAGAAACCAAGCCTCTGCGTGACACCCCCAAGGCCCTTGAGGCCCTCTCTTCTTTCCCAGGGAAGTCGCAGGTTATGTTAGCAGCCTGGTCTGTCAGCACAGGAACACTCCCTGCCATCAACATTCACAGAGCACAAACGAGGAGCCCGAAACACAAACCCCAAAACAGAATGGCTCTGAGCGAGAGGGCCTTCAGCGGGCCCCGCCCCCAGGAACCTCAGTGGCTCCTCCAGGGCAGACCACCCCTCAGCTGCAAACAGCTCGGCCCCCAACGAGGCTGGGGCCCCCGAGGGCTCATGCACATTCACACAGCTCTTCCGGGGTTAGTCTTCGGTCATTGAGAACATTTAGTAACAGTTTATCTTTGCTTCTTAAGTAGCAACACTTTTATCAAAGAAATTATGTTTTTGTCCCTAGGAGACAAGACCCAAATATAGCTTGATGACAGCGAGTTAATTTCCTGATTTTATAGTACCTTTAACTTCTTGGATGTTTTAAAATAGTAGCTTCTTTAAAAGAAACTATGAAAATCACATTTACTATGCTAGTTCTTTGAAGATGTTTTTGGAAAAATACCAAAATCAAAATGGGAGTTGTAAACCTAACATTTTCTCCATCATTCATGGAACCAGTTTTAAACTCCCCTGCTCAGTAATTTTAAACAAAATTACCTTAATTTTGGTTTAAACAATCACTGCCTTATTTTGACAATATCTAAAAAGGCGCGTCCCACCCCACCCCACTCTCACCCCCACCCCCGGCTGTTATTTCCAGTTTGACAACCTGCTATCAATCCAGTCACTGCTGTTTTTATGATCCTAAAAGATGGGAGTACCTACCAGATGAGTTGATCATTATAGAGAAAGGCAGTGTACTTGACTATACTCAGGCTTTCTTCCATTCTGTTAATAAAGGACTGGATTTTCAAATAAGTCATTTTATCCAATGGGAAGAAGCTGATCCCACCAAATATGTCGAGTAGATCGCAGGACTGCAAATGCAACGTTTGCAAATACTGCAGGAAAAAAATAAAGCATAAAACTTACTAATAGCACATAGAAGCTAGTACTCTGGCAGCTGAAAATAACAGTCTTAATTCCTGGTACAATTACACACTAGCAAACAGCACATTTACAAGATTAACATGGAGGTGAACCACAGGGAACTGGATATGGAATCAATACCAATTTCAAAAAATTAAGTTCAATGTCGTTAGTGTCCTTTCAGCTGTGTTTTCTCTCTCTGAGGTGTTAATTCCTTATTAGTGCTATGCAGATTCGACTGACCTCTGCACATGGTATTATGGACCACGTTATACTAACATCACACTGGAAGGCATGCAGTCAGTGATGGTGGACAGGAGAGGAATACAGACGGAACAAGAACCAGGGGACAGTCAGAGTCGATGATTATGATCATTAAAGTGAAGAAACAAAGAAAAGTAATTCATAGAAACAAAATAATTGAAAAACAGACATTAAAGTAGTACCGGGAGAAAGATCAGTTGAGACTCATTCCTCTAAGACACACTGAATTTGACCAGGGATACTTCCCTGGTGGCTCAGATGGTAAAGAATCTGGGTTGGGAAGTATTCCTGCCTGAGAATTCCATGGACAAAGGAACCTGGTGGGCTACAGTCCATGGGGTTGCAAAGAGTTGGACATGACTGAGTGACTCACACTTTCACTTTTTTCAGGGTAAAATATGCAAAATTGACACTGAAGGAAAAGGAGAACAATGTAGGGGGAGAAAGGTCACACTCATGACCACTAAGGGGAAAAAATCTGTGTTACAGCCGCACACTTCACCTTGAGTCAGTATAGATGACGCATGTTTAATGAACACGATCCATGAGAACGTGCGACTTTGCTAATTAACCAATCCACCCCAAGAAGTTTGCTTTGCTTTGGAGTAAGCCCACACTGACAGACACAGGTGGGTCAAGGATGAAGCCAGAAGACATCTCCAAGGTGCTTTAAGGAGCTGGGCACAACTGTCAGGAAGCTCTGATTCACGAGCACAAACCAAGGGACTTCCCTGGCGATCCAGTGTTTGACTCTGGGTCTCCAATGCAGGGGGCATAGGTCTGATCCCCGGTCGGGGATCTAAGGTCCCGTTTGCCATGTGGCAAAATAAATAAATAAAAAATAAACTAAAGGTTAAAACTGGAAAACAAAAAAAAAAAACAAATCTAACCTATTTCCTCACTGGTCTGACTCCGTCCCACTATGCCTGAGTCTCCACGCCAACTCCAATTTCTAGGTTTGTTTGTATGTGAGAAGCAAACTTGTCTGTATTTCTCTAACAGTCAGTTTGATAATTACCAAGATTACAAATAAAATTCCGAATACTTACTCGATGGAAGAATTTCTCTAATCTTTCTTTTAGGAGCTTGACACCTCCATCTTCCATGGCTCTTAGAAATGTACCATTAAAAAGCTAATGGTGTAAAAGATTAAGAAAAAAAAATTTTTGTCCTTCAATTTCCCAATGTAACAAGTTCTTCTTTCTCTTTTACATAATTCTGCTTATTTCATCCCGCAATTCTTTTTGAATATAGAAAATACTTACATTAGAAAGTCTGAGTTATAAGTCACAAAATACCAAAACACTGTTAAGGGATACTGAAATTTATGTAAAATCACCCAATTGTTCTGGGCATTTTTAAAAAACCTGAACTCACATCTAAGTTTCACTTTATATAAATAATATTGCTAGACTTCTTATATCATACAAATCTTTGCACTCTCTACCTTCCTTAAGAACATGGACTCTATCATTCACTGATGCAGATATACTCTTAGGACAAGTCGGGGAAGAGAAAAGGGCTCTTTATTGCATGAATTGGTACAGGCATAAACCTCAATACTGCTTCACAGGCCCCATTATTTCCTCCCCATAACAGACACGTAGTCACCTTACAGTCATGATAAAGAATTAAGAATCATTTTAAATGACCCACGTAAATTGGGGTAATCGGCTAGACTCTCAACCTAGAGAACATGTCGTGCTTACCTTGTACATGCTGTAGCATTGTTGGAGCACCGAACTGTAAACCTTGTCCTACAAACACCACAGAAACAGCACAGATCTCATTCGAGGGAAAACAAAAAAATTATCGATTGCAAAGTAAAGGTATAGTGACTCTTGGTAAAGCAATATAACGCTCATACACATGGTCCTATAATAGTTGTGTGCTAAAACGAAGAGGTATTTAAATTCAATTATGAACCCGTAAGCCTAAGAAAGGCTATGACCAACATAAACAGCATACTAAAAAGCAGAGACATTACTTTGCCAACAAAGGTCCGTCTAGTCAAAGCTACGGTTTTTCTAGTAGTCATGTGAAGATGTGAGAGTTGAACCACAAAGAAAGCTGAGCGCCCAAGAACTCGTACTTTTGAACTGTGGCGTTGGAGAAGACTCTTGAGCGTCCCTTGGACTGCAAGGAGATCCAACCAGTCCATCCTAAAGGAAATCAGTCCTGAATATTCATTGGAAGGATTGATGCTGAAGCTCAAACTCCAATATTTTGGGCACCTAATGGGAAGAACTTACTTATTGGAAAAGACCCTGATGCTGGGAAAGAATGAAGGCAGGAGGAGAAGGGGATGACAGAGGATGAGATAGTTGGATAGATATCACTGACTTAATGGACATGAGTTTGAGCGAGCTCTGGGAGTTGGTGATGGATAGGGAAGCCTGGCATGCTGCAGTCCATGCATGGGGTCGCAAAGAGTCAGACACGACTGAGCGAGTGAACTGAACTGAAGCCTAGTTCGGCAGTTCTCTCCAGTAATTCTTGGCTGGAAAATCCCATGGACAGAGGAGCCTGGCAGGCTAAGTCCATGGAGTTGCAAAGAGCTGGACAAGACTGAGCAAACAAGTCTAATTTTTAGGAGGGCTTCAGACACGGATGAATAGAGGAAGGCAGTGGTAAGAGACAGCACATACACGTTTTTATAAGATTGTGCTCATGGAAACAACAAGCACAACATTCCCCTGTGCTGACCTTGAGAAACTTCTGCCAAAGTGACATAAGTTAAATCTGAACAAGTCACTCACTCAAGATAGTAACAATTTTTTTCCTAAAAATATGAAATAAAAAATGACACATTACCAGCAACTCCTCCTCTTGGTATTCAACAACTGGTTTTCCATCTTTACTTTGCTTTTCAATGATAGGATTCCGAACAACCTACAAATTTTGATTTAAAAAATCAATTATATGCGTTTTTAAATTTTCCCCTAACTTAAATAAACTTGAACATGTCCCAACACCAAAATTTCTTAAAGGAGCCCCCCAAAACAAATACACCAAACAGGAGTTTGATTTTTAAATTGCTACTGACTGTACTGTAACTAACCCACTCCAGTGTTCTTGCCTGGAAAATCCCATGGACGGAGGAGCCTGGTGGGCTATAGTCCATGAGGTTGCTGAGTCGGACACGACTGAGCGACTTCCCTTTCACTTTTCACTGTCTTGCATTGGAGAAGGAAATGGCAACCCACTCCAGTGTTCTTGCCTGGAGAATCCCAGGGATGGGGGAGCCTTTTGGGCTGCCGTCTATGGGGTAGCACAGAGTCGGACACGACTGAAGCGACTTAGCAGCAGCAGCTGCAGTACTGTAACTCTCCTCTGATGCAATGACCAGAGGACTTCCCTGAATTCCTAACGGTAAAGATCACCCATAACTGTATAATACAAATTCAGAAAAGTGTACTGTATATGTAAATACCATGACCATCCAGAAATTTTCTTCTGGTTCGTTGAAGAACTGTCTGTTCTTCTGCGTATGTAAAGATTTTGCAGGTTTTGATGGACTAAAGGTCCTAAAAACGGTAAAAGAATATGTTAGCGACAATCCCCCAGTGGAGGTTTTAAGAATTCACTGAGCTCTGCAAAAGCATATTGAAAGATATTACCTTGTAAACTGTACAATAGCTTCACATAATCCAACGTTTCTAATTTTTTCATTCTTTTCTACTTCATTTGGATAATAAAACAAAATTTTATTTTCCTCCTAAAGTATGGAGAGAGAGAATCACAACATTGACATAAGCAGTTTGTCTGTCTTAGCTGTCGACAATAGTTGGTATCAACCTCTCATGTCATATGTGCTAGCTGGCAAGACAAAACAAAGGCCCCTTTTAGAAAAACAAAGATTATCTTCTCTTTAGGGTGTAACAAACGCCCACCTGCATGAAAGGCAATTGTGATATTTGCTAAGTCGTATGCCATCTGAACTAAATTAGACAACGATGCTGAAAACTCCATCTTTGGATTTCTTTCTCCATGCTAATTTGTAATACATCAACGCTTGTAAGAAACAAGTGTGTGCACGTGCACAGACATACACCTCCCCACAAATTAAACCCAGCAAGTTCACAAGCATTTGGACTGGCAGCCTTTAAAAGGACCGTGATTTCCTGCCAACAAAACTTGGCGCCGGACATCCTTTGAGGAAGTTACCGTCCCCACCTTAAAAAAGTAATGATAAAAAAAAAAACAAAACAAAACCATCCGCTCCCATCCGAATTAACTTATTAATTCGGAAAAAAAAACTTTCCGAAGATCCGCCAAGCCTGCATTACAGGACTACCGTCTCCCACTCTCGTTTTAGTTTCTAGGCGGGGGACTTCCAGCAACAAAGACAAAAGCTCAACTTGAATCATCCAGGGTTGATGTTAAAGAGAAGACAGACTCCACCTGTGTGATTAACCCGACGAACCTTCACTCAATACACAGGCACTGATCTGGGACCTGCAACCAGACCCTGCCCGCGGTGTCTGGGCCCTGCAGCACACCCAGCACATAACAGTCCGATAAAGGCCAGTCGATAAGGGGAGACTGACAAGCGACGACCCCAGGCGCACCCCGCGGCTGCCCGGGCCGGACCCCATCCGGCAGCCCCCTACCCGGGGCCCTCTGCCACCCACGGACGCCCGCGCGCGGCCCCGCTCCACTTACCTCTCCCTCACGCGGCCCGAAGCGCGGGTTGTAGATGAAGAAGCTCAGCAGCGCCGGCGGGAACTGCTTTTCTTGGGCCGCTCCTGCGCCGGCCCCGGACGCCGCTGCCGCCATCCCGGCCCGGCCCCCCAGCCTCGGGAGCCTCCCTCGGCCCGCCCAGAGACAGCTGCCGCCGGAAGACCGCACTTCCGCCTCGCTCGCCGTCCCCCCGGAAGTGGTTGCCGCCGGCCCGGAAGAAGAATCCGCAGTCCAGCGTTCCTTTTTTGGCGCACTCATGTGGGTTCATTCCCGTTTGTGTTCTGGGTAGGTGTTTAATCTGTCGATGCTGTAAGAGTTAAGTTGAAGTGAAACCGTTTTTGTCTCCCCCCCCCCACCCCCCACCCCTCAGATTTCTGCCCTGGCTGAAGGAGAGGGTTGCGTTTTTGAAGAAAAATGAAATGGAACTTGTTTTGTGTGAAAGCGATTGTGAAGGTGCAATGGAAGGCCCAATGTTTGGGGTGGTTGTGTATTCAGTCAGGTAGCTTGCCCGTTTTCATAGTGCACAGGGTCCCACCACATGTTTGCTGGTCTTTTTAGATCCCCGTTTGAGAGACGTCAAGTGACTTTGTGCCTCTCACGACTTCTTTGCCTTCAGGGAGAAAGATAGCTGCAGGTGGCGAGCATGGTGTGTGGCGAAGCGGACCAGAGCGTGGCCTTCTCCCCACAGTGCCTGGTCCCAGGCCTCGGAACTCAGGGCATCGCCCTTGCCAGCCCTTGGGATTCACTAGGTTTGGAGGCCTGTGGGTTGTGGGAGCTGGAACCGCTCGTGACTTCTGATACTTGGAGTTCAAACCCTTGCAGCAGACCGCACGGCCAAACACAAGACTTTAGTTTAGGTTGCCTTGTCTCTCACAGATTAGGTGTGAAAATAGGACCTCTTATCCAACTTAATAGAATAGTCCTTCATGTTTCGGGAGGCAGTGTTGGAATCTGGGCGTGAGACTGAACTGGGTACTTACTCTAGCTCTGTCACTCCCTGGGCGGAAGTTTCCAGTCTCTGTGTCTAATATGTAAAATAACTAATAGTAAATGCTTTTCTAGTAGAAATTTCACTTTAGGAATAAAATGAGTGGGAATTTCCTGGTGGTCCAGTAGTTAGGACTTGGTGTTTTCACTGCCTGGCCCCAGGTTCAATCCCTGTTCAGGGAATTAAGATCCAAAAGAGTTAAATGGGACTGTGATTGTATGTATAGTAGCCCCAGCCCTTCAGATCAGATCAGATCAGTCGCTCAGTCGTGTCCGACTCTTTGCGACCCCATGAATCGCAGCACGCCAGGCCTCCCTGTCCATCACCAACTCCCGGAGTTCACTGAGACTCACATCCATCAAGTCAGTGATGCCATCCAGCCATCTCATCCTCTGTCGTCCCCTTCTCCTCCTGCCCCCAATCCCTCCCAACATCAGAGTCTTTTCCAATGAGTCAACTCTTCGCGTGAGGTGGCCAAAATACTGGAGTTTCAGCTTTAGCATCATCCCTTCCAAAGAAATCCCAGGGCTGATCTCCTTTAGAATGGACTGGTTGGATCTCCTTGCAGTCCAAGGGACTCTCAAGAGTCTTCTCCAACACCACAGTTCAAAAGCATCAATTCTTCGGCACTCAGCCTTCTTCATAGTCCAACTCTCACATCCATACATGACCACAGGAAAAACCATAGCCTTGACTAGATGGACCTTTGTTGGCAAAGTAATGTGCCTGCTTTTGAATATGCTATCTAGGTTGGTCATAACTTTCCTTCCAAGGAGTAAGCGTCTTTTAATTTCATGGCTGCAATCACCATCTGCAGTGATTTTGGAGCCCAGAAAAATAAAGTCTGACACTGTTTCCACTGTTTCCCCATCTATTTCCTATGAAGTGATGGGACCGGATGCCATGATCTTCGTTTTCTGAATGTTGAGCTTTAAGCCAACTTTTTCACTCTCCACTTTCACCTTCATCAAGAGGCTTTTTAGTTCCTCTTCACTTTCTGCCATAAGGGTGGTGTCATCTGCATATCTGAGGTTATTGATATTTCTCCCTGCAGTCTTGATTCCAGCTTGTGTTTCTTCCAGTCCAGCGTTCCTCATGATGGACTCTGCATGTAAGTTAAATAAGCAGGGTGACAATATACAGCCTTGACGAACTCCTTTTCCTATTTGAAACCAGTCTGTTGTTCCATGTCCAGTTCTAACTGTTGCTTCCTGACCTGCATACAGGTTTCTCAAGAGGCAGATCAGGTGGTATGGTATTCCCATCTCTTTCAGAATTTTCCACAGTTTATTGTGATCCACACAGTCAAAGGCTTTGGCATAGTCAATAAAGCAGAAATAGATGTTTTTCTGGAACTCTTTTGCTTTTTCCGTGATCCAGTATGTGTTGGCAATTTGATCTCTGGTTCCTCTGCCTTTTCTAAAACCAGCTTAAACATCTGGAAGTTCACGGTTCACATATTGCTGAAGCCTGGCTTGGAGAATTTCGAGCATTACTTTACTAGCGTGTGAGATGAGTGCAATTGTGCGGTCGTTTGAGCATTCTTTGGCATTGCCTTTCTTTGGGATTGGAATGAAAACTGACCTTTTCCAGTCCTGTGGCCACTGCTGAGTTTTCCAAATTTGCTGGCATATTGAGTGCAGCACTTTCACAGCGTTATCTTTCAGGATTTGGAATAGCTCAACTGGAGATATTCCAAATAGCCCTTAATTGTTAATTAAGCCCCAGCCCTTAATTGTTATTCAACAAGATTGCTGTCATTACTCACTCTTGAAAGACTCCCTCAACTAGCTTGCTTTAGTGTATGACAGTCTTTTGTTAGGAAGACATGTTTTGACATTACAGTAATAATTTTCAAAGAATTTTAAGGTAGCAAAATCTCCTTTCCCCCTTTTATTGCCCCAAAGTCCATGGAAACTTCTACAAAATAGACACAGAGCTACCCTGGTTGAATGTGAGGCTGAGTGGTAGAAATGATACCTAAGAAAACCTTCCGCTGGCCTTTTCCAAGAGCTGCCCCTCTTCCATCTCTGTCTCCTTGAGGGGCCCTGAAGCACTTGTACAGGACCCTGCAGCTCCAGGGAGCGTAATTTGAAAACTCCAGGTTAAAGAATTCCTTCCTTTGTCCCAGAGCAAATGCTTTTGGAAGAGTGGTAGAAGGAGCCTGGGGCTTAGGTTGAACAGCCGAATTTTAGTTCTGATTTTGTCACTTGCCATTTATATGACCTTTGATTAGTCACTTAACTTCTTTGAGCTCCAGGTTCTTCCTTTGAAAAATGAGATTAATACCTACCTCAAAGGAGCACTGCAAATATTACGTTAGATGACACAAATGAAAGTACTTTCTAATGTGCAAAGTACAATTACAATAAAAATGTGGTGAGATAACATTTTATTGCATTCTCCCCAGCATGCCTTTACTTCCTTGTTTACTTTGCATTCTGTGCCCCAGTCAGTCAGTTGCATTGATCACCACAGGAGAGAGATGATACAAAAACGAACCAAACAAAATCAGAAATCGAAATGCTTTTTAAGTTTCAAAAGCTAAGGAAGCAAGAAGGCTTAGATAGTGATGCATCCTCCTTTTTCACAGTCATAGGGTGTGCGTGGGTGGGAGGTGGGTGGAGTAAGCATGATAGACACTTGGGTGTGTTTCGCGGCCTCAGAGGAGGGAGGGTGTAGATGTACACCTTGCTCCTTGTGGAATGGGGAAAGTGGCCGGTCTTGCAGAGTGCCCCTCTGTGTCAAGCGTGATGCATCAACAGTGGAATAGCCGTGGCCACATGAATGTCTAGGCATCTAGGCAGTAAGTGGTACTTGATGCAGGAAGCAACTAAATGTTTTACTTGTACACGGAAGTAATTCAGAGAAAGCCAGACCTGAGAGGCCGTAAGATTAGAACAAAAAGAAACTAGCTGTGGCCTAGGTGGACCCACCACTGAAGTCCAGGAGACTGGAGAGGAGTGAGGTTGACTCAGTGGTCACTCGTATGGACTAAGCACCAGATACTCCTTTCCCATGCAGGGCCTCGCGTTACCCACCTCTTCTGTCAGCTAGGGAAGTAAGGGTGAAGAGGAGGCTGGATTATTGACATTGTCCTGAATTATGATTCTGTCTCCCAGCAGGACGAGATTCAAATCTAAGTCCAGTAACAGAAATAGAAAAGTAGATCCAAATCATTTAAAAAAAAAAAAAAAAGGGAAAATTAGATCTCTTGCACGAAGAATTTGTGAACTCAGAAGCAGGGGACCAAGATGGAGATGTAGGAGGCTTCTGATCTTCCCTCCTTCCCCAAATGTAGTGAATGTACAGCTACACACAGAGAAATTTCATCTGAGAGAAATCCAGAGACCAACTAAATGTGAGGTGAGACTCATATGTGAGGTGAATGAGAAAATAGCCACAGCAAAATGGATAGGAAAGTCTGAGCCTCACCCTCTGTGCAGCACCATACAACTGGGAGGGAATCTCCACCAGGGAAGCCCTGGTGGACTCAGATGGTAAAAATCCTGTCTGCAATACAGGAGAGCCGGGTTCGATCCCTAGGTTGGGAAGAACCCCTGAAGAAGGGAATGGCAACCCTCTCCAGTATTCTTGCCTGGAGAATTCCATGGGCAGAGGAACCTGACTGGGTACAGTCCCTGGGGTCGCAAAGATTTGTCCAGGACTGAGTGACTAACACACGTACCCACCCCCAAGGAATGGGTCCTCACGTTACTTGGCTTTGATAGTCAACAGGGTTACTCACAAGTTCAACGCACATAGTCAAAAAAAATTTTAATAGGTTCGAGAGCACCCCCTAGTGGGTGTATACCTGGACTCAGTGCCAAGGGAGTAGGCTGCTCTGACTGTATGAATTTCACTGTCCTGCATCCTGAAAGAATATCATTAAGGTAACATTGGACTTAAACTTCATGTTAGACGAGATGACCCGAAAAGACATACAGAGAACATTCTATTCAATAGCAACAGAATACTCATTCTTCTCAAACACACATGAAACATTTTCCAGGATAGATCATATGTTATACCACTAAGTAAGTTTTAATAAACTTAAGAAGATTGAAATCATATCAAGCATCTTTTCCACTGACAAATGGTATGAAACTAGAAATTAGTTACAAGAAGAAAACTGAAAAATTCACAAATACGTGGAGATGAAACAGCATGCTTTTGAAGGACCAATAGGTTAAAGAAGAAATCAAAAGGGAAATAAAAAATCTTGAGACAAATGATGATGGGAACGTACTATACCAAAACTTAATTGGATGCAGCAAAAGCAGTTCAAGAGGGAAGTTTATAGCAATAAATGCCTATAGGCAGAACAAAGATTTCGAATAGACAATCTAACTTTAAATCTGAAGGAACTAAAAGAAAGCAAACTAATGCTAAACTTAATAGAGGGAAGGAAATAACAAAGGTCATACTGAAAATAAATGAGATAAATACTAAAAAGACAATAGAAAATATCAGTGAAACTAAGAGCTGGTGTTTTTAACAAGATGATTAAGATTGACAAACTGTTAGCTAAACTAAGGAAAAGAAAAAGGACTTGAAGTCAGAAATGAAAGAGAAGACAGTACACTGATAATGCAGAGATACTAAGCGTCACAAGAAACTACTATGAACTGTTTTACATCAACAAGTTATATAAGCTAGAAGAAATGGATAAGTCACTGGAAATACATAGCCTACCAAGAGTGAATCATGAAGAAAGAATCTGAACAGACTAAGTACTCATTTGGAGATTGAATTAATAATAGAAACCTCCCAACCACAAAAGCCTAGAACTAGATGGCTTCACTGGTAAATTTTACCAAAATTTAAAGAATTAATACAAATCCTTTCCAACTCTTTCAAAAAATAGAAAAGAGGGAAACACTTCTAAAATTTTACAAAGCCAGCATTATCCTGACCAAAAAAGATACTACAAGAGAAGAAAATGACAGCCAATATCCCTGCTGGACGTATATGAAAAAAAAAAGAAAAATTAGCAAACTGAGTTCAACAGTACATTAAAATGATCTTATACCATGATCAAGTGGAATTTATTCCAGGGATGCAAGAAGGGTTCAGCATCCACAAAATCAATGTGACCTCCCACATTAACACAGTGAAGGATAAAAGTCATATAATCATTGCAATAGATGGAGAAAAGGCGTTTGACAAAATTCAACATCCTTTTATGATTAAAAACTAACAAATGGGATATAGAAGGAATGTACCTCAACATAATGAAGGCCATAAATGATAAAACCCCAGCTCACATCATGTTCAACAGTGAAATGCTTAAAGCTTTTCCTTTAAGATCAGGAACAAGACAAGGATGCCCACTCAAATCACTTTTATTCAACATAGTTGTGGAAGTCCTAGCCTGAGCAAGTAGGCTCAGTGTTTCTTTTTGTAAAGAAATATAAATGTATCCAAGTCATAAAAGAAGCAATAAAATTGTTGCTGCAGACGACATGATATATGTAGAAAACCCTAAAGACTCTACCAAAAACCTGTTCAGTTCAGTTCAGTTCAGTCGCTCAGTCGTGTCCAACTCTTTGCGACCCCATGAATTGCGGCACGCCAGGCCTCCCTGTCCATCACCAACTCCCAGAGTTCACTCAGACTCACGTCCATCGAGTCAGTGATGCCATCCAGCCATCTCATCCTCTGTCGTCCCCTTGTCCTCCTGCCCTCAATCCCTCCCAGCATCAGAGTCTTTTCCAATGAGTCTACTCTTCGCATGAGGTGGCCAAAGTACTGGAGTTTCAGCTTTAGCATCATTCCCTCCAAAGAAATCCCAGAGCTGATCTCCTTCAGAATGGACTGTTTGGATCTCCTTGCAGTCCAAGGGACTCTCAAGAGTCTTCTCCAACACCACAGTTCAAAAGCATCAATTCTTTGGTGCTCAGCTTTCTTTACAGTCCAACTCTCACATCCATACATGACCACAGGAAAAACCATAGCCTTGACTAGATGGACCTTTGTTGGCAAAGTAATATCTCTGCTTTTCAATATGCTATCTAGGTTGGTCATAACTTTTCTTCCAAGGAGTAAGTGTCTTTTAATTTCATGGCTGCAATCACCATCTGCAGTGATTTTGGAGCCCAAAAAAATTCAGTGAAGTTGCAGGATATATAATATCAATACACAAAAATTAGTTGTGTTTCTATACACTGACAATAAAATACCAGAAAGTGGAATTAATAAAACAATTTATAAGTATAAAAAAAAAACTACTTAGGAATAAATTTATCCAAGGTGAAAGATCTGTGTACTTAAAATTATAAAACTGGTGAAAAAAATTGAAGACAAAATAAATGGGAAGATATTCTGTGTCCATGGATTGGAAGAATTAATATTGCTAAAATGTCCATGCTACCAAATGATCCATAGATTTAGTACATTACTGATCAAAATTCTAATGATATTTTTCATAGATACAGAAAAACAGGGAAATACAAATCAAAATCACAATATCACCTAACACTAGTTAGGTTTATTTTTAAAAAAGAATAAGAGCAAATGCTGGCCAGGGTGTAGAGAAAAAGGAACTCTGCTGCACTATGAGTGGGAATGTAAGTTGGTGCAGACACTATGGAAAACAGTATGGAGTTTTCTCAAAAAAACAAAACAAAACAAAACAAAACAAAACAGGGAGAAGGAAATGGCAACCCACTCCAGTGTTCTTGCCTGGAGAATCCCAGGGACGGGGAAGCCTGGTGGGCTGCCGTCTATGGGGTCACACAGAGTCAGACACGACTGAAGTGACTTAGCAGCAGCAGCAGCAGCAGCAGCAGCAGCAGAACTTGCAGGGCAAGGTCTGTATTTCACTGGTATTATTTGGCTGCAGTATTTGTTCCCTCTCTGGGAACTACAGATGTTATGCTTCAAGTGGATGCTCTGACTAACTTTACTCAACAGGCTTTACAAGATTCTCAAAAAGCTATTTCAGCTCTTAATGCTGAACAAATACAAATTAGAAACATGGTTTTACAAAACAGATTGGCCTTATTCTGACAGCTGCACAAGGAGGAACTTGTGCCATGATTCATACCCAGTGCTGTACATATATACCTGATATGAGCACTAATGTTACTCACTTTACTAAACATATGAACAAAAGGATTCCAGCTATGGATACTCCTGAATCCTCGATTGCCTCACTTTGGGAGATGCTAACTAGTTCCTCATGGTGGAAAACTATCCAAATTGTAATGATTTCAATTGCTCTGTTTTTGCTGTTTTCTCCATCCATCTGTAACTGTGTAGCTGGATTTGTTTCTAATTGCATGACAGCTTTTAAGTTACAAAACAACAACAACAACCGAAAAATTGAACTACCTTGTGACTCAGCCATTCCACTGTGAATATATATCCAAAGGAAATGAAATTATCTGAAAGAGATTTCTGTACTCCCATGTTCATTGCAGCATTATTCACAGTATCTGAGGTGGAAATAACCTAAGTGTCCATTGATGGATGAATGAATAAAATGTGACACATATGTACACAATAGAATATTATTCAACCATAAGAAAGAAGGAAGTCATACCATTTTCATCAATACGGATGAAACTGGAGGGAATTATGCTAAGTCAAATAAGCCAGACAGAGAAAGACAAATAGTGTGTGGTATCACTTTTATAGGAAACCTTTAAAAAAAAATAGAACTCATAGAAACAGAAAGTTGAATAATGATTGCCAGGGACTGGAGTAGTGGTGGTGAAGGAAATAAGGAGAGGCTGATAAAAGCTACAGACTTTTGTTTATAAGATGAATAAAGAACTTCACTGGTGGTCCAGTGATTAAGAATTCACCTGCCAGTACAAGAGACACGGGCTTGATCCTTGCTCCGGGAAGATCCCACGTGCTATATGAGCCAACAAAGCCCATGCACCACGATTACTGAAGCCCACGTGTCCTAGAGCCTGTGCTCTGCAACAAGAGAAGCCACTGCAGTGAGTAGCCCCTGCTTGCTGCAACTGGAGAAAGCCCTTATGCCACAACGAAGACCCAGCACAGCCATAAATAAATAAATGAAATTATAAGATGAATAAGATCTGAGGCTGTAATGTGAACATGGCGACTATAGTTGATAACACTGTAAATTGAAATTTGCTAACAAGGTAGAATTAAGTGTTTTCATTAAAAAAAAAAACTAAATGTGAGGTGATGGATGTGTTTCTTACTGGTGAGAATCTTTTCATAACGTGCATACATAACATCACCATGGTCTACACTTTAAATATATGTTTTAAATGTCAATTACACCTCAATAAAGATAAGGAAAAAGAATCTGTGAGTTCAAAACTCCAAGGGAATAAGTTAAGGCATTGTTCCAGGTTAAGAAGTCACAGTTCCAGGGTGGGAGGTTCTGGATGTGTCCTCACATACGTCTGTCTCCCTGCTAACAAAAAAAGTGAGCTTATAGATGGTCAGACCTGATTAGAGTCATCCTCTTGTTCCTGTTTTCCAGTGCAGTGCCTGCCTTAAAGGATACAGTATGTTGATGGATGAATTATGGAGGTAGGGAACAGGGACAATGGAGAAATGGACTTCCGTCTTTCATAGTTCTGTCTGCTGCAAGCTGTGCAGACAGAGCTCGGATCACAGAATGATTTGACATTCTAGTGAGTTCTCTCCTCCCTACACTCAGTACTGAGCTCTAAGAGGAAGCTGTTGAGAAGAGGTCTGGGTGTGATACACACATCCAAGGCCACCTGTACAAAGAGCCACCTCCTCCCACTCTGTTGGCAGAAATATCAGACCCCTGAGTCAAGTAATCGACCTTTTTTTCGTTGACTTAGAGCCCAGAGACTGTGTCATTCTGAGGTGACCTTCATCCTGAGGGTACATTTCTCTCCTGCAGTTAAAATTGCCCTTGATTTCCATCTCTTCCTGTGATCACTTGTAAAGGATCTTCCACCTGTAAAGGATTCTTTTATTAAAAAGTGAAAAATCTGAGGTGGTTTGGTAAATCAGTATTGGAAAGTGAGAATCATCTAGGAAATATATTTATATACATGTATGTTATATATAATGTAATTTTCAGGTATTATGTAATTATGTAATAAATATAATCATATATACAAATATATGTATTACAGGTATTATGAACCAGTGAAGCCTGGTTCAGTAGTCTCTATAAGGCTCTCGCCTTCATCTGATGCTGAAGCTTGAATTCTGCAAAGCATACAGGCAGGAAGGGAAGATGGATGTAAAGAGAGTGAGGACAAGCTGGAGCCCCTGGGAACAGACTGGAACTTCTATCAGTCTCTCACTGCTCCCAAAGCTGGATTTCTTTGTCATAGAAGGAAATGCTTCTGGAGCTGGGACAGAACGAGATCCCCACACCACAGAGCGGAGCCAGCAGGTAAGGTACTCCCACACCAACCTCCAGAGCACCAGTGTCACGGCTGCTTCACTCCCACCCTCCAGATCCCAGGCAGGATGTCTCTTGCTGCCCACCCTAACCGGATACCTGTAGCCTAAGCAAGATGACAAATTACTAACCTGCCAAACAGTCCCTGCCAAGGTTTGGTACAGTGAGGTGGCGGGTACGCAGTGTTTGCTACATCTCTGTGGTCTCAGATGTATGTTTGAAATACCTTACAATTTGAGGTGTGAATCTATTTACTTGCATTGTAGAACCCCTAAGAAAAATGATGTCAAAATCCACTCCCTTCCAAAAAAGTTGACTTTTTGAAACCAGTTAAAACATTGTGTAAATGAATAGCCTTTCCAGTGAATAAATTAACAGGCCAGGTGGAAATGATCTTGGTGATTCCAATTTCATCTGTCTTCTTAAGTGTTTGCAAAGTAATACCATACCTTAACATTAGCAGAAGAGATACCAGATAGGTTTTTGCTTGAAATTGGATTCCCAAGTACTCATTACACGAAATTAAACTGTAGTCATTGTGCAGAATTACCTATGTAGCTTGTAAACCTGAACAATTCAACAAATATTTCACATCTTCACTGTTTTGCTACACTTTGTGTTTGAGCTGGAAAGAGCTGCAAAAACCTGTATGTTAAAATAATTGTATAAACATAATGTGCAGAAGCTGAAGCAAAATGCTAATATTAGAAGTATTTTAATAATTTTCTTTAGTCTCAACAATTAAGCACATACACAAAGCTTCCTTTGAGATCATATTCCATTCAATTATAAACTACTAAATTATAAACTCAAATTATAGTTGTACGAAGAGTCAAAGCCCCTGATGCCACCCTGTTTTATAAGCAATTAGGAAAAATAACAGACACCAAGTTTTTCAGCTCTGGGACCTAGTGGGCAATGTTGGCCCTCATTTTGAAGTCAAAATATCATCATTCTACTGCTGAGAACATGCTTTCTTGAGGTGGGCTGTTTGTGTGAATCCTGTGTTTGATTTTCTTTTTCTCTAGTTGCTACGCTCCCCCATTTAGAAGCCTCCAGGCTCGTCTCACGGGTCTGTAATCCTGCCAGCTGGAGAGAGCGGCTGTTAACATGTTGCTGTATGTTCTTTCACTTTTTTCTTTCCCAGGAGGCACATATTGAATAGGAACCACTTAAAAAGGAATTGCTTTGTACAATATTTATATAATGACAAAACTAGGGTAATTTTTGAAAACATTTTCTTCTTTTCAAATGATACTTACTGCTAAAATTTGGAAATGATAATGTTTCTACAAAATTTCAACCTAGATAAATAACTCCCAAAATAAAAAGTGCTAATTCACAAATGTGTCTGAATGCCTGGAGTTGTTATTACCTGCAGAGTGGAATACCCACCCCCTCCCACAAACACCCCAGATCTGAAGAACACAGTTAAAAATTGCTATGAATCAAGACCACTAAAGATTGTTTCATTTAAGCGTACCAGCTGACACTTTTAGGTGTTAAATACAGAGAGATGGCTCCTTTTGTTTGCTAGTTATTACCATTGACAGAGACTTTGGAATTAAGTTCCTAAGACTGGGTTAGAAAAATGAAAAGGTAATGTAATTGAAATGGGCAAAAATAGTTTGAATTACACTTTTGAAACAGTAAAGCAAAGCAAAGTTTCAGTCTCAGTCGTGTCTGACTCCTTGCAACCCCATGGACTATAGCCTGCCGGGCTTCTCTATCCATAGAATTCTCCAGGCAAGAATACTGGAGTGGGTAGCTGTTTCCTCCTCCAGGGGATCTTCCCGACCCATGGATCAAACCCGAGACTCCTGAATTGCAGGCGAATTCTTTACTGTCTGAGCCATCAGGGAAGCCCTTTGAAACAGTGGAATGAACACAGTTCATGAATAACTGTCTTTCTATGTATGGAAAACATGGCAATTCATCCTTTTGTATCCATCCATCCTCTAAACAATTTCCCTAAGACATTCAGAACATGGCACAGTGTCCCCTGTGAGTGTTAGTCACTCTGTCGTATCTGACTCTTTGTGACCCATGGACTGTAGCCTGCCAGGTTCCTCTGTCCATGGAATTCTCCAGGCAAGAATACTGGAGTGGGCTGCCATTTCCTTCTCCAGGGAATCTTCCCGACCCAGGGATTGAATCCGGGTCTCCTGCATTGGCAGGCAACTTCTTTACCATTTGAGCCACCAGGGAAGTTCCCTGGGTGCTCTGAACAACCCCTCCAGTGATTATTTCCATACAGATGCCCTCTTGACAGAAAAGAAATAAGAGAAGCCCACAGTCTTTACCTTGCGGGGGTGAGGCTACTTCTGCTACTCCAGTGGGTAATGGATTGCTTAGTCAGTTAAACTGTCTAAAAAGCAACATCATTCATTTTGTTTCTTCGAGGCATATGGTGTCCAGAGCCCGAGGGAAGAAGGCTACATGATCACACTGAGTTATTTAAAGGCTCTCCCTTCAGAATTGTTGGGTTGAAAGCCCTTGCTTGGGGAGAGCCAGTGGAGTGAACAGAAGTGTCAGGAGGATCAGTGTCCATGTGGTGTAGTGGTGGTGGATTGTTTTAGGGATCAAGCCTCCCAGGGCATCAGGCTTGGCCTGGAAGGCCCTCTTGCTGGTGCCTGGGAGAAACTGTCACGTACCCAGGGAAGCTACAGGTATAGAGGAACCAGCCCAATTCCTTCCAGGAGGGATGTGGAGGAGGAGAGCATGAGGGCACAGCTGTGCAATAGGAGGGGGAACAGGAGAGCTGGCCATGAAGGGACACACTTCCGTTCTGTGACCCTCCCCAAAGAGGGCTTCATTTGGGGGCTGGATTTCCCCAGTTTGAGTCTTCTGTAAACGGCCTTTATGGGTTCTGTCCTTTCTACATGACGTGTGTGCGTGTGTGCTCAGTCGCTTCAGTTGTGTCCGTCTCTTTGTGACCCCATGGACCATAGCCTGCCAGGCTCCTCTGTCCTTGGGATTTCCACAGCAAGAATACTGGAGTGGGTTGCCGTGCCCTCCTCCAGGGGGATCTTCCCAACCCAAGGATCAAACTCACGTCTCCTGCACCTTTTGCATTGCAGACAGTTCTTTACCACCAAGCCACCAGGGAAGCCCCTCTGCGTGACTTAATATTCTTCAAATCAGTACACTTTCTCTTTCCCTTTGGGTCGCTCTGTGTGGCATGCAGGATCCTAGTTCCCCGACCAGTGACTGAACCTGTGCCCCATGCATTGGGAGTTTAGAGTCTTAACCACTAGACTGCTAAACCATCAAGGAGGTCCCTCAGTATGCTTCCAAATGTCTAGTAGCCTTATTTTAAAGCAGCGATATTAAAACACAGTTTGTGCCACTTATATGTTTCTGACACCTGTTAAAATAAATACACAGCCATCACATTTAACAGTGCTGGCCCCTGCCCCCATAAAATCACCTTGATAGTACATAGCCCTGGTAGTACATAGCCCGCACTTTGAAAATCTGCTCTGCCACAAACTCCAAAGAACAGGAGTTTGAAGTAGATAAGCCACTCAGCAGGATGGTGGCAAACCCAAGAGGGGCCAGGGCACTGTGAGCTTGGGTATCGGGGTAAGAAGCGTGAGCTTGTAAACTCACTCTGGGAACGTGCCTCTGTTCCTCCCAGGAGTCCTCACCCGCAGGGTCAGCCCGAGAGAACAGCTCAAACCTGCCACCTGGAAGTCAGCCTAATGAGAATTTCCTGGCTTGAGGTTGCCCCACCCTAGTGAAAGACCTGTAACGGGAACCTGAGTCTCGCCTCAAATGTTCGGGCAATTCTGGGTGTAGTTGGTTCAGGTGGTATCAAATAAGAGCCAGGAAAATGGTGGCTGAGAAAGGAGAGAGGAGAAGGGAGAAGGAGGAAGCAGGTGAGGCGGGAGGGGGAGAAGGGGGTGGCCGGAGATTTGGTCAGAGCCAGCAAGTCTCTGATAGCCTGTTTTCCTAAGGGAAAAAAAACAGCTTGAGAATATGTCTGCTTGTCTCAGCCAGCACTGCACGTTTCCTTAGCTTTAGGGCCATTGTAGCCTCGCACTTGTTTCTGTCTTGTATTATTTGCTTTTACTTAAATCTCTCTTATAACAACCTAACACCCAATAGCAGAAAACACATAAGCAAGCATGACTTTCCGCTGGCTAAAATCTCTTCATAGGCGTTTCAGACTCAGATAATTGCTGAGAAAATCCTAGCCTGATGATGCCATTTATTTGTGACTTTTTTCCCCGAACCTCCTTTCCCTGTGCGTTTGTGCACAACGCAAGTAAGGATGGCTTAGCGCTCGGCTAAGACCAGAAATCTTCCTGAAATTCTTCCCTCGGTCTTCAAATCGCTTTCATCCCTCATGGAGGAAGAAACCACACCCACACATCAGCAGATGATGAGAAAGGTGTCTTTATTGGGTGATTTTTTTAAAAGGCATTTTTGTCTGGCCTTACAGGAATCATTAGGGCACACCCACCACCAAAAAGTCACGGATGACTGTCTAACACAGCACGGATGACTGTCTAACACGGATGACCTCACTAACACAACGGACAAACTGTAGAAGCATTTTGGGGGAAATTAATAAATTAGGGGGAGGAGGTGGGTGTCCCAGTTCCTGGGGCTTTGGAGGCCTTCCAGCCGATTCTAGCTCCACAGTCTGGGCCCTTTAAGAATGTACCATTTCCTGGAATTCTAGAACAGAAGAGGTGAGAACAGGGTCAGCGGGGAAGGCTTGGCACCTTACAGACAGGCTACTGCCAGTGAGGGTTCTGAGGAGGAAAGAGAACCAAGCGCATCGTCAGATGATGGCCATGGCCCCCTCCAAGGGCGCAGAAAGAAAAAAAGATGTCACTGACAGCCTGCGTGTTCCATCCTCCCGCCGAATCTAGTGTAACAAACATCTTTAATTTTGCATCAGAGCCCTTTGGGTTAGAACTTGCCAATCCAGTCATTTCGCTTTGACGAAATGTAGCAGCCCATTGTAGCAGCCCATCACAGTACCTGTGCTCACTCAGCCTTTTGTCTGGTCAATTCAGGACAGAAATGGGAGGTCTCCTCCCTCTGTTGGGTAGCTACTTATTGTATATTTAGGAAACATTTAATGGTTTGGGACTTTGCGCTAACTTTTCTCCACTGGACCCTAACCTTGCCCCCCAAATTTATATTACTAAGAGATAATAATAATAATAATAATAATAAGAGATAATAATAAGAGATAATAATAATAAGATAATAATAATAAAAATAAGATAATAATAAGATAATAATTAATAATAATAATAATAAGAGATAATAATAATAATAAGGTGGATGCTACAGAGTGAAGCTGAAAACTAGGATTTGTTTTGTATTTATTGGTAAGCTTTGCTTGTTTGAAAAAGCTGTCAGTGACACCTTATGAGTAAGTTTAAATAAATCTACCTTCCCTTACCTAAACTATTTTTCTATCCATACAGGCTACATTAACTCCCTTGTAGTAAGTGATGGTGGTATCATTTTGAGTAGATTTTTTACATTTTAATTAGTACCACCATAAGGAACACACAGAAGTTCTCCTGAGCTGACATGCACGGAGTAGGTAAAACATGTGGTAACATGACAGAAGCAGATGAAGATAATCCTCCAGACATGCAGTTACGATGAAATTTGAATACAGGGCTCTGCACGCAGAAGGCTGCGCAAATGGTGACTGATTTACGTGTTCTCTTAGTATTGCCTCCTTGGTATGCTAATGTCCAGGAAAACATATTTCTTTAAACCCTTGCAAGCTAAGATCCTTTCCTACTCAAAAGAATCAAATAGACACTTCAGTATGAGATGTACTTGAGAATGTCAATTCTTCCCTTATTCAGAGAGACTCAAGTCCCACTGCTGGAGATTCCTAACATTATTTTTCAGGTACATCAGGGTGTCTTGGGCCAGGCTAGTAGCTAGTACCGTGGTCAGGTGAAGGGTATTTTCTGGTTCATAGACAGTGGTCAGTGGGACTACCTTCTATGGTTTATCCCCACGCCAGAGTCTTGACATAGATCATTTGTATCCTCAATTTACTTTTATGGATGAAAAGACTGAGGCTCAGCAGGCTGAAGGTAGGGGGGTTTTAACCTGTATTTGTCTGACCTCATGGCCTAACCCCCCTGCCCCGGATGCCGCCTGAGCTCAAGTCTCTCCTGCCGTGTACAGGTGTGAACATACCATCAGCCCCGATCTTCCCGTCTCCATCATTGTCTGCAGCTGCCATCAAGGACTTGGTTTCTGACTCGGTCAGTTCTCTAGCACCACTCTCAAACTTCTGGAGGAAAAACCTACAGGATAGTGAAGATTGAGGGGAATGTTTTTAAAAACCACACACATTTCTGTGTTCGCCCCTTTCTCTTCCCCTTGAAGCAAACCATCTGTTCCCAGCAACCACAATAATCAGTCAAGATCTTAGCAAGCAAAAGCTTCTTTCATTGTCGAGACTAGTGGACCTTTTGTTTAAAAAATTCTTTTTTTCAGAAGTTAGCTGTTAAGTCAGTTTGCCAAGGAATACTCCCAAGACTAGTGACTTTTTGTCCCCAAGTCTTTGGTGCTCATATTTAGTGTTTTGTGAGTCAGCGTGGCTGACTGCCTCATGCTCTGCTCTTTCATGAGAATCTACTGAGTGACCAGCATCAGAGCTGGTCATTGAAAGATACTGGGGAGACTGGCCTCCACTGCACCCCAGCCCCACCTAACAATGTTGGGGTGCTGGTCGGGCTTAGGACAAAGCTCACTTCAGCTCTTCTTCATCCAGGTACCCACTCTGGTCGTTGTCTATGAAACGAAAAACATCCTTCACCTGACTGGCTGACATCTTAGCAAGGCCCGATGTCTGGAAGAATTTTTGGGGTTCAAAGGTATCTGGATCTGAAAAACAGAGAATAGGTTATTCTGATGCTCGTTGGACTGCATTCTGTCTCTGGACCAAAGTGATGTCAACTTAGGATGTTAAAACTACTTTACATAATATCATTGAGCTACAGGGATGCTCTGTTTAAAAAAACTTTTTTTAAAGGCCAAGTAGGGCTGTGACTGGGTCTGGATTCTGAGGCAGCCAAGACCATATGCCTTCATACTCTGATCTCCTTTCCCCCTCCCCAGATTTCCCTCTCCACTTGACTCTGTCCATCTCCTCTTCTCTGGCCTCCTCTCGTCTGTGCCTCCTGATGCCCTTTATTCAGGCTGGGTATCCAGGATGGCAGCCCCACTGGTGTAACTGATGAGAGAAACACAATCATAGGATTCAAACAGGCTACGGGGATCCACTGATTCCTTTTTTTTTTCTTCATGTTTATTAAGTTTCTTTCACCATACAGAAAGGGATTCTATGCTCAGATCTCCTATTTCTATCATGTAGTTATCTAGTTAATAAGTTCTTCCTCTGATTCCCATGCACTTTCAGCCAGTTTGCATTTTAATTTTTGTAACTTTTCAGGAGCTACTGATTTGTTCGAGAAAGCCGCCGCCGCCTCGCTTCCCGTTTACCTTGGCACTCCTGCAGGGCTGCTGCAATGTCGTCAGCACTGAGGACATCTGTGATGCTCATTTTCCACCTGTTCTCACAAAATAATCGAGATGTGGTAAATGCCTAGCAGAAACATGCACATCTCGGGGGAGCACACCCCCCAAGGCCCACAGAAACTGCACATTTGTTGAGCAGTTTTAAAGTGTAATAAGCGTATGACCAGCTAAGACATAATATCCAAATAAAAACCAAATACTGAAAAGATTCCAGCCCCCTTCGTCTCAGTGTCCTCTCTTGAATATATGCCAAAGATGAAATTAAAAAATACAAACTGAAGAAAGATTTGATGCTGCTTTCTTGTAAAAAAAAATATATATTTACATCATCAACCACTTATACAGACATCTACAAGCCATTCAGAAGTAGACCATGTTACACATGCAATGGCATTTTAATACACTAGCCAGAGAAATGCAACATTCCAAGTTTCACTTACAGAAGGACAGAGCTTGGGCTGCTTGCAGACTCTCTACAGAAGGGATGCCCTTCTGTCCCGAAGGATGGGAGTCAGAGACATCAAAAACCCATTTACCAGAGATCAAAATCCACCCATGTGTCAACTCCACGGGAAAAGAACCCGAGCACCGCATGCACCAGCCTAAAATCCATGTAGGAAAGAAGAGTCTGGGATCTGGGTGGTCCACCAGCTACTCACCGTTTTAGATTTTCCTCCAAGAAGAATCAGGAAAAAGAACTGAAAGAGCCAATAAACAGATGCGCTTTTGCTACCTCACTGACGTACCTTATATAGGATTGAAAAAGCGATAGGAAGAACCTCTTAGATTTCCTTTTCAAGGATCAGGTGGACATAGCTCAGATGTCTCGCTTTACTAATTAAACCTTTTTTTTTTCTATTTATATCTCAAAGGAATGTGGGTAGGAACAGCCAGTTTTCAAAACCAAACCTCAACAAGCCTTAACTAAGGTTTCAATTTTGCAAACCAACCCTGCTGGCCAAGTGTCAAGACACCAGAGGCCTGGTAAAGAGGAAACAGTGGTTGAAGTGAGGTAAACACATCTGAGGGGCCTTTGTCAATTGAAAAGGGCTCCGCCCTTCAGATGTTAGTGGCTGCCATCAGAGGCAGGTCTGTTGTTGGCCTCTGAAACTTTAGATGTGTGAGGCCAGCCTCAGGCCAGGGCTGACAGACTCAGGGTCAGTGTCAGATGGGTACAAAGCTTTGTCCCACCAAGGGGATAGATGGGTTAGATGGCTTTCTAAAAAAGCCTTGACTTTGCTGTTGCTCAGCTGTACTTTTTTTTGGTTGACATATAGTTGATTTACAATGTTGTGTTAATTTCTGCCGTGCAGCAAAGTGATTCAGTTATACCTATATGTACATTCTTTTCTGATATCCTTTTCCATTACGGTTTATCATAGGATATTAAATATGTGCTATGCAGTCAGACCTTGTTTTTATCTATTCTGTATGTAAAAGCTTACGTCTCCTAACCCCAACCTCCGCTCCATCCTTCCTCCAGCTCCTTCGTCTTCGGCAACCATCCGTGTGTTCTCTATGAGTGTGGTTCTGTTCCTGTTTCACAGATAGGCTCATTTGTGTCATATTTTATTAAAGATATTAATTAATCTTTTAGGCTGTGCCGTGTCTTCCTTGCTGCGAGCGGTTTTTCTCTGGTCGCAGTGATGAGCAGGGTCTGCTCTTGCTCGCGGTGCGTGGGCTTCTCATCCCGGCGGCTTCTCTTGCTGCAGAGCACAGGTCTAGTGTGCGGGCTTCAGTAGCTGCGGCACGCGGGCTTAGCTGCCCCACAGCATGTGGGATCTTCCTTGACCAGGGATTGAACCCACGTCCCCTGCACTGGCAGGTGGAGTCTTAACCACCGGAACACCCAGGAAGTCTTCATTTGTCTCATATTTTGGAGTCCACATATAAGCAAAATCATATGGGATTTGTCTTTCTCTTTCTGACTCCACTTAGTATGATAATGTCTAGTTGCATCTGTGTTGCTCTCAGCTGTATTTTAAATTGCACCTACTAAAAAGGCAAAAAAGGGGAAAATAACTACCCATTCCCAGCCCCATAGCTAAAATTTGCAGAAAATATATGAGGCCAGGACTTGGGACCTCATAATTTGTTTTTGTTTTGTTTTTTGGGTTTTTTGGCTTTCCGCAAACCTTTTATTGAGTCCTTATGTGGCCATCACTGTGCTACTTTCTAAAAAAAAATTATGGCAGAAAACATAGAACACAAAATTTGCCATCTTAACCATTTTTAAGTGTACATATAGTAGCGTTAACTACATGTGCGTGGTTGGACAACAGACCTCTGGAACTTTTTTCATTTTTCTTCTTTTTTTTTTTTTGCTGGGCCGCAGCACTTGGGATCTTACTTCCCAGACCAGGGATTGAACCTGAGCCCCCTGCAGTGGAAGTGAGGAGTCTTAGTCACTGGACTGCCAGGGATATCTCTCTAGAACTTTTCCATCCGACAAAACTGAACTCCGTACCCAGTGATTAAGAACTCCCTATGCTCCTTCCCTCAGCCCCTGGCGACCACTATGCTACTTTCTGTCTCTAAGGGTTAGACCGCTTTAGATGCTCCTTATAAGTGGAATTGTCCAGTATTTGTCTTTCTGTGACTAGTCTCTTTCACCTAGGAAAATGCCCTCAAGGTTCATCCATGTGGTAGCATATGACATTTCCTTCTTTTCGAAGGCTGAATTCACGTGTTTTAAAAGTCAAAACTGATTCCATGTTGCAATCATAATTATTCAGTGTTTTTTTAGAGAAGGATCTCAGGACTCTTACCTGGGGGTACATAAATCTGGACAACCATCTTCAATTTCCTCCCAGATATATTCCCCTGCTTCTATGCCTCTACTTTCGCTAGTGTTATCAATGAAAAGTTTCTCTCAGGATCTCCTACAGCATTTTTTTTTTTGCATTGTATAAGATTTTTATTTTTATTGAAATATAGTTGGTTTACAATGCTGTGTCAGTTTCAGGTGTACAGCAAAGCGATTCATATTTGTGCATGCATACATGTATTGTTTTTCATGTTCTTTTTCCTCATAGGTTATTACAAAGTATTGAGTAGGGTTCCCTGTGCTACAATAGGTCCTTATTGTTTGCCTGTTTTATGTATAGTAATGTATATGAGTTAATCCCAAACTCCTAATTCATCCCTCCCCGCTTTTCTCCTCTGGCAACCACAACTGTGTTTTTTACGTCCCTACAGCATCTCTTAAATTACCAAACCTCAGGTCAGCGCTGTTTCTGTCTTGCCCACATGATGTTGCCTCAAATGCCTAGCACAGTGCCTGACCTAGTTAGGTGCTTGGAAAGTATATGATGAATAGATATATAAAAACAGCAAAAAGAACCTGAAAACAAGATTTCCAGACAGCATCCACTTGGCCCAGTCTTAAAAAAAAAAACACAGTTTCTGAAAATAGGTCTTAAGAAATTAGGTTGCTGACATTAAGTTGCCATAGAAACTGGCTGAGTTCTTTCTTTCTGTGGCAGGGTTTACAACTGTCCATAGAAAGACATTTAAAAAAATCTGCTCATTTAAATGAAAACAGCATATGGGTTAAACCGAGACGCTTTAGATATTCATGCTGTTTTTCTGATAGAACCTAAAGATAAACAGAGACCCAGTAAATGATGTCTGAATCAGGAATGTAACCAGGATTCTGACGTGAATCCCACTACGTGCAATCTGGGGATCAAAATGTTGATTCACACAGAAGGACAAAGACTGTGATTTCACTACTCTGAGGCGCCTCAATCAGGGCTCAGTTGTGTCCGACTCTTTGCGACTCTAGCCTGCCAGGCTCCTCTGTCCATGGGGTTTTACAGGCAAGAGTACTGGAGTGGTTTACCTTTCCCTTCTACAGGGAATCTTCCTGACCCAGCAGTTGAATCTATTGCATTGGCAGGTAGATTCTTTACCACTGGTGTCACTTGGAAGTAGTCAGAATCGTGGAGGCAGAGACAGAAGGGTAACCACCAGGAGAGGGGAAAGGGGGAGTCGTGTTTAATGGTAGTCAGAATCGTGGAGGCAGAAACAGAAGGGTAACCACCAGGAGAGGGGAAAGGGGGAGTCGTGTTTAATGGTAGTCAGAATCGTGGAGGCAGAAAATAGAAGGGTAACCACCAGGAGAGGGGGAAAGGGGGAGTCGTGTTTAATGGTAGTCAGAATCGTGGAGGCAGAGACAGAAGGGTAACCACCAGGAGAGGGGGAAAGGGGGAGTCGTGTTTAAGGGGGACAGAGATTCAGTTTGGGAAGATGAAAACATTCTGGAGATGGATGGTGGTTGATGGTTGTAAAACAGCGTGGATGCACTTAAAACCATAGAACTGTACACTTAAAATAGTTAAAATGGTAAAGTTTATGTTATGTATATTTCACCACAATAAAAATTGTTGATTGAGTAGTCTTCCTTATTTTGGTCACCAATTCCCATGAAAGAGAAGAAAGAAGCATTGGAAATAGACCTTAATTTGAGCCCAGATCTGTCCTTTATTAGCCATGTGACTCTGGACCCCAGTTTCCCCTGTTGGGAAGTAGGAGTAATGCAAATACCTGCTCCATCAACTTCTCGGATCATGGAGCCAAGAGCAGGTCTGCAAATGTCCAGAGGGGTCTCAGTGTCCCCTGGTGAATCCCACCCCGTCCTGCAATTGCTAGAGTATTTCATTTGTGTATCTGTTCCACTCGATTGGTAGGGACTTCCCAGAATGGAGGGAATGGATACTGGGATCGACTAGCACTGTCTGCAGTGGGAAGCCGGCAGCAGGGAGAAGAGTAATTCGTGACTCCGTCAAGCTGTGTGCTTGGGCTTTGCTTCTGCCACAGGCCCTGGACTGTCAGATCATACTTGTCTCTCAGATATCTGATGCTGTCCCCAGTCACCGGTTTCTATCCAAATCCCTGCTGCTGCTAAGTCGCTTCAGTCTGTGCAACCCCATAAACGGCAGCCCCCCAGGCTCCCCCGTCCCTGGGATTCTCCAGGCAAGAACACTGGAGTGGGTTGCCATTTCCTTCTCCAATGCATGAAAGTGAAAAGTGAAAGTGAAGTCGCTTAGTCGTGCCTGACTCTTAGCGACCCCATGGACTGCAGCCCACCAGGCTCCTCTGTCCATGGGATTTTCCAGGCAAGAGTACTGGAGTGGGGTGCCATTGCCTTCTCCCTCCAAATCCCTAGTAGGGCTCTTAATCCCACAGACTTCCCCTACTCTGAGCCCACACACCTGCTGATTTTGTAGCTCTGTAATGTAGTCTTTCCAGCCACACCGGCCTGACTCAGGTCTCGTCACCGCCTGCGCGCAACCCCAGCTGTCTCGCTGGTGACTAAGTTCTTGGAAGTGTCTGAGGCCCTCTGTTCAGTGTGTGTGTTGCTGTAGACAAAAGCACAATTGACTTCCGTCCTCTCTCCGTGGATGTCTCCTCCTTCCATTTCTCAGCCTCATCTTCTCTGCATGCCCCACTGTCACCACCCTCCCCCTAGCCGCCATCATTTCTTTGGGGAACAGCCGCGGAGGACTCCTAACAGGCCAGCCCTCATCTGCTTGGGCTCCCCTTCCAGCCTCACTCGGTGGATCTTTCCAAAACCCTAGCAGTGTCAGTTCCCTAGAGCTGTCCTAACGGACTGCGTGGCTTTAAAATCTGTTGTCTCAAGTTCTGGAGGCCAGAAGCCCAAACCACAGTGGCAGCAGAGCCCTGCTTCCCTTGAAGGCTCTGACAGAGGACCCTTGCCTGCCTCTCCCAGCCTCTGGCATTTGCGGGCAGTCGTCCACACCCCTTGGCTTGCAGCTGCGTCACTCTGCGGTCTGCATTTGCGGGCAGTCCTCCACACCCCTTGGCTTGCAGCTGCGTCACTCTGCGGTCTGCATTTGCGGGCAGTCCTCCACACCCCTTGGCTTGCAGCTGCGTCACTCTGCGGTCTGCATTTGCGGGCAGTCCTCCACACCCCTTGGCTTGCAGCTGCGTCACTCTGCGGTCTGCATTTGCGGGCAGTCGTCCACACCCCTTGGCTTGCAGCTGCATCACTCTGCGGTCTGCATTTGCGGGCAATCCTCCACACCCCTTGGCTTGCAGCTGCGTCACTCTGCGGTCTGCATTTGCGGGCAGTCGTCCACACCCCTTGGCTTGCAGCTGCATCACTCTGCGGTCTGCATTTGCGGGCAGTCCTCCACACCCCTTGGCTTGCAGCTGTGTCACTCTGCGGTCTGCATTTGCGGGCAGTCCTCCACACCCCTTGGCTTGCAGCTGCGTCACTCTGCGGTCTGCATTTGCGGGCAGTCGTCCACACCCCTTGGCTTGCAGCTGCGTCACTCTGCGGTCTGCATTTGCGGGCAGTCCTCCACACCCCTTGGCTTGCAGCTGCGTCACTCTGCGGTCTGCATTTGCGGGCAGTCGTCCACACCCCTTGGCTTGCAGCTGCGTCACTCTGCGGTCTGCATTTGCGGGCAGTCGTCCACACCCCTTGGCTTGCAGCTGCGTCACTCTGCGGTCTGCATTTGTGGGCAGTCGTCCACACCCCTTGGCTTGCAGCTGCGTCACTCTGCGGTCTGCATTTGCGGGCAGTCGTCCACACCCCTTGGCTTGCAGCTGCGTCACTCTGCGGTCTGCATTTGCGGGCAGTCGTCCACACCCCTTGGCTTGCAGCTGCGTCACTCTGCGGTCTGCATTTGCGGGCAGTCGTCCACACCCCTTGGCTTGCAGCTGCGTCACTCTGCGGTCTGCATTTGCGGGCAGTCGTCCACACCCCTTGGCTTGCAGCTGCGTCACTCTGCGGTCTGCATTTGCGGGCAGTCCTCCACACCCCTTGGCTTGCAGCTGCGTCACTCTGCGGTCTGCATTTGCGGGCAGTCCTCCACACCCCTTGGCTTGCAGCTGCGTCACTCTGCGGTCTGCATTTGCGGGCAGTCGTCCACACCCCTTGGCTTGCAGCTGCGTCACTCTGCGGTCTGCATTTGCGGGCAGTCGTCCACACCCCTTGGCTTGCAGCTGCATCACTCTGCGGTCTGCATTTGCGGGCAATCCTCCACACCCCTTGGCTTGCAGCTGCGTCACTCTGCGGTCTGCATTTGCGGGCAGTCGTCCACACCCCTTGGCTTGCAGCTGCATCACTCTGCGGTCTGCATTTGCGGGCAGTCCTCCACACCCCTTGGCTTGCAGCTGTGTCACTCTGCGGTCTGCATTTGCGGGCAGTCCTCCACACCCCTTGGCTTGCAGCTGCGTCACTCTGCGGTCTGCATTTGCGGGCAGTCGTCCACACCCCTTGGCTTGCAGCTGCGTCACTCTGCGGTCTGCATTTGCGGGCAGTCCTCCACACCCCTTGGCTTGCAGCTGCGTCACTCTGCGGTCTGCATTTGCGGGCAGTCGTCCACACCCCTTGGCTTGCAGCTGCGTCACTCTGCGGTCTGCATTTGCGGGCAGTCGTCCACACCCCTTGGCTTGCAGCTGCGTCACTCTGCGGTCTGCATTTGCGGGCAGTCGTCCACACCCCTTGGCTTGCAGCTGCGTCACTCTGCGGTCTGCATTTGCGGGCAGTCGTCCACACCCCTTGGCTTGCAGCTGCGTCACTCTGCGGTCTGCATTTGCGGGCAGTCGTCCACACCCCTTGGCTTGCAGCTGCGTCACTCTGCGGTCTGCATTTGCGGGCAGTCGTCCACACCCCTTGGCTTGCAGCTGCGTCACTCTGCGGTCTGCATTTGCGGGCAGTCGTCCACACCCCTTGGCTTGCAGCTGCGTCACTCTGCGGTCTGCATTTGCGGGCAGTCGTCCACACCCCTTGGCTTGCAGCTGCGTCACTCTGCGGTCTGCATTTGCGGGCAGTCGTCCACACCCCTTGGCTTGCAGCTGCGTCACTCTGCGGTCTGCATTTGCGGGCAGTCGTCCACACCCCTTGGCTTGCAGCTGCGTCACTCTGCGGTCTGCATTTGCGGGCAGTCCTCCACACCCCTTGGCTTGCAGCTGCGTCACTCTGCCGTCTGCCTCCGTCATCCCCTGGCCATCTTCCCCCTTTGTGTCCTCTTCTTACAAGGACACCAGTCGTAATGGATCAAATACCCACCCGACTGTAGTGTGACCGCATCTTAACTAATTACACACCTGCAGTGACCTTTTTTCTAAATAAGTCACTGTATGAGGCATGCGGGTTAGGACTTCAGCGAATCTTTTAGGGGACACGATTCAACCTAAAACCCAAAGCATATGGCTCCCCTCTGCCCCTCCCCCCTGACCTCTTCTGCGAGACCACAAGCCCTTCTCTGGGTTCCACTTGCCCTTGGAATAAAGACAGAAGTCCTTCCCACGGCCTTGAAGACCCTTCCTGATGCGTCCCCTGCAGACTTGTCCAGCCTCATCTCACTATCTCCCACATCAGACCCTCAAGTTACCCACCCTTCCACCAGCCATGGCCTTGTTTTACTGTTATCTTTGCCTGAACAGTCTTCTCCTTCCTCTCGCTTTTTAGGTGTCTCACACACACAGCCTCTATAGCTCTGCTCAAATGTTACTTCTTCCAGGAAGCCCAGACTTGAAGAGTAGGTCAGACCCAACTTCACAGGCGGTTGAACCACCGTGCTTCTCTCTCACCATGCTTCTCTCAGCAGCAAAATCACAGCTGCTGGCCCTACTTGCTGTGGTCGCTTGAATCGTGTCTCTTGCCCTCAGGGAAGTAAGATGCACGCCAGGAGGGTCAGAGTCTGTTTGCTCAAGTCTGTTTCCTCATGTGGATATAAACAAAATGAGCACAGGCAAGGGCTATTTGTTCAGAGCATCCTGCAGCAAGAGAGGCACCATCTCTTGTGTTTGGCAGGGCTGTAAAGGCAGGCAGAGGAAGGTTTGACAGTGGAAAAAGAGGAAGACTCAGGTATGCTCTGATAGGAGGCTGTCACCCGGGAGCAGCCGGAGCCCGGCTGATAGAAGCTGGACATACTATGTGAGCATGTTGGGAGCATGTTTGGCTTTCTCTGATTGGTCCTAACTTGGAAGCAAGGGCCAAAGTGAAGTGAGCTGTCAGTCATTAATCCAGTCTCCACTGTTTTGGGCCAGTTGTGATGGGCATTAGTTTGGCTTCCTGGATTACTTGCTGGAGATGGTGGTCTCATTTGCTACAAGTCTGACTTACAGGCTGGCTTCTATTGAGTGGTTGCTGCAGATGGTGGGTCAGAGTTCTGAGTTCTCTTTTCATATGTGCTCTGACCATTAAACTGTGAATCTAACTAAGACCAAGCAAGGCCAAATACACAAATAATTTTTTTTAAAGGTAGAGCGCTGATGCAAAGAGGAGTCTGCATAAACAGACCTTTCTAAAAGAACCCGTATCATCCGTTAGTTCTCCATATATTTCCCAGTCACTTCCCTGTGATCTATTACCCCAAGAAGCCTAAACCCCCTTCCCTTTGTCTAATCACTTCTCTAGAATTCAATACTCTTTGTTAAGATGGCATGTAATCGAGTGTCCCTTCTTTCCTGTGAACTCCCATGCAGGTAAAATAAAGTTTTACCTTTTCTCTTGTTAACTGTCTTTTGTCAGTTTAATTCACAGGTCCCATGAACTAAACCTAAGAGATTGGAGGAAAACATTTTTTTCCCTCCATGACAGCCCCATTAATCTCCTCACTCTGTGTTTGGTTTCTCGAGAATGCTTACCACGGTCTGAATTTATTTGGTTTACTTCTTGGTTTTCTTGGAATCTCCTGAGAAGCAGGGGCCATATGTGTGGCTGGTTCAGCTTCAGCCCTCAGGGCGTGGCTCTTACTAGCACCAGGGGCTCCAGCAGTGGACAACAGAGGGCCTGGCCTCATCTGGGTGTGTGACTAGCTGTAAGGTGGGCCAGGTGGGAATCTGAAGTCTTAAGTTAAGCAATGTCCAGAGACTCCCCTGGTGGTCCTGTGGCTGAGACTCCATGCTCCCAGTGCAGACCTCCTGGGTTCAAGCCCTGGCCAGGGAACTAGACCCCACATGCTGCAAAACCTGTTGAGTCACCAGGGAAGCCCACCCACCTGTTCCCTTTGATAATTGACTTAAGATCCAGGGTTAGTGTGGTCTGGACCTGTTTCCTTAGGGAGACTTTTTTTTTAGTTGAAGTATAGTTGATTGACAGTGTTATGTTAATTTCTGCTATATAGCAAAGTGATTCAGTTATACATATATGCATTCTTTTTTAAAAATATTTTTTCCATTGTGGTTTATCACAGGATCTAGAATATAATTCCCTGTGCTATATACGGTAGGACCTTTTTGTTTATCCATTCTATGTATAATAGCTTTCATCTGCTGCTCCCAAACTCCCAGTCCATCCTTCCCCCAACCCTTCCCCCTCAGCAACCATAAGTCTGTTCTCTATGTCCATGGTTCTGCTTCTGTTTCATAGATAAGTTAATTGTGTCATATTTTAGGTTTCACATATAAGTGATATCACATGGTATTTGTCTTTCTCTCTCTGACTTACTTTCCTTAGTATGATAATCTCTAGTTGTATCCATGTTGTTGCCAATGGCATTTCTTGTTCTTTTTCATGACTGAGTAGTATTCCATTTTGGCTTCCCAGGTGGCTTAGTGGTAAAGAAACCACCTGCCAATGCAGGAGATGCAGGTTCGATCCCTGGATTGGGAAGACCCTGGAGAAGAAAATGGCAATCTGCTACATAATCTTGCCTGGGAAATCCTGTGGACAGAGGAGCCTGACGGGCTACTGTTCATGGGGTCGCAGAAGAGTCAGACATGACTGAGCAACTAAACAACAATGATTCCACTGTATATATGGACGTGGGGGATTTCTAAGGGCAACACAGGATATAGGACTTTAAGATATGATCACATTAGGATAGCTTGACTTGGCATAACAAGTATCTGGACTACTCTTAGGATGGTTAGCACTCGAGTGATACCTGGCAAGACGGTGACACTTTCAGTAAATGAATGAACAAGTCACTAGCCTGGCTTGTATGTAGTGTGGGGGGGGGGGTGTGTGTGTGTGTGCGTGTGTGTGTGTGTGAAGGTTAAATACAGATAAAGAAGAAGGGGAAGAGAAAGGAGAGAGGAAAAGAGAGGGAAACCCAGGCCCTCCTGTCACTTGAGCCTGGGTGACGTGTAACTGAGCATCCGCTTGCCCGGCTAACACAGCTCAGGCCCCAGGGAAAAGCTTCTTCACATCTCTTGCTCTGTGTCCTCAAAACAAGACAACTCCGGAGATACGGAGTCTGTGTCACTCCTGATCTCAGAGACTGGGGAGGAGGGCAGATCTGAGTGGCAGGAATCTTAGGAAAAAAACAAAAGACAAAATTAGTTAAGTTGTCAAGTCCTTTTTCAGATACGTTGACTATGATGGATTCTCATATAACAAAGTATTGTTTCCTGGTGGTGCTGAATGTCTTGTTTTTTTCCTTCTCTTGGTGTTTTAATTTGTAGTTTCAGAGGTGTTTACAAAGTAGCTTGTCATTTAAAACAATCCCACATGATGACTAAGGAAAATGTGCAGTATTAAACAACTCATGTTATTTTTGATTTGTGTCTGTATAGGTCTAGATGTAACATGAGATAAGTGTGATATCGATTTTTTACATTGACAATTAGTTAGACATTGAATACTAGAATTGTGAACTATTTCCTCTTTAGAAGAATTTAGTAAGGTTTAATGAAATTCTGTGAGTATTTTAAAACATTAAACACTTTCATTTTATTTAAATCATTTTGATTAAAATTTTGGTTTTTGTTAACTATAGTTTGTATTTTACCATTTATTTGTAGCTGACTTTGAATGCTTCAGAAGAAAACAATTTTGTGAAAACATACGTAAATAATTTTGATTTTTAAATGTTTTACCTTTATTATGTGTTTTTGATGAAAATATATTCAAACGTCATACTTTGAATATAATTGCACTTTAATTTTTTAGTCCCTGAGCTTATTATTGACAGTAGAATATTGTGTGAAAATATCATTATAAAATTACAAAGTGTTTGCTAAAAAGAAAGGAAGAAAAACAAACTTTGGAGGTTTAAAATATAACAATGTATGAATTGTGTATGTCATTGTTTTATTATTTATCCAAACGTTGTTGGGGCTTCCCAGGGCGCTCAGCAGTCAAAAAGCTACTTGCCGGTACAGGAGATGCAGGTTTGACCCCTGGGTTGGGAAAATCCCGTGGAGAAGGAAATATGAACCCACTCCAGTATTCTTGCCTGGGAAATCCCATGGACAGAGGAGCCTGGTGGGCTACAGTTCATGGGGTCGCAGAGTCAGACACGACTGAGCAACTAAACAGCATTGTTGACCCAGCAATGCTGACGTGTAAGATAATAAAAGCCAGTCATTTTTCATGTGTTGCCTATTTTGCTCTTGCAAAAAGCCATACACAGCCTATCCACTTAAATGTGTGTTAAACCGTTGTGTGTCTCACAGCTCAGAATGTTCCCAAAAGTCAGGTATTCATGTTTCCTTACAGATGAGGAAACTAAGCTGAATTTCAGAGAATGTGCCAGCCCTTATCTTCCTACTGAGATATCCCTGGCTCCCTGCTCTTTCTAAACTGAATGGACTACCTGCTGCTTTTGTCAGACACAGAGAGCAGAGTCCCAGTGAGATGATCATTATTCAGAAGGGCCTGTCCTGGCCGCAGTCAATGGAGAGGCTGCTGTGAGAACGCATGAAGAACTCTGCAGGTACTTCCCCCGTGGTCCAGGGGTTGAGGAACTGCCTTCCAACGAAGGGGATGCGGGTTCGATCCCTGGTCAAAGACTAAGACCCCACTTGACATGAAACAGCCAAGCCCGCGTGCCGCGACTGGAGCATCCACACGTGCTGCAGCTGCTGAACCCTCGAGCTCTAGAGCCAGGGGCAACCCGACAAGCCCGCACGCCACAGCGAAGACCCGGCACAGCCGAAGAAATGAGTAAATACAAAAGTTTTGTGTTAAAAAAGAACTCTGCAAACGTCAGTCTCCTCTGCCAAAAATGTCAAAAACAAACAAGAAGCCACAGCTATGGTTCAGTTGCTATGAAAAGACATTTGTCTTAACCGCTGGACTGCCAGGGAAGTCCCAGGAATTTGTTTTAAGACGCCAGCTGCCAGTGGCCTTGAAAAAAGTGCAGGTCCGGGAAAGGGTTCCCACTTGTGAGAACGCTGATGTTTCCTGGGTTTTAGTTCCTCTTACCTTTGGGTTCTTCCTCCAGCTTTCTGTTAGGACTGTATCCCATGTTTAGAACGTTGGATCCATCACTCCAGGCTTCAGTAATGATCCAACTGGCATTCTGGGTGTCCTTAGACCTCTTGTTGCCTTCAGGGCCCCCTGTACCCCTCCCCCCAGCCTTCTTACTGGCTCTCAGAGGACAGTATACAGCATTTTTCACCCAAATATTGCAGGAGAGGACAGTTCCTCCTCTCTGCCTGCCCGTCTCATGCCTTAAGTAATCCCAACGATGACAGCACTTCTCATGTCTTTTTTTTCCTCTTTGAGATTTGCTGTAATGACTCAGTGGAATTGATGGCAAACATCAGTCATAGTTTATTTGCACATTAACCTCTGCAGGGGTCTCCTCAGGCTTTGAGGAGCATTGTAGAAAGAAAATGCTGACATTGAGCTGTGCTCTTATCTTCCCGGTCCACCTGCGCCTTCGGAGTTCGTGGGCTGCACTCCCGTCTTGAACAGCGTGCGATCACCGCCGTGGCACCCTCTCCCACGTGTCTCCTTCACCCTCACCTTCCGACCCACTCACAGCACTTCTGACAGCAGACTGCGTGCTGGGTTTTCTCCACCGTGAGCAGTTCTCTGCGACACCAGCTGGGTGTCCTGCAATTTAACTCAATTCCGCTGACACTGTCACCTGTGCCTCTGACTGACCAGCTGTAAGTCAGAGGTTCCCACGACCCCTTCCCAAGAAGAATTAATTTGCTAGAGCAGCTCAGAAGACTCGGGAAAAGAGTTTTCTTACTGTTTGCTGGTTTATTATAAACGGATATGATCAAGGGCACAAATGAACATCCCGAGGGGAGAGATGCGTAGGACAAGGTAGATGGGAAGCTGCCCAGAGCTTCGTGCCCCCTGCAGGCAAGCTGCTCCCCCAGCATCTTCACATGTTCACCAGGTGAGGCTCCCCAGCTCCACACTCTGGGGGCTTTATGGAGGCTTCCTCACATAGGCAGGGTCAATCATTAACTCGATTTCCAGCTCCTCTGCCCTCTCTGCAGGATGTGGGGTGGGGGTGAAGCTCCAAGTTTCTAATCCTGGCTTGGTCTTTCTGTTGACCAGCCCTTGTCCAGGAGCCCTTGTTAGAACAAAAGAGATTCCCGTCACCCAGGACATTCTAAGGCACTGATGAGTGGTGTAGTGAACCAGAGTTAAAGACCAAATATTAGCGACAAAAGATGCTCCCAGCGCTCTTATCACTTAGGAAATCACAAGTGTCCAGGAGCTCTGTGCCAGGAGCCAGGGGCAGGGAACAACATATATACATTTCTATTATCTTACATACACAGAGAAACCTCAGGGGCTCTGTGCTGCACACACTCATTTTATGTTTATTATTTCTACGTCAGTCAGGAAGTCAACCAGTTGATCTTTTATTACTCAAGCTAGTGTAAATTTTACATCATAAAAATTTATAGCATACAGGACAGACTGTACCGATATTTCGATAACCTCTGTTGTGAGTCCTGTGATGCAAGGCACGTCTTTTCTGCCTTAAGACAGGTGATTTATAAGGAATCTGTAGATTGCATTTGAATGACTTGAATATCCTTTGGTTCCACATTGATTTGACACAAAGAAGCACTGGCAGGTCTCAAGGATTGCCTGTTTTAGAAGCCTCAAGTCCCTAAGAAGAAACCCAGTATCAAGAATGTGAAGCAAATTAGACTTGTGTGGAAGGAATCTACAGAAAACAAACACCGGGTGGTTTGACTAGAGCATTATCAGAGCAGCATGTTGAATTTTAATAAAATTTTTTGATGTGCTGTTTCAATTTTCAGTAGCAAATCAATTTATGTATAGAGGGTTGTACTTTAAAAGTTTATTGTGTAAGCAGCCCGGCTAGCTCAGTCAGTAGAGCATGAGACTCTTAAAAAGTTTATTATGTGAATGAACAAGAAACGTGATGTTCTAAGAGCTTGGGTGACTTCCCCGAGGTCAGACAGCCGGGAAAGTCAGCATGAGGGTGTCCTCCGTCTTCTGCTCGTGTATCTGTTCAAGGTCATGTCTAGATAAGAACCTGAGGGAGCCCTGAAGGTCTAGAACAGTCTCCTAGATTTGGACCCGGCCCTATGTCTGTGGTCTCCAGAACTTCTGGATGGCAATGCTCAATGACATGACAGTTGTTATGACAATGACAATTTCCTTGAAATTTCTCTTAGTGGATGGTTTTCCTGGGGATCTGATTCTTGGGGGATGTCTGTTCCATTCAAGGAGCTGCCCCTGCCCTAACATCTGCATGTTAGGGAAGAGCAGACAGGTAAGAGGGTGCCCTGGAGTAAGAGCTGTGGCCTCTCTCCTTACGCTGGGTTTCATGCGATTTCTCCTTAATTAAGTCACTTAGTCTCCATTAAATGTTACCTCCAGCCCATCAGTAAGTTGAGATGGAGATGCTCACATTTCTCGTTCATGAAAAAATCAGCCATCTAAAGCATTTTGTTTCTTTTCTCCTCTAAGATTTCATATATGCCCCAGCAGTTTGGGGATCTCCTGATATTTTTCCCCCTTGGTCAAAAAGTGATAGGTTGATGAAATAAATCACAGGGTTGGTCAGATTGCAAAAACTCCCGGGGTAGGTTTTTACTGAAAAAGTGCCCAGAAACTTCTTAGCAAGAGGTCCTGGAACATGGCGGGGGCGGGCTCTGGGGACAGCCCTGCTGCCGACGCGGCCTGCGTTGTGGCAGGTGGTGGTCGCTGTCATGCTGTTGCTGTGTTTTGTAGGGTTGGGGGGAGGCCATGCCTTGGAAATCCCGACGCTTCAGTGGAGGAAGCTGGAGTGGAAAATCTGGGTCCTACAGTAGTTATAGGACACTGCCAACCTGTTTTCCAAAGAATTTTAGATTCAGGAGAGAAAGCGTGTTGAAAAAAATCCTAAGAGCCCTAGAGATCTTAACAGTGTGAACTCCGGTTCACACGGAGAAAGTGACTCCAGCAGCGAAGGGAGTTCTAGTCCCTCCATATCCTCGCCAACACTACTCCTGTTTTTTTGTGTTTTTTTTTGTTTTTTTTTTTTTAATTAAGATGTTTTCATTGGTTTGCAGTGGCACCTTGGGGTTTTAATCTTCATTTTCCTAATGACTATGAGGCTCAGCATCTCTTCATGTCACTATGCTATGGGCGGAATGTATCTCCTCAAGTTCAAAGGCTGAAACCTAATCCCTATGTGATGATATTGGGAGGCAGGGTCTTTGGGAGGCAATTAGGTTGTGAGTTCGATTAGCTCTCGTGACTTGGATTAGTGCCCTTGTCAAAGAGACCCCTGGGAGCTCCCTTGCCCACTTCTGCCAGCTGAGGACACAACCTGAAGGGGTCTGCTGTGAATCAGGAAGAGGGTTCTCACCAGACACCAAATCTGTCAGCACCGTGATCTCGGACTTCCCAGCCCTCATTGCCTTCGTTTAAGCCCCCCAGTCTGCAGTATTCTGTTCTAGCTGCCCAAATTAAGTAAGACAGTTTATTTGCCATCTGTATTGAGAATGACTGGCACACCTCATTTTATTGTGCTTACATATATTGCACATTTTACAAATTGAATGTTTGTGGCAGTCCTGAGTCGAGCAAGTCTATAGTGCTATTTTTTTTTTTTTCCCAACAGCATTTGCTCACATCATGTCTCTGTGTCACATTTAGGTAATTCTTGTAATTTCCAGTAGTGATCTGGGATCTTTGATGTCACTACCGTTACAACTTGCTGAAGGCTCAGATAATGGTTAGCCTTTTTTAGCAATAAAGTATTTTAAAATTAAGGTATGGACTTTTTTTTAAGACATAATAGTATTGCCCACTTAATAGGCTATGGTATCGTGCAAACATAACTTTTATATGCATTGGGAAACTGAATAGTCATGAAAAGTGAAAGTGAAGTTGCTCAGTCGTGTCCGACTCTTTGCGACCCCATGGACTGTAGCCTACCAGGCTCCTCCCTCCATGGGATTCTCCAGGCAAGAGTACTGGAGTGGGTTGCCATTTCCTTCTCCAGGGGGTCTTCCCGACCCAAGGATAGAACCCGGGACTCCCACATTCCAGGCAGATGCTTTAACCTTTGAGCCACCAGGGAAGCCCATCATAAAGGTGGGCTTTATGAATAGTCATAATGACTGGCTTTATTGCAAGATGTGCTTTATCTCGGTGGTTTGGAACCAAACCCCCAATATCTCAGAGGTATTCCTATAGTTTTAAAGACAGGATCAATAACAGCATATTTGTAGGCCGATGAGAAAGATTTCTTAGGTAATGAACAATCCATGACTAAGGGGAGGGAAGACTGAGTGGAGTGATGTCCTTGAGTGGGCAGGAGGGGACGGGGTCCTTGAGTCTACTTGGAGGAGCTGACTTGGGTAGGACAGGGCTAGAGCATCTATGCATAGGATAAAAAGCAGAGTGTGTGAGTTGCAGGTGCTGGTAATAACATATGGAATTGGGGAAGAGCAAAAAGCTCTCTCTTAAAAAAAAATTATTTTGGTTGCTCTGGGTCTTAGTTTTGGCTCATGGGATCTTTGTTGAGGCATGGGGGCTTCTTAGTTTCCACATGTGGAATCTAGTTTCCCAACCAGGAATCGAACCCAGGCCCCTGCACAGAAAGCATGGTGTCTGACCCACTGGACCATCAGGGAAGTCCCCTAAAACTCTCTTCTGATGATTTCTACTTTCTCAGTGAAGAAGCAAGTTCACCTGCTGGGGATGAAGATGTGTTCGGGTTTGAGGATTAAAAGAGTGTACTGGGGAAATAGAGAAAGGACTAGAGATGTAGAGTGTGGTTTCCCGGCAGGAATTTTTACTTGATGAGACTTTTCAGACTTCAACGAGCTGCAAAACATGGCAGGCAGTGCCTGTAGTTTGACACCTCTGGATCTGAACTGGGATTCCCATTAACCAAATTTGGTGTCATCATGACCCAGCCACCTGATCTGGTCACCTCGAGCCTCCTTGTAAGCGCGTGCGGTCTTTTTTGGCCAGTGTCAGCACAGCTGAGCAGTATGATTCGCCAGTGCCTGAATTATTCATGCTTTTGACCTATTATAACGAGAACTTCGCCCAAAAGGCTAAATTATTAAGCAGTTGGGTGCGATCTTGAAGGATGCTGTCTAGAAAACTGGGACACAATGAATTTTCTTGCTGGTCTTGCTTCTTACGGGAGTTGAGCCTTTACTAATGATGCACAGTTACTCCCCAAGTGAAAGATGGCAATGCCAAGTGGCATTAATGTCCCAGACACAGAGGAGAGAAAAGACGCCTGACTAATTAGAGGAGGAGAGATCCCGACCTGGCCTGAAAGTCAGCATTTTTTAGAGCATCACAAAGGCAGTGGATGAGGACCACACCATTCCCTTAGCTTGCAAGGCTGAGGCGATTTTTTTTTTTTTTTTTGAGAAACATGAATCACTTCTAGCAACAGAAAAAAAGGAATAAATTCTGGAAATAAGACATGTTCAGCAGTGCCCTAGGGGATCTGTGAGGACTGTTTAGCACTTGGGCAACACATAGCCTCTGCATTTAGAGAAAGTGAGTTTAGCTATGCGTTTAAGTAAATAGATAATGCCAACACTGAAATCCTTAGTTCTTGAATCATTTTTGGAAAACAAAGAACGCAGACATCTAGGTGTGAACAAATGTGCCACTCTTTAAATGATGGTATGGTTGTGTGCGCTTCCCAGGAGGCACTAGTGGAAAAGAACTCACCTGCCAGCGCAGGGGACTTAAGCAACGTGGGTTCCATCCCTGGGTCGGGAAGGCTCCCCCGGAGGAGGCCACGGCAACCCACTCCAGTACACATGTGCTGGTGATGCTCAGCTGAGGACTTAACGGGGCTCCTTTGCAAATCTCCTGAGCTGGCTTTCTGACCACCGTCTCCTCCCTGGCACTCTGCCCTGCAAACTCCTGCTGCTTTGCCCTTCCCAAACTCTCAACTCAGAGAGACTCCCAGGCGCAGCCCAGGTCCCCAGTCCTCAAAGTGCAGCCTGCGAACTCCCTGCCTCATTTCCCCTCCGCCAGGGATCGCTGTCCTATGCTGACTGCCATCCAGTGTCCAACAGCTGCCGTGCTCTATGTTTTATCCAGTTTTGTAGGTGCTTAAGGTAGGAAGGGTCATCCAGTCCCTACTGTTCCATCTTGGCCGGAAGTAGAAGAGATCTCCACAGTTTTTTAAAAATTGTAAGCTACTAGGAGAATTTTTGGTTAAAGACTATATAAAGTATTAAGATTTTTTGATTAAAAGTATGTACAGGGGACTTCCCTGACAGTCCAGTGCTTCCGATGCAGGGGGCGTGGGTTTAATCCCTGGTCAGGGAACTAATATCCCACATGCTGCAGGGCAGGCCAAAAAATAGATAAATAAAACTTCCTATTAAAAAATAAGCACACAATTTAAAGACTTGAGTGTGTGTGTCAGAATACTTATTTCCAGTAGAACCCTGAGTTCTCCAGTGAAGTGAAAGTCACTCAGTCATGTCCGACTCTTTGCAACCCCATGGACTATACATTCCATGGAATTCTCCAGGCCAGAACACTGGAGTGGGAAGCCTTTCCCTTCTCCAGGGGATCTTCCCAACCCAGGGATCAAACCCAGGCCTCTGGCATTGAAGGCGGATTCTTTACCAGCTGAGCCATCAGGGAAGCCCCTCCTTTGTAATGCTGTTTGTGGCATAAATTTTGCAGCTGCCTGTAGATGTCACCAGAGAAAGGCAAGTCAGAGGACACAAAAATCCTGGAGTGAAAACCAGAGCATCATTAGCAGAGGGCACAAAATGACTGCAAGAGGGCTGTAATTTAAATGAAGAAAATCAGTCCACAAAACCAAAATATGTTAACATGGACATAGTAAAAGCCTTCCTAAAACAAACATTATCACAAGCAGCCCAATTAAACATTGCCCAAATAAAAAGCAAATAAGGAAAGATTTGGTTGTATGTTCAGGGTTGTTGTTGTTATTGTTCAGTGGCTCCGTCGTGTCCTACTCTTTGCGACCCCATGGACTGCAGCACACCAGGCTTCCCTGTCCTTCACCATCTCCTGGAGCTTGCTCAAACTCATGTCCATTGAGTTAGTGATGCCATCCAACCATCTCATCCCCTGTCGTCCCCTTCTCCTCCTGCCCTCAATCTTTCCCAGCATCAGGGTCTTCAGACCAATTTAATCAAGGTCAGATTTGATCAAACTCCTCCTTTTAAAAGCTGGGGTTTGGGCTGGAGCTTAAGCACATGTCACGGAGTTGTTTGTGTGTCTGTTCTCGTGGGTGGGATATCATTCACTTAGCACAACTTTGTTGTTCAAGATGCTGAAAATAGGGACTTCCCTGGTTGTCCAGTGGTTGAGACTCTGTGCTTCCACCTCAGTGGGCATGGGTTCGATCCCTGGTTGGGGAACTAAGATCCTGCATGCCACAAGGTTAGGCCAAAAGAAAACCCCAAAAAACAAAGACTCTGAAGATAGAGTGTCGATCAAGACACAAGATCCCCACTACCATGAAGCTAACCTTCCAGGGAAGGGGGACAATAAACAACCAAGAAAATAGACACTAACATGCAAATAAGACGTGGAACGTCTCAGTATTACTGCCTAACAAAGCCATATTCTCACATTACCATATACCCATCGCTAGGGAAAGTTTGGAGGTTTATTAACATCTGCCCGAGTCTCTTTTTGGCAAAGCATTTAGACATCTTTCTTGTTTCAGCAAATGAGTTGCTTTGCAATCCAAAAGCCAGCCACCTCCAGCAGAGGGAGACCTGCTGATGGCTGGGGCCCTGTTGGGGCCGGGGCTGCGGTTCCCGCCCCCTGCTCCCGTCCCCTGGGACTGGCACACGCGTGTGAAAGACATGTCAGGCGACCCTCAGAAGAGCTGGGATCCAGTTCAGAGGCTGCGTGGTCTCAGGCGGGCCCTGTCATCTCTCTGAGTCTGTTTCCACAGCTGTAATTGTCATAAATGAGAGCTGGACCATGAAGAGGCCTGAGCGCCAGTGGAATAATTGATGCTTCTGAACTGTGGTGCTGCAGAAGACTCTTGAGAGTCCCATGGATAGCAGGGAGATCAACCCAGTCCATCCTAAAGGAAATCAAGCCTGAATATTCATTGGAAGAACTGATGTTGAAGCTGAAGCTCCAATCCTTTGGTCACCTGATGCGAAGAACTGACTCATTGGAAAAGACCCTGATGCTGGGAAAAATTGAGGGGAAGAGAAGAAGGGGGTGACAGAGGATGAGATGGCTGGATGGCATCACTGACTCAATAGACACGCGTTTGAGCAAGCTCTGGGAGACGGCGAGGGACAGGGAAGCCTGGCGTGCTGTAGTCCATGGTTGCACAGAGTCTGACACGACTGAGCGACTGAGCAGCAGCAACAGACGGTCAGAGTGAGACCTGCCCCTCAGCGCAGCTCGAGGGTTCATGAGGACCCTGCGGAATGAGGCGCCCGAGGCTGTGCTGCACTGTGCGCATCTCCACTCGTGTCCATCTGTTGTCCGGGGCAGGCCGGCTGCCCTCTCCAAACCTCAGTTGCCCCAGCTTTAAGGAGGTTGTAAGAAGTTCCGTAAGTTCCAGTTCTGCTCAGCGTTTGTCTATAACAGTACTGTTGTTCACCTGCAGATTTGTTAAGAGGGGAGATCTCACGTTAAGTGTCCTTGGCACAATAATTTTTAAAGCGTTTTCATCCAGGAAGCACAATAAAAAACATCCAACCAGTGGTGTCTGGCTGTCCTTACAGGACCCCAGACCCTCCTGGTTCCTCCTGACGAGAACTGTTAGGCAAAATGGGTGTTGGGCCAGAGTATCTCTAAGCAGCAAATTATTCTGTCCGCCTTGAGCTTTCCCAGGCAGGAACTTCAGGGCTCTGGGGCGGCTTGGTCATTCCAGAGACACCAGGCAACTGTTTGCTCAAATCCCTTGGTATTGGGCGCAGCGCCTTTCCAGTCCTGTGGTGAAAGTGCTGCACCCAATACGCCAGCAAATTTGGAAAACTCAGCAGTGGCCACATGACTGGAAAAGGTCAGTTTTCATTCCAATCCCAAAGAAAGGCAATGCCAAAGAATGCTCAAACGACCGCACAATTGCACTCATCTCACACGCTAGTAAAGTAATGCTCAAAATTCTCCAAGCCAGGCTTCAGCAATACGTGAACCGTGAACTTCCAGATGTTCAAGCTGGATTTAGAAAAGGCAGAGGAACCAGAGATCAAGTTGCCAACATCTGCTGGATCACGGAAAAAGCAAGAGAGTTCCAGAAAAATATCTATTTCTGCTTTATTGATTATGCCAAAGCCTTTGACTGTGTGGATCACCACGAACTGCGGAAAATTCTTCAAGAAATGGGAATACCAGACCACCTGATCTGCCTCTTGAGAAACCTGTATGCATGTCAGGAAGCAACAGTTAGAACTGGACATGGAACAACAGACTGGTTCCAAAGAGGAAAATGAGTACGTTAAGGCTGTATATTGTCACCCTGCTTATTTAACTTATATGCAGAGTACATCATGAGAAATGCTGGGCTGGAAGAAGCACAAGCTGGAATCAAGATTGCCAGGAGAAATATTAATAACCTCAGATATGCAGATGACACCACCCTTATGGCAGAAAGTGAAGAGGAACTAAAAAGCCTCTTGATGAAAGTGAAAGAGGAGAGTGAAAAAGTTGGCTTAAAGCTCAACATTCAGAAAACGAAGATCATGGCATCCGGTCCCATCACTTGATGGCAAACAGATGGGGAAACAGTGGAAACAGTGGCTGACTTTATTTTTGGAGGCTCCAAAATCACTGCAGATGGTGATTGCAGCCATGAAATTAAAAGACGCTTACTCCTTGGAAGGAAAGTTATGACCAACCTAGATGACATATTAAAAAGTAGAGATATTACTTTGTCACCAAAAGTCCGTCTAGTCAAGGCTATGGTTTTTCCAGTGGTCATGTATGGATGTGAGACTTGGACTATAAAGAAAGCTGAGCACAGGAGAATTGATGCTTTTGAAGTGTGGTGTTGGAGAAGACTCTTGAGAGTCCCTTGGACTGCAAGGAGATCCAGCCAGTCCATTCTGAAGGAGATCAGTCCTGGGTGTTCTTTGGAAGGAATGATGCTAAAGCTGAAAGTCCAGTCCTTTGGCCACCTCACGCGAAGAGTTGACTCATTGGAAAAGACTCTGATGCTGGGAGGGATTGAAGGCAGGAGGAGAAGGGGACAATAGAGGATGAGATGGTTGGATGGCATCACCGACTTGATGGACATGAGTTTGAGCAAGCTCCAGGAGTTGGTGATGGATAGGGAAGCCTGGCATGCTGCATTCCGTGGGTTCACAAAGAGTTGGACACGACTGAGCGACTGAACTGAACTGAACTTGGCCTGGGAACTGGGGGATGGGGATAGAAGTGATTGTGTCAAAAGTTTGCAATTCTTGGACGCCTAGTGGAGAAGAGGGCTCAGAGGAGCATGACTAAAGTACAGCCAAGTAGTGTCTTTGTCAGGATCCAGGGGCAGGTGTAGCCCCCTCTCCGGGAGGGGCCGGAGAGCTGAGCCATCAGGTCGTGTGTGATGGAGCCCCAACAAAAGCCCTGGACACCGGAGCTCGGGTGAGCCTCGCCAACTGTGTGATGTCACCTGTGTGAGTCCATGGAGGGGCCAGCAGAGTCTCTGCACGTGGACCCCCCGGACCTGTCTGTGTTCTGGTTCCCTGGGCTGACTTTCTCCTGCATCCTTGATACAAACCACAGCTCGCAGTGAGTTCTGTGAGTCCTTCCAGCAAATCCAGACTCAGAGTGGTTTGAGGGACTCTCACAAACTGTTAACAGCAGTTGGTAGCAGCATGGACGCGTACTCCGGAGGACTGTCCCCTTACTTGGTAGTTGGAGTCCAGTGCTCATGTCTCGATGGTCAGGTGCCCCATCCTGGCACGGCGTGCAGTGGGGCTGGGAGCATGGTCATTGCTGGGAGGTCCTGAAGCTTGGCTCTGGCGACCACCTGACCACTCTGGACACACTCAGTGTCTCACGGTTTGAGGCATAGCTGCTGACCACCAGCCATGACTGGTGCCTGCTGATCCTTTCTGGGCTTCTTGCAGAAGGGACTAGAGGGTCATCCATTCTGCCCATCTCTGTCTTACCCACACTGGCTTCTCCCGAGGCCACTGCTTCTGAAATCCACAGAGAAAATTCCAGATGCACCAGGTCCTGACCACTCTGTGGGGGCAGAGATCCTTCTCTTCATATGGGGCTGCTCTGCCTCCGGGCAGTTTTTCCAGCTCAGCATCCTTGCTCCTTAACCTGAAATTCTTCTCCATTTTACACTTCTCTCTACTTTTTATTCACGTCTCCCACCAAATCCTATTTCCAATGCATAAGTCTGAACCGAAACCCCAATTTGGGGCTAAATATCATCGTTTTGGGAACCAGCTCATGCTAAATAGGGGTTCATGAAAATAGAATGTGGGATTACAAGTAGTGGATTCACATAAATTCAAAAAAATACCACAGGATCTTCCCTTCACCTGATGTCTTTGATCCACAGTCTTGACAACATAGGGAAGTGGGCACAACGTCATCAATCTGTTAAAAAATAAAATGACATCATACGAATTGCCAGATTTGATGAACATCCCGCATGTTCTTTAATTTCCCCTTAAAAAAATTAACTTCCACAAGGAGAGTAAGGTATTTGCTTTTCTGTATTCACTGTAATATACATTGAACACATATTCAGATGTCTCAGAATCATCCAGCAAAAAAAAAAAAAAAAAAGCATTAACTGGGTAACACAAGATCCCGCAGGCACACGAGGAAGTCTGTGGTTTCGGATCCAAGGAAAGTGAGCGAGCCAGCCCTGGGGAAACGCGCCGATGGCGCGCCTGTGAGCGCACTGCTGATCCCCAGCACAGACAGTCATCAGTCTCGTTTACGGAGCCACCATCTGTGAACTGCGAACCACTCGTAAAATGCGGCATCTGGTTCCAAGTATGAATTATTAGTATTTGAGGTGAGTGGTGGTATTAGCCACACAAGTAGTACACACACACACACACACACACACACGCTTCCAAAAACAGGCTTCAGCAGAGTCCCCCTTGAGTCCCAGAGAAGCCTCCACAAAGCCAGATAGAGGAAATGGCTCGGAGAGAGGGGGGTGCCGTGAAGGGTTTCTTAAGGACTCGATTCAGACCAAGGTCATGAAGAACCTGCTTCATGGAACATCCTACCTGGGAATTCTGTGCAAGGAATTTGTTTGTAAATCAGGCTGAGAAGAAACATGTTGAAGGCAAGAATACGAAAGACTGTAATCCAAGCAGGCAAGACCAAAAATATATCTTTTTTAGAGACTGTGCAGAGAATTCTTGGATCAAGCTGTCAACTCAGTGGCTGATTATGAGACAAAGTGCGGGGAGTCTGATTCCTCTCAGCCAAAGGCACCCAGCACCCTGCTGCCCTGTGGAGCTTCCAACCACAGTTCTCCAGGCTCAGAGGAGACCTCCAGCCCCAGGTCCACTCCTGGCCGAAAGGGCCTGGCCGCTCTCTGGAGAACCAGGATGGAGGGGAAGGCGGCAAGTGTGGAGAGGCTGTTCAGTTGGGGGTGACACTGGCTGAGGCTGACCACCAAGCCAGAGGAGAGCCCCCACCTACCCCTGCCAAGCCTGAACTTCCCTGAGCCCGAGTCTGCAGTGACGAAGTGGATCCCCGCTCTGCTCTGGGACGAGGCATGAGAGATGTCTGCACCTGCCAGCCTCACCTGGATCAGGGCCCAGCAGCAGAATTCTTTCCTTTCACGTGTGTCATGAGGCACGGAAGGGCGCAGGGAGCGAGAGAGGGAGAGTATCTGACCCTTGCTCCGTTACGGGGGAGTACACAGGTCAGTGGCGTTGAGTATATGCTCATTGCAGCCCCCCCACCCCGCCCCGATCTCCACAGTCTCATCTTTCTAAACTGAAGCTCTGGCCCCACTAAACGCCCACTCCCCACCCCCTCCCCCAGCCCCTGCACCAGCATTCTATTCTCTGTCCAGGTGAGTCCGGCAACCCTGGGGACCTCATCTCAGTGGAATCATACAGTATTTGTCTTTCTGCGACGACCTCTTTGTTTTGGGATCCTTCCCTCACGGTTCATCCATGTTGTAGCAGGTGTTAGAACTTTCCTCCTTTTTAAGGCTGAATGCTCTTCCATCGTATGGACACACCGCCGTTCATCCATTGGTGGGAACTTCTTGTGTTGCTTCTGTCCTTCTGGCTCTTGCAAAACAATACCGCTATGACCAAGGGGGAGCAAAGATCTAGTCCTGCTTTCAGTTCTTTGGAGCATATCCCCAGAAGTGGAATGGCTGGATCTGCTTCTGCTTTTCTTTTTAATTAAAAAAATTATTTACTTATTTGTAATTATTTTTGGCTGCTCCGGGTCTTTGTCGAGGCACACAGGGCCCTCTGTTGCTGTGCAGGCTTTCTCTAGTTGTGGCAAGTGGAGGCGACTCACTCACTGGGATTCGCGTGGGCTTCTCATTGTGGGGCTTCTGGGGGGAGCATGGGCTCTAGGCACCCGAGCTTCCGTTGTTGTGGTGCCACAGCTTAGTTGCTCTGCAACTAAGGGATCTTAGTTGGGATCTTCGAGCACCAGGAACTGAACTCCGCGTCCCCCGCTTTGTAAGGCAGACTCCCAGTCATTGGACTTATGTTTTAAAGCTTATGTTTTAAAGCGGGTTTGCACTGGGTGGTGGAGAAGGCAATGGCACCCCACTCCAGTACTCTTGCCTGGAACATCCCATGGACGGAGGGCCTGGTGGGCTGTAGTCCATGGGGTCGCTAAGAGTCGGACACGACTGAGCGACTTCACTTTCACTTTCATGTATTGGAGAAGGAAATGGCAACCCACTCCAGTGTTCTTGCCTGGAGAATCCCAGGGACGGGGGAGCCTGGTGGGCTGCCGTCTATGGGGTCGCACAGAGTCAGACATGACTGAACCGACTTAGCAGCAGCACTGGGTGGGGTAGCCAGGTCGCCTCTGCTCTAAATCCGCACAGCTATGGGGTATGGTAACGGCCTTCCCTAGTGGCTCAGAGGTTAAAGCGTCTGCCCGCAATGCGGGAGACCTGGGTTCGATCCCTGGGTCGGGAAGATCCCCTGGAGAAGGAAATGGCAACCCACTCCAGTATTCTTGCCTGGAGAATCCCATGGACGGAGGAGCCTGGTGGGCTACAGCCCACGGGGTCGCAAAGAGTCGGACACGACTGAGCGACTTCACTCACTCACGGGGTATGGTGAGACGCTGACTCGATTCTCAGCCGTGGAAAGGAATAGTGATAATAACACTAATCACAGGGTTGTTGGGAGAGGTATTTAAAACCACGGGTTTTGTGCGTTGGCTGGTGCGCGGTGCCCACCCAGCTGTCGGTCCTTTTCACGTGAAGGCTCAGGGAACTTGGGGAGCCTGCTTCGTCACGTCCACCAGGGGTCGCTGTTGCCCGCGGGGCTGCGTCCTGGCCGCACCGCACGACCTCTCGCCTCCCGCCTCCATCAACTCCCACCGTTTGGCTCCTAACTCTCTCCACTCACCCAGTTCCTTTGGACCCTACAGTTACTGGGCTCGCCATATCACTGTTTTAACCCAGGAACTAGAAGTCCCCAGTGATCCAAGCCAGGTCATCTTTTCTGATTACCCGGGCCACTTCCTCCCAGTGAGATTCCTTCTGCAGGAATCTCAGGCCATTGCCTAGGCAGATTTATCTGGGCTGATGATCTCCCCCTGCAGGTAATGACCATGTTTCATTTCCCTCTAGAGGGCTTTTACCAGACTTGAGTGAGGCATGTGTGGGAAAGTACCTCATAAAGGTTTGGGAGGCTGTCCTGAGTCTCAGGCGAGGGCCCTGAGGAGTCCTTCCTGGTTGCAACCTCCTTTGGGAGTAATTGCGGTCCCTGAGCAGGAATGGAGTCCATATGTACCCACAGGGTCTGGGCAGATGCGGCCCCTGGGAGAGAGGCTCTGGGCATGGTGACCAACTCTAAAGCTGGTAGCCACCCCTGAACCCCAGCCTTTTGGTCACTTACCTGAATGTGCGCTCAGTGTGACCAGAGATTCTGATTTTTCAAGAGAATCTGAAAATACGGGGCCTTTTTTTTCCCCCACATGAAATCTCCAACATTTTCAACATTGGCCGTTAGGGGCAATTTTTTTCCAACTCTGTGTGGGTCAATCAAAGCACTGTAGGCTGGTCTCGGTCCGTGGGCGCCCCGGCGCAGCCTGCGATGGGGTCATGTTGGAGACGTGGTCAGGGGCTGATGGTAAATCCCACTGACAATCTTGGGGATGACCTGGGTTTTTAGCTGCCCACAGGCTCTCTGGTGCTCACCTCCTCGGGACAGACCAGGACTCCCCGCTTCCCCCGTGGGGAAGGTGGGAGGAGGTGACCTTTGGGTGTCTGCCCTGGACCCAAGCTGAGCCAGTTACCTCAGGGTTCCAAAAGCCTTGTCTCATACCCCACTTTGCTGAGCTGTGCAGCATCGCTCCTTCTCCCTCAAGGCTTTCTGCCAAGGGAGCGAGAGGCACTTGATAACCCATTTACAGCCTTGCTCTGGGCTCTTACAGACAGGGAGTGTCATAGTCCCCTCTGCCGCAAGGGTGGCGTTTCCGGGTGCACATACGTGGAGGGTGCTCTCAAATGACCCAAGAAACTGCTAATTGCACACTGATGGTCAACCACCCCTTGACAGGTCAACCTCACACTGCCCATGGACAGTGTGGACGGTCCTCGGAACGGAGGGGCCCCATCCACAGGACTCAGAGGCAGGGGCTGGGAGGAAAGAGTGCCCTTGTGGGTGGGGCTGGAAAGTCCCGATGTTCCTCTCTTCACGCCCGCCCAGAGAGTGTGATCGCAGCTGCGGAGTCCAAAATAGATGTGCTTGGCAGAGGGCCTCGCAAGGTGCTGAAATGGGATTTCACATGTAGGGCTGCCATTGACGTGCAATAAGCAGCCAGATGCCCTGCCCTCCCCCCCACCACGTGCGTCCAGGGAACTGGACTTCCAGTGGAGGTCCCCGTTGGCCTTCACTTTGGACCCCAAGCCGGCAGCTGGATCAAGCAGTCCCGAGGAGGTGACCCCGTTTCCCTAAATTAGGAAATGCTGCCCAACGCTCCCCCAGACACATTTATCCTTCACCTCCTCCCCCAGGCTTCACTTCCGTGGAGTGAATGAAATCAGGTTTTAATAAGGATGATCCTGCCAAAGGCAAAATAATTCTGGTTCTTTCTCTGTAGCTCCAAAGAGCTGACTACACACTACACACACACACCCCACACCTTTTTAATCACTGCAGTTGACTTTTAGAAATAGAATTGCCCAGAACAAATGAAGGTTATCTCAGCAACATTTTTCATGATTCAGAAGTATCGTATCCAACGGATGGAGAGCCACACCCCTTGCCAGTCCCACGACTGGTAACCATGAAGGTAACCACAGATCTCCTGACCATTTCCGTGGCCTCTGTCTCTGAAGAAGGGAGAGGTGTGCACGTGTGCCGCTGGGGTCTCCTTCTACAGATGCCAGGTGGGTGTTTGGCCAGCATCCATCCTGGAGGGGAGCTGAAGCCATGAGAGCTCTGTTCTCTTCTCCTCACCAGCAAAACCTCCACTATTTCTTCTCCTTTTTCTGAGTTCTCAGGAGAGACTCTCCCCTCATTTCCCTCAGCCCTGCAGTATTAGATTTGAGAGTTCACGGTGAATCATAATTGTGATCACAGCTGGCCTGCTTGGGTCCTAATGATGGACCAGGCACTGTCATGCCCCAGACCAGTGCTGTCCAACAGAAACCTCTACCTCTATGGACGTGTCCTGTAGCTGCGCATCCAATGTAGGAGCCACTAGCCGCATGTGGTTACTGAACCCTTGAAATGTGGCCAGTAGGACTGAAGGACTGAGGCTTAATTTAAATGTATTTACAGTGAAATTGACATTAGTGGGTAGCAGTTATCATGCTGGATTAGACTCAGCATTAGACTCTCGAACCCAGCTTGTACATATTGGTGTTATTCACCCATTTTACAGATAAAGAAACAAAGCCTCCGAGGGATGAAGTAACTTGCCCCAGGGTCTCAGAACTAGCTCGACATGGTCCCAAGCCTTGTGTTTGGAGGGAATATTGTTTGGGGAGCTTAGTTCTCAACCCTCCTCTGCCCGCCTGCATGGACCTGGCTCAGGTGTGCAAATGAAGGGGTCTTTCTGAAGGTTGCATTTGTGTATTAGTCCTTCCTTTTCCCTACTTTAAAAAATGTATTTTTCTGGATAATAAGGAAATACAGGCACATCAGGGTGAAATTATACAATAACTGATAAAGTTTATTCCATTTACATCCCATTCAGCTACCCTAATTTCCCCAGCTGTTTCTTTTAATTGTGGTGTATAGATTCTGATGGATTTCTTTCATATACACTCCACCAAGATCAAGACAGGGGACATTTCCATCACCCCAGAAAGTTCCTTGGGGGCCACCTTCCAGTCTTTTAAACAATCATCTTAGCAGTTTAAGCACCAACCCTTTATTCTAATGATAACTTTGCAATCGACAGATTTTCACTGAATGAGAATTAAGATTCTGAAGTCATTGCTTCTCAGACAGAGGTCTGTGGAGCCTTGCTATGCTATGCTATGCTAAGTCACTTCAGTCGTGTCCGACTCTGTGTGACCCCATAGACGGTAGCCCACCAGGCTCCCCCGTCCCTCGGATTCTCCAGGCAAGAACACTGGAGTGGGTTGCCATTTCCTTCTCCAATGCATGAAAGTGAAAAGTGAAAGTGAAGTCGCTCAGTCGTGTCCGACTCTTAGCGACCCCATGGACTGCAGCCTACCAGGCTCCTCCATCCATGGGATTTTCCAGGCAAGAGTACTGGAGTGGGGTGCCATCGCCTTCTCCATGTGGAGCCTTAAGAATCTGTAAATATATTCTCCCAACCAAGAGTCTTCCTTTTGAAAAAGGTTGACAGTTACTCCGGATTGGGGATCCCGGGGCCTAGGTCTTCTCTCCCGATACACACAAGCCACTACCCCACTGCAGGGCTTGTCTCAGGATCGCCCTTTATGGTGGCTGCCGTCCTGTGCATGGAGGATGTTTAACAGTATCCCTCGCCTCTATCCACCAGGTGCCGGTAGCAACCCTCCCCCTGAGTTGTGACAACTAGAGACATCTCCAGGTCGGGTGACATCACCCCTGGTTGAGAATCACAGCCTTGCTTACAGACTTAGGTCTGGAGAAATTAAAGATCTTGAAATATGTTAGACTGGGGCTTCTATAAAAATAAGGATAATATTAATAATAAATGAGGGTCACGTTGGGGAATTCTTACCTAAGTGCTTTTCTCCAGTGAAGCTGCTCTTGTCCTGCCTCCCTGACAGCATCAGGGTTCTTGCTGGATAAGCCCTCCTGGCAAAAGAAGGCTTTGTGATTAAAGCTGCCAGATTCTGAAAAAAACTACAGAGACCCTTGAGAGTTATTTTTTCTTTCACTTGAGATGTGGCCCAACTTTAAATCAGTGCCCTCGGCCCTTATCTGCTATCCCAGTGAAAATTCCTTATAGGCAGGTAACAGGTGTGTGTATTGAGGTGAAATTCACACGACATAATGTTAATCATTTAAAAGTGAACAATTCAGTGGAATCAGGCACACTCACAATGTTGTACACCCACCGCTCTATCTCCAGAACATTTTCATCACCCTGAAAAGGAAACCCCACACCAATAAGCCATTGCTCCTCACTCTCCCCCTTCTTTCTCCCCTGACAACCACCAGTCTACTTTCTCTTTATAGATTGGCCTGTTCTTAATATAGCACATGCATGGAATTTTAGAGTATTTGTCCTTTTGTGTCTGGCTTACTGCATTGAGCATAATGTTTTCAGGCTTCATCTGTGTTGTAGCAGGTGTCAGTATTTCATTCCTTTTCATGGTCAAGTAAGATTCCGGGATATGTCCACTCACCCAGGGGTGGGCATTTAGTTATTTCTGCCTTCAAGTTACTGTAAATAATGCTGCTCTAACCGTACTAGTGGCTGGGAAGGGATTTGGTGTTTTTATAGGAGGTATGTGGCCTTTCCGGGTGGTGCTAGTGGTAAAGAGCCTGCCTGCCACTGCAGGAGACATGAAAGACGTGGGTTCGATCCCTGGGTGGGGAAGATCCCCTGGAGGAGGGTGTGTCAACCCACTCCAGTATTCATGCCTGAAAGATCCCATGGATGGAGGAGCCTGGCAGTCCATGGTTCATAGGGTCACAAAGAGTCAGACATGACTAAAGTCACTTAGCTCGCATGCATATATCTGGCATATAATCATTATAGAAAGTGAAAGTGAAAGCGTTAGTCTCTCTGTCCCGTGTGATTCTGTAGTTTCTCGGTCGTGTCCGACTCTTTGCAATCCCATGGACTACAGCCCGTCAGGCTCCTCTGTCCATGGAATTCTCCAGGCAAGAATACTGGAGTGGGTAGCCATGCCCTCTCCAGGGGATCTTCCCGGGTCTCCTTAATTCAGGCAGATTCTGTACCATCTGAGGCACTCATACCAAATATCCTTTTCTAGAGGAGCCAAGATATCCACGTCTAGAAGTAGTCATCACAAATAGACTTTTTTATTTATAGACTATAGGTGTGCTTGGTTGCTAATGGCAACTGAAGCAATATTTCAGATTTACAGACCTGGCCACAGATAGCAACAGAAGAGTCTCATTTCCTTTCCCAGAATATAAACTTTCTCTGATTCACAAAGAAGTCTCAATGAAAAATGTCGAAATTAATAGCAATAAATATCCAGAAGTTACTGAGCGGTTAACCACATGTCAGATTGCGGGCTCTGTTGTATGAAACAGCTTCTATTTTTATCTCTGTCTTACACACCAACTCCCTAACGCTGAATGGCTATTAAATGGGAAGTAAATGGCTGTTTGGTGTCCTGGGGTTCGTAAGTGGCCAAGCAGAGACTGAGGCTGGGCAGACTGAGCCCAGGACCTGTGCACTTACCCATGACCTGTGCCATCTCTGGAGGTGATCCGCTCCCTTTGAATACCAGATGCTGCGGGAGGAGCTGTGGTCTCTGGGCCGGCAGCAGAGTCTAGAAGCCCTGCGATGGCCCTGGGGAAACCAGCCCCCTCTGAGCCTCAGTTTCCTCAGTTTCTTTGCTTTCCTATCTGAAAGCAAGAGAGCTGGACTGAGTGCTTAAGGCCCAGCTGCTCTGACACCCCAGGACACCCCGTCTCGGGGAAGAGAGCAGACCTCTCACCTTTGCCCGTGGAAAACAGCCTCCATGGCCTTTGGGAAGACAGTATCGGTCATCGGCACGGCTGGGCCGAGAAATAACCAGCAAGAGGGAGTCTCCTCGTTCCGGACTGTTTTGTCCCCAGTCTCCCTCTGCTAACACTTGAAATCAAAATCAGGCCTGAGAGTCTGGAGTCTGGGGATGAGGGAGGCATCCTCAGAAAAGAACCTCACATATGGGGCCTGGGCCCAGTGCTGACCCACCCACACATGGGCTGGGGACAGGACATGCCCTCTTGCCCACCAGCCCCGGGGCTGACTGGCACTGCCCGCCTGCCAGTGGGACCCCACAGACGCTGAATCCAGCCCAGCACCAAGCCTGGGTTCCAGATCTGCTGGTCGGCGTTCTGTTTAATCAAGAAAAGTGGATCCCTGGACCCTGCCACCACCACGCTGAGCTAATGCTTTGGAAAGAGGTGTAGGGTTTGCAGCCACGGAGGGCGGTAAGGAGCCTTTCTGCTTTGTCATTATGACTCTTGCCCGAGTAAGCCAGAAATAGCCGTGGTGGGGCTGGGGTTCTGCCTGGGAAAGGTTCCCCCTCAGAGAGCAGGTGTCAGTGCGGCCTTCTGTGGAACTCAAAAGCCCTTATCTAATTAACGGGTCAGAAAACCTATAAATCTCTTTTATGACTGGCCAAGGCAAGTCCTCTATCGTGAACTAACCCATCCCCCTGGGAGCAGGATGACGCAGGCAGGAATCAATAAAAATAGATGCCCGGGATGCGGGTGGGGTCCTGGGCAAGTCCCAGCCCCTCTCTGGAGCTACTTCAGGCCAGCTGATATGTGACGTTTCAAACTTTCACATGGAGAGGGTACTATGTGTAAGCCGTGTATTTCTTAGGTAATTAAATCTTAATTTTTGAATCTTAAAATTTAAAAGACCATTCAGTTGGAAACCGCCATGGTTTTTCTCCTGCAGACCTTAGGAACGTCCTGATCTGCATGTTTATTATTTTGCTCTCAAATTGAGTCTGCTTTCCCTGTTTTGTTTTCCTCATAGCTGTTATGTCTTTAAAATTATCTTAGGCATTGGTTTACTTTGAGGGGAAGGAGGAGTCTGTCTCCACTTGTTAAAATGTAACAGTAAGAACGTCATATAGAGGTTATTCCGGTGCCAGGCTCTGTTTAAAGTGCCTTGTATGTAAATTAATTCATTCAAATGTTACAACAGACCCTAGGAGAGAATATTCTTTTAATATACCCATCTTATAGATGAGGACACTGAGGCTCAGCGAGGTGAAAAGGTTTGCTCAAGGTTGCTGACTCTAGCGGAGAAGGCAATGGCACCCCACTCCAGCACTCTTCCCTGGAAAATCCCATGGACAGAGGAGCCGAGTAGGCTGCAGTCCATGGGGTCTCTAAGAGTCGGATACGACTTAGCGTCTTCACTTTCATGCATTGGAGAAGGAAATGGCAACCCACTCCAGTGTTCTTGCCTGGAGAATCCCAGGGACGGGGGAGCCTGGTGGGCTGCCGTCTGTGGAGTCGCACAGAGTCGGACACGACTGAAGCGACTTAGCAGCAGCAGCAGCAGCTGACTCTAGGATCTGGCTCTTAACCGTCAGCCATGCCATCGCCGGGACCAGCTTGCTGGTCCTAAGGGCAGAGTTCGTGGCTGAGGGATCTTTTGGGGTGAGTTTGCTGACGGCGTCATGGCACATGGTACCGAGAGGGAAACTGCTGGTCCAAAGACGCTGTTCCTGTCAGTTCATCCCTAGGGTCTGGCCTGAAAGAGGTTGCTGAGCCCACTGAGAAAAGGCCCCTCAGAGATGCTCAGCACCTGATCCCCCGACCTCAGTTCTCCAATTAGTCCCCACCCTCCAGGGACTCGACAGCAGAAATCACTTCTCCCCCATGTGTCTGGCAGCACAAACTTGGCCTCCAGGCTCCTCCTGGAGAAAGGTGGAGAGATTCTGCAGCTCACCTTTGGGTGCCCCCGGATGGGGCGCTCCGGGTGGCCAGGAAGCAGGGTGCCCCCTCCTGCAGGATTCCCCACCGTCACGCACCCTCGGCTGAGCCGGTGCAGAGACCCCGGGCCTGGCATCCAAAGGGGACCCGTGGCAGCAGGACTTGCCAAGTCATCACCTCTCGCTATTTTTATCTTGAGGGAATGCACCTGATATTTGCAAACAGACCAGGAAAAGTGTCTAAATCTGGGGAAGGTTCTTGGCCAGATCGGATTTCTCATGATTTAAGCAGAAAGTTTAAACTTCTCCTTAAGCCCAGAGCCAAGGACAAAGGACAACGTGCTGGGCTGCGCCCCAGGATGTAGGCTGAGCCGAGAGCCGAGCAGGCAGCAGGGGAGCGGAGAGGCTCTGAAATGTGCTAACTTGCCCCCGCTGCGAGCAGACAGACGGTGCCCGGGACGGGGCCTGCCGGCCAGCGTCGACAAGATAGACAGGTCCTGTGCCCGGCAGCTCAGGTTTTGTTTCAGGAGCAAAGGAACGGAAACAGTGTAGACTCGGATGCTGAAAAGAGGAAACGAGAGTGGGATTCCCTGGTTTGTTCCCTCCCTGTCAGTGGAGGGGGTCTTGTCTCCTGGGCTCTTGGGGACCCTCACTGATGTTGACCCCAAAGCTGCTGACTGACCCTTGGGTTGGCAGATCTCCAGATTTCCCCCCAAACTGATGAAAGGAATTGTTGTGCTTAATTTTTTTTTTTGAAGTTCAGTAGTGTTTCTGTATTTTAATTAAAAATTTTTTCTTTATTGTGTTAAAATACACATGCCATAAAATTGACCATCCAGAGGAACCAGAGATCAAATTGCCAACATCCGCTGGATCATGGAAAAAGCAAGAGAGTTCCAGAAAAACATCTATTTCTGCTTTATTGACTATGCCAAAGCCTTTGACTGTGTGGATCATAATAAACTGTGGAAAATTCTGAAAGAGATGGAAATACCAGACCACCTGATCTGCCTCTTGAGAAATCTGTATGCAGGTCAGGAAGCAATAGTTAGAACTGGACATGGAACAACAGACTGGTTCCAAATGGGAAAAGGAGTACGTCAAGGCTGTATATTGTCACCCTGCTTATTTAACTTCTATGCAGAGTACATCATGAGAAACACTGGACTGGAAGAAACACAAGCTGGAATCAAGATTGCCAGAAGAAATATCAGTGACCTCAGATATGCAGATGACACCACCCTTATGGCAGAAAGTGAAGAGGAACTAAAAAGCTTCTTGATGAAAGTGAAAGTGGAGAGTGAAAGAGTTGGCTTAAAGCTCAACATTTAGAAAATGAACATCATGGCATCTGGTCCCATCACTTCATAGGAAATAGATGGGGAAACAGTGGAAACAGTGTCAGAGTTTATTTTTTGGGGCTCCAAAATCACTACAGATGGTGACTGCAGCCATGAAATTAAAAGACGCTTATTCCTTGGAAGGAAAGTTATGACCAACCTAGATAGCATATTGAAAAGCAGAGACATTACTTTGCCAACAAAGGTTCGTCTAGTCAAGGCTATGGTTTTTCCTGTGGTCACGTATGGATGTGAGAGTTGGACTGTGAAGAAGGCTGAGCGCCGAAGAATTGATGCTTTTGAACTGTGGTGTGGGAGAAGACTCTTGAGAGTCCCTTGGACTGCAAGGAGATCCAACCAGTCCATTCTGAAGGAGATCAGCCCTGGGATTTCTTTGGAAGGAATGATGCTGAAGCTGAAACTCCAGTACTTTGGCCACCTCATGTGAAGAGTTGACTCATTGGAAAAGACCCTGATGCTGGGAGGGATTGGGAGCAGGAGGAGAAGGGGACGACAGAGAATGAGATGGCTGGATGGTATCACTGACTAGATGGACGTGAGTCTGGTTGAACTCCGGGAGTTGGTGATGGACAGGGAGGCCTGGTGTCCTGTGATTCATGGGGTCGCAAAGAGTCGGACACGACTGAGTGACTGAACTGAACTGAACCATTTTCACGTGTACCATTCAGTCGCATGAAGTTCATTCACATTGTTGTGCAGTCATCACTACCATCCATTCCCATAACACTTGTATCGATACAGCTGAGACTATCCCTGTTTAGCACTAACTCCCTTCCCTCCCCTGCCCCCACTCCGCAGCCACCATTCCACTTCCTGTCTCTATGAATTTGACAACTGCAGGTGCCTCATCTAAGCGGAATCGCACAGAATTTGTCCTTTTGTGACTGGTTTCTTTCACTCTGCACGATGTCCTCAAAAGTTCATCCACGTTGTAGCAGGTGTCAGAACTTCCCCGACCCAGGGATCGAACCTGTGTCTCCGCATCTCCTGCATTGGAGGCGGGTTCTTTACCAGCTGAACCATTAGGGAAGCCCCAGCACCTCAGTTTTAGGGTGAAGATGTCCTGGAGGAGGGAATGGCAACCCACTCCAGTAATCTTGCCGGAAAATCCCACGGACAGAGGAGCCTGAAGGGCTACAGTCCACGGGGTCGGGAAGAGTCGGACAGGACAGCACACAGACAGCTCTCATACTGGAGGGCTCGAGTTAGACCCTCAAGGCAAGCTTGTAAATGTTGGTGTTACTCACCTGTGTTACAGATAAAGAAACAAAGTCTCTGAGGGATTAAGTCACTTGCCCCGGGGTCACTGAATTGCATTCCATTGTTACAGAATTTTGCTTATTTATTCATCTGCAGATAAACACTTGGGTTGCTTCCCCATTTTAGCTATCGTGAATAATGCTGCTATGAACATGGGTGGGAAAATCTCTCTTCAGACCCTGCTTTCAATTCTTTTGCATGTATACCCAGAAGCGAAATTGCTGGATCATATGGTAATTCTATTTTTAGTTTTTTGAGGAAACATCCTCCTGTTTTCCACAGCAGCTTCATCATTTTACATTCCCAACACAGGGCACCAGGGTTCTAATTTTCCCACATACTCATCAGCACTTGTCATTGTCTTTTTTTTTTTTTTTTTTTTAATGTAGTAGACACCCTCTGGGTGTGAAGTGGTATCTCATTGGGGTTTTTATTTGCATTTCTCTAATGGTTAGACATATTAAACATCTTTTCCTGTTAACTATTTGTATATCTTCTTTGGAAAAATGTTGACTTGAATCCTTTGCGCATTATTAATCATATTATTATATGAAGATCCCTGGGTCGGGAAGATCCCCTGGAGGAGGGCATGGCAACCCATTCCAGTATTCTTGCCTGGAGAATCCCCATGGACAGAGGAGCCTGGCAGGCTGCAGTCCATGGGTTCGCAAAGAGTCAGACACGACTGAGTGACTAAGCACAGCACAACCATATTGTTTGGGGGATTGTTGAATTGTAGGAGTTCTTTATATGTGTTGGATATTAACCCGTTATCAGACATAAGCTTTGCATCTAATATTCCCCTGCTTTCCATGGGTTACTTTCTCACTCTGTTGATGGTATCCTTAGATGAACACAGGTTTTAAATTCGGAGGTATTCCAATTTATCTATTTTTTCCTTTGCTGCCTGTGGTTTTGCTTAACGTTTAAAAAGCCATTTTCTTGGAAACCCCCATGGTTTTTCTCCTACTGTTCTTGGAAATGTCCTGACACGCGTATCATTGTGTTTTTCTAGTAAGGTCTTCCTTCCAAGTGATTCTCACGGGTTCTGCCTTCAGTGCGTCCTGGGAGATGGTGTCTGCAGCCTGGCCGTCTGCACCGCCCCCAGGTGCCCACATCGATCTGGAAATAATGCCCCAGTGACTCACTGTTTGGGGTTAAGGCCCCCTTGGAGAAAGGCAGGCTGTTCCTGGGGTCCTGGCTCTCGGACCTGTTTTAGGCAGAGAGCCCTGGGCGGTGGGCTTCCCCAGGGCTGGGCCTAGTCTCAGCCCTGAGACCAGCCCAGGAGAGAGGTTCAGAGCCCCCAGTGTCACCCTGCCTAGAGGCTCCTGTGCTTCCTCGATGTGGCCCAGGGGGAAGGCGGCACTGCCCACGTGGAGAGAAAGCTCCGGAGAGGACCCCTGGGTCGCTTCTCTGTGCTCTTTCCCCTGGACTCCCCGTTCTCCACGTGCGTGTTCCCTCAGGGGGCCTGGAAAGGGCTCCTTTCGGTCAGTCTTTTCCATTCTGACACTAAGTCATTCTCTGCCGTAGACGATCTATTTTGGACCTCCTTTTTTTTTTTTTTGGTCTGCTTGCTTCGTGCGTGTGGGTCTCCCATGGGCTCCACATGAGAGATGCTTCATCCCCTGGCTGATTCTCAGAAACAGAGCCAGCCACGTGGGGCGAGCCGTTCGCAGGCACAGATGGCACTGACGGGGGCTGGAGTGGGGGAGGCAGGAGGTGGGCTCTGGTTCTCCACCTGGACCGGCCATGGGGACAAGGCCGTCCTTCGAAATCAGAAGGAGACGACCACAAAGCTGCTTTGAAAGCCACCCTCCCAGAGCCCTGGATCTCGTGAACACACCCCACAGTTGCTTTCCATTCCCTGGGCTGAGGTCTGGTGGTTTGTAGACTGACATCTTTTAAATTCAGATGTCTACACATGGACACCCTCTACCACATGTACGTTGGTACCACTTAGTGATGCCAATCAGTGGCCCACTGATCTGGGTGGCGGAATTTCAGGGGCACAGGAAGATGCTCTCTACGGGTCTGGCCCTGAGCAGCTGGGGAGGGGGTGGAGGTGGGGGTGGGGCGGGAGGGTGGGAGAGTCAGAGGCCCGGGGGGCTCTGCTGCGCCTCCTCCACGGCCATCGCCCAGGGCCCGCGGGGCTCCTGGGCGACTCTATGGCCCTGTGGCTCCCCTGCACTCTGCAGTAACTATTTTAGACTCCCCCTTCTCTCCTCCCCCCTCAGACCCCTGCCCCTTACCTCCTCCCAACACCGCCTCAGCCAGTGGCCTCACCTCCCACCTCATAAAGCTCATATCTGATAAGGGGTTATTAGCCAACATATATAATGTTATACACGTTGGATATTAACCACCTCTGTGTGTGGAACCCGCCTGGACTCTGCTGCGTGAGCCTCTGCCCTTCGCTGACTGTAATATATATCCTTTTGCTGTAATAAACCATCACCGGAGTGCAGTGGCTTTGCTGAGTTCTCTGAGTCCTTCTGGGAAATTATGGAACTTGAGGCGGGCTCTGGTCCCCCTGAACTTGCACTTATCCTTGCCAAAGTTTGGTAGCATCCTATACGGCCCATGTAGGTGCCTGTGCCACATGGTATCTGCTCCCTTCTGGGGGTCCTCTTGGGGTCCCTTAAAGGCTCAGGTCCTTCCCCAGCCTTGGCCCTTTGAGCGGCTGCTTTAGTTCCTGGGGTTCCTGAAGACGGTCTGGGATGTGGTCAGCGTGCACCCTCTCAAATTTATTTATCTATTTATTTTTGGCTGCACTGGGTCTTTGTTGCTGACCATGGGCTTTCTCGTTGCGGTGAGCGGGAGCTGCTCTCCGTTTGCAGTGGTCGGGCTTCTCATCGCAGCGGCTTCTCTTGTTGCAGAGCACAGGCTCTAGGAGGTGTGGGCTCAGTAGCTGTGGTGCATGGGCTTAGTTGCTCTGCGGCATGGGGGATCTTCCAGGATCAGGGATCGAACCCGTGTCCTCTGCGCTGTTGGCAGGTGGATTCTTAACCACTGGAAGAAGCCCAAGGACGACATCTTGATGCAGGAAAGTGCTCAGCTGGCCAGGCCACTCCTTAAAGGGGTGAGAGATTAAAAACAGGCCACCCGTCCAAAAGTAGGAGAAGGGCAAAATAAATGATGGTACAAAGACCAGATGGGATGTTAAAAACTCTTAAAAATAACCACCACGGGGGCTGCAGCCATGTATGCAGAATGTCCACATTAAAGTAAAACAAGCAGGATCCAGAAGTGTCTCTGTGTTGACTCGAACTGTGTAAAGATACACCCGCAGGTGAGCAAAGGCCAGACGCTGGTGTGGAGGATTTTTGTTTGTTCTTCCCTTTGTTTGGTGACAATGCAGCTGATACAGCTTGAGAGGGAGAGTGAGGACGGAGCCTCACGGGAGGGAGACGGGCGATTCGCCTCCTGCCTCTGCTCGGAAGAGCTGGCGGGGAGCGCGCCTCGGTCTTTTCCGAGGCGCTCCGCACGTAAGGGTGCGGGCTCCCTCGCGGGGGTTATACCAGCACGTTCCCAGGTCCAGGCTGCCATTTGCACCTGCCTTTCCTCCAGCGGGAAACGTGTCCCAGCTAATTTCAAGGCGCGTGGATTTTCTTTGGTGATTGTTGGTGATGGTTTTTATTAAGGTAAAATATATCTAACATAATATTTACCATCTTAGCCTTTTATTAAGAGTACAGTTCAACAGCATTAAAGGCATTCACACTGCCGTGCAGCCATCCCTGCCATGGTTTCTGGAACTTTTCCATCTTCCTAAACGGGAACTCTGCTTCCATTGAACAGTGACCCCCCATCATCCCTTCCTCCACCCCCTGGCAACCTCCCTCCTGCTTTCTGTCTCTTGAATGTGACTGTTGGAGGAAGCTCCTGTCCTTGGAATCATATTAATACATCATTTGCCCTTTTGTGACTGGCTTGTTTCACTGAGCCCAAGGTCCTCAAGGCTCATCCATATTCCAGCAGGTGTCAGAATTTTCTTCCTTTTGAGGCTGGGACTTGACTAGCCATCTGGTGGTTAGGACTCCACACTTCCATTGCAGGAGGTGCGGGTTTGATTCCTGCTTGGGGAACTTAGATACTGTATGCAGGTGGCCAAAAAAGAGAAAGCAACATTTTTTTTTTAAAAAAGGGAATTCCCTGGTGGTCCAGTGGTTAGGACTCCACACTTTCACTACTGAGGGCCTGGGTTCAATCTCTGGTTGGTGAACCAGGATCCTGCAAGTTGAGCAGCAAAAAAGAAGAGGGAGAATTTTCTTCCTTTTGAGGCTGAGTAACATTCCATGGCATGGATGTACCCCGTTTTGCTTACCCCTTCTCCTAGCTTTGAGCCTCCCTGAACTCCCACACCTTATGGGTCCATCAGCATCAGGAATGTCATTAAACACATGGGGTCACCAACCACCGTGGATGTGCCTGCTTCAGGCATCGCCCCTGTTCACACACCTGCTCCATCGTTCCATCTGACTCCACCCACAAACACAAGTACGAGGAGAAAACTATTCAGAGTTTCAAGAGTGAGAGCAGAGCATGAAGCTGAATGTGGGGCTCCTCTGAGCATGGGGTCCTGCCAGCTGCTCGTGTCACTCGCCCAGGAAGCTGGTCCTGTTCTGCCGACTCTGCTGGCAGATTACGAACACAGTGAGGAAGGAGACGGGCTGGGAGGAAGGCGACAAGCAGAGGTGACAAGGAGTGTGGGCAGGGGCATTCATTCTGACGACACTGTGGGCACTTGGAGAAGACTGGTGGTACCCAGGGCGGCAGCCTGTCCTGCTCCCCACAGGTCTGCGCAAAAGGAGAGGCTGCAGGATGTATTTTCAAATGTCCACCTAGGGATGCAGTTCAGAGGTCAGTCACGGTTAACAATGAGCCACCTCTCACCTCCCTGAGGAGGAGTCAGGAAGGCATCAAACTGAAAAATGGAAAGGATAACAACACTAAATCCTGATGCAGACGTGGGGAAATGGGAACTCACAGCCTGCTGGTGGGGGTAGAGACTGCCTCACTCACTACAAAAAGGCCTAAAGACTGGAGGCTGCTCATCCCTCACCACCCAGGACTTGTGTTTCTAGATATATTCCAGAGAGAATGTCTTGCATGGGTCACTGGGCACAAACTGCAAGGATGCTCACTACAGCACTGTTTGTAATAGCCCCCAAATTGGAAGTAACAGAAATGACCATACTTAAGCAAAGCAAAAATGGATGTGTTAAAACAAAGGGCTTTCAGGCAGTTAAAATGAACATCTATCAAGAATAAATCTCAACATGCTGGGTGAAAAAGCAGTGAGAAGACTGTTTAGCGTGAAAAGGTGCATTTGGAAACACAAAAGACAATGCTGTCCATTGTTTATGGACACTACTGAGGTCGTTCAAGCAGAAAAGCCTGGGCAGGAAGGATACAGGCAACTTCAGGGTAGGGCTGGCCTCCAAGCAGAGGAACATGAGCTCCAGCAGGGAGGCAAAGGGGATTTCTTGAAAGTCGGAAACGTTAACACATATTTATTCTGGGTGGAGGGTGCATGAGTGTTTATTTCACTCCATGTAGTTGTCTGTATGTTTGAATAGTTCCATAATTAGTGATAAGAAGAAAAAAGCAGCCCTAAAAATGTTTCCCTTTTGTTCTTCACTCCTCCTCAGTCCCTGCCATTTAAAAACAGGGAATCCGAGGCCTGGGGGTGGGGCGACAGAACTGGGGGCGATGGGTGGGGATTTTAACAGGAGGGTGGCAGACAGTTGAGACCGGGCCGCTTCCTTCGCGGATCCAGCGGGACTCCGCGCCCGCCCGGCTGTATCCATGGCAACCAGGGTCGTGCTGCGGCTGGACCAGTCGGAGAGTCGGGCTCCCGCGCGCCACCTGGCGGCCTTTCTGGTGGCGCGCCCTGTGAGGGGTCCTCAGGTGTAAGTCGGAGGGGCCGCACTGAGGGGCTCTCCTTAAATATAAAGAGCACCGTTTCCGTGTCGCCCCAGGTCCCTTGCCCTTAGGGCAGTGGCAGTGCATTTCAGAAACCGCTTTCATGAGACTTCCACTACAGCTATTCACCACGAAGGGCTTTCCAGGCGTCTTCTGGCGCCCTGTGCTGCTCAGGGCATTTATGGGTGTGTCTTTTCATGGGGACCCCCAGGGCCCACGGTTACAGGTTCCTTGGAAACCCCGAGAGAGGAAAAGTCTTTAGGACATGCCTGTGTGGACTTATATATGGCACATGACTCTTTTATATGGGTTTTATAAATTTGTTTTTCTTTAAATTTGTAGAAAGTGTGGAAAGTCACCTCACCACCTACCCATAACTAGAGGTGACATTTGAACCTTTATCCTTCCAGTTTCCCTCTGTTCCATTCGTTTTTGAGGGGCAGGTTTCTTACAAAATTGGAAGTTCACAGCTGTCAAGTGAGTTTTCGCCAGGGCTCTGGAGATGGGGACACCTGTGAAACAAGGCCAGCTCCTTTGCTTAACTGCCGCCTCAGGCGAAGGGATGAGTTTCTCTATACCTCAGTCTTCTAACCTGCAAATTGGGGATATTAGCTGTGCCTACCTCATAGGGTCACTGGGGAAATTTCAATAACGTAATGCATATGAAACACTTAGCACAGTGCTGAATACATAGTAAGCAATGGAACCTCAGCCATCACCAAAATTACAGCAAAGTATCAGTTCAGTTCAGTTCAGTTCAGTTGCTCAATTGTGTCCAGCTCTTTGCGACCCCATGAATCGCAGCACGCCAGGCCTCCCTGTCTATCACCAACTCCCGGAGTCTACTCAAACTCATGTCCATTGAGTCGGTGATGCCATCCAGCCATCTCATCCTCTGCCGTCCCCTTCTCCTCCTGCCCCCAATCCCTCCCAGCATCAGGGTCTTTTCCAATGAGTCAGCTCTTCGCATGAGGTGGCCAAAATATTGGAGTTTCAGCTTTAGCATCAGTTCTTCCAATGAACACTCAGGACTGATCTCCTTTAGGATGGACTGGTTGGATCTCCTTGCAGTCCAAGGGACTCTCAAGAGTCTTCTCCAGCACCACAGTTCAAAAGCATCAATTCTTCGGCACTCAGCTTTTTTACAGTCCAACTCTCACATCCATACATGACCACTGGAAAAACCATAGCCTTGACCAGACGGACCTTTGTTGGCAAAGTAATGTCTCTGCTTTTGAATATGCATGATATAATTATAATATTCTGCTTTCCACTTTTTTCATTTAATACAGCATGAACATGTCCCTTAGTTTTTTTCTTTCCATGTAGGCCAATATATATTTTCTATTATCTCCAATAGATATATCCAATAACTTATCTTTTTTTTTTTTTTGGCCTTGCCACCTGCCTTGTGGGATCTTAGTTCCCCAACCAGGGATCAAACCCATGTCCCGTGCAGTCGATGTGCATAGTTCCAACCACTGGACCTCCAGGGAAATTCCTCCCATAACTTATTTAACCTCTTTTCAAGTAGATCCTGACTTTTCCTTTTTTACAAACAACTCCACAGAGTGTATTTCTTATTAGTTGCTTCCTTTATTGATAATTCGTTCCCTTTTATGCTCAGAAAGACCTTCCCCTCCCCAGGATCAGATAAACATTTTCTACTAAATGTCTTGTTTCTTTATGGCTTTTAATTAAACTCTTTAATCCATGTGGAATGTATTTCGATACCATAAAGTAGGAGCTAAGAAGTCTAATTTTATTCTCATTCACAATAACCTAATTGTCCCAGCATCATTAATCAAAGCAGCCAACCCTTCCACATTAATTTGTGAGACCACCTTTAGATTCTGCTAAACTTAGTAGATTCTAAACTTATCTCCACGTTGGCTCTCTGTTGGGCTCATTGCTCTGGCTCCCACCCACGTGGGCTGGATGGTCACGGCTCTGTTGGTCACAAGGCATCACTTTGTTGAGTCCCATGGACTCCACCTCCCAGCGCTGGCCACACGTGACAAACAGGAGTAGCCAAGCCTTGGGCCCTTCTCCAGGCTGCGCTGACCACCTTCACTACCTTTTCCCCACTATGAACTATCCTATGTTCCTGTTAAGCCCAGAACTCAGCTCCTCCACGCCCAGCCGCATCCCTCCACGGTCATATCCATACTTAGAAATGTCCCAGCACTTACGTATTCAGCCTCCTCATGCGCAACAGATTGTATTTTCCGAAGATGGCCTCACCAGTGTATTTATTTATCCTCCATGCTCTTCTTACAGACCTTGACTGACTTGCCCCACCCCGAGAAGTGGAGTCAGAGTGCTGTCCCTGGGAGTCTGGACCCGGCGCTGCCCCATTCAGCGGAGCAGCGTGGGCAGAGGGAGGCCGTGTGACTTCTGGGACAAGGTCACAGAACAGATGCAGCTTCTCCTTCCTTCTCTCCCCCTCTCCCCTCCTCGCTCCTCTCTTTCTCCCTTTCTCTCAGCACTTGCCTTCAAAATCCACTCACTAGTTTTGCAGGAAGCCCAGGCCTCCTGAAGAGGCCATGTGTGGGTGTTCCAGCCCGCAGCCCCACTCCCCTAAGAGTCCAGCGGCTCCAGCCAGTATCAGTGGCCTGACATGTAAGTGGATGAGATGCTTTTGGTACCTGGCCTTCCAGAATTTCAGCTCAGGACTCAAACATTAAAAAGCAAAGACAATGCAAGGAACGGAGGATGGGGAATTACTGATTAATAGGGGCGAAGTTTCTGTCTGGGATAATGAAAAAGTTCTGGAAATACTGGTGATGGTTGTACAAACACCGTGAACGTGCCTAAGACCACTGAACTGTATTACTTACGATGATCAAAATGATAAGTTTTATGTTATTTATATTTTGTCACAATAAAAGTAGACACCATACTTATCAACGGTGTGAAACTGGGCAGGTTACGTGATCTCTCTGGATCTCAGTTTCCCGAACCATAAATATGGACATAACAAGTTATTTCAAGGACTTGTTGTGAGGATTTAACAAGATAAATGCATAATAAATCACTAGCAAAGGCTTGGCACGTCTTTAGGGTTCAAGAAATATTGACTCATTCACTGCTCATAACAGCTCTATAAGGTAGGTATATGGTATCAGTCTTACAATCTCCGTCTCACCACTGGAAAAAGTGAACCTTGGGGAGATCAGGCAGACATGCCCAGGAGTACACAGGTAGTGAGGGGTTGGCCCCTGTGTCTCCTTGCCAGGGCTGTCAGCAGTCCACAGACGAGGCAGCTTAAACAACACAAGTTAATCTTCTCACAGCTCCGGGGGGGAGGAGGTCCAAGATGAGGGTGTCGACAGGGTGGGTTTCTTCCCAGGTCTCTCTCCTTGGCTTAGAGACAGCCGTCTCCCACCCCGTGTCTCCACCTGGTCTCCCCCTGTGCTTCTCTGTCTTCTAATTATAAGGACATGAGTCATAAGAGTTTGGGACCCACCCATATGACCTCATTTAATTGAATCACCTCTTTAGAGGCCCCGTCTCCAACTACAGTCACATTCTAAAGTCCTGGGGCTTGAGACTTCAGCCCATGAATTTGGAGGAGACTCCAGCACTCCAGCCTGGGGAATCCCATGGACAGAGGAGCCTCGCAGGGCTACAGTCCACGAGGTCCCAAAAGAGTCGGACACCTCTGAATGACTAAACAACAACAACAGTTGAGCCCATAACAGTTCCCTTCCTGTTATCTTGGGGTTCTCATTCTGAATGAAGTGGAAGGGTCAGAGACCTGGGTGCCAGCATCTCCTGTTTCTAGGGCCCTGTGTCTAGACCAGGAGGAAACACGCAGTTGGGAAGGTGCATTCAGGGTGGACTGTCTGTTTCATGCGAGGTGAGCCTGACCTGCCTCCACAGCCGCCGTCATCGCCTTGGCAGGACTAGAAAGTGCTGGAAGAACTGTGCAGAGAGACGGTCTTTCAGACAGGTTCAGGCCAGCAGCGTTCAGCTCTACACAAAGACCCGGGAGAAGGGAAAGAGTATCTGTTAGCTAAGTGGAAAAGAACAGCCCTTCAATTAATGATTCCCTGGGGGCTGTGGGGGTGAGGCCTGGTAGGGAGGTGGCTAGACAATAAAAATTTCCATCCTCAGTGGCTGTGAAATCCACCGGGGTGTCCTAGAAGAGGAAAGACAGACGTCAAGTAAAAATAAACAAGCAAGATGATTTCAGACAATGACGGGGCGGCCGTGAAGACAGCGAAGCCGTGTGATGGGGTCGGGGGTGATGGGAGGTACCCCGTTTCTGTAGGATGGTCTGGAGGGCCTCTGAGAACAGGTGGCGTTTGAGCAGAGGCCGGAAAGAGGAGTGAGTGGAGGAGAGGCCTGGAGCTGAGTTGCCCTGCCTCGGCACTGTGGATGTTGGGGCAGGATAACTCTTGGCTGTGGGGGCGTCCTGTGCCCTGCGGGGTGATGAGGAGCCCCCCCCCCCACCCTCCCCTCCCCACCTCTGCACTAAGTCATGGAAACCAGAAATGCCTCTAGACATAGTCAAATATCCCCTGGGAGGCAAAATCGCTCCTGTGGAGATCCACCGACCCAGAGGAAGGGCGTTCCGGGAAGAGGGAACAATCAACATGAAGGTTCCCGAGGTGGGAACAGACTCAGCAGATTCTCTGGGAACAGAACTTTCCGGAAGTGGAAGTTTTCAAGGAAGTGACAGTTCAGGGGTGGAGTCCAGGGAGGGAGAGGTGGCTGGAGAGGCAGGCAGGGGCCTGATGCTGTGGGGCGGGGACCTCGCGATCCCCCCCAGGGTGAGGACGGGGAGCAGGTCTGAGGGCAAGTGCTTGAGTGTCCTGGGTCTGCTGTAATAGAGCACACGAACTTGGAGGCTTAAGGCCACAGAAATACATTCTCTTATTCTGGAGTGCATATGTGCATGCTTACTCGCTTCAGTCGTGTCCGACTCTTTGCGACAACACGGGCTGGAGCCCGCCAGGCACCTCTGTCCATGGGATTCTCCAGGCAAGAATGCTGGAGTGGGTTGCCATTTCCTCCTCCAGGGAGATCTTCCCGACCCAGGAATTAAACCCAGGCTTCCCTCATTGCAGGTGGCTTCTTTACCATCCGAGCCACCAGGGATTGGCAGGCAGGTTCTTTACCGCCAGTGCAACCTGGGAAGCTGTATTCGGGAGGCAAGAGTCCGACATCGAGGTGTCAGCGGGGCCAGGCTCCTTCCTGCCTCTTCCAGCTTTGTGTGGCCCCAGGCCCTCCTTGGCTGCGTCACGTGACCTGCTTCTCCCCGTGTCTACTGAACCCACCCCAGCAGGCAAGGAGGAGGCGGTGGCGGAGGGTGGGGTGGGGGTGGGGGGCTGCTTCCGACCCCCCAGGCAAGAAGTGGTGGGGCCTGGGCCAGGGGGCACTGGGGAGACAGAGCGCCTCGGTCAGACTGGGCTGCACACACAGCAGACCCGCTGGCCGTGCCCCCAGCGTCTCCCCCATCATAGGGCGGATCCAGGCCACCCCAGCCTGGTGCTGTGTGGGGCTCCCCTGCTCTCTCTCCTGCAGCACTCCCGGTGCTCCTGGGCTCAGAAGTTTCTGAGAAAGCACCATTTAGCCTCCGGCTCCGGCCTTCCCTTGAAGCGTTCATGTGAATATTCTTCAGGAACGGAGGTTAGGAGCCCTGATCTCCGAGCCCAGGGCTACACAGAAGAATGTCGCTGGTTTCGGGGCCTGCCCTCAGCAGCACCGGGCTTGTTTTTCAGGTTTAGGTCAATGGAGGGTTTTTGTTTTCTACAGGAACGAAACCCAGGGCGCTGGGTCTCGTCCTACTGGGAGACATGGGGCATCCTGGCAGATGGGCCCAGGTGTTCTGGGCATGTCTCGCCCACCCCCGACCCCCACCCCAACCCGCACCGGGAGCCCCTGCCTTCCTGGGGGTGGGGCAGGACCCCTCCAGGAAGGAATGTTCCACCTAGGGAAGCCCAGCTCCCACGCCAAGGCCCCCCTGTGGAGGTGGGGGCCGAGGGCAGGCGGGTCTCAGGGTGAAAGGGAGGCATTGAGAGATCAGGGGCGGGGCGCAGAAGCGAATGGGCAGGGGCGGGAGGAGGGGCGTGTCCCGGCTGGTCCCTGGACTGGGGGTGCACGTGCCGCTCAGCCCACAAATCGGAGCAGCCCCCAGGACTTGCCCGAGGCAAGCGGAAAGCCCAGGGCTCCGCCGGCACAGAGCTGCCGCTCAGAGCCCGAATTCTTGGATGCAGACAATTCACCTGCTCCCCCGCCACCTCGCCCTTCCACGGCACTCACCGCTCGTGGGGGCACAGGAGCGTTACTGCCCGCGCCTTCCACGGAAACTCAGCACGCAAACCCGCAACTGGCAGACGGCAGGTGACAGGGGACCTCTGACCACCACCCCTGCAGCCCCAGCGCCAGCCGGCGGGGACTCAGCCGAGAACTGCCCCTTCCTGACTGTGCGTGCCCGCTTCTAACTTAGGACCAAGCGGAGCTGCCCTGGCATCACACGAGGCGGCGGGCTGCTCACCCCCAGGCCGACAGCCTCCTGAAAGGGCAGACTTGCAGCCTCTCCCTGCTCCCGCTGGGAGAAGCAGGCGGCGTCTCCGGCATCTCGTGGTTTCTACCTCTTCCGTGAGGCCCACGGAGTTGTTGTTGTTGTTTTCTTTGCCTTCTCTTTTTATGAAGATGAAATCCACACAACACGAAACTATTTTAAAGTGAACGATTCAGCGGCATTTATTACGTTCACAATGTTGTATGAACACCATCTCAGTCTAGTTTCAGAACATTTTCATGGCCCCCAAAGGCCCACCCATGCTCTCCCCCCAGCCCCTGGGGCTTGGTGGGCCAAGTTTATATGATGCTGACCAAATTATTTTTATTTGGCTGTGCCAGATCTCTGTTGCCACGTGCAGGATCTAGTTCCCTGACCAGGGATCGAACCCTGGCCCCCCTGCATTGGGAGTGTGGAGTCTTAGCCACTGGACCACCAGGGAAGTACCCTGCTCAGATTATTTTTAACACTGCCCTTCTCTATAAGACAAAATTGTTTTCAGTAATAATTATGGAAAGATGATGATTTTCTAGACTTGTTCCTTGATTTTCAAGCCATCAACAATTTAGGAAAGAATTCATTTCTATTTTTGAAAATGTGATCCCAAATCAGTACACTATTTCACACGTGAACTAAATGTTAACACTTAATAAAAACATCACACCTTGCAGTTCGCACTTTGTTTCACAGTTCTAAAACGAAATGCAAATCCCCAAGTGGTCCCCTGAGAGGACAAAAGTGAAGAAACTCAAGTTCTGGGTCTGGTCTTTATAATCTCTGTCCCTGGAAGATGAAGAGACACCACAGAGGGGAGAGACACAAACGATACCAAAAGTTGGCTCTAACAGCTCTGCGCCGTTCCAAAGTGGTCTGTGCCCGGTGGGACCAGCTGCCTAAGTGTGAGCTCTGCGTTAACCTCCATGGAGAATGCAGTGCTTGTAAATAAAGATGTGGGGGACATCCCTGGTCACCCAGTGGCTAAGACTCCGAGCTCCCAACGCAGAGGACCTGGGTTTGATTCCTGGTCAGGAAACTAAACCCCACATGCTGCAACTAAGAGTTCTCATGCAGAAACAAAGATCCTGAGTGCCGCAACCAAGACCCAGCGTAGCCAAATAAATAAATCTTTCTTTAAAAAAGAAATAAAGACATGCAAATTTGAATTTACATCTGTGTTTTTAAAACCCAACAGTAACTGCAGCAAATTGAACAAAAAGTAAACCAACCATAATCCTTTTTCTCCCCAAAGAGGAGTATTTTATCATTGACATTACTGAGAGTTGTTGGCACAAGGTGATCATAAAAATCAAATGAACATTGGATCAAGCTTATTGCTATTAAATCCTCAGCAGATAACGCCCTTCCTCCTTGCCTGCAGTTGGGGTGGGTGGTCTGCTCCTCCAGCACCTCCCTAGTTTCCCATTGGCTGGGGGCTCCTGGGAGAAAGATGGAAACAGCTTTCCAATCCCTCCCTGGACGCAGAGGGGAAGCCCACAGCCCTGGTGGAGGTTGGTCATCCCCATGTATATCAAGGAGAGCCTGCTGCTGCTAAGTCATTTCAGTCGTGTCCAACTCTGTGCAGCCTACACTTCGCAAAAGAAAGGGAAGAGACAGAAGAAATCAATACTGAAGCGGGCAGGTATCGCCTCTGAATATACATACGGACCTGAATATACATACAGATGCTGAAGGTGAAGCGCCAATGCTTTGGCAACCTGATGGGAAGAGCCAACTCATTAGAAAAGCCCCTGACGCTGGGAAAGATTGAAGGCAGGAGGAGAAGGGGATGACAGAGGATGAGAGCTGGATGGCATCACCAACTCAATGGATGTGAATTTGAGCGCTCTCTGGGAGATGGTAAAGGATAGGGAAGCCTGGCGTGCTGCAGTCCATGGGGTTGCAAAGAGTCGGACACGACTGAGTGACTGAATGACAAATACATACAGACCAACAATGGCCACACCATACAACAAGATAGAACTCTGACCCCCAGCCTCTGCAACACCCAGTCCAGAGCCATCAGGACTTGCCTAGCTGCCAGTTTCTCATGTTCACTCAGCGTATTGTGGTGTTCATTTTATGATGTATGTGGGTTGAATCACCACGTTGAACACCTTAAACTTAGTGTGGTGTGTTAATTGTATCTCAGTAAAACTGGAAGAAAAAACCACTTTGGGTGACTGAATGCATCGTGGTATCCTGGGTTGGCCCCAGGAACAGAAAAAAGGACATCCGTGGGACAGTTGGTGAAATGTGAATAACGCCTGCGTTCTAGAAGTCAAGCTGATACTGCATGGCCCCAAATCAGAGATCAGATCAGATCAGTCGCTCAGTCGTGTCCGACTCTTTGTGACCCCATGAATCGCAGCACGCCAGGCCTCCCTGTCCATCACCAACTCCCGGAGTTCACTGAGACTCATGTCCATCAAGTCAGTGATACCATCCAGCCATCTCATCCTCTGTCGTCCCCTTCTCCTCTTGCCCCCAATCCATCCCAATATCAGAGTCTTCCAATGAGTCAACTCTTCGCATGAGGTGGCCAAAGTACTGGAGTTTCAGCTTCAGCATCATTCCTTCCAAAGAAATCCCAGGGCTGATCTCCTTCAGAATGGACTGGTTGGATCTCCTTGCAGTCCCAGGGACTCTCAAAAGTCTTCTCCAACCACAGTTCAAAAGTATCAATTCTTTGGCGTTCAGCCTTCTTCACAGTCCAACTCTCACATCCATACATGACCACAGGAAAAACCATAGCCTTGACTAGACGAACCTTTGTTGGCAAAGTAATGTCTCTGCTTTTCAATATGCTATCTAGGTTGGTCATAACTTTCCTTCCAAGGAGTAAGCGTCTTTTAATTTCATGGCTGCAGTCACCATCTGCAGTGATTTTGGAGCCCAGAAAGATAAAGTCTGACACTGTTTCCACTGTTTCCCCATCTATTTCCCATGAAGTGATGGGACTGGATGCCATGATCTTCGTTTTCTGAATGTTGAGCTTTAAGTCAACTTTTTCACTTTCCACTTTCACTTTCATCAAGAGGCTTATTAGTTCTTCTTCACTTTCTGCCATAAGGGTGGTGTCATCTGCATATCTGAGGTTATTGATATTTCTCCTGGCAATCTTGATTCCAGCTTGTGTTTCTTCCAGCCCAGCATTTCTCATGATGTACTCTGCATATAAGTTAAATAAACAGAGTGACAATATACAGCCTTGACGTACTCCTTTTCCTATTTGGAACCAGTCTGTTGTTCCATGTCCAGTTCTAACTGTTGCTTCCTGACCTGCATACAAATTTCTCAAGAGGCAGATCAGGTGGTCTGCCCCAAGGCCCTGCCATTAGCCACATTCCTAGACTGCCTGGTGTGGCCCAAGGCCTCCAGGTAAGTGAAGACACTCTTATCATCAGCACAGACATTCCACGGATTACAGGTCACTGCCTAGGATCCAAGGGCAAAGGCCAGACCTCTTTGTGGATGGGATCAGTCCTTTACTGCCTATGAACTGTTTAGCATAAAGCTGACTTTGGTGGCTTTGAAATCACCACTGCCTTTCAGCAAAGCCAAAAAGGGGCCAGGGAGGCAGGTCTGAAAAGCCGCAGTTGAGTCCCAGAGACACTGGGGGACCCCGTTCATGGTCCTCCCATCAGTCTTCCTTAAACTTGCCCATCAGTGGCTCCCTGGGCGTCTGGGAACCTTTCCAAACAAGAATGTTTGGAAGGAGCGGGACTTCCATGACAGTTCAGTGGTTAAGACTCTGTGCTGCCAGTGTAGAGGGCGTGAGTTTGGTCCCTGGTCACTGAAGCAGATCCCACATGTGAAAGTGTTAGTCACTCAGTCGTGTCCAACTCTGCGATCCCAGGGACAGTAGCCCGCCAGGCTTCTCTGTCCATGGAATTTTTGAGGCAAGGATTCTGGAATGGGTAGCCATCTCTTTCTCCAGGGGATCTTTCTACCCCACATCGTGGGGGGGACTGTACCCCCCAATGCCATTCACACCTGATCCCTTGCGTCGTCTCCACAGCTCAGCCCATGTCCCGGCCGGGGTCAGCTCTCCCCTGGAGGAACGTGCAGCCTCCCAGCTGGTTCCCGCATCCCTTCTCCCCGCTCCTCTTCCCTCCTCCCCAGTTCCATAAGATGTCAATCAGACTGTTTTATCTGTTTCTCCATTCTGAACCTTCAGTGGAGGGTTGAAGATATTAAGGAATTGTTTATTTTTGGTGATGCTGGTATTGTGGATTGTTTTTAAAATCAGACACATTTATCTTGGCAATGCCAGGTGAAATATTGGCAAATGAAAAAGGTAGGGTGTCTGGAATTTGCCGAGTAACAGGGCAAGGGGCAGGAGGAGCTGAGACGGGGGTTGGCCTTGAGTTGAAGATTCGCTAAAGCTGGTGACCAGTGTGTGTGCTGGGGGGCGGGGATGGGGAGCTGTCCTTATAGTCCATCGTCTACGTTTGTATGTTTGACATGTCCCCGGCCAGAAGTTGAGTGGAAAAAACCCTTGGGGGTCCCTTGCAGTGAACTGGACAGAGTCCAAGCCCTGGACCCGTCGCCCCCTCACCCTGTGGTCTGGCCTCTGCTCTCCCCACCCCCACCCTCTCTGGGCACTAGCACACACCCTGCAACACGCCGCATACCAGCTCTAACACTCACCCCTGGTCTTCCCCTGTACCGAGAGCCCTGAGCTCTGTCCTTAAGTCACTCCAAAAGTCTGCTCTCCCCGGTGCGGGACCCCCAGGCTGGCTGGGTGCCTTGGGGGCTCTCTGCGTATCTACAGCCCCAATCATGTCGTATTTCTGACACTGTTTGCTTATTGCTCAATGCGTTCATTCATTCTAGCAGTCAGTCAATCAGTCTCTATCCAGCATTTTTAGTGAGCATTGAATCCAGCCATTGGGGATACGGTGGGAACCACATCAGTTTAACCCGGCCCAAGATCTGCCTCATTACCGCCCAGGTGATGGAATAAAACTGCTGAGATGGGGAACGATCAATCCACCTGGAACTCCATCCCTGGCTCACAGAACCTGAACTGCAGGAAAAAGAGGCAATGTTGGGCGTTGCATGTCTGAGTAAACAAGCATAGAGGTTCAGAGTGTCCCAGCGTCCTTTCAGGTGGGCCAGAGACCACACGTTGGACCTCACGGTGACTTGAGGGAAAGTCTCCTCTTTAGGAGTCTCAACAGGGTCCGCTCTCCCCTCCTCAGTGCAGCTCTGGCTGAGAGGTAGGACCCCCAGGCAGCATTCAATCTTGTAGCAATAAAGGAGAATTCTGCAGACACCACATCAAGCCCTGGTGATAAAGGACAGAAACCTTTGACTATTGCCTGTCTCAGAGGCTCTACAACCCTAGACTTGTTTTTAAGATTAAAAAAAAATTTTTTTTTTTTGCACCAGGAGCAGCATGTGGAATCTTAGTTTTCTGACCCAGGATTCAACTTGTGCACTCTGCAGTGGAAACACAGAATCTTAATCACTGGACAGCTAGGGAAGTCCCAGACTTATCTTTTTTAAACGAGGCACTCAAGTGAATTTCAAGGAAAAAAATACCGACACATCATTAAATCCCACAATCTCTCTGAATGTTCTTTTAATCTTTCTTGAGAGCCTTGGGTTTGTACACAGTTGTAATCCATAGGTACAGATATATGGGGTTGTTTTCTCTTCTTCTTTTTCTTAGTCTGGCGTTTACTGCAGAGACTCCGTGTAGTGTGATGATTTAGCTTAAAGACCTTGTAACTAGCTGCCTGGGTATGAATCCCAGCTTGCTGTTTGCCTCTGGGCAAGTTACTTCATCTCTCTGCCTCCATTTCCTTGTCTGTAAAATCAAGTTGGTGACAGTACCTCCCTCACTGGGCTGATGGCAAGATTAAATTAGTTAATATGTGCGTGCATGGGGCTGGGCCATGGCTAACGCAAGTGGGCAGCTGCCCAAGCCAGAAACTCAGAGCCACACGCTTGCCTCCCCTCCTCCCATATGCAATTGATGACCACGTTCTTTTTTTTTTCTTATTTGGCTATGCCAGATTGTAGTTGAGGTCCACGGGATCTTTGATCTTATTTGCGGCATGTGGGATCTAGTGCCACCAAGGGTGGAACCCAGGCCCCCTGCATTGGGAGCGCGGACTCTTAGCCAGTGGACCACCAGGGAAGTCCTGATGACCGTGTTCTGAGTTGCATCTAGGGAGGGTTTCTCCAGTCCTCTCCTTTCTTTTCATCTCTGCCGTCGCCACCTACCCCATCACTTCCTGCTTGAATGGTGCAAGTGTTCTCTCCTGACTGGTCTGCCCTCTTCACTCCATCCTGCTAACTTTTCAAGATAGTGATTTTGTTTCCTTTAGATAAATACCCAGAGGGGGGATTGCTGGATCCCCCCTTCCATTGCATGGAAGTTCTCTTTTTAACTTTTTCAGGACCCACCATACTCCTTTCCATAGTGGCTGCAGCAGTTTACATCCCTGTCGACAGAGTGCAAGTTTCCCTCTTCTCAACACCTGTCTCTGGTCGTTTTGACGACAGCCCTCCTAACAGGTGAGACAATAGCTCATTGTGGCCTTGCTCTGCATTTTCCTGGCGATCAGTGATACTGAGCACCTTTGCATGTACCTGTTGGCCACCTGTATGTTGTCCTTGAAAAAAAAATGTTCTGTTCCTCTGCCAATTTTTAATTGGATTATTTGTTTGTTTTTGCTGTTGACTTGTATAAGCTCTTTACATATTTGGGGCATAAACCATTTTATCAGATACATGATTTGCAAATATTTTCTCCCATTCTGAAGGATGCCTTTTCATTTTGTTGATGGTTTTGTTTTCTGTGTAGAAGTGTTTTGGTTTCCTGTAGGTCAGCGTTCTTTATAAATTCCCCCAATATTTGTCCACCCTCCTCTCTCCTTGCATATTTAGCCCCCATTCCTGCCTGTCTCTGAGATGAACCTTTTCTCAGAAATGCCGAAAAATATGTGTGGGAAATGTTTCAAGTGATGGCCCTGGTACATTTGGTGAGCTGTCAGAATTATCTGCCTTTTAGAAAGATGTGTCACTCAAAGATGCTGCCACTAAGAGAGAACGGAATTCTGTGGAGCTGTGTCTGTGTTGTCTGGTACGTAGCCTTTAGCCACATGCGGCTGTTCACATTTAAATGTGAAATTCAGTTACTTTGTATGGTGACGTGGATTCCTTGAGGAGAGAGGCTGCATCTCACCTATTTTATTTTTTACATCCTGCTGCCCCTATTATAAAATCTGGCACAGATTAGCCATTTGATGTTATTTTTAATTTTAAAAACTCATATCTGTGCCAGGATTCCTGCCATGAAGTCTGAGATGGCTTACGAAAGGAAATTGTGCAACAAGATCATCACAACTCAGGAGGATGGAATCAGGGCCAATTAAATGGCCGGGGGGGATGAGTGACAGCTAGGGACCAAAGTCAAAAAACAGTCAAAGGCTGACATAGTTGCTGTACACAATTCTCTTATTTGGCTCAGAGCTTCCCGGCAGGCAACGTGAAAAGGGGAACACCATCAGTCATATGCTGACTATCAGAGATGCCAGACATCTCCCCTTTATTGCATCAGATCTACTCTCAACCCTTCCCTGGGACATTCTCTGCCCTGGGAAGTGGAGCCATGTAGACTACACCAGCAGGTTCCTGTGAACTCCGGCTTCTAGCTGGGTTCACTCCACCAGAGCTCTGGCACAAGATCAGAGGTGAGAGGAGAGTGAGGTAGGGCTAGTCATCTCCCCCTCATCCTTTAAGGGCAAGTTGCCTTGAGTTGGCTGTCATCTCAAGTGAAGGTCATCCCTCCATCCCTAGCTTTCTCCCCTCCTGGGTTCTGGTAACCCCTTCTTCCCTACTCTATCCAGCCAGGGGTGATAACAACTCAACGTTGTCATCCACACCTTTGTAAACAGCTCCATTGTAAATAAATTCTCCTAAAATGATTCTATTCTGAGGGTGCCATCTGGACCCTGAGGGACCTTGGCTGATAAAATATGCATTTCTCGGGGAAGCAAGCTTTTTTGGCCCTAAATTTGAAAGTAAATGTCTCATGTAGAATGTGATGTAGGAGACAGGGAATGAGGGTGGGTGGGTGGTGGTGAACCATGCTCCCCCCAGCAAAGGCAAAATCGGCAATGAATTTCAATGGACCACTTCCTTCATGAGAGCCAGGAGCATCTCATTCATTCAACAAATAATTCTTGAGCACCTACAATGTGCCAGGTACTTCTCTGGATGCTGGGAATTACACTCGAGGACAAAAGGCAGCCTTGTGAAGACAGCTATGTGAGCGGCAGAGGTCCTGCATCCTCATATGTGGCCTTGGGAGGGGCGGCTCTCAAACATCAGCATCTATCCCCTCCCACCCCCCGGAGGCTGGTTTAGACACAGATCATGGGCCCCACCCCCAGTTTCTGTTGCTGGAGGTCCAGGCTGGGGCCTGAGAAGGTGCCTTTCCAACATGTTCCCGGGTGATGTTGATGCCTCTGGCCTGGGTACCACACTGACTTCTGATGCCCAGATCTCAAAGGTGGCACATAGAAGGGCTCTCGGGATGAGCGCATTCTTTTTCTTTTTAATATAAAATTTCTTGACTTGGCTGCGCTGGGTCTTAGCTGTGGCACACAGGCTCTTCCGTCTCTGTTGCAGCACATGGGAGCTTTAGTTGCAGCATGTGGGGTCTAGTTCCCTGACCGGGGATGGAACCCTGGCCACCTGCACTGGGAGTGGAGTCTTAGCCACTAGACCACCAGGGAGGTCCTGGGATGAGCATATTCTTCATGCCCTCTATCAGCGAGGCATGTTCACCTTGTCTTTTGTAGGCCACTTGCTAAAATTCCCTACTCTTGGTTGACTAGGGCTTAGTCATAAGAAACCAGGGGATGTGTGTTTATGAAAACAATGGCACTAATTCTTGGACTCTGGCTGGCATGGGAGTGCTGAAGGATAAGACCCAAACCTTCTAAGTGTTTGGAGATGCTCTTCTGTGTTTCTTCACTCTGGCGGAGGCTGCCAGCTGTCTACCGTATCTGCTGGTCCTTAATTTCCCAGTAAATGGAAGCCTCAAGCCTTAGCTGGCCACGCAGCCACCTAGACAAAGAGCCTACATTCCCCAGCTTCCTTGCAGCTAGGTACGGCCACATGTCTAAGTTCTGACCAATGAGTTTTGTTTTTAATTAAAATGTAACTTGTGTATCATAAAATCCACACTTTTTAAAAAGGAAATTTCAGTGGTTTTCAGTGTCATTCACAAAGTTGTGCAGCCATTCAGTTCAGTTCAGTCGCTCAGTCATGTCCGACTCTTTGTGACCCCATGAACCGTAGGACGCCAGGCCTCCCTGTCCATCACCAACTCCTGGAGTCCACCCAAACCCATGTCCATCAAGTCGACGATGCCATCCAACCATCTCATCCTCTGTTGTCCCCTTCTCCTCCTGCCCTCAATCTTTCCCAGGATCAGGGTCTTTTCCAATGAGTCAGCTCTTCCCATCAGGTGGCCAAAGTATTGGAGTTTCAGCCTCAACATCAGTCCTTCCAATGAACACTCAGGACTAATCTCCTTTAGGATGGACTGGATGGATTTCCTTGCAGTCCAAGGGACTCTCAAGAGTCTTCTCCAACACCAATGTTCAAAAGCATCAATTCTTCAGCACTCAGCTTTCTTTATAGTACACCTCTCACATCCATACATGACTACTGGAGAAACCATAGGCTTGACTAGATGGACCTTTGTTGGCAAAATAATGTCTTTGCTTTTTAATATGCTGTCTAGGTTGGTCATAACTTTCCTTCCAAGGAGTAAGCATCTTTTAATTTCATGGCTGCAATCACCATCTGCAGTGATTTTGGAGCCAAAAAAAAATAAAGTCAGCCACTGTTTCCCCATCTATCTGCCATGAAGTGATGGGACCAGATGCCATGATCTTTGTTTTCTGAATGTTGAGCTTTAAGCCAACTTTTTCACTCTCCTCTTTTGCTTTCATCAAGAGGCTGTTTAGTTCTTCTTCACTTTCTGCCATAAGGGTGGTGTCATCTGCATATCTGAGGTTATTGATATTTCTCCCAGCAATCTAATCTTGATTACAGCTTGTGCTTCCTCCAGCCCAGCGTTTCTCATGATGTACTCTGCATAGAAGTTAAATAAGCAGCGTGACAGTGTACAGCCTTGACGTACTCCTTTTCTATTTGGAACCAGTCTGTTGTTCCATGTCCAGTTCTAACTGTTGCTTCCTGACCTGCATACAGGTTTCTCAAGAGGCAGGTCAGGTGGTCTGGTATTCCCATCTCTCAGAATTTTCCACAGTTTATTGTGATCCACACAGTCAAAGGCTTTGGCATAGTCAATAAAGCAGAAATAGATGTTTTTCTGGAACTCTCTTGCTTTTGATAGTGCAGCCATTACCCACTATCAAATTCCAGAATGGCTAATGAGGTTTAAGTTTCCAAGAACCCTGCTTGAAAGATAGCCATCACAAACTTTTTGTCCCTTCTTTGTCCTTACTTCCAGTTTGTAATCTGGAATGCGGATACGATGGCTGGAGGTCCGATTGCCACCTTGGACCATGAAGGTGGGACCAGACCCTAGGGATGGCGGCTGCTGCTGCTAAGTCACTTCAGGCATGTACGACTCTGTGCGACCCCGTAGACGGCAGCCCACCAGGCTTCCCCGTCCCTGGCATTCTCCAGGCAAGAACACTGGAGCGGGTTGCCATTAGGGATGGCAGAGTGGGACAAAAAGGAGCCAGGATATCTGAGGCCTTTGTGCTGCCAAGACTGTTTGATCAGACTTTTAAATGCGAAAGGAATAAACCTTTGTCTTGTTTAAGGCTCTCTTATTTGGGAGTCACCCATATTCACAGCTGAACCTAATTTCTAACTGATAACCAGTAATCTGATGAATCAGCTTGGGTTCTCAGTTGTAACCACAGAGACTAATTCTAGCCGGTTTGAGCAGAACATGGATAAAGGGTGTTCACAGAATCTCCAGGAAGACTGGAGAACCTGGCTTGGAGTTTCCACCACCAGGAACAAGCCCCCAGCACACTGCAGAGTCAGTTTAGGTCGGACACCCCTTTAGAAGCGAGCGGCAACCCTTTTGCTTCCCCCCGATCTGGCACTAGAGGCAGTTTCGGACACCCCACTTCAAAGTGGGTGTGCTTGCTACCTGCTTCTCTCTCTAGGCTCTGACTAAGCAGCTGTGCGTCCGATTGGTGGAACATGGTCACGCGGCAGGACCCTAGCTTCACAGGAGGCTGGGAAATGCTCGGCAGCCTCCCCGTCCGTGCTGGCGCCGGGAGCCAGAAAGAATGATAAGAGCCACCCCCCACCCATCTCTGGCATTCCCCGCAAGCTGTCGCCAAACCACAGCCTCAGATAGCTTCTTGCTGAACAGAGCCTCTGGTTTATGTCTGTGTGGAGGGGAATCTCTGATGGACGGGGCGCATCTCCAGGGTTTAATCAGTTGCGCCTTTTAATGCTTTACGTTGCCTGTCCCTTGGGACGTCACCGAGCCCGTGTGGTGCCTTGTGAGGTTCACCTCCATCCCAAGGAGAAGCGTGTGCACCTGTGGCAAGCTGGTCACAGGGAGCAGGGAGCCCCGATCCAGCAGAAAATCCCCCCTAAAACTCCTGCCCTGGAGTTCTGGCTTTCTCTTCTTTATCCTCGAGAGGAGAAGGGCTCGGGCTTCACGACCAGCACCGAGGAACTGCCTCATGATGAGACCTGAACTCAATGCAGGTTTTTCGTCCACAGAGAGCGCTGGGCTCCACTCCTCTGAACATCCTTCTGGCTCCGCCCGATGTTCTGTGGTTCTGTGGTCCTGCAGTTCCTAAACCTCTGGGGTCCTTCCAGGATGCAAGTGTTGTTGACACCGAGGACCGGGAGCCAGAGGACTTCCCAATTGGCCTCCTCTCCATTTCTTATTAATATTAAATAAAATGCCTGCTGGCTCCGCAATTCCATTTCTGGGTGTATATAAACCTCCAAAGAATTGATAGCAGGGACATGAGATCTTTGCACAGCCGTGTCCCTAAGCAGCGTTATTCACAACTGCCGAAGGGTGGAAGCCACCTGCGTGTCCATCTACAGATGAATGGATAAACATCATGTGATCTCTCCTTACAATGGAGTATTATTCAGCCTTAAAAAGGAAGGAAATTTTGATGCCTGCTACAACATGGGCCAAGCTAGAAGACATATGCTGGGCGAAATAAACCAGTCACAAAAGGAGAATATTATGTGAGTCCACTTATATGACGCACTTAGGAGAGTCAGATTCATCAAGACAGAAGGCAGAATGGTGGGTGCCAGGTTGGGGATGGGGAATGATTGTTTAATGGGGGCAGCGTTTTGGTTTGGAAAGATGAGAAGGTTCTGAAGATGGATCGTGGTGATGGTTGCACAACGCCGTGAATGCACTTAATGCCACCGACCTGCTCATCTAAAAATAAAGCGTCGCGTTCCATGCTTTATATATTTTAGCATAATCATCATTTGAAAACGTCTGCTTGCTGAGAGCCCAGGGTCTTCAAAGACTCTCTCTGCTGGATCTATGTTAGCAGGACTAAAGCCAAGTAACCAACTGCCAAAACATCATCTCTCTCGGTCCACTGATAATTGTAATCAATACACAGAAGACTGACCAGCCAGCCCTGCTCTGTTCTCTCATAAAGAAGGCAGCCCGTGCGGGTGGCCTCTAGCCTGGACGCCCCCCTCCCCGCCCCGAGTCCTCACACCAGACTCATGGAAAGGTGCCGATCTCTGCTGCGATGTTTCAAAACCTGCACAGGATGTCTCGTCTGTCCCCACAGAAGCCAGCTAGCGGCTCCAGCTTCTCTCTGCACACAGACACAGACACCCAGATTTGAATGAAGACACGACAAATACAATTTCGTCTCCGCGGTTCTATACCTTTCTCAGAAACAACGCAGCAGGGCCAAATCGAAAAGCTCCCGCCACCACCAGACAACAGCAACCTCGAGTCAGATGCGAAGAGAATACAGGGAGCGTGGCCAACCACCCCGCCAGAAATAAAACACTCCACTGCCCTCAGCCGAGTCAATTATCTCTCTAAAAAAGGGCATTTTTTTTTTTTTAACACCTCGCAGCAGGCAGCAGATTTGGAGAGTTGGGTGAGGATAACAGCTCATAATCAAGCGAGCGGAGCCCAAGGTGTACCGTAAAACACGGACTGGCTCAGCTGGGAGCAGCGGCACCCTCGCGCCATCAACACAAATGTTTAGAAACGGATGTTATCGTCCCCGGGTCACCTGGAAGATCTTCCACGAGAGAAAGACAGTTTTAAAAATTCTTCACGATTCTCTACTCGGGAGGCGACGGCTGGTAACCAGGTCTTTGTCCCTGACTGGATGTCTCTGAGTGGAGTCTGTGAATATCCCTCGGCTTAAAAACAAAAATTAATACACACAGAAAGCAAAGCTTCCCCTTTTCCCCTAAAAAATACTTCAGGCTCATTATAGAAAAGTGAGAAACTACCAAAAAAAAAAAAAAGAAAGAAAGAAATGAATAAATTAATAAATAAAGGGAGGCAGAAAAAAATGAAGAAGCATCCATAGTTCTGCACTTAGAGACAACCATGTTAGTATCTTAGTGTTTTTGTGACTTCCTCCCAGTCCTTATGAATATGAACGATTTGCATATGAATATGAATATGGGACTACGCTGCCTCCTCTGACTTCATATGGCGACATGGCATTTCCCCTCGTTCATGTGGTCACTCCAGTCCGATCACTTCTACCTGATCCCTCTTCTTGTGTTTTAAGGCCTTCTGGCCTCTGGCCTCTGGCCGGGCTCAGTCTCCTGCCTCATACTTCCCTTTCTCATGTGGCCTCACTGCAATTGTGATTTTCTGGTTTTTATGCCTCCCCGTTTGCGTCTCTGTGCTCGGGGCCGGTGCAAGGCCGTGAGACCCTTCTGGGTACCAAACGGCCAGTCCTGTTGGACCCGGGTTCCCTGGCCAGGCCTCTCATCAGCCAAGGCAACCTCTGGGGACAGTCCCCCTCCCCGCCTCCTTCAGCTCTCTCACCAGCCTGGATATAAATGGCTCAGGAGGCCTCGAGTCTTTTCCTTGAGATGCTTTCTATTTTATTATTCGTTTCATTTGGCTGTGCTGGGTCTTTGTCGTTGCACGGGCTTTTCTCCAGTTGCGGGGGGCTGGGGCTCCTCTCTAGTTTCAATGGCTTCTCAGTGCAGTGGCTTGTCTTGTTGCAGAACTCTGGCTCTTAAGGCGAAAGGGCTTCGGGAGTTGGCACCTGAGCGCAGGGCTTGCAGTTCCCAGGCTCTAGAGCACAGGCTCAATAGTTGTGGCACACAGGCTTAGCTGCCACAAGGCATGTGGGATCTTCCCGGGTCAGGGATCGAACCCATGCCTTCTGCATTGGCAGGCAAATGATTCCTTACCACTGAGCCACCAGGGAAGTCCTTGAAATGCTTTCTTGAAGGGTAAAGGAGTTCGCGCTTGGTTTTCTGCCCGGGAATCGTTAGCTTACGTGGCTCCTATTCCTTATCCATCTTGATAAGAAGAAAATCCCTGGTGCTTGTTCTCAAAGGAGTCTGGGGTGTGGCCGAGCATGACCCACATAAACACAGCACAGGCAGAGGAGGACAAAGGCTGGTTCCAGGGGTGCCCGGAGGTGTCCACACACCCACACCTGGCATTCCCAGGAGCCAGAAATCTCCGTCTCCAGCTGAAGGGCTGCTGGAGGTGGTTTGTCCTCTCAGGTCCTACGACAGACCTGCTGTCGGTCCCTGACGCCGGGGCCCCCTCTGCCCTGTCCTTCCTGGGGTCCCGCCAGCCCTTCTGGACTGAGACGAGCCTTACCTGTCCACTGGTGGTAGCCTTGCAGTCCCTGAGGACAGGTGAACAGCTGGGACGAGACCATTCTCCCCCAAGAAGAGATCAGGAGTGAGGAGGGAGACTGTGGCCCTGGGCCCAAGTGAAGTTCATGGAGGAAGGTCAGCCTCCCTGTGAGCCCTTCCTGCTGCTGATCAAAAGCTGCTCGAGAGCTTCCCTGGTGCTCCAGTGGTTAAGGATCCACCTTCCGAAGCAGGGAAGACGGGTTTGATCCTCGGTTGGGAGACTAAGATCCCACGTGCTGTGAGGCAACTACTGCCCTCAACTAGAGAAGCCTGAGCTGCAACCAAGACCCAGAACAGCCAGAAACAAACAGCTCTGCCCCCAAGGGCATCCCACAGTCTCTTCATCCTCAGGGAAAACTAAAATGCCCCACTTCCCGCACCTGTAATACAGGCACGGCTCCAGTCCCAGAGGGCCCTTCTGAGACGCAGTGGAGTAACGCACAGGATATATCCGTGTGTCTCCCGGGACACAGCTCATGACGGAGCATCCTCAGCGTTGTCTGGCTTGTCTGTCCCTGGAATCGGAGAGAGGGACACACACTCACCCTTGCGGAAGAGCCGCGGTTCATGGTTACAACTGGATACGCAAGGAGCAGTAAAAAGGCCGTTTCCAATCAAGCCTGGTAATTTAAAAAATGGCCACAGCTCCCTGTGCTAGAAAGTGATAAAATCACTGAGCATCAGAGAAGGAACCACACCTGTCGGAGGACGTTGGAACCACCCTAAACAGCCTCAGGCACAAGCAGGTGGGGCACGGGGAGGTGCAGGAAGTCACCTGGGCCACCCTGACTTGGGCCCCGGCAGCTGGGGTGGAGCGCAGGACGCTGCTCGTGATCTGAGGCTTCCTACTGGGCAAGGAGTCCCAAAGAGCCCCGCAGGATCAGGCACCAGCTGCAAACAGCAGCCTGTGGTTTATCTGGGTGACTCCAGCCCCCTTTCTGGCCAGTCTGGTTCTGGGAGAGCTGATTCCTTACTTGTCACTGTCTTTGGGGTCCCATCAAGGCTTTGTTTCCCCAGCCTTTGTGGTCAGACAAATAAAATAAAGTTCCCCTTCCATTGTCCCCTCTCTGGAACACCTCGGGCACCTCAGATGGGACTGGGTGGTATTTGCTGAAAGCTAGGAGTCCCTCTGCCTCGAAGTTTCCACGCCTTGCCTCGTGAAATCCCCTTCTGGCCCTGTGCCAAAGAAGCATCACGTTCACCGGCTGATGGGTCCGGGTGAGGCCCCACGCGACCTGCCCAGCCACCCGGGGCTCACGTGCCAGCCCCGCCCTGGTGAAACTCCCCTGCACAGGCCGGCCTGGTGGGGCTGATGCAGGTGGTCACCCCTGTACGTCAGCCTCTGTTTTACAGGCTTGGGGCAAGGGACGCTGAGCCAGGCAGGGCTTCCCGAAGCAGCCTAGCTCTCCTTGTCTCAGAACACTAACTCCCGACAGCAGAGGCCTTGTCTTCGTGTTCATTCTGGTGCCTGGAGCCCAGCCCAATGCATCACAACCACCTCCTACGTTTGTTGACATCACCAGTGAACGATGGGTGAGGAGCAGAGCACACGCCCTGCCCGAGAGAAGCCCTCAGTCCACAGACACTGGGGGAGGAACCTGAAGAGGCGTGTGGAGAGCAGACGCAATTGCATCAACAGCAAGAAGGAAGGGCCTTCTAGGTGGACGGAACACCTCCAAGTTGAGAGGCTCCATGTGAGTAGAACAGAGGCAGGAAGGGCTGCCGACCTGTCCAGTAGGAGGCCTTGGGTGGACAGGCGCAGGTGATGCCCTTAGGCAGAGTGGTGACGCATCTTCCCTTTGCCTGGGAAGATGATGCTGCGGGAGGTGGATGGAGGCAGAAGGGAGAGGTGCAGAGGGACGTGGTGACCCTCGGGGCGGCGGTGGTCAGGGGAGAGCGGAGTGGAGGTGACAGAGATGCAGGGTGTGTGCTCAGTCACGTCCGACTCTTTGCAACCCTGTGGACCATAGCCCACCAGGCTCCTCTCTCCATGGGATTCTCCAGGCAAGAATACTGGAGCAACTAGCCATTTCCTACTCCGGGGGATCGTCTCGATCCAGAGATTGAACCTGCATTTCTCGTGTCTCCTGCACTGACTGGTGGATTCTTGGCCACTGTGCCACCTGGGAAGCCCAGAGAGAAGCAGAAGGCATCACAGTAAAACCCTGTATCTGGCCGAACAAGGGTAAGAGGGTTCAACCTGCACCAGATTTTCTGGAGAAGCTTCCGGGGTCGGGGGGTGGGTGCCCATCCAGCCCCGCCTCTAGCTCAGCCTGCCGGCCGTGAGGTGGTGCATCAGCTGGACACTTAGGCGTCAGCCCACCTTCGTCCCAACACGCCACGAACCCACAGCCACTCAACAGTGGTGGCCAGAGATCCACTGGTGACGGGTGCGTTCCAGCAGTGAGGATGCAGCCGATAACTCAACAGAGAGGGGTCCTCTCACAGGACTTCTGTTTCAATGGAGGCTGACAGGCAATACGCCGATGAGCTCAGAGAGTGAAAACGGCTCTGCGGAATGACGGCATGGAGTCAGGGGTCAGACAGTGACAGGGACAGGTCACCACGGGAGGCAGCAAGCCGAGATGTCCCAGCATATTCTCTCACTGCCCAGGGCAAGGACCAACTGTAGCTGACGCTTGACAAATTCTTGAGGGTCTGATCCAAGAGCAGGCCCGCGGCTTTGGCTGGACCCACAAGGAGGAGCCGCCAGGGATCCTGGCAGAAGTAGCGGAGACTTGGTTTCAAGGATCCTCTGGTGATGCTCTGAGAGGCTGCATAGGGCTGAGAAGTGGCAGGAGAGCAGTGGATAGCCACAGAAGAGCCGGGCTCGGGCCTGGGCACAAGTAGCCACCAAGGGGGCCGGGCAGGACGGAAGTGTGAGTCTGGATGACGCAGCTGCCGACACCACCTTGGTGCGCTGTGTCCTGGCCGCTGGGGCCCAGAGCGCACGCCTGCTCCCTTGACCTCATGGCGGCAGGTGACCTCCCGACTGCCAAGGTTCCTATCAGTTGCGTTCTCAATAGGGGTAGGAATTAGCTGCTGAGCAGGCCAAAGAGAAAAGAAACCCGAGCGTTCATCGCTGGGGGAGCTTCTGTCTCTCGCAGTGGACAGATTTAAATTGTTGAATAACTACTGCCTGCAGGTACCATTTATTCCCCCACCCCGACCTCAGCCCCCACCAGAAAGCAGCCCTAAGAGGGCCTGGGGGGCGCACGTAGGGCACTTTGGCCCACAGCCCTATCCACAAAAGGTCTTCAGTATATGCTTTTGACGTTACTCAGTTTTTAAACAATATATATTTATTTATTTGGCTGCATTGGGTCTTCGTGGCGACGTGCACGATTTTTTTTAGTTGCAGCACGCGGGATCTTTGATCTTTGTTGTGGCAGGCAGAATATTTAGTTGCGGCATGTGGGATCTAGTTCCCTGACCAGGAATCGAACCCCGAGCCCCCTGCATTGGAAATGTGGAGTGTTAGCCTTGGATCACCAGGGAAGTCCCTGACTTTATTCAGTTTTCATTTTGAAACTCAGCAAGGACTCTGGAGCCAGGCTGCCTGAGTTTGGATCCTACCTCTGCCCCTTACTAGCTGTGTGACCTTCACTGAAGTACTTAACCCCCGTTTCTCAGTTTCCTCGTCTGTAAAAAGGGAACGTCAGTAGCTTACACTAGTCACAGAAAGCCACGTATTGAATGATGCCATTTATAGGAAATGCCCAGAGTAGGTAAATCCATAGAGACAAAGGGCCTCCCAGATGGCTCAGTGGTGAAGAATCTGCCTGCCAATGCAGCAGACACAGGAGATGTTTATCTCTGGGTCAGGAAGATCTCCTGGAGGATGGCAACCCACTCCAGTATTTTGGCCTGGAAAATCCCATGGACAGAGGAGTCTGGAGGGACAGTCCACGGGGTCGCCAAGAGTCATACACTTTTGAGCAGGCGTGCTTGGCACGGCACAGTCTAATGTGGTGGCAGGTCGGGTTGGGAGCTCTGCTGCACGAAGTCATTTAGAGACTCAGGGTCCATCTGTCTAATGTCTTCATCATATACAGACAAAAAGTAGATGCGTGGTTTCTGAGGACTAGGAGGAGGGACGCAATGGGGAGTGACCGCAAACGCGTACAGAGTTTCTTTTAGGGATGATGAGAATATCCTAAAATTAAAGTTTAAAGAGTTATTACTTACATAGTGCTTAGAGCAGCACCTGACACATAGAAAGTGATTCATAAGTCACTGGTGAGTAAAACTCACTTCCACAAGAAGGCATTCACCCTGTTGAGCTTGGGGGAAAATATGCTTATAACGTGATTTTAAAGTGGTATCTCCTTCCTGAACCTCACTGTCTGTTGAGTAGTTTTTATAAATCCTGTAACTTATCTTGTGGATAGCATTATTCATTCATTCATTTTACCATATTGGTGCCCTTCCCCACCTCCATAAATGGGTGGTGACTCTAGGCTCTGAATGGCCACCACTTCCGGTGAGCTGTCCCTGACTCAGCTGTAGACGAAGGATCTGAAAGGCAACAAAAGGTGAGAATGTCACACAAAGGCATTTAGAAGGAGGGCTGGGGATAAGGTGCGTGGCCTTTGTTTCAGTGGTGGAGGACTAGGAGGAGGTGACTTCCAAGCTGTGTGGTCTCTTTATTTGCTCAGAGCCGAATTACAGTAATGCAACTACAGAAAGGATTCAGGTCAGGAAGGGGCAGTCATAGGGAGCTTATGGAAGGTGCCCTATGGCAAGACCAATAACAAGTGGTTCTCTAGGGGGAAGAGAGCTCTGATTGGTACTGTTTGCCAATTTCCATCGTGTAAATACTCAAGCTACAGGCAGGACAGCACGGGAGTCAGAGCTGGAAAGAAGTGGGCAGCAGTACAGTGTTATGTCGCGTTTCTGCTGTATAGCTATGATAGATGTAAATAACCCCGAAGCATACGTAACAGTAAATGTAGTAACATAATTGATTTTTAGTATATGTAGCCTTTGCTTTTAATAATAACTTTGAGATATAATTCACAAACCACAAAGTTTACTCCTTTAAAATTGATTTTAGTATATTCACAGAATTGTGCAATGATCATCATTATTTAATTTTAGAATATTTCAAACAGCCCCCAAAGAAACCCCATACCTATTAGCAGTCAATCCTCATTTCTTGCCTTGGCCTTATGTAGTCACACACCTAATTTCTATCTCTATGGATCTGCTTAAGCTGAATACCTTATAAAAATGGAATCATAAAATATATGAACTTTTGTGACAGGCTCTTTTCACTAAGCGTATGTTTTCAAGGTTCCTCTACGTTGTAACATGTATCAGCACTTCACTCCTTTTTATTGCTGTATAATATTCCACTTCAAGGATATAACATTTTGTCGATTCATTCTTCAGTTGAGGGACATTTGTGTAGTTTCCATCTTTTAGTAATATAAATAACGCTGCTGTGAATATCAGTGGACAAGGTCTGATGTGGACATATGTCTTCATTTATAGTCGGTACATATATAGATTTGTTGGGTTGTGTAGTGACTGTATGTTTAATATTTTGAGGAACTGTCAGATTATTTTCCAAATCGGCTGTGCCATTTTATATTCCCATCAGCAAAGAACAGGGGTTCAATTCCTAAACATTCTCACCAACACTTAGGATTTTCTATCTTTTTATATACCACTGACAGGTGTATATTGTCACCCTGCTTATTTAACTTCTATGCAGAGTACATCATGAGAAATGCTGGGCTGGAAGAAGACAAGCTGGAATCAAGATTGCCAGGAGAAATATCAATAACCTCAGATATGCAGATGACACCACCCTTATGGCAGAAAGTGAAGAGGAACTAAAAAGCCTCTTGATGAAAGTGAAAGTGGAGAGTGAAAAAGTTGGCTTAAAGCTCAACATTCAGAAAACGAAGATCATGGCATCTGGTCCCATCACTTCATGGGAAATAGATGGGGAAACAGTGGAAACAGTGTCAGACTTTATTTTTGGGGGCTCCAAAATCACTGCAGATGGTGATTGCAGCCATGAAATTAAAAGACGCTTACTCTTTGGAAGGAAAGTTATGACCAACCTAGATAGCATATTGAAAAGCAGAGACATTACTTTGCCAACAAAGGTTCGTCTAGTCAAGGCTATGATTTTTCCAGTGGTCATATATGGATGTCAGAGTTGGACTGTGAAGAAAGCTGAGTGCCAAAGAATTGATGCTTTTGAACTGTGGTGTTGGAGAAGACTCTTGGGAGTCCCCTGGACTGCAAGGAGATCCAACCAGTTCATTCTAAAGATCAGCCCTGGGTGTTCTTTGGAAGGAATGATGCTAAAGCTGAAACTCCAGTACTTTGGCCACCTCATGCGAAGAGTTGACTCATTGGAAAAGACTCTGATGCTGGGAGAGATTGAGGGCAGGAGGAAAAGGGGACGACAGAGAATGAGATGGCTGGATGGCATCACCAACTCGATGGACGTGAATTCGAGTGAACTCCAGGAGATGGCGATGGACAGGGAGGCCCGGCGTGCTGCGATTCATGGGGTCGCAAAGAGTTGGACACGACTGAGCGACTGAACCGAACTGAACTGACAGGACCCTTATAGATACCACTGCCAGAACCCTCTGGATTCACCCATTCAGCCCAGTTCAGCCCTGCAAACATTTGGGGTACCTGCTGAATGCCAGATCCCCAGAGATGCACGCTTCTGCAGTACTAAACAAAATCTATATCCCGTGAATCCAGCCCTCGGCCTGAGCTTGCCGGCAGGACAGACAATGGCTGTGTAGTCATTCAAGTGGTGGCCTGGCTTAAAAGAAACATTGGAAAGGACTGGACACAGGGGAGAACAGCCTTAGGAATGCTGAAGACGTGGCTCCTCATTTTAGGGATCCAATCCCAAGTTGTTCCAAAGGCTGTTTTGTGACTCCTAGGGGAAATTAAACAAAGCAAACAGGTTCTCATTTGCTTTGTAAATTCTCTAACTGGAAGTCTTCAAGACTTCAAGAGAAGTACTGGGCAAAGGTGTGAGCAGTGAGGTAGTTTGTTGGGTAAAGGTTTCCATTAGACACCATCCAAGGAATGTGTACCTTAACCCCTCTTCTGTGAAGTGGAAAGGAAACACGTTTTCTAAAAAACTTTTGGGCCACTTGAATAATAACGAAACCTGCTTTGGGATTGTGATCTGATGTGTTGTGGTTGGAACACACTTTAATTATGACTAACAACGAAGATTATGAGGCAGGGCTTTGGCTGGGCCAGCACTGCTGTGAACACATCCAGGGACTCCTCCCGGGACAACAGCGTGAGCATTCGCCGGCTCCCTGAAACTCAAAGTCCGGGGCTTCCTGATCCCAGTAGAAAGTAGAAGCACAACAGGTGACTGTGTCTCGTTTCTTGACCTTTGCCTTCCTTTCCTTTTGCACATACAGATCAGCAGACAGCCATGGATGCTTTAACCCAGCACTTCCACATTCCAGCTATTTGTTTACTTAGGTGTTTATTGTCTTGCCTTATATGTCCAACAAATACTCCCTGGACATGGTCTGTGTGTCCTCAAGGGATCAGCACCGCAGAGAGCTGGCATTCAAGATGGACTTGAGGCGTCCGGAGAACTGGGGCGGCCCCCCTGCAGCCAGTTGGTAGTGCCCCATCTGATAAGATTCAAGTCAGTCCCTCTCATGCACACACTGGATTATGAGTGCGTTTTCTGGAAAAGCCCAGCGTTTTCCCAGCTTCCAAGCTTCTGCTCATTGTTACTTCTACCTGGAAAATAATTTTTCTCTCATCTTTCTGTGGCAGGATGGTCTCTTCTCACCTGCTGGCTGGGCCTTGTCTCTTGGTGGGGAGAGGCGGGCACCCAGGCCAGGCACTACTCCTGTAGAGAATGCCTCCTGGAGCCAGGCCTCCTGCCGATGCCAGGCACCCACAGCTGACACATGCACTGTTCCTGTCTTTAGGGAGCTTACAGTCGCCGGAACCATACAGCCTGGCAGCCGGGATAGCAGTGGGGACTACGAGGTGACAGTCATTTCTCCTGGGGTTGGGAGAGGCCTCCTTAGATGACTGTATTCTTCAGGTGAGTCTCCACCTTGGAAAGGGAGTGTGCCAGGTGGCAAAGAAAGGACAGAAAGGGCACTCTTGTCAAGGGGAACATCTTGATCTCAGGAGCCGAATTAGAGGGCGCGAGGGGAGACAGAATTCTATTCTTGTCGAACTGAAATAAAAAAGCCCAAAGCTCCTCCGTGGCTGAATAGGTCAACCTAAGAAGAGTCTAAAACGCCTATTACGAGTAAAAAAGGCTGAAGACAAAAGGGGCCTATTTTTACACGTTTTTAAAATACTGAGAAAAAAATTCAGGACGGATTCTGGATGCTTTTCATTGTCTTCTTATACTTAGCTTTAAAAAAAAAATTTTTTTTTTTTTTTTTAATAATTGCTGGCATCCCCTGCTGCCCATGGACGCCTGTGTCTGCAGGGGGCGCACCGGCGGCCACCGTCCCTCCGCCAGGGCGGTGGGCGGGGTCTCCCGGGCCGGTGTGGGACTGACGACTGGCGGGACGGGCTGTCTATCACGGCGTCCCGCCCCCGCCCCCCCACGTCACATGACGCAGCCCATCATGGCGGTGGGAGCGCGGCCGCCGGGGCCCGCGGCTCTGCAGAGCGGCTGCCGTTGCTGCTGCTGAGAGGCGGCGGCGCGGGCAGGCGGGCGGGCGGGAAGGATGGTGTTTCCGAGGTCGGAGCGGTGGGCGCGGACCAGGAGCCGGGCTGAGGTGTGGCCGAAGCGACGCGTGCCCGAGAGCAGCCGGCGCGGGTGCCGCTGAGGCAGCGGAGGGAGGCAGGACCGACCGGGGGACAGACCGACAGACAGGAGGGAGGGCGACCCGAGAGCCGGCCCCCGGGGCCGCGCGGCGGGCGAGATGCCGGGGCCGCCGCCGCCGCCGCCGCTGCTGCTGTTGTTGCTCCTGGCCGTGGGCCGCGCCGGGGCCGCGCCACTTCCGCAAACAGGTGCAGGTGAGCGGGCCCGGGGCGGGGAGCCGGTGGCGGGGGGCGGCCGGGGAGGAGGCGGCGGGCCCGGCCCGGCCTCGGCGCCGAGGAAGCGGAGGGCCTGCCCGGGGCGGGAGGCCCGGCGGAGCCCGTGCTGAGGCGAGGTTCTGCCGCAGGGGCGTGAGGTGGGGGCGGGCTGCCTCTCCAGGGCCGAAGCGGGGGCGAGGCGCTGCGGATGGGGCTCCCGGAAGGCTGCTAGCCGGGCGGCAGCCTCCAGCCCCTCCCCGGGGTAGGCTGCGGTCCCGGCTCTGGACCTGTTGCCCGAAGGTCCTCAGCCTACCTCGCTTCCCGGCAGTTCTGCTTCCTTCCCCAGATGTCACCTGCCTCCTGCGCTTCCCCCCCCCCCCCCCTTCACATTTTATAATAAGAACCGTTTCTTAACCCTAATCGTACTTTTAAATGCAAATGAGTTTGGAGAGCTTCGCAGAGTTTCCTTCGCTCCCTGCAACTCTTTCCGAAGTTGTCAATTGATTTCAAAACGCTGTGCTTTTTATTAGAATTGGATCTCTGGGGATGAGAAGGAAGCAGCTCTATAAATATCTTTATTTTAGGAAGCCAGTGATTAGAGTAGCAGCCTTTGAATAACTATTGACAAAATGGCCCAGGGGGTGATTGAAGTTTCTATTTTAGCTATGTCAGTGTGTGATTTTCTTTTTATTTTTCTCCCATCGTTTTCGTTTGTGGTTTATTTTTCCCTATAAAACTTCAATCCAGGAAAACATATCAAGTTGGATAATTTTCTTTTAAGGAAAAAAATAATCTAGGCTAATTTGCTGTTATCTGCTGCTACTGATCGTTGGATTGAGAGGAGACTGAAATTTCACAGAATCATGGAATTTTAGAGATGGAAGAGGCCTTAAAGAAAATTTAGTCCAATTTTTATCGTTTTGCAATTGAAGATAGTGAGGCCCTGGGGGTCCAATGACCTACCCAAGGTGACACAGCTAAATTGTAGGTGGAGCCACAAATAAAACCAAGGTCTTAGATTCCTCTACTTGTGTGATTTTTCTGCTTTACCATATCAAGTCTCTTAGCTGTTTACAATACTCTTGAGGTCAAGAGTTATTTTAGAATGATGTTAATTGGGTACAGAATGTGGAAGGTACTGTCTCTAGTAAAGACATATTTTTCAAGCACATCTACAATGGAAGCTAATACAATTGTTTCCAGAGACACACCAGGTCATGTCATTGAGTGCCCTTTAGTGGAGTATTAACTGTTATCATTGTAACATATAGTGTATCACTAAATTTCAGCCACTGCCTTAAATCAAATATTTGTGAGGTGAATGCTGTTTTCTGATCTGATAGATAAGAGGAGCGAACATTATGAGGAGTGTGTAGGCAGCCCAGGTAAGAGTCCCAGAAAGTACCTGGGAAGTTATAAAAGAATATAGGGAGGAATGTCAATGTTGATATTGAAAGATATTCATGGTGAAATGGAAAATTAGCTGCAGAGTAGGATAGTGGGTAAAGAATATGGATGCAGAAGGGATTCAGGAAGTGTCCAGATGACTTTGCAGTTCATCGAACTTTTACATATTTTGGAGAACAGATTCTATGTAGGAACCTTTGGAAATGTGTCTGCCTATAAATCTCTTAACATGTATTTTATTCCCTTCTTTTCAAATTTTATCGAGGTATGAGTAAAAAAATTGACGTTTTTGTTGGAGTGAGACAGCAATCGGGAAAATTAATCTGTAAATATAAATATCAAATCTTGGCATTAAAAAAAAACATAAAGAGCTATTTGGTGACATAAAACAGCTCTTGTAGATTTTCCCTTCGTGTTTGTTGCTTGGAGGATGTTATGGTGAGACTTGCAGCACGTGGATGACAAGTACTTGCCCGGGTTAAATTATTGGGAAAGAAGCACAATCTCACATAGATCTGGGAGTTTGTATTTCCATTCAAAAGAGATTTTTAATATTTGTAATGGAGATGGATTCTTGACCAAGATGTATTAGATCAAGAGAAATAAAGAAACCTTTGAGCTCGGTGATCAAGAAAGAAGAAGCCTTCTGGAACATACATGGGAGATAAAAAAACAGTTAAACATTGAAAACAGTAACTTTTAAAGCTTTTCATTAACTGGGGGCCTGTACTCCTTACGCAGGGAAGTCTGGCCACTTTCAGATTTCGAGTAGATCTACTGTGTTGGGTCTTTGCCCCCTTGATCTTAATGCTGCTTAAAGTTCTAACTAGTTAATAGTGTCTTGGAGAAAGCATGGCTTATCAACAATAGGTTTGAAAAAATACTTGCAATTTAGCCCTTGCCATGGGGAAATGAGATGGTTAATTAAAATTGGGCTTTTAAATCGAAATTCGTTTATCCAAAGATTTCTTTGTCATCCAAAATTGTTTCTAGATTCTGAAGTTGAAAAAAGATCATTTACCCATCGGTCATGGTGAGCTTTGTGAATATGCAGATTGCCTTTGCCATCAGGCACGAAAGCATTTCTTGGTTGAATTGCGGTGGTGGATCTCTTTATCACTTAACATCCCTTATGTCCTCCCTGGGGTGGGGGCTCCTTTTCTGAGAATCTGTATTTCTGCAAGGACTGGTTCTCACTTAGGAAGCTTGCGTAAAGAGAAGAGGTCCACTGTTATTTACACACACACACACACACTCTCTTCAGTAGGGGGGGCTCCTTTTCTGAGAATATGTATTTCTGCAAGAGCTGGTCCTCACTTAGGAAGCTTATGTAAAGAGAGGAAGTCCACTGTTTTTTACACACACTCTTCAGTTACCGAATGTTTTTTAGACACACTCAAGCACTTCAGTTACCAAACTAAGATTACAGTCCGGTCATTCCTACCTTTCTTCTCTTGGAAAATACTTAGGTGCCTTTTGCAAGACTCTGAATTCACATCGTAAAGAAAGATCGGGTACACGTGAGGCATTCCTCCGAGTCCACCGCTCGTTATTAATACCAGGATAGTGGTGAGATTGGGAAACCCACTTGCATTGTTCTGTGGCATGTTAGGTCACAGAGCACAGAGGAAGCTTTTAGCAGCTCCAGATACAGGACCTCACAGAAGTCTGTGAACCCGGTGGGACTCAGCTACTGATTAAACAGTAGCTTGTGAAACCTGGGCTTTTATTTTAGATTAAACAAACAAGCTTGTGTCTCGAAAAAGATTTCTGAAGTAAAGGAAGTGCTCTTTAAAGTGTGAATTTTTGTTTGTTTTAACAGCTTCTGAGAAAAATTATTTTCAGCAGATTTTTCGTGCAGATTCTTGTCAGTCTACATGACTGTGAGGCTTGAGATCTGATTTAGGCTGGAAATGCTGTTAATTGCTTTCAATTCGTGATACTTTGGGGTTAAATAAGTACTCTTACTTGCCTAGTAATAGGAAATAGGGCCAGCAACTTTGTAGCATCAGCATTGAAGTTATCAAATCTCTGCAGTTTTGCTAACTGTTGATGTAGTTCTCTTGAAATTTAGAGTCCTTGGGCCCTCTGTATCTCCTGTGGGTATAGAGATAGCAGCTTTATATTTAATAATAATAATAATAAACCGCCCTGTAATGTAAATGTCACGTAGGGGATGCCCAGGGTTCTGAAATGGTTAAACAGACAAGTCCTCAAAAAAGTCCCACAGGCAGGCATATAAAAAAGATCCAACTTTTCAGCCCGGTTGGGAGTAAAATTCAGCCTGGTTGGGAGTACCAATCACAGGAGGAGTGGGTCCTGCAGCCAGAACTTGGCCTTTGGAGTTGGTCTGGGTATGAGACCTTCCTCTGCCACTTTAATAGCTTTTAAGACCTTGGCCCGTCACTTGACCTCTCCGAGCTTCTTAGTACTCACTCAACTTTTTAAAAAGGGATAGTGATGATATTTACCTAAGGAGTTGCTATCACAGGGTAGCCATGTCTGCTACAGGTCAGGCCCTTGACAGCGTAGATTTCTTTGTAGATTTGGTGGGTCATCATAGAGATGACTAATGGTAGGCGCTGTTGTCAAAGAAGGAACTCAGCATGGGAGCCGCTTAAACATGGAGTGCCTGAAACTTACAGATGTTAAAAAAAAAAGTCTTTGTTTCTCAAAATAACAAGTTGTGATGGGTGAAGATGAGATCCTTTAGAGAGAAATCTGGCTTACTGAAGTATGATCTATAGGCTGGTGTTGTTGCTTCTTGAAATTCACAGCCTTGGGGAATTATGCTAGAAATTTTTAAGATGATCTGGATCAGTGTTCTTTTATATAATAAACCTGTTTTTGAATGTCAAGATGACTAAAGCTCTTGGATGTGAACGACTGCTGGTTTTAACTTATTTAAAGGAACCGCGGGTGATCTAAGTTGGTTTGATCCCAAACAAAAATTGTACACTCGCAGAAAGCATCCGTGAAGGCAGCAGGTTCACCCGGGCTGTGCTCGGACCAGCCCAGGGCTGAGGTTTCCCCTTAGAAAATGTCATTCGGAGAGATGAATGTGACAGACTTGCTTTTTCTCTCTCACTCACTCACTCTTAAAATCATGTGTGTTTGCAGGCTTCTAGTGTTGCTTCACTCGGAAATTTTTATGTATTACTCAGACATGGGGAAAGGGATATTATAGAAAGGAGAAGCTGGACAAGCATTCCTGGTAGAAAACAGACTACTCTATCTGAGGTGGTTTTTCGATTCAAATCTCTATTTTTCTGTGACTCCTCATATGAAGACACTGTAAGAACCCTGAGGAAATGCAGTGAAATCTGTGTCGGGGCAAAATATTGGAGTGAAGTATTTTTAAATTGTAGCGAATGACTAATTTGGAACCATGCCTTGGCATTACAGTTATTTGCCACAGAGAGAACAGTCATATCAGAAAAATAACCTCAATCTTTCACAAGAAGGTTCTGTGCAGAGGTTAGCTCAGTGCAGAGATTGCGAATTTCATTTGACTTTATTGTGATTCAAGTGGGGAAACATGAGAACAGCTGATGCCAAACATCTCAGGTGCCTGAACCCACGGCCCGGTGTGCGCCTTTCCTCCTCTGAAAGCCTCTGCCGTTTCTTCTTGGCTGCATAAGAGCGGTTTGCTCCCCTTCTGCCTCCCTGGGGCTTCAGCCGGCTGGTGGTAAACCTTCCATTTTGTTTTTGGCAGCTTGGCACATTTTCATTTTACTATGTTATGTTTGTTTTAAAAGGTTGGAGTTACCATCACATCAGACCTCTTGTGCTGGGGTGGGGCTTGGGTAGCCCCCGGCCTCCAGCCTACGGCCCCTGCTTGGGCAGCATTGGGCAGGGAGGTCATTGCAGCTGGGTTTCTGCTGCCCTGGCCTCTGCTCACCCCACTTCATCACGGGTTTTTTTTTTTTTTTTGGCTGCACCAAGAGGCCTGTGGGATCTTAGTTCCTTGGCCAGGAGTGGAACCTGGGCCCTCTACAGTGGAAGGGGCAGTCTTAACCTCTGGACTGCCTGGGAATTCCCCTCACGGCACTTTCTTACTAGCTAAACTGATCTGCTCAGCGTTTGCAAAATATGCTGCTGCGATTCCTGTCTTCCAGTGCTTCACATTCTGTTAGCAGGTGCCTGACTCTTCCCCATGTGTGTCTTAGGTGCTGTCATCTCTTTGTCTTTTCTTTTCTTTTAAACCTCTCTACAACCCCAATTTCCCTGCTAAGACCTCTTTGCCCAGGCTTAGTGATTGCTGGACTTCCCTGGTGGCTCAGATGGTAAAGAATCCACCTATAATGCAAGAGACCTGGCTTTGATTCCCGGGTCGGGAAGATCCTCTGGAGAAGGGAATGGCAACCCACTGCAGTATTCTTGCCTGGAGAAGTCCTTGGACAGAGGAGTCTGGACGGCTACAATCCATGGGGTCACACAGAGTTGGACACGGCTGAGCAACTAACACTTTAGTGTTTACCTCCCCTAATGAACCCCTAGAGTGTCCCCTTGTGGGGCAGGAGGTTCCAGGGGATGCAGGATGAAAACTGGTCTTTTTTTGACATTGGAACTTTTAAATTTATTTTCATTTCATCCTTAATGTTGGCTTTCGTGAAGGTATAGAATACATTGGTACACGAATGCATTTGTATGATTTTGTAAACAAATTTACAAGAAATGGAAGAAATACAGAGAAAACTTACTGGTGAGCTGTGTCATCAAAAAAAGGTTTGGGTTTGTGGTACAAGCCTACCATGTGCATTTATCAAATACCACCTTTGTAAATAAAATTAGAAATTGGAGTGTAGTTGGTTTACAATGTTGTGTTAGTTTCAGGTGTACAGCAAAGTGATTCAGTTACACATATAGCTATTCCTTTTCAGATTTTTCCCCACTTAGCTTATTACAGTATATTGAGTAGGCTTCCCTCTGCTCTACAGTAGGTCCTTGTTCGTTATCTATTTTAAATATGTGTGAATGTGTTAATCCCAAATTCCCGGTTTATCTCTCCCCCCGCCTTTCCGTGGTGGCCCAAATGGTAAAGAATGCCTGCAATGCAAAAGACCAGAGTTTGATCCCTGGTTCAGGAAGATCGCCTGGAGAAGGAAATGGCAACCCACTCCAGTCTCTTTGCCGGGAGAATTCCATGGACAGAGGAGCCTGGCCAGGCTACAGACCATGAGGTCGCAAAGAGTCAGACATGACTTTTCCTACCACCTGTTCTAAGTCCTGTCTCTTCACCTGGATTGCAAGCCTCAGTGTTGCTCGTAATTGCATGGTATCTCACGTTTAGTTGAAGTTTGTGGGTGATGCTGAAGTTTGATGAAGGTGGTGCTGGAGAACTGTTTCCCCCAGACCAGTACTCAAGTGTCCATGAGTTAAGACGAGAGGGTGTCAGCTTAGAGCCTCTCATTCTCTTAACTTTACCTTCAGCCAGCCCTGTCCCTCACCCAGAGGAGGCCGTTTATAGTTGTTTTATTTTTAGTTGTAAATTTTTTTCTTTTAGAACAATTCTAGATTTACAGGAAAGTTGCAAAGATGGTACAGAGAGTCTCTGTGTATCCTTTGTCCAGTTTTCCCTTTTGACATTTGTAACAACCAGGAGCTGGTTCTAATGCACGATTATTAACCAGCGCCCAGACTCTATCAGGTTTCTTTCCTGTTTCCCTGACATCCTTTTTCTTGTTTCGGGATCCCACGTGTGTCTGGTCGTCACATCTCCTTGGGCCCCTCCAGTCTGCTCCCTGTTTTTGGTGATCTTGACACCGTGCGGAGTACTGGTCGGGTGTTTTGTAGCATTATCCCCCCAGCTGGTGCGTGTTGATGTTTTTCTCAGGATGAGGCTGGGCTGCTGTGTTTGTGTGGGAGGAAGCCCGCAGAGTGACAGTACCGTTATCATCACGTCATGTCAAGGGTATGTGCTCTCACGACGATGGGCCCTGGCCCCTTGGCTGAGGTGCTGTTTGTCGGCTGCCGCCTCTGCCAGTCACACACGCCCTTTTCTGTACCGCACATGTGCCCGGCCCCTGCGAGCAATTCGCCACCTCCTTGAGGGAGAAGCATCTATGGAAGTTACTCAGGATTCTGTGTAGGAGATTTAACTGTTCTTCCCTGTGTATTTCCTTGTTCAGTTATTTATATCAGTATGCACATGAGGATATTGATTTTTACACTTCGGGTTATAATTCGATACTGGTATTTGTTTTGCTGCTTAAATGGGCCGTTGGGAGCTCTTTCAGTTGGCTCCTATGTCCTGCAGACACACATCCATCTTTTTTTTCCAAGCACTTCCTTGTTCTCCGGCCCTGTGAGAAGCTGTGGCTCCCCTGCTCCGGTCCACGTCTCTAGGGCTTCCTTTTATTAGAAACCGGGGTCTGGGCCCCGGATTTGCCCACTGCTACTGCTTATAACAGGGTTTTGATCCTCTGCTTCCTGTACCTAATGCCAGGTGCTGGGAAAAGAGCAAGCGAGGGATTTGGCGGGACCAGGGGCCTCCTAGGGAGGGGTGACCCTGTGCGTGTTGGACCCTGTCACTTGGCCGCCTTTTAACTTTTTTAACACCGTCGTAAATACTGTACATCCCGTGCTTCTGGCATAATGGTACTGGCAAGAAGTTATTTTTATTTTTAGAGCAAATATTGTCGTTGGGAGCTTTTATTTACTCTCTCCAAGAGCAGCCTCATCTAGAAGAAGATGAGGGAAACCTTTTAAGCTTAAGGCTACAGTTAGAATTACTTCAGGGAGTCTTATCAGCTTTGGAAATTGTTGAACGGGATTATAGGCAACACCTTTAATTGGTGAAAGTTCAGATGAAATGTCCAGTGGCAAGTCACTTGAAGAGCACAGAGGGCTGGAGCCTTGCTTTGATCTTTTTACAGAGCTTTTGGCTTCTTTTCATTTCTTTATTATGGAACATTTCAAACATAACACAGAAGTAGAATAAAGAATATAACGAACCGTCATGTGCCTGTCACCCAGCATGAGCAGCTTTAAATTTATAATGTTGTTCACGTGGGCCTTTTTCACCTGCCTGGCGGCCCCCGTTGGTTTGATATCAGTCCCGGCCATAGTATCAGTTCAGCTGAAAATGTTTCAGGAAAAAATAAAGCTGTTTTTATAAAACAGAATCATTTACGTCAAGATCAGCTGGGTGCTTGTAGAAATGCAGATTTGGGGGCCCCCAGACGCACCAGCTGAATTGGAATTCTGGAGGTTGGCCCAGAAATCTGCATTTGTAATACTTCTGTGGTGATTTCTCCAGCCGCACAACACGAAATGCTTGATCGTGCTGCACGCGCTTTCTGTCGTTCAGTCGTGCCTGACTCTCTGTGACCTCCTGAACTGTCGCCCGCCAGGCTCCTCCTCTGTGTGTGGGGCTCCCCAGGCAAGAACAGTGGAGTGGATTGCCATTCCTTCCTCTAGGGTGTCTTCCCGACCCAGGGAGTGAACCCACGTCTCCTGTGTGTCCTTGGCAGGCAGGTTCTTTCTCACTGAGCCACCTGGGAAGCCTGTCTTCTACTAGAGGCGAGATAATATCAGTTATTTAATAGGAACCTGTTAACTTGGGGAGCTTGTGAGACTCAAGGAAGGAAGAACAATTTAAAATTAAAAAATTAATGTCAACACTTAAGATCTGAAGAGATCTCTGCTCCTGATCACCGTACGTGAATATTGTTCTGAAGAATCTTCCTGTGAGAAGTTATGTGTGCTATAACCACAAAGGAATGTAAAAACTTCAGGGCAGAACACACACCACCTACCACTCCAAAGGCCTTTTTTTTCTTTTCCTCTGTAATTTTAACCCTTTCTCTGGGAGGCGGTGTAAATAATAACCTCTTTACATTTTATAAATACTCTGCATAAGTAATCAGTAAAAGAGCTGTGAGCTGGTGGCCTGACAGTCAGCTGCCAGCGCTGTGAGCTGAGTGCCTCGTGGTGCAGATGGGCCTGCCCCGGCCTGCTGGGTCTTAGCCCACTGCAGCCCAGACCAGCAGGGAAACTCGGCAGGTGGAACTCAGGATGCTCCCGGCTCCCCGGGTGACGCGTGTGCACGCCGTATGAGAGCCCCTGGTTCTCGACCTACAGGACAGCCATGTGGTGTGATAACCATGTCATTAACACTTTACTATAAAAAAAAAGTTAGTTTTTCTCAGCCAGATTCTTTTGGAATAGCTTCATATTTGTAGCCCATTTTATATTTTTCAACAGGTGACTGTTTTTTTAGGCTTGTTGATGTATTTTAATGTATTTGCTGTGAGTGTATTGATATGTACAAAATATGATGAGCTAAAGAAAGAAAACTCTCTCTCAGAATGCTTCAGTGTGACAACTGTGTAATGAGTTGGGTTTGATTAAGGACATCATAGACCCACACACTAGTACAGATAATTTGGGACTTTTTTTTTTTTTGCAACATGTATGCCTTACCTAGGAGAAAAGAATTTGATTTTAAGCATCTAGGCTAGTGATTTTTGAGAGAGAAGTTGCTCTTATCCAAAAGTGAAACCACTGTGATGTCAGTTTTAAAAACTCAGTTTTTTTTTTTCTCTCTTTGAGGTCCACGTTCAAAGTCCATTCTGAAAATGTCTTTTTTTCCCTTTTTGCTACACTGAACAGGAGGCTTGCGTTAACGTGCTGTAATTGCAGCCTTTAATTATGGTGAGTGAATCTCTAAGCCATTCTGGACTTAGAAGTCAGAGGTGGATGAGTTTGCAGTTATTCTGCACATTTAAAATATTTCCTCTGACCAACCAGTAATTGTAAAATTCTGTAGCTTCAGCTTCTTACTGTAAAACTGAAGGTTGTGATCTACTGGTTACCTCTCAGATTAGTCTCTGAATTTAAGTTTAAAGCATCTTTCACGCTGCAGATTCTTCCTCAGAACCCTCCATAAATTCAACCTGCGCTCCTTCCAGCAGGAAAAAAAAAAAACTCCTTTTTCCCAGGGCTGCCTGGCAGTGTGCCTCCTGGAGCGGTTCAGCGTCAGCAGCAAGTGTTACTTTCCAAGGATGCAGCCTGCCGGTTCCGGGCCCAGAACCCCCCGCACCCTCCCCCCCAACCCCGACTCTGACTTTAGACCGTTATTAAAACTCAGCACACCCGGACACTGATTGCTGGTGAGGCACTGAAAAATAACAAACTTAACGAAAATAGTGCCCTGAGAACACTCCGCCAGAGGCCTGCTGCCAGGGTACACGCCAGAAGTCTGTAATTCAACTTGGTTTGCTTTTTAAAAAAAAAAGAAATTAACTTCAATAAAAGATCTGATAACCAGTTTTCACCATTTTTCACTCACTGTTCAAGTGAGACACTTGGTGGACTCGTTCAGGTTTGGACTTATAAAATCTTTGTGTGAGAACTTCAGAGCAGAAAGGCCAGTTCTCAGGGGAGGGAGGTGGGGCCCTGGGACGGGGAGCAGTCAGTTCAACGCCGTGGAGCCGTCAGAGCCGGACTTCATCGTGGGCTGAGGGGACCTGACGCCTGCCCGCCCAGTTCTCAGGCGCTCTGCCTCGTGCTCACAGGACACTTTGATTAGAGTGATGCATGTGCATGGCTGCTCCCGGTTATTTTTCCTCTGGATATTTATTTCCGTTTTTTTATCTGAAAGTCCTAGGTGAAATTCAGAGGTATCTATTGTTTAATTGACCCTTGAAATAGTAAATATAATTCCTTATGAGTTAGGAGACTGACATGCCGACTTCCATAATAAGGCTCAGAAAAGCACATTCTTTTTTTTTTTTTAATTTTTTAGAACAACCACTGCTGCCTCTGAGTTGAGTTGCAGTGTTTAATTAAAGGTGATAAAAAATATTTCTGACTTGAAAGAAATCTAATCATAAACTTGTAAATACTCACTTGTGAACACGAAAAGTACTTCAGGTGCTGTGATTAAATCAGTGCTGATGAGGCCTGGACCCTGTCAGGAATCTGCTGGAGGCTGTGGATCCCAGGAAGAGTGCTGGTGAGCAGATGGCTTGTGTACGCATGGTGAAGCGTCTCGGGCAGGTGTCAGGAAATGTGCCTGGCGTCCTGGACACACCTTCCTCAGCTCTGTAAGACCAGCGCCTTGATGGGTGCCCTTGACCCTGTGCTTCCTCAGCTCTGCTTCCTCCCAGGGCTCAGGCAGCTGCAGCAGCTTCCGGGTTCTGTCCTGGACCCTCTCCTGGTTTACTTATATTAGATGATTATTTAACGTGTATATTTTTCTGTATCATAGCTTTATTCTACTTTTGAATAACTTTGTTAGTATAAGTTTTCAGTTCAGTCGCTCAGTCATGTCCAACTCTTTGCGACCCCATGGACTGCGGCACACCAGGCCTCCCTGTCCATCACGAACTCCCAGAGTTTGCTCAAACTCATGTCCATTGAATCAGTGATGCCATCCAGCCATCTCATCCTCTGTCGTCCCCTTTTCCTCCTGCCCTCAATCTTTCCCAGCATCAGGGTCTTTTCAAATGAGTCAGCTCTTCGTATCAGGTGACCAAAGTATTGGAGTTTCAGCTTCAGCATCAGTCCTTCCAATGAGTATTTCAGGACTGATTTCCTTTAGGATAGACTGGTTGGATCTCCTTGCAGTCCAAGGGCCTCCGGAGTAGTTAAAAAAAAAAAAGTGCAAACCATTCTTTCAGTTCTTTTGCTATTGATCACCACGTTTCTTTCCAAGTCACTTTTAAAATGCTGTCCTCGTCTGCTTTCTGTGCAGCTTGTGCCCCTTGTCTCCATCTGTGTCCACAGCATTGTCATTCCTGTTTGACCCTGTTTCTTTATCCCATTCCTTAAATTTTGTCCCCCCGCCCCAGCGCCTCTGTTTTCTATTCTGTTACCCCTGTGTGCTCTGTTTGTATAAGTTAATGCACGTGGATGTTTGTAAAGTGAAAGTGTTCCGGAGCTTATGATAAAAATAGCCTGGTGAGCCCCTGTCCTGTCCTTCCTCATCCCTACTCTTTGCTCCCCCTCATCTTGCTGAAGAACTGTTCCTTGGTTTAAGTAGATACTGAGTTTCTACCGTGGAAGAAGAGAATGTATGTACCCATACACTCTTCCCCTTCTCAGCATCATTGTTTACACTTCTTGGTTAAATCAGCACTCAGCGTTCATATTTTTATGACTACAGATTATTCACAGCTGGCCCTATCGTGTTTCTGATGATTAAATTTCTCTGACATGTCTCGTGTTTCCTGGACGTTGTTGTCATTTCCTGAGTTTTTCGTGCGTGTGTCATTAGTTCGTCCCGCCCTCCTCAGCAAGAGTTGAATCTCCGCTCAGCGGCTGTGCCCGGGCCAGGCCCAGGCGGGGGCTCTGCTGCCGGGCCCTGGGCACCTGACTTCCTGCCTGCGTGCCCTCGGTTCCCCTCCCGGGATGGGAGCTTTGGGGACCTCGTCTCTGCGTTCCGGAAAGTGGCAAGGCGATGCCTTGGCGTGAGTCTTTGCCGTTCGCCCCACTCACCCAGACAGGTGCTCTGCGGGTCTCTTGAATGTGGAGAGAGGGTGTGGTTCCAGAAGAATCTCGTCACACATTTTAAAAGATCCCTTTTCTTTCCCTTCTGGGACTTCTGTTGGTTCAGTGCTGGGCTCCTTGGAGTGAGTCTTGACGCTTTTTGTTCGTGTTTCATCTCTTCCTGCTTCTCTGCGGCTGTCTTTGTTTTTTTCTATTACATTTTATTTCCAGGAGTTTTTCCTCCCCACCCCCTTCTAAATAGCATCTTCTCATGAGTGTAGTATCTTCTTTTATTTCTGAGGGTATTATAGTTTTGTATAGTTTTTTTTTTTGTTAAACCCTTGTATCGTCTGCCTCCTTCAAGTCCCCTTTTTCTCTCTCTGGGTCCGTCACTTGCTTTGACCGTTTTTCAGGAGGGTTTTCTCAGACGTCAGGTCATCTTTGAGAGCCTGCCTGTGTTGAAGAGTGAGGGGCACTGATGGGAGGTCCTCCACGACCCTTCCCCTCACACTCTGTGTCGCCCCTACCCCCACGTCCTGGGCATCCCCACCCCACTGCCCCGGAATGAGGCGTGCCTCCTGCTCCCCACTCATCTGGGCATCACCCCGTGGGAGGTCTGTGACCTGGGAGAAGCAGCTCTGCCTCTCCAAGGCTCAGCTTCTTCTCTTTAGTGTGGGGCTTCAGATAGACACCCCCACCCCAGCCACAGAAGGTTGCTGTGGGGTTGGTGAGATTAAAACAGTGCCTGGAGCATAGTAAGCACTGCTAAGTGTTAGCTGTTTTCCTAACCACCTGGGGCCAAACCACCATCATCTCTCATGTGAATTCCCTAATATGAGAATGTGTTCCCTGATTACTTGACAGTCTCCCCTGCTTTATTTTTCCACATGGCTCATCACCATCCCAGGTACTGTATGCTTTTTAATTTGCTTGTGGTCTATCTCCCTGCAGGAGAGCAGACGCCGCAAGTGCAGGGCTCTGTTCTTCCCACTTCCGTGCGTCTGAAACCTGCAGCTGTGTCTGTCCTGCAGGAGATGCTTGGTGAACACTTGCTGAATGAACCAACATCTTGGGGGTTGGGGTCGCTTCCTGATGGGTGAACTTCACAGTTGGGTGATGGAATAGCCATTTCCACGAAAGACATGCTGGCCCCAGGACTCTTCTGATTATCTGTAGGTCTCTTGTCTTGGGCTGGACGCCTAAGTGTCTGGAAACACCCAGTTGTATTGGGTTAAATTGTGATTAGGTTTGGTTTTCTGTATAATATAAAGACAAAAATCAGGGCATTATCAGGTAGGAGACCCTCGGTACTCTCCCCTTGATGCTCTGCAGAACCTTGTCCACTGGTGTAAGCAGTTTCCGGCTTAGTTATGAAGGTAGTGCTTTATTATGGAGAATTTTGAACATTTGTGAAAGTAGAAAAGTACAGTGAATTTTCTGTACCCCTGCCCCAGTCCATCCGTCCCTTTGGCCAGTCCAACAGCATCCAGACACCATCTGCTTCCTCTCTGAAGAGAGAAGTTTTAAACACACTTTGCCTGGAAATGTGTTTTAATTATATTGGCAAGAGTTTTAAGTTAGACCTTAGGAATTCCTGTCAGAAAGGTTCTAAGACCATTCGCTTCATCAGGGTGTTGTAGGAAATTTTAGAGAAACAGGTGGGCACGTTTTTCTAGGACGTTAAGGGTCAGCCCTGCCTGGGAGGTAAGGAGCATCTAGGTCATCTCTCATTTCCTTTTTGGCCTTCTGTGCAGAAAGCGTTAGCTAAGTGTTGTGAACACAGTACTGCCATTGACTTGCCTGCACGATGCTGCAGGCTTCAGCGGGAAGTGGCATGGAAAGCCCGAATGTCCCTTTCTCTCGACGTCAGTGGTGCACCGAAGGGAGCGGTTGTGAGGGACGAAGCCCTGGGACACTGGCCCTGCGCTTCTGCTTCTCGGACCAGTGCTGCCTGGTGGGCTGGTGTCCCCGACCGCAGGGAGGTCCTGACTCAGAGTGTTACAAACATCCGACACCGTGGATGACTCCGCACGTCGGCTATGCTGTCAACCTAGTTAAGGTTCTGGTTTGTAAGTGTGGCTCCTGCCGCCGTTTTCCTGTGGTGTGGGGCCTCGGCGCCTGGCGGGCGTCATCTAAACCTGGCATTCCCTTGACCAAGCCATGCCACCATGCTGCGTCGCTCTTCTGCGGTAGCCTCCGTCCTTGTCAGTGCTTTTAAAATTGGAATGAAACGAGCCTCTGGTAACAGATTTTATTGGAAACAGCTGAGAGAAACAGCAGCTTCATCTGAAATGATCTCATTCCCAGGTACTCAAAGCGCACCACGTCTGCAGCTGAGCAAAGGGGGCTGGGCTGACCTTGGAGAGCACGCCACTGATGACCACACCGCGTGGTGTGTTCTTCTGGGTTGTTGATGTCCTGGCTTCTGGGTCTTTGTGGAACCTCTGCCAGCAAGGAAGGGGAAGGCAGTGGATACTTGTCTCTGATGCCGACAACGAGGGGTCCCCTGCCAGCGGGGACGGTGTTCCTAAATCAATCCATTCACCGTGTTAGGGGCCCAGCTGAGCCCCCTCCAGCTTGGAAAGGTGACTGTATCGGAGGACCAGGCCTTTGAAGAAGTGACTGTGTTAGAAACGAGGCCGTTAGCTGCTAACCCAGTATGCCTGGGGCCCTCGCTCGAAGAGGAGGTTTGAAGCGAAGAGCCGTCGGACGCTCGCGAGCAGCCGGCCGCGGTCTGCAGGCCCCAGGGGAGGCCTTGGGAGGAGGCGGCCCCGCCGGCCTGGGGCTTGGGCTTCCAGCCTGCAGGGTGCGCGGCGGTCGCGGAAGCTGCCGGCCGTGGTGATCCGTTACGGGGTTCGGGCAGGCTGCCGCCCCGCGTTCAGACCTGCGCAGAGCTGGCGTTGCGTCTGTGAAGGCGGCCGTTGCGGTTCCCGTTCCCAGTGTCGGAGGAGGCCCCGGGGGCTCCTTGTGTGCGGGGGCCCTCCCCGCGTCCGGCGCCCATGCGGGAGAGGGGCCTCCGAGCCTCCTGCTGCCGCCGGCGGGACCGCTCTGGCGGCTTCACGGGAGAGGAGACCTGCAGAGAGCGGGGCATGTGGGTCAGATTCTCATCACAGGAGAACGTCGGCTCCGGCAAACGCAGCTTTTAAGACATGGAAGAGTTTTGCGGCTAAACAGGCGTTGCAGAACGGACAGGTGAAGAGTGTGTGGGGAACTGTGTGTGAGCTGAGGAGCCAGTGGAAAACTGGCGGGGGCGGGGCCCCAGGCTGTGGACTGAGAGTGTGTGGTGATGGGAGAACCCTTGCTGAGCAAGAGCACAAGGAATGCTACTTTTTGGTCTTATTTGTTTGACCCCAAAAGTCTGAATTTATCCTGTTAACCGGTAGGTCTATGATGGATTTTGGGGGAGGGGGAGAAGGTGAACTTGAAGGCTGAGGTGACAGAGGGTCCATCTGGAAGGACTGGGAGTGCCTTTGCTCCCGGTGGAGAGCCTGGCCAGGGTCTAGAGGGCCGGGGACTCTGCACGGCTTGTTAAGGAGCTTGGACTTTGGGCTGATGACCCAGGAAACCCTTCTGTTGAGACAGATGAGAACACAGAGCACCCCTGGCGTCCTCCCTGGAGGCGCCCTCTCTGGCCCGCTGGTGACCTCGTGTGACACTGTCCTGACCTGTTCTCTTTCTTGCTGATTTTTTTTGTTTTCATTTAAACGTACGGCCTGCAGATGGGTTAAACCGAACACCTATCCCGAATTCATGCACCGAAGCCCTAACCTCTGATAACTCAGAGTGTGAACTGATTTACAGACGGGGTCTTACAGAGGTGACGAGGTGAAGATGAGGTTGTGAGGAGGGCTGTGGTTCAGCATGAGCGTGTCCTTGTGCACAGGGGACATTTGGACACAGAGACAGACAGGCGCAGGGGGAAGGCCGTGTAAAGATGCCAGGCAGCCGCAGGCCGCGTCCCACAGCCCCGCGGAACCAGCCCTGCCCACCCTTCATCTGGGACTTGCAGCCTCCAGAACTGTCTGTGCCAGTTCGTGCTCCGGGACAGCGTTTCCAGCAAACTAACACACGGATTGTAAATTGTTATAGCTACTTTTTTCCCCCCTATTTAAGCTTTACTTAATAGATGTGAAGAAATTATTTAATAAATGGAAAACTTCAAACATACATAAGACCAGACGGGCTACAGTGAGTTCCCGTGTACGCACCTTTCACCCAGCCTGCTTCATGCTACCCCCATCACTTTCTCTACCCTCATACTACCTTGAAGTGAATTTCAGACATAGCTAAGTGGGTCACCATCTGTAAGAGGTTAAGACTACTCTTAAGAACAGAAGCAGTGTCGCACTGTTCCCGGGAGAACTAAACCATGCTTCTCTCATGCCGTCACCTGTCAGTGCACAGATTGCCAGCTGTCTCAGTGTCGTCATTTTTTTTTTTCTTACGGTTTTGAATCATGTTCAGATAACACCTGTACATTGTACTTTGTTGCTATGTCTTTCTTAAACTCTCTTCTCATTCCTTCTTCATCTTTCTTTCTCTCCTTGTAATCCATCAGGTTTTTCTCCTTGAGTGTTTTTCGTAACCTGAATTTTGCTGGTTATGTTCTTGTTATGGAATTCAATGCATTCCACTATTCTATTTCCTGTTAATTGGTATTTAGACCTGGAGGCTTGGTCAGATACAAGTTTGATATTTTGTTACTATTGGGTTTTTTGGTTTGGGCAGTACTTCTGTAGTGGGTGATGGTGTGTTTCTCCATCTGGAGGCACATAATGTCAGATTGTCTTTTTGAATCATTATTGTTCAGTTGCTAAGTTGTGTCCAGCTGTTTGCTGATCCTATGGACTGCAGCACACCAGGCTTCCATGTCCTTCATGGTCTTCCTGTCTTCACGGTCTGTTCAGATTCACGTTCATTGAGTCAATGATGCCATCCAACCATCTCATCCTCTGTCATCCCCTTTTCCTGCCCTCGATCTTGCCAGCATCAGGTCTTTTCCAGTGAGTCAGCTCTTCACATCAGGTGGCCAAAGTATTGGAGCTTCAGCATCAGTCCTTCAAATGAATAGTCAGGGTTGATTTCCTTTAGGATTGACTGGTTTGATCACCTTGCAGTCTAAGGGACTCTCAAGAGTCTTCTCCAACACAATTCAAAAGCATTAATTTTTCGGCCCTCAGCCTTCTTTATGGTCCGACTCTCATATCTGTACATGACTACTGGGAAAACCATAGCTTTGACTATATGGACCTTTGTCAGCAAAGTGATGTCTCTGCTTTTTAATATGCTGTCTAGGTTTGTCATAGCTTTCCTTCTAAGGAACAAGAGTCTTTTAATTTCATGGCTGCAGTCACCATCCACAGTGATTTTGGAGCCCAAGAAAATAAAATCTGTCACAGCTTCCAATTTTCCCCCTTCTGTTCGCCATGAAGTGATGGGACTGGATGCCATGATCTTAGTTTTTTGAATGTTGAGTTTCAAGCCAGCTTTTTCGCTCTCTTCTTTTTCTCTCTCCGCATCAAGAGGCTCTTTTGCATTATTAGCTATTGGTAGTGAGTGTCCCATCATGCATAATGCTCCCTGGTGATTCAGATGGTAAAGAATCCACCTGCCAATGCAGGAGACATGGGTTCCATCCCTGGGTGGGGAATATCCCCTGGAGAAGGAAGTGGCAAGCCACTCCAGTATTCTTGCCTAGGAAACTCCGTGGACAGAGGAGGCTGGTGGGCTATAGTCCATGGGTTCGCAGCAAAAGAGTCAGACATGACTTAGTGACTAAACAACAACCACCACAAAATACTATTCTTTTTGTTTTTTGTTTTTTTTTGAAACAACTATTTAAGAATGTAAACACTATTTTTAGCTAGCAGGCCATACCAGAACTAACAGTGGGCAGCATTTTGAGCTATTGGTAGTGACCAGGAGTTTCCTGACCAAACTGACCATAGTTTCCTGATTCCTTTTCTAGGCTATATATACCTGTGACATAAAAGGAAATATCCATTTGGTCTTTGTCCCCTTTTCTGGCCCAGAGTTCCTAAAGCCCTGGGCATTTCCTTACTGGGAGGAATGATAGCATCTGTTATTAATGACAAGCCCCTCCCACCACACCTGAATTTATGTTAATGAAGCGAATGTTCAGTTCAGTTCAGTCACTCAGTCGTGTCCAACTCTTTGCGACCCCATGGACTGCAGCACGCCAGGCTTCCCTGTTCATCACCAACTCCTGCAGTTTGCTTAAACTCATGTCCATCGAGTCAGTGATGCCATCCAACCATCTCATCCTCTGTCATCCCCTTCTCCTCCTGCCTTCAGTCTTTGCCAGCATCAGGGTCTTTTCCAATGTGTCAGTTCTCCGCGTCAGGTGGCCAGAGTATTGGCATTTCAGCTTCAGCATCAATCCTTTCAGTGAATATTCAGGACTGATTTCCTTTAGGGTTGACTGGTTTGACTCTCAAGTGTCTTCTCCAACACCACAGTTCCAAAGCGTTAATTCTTCAGTGCTCAGCTTTCTTTATAGTCCAACTCTCACATCCACACATGGCTACTGGAAAAACCATAGCTTTGACTAGATGGACCTTTGTTGGCAAAGCAGTAATCTCTGCTTTTTAATATGCTGTCTTGGTTGGTCATAGCTTTTCTTCTAAGGAGCAAGCATCTTTTAATTTCATGGCTGCAGTCACCATCTGCATTGATTTTGGAGCCCGAGAAAATAAAGTCTCTCACTGTCTCCATTGTTTCCCCATCTATTTGCCATGAAGTGATGGGACCGGATGCCATGATCTTCATTTTCTGAATGTTGAGTTTTAAGCCAACTTTTCACTCTCCTCTTTCACTTTCATCAAGAGGCTCTTCAGTTCTTCTTCGCTTTCTGCCATAAGGGTGGTGTGTCATCTGCGTATCTGAGGTTATTGATATTTCTCCCGGCAATCTTAATTCCAGCTTGTGAGAGTGTTGGAACGAATGTTGGCAGGTCCCTAAGTAGCTTCAGGATAGGGACTGGTGGATAGAGGAACTGTATGATTAGAGAATTTGAAGCTTCAGTCTCACCCTTTATGACTTAACCCCTGAGCAACCGAATAGTAAATAGGAGGCAGTTTTCTTTGTAAAAGCGTATCAGCTGGTAACCGAAGAGGGAGTGACAGAATGAGAAGGCCAGCACGTCGCAATCCCCTGTGGATCTTGACACTGATCATCATTTCTTTTTTATCTTTGAACCTTGAAAAATTGTAATTTAATTTGAAAATGGATTCACAGGTGACTCTTCGGTTGATTATGCATATATTCAAGTTCTGATGGGGCTTCTGGGCAGGGCTTTATAATGGTGGAATTAATGATCGGGTGGCACACTTCCCTTACTCTGAGTCATTACTGAGAAATCGTGTTCCCCAGATTACCTGTCTGTAAAACAGATAATATGCACCTACCTCTTTGAGTCTCTCAAGATTTTTAACTTATTAAATCAAGTGCTGGATAGATAACTATTAAAATGGTTTGGGAACTAAAATGAAAACTTACACCGGCTATACCTTTGAGATGCTGTGTGTTTTGCATCGGAGTCTCGGGGAGGCGTACGAAGCACCCCAAACCTCTCATTATCCTTGTTCCCAGTTTGTAATCAGCCAGGCGGCCTCGATGTGCGGAGGAGACACTCCTGTCATTATTGACGTTTTTCCTTAGGCAGTGATTGGTTTGACTTACACGTTTCTGAATGCTTCAGCCTGAGAACGTCAAAGGAAAGCTGCCTTTCTTTACAGTTCCAACCTGCTTAACTGTCACAACGAGGAACCTTCTAGGGGCCTGGTTTGTAGTCTGACCTTGGGGGCCACAGGGGATTTCCTTGTAGTTCCTCTTGTCTAGAATTTGCTTCCTCTCTGCGGTTTGTGCAAACCCAGCTCACCTTGCAGCCCACGGGAGGCTGGTTTGATTTCTTCATTTTATGCAAGTTCTTTTTTTGTGGAAGTTTTCTTTGTTGATATACAGAGCTTTTTTTTCTCTCTTTTTAAATTACAATATTTTGGGTCAATCAAAAGAAAAATGCTGTCAACGAGATAGTTTTTAGAAGTGGTAAAACTGAAAATTTCTGCTCGAGGCTACCTAGTAAATTTTTCAGGTTATTGATTTAGAATTCTCTCAGTGGGCTGGCTGACACTGAGGTGAAGTAGACTTGTGTACATTGAAGAAATCTGAGTCCAGCAGAGCAGAGGTCCCTGCAGTGTCTTTTAAAAAATTTTTTTTTTATTTTTAATTAGAGGATAATTGCCTTACAATCTTGTGTTGGTTTCTGCCACGCATCCGCATGAATCAGCCATAGGTATGTGTATGTCCCCTCCCTCTTGAACCTTCCTCCCACCTCCCACCCCATCCCACCCCTCTAGGTTGTCACAGAGTCCAGGGAGGGTTTGAGCTCCCTCCCTGCAGTGTCATAACAGAAATAAATACATTATCATGGACGGGCAAAACTCAGCATGACTAGTTATTTTTAACACGGGTATGACTTTTCATGCCTACCTGATGACTCAGAGGAGATAGTTTTATGAATCAGATCATTGAGCTGGCCCTCAGGCAGTTTTGATCAAATGTTATGATAGATGGTAATGATAAAAAGGATGAAAAGAGAGGGAAGAGTTGTTTACTGTTCACTCTGTGGAGTTTGAAGGGGAGCCCCAAAATTGTGAACTGCTCTAATTATAGTGAGAGGCTTCCGTCTGAAGCACTTAGGTTAGGCTGTTTTTGAATGTTAGAAACAACGAGACGGAACAGTGTGATATTGAGGGAATTGGGGCGGAGGGGAGGGCTTTTGTCCAGTACTGTGGACCCAGTCTGGCTTGGCCACCTTCTCACCTCGTCTTCCTGGGCACGTCGGTGTCCTTGTTTGGGACACGGAGCTGGTGTCCTGATGATCAAATGAAAATAGCACTTATCCTTTGTGATATCTCAGATGTGACCAGTTATAACATTCCCTTATTTTTCTGCCGTTAAGAAAGAAGAAATGCTGCCAGTGAAAACCGCTTCCTCTCAAGTATAAAATCCCCCTGACATGTGGTGGTCTTAAACCGCAGTGGGCAAACCACGTCTTGAAGATCAGTGTGATACAGCGTATGTGCGAGCGCTTTGCCGCATAAGCCTCAGAAGTGGTCTTTGGGCCTTAGCGCACGAGTCAGGGGAGTGAGACGGTTCTGAGAGCCAGCACCAGCGAGCAGCACAGCCCAGGCTGGGCTCGGTTCCTGGAGGCCGGCCCTGCGCTCGGGCTTCTCGCTTGGCTCGCGTTCCCAGATGGACGTCAGTGTCCCTCGTGGGTGAGTTCTGTGGTCTTCCTTGTTCACGTGTGGGTTTCCCTCTGCGTTCAGTCTTGCTGGTCTAGAGCTTGCAGCTTCTGGACAACCCTTGGTTAACGGTGTTGTTTTTAGGAAGGAAGGCTGCAGTGGATTCCGAACCCCCGAACACGGCAGGTTTCACAGAGCTCTCTCTCAAATAGACCTTTTGTTGTTGGAAAAGAATTTAGTCCTGCATTGATGTGCAGGCCTCTTTGCTCTTCAGTGAAGTCATGTTATGTTCGAGAATGTGTTTTACTCACATAGGAGTGTGCTCAATGTTTGTTTTCTTTTCACGTGCTGTTGTCTTGTTTAAGGAAAACGGTGGCATCGTTCCTTCACTTGTCTCCAGGCTTCCTCCTTGGTGCCTTTGAACACATAATTAGCCGTAGGTGGAAAAGTTTGTTTCTGACTTTCCCGTGGCAATCGTTTCACAATATATACGTACGTCAAATTATCATGTTGTACACCTTAAACGTACACTGTGCTATATGTTGTATCTCAAAGCAGGAGAGAAAGAAAAGTATATTTCTTTGTAAAACACCAGTAGGTGAGACTGAACGATTTGCTCTAACAAAAAATAGAAAGGTTCAGAGTAAGCCTACTTGAATAAGATGATGTCTAGATAACTGAATCTGTGCTGAAAGTGAGCTGTCAGAGTCTTTATGCTCCCGACAGGGGTTGCAGGCTTCTTATTAGTGGCTCACATGCAGTGTCTACTGCAGATTCTTTTCGAAACAGCCCTCTAAAGATGTAGAAGTTATTCTGAGCTGTCCCCGCCCCCAAGCAGAAACGGGTCACAGGCCGTCGTCGCAGGTGTGTTGTGTTCGGTTTCTCTGTCATGACCGGGGCTCCCTGGAGAAGTGGCTGATTCTAAAGCCAGAAGAGGGAAAATATAAGGGGAGCCTGGAGCCTCCTGTAGCACCAGAATAAGGAAGTGTTGGAGGTTAAAAAAAAAAAAAAGAGGGGGGCATGTCCGAAGGACCCAGGCGTCAGCTTGAAAGAGCTCCCCGCGGGGCCAAAGCTGGAACAATCTGAGCTGCAGAATCATGAGAATAATGGCTTATCACCCGAAGTATAGAACAGAATAAATATCTATGAGTTCATAACTTTATCAATGACTGAAAAGTGCAGAAAGAGGGACGGCTCTCCTTTACAGAAGAGTCCCAAGTAATATGTGTTTAAGGACTAAGGGAAATAGAAAAACCACCATTAGAACATCACAGTGTGGAGGTTTCCAGAGACCCAGTGTGTGGGCAGAGCCTCAGCGCGTCCCCCCCGTTTATCAGTGACTGTAGTCATTTTAACCTACCCCTGCACACCCAGTAACACTGGTCCCTCCAAGAAGCACAGCTGAATGCCCCTCGCCGGGCGTGTGCCCTGGACTCCGTGACCGGCTTCTGAAGAGAGGAATGTGCAAAAGGAAGAGGAGACTGTTCACTGTGGTGGTCTCCACCAGGGACCCCAGGACCCGGCTTCACGTAACCAGTAGTGAGCTGTGCCAATATCACGTGCCCCAGATACGATGTCACGGGCAGGACGTTTCGCCCGGCCGTATTCTAGATTCTTCCCACATACTTGTAACCTCAGTCCAGTTCTGAGAAGACATCAGGCAAGTCCAGTTGAGGGATAGTCTGCAAAGTCACTGACAGGTATTCTTCAGAAGCATCACAGTTTTGAAGCGCGGACAGAGACATCAGAGGTTGGATGAGACTAGGGCCATGATGAGTAAATGGAACATCGGTGGCCCCGGTTGAATCCTGGCAAAGAAAAAGGGTGTTGATGGGAAAACTGGTAAAGTCCAGGTACAGTTGGGGGTTCAGCTGGTGGTGTAATATGCGTGTCGTTGTCTTAGCTCTGATAAACACGCCATGTAGGATGTTCAGGCAGTGGAAGCTGGGGGAAGAGTGTACGGGTACGCTCCGCATTGTCTAACTCTGCTGTAAATCTAAAATTGTTTCGAAATCAGAAGTTAGAGAAAAAGAAGACTCTCAACTTCTTCTCCTAGGTTGGTCATCAGCTTTATCTTGAGCATTTGAGAATTATTTTATTAACTGGGATATTATTTATCCCATATTATTAATGGGATATTATTTATCCCATTTATATCTGGCAGAAAATATATTGATTCGCTTATTAAAGTCAATTTTGGAATGCCTGTGTTAACATTGTTTATTTCTCTTTCCAGGGGAGGCACCTGTTGCAGAAATTTCCATGTCTTTTGTGATCCTCTCTGTGGGCAGTTTAATGATATTAATAGTGTTAATTGCAAACTGTGTATCCTGCTGTAAGGACCCGGAAATAGACTTTAAGGTGAGCACAGATGGGAGGAACTTTTAAAGTCATCCCCTGATATGTTTATCGATAGAATAGCTGTATATCATGGTCCCTGGGGAACAGGGGTGGCAATTTTTTTTTTTTTCTGAATGGGCCAGATAGTAACTATTAAAGTGAAATAAAGAGCTGTTGTAAATAGTAAGTGCTGTGGGCCATGCAGTCTCTGTCAAGGCTGCTTAGCTCTCACCTCTGTCGTCGTGGCCACGTGAGCCCCAGACTGCATGGGAGCAAGCGGTCAGCGCTGTGCGTGGGTGAGGCGTCGCATACTCAGTTCGGTAGGCCATCTGCATCTGGCCCCCCGGCGGCAGGTGCCAGCTTGGCCTTGGAGCCTCGTGGACAGTAACTGCCCGCCTGTTTTAATGGAAGTTTTGCTGAGTGAGGAATAAGGAACGGTGATTCAGATCACTTGCTGTAAAGCCTGTGGGGAGAAGAAGGCCAGTTTTGATTCTTTTTCTAAACTTGCAAGTGCTGGTGAATTTGTGGTTATTGAATCACTGAAGCCAGGGGAACCCCCAGTGCCTTCTGTTTGTCAGGAGCAGCATATTTCTGTTTACCTCAAGCCCTGAGCTCCCTGAGGAGCAGGAAAGAACAGTGCTGGTAATAAAGCTGGCCCGGAGTGGGAGGTGGTGGTGGGGGGTGTGCGTGTGATAATATAGAGGTGCTGGCCTGGTAGCTTCTGGGCGGAGTCTGCTGGAAACCAGCTGGGATATCCTCTCTAGAACTTGCAGCTGGCATGCTTTAGGGCTCAGTGAAGACTTATTAAAAAGGAGTACATGAAAGAAGGGGAAAAAGAGGGATGTGTGTGTGCAGAGAAAGTGGTCCTGCAGGTAGAGCTTTAGTGCCTGATGACAGTCGTGGGGCTGCCCATGAGCCCTGAGGACTGAGGTCAGGGTCGGGGGGAGCCTTTTCTGTGGACACATGGACCTTATCTCTCCAGCCTCACACCTGTTTCCTCTGTGTGTCCCCTTTACCTTGGGTTTGGTGGCAGCTCTGAGGATGGGAGATGTGCTGTCCCTTTGGCCGGACGCCAGCGTTACACATGTTGCGGGGAGAGGAAGGCTGAAGGGGGCTGGAGGAAAACTCCCTAGCACGGGTCATTGTCTCTAGAAGACTCCCCGCCCAGAGGACATGAACGCCGAGGCCCTGGAATCGGTGCAGACCCGTCTGGGGGGCCCTGGTGACTGCACCGCCTGGGGGCGCAGCGGCGGGCTCTCAGTCTAGCTGAGGGGCCGCGCACAGACACCTGGCCCTTTGGGGACAGACGTGAAGGCCAATCAGTGTTTCTGAAACCGAAAGCCAGTCTCTCTCACGCCACGAGACCTCACTCTTGCCTTGAATCGTTGTCACCCCTTGACGCTCAGCGTGGGCCCAGGGCGTCCGTGACGACGCAGACTCGGAGTGTGTGTTTATCAGGCTTCCCCAGGTGACTGCTGCAGCGGCTCAGGGCCCACACTGGACAGAAGACCCTCCAGCCTCACCGTGGAAGAAGAAGACCCTCCCCAGCCTCACCGTGGGAGAAGGAGGGAGCCACCGGCTAGCACTCGCGGTCTTCCTTTAGACTAGGAAGTGTGGCGCTCCAGAACCCATCGGCCCCGGAAGTCATTTACCGACCAGGAGGCTGCAGCCTGCTCAAGCCGGTGGCCTGCCGGAGCGCGTCCAGGCAGTGCAGGGCGTAGCTCAGAGTGACCCAGTGTCCCCTCACGGCCCCATCGCTGTTGCTGTTAAGCTGTGTTACCTCTCTCAGGGAGTTGGTGATGGACAGGGAGGCCTGGCGTGCTATGATTCACGGGGTCGCAAAGAGTAGGACACGACTGAGCGACTGATCTGATCTGAATGGTATATCACGCACTGCCCAGGTTAGGAGTGATGGGTGAAGTCTTTTCTTAAACGAGAATCTTGAGGAATGTCCGAAGGGGAAACCAGGTGAAGCTCTTCTGTTTAGGGGTGACCTCACAGATTGGAGTGTCCTCCTCTCCCCTCCCCAGTAGACAGTGGTGGTGTCCTAACGCATTTGGCAACACCTGTGACGGGTATGAGGACATAAAATGTTACATCAGTGACATCCATCCTTACACCCGGCAGCTTCTCCCGTACACGTGGTGGGGTCGAGGGAGGTGGTACAAAAGAGTTTGGTCACGTAGAGGGCTGGAAGACAGTCTCGTTCGGCTTCTGCCATGGCACCTGGCGGGGTAGTGCTCATTAATTATCTGAATGAGTGACCTTGATAGTCGTCTGTATCTATGTTAAATTAACACGGACACCAAGACAGGCCCAGCTCACTGAGTGATGATAGCAGGAGTCAGGGTAGCTTTCTGCTGGACAGAGTCAGTTAAAAGGGTTCCGCAGCTCGGTCAGTGCAGCCTCCATTTTAAAGTCGCCATCTTTAGGAAGCCAGGCGTTCTTAGAATGTTTACTGCACTTACGTGCCTCAGAGTTTAATACTCACCTTCATGGTTCAGATCCTGATGGTCTTTCTATCTAGTTTAGTACGTTTATGCATTGTTACTCTTGCAAGATGAATAGGACTCACTTAAAAATATCTTTTCTGTGTCTTTTAACTGTCTTTATTTTGATTGAAATTACAAGAAACCAGAAATACATACACAATCGAAAAATAAATGTTTTTATTCAGTATGCAAAGAGATATGTGAAAGTGAATAATAGTAGTAAAAAGAATGCCTTAAACTGACCCAGATTCAATCCCTGGGTTAGGAAGATCCCTTGGAGAAGAATACAGCAAGCCCACTCCAGTGTTCTTGCCTGGGGAATTCCACGGACAGAGGAGCCTGGCTAGCCCCAGTCCATGGGGTCATAAAGAGTTGGACATGGCTGAGTGACTAACACTTTCACTTTAAATGAGATGGATGAAACTGGAACCTATTATACAGAGTGAAGTAAGCCAGAAGGAAAAACACCAATACAGTATACTAACGCATATATATGGAATTTAGAAAGATGGTAACAATAACCCTGTGTATGAGACAGCAAAAGAGACACCGATGTATAGATCAGTCTTATGGACTCTGTGGGAGAGGGAGAGGGTGGGGAGATTTGGGAGAATAGCATTGAAACATGTATAATATCATGTATGAAACGAGATGCCAGTCCAGGTTCGATGCAAGGTACTGGATGCTTGGGGCTGGTGCACTGGGACGACCCAGAGGGAGGGTAGGGGAGGGAGGAGGGAGGAGGGTTCAGGATGGGGAACACGGGTATACCTGTGGCGGATTCATTTCGATATTTGGCAAAACTAATACAATATTGTAAAGTTTAAAGATAAAATAAAATTTTAAAAAATAAGTAAAATTCACATATTGAGCCTGGAAATTAGAAGTTCTGGGGTCATTTTAGAAAATTTTGCATTTAACTTCCAAGTTGATCAGTTTAAAAAGTTACATATGATATAATTGATTTTCAGATCTTATTTATTGTGTTTAGAGTCACGGAACACAGTTACTTATGCTTTTTGCTTGAAGGCAACATGAATTGGAAAAAAAATTATGGCAGGGTGTTCCCAATGAGTGAATAAATGTTTATGTCTTACATGTTAGCATGTATCTTTGGTATTTGCTCTCAAGCTGATTTATATTAGATACAGCATCGCTCTTCCTTTGCTTTAGGAATTTGAAGATAATTTTGATGATGAGATTGATTTTACACCACCAGCAGAAGACACGCCCTCTGTCCAGTCTCCAGCAGAAGTCTTCACACTTTCAGTACCAACTGTCTCACTACCAGCCCCATCACAGTTCCAGCCTTCTGTAGGTAAGGCCTTCCATCCTGATGTCATGTTGCCATGAATAACTTCTGAGTCCTGAGAAAGGAAGCCTTGCTACTAATCATAAAATGATTGGACTGTGGGTCTCCTCTGGTTGCTAATTTTTCTGCCTTCTGCTCTTTGGTGAAGCCCAATTCTGGCGGTCACACTTAAGTTCATTGACATTTCAATTTGTTTCTTTCTTCCTGCTCCTCAGACTGGATAATCTCATTTGACCTGCCTTCAAGTTTACTGATTATCCAAAATCTGTTGTTGAACCCCTCTTGTGAAAAAAAATTTTTTTTTTTCAGTTCTTGCACTTTCAGCTCTAAAACTTTATTTGGCTCCTTTTAATAATTTCTCTCACTTTATTGGTCTTCTTTCAATTTCCTGTGGTTCTTTGCCTGTGGTTTCCTTTAGCCCTTTCAGCGTGTTTAAGACACGTGGTTTAAGCTCTTGTCCAGTAAGGCCAGTGTCTGTTTTCTCAGGGACACTTTGTTTTAAATTTCCTTTGTAGCAGTTCATGTACCATTATTTATTATTCTTTATTTGTTTTGCAATTTTGTGTTGAAAACTGGATATTTTGAATAACATGATATGCAAAAAAAAAAAAGGGAACAAGGAAGAGATGCTGTCTAGGTTCTGACAGCTGACTCTGTGCCAGGGCAGGTGCCCAGCCTGGCCGCTGACAGCTCTGCCTTAGCCTTCAGTTCCTGCCAGAGGTGACGCCTCTGTTCTTAGGTCTCTTCTGAGCAGATGTCCTTCCCTGAGGATGCACATGGCTCTCTAGGTTGCCCCGTATATGTAATAATAGCTTTTTAAAAAGAGCTCCTTCCCCCCACCCCAGTTTTCACTGAGCTTTTCCGTGGAAGCTCCAGTCGGTGTACTGTTGCCTCAGTTGTTTTCTGCCCCAGGGGGCAGTACCTTGTCCACCTGGCTTTCCTTGTTTTGAGGCACATGAAGCCTCCCCGTCCTGATAGAGCCCAGTTCAGTGGAAGAAGGGGCGCCCCTGCAGCAGGCCTTCCGGGAAGCCCCTGTCAGATCTAGAGAAACACGGTTCCTGGGGAAGGAGGGCAGTCTGCTCCCTCTGGGACCAGCACCCACTCTGGCACATGGCTTGTTTTTAAGATGTGCTATGAGGGAGGTGGGATGTAGGTGAACGAAAGGCCGCAGAGAAATTCTCCCTTTTTCAGTGGCCTTTCTCCTGGTTCCCTTTGATTGCTCTAAACCTTCACCGTCTTCCAGAGTTCTGATGAGGTGGAGTTTGTGGCAAGAGTTTCAGTGTTTCCAGAGATCCCTACTCCCCACCCCACCCCCAACCCCCGTAAAAGTAAAGGCCAGTGAGTGGTGGTGACTGGTGGTTACAGCAGGGCTGTTGATCGGAGTATTTGGTGCTGGAGCTCAGAGTCAGGGCAGGATACTTTTTCACAAATAACTGTCAGTTTTAAAAGTTTCTTTTTTTAATAATTTTGTTTACTTATGTTTTGGCTCTGACGGGCCTTTGTTGCCGGGTGTAGGCTTTTCTCTCATTGCCGCAAGCAGGAGCCTCTCTCTGGTTGCCGCGCTGGGGCTTCTCATTGCTGCGGCGTCTCTTGTTGCAGAGCACAGGCTCTGGGGTGTGCGGGCTTCAGCAGCTCTGGGAGGGCTCAGTAGTTGCAGTTCCAGGGCTCTGGAGCACAGGCTCGATAGTTGTGGCTCATGGACTTAGTTGCTCTGCAGCATGTGGGATCTTCCCAGATCGGGGATTGAACCTGTGTCTCTTGCATTGGCAGGCAGCTTCTTTACCACTGAGCCATCAGAGAAGCCCTTAAGTATTTATTTCTGTCTTTATTATCATAAACGTTAAGTTTATATTAGCATTTGTACTTTATAGGTAATATACTTATTATGTCTTTTTGTTAAATACTAATCTTTACTTCTTAAATGTTCTTTTTCCTACAGAAGGTTTGAAGTCCCAAGTTGCCCGCCACAGTCTGAACTACATACAGGAAATTGGGAATGGCTGGTTTGGAAAGGTAAAGTCTGCTCACCTTCATTTTTTCCCTCCTGTTACACTGTTAGAATGCAAAGCTGCTTAAGTCTTACTGTGTGTGACATTGCACATCTCTCTACACACTGTGGCATCAATTGACCTCCATTGGCCCCTGAAACCATGTAGGAGTGTGAGCGTCAGCGCTTCTGGGTGTGTGAGTTTCCCCAAGAAGGCCTTCTGTTTCTTTATCAGAGCCTTTTCTAATTGTTGGCATAAGAACGGAAAAGAGATGGGAATTTTAGAAGCTCTTCATCCTCCTCCAATTATTTGTTTTTCCTCCTTCCCCTACTTCCCCATATGACACTTAAAGCACGTTTTAATGGGAAGATAGCATGGTTACAATGAAAACCGTTGTGAAGAACTGTTGCGTTTCTCATCTTTGGCTTTAGGTGCTCCTTGGAGAGATCTACACAGGCACTAGTGTAGCGAGAGTAATCGTGAAGGAGTTAAAAGCAAGCGCAAGCCCAAAGGAACAAGACACTTTCTTGAAAAATGGAGAACCATACTAGTAAGTAAACCATAGCATATGTTTTTTAAATGTGGTCTGTTGAAAATCAGGTGTTTAAAACCACTTTGAGATTTCTGGTTGTAAAATACACAATTTAAATAAGATCCGGAGTCTCATAGCACAAGACCCAATATGTCCAGGTTTCAATCGAAATTACTCATCTTTCCAAGAAAAACTCAGCACAAGTAAGAAAAGGCAGCAGATGGTGGGAATGTGAATTAGTGCCGTCACTATGGAAAACAGTATGGAGATTCCTCAGAAAACTAAAAATAGAGCTACCATATGATCCAGCAGTCTCACCCCTGGGCATATATCTGGACAAAACTGTAATTCAGAAAGGTACATGTACCCCAATATGTTCATAGCAGCACTGTTTGCAATAGCCAAGACACAGGCGCAGCCTAAGTGTTCATAGATGAGTGGATGAAGAAGGGGGTATGCACAGCATATACAGTGAATACTACTCAGCCACAGAAAAGAGGGGAATAATGCCATTTGCAGCAAGTCAGACAGAGAAAGACAAATACCATACGCTATCACTTACATGTGGAACTGAAAGTATGACACAAGTGAACGTATCTACAAAACAGAAAGACTCTCAGGCAGAGAATGGAAGTGTGGTTGCCACTTGGGAGGGGGACTGAGGGAAGGCCGGGCTGGGAGTTGGGATTAGCAGATGTACAGTATTGTATAGAGAACAGGTAAGCATCCAGGTCGAGCTGTTACAGCACAGGGACCTATATTCAATATCCTGAGATAGATCATAATGGAAAAGAATATGAAAAAGCATGTGTATCTGTAAAACGGAATCATGTTGATGTATAGCAAAAATTAACAAAACATTGAAAATCGACTATACTTCAATAAAATAAATACACAAAGACAACAAATACCAACACCAAGATGAGAGTGATGTTTGGATTATCTGACAAGGATTTTAAAGCAGCCATTGTAAAAATGCTTCTGTGAGCAATTAAATTATAGTGCCCTTGAAACAAATGAAAACATGCAAAGCCTCAGCAAAGATATAGACGACATCAAGAAGACCTGAATGGACCCTTCAGAACTGAAAAAAATAGTAATCAAAATAAAAATTCAGTGGATGAGTTCAACAGCAGAATGGAGAGGACAAAGGAGAAACATCAGTGAAGTTGAAGATAAATATTTATCGCCCAATTCATGCAGCAAAAAGAAAATAAGTTTAAAAAAATGAAAAATGCCTCAAGGACTTGGGGGACTTGAACAAAAGATCACGACATCCCAGATTGAAAGGAGATAGAAGATGGCTTAAAAAGATGTTTGAAGAAGTATTCACTGAAAATTGTTACACATTTTGCAAAGACAAAACTACAGATTCAAGAAATGGAGCAAATCTCAAACAGGATAAACCCAAAGAAATGTGTGCCAACACACATCATAGTCAAACATCTGAAAACAGAAGACACAAAGTCTCAAAAGCAGGGACAGGGAAGCACCATCTTACCTATGGGGTCGGATTACATTAGAAAAGGGGAGTCTCAAATCGATAACCTCAGCTCATACGTTAAGGGACCAGAAAAAAGGAGCAAAATGAACTAAATGCAAGCAGGAGTGGATATTAAAGAAAAGAGCAGAAAGACAGTAGATAAAAATCAGTGAAACATAAAGCTGGCTCTTTGGAAAGACAGTAAAGTTGGGAAACCTCTAACACCACTGACAGAGAACAGAAGAGAGAGAACACACAGATTCCTAATACCAGGAATGAAACAGACCCTGCAGACATCAAGAGGATAGAACGGGACCAGCAGCTCTAGTGTATATATTTGACAACTTAGATGAAATGCACCAGTTACTCAAAAAGCACAAGCCGCCACAGCTCACTCAGTATGGAATAGGTTATTTGAATAGAATTATTAAAGAAAGGGAGTTTGAAACCTAAAAACTCTTCAAAAGAATCTCTGGGGTTGGACAATTTGACCAGAGAATTCTTCAAAGTAGGTGAAAATGGTGCAGTCACTGCAGACACTTTGTTAAAAAACTAAACATACACTGACCCACCATACGTGTGAGTCACAGCTCTCCAGAGAAACAGAGCCGCGGGGTCTGCAGAGAGGTGGACAGCTAGGTGGAGAGACGGACGGATGAATAGGTGGGTGGGTGGGTAGATGGGTAGGTAGATGGGTAGGTGGTGGTAGGTGGATAGGTAGGTGGGTGGTAGGTGGATAGGTAGGTGGGTAGGTGGATAGGTAGGTAGATAAATAGATAGATGAATAGGTAGGTAGGTAGACAGACGGATAGGTAGGTAGGTCGACAGAGGAAAGGCAGGTAGGTAATTTATTTTAAGGAAATGGCTCATGCAGTTACGGAGTCTGGCAAGTCCGCAGGGCGGGGCCAGCAGGCTGGAGACACGGAGCAGAGCCACTGTTACAGTTCAAGCAGGGAGGCCGTCTGCTCACAGTATTTCTTCTTCACTGGGGGAGGCTGGTCTTTGTTCTCTTAAGGTCCTCACCTGATAGGACGAGGCCCACCCACATTCTGGAGCACCGTCTGCTTTTACTGAAAGCCAACTCATTTAGTGATGATCTCATCCCCAAACGCCCTCACAGAAGTGTCCAGGATAACATTTGACCAAATATCTGTGCACTGTGGCCAGCCAAGTTGACACAAAATTAACTATCACATCCTATAATCTAGCTGTTGCAATCCTGGGCATTTATCTCAGAGAATTTATTTCCACACAAAATCTCTTGCATGATTGTTTATAGGAGCTTTGTTTATAGTAGCCTCAAACTGGGAAAACTAAAATGCCATCCCTAGGTGACTGGTTTGGACAAACTGTCGTCCATCCAACCCATGGAATTCTGCTCAGCGGTAAATGAGAAGGGACCCCTGATACAGGTGGCAACGTGGGTAATCCTAAAGGCATTATGCTGAGTGAAAAAATCAACCTCAGAAGGCCACACACCGTGTGATTTCATTTACATACATTCATTTACATAGTCTTCTGACAATGAGACATGTGGAAAGGAGACCAGATTAGTGGTTGCCAGGGCCGAGGGATGGCTGGGGGGGTTGTCGGGGTGTGACCATGGAGGGTGGCACAGAGAGCTTGGTGGTGGGGGACAGTTGTGTGTTTCTGCTGTGCAGTGGTTGCACGAATCTACACACTTGGCAACAGGACCCAGGCGCACACAGAACACTGCTCCCGAGCGTCAGTGCCCTGGTTTCAGGACTGCATTGTGTTGGGTGTCACCAGGAAGGAAAACTGGGTGAAGGGAGCCTGGGCCCTCTCTGTACTGTCTTTGCAACTTACTCTTATTTCATTATTGTCTTATTCTTATTTCATTATTGTCTTCAAAATAAAGATTAAAAAAAAACCATTTTGGCATATCCTTTTTTTTTAGCTTTTAGACAACATATTTTTCAAAAATGTTTGCATATACAATGATTTATAAAAACAGTATATGAACTAGTTACTTAACATGTAGATTGAAATGCTTATTGAATATAGTCCTCCTCCTTTTAAATGCTGCTTCAAAATGATAGCTATAAAGTTAAATTACCAGAGTTAAAAGATTCTGATGACATAAGTTGGTTTAATTTGTGAAAATGTTCACCTGCTTGCCTTTGAATTATGTAATCAATACGTAACTTAGAATGCATCTGTTAAATATAATCTTCTGGTGCACTTTTCAGTTGATCGTATTTAAATTGTTAAGAATGTTCAATTTGGGGTTACTGTTTGCACAGTTTTACTGGCCTGCTCCCTCACGAAAACTGCTGTGACTTTTATTTTTTACCAGTATCCTTCAGCATCCAAACGTCCTCCAGTGTGTCGGACAGTGTGTAGAAGCAATCCCCTATCTTCTGGTGTTCGAGTTCTGTGACCTGGTAAGTTTTTAGTACAAGGTCAAGGTTACGTATTTCAGAAGTTTTTACCAAAGTGTTTCTGGCAGATGGAAATGCTGGATGAGGGATGGCTTTCACTTCTATTCCAAAGAAACATGGTTAACAAACTGTATGTATTCGCTTCCAGTGGATTATGTTGCAGTAAACTCTTCCCCGCCCTCTCGCCCAGCCTCAGTGCCTGAGCAAAGTGGTCCGCGTCGGCTCGGGGTCGGATGTAGCTCCCTTCCCGGCTACTTTCATCTCCACTCCAGGGTCAGCGTTTTATTCTATTGTAGCTGCTGCGGGAAACGTGTATTCTGATGATCAGTACAGTATGTCTGTGTGGGTCTTTTGGGTCAAGTTTATGAAGCTGTTCAAATCTCCTGTTTCCTCCTTATTTGTGGAGAGGGGGCAAGAGCAGAGGCAGCCTGGCTCAGTTTTCTATTAGGTATTGAGAGGAGTGTTAAAATCTTCTGATTACGTATTTTCCTTATTTTTTTTCTTACAGTTCTAGTTATTCTGTTTCGTACATTTTGATACCTACCGCATCAGGGATACAAATTTAGAATAGATATAACTTCCAGTAATTTGAAACTTTTATTATTATGAAGGGACTCTCTTTAACATTAAAAGCATTACTGAGGATAGTCTTTTTAACAATATTAATATAGCTATGCCAGCTTTCTTTTGGTTAGAATTTGCCTGGTTTAGTTCTGCCAATCTTCTGGTTGACATCTCTTGTAAATAGCTTATTGTTAGAATTTTATTAATCTGTCAGTCTTGGTCACTTAAAGTGGAACAGGTTGTCCATTTGTATTTATTGTACCTGCTGTGATGTTTAGAATGTTACCTGCCTATTTTTTATTGTTTTTCCTACCTGATTCAACTTCTATTATTTGCTCTTTTTCTAGCCTTGGTTTGGATTCTTTTTTTTTTTTTTTGAGGGGGTGATACAGAGTTTATTGAATTAGATTTTTCTATTTACAACTGAGATCACATCTACATACTATTTTGCTAGTCTACATGGGTACATTATTTCTAACAAGTTTAGACTTACGATGAATGGGCTCAGTCATACAAAAGTACAAGCACACACTCACACTAATTGTTTTAAAACAGTAGTGCATACATTATACTCCTCCTATAAAGCCAGCTTTGATTAAAAACCGCTAGTTTCAAAGATCAGTCTGATTTTGAAGATGAACCAAGATACACGAGGTATGATTCTAAAATCTATCTTAGCCATTTTGTACAGTTGCTATCTTACTGGACTATAGTATATATTTTTTAAAAGGACACTGATGAGGGGCACTATCTGGTATTAACTTTAACCAGACAGCTGACTGCCTTCTCCTCCCCCCAAAACCTTTGGCCAAGAGTTCTCCACTGTGAAGACTGAAAGGACCTGGTGATACTACAGCAGCAGTCCCATTATGCTTGGAGGTTACAGAAGCAGGGCCATGTCAACCTTTAATTCTACCACACTAACGCAACTCACAAACGGTTCTGAGATTAGAACATTTACCGCCGTACTCAAAACACTTACAGACATGGAGAGTCCGCTAAAACAGAGGGGGAAAAAAAAGTCATAGGTGGTAGGAATCTTAATTTTTTTTGTTTTAGTTTTCCCCATCTCCTGTTGTAGATACTGTTTCTAATTTGGCGTATGGTTACACCAGAAGTTGCAACATGCACTTTAGGTAACAAAGTTTAAAATTAATGGATTTCACTCTCCTCCGGAGACACCTGCTAGAGCTCTGTCTCCTTGTAAGGAAACCAGAGTCGTTCTCACTGTTCTCTGTGGCCCCCGGCGGTTTCTCCCGTCATGGAGGCTGCTTCCTGATTGAACACTTGCTGCAGAAAGGCAGCTCCCTGCTCTCACAGGACCCAAAGAGAAATCTGGTCATTGTCCTCTGGGTCTCCTGCTTAGAGGGAGCAGACATGTGATAGTTGCCATTTAGCCGGGTTATTTCATAAAGTGAAAGTGAAGTCGCTCAGTCGTGGCTGACTCTTTGCGACCCCGTGGACTGTAGCCTATCAGGCTCATCCGTCCATGGGATTTTCCAGGCAAGAGTGCTGGAGTGGGTTGCTGTTTCCTTCTCCAGGGGATCTTCCCGACCCAGGAATCAAACCCGGGTCTCCCGCATTGCAGGCAGACGCTTTACTGTCTGAGCCACCAGGGAAGCCCAGTATTTCATAAAGGTGTGAGAACAGTGGGGAAGGAGTTCCCTGTTGTGTTTCTGACAGTTTTATTGCACAGTTGATTTTGGTTATCTCAGTGTTATCAGAGGTATAATATGCACGATCCTTGGTTATCATTAAATAGAATATGAAAATAACTCCTTTTAACCTAGCTCTGGGTGACCAGTGTGACAGGTGACCCAGCCTGTGGAGAAAGCACACCAAAGATGCATTTTCACGTGATGAGACAGGTCTGCTTGTCAAAGTTCTGCTCTTGTGAGATATTTAATGGTGTCTTTTTTGGGTCCCTAATTGGCTCCTGATACTGATTATAAACAGCAATGGGAGCACTCTCTGTGAGCGAGCATAAGAGAAATAAGTGGGAGTCACCATCTTCCTGAAATGGCACATTTGCAGGCTAATCGAGGTGGTTTCTAAAACCAGCTCATGTGCTTTGGCATTTTCTTATTCTTCACCCAGTCTGTGCATTCCTGAAAGTCTTACTGGGCAGTGTTGTTGTTTTTCCTGGAATAGTAAAAGCTTGATGTTTTCTTCTGAATGGGTTCAGGTGATGAGTTTAGTTTCATGTCTACGTACATATTCAAATAGTTGAGCGCAGAGTCTCATTTTCATGCCTGTGTTCATAGCAGCATTATTCACAGTAGCCACGAGGCAAAAGCAGCCCAGGGATCCATCAGTGGATGAACAGATAAGGAAAATTGGGTCTGTTGTGAACTGGAATATTACTCAGTCATAGAAAGGAAGGAAATTCTGACACCTGCTGCCATATGGATGAACCTTGAGGACATTATGCTCAGTGAAATAAGCTAGGTCACAAAAACACAAATACTGTAGGAGTCACTTGCATGAGGTTCCCAGAGTGGTCCCTCCAGGGTGAAGGTGGTAGGGTGGGTGCCGGGGGCTGGGGGAGTTGCTGTTTAGCAGGGAGCAGAGTCTGAGTTTGGGAAGATGAAGAGAGTCCTGAGGGTGGATGGGGGTGAGGGCTGCACGATAGTGTGGATGGACTTAATGCCGTGGCAGTGGACACTGAGAAGTGGTTGAAGGGGTAGCCTTGTGTTACGTGGTTTTTATCACACAAAAGACATTGGTGATCATTTACTTTTATGTAAGGGGCTCTACCAGTGTAACCTACACCCAGCGGAGCCTGGGGTGCTGGTGGAGTCTGTCGGTCAGCACTCAGAATGACCAGTCTCATGTTAAGGAAAGGCTGTTAACCTAGGGAGCCCCCCACCTTGCCCCTGGTGGGTTCACATCTATCTCTGAGGGAGTTCCCTGCTCATCAGCTCTGGACCCTAGTATATGTCGGAGAGACCAGCTCCCCAGCAGCAGGGGCTGGGCCTCACTGGGGGCACTGTGGTCAGGGTCTTGGGCTCAGCATGCTCAGAGCCTGGGTGACAGAAATGCTCAGCTCACACTGGGCCCATGAGCCCTGGAGATGCCTGCCTGCCTGGACTGCAGGGATGTCCCCAGAGCACCCCGAAGCCTGGCTTCCCCTGAACCTTGCTCCTGGCCTGGGTGCCCCAGGACCCTCCCAGAAAGAGGCCGGCCTGAGCAGAGGCACACCATCCAAGGCAGAGGCGCCCTCTGGCCAGGGTCCAGAGGACAGAGGCTGCCGGCCCAGGCTCGGGAACGAGTAGCCGCGGCCACCGTGACAGGGGCCACTGTCTTCACAGGTTCTCAGCAGGTCAGAAGCTGGCGAGGGCACGTTGGCCTCTTGCGTCGTCACCAGGCGGGGAACATGCTCAGAGATACCATCTCTTGAGGAGAAAGGAGAGAATGTTTTCGTACTTACTTAGGTCATTCCTTGTGAGATGGAATTACCGGTCTCTTTTTGAAAAACACTTTCTCTTAGAATTTTTATGAAAGCAAGTAAAAAAGTCTGCAGGGTTTGGTAGCTGGCCTGCAGCCACCGACATGTCCTGCCAAGGGTGGGTGCAGTGCTTGTGGGCAGAGGGCTCAGCGCAGGGCGCCGTGTGGAACATGTGGCCGCGGGGGCTGTGGCACGCCCCGGGTGTGTCTTTGGGCAGGCAGCGAGAGTGGGGTCAGGATCACTCACTCAGCAAAAGTGTGTGAGCACCTGTTGGGAACCAAGGGCTGTGCCCCACGCTCTGGGGAGCACGGCAAGCCACCCCCGTCCTGCCTTTTCCACCCGGAGGGCCAGGTGGGCCTGCCTTCACACGCTCGTCCTGCCACCTGCTTGTGTGTCTCCCTGGAAAGGCCCTAACCTCATGAAGCCTCAGTGTAGGCATCTGTAAAGTGGGCGTGATCCTGCCTCTCCCAGGCCGAACCATAAGATGGTGAATATGAATCGCTGGGCACATAGTAAGTGCTCAGGAAATGGTAGTTAGGTTTATTCATTTTTCTTATTTTCTAAAGTTGATTGTAATTTAAAGGTTTGGTTAGTTCTGTGTAGCGGTTCTAAGTAGGCTTATTGGGGTAGGCTTCACAAAGAAGGTGATGTTTGGTTTGCATGTGGACGGGCGGGTGGATGGACTTTGCTCAGCAAGAAAGGGTCTCAAGGACATGTAAGCCAGGCAGGGGAGCTTGATGGTGTGCATGTGTGGGGTTGGGGGTGAGAGCACCACGATCGGGGAGGCAGATTGGTGTCTGCTGGGAGGGATCGGTTGGAAGGGAGTCGAGCAGAGACCAACCACTGGGAGGTCAGACTGCAGGCCAAGGTGACAGAAGGAAGCAGGTTCCGCACCGCTCTGTCTTGCTTCCATTAAGAGTCAGCAGTTCTGCCTCTGTCCCCAGACCCCGAAGCGGAGATGCAGAGATGAGAGTCTTTGGCCAGGAAGCGTTTTTGGCGTCTGGGTAGACTTCCACGCACCTCTGTGACCAGCTGGCTCCAGCAGCTCAGGAGAGGCTCCGGGGCTGATGAAAGCATGGCCTTACCCGCCCAGGTGTTGGCGGGGAGACGGCCCGACAGCGCCGGGCCTCATGCTGGGCACTGAGTCTTCCGAGCAGGTGCCGCAGCTCCATGTTACGGATGAGAAGACTGCGGTGAGGGAGGGACAGGCCCTGCCGGTCACGCCCAGGACCACGCCTTCTCCTCGCTGCCTCCTTGTCGGAGTCACGTGTTTGCCGTGGAGAAGCAGGGATTTTTACTGATGGCTTAATTTTATTCTACATACTTTTGTATCAGGTGGGGTTAATGCCTGTACATTTGTGTTCCATCAGCGGGAAGCCTCCCTGAATTGGCCTTTTGTTCAGAAATGCCATGTCTTGTTCATGAATGAACTTGTGAAGTAAGCCCACGCACGGGGACCGTTCCAGACACATAGAGATGAGTGATGTGCCCTGTGCCTCAGGAGTGTGAGGAGAAGAGAGGGCATGGGCTTACGGTGGAGCAGAGGGGACACGTGGACAGTGTCCCCAACTCATAGCCCGCAGAGGGGACACGTGCCGAATGACGACACGGCATGATCAGGCTTTGCGGTGGGGCGATGTGGGCGGCTGGTGGGGGGGGTGCCGTATTCCCAGGGCCCAGCCAGTGGCCCTCTCCTCCCCAGCATGTGACTGCTGCCCTGGGCCCCGTGGCCCAGGCTTTCTCTGACTATAGGTCCAGGACTTGGTGATGGGTGGTGGTGGGCGTCTCGGGACAGAGCAGACTCCAGAATGAGGACTCTGGTTTTGGCTGAATGCCCTGGGAAAATAGAGATGCCAGTTCCTGAGATGGAGCAGATCTCGGAGCTTTGCACTGTGTGCGTTGGGTTGGAGGTGCCTCTCGGGCATCCCAGGAAGGATGTTGAGTGAGCAGCTGACAGATGAGCCTGGGGCTCGGGGGTTGGGGAGGGTCTGAACCAGAGAAGCGTGTGAGAGATGTTCAGTGCCCGTGGGATGATACGCTCACCCGGGAACAGGTGTCGCGGCGAGGAGGGACGAGGACCATGGGCAGAGCCCTGGGTGTGCTGGCGCCTGCTGACCAGGGAGAGGGAGAAGGTTCTGCACAGGGGCCTGGAGAGGAGCGACCGGGGAGCTCAGAAGGAGGAGGCCCTCACTGGGTTCTGAGTGGCTGGGGATAGCTGATGGGAGCAGCTGGAGCCAAGCCTGTTGGGGGTGCGGGGTTCTGGGGGTAGGGGGCAGGCCAGCCGGCAGGCCCAAAGCCCTGTGTCCATAAGAGGGAGGTGGGATGGGCGCAGGAGCCGGGTACGCAGGCAGAGGGGTGCGCGCTGATTCTTTGAGCAGAGACGGGATGGGCTCAGGGAGGGTAATTCTGATGAGAGGAGGTGCTGTGCGGGTGTGGGCGTGGACAGGCGGGTCTCGAGTGCCCCCGAGGGCAGGAGGCGCAGTCCGCGTGAGGAGTGAGGACCCTGGGCTGGCGGTCCCCAGGGCCTCCCGCCTGGTGCAGAGGCTTCATCTCCTCAGTGGGTGCTGGGCGCCTGGCTGTCCATGCCATTGCTTCGTCCTTTCAGTCAAATTTTTGTGTAAAAACAAAGTTTTCTCCCAAATCCTTCTGTTAAACGTATGAGCAATTGTAATTTCTAATCTATTTGCTTGTTGGGTCTTTACGCCGTGTTGAAGTGAATTCATGGTTCTCCGTGTCCGGCGGAAAGCTGGACAGAGCACTCAGGGCAGCCGGTGTTGGGGTTTGAGAGGGTCCTCCCGAGGAAGCATCTGAAGGTCCGCGTGCCTCAGTACAGAGGGGGCCAAGCTGCTGCTCTGGTGTCTGAGGTCTCAGTACCAGCGCTTTGCTGCCATCTAGCGTCGTAAGGTTTTCTTGAGTTTCTCACGGAAGGGCATTAGGGAGGATGTGAGAAGTATTTAAAACTTGGATAAAGGGAGCTTTGTTTTGTTTCAGTATACATTGCTGTTCTCAGTGTTTCTCTTTTTAAATAATAGACCAAAGTAATAATACCAGTCGACTCACTAAGCATCATTAAAACGTAAGCCAGATACCTAAATTTTTACAGCTTTATCTGTTTTGGATAGAATGGATCAATTGTTAGTAGTTACAGAAACATCTTTGCTATAGTTGAAGATCTTACACTGATTTTTCTTTTGCACGGTGGTGCCAGGAGAGTGCTGGAGTTCTTTCTAGAACATAGAAGTAGCCCTGGGCCCCTCCCAGCCCATCGCAGGTCTCGTCCGTGAGAAGCTCATCTGCTCCTCAGGAACCGCTGATGTTGACTCCGCAGGTTAGAGACGTGTTTGCCCGGGCTGTGCTCACCCTCCCCCTCTCCTCCCCACCCCAGTGCAGGTGGGGAGAGACTGAGTTTTTGCCAAGCTGGAAACCTTCAGAGCTGAAGCAAAATCTCCTTCTGTTTATTATACTTTATCTCCTGGTGAAATTTGGGGAGTGGCCTATTGTGGAGAGAAGATAACTTAAGAACAGTGAGTGGTAAGGAATATACTTTAGGTAACCTTGAGAAACAGCTACACCCACTCCGCCGTTCCTGCCTTCATGGCCAAAATCACTTGGGAAGTGTTCGCTGTTGGCTGGAAGCTCCTGTTTGCTTTGAGCATTGGCCAGACGCAGAGCAGCACAGTCCTGCTTTTGTGTGAGGGTGGTTTTTTTCCTTAGATGGACATTGAAGGAAGGGGGTTAGACAGATGCCTTTTAAGTTGTCATTTCACTGGTAAGGTGAATAAACTTCAGCTCTCTGTTCTCATATTTCATTTCCGTGTGGGCTACCTTATGAAAATCCCATGAGCCTGTAGTCCCCATACTTTCTGCTGGAGTTTTTCTGGGTTAATTTAATTGTCACCCAACACAGGGTTTATTCCCGCCACTTCTGCACTGGATAGAGCCTAGCCTGGTGAAGGTGGGTTGGGTGGTGAGGAGAATGTATTTTTCTTAGAGGGGAAAAGGTGTTTCTCGTCTGGAGCAGCCTGTAGTTGTGCGGGGGTGCAGAAGGGGAAAGGCTGTGTTTGCAGAGAAGCAGGAGTGCGGCGGTGGGGGTGAGCACCCACCCTGGTCCGGGGCGGCAGCTCCCGTGGCGGAGCAGCTCGCTGAGTCGGGGACAGTCCTAGAGACTTTAGTTGACTTGACATTCGTTCATTCTCGTAAAATAACTGATTTGATCTGCATACTAATTGGATCCACTCACCAAATAGAATTTTCTTGGCAAGTAAACAGAAGAGTGGAAGTGCAGGCACGTTGTTTGTTAGCTCTGTGACCTTGGGCAAAGTTCTCACCCTCCCTAAGCCTCTTCCACGTCCGGAAAGTGCTTCAAACTGTGAGAGTTATTTGCGGTAACAGGTGCAGAAACTCCCAGCACAGTGCTCGACTCCCGCTTGAAACTTCAGATGGTAACAGTTACTGATACCCACGTTGTTGTTGTTGTTCAGTCGCCACGTCATGCCTGACTCTTTGCAACCCCATGGACTGCAGCATGCCAGGCCTCCCGTCCCTCACCATCTATCACAGTTTGCACAAGTTCATGTCCATTGAATTGGTGATGCCATCCAACCATCTCATCCTCTGTCACCCTCTTCTCCTTCTGCCTTCAGTCTTTCCCAGCCATGAGAACCCCATGATACCAACATTATCATTCATATAAAGATCATTGAAATGGAATGAAAACAAATTTAGGTTCTTGGTTTGGACTTAGACGTTCCTTTAGAATACACTTAGTATTGAGTGTGGACAAATGCAGCAGAGGAATGTTGTGTTTTAAAGTTTAATTTGGGAGGTTTGATCAGTTTGCTGTCTTCAGTAGCGGTCGTTAGGAAGGCATTCAGTTCTTTTAATTGGTCAAGGAATTTTCTTTCTCAGGCATCTTTTTTGACTCACGTGTAAAGAAAACTGAAAGCTTTTGACTTGCTTTTTCTAAATTTTATTGATTATATATAAAGCTTTACCTTGGAATTACTCACATCAATAAATACTTAATCATGTGGTAAGCAGAACATGGAAGATTGCCTCAAAGGTGTATTTCCCCAAAGAGATACATGGTACATGCCCCAGGACACACCACCCTGAGAGTCAGGGGACAGAAACCGAGAAAGCCATGTGTGTGTTGCGGGGGGCGGAGTGGGGGTTCCTTCGCAGGTACCCGGGACATTGAAATGCCTGTGTGCTGGGGTCTAAGTGTGAATTTGTTCAATTTCCTGTCCTTTGAACAGACTTAATTAGAGTCACATCATCAATGTTTCTGAAGTGGCCCTAGTGTTCTTTTTCACAGGGGGTGTGGGGGAGCCGGCAAAGAATTGCAGCCATTACCGGCACTTGACAACGCTTTTTCTTCCTTTCCCATCCGTTTTTCTTTCCCTCTCTCCCTCTGTGTTGTTGCTGAGAGCTTCTGTGATGTGACCTCCCCTGGAGGTGGTGTGAGCGGCTCCTCTTGCTTACTCTCCATCTTGTTCTTTCAGTGACCTGGGAGTTTCTGTGCCTCTGCAGTAAATGCAAAGTGTGCGTCAGTGTAAAATTATCTCTTTTTATTTTTATTATTTTTTAGCCGTTGTTATCCATGTGTTTCTATAACAAAGGTAAACTAATGTTGAATTTAGAATGATCCTAAAAGAAGAAGGACATTTTCTCAAGCTTTGAAGTATTTGGTTGGAATTGCTTTTTTTGTAATTTTAAATGTGTTCAGTAAGATTCTTAATTAAGCTCAAATCTGAGTAATTTCCAAGAAGTCACATCAGCATCTCTGTCAGCTGAGATGCCCGTCTGTCCCCCTGGTCCTCTCTGGAAACTGACCTGGGCTGGTTCCTGCAGGGCGACCTGAAGGCTTACCTGCGTGGCGGCGAGCCGGAGCCGGCGCGGGGGGACGCACAGACCATGCTGCTACAGAGGCTGGCGTGCGAGATCGCAGCGGGGCTGGCGGCCATGCACAAGCGGCACTTCCTGCACAGGTGGGTCCCTCCGCTCGCGCTCCTCCCCTACCCCTAACCCCAAACGTGGCACTGGCTCTGCTGGAAGCCCAAGGAGGACCAGCTTTGGGTGCGAACTTTCAGTTTATAAACAAGACGTCCCCTCCTGCCCAGGGTCAGAACAAGGGTCGAGCTGGGCTCCGTCTAAACCAGCACCAGGGAACAGAGTGCCAATACAGCCTAAGACCTAGAGGTTATTGCCAGAATCTCAAAGCATGCAAATGGGTGTGATGCTCAGAGTCGTGACGGAGCAGTTCCGGTCTCCCTTCCGGACCCCTGCCTTGGCATCCCCCTCGCATCAGCCTCAGGCTTCGCCTCTACCCGCTGGGCGTCGTTGTCACAGTGTGGCCCTCTCCAGTTCTGGAGGAGGGCTCTGAGGGTCTGACGTCATCTTCTGATAGAAGGTCCCAGTGTGGGCCTCTGGTCGGCACTCCGAGAGGCCGCCCTGACTGGGTCGGGGGTGCTGGGGTTGGTGTGAGCAGCACTGGGGTCGGGGTAACACATCTCTCCAGAGATGCGTTTCTGGCCCCACTTGAGCAGCCACAGCTCTCAGAGTGCGTCGTATTTTGTTCAGATCATCCACATAATTGTTTTAATTAGGATGGCAAAGGGCTTTGAGTCCTGAGATGATGATTCTTTAAACTCGGAGACTCCTGCTTGTTCTCCTCCAGCCTTTTCAGCTCTGATTTGTGTTTGAAATGTTTTCTCAGGTCTGTGGACAAATTGGGCAGAGTGTGTGTGTGTGTGTGTGTGTGCATGTGTGCGCACGTGTGCATGCATGTGTGCATGCTCAGTCACGTCTGACTCTTGCGTGCTCAGTTTGTGTGTGTGTATGCACGTGTGCATGCGTGCATGTATACTCAGTCATGTCTGACCGCCCCCCCCCCCCCCCACCCCGGCCAAGGCTCCTCCATCTAATACTGAAGTGGGTTGCCATTTCCTTGTCCAGGGGATTTTCCTGACCCAGGGATCGAACCCACGTCTCCCAAGTCTCCTGCATTGTTAGGCAGGTTCTTTACCACTGAGCTGTCTCTTTAGTTGACTTTAATTAAATCATTTTACTCTTTAACAATCGAAAGACCTGAAAAGGAATACCTGTGTGTACTGACATGGAGACATAGGTTGCACAGGTTGTATATTTTATATATACACATATATAAAATGTTTTTAAAATACAACACCATTAAAAAAAGAAAATGCTTATATCTGTGGGGGTTTATGTGAATCTCTGTGTGTATGTGTATGAACAGATATGGAAAAATACCTATCAAATTCTTAACATTACTTCAGGGTAGAAAGAAGAAAATTAACACTCTTCTTACATATCTATCTTGTTTGACTTGCACGGTGAGCAGATCATTCTGATAAGGTGCTTTTTAAGACACCTGAAAAAATTATGAATTTCTTCAGGCCCAAGGCAGAAGCCCTTACACAAAACTTCAAAATATAAAGATCTATTTGTTTTATAATGGAAAAATCTTATATTTTGCTTTTTCCCCTTGTAACAGATTAATACCCAGCATATTTGTATTGTTACTCTTATAAAACACAAGTGATGATTACCTAAATAGTGGAGCATTTTCAGAGAAGATCACATCATAATCAGCAACATAAAGTTAACAGAGACAACTGGAAATTGTTTAAAGCCCAGATTGGTTTCCATGATTATATTTTAAAAATTGGCAAAGTAAATGTTACCTTCCTGTGAGTTTCTTTAGGTTAAAGTTTTACTTACTTTAGAATCTTGTTTCAAACAAATAAAGATGATAAATTAACTCACATGATTTGGATGTAATTCAGGTACATAAACTCAAGGTAAAGAAAATTCCTGAAACCATTGACAGCTGTTTCATTTTATTTTAAAAAGTAGCCATATTTTCTGTAATTTTGTGTGCTTTATTTTTTTGTTGGTAGCACACTGTAATAGCATTTTATACAATTGAAGTAGAGTTGGTCTGCAGTGCTGTGTCCCAGGTGTACAGCAGAGTGGCTCAGTTGTATACATGTTTTTCAGATTATTTGTCAGTCTAGGTTGTTATAAGACACTGAGTACATAATAGCGTAGTTTTAAGTTGGACTTTGGAATATTTATGTGTTGACTCAAAGTCAAACTTTCTATGTTGGTTGGAAATAGAACTTCCCACACATCGAACTGGAAGCTGATCTAGTAAGGCACTCCCAGTTAATTTTTACTTTTACTTATTGTCTGAGAGAAGACTTAAGCCTGGGTCTTGGGCAGGCTGCGTTTCTGCAGTCAGAGATGGCGGCCATGAAGGCCACGTAAACAGCAGGGGCTGCCAGTGTGCCACACTCCGCACCGTCCTGACCTGCTGGCCGAGCGCCTGGGACTTCCTGTGCCCGGCCTGTCAGTCTTCCTGGAGGAGCAGGAAGAAGCCACCAGGCCACTGTGATGAGTAAGGGCACAGGGCATCCAGCGGGCAGTGTGGCGTGTCTCTTGTAGCTGGAGACCCATGTGACCGTGGCCTTAAGGTGTACCCAGGCCACACTGCATGAAGGGACCTCCTGAGGGACGTCCCTGGGGGTCCAGTGGTTGGGACTCAGCGCTTCCTCTGCAGGGGTGCAGGTGCGATTCCTGGTCGGGAGACTAGGATCCCACATGCTGTGTGGCGCGGCCAAAACAACACACGAGACCTCTTTAGGATTTTCCCAGTTTAAAGTTAAAAGTTACTTTCTGCTGAGAAACACCGAGGTTAGTAAGTCCTCCAGCCCTCAGAGTGTGGGTGTCCAGTGTTACAGGAGCCCAGCATCTGCAGAACCCAGTTTATGGGGAAGGTGTGTGTGAGAGGGTTAGGGAGGACTGGCCACAGGCCTGGGTTGTAGACCTTGTCTGTGCTGTGACATCAGGGAAGAGAAGCGGGATGCAGACTGACCTGATGAGCAGGGGTGAAAGCTTTCCAGACGCTGAATGAGCCCAGTGGCCTGTTTGTGCTGCGTCTGAATCCCCTGGCCTTGCTCCTCAGCCGCTGCCTCCGCGAGCTGCAGCCACCTTCCAGTGGGAAGCGGCAGTCTCTTCACAGCCCACATGGGGATTCATTTTTATGCTGTGGTGGCTGCTGGCGGCGGGTTGGTACAGTGAGCTGAAGCTATTAAGTGGCCTCTCCTTCCTTAATCCTCTGAGCCTGTTTCTTCCCTGAAACAGGGTAATCTTGCCCTGAAGTGCTTTTTTCAGGATTACATAAGATAATGTGGGCCGCGCCCTGGAATAGTGTTCAGTAATGTTGGGTTGTCGCTTGCTCTTTTGATTAGGAATTCAGGTTCCTGGGAGAGCCTTGGTGGGTAATATGTTAATTGAATAGAGGACAGAGTAGTTTTCAAAACGGCTGCAGCCCCTCTGAGCTATTTCCACAAGACCGATCTCCTGGAGGTGGACGAGCTCTCACGCCAGTGGGAGCTGAGAACAAGCCATGATGTTTCCTTGTGAATCCGGGCGGAAAACTGTTTAGAACACTTCTGTGTACCTACTGCTCCGCTCACCTGGCGGGGTCCCTGCAGTCACCACTGAGGCCGCCGCACGTGTTACCGCCCAGGGGGACGGAGCCCAAGCTCTGAGGGCCAGGTCAGTTGGCAGCTTTGCTACTAGACCTGTTTTTCAACTTGAAAGAAGAACATACTGGGTATGTTTGTATTTCCTGACCCAAACCAGCCATTGACGTCAAGAGTTAGCTCTGCTGTTAAAAAGTTACACCTTTACGGTTTCCTATTCTTTAGCTTGGTACATTATTGGACCTTGGAGAATATGTATGTTTTACTACTTTTGAGTTGAATTATATCATTTTGACTTTGGACAACACTTTGATGTTTTGAATATTTTGATGTTTAAAAACTGTATTCTTATAAAAACCTTATGAGTTAACCCTTACAGGTTAGCGCACACCCCCTCATTTTTTTCTTTTTTTTTGCCAGGGAGAACTGAGGCTCTGGTGTGCTAATTGACTTGCCAGAGGCACACAGTTACGAGTGGTGGAGCCAAGAGTAGGTCGCCGGTCTCTGACTTTGTCCAGTGTTTTTGCACTGTCCTCCGGCGACCAGGATGTTTGGGGTGGGGTACAGGGCGAGTTTAGAGGAAGTTCCCTCGGTCACACCATCGTTTTCCTCCTCAGTACCCCCAGTGTTCAGGTAACAAGAGGTGTTTCCTCCTCTTCTCTCTCTCTCTCTCTCAGACCATAAGTCGAATTGTAGGAGTTTCACAGTGTCATGTACAGAGAGCCCCAGGCCCTTTGCACATATATCTTTTCACCTTTTACCTGCTTCTCGTTCCCTGTGTCTATAGACATGCAGGGACCCTGTGTGAGGAGAAAGGTGTGGAGGGAGGCGGCCGGCGGCCCTGGAGTGGCTCGAGTGGCTGGAGTGGAAGGTGCCAGGGGCCACCCTGCAGGTGCCCCCCACTGTGGCCTCAGGCTGCCACCCTGCTTCAGATGCCTGCACGCTCCTGGGCGGGGGCCCTGGCACCCAGATCTTCATTCTGCTCCCAGGACAGAGGTGTTGGGAAGGTTGAGGAGGGTCTGTCTGCAGGGGCCTTAGCAGTGCGAGCCAGCGGTGCCCGGAGCCTCTGGGGCAGGACCCGCAGTGCCATGCACGTGCGGCTTGTAGTCCAGGGGCCAGGTGGCCAAGAGCCCCGCATTCTGCTGCCCGCACGTGGCCACCCGTCCTTCCTTCCTCATCTCCAAAACCCAGGGGCCACCTCTCTCCTTGAGATGGGAGGTTTCTACGGCGCACCTCGTTCTACCACGCTTCGAAGATGCTGCGGGTTTGCTGGACGCACCGCCCCCCACACACACAGATCAGAAGTCTGCAGCAGCCGTCGTCGGGCAGGTCTGGCGGTGCACCTCTCCAGCAGCGCTGCTCGCTTCCTGTCTGCATCACGTCGGGTGGCTCTCACAGTATTTCACACCTTGTCATCGTTGTTTGTTACGATGATCTGTGATCAGTGATCTTCAGTGTTACTATTGAAATTATTTTGACATTTTTTAAGTGATAGTATTTTAAATTAAGGTTTATACATAGCATTTTTTTTGTTTGTGTTTGCTTTTGGACACATAATAGACTACAGTGTAGTGTGAACATGACTGTTCTATGCACTTGGAAACCTAAAAGTTCATAGACTTGCTTTATCAGGAGAATCTCTTTACTGTGGTGGGCTGGGGCACTGATCCCCCCATGTGCGTGCATTTCGTCTGCAACATTAGAGGTGTCCCGAGGTTTCCCCAGACACTCCACAGGCCTGGTGGAGTGCCGTGAAAACACTGCTTGTAAAGATGGTGTATGGAGGGATTGAATACATCTGACTGGTTTCACTATATCTAACTAATTGAATACATCTAACTGCTTTCTTATCTTGGACTTAAAACTTTTATCGCTTAAAAAATGCCAAAAAAATTACGGTAGTAACACTGAAGGTCAGTGATCACAAATCATCATCACAGACATAATAACAGTGACAAGGTGTGACATACTGTGAGAGCCACCATGGTGTGACACAGACGGGTGTCCACTGAGGTCAGCACGAGGTCGGCGTGTTTATTGAGGACCAGCCGCACAGACCGCAGTGAGCTCTGACCGACTGGTCACGGGTTGTTGTTGACGGTTATTGATGGTGAGAGACAGAAATACTGGCCCTGGAGAGTCGCTTCAGTTCCTTGCGCCTCAGTCTCCTTTTCTGTAAATGGGGACATACCAGTACCCACCTGGGAGGCCTGCTGTGAGGATGAAACGAGTTAACGCGTATCAGGTGCGGGAGAAACGCCTGTGTGTAAAGTGCTTTCTGAACGCGAGCCGGGATGGTGCGGTGGGACCCGTGGTGGTGTGCACCAGCCACTGGATTCCGCCGGCGTTCGCTCTCGTGTCCTCATCCATGTTGTTTGCTCTATTTCGGACACACGAGCTTTGGAAACTAAAATCACTGAAAATAATTTGATAACGTTTTTGATTTTTGGCCATATAAAGACAAACGTTTTAAATTTTGGACTATGGAAATTCAGTTTCTGAGAACTTTTATTTAAGATTTAAAACTGTAAGTTAGGTATTCAGTTCTATTTTAGTTCAGTGACTTTTTCATTCATATGCCAATTGATAATTTAAAAAATCCCAAGGGTTAAAGCTAAAATCCAAAAAATGTAATCTGCTGTGTCTATGGGAAGTTTTTTTTAGAAAAAGTAGGTTTTTACTTTTCAAGTTAGGTAGTTTTTAAAACTAATTTGTTCTTAAATAAACTGAGTAAATCGTTTTAAGTCAGTCTTGAAAATATGCTCTTTGCCTCCCTCTTGGAGAGGTAGAGTTTGGAAGAGAAGAGAGTGAATTGGAGGGGGCTAAATCACTTATTTAAATCACTTATTTGGGGAAGGCAATGGCAACCCACTCCAGTACTCTTGCCTGGAAAATCCCATGGACGGAGGAGCCTGGTAGGCTGCAGTCCATGCAGTCGCGAAGAGTCGGACACGACTGAGAGACTTCACTTTCACTTTTCACTTTCATGCATTGGAGAAGGAAATGGCAACCCACTCCAGTGTTCTTGCCTGGAGAATACTAGGGACGGCGGAGCCTGGTGGGCTGCCATCTATGGGGTCGCACAGAGTCGGACTTAGCAGCAGCAGCAGCAGCAAATCACTTATAATGCTTGCATATCTTTGAAAAAGGAGTTAAAACAAACATTTTTAATAATGCAGATTATTTTAGCGTGCTTGAAGTTGTAACTTTATTCTTTACTTGCAGTTAAGAGACTACTACTAGACTATTACTCAGGTAATGTAAGGTATTTAAAATAAATTCAGACAAATTAGCCAGTTTAGAATTCTTCTGTGGTAACTCTAAAAATACCAGGAAATGAGCCATAAGTCTGGTATCAATGCAGAACAAGGTACAAATACATTTAGATTTTAACCTGTTAGCAGTCAGAGTGATTTACCAAAAAAAGCCAAAACTGATCATCTCCATTCTTTTAAGTAATTAGGAATATGGCGTTGCCTTTTTCTATGAAAAAGGATTTTAAAACATAAATTATTTATCAGGGAACTCAATACACTTACCACCCTGATTTCCCAAGAAAGCCTTTTTCCACAGCAGTTCCATGTCATGTCATCCTGGGTGTTGATTCGCCTTGTTCTCATGTTCACTTCACTCTTTCTGTTTTCAGTGACTTAGCCCTGAGAAACTGCTTTCTTACCTCGGACTTAAATGTGAAAGTGGGTGATTATGGAATAGGATTCAGCAGGTACAAGGTAAGCCAGAGGTTTAAGGGTTCTCTCTCTGATCTAATTTAATGCTCATGAAGTGGTCATATCACAAAATGCCATGCCTGTTTGGAAAGGGAGGGTAAATAATTATTGCTGCTATATAATAAAATATACACATCATATATAAATATTTCTGTTACATGTTTGGTAAAATTTCAGCTCAAATCAGTAAGCTTGGGATTTGAGTTTTTCAGCTCTCATAAATATATCCCCCAAAGAAAATAAGTAAAGTACCTGTGAAACTTTTATTTGTGTGTGTTTGTTTAGCCCAGCTGAGTAAGGTGGCTTACTCTGGGGCAAAAAAAAAAAAAAAATTGATGCAAATGTAAGTCTGTTCTTAGTCTCCATAGTAGCTCTAGTATCTTGAGCACTTGCTGTATGCCACCCAGGCACTATGAAGGACTTGCCCACGTGGTCTCATGTAGTCCTCATTGTAAAGGGAGGGCTGGCGCGTCTTCCTGATCTTACAGGTCAGGAGTAAGGCTCACGTTTGCTGCTTGCTCAAGAGTCACAGAGCTGGTAGATGGTTGAACGTTGACTCAACAGTCTGTCCAATTCGAAAGCCTGCACTCTTACTCATTAACCACCCTGTTCTTCTGCTCAGGAATACAGCCCAGCATAGTTCACAAGATATTTTGCTCAGAGTCTGTGTTCTGTGCATCAGACACGGCGTACTTTCCTTTTCCAGGAAGGGAGACTGAGCAGGTGTTCATGGTTCAGAAACCAGCTCATGAGGCCCAGGAGGCTGATTCAGAGAAACCCTCCACCCACCCTCTGCCCGGAAACTCTGTCTCTGTGTCCATTTCTTTTTCTGACTTGTGTTTTTGGGTAGAGTATGTGTTTTCTGAGAATGACCTGGGATTAAGTTACTGAGCTCACTAGAAGTGTTAGAGAATTCAAAATTCTGTGTGCTTTCTTACAAAACAGGAGGATTATATTGAGACAGATGATAAAAAATTTTTCCCTCTTCGGTGGACTGCTCCAGAATTAGTAACCAGCTTTCAAGACAGACTGCTAACTGCAGATCAAACTAAATATAGTAATATCTGGTATGTATCGATTTACCATTCGATTAGGCTTTTGTTATTAACAGAGTCCTAACTTCTTTCTTCTCAAATACTTTCTTAAGGGAAAGTATAATAATTGAATGAGATGTAGGAATACCAGTGACTGATGATGTGAAAGACAATTTATTGACATCATAGCAATGATCCCAGTTTTTGCAATGGTGCAATAACTTTTACCCATTCAATAGTAATAATCTCCATAAAAGCAGGAACCAAGGCTGTTTTCTTTGCCTACTATAGGGCCTTGTTTATAGTAGATGTTTAATAAATATTAATTGAGTGAATGAAAAAACTGAAAGAGGTATGTAAGACTAACAGTTTCTGTTACAGCTTTCTAAATTTATATCTACTTTTTTTTTTGGTGCTGTTGTCCTGCTTTTTCTATTTTTTTTTGCTTCTTACTTTCTTATGGAATTTTTTTCTTTTCCTCGTAGTTTGGGAGCTGTGTAGTCTATTGCTATGATTGTATTGGCTACCCTAGAAATAACATGCATACTTAACTTAGTCTAACAGTAGTTCTTACTTTGGCCCCTTTCTGAGCAATACAAGGACCCCAGGGTATTTTAACATGCTTTAAATTTACACCACACACACACACACACACACACACACACATGCAATTATGTTCATCATTGTGAGGTATCTTATTTTTTTTCTCTTAACCCCACAACATGTTATTTTTCTTAACATCAGTGTTTGTTTAGGTTTATCCACATAATTAAATCACTTTGCTTTTTTTCTTAAATTTCCCCCAAATCTCAGACCTTCTACTGGGGCTTACTCTCCTTCTATCTGAAGTATGTCCTTCAGAATTCCCTGTGGTGCAGTCTCCCTAGTAACAGACTCTCAGGTCTTTTTCTGTAGGTCTGAGCATACCTCTGTTTTGTCCTCATTCTTGAAGTGTATTTTTTTACTTGGTGACAGTTATTTTCTCTCCGTGTATTGAAGATCTCACTCCACTGTCTTCTGGCTTCCATTGTTGCTCTTGAGAAGTCAGCCGTAAGTCTCCCTAAGCTCTGTGAAGGTAACGTGACTTTTTCTCTCTGGCTGCTTTTAAACTCTTCTCTTGGTCTTTTGTTTTTTTGTAGTTTCACTGTAATATGTGTGGGTGTGGACTTTTTTGTTTTTCTGCTTGGCATTTCATCTTAGGTGGGTGTTCTCAGCCCTTATCCTCCCAATAACTGCCTCAGCCCCATTTTTCCTTCTTTTGGAAGTCTGATTAGACATGAGTCACGACCTCTTGCTTTGTCTTTTGTCTCTTATTCTCTCCTTCAGCTCCCTGTGCCACACTCTAGATCATTTTTCAGACCTGTGTTCTAGCTGCTAATTCTTGGTCTTTTTAAAATTCCTTCTTCGGCTGTGTCTATTCCTCTGTTAAATCTCTACTGAATTTTATAGTTCAGGTAATTGGCTTTTCTGTTTTAGGAGGTCTATTTGATTTTTTAAAAACTGTCCCAGAGTGTTTTAAAGTTCAGTTATGACCTGCACCCGGTAATTCCCGTGTCTGCGGTCTTCGTGGCTCTGATCTTCCTGGTTCCCGATGGTGCCGTGTTTCCTCGGGGCCGTCTGGTGGTGAGGACCCTGGAAGCCTGGCCTTGAGAACATCCCCCCAGAGAGGTGTACCCATGCTTGCGTCCGCTCTCTGGGTGTCCTGGCTCGGCAGGGACCGCAGCAGCCCAGGGCTTTCTGTATTCAGCCTGAGGTCTTTGGGGCGCTCGGATGGTGTGAGCTTGGGCTGCGAATCCCAGTAAGGCCAGCTCTGTGGTCACCGCTTCTTCGGGACTGTCCATCCCCCTACCCCTGCCGCAGGCACACGCACACGTGTACTCAACATACATGTACACACACACTCACAGTCACAAACGTGCACTCACTCACAGGGCCTCGGTGCCAAGCCAGCTTGCCCCCCCGGGCTCCTGGGGGGCAGGTGTGTCCCCACCATGGTGAGGAGGTCTCTGTGAGGCCCCCTGTTGGGCAGGGCCAGGGCTTGGGCCTGTGCACCGTTGAGCCTTGCTCGCTACAGATAGGTGTGTGGGTCCCGTGCTCCGGCAGGCGCCACGGTCAGACACAGCGTGGCATTCTTTGTTCTCTGAGCTCCAAGTTCTGTCCAGTGAGTTCTCTGCCGGCTTCTCTGTTGTTGATATGTTTTATACGAAGTTGCCTTTCACGCATCATCCGTATTGTTACTGTTCTCAGTGGGGTGATTGACCTGAAGACTTACCCTGCGTTCCCAGAGATGGAGCCTGCCCATTGTTTCTGATGGGGCGAGAAGCCCTGGCGCAGGGCTGCTGGTGGTGTCAGCTTCTGCCCGAGGCAGGGACCACACTGCCCTGTGCTGGGGGTGACCTGAGGGTCTTGGTTCCATGAGTTTGGTGGAAGAGGAGAGAAGAGCTACAGGACGTTTTTCCTTCCAGAAGAAAGCAGGCCACTGGTCCTTAGGGAGACAGGGAATGGTGGGCAGTGGCTGATACCGCTTTTCCTGAGGAGACTGGGCAGAAAGACGAGGGAATAGGGAGCCGCAGGATGGGCCTTGAATAGGGGGACACGTCTCATCTTCCTTGGTGGCCTGCGTGAGAAGACGCACGAGGGATGCTGGAGAGAGGTGTTAGGAGTGGGGAGCTGAGAAAGCCCAGGCCTCATGTGCTCTGAAGAGCAGCGGAGGGGCTGAGGAGAGGGCTGGTTCAGGAACAGGCCTTATGGGGGGAGAGAAAGGGCGTCAGGGGTCTGGAGAAGCTGAGGTGGGCAGAGGTGCATGCCCAGGATCAGATCAGGTGCTGAAAACACTCACTGTGCCCCAGTCAGAGACTGCCTTTGTGGTCTTTAGCATTTCATGGAAACTTTTTATTTTCCTTAATTAAATAAGTTGGTAATTCCCTAAAGTCATTGACAGTGTCTTAAACTTCTTTTTCATCCAAGATGGCTCTCTGCTCCTAGCAGTTCTGTGCCAAGGGCACGTCTCCCTTCTTGAACTGGACTAGAGATTTGGGTTCTTTTATTTCCTTGATAGAAATGCCCTCTCCACCTAGATACTGAATATGTTGATTTACTCACTGATTTGTGAGATAAGCGTAAAGAGAATTTAACTCGTAAGTTATATTGTACTCTGCAGTGTCAAATAATAGATTGATGTATTCAAATACAGCTTATTTTTCTGGTGGGTGTCGGTCATCATCATGTGAATCATCAGTAGCTACATCTGACAGGAGTCACAGCCACATGAGAGCTTTCTAAGCATGCAGCCATGCCTGCATCTGCCAGCTAAGAGTCCTCAGCGGTGGGTGCTCAGTACCAGCGTCCGGGTGACACAGATGACCAGCCAGGTCCAGGAGCCACTGCAGAAAATAGATTGTAACACGCGACGGGAGGGGAGTGGTGGGGAGGAACACGGAGACCACGTAGAGGTATCCCCCCCAACCCACCAGCAAAGGCCATTTCCAAGGGGACAGCGCTGGGCACACGGGCGGGCGGGGCAGGTACAGAGAAGGTGGTCCCTTGCCTGTGGTGACGGTACCCGTAGGCAGTGAGTGATCCGGGCAGGTGGCCTCTTCCACCAAGCAGTGAAGAGTCGTCCTTCCTGATAGCGGAAAGCCCTGAATACTCAGAATAACTACAATAGGAAACACACAGGTCAACAGGGAAGACCTGTTCACTTTGGAAGTTCCACTGCTTACTACTGTTGTGAATGGGATTCCCCCCCCCCCCGCCACCAAAACCCTCAGAATTCCGTGTGTTTACCCTATATCTAGCCGTGTTGCTGAATCCTTTCAAGGCCATTGTAATGATCTTTTATGATTCCTTGAGTTTTAAAGTTGACAGTCATTTGAATGCTTCCTTGTGATTATTGCCTCTAGCTCCACCTAATTATTTTTTTTTTTTTTACCTTGGCCGGAACTCCTAAAGTAACATTCTGTTAGTCAGTCTGAGGAGGCGTTCTTGCTGTGGTCCACACCTTAATAGAAGTGCTTGCTTTTTAAGTCATGTTAAAGCGCTATCTTGAATAACCTCTTCCGTAGCCCCTTGTGCTTGAAATGACTGATGGCTGTATGTGTAAAACTGTGGGTGTTACAAATTCAGTATCTGAAGAGAGAAAGATGTGCTTTTTTATTCCCCCACAGGTCCCTGGGTGTGACGCTTTGGGAGCTCTTTGAGAATGCTGCTCAGCCTTATTCCAACCTCTCCAATTTAGATGTTCTCAACCAGGTCATTCGAGAGAGAGACACGAAACTCCCAAAGCCCCAGCTGGAGCAGCCCTACTCCGACAGATGGTGGGTAACTTCACGTCACCTTCTCTCAGAAGCCGAAGAAAGTCTGTCTCCACAAGTCTTAGTTATATATTCCCTGATTTTCAACAGTAAATGTTATGAAAAGCAATCATTTATATATTATTCATGACTGATTTTAGAATTAACATCTAGTTTTTAAAATGTAATACTGTTTAAAAAAAAAAAGTGTAGAACCAGCAGGAATTTCTGTCTTATACATGTGATAAGAAACTTGTTAAGTCTGAGTTAATTCTAAGAATCAGTTTGAGGGCATTTGCTATCGTGGAATTGTTTTTGAACAAGGCTGTATGTGTGACACTCAGCGTGTGATGAGACAGGTAGCACAGACATGATTGGGTTTGAATTGGCACCTGAGGCAGTTTGCATAATGTGTGTTGACATTTGCAAAAACAAATTTACTTCTTAAGAGTCTCCAGACCCGTTCTTACCTCAGTTTCCAGGTAGAGTCGGGCTCCCCTGTGTCGAGGCCCCTGTCCGTGCCACCCTGTGCTCAGCGGGTGTTGCCCCTGCATCTGGTTGCCCTTACGTGTGGGCACTGCTCAGCCCCTCACCCGACTTGCTAGAACTAACTCACCCAGAATAACTGGATGTTTCTGCCATAAATTTAATACCATGACATCGTCGTCCTGTCTTCCCTTCCACTCACGGCCGCAGTTTAAGGCGTTGCCTGTATTCAGCCAACCCTTTGAAGACCATCTCCTGGCTGCCACCTACTCTGGGCTTCTGTTTCTGCTCTTGCTCTCCACCCTCAGCTCCTTTGGTGGCCTGAGGGAAGCATGTGCTGCAGAAGGTCGTGGTGTTCCTTTCTGTCGGGGGAATCGTTAGAGAGTAGTCACCACGGCCTGTGTCTGTGTGAGTCCTTGCAAAATAGAGTGAGTAAGTCTCATACGTTAGACACGTGCATTCTTGACTAAGCAGGAGACCGATGGCAGTTGTGTTCAGAGGAGAGCATTTTAGGGCTGCTTGTAAATTCAGTGGCTGAGCGCGTGGAAAACACCAGAAGAACAAACGACAAGGCCAGAAGAATTGCAGTGATGCTGCACAGGGTCCTAAGGATGCAGAAATCAGTGGCCAGATTTTCTCTCTCCATTTCCACTTTCCCCCAGAGCTCACCATGAACCAGACTCCTGCTGGTGGCCAGCAAAGTGATTCAAGTGTTGGGACTTCTTGGGTGTTGAGCTGGCCTAGGGGGTCCTTGTGAGGTCTTTTCTTGTTTTAAAACAATTTGTCATCTGTCCACTAATCTCCTGTCTCGCTCAGGTATGAAGTCTTGCAGTTCTGCTGGCTGTCACCAGATAAGCGGCCAGCAGCGGAGGACGTGCACCGGCTGCTCACCTACCTGCGGATGCAAAGCCAGAGGGACCCGGAAGTGGACTTTGAGCAGCAGTGGAACGCACTCAAGCCCACTGCAAACAGCAGAGACGCTGCAAGTAACGCCGCCTTCCCCATCCTCGACCACTTCACCAGGGACCGGCTCGGCAGAGAGATGGAGGAGGTCCTCACTGTGACCGAGACCAGCCAAGGCCTGAGCTTCGAGTACGTCTGGGAGGCGGCCAAGCACGACCATTTCGACGACCGTAGCCGGGGCCCCCCGGATGAAGCCTTGTCCTACACCAGCATTTTCTTCCCCACGGAAGCGTTTGAGAGCTCGCTCTCAGACCCCGGTCCTGGCAAGCAGGATGACAATGGCCAGGATGTCCCCCTGCGGGCCCCCGGGGTGGTGCCCGTTTTCGATGCCCACAACCTTTCTGTCGGAAGCGACTACTACATCCAGTTAGAGGAAAAAAGCCGTAGCAACTTGGAGCTAGATTACCCGCCCGCTCTGCTCACGACAGAGATGGATAATCCTGAGAGGCTTGGGGATGGCGCATCCCAGTGTCTGACGCTCAGGAGCCTGGAGCTTGAGGAGTCCAGTACAGAGGAGGATTTCTTCCAGAACAGTGCAGACCCCAAAGACGCCAGCAGACCCGAGGAGGCGCACAGCACCAAGGGCCCCGAGAGCCCTTTCAACAGTTTATTTAATGACCTTGACAAGTCAGAGGCTTTGCCCAGTCACCAAAAAATATTTGACTTGATGGAACTAAATGGAGTCCAAGCTGACTTTAAGCCTCCCACCCTGAGTTCAAGTTTGGATGACCCCAAAGAGTCCGTAATCGCACGCCACTTGGAGAGGGAAAAGCCCCGTAAGCTTTTTGACTGTGAGCCTCTTTACTCCACAGACAGACTCGTACACCAAGATGGATTTGATCAGCTGGACAGTGAAGAGTTGTCAGAAAACTTTTTATTTCTTCAAGAGAAGAACTTACTGAAAGACTCTTTGTCCAGCAAAGAGCATGTAAATGATCTGCAGACAGAACTCAGAAATGCTGGCTTTCCTGAATCCATGTTAGAAACTCCCAGTAGAAAGTCTGTAGAGGCTGAGTCTAAGTTTGCTGAAAATAAACCCTACTCTTCGCTGCAGGAGAGCATCAGCGTGCACGGCAAGGAGTCGGGTGCAGCGCCCAAGGGTGGCACTGGGGCAGCGGCCTCACCTTGCTCCCCACAGCCGCAGGTACCTCCTACCTCGCTCGAAACCCAGGGGCCGCCTCATGATGTCACCCCGGGGGCGGCCCTGAAGCAGGGCGGAGCCAGGCCCACGCATCCAGAGGGCGGTGTCTGTGAAGATAGCACCTGCCGAGAGGCAAACCCAGACTCCACGCCCGCCCCACCGGACACCCCCGCCCCCACTGGCAACGGGTCCCCGGCCCTGACTCAGCACGGGGAGGGGGCCGTGAGCCTGGCCCAGAGCGACCCCAGCCTGGTCCAGGACACCGCTGCCAGCAAGGTGAGTATAGGGAACGGCCTCCCAGAATCGAGGCAGAACTTAAAAAACCAGCTGCCTTTGGAAGACCACGGCCCTCGAGGCCCGCGGGAGAGAGCCCGGGAGGCCGCCGAGGTCCTGGGGCAGCTGGGTCGTAGAGATGCTGCTGCAGAGGAGGGCGGCTTGGTGTCCACCCTCTCCTCAGACTCGGCCAGTCAGGACAGCCTCCTGGAGGACAGCTTGTCGGCGCCCGGCCCCGCCTCTGAGCCGTCTGTGGAGACCCCGGACTCCCTGGATTCCATGGACGTCCGTGAGGCTTTCCTGGGCTCCTTAGGGCCTCACGCGCCACAGAAACTCCTGACCCCCGACAAGCCAGCGGACAGTGGTTACGAGACAGAGAACCTGGAGTCCCCCGAGTGGACGCTACACCCGGCCCCCGAGGGCGCTGCGGCGCCCGACACCACCTCGGCGGGTGAGGACACGCCCACCGGGCTGCCTCCCAAGCCCGTCATCGTCATCTCAGATGCCACCGACAGCCACAGAGGCACGGAGGTGACCTCGCAGACCGCTGCGCCTGCGTCCCAGGGCTCGCACCGAGACTCCGCGTACTTCTCAGACAACGACTCTGAGCCCGACAGGAGGTCGGAGGGGGCCCTGGGCACCTCGGTGTCGGCCCTGGGAGCGGACCAGCCCCTGCCTGAGCCTGGTGTCCCGCTGCAGAGTCCCAGCCCCCTGGACAGCTGCCTGGACAGCAGCAGCAGCCCGCCTGACCCTAGCTGTCCTCCTGCTCCGCAGAAATCCCGTCACCTGGAATCCAGAGAACCCGCAGAACCAGCTCCCCTTGACCCTCCCACACACACACTTCCCCCTGACGACGAGGCCGGCAGCCCCTCGAGTCTGCAGAACTCGGAGCTGAGCAGCGGGGACGACCTCGAGGCCCCCGAGGAGCCCCCCTGCACGCTGGCTTCCACCGGCACCAACACCGACGAGCTCCTGGCGCTGACCCATGCCCCGCTCCGCTGCGGCGGCCCCGCGGCGCCAACTCCAGAGAAGGCCTTGTGCGGCCACTCCGAGGGCCCCAAGCTGAAGGAGCCGGACGTGGAGGGAAAGTACCTGGGGAAGCTCGGCGTGTCGGGCATGCTGGACCTTGCCGAGGATGGGATGGACGCCGACGAAGAGGACGAGAACAGCGAAGACTCGGATGAGGACCTGCGGGCCTTCACCCTGCACAGCCTGAGCTCCGAGTCCGAGGACGAGGCCGAGCACCCGGTGCCCGTGGTCCTCAGCCGCGAGGACGGCCGCCACCTGCGGAGCCTGCTGAAGCCTGTGGACCCGCTGCCCGGCTGCAGGAGGGAGAGGAAGGCGGTGACGTTCTTTGACGACGTCACAGTCTATCTCTTTGACCAGGTATCTGTTCCCTGTCCCCTCCGGGTTGTCATGTTGGAGATTCCAGCATGTGTTGGGGCAACGAGCGTGCTCGGGTTTTCCGACTGCTGTTCTGAGGACACTGACTGTGATTTCTCAGAAAAAGGAGTTTGGGGGTGGTTACAGCATCAGTTTGTGAGATCTGCATGGGGAACTCCTGTCACGTGAAGGGGAAGGGTCTGCGTGCTCCTCCCGGGTGTCCCGGCAGAGCCGCCCAGTCACTCGTCCTTCCAGAGCAGACGAGTGTCCGCGGGCGGTCGGCAGCAACGCCCAGTGCCCAGGAGTGGCTGGAACCGTCCGAGGCTCACAGGTAGCCCTGGAGACACTGACCAGCCGCGGTGCCTGTGGAGCAGGGGCGGGGGTGGCAAGACAGCGGGGCAGGGCGAGAAGGGATCACCTGGCCTCAGCGTTTGTGTTTTGTCAAAAGCTGTTGAAATTCACGGGTCCCTTTCTTCACCTTCTCGGTGCACTTGAATTGTTCCGTTCACAGAGCGGATGACCTGTAGGTGGAATGACAAAAGAGTTATGAATTGTGTGTTGTGAGCAGTGTGGGCAGGCGCTGGGGAAGATGTCTGGGGGTCTTGCTGGAGCAGTGAGGTGGACCCAGCCCCGTGGAAGCCGCTGCCTGGTCTACGGAAGGGCTGCACTCGTGTGGTGACTTGGTGGGGAGGAGGTGATGTTTTGATGGGTTCTGGAGACGGGGCAGGATCGCCTAAGAGCCAGACTCAAGGCACGAGAACAAAGGTACGGAAATCAGGTGTGTGAGACACGCTCAGTAGGTGTGAGATTTGTCATAGAGTGGAAAAGTGGGTCAGGTCCCAAAGAAAGTCCTGAAAATCTTCTGCAGTGGCCAGTCGGTCCCATGCGGCTTCCATGGAGTCGTAGCTACCCGTGGGTTCAGACTGATGGCTGGTAGGTACCTTCCTGCTCTTGCTGTACAGCTTCATGAGCCTATTTTGAAGTGGTTTGGTTTTTAAGTGGTTTGAGTTCCTTAGCTCCAGAGTTTTCACTGAGCATCATGGGTTTTGGCAGCTCTGCCTCGGTTATTTCCCCATTGGCTCAGCGGGTGCTTGGTGAACGCTGACTCAACTTACTTGTGACATCACAGCCCAGCAAGTGAATATCTGGGCGCCCCCCTTCCCACGTAGGGTCTCCTTAGCTTCGCTGTGCGTCGGGGGGTCTCCCAGCGTTGCTCACGGGCCCTTCCGTGAGCCTGGTGGGGGTGTTGGACCCTCCGCTCTCGCACAGCCCCCTCTGGACGCACAGTGTTCTCAAGGCCACCACAGTGGATGGTGACGCTTACTTGCAGGTGAGGTGACACACGGCCACACCATTCAGCCTGTCACAGGGCAGGTGAGCTCTGCGCTCAGTCCTGTGCATCCCAGCGTGGGTCACTGTGACGACAGGGCCTGGCCCGGCGGTGTGGGAGGTAGTGTCACAGCCCAGAGCCCCCGGACTCTGAGGTCCTGGGGCAGATGGGGGAGCTGGGGGTCTGTGTGTTGAGTTTCTTTAGTTCATTTGGTTTACAAAGACATGTTCCTTCAAAAAGAAAAAAAATTCAGTGAGTGTAAGGAAAAATACTTTCTCAGGAAAGATTTTTTTTCAAAGAACAGAAAAACACTCAAGAAAACCAAACTTCTCAGTAATTGCTACCGCTTCTCTCACACACACACACCAGAAACTAACTTTAAGTGCTGAAAAGCATTTAAGAAAACAAAACTTGTCTGTAATTCCTACTGCTTCACACACACACATGTAAGTGCTCTCCATAACCGCCCCCTCCAGAGTAATAGGACTCTTCCATCCCCACAAGGTCCCTGGTTCCCGCCACATCCGTCCCCTGGCAACCACTGACCTGGAGTTCTGTCTTTTCTAGAACCGTGTAAGTGGCAGGAGTGTTGTTACCGTTTAGTCATTAAGTTGTGTCCGACTCTCTCACAACATAGAGTGTACCCGCCAGGCTCCTCCGTCCCCTGGATTTCCCAGGCAAGAAGACTGGAGTGGGTTGCCATTTCCTTCTCCATGAGATCTTCCCTACCCAGAGATAGAACCCACGTCTCGTGTGCTGGGTGGCGGGTCCGTTACGGCTGAGTCGCCCCGGAAGGCCGAGCGGCGGGATTAGATCGTGTGTGACCTTGAGTGTCCAGAGACTCACTCAGTCCGGAGGTCAGGGAGTCCCCAGTGCCGCAGGTTGTTCGTTAACCTTCTGGCCAGTATTTACACCAACTGTTTCTGTTCTTATTTTTAATCTTTTTAAAAGTTAAACAGTAAAATTGACCCTTTTTTTGTACAGTGCTGTAAAACTGTAGCGCTCGGGTCACCCTCCCCAGAACCACGAGAGACGCAGCTCCCTCACCCCAGAATACGCCCCGTGCTCGCTCCTGCGCCCTGAGCACCCCTGTATCATTTTACATTCCCACCAGCAGCGTGTGTGACCCAGCATGTAACCTTCGGAGGCTGACTGTTACACTCTGAGCCGTAGAAGGCGTCGCTTGTTGCCATAGTCCCTTCCTTTTAGACGTGTTCCATCCTGCGGACATGTGATCGTTGTAACCATTTACTTGCGGAAGCACATTTGGTTTTCCGCTTTGGGGCTATCACAAATAAAGCTGCTTTGAATAACTGTAGGTTTTTGTGTGGACACAATTTTTACTTTGAATCTGAGATAAAGGCCCAGGAGTATGATTGTTGGGTTATATGATGTGTGTGTGTTTAGGCTTTTTTTTTTAATTGAGGTATAACGAGGGACAGGGAAGCCTGGTATGCTGCAGTCCGTGGGGTTGCAAAGAGTTGACCAATGACTTAGTGACTGAACAATAACAATAGTTGATTTATAGTGTATGTTTAGTTTTTAAAGAAAATGACAAACTGTTTTCCAGAGGGGCTGTATCATTTTACATTCCGGACAGCAGGTCTAGTTTCTCGTGGTTTGTTTGTTTTGCTTTGGCCGCACCGTGTGGTTTGTGGGATCTTAGTTCCCCAAGCAGGGAACGCACACGGGCCCGTGGCGGTGAAAGCACCGCGTCTTAACAGCTATACTGCCAGGGAATTCTCATTATTTTTTATTTTGGCTTTTCTAACAGACGTGAAGTGATACTGCATCATGGTCTTAAACTGGATCTCCCTATTGGATTGTGATGTTGCTGTCTTTTCGTGGGCTGCTTTGCTATCCACGTGTTCAGTGAGGTGCCCCTTTTGCCCATTTTCTGGGTGAATTCTCTGTGTTCTTTGAATTTTGGAAGTTCTTTATAAGTTCTAGATAAGAGTCCTTTGTCAGATATATGGCTTGGAAATACTTCTCCCAATCTATAGCTTATATCTTTCACAGAGCAAGGGGTTTTTAAGTTTTGATGAATTCCAGTTTATAATTTTTTTTTTCTGTTTATGGATCATGCTTTAGGTATCATGTCTTAAGTTCTTCACCAAACCCTAATTCCTGAATATTTTCTCTAAAAATTTTATATAGTTTTGCATTTTTCATTTAGATCTGTTACACATTTTGAAATAGTTTTTGTATAATGTTTAGGTTGGGGTTCATTGTTTTGCCTCCGGATGGATGTCCAGTTGTTCCAGCACCATCTGTTGAAAATACTATTCTCTCTCCATTGAATTGCTTTTGCACCTTCATCAAAAGTTAAATGGCCATATTTTTTTTTTAATGGATCTGTTTCTGGACTTTCTGCTCTATTCCATTGATCTGTATGTTTTCCCCTTTACCACAATCTTGGTTCCATTTGCTCCTTGCCAGTATGCAGAAGTGTGGTTGATTTTTGTATGTTGACTCTCTATCCTACTCTACTGATTTATCAGTTCTAGGAATTTTGTTTTCAAATTCCTTGTGGTTTTCTACATGATCAAGCATGTTGCCTGCAAATAGGGACAGGTTTATTCTTTTCCAAACTGTATCTCTTTCATTTCTTTTTCTTACCTGATTACACTAGCTAGGACTTCCAGGACAGTGTTCAATAGAGGGTTTACCTAACATTGATTGATTTTTCAATATTTAATGAGCCTTGCATTCCTGGGAAGTAAAGCCCACTTGGTTTAAGGTATTCTTGTTACATGTTGCTGGATTTGATTTGCTGGTTATCTTGTGGAGGATTTCATGTTGTGGAGGTCTGCATATTGGTCTGTAATTTTGGGGGGTGTTTGACTACTTGGCTGACTTTACTCTGGTGCTGTCTTTGGTTTGGTGTCAAGGTAATGCTGGTCTCATAAAGTGAGTTGGAAAGTCACAGTCGATTGACTAACACAGGTTGGAACGGTGTGGGTCCACTTACACGTGGGTTTTTTTCACTAAACACCTACCAAATACTACACGATCCAAGATTGGTTGAATCTGTGAATGTAGCACCTTGGGTATCAAGGGGCGATGGTACAGTTACAGGTGGATCCTCAGCTGTGCCGGAATCAGTGCCCTCGCCCCGCGGGCATCAGTCGGGTCAGCTGTATTCCCTCTTCTGGGAAGAGATTGTGTGGATTTATTGATCTCTCTCTGAAGAACTGCTTTTGGTTTCATGGCATGTTTTCCTTTGTTTTCTTTTTAATTTTATCAATTTCTATTTTATCTTTTATGTCTTCTGCTTGCTTTGGATTTATTTTGCTCTTTTTCTGGACTCTTCCAGTAGAAGCGAGGGATTTGAGACCTTTTTTTCATTTTACTGTTAACATTTAATGTAGTAAGTTGTGTTTTTCATTCAAAATATTTTCTGATTTTCCTTGAGACTTTCCCTTTGACCCAAGGATTACTTATTTAAAAAAAAATACTATTTAATTTCCAAGGGTTGGAGGGTTTTTTTAACCTTTCTGTTACAGATTTCCGGTGTAATCTGTTTTGGTCAGAGAACATGCTTTGGAGGGTTTCGGCTCCTTCCTCTGCGTCGCTTCGTCTGCAGAGCCAGCGTGTGGTCTGTCCTGGTCAGTGGGCCACGTGCACCTGAAAGCGTGTGCTTCACTTCTGCCGGGGGGCTTGTTCTCTGAACGCCACACGCGCTTGGTTCCTTTCTTCTGCGCTGTTGCTGATTCTTCTGCTTCTTCTATTCCTTCGTGAGAAGTATTCATTGACGTCTTCGGCTGTAATTACGGATTTGTCTGTTTCTCTTTTCGTTTCTGTCCATTTTTGCTTTGTCCGTTTCATAGTTCTCTTGTTAGCACATTTAGAATTAGTACATCTTCTTGGTGAGTTGGCCTTCTGTGTCATGCTGTAATGTCATTCTTTATTCCTTTGTCTGAAAGCTACTCCAGCTTTCTCTTGATTAGTAGTTGCGTGCTGCTGCTTTTTTCCATCTTTATACATACCTGCATCCCTGTAGTTAACAGCAGTTTCTTCTGGAAAGCACGGTTGCTGCTGCTGCTGCTGCTAAGTCACTTCAGTCGTGTCCGACTCTGTGCAACCCCATAGACGGCAGCCCACCAGGCTCCCCCGTCCCTGGGGTTCTCCAGGCAAGAACACTGGCATGGGTTGCCATTTCCTTCTCCAATGCAGGAAAGTGAAAAATGAAAGTGAAGTCGCTCAGTCGTGTCCGACTCCTAGCGACCCCATGGACTGCAGCCCACCAGGCCCCTCCATCCATGGGATTTTCCAGGCAAGAGTACTGCAGTGGGGTGCCATTGCCTTAGGTGGTTTTAAAATCTGTTCTGAAATTTGTTGTCTTTTTGTTCATCGTTGGTCGTTAAGTCACGTCCAGCTCTTCTGTGACTCTGTGGACTGTAGCCCGACACGCTCCTTCGTGCAGATCTCCCAGGCAAGAATACTGGAGTGGGCTGCCATTTCCTCCTCCCTCTTGTCTTTTAATTGGTATGTTTGGGCCACTTAGGTTTAATAGAATTGTTCAAGTCTGGATGGAGGTGAGCCGCTTCGTTCAGTGTCTGTGTTTGTTCCACTAGTTCTTAACGATTTCCTCTTTCTGCTTTCCTTTTGGTAATCTGAACGGTTTTCAGTCTTCTCTTTTATTTATTGTATTTTTTACTGTATATCTTCTTTTCGTATAGTTTCTGGAATGTTCTTGGAGTTACAATGTACATGCATTTCACCGCCTCCTTAGAACCAGTGTTTGGCCATGTAAAGTGGAGTGTAGGGGCCTCTGTGCTCTGCAGGCCCGTCACCCTCTCCTGGGCCTGTCCTTAAGTTGTCCAGTGTGCCACACGTCCATTGACTGAACACCCTCCCACAGCGCTCCCTGCTTCACTCCCTGTCATCAGACACGCTTTCAGGAGCTGCAGAGGAGTAGGACTGGGCTCACTCAGGCGGTTACCACTGTTCTTTCTCCATTTCTTATGTCCCGGGTTCCTTTCTGTTAGCATTTCCTTTCTGTTTGTTTGGCTTTTTTTTTTTTTTTAAGCAAATTCCCCTGGTTTTTCTTCACCTGAGAGTCTCTGTATTTCCCACTCATTTCTTAAGGATATTTTTCCTGAGCATGGACTTCTCAGGCCACAGTGTTTCTTTTCAGCATCGTCTCGGACTGCCCTCGGGAGTCTGTCTTTGTCGTTCAGGAGTATGATTATGGGTTTCTGGATTACAGGCATAGATTTCTTTGTTTCATTTTAAGTTTATAGAGCTTTCTGAACGCGTAGTTTTGTGTCTTTCAGCAGGTTTCAGAAGTTTTCAGGCATTATTTCTTACATACACACATATGTTTTATGTATATATATATATATATATATATATTTTTTTTTTTAATACCACACTCTGTCTCTGGGACTCCAATGTTATACCTTTTGGTCTCTATTATATAGGGGCTTCCCTGATGGCTCAGTGGTAAAGAACCCACCTGCCAATGCAGGAAATGTGGGTTCGATCCCTGGTTTGGGAAGATCCCCTGGAGGAGGAAATTGCAACCCACTCCAGTATTCTTGCCTGGGAAACCCCATGGACAGAGGAGCTTGGCAGGCTACAGGCCATGGGGTCGCAAAAGAGTTGGACACGACTTAGTGACCAAACAACTAGTCTGTAGGCCCTGAGGCGCCATCCCCTCTCTCCTCCAGTCTCTGCTCTCGCTGCTGTTCAGGTTGGATCGTTTCTGAGGATCACATGCACACATCATGTCCTCTCTCACCTCCATCCTGCTGTTGAGTCCAGCTAGTGATCCCAGGGACGGGGGAGCCTGGTGGGCTGCCGTCTATGGGGTCGCAGAGTCGGACACGACTGAAGCGACTTAGCAGCAGCAGCAGCAGCAGTGAAGTTTTAAATTTTGATGATTGTATTTTTCTATTCCAAAATGTGCATTCCGTTATTTTTATACTCTTCTTTTTGCTGAGACGTTCCCGTTACTTCCGGAGTGTTCTCCCTTACTGTATGGGGCGCATTTATAACAGTCTTCTTCAGGTGATCCTAGCGTCTAAGGATGACTTGGCACTGGCATCTGGCGGTTGTCCTTTCTCCTGTAAATCCAGGTTTTCCTTATTCTCTGTTTGCTCAGTGACTCTAGATTGTACCTTGTATTTTTTCATTATCTGATTCTTTGTCTTGTTTATAGACTCTGTGGAGCATGTAGATGTTTTCATCTCAGAAGGCATTAACCCAGTCGGGTTCAAGTCTCAAGTTCCACACAGCCTCCCTGGGTCTGGGGTCCCCTTTGATAGCCTTTGCTGTGCTGTGTGAACCTGTCCTGGGTGTGTGCCGCCCCTTGGCCAGACTGGGCCTCGGCAGTGGTCCCCCCGCAGTTCCACCACCAAAGCCTGGTGAGCTGCTTGGGGTCAGGCCTGCCCTGCGCAGCCGGGCTGAGACCCCTGCTCCCCGTGGAGCCCCTGGGCCGTCCCGCATCTTGGGCCTCCTCTCTTTGGTCCTCCTGCCAGAGGGCTGCGGTGTGGGTTACTACACTGCCCTGTGTGGCTGCGAGACCAGAGGACAGGGGGAAAAGGCAGTGGGGGTGGGGGTTCCCCTGCTCTCTGCCCCACGCCCGCTCCTCCAGCTTTAGATGAAGCTCAGCGCCCTTTGGATCACAGGCCCCGGGGTAGCTGGCGGTGGGAGCAAGAGAATGGGGGAAAGAGAAAAATCTGAAATTTCCTCTCCTCTTTTGTAAGCATCAGAAGACCGCCTTCTGCATCTGGAGCCAGAACCCAAGTGTCGGGGGTGGGGTGGGTGGGCAGGCTGTGTGCACAGCTGGCTTGGTGTCCTCACTCCAGCGTCCTCCCTGTCCTGCCCACTGTCCTCCTCCTCCTCAGCCTCCTGGAGCCACTTGATGTGTCTGCGGGGGTTCCAAGCCCATCCATGGGAGGGAAGGGGTGTGGACTCGCCCGTCTGCCCCAGGGTGGGAGGCACAGGTCACAGCTGCTCAGCCCGCCCCCAAGAGCAGGTGTGGGCCGTGGGCTGACGGGACTTGTGTTGGGCTTTTCAGGAAACCCCGACCAAAGAGCTGGGCCACGGCGGGGGAGCTGCACGCAGCCCCGAGCGGAGCAGCCCCGCGCCAGCAGCGGGCTCCCCGCACCTGAGCCGGGGCCTGAACTCCGAGAGCTCCACCGATGAAGAAGGTACTGCACTCAGGGGCAGGCTCAGAAGGCAGTGAAAGATCCATGGGGTGTGAACTGTTCTTGAGGATGACCCCACATACTGCTTTCAGGGACCCCCCTGACCTGGGCGGGGGGCAAGCCTGCGCGTGTGCACAGGGTGGTCTGTGGGCCCCGCCCTGTGCTCTGCTCCTCGGTGAGGAGAGGAGGGTGAGTCCTGGCTTACTTCCAGGTGGAGGCTTCGAGTGGGACGACGACTTCTCCCCAGACCCTTTCCTGTCAAGGACGACGAGTCACCTCCTCAGCTCCAAGCCGGCCCTTCAGACCTCCAAGTACTTTTCCCCGCCGCCGCCCCGCAGCGCGGAGCCCAGCTGGCCGCACGCAGCCCCGTACTCCAGGTTCTCCATCACCCCTGCCAGCATCGCCAGCTTCTCGCTCACGCACCTCACGGACTCGGACATGGAGCAGGGAGGTGAGGAGGCCGAGGTGCTGGGGCGGGGGCGCGGCTGAGGGGCTGTCCCGGCGTCCCAGAGAGCGTCATGCAGATCCCTCTGAAGGGCTCACAGCCCGGTGCTCTGGGGCCTGTTCTCCGCTTCCTACTGTCTCCGCCCCGCTGGGCTGGGGGACCAGGGCTGCTCCCCGCTTTCTTCTCCCTTTTCCCTTCTTGCTGTCAGCTCCTGTCTCCCCTCCCCGGTACCCCCCCAAGGGAAGGGCTCTGAAGAACACTTGGCCATGATGTTGGCCTTGAGCCCAAATCCACTGGGGCCCTGCCCCGGGAATGTTGATTTTACCTGGTCTTCGCATGACACCAGGAGGCCTGGGGCGGGGCAGGGGGCATGGGCGGGGCCCTTGGGGTGGTCGCTGGGCATATGGAGCCTTTTTTCCCCCACAGCTAGATCGGAAGATACCGGTTAGTAGGTACACTTTCTGATGTGGCGTCTGCAGATCAAACAATAACTCTGAAACATAAAGACCGCTTGTTTGTCCCCGGCCTCGCTGTGCTGATTAGATAGCGGCCGTCACCCCCGCTCTGCCGGGGCAGATGTGCGGCCCGAGCTCTGACACGGAGCCGCGTGTGAGTGCGCACACGTGTCAGCCGGAGTGCCTGCAGGTGCCGCAGGCAGCCAGGCAGGTGGCTGAGGGCCGCCCTTCGGGCTTCAGTTCCTCTTTCTACAGTGAAGATCAGACACCGTCCATGCTATTTTTACCTTTGATGATCCGTTTTAAAACCCAGCTTTGCTTGCTCTCCTTCTAGGAAGCAGCGAAGACGGAGAGAAAGACTAGGCGATGCCTAGGCCCCGCGGACCCAGGCTGTTCCAGCAGCGGTGCCCCGGGCCGGGACGAGGCCGTGGGCGCCTGGCCAGTTCTCCTGTACCGGCTGCCGCCCAGGCCTCCCCTGCCCACCGAAAGGGCTGGCGTGGGGGCTGTGGGCTCCAGGTGGCTTCCGGTTCCCACGTGGAGTGTCCTCCGCATACACACCTGTGTGTCCCGTTCGTGTGCAGGGCCCCGCGGACCACAAGGGGAATTGGCACCAGTGAGCCATATTTATTGTTTTTAAAGAAATCACTAATTGCTTTCTGTAATTGCACTGTGGATAAATGTCCTAAGAGTCCCTGATACTGTACAGAATCTTAAATTATTCAAGGAAAATAAGGCAGGTCAAGCTGGTGCTACCCACTAGTTTGATTTTTTTTCCTTCTGTTTTAGTTTGTTTGCTCTGCATGGTACTTGTAAAGCTTAAGTATTTTGAGTGTTATGTTGTCTTTAGAAATTGTTGGAATTGTACATATGGTACTCTTTCGTAAATGATAAATGATTCCGAATGTTAGTATTTTATGTTCTTATAGGAAATATTTTTGATGAGTCGAAAAAGACTGCTCTGTTTCATTGATTGAATGAAACACATCTCTGTCTGTTCTCTGTGAGGTGGTCTGTCCCTGTTGTAGATGAGGCTTCTCCGAGGAGCTGAAGGGCCTTGCAGCCCCTCTGTGTGATTCTCCCACTCGCCCCTCCCCCGACTTTCAGAAAACCCTCTTGGTACAAATCAACGGGTGGTTCCCAGAGCCGGTTGCAGTTGGCACGTCCAGCCCCCTCCCAGCTGGGGCCCGAGTCCCCTGTGCTGGGTTTAAGCAGCACAGGTGGCAGTGGCCTGGGGCCCCTGTGGTCACGCCTGCCTTCAGGCGCAAAGAAGCTGCTCTGCGAAGGGCTCTGGGAGCCAAGGCCTGTCTGGGCTCCTCCTGTCTGTGCACTCGAGGTGTTGAGATGCTCACAGCCCCCAGAGCCAGTCCGGATCACGTCTCGCCCGGGTGAGGCTGGTGTCTGGAACCATGGGTACTCACTACACCCCTTGACTGTGAGGGGGGACACGGACACCGGGGAGTCGCCACAGGCAGCCCGTCCTCCCTGTCGGGGCCTGGGGCGGCCCGAGTGGCCGTCACCCTGGGCTCACCTGCACTGACCCCTCCCTTCTGTGTTAAGCCCCCAGTTCTCCCCTTGCTATGAGAGGACCGAGCCCGTCCAGTGCAGTGTCGTGGTGTTGGCTGGAGCCCGGCGTCCATGGTGGAAAGCGGCCCTCACCCTGCGGTCCCTGAGTTCTGCTTTGCCCACAGCGGTGCAGCCGGTGCGGAGGGAGGCTGGCATGTGGACGGGGAGCCCCGGAGCATGGGTCCTGCATGCCGGCCGCTCCCCCGGGGTCTCCCATGCTGACGTGCTTCCCTGGTGTTAGCAGGACGCCGGGCCGACCCTCCAGGCCTCAGGCTGATGCAGGTGTGTTCGCTGGCGAGAGTTTCCGTAATACATCGTGACCTTCGTTATCAAGTCGGGCTTGCTCCCTTTTTACACTAGCAATAACTTTCCAGAGCAGGCCAACTCCAGGTGGCGGGAGCGCCCCTCCCCTCCCCCGTGTGAGCCCGGCACACTGCCAAGCTGGACCCGGGGACACGTGTGTCGAAAAGACGGCTAACAGGGCATTAGGAGGTAATTTTGCCAAAACTGTTGTAACTCTCAATTTCTTGCTATGGAGACTTCCTGTGTGTTCTGAGTTTTTACATCTACAAATCTTGGTTGAAAGAAAAATGAGATGCAATTACACTAGTTTCGTGGTTTGTTTTTTTTTTTAAATCATAGGTTTAAGGAGTTCAGCTCTAATGACTAAAATCAAGCAGATCCATAGTATATATAGTCTTATACAGTCAGCCCAGGGTAAATTTATTGATTCTCTGGGGCTGTACATTTTTCACTACGATTAAGGAGATTTTAACAACATAATTCCCATTTTAATTTAAGGTCTGTATCACTCATAAATTGCCAAAAACATTTTATACAAGGGGGTGGGTGCGGGGGTTGGAATAGTAGGTCTTAGTGTGGTGTTGCATGGTTGGGAAGATTTTATATTTATAATCACGTGAATTAACATGTTCTTTTGAAAAATCTCAAGCAATACACAGGAAATGATGTACAGGAAATTATGTAGATTAAAAATTTCAGCCCATTTTTGAGATGTCAGCACATGCTTTGTTGTTTGATTCAGTTTCGTTTTACTCAATTGGTTACCAGTAGTGGGTTTCTAAACCACTCCTGTTCTCAGTTACGCAGTGAAATAACATCGGTGGAATTCTCTAGATGATGTCGGTGAGGTTCATCATACCTGGTTCACAGCGGTATTTCCTGGCCTCCTTTGGGATCTGTCGTTCTTTGGGAGAGTTCACGTATCTTAAATCCCACGATAATCTATCCTTCACCTCCTCCCTAGCTAGGTGTTAACTTGTGTTACCCAGCGACTCAGTCACAAGCCAGAAAGAGAAGGGTAGGAAAAGTGCTCCCCCCAGATCCTCCTGAAACTTGGGCTGTACTGGGTGAGAAGCCATTCATCTTAAGGCTGAAGAAGCTCCAGGAAGCTGAATGGAGAACAGAACCCATCTGTTCTATTTTTAAATGTGCCGGCGATTGTTTCTATGGAAATGGATTTATCTCAGAAAAGTCTTTTTCTCTGTCTTGCTGCCATAAAACGCCTTTCAAAACCTCTTCCTTTTATCACCACCTCCCATGGGGTGTCTGTGGGGTTAATGACTTACTGCATGTTTGTCCTGAGGGCCCCGGGGCAAGGGAGGCAGCTCCGGGTTTTCTGAAAGTTCCACGAGTGAACCGAGTATGAGGCTGCAGATGGGGGCTTCGTCACCAGGGGCTTCAGAGCATTAGCCTTCTGAGAAGTAGCCTTAAGGCACGAGTGGGTGTAGGCAGTTACTTCCGATTTAAAACCTCAGAAACACTGTTCCTAAGTGGTAAGGGTGTGGGGGCGGGTTTGGCTCAAGTTTTGGCTCTCAAAAAGGAAAGCTGTCTTTAGTTACATAAGTGAGTTCTCAAAAGATGTGTTGACAGTATTGAATCACCAACAACCTGTTACGTGAATGGCTGGAACACGGTTAAGTTCAGGTTGGCACAGGCACAGACGGATGGCAGTCACAGACCGCTGTGAGTAGCCACTGCCTCATCCCAGCTGCCAACGCCCCGCAGGGCTGTCCCACCTCCGAGGTTTCACTGTTGTGTTTAGACTCGGTTGTAAGAGGTTCACGGCAATATAACAAGTTAATGAACTTTGAGTTTAAATTGTGTACATTTTTAAATTGTAAGATTTTTACTGTATATTGATGCATAGTGTGATTCAAATAAATTGCTTGTAATTTAAAAACTATTTAATATTCAAAATAAATATAGTTATATATTTATAAACTCTGTCGCTGCACTGATTCTGTGTTCCACTGTGTGAGGCCCGAGGTGGGTGGCCTGGCCCTGCCCCAGAGGATGCTGGGAGCCTGAAGCCCTGGGTCCCTTGCTGCCCTAGTCCCTAGAGATGGGATGCCCTCTGCTGTGCCATACCTAAACCCAGCCCCTTCCACCCTCCCGAGAGCAAGGATTTGTATAGTCACCGGGGGGCTGGTGGGTAGTGTTTGCATTGCTATAAAGTGTGTCTGTAATTCAAGGTGTTTGCACTTACGGATGAACTTCAGAAGCATTTTAATTTCGGAGATCCAGCCTCTATGGAGCTCTAATAAGCCCAGCGGCTAATCAGCTCAAAACCAGCCTTTCTGTGCCCTGAGTGGCCCCTCCTTAATGTCCTGGTCCCAGCTGCCACCAGCCGGGAAGTCAGCCTCCTTGTACCAAAACAGGGGTCTGGCCCCCTGTTGGTTCGGGTTACACCAACTGCGGAGTGGCCCTGGGCAGGTAGATGGAAGAGACCTGTGAACCCCCATTTGGAGAGCCCAAGGCGGGCAGCAAGGGACCCTGTCCCCGAGGTGCGGAGACAGCACCGACCCTGGGCCTGCAGGGCCCGAGTCCGGGAAGGGGTGGTAGCCCATGGTGTGTGCCACCGTGGGGTACCACCTGCCCTCCGGCTGCCTCCCTTCAGCCCCCAGGAACCCCTGAGCAGTTGCTGCCGTTAACACCGTTTAGTGCTGCCAAAGGTGAAGAAGCTGAGGCCAAGGGCGATTAAGCAGAGAAGGTAGGTGGCAGCCAGTTTTGAGCTCAAGCGGCCGCGCCCCGGAGACCTCCGAAGGAAAACCGCTGATCAGTTGTTGCCCGGTGATCCGCCCACCGGCGGCGGAGCAGGTGCCTCCGGCAGCCTCCGCCCCCTCGCACCTGGGCCGGCGCCGCGGGCTTGGCGGGCGGGCCCGCAGCCCGGGGTGCCGCAGGGGTCCTTCCAAACGTGGGGTGAGGGTGCGGGGGCGTCCGGGCTGCTGTTCTATCAGGGTGGCGGCCGCGGCCAGTTGGGGACCCTAGCATTACTGCCAAACGGCTGCTCCACGAGTTTGACTTTGGCTCGCAATCCCACGGCCGGGTGCTCCCCCTCCGGACCGGCGGGCTCGCGGCGAGGCCTCGGTGCTCCCATCCGACCCGCGGGCCGGGCTGCGGGGGCCAAAGCTCCTCCGGGCCCGGTCGGACCACCGGTTCCCCGCCCGCAGGTGCGCCCCCGCCCCCGCAGCCGGGCGGGACGCACGGACTCCGGCCCCGCCCCGCGCCCGCCCCGCGGGCTCATTTACATGCGGCCGCCGCCCCGCCCGGGTCGCCTAAAGCGACGTGTCCTTGTCCCCCGTGGGCAGCCCCAGCGCCTGCGGCCGCGGATCCCCAGGTAACGGGGGGTGGGGGTGCGGGTGGGGCGGCGGGGAGAGGACCCTGGGGCAGGACCCGGGGTGGCAACTGGAGGGGAAAACCTGGGTCGGGGGTTCGGGTCTGCAGCTCCCCCACCCCCCGGGGCCGCGGCCGTCCATCCCCGTGGTGGGCCTGGGGACTGCTGCGGGCTCTGGCCACCTCTGACCTCCTGACAGCCGCCTCAGGTCCACAGCCATTCTGGCACCAGTGTCCCTGTGTGTGTGACGTCTTGGGGGCAGGACGGCGAGCGTGGTGGGGCCGAGCTGCTGCCTGGCCATCCGGGCAAGCAGGAGGCAGCGTAGCCTCTGGCGGAGGGGCCGCACCTCTGGGTGGTCTCAGCAGAGTGTCAACAGGCCACCTAAGCTCAGTAGGCCCTCAGGCGGCAATGAGGGTCACGGGGCCAGAGAAAGGCCCAGGGGCAAAGCGTATCACCCACCAGATCAGGAAAACGCCTGAGGGGTCAACGTGAGGTCTAGCGGGGCCCGGGGGTGGGGGTGGGGTCATCTCAGCGCTGCGAGGTGAATGGGAAGGACTCAGGGGTCACTGTGCAATGAGTGGTCGGTCAGCTGCCACTGGGGACAGCTGCCCTGAATGTCCCCTGGCCTGCTGAGTGACTGCGGGGTGGCCTGTGTTCTGGATTTCAGCTCCAAAGGCCCGCTCCCTCTGAGAGCCACCACCTGCAGGACAACCAGTCTGGAGCCATGAAGACCAAGAGCCGGCCACCCCGGCGCCGGGCACCTCCACAAGACCCAGAAGCCACCCCAGGGGAGCGGACGCCCGACAGGCCACCGCCGGGCTCAGGAGGGCCGGACGCGACCAAGGCTCTGCGGAGCCGGACGGCGCGGGCGCAGGGGGCGCGGGCGGAGGGCGGGCGCCGGCGGCCAGGGCCGGGGGGCCGGCGGGAAAGCAGCGTCCAGCGGCGGCTGGAGAGCAACGAGCGGGAGCGACAGCGCATGCACAAGCTGAACAACGCCTTCCAGGCGCTGCGCGAGGTCATCCCACACGTGCGTGCTGATAAGAAGCTCTCCAAGATCGAGACCCTCACACTGGCCAAGAACTACATCAAGTCGCTGACCGCCACCATCCTGACCATGTCCAGCGGCCGCCTCCCTGGCCTGGACGGGCCGGGTCCCAAGCTCTACCAGCACTATCAGCAGCAGCAGCAGCAGGCTGCCGGGGGCACGCTTGTGGCCGCCGAGGCCCCGCCCGAGGGCCACCTGCAGAAATACTCCACCCAGATCCACAGCTTCCGAGAGGGCTCCTAGCGCACTGCCGGGGCCTGGGCCCTCCGTGCCCCGGGCTTGGGGTCCCGGATGCTTAGCGCCTCCCTGGACCCGCGCCGGCCCCCCAGGACAAGGCCGGGTGAATCGTGGTCTGGTCCAGGCCGCCGCTCTGGACAGCTCGAGGCCCAAAGCTCCTCCAGGTCCCAGGACCTGCTTTTTCATCGAGTAGGCAGGAGCGGGCCGGCCTTGGTCACTGAATTCTCATCACTCCCACTCTCTCCCCAGGCGAGGGGAAATTCCATGTACAGGGTTGCTTGGGTAAGTTCCCCTGTTACTGCTGAGACCCGGGCCCAGGGAGGAGGTTTCCCCCGACCCACACCACAGCCTCCACGTTCTGGGTAAACTGAGGCGCAGAGCAAACACAGCACAAGACCTAGAGGGGAGTAGGGCTGAGCGGAGGTGCTCAGAGCCTCTAGTTCAGCATCTGTCAGGTGGAAGCCCTTCAGATTTCTTCCTGCTGATTCTAAAGGGAGCTTGTCCAGCTAGAGGGCCGGGGGTCTCTGCTCCCTCCTGCCGGGTGGGGGCTCCTGACTGTGGAAAGTCTGCAGCCAGCGGTGGGGTGTTGAGGGCTCTGGAGACAGGACCGGGTGGGAGAGCAGAGACAGAGGCTGCTCAGGCCTGGTTTCCCTGGAGCGGTCGAGGGTCTACCCCTGCAGGTGGAGGGTCTGTCCCCCGCCTCCCTCAGGGTCCCCCCAGGTCTGCCGCTTGTTGTCGAATCTGTGGTCCTGTCCGTGGCAGACAGGGGTCTGGGCAGACAGTGGTCTGACAGACTTCAGGATGTTCCTGGGTCCTGGCTGCTCTCAGGGGCCCGTGTGGGGCCGCGGGGGCTCCCCTCCCCCACCGGGTGCTCCTCAAAGGTGGGCCTGGGTGGCCTGGCAGGTCTCCGCCGCCTCGGGCCAACACTTCCTCCTGTGGCATTCCCACCCCGCCGGCCCTGACGGGCTGGGTGACTCTGCTCTCAGCCCTGGCAGCTCGTCTCCCCTGTCCAGTTGCCCAGGGCCAGCCTGGGGAGGGGACGGGGCGGCCCTCAGGCGGGCGCCCCAGCCACAGGGGCTACAGAAAGGCTGGAGCGGGCCTAGAGCCCCCGGGGACCGGGCCCCTTGTGGGCACTGTGGGTAGGGGCTGAGCCCGGCTGGCGGGCGGAGGGGGGTGGTGGTCACAGCCCAGGACCCCTCCCCGATGGACGGGATAAGCCTCCCAGCCCTGACTGTCTGGACCCCAGCCGCTTCATGTCCTGCCTGTCTTGGCATCAGCCCTGGCTGCATCAAGGGCAGCAGGTGGTGCCCCTGGAAACAGCCATTAGGGGCTTCAGTTCCCACTTTCCAGGTCATCCACCAGCCGGACACCCGCCCCCTGCCGGCCACCGCCAGGCCCCAGGGCCAGGCCCTCTGGAAGGCCCGCCCGGGGAGGCCTGGTCCGGTCCCAGCCCCTCGCCCCAGCCTACCTTCAGCACGGGTGAGGACGGACCCCAGGTGCACCTGGCTTGTCCCCCAGGGGAGGCCACTCAGGAAGGTCAGTGGTTGGGGTCCACCAGTGGGCGCTGACGTCGAGGGCGACTCCGAGCTGGGGACAGATGGGGCCCCTGTGCCCCTGCTGTGGGCGGCGGGGCCGCCTGGAACACGGGACGGGAAGACACACAAGCCTGGAGGCTCTTTTCTGGCTGAGGAGGCCAAGTCAGGCTCAGCTGGTCCCTGAACTTGGTGAATGAGCCAAAGACTGAGCCAAAAGCACGGGGTGGGGGTGGCCCAGCAGAGGCTCCATGCAGGAGGTCATGCCTGGTGACCGGGGGTCTGTGGGTCACCACCTTGCAGGACAAGAGCCTTTGTGACTCTGTCTGTCCCAAACTGGCATCTGCTTCCCAGAGGGTCTCCAGGGCCCTGTCGTCTCCTCTGAGGCCGGAGTGCACCTGCCTGCCCTGTGCCCATGTCACGAAGGGGCCCGGAAGGTCCGGGTTCAGATTCGGACTGTTGAATATGGGGAGGGGGCTGGCTGAGCCTGCTGCCGGGTCTGGTCCGTTGACCCTCGACTTAGACTCCCAGCCCAGGCTGAACCTGTGAGGACGCCCGGCCTGGCCTTCCCAGGCTGTGTGTTTCCTGAAGTCGGAGACTCCCGCGTCCTGAGCCCGGGGCCGGCACCTGGGGCCACAGACCCGCAGGCAGACTAGACCTGCGTGAGCTCGGGGGCGCAGGGAATCCGGAACTGCGGCTTGCCTGTGGGGAAAACCTACCTGGAACTGCACGGCCAGTGCCCCTGCTGTAATTATGGTGGAAATGTTTCTTAAATGAGCCCAGTTTGCTTTCATGTTTCTTAATGGCCTCTTCAGATACTAATGAAACCAAAATAAAAGGTCCCATGGGGTGATTGGTGCTTTTGCCCCATGCTCGAGTGGGTGGGGAGCTGTTTTAATCATAGTGGTAGCATTAAAAAAAAAAAAAAAAAAATTATCATGTCCTTGACATTCTGGCATTAAGTTTTTATTGATAAAGCATCCAAGGAATCAAGATGGTTCAGTGATGCTGAGCTGGGGCGGAATGGGCGCCCTGGAGAACCAGCAATTCACAGCAGAGCAACAGGGCCACCGTAGAAGCAGCCGTAATGCCCACTTAGAGAGACTTGACAACTTGAGTGTAAACAGATAAGAGGGCGCCGACCCTTCACGAGCTTTCCCCGTGCTGCCCCCCAACTCCCGCCTCCTGGGCCCACTTTGAGGCGACCCAGCAGTGGCCGCCAGCTGTCCTCCAGTGCCCCCTGGGGGCACCCAAGGGACACCTCCTCAGAGTCAGCTTCTGGGCAGCAAACACGAGGCAAACAGCGCACAGCTGAGCCCTCCCGGCGGGCCTCCCGGGGCGGCCAGCGGAGTCGGCTCGTCAGGGTCTCAAAATGAGCAGAGATGGGACATGGGTTCGGACGAATCAAATCACCTGGTTGTGGGAGGCCGACTTGAGGCTTCAAGTGCACCGTTTTTCTGGTAAAAAGCAGCTGTACACTGGGAGTGGGGTCTCTTGTGGGTGGGGTGGGGGGGTGCCTCCCTAGGACTGGGCTCAGGCCTGCCGCCTCCAGGCTCCTCTCGAGGGCTAGTGGTCTCTACCCACCCCACCCCCTGCAACAGGATCTGCCATGAGAGGAGCCCCCCCGGCCCCCAACCATGCCTGGGAAAGGGTTGACTGAGGGCCGGGGATGCTGACCTTGCAACTGAACAGCAGGCCGGCGGTCCTCCGTCCACCCTGTGAAGACGACACCCCTCCCCAGCATTTATTTCCAACCCCTTCCTTAACTTAGGAAATGAAGTCCTATTTGCGAGCCCTGTTCTGAGAACTGACCGGGCCCAGGCAAAACCGTCCTGAGCCCCGGTGCCGTTTTTCCTGGGGGAGGAGGAGAGTCCCGATGCCATCTGGGGCCATCCAGGGCCGAGGGGGCTCCCTGGGTCCTCTTCCCTGGGGCAGTATTCCTGGAAGGCTCTAGGCTCCCGCGGCGAAAGGCAGGAGGCAGAGGGGCAGGGGGCAGGCAGTTGAGGCCAAGGCAAGGGGGCCCCCCACCCCACGTTCTCCCCACGGCCGGGGACACGCAGCGTCCACAGAGCTTCACATTTCTGGGCTGTTTCAGAGCCTCTGAGACGGCCGTGACCTCAGGCCAAGTTCTCTGCATGGACTCTAGAGTCTGGGCCTGGTGACGCCACCCCCCAGATCCACGTTTCGGGGTGTTCTGCGTGAGCACGGCTCCGACAGAAGTTTCACATCAACGTTGGTCTTTGGCGCCCAGTGCCACGGCTGCTCCCAGTGAGGGGAGGCGGCCTCAGCAGCAGACGGGGCCGGGGGTCTGCCACGGGCCACCGGCCACGCTCGGGGGCTGCCCATTCTGCTTGCTGGCTGGCTTCTGGGATGAACTCCTGGGGGCCCTGGTGGCACTGGCCCGGATGGAGAGGTGATCCCAGCCACCCTGGGAGAAGAGAACAGAGTCACCCAGGGCCCACCCCCACCTGAACCCTGAGTGCCTGGAGACCCCAGCCAGCACAGCCGCCCGATGCCTGCTCACCCCGATGCCGTAATCCCAGCCCTGCCCCTTGGGCTCCAGGGACTGCACGCCCGTGCGGCGACACACGGTTCCGCGGCTCAGGCTGTGGCTCCCCTGGACTTTGTCAGCGATGACCCAGACCTGGAATAGAGACCTGCTGAAGCCCACTCCCTCCCCCTCCTCGCGGCACAGGGTCCATGGGGACAGCAGCAGGGGTGGGGGGACCAGAACGGGAACCAGACCCCACCTAGTCCCCGCCCCCAGGGGGAGCATCCACCCTCCATCCCCGTCTCCCCAGACCTGGTCCAGGGGCCCCACAGACACATGGCGCACGTTGTTGGACACGTGCTCCCAGCTGTCGCCCTGCGGGTGGCTGGGCGTGACCCCCTGGCGGTACCACAGGTTCCCTAGGAGAGAAACGCAGTGGCGTGAGACCCCAAGCGTTCGGAGCCCCCTGCAGGGTCTGCAAGGCCGGGAGGTCTGACCGAGATACGGGCAGGCAGGGTCTCTCTCTCTATCGGCCTGTAGCCTGGGCCAGCCCTGCCCTCCCAGGCCTGCCTGTGCCCCGCTACATCACTCTCGTGCTGGGCCCAGCTGGCACCCTCGTCCTCTGTCCACGCATGAGAACCTGAGGACAAGGAGTTCTTTAAACGACACAGTGACTTGGGTTGGAATAAGAGCCTTGGGATCCAGCTCCTTGCCTTGCTCATGACAGGCCAGGAAAGGGCTCGGGCAGAGCCACTCGGAGGTGGCCTGGGTAAGGGGCAGGGATGGCCCAGGCCAGGCAGGTGACCTCCGAGTCCCAGGACTGGGTGGCACCATCTAGAAGATGCTCCTGGGCCATGGTGCCGTGCTCTCTGCCCGAGGCGCAGGCAGACCTGAGCACCTGGGGAGGGGCTGGTGCTCCCCACCCTGCATGACTCCGGGGAGGGCCTGCAGGGAGGCCAAGCTCAGACTGGCAGCTCTCACGGGGCTCATGAAGGTCTCATGCTGGGGCTTTGGTGGGTAAGGGTCTGATCTCATCTCATTGGGGTGCTCAGGGAACCCCCTCCCCAGGTGACCCCTGGGGATCAGAAGCCACTTGCCGTTTTCGTCCAAGGCGAACACCGAGGTGTGCCCCACGGACACCTGCTTCAACCTCTGTTTGGGAGGAGGTGGGATGTGGTACCAGCAGTCGCCTGCGGTGGGAGATGGGTTGGGATGGGACCTGGAAGCACCACACCTGTCACCCAGGTGCTCCTGGCACACCTGGCCTCCTTTGCAGCTCGAGGGGTCGAGCGGGTGCAGCCAACCTCTGTCCCCAGACCGGGTGGACCACACCAGTGACAGGGCCTGGCGGGAGCTGACCTGGGTCCTGCTGTCCCTTCAATGCCCTGGTCTGCCCGGGGCCCTCCCGAGGCTGCGGCGGCTTCTGATGGGCTGCTAGCCCTAACAGGGACGGGAAGGTACCCGGCCAGGCATGCGGTGGAAATCCAGCCATAGGCTGCTGTGCGAACCCACTGCTCCAGGTGGAGGGCACGGATAAGCCAGTCACCACCCACCCAGCAATGCCTGTGCCGGACACTGTCCAGATGTCCAGCCAAGAACAAGCCTGCATGACCTTTGCTCCTGGAGAGCAGTCGAGGTCGACACTGTGGATGGGCCGGGGGGGCGCCCAGGCAGGTCCCCTGAGGGGCGGGAGGCCGAGGGTGGTGAAGGACAACCCGTCACGGGGTGACCACCCCTGGGTCATCCCAGCAGAGGGGGTGTGGACTCTGGGGGTAGCCCAGCCTGGCCCCATGCCGGGTAAACGCTCGTTGATTAAACGGAGCCCCGTCCACTGGCTTCCTCTGGAAGCGGAAGTAGCCGTAGCCGCCCCTGGCGCTCGACCCAACATGGCGGCGGCGGCGGCGGGCGCAGGGCGACCGCCTGAGGCGAGGGCTCTCACCGTTGGGCCTGGAGGGGGACACGGAGCTGCGGTAGAAGGCGGAGCCGTCCCTCGCCACGGCCCACACCTGGTAGCAGGTGCCGATGGAGACGGAGGTGAAGGGCTGGTCGGTGCCCACGTGCATCCAGCAGAAGCCCTGAGGCGAAGGAGGGATGCTCAGGGCTGCTCGGTCCGCCTCTCGCCCGCCCGGCCCCAGGGCGGACGGCTCCTCACGCCAACCTCGACCTCAGCTCCAAGTGCCCGCTGGCCTTAGACCACCTCGGGCCACTTCCGGACTCAGGGACCCTCCTGGGCAGGCCCGGGGAGGCCAAAGCCCAGCCCTACCCCACGGCGGAGGTGTGTCTCGGTAAGAATCCGCTAGACCCCTGAAGGGGGGGCTGGCGGGCCGGGCAGATCCTGGTTTCCCCCACCGGGTGCCCACCTCGGGGTTGAGCTCGGACACACCCAGACGGCACAGCACGTCCCCCTTGTCACTGATGGCCCAGAGCGCGATGTTCAACCCGCTCCCGTGGGCGCCTGGGCTCTCGGGGATGATGGACACATCTCTGAGGGCCACGGAGGTCACCTCCAGCCAGGGCCCAGTGGTCACCAGCTTGCACTTTCTGAGCGACAGAGAGAGCAAAGCCCCTGTCACCCTGGTGGTGCTGGGAGCCCCAGGGCCACCTGCTCTGGACAGAAGGGGCAGCTAGACCCCTGACCCCGGGAGGACCCAGTGGGCACCACCCTCCTGTGCTGTCTGCCCTGCCCTGGCACCACTCCAAGCCAGCCCCCCCCAACCCCCCAGGATCCTGCAGGGCCCTGCCAATGACATTTCTCTTATTTGTTCTTGAAAACAAACCCTTCAGAAACAGCCCTGGGAGCCCGGGGGCACTTCCTGGGCTGACATTTATTTTGATCCTGTTTTCTCCTCCCCAGTTGTAAATTCCCCTTTTCTTCCACAGGGACTGAGGCCGAGCAGGGAGGGGCGTGGCCACACCCCCCAGTTACCTGCCTTCTCACCTGGCCCAGCACCTTCTCCTGACGAAATCCTTCATGGTTTTGTACTTGTGGTACGAGCTGCAAGAGGAAGAAGCTGAAGTCAGCACCATTCGGTGGAATTTTCTAGAAAGCAATGCTGCACACTCATTCCTTCTCCCGGGGCCTCAGTGTGAGCTAAGCAGGGGCAGCAGGTAACAGGACACCATCCTCCTGCTTCAGGGGCCTCCAGCCCCACCCAGGCCTCCCTCGGGAGGGGGTCTCCCTGGGGTCAGGGTCTCCCTGGGGCTGGGACCTCACTGAGGCCACGACGTGGCAGCTACCTGGAGGTGGGTGGTGGTTTCTAGCTAAGGGGCCTCTGAGCCTCTGAGCCCTCCCCATCCCAGGCCTCATATCACTCTTCTGGGAGCCGTCAAGTTCAGGGCTTGAGGTCAAAGGGAAGGCTCAGATCAGGATAAACCTCCTCCCCGCTGGACTTCATCTGCTCAGAAGCCTCAGCTCAGGCTCTGGCTCGGTCTTTCTCGGCTCCGTCCTCCATCTGAACGCGACTCGTGTATCGTGAAGGGCCTGCGCCACTGGGCAGGGTGGAGGGGCTTCGCCCGACTTCGCCAGGCCTGACACTCGGGGCCCCAGCCCCCCTGAGGGCCCCTGCCCACACAGAGAGAGAGAGATGCTCACGCAGGGAAGTCACTGGCATACTGCCACCCCTCTGGGTCCGTGCCGCCAGGGACACTGAAATCCACGAACCAGTCAGAAACCTGGAGGAACAGGCAGGTCGGTGTGGGCAGACCCCCTACTGCAACCTCTGCCCCACCCGCAGCCCGGAGCTCACCCAGGTCCACTGCAGGGACGGGGGCTTCGTGCTGGCCTTGGTGCACTCCTGCAGGCCCGTGGCGTCACTCCACATATACCGGTCGGTGGGCAGACCCCTGCACGGGACACCAGGGGTGAGGTGATGCCAGAGAGAGGGGAACACAGCACCGCTACCGCCCGCCGCCCAGGTGCCTGCATCTCCTGTGGGGAGGGGTGGGGCGGGCAGAAACAGAAGTAGCTCCAGACACCAGACAGCCAGCCCACCAGCCTGGGGCCTGTGGACCCCACCCCCCTTCTCTTGCGTCGTGTGTGGTTGCGTCCTGTGGGCGTGACCTTATTTGGAAAGGGGGTCTCTCCAGAAGGCCTGGCTGAGATGAGACAGTTGCTGAGTGGGCTCTACTCCACTATGACAGCATCCTTACAAAAGAGGAGACTTGGACCCAAGCTTCCCAAATTAGGAAGCTGATGTGAAGACCAGGAGAAGGCCATGTAATGACTAAGTGATGCCGCCACCAGCCAAGGGAGCGCCTGAGGCCCCTGGAGCCAGGAGGGAGACTGGAACAGATCCTCTCCACAGCCCTCATGGGGAAGAGACCTGCTGACACCTGACTCAGACTCCGAGGCCTCTGGAACCTAGAGGATGGACGTCTGCTGTTTAAGCTATTAGCCCGTGGGGTTCTGTTACAGCAACACTGCCTGACTGACACTCCCAGCACTCACAGGCCGGATGGTCTCCCCAGGTGGCTCTGACCCTGGGGAGCCCAAGGTGCGAGTGAGCAAGAAGGGCAGAGGCAGGCAGATCAGCATCTGTGTGGACCCTACACACAGCTGAGGCAGAGGTTTCCAGAACACATGCAGGCATTGCGTATAAGCTGCCTTAGAAGAGCTCAAACCCTGATATCCTGAGATGAACAGAGAGACACAAATATTTACATGTGAGGAAACCCTTTAAACTGTCCATATGAAAGGTCACAAACGGTCCAGCCATCCACGACTGAGGAGAGGTTAGATAAGCCTGTCCACCCTCTGGGATTGAGTCAGGAAGCTGTCACCCACCATCTCTACGTGCCTGACTGTCCCCCTTGCCGCCCCCACTACCAGCAAATGCAGGCATACAGGGACAAGTAGAAGAACACTGCAAGTGGCTGCTATCTGGTTAGTGGGATTAGAGTTTTTATTCTTCATGTTACTTCGTATTTCTTTTCATCAATTTGAAAAAACAAGGAAATTTAAAAAGTTTGTGCCAGTTATCCTAGTATCAAAAATACGAACCATATAAAAATATAAAAATACCATTTTTAAGATATCAAGACCCTCATCTCGTAGAAAATCACAAAATGTTATTAAAAAGAAATTACTTTTTTCTCCTTTATAGCTGGAAAACAAGTCATGTCTAAACAACAATATAGAGGAATGACATTAATTCCTTTAAATATAACAGGAAGCTTTTTCAGAATACATTAGCTAAAATGCATAGATTAAAAAAAAAAAAAAGAAATTAAAAGATCTACATAGGACTTCCTTGGTGGTCCAGTGGTTAAGAATCCTCCTGCCAATGCGGAGGACAGGGCTTTGATCCCTGCTGTGGGAAGATTCCGCATGCCATGGGGCAGCTGAATCCACTTAACCACAACTAATTTACTAGAACAACTCACAGAACTCAGGAAAGCTCTCTACTTAGGAGAGAACGCTCGTAGTTTTATTATACCAGGACCAGAGGAAAGAAGAAACCCACAGGGCAAAGTCTTCCCGGGAGGCTCCCCAACGCTGAACTTAGATAAGACTGCTCTGGCCGCTGGAACTCAACGCAACGGCTTTAAGGGCTGAGAAATACCACAACTTGTTTACTTTCTAAAACAAGCAAAAGAACGTGTCCCAGTAAGAGTGTGAGAAACATGTTTCTATGCTGAGAGAGCAGGAACTAAGAAGAGGCATGCGATCTAGCTTTTCTAGAGTGTCTCCACTTCTGTCCCAGACACAGTGCCACTGACTCTCTTGTCCCAAAGCCTCATGTCTGGAGAGTTAAAATAATTTTTGGTGGAGGCTACACTGTCCTCAGTAGCTTCCATTAGGCAGAACTTATTTAAAAAGTCAAAGAGCACCAGATGGGATGGGGAGGGGGTGGCCATGTTCTGTCTCTTGACCCTGGTAGTGATTATGTTGGGGTTTGATTTCTGATAAGTCAATAATACACAGGCTTCCCAGATGGCATTGGTGGTAAAGAACCCGCCTGCCAGTGCACGAGTAGGAGGTGTGAGTTCAGTGCCTGGGTCAGGAAGATCCTCTGGAGGAGGGCACGGCAACCTACTCCAGTATTCTTGCCTGGAGAATCCCATGGACAGAGGCGCCTGGCGGGCCACAGTCCATGGGGTTGCAGAGTCGGACACGACTGAAGCGACTTAGCACGGTGAAGCACGTACATGGTGATAGATGTGGCCGTGTCTATGTATGTCTACATGTACTTCGATAGACACATCTCACCGCATGTATGTATATGCACATTTTATGAGCTTGATATATGTTATGCTCTCCATAACTGAGTTTTTAAAATATGTGTTATACTTAAAGATTCATGGAAAAATCCTGCAGCCAGTCAGATCCAGTTAGTTCCACGCTGGGGGCCGGACGCCAGCTCTCCCACTGCTCGGGACGCGGCTGTCCGACTGGGCCCTGCTTCCGCAGGCGCCCACGTAGCCTACCTGCTGGTGTAGCCTGTGACGGGGTTCCAGCGCTGGTTCTCATAGATGTGGACGAACTTCACGTCCCACTGTGTGAAGACGTTGCTGGTGCTGCTGGCCAGGCCTGGGGGGAGAGGAGGTGGTCACACCTAAGCCACACCGGCTGCCCTCCCGGCCAGGTGAGAGTAGGCAAGCGGGCAGCCCGGGAGGGCTTGGTGGGCTGGCTGGCTGGGGTTTCTCTCTTCCTGGGGGCAGGAGAACCTGCCACTCTTCTGCCGCAGCCTCCCAGCCTCTTCCCCCTTCTATCTCACTTACCTGGCACCCGGCAGGTGTGAGGGCCCCCCCAATGCCTTACTAACAGAGGTGCCTTGGACCCCTCACGTGACCCCCACAAACCCCATGTTCTCATCTGTAAGACGGAGACAGAGGGAATTCCTGCCTCACAAGCAGGGATGCCATTAAGCCCATGTAGACGTGTGTTCCAGTGGTCTCAGTGGACCACAGTTCCAAAGGGCTAGCCACCCTCACTGTGGGGCGTGTGGGCCAGGGCGTGAAGTGTCCCATTTCAGGCTTTGCTTCTGCCTCTGTTTATCCCTGCCTCTGGCACACACGGAGCCCACGGGGGTTCAGCAAGCTGTCACCCCCTAAGGCACAGCCCCCACTAGAGAGGGACTGGAATTAAGCCTGGGAATCAAGAGACCATGGTTCCGGCAGCTGTCCTCCTGAAACCTGCACGGTCTCCAGCTCAGCCATGGGTGCCCAGGAAGGCTCGTTGGAGGCCAGGCCTTGTGGGCTCGCGCCGTGTGCTTTGGCCCCGGGACGTGGAGGTTGGCAGAGGTGAAGGTCACCCATCAGCCAAGCGTCAGCACGGGGGCAGAGAAGCCAGCCAGGGATTAGAGCGGGGTGGGCCTGGGGGAGCGGGGCCCGCCTTCACCTTGGAAGCAGCCTCCGCCGTAGCCGCCTGTGTAGACCCAGGCCGTGTGGTCGTAGCCGATGCCCCACACCACGCCCCGGCTGTTGGCTTCCACCACCCGCAGGTGGCCGCCTATCTGCCGCCAGAACCTGCAGCGTGAGGAGAGGGGGACATGTCCAGCAGGCCTCTCCATCCTCGTCCCCTCTCTCCGAGGCCCGCCACGGCTCCCATTTGACTCAGCTTTGGTCTCCAGTGACGGACGCAACTGAGAACGAGGGAACCTGCTCGGCTTCCCCAGGGGGATTAACCAGCTAAGGGGGCCCAGAGCGGGAGCAGGAGCCGGTCAGGCCTGCGGTGGGCAGGGCCTTCAGGAGTCCCTGTCCGTGGAGCTGTGTGGGTAACGGGGACGGTTGTGGGGAGCTGAGGTCGGCACCCTGAGTTCCCATGCCCCGGGTCGGGGCGGGTCATGGCAGAGCAAAGTGAGCCACCGCATGGGCCGGCATAGTCTCCCAGATGTGGGGGGTGTGGCCACCCAGGTCGCCTCCTGAGGGCGGAGGCCCTGCACTGTCAGCAGGGGGGCTCGTCTGGGCCCCAGGCACACAGGGCCACCAGGAACGGACAAGCAGAGGGCGAGCGGACATGCCCTCTCCCTCCTGTGTGGGGCCCCGGCCTCACCCATGTGCCCCCAGTCCTCGTGCGCTCTGGGTGACGGGGGGCAGCGGCAGGACCGGAGCCCTGTGTCCCAGGACTCTGCTCACACTGTCCCCCTCGGGGGGGGCCACACCTGCCTCACCCCCAAGCCCTGCCATGTTCTTGATGCCCCCTTGGGGTCCTCGCACAGGCCGGGCCAGTGGGAACCCACATCTGGGGTCAGGCCAGGCCCCAGCCCTCAGCCCCCAGCCCAGTCGGGTGCAGCCCACCCACATCTGGTCGCAGGGCAGCCGGCGCTCAGGGCCCTCGAGGTCCGGACTGGGCTCGCTCACAAAGATGTCCCCCTTGCAGGTGACGGACCAGATGGCCTGTGGGGAGGGGCGGCCGTGCATCCTCCGGCTCTCACAGCAGGACAGGTTGAGCAGGGTGAGCTGGCGAGGGGGCAGGCGGGTCAGCGAGACCGGGCTGGCCCCAAGATGGCGGCCCCTGCCCCCGCCCAAGGGACCCCCGCCCGCTCACCCAGTCGCTCATGTCCTGCTCGGTGGCAGCGGCCAGGCGCACGGGCCACCTCTGCCGCGTTCTCTCGGGGGTGTACAGGGCGAAGGAGTGCTTGGCCTCACTGAACACGGGGACCAGCGCTGTCACCTCGTTGAGGAACACGTGAATGTACTGCATGCAGAGCGGGGGTCAGCGGGACCCTGGGTGGAGCCCGGCGCCGTGGGGGAACAGGGACAGAGGGCCTTGGGGGCCCCAGAACGGTGGGGCTCTGTGCGCAGTGGGAGGCATGGCCACTGTGGGGGCTCGCTCCTGAGCAGAAACCTGAGTGACCTTTTTGATGTTTAGGACTGGATTGATTTGGTTCAAACCCCAGCCCTGGTGGGAGTTTGACTCTGCCTCCAGAACCTGCTCCCTCCTCTGGAACTGGAGGGCCGGCACATTATGCCCCCACTGCCCAGGATGCGGCCACCAGCTCCCTTCCCTGGAAGACCCCTCCCCTACACACGGCACCACCCCCCCCGCACCTCCCCCTCCCCTAGATACCCCACCCCATTCTCCCCTAGACACCCCCCACCTCCCCGGCCCCTCCACAACACCCCCACCACCTTCTTCTCCTCATGGACCACGTAGTAGATGAAGAGGATGCTGTCCTGAGCCCCGTCATGGCCCGTGAGCTGCTCCAGGGCCACGTGGACATCCATCCACTTGTGGGGTTTCCAGTCACACCACCACTGCAGGGCCCCGGTCTTCACCCACACAGACTAGGGCAGAGCCGGGAGCACAGGGGTACGGAGTCACAGGCCGGCCCCGGGGGCCCCAACACTCCAGCCCTGCACCCAGCACCCCAGGGCCACCCTGCTCCCTTCGTTGCCTCAGGGGGCGCTGGCCCCCCCCACTTCACCCTAAGAACAGAAGTGACACCATCAGACACCCGCCCGGAGCCAGGCCCCCAGCCAGCAGGTTCTGTGAGTCTGGGGGTCAGCACCCCACTACCCTCTGCACAGGGTGGGGAAACTGAGGCCCCGGGCGGTTCTGTGCCCAACGCGGGGACCCACACCAGCCAAGACGGGGCCAGGTCCTCTGTGCCGGGAGCGTGGTGAGGCCGCGTACAACTCTCCTCGGGGCGGGCGTGCAGCAGGCACTTACTGGATGCCTGCTGGAGGAAGTGCCCCGAGCGTTGCGCACCTGCTCCACCGCTTGCTCGTAGTGCTGGAAGCTCTCCAGCTCCCGCTTGGTCCTTTCCGTGAGCTGCTGGAAGATCTGCTTCCGCCAGGCGGCCGTCTGGGCCGGTGTGATGGACAGCGAGAGCGTCTGCACCGAGGGGCACAGGCCTGCCGGCCAGCACAGCCTCAGTGCCGGGCGGCAGGCCAGCCTCAGCCCTTTCTTTCCGGAAGGCTAGGCTAGCATCTCTGTGAAATGTCCTGTGAGCCCTCCCTCCCGACATTCACCCTTGTAGGGAAGCTGGTGTCCCCCCACGTCAGCCTGGGACAGCCGCCCCTGCTGGGACGGGGAGGAGAGGGGTGCCAGGCCAATGCCCTTCCTTTCGACTGCCCGACTGGTCGCGGAAGGCTCCAGAAAGACGGGCTGAGCACGGTGGGGGGGCCAGGCTTGCTCCAGATGCCCCCGGGTCCCGTCTGCGGCGCTGGGCGGCTGCACTTACCCGACTGGGTGGTGAACCACTTCAGCGTGGTGTGGGCCTCCACGGCACAGCCTCCGCCAGACACCCAGGCCCACAGTGCGTGGCAGTCGGCGCTGTCGGGCTCCTCCAGGCCTAGCGGGAGGAGCCTCAGCGAGGAGAGGTCGGTGGCCTCCGGAAAGTTGGCAGTTGCGTGGCTGGGCCCTTTCCAGGACTCCTTCCCACGCAGCCCAGCTGGGCTGGAGGCAGGGCCGGGGACCTCCCAGGAGGCATCCGTGTCGCCGGGACCACAGGACTCAGCACTGCCCCTCACTTCGTTGCCAAAGAAGCAGCCGGCACTGGAAGGAAGGGGGCAACCTGTGACTCCCTTGGACACATACTGTGGGACCCCCTGGGCAAATCACTGCCTCTTTGCCACAGACACCAAAACCTTCTCCCCAGGGAGCAGGAACCCCAGGAACTTGGAAAGGTCTCTGCGTCACACCCGGACCAACCAAACCAATGTATCTTGGGTGGAGATCTGGCAGCGTTGTGGCTTTTTTATTGAGGGATGTAAAATGTACCATTTAAAATTATAAAATGCAGTGGCATCATGTACATTTGCAGTGTTGTGGAACCACAACCAACTTCCAGAACCTCACTGCCCCGGATGTAAACTCTGTAGCCATTAAAGAGGCCCTCTCCACTCTCCTCTTTTCCCCCTAGCCGGCTCGAAGTCTCCATGGACCTGCCTGTCCCTGACACTTCACACTCATGGCATGGTCAGACTGTGGCCTTTTGTGACCACCGCCGCTTAGTTTAATGATGGCAAGGGTCATCTGTGCTGTAGCGGGTGTCAGCTCTTCATTCCTTCTTATTGTTAGATAATATTCCATTGTATGGATACACTGTTTTATCCATCAATTCTTCCACTGACAGACATTTGAGTTGTTTCCATATTTTGGCTATTGTGAGTATAAGGGGTGCGTCAGTCGCTCAGGCGTGTCCAACTCTTTGCGACCCCACGGGGCTCTAGCCCACCAAGCTCCCCTGTCCACGGGATTCTCCAGATGAGAACACTGGAGTGGGTTGTCATTTCCTTCTCCAGGGGATCTTCCTGACCTGGGGATCGAACCTGCGTCTCCTGCATTGGCAGGCGAATTCCTTACCACTAGCAACCCCTGGGAAGCTCATCCGTGCTGCGATAAATATTCGTGAACAAACTTTTGCTTAAACGTCTGTTCGGTTCTTCTGGGCCTCTTTCTGGGGCTGAAACTGCTGGGTCCTGTGGTAGCTCTGTGGTTAGCCTCGTGAGGAGCTGCCACGCTGTTCTCCAAAGTGGCCGCCGCGTCATTCACACCCCCAGCAGTGCAGGGCAGGAGGGTGCCGGTTTCTCCACAACCTGGCAACACTGATTCTGTCTCTGTTTTTGATTATAGCTGTTCTGGTGGGTGTGAAGTGGTATCCAACGTGTTTCATTTTGTCTTTGTAATGTGGTTTTGTTTGTGTTTCCCTCATGCCTCGTGACGTCAAGCATCTTTTCCTCTGCTTGTGGCCACTCACGTACCTACTATGCAGAAGCATCTGTTCAAGTCTTTCTCCTCCCTGCTTTTTCTTTTCGTTTATTTGGTGCCTTGGGCCTTAGTTGAGGCGCGTGGGACCTTTGATCCTCATTGTGGCACGCACACTCTGTTTTTAAAAATACACGTTTGTGTATTTGGCTGCATTGGGTACTGGTTGCGGCACGCGAAATCTTCGTTTTGGGATCTTTCTTTGTGTCTCGTGGACTCTCTAGTTGTGGCACGTGGGATCCTAGTTCCTCAACCAAGAAAAGAAGGGCATTGCAGGGCAGATCCTTAGCTGTGGGAGCACCAGGGAAGTCCCCCCTTGGCCCTTTGCAGTTGTTTTTATCTGTTGTTGAGTTGCAAGAGCCCTTTATGTATTCTAGATAGTAAGCCTTGTCAAATATATGATTTCCAGTATTTTCTCCCATCCTTTCGATTTTTTCATTTTCTTGAAGTGTCCTGAAGTGAAGTCGCTCAGTCGTGTCCGACTCTTTGCAACCCCATAGACTGTAGCCTACCAGGCTCCTCTGTCCATGGGATTTTCCAGGCAAGAGTACTGGAGTGGGGTGCCATTTCCTTCTCCAGAAGTGTCCTTAGAGGCACAGAATTTTCTTAATGTTGATGAACTCTGACTTATCTATGTTTCCTTTAGTTTCTTGTGCTTTGGGTGTCATATTTAAGAAGCCGTTGCCAAACCCAAGGTCACAAAGATCTGGCATCAATGGTTTTGGAAGTTCTCAGCTGATTCCAATGTGCTGACCACTTAGAAAACTACTGGCTGAAGAGCTGCAACCCGCAGGTAAACCCCACCTGGCCGGCCTCCTGGCCCCTCTAGGCTGCCGGTGCAGCCGAGTGCTGACCGCTGAGCTAGGGGAGCGGAGGGTGGAGACCAGCGTCTGAGGGGGCCCAAGCTGCAGACAGGATCGCGGGCAGCCCCTGTCACAGAGCAGAGGCGGTGCCGGCTGAGGCGCTGGGTCACCTGCCAGCGTTCCCCTGGTCAGCGGGCAGGACTGGGCTGTGTCCCCCCTCTAACCCCAGGGAGCCCAGGGCGTGGTCCCCAGAGCTAGGGCCGGGCACACCTGGGACCTTGCGAGAAAAGCAGAACCTCGAAAAGGAAGCTCTGAGGGCTGGGCGTGGGGATCCCAGGGAGTTAGGCCTCCAGGAGTTCTGGGCTCAGTCCCAGGCCTCGCCTCCTGCTTAGAGACCCTTCACCTTCCTTCCTGCTCTCCTCTCCTCGGACACAGGGCCTGAGCATCCCGGGAAAGGAAGCCTTTTCTCGCCCAGACCCTGAGGCTTTAAGACCAACAGCCAGCCCACTCGGGACAGCCCCAAGCCCCGTATAGACGGACGCCCTGGCCTCGCCAAGCTGCCCACTCCCGCCTCCCACGCACAGCGCTTGCCCTTGGGCCCGGTAGGACCCCAGCCCAGGAGGGGAGGAGGCCCCACTGCCTCAGGTTGCCATGGGTCCGGCCTGACGCCCTCCTGCCTCCTCCTACCCTGCCCGCCCAGCCCGGCCTGCCAAGCCCGTCAGCGTCACCTGTGGAGGCTGAAGGAGCTGCCGGACAGCGAGCGGTCGCCCTCCCGGCCGGCAACGATAACCTTCCACGTCTTCCCGCTGAGCTCGCTCTGGGTGACGCCCTGACGGAAGTACAGGGCCCGGTCCACACAGCCGATGCCCCAGACCTGCACACAGAGGTACTGCTGAGTGGGCGGTGCGGAGCCCCCTTCCTGTGGGGGGTGGGGGGACCGCGTGGGGCGAGCACCCCGGGTCTAGGACACATCTCGGGGTGTTCCTGGGAAGGGCCTGGGGGCTGTGTGCCGAGTACAGGACTCGGATGCAGGAAGCAGAGGCCAGAGGGGCCGGGGCGGGTGCAGCTCCAAGTCCTAGGGAAGCAGGGACCCCTGCCTGGCTCCACAACCTCAGGCCGACTCAGGGCTTTGGGGCACCAGGGTCCACAGAGGTGCCAGTGCTGGCGGGCGCTGCGTGGGGATGGACTCCCACCCGTGTCCCCATCCTCCGTGTGGCATTTTGTGAGAACGAAGCTGCTCCCCAAGTGAACCCAGAGGATGCTCCTGGTCTTTCTGAAGCGGCAAAATAGCCTTCTTGATTCCAATCTCATTTTTAGGGGGAAGATGGCCAAGCAAGCCTCCTGCCCTCTATCTTTGGGCGCTGAGGAAGGTGGGTATGTGGGTAGCTGAGGGGCCCAGAGAAGGGGCCCTGGCTCTGGGGGTGCCCGAAGGCAGAGCCATGGCCCCAGGAGACCTTGCTGTGGAGATCATAGCATCTCTGTCACTTGGTCATGGCCCATGGCCTCTGTGATCAGGCCCGTGGGCACCAGCTAGCGCCCACCTCGCCCCTGCCCATTGTGCCCAGCCCACCAGGGCGGGTGAGGAGGGTGAGTGGGCATAGGAAAGGCTGCCACCCCTGCACCCCGGAAGCGCTTTTAGAGCAACGGGAAAGGCGTCACCTGCACCCTCAAGTCTTAAAAGTAGCCAAACCTCTGTCTACGAGGAGGAGGCTACCCTGTAGGAACGATGCTTGTGGCGCTCGTGATGCTGGCGAGACACCGCTGCTAGAGTTGGACAATGTTTTGCCCTTTACCTGCGCGCAAATACCTCTTAGCACGCTTCCCAGTCTCCAGGGTGAACGCCCTGCCCAGATCGTGCTCGTGACCACTGCTCTGGGGCTCAGCCGGAATTGGCCCCCCAGCTGCCCTCGTGGGCTTGCAGTGTGTGCCGGCCCTAGACCCCTCCCCTAGCGGCCTCACGAGCAGGCCTAGTGGAAAGGGACCGTGGGGAGCAGGGAGCACCCACTCTGAGGCTGCCCCCGCCGACCACGGCTCAGAACCACACACACCTGGTCATTCAGGCCCACGTTCACCATCATCATTTCTCCAAACATCTCGATCCAGCTGGTGCCACAGGGATTGTGAGAGTTGACACCTCTTCGGAACCAAACCTGGGAAATCAGAAATAAACACACCCCCCTGGAGTGCCACTCAAATGGAAGGGTTTTTTTTCTTTCTTTAAAGTCTCAGGAAGAATAAATGAGTAATTTGGTCCTTTGGTTCAGGCCACAGATGAGCACAGCACACCATTCAGAAAGGATGCCCTTGGGCCTCCCTGGTGGCTCAGCGGTGAAGAATCCCCCTGCCAACGCACAGGACACAGATGTGATCCCTGATCCAGGAGGGCCTACCTGCCGCAGAGCAACTAGGCCCGAGTGCCACAACCACTGAGCCTGTCTCTAGAGCCGCACCGCGCCGGGCTCTGCAACAAGGGAAGCCCCTTCAGTGAGAGGCCCGCGCACTGCGGCTGGGGGGCAACCCTCACTCCCTGCAACTGGAGGAAAGCCCCAACAACCGAGACCCAACACAGAAAAAATAAATGATTCTTTTAAAAAAGAAAGAAAAGATGCCCTGGGATGAGAGATAGTGGAAGCAAGAAGAAAAGAGATTGTGAAAGCAACTCAAAATAAGCTTATTTCACTGGACTTGCCTCCGATAAGGTAAAAATGAGCACTTCTAGACAGGAGGGGGAGGCAGTCAGTTAGCTGAGAGTCTGCTTCTGATATTTGGAATGCTGTGGCCTGGTGAGGGACAGTCATTCTGTGCTTGCTACAGGGGTGCAGGCAAGGCGGGGTGGGGTCACCAAAGAGCTCAGAGATCATCTGTGACAACAGCAGAAGAACGCACAGGGTGCGACTGATGCCGGCTATGTTCTAAAGAGTATAATTTTATTTTTTACTTTTTAACTACTGGCAGTGCTGGGTCTGTTGCTGTGTTGGCTTTTCTCTGGTCGTGGTGAGCATGGCTATTTATAGTTTGGGTACACGGGCTTCTCATGTGGTGGCTTCTCTCGTTGCAGGGCATGGGCTCTGGAGCTCGAGGGCTCAATAGGTGTGGCCCACGAGCTTAGCTGCTCTGCATCATGTGGGATCTTCCTGGATCAGGGATCGAACCCATGTCTCCTGAATGGCAGGCGAATTCTTTACCACCAGGCCACTAGGGCAGCCCTGAAGAGTTAAGACCACACTCACAAGGACAAAAACCCACATGACCGTCAACATTAAACTGAGCCCTCAGACCCAGCCCCAGGGACCGTCTTACCTTCCGGTCCTTAGTGACGGCCCAGACCACGCAGACGCCCGTGGAGACATGCAGGATCCCATTTTCAGACGTGGGCGGCTCCACTGTGGACCAGGAACTTCCTACCCGACCCCAGGAGGAAGTGCAGGCAGCCCCCATCACTAGGAGCTCGGGGGTGGGTGGGGGGTTGAAGCCGGGCGCCCCCTGCCCGCCTCTCCCAGCACAGCACGCAGAGCCGCCCACCTTTGGGGTTGTTCCTGTTGATTCCTTCCCGAACCAAGGCCTGGCCCTCCCAGAGCGTCACCCACAGCAGGTCGTGGGGCCCACAGCTGATCTGAACCGCCTCCCCGGGGGTGTCCACCAGGGACCACGACGAGCCTTCGGGGTTGTGGTGGCTGACGTTCTCTCTGTACCACACCTGGGAGGCGAGGGATACCAGCAGGGTCAGGCCAGAGCTCCATGCCGCCTCAGCTTCCAGAATTCGGCTGTATCTGCATCAGCCTGTGCACAGCCCAAACGTGGGGGTCTCCAGAGGAGCCGGGGTCTCGAGGGCACCATCCAGATCTCCCTCACCTTGTCCCCGCTGCCATCCAGAGCCTCGAGCCAGATCAGACGTCTCCTGCCTATGCTAGAATACGCGACGCCGACACGTGGATTTTGGCGGTCCCAGGGGACAGACCTCTTTTGTCACCTGCTTGACTTGTGAGAACTCCAGCCCTGGCCTGGGTGTCCTGCGCCCTCTAGTGGCCAAATGCTCTCAGCACACCTGTCTCTAAGAGAAGCAGGGGGCTGGGTGGCTAGATAAGAAAACCTTCAACCCTCCTTTTTAGGAATGTTGGACTTCCCTGGTGGCTCAGACGGTAAAGCGCCTGTCTACAATGCGGGAGACCTGGGTTCGATCCCTGGGTTGGGAAGATCCCCTGGAGAAGGAAATGGCAATCCACTCCAGTACTATGGCCTGGAAAATCCCATGGACAGAGGAGCCTGGTAGGCTACAGTCCAGGGGGTCGCAAAGAGTCGGACAAGACTGAGCGACTTCACTTTCACTTTTCAAGCTGCAAGGAGATCAAACCAGTCAATCCTAAAAGAAATCAATCCTGAATATTCATAGAAAGACTGATGCTGAAGCTCCAATACTTTGGCCACCTAATGCGAAGAGCCGACTCATTGGAAAAGACTCTGATTGAAGGCAGGAGGGGATGAGAGATAGTTGGATGGCATCACTGACTCAATGGACATGAGCTTGAGCAAGCCCCAGGAGATGGTGAAGGACAGGGAAGCCTGGTGTGCTGCAGTCCATAGGGTGGCAAAGAGTCAGACACAACTGAGTGACTGAACAACAACAAAAATGTTCTTTGGGCTTCCCTGGTGGCTCAGATAGTATAAGAATCCGCCTGCAATGCAGGAGACCTAGGTTCAATCCCTGGGTCAGGAAGATCCCCTGGAGAAGGAACTGGCAACCCACTCCAGTATTCTTGCCTAAAAATTCCATGGACAGAGGAGCTTGGTGGGCTACAGTCCATGGGGTCACAAAAGAGTTGGATATGACTAGAAAAACACTTCACTTCAAAATGTTCTTTGCAAGGACTGATGCTGAAGCTCCAATACTTTAGTCACATGATGAGAAGAGCCACCTCATTGGGAAAGACCCTGATGCGGGAAAGGCTGAAGGACAAAAGAGAAGGGCGTGACAGAGGATGAGATGGTTAGATGGCATCACTGACTCAGTGGACACGGATCTGAGCAAACTGGGAGATAGTACTGGAAAAACAGGGAAGCCTGCTGTGCTGCAGTCCACGGGGTCCAAAGAGTCAGACAGGACTTAGCAACTGAGTAACAACAACAAAATGTTCTTTCTGTCCTTAACTGGATGACAGGGAGCATAATCAGATATTTAAGATGGAACCACCTGCTTCTATTGCCCAAACCATGTGGCTCGTTTCATCTGGAGGGGGCGGCATGTCTCTGTGGTCCTGGAGGGCGGGGGTCCAAGGCCTTCCAACCCTGTCACCTCAACTTTTCTTTAAAAATTCTTTATTAGTGAGATTTATTACTCATTAATTTTATTTATAAACTTTAAATTCTATGCTATCTCAGCACAGTACTATAATATTTTTGAAGTATGTAACATGGTCTCGCTTATGATAATGAATAAAACACTTCCAATGACTTAGCATAAACACTATTTTCCAAGGGAGAAAAGGAACACTGGAGTGCATAGGTTATAACTCTCTCACCATCGCCCTCATGCGTTCCATGTAATGGGCCCTATTTGCACATGAAGTTTTGCTGGGTGCTTCTTCAGACAGTTTGCTGCTGCTGCTAAGTTGCTTCAGTCGTGTCTGACTCTGTGCGACCTCATAGACGGCAGCCCACCAGGCTCCCCCGTCCCTGGGATTCTCCAGGCAAGAACACTAGAGTGGGTTGCCATTTCCTCCTCCAATGCATGAAAGTGAAAAGTGAAAGTGAAGTCGCTCAGTCATGTCCGACTCTTCGCAACCCCATGGACTGAAGCCTACCAGGCTCCTCCGTCCATGGGATTTTCCAGACAAGAGTACTGGAGTGGGTGCCATCGCCTTCTCCTCCAGTGACTAAACCAGCGGCTGGATCCACAGCCCCCCACACTGCAGAACCAGTCCTGGGCAGCCCCCCTCCTGCTGCCTGCTGGGTTTGACCCGACTGTCTGCCCAACTTCGCCCAAAGCCCAGGTCCTGGTTCCACCTTTAATGGACTGCGGGAGTGACATAGGGGAGTGCTGGCTCACACCCGGCACGGCTCTCAAACCTGTTCTCCCCTCTCTCTGCATCCAGGTGGCCCCGCAGTGGCGCTGCGTCCGGTCCAGCTCCCCAGCACCCTTCAGTGTGGCTAAGAGAAAGCCACTACGGGGTGGCCTCGGCCTGGACCGAGCAGGACCTGGAGGTAGGCCTGATAAATGCCCTCTGGGACTGCTCCAGAGCCATCCAGAGAGCTTTGATCAGTTTGCGTTTAGAGCACTGAGGACTCAGAGTGTTAGATCCCTGCACCCAGGACCGTCTGTGTCGCTGTCACTGCTGCCGCCAGGGGTGGGTTTCGTTTCTTTGAATCACATTTCCTAGATCACAAGCTCCCGAGTGAAGACGCTCCTCTCCTCTCTAAACCTGCCCCCATCCACCCATCTATCCACCCATCCGAAAGCCTTGCATCCATCCATCCGTCACCCACCCATCTACCCATCTATCTACCCACCCACCCACCCACCTAGTAATCCACTATCCATTCATCTATATACCTGTCTACCAACCCATCTGCTCATCCACCCATCCATGCATTCATCCACGTAACTATCCATCCATTTATACACACACACACACCTATCCACACCCCTCTGCATCCATCCACTTATCCACCCATCCTACCCACCCACCTTAATATACTGGACACTGCTGTGTGGGAGGCACCACAGGGTACTGGGAAGGGAGCCTAGCCTTGCTCTGAGGAGCCAAGCCTGATGCGACCCAGCCCAGGGTGGGCGCCAACCAAGGCTCCAGGTGCTCAGAGGAGGGACAGGCCAGGACTAGGCACGCAGGGAGCTCAGAGGCCTCTAGGAGGACGAGGACCCAGGGGGTCCCCAGGACAGCAGGGTCACAGGACGGGGGACTGTGGGGCCCCCAGCAACATGCCACCTGCTCAGGCAGCCCCCACTGCTGGGACAGGACATGAGGAGGGCCCAGGGAGCGCCCTCCTTCGTCCACCCGGGAGGCCGGCGGGGGCAGCCTCTCCCCCACCCGCTCCGTGGGCGGCCCGGTCCGCCACCTCCCACCCGCAGCTCTGGGGTGGCCTTACCTTTCCCTGCAGGGTCACGGCCCACACGGAGAGGCGGCCCACGGGCTCGTCTGTGACCTCCCACCCACCCACAGAGAGGTCACTGAAGGGGTCAGGCAGTTGCTGGGGGTCGTCCTCCGAAGGGATCTGCATGGAAGGGGTGGGAGGCAGGAGGCCTCAGTGCCCGTGGGCGCCTGGGCCCGGGGCGGCGCTGGTCCGCTCCTGCAAGCCCCCACCCTGGCTGCCCGCCAGCCCTCAGCACGTGCCCTCTGTTCTCTAGCCTGGCTCTGCTGACTTCACAGGAAGGGCAGCATTGGGCGGAGGGCCCCTCTGCCGTGTCCTCCCCTCCACCAGCCCCAGGCTGGGCTGCTGGCCCCAAGGGCTCACAGTGGCCCCCACTTTGCTGTGACTCCATCTTCCACAGAGAAGGAGCTAACCCCAGAACACGGCCGTGGGGTGGGGGCTCCCGTGACCCTGGCCGTCGCCCTGCTGCCTGGCTGCTCCCACCCCGGGGCCAGGCAGGCTGGGCCGGCAGCCCCCACCTCGTGGCATGGGCCCTCCAGAGAGGTCGGGCAAGGGTCTGAGGCCTTCCTCTCATTCAAGGCCCCCGAGCACCCCAGTCCAGGCCTCACACCCCTTGGTTGGTTTTTCTGGGTCACTGGAAAAATACAAGGGCCTGAGTGGCTCCTGCATGGGGTGGGGTTGGGGGGTGGGGGAGGAAGATGTACCAGATCGAGTCTCAGTCCGGGACAGGGCAGTCCAGAGACCAGGGCAACGCCCTGCTGTGCTGCCCTGGGCCACAGTCTGGCCCGGCTCCCGCAGCGGCCAGCTCCCAAAGGAAGGGACACTGGGTCACAGCGTTCAACACTGGAGGGGGTCAGAGGCCAGGCCCCAGGCTAGGCGTGCGGGTCCACGCGCCCTCCCCGCGCAGGCCCGCCGCCTACGTGCCCCTGGCCCCGCAGGCCCCAGACCTTGGCCCAGGCGTCCTGAGACTTGTATCTCCTGTACCGGATCCACCGCCGGCGCCGCACGCAGGAATTCCACTTCTTGTCCCTCGTGTAAGCGGCAGGGAAGTCGATGGCATATGTCCAGCCCTGAAACATCAAGGTGGGGGTGGGGGGCTCTGGAAGTTTCCCGGGGAAGGCCAGGAAAGAGCTGGGGAAGGGGAGCGGGATGGTGGGGGGAGGCAGGGAAGAGCTGGGGAAGGGGAGTGGGATGGGGGGGGGGGAGGCAGGGAAGAGCTGGGGAAGGGGAGCGGGATGGGGGGGGGAGGCAGGGAAGAGCTGGGGAAGGGGAGCGGGATGGGGGGGAGGCAGGGAAGAGCTGGGGAAGGGGAGCGGGATGGGGGGGGAGGCAGGGAAGAGCTGGGGAAGGGGAGCGGGATGGGGGGGAGGCAGGGAAGAGCTGGGGAAGGGGAGCGGGATGGTGGGGGGAGGCAGGAAAGAGCTGGGGAAGGGGAGCGGGATGGTGGGGGGAGGCAGGAAAGAGCTGGGGAAGGGGAGCGGGAGGGGGGGGAGGCAGGGAAGAGCTGGGGAAGGGGAGCGGGAGGGGGGGGAGGCAGGGAAGAGCTGGGGAAGGGGAGCGGGATGGGGGGGGAGGCAGGGAAGAGCTGGGGAAGGGGAGCGGGATGGGGGGGGAGGCAGGGAAGAGCTGGGGAAGGGGAGCGGGATGGGGGGGGGAAAGAGCTGGGGAAGGGGAGCGGGAGGGGGGGGGAGGCAGGAAAGAGCTGGGGAAGGGGAGCGAGCGGGATGGCGGGGGGGTGGGGGGTGGGGGAGGCCAGGGAAGAGCTGGGGAAGGGGAGCGGGATGGGGGGGGGAAGAGCTGGGGAAGGGGAGCGGGAGGGGGGGGGCAGCGTGTGGCCTGAAGCGTCACCCGTGGGCCCCGTCCAGCAAGCAGGGAGCGCGCGGCCCAAGGCGAGGCCCAATGCCACGGGGCGCGGGGACAGCACTGGGGGTACGGGGAGCCCCGCCGGCAAGACCCGAGTTCACCTACCCCTTTCTCCGAGTTCACCTACCCCTTTCTCCGTGGGTTCCCCTCCAAAATTCTCATCCACGTACCAGTCCGACTCCCACTCCCAGTGCGGCGAGGGCAGCGCCACCCCATCCAGCGGCCGGTGCTGGAGCCCACTCACGTCGCTCCACGGCCAGCGGTCACTCGGCAGGAGCGTCTCACAGAAGCCGCCCACGGGGTTCCAGCGCTGCGGGCGGAGGCAGAGACTGGCCTTAGGCCCGGGCGGTGAAGGCCTCTCCAGGGTCAGCAGGGCCCTCGCCTCGTCTCCAGGACAGGAAGTGAGCAGACGGCCACCAGAACCGCAACCTGAAGGGCAGGGACCTGCCGCCCTGGGTGGTGGGGGGCACGGCTGTTGTGAGCTCCCGGAACCCGCCCCGGAGCCTGTGCAGACCCGGCCAGTGGCCTGGGTGAGGACAGGACGCAGCGCGGGCTGCAGCAGCTGCGCGGCCTGATCTCAGCAGACTGAAGGGAACAGGAGGGAACAGGCCAGGCATCGGGGGTGCAGGGCTGTCTCCCGGCGACCCCGCCACCCCTCGGACCCACCTGATTCTCATAGGCCTCCTCCTGGCAGCGGATGGGGACGTCGCTGGCACCCACGAGCACGTACACCTGGTGGTCACAGGCGATGCCCCAGCAGCAGTCCCTGGCCGCGCTGACCCGCTTGAACTCCAGCTGGGCGTCCCTGCACGGCTCCCAGTGCTGCCCGGCCGTGGACAGCGTGAACACCCTCCCGAACAGGTCCACCGCCCACAGCGCCGAGCTGGGCATGGCCGCGGGGGCTGAGGGGAGAGAGGCAGGAGGGCGAGGTCAGTGGGCACGGCCACTCCAGGACCCTGGCCCCGGGGACTGCCTGGCGAGGCAGGGAACCCCGGGGCGATGCTCTCTTGCTGCAGGAGGCTGAGCACCCTCCCCACCCCCCAGCAAAGCAAGGGCAGAACCCAGCTTCAGTCCAGGTTCCTTTTCTGTTCTTTGCCTTTTCTCCCTCTCATGGTAAGGATTTTTTTTTTCTCGAAATATACAAAAAAATCCAGAAAAAAAAAATATGTACTATCCAAATACCTACTGCCCCCAGTTTAATGAATAGTGTTGTCATTCGGTCACAGTTTGGATCTTTCTTGTCTAAAGAATAAATGACAGGTTGCAGATCTAATGAATCCTTGAAAGGCCTCCCCATAGGCCCCACCCTCTGGTGCACAGGGTCCCCCTCACATTGGCGGGGCCCCCCATGATCCCCCTTCCTCTGGGTTTGGTAGGGGTGTCCGCACAGGCCTGGCACCCCAGCCAGAGTCCTGTGTGGTCCTGTAGGAGCCGCTCGATTGAGCAGGTGGCAGGGATGGCAGGGGCCTGTCTTTACCTGCTTTTGGTGGCCACCTCCCCCTGACCCCCTCCTCCTGCCATTCTCCGCTGCTGTTCCTTCTCTCCTTTCCCCTTCTGCTTCGTGGAGGGTGTGCAGGCCCACACCTGTGCTCTGCCACTGACACCGCACAGAGCCCCGTGGGGCTTCTGGGCACAGGGCCTTCGTTTCTTTGACTGTAGAGGATGGCCTTCATTCAGCCTTCATTCCCTGAGTTCCAAGGGGCAGATTCAAGCAGTTGGTAATTAGGGAAGGGAGGGACAGTCCAGAGCAGCCTTGGGGCAAGGCCCTGGTTCCCATCACACACCACAGTACCTTTAAGCTACCCTGCAGACACTGAAACCCCCTCCAGGTGGGAGAAGTTAATGATTAACCATAGTATGCTTCCCACAAGCACGCAGACCCCAGGCCATTGGACCCGAAGGTTGATGACGCTGAAGGCTGATGATGGTGGTGCTGACCTCACCACCAACCCATCAGCTTATCCATGAGCTTACCACACCCTCTTTGGACAATTACTGCAAAACTTGTCACTACGTTCCCCACGTGGGGACGCATGTATCTGAGGGCGTTTAGCCTACTGTGGTCCCCCTTGCCTGGCAGAGCAGTAAAGCTACCCTTTTTAACTTCACCCGGAACTCTGTTGTCATTGCTCAGTTGCTAAGTTATGTCTGACTCTCTGCGACCCCTGGACTGCACCATGCCAGGATCCTCTGTCCTCCACTATTTCTCGGAGTTTGCTCAAGTTTATGTCCATTGAGTTGGACATGAACCTCTCTAACCATCTTATCCTCTGCCACCCTCTTCTCCGTTTGCCTTCAGTCTTTCCCAGCATCAGGGTCTGTCTCCAAGATCCAGTGTGGCACTGGTGTACAGAGAAGCTGAGCTTTCAGCATCACCACTGACTGCCCCCCACCCCCCAACCCTGGGGCCGACGGGGCTGCTGCTCCCCGGAGCGTGACTCCTGGAGCCGCGTCAAGGCCACGTGGCCAGACCTACGGCAGCAAAACAGAGCAGCTGGATGAGGGCAGCCGGGGGAGTCACAGCGAGCAGCTCTGCCTGATGGAGCAGCCCCAACACCCAAGACCGAGCAGCGCCGCAAAAGGAGGACATAGCTTGTCTGACTTGGAAACTGGAGCGACCAGAAGACGGAGCCTGGGTGCCTCACAGCTGGAGCCATGCCTTTCTGCTCGAGATGCCCGGGGGCACAGAAAGCGTGACAACTGGAATGGCAACATGGGTGACGGAGTGCCTCTGAAAACAGGAGCAACTGCTGTGAGCAACTAGGCTCGTCTGGAACAAAGTGTGTCTTACAAACATGGAGAAGAGAGTGTGGGCTGCAAGGAAGTGACTGAAGGATAAATAGGAAGTCGGGAAGTGGAGCACGTGCCAAACTTTGGAAAACACCCAGGACAGGCAGTGGCGACAGGAAGAATGGAGAAACGTGATCCTTCCACCTGGGGCACCAACATCCAGGTCAAACACATGGGAAGTCAGGACGCCAGCTTTCTGAAGCCATTTGAAAACTGGCAACTTCATCTGGGTGCCTGAGCTGGGACTCCTGAGATAGCTGTGGCACCTCCAGATGCCTTCTGCTCTTCCCTGGTCAAGCCTGAGGGTCCACTCTCCCCCTGAAGCATTTACTCTGTGACTCAAGAGTCCCAGAGTCACACTGGACCCAGACTGTGGGAATTTGGGTCCTGGCCCCACTACCATCTAGCATGAACAAGAGTCCACTGACTAACCTCTCTGTGCCTCGGTCTCCTAATCTGGAAAAGGCAGAAAGGAGAACTGACCTACTTATGTAGTTGTTGTGAGACCTGAAAGAGGTAACATAGGCACAGAGTTATACCAGATTGCTCAGCACCCAGCAGGAACTCAACGAGTGTCACTGAAATCATTTACTTCTTGGCATTTACTATCCCAGACTGCCAATCTTCTCTCTCTTAAAAACAAACAAACAAAAAAATCAAAGCCCTTTCTGGTCAGTCTGAGTCCTTGACCTCCTCATTTCCTCTGTATCTCCCAGTGCTCTGCACAAAGTGAGTGTTTATTCAAAGTTACAGAAAATCACTGCCACCTACATTCACTGACTCCCTGCGCTAAGATGGAAATACGGTTCCGGGGAAGCCAAATGTCAGACATACTTCAGGTTAAAAGTAAGGTCCTAGGTCATGCTTCCCTGGTGGCTCAGTGGTAAAGAATCCGCCTGCCAATGCAGGAGACACAGGTTTGATCCCTGGGTTGGGAAGATCCCCTGGAGAAGGAAATGGCAACCCAGTCCAGTATTCTTGCCTGGGAAAGCCCATGGACAGAGGAGCCTGGTGGGCTCCCAGAGTCAGACACAACTTAGCGACTACACAACAATACAACAACACAACAACAAAGCTTCTAACAGGTGGACAGGTATGCGATAAGGCAAGTATGTTAAGCTGTCAATAGTAGAATCTAGGTGGAAGATGAGTATGTGGGTGCTTACTGTATAATTCTTTCAATTTGACTATGTTTGACAATCCTCTTCATAAGTTGTTGGGGAAAAGTAAGAGTTTTACATAGGGAAAGGCGGTATGTCAGTTCCCATGGTGATTTTTTTTTAATAAAAAAAATTTTTATTTATTATTAGGCTGTGCTGGGTCTTAACTGCAGCACATGGGATCTTTAGTTGCAGCATGTGGGATGTGGGAGCCTGGAGTCTTAGCCTTTGGGCCACCAGGGGAGTCCCCCATGGAGACATTTTTAATGTGAACCCAGTCTTCAAAGAGATTTCTTGGCTCACTGTACAAGTAACGTGAGGTCAGGCCCAGTCTGCATCTTGAGCTCAATGAATGATGATGCTGAACTTAGTTATTTGGAAATGACTAAGCGGTCATTTCCAAACAGACATAATTGAGCCTTCTGGGCAGCTAACAAACAGAAGACTCACCTGGGGGTGATGTTTGTAAACTCCCTCTGGAGTAGAAAATCCTGGTGCACATCACTTCCCAGCTAAAGATGACAGGAGGTAGCCATCCTTGGTTAGTCCCACCTCCTTGACCAAGATGTGGTCTCAATTTCTCATAAGCCAGTTTCTGGCTGTGAGGTGATGGGGTAACACGTCTAGGGACATCGGGTCACTGGGTCAGAGGACTCTTGAATGGGAGGTTGAAGCATTGAGTTCCACAATTCTAGGATTTCTTGGTTTTGTAGAAGTGAAGAGGTAGAGGCAACGTCTCCCAAGCAAGTGACCTCCGATTCACCAAGAAATTCTGCATGATGAATTCCAGTTGGTGCCTCAGTCATTCTACTCAGAAGACTTGCTGGCCACCCTCAGAACCATCTGCCTTTCTGCACGGTTAATTAACAGATTCCTTCAGAGAAGTGGAGGTACCCAAGGGAAGGTGGGGGTGGAGAGAGTAGGCTGGGGTGTGGTAGAGGAAGGGAGAGAGTCCCAAAGGAGAGCCTGAAGCATTTACTTCCCAATCGCCTTAGGACTGCTTCCTGCAAGGTTTTCTGATGTTTTTTTTTTTTTCTTTTTATCACATCCTGTCACACCCATCCCCTGGTCAGAGAAAACCCTTTGCTACTAAAGCGGCTCACTGCCTGCCTGACAATTGTGAGGGCTGCTGGGAGGCAATGTTAGGGTCAAAGCGGTGGGAAGAAACAGGACATGCAAGATAGTTGAGCCCTTCCTGAGGAGCTGGGTCCATCCTCTCCCACATTTGGCAGCTCAGAAAATAACCCCCCGGCTGTCTGATCTGGGCGGTCAGCCTGGTTTCACTCTGGTTCCCAGTGGTGGGGCGACAGGTGGGCCCCTTGCCCGGCCACCAGTAGCATCTCAGCGCCAGCCCTGACCATCTGCCTGAGCTAATCCCAGGACAAGCAGCTTTGCTGTCATAACTGCCCACAGGAGAGGAGACGGGCTCGATCCTCTCCACCCTCCAGCCTCTTCCCAAGTCACTCCAGGGCAGATGCTGGTTGGGGTGTCATGTTGGGGCGGGGGGCCGGGGGCGGTGCGCCCGCGGGTGTGCAGCAAAGAGCACCAGCACAGCCCCTTCCCCACTCGGCACGCGTGGGACAAACGCAGTTGCTGCCTCAGCCGCCCCAACCTCTGCAGGAGGGACCGAGGCGCCCATCCGACCTCTCGGCCACCGCTGCACTCACCTGCGGGAGAGGGGCACCGCGCGGGCGGGGTCGCGGCGATTGCTCCTCGGCGGCTGGAGAGCGGCCCGGCCCTCCCGCGAGGCGGAGGAGACCGTGGGCAGGAAGCGGCTGCCAGACCCGCGCCCATTGGTCAGCTTTGCAGTGACGCAAAAGACTGCAGGCGCGCTATTGGCTGCGGCCTACTGCGTCCTCAGCCGGCCTCTGGGTCTCGTCGGGGTCGCGCGCCCGCCCACTTCCGGGGTCTGATTGAAGTGCTGCGAAGCCGCGGTAGTTCCGCGCTCTTCCCGCGATCCCGGGGCCGAGGTGGCCCCGCACATGGTCCACAGGCCCCCGGGACCTGGCCGATCGCCTCCTGAGGTTGCCGGCCGCCCCCAGGGTCTACCCATTGGAGCAGGCGGTGTGTTCTCAGGGCCGCAGGCGAGGAGCGGGGCAGGGTCGGGAGGCGCCTGGGTGCACAGCCCTGCAGGGACTGGAGGAGCGGGCTGCAGGGTAGTGGCGCGAGCCGGCTTGTGGGCGCTTGGAATCAGGCACCAAAACAGGTGTCTAGGTGGTTTCCACCTAATCGAAACGTCGTCTTGCCTACACATAAAGCTTTAACCTTCTTGGGGAAAATCCCAGGACAGGTGATTTTGTGAGTACAACATGGTGTGGTAGCAATAACAAGTCACCAATTTGTTCAGGTTCTGTGTTGCCAGTGTTTAACTACCCTCGAACACCTATTTCGAGGTAGCTTTATGTAGTAATGCCAACATGTGAGTGCTCGATGGGTGCAAGCCTCTGGTGTAGGTGCTGTACGTGGGCCTTCTCAGTTCATCTCTCCAACAACCCAGAGAGGTAGGAGATGATTTCCCCAAAGCTGGGCTGGAGAAAGAAAAATGAAAGCAAAAAAGATGTGATTGAGGAAAGGCCAGGCACAGCCAGACACAGAGGCTGAAGCAGTATCAGTTGGACTGTGCTTCTCTCCCTTTTTCTCTGGTTCTTGTTCCTTTCTGGGGACCCACAGGGGAAGCCCCACATGGATTGTCTCCAGAGGGAGAAAAAGCTGAAGCCTCTGGGTCACCCTGGATGGCTCTGCGGAATCGTGTGTGTTATGAGGGAATGGCATGTGTGGACTGACTGAGCCTGGAGAACTGGGGTGTTTTGGATAATATGTTTGTGTTCTCCCAGGATTCATAATTTGAAGGCGATGGCACCCCACTCCAGTACTCTTGCCTGGAAAATCCCATGGACAGAGGAGCCTGGTAGACCGCAGTCCATGGGGTCGCAAGAAATCAGACACGACTGAGCAACTTCACTTTCACTTTTCACTTTCATGCACTGGAGAAGGAAATGGCAACCTACTCCACTGTTTTTGCCTGGAGAATCCCAGGGACGGGGGAGCCTGGTGGGCTGCCGTCTATGGGGTCCCACAGAGTCGGACACGACTGAAGTGACTTAGCAGCAGCAGCAGGATTCATAATTGAAACTCGGATCCCTTTAGAGATAGGACCTTTGAGAGGATTAAGTCATGAAGGTGGAGCCCTCATGAGGAGACTAGAAGACCTCACAGCCCTGCCTCTTGTAATGCTATAGCAAAGAGGGTGGCTGTCCTCAAGCCAGGGAGCAGGCTGTCCCCTGACGCCGTATCTACTAGTGCCTTGATCTTGGACTCTCAGCTTCCAGAATTGTGAGAAATATTTGTTGTTTAACTACCCAGTCTGTGGTATTTTTGTTGTAGCAGTCTGAGCTGAGACCCATAGCATAAGGGCCCAGCCAGACAGAGGGGGTGGTTCCTCAGAGGAGAATTGGAGTACTGTTAGCAGGAGCGTGAATGGCCACTGGTCTGCAGAAACATTAGTCTTAAAGTAGAAAGAACTAGATCCTGTTCTGCGCGTGACACTTTGTAGCTGTTTCCTCTCTCTGGCCTTGGGCTCTGCTTTAGAACAGGCCATTGACTTAGGAGCTCTCCAAGGTCCTTGCAGTGTTCTGTGCTGTGACAGAGTTCGTGCCGTTTTTCCTGGATTCAGGGTCTGCCAAGTGGATCTTCTGGGGACCTGTGTTCCTCCCCAGCCCCACCCCCACTCCCCAGTCCTTCCAGCCTTTGCAGAGCTGACCTTTCAGTTACTGTCAGGAGGTCTGCATTTTTCTGTCCTCACCACAACTGATCATCCTCATTCTTGTTTCTGCTTTTTAAAATCTCAACTTTCATTTCCTGTTTCTTCTCCATCCTAGCTTTGCCACTTCTGTCCCTGGGGTTCAGATTCCAGGTCCATCGCTTGCTATGTGAGTCACTCAGCTCCTGTATCCTTATCTACAAAGTGGGAAAACATCATCATCTGTACCTTTGGGTGGTGCCGAGGATGAAGTGAGGAAGTGTGTATAGATCGCTTACAGCAGTGCCTGGCTCCCAGTGAGGACTCGTATATTTCTAGTGTTATTATCATCTCTGTGTAAATGGGCTGGTGAACTTGGCCATTAGTATCACTGCTTTGTGAGAGTTCCAGAAACACTTTAGACTAAACAACCCTGGATCCAGCACCCTTCCAGATGATTGGTAGAGAGCTCCTGTCAGGATGGTGGACATTACTGTGTATATTCTGCTGTTTGGGGCAGAGAGGCATGGCTGGACTGATGCCAGGATGGGCTGACTGGATGTCTCCAGCGGTTGCCCATCAACCATAGGAAAGAGCTGAGGTTCTTCCCGATGGCTTCCCCCACCTGGCTTCCCCTTCCGTGGTAGCCTCAGCTCCCCTGAACCTTTCAGCTTGAGCCTTGGTAGAGCTCCATATGCGGGCCCTCCCTTGCTCCATCAGACCCCTCGGCTTCCTGCACACAGACCCCGCTGTCCCACACGTCCTGTCCACCTTCCTTCTTCCACTGTCCATTCTCATGCCACCTTAAGTCTCAGATCAAAGGTCAGATCTTACCAAGGGAAAATAGACCTGAGTCTACACCCTCATACTTTGCACATTCTCCATTCTAGCCCCTCCTGTGTCACATGCCAATTGTTTGTCTTCCCGTCTGCCTCCCTGACCGCACCATGAGATCTCCGAGGGAGTGCCTGTCTTACTTATGTTGGAATTTCCAGGGCTTTATGATTGCTCAGCACACAGTAGGTACTTGATTTTTATAAAGGAATGAATATCCCTCCCTCAGTCCCCCAGAAAGAAGGGTAAATTCATACATTGAGAAATGTTGGAAGAGCCTGAACGAAAGGGCAGAGATTAGCAGAACTGACTCACACACATTCACCCCATGGCTGCATTTCAGCCCCCCCATCAGCAATGTGTGGGGCTGTCTTCACCCACTCGTGACATGGTAGGCTGTCTACCGTGAGCTAAGCTGAGGTGCTTAGGTTGTTCTTAAACTGCAGTGGCATTTCTCTTTGTTAGCCACTGATGTTTCCTTTCTCTGTGGACATTATTTTTCACTGGGAGTAAACGCTTACTCACAAGCAGAACACAGTCTTTTCACTTTAATTCTGCTTACAGTCGTTCCTCCCTCTGTAAAGCCAGTCAGTCATATGTTGGCCATGAAACCGGCGCTCCTGGGGCGGGACCCTGGGCAGCCTCGCTCCTCAGCTTGACAACCCCTTCTCACCACTCAGCCAGTGCTGGCTGGCCCCCGGGGCAGCCCACGCCATACAGCTCCTTCCTTTACTCTGCTGATGAAATGGATTTCAACACTTTCGTTTTTCACTTGATACTTAAGAGATAAAGCAGCTAAAAATGTAGGATTTCCCCCATCTATGGTAGAGAAAAACTTGCAGAAACACTGTGTAGAACGTGCAGCTCACGTGCATGTCCAGATTCACACAGCCAACGTCAGCCACCCGTGCCTTCACGTGAAGAGGGGATGTTTTGTATCTAAGAGAAAACCTACACAACTTCTAACAAACAGCGAGCTAAACCTGGAGCCAGCGACAGTCACTGTCAGCTGCCTGACCCCCACCCAGTCATGCAAAGTCATGTAAACACGGCCGAGTCAAACGTTCACGTGACAGACATTTTAGGAGTGCTCACTGTGTCCGGCCCTACTGGGGGTTCAGATTGGTCAAGAGACCTCTTCATCTGGATGAAAAGGTCCAATCGGGGAGAGAGAAATAGGTGAGAAGGCAGAAAAGGCTGTAACCTGTAGGGGTTTATTTGAGTTGGGTGTATAAAGGCAGCTAATCAAGGGTTAAGGAGGGTAAACTGATGAGGTCAGTGGTGAAGTACAAGGGTCAGGAGTGGACCAAGAAGCCCAGGTTAATATGCTTAACATAAGCTACACTCCAACAAACAACATAAAACTTGCACTCATGGGACTTCCCTGGTGGTCTGGTGGCTAAGACTCCCCACCAGTGCAGGGGGCCCTGGTTCGGTCCCTGGTCAGGGAACTAGATCCCACATGCCGCAACTAAGACCCAGCACAGCCAAATAAATAAACTTGCACTCGTACCTTCAAGTCCCTAATATTTATATACCTGTCGGAATACAGGTCTGTATATTTATCTGTTCTCCACCAGAAGCCTTTCAGGCAGGGCCCACCTTCCATTTGCCTTATGCTTCACCCTGTACCCCACCAGGTGACACCTACTGGTCAGGAGCAGTTTGAGGAGCTTCTCATGGCACTAAGTGAAGTGAAGTGAAGCCGCTCAGTCGTGTCTGATTCTCTGGGACCCCATGGACTGTAGCCTGCCAGGCTCGTCCGTCCATGAGATTTTCCAGGCAAGAATACTGGAGTGGGTTGCCATTTCCTTCTCCAGGGGATCTTCCCCACCCAGGGATCCAACCCGGGTCTCCCACATTGCTGGCAGACTCCTTACCCTCTGAGCTACCAGGGAAGTCAAATGGCACTAAAGTCTCACAGAATATTCAAAACCAGACCGCGATCTGTGTTAGACCTGCATAAAAAAGGTGTGTTCTGTATATTTGACTCCAGGAATATAATTTTCCCAGCACACCAGTTGCACCTAAAATGTGCTTCATTGTCAAGATATTTACAGACGAAGTTTTTCACTAAGCTACTCCAGAGTGGCGTTTCCCATCCCAGACCCCATCAGCAACCCTCTAGCATAGAAGAGGAGCCCTGCCCACGGCCAGCACCACAAGTATCATCTACCCTGGAAGAAAAGCTTAAGGAAATTCTACAGGAATTTCTACCGGAAATTCTGCAGTAAATTCTTTTACTTTTGAGAGTAAAAGCGATGCTTATTGGGACAGATGCTAAGAAAAGGGGCACACACCGAGATGTGACCACGCTAATCACAGGGCCAAGTGTACGAGACCAAACAAAGCATCATGAAGACAGTATAAGAGAACATCCTAACAATCTTGGGGAAGGGAGGATTTCAACAAAAGATGCAAAAAGCACCAACCTTAAAGGAAAAAATTAATATACTCAATAACTTTGTTATTTAGTTGCTAGATCAGATCAGATCAGATCAGTCGCTCAGTCGTGTCTGACTCTTTGCAACCCCAAGAATCGCAGCACGCCAGGCCTCCCTGTCCATCACCAACTCCCGGAGTTCACTCAGACTCACGTCCATCAAGTCAGTGATGCCATCCAGCCATCTCATCCTCTGTCGTCCCCTTCTCCTCCTGCCCCCAATCCCTCCCAGCATCAGAGTCTTTTCCAATGAGTCAACTCTTCGCATGAGGTGGCCAAAGTACTGGAGTTTCAGCTTTAGCATCATTCCCTCCAAAGAAATTCCAGGGCTGATCTCCTTCAGAATGGACTGGTTGGATCTCCTTGCAGTCCAAGGGACTCTCAAGAGTCTTCTCCAACACCACAGTTCAAAAGCATCAATTCTTCGGTGCTCAGCTTTCTTCACAGTCCAACTCTCACATCCATACATGACCACTGGAAAAACCTTAGCCTTGACTAGATGGACCTTTTTTGGCAAAGAAATGTCTCTGCTTTTCAATATGCTATCTAGGTTGGTCATAACTTTTCTTCCAAGGAGTAAGCATTGTTTAATTTCATGGCTGCAGTCACCATCTGCAGTGATTTTGGAACCCCAAAAAATAAAGTCTGACACTGTTTCCACTGTTTCCCCATCTATTTCCCATGAAGTGGTGGGACCGGATGCCATGATCTTCATTTTCTGAATGTTGAGCTTTAAGCCAACTTTTTCACTTTCCTCTTTCACTTTCATCAAGAGGCTTTTTAGTTCCTCTTCACTTTCTGCCATAAGGGTGGTGTCATGTGCATACCTGAGGTTATTGATATTTCTCCCAGCAATCTTGATTCCAGCTTGTGCTTCTTCCAGCCCAGCGTTTCTCATGATGTACTCTGCATAGAAGTTAAATAAACAGGGTGACAATATACAGCCTTGATGTACTCCTTTTCCTATTTGGAACCAGTCTCTTGTTCCATGTCCAGTTCTAACTGTTGCTTCCTGACCTGCATACACATTTCTCAAGAGGCAGATCAGGTGGTCTGGTATTCCCATCTCTTTCAGAATTTTCCACAGTTTATTGTGATCCACACAGTCAAAGGCTTTGGCATAGTCAATAAAGCAGAAATAGATGTTTTTCTGGAACTCTCTTGCTTTTTCCGTGATTCAGCAGATATTGGCAATTTGATCTCTGGTTCCTCTGCCTTTTCTAAAACCAGCTTGAACATCTGGAAGTTCATGGTTCACGTATTGCTGAAGCCTGGCTTGGAGAATTTTGAGCATTACTTTACTAGCGTGTGAGATGAGTGCAGTTGTGCGGTCGTTTGAGCATTCTTTGGCATTGCCTTTCTTTGGGATTGGAATGAAAACTGACCTTTTCCAGTCCTGTGGCCACTGCTGAGTTTTCCAAATTTGCTGGCATATTGAGTGCAGCACTTTCACAGCATCATCTTTCAGGATTTGAAATAGCTCAACTGGAATTCCATCACCTCCACTAGCTTTGTTCGTAGTGATGCTTTCTAAGGCCCACTTGACTTCACATTCCAGGATGTCTAGCTCTAGATTAGTGATCACACCATCGTGATTATCTGGGTCGTGAAGATCTTTTTTGTACAGTTCTTCTGTGTATTCTTGCCACCTCTTCTTAATATCTTCTGCTTCTGTTAGGTCCATACCATTTCTGTCCTTTATCAAGCCCATCTTTGCATGAAATGTTCCCTTGGTATCTCTAATTTTCTTGAAGGGATCTCTAGTCTTTCCCATTCTGTTGTTTTCCTCTATTTCTTTGCATTGATCGCTGAGGAAGGCTTTCTTATCTCTTCTTGCTATTCTTTGGAACTCTGCATTCAGATGCTTATATCTTTCCTTTTCTTCTTTGCTTTTCGCTTCTCTTCTTTTCACAGCTATTTGTAAGGCCTCCCCAGACAGCCATTTTGCTTTTTTGCATTTCTTTTCCATGGGGATGGTCTTGATCCCTGTCTCCTGTACAATGTCATGAACCTCCGTCCATAGTTCATCAGGCACTCTATCTATCAGATCTAGTCCCTTAAATCTATTTCTCACTTCCACTGTATAATCATAAGGGATTTGATTTAGGCCATACCTGAATGGTCTAGTGGTTTTCCCTACTTTCTTCAATTTAAGTCTGAATTCGGCAATAAGGAGTTCATGATTTGAGCCACAGTCAGCTCCTGGTCTTGTTTTTGTTGACTGTATAGAGCTTCTCCATCTTTGGCTGCAAAGAACATAATCAGTCTGATTTCGGTGTTGACCATCTGGTGATGTCCATGTGTAGAGTCTTCTCTTGTGTTGTTGGAAGAGGGTGTTTGCTATGACCAGTGCATTTTCTTGGCAAAACTCTATTAGTCTTTGCCCTGCTTCATTCCGTATTCCAAGGCCAAATTTGCCTGTTACTCCAGCTGGTTTGTGACTTCCTACTTTTGCATTCCAGTCCTCTATAATGAAAAGGACATCTTTTTTGGGTGTTAGTTCTAAAAGGTCTTGTAGATCTTCATAGAACCGTTCAACTTCAGCTTCTTCAGCGTTACTGTTTGGGGCATAGACTTGGATTACTGTGATATTGAATAGTTTGCCTTGGAAACGAACAGAGATCATTCTGTCGTTTTTGAGATTGCATCCAAGTACTGCATTTCGGACTCTTTTGTTGACCATGATGGCTACTCCATTTCTTCTAAAGGATTCCTGCCCACAGTGGTAGATATAATGGTCATCTGAGTTAAATTCACCCATTCCAGTCCATTTCAGTTCGCTGATTCCTAGAATGTCGACGTTCACTCTTGCCGTCTCGTTTGACCACTTCCAGTTTGCCTTGATTCATGGACCTGACATTCCAGGTTCCTATGCAATATTGCTCTTTACAGCATCAGACCTTGCTTCTATCACCAGTCACATCCACAACTGGGTATTGTTTTTGCTTTGGCTCTATCCCTTCATTCTTTCTGGAGTTATTTCTCCACTGATCTCCAGTAGCATATTGGGCACCTACCGACCTGGGGAGTTCCTCTTTCAGTATCCTATCATTTTGCCTTTTCATACTGTTCATGGGGTTCTCAAGGCAAGAATACTGAAGTGGTTTGCCATTCCCTTCTCCAGTGGACCACACTGTGTCAGACCTCTCCACCATGCCCGCCCGTCTTGGGTGGCCCCACCGGGCATGACATATATATACACACACACACACATACACATACATCCACTCTTTTTTAGATTCTCTCCCATACAGGACATTAGAGAGTATTGCGTAGACTTCCCTGTGCTATACAGTAGGTTCTTATTAGTTCTCTGCTTCACATGTAGTAGTGTGTGTATGTCAGTCCCAATCTCCCAGTTTGTCTCTCCCCCTTCAAGTACTTTAAAATCGAAAACTTCTGTTGATCATTAAGAGGGTGAAAAGGCAAACCACCTTGAGATCGACATATACACAGTTACATTTAAAATAGATAACCAACAAGGTCCCACTGTATAGCACAGAGAACTCTGCTCAATGTTATGTAGCAGCCTGGATGGGAAGGGAGTTTAGGGGAGAGTGGATACGTGTATGGGTGAGTCCCTTTGCTGTTCACCTGAAACTATCACAGCATTGTTAATCAGCTATACTCCAATATAAAATTAAAAGTTTTTAAATAAATAAAATATTAACAAACAAGGCAACCCACTCCAGTACTCTTGCCTGGAAAATCCCATGGACGGAGGAGCCTGGAAGGCTGCAGTCCCTGGGGTCGCTAAGAGTCGGACACGACTGAGCGACTTCACTTTCACTTTTCACTTTCATGCATTGGAGAATGAAATGGCAACCCAGTCCAGTGTTCTTGCCTGGAGAATCTCAGGGACGGGGGAGCCTGGTGGGCTGCCGTCTATGGGGTCGCACAGGGTCTGACACGACTGAAGCGACTTAGCATAGCATAGCATTAACAAACAAACAAACCCCCAAATGGCAAACCACCAAGCAGGAGAAGATATTTGCAACACCTGTTGCCAACAAAGAGCCAAGATCTAGATTATCAAAACAATGCCTGTCAGTCAGTATGAACGAGACAAACACTTAAAAAAAAAAGCAAAGGACTCGAATCAACTTTTAAGAAAAAAAAAAGGGGGAAATATGGATGGTCAGTAAATGTAGGGAAAAGTGCTCGACCTCAGCAAGCAGAGACATGCAGATAAAACCCACAATGAGACACCCCCCCAGGAAGGCCACATGGAACTGTGGGCTGACGCTGTCACTGGGGAAATTGGTCTGACATCATCACTTATCTCTGACGCCGAAGCTGGGACTGGCCCGGGGACAGTATCGCCTTAGATCGTACACACAGCAGGAGCGGGTGCAAGAGCGTTCTCAGCAGCCGTGTCTGGCACGGCCCGAGTGTCCATCACCAGTAGAATGGATGAATAAATGTGGCCTATTTATTCATATTTGGGATATTATTGGTAACAACAAAAACAGAATGAAGCACAACAGTGCAACAACGAGGGTGAATCTTAAACACGTGCCAAGTAAACAAGCCAGAGCCCCAGAGAGCCTTGTACGATCCTTTTACAGGTGAGACTCAAAAATAGGCAAGAACTTAATTATAACATCGAAGGATGTACGTTTAATGGTCAAAGCATCAAGACAGTGAGTACCGTAATGTTACCATAGCAACCGGGATATAGACGCCTTTGGTGGCACTAAAGGGACATACTGAGGCTTTGGGATTGTTGCCAACATTCCAGTTCTTGACCCATGTGGTGATTACATGTTTTGCTTTAAAATAATTCACATTTACACCTTCTATATTTTTCTCTGTGTTTTATATTTTACAATTTAAAAAGGTTTTTCCTTTTCTTTTTTGAAAAGGATGTGTAGTAAAAGTGACTGTCCTAGTTTTGCATGAGTGGGATGACTTACCAATGACAGCATCACATGATTTTCTTTTCTTTTGGCCTCACTCTCAGCTTGTGGAATCAAATCTGTGTCCCATGCGTTGGGGAGGTGGAGTCTTATCCACTGGGCCACTAAGGAAGTCCCCCACACGTGATTTTTAAAAAGGCCATAGCTGGAACAGTCCAGAAGATAAGACAAGACGAGGTGAGCTGGGAATCTGAGGCAGAGAGAGAACTCTGGGGTCACAGTGACACCAACGTTGAAGATGACGAGAAGCTTGAGTTAAAAGTCATTTCCAGAAAAGTAAGAGCGAGAAAAGTTTTTTCAAGATAATAATTTATCCCAAATGTGGCTTGAAAATAAGGACCTGAAGCCAAGTTAGCAAATATTATAGGCATGTATCTCATTGTCATCCTCAAAAAACTGAGCCCAAGTGAACCCCATCCTTTGCAGGTACTTCTCTTGGGGAAAGAGGAAGGTCCTCTGAGTTCACACAGCCCCTGAGCCCTGCCTGACAGCATCCTTGGGTTCCCCGAGGGAGAGTAATTTGCCCACGTTCACACGGCCGCTCAGGATTCTTGGGTCACAAACCAAACCATAAAAGAGGATCCCTGGTGACGGGTTTTGTTTAGCTTGTGGAGTCCGCACCGGGCTGCCAAACCAAGTTCAGAAAACAGGCAGAAGCCAAGGGCCCCTGGGAGCTCCGGGGGCCATCTGATCAGGAGGGGTGTAGTGTGGCTTTCAGGGCATTAGGGTTTCTCTGATGGGGCGGTAGTTTAGCCAAGGCCAGGATACAGTGAAGGTGTGAGGATGCGGGGGAGGGAAGTGGACAAAACGATCGTCAAGTGCAAAGGCCCGGAAGCAGGGACTTTGGCCAGCTGACTGTAGCCAGGGCAAAGACGGCCTAGAGGGAGGTGGCCTCTGGGGCCATGGCGAACCTATGAGCTCATACTGATGCTCTGCAGGGACCCGTTACTGTGAAGGGTGCACAAGGGTGGTTGTAACACAGAAGTGGAGGAGTAATGTGTCTGTGTGCATGCTAAGTCGCTTCGGTCATGTCAGATTCTGAGACCCCATGGACTGTAGCCCGCCAGGCTTCTCTGGCCACGGGGATTCTCCAGGCAAGGACACTATACTGGAGTGAGTTGCCATGCCCTCCACCAGCGGATCTTCCCAACACATGGATCAAACCCAGGTCTCTCTTGTCCCCTGCGTTAGCAGGAGGGTTCTTTACACTGGTGCCACCTGGGCAGCTGGGAGAGTGATAGACTGTGTTTAGCTCTCACTGATTTCACCGTCTACTCAGGGTGGTCCCTGAGGTCTCTGCCCCTCCCCCCATAAAACCCCTTCCCTGGAATGGGGGCTGACATGTAACAACCTTCTAGCTGGCAGAATAACGCAAAGAGAAAGGGATTTTGCAGGTGTAATTCCAATACCACATCAGTTGAGTCTTGAGTTATTCAGAATGAAGATTATCCTGGGTGAGCTTGGCTTATTTATGTAAAAGCCCTTTGCAGAGGGACTTCACTCTTGGAGGCAAGAAACTCTCTCTCCTGATGGCCTTGTGGAAGCAAATAGCCAGGCTGTGAGCAGCCCCTGGGGGACCATGGGCAGCCTCTAAATCCAAGGGCGGCCCACAGTCAAGAAGCCGGTGCCCTCCATCAGCAGCTTCCAAGAAGTGAATCCGGCTGGCAGCTTGCATGGACTGAGAGTAGATCATTCTCACTTAGACCTCCAGGTAAGATTGCAGCCCAGTCGATCGCAAACTTGTGAGACTCCCGAGCAGATGACCAGTGAAGTTGAGCCCAGACTCCTGACCCCGAGAACTGTGAGACCATTGATGGGGTGCTGTGTTCAGCTGCTAAGTCTGTGGTCTTCTGTTGGGCAGCACAGAAAGCTAATCCAGGGGGCAGCTGCTAGCATAGAGCTGTGCTGTCCTCCTCGCATTATAAAGTGATGCTGCTTACTTGTTTCTGTCGAAGTAGAAACCAGTAACCGCATGGACCAAGGGACAAAGCCACTGGCCCCCCAGAAAGCGGGAAGTGTCCACACTGGTGGTCACTTGAGAAGCAGGAGGGGTCTGCCCTAGCACTCACACAGAGCAGCCAGGGAAGGGGTGGGCTCAGCAGGGTGCTCCCAGATCCTGCAGCCGTCTCCCCAGGTGTCCAGGCGGACTCAACCCTTCATTTAATTAGGCAGCCTTGTTAATTTTCACACAATACTAACAGAGCAAACATAAGTCTTTAATAACGCTAACAGGTCAAGTCACTAATTCATAATGACAGGACTGCGTTGGTCAAACATAAAAACCCAGAGATGGATTATGTAATGGCCCAAGAATTTCGCTTGGCTTTTTCTATAAGAAGTTACAGAATACCATCAAGCAGGACTACAGATGGCATCGTTTTAGGGGAGAAACAAGCTGGAAAAGGACTGAAACCTAAGTGAAGGGTTTGAGCTTTCAAATCTGATCGATGCAGCAAATGATGTTTACTTATAAACAGCATCTTTAGTCTGATGGCCCTGGGAAGAGCAGTCCAGATCCGGCTGCATCCAGGAATTCCTCCATCTATAACCAAAATGCCTTAATCCAGCTGATGAGAGATGGTGTTCCTCTTCTCTGGGGGCTTCAGTCCTGGAAAAGTATCAAAATAAATATAGCTGTAACCTGAAAAAGGTATTTGAAAAAAAAAGAGAGGGAATAATGAAGATGTTAGTTAAATCCATGATGTTGCTACTTGGGGTAAGAGGTTGGCTTGGTAATCATTGCATTAATATATGCTTTATTTGTTGTCTGAGGTGTTTGCAATATTCAAAAGAATCTAACCATGCCACACTTATAACTGCAGGTTACATTGTTTAATAAGAGAACTACTTTAATGTATTTGTAATTGTTATTTAGATGTGCCAAAAAAGAGAGATTTGTAAAATCTGGTTCACTGAACATGAATTGAGTTCAACAGAGTGCACGGCGCATGGGCAGTCCTGGGAAATCATCAACAAGGGAAAGGAGACTGCAGTCTGATCTGAGGGGGGCCTGGCCTTTCAACGAGCAGGGGCATACACACTGGTCAGACGGAGGATGGAGATCATGGGATCTCGGAGGAGGAGCCAAGCTCTCCAGGGAAAAAAGCAAATTGCACAACAAAACAGAAAGGTGAGCCCATGTGGGGAAAAAGTCAACCCTTGTCAAATTACATGCATGCATGTTTTTCTTTAGTCGCTAAGTCTTATCCAACTCTTTGTGACCCCATGGACTGCAGCCCACCAGGCTCCTCTGTCCATGGGATTCTCCAGGCAAGAATACTGGAGTGGGTGGCCATTTCCTTCTCCAGGGGATCTTCGCGACCCAGGGATCGAACCCACATCTCCTGAGCCTCCTGCATTGCAGGCAGATTCTTTACCACTGAGCCACTTGGGAAGCCTCGCATATACATGTAACAAGAGCGATGACAATTCCCACCTTAAACCACTCGCCAAAACTTCTGGGGCGGGGGGGTGGGCGGGCCGCACCCGCGGTCAGTGCTGTGTGTGCCACGTCCGCGCGGGGCCCCCAGCAGCGCCTGGGCTCCGAGGCAGCCCCACACTCCGCTGACGGCCGCCCACTCAGCCATGTCCCCTCACAGAGATCCGATGCAGTACCTCATTTTACTTGGGAGTCCCTGGGACTGCAAGGAGATCCAACCAGTCCATCCTAAAGGAGATCAGTCCTGGGTGTTTATTGGAAGGACTGATGCTGAAGCTGAGGCTCCAATGCCTTGGCCACCTGATGTGAAGAGCCTATTCATCGGAAAAGACCCTGATGCTGGGGAAGATTGAAGGTGGGAGGATAAGGGGACAACAGAGGAGATGGCTGGATGGCATCACCGACTCAATGGACGTGAGTTTGAGCAAGCTCGGGGAGTTGGTGATGGACAGGGAGGCCTGCTGTGCTGTAGTCCACGGGGTCGCAAAGAGCTGGACACGACTGGGCAACTGAACTGACTGACCGCATTTTACAGGTGAGGAAACTGAGTCACAAGTGGGCTCCTCCTTAGTGGGCCAGGACACGCAGCTCCGAGATGGAAGAGCAGGCTGTGTCCCCTTTAAAAGAGAAACCACACCGTTAACACCTGCAACAGGCTACAGGCCCTGGTTCCGCCAGGTAGGAAGACAGAAGGAGACCGTTTTAGGAAAGGGCGCCTCTTCTAAATGAGAGGTGAGGGCTACTTAGTGGGAGGCACCAAAGACCCAGTCCTATGCTGCAGCGTCCAGGTCAGCTGACTGTAATCGTGTGACCTGCAGGGAAAGCCCAGCCTTGGAAGCGGGTTCCTCCGGCAGGGCAGCCCGCGGGGAGCCCCGGAGCCCTTCACGTGGCCACACCTGTTAGCACTGTTCGCGGCAGCAGCTGAAAGTACTGATGGTCGTGATCACGGGGCACGCCTCTGGGCTCCTCTCTGGCTCCACGCACAGACCCTGGGCCCTTCCTCCTGGCGGAGCTGCAGAACCCCCGTCCTTTCCTTGGGTGTCCCTGGAAACTGGGAAGGAACTTGTCCTCAGAAAGCAAGGGGAGCCACCACGGAAGCAAAGTAGGGAGCGGCGGACCCATTCGAGGGGCGCCTGCTTCCTGGGGCCTCAGCGCTCTGCTTGCTGACAGTCCTCCCCTCCGCCCTGGGGGACGGGAGAGCCTGCCCCCTTGGGTCCTCACCTGGCTGCTCTGGGGCTTGGGCTGCTTCTGCTGCTTAGTCGCCGAGACTCTTCTGTGACCCCCTGGACTGTAGCCTGCCAGGCTCCTCAGTCCATGGGATTTGCCAGGCAAGAGTACTGGAGTGGGTTGCTGTTTCCTTCTCCAGGAGATCTTCCCAACGCAGGGATCGAACCCACGTCTCCTGCGTTGGCATAGCCACTGGGGAAGCCCCTACCACTCGTTTTGTTAGTTGCTCAGTCTTGTCTGACTCTTGGCGACCCCCTGGACCGTAGCCCGCCAGGCTCCTCTGTCCACGGAAGTCTCCAGGCAAGAATACCACTCCTAAGTCGTGGCTTTTATCAAGAATCCCCTGGACAGTGGTATTAAACGGGCTCCTCTCTGAGTGCCCCAGCTGCCAGAGGTGGAATCCGGACTGTGGCTTCTTCCCAGCGGTGGCGACTGCAGGCTCAGAACCTGAGAACCCTGGATTGTGAGGCCGCATTCTATGCCCCCGCGGCCCACCCTGCCCCACTCCTCCCGGCCTTCTGCCCGCAATGGCCCCGGCCCCGGGGCCTTCTGTGTCCCTCATTCATGTCGCCCCCAGCCTCCTGCTCTCTTCTACTGGAGCGTAAGGGCGCTCTTCCTGGCCCCATCCGCGGGCTCCCTCCTCCCGCCCAGGGGCCCCTTGCTGAAGCCAGCCATGTCCACCGTGCAGGCGGCAGGTAGGAGCGGGGATGGAGGGGGTGGGGGAGAGGGTCCCCTCTCCTTCCTGAGGACCCCTGCCCTCCTCAGTCCTCCAGGCCCCCCCGTTTTCAAAGCCAGGGCTGTGTGGCTTCTTCTGCTTCTCTCTGCGGTTGCAGGAAAAACGAGCTGTAGGGCTCGCTGACAAAATAATGACCAAGAGTGCAGATCGAGGCCCTCCCGCACCCTGCAGGGCCCTGAGCGAGCACGTGCTGGGGGGTGGCCCACAGAGGGCCCCTCCTGACCCCAGGCTGTGCCCTTTCCTCTTGGCGTGAGAGTGGTCATTCACTTGCCCCCAGCCAGAGAGGTGCCCAGGTGTCACCAAATTCACTGCTTTGGTAAAGTGTCACAAGTCCGTGCGGCGGCAGATTTCAGAGAGAAATCCCTTCTGTCAGTCTGAGTACCTTTCACTAACATCTGGCAGAGGGTGGAAATTCTGTCATCACAGAAAATAGAGCGGGTCCCAAAGAGCAGGTGTCGTCTTAACAAGCATCTCCCTACTATCTGGACACTGGCTTTTTAAGACTTTTTCAACGTGGACCATTTTTACATCTTTATTGAGTCTGCTACAACACTGCTTCTGTTTTCGTGTTTTGTATTTTTGGCCACGAGGCATGTGGGATCTCAGCTCTGGATCAGGGACCAAACCTGCCTCCCTTGCATTAGAAGGTCGAGTCTTAACCACTGGACCACCAGGGAAGTCCCTGGGTCCTTTGCTTTTGTAAAACTGGGAGTGGCCTTCGGGAATGATCCAGACCTATTTCTAGCCCAAGGGGCACAACCTCATGGTCTCTGGAGCAGAGGGACCTAGGTGTGACCCCTCCCAGGCAGGCGACCTTGAGCTCCATTACATGTTCATGGAACATCCGGCAGGTTCCAGGCACTGGGGTGCAGAAATAAGATACCAGGGGCTCAGTGGACCCGACTCAGTGGGGAGATGAACCGTCTCCCCAGGTTGGGGTGGTGCCCAAGCATCACAACCCTGATACGAAGTGGGGGCCCCTGCGGTGTCCACCCGCTCTCCGAGTGGGACACACGGACTACGCCCTTGAAACGGCGATTCTGCCGTGGAAGGTGAGGTGAACCTGCCCCCAGGAGGGGGACACTGTTATAATCCTGAGGGATGTGCAGTGTCTCTGTGTAAGGAAGCCGGGCTTCCAGAGGCGAGGCGACTTGTCAAGTCACACGGGGAGCATGTGGGACAGGCAGAGCGGGGACCGGAGCTCGCTTCCTCCCGCAGAAGCACCCTGCTCTGCTCCTCTGAACGCAGTAGTGACGAGAGGCATTCGGTTCGCCTTGCGTGTGGTCGCCACAAACGTGCGGACCTCGTGTTTTAGCCCGTGCTTGGTCTAGACACGCCAGTGACATCTTTTGGTACTGTAGGGCTGCTCAGAGGTGTTGAGTACAGCTGCTTGGCAACTTACTTAGCTAGAAACTTGCCATCCACAACTAGCTCTGTTCCTGTGAGAATTACTAGGAAATTCTGACTTCAAGAGATGATTTCTGTGATCCACTGCAAGACTGAATGCGTTCCTCCGGGCAGGATTATGCAGAGAGGCCCACCTCTGAGAGAACGAAGGGTGTGAAGGTGTTTTACTTTTAGATCTTATTTTAAGTGATGTAGTTTTGGCTGCAGTGGGTCTTCGTTGCTGCAAGTGGGCTTTCTCTAGTTGAGGCGAATGGGGGCTCCTCCCGTTGCGGTGTGCGGGCTTGCACTGCGGTGGCTTCTCTTCTCGGGGAACGCGGGCTCTACAGCGCACAGGCTCAGTAGTTGTGGTTCCAAGGCTTAGTCGCCCCATGGCACACGGGGTCTTCGTCCCTGGACGAGGGATCGAACCCATGTTTCCCGCATTGGCAGGCGGATTCTTAACCACTGAACCACCACGGAAGTCCCAGTATGGATTTAAATACAGTAATACATCCAGGCAGACCCCAGAGGTATTTTGGGTTTTGGTTCACCGCAATAAAGTGAGTCACAATTTTTTTTTCTTTCCGCAGTGCATATAAAAGTTATGCTTACAACACCCTGTGGTCTAATAGCATTATGTCTAAAAAACATACATACCTTAATTTTTCTATTGAAGGATAATGCTTGACAGAATTTTGTTGTTTTCTGTCAAACCTCAACATGAATCAGCCATAGGTATACATGTATCCCCTCCCTTTTGAACCTCCTTCCCCATCCCCATACCTTAAAGATACTTTATTAAAAAATACTAACCAACACCTGAGCCTTTAGTGAGTCACAGCTGTGACATCAAAGATCATTGATCACAGATCACCATCACAAATGTAATAATAATGAACCAACTTGAAATATTGGGACTGTTACCAAAATGTGACACCGACACGAGGTGAGCATGTGCTGCTGTAAAACTGGCTCTGACAGACTTGCCATGGGCTTCACTTTCTTTAATTAAAAAAAAAAAAAAATGCAGTATCTGCAAAGTGCACTGGACGAGGTCTTGCCTTCACTTTCAGTAAGACTCACCACGTTACTTGCATAAAATTGTCGCCTGTGTGGTATAAAAAGCATCTGTGCTTAATTTATAAAACATTTAGAAAGATTTGTCTAGTAGAACCATAAGGCTTGCCACAGGCTTACCATCAAACCGAAAACTCGATGTTTATCTAAGAGAAACATTTAGCAAATATTTGGTAAGGGCTTTCTCTGAGGCAGGCAGTCTGTAATCAGTTACAGTCTTGGATTTTGAAATGATATTTGCTTCCTCCTCCTTTTTTTTTTTTTTTTTTGCCACAATCCCAACCATGTGAGACTGTAACTTCTTGAATGTGTGAGCAGCCCATGTGATGGGCTGTTAGCACTTCTCAAAGCCTGCCAGAAAGGGCACCATCCTGGTTTTGGTTTTCTCTGACTACAGCTGAGGACAGTTCTTGGCGACTGTCAAGGTCTGCAGGGAGGACAGTGGCAGCTTCTCTGCCCGCTCCGCCAAAACCCTCCTCCTGAGCCAGGGGATAGCGCGTCCACTACCTGACCACGTGGACCCAACCACGTGCCCTGCTGAGGGCTCGCAGCAAAAACATGCACACATACCAGTTAAAACCATATTCTCACTTCTGTGGAACTGGCAATGCTAAGATATATATTTTTTTGGTTAATGTACTCATGATGTAAAAGTGGATTAGGAGCAAAATTTCAGCAATCTGAAAAATATGCACAGGAGGAAGGTATTTTTTTTTTTTTTTTCTATTTTTAAAAATGTTTGACTTTGCTGGGTCTTCGCTGTGGCGCGGGCTTCTCTCTAGCTGTGGCCCCTGGCAGCACACGGGCTGCTCACTGCCGTGGTTCTCCTGCTGCGGAAGCACGGGCTCTAGGGCCTGCAGGCTTGCACAGTCACGGATTCTGGACTCCAGAGCACAAGCTCAGTAGTTGTGGCACATGGGCTTAGTTGCTTCTCGGCACGTGGGATCTTTTGGGAACAGGGATCGAACCTGCATCTCCTGCACTGGCACGCAGATTCTTTACTGCTGTGCCATCTGGGAAGCCTGAGGAGGTATGTTGCCAAGTCTTCTTGAAGAACATGTTTCTGTTAAAATGAGCATCCAGTGGCTGGCTTCTCTGGCGCACCTGGCATGGAGGCCCGGTTCATTCGGGTCAGGAGTGCTGGATCTGGGATGCAGAGACCCACCTTCCGTGGCTCGGGGACCGTGGAAAGGCCCTGCCACCTCTCTGCCCAGGTTTCCTCGTTAAGTGGTTGGGGGACTTCTTGGGATGGCCCCGGGATGAGCTGAGGTAGGAGGTGGCTTGGAGGTGAGGTTACTCCCAGAAGCGGGTCTTGCTTCCTGTTTCACACAGAGGCCATTGGAAGAAAGCGTCCCCTCCACCCATGCGCCACCTGCACAGGCACCCACGTCTCCAGGATCCCGCCAGGGACCCCATCCCCTTTCTCCTCCTCCCCCAGCCCCTCCTCCCACTCCCCCTCAGCATCTGATTGTTCCCACCAACTTACAAACCTGCTGTTACTTCCCCTTCCATTCAAACACCTGCAAACTCGCAACACACAAGAGCTGGTCCTTTTGGCCTCCTGTGGGTAGACTCTCCCACCTCCTTCTATACCTGCGCACCTTCCGGCCCGGCCTGCTTTGAATACCAGTGTAACACGGCCCATCCTGCTCACCCAACCCCCAGCACCTACCGCTTTGCAGCCCCGGCCCATTAAAGCATCAGCTCCATGAGCTGGGCAGTCACTGGTGGTGTTGCCTCCTGGGGCAGAGTGTCTGCTCCAGAACACTTGGGGGTGAGCGGTCACTGAGATGGTCTCAGGTCTGTATTCGAAGGGCAGCGCCTCTCAGATGCGCATGCTTTCCTTTGCTCAGTCTCTCTCCATGGTATGTAAGTTTCAAGTGTTGCTGGGCTCCTTTGCCTCCTTACCTGTCCACCCTGGGGCTCCCCCCCTTTTTTTCTTGATACCTTAAGAAAAAAATCATTTATTTGGCTGTGCCAGGTCTTAGTTGCAGCATGTGGGATCTAGTTCCCTGACTGGGGATCGAACCCAGGCCCCCTGCATTGGGAGTGCAGTGTCTTCTCTGCTGGCTCCTCTCAATCCACAGCCACCACCATCACCTGAGCCAGAAACCTGAGCATCTGGAGTCTCCCATATCCACTCTGGAAGTTGCCGGGTCTTAACAGGCTCTCCACCTCCCTCACACCTTGACTCTCCTGTCTCCCCAGCTGTCCCTTCCCCATTGATTCCCCAGCCTCCTTTCACTCCACGCTGCTGCCAGTCATTTTCCTAGTAGTAAATCTGATGCTCCTACTGCCCTGTTCTGCTCCCAGCAATTCGGCCTCCCCCCGGGGCTCCGGCCATGGCAGGTGACTTGGTGTCTCAGCAGGTAGTGGCTGCTGCTCTCTGGACCGCAGTTCACTCTTCCAGGCATGCTTGTCCCCAGGCCTTCCTTCCAGGTGAGGCAGCCAGGGCCCATGGGCACCTCTAAATGACCGCTCAAGCCTCGCTGCACTGCCTTTGTGAGTTTTTACTGTCTGGCTGCTTCTCTTCTGCGTCCCTGACCAGTTATCTTTGTCCCTTGCAATCTGTGCTCGGGTGGGGAGGCGGAGCTGGGAGAGCAGGTTCCCATCACCTGGCTCAGTGATGGGGAGGGGCCTGCTTGTTGGGAAACCCCACGTCCTCTCATTCACAGATATGGGTTTCCAAGCTCCAGTGGAGGCACCGCTGGGGGTAGAAATCTGTTATAGGAAGAGAAGGGAGCCAAAGGTTATGGTTCTGTGGAGTTTGATCTGTAAACAAAGACACTGGAGAAAGGGAAAATTAACCCTGAAATTGAGGGAACATCTGCCAACTTAACTGGAGTTGGATAGGAAAGGCTTAGGGGAGGGGGGGACGGGGGAAGGATGCCCCCCACCTTGTGTCCACAGCTGACCAGTATTAGGGGGCCTGCCCAGAGCCTACTTTTTCTCCTTGGTGAGGCTTTGGGTTGACCCTGTTTTCCCTGGGGCGCGGCGGGGGGGTGGGGGGGCTCTTGGTTTCACTGCTGTCACTGTGGTTGGTTATAGCTCAGACTTCTGGGAAGGCATGGCCTCCCTAGACCTCTCTGGCCGGAAGTCGCTGGCCACTCGAGTCCAGCCTCCATTCTGGACTGGGAGCCCTCCCCACCCCCATCTGGCTGCCCCTTGTCCCTCCCCACAGGCTTGTGGGGAGGCCTGCAGTTGAGCAGTACTGGGATGACAGGTGTGGATGGGGTCCCAGGAGCTACACTCCTGATAAAGAATCACGATGCTGTCTTATGAAAAGTTAAAAATGAGGTGGGGTCTGAGAGCTGTCCCTGAGCTAGATCAAGGTGCTGGTCAGGTGAGAAGGCTGGGAAACCCCAAATGCTGCAGAAGGCGGGGAATGGGTGCAGGGGGAGCCATGGTGTGGCCCCAGCATGCACGTCTGTCAGGTTCAAGTTTATTACCAAACTATTAAGCGCTGGGTGCGACAGGCCCAGGGCTTCCGTGAGGGCGTGCGGCCCAGAGGCCTTGGAGGTCCCGATTAGGTCCCTCCTTTCTGAGCTGTCTCCGGACTGTGGACCGGGGGTCAGTACTTCCCGAGTTGCTGGGAAGACTGTGAACCCAGGAAGAGCAGGGGGCCGCGCCCGCCGTCCCCAACAATGCAGTATTTGTAATCAGAGGCCACAACCCCATACATGACCGATTTATCAAAATAAAACCGAGGCACTGAACGCCAGCTGGGCGCGAGCAGGCCCGGCTTGCCGCAGCTTCCACTGACCCTGGGTGCTGCCCGACCCCGACCCGGGTCGCTCTGGAGGCTGAGTCCCCGGTTCTCCGCCCCTGGCGAAGACGACCAGGGGGCGGCCCGGGGACCCGAGCCGCCGGGCCCGTCCTCCGGGCCGCCCCTGCCCATGGGCCCCGGCCCTCCTCCGGGACGGGTGGGTTCGGGCCCCCGGACGCCTGGCGGGCCTGGGGTCTCCGTCCTCCGAGATCAGGACCTGGCGCTGGGAGAACGCGGCCAACAGGCCATGAGGTGACGGCGCTGGCGCGGTGCCTCTGGAAGTCTTGCGTGTTCGTGTGTCTGGGGGGATCTCCTCGGGGTGTGAGGCCCGAGGCCGCGGAGGTGGAGTTGGGGCCCCCGGTTGGGGAGGCGCGCCGGGTCTTCATCGACAAGGCGGCCGAAGAGGGAGCGGCCCCTTTAAGCGCCGCCGGCCCCGCCCCCTGCGTCTCCCCCTACTTCCCGCCCCCGCGGGACGCCCAGCGGGGAGGTGCGCTGGGTCTCCGTCGACTAGCGGCCCGCGGGGCGGCCGAGGGAGGGCGCGGCCCCTTTAAGCGCCGCCGGCCCCGCCCCCCGCGCCTCCCCCCGCCCCCGCGGGAGCCGCGCCACGTGACCCGGGTCTTGTGACCGGCGGGGGAGGCGCGGGGGGAAGCCCGCGGCGCCCGCCTCCAGGGGCCCAGCCCCGCTGCCGCCGCCGCCGCCGCCGCCGCCGCCGCTGCCTCCGCCGCCGCCCGCGAGCTGCGGGTCCCTCCGCCGGGCGTCCGCGCGTCCGAGCGAGCCGCAGTCCGGGGCGAGTCCGAGCGGGAGCCGAGCCGGGCGCGGGGGGCGCCGCCCGCCATGGACCACAAGCCCCTGCTGCAGGAGCGGCCGCCCGCCTACAACCTGGAGGCCGGCCAGGGCGAGTTCGCGTGCGCCCCGCACGGCTACGGCGCCATCGCCGCCGCCCCGCCGCCGCCCTACCCCTACCTCGTCACAGGTGGGCCGGGGCCGGGCCCGGGGCGCGGGCCGGGGGCCTGGGAGCGAACTTCGGGCGGAGTTCCACCGCGACCTTTAACCCCGAAACCAACTTTTCTCCGGACGTGGCGGCGGCGGGGGGCGCGGTCGAGGGGAGACCCCGGGGTCCGGACCGTGCAGGGGGTCGGGGACGACGCCGTTCTGGGAACTGGAGGTCGGGCCCCCGAATTTGGGCACCGCCCGACTGCCCTGAGCCCATCTGCGGGTCGCTCGCGCCCTGTTCGCTCTTCCTTGGAAGCACGTCCATCTCTTTGCAGTTTTAAGTTTATTAAGGAGGCGCTGTCCACAAGTTAACGTTTAATTAAAGCTTATAGTGGGCATTTAGTGGACGCAGCTGTCGTTCTAATTTTGAAAAGGATGCGAGCATTTGGTGGGGAGGGGGGAGGGCAGGAGAAGTGGACCTCAGACCCCCTTTCCTCCCTGCCCTCTTCTGATGTGTCTTCCTGCCCACAGGGATACCCACCCACCACCCCAGGGTCTACAACATCCACAGTCGGAATGTCACCCGGTACCCTGCCAATTCCATCGTTGTGGTCGGAGGCTGCCCAGTCTGCAGGTATGTCCCAGGCCTGGGGGCTCCAGAAGTCACTAAGGACACGCTCACAGCCTCATAAAGGCAGGATCTGGGGGAGACGTGGTCCTTGGGTCCGTCCAGGGTTCGTGTGGCAGAGGGGACTGGGTGTCCGTCCCTCTCCTCCCGTTGCTGTGCTTTTGGGGCCATTGAGCCCCATGGGGATGGGATTCAGAAATGGCAGCAGTTGGACGGACTGCCTGCTATCCCTGGTTCTGGAACCTGCAAGGTGGCTCTGTGGTTGCTTCTCGAAGGTGGCCAGAGGTTCCCTTTTCCCTGGGAAGGGTCCGTTTGGAGAGCTGGGCAGGAGAGTCCAGACTCAGGTGACCAGTGTCTTGGAGGAGCTGAAGGGTTGGGGGTGACGGGTAAGGGCTGCTCCATCCACATCTGGCCGGCAGCTGTGCAAGGACAGGGACACTGAGGTTCTTTGTTTGGGTGGGAGCGGTATTTTATGTCCTTAAAAGTCCAGCCGCCAGAATCTTCTGGTTTTATAGGGCCTAAGACATAGCTACTAGATGCTGTCCTGAGGGTTCAAATTTCTTGTCCTTGGTGGATTCTAGTGCATGGACGGTTCCAAAAGTCAGGGCAGATTTAGCCAGAACCGGGTTTTCCATCTGCCAGGGGGCAGCCTGTAGGGGTGGGGGTGTGGGTGCGGAAGTCAGAGTTGGTGAGATGGAATTGAGAAACTCTGGTTTCCTTAGTTTCAAAAGTGTATCAGGAAGGCCCCAAGCAGCGTCCAAGGGAAGTTAACAGTTTTGAGTTTTGGGCATCAGCCGTCTGGGGAGGCCTGGAGGGCTGGGGAAGGAGGACGCCTAGGAGTTGGGGCAGAACTGGACCCCCAGAGGCAGCCACGCGCTTGCTGAGGGGCCGGCGGGCAGGGGAGAGCCCTCTGGGTTGCGGTGGCCGGGGCACCCTGAGTGGCGGACCTGAAGCAGGTGTGTCTTCTGACACGGCTGGCGACAGTCTGGCCTTTGGAGAACGTGAAGAGGGAAGGGAGACAACTGGCCACCTCCAGAGCCGCTCCCTGCCCCAGGCACCTGTGGGTGGCAGAGCCGATCGGTTGGAGGCACGTGGATGGGCTTGGAGTGGGGAGGCGTGGCCCGGGAGGCTGGTCACGAGCTGCCGGGCAGGGCATGGGTCAAGGCTGGTCGTGGCCAAGAGAGCCATCGGGGGAAGTGGCACAGCGGGGTGGGGAGAGGGAACCAGTGTGCTTGGCTTCCAGATGGGTCCTGGGTGCTCAGGCTTGTGTGTGCGGCACAGCTGGTTGACTCCAGGGGCTTGTTTTGGGCATGAGCAGCCTCAAGCCATCTCCTAGTCGAAGGAGGGCGTCAGGCTGGCAGCCGAGGAGTCTGAGGAAGGCCCCTGGAGCGGAGCCCTCCACCTAGGGTTTCAGCGTCTCAGAGCGGGGCCCAGCCTTCTGGGAGCCAGGCTCCCGTCCTGGCCGTGCCAGCTGCTGGCGGGCCCGGTGCCCCATCTGGGTAGGGGGACGCTGGTGGATGCTCCAGGGTCTGGCTGGCCCTGGGCCTTGGATGGAGGAGGGGAGACCAGCAACAGGTTCTGGGGGCTGAGATCCCCGGGCTCCTCAGGACGGGAGATTCCCATGGGGTGGGACCCTGGTTCCTGCTCTCAGCCCTGTCCCTCTGCTCTTCTGGGGAAGGGCTTGGGCTTGGGGCTGACGAAGGCTGGGGTGGGGGGGCCCTGCATCCAGAACAGGCTTCCTTCGTTGGGTTGGGGTCGCAGTCCTCCCGGCCTCAGGACAGTGGGCGCAGCAAGAGGGGAGCGCACGTACTGAGGACAAGTTTTAGGGCCTCGGTCGGGCCTGACCCCCTTGCTGCCTCTGAGGCGCGTCCTCCGCGGCCCTGATGTTGTCAGAGAACAGAGGGCAGCAGACGGGCTACTCCGCAAGGGTGCTGCCCCGCTGCAGGGCCCCCTGCTGCCACAGGCCAGGGGCCAGGTGTGTCCAAGGAGCCTCTGTGGGTCTGGGGAGTCGGCACCTCGAGGAGGCTGGGGAGGGTCCCCCGGGGACTGGCTGGCCCGTCTGGCGGCGGTGGGTTGGGAGACAGGCAGCTTGTCCTGTGACCGTGTTCCTTCCTTCCCAGCCCCCCCACCTGGCCATTCTGCCCTGGGAGCCTGGTGGGCATCTGCAGGAGTCACACGCCCGTGATTCCCTGAGCGAGGCCCCTGCCACTTGTTCCTCGGCCGCCGTCGGAGCCGTGTGGGCAGCCCGACCCCGTCGCCTTTCATTAGCAGCAGCAGACGAGTGTGCGCACACCGCCCCTGGCCGCCCTCGGCCCCCGTGGGCCGTGCACCGCCTGGCCCAGGCCTTGGCCTCGGCCCCGGCCCCGGCTCTGAGGTGGTCCTCCCCTGGCGCGGGGCCTGTCCCGGGATGCGGGACCCGGTGGCAGGGCTGCGGGGGGCGGGCCTGTGCACAGGGCCCCTGGCCCGGTGTGGAAGCCAGAGGTGAGTCCAGGCCTAGGGTCCTGCTGGGCACCGCTCGGTGTTGGTCCTGGGGTGACCGGGCGGTGAGGGGGCTCCAGGGTGGCCGGGGTCTTGGAAGCTGAGACGGGCATGCAGGGGACAGCCGCGGGGGGGCAGATGCTGCCCGCAGGTCAGGGCAGCGAGGAGGCCAGCGCCCCAGCCTCCCCTGCCCAGGGGCATCCCCGGCCTGATGGTCCGCAGTGGGCGGGGTGCGCAGAGCTGGCGGGTCCCCCTGTTACCCGCCTCCCCGGAGCTCTTGAGACCTGCCCCGGGGAAGGCCTGCTTGGAGTCGGGCCCTGGGACCCCGGGTGGGGCACATGTGTCCTGAGGGGACGAGACGTGACCTGGTCTCTGAAGGGGGCTGCCCAGTGCTTTGGGTGCCCTGCCCTGTCCCCACCTGGCTCCAGGCTCATGGCTCCTGGAGGAGGCGGAGTCCTCTGGCCTCTGCCCAGGAGGCTGGCTGGTGCTGCTGCCGCCACTGGGGTTCGGAGGGCGGGGGGCTCAGAGAGCAGGGCCCCTGGCTGGGTCTGGGCTGTTCGTGGCCCCACCAGGTTTTGGTCCAGCTTCCTGGGGAGGAAGCCCCACCTGGCCGAGCGCCCAGCTTCTCTATGAGGTCAGAGGCAGCGAGATGTGTGTGTTCAGTTACCTGATTTTTCCAGCTTCCATATCTTTTTCACCTCTGTTGCGGAGGAACACGGACAGGGCTTTGCTTAGTCTGGATTCAGAAGCTATTGGTAAAGAGCTGAGCTGATCGGGGCTTCTGAGGGGCTTGGAGGAGGAGACACCAGATTGCTCAGGAGGGGCTGGCAGGATGGGTGGGGGGGCCCACAGGGACTGGGTGGTCTGTACTCTGGGGCTTGTTGCTGTGTCAGGATTGGCCTAGAGACCAGGCTGAGTTTCTCAGTTTAAAAAAAGTAAATCACATCCACTCTGCTTTTGCGGTCCAGGCAGGCAGCACCCGTTGTCAGCAGCGAACGTTTCTGCAGCAGGATACGTTCGCGTGAAGCAGACACGTTGAGACTGTAAACGGCTGCATGGTAGTTGAGGTCACAGTGGCTGTGAGCTGAGTGTGTTACCAGCTTTGTTAAAAAGTCCCGCGTTCAGAGCCTTCGGTGTTTTGAGGCTGTAGCTCAGGTGTGGGCTCAGGGTGCAGGTGAAGCTCGTGGGCTCCTGGTCCCTGGGGCAGCAGGGTGTGAGCAGAGCCTCCCTCCCTGCCCAAGGGGAGCGACCCGGCACCTCCCCAGAGACTTGGGGGTGGCCTGGCCCCCCCTGGGGGAGAGGTGAAGGGGAGTCGTCCGTCAAACCCGGACTCCCACCAAGGGCGTGGGAAGGGCTGCCCTCTGCTCCGGCTGGAGGGAAGGATCTGCACAGAACGCGCCGCAGGTCTGCGGGCTGAGGCGTGCGGGGCGCGGGGCGGGCGGTCGGGGCCCCCACGTCTGTGCCCTCAGGCCGCAGAGGGGCCCGATGAGAGCCTGCCCCCTGTGCCGTGTAGACCGGGTCTGGGTGTCGGGTGGGGCTGCTGTTTGACCCTTGACCCCAGAGGCCAGGAGACGTCCCAGAGGGGCTGTCTGTGTGGACAGACAGGGCGGCTGGGCCGGCCCTGCCCATGCCCTGGGGGGAGGTGGACGCCTCCAGGTTTCTCCAGCCTGGCGTGCCCCTCATGTCCTGGAGCCCCCGAGGGGACGCACAGGGTTCTAGGCTCTGCCTCTTAGCAGTTTGGGCCTTAAGTGAGATGACAGGGCGTCCAGCTTGGGTGGGTGCTCGGGGAGTGTCTGTCGTTGGGTCCCCCTGTTCCTGGAGGGGCACGAGGCACCCAGTGACCCTGGGGCAGGCCTCTCCTGAAAGGTCTCAACTGGTGCAGCTGACCCAGCAGGAGGCCTGGGCCCTTGTCCCCCATTTCCCCCTTGGATGTTCTGACCAAGCAGACAAACCACTGACTTGGGTTCAGCCGCAGGTAGAGAAGGTGGGATAGGTGCCCCAAGGGGCCCTGGCCCCCCAGCCATGCTCCAGTGGCCTGAGGGGCATCCCCGCCTGCGTGGGGCCCTGGCGGTGGCATCCCCCAGCCCCCCAAGCGTGGCTCTGGTGCTTTCTCAGCGGGGGCTCCTGCCTCCTGGGCTGCGGGCCCTGGAGCCAGGCAGGTGCAGCCTGGGCGGGCAGGGGCTCAGAGGTGTGGTGCCAGCCCTGTGCTTCCCCTTGGAGTGGGCCTGGCTACTGCCCAGCTGCTTGGACCTTTCCTGAACTCAGCGCAGGTCTCCAGGGGAGGGCAGACAGCCGGAGGTTTCCCGAGAACCCCCTTTGACTTTCTGCAGCGTCCTGGGGCGCTGGAGGGAGAGTGTGCGTGTTTCCTTGAGGCAGTTCCTGCCGGCGTTTGTGGGCGCTGGGGCTTCAGGAGGATGGGGAGGGCGTGGGGTGGGTGGGTCCCTGTTCTCCCACAGCGCTGCCCCCGCAGCTCCGGGGCGGGAGGGAAGCGGTTCTGGGGATGGGGGCTGGCATCAGGCGTCTCACTGCAGCCGTCAGGGCACATGGCAGCTCCTGCTCCACCCGCCTTGGGGGCCTTGGAGAAGGACCCCGGCCCTGGGTGGTGACCTCTTGGGGATGTGGTTGGGGGCTGGCCCCTCGTGGTCCTGGGGGTCATACATTGGGCACATGGAGGGTTAATGTGACTTTTTCCAAATTTTCCAAAGAGGGGTTTTGAGATTAAACCTCCCAAGGTAAGTGACGTGGTGTGAACCTGAGTGGTTTCTGCCCCCTCCTCCCACAGTAAAAGCCACACACAATCCAAACTATCACTGTCGCGGAATTTCCCTCTAGGGAGTGGAAAAATAAGTCTAAAACTTTCCAACAGTGGGAGAAACACTGTACAGTGGCTTGGGTTTCGTGTTCTTAGGATGTAAGTGTTTATGGGAACCAGCACTTGGTGCTCGTTCCTCGTCTGAGAGAACACATGGCCGAGCGCTCCGCCGGCGCCCCCTGCGTCTCCTCTGCAGCGGCGCCCTGACCGCGCGCCCCCTGTCTCCGCAGGGTCGGGGTCCTGGAGGACTCGTTCACCTTCCTGGGCATCTTCTTGGCCATCGTCCTGTTCCCCTTTGGGTTCATCTGCTGTTTCGCCTTGAGGAAGCGAAGATGCCCCAACTGTGGAGCCAACTTCACTTAAAGGGAAGAGCACACCCGGCTCTCCCACACCCCGCTTTTTCTAATGTAAATGTCGTGTACAATAGCTTTATCTGATGAAGCTCCTGGACTGTTTTGTACAGTGAGGCGGGTGGACTGGGCGGGCGAGGAGGGGCACAGGGAGGAGTCGGAGTGAGGACGTGGGCAGCTCCGCTCCCAGGCGACGATGCTCAATAAAGCACTGCTTTTATTTTTCGCAGTCTTCAATTTGAGAAAGGGGAGAAATACTGTTTTAAATAAATGAGATCCATACCATTGTTTACCTGGTTTTGCTTATTCAGTGTATGCACACTGTCACAAAAGAGCCTCCCCAGCCCTGACCCCCCCAACACTGTCCAGGTCGGGTGACCTTCCCTTACACAGCTCAAAAAGTGCTTGTTTTCAAGTTTTATTCTTGCAATGAAGCCTGATACCTTGACATTTGCAGAGCACGCGGCCCATGCTCAGGACCCACCGCCTGGCCTCTGTCCTGTGAGCAGGGGGGTGTGTGCGGCCTGGGGACCCCAGGTCCCGAGACCCCCTGTGCCGCAGCCTCACAGGTGCATGACCGCCAAAGCGGGTGCAGGACCCCCGCCCCTTCACGAGCCTCCAGAGCCTCCCCACTATGCCTCCCTGCCTCCACGGTGGGAAGGAAACGGCCCCACGAAGGGAGAGGAGCCGGGCCCGTGATGGACCCAAGCATCTTGGCTGGCGGACGCGGTGGCTGCTGCTGGACAGCTGCCCCGAGGGCCCTCACGCAGCCCCAGACCCCCGCCACCGAGGGGTCGTCTGCGTGGCCCACCAGCCGCGAGGACAGCACCAGCCTCGGGAGCGCCACGCCTCACACTGTCTACCTGCGCTCAGTTGTTCTCGCGCTTAGAGAGGAACGACATCACGGCAGAACCAAGAGCCGCCATCAGGAGCGAGACCCCGCGGCGCCCAGCCTGGGTGTGTGTTTGCCCCTCGTCCCCTCCTCCAGGTGGCGCCGGCCTGACAGCAGAGCCAACCCAGCGCTGCCGTGACTGCAGGGCCCCCGCGCGCAGGGTGGGCCTGGGCTGGAATGCTCCCCCCGGCCGGCTTTATTCGGGCTGTTGGCCGTCTCAGTACCCACTGAAAAGGAGAGAGACTTGCACCCGGAGAGGTTTCGGAGTAAACAGTGCTGGAGGTAATTTTGGTCAACTAGCTTAGCGAGAGGCATCTGGTTCCCGCCCGTGGAGTCTCCCGAGGCAGGTGCCACCCTGTGAACCAGGCCCCTGTGAGGCACAGCCCGGCGGGTTTCCGTGGGTCATTCTAGTTAGGTAACAGTACCAAGCTCAGTCCCTCTGAGAACTACTCAAGTACTAAGACCCCAGCTGTGACAGGGCCAGGCGGATCCTCAGGGCTCTAGAGCTGTCTAAATCGTGAGAACCTGTGGGATGCTTCATCTTGGCTAGGGCTATAGTAAACAGAAATTTTAAAGTTAAGTTAAAAGAATTAAGTGTTGTACAATATCCTCATAATTTATATTGCTTAAGATTATTTGCATGCTAGGATGCAAATTTATATAGTATTTTCTTTGAACATAATGCTATTTAAGAACACATGCTTTATAAAACTGTGATCTCATTTGCATTTGGGTGCAGAAAGCCAGTCACAAAAGCATCCACTGTCCCTTACTCTGGCTATTAATAATCAGAATATTAAAAAGTGATACAGTAAGGATTAGAACCAAATTTACTATTTTTGAACAGAATAGGAAAAAACTTTTAAATGATTGAGTTGTAACTAAACTATGATTTATCTTAAAGAAATGTGTAAACCCAACTATGTTAACTTAGAAAATGTGCTGATTTGCTCAAGTAGAATACACGCAAAATCAGACGCCCTCTGGTGAAGTTTTACACCTGGACGGCGCTTGTCACACACAAACCTATCGTTCCCCAGCGAGGGCCCAGCGGGGAACCAGGAGGATGCTGGAGCGGCCTTCTCATCGGATGATTGGCGCTGAGCGGTCATTCGTCACTGTCGGGCGGAGTTTCACAGTAGCAAAGGGGTTCTCTCCACTGCGGGGGAGAAAAAAATGCTGGCAGAAATACTCCAAGACAGGGATTTGATGTGAAAACAGCCAATGACTACCCTTGCTCTGTAACACACACTTTAAAATTTCAGGCATTTTCTGAATATTATACAGTTCGTTCTGGGATGGTTCTCTCCATGCCACCTGTTACAAGCACTGATTTGTTTTGTTTTGGACTTGGAGGGGACTGATCGCGAGGCCTCAGGCCTGTGGGTCGGGCGCTGGATGGGCTTGGCTTCTGCCTTGATCCAAAGGGAGGGCCTGTCCTGGAAGGCTCTCCCACCACCACCCTCCCCTGCACCCTAGGCAGGACCACAGAGAGGAGGGCACCCCTCTGTCAGAGGTGGGCACTTCCCTGGCGGTTGGGTGGTTAGGACTCAGCACAGTCACTGCCAAGGGCCCAAATTCAGTCCCTGGTCGGGAACTAAGGTCGAGAGCCCAGGCCGCCTGGGCTGAGCTGGGAGTAGAGGCCCTTAGGGAGGAAGTTAACTTACCTGAGGAAAGGAGGCTTTGCAAACCCATTTGCATTGTTCTGTGGGAAAGAGAAAGAGGACGTTTTCATAAGACCTGAGGGTACAGACATCTGAAGCCCACGTGCTGCTGAAAGCAGAGCAGAGGGCTGCCCCGTCTCCACTCCCTGGGGAGGAGTCATCTAAGTCCCCTGAGGGATCAGGGCCAGAACGGGAGGCGCTGGGCGCTGCTGCTCGCCTGGTCTGCCTGCGGTTAGGGGTGGCTTCCTGGAGCGTGGTCCTGACAGGTGCCGTGAGGAGCAGTAAGTCAGAAGGAAGCCTTGTTGGGTTTTGCTGCCCACAGACTGGTGCCAACGGCCAGCCAGAGACCTGAGCTCGTAGGAAGTCCTGTCGGTGTGGGGGTTGGGGTGGACGGAGCAGCACAGGCGCCGTCTCCACCTTGGGGCATCGCCCGGCCCTCCCGGGGCTCGGTCCCCACGTGGCCAGGGGCCAGGTGAGGGTGTGTCCTCACCCCCCAGACCTCTGCTCTGGCTCCCGCACGGGCTCGCTGTCGGAGCTGGCAGCCCAGGAGGGAGCAGTGTCACGCCGGGTGACCAGCGCTCCCTGGGCGGCTCTGCGCGGTGCCAGAAGTACAGCCCCTCGAGGCAGAGGGCCTGGGGCCCCGGGCTGCTTTCAGACCTCTGCCTGCAGGCCTGGGCCTCTGGACACAGTGGCCTGGACCCGGGGCCAGCCAGCTCATCCTGAGGGGGCACCTCGCCGCCAGGGCACTCAGCCTGGCACCCCGATTCCCTGTCTCCCCTTCGGGGGGAAGCCCAGAGCAGCTGCCCCGCTTGTCAGCATGACCCCAGGCCTGTCCCCACAGGGCATGCTCAGCAGGCCTCGGTGTAGGCTGTTCCTGTGTTACGGGGGATGGAGGGCTCATTTACGATTCTACAGACATTCCCTGATGCCTGCTGTGCAGCCCCACGTGTGCTCAGGGCGCCAGGTGGGGAGGCTGAGTCCTGGCTGTGGCTCAGGGGTGGTGGGTGTGTCCTCCCACCTGGGAAGCGTTCTTCCTGCTGAGACTTCCACCCCGGAGGCCGCATCCGGATGCGGCCTCCGCAGGGCAGGTAACGGAAACTCCCTTCCTGCCCGTCCCCAGGGCAGGACACTGTCCCCCCTCCCCTGTGTGCCCTCATCTTAGAAAAGGCCCCTGCTTGCTGAATGTCGGCACCCCCGCTGCCCTCGAGGCAGAAACCTTGGAGCTCGACTGAACTGTGAACCGAGCTTAGTCGGGGTCTCACGAGCTGTGTCATCTGGGGACACGACACTCAAAGAACAAGATGGTGAAGTAGATGCATCCAAGTCCAGCCCTGGTGGGGAAGTGGCAAGAAGTAACAGCCTGTGCCGTGAGGAAGGAGGGCAAAATGACTCTTAACGGGCCGCCTGAAGCCACCAGCCCTGGTGTGCATCCCGTGCCCCCTCGAGCCCGCTCCAGTTGGTACAAGCCACACACACGCACACGGGCACCAAGACACCAGCTGGGCGCTGGGAGCACCCTGTCCTAACAAGAGGGCTGTCAGGCAAGGCATCTCTGACATAAAAATCATCAATCACATAAAAAGCAGCAGTGCTTTCTTAGCTCAGTCTCCTAAGGCAATAGAAGTAAAAGCAAAAACAAAACAAATAGGACCTAGTCCAACTTACGCGCTTTTTGCACAGCGAAGGAAACATCAACAACACGGAAAGACAGCCTACAGTCTGGGAGAAAGTCTTTGCAAATGATTCTGCCAACAAAAGCTTGCTTTCCGAAATGTACAAATAGCTCACACAAGTTAAAGTGTTAACCGCTCAGTCGTGTCCAGCTCTTTGCGACCCCACGGACTAAAGGCTGCCAGGCTTCTCTGTCCATGGGATTTTCCGGGCGGGAATACTGGAGTGGGTAGCCATTTCCTTCTCCAGGGGATCTTCCTGATCAAGGGATCGAACCCAGGTCTCCTATATTGCAGGTGTATTCTTTACTGTCTGAGCCACTTACCCAGCCAGCTTGTACAATGCAATAACAAAAACAACCCAGTCCAAAGGTGGACAGAAGACTTATCAAATAGATACTTCTCCAGAGAAGACACACAGATGGCCAACACGCACATGAAGAGGTGCTCAACATCACTAATTACTAGAGAAATGCAAATCCTAGCTGCGATGAGGTACAACCCTCCCGCCGGCTACAACAGTCATTGTTAAAATGCCTACAAATGACAAATGCTGGAGAGGGTGTGGGGAAAGGGGAGCCCACCTACACTGTTGGTGGGGATGTAAAATGGTGTAGTCACTGTGGAGAGCGGAGAGCAGTGTGGAGGGTCCTTGAAAAACTGAAAACAGACTTGCCCTCTGATCCAGCAACTGCACCCCTGGGCATATGTCCGGACGGCCCAGAGGGAGGGTATGGGGAGGGAGGAGGGAGGAGGGTTCAGGATGGGGAGCACGGGTATACCTGTGGCGGATTCATTTCGATGTTGGGCAAAACTAATACAATATTGTAAAGTTTAAAAATAAAATTAAAAAAAAAACGTAATTCAAAGAGCTGCACGCACCCCAGCATTCACAGCACCAGGACACAGCAGCTGGGAGGCAGCCCCCGGGGTACCCTAAGCATCCCGGTGTTCAAACAAAACTTCGGGTGACTGACCGTGCTCGGTGGTTGTGTGAATGCAGAGTCTGCACGTAACCGCTGTAACGTCAAGCTGCTGTGCCAGCTTCCCTGGACCCCAGCGTTTGGCCCTGGTTTTCTGCAGCGTTATCAGCTGCTGTAAACAGCTTAAGGAAGAGGAATTACCAGCCCTGCTGGGCCTGAGAACCTCTGAGATATGGAATCCCAGGGCTGAGGCTCCGGCCCTCGGGGCTCCTGGACAGGCCTGTCGTGGGACCTGCTCCTTGACCCTCACCTTCCGGATCGGTTTCTAAATGGAATCTCGTTCTCTTTCGAGTGAGCTCTACCAGGCTGTCCCGTATGGCGGCTGCTTGCCATGTGACTAATTAACACTAATTTAAAATCCGAGCCTCGGTTCCTTCTTTGCACTCTCCACTTCTCAAGTGCTCAGCAGCCCGTGTCCAGTGGCCACTCTGTTGGCCTGCCTGGTTCTGGAACATTTCTGTCTGACCCATCAACTCTCTGGGTGGTTTACTGACGCACAGATGACTCGACTCTGTGCCTCCTGTCTTTGCAAGAGGCCACCAGGACCCGGTGAAAAACGGGCATCTGCACCTGCCCCGAGGGGCTCTCCTGGGGGCAGCACCGGTTACCCGTCCGCCCTGCAGCTTGACTGCCGCTTTGGCCCGGTACCGCTTCGACCCAGTACCAGTGAGATGCAGGAGCTCGTCTCACAGACAGGACAGGGCGGGCAGAGGCGGCGGTGTCGAAGGCTGTGACAGAGGTGCAGTTTCATCTCCGGCAGTTTGCAGAGGATCGTGAAATATTACTTCCTGAGATGAAGCGATAGAAATGGAATAGGAGTCAGCCGTCACCCAGTCACCAGAGCCTGTGCTGCCTCCCGCAGGCCTTGGGTTTCCTCAGAGCTCTTCCTCCAGGACTCAGCTCATGTGCTCGCCCCTAGGAAGCCACTTTGGATGCCCCACCCTGGAGCTGGAGCCCTCCCCGCCTCCTGCCCCCACACTTCCTCCATGGCCCCTGCATCACTGCTCCCTGGACTGGACTCCTGGGTTGGTTTGTCTCCCTGGAGCCTGGTGCAGGCCTGGACTGTGATCAGCTCATCAGGGAACACGCCCCAGTCGAGGCCGGGGGAACTGCAGGCCCTCTTCGCGTGCCGGGTGGCCATGTTCCCGAAGGTTCAGTCGGTCAGCGGAGTCTGACGCCGTGGAAATGTGCGCTGCTAACGTCGCTGTGACCTTGCTATAGATATCAACTCTATGCCTGTTCCCTTTTCATGGAAGGTTTCGCTTATCATGAAGCAAAGTGTTCATCAACACTCATTCTGACATTTGCAAAACCAGCGACAACCAATCACCATGGGAACTCACACAAGGGGGTCCTTTTCATTAGATAGGTAGGGCTGTTAATATTCTTCCAAGAAATCAAAAATTAAAGGCCACTAATCATAAAAAAATCAAAGACTGAAAAAGGCCTTCCGGCTTGTGAGACAGAACTAAGGGGGCCTGACCCGAGTGCCAGGGCTGCGCTGGCCTCACACAATGAGTTAGGACTTCTCTCCTCTTTACTTGTAAGGACAGTTGGAGCAGGTCTGGCATTCATTCTTTGAACGTTTCACAGGATTCACCAGTGAAGCCATCGGGTTACAGGCTTTGTTAGGAGACCTTAAGTTACTGACTCGAGGGCGACAGGACACGGTGGGGAGCAGGCTTCTGCCTGGGGGCCGCCAGGACTGCATAGACAGGAGCCCAGAGGCTGAGCTTAGGCCCCACACCCGGTCCTGGTGGAAGGGCAGCAGCTTCCACGAGGACCTGCCGGGGGTGGGGAGGCGGCCACTAGGCCACCCTGGGCCTAGGGAGAGAGACGTACTTAAGGCTCTGCTGCTCAAGGAAGTGGAAGGAATAAAAAGGTGGGTGCAGTGTACAAGGCTGCCCAGCTGGTCCTTGTGCTTCCCAAGACAGCCTCCTGGTGCTGACAGTCTGTTATGATCCAGCCAACAGGGAGGTTTAAAAATAAAGTTAGAGCTCATTTAAACTGCCAAATGCTTAATAACGAACATCATCACGGACTGTGCCGACATCTAAAGCCAGGATTTTTTTTCACTCTATCCATTCAGTGTGGTGAGAACCACACCGATGCCTTCTTCATTGAGCTTCACCCACGTGGTAAAAACACTGAAAGTTAAAACATGTTTTCTTCTGAATTCAGTGCTGTTAGCTAAAATGTGTTTTCATTTATAATTCCAGTGTTAGCTACAATTTTAGGGCAAGATTCTTTTACCTTAAAAGGCAGTATACAGGCAGACCTCATTTTATTGCACTTGACTGTGCTTCACAGATACTGGGTTTTTTTTCCCCTTACAAATGGAAGGTTTGTGGCAAGTCTGCTGGCACCATTTTTCCAGTGGCATTTGCTCAGGTCATGTCTGTGTCGCGCGCTGCAGCACTCCGGGCTTTTCGTTATTATCACAGTCACAGTGATCACTGATTAGTGGCCTTTTGTGTCACTGCTACAATGCACTGAGACTCAGCTAATCGGCATTTTTATCAAAGTGTTTTTCAATTAAGGTATATACATAGCTTTTTTAGACACAACGCTATTGCACACCCAACAGACTGCATGTATGTAAACATAACTCTTAAACACACTGGGAAACCAGAAAGCTCATGGGACCTGCTTTATCGAGACGGTCTGGAAGCTAACCCATTACATCTGAGGCCTGTCTGTGCAACCTTTATCAAGTTACAGAACTGTGTGGCCATTATCATCAATGGTTGTCATCACAGAAGGAAACCACCAGACTGGCCCGCAGATGGACTGGCCACCACCACAGATGAAATGCTCCCGCCACACAAAACCGGCCAACAGACAACAATGGCAGATTCTGACCCCGGCTGGAAACAAGGGAGAAAGGGGAACTCAATACAGGACACCATGTGGACGTAAGCAGCAAAATCCAGACTGGGGACACCCTCCAGGACTAGTAACCTGGGTTTTCTACGTAGAGATGACACAGAGATCTCTAGGTACGGAAAGGCGAGTCATGAGACTTGGCCAGATCACCAGCGATGGTGTGGGGAGCTGGCCTGGGTCCAGATTCGAACAACGATACCATCAAGAAATTTTTAATGAGACAATCAGAAATTTGAAGTGACCAGGTGATGATATCCAGGAGTTAATGCAATTTTAAACGATACGATAGTTGGTTTTGTGAGAAAAGAGGACCTTTAACGTATTTACAGATGAAATAATATGAAGTCTGGAACTGGCTTTGCTGATCTGGGAATGTGTAGGGAGGAGACGAAGCAAGATTTATAAATGAATTATATGTAAATCTGGGGGACCAAATCAGTAGATTATTCTTTCCACTTTCACGTGTGTGTGAATTTTTCCATAAAAAAAGTTGAAAATCAAATCCAGAAGAAGACACTGCAGACCAGCAGGCCCACACCTGTGCGCCTGGATCCTGAGTTTTGTGACATGCAAATTGTAAGTTGATTTTTTTTTCAGCAAAATGAATTTTTATGCTTTTAGAAATGCCTTAAGATCATTTCCAAATAGTTTGAGTATTGTTTTAAAATATACCAGGCCCTTTAATGAAATAGCATTTCAGATCTGCCCTTTCAAGCAGCATCTCCAGTTTTGACATCTCTCACCAACAAAATGGGAAAGCTCCCTATCCTTCTGAAAGTAATTTCTGGAGTTAGAAAGCTGGAGTGATTTGCAGTGATGACAGTGAAAACAAGGAGTCACGCAGTGTGCTTATCTAGGAAGAGAAGCCAAAGACATTTCTGAATGAGATTCCAAAGTGGCATTTCCAGGACCCAAATCCGCACTGCAGCCTGCGAGGAGGCAGGCATGGTCCCCCCGTACCTGGGGCCCATCTTTCAGAGCCTCATTCCCTGTAACCGACTCCGCCCGGCACCACTCAGAGGCGAACAGAGGCCCCCGGGGGTGGTGACACCCCATGGGGGTGCATGGCTCCTGCAAGCACCACAGAAAGAACAAACCCATGACAAAGAAGAAGCGGTCGAAGCGGCCCAGGCTTATTACAGCACCAACCGCTTATGTGCCCTCGTCTCCAGAGCACACTCACCGTCTCCCTCTGAGAAACAGCTACGGCACAGAGTCTCTTCTTTCAAACCTGATCAGCGCCACTCCGCCTGCCCTGAGGGCCACCTTTCCCTTGGCACTGAGATAGCAAACGTTGGCCACTCCGCCCCAAGTCTGCCCTCCCCGCTGGCACAGGGAACCCGCGTCCCTGCTCCTGGCGGGCCAGCCCCTTCCTTCTCAGTCACCCCCTTTTCCTCCATCCTCTCCGCCTTCTCTGCTGTATAATCTATATTGTGGGAAAAGAGGACAAGAACCCCCTCTAGACTCCTGCCGAGTACACCCCGCTGGAGCTGTAAACTCTGGCTCCTCCTGTCTGGGAGGCGCCTCTCTTGGCTCCTGGTCTCGGGGCTTGCACCCACCTCAGGACGACGGCTCTGGCTGCGGAAGTGGCCTCAGTGGGCAGCGCTCCCCAGGAAATCGCCCCAGCTAAGGTCCTGGCCCAGAGCTCTTGGCGGGGCTAGTGGGGGCACCGGGCTGCCTCTGCCTTCCAGATGCTTCCACAGCTGGGGACACAGCCCACCTCATCACTGAGTCAGCATCCCAGGAAAACTGACCCCTGACCTCCATCCAAGTTGTCGCTACACCCCCTGTCCTCATGGCACCTGGCTCCATTCCCCCACGGAGCTCCCAGCTCTGACATTTTTGTCTATCTCTCACTGTCTGCTGCTTATCTTATCACTAGAGCCTAAGCTCCAGCAGAGCCAGAGCTGGACTGTTTATCTCAGCTCCTCCAGAGCCCACCGGGCCTGGCTTGAAGACAAAGTCACTGTCTCTGGGATGGATGAAGTGACTCATGGCCTCTGTCCCAGTCCCGGGACACAGTTCCTGAAGGCATGGTGATTAGATCATTACTGTGGACCTTCAGTCTTCCTCCAGAAAACAATATGAAAACTGAAGAAAGTGCAGAGAAAGGTGATTAGCGGACGAAAGGATTGTAGACATGATCAAAAGCAGGAGAGCTTGAAACCGGACACAGTCTGGGAAACGATGGATCTCGTAGGTGCCAGCCATCATTTACAGATGAGATAAAAACAAGAGGGGCACAGAAGTTAAGGCGGCTGAAAGGCTGCGTGACAGACAGAATCTGCAGGCCCTGGGAGCAAGTGCGTGCCCCGCCCAAGGGTCACCCCCTTCCTGCTCGGAGGGAAAGGGGCCCCGCACCCCAGAGCCCGCTCGGCAGATCGGGGACCTACTCACAGGAGGCGTGCTTTCTGGTTTGGGCACCGGGGCTTTATGGTTAGAAGCCTTCTGGGAGATGTCTTCTCTCTCAGCGGCGGCTGCTCCCGTGGACAGAAACTCCAGGTAGTCCGGCGGGGGGATCACGACGCTGCTCTTTTCCGCCAAGTTCGTGGTGCTCACGCTGCGGACAGGCGCCAAGCTAGCGACAGGAATGGAGGACGTGGGTTAGAGGAGACCTGCCCCTGCACCCCAGGCATCCTGCGTCTCCTCTGGCAGGAACTGTGTGGATTAGATATCCACAGTGGTGGGGCGAGAGATTACCACACACACAGCACTGCAGTGTTTCTCGACTGACTGTTAATCGCTAAGTCGTGTTCTACTCTTTGTGACCCCGTGGACTGTAACCCGCCAGCTCCTCTGTGCAAGGGATTTCCCAGGCAACAGTCAGTGTTTCTGTGTGCCAGTGTTTCTGCTGGCTTGCACATGTACATTCAAAAGAGATTCTTTAAGAGACCTGACAAAAGGAGAGGAAAACTAGCTCCATTAGAGGCTGACTCTTGATCCAATTTAAGAAAATACAGCGAAAGCACTGAGCACGCCAGAGTTTCAGCACCCTGAAGACACTCAGTCTTGTTTCTTGGCCAGTGGCAGCTGAGCTGTTCTGCAAAGGACAGACACACAGCTGGCCGTGAGCAAGGGTCACGGAAGGACTTGGGGCAGTGTCTGCGGTCCCGGGGACAGCGGGATGGGTCGGGGGGTTGTTCTGACACGGCAGACACCGTGGCCGAGGCGGTTTGTGGTCAAGGTGATGCCACGTTCTGTTGGGACATGTTTCTGAGGACCCGAGGGACAGCCAGCTAACTCACACAGAGATCTTCCTGTTTCGGCCGGGAGAGACCTGCCTACATTAGTCTCGTCCTGGCTCCATCACTTCTGGCTCCCTGTGCCCGTTTCCTCAATTTTCAACAGGGGCCCCACCTCACAAGGTCGTGTGAGAAAGAAACGACCTGGTCAGTGCAAATGGCCAGCTCCTGAGCAGCAGTGCCAGTCATTCCTGGGTGGGACACAGAGGTGCTGAGTGGAGCCCCTTGATGTCACTCGAGCCACAGGAGCAGACACGGTGGCTCAGGGAGCACGAGAAGGAAAAAGGACGAGGGTGGGTCCCAAGGACCCCACGTCTGAGCAGAGGGCAGAGGAAAGGCCTGAGAGGGGACTGAAGACAGGTGGCTGGCGAGGGAAAGAGAGAAGAGGGCAAATGCAGGAGAACGTTCCGGCACACGTGTTCACCAGGGCAGACAGGCCAGGCGCGTGGCCTGGGGCTTCACTGTGGTGGGCAGCGGGACTGGGAGGGACCGTGGGCCAGGAAGGGGGCGTCTCTTCCTAGCAGAGGGTAGCGCCAGGACGACAGGAAATCGGGAAGGAACAGGCAGGGAGCAGCACCCGCACCCGCCAGCCCGGCCGTGGCGTCGCCGCAGGCTCTGCCGCTCGTCCAGATCCACCCCCATGTGCGTGGGGACCCGGGGTCCCGGCGAGCCCCGCCGGCCGAGCTGCAGGCGCTCTTACCTTGGCGCCAGCTCGCTCGCGGCCTCCTCCTCGTTCTCCTCCAGCAGCTTCGTGTAGGACGACGGGAACCAGCCCCTCCTGCAGGCGAGAGCGGGGGGAAGACGACCTTGCTGGGGTGGCCGACATGCAGGCCACAGACATGCCTGCAACAGCCTGGGGGCCGCTCGGGGCCGGGGGTGGTGGGGTCGGCTGGGCCACTTGCGTCCCATCCCATCAGAGGCGTCTTACACGTCATTTCTATTTGGATCCCCTTTGTGTCTTTTGTTTCCATTTCGGTTTAAACTTAGTACCTGAATAATCTACACAGAAACTCAGTTTAACCTTCTAGGAAGGCTTGTGCACACACAGTTGGAATGAGGACACTGGCATTCACACGAACTCACGTGCCAGATCTCATATACAGCGTTATCCTGAGAAATCTGAAGTCACATACCAACGAGTGCCTTTACTTTCAGAGGTGACTCCTGTACGCGCATCAAATCTATAGGACTCCCTGGTGGTCCAGTGGCTAAGATTCCATGCTTCAGTGCAGGGGGCAGGGGTTCAGTTCCGGGTTGGGGAACTAAGATCCCATGTGCCATGCAGTATGGCCAAAATTTTTTAAAAACTTATCTCTATATGCACACACATGCAGAACACAGCTTGGGAACAACGCAGACAGACAATGGCAGCTAACTAGGCTAGAACTGTCACTGAAGTGTGGCCTCGCTGGGGCGGAGGCGCTCAACTGCCCTCAAGGACGGCCTCGACGGGAGCCCTCGGGGTGGGGACGGCCCGACCCGGGACCCACATTTTGGTGCTGTCGTGCTCCCCGTACATCCAGCCGTCCTTCTCCTCGGAGATGAGCAGCGTGATGACGTCTCCCTGTGCGAAGCTGAGCAAGGTCTGGTTAGCACCGGCCGTGTGCGGAAAGATGGTTTTCACTTTCTGCTTTTTCACCATGTTCAGTCCGGAGGCCATGGAAACCGATCGCGGCAAATTGGGGTCAACAGAAGAACCTGTGGGAAGCAAGCAGGGCAGCTATGAGTTTTTCAAGAATGACTGGGCGAGTTCAAAGGTGCCCACCCCAGAAACCCGGCCACCCCATGTCACCAGCGCACTCATTCCACTGAGATGCCAATTGGTTCTATCCCCACACTTCCACCTGTGGCTGGACAGACAGCAACAGACAGGGAGAGCGCCTAAGCCTGGCCCGAGGCCTCTTGGAGGAGGAGCCTGTGGCCAAAGGCTCTTCAGACCAAGAGGATAAAGCCGTGTGGCCCAGCCTCACCCGCACAGAGTCTCTCGGGATGGCCCATAGAGGCCAGTGCTCCACACCACCCAGCCTGCACCTCTCCCCGCCCCGCTCGCCCACCACAGCTCGTGGAAGCGCTGTCAGGCACCAGCTCAGACCAAACTGCCCAGAGCTTGTGCCACGAGAGAGGAGGACGCTGGGGACAGCGTGGCCGCTCAGCCGCGAGTGGGGCAGCACGTGCTGACCCCGCCCCCCGCGGACCGACCCCTCCCTCAGCACCCAGGCCGACCCGGGAACCAGACAAGCCCCACACGGGCGGCCAGGCTCCACAGCCATCGCTGCGCGGTCAGGTCTCAGCTCAAATGCGGGCTGGCCTTTACCAGCCCACCCTAACGCCTGCAAAAAAATGGAATGGAAACATTTTTTTCCAGCTATCTTTTTTCCACTCAAATTTTGCTAGCCTACTATTTACTATAAAACAATGCAGAATCTCTTTCTTCATCGTCCTCGGAAATTTTTGACACTACAATGTAAACTCTGCTCTCTGCTTGACATGCCGCCTACTCTAATTATCAAGGTTGCGCCGGATCCAGTGATTTTCATTTAGCTTTTCCAACAAGAACCAAAGAGTCCTGTGAGTGGCCGGGCGGCACGCAGTGCTGTATGCTTTCACCCTATATTATATGTACAGAACTCGCGGTCTTCAAAGGTGAGTGACTACAGTGTCATCTTTGCAGCTGACATTCTGAAAGTCTCATCTCTTCCCCAACAGCTGCACGCGGTGGACAGCCTGTGGACTCTCGCTAGCAGTGCCCTGTGTGACTGCCATGACCTTCACCCCCAAGGGGCCTGTGAGACCCCCACACGCCCAGTGCCACCACAGTCTTGAGGTCCTCGACGCCAAACTGCAGGCAAGAGTGGAGCCTAGCTGAAGCCATCAGAAATGCCTGCAGACAAGACGTGTTCCTGATTTACTCAGAGTGTGTCAGCTGGGTTAAGAAATGTTAACAGTTGAAACTGAAGCCTCCAGAAAGCATGAAATGCTTTGTTCAGTCAGTTTAGTTCAGTCGCTTAGTCGTGTCCGACTCTTTGCGACCCCATGAATCGAAGCACGCCAGGCCTCCCTGTCCATCACCAACTCCCGGAGTCCACCCAAACTCATGGCCATCGAGTTGGTGATGCCATCCAGCCATCTCATCCTCTGTCGTCCCCTTCTCCTCTTGCCCCCAATCCCTCCCAGCATCAGAGTCTTTTCCAATGAGTCAACTCTTTGCATGAGGTGGCCAAAGTACTGGAGTTTCAGCTTCAGCATCAGTCCTTCCAATGAATACCCAGGACTGATCTCCTTCAGAATGGACTGGTTGGATCTCCTTGCAGTTCAAGGGACTCCCAAGAGTCTTCTCCAACACCATAGTTCAAAAGCATCAATTCTTCAGCGCTCAGCTTTCTTCACAGTCCAACTCTCACATCTATACATGACCACTGGAAAAACCATAGCCTTGACTAGACGGACCTTTGTTGGCAAAGTATGTTTGCTTTTCAATATGCTATCTAGGTTGCTCATAACTTTCCTTCCAAGGAGTAAGTGTCTTTTAATTTCATGGCTGCAATCACCAACTGCAGTGATTTTGGAGCCCCCAAAAATAAAGTCTGACACTGTTTCCCCATCTAATTCCCATGAAGTGATGGGACCGGATGCCATGATCTTCGTTTTCTGAATGTTGAGCTTTAAGCCAACTTTTGTACTCTCCTCTTTCACTTTCATCAAGAGGCTTTTTAGTTCCTCTTCACTTTCTGCCATAAGGGTGGTGTCATCTGCATATCTGAGGTTATTGATATTTCTCCTGGCAGTCTGGATTCCAGCTTGTGTTTCTTCCAGCCCAGCGTTTCTCATGATGTACTCTGCAGAGAAGTTAAACAAGCAGGGTGACAATATACAGTCTTGACGTACTCCTTTTCCTGTTTGGAACCAGTCTATTGTTCCATGTCCAGTTCTAACTGTTGCTTCCTGACCTGCATATAGGTTTCTCAAGAGGCAGGTCAGGTGGTCTGGTATCCCCATCTCTTTCAGAATTTTCCACAGTTTATTGTGATCCACACAGTCAAAGGCTTTGGCATAGTCAATAAAGCAGGAATAGATGTTTTTCTGGAACTCTCTTGCTTTTTCGACGATCCAGCGGATGTTCAAGCTGGTTTTAAAACCAGCTTGAACATCTAGAGGTTCACGGTTCACGTACTGCTAAAGCCTGGCTTGGAGAATTTTGACATGCTCTGTTAGTGATGATGAAAAACACTGAGTATAATTCAATCGCAGCCTACCGGTGAGACCAGGAACCACAACTGTGATATGTGAATTTCTATCATCTGTTTCGTCCTTTCATTGAAAAGAGATTTTATCTCAGCTGCCAGTGGATATGGAACACAGCGTGAGGCTCTCTTCTAAGCATGTATTGAAAATGTAACACCTTTCAATACTATGTTTATGGAAACATCTGTCAGCATACAGAAGTCATATCTGTTGACGCAACGTCCTACAGTTTTATTTTTTATTTTATTTTATTTTTGTTTGACTCCACTCTTATGAAGTTCTTAGAATAGGCAAATTCACAGAGAAAGAAAGTAAAATACAGGTTACGAAGAAATAGGGATGTTACTTAACCGGTAGAGTTTCAGCTTGAGTTTTATTTTTTTTTATTTTTTTTAGTTTTAGAATCAACCTGGACCCTGTCTGGAGGTGTGAGTTCCCCTGAGCCAGTGTGGACCGGTGCTACCACACACGTGGATTTACTTCTAGCTCACGACGTGCATGTGGGCTAAGTTGCTTCAGTCATGGCCGACTCTTTGTGACTCATGGGATGTAGATCTCAAGGCACACTTACCTAAATATTTAAGAAATTTAAAGGTATTTTAAAGGAAATTCAACTAAACAGCTCACCTGTTAAATTATTTTTTCTTTCTGAGTTCTGTGCGACTGTGGCTGGGTTCTTAAACAGATCGATCAAAGGGCTGGTCAAGGCTCTGGCTGAAGGAGCCGCGGGGATCTTTGGTGGGTATTTAGAAAGGCTGTCACAATCTTGCCCAACCTGTAAAAAATCCCTTATTAGTTTAATCCGAGTATAACCCAGCAATGGCATTAGAGATCGGTCCCCAGGGCTGTTTTGTATTACATGCTTTAGATTCCATTTTCTTCCCCAAATTCTCTTGTTTGCAGGGTAATGCCCCATTTTTAATTATTTTAAGAATACCCCCTTCTTTTGTCTATTTATTTATTTATTTTGGCTGCCCGTGCATCTTAGTTCCCTGACCAGGGACTGGACCCTCGTCCCCTGCAGTGGAAGTGCAGAGTCTTACCCACTGGCCCTCCAGGGAAGTCCCCCACCTTTTAAAGCAGTTACTCCCCATTCCCCCAGCCCCTGAACAGCACTCATCTACTTTCTGTCTCTGTGGGTTTCGAGGCTCCCTTTTAAATGCTGCTTGGCTCGAGGCTTCTCCATTTAAAAGTATTTTTCCACAGAATTTTGAGTGCATTAGTCCATTACTTTCTGACACCTAGTTTTCTAAAAAGAAGTCTGGTTTCAGTGGGATTCTCTTTTCTTTGTAATAAGTAATCCATTTTCCCCTCCCTGAAAGTTTTCAGAATCCTCTGTTGCTAACATTCTGCTGCCTGTTGAGGTTCTGGCCTTTGCGATCCAGCCAGGATCACCCTGCCTGCTCCATAACAGGCCAGACTGTCAAGGTCATTTCTTACGCACAGCGGTTGGCGCTGGGCGGGGGGAGAAGTGGCAGGCAAGAGCATGGGTCTGGGGACAGGCCCAGCCTCGGGGAGGGAGAGGGGCCACGTCTGGTGCTTGCACTGCTGGAAGGGTGAAGTCGCAGTGAGGAAAGGTAGGCCCTGGAAATGATACGGGTGGCCCGTGATTTCCACTGACAAAGGCAGCCTTGCTCTGTTGTGCAAATCTGGCTGAAATCTTGAGGTGATGACTAGCTCTTACCATGCTGCTTCTCTCGATCATGGGTGAAGGCAGGGGTGTTCCGGACATCGGGGTGGAGATGGGGGTCTTAATTTCTTCGATCATGTTCATGATTTTCTCTGGCACTTTGGTGACATCACTACAGGTTTCTTGCCACCGAGGCAGTTTGGAATTGATCAGTTCTGCAGACTATAAATTCAAAAGAAACAAAACCAAAGACAAACAAACGTGTATTGTTAGAAAGACTGACACAAATGGTAACTACTACTACTCAGATTCCTGGCTTACCACCGGAAGTGTGGGAGCGAGGAGTTAAATTCAGCAGTAGCTGAAGCATCTGTGAGGATCTGCTGTGTCTTATTTGCTGAGGAGCACGTAGGCTCCTGTTGTAAAGGGATTTCCTGTCTCCCTCAGTGTGGGTAGAGTTCAGGCTGATACAAGGATTGTTGATGGTTCAGAAGTTCAGAACTAACACCGAAGGTGGAGCAATCTGTGTTAACCCCCATGTTTCTCAGGGGCCGGAGAACTGCCGACCCCTGTGTCTTCCTCCCACCCCTTCCATGAGAAGCGCCTCTGATGGAGCAAGAGGACCAGGAGTGGACTTAACTCCAGAGAAAGAGGCCTGGTGCCCTGGAGGGCGACTCAGATCTGTCCTGAGAAGGTGCTCTACGGGACGGCGGGACCAGAGGCAGAGCGTGGTAGTTCTCTGGAGTCAGCGCAGTGCTGAGTGGAAGTCCTGACCACAGCCCGGCCGGGCCCTCAGGCAGGCAGCAGCTGGGTGCAGAGGCTTAGGAAGACAGCGCTGAGACTGCCCAGCCCTAGAGGTGGAGGTGTCTGTCCTGCCTCCCACAGCCTGGCTCTTCCTCTGACTAGACTCCCGGATTCCCAGGAGCCCTTATAAGACCCCCCTTTCTAGGTGGCAATTTAGTTGAAAGAGGGAAGTAGAGCATCTTTTGTGGAACTATTTTCGTAACAACTGTACTGTTTTCATGTAGACTCTGTGTTCATCAGGCATGGTCTGGGAGTGCCGATACGAATCCTGAACCCTGCCCCTTGCCCCACTCCTGTCCCCTGCCTGTGGCCTGGACACGCCAGGGACCAACGGCCTTGGCTACTGTGTCCAAGGAGCCACTGAAAGCGCTGGGGCCAGGGAAGGCTCCAAAGAGACTCCTGGTAGAGAAAGAAGGGAATTTGGCTCGCGTCACGAGGTAAAACGTAACTGGGACCCAAGGTTCAGTGTGCGGAAGACTCTGTCAACTACCAGAGCTCTCTGGAAATAGATCAAGTTGCCCCATTGCTGGGGGAGGCAGGGTGTCGTCACAGAGAGCTTCAAGGCTGCTTCCGGCCCCCACCGGTGGACACCCTCACCGTGGAAACAGTGCCGAAGCTACTACAGAAGTGCTGGGGACAGATGTTGTCATCGAATGCAGCAGGTTTGTTTTTCTTTTCTGTGACAGTTGGAGACCTTGGCTATTTAGATTTGGTAGCTGAATGTTCCTTCAAGTTTATGGAGTACGTAACTATGATATATGCATGCATACAAGGCCAGGTTCCCCCCAAAAGGAAGCAGCCCGATATCCAAGCTTTTAGAACGCTTCTCACATGATGGAGTGCTCTCTAAATTACTTCATCGTGAATAACAGTGAATATTTGACCTCAGTCACTGCTAGTTTTGGATGCTTACAGAAGCCAAATAGATTCCATAGTTTTATTAAAAAAAGAAAAAAAGGCGGGAAGGAAATCCAGGACACAGTTTGTGATGACTCCTGGAAGGACGGCCTCACAACTGCACGTGCTGAAGGAGGGTGACAGCGCTAGTTACGGGGCTGATGGCGTCAGGAGCACACACACCCTGAGGAGAGTGACAGAGGACCCCATCCAGCGGTCCTGAAGCTGTGACGGGGTCTGTGGTCTAGGGCAGGATATCCAGCAACACCGTCTACACGGACCCCCAGGCGAGCCTCTCAGACCACCCCGGTGGGGTCCGGGCTGGCGGGACTCACCCCGTGGTTCTGGTGAAGACACTGATGCTGAAGATGCATCAGGGAGAGTCTGAGAGAGGCTGGCTCATGGGTGAGAAAAGGGGAAAGGTGCCATTTCTCAGCCGTTGATTAAATATGAATGGGTGTTACTAAATTCAACATGATAAGCAAACATTTGACCATTTCATCTACATTTCTAAAAGTTTACTCATTCAAGTTGGTCAAAAATGATTTCCTTAGAATTCTTTCCTTGGCAAAATGAGCCCCTTGCTTTATACTGGGCACCTATGGAAGGTTAAGCACATCGAGGGCGTTTAATGTGAGGAAGACATTTGCTGCTGCGCCCACCTGCATGTGGTAATGGTGTATCTGACTCGAAAAGCTGCAGTGCTTGTCGACTAGAAAGCAGAAGCGCCTTTTCTCTTCAAGCAGGGCTTCTTTGCAACCATCTGCAATAAATTTCTGGATTTCATTCTGGCGAGAAGTAATGGTTTCTACATACTAGGAAAATAAATAATAATTATACAAGTATGACATGAGGAACCAAACAGCTACCCAGCCTGACACTTATCTCCTGCCATCTTTACAGAGGATTTATTTTGATAATGGAGTGAATGCTGAAGGCAGATAAACATTAGACAGACCAACAGAGCCCTAACCTGATCTGAGCAGGTATCAACATTCTCATTAAGGTCCCTGACCCATGCCTGGAGAGAGGTTCCCAAAGGCCCTACATTCCACTTGGCAATTTGCATAAAATATTACTTTTACTCCAGGGACAGGATCATGTTTCACTGGAAAATAATGCCTTTTGGAACCAGAAAGTTCAAGATCAAATCACATTTACAAGTGCCAACCATGTGAGTTAACCGAAGCCTCACTTTTCCCATCTGTAAAATGGGGACACAATGCTTATCACTCTCCCAAAGTCAGGAGAAAACACCAGTGCTCTTGACTAATTATTCTTAACTCTGGGGAACTCTGCGGCCTTCAGCTCCCACCAAGTCAAAATGCTTATTTTTGACTTTCAGCAGCAGCACATCTGATGGATAAAGTATAGGCTGACTGAGATAAGCATGCCTCCCATTAACTGTATAAACCATCCACCCCAAAATAAAGTAACACAGTGCTGAAAGGTTTACCTCAATCTCTTTGCATTCATATTTGAATGGATTTCGTCCTCCTTGACTTTTCCTTCTTATCTTCTTCAATTCAGCTTGCGATTTCTCCAGAGAATCTAATCTATGCCTGTGTTCTGCTTGGTATCTTTTGAGAGTCGCCTGTAAGGTAAACGTTGCACCTGTTTTCCGGTCTGGCTGTGTTTTAACGGGGTACTGCAGCCTTCATACTCACTGCCCCGCCAGCTCAACCATGGGGAAGCTCTCCTTAGGCTCAGCCATCAGGCGAGCGCAGCCTCCCTGAAAACTCGGTTCCCCTCCCCGGGCGCCCTCCACCCAGGGCAGGTGCAGCAAAACCTGGTCCTCACATTCATATATTTCACATCAAGCTCTGTCTTCTTCTCCAGCTCATAGATAATCTCCTTATGGAATTTTTTGAACTGTGAACACAAGTGAAAAGTTGAGACCAGGTTTGAGACTTGAAGCAAAATAAAATAAGTATATTTGGTAAATAGAAAAACTGTTCACATACATTTTCATCAAGACTCTCGTTGAGTTTCTTGTGGATACTCGAAATCTCTATAAGAACATGGCCTGTGAACAAAATCAGGGATGTTAGGATGAAAAGCCACCGTGTGGTGTGTTGTAAAGATACGAGAGGAAGTAAACTGGTGGGTGAGGTCTAGTCCACAGCTGCTCCCAGGGCAGGTGGGCACCAGGCCCCGGGGCACTGGGAACACTGGCTGTGGCCCAACAGCAGGGGTGGACACCCGATGACAACACCACCACAACACAACACTCCACAACGCCCGCCAGCTCTGCCTTCAAACTCCCCTTGTCCTCTCGCTATTTACCCATTTCCTAAGCTGAAGCCTACTTATCCGGTTTAATTGTTAAATTCTCTTATAAAAGATTATTGGTCATTATAGTAACTAATTATAGGAACAAATGACTCATTTTTGATCTAATCCCCTGGGTAATCTGATTATCTGTCAGGCATAAAAGATAAAGGTTATTTTCTTTTTCTTATTTTAGTTCTTTTATCACTCTGGAAAATCTAAAAAAAAAAAAAAAAAAAAATCTGGGAAACTGCAGCAGGGACCTTGTTCTGTCTCCTGGGGCTACATATTCCAGGACAAAGGAGTTGTTGCTCCAAAAAGCAACTAGATGCTCCAGGTGCATCTCTTGCAGCGTGTGGCAGAGCGCTGCCTCCCGGCTTCTAGAAGGAAGGGAACAAGAGCCTCCCTCTGCCAACGGAGGTCTCTACAGGAACCAAATGGGCCTGATATCCAAGAACTGGGAGCAACAGCGTCAGGACCACCACCAAGTCATACCACACCACACAACGTGCCGGGGGGACCATCCTACAGTTCAGTGGGCAGGTGAAAAGGAACTCTTTGGGCAAAACTGAACGGCTGTTGAGGAGGGAGAATGAAGAGGATGACTACGGCAGACGTGGGGAAAGAGGGAAAGACTGCAGACTGGACTCGGGCTTCGGTGAGCACCTCTGTGCAAAGGACTCTATCGTGCCCAGCTCTGGGGACACCTCAGAACATCTGACTCTAGGAGAGCCAGCCCAGGCTCCTCCCTCATCTTCAGACTCAGAAATTCAACCCATCCTGAACATGCCCACCTGCCATCCCATCGGGCACCTCGTGTTCAGCATGCCTACCGGTACACTCACCATATTCTCTAACCCCAGCTCCGGGCTGCAAGCCAGCCAGTCCTAGGGGTTGACGCCCCACCCGTGTGTCACACTCACGGACAAAGACTCACTCCCTGGTGCCATCGCTTGGGCCAGCTTGGGGGTGGAACCACGCCCTGATTCATCCTGTTTCCTTGGGTGACAAACGTGCCAGCCCTCCCCTGCCCAGCAGAGGCGGCCCATGGGGATGACATAGGACGCCCGTGTTCGCTAGACAACCTGCTCCAGCAGAGGTGGGGGAGTCTCCCCAGACGCCCTGCCCCACACGTGTCAACCTGCCAGCTGGACCTCAGAGGAGCTGCCCTCCTCTTTCTAGCTCTCATTTCTCCTGACTCCCAGCCCGTTCTCTTCTGGATCTTCTTCCTCCCAGGTGCCAGGGGGCTCTCCAATTCTACATGTAAAATGTCACTCCCTCCCATGGTGTCCCAGATAAACCAATTCCTCAGCCTGAAGCCCACCATGAACGGTGTTGCTGAAAATGACCATGGTAGGTGGTGAGGACAGAGAATCTCCTGGAAGGATATAACTGGGTTAATAGGTTAGAGGTACGGAAGCCCCTAGGCACCATGTGATTCCAAGAACTGCTGCTGGATAAGCATGAGTGTGAGGGCCCCCGCCAGGGTATCAAGGCACCCACTGTGCACCTTCAGTGATCCTGACTCCATTTATCCTGTGATTCCGTTCTCCTAAAGCTCACCATGAAACAAATACACAAACCAAGCTCTTCACAAAGGAAGCCTTTATCTGACCAAGAATATAATTACATTAATGTCGTTTCATGTATTGAAATAATCTGAGGTGAAATATTAATAAACTTCACATCTATTTTAAACCCATAAATAACTCCCGGTTGGAGATGAATAATAAACAACAACAAAAACCAATTATTTGAAAATCAAGCACTCTATTCTGAGCAAATCAGATCTACTTAAAATAATTTTGCTTAAATCAGTCAGAATGATTCAGGCTAGGAGGAAAGTGTTCACAATTTTTTTTTTCATGTTGTCAAGAACTTTATTTCTACAATCTTATATAACATCGACCTCCGAGATATGTGCTGCCATAAGTCTGGGCTTGTGAGAACACCAGCACTGTTGAAGCGGGTGCTCGGCCTGACCTGAGAGCCCGGCTGCCTGCACCCCTCCTCATTCTCCCCTCCTGCCCACGCCCCCTCCCCACTGCAGAGCCTGATGGAAGGGCCCAGTGAAACAGACCATTCACTCTGCGGGCAGGAACGGAACACCTAGCCTTACCCCTGCTAAGTCCCTCTCTGTTGGTGGAATTTAAATGCCGACCTCAGAGCAGCAACTTCTGAGTCCTCAGGCATAAAAAGGATTAAAAAGCATCTTTCCTGTGATTATGCAAGCTGCCCAAAGAGTATTTTGGAACAGAAAATGAAAACAGCCTTTATGTTCAATGTACAGAAGTTTACTCTTAATAAAGCAAGTGTTACTTTATGTCTGAGATGTGGAATCACACATGTTTTACCCTTAGCTCCATAACCTACTTTTTCATAAATTACATTTAGGAAGAAAAAACTTGTTTTGAAAAAAGAAAGAGCAGTTGAGAAAGCATAGCCCAGAATCCAGTGGAGCAAAACTAAGTAAACGCCCAAACAGGAGTCTACGTGCCGGTCCCAGGAACTACAGCACTGTATGTACAGGATCAGTCATTTCCTTTTTGTCCCTTTTAGGTTTTGAGTCAATATTTTGGGAAGAAACTCATAGTAAGTACAGTAATGTGACCCAGTCTGAATAAATTATATTCTTAAATGGCAGTATTAAAGGAATTGAAATATATACCTATTTTTCAAAATCATGATGTTGATACAACTAAAAAGTCAATGCCTACCATCAATTTTTTCTCTAAAATTCATACAAATAATAGCTATTGGTGGTAAACTCTAATTCTAGGAACCATGAACAGATCTAACATTTTGGACAATACTGTATGAAGATACACATGTTTAGCCAATAGACAGTATGGACTTTAAAAAACAAAATTTTGAAAAGTATTACCTGTATGAACACAAGGTTTTCATCTGAAACATGGGTTAGTCATGGCACTATTAATATATTTTCAACTAGGAAATTATTCATCAGTTCATGGTGCAAGTTTAGAGGAGCCAGAGGGAAACTACTAGCAGACTTCGGGGACACAGAACATGTAGGCGTAAGTGTTATTTCTCATTTACATTTGATCATGGATACTCACAACCTCTGTTATTTCTGGAGAGTGCAGAGCAATGACTGAGTCACACGCTATTTCCTCCATGTGACTTCAAGTGGAATCGGACAATAAAATGACAAGGTGGAAGCCAACCCACTATGGGCCTAAAGTTACACTGTATGAATTAAAGGAAAAGTGATTAAAATAAAGAGTTACTGTAAAAAGGCCATACTTTTCCTGAGAGTTTTCCAAATACCTAATGTGATGCAGAAAAAATATAATGAAAGTAAAAGCAAATTATACACAGGTGGGAGATGTTAAAAAAAAAAACAAAACCAGATGCACTCAGGGTTATCAACACTGAGTTAGCACAGAGCCCGTCGTTAGTAACCAGCAACAGGCGACCCAACCTGCCAGCATCTCAGAACATCTCTCAGCGCTGTCCACCTAAGTCCCTGGGTGCAGGTGGATGGAGGGGCTCCTCTCTCGTCACTGTGGAAGTTGTGCAAATAAACAACGTGCAGACAGGCACGATGCCAAAGGAGCGAGCGGGTGGTAACCAGAACATGCTCTTCACAGGCTTGGGTGGGTGTGATTCTGTCCTGAGCACTGAAGAGAAACCCTGGCTGGTAAGGTGTGCGTGCCCAGGCAGAGGAGCAAGTGAGCCCCATAATGCATGACATACGCCAACAGAACCCCCCCACTCAACAAGCCATTTTCTGGGTGAGCACTCATCTTCCTGAAATAAAATCCACGTATGAGGCTGTCAACCTGTAACTAGTCACCGTGTTTTACTATTTTTTGCTCCTTATACAAATATGGCATGCGTGCTTGGCTGTATCTGACTCTTGGCGACCCGTGGACTGTAGTCCGCCAGGTTCCTCTGTCCATGGAATTTTCCAGGCAAGAATACTGGAGTGGGTTGCCATTTCTTCCTTCAGGGGATCTTCCTGACCCAGGGATCGAACCGGTGTCTCTTATGTCTCCTGCATCAGCAGCAGATTCTTTAGCATTGGCGCCACCTGGTAAGCCTTATATGTTGTGTGTGTGTGTGTGTGTGTGTGTGTGCGTGCGTGTGTGTGTGTGTGTGTGCTTGTGTGTGTGTGTGTGTGTGTGCTTGTGTGTGTATCTTTTAAATGCTTTGGAAGAACTCTTAAGACTTACAGAATGAGAGAAATAGACACCAAACTCTTCTAAGCTCATCTCTCTCATTGACCCCCCCCCCTTTATTCCCAGGGTCCCCAAAGGAAAATTTTCAGTCTCCCACTATCAAACAGACTACACTCCACTTTCTTCCGCCTCACAGCCTTTCACAATACTGTAGTTAAAGGGACTCCATCAGGATCCATCCATTATGAAAACAGGCATACCTGACTCCTGTTGGTTAGAACCAACTGTAAGGGCACTTCTGGCTTCTGCTCCAATGCATAAAAAGCTTTGAAGTTGTCACTCCCTTACTCACAACAAAAAACAAGCTAAACACACTGAAAAACAACTGTCAGATTCATCAGAGAATTAGAATGATGTGGAAAATCAGAGTTTACAGGGAGTAGAAACTGATGCTGGAGCCACGGTTGCCAGGAACGCAAGGGGTAAATGAGGAATCACTGGAGGCTCCGTGTGGAGAGTTAAAAACAACGCAGGCTCACTTCTCAGGAGTTTCGTCTCTAGGAGGCACCCCCACCCCCCAACCAAGTTTGTATTGTAAGGAATGGAGAAAATTCCTCTGGGGCTTCTGGTGGTGGGGAGGGGAAAGTGTTTTGAAATTTGCTCAGTTATCCTGTTCTTGCTCTGTTCTGAGTAAGGAAGGCTAGCCCTCCAGGGAAACACTTTTCTAAGCCTTATCTGATCTGGGGAAGGACAATTAGCTACCTGCAACCCCTCTCGCTTTCCTGTCTCAAGTAAGGAGAGGGACAAAAAGCCTGAGAAACTCTTCAGCAGGTCATGACCCCCATACTGTGGCCCACCAAAAACCAGTAATACACCACAAAACAACCAAAATGGAGATTTAAACATGGGATTATAAAGGATGCTCCTCCTTTCCAATACTTTACCACGTCACCCATCAACCGGACTCCAGGATAATAACAGTGGGTTATAACTAACACTCCATTTAGGAGGATTTTCAAAAGCAACCCAAAGACAACGAGGGGGACAAAACTAATGGCGAAAGGGCAGTCCTTTTAGCAGAGGGCGCTAAACAACTAGATACCCACTTGCAGAGAAACAAATCTAGAGCCTGACCGTACATCTTTCATAAAAAGCAACTCAAAATGGAGCACACACCTAAATGTAAAATGCCAAACAATAAAACTTTAAGAAGATAAAGCCAGAGAAAATTCACATGACTTTGGTTTAGCACTGAGTTTTTAGCTATCACGCCAGAAGCATGATTCGTGAAAGAAAAAACTGGCAAGCTGGACTTCATTAAAATCACAAACTTCTGGTCTGCAAAAATTACTGTTAGTAGAATGAAAAGACAAGTTCACAGACTGGGAGGAAATATCCGCAACACACATATCTGATAAAGGACTTGTATCCCAAATAATAAAGACCACTTAAAGCTCAAACATAACAAAAACAGCTCAGTTAAAATGTAAGTTATACAGATGGCAAATAAGCATATGACAAGATGCTCTCCATGTCATATGGGAACTTACAAATTAAAACGAGATACCAGCACACACCTGTCAGAATGGCTGTAACCCAGAATGCTGACAGCACCAGATGCCGCTGTGGAGCAAGAGGAGCGCTCATTCAGGACGGGCGGGAACGCAGAGCTTCCTGCGGCTTCAAGGCAGGCAGTTTCTTACCCAGGTAAACAGTCTTCCTCAATTTATTCGAACTATTCTTATATTCAAAACTAGTCTTATCCTAGTAATTGTACTCCTAGGTGTCTACTCAAATGCCTAGAATTATTACGTCTGTGGAAAAACCTGTATGTGAGTACCTAAAGCAGCTTTATTCATACTGCCAAAACCTGGAAACAACCCAACTCAGTGGATAAACCAACTGTGGCACGTGTGTACAACTGAATGTTCTTCAGGGACTAAAAAGAAACCAAAGAAACCAGCTGTTAAACCACAAAAAGATGGAGGAATTTTAAATATATGTTGCTTAGTGAAAGAAGCCAGTCTCAAAAGGCTGCCTAATATGCAATTCCAACTAAATGACATTCTGGAAAAGGCACAACTATAGAAACATTGATGGGAAAAAAAAAAAGAATCAGTGACTGCCAAAGGTTGGTAGGGGTGCACTTTATGTATTTGTCAAGCTCATAGAGGCCCAGTGTAAACTATGGTCTTTAGTTAATCATGTGCCAGGCTTGGTCCATCATTTGTGACGAATGCACCACACCGGTGTAGGACTTAAAAACAGAGCAAACAGTGAGCAGGGGAGAGAGCAGGGTGACAACTCTGTGAGGTCTCGCAGTTCTGTGTAAACCTAAAAGCACTCTAAAAAATAAAGCCTATTAATTAAAAATAAATTTGCAGCAGTTGCGTGGGCCCTGCAGTGATTAGGAACCAGCCCCTCGCTGGGAGGAACACACACGCGGCGTCGGAAGCTTCTGGCAGTTACACATGGAAGACAAGTGGATCTCCCGATTCCGTTACCTGTGTGCCGGCCCCCCACCCAGGTGCCCGCCAGGAACATACAGGCCTTAAGAGTCTGGTCGTTAATGAATACACTGAATCAATGCATGGAAGGCTGACTGCAGTAAAGCATGGAAGTTCAGTGATGGCAAGAGAAGAAAACCAGTGAAAGCTGGACCCCTCAGAAGGTGGCATCTGTAGTGTTTGATTCTACTGCTATACGCATCCTGGTTACAGAAGTGCCTACAGGAAAAATGACTTTGGTGGAACCCACATGCCTGGGTCCTAACCTCTGGGCGTTCATCTGCAGCCTCAGCAGAGCCGGCTGTCACCTGGGGCTGTTTCTACCCACAGGGCCTCCAGGAGCAAATTCCTGGCATCTTTGGTTTCTTATCACCAAGATTTAGTAACACTGAGGTCCAGTCTCAGAGGCTCCTGAGCCACAAACAAGATAATTTTTAAAAAAAGAAAACGAGACATTTTTGTTTATAAAATTTTCAGTTTGCCAAGCAAGAAGCTACAATCCCAGACTCCGTGGGTTCAGTGCCAGACACCTGGCAACCTGAGTTGTGAGGATTAAGTATCCTGATAAGGGAAACGTACCATGAGCAAGACACATACTAGACACTTAGTATTTGACACCTTCCAGCTTCCTGACCTCTGGTAAAGATTGGGAGAGGCAGGGAGAAGCTGGTATAAACTACTTGTTTGGGAAGTGTGGCAGTAAAAGAAAAGTGGATTAAGGAGGTCGCTAGAAAAAGAAACATTAAAACATTTTTTCTTTTTTAAGAGACATTTTTCTGAATAAGGTCTGAAGAAAGAATAAATGGAAACTAATAAACCCCATAGGACTGACATGCTGAATTAATTTTAAGCTTATGTAAGAATGCTTTTAAAGATAAAATATTACTATTATCCTAACATAGAGAAGGCTGAGCGCTGAAGAATTGATGCTTTTGAATTGTGGTGCTGGATAAGATTCTTCAGAATCCCTTGGACAGCAAGGAGATCAAACCAGCCAAACCTAAAGGAAATCAACTCTGAATATTCATTGGAAGGACTGATGCTGAAGCTCCAGTACTTTGGCCACCTGATGCGAAGAGCCGACTCATTGGAAAAGACCCTGATGCTGGGAAAGATTGAAGCAAAAGGAGAAGGGGACAACAGAGGATGAGCTGGTTAGATAGCATCACTGACTCAATGGACATGAATTGGAACAAACTTGGGAGATAGTGGAAGATAGAAGAGCCTGGTGTGCTGCAGCCCACAGGGTCGCAACGTCGGACTCGACTTAGTGACTAAACAACAACAAATTATTCTAATAACAGGACTTAACTCTCAATGGGAATTATCATTAGAAACCCTTCTGGATATTTTAGAATCAAGTCTTTTCAGGTAGGTGCAGAGCAAATGCAATCCTACAATATCAGAGATCTAGTCTTACAATACCTAAGGTAATACCTAGGAAAGATGTCCATTCAGAAGATTTTAACTAAGTATTATTTTTAAGTAGGGTAGAGATTTGGGGTTTAGGTGATAATTCTGTCATTAGATTGGTTCAGGAAGCAAACTGAATGTTCATTTTCTACTTCATTGTTGATTAGCAATTAAAATAATTTAGCCTACCTGCTGTAAATAAGTGCTGTCAAGTTAAAGTACAGGATTTGTAATGAAGATATTAAAAGTTGGATGTTAATGCACTACTCTTATTTTAGCTAAAAGAACAATGTTTATTCAAGTGTATATATTATATATCAGATAATTGATCAGTTTTGCATCCATATACAGATTGCAAGCAGTTGTCTTCTTACATGTGAATGCAAAATACAGCATTAAAAGATTAGTTATATCACGTGAGGTACATTAACATTAATTATTCATTTTCCTTTTTCATCGCTTAGTAGATTAAGGCTAAAAGACAACCATTTTGAAGCCAGTAAAAATGAAAGCAAGCGCATTAGTAATAATGAATGAAGGTGACAACCAGTTATTCTTACAGAGTCACTAATGAACTGTAGGCATTTTCATTTAAATATTAAAAATGCTACACCTGAAAGATGCAAATTATTTAAAATAATTAAAACAGGACCCTGAAACACAACAATGAGGTCAACACAGAGAAAAGTCACTGAGAAACAGTTTCAATTCAGTATTAACAGTAAAAACCACCTTAAAATTTTTGAGTGAGTTTTTTCAAAAGACTACAGCTGTCTCAGTTTAAAGCAACTAGCTCTAATTAGGCAAGTTTAAAAACACGAAATAAAACAAAGCTTCTGCTCCCAGTGGAAGGCCATTAATCTAAAACCACACACCCCAGGTGCATGTTGGTTAGTTCTATTATGATGTGAATTTAAGGGAGACTCCACAAAATCCAGAATCCATTTCATTCTCTCTCTTACTCCACAGAGACAACAGGAACACAGAGTAAGAACAAGCAGAGTAACCCGGTGCTCTCACAGTCCAGCATTCTTTACCTTTTTCCAGCTCAGAGGGGAGAGCAAATCTCTGATGCTCACAGGGTCAGCACGTGCAGGCTGCCTCACAGAAATGGCCTCGCTTAGTCCTCACCAGCTCAGAGGGAGGAGCTCTGTTATCCACTGAGTGGAGGTGGGAGCTCAGACAGAGGCCTTGGAGGACTTTCCCCAAATGACACAAGTACTAAAGGCGGTGGGGCTGGAATCTGGACTCATGTCTGACCCCGAGCCTGCGCCCTTGACCCCCTTGCATCCTCACTCCAGCATGAGAAAGGACCTGGATTTTCCCACTGGGCCCCGAGGACAGAATGATGCCCGGCACGTGTGAAATACAGGGAAAGGCAAGTCTCCCAGCATCTGCTGGGACGCTTTAATTAGTAGGGCTTTTTTTGATTGGAACAGCTGCCTGGTGGGTGGGGCGGTGTGTGGCTGGCATCACAGAGGCACGGATGCACTGGGGAGGGCTGGCCTGGCGGCTTGAAGCCATTTCAGCTCAATGTGTCGGTTATGCAGGAAGTAAAGCTAAAGGGGCAGGACTGCCTCCCCAGGGCAACAGGTGACAACCGGCCTCCCACACCTGTCGTGGCCCAAACACACACACACACAGGCCCAAGTGGCCAAACAGAGCAGTCAGTGGCCAGCCTGCTTCTGGCACCTGAACTTTTTGAAACAAAAAATGCTTTAGGAAAGGAGCCATCAAAAGATGATGACCCATCGCAAATGGCAGGGACCCCACGCCTGCAGCCCAGCTCACACTGGAGAAGGGAACTCTGGAAAGGGTCCCTACTGGCAAGTTCCTGGCGCTGTGAGGCATTCTGGGGGTGGGGAGGGCTGCTCCCTGCCTCCCTGGACCGTCTGTGAGGTGGACGTGTAAACAAACAGCCCCTGACAGAACCCGGTGAGACTCAGACGAGGACACAGAAGTGAAGCATCTGGCACGCTGTGATGCTCACAACTGCTGGCTTCCTCCCAGCTGAGGGAAGCCACAGGGCACACTGTCGCGTCTCAGTGATCCTGGGTGAGCAAACGGGCCCGTCTTGTCCACGGGGGTGGAGAACTACACGCTCCCACAGGGAACTCCGGACTCACATTTCCTCTGGGTCTAGCAGGCATCCAAACCTGAGACCTCGGAAAGCCACCCTGACCCCGCCCCTGGCAGCCAATGCCCAGTCCCGCCCAGCATTCCTGCTCGCCTGCACTGGTACCACAGCTTCCCGCCCTGTCTCCCTGTTCCCACCCTTCTACAGTCTCTTCTGTGGGCAGAAGCCAGAGAGAGCCTTTTAAAGCCTAAGTCAAACCTTTTCATTCTGGGGTTCAAAATCTCCAGAAGCTCCCCACCCCCACCTCAGGTTAAAAGACAACATTCTTACCATGACCTACAAGGCCCCACAGGACCTGTCCCACCCCTGTAAGCCCCTCTCCAGCCCTCAGCCCCTCTCTCTCCAGCCTTAACTGCACCTCTACCGACTGGCTTCCAAACTGCGACCCAAACTCACAAGGCCTCAGGAACGCTGCACTTCCAGCCTCCAAGGGACTACTCTCCCTGGACATCTGCCTGCCACTCTCCCTCTAGCCCGTACCTCCTTGACCCCCTACCCAAACTGGCTACATCCCATCCCTCTTTTCCATCACTCATCGGCCCCTCACCTTATTACCACCTGGCAAATCAGACCTGTTTACCACCCATAGAACGCGAGTTCCCAAGAGCAGGGACCTTTACCTGTTGATTTATGCCTAAGTGACCAGAACAACGCCTATCAATTGAGCGCTCACTGAATTGAACATACTGATATTTAAATGAGGAAAGAAAAACTACTGCAATCCCTTGATTACTGAATACTGGGTTTTATGTACTTTTCAGAAAACCATAGAAGGGCTTTTTTTTGTTCCTGTTGTTAAAGGACAATTTTTCATGAAAGCAAAGAAGAAACAAACCCTGTCCTCATCCCAACACTACCGTGCTCACCCTCCTCCCCAGCACAGGGGCTCTACCTCGGTACCAACAGAGGAAAACTGAACGGAGTGAGACGGAGGCAGCCATCAAAATGATGATCACATGGATTACTTATGAATTCAAAGAAATACACGTGAAAGGCTCAATTAAAACAGCAGTGCCCCCTCAGTATTCACAGCAGCACTAATCACACTAGCCAAGACATGGAAGCAACCTCAGTGTCCATCGACAGATGAATGGATAAAGAAGATGTCATGTATACACATATACACAATGGCATATACTCAGCCAAAAAAATAATGAAACCATGCCATTTGCAGCAACATGATGGACCTGGAGATGGTCATACTAAGTGGAGTAAGTCAAAGACAAACATCATATGGTACCGCTTATATGTGGAATCTAAAAAAAAAAAGGTGCCGATGAATTTATTTACAAAACAGAAACAGACTACAGCCACAGCAAGCAAACTTATGGTTACAAAGGGGAGAGCAGGGAGAGGGATAAATTCGGAGTCTGGGATTAGCAGATACAAACTACTGCACATAAATGAGTAAGGTCCTGCTGTATAGTGTAGGGAACTATAGTCAGTATCTTGTAGTAAATGGAAAAGAATCTGAAAAGGAATATATAGATATATAATATATAAAGTGAATCACTTTGCCGTACACCACAAATACAACATTGTAAATCAACTATACTTAGATTAAAAAAAAAAAGCAGTGCCCAAGATAGTTTATATAACCACAGATTTTAATTATGTTAAAACAGCTATTTTAAAAGCATAAAGATCAAAACTATTTAAGTTCATTTTTCAGTAAAAGTATTAATTTTTAAAAAACTTGAAGTGTATTTTCACAGTCATTATCAAATGGTTTCTAAACTTCCTAGAGGACTCATAAGTTGTTTTTAAATATTAATATAAAATGGAAAGTTGGGCGAGATCTAGTAAAGAATAAGAGATAATATTAAAACATTCAATCATATACATATGAAGAGAAAAAAAGAAACCTTACTTAGTATGTCACAAATTTCTATTGTTATAAAAATGGAAGCTGCTATCAGCCACGGCTCTGAGTTATAAACACCTGAGTCATGTATATGTGTGTGTCGTCTTACTACACTCAACAGTTACAGAAACAGACCTATTCCAGGCATCAAGAGTCCAGTTTTTAGTTGTAAAGAGCGTGCCATTTAGTTTGCCTCTTTAGTCATCTCGTAATTTTTAATCTTTGAACTTATGCTCCTAAAACATCAGTCAGCTTTTCATCATGCAGAAACCTTTTAGACCTAATAATGCCCTTATTTCAATTTGAAAGGAGACATAGGAACACCGAACCTGTAGCCTATCACTCAAAATAATAACTCTAACCTGTATATCCAAAATCTCCCATGATCCTCTCCACGAGCCCTGAATCCTGGCAAGCTGAACTTGCCCCGTCCCTCTGCTCCCTCCGGCAGAACCCACCCCGTCCGTCTCTGGGCTGACCACAGGATTACAGCACCCCCTGACTCAGCAGCTCCTCCGCCCGCAGATATGATCACCCCCTCCCATGGAATCCTGTAGCTTTGTACCTTTCACTCTTGGCCCTTGCTCCTGTGTTAAAGCTATGTGTGTGTGTATATTTTCATAATCTCCCATACTAAGCTGTAGATATCCTGAAGGTGGGGATCAAGTTTACTAAGCTTGTAAATGACAGTCATGGTTTCAAGAAAGCCTAGAGAAACGTGATTCATAGGGTCAAAAGGGAGGAGCCCAACACCCTTATCTGATACACTCATTCAGTCCATCAACAAGCATTTCCAAGCTCATCCTGGAGCCTGCTTCTCTCATCCTTGCCTCGCTGTGGGAGCAGAGGTGCCACACCTGCGGTAGCTGCAGTTCCCTCCTGCTCTGGACTTTCCCTGGAGCAGACACCACTGGACTACCATCAGGATACCCAGCTTCAGAATCCTCTGAGACATTACTGTAAGCACAGCTGTTCACAACTCCTTAGCAGGTTTTTACAGAAGGACTGGTGCCAAGGCCATTTTCTACACTGAGCAAAATGCTGGCTTCCTGGGACTTCCCTGGTGGTCCAGTGGCTAGGACTCTGAGCTCCCAGTGCAGGGGCCAGGGCTCCATCCCTGGTCAGGGAACTAGATCCCACATGCCACAGCTAAGAGTTCAAATGCTGCAGCTAAGACCCGGGGCAGCCAAGTGTATAGAAAATACCAAGTGCAGGCTTCCTGGGACTTGCTTCCAATGGATTTCAGGAACAGTATGTGTATATCTTCTGGTACACACCCAGGCTTCCAGGGTTTAAAGACTACTTTTGTAATTCGTTTTCTGCGTAGAAATCCAACTTTTGTCAGATCTGCTTTAAGGAGTAGAAAATTCCAAATTCAAAATTACCAACAGGGTTTTTAAAGATGTCATGAAACTGAGAGGCCTTAAAGCTGAGACCTGAAGTCTATAGAAAACCCTTCATTCACCAGGGAATCGGCCAACTGGAATTCAAACCCCAGCTTCACTACTAACTAGCCGTGTGAGACTATTTAACCTAAGTTCTCATTTTCTTGTTTATAAAAAGTGGGAACGATACCTCCCACCTCAGAGGACTGCTGTGAGAATTCAGTGAGACTTCTGAATTTCCATTAATGCCAACACAGTCCACCAGAGGTTTCTCACACTGAGGCACAGCTGGCATGTCATGCCGCACTAGTCTCAGGGGTGCAACGTGACGCTGTGATGTCTGCACACACCGCAAAGCGGCCACCACGAGAAGGCCAGCGGCCCTGCTACACAGTGCTACCGAAAAATGCTGTGTATGTGATAAGGAGTTTTACTCTCTTGGCAACTTTCAAATATACATGATGACATTATTGACTATAGTCATCTTGCTGTATGTACATTACATGCCAATGACTCACTCATTTTACAACTCAAAATTCATTTACCATGTTATTCATTCTGAGTTGGGTGGGGCCAACTAAAACCCTTCACAGAGGGCTGGGAAATGTGCACAACTAGCCTCTCAAATTATTACAATGTCTATTATATTGTTTTTAGTGTGAATTAGTTAGGGCACCCCATATACTGAAGAGTTAACAGAAGTGGCATACTTATGTTTCTTGGCAATAGAATACACATAATCTAAATTTACCAATGGTGACATTAAGTACATTCACAATGTCGTACAACCATCAATTATCCAGTTCAAAAACGTTTCACCACCTGAAAAGGAAACCCTGTACCTATTGAGCAGTCACTCCCCACTGTCCCCTCCCTCAACCCCCAGCAACTACCAATCTGCTTTTTCTCGTAAGGACTTGCTGATTCGAATTTTTGAATGAGTGGAATCTTAAATATGTGGCCTTTCAATCTGGTTTCCGTCACTTAGGATGTTTCCAAGTTCCGTCCATGTTTCAGCACGCGTCAAGACGTCATGCTTTTTTACGTGTGAGTAACATTCCATGAGTTCATTCCATGATTGGGGGCAAGAGGAGCAGGGGACGACAGAGGATGAGATGGGTGGATGGCATCACTGACTCGATGGACGTGAGTCTGAGTGAACTCCGGGAGTTGGTGATGGACAGGGAGGCCTGGCGTGCTTCGATTCATGGGGTCGCAAAGAGTCGGACACGACTGAGCGACTGATCTGATCTAAACATTCCATAGCGTGGATGCACAGTGTTTCGTTTATCGATTCATCAGCCACTGGGCGTTTGGGTGGTTTCCACCTTGTGCCTGCTGGGAATAACGTGAAAGTCCTGTGTGGGCGTACATTTGTCTTGAGTGGACCTTTAAGGGGTGGACTTGCTGGGTCATAAGTTCCTGTTTTGAGGAACTGATAAACTCTTTTCCAATGCAGCTGCTCCATTTCACATCCCCCCCCAACACCAAAGCGCAAGTGTTCCCGTTTCTCTACCAACACATGCTGGCGTCTCTTTAATTACAGCTGTTGTTGGGTGTGGAGTGGTACCTCACTGTGGTTACGACGTGCAGATCCCTAATGGCTAATGATGTTGAGCATCTTTTCATGTGCTCCTTGGCATTCTTCCTTTTTTTTTTTTTTTTTAATTGAGGGATAGTTGATTTGCACTGGCCTCCTTACTTTTAATAATTCTGTTAAGTCATTCAGACCAGGAAAGAGTACCTGAGGAAATGCATTTACTTCCAAATGGCTGAAGACCAGAAACATTCAGAACCCCTCCTGGGCTCACAAGGAACGGACTATGACCCCCACAGCGCCCCCAGTGTGCTTGAGAACAGGTGTCCAGCAGGATCAGGGCAGGCCACACCCACACCGCCATTCTGGCCGCTCCCGTCTCGGGTGTGTCCCTCTCCCTTGACCCCTGTGGGCCTCCTCAGCCGGTCAAAGCGGCCACAGCCTGTGCGTGTCTGGCGCTTCTGACCAAAGCCACTCTTCCTTGGCGTAAGGTCCCTTCGCCTCCTCCTTCTGCGTTAGCACTTTGTGTTTTTGTTTCTGCCTCCTAATTTGAGGCCGAGCATAGCGCCACGAGTAGAGGAAGTCACCTGCGAGGGTTTGGGAGAGGGCACAGGTGGCTCTTGTGAAAGGGACGAGGCTGTCACGAGGCAGTGCCCCGGGGCTGCCCCACCTGGTGGAGGCCGGACAATGGCGGCGCCCCTGACCGGCTGCTCTTCAGCAGCATTTCCTTCTCCAGGGGATCTTCCTGACTCAGAGATTGAACCCGCATCTCCTGCATGGCAGGTGGATTCTTTACTGCTGAGCTACCGGGGAAGCCCTTTCATACCTGTGAAAGTGAAAGTGAAGTCGCTCAGTCGTGTCCGACTCTTGAGACCCCATGGACTGCAGCCTACCAGGCTCTGGTCCATGGGATTCTCCAGGGAAGAGTACTGGAGTCAGTGCCATTTCCTTCTCCAGGGGATCTTCCCGACCCAGGGACTGAACCTGGGTCTTCCGCACTGCAGGCTGACACTTTACTGTCTGAGCCACCAGGGGAGTTTCATACCTGTTGTTTTTGCTAATTGTAATACATCACTGCACATACGGTTACTTCAAAGCTGGGAGAAGGAATACCTTTCTTATAACCTCTCTGTAGAGAGGTACAATTTACAATCCAGAACACCTTCTCACAGTTTTAGGAATTTATATAAGTGGAAGTGAGAAATAGATTTAAGGGCCTAGATCTGATAGATAGAGTGCCTGATGAACTATGGATGGAGGTTCATGACTTCGTACAGGAGACAGGGATCAAGACCATCCCCGTGGAAAAGAAATGCAAAAAAGCAAAATGGCTGTCTGGGGAGGCCTTACAAATAGCTGTGAAAAGAAGAGAAGCGAAAAGCAAAGGAGAAAAGGAAAGATATAAACATCTGAATGCAGAGTTCCAAAGAACAGCAAGAAGAGATAAGAATGCCTTCTTCAGCGATCAATGCAAAGAAAAAGAGGAAAACAACAGAATGGGAAAGACTAGGGATCTCTTCAAGAAAATCAGAGATATCAAAGGAACATTTCATGCAAAGATGATCTCAATAAAGGACAGAAATGGTATGGACCTAACAGAAGCAGAAGATATTAAGAAGAGGTGGCAAGAATACACAGAAGAACTGTACAAAAAAGATCTTCACGACCCAGATAATCACGATGGTGTGATCACTCACCTAGAGCCAGACATCCTGGAACGTGAAGTCAAGTGGGCCTTAGAAAGCATCACTACAAACAAAGCTAGTGGAGGTGATGGAATTCCAGTTGGGCTATTCCAAATCCTAAAAGATGATGCTGTGAAAGTGCTGCACTCAATATGCCAGCAAATTTGGAAAACTCAGCAGTGGCCACAGGACTGGAAAAGGTCAGTTTTCATTCCAATCCCAAAGAAAGGCAATGCCAAAGAATGCTCAAACGACCGCACAATTGCACTCATCTCACACGCTAGTAAAGTAATGCTCAAAATTCTCCAAGCCAGGCTTCAGCAATATGTGAACCGTGAACTTCCTGATGTTCAAGCTGGTTTTAGAAAAGGCAGAGGAACCAGAGATCAAATCGCCAACATCCGCTGGATCATGGAAAAAGCAAGAGAGTTCCAGAAAAACATCTATTTCTGCTTTATTGACTATGCCAAAGCCTTTGACTGTGTGGATCACAATAAACTGTGGAAAATTCTGAGAGAGATGGGAATACCAGACCACCTGATCTGCCTCTTGAGAAACCTGTATGCAGGTCAGGAAGCAACAGTTAGAACTGGACATGGAACAAGAGACTGGTTCCAAATAGGAAAAGGAGTACATCAAGGCTGTATATTGTCACCCTGTTTATTTAACTTCTATGCAGAGTACATCATGAGAAACGCTGGACTAGGAGAAACACAAGTTGGAATCAAGATTGCCGGGAGAAAATCAATAACCTCAGATATGCAGATAACACCACCCTTATGGCAGAAAGTGAAGAGGAACTCAAAAGCCTATTGATGAAAGTGAAAGTGGAGAGTGAAAAAGTTGGCTTAAAGCTCAACATTCAGAAAATGAAGATCATGGCATCCGGTCCCACCACTGCATGGGAAATAGATGGGGAAACAGGGGAAACAGTGTCAGACTTTATTTTTCTGGGCTCCAAAATCACTACAGATGGTGACTGCAGCCATGAAATTAAAAGACGCTTACTCCTTGGAAGGAAAGTTATGACCAACCTAGATAGCATAATCAAAAGCAGAGACATTACTTTGCCAACAAAGATTCGTCTAGTCAAGGCTTTGGTTTTTCCTGTGGTCATGTGTGGATGTGAGAGTTGGACTGTGAAGAAGGCTGAGCGCCGAAGAATGGATGCTTTTGAACTGTGGTGTTGGAGAAGACTCTTGAGAGTCCCTTGGACTGCAAGGAGATCCAACCAGTCCATTCTGAAGGAGATCAGCCCTGGGATTTCTTTGGAAGGAATGATGCTAAAGCTGAAACTCCAGTACTTTGGCCACCTCATGCAAAGAGTTGACTCATTGGGAAAGACTGATGCTGGGAGGGATTGGGGACAGGAGGAGAAGGGGACGACAGAGGATGAGATGGCTGGATGGCATCACTGACTCAATGGACGTGAGTCTCAGTGAAATCCGGGAGTTGGTGATGGACAGGGAGGCCTGGCGTGCTGCAATTCATGGGGTCGCAAAGAGTTGGACACGACTGAGCGACTGATCTGATCTGATCTGATATCAATATGCCTGAGGGCTTCCTAGGTGGCTCAGCGTAAAGATCCCAACTGCAATACAGGAGACGAGGGTTCAATCCCTGGGTTGGGAAGATCCCCTGGAGGAGGGCATGGTATCCCACTCCAGTATTCTTGCCTGGAAAATCCCATGAACAGAGAAGCCTGGTGGGCTGCAGTCCATGGGGTCACAAAGAGTTGGACATGACTGAAGCGACTCTGCATACCAGTATGCCTAGATGATATAGGGACTTCCGTGGTATGTGTTTATAGATGTTATAAATTATACATTCACAAATTGTAAGCCCATCTTTCTCCATAGTTAGACCTTTTTTGCTTCAAAAGAGGTTCAGTTGCCACTTGAAAATTGAAATGGTAAGTCATTTACAAAGTTGGAATAAATGGTCATGTAATGTTTCTAATATGAAATACAAAGCCTTGATTATATCTGATGAAAACACAAAATACAGACTCTTGCATGAAGAATCAGTTTCAGATTGTATGATGTTTTACTGTTTTACACAATCTTTTATCTGAACTATAATGGACAGGACGATCTGACACCATAAAATTAATCACTTCAGAAAAAGCTCCTCTTTTCGACGCATAGAAAATTAAATCAGCATAATAGGCTGAGCTGCTGACAGACTTCCTGGGCTCCATTTAACCTGCCATTAACCAGATAAGTGACTTTGGCAAGTTATCTAACTCTCTTTGAATACCAGTATCCTCATCTGTAAAGTGAAAATAATAATAGCACCTGCTTTAGAGAATTATCACAGTGAGCAAAGGAGTTCATATGCATTTGGCAGGCACAAAGTTAAGCAAATAAAATAAATTCCTTATTAACTCTTTCCTATTTTTGTGGGAAGGAGTTTAATCTCTTTAAAGTGAGCCTTACCTGCAACTAAAAGATAAATGGTTTTGATCAATAACAACTGCTTTGGCTCAACTTAGCTTTCTCATTGCCTCTGGTATTAATTCTATTTTACCTAAATTTTAGGAATCTGTTTGAGATACTTCTCTGAATAAACAACATTTCTTTAAAAATATTTCAGGTTTTTTTTTTTTTTTTTTCCCCATGCTCTTATTTTTAAGACCGAAGACTGTCAGGTTGGATTTTGAGTATCAACAAGACAAAAATGTAATAAACATTTTTTTAAACTGCATATCAATAACAAAAGCAAACCTATGATTGTCTAGGTTCCCTGATGCTGAAGAGATAAAATCTTCTGTTTTGTGCTTAATTTAGGAAATTGGCCTAAACAATTTAATACATGCTTCAGAATAATGTAATAGCTGGCTGAATTGGAGCAAAGTAACATAGTCTATGGCACCCCACTCCAGTACTCTTGCTTGGAAAATCCCATGGATGGAGGCGCCTGTTAGGCTGCAGTCCATGGGGTCCGTAGGAGTCGGACACGACTGAGCGACTTCACTTGCACTTTTCACTTTCATGCACTGGAGAAGGAAATGGCAACCCACTCCAGTGTTCTTGCCTGGAGAATCCCAGGGACGGGGGAGCCTGGTGGGCTGCCATCTATGGGGTCACACAGAGTCAGACACGACTGAAGTGACTTAGCAACATAGTCTAAATGATGTGACCTTGAGGTTCTTACACCTCACAGGAAATCTGTCAGCTCCCCAAAGCAGAAAGTGAAAGTGAAACTGAAGTCGCTCAGTCGAGTCTGACTCTTTTGGACCCCATGGACTGCAGCCCATCAGGCTCCTCCCTCCATGGGATTCTCCAGGCAAGAGTACTGGAGTGGGTTGCCATTTCCTTCTCCAGGGGATCTTCCTGACCCAGGGATCGAACCCTGGTCTCCCGCATTGCAGGCAGACGCTTTAACCTCTGAGCCACCAGGGAAGCCCTTCCCCAAAGCAGAGTTCCCTTTTATTCCTTGAGAAATAAATGAGAACAAGCTTTATTTTTCTATGGTTTAAAGATGAAAAAACAGATTCAGTTTCTTTTGAATATTTTGCCAAAATATTTTCCCCTGATCACTTCTGTTTTCCCTTTCCAACCTTTTCCATATTTTCTAAGTTTTTAAAAATAAACGTCATTTGATTTAAAGACAAAACTGGAAGTTTTAGACAAACTTCAGTTTCCTCTCTTAAACCAGCACTGTTCCTAGAGTGGAACTGTGTACCTGTGATAAAGATTTATGTGCACAGTTCCAGGTACACACCCTGACGACCTGAGTCACATGAACATTATTCATATGACTTACTCTTTGACAAACACAGCGGATTAAAATATTTTACCTGCCAAATCCTGACTGCAGAGCTCTGGTCTTTGGCTTTGCGTTTGTTTGTTCGTTCCTCCCTCCTGACAGGGCAAGGCAGTTTTGCCCCTGAGCTGTTTGCCCGCTGTGGTTCCTAGGACTGTGCTGTGATGTGTGTTAACTCCAAGCACTTAGTAGCAGTCTATAGGAACAATCCCAGAAAGTGCAGTCCTAAACCCAGGTGGTTAAGGAGCTGCTCTTTCTTTGGAGAGAAGGATATTAAACCCCTCACATGGTCGCTGGTCTTGACTTAAGCAACAGGATGGCCCTACAGGCCTTCCACTGTCAGATAAGGGCATGCCAGGGGCCAGGCCACAGACAGTTCAGGTCTCAGAGGCCGAACTCCTCTGCAGCCTGACAGCAGCTGCAGACAACCACGAACAAGTGGGCACGGCCGGGTCCCACTCAAATTTCAGTTACCTGTCGGTGCTGGCCAGCCCCTTGGCTCTAGTTTGCTCAGTTAAGGTACAACTGATAAAAGGTGAGGCTTCAGTAAAATTAATTTGAAGGTAATTTCAAAATATATGCTAATTCTTATTAGAAATCTTCAAGTGATAGCATTTAGCACAAAAATGATTAAAAGTTGGCATTTCTCTTGAATCATTAAAATATTTTTCTATCAGTTTCAATTACAGTTGGACAAAGTAATGACACATTTTCTCAATATTTTCTACAATAGGAGAACAGACTTTATTCATAAGGGACCTTTAAGTTTCAAGAAAAAACCATCAGGAATGACTTCCTTGGGAGAAGGATATATAGAAAGAAAAAATATATATATATTTTATATATATATATATATATAATTTTCTGACCTACAGATAATTAAAACCTGCTGTTATTTCTTAAGTTTTAGACAATTAGAATAGCTTATAAATTTTAGATATTTAAAGTATTTTCTATAAAGTCTGAGTCACTTCCCCATAAAATTGGCAGAATAACTTTGTATGAATATGAAGAAAATAAAGGAGCATTTCTATTGCTTTGCAGTTCTAAATATCTTACAAGAGTTTTATCAAATGGTAAGTCCTATTATATCAATTATTTTTATTTTCTAGGAAGTAAACATAATTTAAATCAGAGAAGCACCACTATTACTTGGCATTTCTACTTTTCATTTCTTGGTGACTTTCTTTTTTTTTTTTTTCTTGGTGACTTTCAATGACCAAACCTTTATACCTCCATAGGTGACCCCAACATGCAAGAGAACAATGAGATGACAAAAAACCCCTTCCAGAAAGACTCTCTCATGAATGATAATCAAGAGGCTACAAAGCACCAGCAGAATTAGACTGTCAAGAACCCCAAACTGCATAGATAATAAAAAGGATCAAAACAGAAAACAAATTTTTTTTTAAAAGTTGACCAGCAAATGCAATAACTAAAAGACAACTAACTCAATTAAAAATGGGCAAAGATCTGAATAGACATTTCTCCAAAGAAGATACGTAATGGCCAGTAAGAATGTGAAAAGATGCTTGATATCAGTAGCTACTAAGGAAATGTGAATCAAAATCCAAATGAGGTAGTACTTCATACTTCCTACGATGGTTACAACACAAAACCAACCAACCAAACAAACAAAAAGACAACAAGTGTTGGCAAGATGTAAAGAAACTGGGCCCCTCATACACGGCTGGTAGAATGTATGTGCTCAGGTGCTCCATCATGTCCAACTCTTTGTGGCCCCAAGGACTGAAGCTCTCCAGGCTCCTTCTGTTCATGGAATTTTCCAGGCAAGAATACTGGAGTGGGTTGCTATTTCCTACTCCAGTGGATCTTCCTGACCCAGGAACTGAACCCCTATCTATTGTGTCTCCTGCACTGGCAGGCAGATTCTTTACCACTAGCGCTATCTGGGAAGTCTGGTGGAATGTATAATGGTGCACTCCATTTGAAAAACAGTCTGGCAGTTCCTCAAAGGGTTATATTTAGAGTTAGGATATGAACCAGCAATTCTACTCCTAAGTGTATACCCAAGAGATGGAAAAATGTAGGTAAACACAAAATCTGTACACAAATGTTCATAGTAGCAGTATTTTTAGTAGCTAAGAGGTAGAAGAAACCCAAATGTCCATCAACTGATAAAATTAAATGTGGTAGATCTATACAATATTCCATTTATATGAAATGTTTAGCAAAACCATACCTATAATAGACAAAATATATTAATGGTTAAATATGGCTGGAGTTTGGAGAAGGCAATGGCACCCCACTCCAGCACTCTTGCCTGGACAATCCCATGGATGGGGGAGCCTGGTGGGCTGCCATCTATGGGGTCGCACAGAGTCAGACACGACTGAAGTGACTTAGCAGCAGCATGGCTGGAGTTGGGGGTGAATGGGAAGTGACTGCTAATGGGTATGAGATTTCTTTTAGGAGTGAGAAAAATATTCTGAAGTTGACTCTGATGATAATTTAAAACTTTGTGAATATACTAAAAATCACTAAACTATATGACTTTAATGGGTGAACTGTACTATGTATTAATTAGATCTCAATAAAACAATTATAAAAATATGATAAAATTAATTTGGATAGTAATGACAAAGAATGAAATTAAAAACTCAACAGAATTGACTAGAAAAAAAATTTAAATGCCATATACAGTAGGCCTTTCAAAAACACCATAAGTATATAAAAATGCATATATAAAAATGTATAAGACTTCTACAAAAAAAACCTACAAAACAGTGCTAACAGAAATTTTTAAAGTTCCAAGTCAATTTTCCATTTCCTTATCCATTTATAACTAACAGTAAGAGAGTTTTTAGTGTTTCTGACAAACATTTTTAAAGGTCACAGGACAATCATAATTTCTCCCACTGATTAAGATGGCTTTGCATAGTTTTAACTTGTATGGCCATCTTGTGGTCTTACCTATATTTAAAATTAATGAGTTAAATGTATCATTTCAGAAATTAGAACAGTAGAGTAATCCCAAAGATGGTACAAGGAAGAAACTGAGGGTAAGAGTAGAGATTAATGAAATAGAAAATGAAGATACAATAGAGAGAATTGAAAAAATCTGTTCATGAGGAATCAAGGATAATCAAGGCAAAATGTGTATTCTTATGAACATATCACCCACTTCATGGAAGAGAATAATGCCGATGAAAACAAGCGACACAGATTTTTGAGTTCTCAAACACTTGTGAATGTATGAAGTGACGAGAGAGGCATCTTTCTGGTCTAAGAGACTTCAGAGCACACTCTCTCCTTCCGTCTCCCGGCCACCCAGAATGTGTCGGCGCCCGTTCCCTCGGTCCTGCCCCGACTCACGAGGGGGAGTGTGGCCTGCAGAGGTGCAGGCTGACACGGCGCTGTAGCAGCGCGAGCCTCGCTGAGCCTTTCTCAGGCGGTGGGCAGCCTCAGGGGAAAGGAAGACCTGGCAGGCCTCCCGGCCTGCTCACAGGGTTGTTCTTGGACGGCACCTGGGTTGCCCACCACCCTCGCCCAGAGGTCATGACCTCACAGCCCCCGCTGCCTTCCTTGGCGGCCCCCAGAGGTTATCTCACGCCCGTGCAGGAGCCGTGACGGCCAGGCTGACTCTTCCAGTCTATGGGCTCCCCGAGGAAACGCGGGCTGAGCGCCCACCCTGGGAAGTAGACCTGAGAGGTCACATCCACCGCCGGGACTCCCGAGGGTGAGACGAGGCAATGTGCTCACAGCACACACTTACCAAGACCCGAGTTTCTACACGAAGCACAGCAGTCCAAAGGTTAAGCAACAGCCGTTAAGAAGCCAAACGTCATGTCTGTAACACTTCTGGTATTTCCATCTTCCTTGACCTGTGACACCTGGTGTTCCTGGGTGGGCCCCTAGACCACTGAGCTCGAAACAGCACCCGTGCCGCCCCTCCCTAGGCTTTGGCTGCTCAGACACCTCTCAGTCATCTCCTCCAAAAGGTCCCCACCGAGTGGTTTCCATTTTCTTCCTCTTCAGCGACCTGACTGGCTGCCTCTTTCCTTTCCCTTGGCTGCAGGGACGCGCAGTCAAGTGCGGAGGTAAGGAGCCCAGATTCTCAAGTCTGACCACCTGCTAACTGTGTGGTCGGGCACACACTCCCCTGCAGGTCTTAACACCAATACCACACGGTCAGAAACCAGACAAGAGAATCTTCTTGAAAAACAAGAAAGACACAATCTACTTTAGGTCTTTCTCTTTTTCCTATGAATTGTCCTCTGCTCTTCCATACAGGAATTTAAACAGAAACAGGGTAGTATTTTAGTCTAAACATTAACAATAAGATAAACTAAGTGAATCAAAAGCAGAACATGTCAGGCCTCCAAAAGCACCTCCAACAAGGACAGAACTTTCTCATGGAATGGCTGCGAGTGGAAAATTAAGTATATGATACAGTGAATATAAGTGAAAAGGGCAACTTGGAACAAAAATGAAACATAGCAAGTAATTTCCATCCCCTCTGAATGAAACACATACGCACGAAGGCTTTCCTCATTGAAGCTGAAGTTTTAAGACTATGTTTATAACAACACGGTTGCTGTGGAAACAGTTGATTCAACACTATGAACTCACAGCTGAATCAAGTAAGGTGTGGAACAGAAGTCTTATTCAAACAGTGGCAAGAACCATAAAACATTAAAAAGGCACACTGAATGATGGTGAGTCAAAGCACCGTATGTTTTAGCCTAAGGATCAGGCATTTTTTTTGCCTGACGCCTGACACAAATAGGATGTTTCTTTTGAATTAAGTTCTATTTTTGGAACCTATAATCAGTCCAATCATCCCTCAAATGTCCTAAGTTTTACTGCTTCTGTCTACATAACAGCATGTAATTTTTTTTTTACACTGTATTTTATTAAATTCATCCACTTTGGATGGGGTTACTAGAATTCAGATCTTGCCAGAGCTTGCAGAAGTTATGGCACCAACAGAAGACTACTCAGGGTTTTGAAAATTTTCTGCATGTAACCGATTCTATTACATATCGCAGTACTGACTTACTCATCATTCAGCATCACTTCAGGCTTTGGCTACAGGTTTCAAGACTATGAACTCTTTGAGTACAGAAGTTGTCAGAGAATGTTAACAAGGGCCCACATCCACTGCCTTACCCAGCAGCCCAGCCTCCAACCCCAGAACCGTCACCACACCTCGAACTTGTTCCATGGCTTTTATGGGTCAGTTAAGAGCTTTCCAAGCGATCGTGGAAAAACACCGTATCTAAAAAACCCTCAAGACACTTAGCACAGAAACCCATTATCTGAACCTTGCACACATGCTCCTTTGCCCTGCCTCTGCTTCCCGGTCCACTTTTTAACTGGAGAGGGGCGCACTTTTCTTTAAAAAGGAAGCACACACTGTGCCAATCCTTTCCTCTGGTTTTCTGAACCCTTCAAATTCTGACACACACTGTGAAGTCGGAAATGTTACCCTTTGTCAAGTAAGATGTGTTCAACAAGTTTTTAAAATGATGCTTCTGTGTGAGGCTCTGGAGACGGCACAGTGAGAGAGGTCTATACGGAGAAGCCTCGGTGCGCCCGGGTGTGGCTGCCTGCACCCTCTGCGAGTGCACAGGGGATCCATTCATACCAGCAAAACCGGAAAAATCACAACCGAGGGCGACTGGGGAAGCAGCGACGGCCAAGAGCAGAGCGTAAAGGAGCCGGACTCTGCGGGGTGACTCACAGGAAATGCTCTGCCAGCGGCGGGAGGCCTGGTGTTCACCCCTCCAGTTAGGAATCTAGGTCAGGGCTCCCGGGCTTCATGCTTCAAGGGGGACCTGGGGCCCAAACCTCAGGGGCAGAAGCCCAGTTCCCAGTGGCCTGCCCTCATCTAAGCCTCCACTGTGGACAGACCGCAGAGGCGAAGGAACCCGAGTGCCCCCTTTCTATTTTGCATTTGTGCCACTTCTCCGTGTGCTCTTCTCCGGGTTCGCACGACGGCAGCCCAGGAACCGCGGCTCAAGTTAGGTGGACAGGTAATGGACGGTCAGCTTACCCAGCTCTGTTGACACGGGGGACCCGGTGGCAATCTCCCCAATCTTGGCCACTCCATCGTAGTAGGCTCTTCCTGCCAGGATCATAGCTAGAGAGGGAAGGTGGCACACAGAATAGTCACTTACACACAGAAAGGAGGAAGTGATACAGGTTTCCTTCCAAACACCTGAGTCCCTTGTGGCCAAGGCGAGTATGGCTGAGAGGGCAGGGGTGGTGCTCGAGAGCTCTGCCAGGTGGAGGACCCCCCCACCGGATGGCACCCAGGGCACCCTTGCCTCTGACCAGCCCTGGGAACCTTCAGCCACAGGGGCTGGAGGCCCAGAGGAGCTGCTCTCGACGCCAGTCCCAGAGCGGCTGTGTTCCTAACACAGGCTCAAGGCTGGGACATGTCCACTCCAGCCAGCTGGTCACTTACAGCAACACAAGCCTGCAACACTGTTAGCTGGAGGGGCTTGTATGGGGTGGCCTAGGCACCCAGGCCTTTGACGGCAATTTTACTTTTTCCTGTTGAAACAGATAATCTAAGGCACAAGCAACTACCATATTGTTGCCAGGAGAAAAGTGTATGAAATCTGAAATGCATTATCATTTCAAAAAACAACGCAATTACCTGAAAAATAACCGAATGCTCTGCTTTTCTTTCCCCTCCTTTTTGGCAGAGACAGGAAAACTTATCTTAGAAATCACATTTCTCCTTTAAAACTACATTATAAGGTATAGAAATCTGCTTTTGATTTGGTTTACTTTTTCTTCCCTTTTTTTGGGGGGGTGGGCGGTGGTTGGAGAGCATGTTGAAAGCAAGACAAATCTGGGTTTGAATTCCACTGTTACTTCCAACTAACTAACATGACCTTGGTGGGCAAGTGAAACAAAGGAGGTTAATCTAAAAATGCCATAATAGCATGTGTATTGGACAAACTAGTTGAAGCTGCTAATACCAATCCCTTCTTTTACTTTACAGCAGGCTGGGTTTCAGGAGACTCTTGGTATGCAGTAAGCAAGATTTTCAATAAGACCTAGGCTATTTAGTGTGACTTTGGAGAAAATATTTTATCTTGCTCAAAGGCTGGCTTCTTACAGAGACCTCACTTTGCCTGGGAGCCTTGGAAATCACAGGATTTTGGAGATAAAAGATCCCTAAGCAATCTCCTCTCACTGAGAAGAAAACCTGAGGCCACACCAGCCACTCTGCCTCCGTGTAGAGCGGGAATTGTTTTCAAAGATGGATTTTAAAAGATATTTCAAGTTGAAAAAAGGTGGAAGAGGTCATAGACTTAATTAATCTACAAGTCTGGTTGAAGATGCTGCTGAGGCTAAGTCGTGTCAGTCATGTCCGACTCTGTGCGACCCCATAGACAGCAGCCCAGCAGGCTCCTCCGTCCCTGGGATTTTCCAGGCAAGAACACTGGAGTGGGTTGCCATTGCCAAAAAAGTAGGAGTTTCATGGCAAATAGATGAATCTATTTTTGCAGGTCTTGAGAGTTAAAAAATTACAAAAGTTACAGCTTTTACTTCATACATATATACAAATAAGTTTAGGAAATGTAATGATCTACTACAGTATTATTTCATAAGACTGAGGATGGCAGAAAGCAAAAAGACTACAGAGCCTCCTGATGAAAGTGAAAGAGGAGAGTGAAAAAGTTGGCTTAAAACTCAACATTCAGAAAACTAAGATCATGGCATCTGGTCCCATCACTTCATGGCAAGTAGATGGGGAAACAAAGGAAACAGTGACAGACTTTATTTTTTGGAGCTCCAAAGTCACTGCAGATGGTGACTGCAGCCATGAAATTAAAAGATGCTTACTCCTTGGAAGAAAAGTTATGACCAACCGAGATAGCATATTAAAAAGCAGAGATATTACTTTGCCAACAAAGGTCTATCTAATCAAAGCTATGATTTTTCCAGTAGCCATGTGTGGATGTGAGAGTTGGACTATAAAGAAAACTGAGGGCCGAAGAATTGATGCTTTTGAACTGTGGTGTTGGAGAAGACTTTTGAGAGTCCCTTGGACTGCAAGGAGATCAAACCAGTCCACCCTAAAGGAATCAGGCCTGAATATTCATTGGAAGGACTGATGCCGAAGCTGAAACTCCAATACCTTGGCCACCTGATGCGAAGAACTGACTCATTTGAAAAAACCCTGATGCTTGGAAAGATTGAAGGCGGGAGGAAAAGGGGACGACAGAGGGTGAGATTGTTGGGTGGCATCACCGACTCAATGGATGTGAGTGTGAGTAAACTCTGGAAGTTGGTGATGGACAGGGAAGTCTGGCATGCTGCAGTCCATGGGGTTGCAGGGAGTTGGACATGACTGAGTGACTGAACTGAACTGAGGATAACCATAAAGCATAATTATAAAAAAAGAGCAACAACAAATAGCATTTAGGTAGACTTTCCAATTCACCACTTAAATTAATTAATCTACCAGACGGCATTAAGACCCAGGGTGCTGATGTTAACACCCTGTTTCATGAAGGGGAGCAGAGCAGAGACATTCTGGGCCAGACCTAAGGTCAGTGAAGAAACAGAGGCAGTGCACGCAAGGCCAGCTGGCATGGTCACTTCCTCGGTTCAAATCACAGTGCTTTTTGACTCTTTGGTCTCAGCTAGCACTGAAAAAGAGGTGCCTCCACCTAAAAACAAGGCTTATAGCCAGTAAGCTGTCAAGTTAATGTATATATTTTAGTGGGAAGATTTAAAATTGTGAGGTACTGATAAGCTGCAAAGCAAATTAGCAGGAGAAGGGTAATACAGGATTACACAACACAAACAAAATTTTTGGTCTGTATCCACATACTACATTGAAATTTTTTCAATTACAACAGTTTCGAATTTTTCCAGTTTCACTAACTGTTGACTTATGTTTAAAACTATTAAATCTTCTTAGTCTAGTAAAATATCCTGCTTTTATGATAAAGCTGTATTAATGTAAAAATTATCCAGAAAAAAAAAGAAACTGGTATTTTCATAATTGTACTCCCTCTTGTGAATATATTAGAGATTTTATACAGGCTACTGTTTTAAGGAATGAAGCTCATTAGTTCTCATTTAGTGGCTGACCAGCTATTTCATCAACCTAAACTACACACTTCCACCAGAAAAATTTTCCTTAAAATATGATTTCACTAGGTTACAGTTCTGCTCAAAAAGCTTCAGTGGCCTCCCACTGCCCAGGGGGAGCCTGTCTCACTCCACAGAGTTCATCGTGGATTTTTATAATTGTGGCCTTCAATGAATCACACCTCCCAGCTGGTGGTGGTGTCTAGGACACAGAGGAGTGGTTTGGTCATGTGACTTGCTTTGGCCAATGGGGTACAAGCAGGCATAACTCCCTCGGGGCTTGTACTCTTGGGACCGCCGGCCAGGCCTGAGAAAGGAGGTGAGCCCAGCCCTGGCCCCAGCTGATTCTGACTGCAATGCAGAGTCTCGGGCATACAGGCAACTGTACCGCCTTTACAGGACCACGGGAAATAGCGAACTACTGTCATCTGAAGCCATCAAACTCAGCGGCGGCGTGTACACAGCAACAGGTAACCGACGCTGCATCCAGATGCGCTAATAATGGGACCTCACTCCACCTTAAGTTTTCTACTCCCCACGCTCTGCACCCACGCGAGTGTGGACCCCGGGGCTCGGCTTGCAGGCTGCCTCTTCTGTATGCAGCACCAGAAAGCAGCGGCTGCCTGCTGCCCCTGTCAGCCCGCTCAGCCACGCACGGCCTCCCGCCTGCTCTCCTGACCTCCCGCTCAGACCCCCTGACTGTGCTCTTCATCAGCAGTGCCTGCTGCCTCACTGCACACGTGGCCTCCTTGACTGTACTACAGATTCTTACCAAGGACTTGACACGTTTCATTGAAGTTTCTCAATGGCTTCAGCTAAAAACAGATGGCCTGCAGAAATTCTGGAAACACCTTATGAAGTGCAAAATAGGCCTCAGGAGGTATTAAAGTGATAAGAGGCCTCTGGGGAGAAGTCCTGTTAGCAGGAGGCTAAGCTGTGGGCTGTTCACTGCTTCACTTTATAAATTTCTGTCTCAGAGAGGCAGCTCATGCTAGAAAGGAAAAAAACAATTGCAGGTCAGAGTGCTCTCCTTCATGGTGATGGATAAGGTGACGACTTTGTGTTCTTGTGACTAGGTGTGATCATCAGGGGAGTAAAAAGTCAAAGTGTTAGTCGCCCAGTCATACTCAACACTTTGTGAGCCCATGGACTGTAGCCTGCCAGGCTCTTCTGTCCATGGAATTCTCCAGGCAAAAATACTGGAGTGGGTAGCCATTCCCTTCTCCAGGGGATCTTCCTGACTCAGGGATCACACTGGGGTCTCCAGCATTACAGGTGGATTCTTTAGCTTCTGAGCTACCAGGGAAGGCCCCCACCCCCTCATCAGGGGAGAGTCAGCTTGCAAAACAAGGCTCCAGCTTGTTAAAAGAGGGAGGGGGCACCCACAGAAGTTATCCATACTGCCAGGGGTGTGAGGGAGGAAAAGGCCAGGTCTGCTGCACTTCCTGACGCTGGACACTGGCCGAGAGCACCAAGATCCAGAGGAAAGTCAACAAGCGGTTTATGGCGGCAGCGACTGCAACAGCAGAGCGCCTGTCATCCAACGTCCCAAGTCTTGCCAGTAACCTCCCCTTTCCTGGCATATGCCCAGGCTGAGGGTGTGAGGGTGCAGGTTTATTTTCAAAACATCACCAGGGAGCAGCCAGAGGTGGGCGTATTGTGAAGGACAGAAGCACGACGGGGAGAAAAGACACAGAGCTTGACCTGAAGGCTTCTTCAAATCTTACTGTTGGAAACTAAGCTTTCTACTTATGTTACATGCTGGTCCCAGTGAATCAGGGTAGATGGTGAAACTGGGATCTGAATGTTTGGCGGGTGGGTGACACGTGCTACCTATGGAGAACGGTTCTGACCGTGTTAGAATTTGGTGATTATTTTCAAGATGATCACTGACAACACCCGCCTTGGGGAGGGAATGCATGTGTAGACGCACATCACCTTCCTCAAACGAAATCTGTTCAAACCAGCAACTGACTCTAGGTCACAGAGAGACAAAAGCCAATGCTTGAGTCCATTTTAAATGAGAATCTAAGTTCAACTTTTAATTTAGATGTTTTTCCATTCAGGCTAAACATCTTATTTCTCATATTACTAGCAAAAGGGATACATCACCCCCCACCCAACGATACAAAGATCAGAAATTCTTCTATATAAATAAAAAGGAGAGTAATTCCTATGCTTTAGGATCCTAACATTTTAACTACCTCTTTAATATATTGGCTTACAAAGAATTTGGTGTATAAAGTAGAAAACATGTTTATATTTTAATGATATAAAAGATTAAGCAGTTTCAAGAAGCACAATCTGATGTTTAAGATATGTCACTTATAGTAGTCTATTATTCAGTTCATTCATTTCAAATAAACTAATATCCTACCATTGCAAAGTTCTGTAGATTAATTATAAACTGTACCAATTTAAAGATATTTTAGAAATTCAGGAACAAGTATTTACAAATAATTAAGTAAAATATTTAATGAGTAATTGTACGCCCTCTATATTTATAAATTTAGAAAACAGACACTTACCATTAACAGCTTTTTCATAATTTTTCCCTAGGTTTATTAAATTTCGTAGCCCAGGATTGAACTGTTCCATTACATTCTGAAAAACAAACAAAAAACCAAATTAAGAAAGTAAGTGACCACTAGAGCAAGTAACCTTTAGAGGTCGTCACTGCATAGCCGAGGATCCCCATGTGTGCCCAGTGGTACCGTCCACAAAGTCATGGATGCTGATTCAAAAGCAGGAAAGGGCACGTCCATCCTGACTGAGGGAACTGGTGCGGCCACGTGACCCTGGCCACGCCTGCCCTGGAGCTGCCTAGAACTAACTGTAAATGGAGTCTGCAGCAGACATCCAGTCCCCACAAAGCACACCCTGCAGGGGGCTGTCAGTTCAGAAGCCAATGCTCCTTTTGGGTTTAGGTAAGTTAATGGCTGTCACACTAATGATAGGAAACACAGGTGCATGACAGGAACTTAAGTATATGGACAGTGTTTTGGCTATCAGTAAAGAAGATTTTTGGTCCATAAAGAAGGCTGAGTGCCAAAGAATTGATGCTTTCAAACTGTGGTGTTGGAGAAGACTCTTAAGAGTCCCTTGCAAGGAGATCCAACCAGTCAGTCCTAAAGGAAATCAAGCCTGAATATTCGTTGTAAGGACTGATGCTTAAGTTGAAGCTCCAATACTTTGGCTACCTCACCTGATGCGAAGGGCCAACTCACTGGAAAAGACCCTGGTGCTGGGAAAGATTGAAGGCGGGAGGAGAAGGGGGTGGCAGAGGATGAGATGGTTGGATAGCATCACTGACTCAATGGACAGGAATTTGAGCAAGGGAACAGACATTTCTAAGAGCTGTTTTTGCTCTGCAATTACTAGGAGAGGGATGGGTGTGGATGGCTCTAGGACACAGGACAGCCGGGAACGTTCTTTGTAGGTGGTCACTGGCATTTTCTCCTGGCCATCGGTTCATTCATTACATATTTGTGGAGTGTGCACCAGGGCCTGTGCTCACAGCAGTGGAGGTGGAGACGTGGTTTCCCATTCTGGGCTTCATGATGCTCTTATCTCTGCAGATGTCACGGATTTCATTTTTAAAAGTGTAAGTTCAACATCAATAGAAGGTCATAAACAGAGAGAGAAGCGCTATGACAAGTATAAGACAGGCAACTATTTAGAACACTAGTCTAAATTTAAAACGCTATCCTAAATCTGATGTTACAGATAAGAAATCATTCCTATGAGGCTCTGAATATATTTGGTGACTGAATGTATTTGTCCCACCTACAAACAATAAGCTTCACAATATTAATCTTTCCAGGTAGACCAGTCAAATCTCTTTACCGCCCACCTCAACCAAAATGTGTACCTTGTTTGTAAAGGCCCAAGCAACAAAGAATAAAAAAACCACACAACTTTCAAAGGGGCAGAAACATGACACATGTATTTTTCGGGATAAAGAGGTTCTCCATTACATGTTAGCAGGGGAGAAAGAACATAATAACTTTTATTATAACTGTTCTTTGTTAAAGAACATTATAACTTTTATTTAATATTATTAAAAGTTTATTTATCAGCTTTTATTTTATTAGACAAAAAATGGAAAATAATTCCTGCCTCAACCCTTCTGCACCCCTGGCCTTACTCCCATGTAACAGCTCCATTGAAAGTGCTCTTCTGTCTTTACTGCCATAGTTTTGATTAATATTCTTGACTTCTTGACTTTGGACAATAACCACTGGCCTTCTGCTACAGTAAACAACTCTACTTTCCTTGTTTCCAGTATTCCCTACATAACAGCAGTTTCCTGGAAAATCAATAGTCAGTATTTATTATGACTTTGTAAATACTGGTCACTACAATGTAAGGAATGTACCAAGAATGGTGCTTCCTTTCTTGATACACCTTTTTGTTTCTCCTGAGATTAACAAGTCTCATTCCAATGCCTCCTTAGATTTTTCCATGCATCTTCCTCATACTCCATGAGATCTAACAGAAGCCTATGACATCTTTCAAGCCGAAGTTGTCGGTTAATCTTCATTTTTTTTCTCCCAGAACATCCCCAAGCACTCTCTGTCCTCGCTCAGCCTGGCCTGGCCGTCTCCCGCCACGCTGTCGCCCTCACATGTCCCTTTTTGGTCTCCCGTGTGATGAGAGTCTCATTAGCTGGATTCCACATCTTCCTCTTTCTTCATTTATCCCTATTTGCTGGAGATCATTCTCTAAGAATGACCTGAGAAATGACATAGGAGGTAGATGTGAGTCCCCATGTGTCTGAAATTATATTTACCTTGATGTTTGATTGGTATTTCGCTGGGCAGAGTATTTCAGGTTGAAAGTGATTTTCCCATAGGATTTAAAAGATATTGCTCCTTATATATTACTGTCTTTATTTTTAAAATAATTTTATTTATTTTCAGCTGTGCTGGGTCTTTGCTGCTGCATAGGCTTTTCTCTAGCTGCAGCAAGCACAGGCTCTAGGGCGTGCCAGTAGCCAAGGCTCCTGGGCTCGGGAGCACAGGCTCAGCAGCTGCGGCACATCAACTTAGTTGCTCTGAGGCAAGTGGGAGCCTCCTGGATCCAGGGAGCCAACCTGCGTCTCCTGCACTGGCAGGAGGACCCCTTACCACTGAGTCACCAGGGAAGCCCTCCACTGTCTTTAATATCCAGTTTTGCTCCTGAGAAGTCAGCTGTCATTTGTATATGACTTATTTATTTTTTTTTTTTTGATGAGATGGGGCAGGGGAAGGGGCTTATTTCTGGAACCCTTCTCTTTATTCCTGTGTTCTGAAACTACACAGTGGTCTGTCTCAGTGTGGGTATTTTTTTAATTTACTTTACTGGCACTCAAGCAGACCCTACCCATAGAGAAAAGTACATCCTTCAGGGCTGAAAAACGTTTCTGTTTGATTCTCATCTCTTCATTCTCTGGAACTCTGAGAAGGATTTCATATAACCTGGATTTATTCTCTAATCATCTTACCCTTTTCCTCTGATTTTTCGTTTTTTGTTCTGTCTCTGACAGATAGCCTCAACTTTACTTTCCAACTCTTCTGCTTTTAAAACTTTTGATATATTTTTGGGCTCTTTCAAGTTTTTTGATTATTCCTTTTAAAAGGCATCCTGTTCTTGTTTTATGGATGTGGTATCATCTCTTATCTGAATAAACTGTAATTTGAGGGCTATGACCTGCCAGTCCCCTACTGCTGGGTATCTAACAGTCTTTCATGTTGGAGGCATTCCTTACGTGTCTGGTGATCCTTGACTATCAGTTTGTATTTAGGAATCAAGCCCTAAAGCGCTGGCTGGAAGTGTGCGCATGTGCATTCAGGGTGGCTATTGACTAGGCGGCTTCATTCAAAACAACTGGACAGCGAGTCAGCTGTAAAGAAACTGGCCAAGAGACAGTAGCCAAGGGCCAATGGGTCTCTCCAGAGAAACTTCTAACTTCCTATCCCTGGGGGTGGGCAGGGGGTGGAAACAGCAGTCACCAGGGAGCCGGCTTTCCCAGGTCTGGAAGGCCGTTGGGTATCCCACAGTTCACTGTGCTGACTTCTTCCTGAGTTTCAGTCCCTTGGCTGGGGTCTCCAAGTCGAGAGCAGCGCTGAGTAACACATCCTGAGACTGCACCTTGGCTGCCAGGCAGAGGGAGCAGCTGTGACAGTGGTGGCTGGGGCAGCCAGGGGGCCTGGAGGTGAGCCGCCTGTGTCACGCCTGTCCCAGCCCTGTGGCTCCCTCCTCCTGTGGGACCTGCTCTGCAGCCCGGGGGGCTCTCTGGGGTGAAGGGCTCAGTTCTCTGCGGCACTCCTCTCTGCAGGCTCTTTCGGTTCGTGTAAGGCAGTTATCGTACCTCTGTCCATTTCTATCACTCCAAATTTCTTTAGGCTTTTGGTCAATAGATATTTCCTTTCTCAGGTATCTACATTATGGATTTACAGGGGGTTAAGTTCCTTTGCCATCATTTTAATGTATTCTCGGAAAAGAAGAAAAACATATGAGGTCAATGGGCCACGCTTAACTGGAAGTCCACTTAGCTTGTCTTGCTGGAGCCAGTCAGCTGAGCCTCCTTCACAGGCAGAGCCATGAAGCCCCAGAGCCGAGGCTGCCCTCTCACCAGTCCCCTGGCAAGCCAGTCAGTCTTAGCACTTGATCACAGGGACCTGTTGCCATAGCTGCTATTTCTCTCATCTTTCCTTAATTCTTTTAAGTTTTTACTTTTGAAATAGCTTAAGGCACACAACTAGTTATAAAAACTGTATAAAAGGTCCCATGTATGCTTCCACCAATGGGAACTTAAACGGCCAAAGTACATCATCTAAACCAGGAAACCAACATTGGTACAACACAGTTAAACTACAGACCTTATTTGGATTTACCAGTTGTTATACCTCTAATTTGCAGGGTGTGTGCCTTGTTTCTATGAAGTTTTATCACACGTATAGATTTGTATAACCGTCACCACAATTATGATACAGAACTCTTCCAATAACACAAAGGTCTCCAGGATGCTACCCCTTTATAATAAAGCCCAATCACCCTAACCCCTGGCAACCAGTGATCTCAATCATCATAATTTTGTCACTGTGAGGATGTAATATAGGTGGAGTTGTACAGTATGTGGCCTTTAGAGACTAATGTTTCCACTCAGCACAATGTCCTTAAGAACCACCCAGGTTGCTGGGTGTATCACCAGCTTATTCCTTTCTCTCCCGTCAGTGGTCCAGGGCATGGATGTATCACAGTCTATCCACTACACCATCGACCATCTGGGGTGTTTTCAGCAATCACAAATAACCCTGATGTGGACAATCACGTACAGACTTGTGAGTGAGCGTAAGTGTTCCTACCTCTAGAATAAACACCTGGTAGTTCAACCGCCGCGTCACACAGGAGGTGGTGTGTAACTTCACAGGGAGCTGCCAAGCTGTTTTCCAGAGCTGGCTGTACTGTTTTACATTCCCATAGGCAATGGATGAGATTTCAGTAATTTTTAAAATGTAATAACTTCATTAGAAAATGGTTGCTTTCCAATAAAAAACCTATTTTGAAACATCATTTAAAATTCTGACAAGAATCTTATTTATTATTCTTACAATAATCTTACGTGCCTGAGTCTAGATGGTAATATGTACAAGGATACCAATACAGAGCAACCTGCCTTCTAGCAGACGAGCAGTCACAGAAAGAAGCTAAGCCCTGTTGTTCTTTCCTAAAATTATTCTTAGTTCAAAATAGAATTTGATTTCTTGACAGAATTCTTGGACTGTTTACGTATAACTCCTCTCTTCAAATTTCAAAAACAATGAATTCATGAGAACTTTCAAAGTTAATACCAAGCATAAACCATTATCCAAATGATTCAACTGGAAAAAAGTTCAACTAAGGCAAGAGACCACCACTCTCTTGTGAGAAAAAAACACAAGAATTTTTAAGCTTGAAGATCAAGATATACTTCAATTCTTTATTTTAGGTTTTGCTACAGAAATGGTTCCCCTGGAAATTCTGGCCTCTTTGAATAGTGGAAAATCCACTTCTCCACTGGCTGTTGGCCATTAATCTAGCTATTTTAGCTGAAGTACATGTATTTTTAAACTCAGGAACAGAAAAGCAGTGTGGCTGTCATAATTCACAATCTGCAAAATTTTTATCATAGCAATGAATGTCCTTGTGAATTGGACAAGTCCTAAATTTTGAGGGGGAGGGCAGTAGTTGGGTCAAAGGCCATGCGTGTCAAGGCTTGCCAAGACCTGAATTGTTTATAGAGACTCAAATTTAGACTCAAGAGCAGTAATGAACAAATCCATTTTAAGTTTGGCACAAAGAATAAAAGGCTTAAGATTCCAAGTATAAAAACAAAATACATTATAAAAGGCATTATTGGGCCAAGAATCACTATTTTGTTACCATCAATAACAAAAGCCTAGGAAATATTCCAACAGTTACTGCTCAGTGAGGGGGATAATGTGTCAAAGCAGTCTGAACCAAAATGAGTTTCCTTTCTATTCAAGGAGGAACATGGATCTTCTAGGCTAAAAAAGACGACTGGCAACATCTCTGTTGTACCTGTGCTGCACCTCATAGTGAAGAGGGTTGGTTCTGTCACAAGAGCTCTGGGCCTTAGGGAATTTGTCCCTAGCTAGTCCCCAGACCACTGAGGAAAAGGCCACTGAGAACCTACAGGCACATCCCACCAGATTTCTAGTTGCTCCGTTTAGCTCATAGTTACAGGTCATAATTGTAAAAGGTATTACACAATCTTATGATGGTTTCAACTTTCTCACCATTTAGATTTTTCTTTCATTATTAAAAAGTATTACCTTTACCAGTATGAAACTACAGGATATTTATAAAGCATAAATACAAATATGACTAGACAGATAGTTAAACTGAGCTGACCTTACATTCCTAAGCAGTAGTTTCTCTTTCCATTTCTTTTGTCAATTCTCTACAAGACCAAGGACAAATTGATATTTCAGCTGTTTAACTTTTCTCAGTTGAAAAGTGTGGGTTATAGTTACACTAGAATAAGCTTTAAAAGTGATTTAAGAATCTCTAATATGGGGCTTTTTATAACTTGATTCAGGTACTGTATGTATCTTTGAAATTTTTGATATTTTATTTTAAATAATCTCATGTGAATTAATCTAGCAATGTCACAAATCTTAAACAAGGTACCCTTTAATTTCATGTGACATGAATACTTGTTCATAAGGGCTAACTATAGTTTCCAGTGGTCATGTATGGATGTGAGAGATGGGCCATAAAGAAGGCTGAGCACTGAAGAATTGACGCTTTTGAACTGTGGTGTTGGAGAAGACTCTTGAGAGTCCCTTGGACTGCAAAGAGATCAAACCAATCAACCCTAAAGGAAATCAATCCTGAATATTCATTGGAAGGACTGATGCTGAAGCTCCAATACTTTGGCCTCCTGATGTGAAGAGCTGACTCATTAGAAAAGATGCTGATCCTGGGGATGATTGAAGGCAAGAGAAGGGGTGACAGAGGATGAGATGGTTAGATGGCATCACCGACTCAATGGACATGAGTTTGAGCAAGCTCTAGGAGATGGTGAAGGAGAGGGAAGCCTGATGTGCTGCAGTGCATGGAGTCACAAAGAGTCAGACATGACTGAGTGACTCAACAACAACAGGGCTAACTGAGATTACTTCTAGATAGAAGTCATTTGTATTAATAGAAAATCTCACTTCCTTCTTCCAGGTGTTTTTGGAAGCTGCAGTTTCTAGACTGACATCATCAGTATGATTACGTCCCCTGCCTTTAGAGAAAGCTGTTGTTGTTTAGTTGCTAAGTCGTGTCCAACTCTTTTGTGGCCCATGGACTGCAGCCTCCCAGGCTCCTCTGTCCATGGGCTTTCCCAGGCAACAATGCTGGACTGGGTTGCCATTTCCTTCTCCAGGGGCTCTTTCTGACCCAGGGATCAAACCGCACCTCCTGCATTGCAGGTGGGTTCTTTACCACTGAGCCACCTTGGGGAGCCCTTAGGGAAAGTAATGGTGAGTAAATCTGGCAAAAGGGCAGATGCCTGTGGACTAACTGATGGTCTGAAGAGCCATGTGTTCATGCCCATCTTGAACGGGGAGCAGAAGCCAAGAAAATTAGAAACTGAGATGTTTTTGTTTGAAATATTAAGTTAGAGAAAAAGTATTTATATTCAAAGATATAAATACAGAAAAATGCTTCCCACCAGTCGAATGTGAACAGTCTGTATGATCTGTCTAGGCTACCAGCTATCAACTGTATCACAGATCAATTAGTATCATCTGAGTGCCGAAGAACTGATGCTTTCAAATTGTGGTGCTGGATAAGACTCTAGAGAGTCCCTTGGACAGCAAGAAGATCAAATCAGTCAATCCTAAAGAAAATCAACCCTGACTCTTCATTGGAAGGACTGTTGAAGCTTCAATACATTGGCCACCTGATGGGAAGAACTGACTCATTGCAAAAGACCCTGATGCTGGGAAAAATTGAAGGCAGGAGAGGGGATGGCAGAGGGTGAGATGGTTAGGTAGCATTACAGACTCAAGGGACATGAATTTGAGCAAACTCCAGGAGATAGTGGATGACAGGGAAGCCTGGTGTACTGCAGTCCACGGGGTTGCAAAGAGTCAGACACGACTTAGCAACTGAACAACAAATAATTTGTAACATGCCATCCCAGTAGCAATGAACATGAGGGGTCGGGGAACATGGCATAAAAACACTATGGCCTCGAATCCTTGGGCAAATCACATCTATCCTTGCTGAGCCCCAGTCTCCTCCTCTGTAAGGTGGCAAAAACTCATTTTTACCTCATGACGGGTATGAGGATTCCGTGAAATAATAACTAACATTTATGGAACACTTACTGTGCGCTCTTCAGGGCACCTGACTCCTAGTGCACTGAATCAACTACAGTAATTAACGTTGCAAGACAGGAGCTCGGAAGTATTAGTCTGCTCTTCAGAGGGATGAGCACTCCTATTTACATAGAAGTCTCCAGGCACCACCGCTTCCTCTCAGAAAGGTGAAAACAAATGATCCGGGCTCTCCTGCCTCAAAGTGTCACGTCAGGGTGAGAGAGACCATGAGTACAGAAACCTCCAGAAGCAGGCGGTACCAAGAAAACTGGAGGTGTAATTATTATCTGCTCTATCCAGTTGGAAACTCGATTCCTTTTTTCTTTCTGAGATGCATTTTGATGCTCCAGAGTCTATGTTTTAGGCTCTAGGCCTGGCACCTCACTTGGGTTCTCTCTTCAGACCCTAACAATACAACAGTTATCACCCCCATTTTACAGATGAGACATGAAACTTTGAGATGTGAAATATAAAAACCTCCCCAAAGGTCCCATAGGTAGAATCAGGCCCAGGCACTAACCTTTGCACTCACCCCTCAGGCCTCCAGATAAGTTCTTTGAGGAGGATTATGCAATAAAGTGAGATAAAAAATGCTTTTATGACAGAGATCACTATTTTAGGGTAAGAAATTATGCAAGTTTCTACAATATTTTCTTTGGGGAAGAATCTTACCCTTGATTTGTTGCTGTTGTTTAGTTGCTATGTCATGCCTGACTCTTTGCAACCTCATGAACTGTAGCCCACCAGGCTCCCCTGTCCATGGGATTTCCCAGGCAAAGGCAAGAATACTGGGTGAGTTGCCATTTCCTTCTCCAGGGGATCTTCCCGACAAGGGATCGAACCCACACCTCCTGCTCCTGCATTGGTAGGCAGATTCTTTTACCGCTGAGCCACCAGGGAAACTCCTCTTGATGTTAGATGAATATAATTAATCTTCTAATAGTTACACAATATGGACAAGTTCTACCCAGGCAAACAAATATTTCTGACTTTCTCCTTTTCTTTCCCTTAAAAAAAGGGAAGGAGTAGGGGAGAAAAAGAAGATTCTCCAACTACCTGTAGTCCTCCCAGGAATCAGTAATGGTTAACTCTGTCATGTTGATTTCCTTTGCTGAAAAGGAATTAAAATGTTACAGAACTACATGGCAAAACTACAAGGTGTTTTAACCACCCCATCCAAGTCTCATATCTTTTTTACCTACCCACAGGGAACCGCTAATTGACTGGAAACTTTCTAACTCACTTTATACACACATATATTTAGTCAGGATTGGTAATTTTGCTTGAGCATTTAATTAAATAAATAGTATCATATAATAAATTTTACTGTCACATCTTACTTTTAAAAATATTCAATGTTATACTTCAGAAACCTGTTGACCTTGATATGTGTTAACTGAGTTTATTCCTATTTAACTTCTTTCTGTATCCCTTTGTGATGGCTAATTTTGTGTGTCTGCTACCGTACCTAGTTAGTCGACTGAATACTAATTTAGGTGTTGTTGTGTAGGACTTCTGAAGATGTGGTTAACCACCAGTAGCCTTTAGGAGATTATCCTCCATAATCTGTGTGGGCTTCACTCAATCCATTGAAAGGCTTTAAGAATAAAACTGAGGTTTCCCTGAGGAAGAAGACATTCTGTTCATAGACTTCCAGCTGCTGGATTACCCTATAATTTCAGATTTTCCAGACCCCCACAACCACATAAGCCAATTTTTTTGACTTCCTCATCTAAGTGACATCTAGAGGGCTTACAAATTACTGCTAACACCAACTGTTTGGCAAGAAGCTGTCCATGTCTGTGCACACGGGGAAGAATTTACCTAGAAAGAATCACTGGGCACAGAGTACATGATAGATTTTTCACTTTTGTTCAATATTGTCAAACACTTTCTCCAAAGTGGCTGCAGCAATCTGTGCTCCTACAACCACTGTACTATTTTGCCATGATCACCAACACTTGGTGTTATCACACTTTTTTGCCTGATAGGTGAAAAGTACTGTTTAAGTACCATAAACTGTTTCCCTTGTCAGCATTAAAAAAGGACCCAGGACTGAACTATCTAAGCAGGGGAAGAGACATAAAGGTAGTTCCCTGGTGGCTCAGCTGGTAAAGAATCTGCCTGCAAAGCGGGAGACCTGGGTTTGATCCCTGGGTTGGGAAGATCCCCTGGAGAAGGGAATGGCAACCCACTCTAGTATTCTTGCCTGGAGAATCCCCATGGACACAGGAGCCTGGAGGGCTACAGTCCGTGGGGTCGCAGAGAGTCAGACATGACTAAGCATAGAGAACACACAGAGAGCCCGAGTCTACCATGGAGGAAAGTCAAGAGTGACTTCTGTCCTTTTCACCACAGGGTAGGACCAGGCACGGAGAGCATGGCTATGGCCCGCAATCAAGGGCTGCCGCCACCCCTCCCCACCCCCATCGCTGTGCTCCAGACGCAGTGGCCTCTGGGCTGTGCTCTCAACAGGCTAAAGCGAGGGTCCTGCTCTCCTGCCTGCAGGCTTTTCTCCTGGACACCCGGCCACCTTGGTCTCAGAGACGCTTCCTCGACCTTCCTCCTCCTCCTCTTTCCAGGTCTGTTTCTTGCTTCTCTTTCCTCAACAGGCTTTTCTCTACCTTACAGGATACTACCTGTGTACTCTGTCTCCCTAGTAAAAACTAAGGAAATGAATTAAGGTCAAGGATCACTGCACTTCCAGCACCAAGCACAGGCTTGAACCGTCTAATGCCCAAGCTGTGCTCACAGTGGCAGTTGTTGAATTCTTTTAGAATGATGTAACAGCTGTGTGTGCTCCTGGATGAGCCGGCTGCATGTAGTGCCTTCAGCTCATCTGATGCGCACACAGACTCAATGACTAGGCGGGCTGATCAGCCATGGCCAGGATCCCCAGAGTGAGGGAATGCACTGCTCGTGGCTTCATTAGCTCAACCTGAGGCTCATTGAAGCTGCAAGACGCTGCCCTTTACCTATTAAGTCATAACAGGCTTTGCTGTTGTTTAGTCACTAAGTCTCATCTGACTGGAGTCCGCCAGGCTTCTGTCCACAGGATTTCCCAGGCAAGAATACTGGAGTGGGTTGCCATTTTCTCCTCTAGGGGATCTTCCTAATCCAGGGATTGAACCCATGTCTCCTGCATTGATTGGAAGGTGGATTCTTTATCACTGAGCCACCAGGGAAGCCCTGTAACAGGCTTACAAAGCCTATAAATGCCATTCTTTCCTTGTGAATTTTGCTTCCCAACTCTACGTTTCTCCAAGTTGACATTTAAATTACTTTTTAAATATTTAGGTGATAATATAGTTCTCAAAAAAATACCTTGCTGGCAACAATTCAAATGTCCATTAACTGGTGAACAGGTGAAGAAACATGATACATCCATAAATGGAATAAAAATGCCATAAAAAATGAGTAAAGTACAACATGGATAAACTCCATTATCCAAAAGTGAAAGAAACTGGTCACAAAAGACTACCTATTATTGTATGATTCCATTTCTATGAAATATCTAGAAAAGACAAAGAAAATATTTTAGTGATTGCCCGGGGCTGGGGTTGAGAATGAGAAATGACAGCAAATGGGCACAAAAGACCTTTGTGGGATGATGGAAATGTTGTAAAATAGGCTTGTGGTAATAGCTGCACAATTCTGTAAATTGACTAAAAAATTATTGAATTGTACATTTAAAATGAGTGAATTTTATAGTTTATAATTTACACCTCAATAAAGATGTTTTAAAAAAACAACACAAAAAACAAACAGTAACAAAAATCCTTGACAGCTCTTCTCAACATCCCGGGCTGCTCAGGGTGTATGTGTACACGTAATCGCTCGGTTCTGTCCGATTCTTTGTGAGCCCATGGACTGTAGCCCGCTTGGCTTCTCTGTCCATGGAATTTTTCAGACAAGAATACTGGAGTGGGTTGCCATTTCCTCCTCCAGAGGATCTTTCCTGACCCAGGGATTGAACTCACATTTCCTTCAGCTCCTACACCAGCAGGCGATTCTTTACCACTGAGCCACCTGGGAGGACTTTTGTCCTTACACTTGGGAAGACTGTAACCTTCATCAAGGCTACAGAGCTGTGATTTCTGACTAGCCTCCTGCACACCGAAAAGTCAGATGTGATCAGACGCAGGCCATCTACTGTCCTCTGTGAACACTGGTCCAGGACCAGACGGAACGATGCTCCTGGTCTGAAGAGCACTTAAGCCCATGTAGCTTTAGCAGCAACTTTCGCCACTCAATCAATCAGATCCATTAGTAGAAAAAGAAAACCCAGCCATTTGGAGACAAATCTCCTGCTGGATTAGTGGTTGTCTCTCCAGTTACCATTGAGGAAGGAGTTTGGCAAAGCTTCTCCAGGCAAAAAAATCCTTATTGTGTCCCTCTCAAAGGACAGCTTCAGAAACTTTGACTTTAACGTTGTTTTGCCTTCCTTTTTCCTTTCCTTTCTTCATCCATACCAGGCTTTGGCTTATAGATAATTACTTCTGCCAAGTCGGTCCTTCATTCAGAGGACAAAAGGCATGCTAGAAATGATGCCATGAGGTGCCAAGGGTCCCAGGCTCCGCCCCCGCCACATGGCCTCTGCCCAAGCAGCCACTGGGCCAGTGGTTAGTAAAGCACAGGGCTAGCTCTCTGGGCTTAGCCTCTCCTAGAACATTCTGAGAGAGTTCAGAGAACCTGGTAGGTCCTAAGCTCCTTAAGAACCAATCAAGTGATGCGAAGCAGAGTGACCTGAACCAGAAAGGTATGTACTGCTACCTCTTAAGATCCGTTAACTAGAAGCAGTCACATCTCCGGGATCTTTTATTTCATTGTTTAAAGACACAGGGTTCTGTAACAAAACTCCACCTTCCCTACTCATTTAGGCCACCAAAACTGCTCTGAAGCCAAGCACAATTAAGCAGAATAAAAAGGTCCCAACACACTGGGGTGAGAAAGAAGTGGGTTCTGTAACTGTTCAAATCTTTTGGACAAAATTATCAAACCCGTCAAGAAAATGATGTCCCAGGGCTATCCCGCCCAGTAAACTACGGCACTAGGTTTCAATGGTTGTTCTTTTAAGAAAATTGTGGAGGGAGAATCATGTTATAGGCAATCAGTGTTCACGATCCTCTGGTAACATAATGCGGGGAAAACCCAACAGCCTGAACCCTATTCAACACTATAAAGTTTCATTTTACTGTAAACACCAGACAAAAGTTTCCCATCTGTCTGTGAGTGGAATCATCTGAAACCACTTTTCCTTGTGGTTTTAAGTGTAGATGATTATACCGGGTCCAAGGTCCAGCCAGTACTGTGACTCCACACAGTTGCATGAATTTCAGGGCAGCACCGAGAGCAAGCAATCCCAGCTTGCCAACTGCCAGTGTTATCGGATGCAGAAGCAATGCCTGGTCCATACTGGCTTCCATCAGCAAGGGGATCCGGGGACACTGCCCCAGAATTTAAGCAACTTTTGGACCTTTAACTTCAAAGGAAGTAATACCTGAGCGTCAGAAGTTAAAAAAGAATTACTTCTTGAAATTCCAGCTATGATAATACTAGTACCCATTTTCGCTTGGTTCCTAGAGGTCCATGTTCTTATTTGAAAGAAGGGAAATAATCCTTCCTATAGCCACAGTGCCAGGACAACTACTGCATAACTTTCAGTCAGAATCTGGAGATCACCTTCTTTTCTGGTATTTGTGTGTATGTGTGTGTGGGGAGACCAATCTATCATGGCAATGATAGATACTAGATAATGTGGACTTACGGATCACTTCACTTTGCCTGGGAAATCCCACTGACAGAGGGGCCTGACAGGCTACAGTCCACGGGGCGGCAAAGAGTTGACATAGCTGAATGACCGACACACTTTCAGGGGCTTCCCAAGTGGTGCTAGTGGTAATGAACCTGCTTGCCAACGCAGGAGACGTGAGACGTGGGTTTGATCCCTGGGTCAGAAAGATCCCCTGGAGGAGGAAATGGCAACACACTCTAGTATTCTTGCCTGGAGAACCCCATGGATAGAGGAGCGTTGGGCTACAGTCCATGGAGTCACAAAGAGCTGGACAGAACTGAAGCGACTTAACATACACACAACTTTGTAAAGTCTTCATATTTGGGCCTTTGAAACAATAGCCTCGGTCAATCCTTACGACTCACATACAGTGAGCTTGGCCCTATGCTCGACGTACAGGACCTAAAGGTGACTGAAGGAAGAGCTCCCTTAGACTTTGAAAATGCAGAGTCTGAAGGAGACAGGAGTGAAAAAAATTCCCAGGCAATCTAGATTGACATCGTAAAAATAAGAAATGCAAATATCTTTAATATAACTTGAGTATCATTTACAAGTATATGACTTTACCAAGATAGATGGTATCTATTAAGGAAACAGCGACTGATTAGTTACTAGGTTTAAAATAGCTGTCAACAGACACTTACTTTGAAGGCTGTAGGGTGCGCTAGACCATTTGGTTAAGTGTTCCTGTCTGCCCAGTTATTAATTTAAAAAGGTGTGTCATGGAGTTAAAAGCAATGAAACTACAGGAAGAATGTCTTATGTGCTGAGCTGTGTTTGTTCAGAAAGTCCCCAAGTATTGATACGTAATGAGCAACAGGAACTTTACGAGACCAAAGTCCAGTAGACTCTTGAACAATGAGAGGGTTAGGGGCACCCGTTCTCGCCATGGTTGAAAATATGAGTATAGTCGGCCTTCCATATCCACAGATTCCATCAATACAGCAATACTGATTTTACTACTGAGAAAAATCCAAGTATAAGTGAACCTGAGAAAGTTCAAACCTGTGTTGTTCAATGGTCAGCAGTAAATTACTGATTTCAAATGTCCAGTGATATTCCTTTTTTTAGTTTACTGGTTCTTTCCAAACACCACTCTTACATGATATCTGGAACAATTTTAATGAATGTCCCTCAATCAGAGCCCATGAGACGGGTCATTCTGCTTTGCATTAAAATCCAAGCCCTTGCAATCAGAAAGAGTTCACAAACTCAAAATAATGTAAAAATAGCTTGCTTGTTTTAAATATAGTTCTGTTGCTGGTAAGGGGAATCAAACTTCTGGAACTTCTGCGATGTGTTGTTTCTCACCTTCCCTCATACAGCCAGCTTTACCAAGGCTGCTTACAAACTACCTAAGAAACCCCTCCTGAACTTAACTCGCTCACACATCCCTCTTTTTCTCCTTCCTCCCAACACTAGGACAAAGTAAACAAGTCCGAAGAACAGAACCGGTAAAAGTAGGCCACCTCCAGTACCGCAAGAGCAGAAGGCACGAGGCGGCGGAACTGATGGCCCCACGCAGGCTGAGGCCAAGGGAAGGGCACTGTTGTCCTGCCATAAACTATAAACTCGAGAACAGCGCAGGCTCTGTTTCTTCTCCAGGGTGGTTCCCATGGGTGACCTCTGTGCTTGGCACAGCCTGGTGCACAAGAGAGCTGCTGAAGGAATGAATGTAGATGGGAAGCTGGCGCATCCCTAACAGTTGCTTGGAACATGGTAGCTGTGATCGTCAGTGCAACTGCAGTTCCACCCACCACGGAGCAGGTGAGGGTTTCATTACAACTGTGTGATGAGCACACAACTTCTGTATTTACCCAACAAATATTTTTAAGTTCTTACTGCGCCATCAGCACGATGAGAGATTTCAAAAAATCCTCAAGGAGTGTACAGCTCATTGACCAAGAGAAAAATTTGTGCCAATAATATCAACACTATTCATTTATCCACTTATGTGTTGGTCACTCTGCTAGATGCTGAGGATAAGCAGTAAACAAGACAGATGAAAATCAACACAGGTAGGGTGGTTATGGGCTAGCAAACAAAAAATAACTACTGTTTGCAGTTAACACACTGTCCTAACAACTTTTGTATCCATATAATCTACACAACAGTCATATGAGGTGGGTGAAAACCGAAGGCAAGGTCAAACAGAGGAATACATCATCGAGCACATACAGGAATCTGGGGTAACACAAAGGATGGGTCGGCTCGCTGTAGAAGTTGTCAGTCCTAGGGGCACAGCAGTGGGACTGAATGTCATATAAGAACAAACGTTTTGTATGCTTAAAGTGTCTATGCACTTAGAAATAGATTGTACCATCAGACATAGTTGTGTCTGGCACTCCAAGTGTAAGACGAAGCCATGGAAAAAATAAACCATTTGGTCCATTAAAACCATTAAAGTTTTGTTTTTTTAATTGCAGCACTTAAATATAAAGAATTATCATTTTCCTGATTTTCTTTTGTCCTTTGAACTTTTGTGGCCAGAAAGGGATTGGTTAGCTTAGACCTCAGGCATCTGAATCCAACAGGTGACCAGGGTGGTCTCTGGTCCTCCTCTCCCCTCTCCCCAGAGACCGGGGCTTCCCTCCCTGTAACTCAGGAGGGGCCAGGGTGGCTTGTAGCTGAACTCATAAGCTGAGATCTGTCCTGACGTCCAGTCCCAGTCTGTTACAGGTTTATTACAGGCAGTATGTTATCATCTGAACTTCTATCCCTTCTAGCGTTGGCAAGTTTCTGATCCCACTTTCGTACCTTTTCTTCCTGGTACACATCTCTTCCTGCATTTGTACTGTTCACGGATACAGCTGCACCTTGAAGGGGATCAGCTGCTTGCTTGCAACATCAGGCATAAGAGTTTGAAAAGACAGTTGTAAGAACTAGAATTTTTCTAGTTGTTGGATTTTTCTTCTGCTGCAATCATAGTTTCAGGTTACTAAAAGTTAAACACATGCTCCCCACAAAGAAAAGTAAAGAGAAAATGGTAAGATTTTAAGTTAGGTTTACTCTTAGAAAGCCAGTTTGCAAAACAGAGGAAGCGACACATTTTAGGTTAGTTTTTAAAATTTTTTATCCATTAATATGGAATAGATTTATCAATTTCTAAGGGTTTTTTTAAGCTTAAATATTATAAACATAATCCACTCACATAAAACACTCCAGAAGGCAGAGTGTAAGACAGACATAAAAAGCCCCTCTTCCTCTATCCTAGAATTAACCACAGCTATCCTTTCGTATTTAACTTATATGCAGAGTACATCATGAGAAACGCTGGGCTGGAAGAAGCACAAGCTGGAATCAAGATTGCCAGGAGAAATATCAATGACCTCAGGTATGCACATGACACCACCCTTATGGCAGAAAGTGAAGAGGAACTAAAAAGCCTCTAGATGAAGGTCAAAGAGGAGAGTGAAACAGTTGACTTAAAGCTCAACATTCAGAAAACGAAGATCATGGCATCCGGTCCCATCACTTCATGGGAAATAGATGGGGAAACAGTGTCAGACTTTATTTTTCTGCACTCCAAAATCACTACAGATGGTGACTGCAGCCATGAAATTAAAAGACACTTACTCCTTGGAAGAAAAGTTATGACCAACCTAGATAGCATATTCAAAAGCAGAGACATTACTTTGCTAACAAAGGTTCGTCTAGTCAAGGCTATGGTTTTTCCTGTGGTCATGTAGGGATGTGAGCGTTGGACTGTGAAGAAAGCTGAGTGCAGAAGAATGGATGCTTTTGAACTGTGGTGTTGGAGAAGACTCTTGAGAGTCCCTTGGACTGCAAGGAGATCCAACCAGTCCATTCTGAAGGAGATCAGCCCTGAACCTCCAGTACTTTGGCCACCTCAAGCGAAGAGTTGACTCATTGGAAAAGACTCTGATGCTGGGAGGGATTGGGGGCAAGAGGAGAAGGGGACAACAGAGGATGAGATGGCTGGATGGCATCACTGACTTGATGGAAGTGAGTCTGAGTGAACTCCAGGAGTTGGTGATGGACAGGGAGGCCTGGCGTGCTGCGATTCATGGGGTCGCAAAGAGTCAGACACGACTGAGCTACTGAACTGAACTGAACTGATCCTTTCGTATTTTAGTGAAGGAATTGCTACCGTTTAGGGACTTTTATGAATCCCAGGGACGGTGGAGCCCGGTGGGCTGCCGTCTATGGGGTCGCACAGAGTCGGACACGACTGAAGCAACTTAGCAGCAGCAGCAGCAGGGACTTTTAACCTCCAACGTACCACACAAATAAAACCATTTTAAGCAACAAACATAAGGGCACCCTCACTCACCAGCTGTTCTTTCTCAGCACATAGCTCTGAGCCGTGCTGTGAGCAATCCCTTACATCTCCGAGGGATGCTTTTTTTTTTTTTTAAAGTTTGCTCTCTGGATTGGGAACACATTCTCATGATATTTTTCATTTATTTTCGAAGGAGAGAGAAACCAACAACATTTCACCTCATTTCCACAAGTCTCACCTTTATCCACAAGATTTGAGTTATAACCAGAACACAGTCCTTAAAATAATGATAAACCAGAAAGACAGACTCAATGTCTGGAAAATGTAAAGAGAATGATAAAATCAAGGCTGAGGAAAGTAAGAACAAAAGTATATAGGCCTCAAGGGCTGCAGAGCTGTAATTACTGCAGACATATCAAGTACAAAGTTTATAGGGGAAATTACACCCATGACTGCCAGACATGAAATATCGGGTGTTTTCCCGGCCAACGTCCACAAACTACCCTGTTATAGGTTTTATACATGTTTTACTATTTTTTTTTTAAAAACTCTCTATGGGATATATACATATCATATGTATATATATATGATATGTATATATAAAGGAAGCCATTTTAAAACATCTACTTACTTGGTTGAGGTTCAGGAAAGGTACATTCTCACACAACCAGATTACAGCATGGCCTGGGATGTTTTCTGGAGGGCATTTTGCAATGTATAGCAAATATGTTGACTACCCCTCCCTCAAACTCCTGCAGGGGATTTAGCTTAAGGAAAAGATCCCAGATTTGTGCAAGTTTCACCTACAATGGTGTTCACAGCAGTACTTTAATAGCAAGGTATTGGCAACGACCTAACATCCAAGAAGAGGCAGGTGGATGAATAAATTCTGACGAAGAATGGAGAGTCCTCGAAATGATGAAGCACACAATACTGACTGACATGGAAAGATGCACTGAAAAATATCTGAAAGAGTGACAGTACGAGTTAGTAGTGTGGGATTCTGGCTAACTTACTTTAAGTGTAAATATCCACAGAAATTTTGGAAATCCTCTGGTCTCAGTAAAATATAGTTTTTTTCCCCAATACTTTCTATATTATTTCTATATATATCTATATAAAAATATCAGTTTTCAAGAGCCTCTAAGATTAAAACCAGCACACACAAATAAATAAAACATGGATAACTGTGGGAAATGCAGAGATGTTTAATCTGGGGGACTTGTTCTCAAGCATGAACAATCTAGTGTGGAGAAGACCCAAATTAAAAATAACATTTCCTTTAGAAAAAAGTACTAGTCTTGAAGCCTCTTAGCTGTAACTCACTGAAATGCTTTTAAAAACTAATCTATTGTGCCTGTAACAGTAAAGTATGTTTTTAAGAAAAGTCACACAGAAAGGAAAAGTTCAGTTCAGTCGCTCAGTCATATCCAACTCTTTGCGACCCCATGAACCACAGCACACCAGGCCTCCCTGTCTATCACCAACTCCCAGAGTTTACCGAAACCCATGTCCATTGAGTCGGTGATGCCATCCAACCATCTCATCCTCTATCGTCCCCTTCTCCTCCTGCCTTCAATTTTTCCCAGCATCAGGGTCTTTTCAAATGAGTCAGCTCTTCGCATCAGGTGACCAAAGTACTGGAGTTTCAGCTTCAACATCAGTCCTTCCAATGAACACCCAGGACTGATCTCCTTTAGAATGGACTGGCTGGATCTCCTTGCAGTCCAAGGGACTCTCAAGAGTCTTCTCCAACACCACAGTTCAAAAGCATCCATTCTTCGGCGCTCAGCCTTCTTCACAGTCCAACTCTCACATCCATACATGACCACAGGAAAAACCATAGCCTTGACTAGACGAATCTTTGTTGGCAAAGTAATGTCTCTGCTTTTGATTATGCTATCTAGGTTGGTCATAACTTTCCTTCCAAGGAGTAAGCGCCTTTTAATTTCATGGCTGCAGTCACCGTCTGTAGTGATTTTGGAGCCCAGAAAAATAAAGTCTGACACTGTTTCCACTGTTTCCCCATCTATTTCCCATGAAGTGACGGGACAGGATGCCATGATCTTCGTTGGTCATAACTCTTAATACTCAATTAACTAGAAAGTTCAAATAACTCTGATTCTATACCCCCAGCAGTCTAGTTCATTTAATTATGGTTCATCTATGCCTCCCAAACCTCTTACACAAGAAAACTTTTTTTTTTTTGGTATATGAGAATTTATTACTACCGTGCTTTCGTCACCAAAATTTATTATCTTGGTCTTTCCTTCTTGCCTTTGTATTAAGGCAAAAGTGAGACACTGGCTATTTTGACAACCTTAAAAAGGATTCCAGAAATGTCACCAACATGACATTTGTTTGCAACCATATCCAGCAACCAGAACTTCATCATTTTCCTCAATAAAATTCAAGCAACCATCATTGGGTAAAAAAGCCGTTTTTTTTTTTTGGCCATTCTTGATTAGCTGAACCCTGACACACTTCTTGATGGAAGAATTTGGCTGTTTGGCTTCAACTCCTATTTTTTTGAGCACAATTCCCTTGGCATGAAAGTGCCGCCAAAAGGGCTGGCCTTCAGGGCTGTGCCCAAATGGGCTTTCTTGTACTGTTCATCACGCCACTTGTGGTCTCGTCGGTGACTACGGAGCTTCCTGGCAGTATGAAGACTGCAACACTTGTCCATCCTGCCAGCACCACGGGCCTGAGCCCACAAGAAAACCTTTTGATGTGTTCAGCTATGAGAGTCTGAGAGTCCATAAACTGAAATTTATCTTTTATTCTACTGAACACTACCACTGATGCCTCTCTCAGGCATCTGATCCCTATGTCTCTATTCTGTCTTTGAGTCTGTCTTCGAATCCCCCAGGGAGATGGCGTTCCTGCTGCGGTTACAGACCTCCAACCAGCAAGCCTGGGGCAAACTGTTTCACCTTGAATTTATTTTTTCTTTAACTTTTGCATATACCCATCAGAGCCGCCAAAATGAAAAGGAAGGAAAATATCAACTGTTGGTGAGGTTGTAGAGCAACCAACCGGAACTCTCACACACTTCTAGTGGGAATGTAAACGGATGCAACCACTTTGGCAGACAGCTTAGCAGTTTCTGCCAAAGCTGAATAAATATTTAAATACCTGATAATCCGGGAACTCCACTCCTCTGTATAGACACCCAAGAGAAATGAGGGCCTATGCCCACCAGACTCGTACTATTCATAATATCCTTGAGTTGTCTGAAAACAATCCAAACACCCCTCAAAGAAGAACAGACTGTGATACAGTCACACCTTGTAATACTACACAGTGAAAGAAAAACTAATGGCAACTACTGCTATGATATGGATGGATGGATCCAAAGAACATATTGAGTGAAAGGAGGCACACAAGATAAGCCAAACTAGCCTGTGCTGCTATAAGTTAGGAGAGTAGCTATCCTGGAGTGGGTACAGTGGCTGGAAGGGGGCATGAGAGGGGCTTCGGGAGCTGGTCACGGTCTACTTCTTGATCTGGGTGCTGGTTACACATGTGGGTTCAGTTTGTGACAATTCAGTGAGCTATAAAAGCCTAAGCAAACCTTTCAGTATGTAGATTAAAGTTCAATAAAAAGTTTTAGGTCCTACTAAACAACAAGGTCCTACTGTACAGCATAGGGGACTATGTTCAATATCCTGTGAACCATAATGGAAAAGGATCTTAAAAAAGAATGTACATATATATATAACTGAATCACTGCTATACAGTAGACATTAACACACTGTAAATCTTTAACTGTACTTCAGTAAAAATAAAAAATAAAGGTTTAGAAATAAAAATGTATTTCCAAATGTAAATAGGTAAGTTCAACGAATATTTGTGTTGCTTTTATAATGAGTTTACATTTGAATAGAATAAATAGCTGTGTGGAATTCTGAGGGGAAAAAGCAATCCAAATGGTTGCAACTGCACACTCATCAGTCTCCCCTGCAGGTCTGTGTGCAGTTCATTATGACAGAAGTGCAGGGTAAGAACTGACACCCAAGCCTGGAATAACATCATACATGTAAAGTCAGAGGCAACCTGGAACTTGTGCATGGTGTCACAAGTCTGAGTGGCCCCAGCCTTGTTAATAAAGGATGCTGCTCTGTCCGCACAGTAATGTTATCATAGTTCTAAAACCTCTTTCCAATAAAGAAAAGATGTTATGAAAAAAAAAAAAAAAAAGATGTTATGACAGGAAAAGACACTCATTATTTGGCTTTGTGTTTACAGACAAGATGTTATAACACTGGGCTGTGCGGTTTAATATTTGATACCTGGCAACCCTTTCTGCTACCTGGCACCTTATTCTTACAATTCCCTTTTTCAGTCATCATGGAGCCCAAATTGTCTAAGCTTCTGCAGATGCTATTTTATCTTCAGCATACCTGAAGCAAGCAGTGTTATGGGAACAGATGAAGATACCAAGCAGCCAACACGGCAATGGCCATAAACATAAACAGCGACCAAAAGCTTCCAAAAAAAAAAAGTGAAAGTGTTAGTTGCTCAGTCGCATCCGACTTCGTGACCCCATGGACCATAGCCCACCAGGCTCTGGTCCATGGGATTCTCCAGGCAAGAATACTGGAGTGGGTAGCCATTTCCTTCTCCAGGGGATCTTCCCGACCCAGGGATCGAACCTGGGTCTCCTGAATTGAAGGTAGATTCTTTACTGTCTGAACCACCAGCTTCAAAGCCTAGATCTATATGCCACAGGCCACAATGGAAGCCAACCAGGCAGGACTTTCACTGAAACATCCCCACTTAAACCCAAGCTAAGAAAATAAGCCACCATTACACAAGCAAAACTGAGCACACAGGTGTAGACTGCTTGCTTTACCCAGTGAAAGAACCAAAGTCCCTCATTTTCTTACCTGAAGGTTTGTTCACAATATGCTGATGATGATGAGTTAGCACAACAAACTTTGGGTGACACCTTAGGCACCAAAGTATAAAAATGTAACTGGTTTGCACATTTGTTGGCTACCACAAACTAAATTCCTATACCAAGGAATGGGGATGGAGGCTGGCAGGGGAACTGGCCTGTGGGCACTGATATCTCAGACTTTGGGCCTCACTTTCTCAACAGTAAATAAACAGGCCCACCTAGAGGGCTGATGTGTAATTAGAATGAAACAAATGCGCTATGAAGTGTCAAGGGAGGGAGGGGGGAGCCTGGCACAGGACAGGAGCTTACTAAATTAGTTAAAGGCTCATTTCTTCATCAAGTATGTACACCTGTTAGGTGCCAGGAACTGTGTGCTAGGTGCTCAGAGCCAAACAAAGCTTCTTTCCTTTGGGAGCTCACATTTGAGCTGGAGTAGAGATAAACATACATGATAAATAAATATATATTATATGCTAAGGGTTTCCCTGGGGGCTCAGTGGGAAAGAATCTGTCTGCCAATGCAGGAGACTCGGGTTTGATCAGGAAGATGACCTGGAGAAGGAAAGGGCTACCCATGCTAGTATTCTTGCCTGGGAAATCCCGTGGACAGAGGAGCCTGGTGGCCTATAGTCCATGGGGTCACAAAAGAGTCAGACAAGGCTTAGCAACTGAACAACAATATATGCTAAGGCAGTGAGCACTACAGGTGTGAGTGTGGGGGTCGCTGGGAGACGGATGGGGTTGTCTTCAATTTTAAAGCTGAGTGGAACTCGGAGGAGGTGACATTTAAACAAAGACCTCTGTGTCCCTCCCCCCATCACTGCTGCTTCAGCAAGATTAATGGAGGGGTGACATCACATCCAGTCCTCCTTAACTTCCTCAGACCAACAGGTCTAACTTCCAGCAAGGCTGTGGTTACTTCGGTGTGTGTGTGGTTACTTTTAATTAAGGGTTTTTGTTTTTTAAACTTTACTTCTTCCTTGTACCACTAAAGCATGCATTCATCAGAAAACCCATGCCAAATCACAAGCAAGCTGCTGAGGGAAATTATGGGTGTCGTATAGACTGAAGTGTGGGGAGGGATCTTTGGCTTAATTCTAATTAGCACCAGTGACACTACCTGACGTTTTGGGGCTTACTATCCTGCCATTTGCTCGTAAGGTCGTAACACACACATCCTCCTGGGATTTAGTATGGTTCTCTGGTAACCATTTGTCTAAGTACACATTGAAAAAAACTCAGCAAATGCTTAAATAAATATTTAAAGATATTTGATACTGCATACAGAGGATCACACTACTTCAAAACCCCCCTTTTTCTCTAAAGAATTTATTCCTTTATTTCAAAGTTAAAGAAATTTGAGTATTAAAAAACATCAAAACCCATGCGAGTCATAAAATCTCATTTGTAGGCGGCATTTGTAAATGCACCTGGTTAGACTGCATTTCTATTAGTAAAACATTCTAACTTGCCAGGTAACATCAAGATCTCTTCCAGGTTCATCCACATTGCTGGGAGATTCTTACCATATTAAACTTAAATTGTTTTCAGGTTTGGTTTTGAGGGGTTTGGGGGAGGAAGAAGCTGAAGAGGAGGTGGTGAAAAGATGATGGGCTTTCAATCAGATCTGTGAAATTTCACTGTGCATTTCTATCATAGTCAAGGCATGAGCTAGTGGCATTCACTTTATAGATTATATATAAACTTGCTGTCTGGGGCTGTAAATTATTATCCCGCCATCCCAACCTAAACCTGACCCTAAAACATTAACGAGGAAATGGTGATTAAAGTCAGTCAATAAACATCTGTGAGCTTTTAGTATGTTTTAAGACACCTGGGAATGGAAAGCAATAACGTACAGGTCTCTGATCGTCAGGGTATCACAGCCTTTCAAAATACGAAAATGATTTACAATGTTTTACGGAGAAGGAAATGGCAACCCATTTCAGTATTCTTGCCTGGGGAATCCTATGGACAGAGGAGCCTGGTGGGCTACAGTCCATGGGGTCACAAAGAGTTGAACAAAACTTAGCGACTAAGCAACAGTGCCGATAAACATGCATAACCCAAACTATGAAATCCACACCTTCTTCCTCTTGCCTCAGTTCTTTGGGTAATGCAAAATTGATATCTGTGGGATTGTAATTCACTTGAGCACAGCCCCTCTGCTGAGTCACCACTAAAAGTGACAGTGAAGAAGAACTGGGAGAAAAAGCAGAGAAGAGTGACTTCAGGATTAGATGCCTGAGTCATATCTCATCTCAGATTGGAAAGATATACCAGCCTGTGTCTTGGAGGCGCGGGGGCAGGGGGGTGTGTGTGTGTGTGTGTGCAATTCTACTCAAATTTGCAATGATCTCCTTTCCTCAATAACGTACAGTTTTACTGTCCTTTATTGACAGTCATCAGAATAGCCACAACTCCCAAGTCGAAGAGTAACAACATGATATTAACACAGTCAACAGCCCACACATTCCTACCCCCACCATCTTCAGGATCATCTAAACAATCTCAACAGAAAGGTAAAATCTTAACGTTCAAATTTCTGGGATTTCTAAAACCTGCCTTCTTCTAAGGAAACATGAATAAGGACCAGATTTTGGTCACGGTTACTTAGCTGAGAATGCTATGACAACTGTATCTACTGTGTTTAGTGTGAATGCAGTATAGTCCATATGTGACAGGACTTGTGTATTCAAACAAAGGGAACCAGTCTTTTGAACAAAGGATTATGAACCTATTTTCATGCTTTTATTCTTACCCAACAAAAGTCAATAAACCTCTCTGATTTCAGGAATTCACTTGCAAATTCAATCGCAAATCTAGGAACTAAATTTTAGGGTTAAAAAAAAAAAAAAGTAATCTATACAAATGACCCAACTGTGGGTCTTAAAAATGGCTACAAATGCATTCGGAGAACTTGGGTTCTATGAGCCTAAGCCGAATTAAAACAAAAGTTGTTTTGTGTTCTATTAATAGCAGATGATTAAACACATATCTTATTTCAAACTGGAATTCATTTATACGTACTTAAACTTACTAAACTGGCCACTAATCCTAAATCTGTGTTTCTGAAAACATTCTCTCGTAATAAGTGCAAGTTAAGAGAATGACCATCAACGCATTGCTTAAGGTTGGGTCAACTTTATTCAAACCTCGGACGTTCTTAGACTCCCATTAACCTCCCCCAAATAATCGATATCTGAAAGCCAAATTGAACGTAAAGCTGAGTGAGGCAGGGTCTCTAGGAGGGAGCGAGTCTCAAACCTTCCCAGTGAAGTTCTGGGGCCGGTGGCGCCCCCCGCAGGCCCCAGGGCCGAGCCCCGCTCACCTGGCGCTGGCTAATTACCTGGGAGTTTCCCCCTGCATTCTCGGAGGAAACTCAAGCTCGGCTCTCCGAGAAGTCATGCGCCGCAGCCGCACCGGCGAGGCCACCGACCCCGAGGGGAAGATGTGGGGAAGACGCGCCCCAGGGGCGACACAGGACCCTCCCGCCCCGAAGACGTTTGGTTGTGAAATGTGTAATTTGCCGGGCGTCTCCTGCGCCGGGAGGGAGAGGAGGGGACCGGGTAAAGAAAGGAGGGGGAGGGGAGGACATTCCCGTGTAAAGTCCCCTCCTCACCTCGAAGGTGAAGGATCCCGACCGTTCCCCCGGGCGAGGACTGCCGGCCGCCGGCGGGGCGTCCCCGCTTCCCCGGCCTCGAACCCCGAACCCCGGCTCCCCCAGGGCTCCGGACCTCTCCCCGCACCCCCAGCCTCGAACCCTGGAGCCCCAGTCTTCCGCCCTCAAACCCCGACGCCCCCACGGTCCCAGCCTCTTCGCCCCCGAACCCCCGGCCCCCCACTCCCCAGTCCCCGCATCTCCCGCCCTCGAACCCCGGCTCCCCCAGGGTCCCGGGCCCGCTTACCCGGTAGGTGCTCTCGGTGAGCCGGTTCACCTCCTCCGGCCCCCGCGACATGGCTGCAGCCGCCGGGCGGGCGAACGCGGGAGGACGCGGCCGGGCCTCGTGGCCGCCCGACCCTGGGCGGCTGTGAAGCGCCGGGGCGCGGCTGAGGGGCCCTCAAGCGTCGGCTGCTTCCACAGCTGTCGGCCGGGAAGTGCAAGTCGCGCGACCCGGCGGCCACAACGTCAAAACTTGAAGCGCTACTGACGCGGCCGCCGGCGAGGAGCTGAGGAAACTCGGCCAGACTCGGCCGGAGCGGGCAGGGCGGGCCCCGCGGCCCCACCTGAGGCGGGCGGGGTGGGCGGGGCGGCCGCGAGGCGGGGCGGCCGGGCGGGCGGGGCGGCCCCACCTGAGGCGCCCTGGGCGGCGGGGAGGAGGCGGGCCGAGCCGTGGTGGGCGGGGCAGTGAGCCCCGTGTGGGCGGGGCGGAGGCGCGCCAGGCCAAGTGGGCGGGGCGCCTCCACCTGAGGCGCTGGAAAGCTGGGACCCCGACCGCGTGAGGGGTCCATGGCGGGCTCGAGAAGCTGTTCCGCTTTCAGCCCGCACCGTAGGCGGTCACACCTCTGTGGCCCTAGAGCTCTCTAGTGCCCCTCGCAGTGCTGGCGACAGGGGCCCTGACGCCCACGTTCTCCGCGGGTGCTGTGTCCCCCAGCTGTACTCATTTCCCTTCTTGACCCCTTCCTGCCCTCCCGTATCCCCGACCTCAGAGATCTGAGGGACCTCAGGACAAAGGCTCTCATAGATGGGGGAAAAGGGCAGCCGCTTGCAATCCTTTTTGGAAGTTCCTGATAATGTGAAAAAAATCAATAAAATGCCACGGTCTGGTTACAGAAATGGCAGTACGTTTTCAAACTTAGATTTAAAAAGGACTTTTAAATTAGTGCAATGTAACCGTGCTAGTCACAAGATCGTTAAAAGATTTAGAAGCCCCTAATGAACACAGGTTCACTACTACTATAGGTTGGAGAAGGCAATGGCACCCCACTCCAGTACTCTTGCCTGGAGAATTCCAGGGAAGGGGGAGCCTGGTGGGCCGCCGTCTATGGGGTCGCACAGAGTCGGACACGACTGAAACGACTTAGCAGCAGCAGTGAATGCAGGTATAGTGGAGGTAATACTCTTCCTTAGGGCGGCTCCTGAAGCTCCCTGTTCTATCTCCACCTCAACCCCAGCCTGAGGACCCCAAACAGGCTTCTCCCAGCCTGAAACACTACTTGGTATCTGAGATCCTCACCCAGCCAGAGCAGGAGATCTTCTGTATCTAAAAAACTTCTATCTGGGTGGAATTTCATCTTTTATGGGCTATGATGAAGCTTCTAAATGCTCCCGTTATAAAATTCACTGGGAAACATACACAAAGAAAGCACTGTGTTGGCCTAGATGGGAATATGAAAGCATGAGATGCAGCTAGATTTAGGACAGAATCAGCCACTTGGATTCCGGGACAAGGTCATCGTGTTTTGCAAGCTATAAAGCGTACTGTGATTGAGAACCAAAAGGTAATGGATCCTTGGGTGTTGGAGCCCTTAGGTTTGGGGCAGTGGAAGCAGCTACCTCTCCTCAACAGATTTCCAGCATCTGACTCATGAGATTTGCCTGGTGGGTCTTATTTGCCATATTGAGTGAACTGATGACCTTACCATTATCAGCGTTTCGTACTGGGCTCTTCAAGGATGTCTGTCAGCTTTCATTTAAACTTGAAAATCGCTTCCTTAACTTTGCGGGTCGGTCACCTTTTGTGTTAGAACCTCCCTCCAGGCCTTCTGATGAATGGGATCATTTCACCCTCTGCTGCAAGGCAGTCAACCGAGGAGCCAGAAAGAGAGCAGAGGCTTAACCTTTAACACCCCACAGCTCAGCTAGGAAGAGACAGCAATTAACAAACTGTTTTAAAACCAGCACATCTCAGATGGCCCAGTTTGTTTGTTGAGACTGGAATCTGATCGAAGGGCCACGTTCACAAGTGTAGGCAGACCTTCTAACAGATATCTATATTAATGAAATCTCCCTTATGGAAATAATTTCCTGGTTGCTCCTTTAGAAGTCTTAGAGAATGGTCAGCTCTTGGTCTGTATCAATATTAGGACTGGTGCCGCTGAGTCCCCAAGAACAAATGAGTATTGATTATCTGCTCTGTGCCAGGCGCCCTGCTGAGGGCCATAGTGAAGTACAAAGTGTACTGGCCTTGACTCAAGACCTTAAAACAAGTGCAGGAAGTAGAATTTAAGGAGGACTGCAATGAACGCTGTAGTACAGTCAAATGTACTATAAGTCTACAAAGACGAGAACACCCTCAAAAATCCACATATGTTAGGCTCCTCAGGTGTGTGTGTTGGTTTCATGCAAACTTGAAAACCCACAGTCTTCGTTGTTCTGAGGTTTAATGATGCTCAATGTGAAGTGAAGTGAATCAATGGAAAGGGATGACACAGGAGAAGGTGAGAAGCCAGTTGTAACTGCTGAGAAAGCACTGTAGCTGCTCTCCAATTGCCCAGAACCCAGGCCTGAAGAGCAGGCCTGGCCTCACTGGAAATCAGCTCCACACCTCCCCAGGGGCAGACAACCAAGGTTTTCTCGTTTAGCTCCTGCTGCTGCTGCTACTAAGTCGCTTCAGTCATGTCTGACTCTGTGCAACCCCATGGACTGCAGCCTACCAGGCTCCTCCGGCCATGGGATTTTCCAGGCAAGAAGAGTACTGGAGTGGGTTGCCATTGCCTTCTCCGCTCTTGGCTCCTATTTGAGTTTAAATAACCAAAAATCCTGTTTACGTTAATGAAAGTTGCAAGATGCAATTGCTGGTGACAGTATCAATGAGATTCTGAAAGCCACACTCCAAACAGGCTCTTGTGTTGGGGTGTCTGCCTTCTTCTTCTGAACTTTCTGCGGCTGAGCTTACAGCCTGCCCAAGGGCTGTCTGCCCTGATGGGCGCTCTGGGGTGTCCACGAGGATTGTACTGTGTTTTGTGACCAAAGAGGTCCCTGCCAATAACAGCAGTTTGGGGCAAATTCCCATTTAAAGACCAAGAGAATTTGCTGTATGATGCAGGGAGCTCAACCCAACATTCTGTGACAACCTAGAGGGATGGGATGGGGTGGGGGGTGGGAGGGAGATTCAAGAGGGAGGGGCATATGTATACCTGTGGCTGACTCATGCTGATGTGTGACAGAAACCAGCACAGCATTGTAAAGCACTTATCCTCAATTAAAAATAAAAATGCAAGAAAGAACACACACACACACGTGATAAAGACCAAGAGAGGGGATGGGGCTTTAAGTGTTCTTATTTTGAAAAAGAAAATGTGACTTGAAAATTCCCTTACCTTTCCAATGCAAACAGCACTGACTCCTGCCCCATTCCAAATCGATTCTGCTGTCGAGTTTTTTCCTTATTTTTTTTTTCCTTAGTTCCCCAACCAGAGATTGAACCCTGTCGTTTGCAGTGAAAGGACAGAGTCCTAACCATTGATTGCTGGGGAATTCCCCTGCTGTAGAGTTCTTCACTTGCCGTTTCCTCTGTCTAGAATGTTCTCCCCACTACAGTATTTCCTGGAAATGTGAAGCTCGGCCTAGAGGGACCTTCCTTGACCTGAAGTAGTATTCCAAGCCATCTCTAACACAGCATTCTGTTTTAATTCTAATAGTGCTTGCCACTAGCTAGCTGTGCTACATGCTGTGCTAAGTCGCTTCAGTCGTGTCCGACTCTGTGCAAGCCTATGGACTGTAGCCTGCCAGATTCCTCTGTCCATGGGATTCGCCAGGCAAGAATACTGGAATAGGTTGCCATGCCCTCTTCCAGGGGATCTTCCCCACCCAGGGGTCGAACCTGTGTCTCCTGCATCTCCTGCACTGCAGGTAGATTCTTTACCACTGAGCCACAGGGGCTTCCCAGGTGGGGCTAGTGGTAAAGAACCTACCTGCCAATGCAGGAGAAGCTGGTTCCATCCCTGGGTCAGGAAGATCCCCTGGAGAAGGAAATGGCAACCCACTCCAGTGTTCTTAAGCTAGAGAATCCCATGGACAGAGGAGCCTGGCAGGCTACATTCCATGGACTCACAGAGTCAGACACGACTGAAGGGATTTAGCGCAAGCCACTGGGGAAGCCCTATTGCTCACTATAGTAGGCTAAAATAAAGATTCCCCAGGATGTTCAAGCCCTAATCCTCGGAGGAACGTGTCAGTGCTACTTTGTATGACAAACGGGACTCTGCAAATGTGATCAAGGTAAGGGTTTGGAGAGGAGGGGATTGTTTGGGATTTTCTGGATGGACCAGTTAGCATCACAAAATTCCTTACAGGAGGGACACATGAGAAGCTGGAGGAGGAGGAAATATGATGTAAGAGACTGGAGTGATGTACTTTAAAGAGGGATGAGGAGGCTACAAGCTGAGAAACACAGGAGGCCACTAGAAGTTGGAAAAGGCAAGTATGTGGGTTCTCCCTTCAGAGGAACTAGGGCCAGAGGGCAGTAGCCCTGCTGACATCTTGGTTTCAGCCAAGACTTTTCAGACATCTGCCCAGAACTTCAGGAGAATAACTGTGTACAGTTTTAGGCCACTGAATTTGTAGTATTTGTTACAGGAGCTAGGAGTCATGTACGGATGTGAGAGTTGGACCATAAAGAAGGCTGAGCACCAAAGAACTGATGTTTCCGAACTTGGTGCTGGAGAACGCTCTTGAGAGTCCCCTGGACTGCAAACCAGTCAATCCTAAAGGAAATCAACCCTGAATATACATTGGAAGGACTGATACTGAAGCTGAAGCTCCAATATTTTGGCCACCTGATGCGAAGAGTTGACTCATTGGAAAAGACCCTGATGCTGGAAAAGATTGAGGGCAGGAGGAGAAGGTTGTGACCTAGGATGAGATTGTTGGATGGCATTATCTACTCAAAGGACATGAATTTGAGCAAACTTGGGGTTGGTAAAGGACAGGGAAGCCTGGCGTGCTGCAGTCCATGGAGTCACAAAGAGCTGGACACGACTGAACAACTGAACAGCAACGGGAAACGAAGACACTAGCTAGTCTTTTTCTTGTTCGTCTTTTTGTTGATTGTCTCTTCCCACCCACAACCCATCTGAAGAACTTAAGACACCCTTCAGTGCCCCAAGGGCAGGCTGATTTTTGACTTCTTCATTGCAGGCTGCCCAGTCCCTGGCACATAGCTTTTGCTCAATAAATGTTAGGAGGATGAGTTTATCAGAAAGCCAAGATGCTCTTCATTTCATGAGAAATCAGCTGCATCAGAGTTTGCTTTCTTCAGTTAAAAAAAAACAAAACAATAAAATAGACCACTGCAAAACAAATCATGGGTCTGAAGTCTAGAAGAGAATATACAGATTCTAGATTCAACAGCTGTCAATAGGTAACAAAGCACTGGCATGAACAGAATGTATTTCGTCTTCTTACTGAGCTGTCACCATACTTTATATACCCTGGGTACAAGTCCCTTGTCAGCTATATGGATTGACAATTATATTCCACTCTTCTGTGGGTTGTCTTTTAGCTTCCTGGATATTGTCCTTTGAAGCACAAAAAAATTTTAAGACTTACCTATTTTTTCCTTTCGTTGCGTTTGATTATGGTATCATATCTAAGGAACCATTGCCTAACCAAGGTCACAAAGATTTACCCCGATATTTTCTTCTAAGAGTTTTATAGTTTTAGGTCTACGGATTCATTGTGAGTTAATTTTGAGGTGTAGCAAAAGGGTCCAACCTCATCCTTTAGCCTGTGGACATCCAGTTGTTCTAGCACCATTGGCTGAAAAGATGACTCTTTCCCCCATTGGATTGTCTTGGCACTCATGTAAAAAAATCACTTGACCACCACTGTCAGCTTCCCCAGTGGCTTTGATAAACTGTAAGGGTTTATTTCTTGACTTTCAGTTCTGCTCACTTGCTCTATCCTACCACTATACTGCCACCCTATCTTATTGTAGCTTTGTGGTAAGTTTTGAAATCAGGAAGTGTGAGTCCTCTAATTTTGTCTTTTATGCTTTGTTTTTTTTAAATCTTTTTCAAGATGGTTTTGGCTATTCTGGGTGTCTTTTTCTTTTAAAGGCTTATTTATTTAATTTTTGGCTGTGCTGGGTCTTTGTGGCTGCAAGCGGACTTTCTCTGGTTGCGGCGAGCGGGGGCTACTCTTCATTGCAGCGCGTGGGCTTCTTATTGCGGTGGCTTCTCTTGTGGCGCATGAGCTCTGGGCGGACGGGCTTCAGTAGCTGCAGCACATGGGCTCAGTAGTTGCGGCTGTCGGGATCTAGAGTGCTGGCTCAGTAAGTTCTGGCACAGCCGCTTACTTGCACCGTGGCCAGTGGGATCTTCCTGGACCAGGGATTGAACCTGTGTCGCCTGCATTGACAGGTGGATTCTTAGCCAACAGACCACTAGGGAAGCCGTATCTGGGTGTCTTGTACTTCCATATCAGTTTTAGGATTTGCTTAACAGTTTATGCAGGAAAAGCATTGAGGATTTTAATAAGGGTTTTTATTGATTCTGTCAATCAGTTTGGGAAGCATTACCATCTTAACCACATTACATTTTCTGATCCATGAACACGGAGTGTCCTTCCATTTATTTAGGTTTTTCTTCTTTAAACAATGCTTTGTGACTTTCAGAGTATAAGTTTACTTCCTTTGCTCAGTTTATTCCTTAAGTATTTTCTTTTGGATGCTATTGTAAATGGAATTGCTTTTTCATTTTCAGACCGTTCATTGTAAGTATACAGACATGTAATTGATTCTTGTTATTTGATATTATAACTCACTACATTGTTCAACTTCTTTCATTAGTTCTAGAAGTTATCAGATTGAGGAAATTCCCTTTTATTCCTAGTCTGTTGAAAGTTATTATCATGAAAGGGCATTGGATTTTGTCAAATGATTTTTCTGTGTCCATTGAGATGATCGTGTGTTTTTTGACCTTTATTCTGTGAAATAATCAACAATGGTTGATTTTTATGTGTTGAATCCACCTTGCATTCCTGGGAAATTTTCCACTCAGTCATCATATATAATACTTCTTTTTTGTTGCTGGATTCAGTTTGCTAGTATTTTGTTGATGGCTCTTATGTCTGCATTCATAGGGAATACTGGTGTATTGTTTTCTTATGTCTTAGACTGATTTTGATAATGCCAGCACTATAGAGGGAGTTGGGAAGTGTTCCCTCATCTTCTATTTTTTGGAAGAGTTTATGAAGAATTGGTATTTATTTTTCTTTGAATGTTTAGTAGAATTTACCAGTGAAACCACTGAGGTCTGAACTTTGCTTTGTGGGAATTTAAAAAATTACTAATCCAATCTCTTGCCATAGATCTTCCAGTGTTTTTTTTTTGCAGAGTGTTATTTCCTTAGGTTTCTATTCCTTCATCTCTGAATCATTTACAGTATTACTTTATAGTCTCTACCAGATAGTTCTGTGTGGTTTTTGCTTGTTTAATCTTGCCTGGTTTGGTTGTTTTTTGTTTCATTCAGCATGGTTGATTCTGCTGATTGTCTATCATGGAGGCTCCATCAATTCCTTATCTATTTTGGTAATGTTTTATTATGGGGTCATCTTCACTAATGATCCATTTTTGTCATTAAGAAGCCCAGGTGGGATGAGTTGTAAAGTTCTCCTCCAGGAAACTTTTGTACATGTCCCTGCTAGGCACTCTAAGCAGCTCACCACTGAAAAAGGTAAAATTCAGGCTCTGCACCTGCCCAGTGTCACAGGCCTGGGCTCCTGATTGCTCTTAGGATATTTCTTTCTCCTTAAGACCCCATTTAAGGCACTTCCGTGGTGGTCCAGGAAAGTCTCCGTGCTGCCAGTGCCAAGAGTCCGGGTTAGATCCCTGGTCTGGGAACTAGACCCCACATGCTGCAACTAAAAGGTCCCGCGTGCCACAGTGAAGACCGAAGATTCCACGTGCTGCAGTTATTCACAAGAACCGGCACAGCCAAATACACAAATAAAATAAAAGAATGAATAAGAAAGAACATTCATTCTATCTTTATCAATACAATCAATTTAAAAAGACCCCAACTAAGTAAAACTCCTCTGTCCTCCTTACCGGGGCCAATAAGTATTTTCAAATGCCCCTCTTACTGACATGTGGTCTTTGGAGGGTCCCACTGTATGAATGGGTCTCAGCGTCTGCTCTCCTTCTTGCACAGATAAATGGGCTTCCCCGCTGGGTCAGCGGTGAGGAATCCACCTGCAATGCAGGAGACGAGAGTTCAACCCCTGGGTGGGGAAGATCCCCTGCAGGAGGAAATGGCAATCTACTCCAGTATTCTATCGTAGAGAATCCCATGTACAAAGGAACCTGGTGGGCTGTATAGTCCATGGGGTCGCAAAAGGTTGGACACGACTGAAGCAACTTAGCACGGAAGCGTACAGATAAAACACCTCACATTTGAAACACCTGGGAGCGTTTCCAGCTCCCACACGTCCATGCACACCCCTAAGGGTGGCCATATCCTCTGTCCCGGGGCTTGGTTTCCTCCTTTGTGTTTTTGGTGTCTCTTTTCTTGCGAACTCAGCTGTGTATTATATATTCTTGTTACGTTTTATCTATCCTTTAAGGAATTTGTGACTGGAGAAATTCTGGGTAGTCCAGTCAGCTGGAAACCTAAAACCGCCTCTGTAGGTTCCTTGTGAGACTGCTCGTGGAGAGATAAGGGCTGGGGGAGGAGGAAGGATTCTGTACCAGTCTGTCTGTCCGTCTGCAGGACCCGGCAAGGCAGTTTTCACTTCTCAGCCTGTTTTTTTTCCACCTCTGAAAATAGGGTAGTTGGTCTTCAAGTTAGTTTTAGTTCTAAAATTGTCTGATTTTTTTTTTTTTAAACTTCTGTCCAGATGTCTAGATGTCTCCAGGTGCGGCTGGCCTGTATAAAGAGAGACTCTGCCAGAGGCCAAGATAACCTGAGCATTCTTTACTCGAGAAGACCCAAGGGCAGAAAGGAGGACAGCGGTCTGTTGTTCTGAAGACACCACTATGAGTTGGCATCACGGGCAAATGGCCAGTCTGTGGAAGTGGATCTGCCTGGCCTATCTTCTTCTGCTTGTCTTGATTTTTTCCACAGGAAAGTATCAGCAGAAAAAGTTCCAGACTGTCTTTTCCTAAGCAGATTTGTTTTCTGTGTTTAGCAAATTCCAAACATCGACCACAACTGCAAACTTCCTCTTCGGACTTAATAAAGTGTTGCCCTGTATACCTGATATTTTCCCTTGATAAACAAGTGCAATAAATTCTAGAACAACTTTACGTTCACCAAGGGCTTTTTCTGAGAGAGAAAACTTGGAGAAAGATGCTCTGAGATGCTTTTACAGAAGTCTACAAAGCCAGATAAGCAATTCTCATTTTCTTTCCTGTCCTTGGCAACCCACTCCAGTATTCTTGCGTAGGAAATCGTATGGACAGAAGAGCCTGGCGGGCTACAGTCTATGGGGTCGTGAAAGAGTCGGACACGACTGAGTGACTGAGCAACGACCTTGCCGTCACAGCAGGAAAGCCACACCACCTGATTGTCAAGCAGTTCCTCAATGTGATCAGCAGGGGGCGCTGAGGGGTGTGATATAATAGTCTCTTCCACCAGGATGATGTCTTTCAACGTTTTAATTCTCTTTCAGGGAGAGCAGAAGCCTGTCTCTGATGAACTTTTCTTTTTCTGCATGCCCACTTGTCACACACCCGTGTTTGGATCCGTGCGCCTGCGAGGTGCCACCTCACCATGCAGGCCCCTTCAGCGCTGGGCCCTGACATTTTCAGTAATTTGTTTTCAGAACAACTCAGACCTTCTGTAACATTTCCCTCTGTCTACACAGAGCCTCTGCTCTGACTCTGAATTTCCACGGGTCTGTGAGAGTAATAAACAATGAGAGAATGCAACCTTTTCCTAAAAGGGGAAGTATTAGCCCTGGGGATCTTGAAATTCAGCACAAAGTGAAAATTTCCATTAGGCAAATGCATACAACGATAAATAATTTAGCAAAGACCTTGAGTAGTAATTTATGTGTTTCGTTAAAAATGTCCCCAACCTATTGACATTGACCAGGAAGTACAAGAAAGCTTGAAGATCAATGGAAACCTTGCTGAGCCCTAAAGGCAGACTTTGCCATGTAAGCTGGTTTGTAACGTCCCCTGAGTACCCCACGACTATAAAACTTTTAGGATGCGTTGGCTATGATGTCAGGCAGTACCTGGGGCCCAAATTCATGGTGGAAAGAGCTTTGCTATTTTAATACTCTCCATAGGATGCACTTACCAATTAAAAGCTTGCATTCTAGGCCTTCTCTGTTGTATTAATATTTAGAGGTATTTGAAGTCCCTCGTGGGTTTCCCAGGTGGTGCTAGTGGTAAAGAACCCGCCTGCCAATGCAGGAGATGTAAGAGACCTGAGTTCCACCCCTGGGTTGGGAAGATCCCTTGGAGCAGAAAATGGCAACCTGCCCCAGTATCCTTGCCTGGAAAATTCCAGGGACAGAGGAGCCTGGCGGGCTACATGCCACGGGGCTGCAGAGAGTCAGACACGACTGAGCCCACACACACACACACAGTCCCTGCTGGTCCAATGGCTAAAACTCCCCACTCCCAAGGGAGGGGGCTCGAGTGCCATCCCTGGTCAGGGAACTAGACTGCACATGCTGCAAGTGACACTCTGCGCAGCTAAATAGACGGATAAATAAAGTCCACAGTTGCGATGACCTTGGTAAGGCAAGAAGCAGGCACGGAAGGGCACGCTTTCTATGCGGGCTGGAGTTGGGAAAGCCAAAACAGACACAGTTCTGGCCAAAGAAATGAAGTAAACAAAGATCTACTGGGGTTGGGGGAAGAAACAAAACAGTTGGGGGTTTAGGAAGCCAATTGCTTGGCGCCCAGATAACTTCCCAGAAAGCAGGTGTGACATCAGCGATGCCGTCTTGCAAGCTCAACGTGGCAAACAAGAGTGACATCAACAAATGATGGAGAGAGAATGAATGGGACCCCGGCAGTGAGCACTGGATTTTCTATTCTTTGCAGTTGAGAGCATCCCTAAGTGACATATATATTGTCATTAAAATTTGGGAGAATTTGGGATTGTGTTGAAGTTATTATATCTTCAGATGAAAAATCCAAATGGTGAAAAAGGGCTTCTTGAAACCTTCAATATATTTACATTTCTTCATCTGGAGAACAAGCAGATTTCGGAAATACAATGAAAAAGACCCATGAACTGTCAAATAAGAACGTGATTATGGAGACCAAAGAGGAGAATGTTATTAAAATTAGGACTCTCTTGGAAAATCCCCTATTGTGAGTTTATATCCTTAGGCCACTTTCCCAGAGCATTTTTATTTTACTGAAATCAAAACACAATTTTATACTCACTTTTTTTTCCCAAGAAGTATATTTCTGAATCATTTTTCAAAGTTGGCAAATAAAAACCTCGTTGAGATAAATCACCTGCTTCACTTCTGAGTCAGCCATCATTCCCACAAAAACAAAAACAATGGCACTGTCCCCAGGGGCCCTGAGTAGAAAGTGTTCCTGCATTATTATTAGCTAAAATAAGAGATCCATCTCTAGGCCTGTAATTGAGTTCATCATTCTTGGAGGATTTAACCTATAGTAGCTGCTGCTGCTGCTGCTAAGTCACTTCAGTTGTGTGGAAGCCCACCAGGCTCCCCCGTCCCTGGGATTCTCCAGGCAAGAATACTGGAGTGGGTTACCATTTCCTTCTCCAGTGCAGGAAAGTGAAAAGTTAAAGTGAAGTCGCTCAGTCATATCCGACTCTTAGTGACCTCATGGACTGAAGCCTACCAGGCTCCTCCGTCCATGGGATTTTCCAGGTAAGAGTACTGGAGTGGGGTGCCATTGCCTTCTCCGACCTATAGTAGCAGCTTTCTTCAAAAAATGAAAGGAGATGAGATTTCGGAACGAAGTACCACAACTCCTGAGGTCATTCAGACCTTTGATATTAAGCAGACCAAATATTTGTGCGTATTTCCTTTCCTTCTGACTGAGATAGATGTTGAGCTCTTAGGTCAACTCTTGGGTGTAACCTTAGTGGAATTCTTCCTCCATACAGCTGGAAAAAGTAATGGCATTGGTGCCTTGTGATGTTTCCAGGCTGTGGTCTCCTGACGCGACATCGGGGTAGCCCTAGGCTCCTGGGCCCTGTCCCCACGGTGGCTTGGTGACAGGAGTCTCCTGCTGCCCTTGAAAGGGGACAGAGCATGCCCGATATGGCTGGAAGGGCATTGGACGGCAGGCCTGGTGAATTTCGTTTCTGTATAATGATGACAGCCCCTGGGTGATCTGGAGCAAGTCACATTCTGTCCCTGGGCCTCCGGGTCCTGATCAATTGGAAGGAGGGTGGACAGTCCTGCAGATGACCCCCAGGGCAGCGAGGGCCCCCTTTCACGGCATTTCTCCAGGGAGGCAGCTATCCGGCCAGGCTCCCCCTCAAAATACGCAGGAGTCAGAAGCAGCTGTGTGGGGCTGGCCGTGGCCCTGTCCAGGGACTGCAGGGCCCCCAGGCTGCAGGAAGGTCACGGGTTCACGTGCTGGGGCTGCAGCTGCCTCTCCCCACCTCTCCCCTGCCAGGCTGCCTTTGATCTCCAGCCTGTTTTGGCTCCACTGTCAACAGAGAGACCTGCTGGCATGTTCTTTCCCTTCACCTTCAGGCCTCGAGCCTGGTTGGTCGAAAGACATGGAATTTCCACACCCTCACAGGTTGTGCAACTACCCTGCAGACACATTTTACATTTAATTATTGTTATCATTACTTTCAGCAGAGTGAACACTTGTAGATTTATTAGGTTTTTCGATGGCCCACCCATCTGAGTCAGTGACCTTTAGCAATTGTGATGGGAGAGAAAGGGATGAGCTACAGAGTGGCTGGATGACCAGGCTGAAAGCCGTCATTCCTGGGCCTCTGTTTGGAGAAGCCTTCTTTGGAAGAAGCTGGGAGCCTGCTGGAATTTGAACCCACATCTAAGAGATCTCAGTTCCCGGATGGATTTGTTCCAACCTGGTCTGCCCGCCTCTCTGTGGAATATCTCTCTGCTCTCTCTGCCTTTTGAAATTATTTCTCCAGGCTGGATTTGGCTGCCTCTGCCACCAGTGAGTAAGCAGACCCTCCTGTCACCTGCTGGCTGGGTCTTTGGGCAGGACACTTGCCCACTGTGAGCCTTTTTTTTTCTCTCTCTCATTTGAGACAGGGGAATGAGACGCTGTGAGTTTTATACACAGGGCATGGACAGAGGCTGCCACGAAATGCTGAGTGAGGGGTGGGTATTCTTTTTTTTTTTTATAGCTCTATTTTATTTAGATGATAGCAGGAGAGTGAGAGAGAGAGAGAGAAAGAAAAGAGCGCATGCACGCGGGAGAGAGAGTCCCAGGGGTGGGTATTCTGAGATGCCCCCTCGCTGACCTTCCTTACATCAGCAGCCGTGTCTCACCTGTAGGGTTTCACTCCAGTTGGGTGACTCCAGATGCTTGCCTGTTTGGGTGGGTCCCAGCAAGACTCATCTTGACCAGCAGCTCACCCTTGAGTCACCACCAGGAAGCCCGGGATGGATGTGATGTCATCAGTAAACACAGCCAGTCATGGATAATGGGGGTGGCTCTGTTTGCCTTGGAGATAAACCCCATCACCCCAGCTGGGCTTCTGTGGGCGAGGCGGAGGATGCCAAGCCCCGGGTGTCAACTTGGTGTGATGACATGTCTGTGGAGGGACCCCAGCATCTCAGGGTGGGAGACATCCTCGGGGGGCGTCCTGTCACGTTGCTCAGGAATCTAGAGGTGGGAAGTTGCATCCTTGGCTGTGTGGGGAAAGAACACCCAGGAGCAGCCAGGCCTGTTTCACCTGATTCACTGCTCTGAAGCTGAGCTCTAGTCTCCCCTGGCGTCACTGTTTTCCTTTGAAGTCCAACCAGAGAATCCCATAATCCCTCGTTCCTGTCCATATGGGCCTCAGCTCAAAGATGGTGGCCCCTTGAGGGCAGGGTGGGTTCCCAGCCCAGTGCCCACCTCCATCACGGCAGAGAAACGTGCGTGAGCCAGTCTTCTCCCCCGGGGTTGAAGGAGTCACAGTTGGCACTGGAGTTTGCCGTTTTCCTCAGGGCCATGGAATTCTTGGTGATGACCTGCTTCTGGACCCCAGGTCCTCGTGCCGCCCGGCCCCTGGCTGATGTGGCCAGTGCCCCTGGGTCAGCTCCGGGGCTCTCCTCGGGGCCAGACTGGTGAGATACAGAACTGCCCTGTGAGCCCTCCTGGAGCCCGAGGCGGATGGAAAGATCAGGAGAACAGATTCTGTCTTTATTTGAGGATTTGCTAATTTGTTCATCATAGATTTTTTTTTTTTTGCAATAATTTTGATTTTCTAAAATGCTGCATTAAGGTATCTCGATCACCGACTCACTTGGCGCTCCCTTCAGGTTGATGCCAAGTCAGCTGCCTCCTTTGCCTCACTCGTCCAGTCCTGTTCTTCCTGCATGATCTCCCATTGCTGCCCATGAGTCAGAGAGATAGAGGAGATGATTGCCCCAGGCTGCCCAGTCCTGGAGTTTCAGCCTGCCCTGCAGGGAAAGTCAAAAGGCCTTTCTCTACGATGTGCATAGATGAACCTTCTTATGTATTCTTGCCTGGAAAATCCCACGGACAGAGGAGACAGGTGGGCTTCAGTCCATGGGGTCGCAAAGAGCACAACTCTTTGCATGACATCAAACCTTCCTGAGCGCCAGCTGGCTCCTGGGATCCAGGAGGGCCAGGTGTGTGCCAGCAGCCCTTACTGCCCACTCTGTCCACTAGATGGCGCACTGACCGCGCGGGTGAGCATGGTGCCCCCTCCACCCCTCCTCCCAGGGCCCAGCTTTTCTGAATTGCTGGCCAGTGTGGAGACCACCTGTTCAGCTGATCCCCACTGCAGGCCCAAAGCACAGAGGAGACTGAGGCTCAGAGAGGTGAGGTGACCCACCTGCTGCCCTTAACATACTAACATTGGCCCTGGGGTCTGGCTTTGTACCCGACATACCCCAAATCCCTTCTTTCTGGGCCACCTGTTCTTGGTCTGTGTTAAAGGCACCTTTGCCAACCTGGTGAAAGCCATAGGACCCTTCCTTGGAAAAAAAATTGAAAAGAATTTCATGGGCTTCCAGAACAGGGCCAGGCATAGATTAAGAACTCTTTTCCTGCATGTTTGCAGTATATGCATGCGATGTGGGATTTATAGTTATACACTTTGTTTCAGATAGCATCTAACCATGTAATCCATCCATTGCTTCGAGAAATATTCATTAAGCACCTACTACGTGAAAACCACTGTTCCAGGTGCTAGAGATACTTTGTGAAGCTGACGTTCTGGGGTGGGAGGCGGGGTGGTGTGGAACAAATGATAAAAAGAGGCAAAGTCATAGTGGTTATTAGTGCTGTAAATAAATCACCCCAACCTTTTTGGCACCAGGGACCGGTTTTGTGGAAGGCAATTTTTCCACGGACAGAGGGGGAGGTTTGGGGATGACTCAAGGGCCTTATACTTACTGTGCACTTTATTTCTGTTACTGTTACATCAACTCCATCTCAGCTCATCAGGCGTTAGGTCCTGGAGGCCGGGGAGCCCTGCTCTAAATGGTCCTAGTTCTCTGTCTTCTGGGCACACGGTAAGATTCTGCTCCCTGGTCTTGTGGTTGGGTGAGACCACGCGGCTGGTTCGCCAGTGAATTGCGAGACGTGATGTTACTTCCGGGCCAGAGCATTTAGTTGTTGATGTGAGACCCCTCTCCCTAACCCGCCCCCAGAGCTTTCCCTCCCCTCTGATGTGGAAACTGGACACATTGCAGATGGAGGTTGGGTAGTCAGCCTAGGTCCCTGAGACTCTAGAGCAGGACAGACAAGATTTGTTTCTTTAAGTCACTGAAATTTTGAGGGTCTTTGTTACTGTAACATAACCCAGTCTATTCTGATTGATACAATAATAAGTATGTAAATTACATGATGAAATTATAAAGATTGCCAGGAGGAGATTAGAACCACAGGGAAAAGAAACTGCTGAGCATGATAAGTTGTATTGCAAGGGGAAGGCAAGTGAACTTTATTTTTTAAATCAATTAATTGAGGGGGGGCCTGTGCTGCACAGCATGTGCGATCTTAGTTCCATAACAAGTGATTAAACCTGAACCCTTAAAAAAAAAAACCTGAACCCCTGACGTAGAAACGCGGATTCTTAACCACTAGGCTACCAGGGAAGTCCCCTGCGCCCCCCTTTTAAGCGGAACTTAAAATAGGGCAATCAAGTTAGGAGGCTTCATTGAGAAAGAGATCTTTGAAAAGGAAGTGAACCTTGCAGGTGTCTGGGAAGAAAAAATGTGTCCCAGGCTGTTCCTGGGACAGCCAGGGGGAACAGCCAGGGTAAAGGCTGGAGCTGTTTGGTGGTTTGAGAAACAGCAAAGGATCATATGATTGGAGAAAAGTGTGGGGTGGGGTCCGAGAAGTACCAGGGCCTTCTTAGGGGGAGCCTCATGGCCACGAAGGACTTTGCCATGTTCTTTGAGTGAAAGAGGGAGCCATCACAGGGGCTTGAGCCCACAACCATCATGATAGAATGGACGATTTCAAGGGGTCCAGCCTGGCATCTGTGCCGAGACTGAATGGGGAGGAGTCCTGCGGGGCAGGATGGAGGGTGCCTATGAAGGGGCTATGCATATTTCAGGTGACATCTGTTGGTGGCTCACGTGGGGTGGCGAGAGCAGAGGTGGCGAGAAGTGGTCAGATGGTCAGATCCTGGATATGTTTTGAAGACGGAACTGTGAGATTTCCTGATGCACAGCATGAGGGGTCGGATGGAGGGCTTTTGGCCTCAGCAAATAGGAGGATGGGATGGCTATCGGCTGAGGGAGGGAGGTACTGATGGGGCACTCCAGGGGAAGATCAGGACCTGGGTCCATGCTGAGTTTCAGATGTCTATTAGAAAAGTCAGAAAGCAGGAAGGGAGAGAAACAGAAAGGATGAAGTGGCGATGGGGAAGCAGGAGTGGGAGGGAGAGAAGATACACCAGTAAGGAAATATTACTCGACCCCTATCTTAAATTCACTTGGATTTTTTCTTCAGCGTGCTAAGTCGCTTCAGTCGTGTCTGACTCTTTGCAACCCTATGGACTATAGCCCGCCAGGCTCCTCTGTCCGTGGGATTCTCCGGGCAAGAATGCTGGAGTGGGTTGCTGCGCCCTCCTCCAGGGGATCTTCCTGACCCAGGGATCAAACCCGCATCTCATGTCTCTTGCATTGACAGGCAGGTTCTTTACCACTAGCACCATCTTAGGCTGGTTATAAAGAGAAACTCTGACGTGAAGCTTTATAGCCAGGGCCAATTCTAAGGGCTTTAGATGAGAATTAGGGAAAACCACATGATGAGTTTACTGTTACCTTTGATGGTGTCTGGCTTCCCAGGTGGCTCAGACAGTAAAGAATCTCCCTGCAATGTGGGAGACCCAGGTTTGATCCCTGGGTCGGGAAGATCCCGTGGAGAAGGGAATGGCAACCCACTCCAGTATTCTTGCCTGGAGAATCCCAAGGACAGAGGAGCCTGGTGGGCTACAGTCCCTAGGGTTGCACAGAGTCAGACACGACTGAGTGACTAAAACTTTCACTCTGACGGTGTCAGGGAGGTTATTCTGTTCTGTTTTAGGAATGCCAAGGACATGATCCATTATGTTATGCAATGCTCCTGCATTCTGATAAATTTCATCTTTTGCTAAGTCCTGGGAGAAGCTCTGCTTTCCTTGAGGAACTGATGTACATCTTCTCTCTCCAAAACAAAAATCATGAAAAGATTGTCTCTTTTCTCTCCAGCTGCCAGGGATCTCAAAGCCAAATGTGAAACTCGACTTTATTACCCACTTGGGCCTGTGAAGTTTGCATATTTGTTTTTTACTTTCCCTCCCCTTGGCTTCTTTCTTTTAATTCCCAGGGTTAGTTTTTTAAATTTTAACTTTATCACGTGTTCTTGCTAGAGTTGCCTCTAATCTATATGGAATGAGGTGGAGTGTAAAATAAAGAAAGGAATGCAATTGAATAGCGTTGCTTTTTAATAACAATGCAACTCATTTATAAATGAAAAAGATATTGAAAATTTGTCTCTAATTTCCTATATGCAGTCTTGAATTCCAGCCGACTTTCACTATAAAATTGAAACTGTGTTCCTCAAGGAAAAAGAATCCTAGTCCTGAAATGTTATAAAAATCGCACGTTCAATTGCAGAAAATATGTAAAGTCACATATCTTAAAGAAAGCAAGCTATTGTAAGATGCTGAGAACAGTATTTGAAATAAATCACAGAATACAAATACAAAATAACTGGAGTTGCTCTAATGTTTTGTATGTGGTCAGCCTCATCCAACTCTTTTGCAAGCCCGAGGACTGTAACCTGCCAGGCTCCTCTGTCCATGGAATTTCCCAGGCTAGAATACTGGAGAGGGTTGCCATTTCCTTCTCCAGGGGAACCTCCTGACCCAGGGATCAGAATCTGCGTCTCTTTTATTGGCTGGTGGATTCTTTACCACTGAACCACCTGCGAGCCCTTTTAGGATGAGGATTTAAAGACTGCAGGAAAAAGAATGGGTCTTCCAAAGAGGACATGCTGTTTCGTGAGACTTTGCAGCTTACACTTTCTCTGGAATTACTGAAGCAGGTTTCACAGAGCTCAGTTAGCCTTCACTTTGCCACATACCTATAACACCTGTCTTCTTAGCCTATCAATATTGGTTCTTCAAATCAATCCCTTTAATAAACTTATTTAGAGAGGAAATGATCTAAGTAATATGTAGTGGGTATGAATTCATGGGTTTGCTGTTTTCTTAATGTACATTAAAATCAATTTGTAAGTAATTAAATGAAAACATGGTTCGGCGTGTTCCCCTGAAAGCACCTCTTTCACCCCATGCCGCGCATATAGTGAGTGAGGGGTTTAGTCCTACAGAGTGATTCCTGGGTATAATCTTTGAGAAAGATCTTAAGAAAGTCTGCTGCGGACTTCCCTGGTGGTACTGTGGATAAGAATCTGTCTGCTAATGCAGGAGACACGGGTTCCATCCCTGGTCCGGGAAGATTCCACGTGCCACGGGGCAACTGAGCCCATGTACCACAACTACTGAGCCCTTGTGCCTACAGCCTGTGCTCTGCAACGAGAGAAGCCACCGCCATGAGAAGCCCATGCGCCACAACGAAGGGTAACCCTGCTCTCTGCGGCTAGACAAAGCTTTGCGCAGCCCCAAATAAATTAATTAATAAATGATCTTAAAAAAAGAAAGCCAGCTGGGATGAGTACACCCCGCTCCAGTGCGGTCACCACCCATATCTAATCCCTCTCCGGGTCTCCCTGTTATGCAGCTCACCCACTGGGGCCAGCTGTAGGAATGACATCATTGGTTTCCAATAGTGACTTTTAAACCTGATTTTTGGAGCCATGGGTCTCAACTGTGATCCCTGGACTGTCAGCATCAGTTAGCACCTGGGCGCTTGTGAGAGATGTACATTGTTGGACACCACCCCAGTCCTGCAGGGGGATCCCAGTGGATGCTGACGTTTGAGGACCACTGTTCTAGAACCCCGTTGTTCAGTCAACAGAAGACCATCAGCAAGGAGACCCAGTTCTGAAACCAACTAGTTGTGCCTGTGTGCATGCTCAATCGCTTCAATCGTGTCCGACTCTATGCGACTCCATGGATTGTAGCCTGCCAGGCTCCTCTGTCCATGGGATTCTCCAGGCAAGAATACTGGAGTGGATTGCCATTTCCTTCTCCAGGGGTTCTTCCTGACCCCGGGATGGAACCCGCATCTATCTTCTGATTGGTAGGTTGGTTCTTTACCACGAGCGCTACCTGGAAGCCCCAACTAGCTGTGCCCCAGTGTCAAAATGCTCACAGACTCCATTTCCTCATCCATAGCATGAGGAAATGCCTGGTCCTGAGCAGAGGTTCCCAGCCCAGAGGTACATTAGAAACCTCTGAGCAGCTTCTCAAATGTGTTGCCATACGCCAGAGGCTGCTATACAGTCAGCCCTCCGTATCCATGGGTTCCACATGTGTACCCAATCAACCTCGGATTTACATAGTATTTACAACTATTTACATACTATTTACAACTATTTACATAACATTTACACTGTGTTAGGTATTACAAGGGGCTTCCCTGGTGGCTCAGTGGTAAAGAATCTACCTGCAACACAGGAGCCAAGCTGCAGATTTGATCCCTGGGTGGGGAAGATCCCCTGGAGGAGGAAATGGCAACCCACTCCAGTATTCTTGCCTGGAGAATCCCCATGGACAGAGGAGCCTGGCGGGCTACAGTCCACGGAGTTGCAAAAGAGTTAGACAGGACTTAGCGACTAAACAACAATACAGTATTATAAGTAATTATACAGTATTATAAGATGATTAAAAGTTTGTGGTAGGGTGGGCCAAATACTACACCATTTCATATAAGGGATTTGAACACCCTTGGATTTTAGAATCCTCCAGGGTCCTAGAATCCCCCTCTGATACCAAAGGGGTGACTGTACTTTATAATTATGTTAAGGTCGGGAACAGGCAAAGCCAAATCTGTAACAGAAACAATCAGAACAGTGGTTGTCTGGGGGAGATTGGAGGGGCGATTGGCTGGGGAGGGGCAGGAGGGAACTTTCTGGGTTGATGGTGACATTCTGTCTCAATGGGAATATGGGTCAAAGGTGTATGTATTTGTCAAAAATGTATTAAGTGGTATGCTGAAGATGTGCACGTTTTATTGTATGCATGTTTTACCCCAAAAGAAAAACAAAGGGGCTGAAACAAATATTGGACTCCAGTTAATAGTTTACATGCTGAAGTGTTGAGGGGTGAAATGCAGTGATGTCCCAATTCATTCTGAAATACATCAAAATATAAGATGGCCTGCTGACTGGACAGAGAAATGGCTGGCTGAACAGGTATGTGGACAAAATGAGTATATTAAAATATGAGTTGGAGAATCCAGATTGTGGCTATATGGGTATTCACTGCAAAGTTCTTTCAATTATTCATTAAGTTTGACAATTTTTATCATAAAATGTGGGAGGGAAAATCCCGATGCTGATATTTTTATGCTCAAATTGATTAAATCAGTATCCTTCCTAAGCTAAAACTTCTCCCATTGGAGCGAGGTATGTTTCTTTGTCCAAGGTAGCAGATAAAAAAATTTTTGAGTATAGCTGATTTACAGCATTGCGTTAGTTTCAGGCGTTCAGCAAAGTGAATCAATTTTACCTACAAGGTAGCAGTTTTTAAGCTGTTCACGTGGACATTCTGGGGAAGTGGTGACACATGGGGAGATGGTTGGGTTTTTTTATGCCTGATAATGAATTTACTGGGCTGGAATCTTCCAACAGGTAATGAGAATGTGAAAGGCGTAGGTGGTGGACCTGGGCGTCACTGCTGTCAGAACTGCCCCGCCCTTCAGCTGCAAGCATGGGGGCCCCCGGCTGCCCCCTGTTCTCTGGGCACAGACCGGGGCCCCCTCTGCAGAGCGTCTACTTGCCTCCACCACCAGAGGGAGCTGTCATCCCAGCAGTTTCGGAAGCGCGGGCACTATTGGAACGCCGCGGGGAGTGCTTCTCTGCGTCCCCTCGAGGGGATTACAGGGCTGCTCCCACCATGCCTTGCTTCCCCTGTTAACCCATCGCTCCCAGGGGACTGAGCCTGCAGGCCATGGACCCTCTTTGCAGATCTGCACGCTCGCTAACTCAACACACCTCCCCGCTCCCCTTGTCCTCCAACTTGACCCATGGCACCGTGGGATCCGTGGCCAGCAAAGCCGCCTCGAGTGTCACCTCTTCCGGGGACGTTCTCCTGTTCTCCTGGCTCGCCGTCTCCCCTGGGCCCTCCCCTGGGTGCTATTTCTCCTCCCCTCACACCCTGGCAGTGCAGAATCCGGAAGGGCTCAGGATCCTTTCTGCCTCCAAGGCATTTCTCGTCCTTCTCATTCAAAACAGCGTGTGGCCTTCTGTCCACCTGCTGGTCAGCTCCTTCACTGAGGACGCAGGCAGCTGGCTCTGTTTCCTCCTCCTCCTTATTGTCCATGACCCACGTGGACGGACCATCTGACCCCCTGGTCTCGCTGTCTTGCTTGCCTCACCTCCAGTGACCTTTCCAACACTCCCACCCAGCCCCACTTCCTGTGCTCACACCCGGGACCCCTGACTTCATCTGGAAAAGAGACCCAAGCGCCCCCTCCCACCCCGGCTCTAGCGCCGCCCGCCCCTCCCCCCCAGCCTCATCCAGAGCTCGCCTGGTCTCAAGGAATGACTCCCTCCCTTGCTCGTCTCCCCTCCCTCCCCTCTCTCCCGCCCTTGGCCCCGCCCCTGGGCAGACCCCAGCGTGGCTGACACTCACGGGCAGGCACCCTTGCTCCCCTACCCTCTGCCGTGACTTCACCCCTCCTCCTCTGCCCGCGGTCCCACCTGCGTCTCCCCTGCAGCTGAGCGACACCCACGTCTCCACCTTCACCAGGAAACCGGAGCCAGAGCGGGGCTGTATCACCATCCTCCCACCGTCTGCACTGATCGCGCCTTCTCCCCCCGGAAGCCAGCTGCCCCCAGCTCTGGGGCCCACCCCTTCTCGCTGCCCAAGCTTGTCGCTCTTATTGGATCCCTGTTTTCTAGTTAGCAGGAAGTTTTCACTAGAGGGTGCAGAACTGGCCCTAGAGCTGAGGACCCAAACGGCTCTGAAGTTTTCGACTTGCCCCCTGGCTAAGGTCGGGTGTGGGAGGGTCTCCTCTCAGTGCACAGTCTTTCCCGTGGCCCTGGTCTTTGGTCTACACGTGTCCCTCTCGGGTTGTCTTCCTGGAATTAATGAACCCTATCGCAGAACAGCATCTCAAAGCTCTCCCAGCCAGGCATGTCCTCATCTGCCCACCCCTGCCTGCTCCTGGTCCAGATATTCCCTGCCCCTCCCCCGGCAGGTGAGGAAAGGGACACCTCCGTGTCCACGAGGACATACCTGAGATAATGCAGCCGGAGCTCCTGGCACTCTGGTGATGCCTGCTGCCCTGGGACGGTCCTCACAGCTGTGTAGAGGGCACGCCTGCGGATGTTCTCCACCATCACTGCACCTGGGGAGGCAGAGGCCCCTGGGTGTCCTCGTTTGGGGAGGGGGCAGGGCAGGCGACCAGAAACCCCACAGAATATTGCCCACCAGCCGGGGGTGGGGCGGCAGGGGTAACAGGTTATATGGACCCACAGCAGCGTTTTTAAAGCCAGGAGCTGCCTGGAAACAGGAACACCGTGGGGTCCACAGGGCTTGTATTTGTGTCCCCAAACAATGCAGGCGCTTCAGAACACATGTGAATTCAGGTGTGTGTGTGGTACCCGTCAGAGTTGGTATATGTGGAAGCGGGACGTGGGGATGACAGACGCAGGGAGACAAGTGCCGATGTGGGCGGTGGGCTGGAGAGTGGGGTACCTTCGGCCCTCTCAGCTGAACCCCCTACACCTAACCCAGCAAGGTGACCTCACCTGTGCCTCTGGCTCCAGTCTCCCCTACGCAGTCCAGACCCGGGTGCAGCCCACAGATCCACACTCTCCTGGGCCGCATAGCCCCCTCAGAAACACGTGTCTGTTGGTAAAAGCCGAGAGGCCACTCCTTGCTGGGACCGTAACTGAGGTCCTAACCACTGAAAAACAAGAAGGCTCCAGTACGCACCACCTGCTGGCATGTTCCCGTTCCCAGTGATGCTTAGGACCCTGCTGGCCCTCGAGCTCCTGGGGTCTGGCCAGCCCAGCCTTGGGGAGCTGCACACGCTGTGTGTGCCATGCGCGTTAGGGACACCTTGGGACACGGTATCGGCCCTCCTACCTGGGACACGAGGGGGCCTCAGGGGCTGGTCTCTTAAGGCCGGGAGTCCCGACGACGGTGAGCTGGGACCGGGGGGCCTGGGGGTGTCCTGATCCCTCCTGTCTGCAGGGTGACTGATTCCAGAGCTACTGGGGTGAGCGAGGAGTTGGAAAGAGACGCACACGGTCAGGGGGCTCTCGGGGGCCTGATGGGGCCACCCCACTGCCCACGACCTGCCAAAGGCGGCAGGAGGGGACGGGGCCCCAGAGGCAGAGCGAGGGTCAGCCGAGGAGCCGGGGGCATGTCACTGTGGAGGTGCCCTCACCGAAGGCAGACCTGTCCCCTTGGCCCTTGTGAGGACGTGGGAGGGTTGCTCTCCTTTTATGCAGAAGTCCCCCCAGATTGGACGTTCTCGTGAGAATGTCGTTTATGCAGATGCCAGTTTGCAGGTGAGAACTTCCACGTTCATGGCTGTGGGTGGGACATACATCCCACCTTTTCATGGAGTGAATCAGGAATTTGGAAACTCACTCTCACTTTTGTACAAAGCTCAAAAGGTTCCCTCTACAGAAACTTGCAGTTGAAAAAGAAGGCAAGTTGCCAAGGGGGCAGGGCAGGGACAGAGTGGGAGTTTGAGGTTAGCAGATGCAAACTGTTATATATAGAATGGATTAAAAAAAAACAAGGTCCTGCTGTAGGGCGCAGTATCAATATCCTGTGAAAAACCACAGTGGAAAAGAATATGAAAAAGATTATATATATATGTATAACTAAGTCTCCTTGTTGTACAGCAGAAATTAATACAACCTTGTAGATCAACTATACTTCAATAATTTTTTTTTTTAAAAAGAAGGCAGAAGTCTGATCTCCTGTTTCTTGCAGGTGAATTAATTGCTTCTCATCCTGTAGTATTTAGAGAATAGGGATGACGAGCTGAGGGGGAAGAAGAGAAAAATAACCTCTTAAAAAAGAGATGTTTTTAGGCACAAAAAGGAAACTGTATTAATTAAGGTTCTCCAGAGAAACAGAACCTATATATATATATACACACACACCCTGTGATCCAGTGAAGTTGATACATATAATTAACCATCATGGAAACCTCCTTCCTACCCGCTAAGAAAGACAAGATGATCTTCTAAAAGGAGCAGACACAGACGATGAGGGACCTCTGGGTGCCGAGCCTGGGTACCTCGAGTGGCTGCACAGGAGGACTTCTGGGTATGGACCAAGTGGGTCCTTCTAGAACCTTCTAGGAACTGTTCCTCTCAACCTATGGTCTAGCACAGCTTTGCACTGGAAAGCACCCAGCACGCTCTGCTGGGATTCTAACAGAATCAGAAAGCAGAAATGTTTGGTTTTTCTCAAGTTGAAATTTAAAATGTTTCCCAGGGTTCATTTACACTGCAGTTCATTCAGTAATAATTTGTAGCCACCAATGGTAATATTATTATTTTAAATCCTTTCTAATGGGCTGACCATGAATAGCCAGCCTTATGTTGGCTCATGGTGGAAAATCAGGCCAGGCCAAGGTGGGGCACCCACATTTTGGGGTCCTTCTTCCCATATGAGGCCAGATGCTGCCTACACAGACCCCATGGAAGAAACTGCTTCTGAGGCTGGGGTCAAACTCACCTCCACCCCAGGGTCCAGGCCTCACAGGTGCCATGGCAGGACCTGGCCATCCCCTCTGGGCCTAATGACCCAAGTGGTGGGCTGCTTTGCAGGGATTTGGGACAAAAGACCAATTGTCCACATCCTCCAGCCCCAGAAGATGCAACTGGAGACAGGCAGGGAGCAAGACAGACCACGTGGATCCCCGAGCCTAAGACCCAGCTGGCCCAGACTGAGTGCCTGGCTGCCTCATGAGAGAAGAGAGAGTGGCCGGCCCTGCGCTCTGCCTGTTACATCCGAGCTGGAGGAGGTGGAGGGGGCCAAGGAGGAGTGTTGGCCGGGTCCCATCACTGAGTCTCATCGCTCCCTAGGTTCACCGGCATCACAGGTCAAAGGAGAGAGGCAAGTCCTGGGGACGTGTGAGCCCTTAGATGACAGGGACCTTCCCACTAGCGAAAGGGCTCCAAACTGGCCCTGGACCCTGACCCCTCCTCCCTGGCTCACAGATGGGGGCTGGGGTCAAGTCAGGAGAGCTTCCTGAGTGAGCTTTCGCCCCAGAAGACACACAAAAGCCAGGTGAAAATATGTTTGCAAAACTACTTTATAGGGACTCCCTTGGTGGTCCAGAGGTTAGGACTTTGCCTTCCAATGCAGGTGGCGCAGGTTCAATCCCTGGTCAGGGAGCTAAGATGCCTCAAGGCCAGAGGCATCATAAAACCAGAGCATAAAACAGAAACAAGATTGTTGTTCAGTTGCTAAGTCAGGTCTGACTCTTGGCAACCCCATGGACTACAGCATGCCAGGCTCCTCTGTCCTTCCCTAACTTCCAGAGTTTGCTCAAATTCATGTCCATTGAGTATCTAACCATCTCATCCTCTGTCAGCCCCTTCTCCTGTCCTCAATCTTTCCCAGCATCAGGGTCTTTTCCAATGTGTCGGCTCTTTGTATCAGGTGGTCAAAGTACTGGAGCTTCAGCTTCAGCATCAATCCTTCCAATGAGTATTCAGGGTTGATTTCCTTTCGGACTGACTGGTTTGATCTCCCTGCAGTCCAAGAGTTCTCTAGCACTACAATTAGAAAGCATCAGTCCTTCGGGGCTCAGCCTTTTTATGGTCCAGCTCTCACATCTGTACATGACTACTGCAAAAACCATAGCTTTGACCAGACAGACGTTTGTCAGCCAAGTGATGCCTGCTTTTTAATATGCTGTCTAGGTTGTCAACAAGATTGTAATAAATTCAATAAAGACTTTTAAAACAGTCCACATAAAAAAAAATCTTTAAAAAACAAACAAAAAAACCCCTGTTGTATAAATCATGAAGTGCAACATATTCAAAGGATATAATTTTAAGAGAGGTGGAGGAGAACTGTGGCTTTAATCCAGGGAAGTTTCCGGAATCAGATCTCTCTTGCCCGGATCCTGACTGTGGAGGATGCTGGTTAGATGTGGAGAATACTTCTTTCAGTCTAGTAGAAGCAGGTGGGTATTTCTGTAGCGGGTTTTCCTAGACCAGGTGGGTAGAGTCCTTTATCTAAAAGGGCCTCCGGTTACAGTGGAATTGCCTCATCTGATGCCCCTGGAGACAGAGACAGCTCGGCCGAGAGCTTGCTTTCCACTCCACCTCACACCAGCAGGAGACAGAAGCTCCTAAGACCTTAAAGGAAACCAGGGCAGCCATAAACTCTATTTACAGCCTTCGAGGGCCTGAGAGAAATGCTGAGAAAAATGAGTTGCTGAAAGAACCAGATAGTTATTCTTTTTTTTTTTTTTACCTGAAAATAAAAACTCACCACTGAATCATAAAGCGGGCTGACCGCGAGGCCTCCAGCTGGAAGGGTCGCTGAGGGCCTGCAGGCACCAGCTGGGGCCTGGGGGGCAGTTTCTCTTCTCACCGGGACCCCCGCTTGCTTGGGGTGCAAGCGGAGCTTCCTGTCTCGCCCACGTCCAGCCGTGCCCACCTCCACCTTCTTCCCAGCGGTCTCGTGTCCTCCTTTCTGACGGTGCTTCCCTCGACCGCTCCCTTTCCTTTTTATGAAATGTGTTTCTCCATCCGCCCACTTCCTTTCTGCTTCCTAGGAGTGTTGACCGATGCACCAAAGTGATGGAATCACATAAAACCTGCCAGAAAGTGCCTGAGCACAGGGAAGCTTGTGCCCCCAGCATGGCAGCCCCAGGCGCTGTGGCTAAAGGAAGGTGGGCTGCAGCCCCGGGTCCAGATGACCCGCAGGGGCCTGGGGGCTGGGGCAGCTCCAGGGAGCACTGGGCTGGGTCAGCGGCAGCGGGAGTCGGAGGGTTCAGAGCGGCCCAGGGCAGGACCCGCTGGTGACCACCAGACCCCCCTCCCCCAGGAGCTCAGGGCCCAGGTGGGCAGAGATGTGGGCAGAGGGCACTTTGCAGAGATTGGGGTGAGGGGGGCGTGGGGACAGAGGGAGTCTGACACCCTGGGGGCAGCCGACATCCGGGGTGCCGGGGGCTCGGAGCTGCTCCAGAACCCTCCTCATGGCTGTGCTTCTCTCCCACACTCACCCCTGACCCCTGGTGGGAGCGGTGGATGAGGTCCTGACATGGATCCCCCTCCCACCTGGGATGCTGCTGGTGCTCACTTCACGGGACACCCACTCACCCGGCAGATGCTGTCTGAAGTCTTCAGGGTCGAGCAGAGGGTGTAGGCTCACCGACTCTGGGCGCCTCCACCACTGACAAGCTGTGTGACCCTGGGCAAGTGACTTGAACTCTCCGTGCCTCGGTTTCCTCATCTGTAAAGGTTAAATGAGGTAATGTTTGTAAAGCATTTGGCTGAGCGCCTGGCATACAGTAAACACGGTATGTATGTTTGTTCAGTAAAGAAGCTGGGAGACCAGGGATGTCCCTGACCCCATGCAGCCTTCACTCAGGGATGGAGACCAACAATAGACACGTGAGCCGATAAGTTACAGAACTGCAGCGGCAGGAGGAGATTAAATCAGCAACGGGACACAGCGTGAGCTGCAGGTCGCGGAGCATTATTTTAACCCAGGAAGTCAAGGGAGGCCTTCCAGAGGAGGGGCATCTGCATGGAGACCAAAATGATGAGCGTGACCAGCTGTGCAAAGATCAGAGCGTTGGATTCCAGGCAGTGGGCACAGCACACGCCAAGGGCTGGTGCGATGGGGCAAAGTCAGGCGGATGTGGCTGGAGCCCAGCGGGCACTGGGGGACGTTATGTGTGAAAGAGGTTGAGAGAAGCAGGTCCCGTGGGGGCTGTGGTCCTGGGAAGGGATTGGGGTTTTTTCTAATTGCAATAGGAGACTGTACTCACTTCCTTGGCTTCCCTGGTGGCTCAGCAGTAAACAATCCTCCTGCCAATGCAGGTGACTTGGGTTCGATCCTCTGGGTTGGGAAGATCCCCTGGAGAAGGAAATGGCAACCCACTCCAGTATTCTTGCCTGGGAAATCCCATGGAGGGAGGAGCCGGGCGGGCTACAGTCTACAGGGTCGCAAAAGAGTCAGACACGATTTAGACTAAACAATAACAATTCATTTCTTCGGGCTGTAGCAACAAAGTACCACAAACTTGGTGATTTAAGACAGGAATGTGTTCTTTCCCAGTTGTGGAGGCCGGAAGTCCAAAATCAGGATATTGGCTACAGTCTCTCTGCAGAATCCAGTGGCAGGTCTTTCCCTGCCTATTCCAGCCTCTAAAGATGGGCCTAAGTGTTCTTTGGCTGCGGGTGCCTCCTTCCAGGCTCCATCTTCACCTGGTCTGTGTGTGGGGGTCTCTGTGTCTTCTTTGTATAAGGGCATTAATCATCGGAGTTACAATCTAAATCCAATGTGATAGCGTCTTGAGATCTTTAACTTAATCACATCTGCAAGACCCTATTTCCAACTAAGATAACATTCACAGATGCCCAGGGTCAGGTGTGTGCTCAGTCATGTCCAACTCTTTGCAACCCTGTGGACTGCAACCCACCAGGCTCCTCTGTCCATAGAATTATCCTGGCAAGAATACTGGAACAGGTTACCATTTCCTCCTCCAGGGGATTTTCCCGACCCAGGATTTTGAGCCTGTGTCTTCTGTGTCTTCTGCTTTTGTCAGGCAGATTCTTTACCACTGAGCCACCTGGGAAGGCCTTGGACACAATTCAATTCACTGGACGTCTATGCAGAGGGGATCTATAAGACCTGACTTTTGATTTAACAGGGTCGTGCTGACTGCTGTGCGGAAAAGAGCACAAAGATGGGGAGGCAAGTTATGAGGGGGCGGGGGTGGCTCTTGCAGGCAACATGGCCAGGGGTGATGGGTGAGCAGGAGAAAAGGCGTTTTCCTGTTGAACATAAACAATTTCATGGATCACCAACCTCAGATGAGGCCCCTCTGTGCCCATGATGGGTCAAGACAGCAGCAACACCCTTCCGAAATCACATCCGAAACAGACGAAACGTGGACACCATCCAAACTGCACAATCAAACATCCCCCTCCCAGCTAATATGACGCGCTCTCTTGTTTAACCAATCACAATCCCAGCTAATATGACACGCTCTCGTTTAACCAATCACAATCCCAACTAATATGACTCTCTCTCTTGTTTAACCAATCACAATCCCAGCTAATATGACGCTCTCTCTTGTTTTAACCAATCACAAGTCCAGCTTCTCCCCATCCGTCTCACAGTCTAGATAAGAATTATTGAGATGCCCAATCAGAGCATCACCCTGACTCCTGACGGCGTCCAATCCAGGGTGAAGCCTTGCTTCCCCGGACTCCCACCCAGATCACACACCAGAAGCCCAAGTCCTGTGGCGTGATGGGTCCTGACTGAGATGCCCCATGTTCCCAGGCTGTGTTCAGCCTTGCTGCGTGGAACCAGGAACCAGGCCAACCCGGTTCAACCACAGCTGCGCTCCTGGTGGTCTCTGGCTGAAGGGCAGGGGGTGCTCTGTGGGTGTGGGCCCAGCGCCCTGAGCTGGGTGTGATGCTGTGCTGCTGCTCTATTGAAATTCTTAATCGGTTTTGAACGGGGGGCTCTGTACGTTCATTTTTCACTGGGCCCTGAAAATTCTGTAGCTGGTTCTGCTGAGGAGTACTCACAGTGGCTGATGCCAGGGTCGCTCGGGTGGAGAGTGAAAAGTGGGTGGGTTCAGGACTTCCTTGGCCAAAAAAGAAAAAGTGGAAAAATTTAAGGAAGAGGGAGAGAAACCTTGAGTTTGGGGCTGTGTACACTGTGCCCTTTATCAAAAGGGAAGACGTTGGGTGGTGAGGTCCAGCAGGTTTGGGAGTGGGACCGGGGGGCCAAGAGTCTCCATTTGGTGAAAATATACTTCTTATCGGGCCTCCCTGGTGGCTCAGCTGGTAAGGAATCTGCCTGCAAGGTGGGAGACCTGGGTTCGATCTCTGGGTTGGGAAGAGCCCTTGGAGAAGGGAAAGGCTACCCCCTCCAGTATTCTGGCCTGGAGAAGTCCATGGACTGTATAGTACACGGGATCGCCAAGAGTCGGACACGACTGAGCGACTTTCACTTTCACACTTCTTACCACACATTGGGAAACAGACATGCCTCAGGACAGCAAAGCCCATGCACCACAACCACTGAGCCTGTGCTCTAGAACTCGTGAGCCACGACTACTGCAGCCCGCGCGCCCTAGAGCCTGTGCTCTGCAGCAAGAGGAGCCACCGCCACGAGCAGCCCGAGCCCCGCAACTAGAGAGCAGCCCCCATTCGCTGCAACTAGAGAAAAGCCCTCACACAGCAACCCGGCATAGCCAAAGACAAATAAATAAATAAAAATATAGAAATGGCAATTTGGGGGGGAAAAGGAAAGATAAAATTTGAAAAAAAAAATGGTGACTCAATACTGCTGTTTTGCAAGCTATTACCATGGAGGACGGGGGCAGGGGAGAAAGTACTGAGTATAGGGGACTTAGGGATCTTTCTGTAACATTTCTTAACTGTACAAGAATCTACAACTATCTCAAAATTAAAACTTTAATTAAAAATCGGTGACCCAGAAAATCAGGAGGAGGATGGAACGCCAGGCAGCTCCGGGCAGGTGCTGCTCATTCGTATTCATCGGCTCTCGAATCTGCAAGGAGCTGGGGTGCGGCTGAAGGCGGGGTCCGTGGGGTCAGTGGCAACAGCTGTGGATCCTGAGTGTCCCTCTTGCTGTTCTCGAGGTGGGGCTCGTGGGGTGGGGAAGATCTCATCTCTCCGAAGCCCTGCCAAGCACCGGGCATGGACCTGATGGAGGAAAGTTCCATGAAGAAAGTGACTCTGGCGCTCAGTCCCTTTAGCTGGTTCAGGTCCCTGCAGCAGGGGGTCAGACACGGGGAGTCTGGGGACCATGATTGGGAGCAGAGGCCAGAATGACTTCAGTCGGTCCCCACTTTTATGCCCCCATTAGCCAGGCTCGGGCTGCCTGAGGTGGGGGTGGGGAGCACCTCATCTTGATATTTGCAGATTTATTCACAGAATTCCCCACACATCTGGATGAGAATATATGACTTGCCCCTGGAGGAAATAGTTAAATGATTGCTAAACCACAAAATGTTCCTGTAAAATTTGCTTCCATATTTTATTAGACGCAGATGAGCATGAATTATTGTGAAGCCAACAGGAGGGTTTGCAAATTCAGTTCTTGCTTTTCCATAAACAACTCTTCCGTGTCTAGATAGTTATGTCAAGGTTTTAATGAATATTGGCTTGTGATGGAACTGCTGAATAACTCATTCATTTATCCATTCATCCATCCATCCACCCACACAACATTTATTAGGCATCCACTGTATGCCAAGTGTGTGTTAGTTGCTCAGTCATGTCTGACTCTTTGAGACCCCATGGAAGGTAGCCCCCCAGGCTCCTCTGTCCATGGAATTCTCCAAGAATACTGGAGTGGGTTGCCATTCCCTTCTGCAGAGGATCTTCTCAACCCAGGGATTGAACCTGGGTCTCCTGCATTGCAGGCAGATTCTTTACCTTCTGAGCCACCCAGCTAATACCAGCTAAATTGCAGCTCAGGTATCGTTCTTGTTGACCTGCCTTCACCATCGGATGTACAAGGCTGTTGTGAGATGAGCCAGTTTTGGGCTTTACTGTCGTGGGAGGGACACCCTTTTGGGGGAGTGGGCTTTCTTTCATGTATCTCAGGAGGCCACTGGCCACAGAGAAGAGGGAACATTTCCTCATACCTGATTGTGGTTGGATATGCTACCTAACATTAAATTATTCTTTCTTAAGATCTTCTCATTTGTGTCAAGGTGTGAAATTTCTTGGGGAAAAAGTGGACACAGTTGAATAAGACTAGCTTTCAAGTTGAATGGGTCTTATTGGTTTCTCACACTCTGTGGGGTTCTGTCAAATTGATCCTGGCAGGGCAGGCCACGAGGTCTGCTTTCTACTCAGACTGCCCAGCACGAGGCTCTGAGAAGCTGGGGATAAGAGAAGAAGCAACATTTGTTCCTCCTCCCTCGTTTGGCAGTTGAGCAACAAGGATGGCTTGTAAGATCCAGGAAACCAGAGAGACTGGGGACCCTTTCACCACGCTCCCTCTGCCCCCTAAAGACAGGAGTAGGGTTTATGTCTGCTGCCTTGGCCTGAGCTGTGGATGGGAACATGGTCACCAATGACAGGGGGCTGGGCTCACCCCACTGGGACCCTGGCCTTGGAGGGCTCTGTGGCTCTGCAAGCTGACACTCTGTGGGGGGAGCGTGGAGTCTGCTTTGAGAAAGACTTCTTAAAGAGAAAGCAAGAGGTAGAGGACTTCCCTGGTGGTGAGCGGTCAGGAATCCACCTGCCAATGCAGGGGACACAGGACCAACCCGTGGTCCGGAAAGATCCCACGTGCCTCGGGGCAGCTGAGCCCGTGCCTCAAGTCCTGCAGCCCACGTGCCCTCGAACCTCTGCTCTGCAACCAAGGAGCCACTGCAGTGAGAAGCCTGTACCCAGCAACCAAGGGGAGCCCCCGCTCGCCGCAGCTAGAGGAAAGTCCAAGAGCAGCAACAAGGACCCAGCACAGCCAAAAGTAAGTTAATAAATAAATTAATTTAAAAAGGCCAGAGGGGGAAGGGTGCCCAGTGGTGTCCCCTCTGCTGCGCGGGTGATGTCTGGGGTTCTCACGCAGCCTGCGTGGTGCCTGAGCAAAGGAGTCCCTCCTGCCCCCAGTTTGTGGGCAGAGAGATGGCCCCGCAAGTCCAGGAACACATCCAAGATCACCCAGTGCGTCCTGGAGGCCAGACTGAAACTTACCATCCTTCCTCCGTACCGCGGCTTCCCAGACAGGGGCTCTGTGTGTCGACCTTTTCCCAAGGCAGACGTGGCTGGAAAACCAAGGACTGGGGGTGTCAGTGAGGAGGTCCCTGGGCAGGGCGGGGTGCCCTTCACTGCACCTGTCCGCAGGTGAGGTCAGTTGAGAGTGACCTGGGAACGTCCAGAAGCATCACCTTCCATCCAAAGACTACGGTTCATGATCAGGCCTGGCAGACACACGTGCTCTCCTCTCCATTCCAAGTAGTGGGCGACTGGGTTGCTGAGACATTCAGGAAACAGAGTTGGTTAGAAATAGGAATTCAGACGAATTGCTCCTGAAATCCAGAGGGCCCGGGGAGGTGGTGCGGGAGGAGGGATGCCTGGTTCTTAGGACTCAAGAGCTCAGCAGCAGCCCTTTTGGTTCAAGCTTGGAAATTCATACTGAAAAGGGGTGGCTCCCTCCTCCCTCCGTCTTTTGTTCTGTTCAGTCCTTGGTGGACCGGATGAGGCCACCTGTGCTGGGGAGGACCATCGGCTGGACTGAATCCAAGTGCTAATCTCATCCAGGAACACCCAGGAGGAGTGTTTAATCTGGGGATCTCCTCAGCCAGTCAAGTGGACACATTAAATAACCACCACCGCTTTCTTCCTTTCATTCATGAAATTAGAGGCATGGTCTTTGGTAGCTCAGTTGATTTCCTGGGGGAGAGGAGAAAACACAGAGTTCCTGGGGCCTGGGTTAGGGCGGAATTCTTGGAGGAAGACGTGGAAAGAGGAGCTTCCCTGGTGGCTCGATGGTAAAAAAAAAAATCTGCCTCCGATGCAGGAGACCCAGGTTCCATCCCTGGGTCTTGGGTCGGGAAGATCCCTGGAGGAGGAAATGGCAACCCGCTCCAGTATTCTTGCCTGGAAAATCCCATGAACAAAGGAACCCGGCGGGCTACAGTCCAGGGGGTTGCAAAGAGACGGACACAACTGAGCGACTAAGACTTTCAACACTTTCAGAGGAGCCAGGACAGCTCTTGGGGAGGAGAGGTTGAAGTAGAAACACAGGAAAGGGTAAATGAAGATGCACTGGTGTGTGACATTCTTTGAGGGTCACAAGCAAAGTTCAGAATATCTTTTGATAGTTTGTTTCTTGGAATGTGCTGCCAGGTGGGATGATGGGATTAATCTAGATACTTTTTTTTTAAGTTTTAAAAAGTGTTTTTTTTTTTTGCTGTGGACCATTTTTTAAAAATTTTTGTCGAATTTGTCACAACATTGCTTTTTTTTATGTTTCGCTATTCTGGTGGACACGACTGAGCGACTGATCTGATCTGATCTGATTCTGGCTGAGAGGCATGCGGGATTTCAGCTCCCCAACCAGCCATAGAACCTGTAGCCCCTGCACTGGAAGGCAGAGTCTTACCCACTGCACGGCCAGGGAAATGCTTAATTTGGATGCATTTGGAGAGTGGCCATCAGAATTTGAGAACTCAGGTGTTGTGTTTAATTGTACCTCCTATTAAAATAATCACTCAAGATCTGAGCTCTGGGTAATAAAGGATGTGACTGGTTCCTGGGAGGGAGCTTGGAAATCTTGGGAACTTCCTGAATGATAGGAGTGTCTGTTATTTCTCAGGGACTCCTAAGGTCACACCTAGGTTTACGATGGGGTTGGCCACGCCACAGAGACCAACCCTATGACTAGCAGGCTGGGTCCTTGAGCCAGGTGATGTCAGCATGTTTCGATCTGAATGTTTGTGTTTCCCTCAAATTCACATGTTGAAATTCTAACCTCTAACCTGATGGTATTAGGAGATGGGCCCTTTGGGAGGTGATCAGGTCAGGAGGGTGGAGGTCTCGTGAATGGGACTGCGTACTTATGAAAGAGGCCCCAGGGAGCGTCCTAGGCTCCCTGGCCACATGAGGACACCGTGAAAAGATGGCCATCTGTGAACCAGGAAGTGAGCTTTCAGCAGACACTGAATCGCCTGGTGACATGATCCCACACTTTCCAGTCTCCAGAACTATGAGAAGTAAATGCTTGTTGTTTCTAAGCCCCCCAGTGTAGGTGTTATAGACTGTTGTTACAGCCAGCCAGTCTACAATGAAATGCAGACTTACAGTTTATATATATAGTCTGTACTTTGTTCCAGTAGCAAGAATGGAGCCAGGCACAGCCCGCACTTTGGGGATGGGTGGGGGAGGAGGGTTGGAGAGTGAGTTCAATCACGTGGCCAGTGACTCAACTCATCATACTTACAATGAAACCCCGATAAAAGCTCTGGCCCCTGACCTTGGTGGAGCTTCCTAATTGAGTCCACGGGTATGCAGGAGGCTGACACATTCAGATTTTATGGCGAGAGGGCGCAGAAGACCCTCCCAGAACCTCGCCCTGGGGCCTCTTCATTTGGCTGGTCCTGCCCTGCACCCTTTATAATAAAACTGTAACCAGAAGGATGGGCTTCCCTGGTGCTAAAAGAATCTGCCTGCCAATGCAGATTTGATCCCTGGGTTAGGAAGATCCCCTGGAGAAGGAAATGGCAGCCCACTCCAGGACTCTTGCCTGGGAAATCCCATGGACAGAAGAGCCTGGAGGGCTACTGTTCATGGGGTCGCTTAGCAACTAAACAACAAAAACCGGAAGGACAGCCTTACCAGCAAACTGTTGAGACCGACGGGGGTCGGGAAAACCTTCCAGATTTGTGGCCAATTGGTCAGAATTGTGGGTGGGCTGGAGACCGCCAAAGTGTGGCTGGTGTCTGAAGTGCGGGCAGTCTTGCCGGGGACCGTGCCCGTGAACCTGTGAAATCTCCTCTAACTCCAGGTGGTTAGAGTCAGAACTGTGCTGCGTTAACTGCAGAGACACGAGAACGCCACACCTCACTGCGTCTCTCTCAACAAGAAGAATCTCTCACGAGCTGAGTTTGTGTCAGGCATGGCGGTGGGGTCCACACATGCCACCTAACTGTTGAATGTCATGTTACTAAAGGGATTCGTGAAGCTTAGAATATTGCTAGTGTCAAAGGGGCGACACTGTGAAAAACACACTGAGATCGGAATTACTATTTTTAGGTGGGTGCACAGATTTGGAGGACCAGATTTTCATATAAATTCATTAAAACAAGGAAGTCTAAATGCTTCGTGAAATGAAGGGCTGCAGAGTAATTTTCAGCCTTGCTTTAAGAGGTATTCAGTTGGTGAAGACTTGGAAAGGATGCTGGCGGCTGACAACCTTGCCCTATCCTTAGGTCTCCTGGGATGTGCCAGCTTGCTGACTGCTAGGCTGGGGTACACTGTTGGCTGGCACTTGGGGCACAGTCTACCAAGAGCAGGAGGATGGGCTTAGGGATATCCTGGTCCTCACGGGGCCCGGGAAGAGAACAGGTGGGTGAGGGCCTGCGTGATCCCATGTTAAGGTGTTCCTGGACTGGAAGCGAGGCCCCGCCTGTCTGTAGGGTGGACAGTCCCTCTTGTAAGGACACTCTCACTGGACCGGCGCCTCCTGTGATTCAGCTGATCTCAACTCTAACCTTAATAAGCGAAGTGAAAGTCGCTCAGTCGTGTCCAACTCTTTGTGACCCCATGGATTTTACAGTCCATGGAATTCTCCAGGCCAGAATACTGGAGTGGGCAGCCCTTCCCTTCTCCAGGGGATCTTCCCAACCCAGGGACTGAACTCAGGTCTCCCGCCTTGCAGGCAGATTCTTTACCAGCTGAGCCACCAGGGAAGCCCAACCTTAATAATGACATCTGCTTCCAAATGAGGTCACCTTCTGAGGTACTCGGTGGAGATGAACTTTGTGGGGACACCAGCTGACCCATTACATCCTCTAAATGTCTATCAATCGGTAGACAGATCAAGGGAATCAGAAGAGGCCCACTGTCTGTGTTATCACAGCAGAGCTGGGCTGGGAGTGAGGTTATCTCAATGGGAAGACAGAACATTTATAAACTCCTGAGACTGTCCCCAAGCACAGGAGGTCCAAGGCCGCTGCCCCCTCTACTCTGAAGAATCTGCTGGACATCCTTCTCTCTTTCTGTTGTCCTCAGCTCTTCAGGAAGAAGCTGAACCCTTTATTTACAGTCTAAAGAGATGACCTGAGCAAGGACTAATGGGTTAAGCCCAGGGACAAGATGACAGTTCTCTTCTGCCTTCTCAGTCCCAACAAAGGCTCTAAGAAGAGACCAGGATGCTGTGGGCTGGAGCCGAGGGCTGGACGGGGCCCAGGCAGGCTCGCCCCTCCGTCGTCCGTCCCACCCTAAAACCAGCTAGAGCCCCCAGCAGAGAGCAGTGCTGCAGCCGCTAAGCAAGGTTAGGGTTTTGCATTTCAAAGGGCAAATGGTTTCTGTCTCCAGGCAACTTGTAATTCTTTTGTTCAAAGAATAAAAGCACAGTTGGAGACCAGAGAGGGGTATCAGGACTCTAAGAGTTCCATCAGAGGGGGTTCCCAGCTCTCTGCCTGACTTCCTCTACCGACCCCGCTACTGACTCCCGCTGGGCCTGTGGGGGGAGTCTGGTCTTCACCAACACACGGGCAGAGCCAGAGCAGAACTCAGGTCTGCCCTGCCCTGACCCTGGATATCGGCTCCCTCTCGGTGCCTCACTTGCCTCACTCCCCTTGCAGGGGCGGGGGTGGGGCGGGGGTTCTTACCTTTGTTCTCTGCCTCTCTGGTCCGGCCTGCAGGTGGCCCCTCTTTGCCGGCTGTCTGTCTGTGTCTGGGAGGCAGGCTGGTGGCTGTCAACAAGAAGCATCGGGATTCAGCCAGGCCATGGCCCACCTGGCGAGTGGGGCAGGTTTTTCCACCCCCCACCCCCCCACCCCCGCTCTCCTAGCTTTGCAGGACTATTCCCTGGGGGACAGTGTGGGTGACCCTGGAGACAGGAGGGAGAGGAGCTCAGGATTGCAGATATTGAACCAGGGCCAATCTGAGGAGAAGTCAGAGGGTTTGAGGGGTCGTGGACAATCTCCCAGGGAGTCCCCACGGCCAGCCCAGGGCACAAGAGGGTCAGGGTGGGGGCGAGGGTGGAGGGCCCAGTCCAGCTTTGAAGAGCATCTGCCTCAAGAAGGATTAAATAATGAAACACTGCAGCCTCTTACAGAACCACTGTCCGAAGGGTGCTTGTGAATTCTCTTTGATTTCTCCTTTGCACCCACGGAGTGTTCCTGCCTTCTGGGGACCTGAGACTCCAGACTGGCCTAGAGTTTGATTCTTGGTCCAGCAGGCTGCTCCAGAGGCAGAAAACATCCAGACTTCCTGGGCCCCCAGTGCACCCCAGCCAGTCGGGATTGCTGGAGTTGCCGCTGGGATGCCCCGTGCCCCCCTCCAACCCCGCCCCCCAGGCACGTGAGCCATTCTCTAGGGGGTGTCACAGACAACCCCAGTGAGGAAAAGAGAAACCTCCTGTGTATTTTTTTTTTTTTTAACAAAGAGTGAACTTGTTAGTTACTCAGGTGACAAGAGAGTAGAGAAGCTAAAAGGTAAAATCAGGCAACTCAGGGATTAACAACTCAGGAAGCTGCAAGCAGCCCGGGACTGGAGAGGCTGAGGGAGGAAGTGGCTTTACTGGAGCCCGGATCTGGAGCCTTTGGGTGGAAGGTGGAGTCGTGGCAAGGGCCAGGAGGAGGGGACTGTGCAGCCGGAGCCAGAGAGGTGGAGGAAAAGGAGGTGTGCGAAGGGGCGGGAACAGACCCTGGCTTCTTTCATCCTGCATCCCAGTTTTTAAAAATTGGGGTAAAATACACATAACATAGAATCTACCATCTTGACCATCTTTGGGGGTACAGTTCAGAGGCATTAAGCACGTCTACATTGTGGTGCAACCGTCACCCCATCCATCTCCTGGCCGTTTTCTTCTTGCACAACCAAACTGTCCTCGTTAAACAGCGTCAGTGTCTCAGCCCTCCACAACCCCCTTTACTTTAGATACTTCATATAAGTGTGATCATATTTACACTGCTGCTTGCAATGCTCGTCCCTCCTCGCCCACTGGGCAGACTTATACTCTTGGCAGCTCAAGCTCAAACTCCAACTCGTCTAACCTGACCACCAGGAAGAACAAACCCCAAACCGTGAACTGTTGGTTCCATCTGTCTAAACAGCACAGAACAGAGGTGGGACGGGCCTGGGGGTGTATTTTCCTTCCCAGGATGCTGTCCCTCGACCTCTGATGACCCCAAGTTTCCTCTAGGGGTCCTCCCCAACCCCGTTTCTCGTGGATTGGGTAGTGATGACAGCCCTCACCTCCAAGCTTATAATACAGTCCATCTTCCTGGTCACAGTGACTAGCCCTGAGACTTCAACTGAGCCCTTGGACAAGAGGGACCATCTTCCACTTGGCTGGCAAGGCCATGAAGGTACCGTGTGGGCCAGGCCTGCCTGAGAATGAAGCCAACAGAGAGGAAAGCACAGTCATGGGCTGCAACAGCAGTGAGCTTTGACGACATGGTTTCTATACCTGGATACAGCTATGCCTGAAGCCTTCTTTCACCTGTAAGCCTCCTCTTTTTGCAAGACAGCTTGGCTTGGGATTTCAGCCACTTATCACTGGAAGCCACGTACCACATGATTAATGTATGTGCCTTGGGCCCAAGTCCTGGCCTTATATGCCTTCTTGATTCAGAGCTCCTCGGCTACAGCTCTGTACATCTGGTCCCCAGGACAAGCGGTCTCTCTGAATACCCTGTAGTATGTGGTTTGCACAGAGAAAAGCAGATCAGAAATCAGTGGTACCACCTGGGGAGTGGTTTTCAGTCAGGAGGGCACACTTTTCCCAATTCCAGGTTGGGTGATTTGCCCAGGGCCCCAGGGGGCTGGGTGGTGGAGCTAGGACCACCCAGGTTGTTGGGTCTCTTGGCTGCTTTGCCCAGTCTGGGTCTCTGGTGAAGGCTGTAGGCAAAGGCTCTCCTGGTTAGGCCAGGATGAGAGACCCCATTCCTGTTCCCAAAACAACCACAGAGCCGGAGGAGCATTGCTTGGTGAGAGATGGGAACGCTGAGGCTCTTAGGCCTTGGGGGCCCCGCCCTTGGTGAGACAGGCCTGCCTCTCCCCCGCTCCCACCCCCCCACCCGCCGCCGCAGTCACCCAGGAGGGCCACTGAAGGACAAAGCCGGAAAGAGGCCCCAGCGCCTCGTCAGCTGGCATCACTCTCCGCCCTCCCCGGGCACTTTACACATTCAGAACCTATTTTAGAAGCAGCAGCTCATCCGATTCTCTTTAATGCACTTCCAGGCAGCACAGATGTGCATCAGGGAAAGAACGTTCCTGGAACCAAAGCGCTTCTGTGGGCTCATGATCTGCTCCCTGGGCGCCCACTCCCAGGCCAAGCGCCCCCCATGAATCACGCATGAGAGCTGGTGGCTGCCGTGCATTCGGGAGGCAGAGGGTCAGGGCTCCAGCTGTGGGGGGGTGGGTGCAGGCCTGAAAGCGGGAAGCGCTGGAGGCCGGGGGCGGGAGGAGGTGAAGCGTCCAGAGCCCTGCCCCCGGGTCACGTGGGACCGGCCCCTGGCTCCCGCCCCTCCCGCAGCGGTCGTCCGCGTGCGACAGACTTTAGTGAACGGAGGACTTGGCGCCTGAACAGTCCCAGATGGACTGGCTGGCGGGGAGGAAACCGACGGATGACAAAACAAAGCGGCGGGGAGGGGGCGGACGCGCCACAGGTGAGGAGAGGACGAGCGGCCAGGCTAATGAGAGATTCAGAGCCACGCGGCAACTCCCGGATCAAAACCGGCGCAGGGGGCTCGTTAAAACACACAGAGACATAAATTACGCCCTGCGAGCACCTGTCCTGAAAAGCGTGTTAGCCAGACAGGCAGATGATGGAGGGAAGATGTCTGATGTTTCTGTCGGTTGCAAAAATACATGTTTTTGATTCGGAGGGGGAGGCACCAAAGTCCATGATTTAACTTTTAAGGGAATTTTCAAAGTTTCTTTTTTCTACTAACCAAAGCTGAAAAATGTGTCCCTGGAAAGGAACATGAAAACATGTTGCTGAGAGATTTAGTCTCTCCCTTCCATGAAGTGAAGGAAGTAGGAGGCTAGACCAGCCAAGTGGGTGTTCCCACCTGCTGTGGGTGCCCTGGGGGAGGGCCTGGGGTGGGAGCAGGGCTCGGATCCAGCGTCCTTTACTCACTGCAGGCACCTAGGCTGCAAGACCCGGGCTCTTTCTCTGACTCATCACAACCCACTTGCTGGAAGGCATGGAGCTACCTGTCTCCGGGCACCCCTGCCCCCGCCCCCAGATTCCCCCCCACCGCCCCCGCAGGCCCCTGTAGATGAGGACTCAAGAGAAACCAGCAGGAGTGGACCTAAGGTCTGGGAGGCCTGAAGCTCAGACCACTGAGGGAGTCTCAGGAAGGATAAGCACACCACATATGTAGGTATGAAAGTAAATGTTGATTTAGAGTGAGAAAGGAAATCACACAAGGAACCTCACACAAGGAACCGGGGCCCTGGGAATCCTGGTCTCTTCCTGCAGTGTCTTTAGCAATTTAAGAGACATGCTTGCTGGTTCCAAGCTGACTCCTCTCCCCACCCAGGATACTCTGTTACTCCCAGCATCTTCTAGCTCTCCCAGGGGCCCAAGCAAAGGAGGGGTCTTGACATTTGGGGCTTCATCTGCCCCTGGAAATGAGGCTGCCTAGAAAAGTCACCTCTCTGCCTTGGCTGGGATATGCCTGCGGTGGGATCCAAGGTCTGTAAGGAAACGAGGGGCAGGAGGGTTTGGAAAGACCTAGAACTGTGCTCTGGGATTTGGGAGCGGTTGCCCAGAGGCGGCCAAGTTTGCGGGTTTGCAATTTCAGTTGATGGAAATCTGACCAATTGAATCCCACCCTGTTCAGAGAAAGATCACGTAACAAGCAGGGGCTGGTGAGCTGAGGCCTGGAGGAGACAGCAGTGGGCAGAGCTGTCTGGCTGGGGCCAGGAAGGGGGCGTCTTGGCTCCGGCATCCGGTTGTCTGCCAAGGCTGACCCCTGGCCTGGGAGATGGATCCTCCAGTGGCCTAGACCCAGAGTTTCCCCTAACCCCCAGGCTTACCTCACTCTCCGTGTTCTGGGCTAATCCAGGGAATCTGTGACATCACAGTCAGACTCCCGGAGGTCTGCCTGCTGGACAGGAGAGTGCAGGATGTGGAATAAGGTCTGTCCATCCAGAGTGTCCGGCTGATGGTAGCCTGGCTCTCATGCCCGAGAGAGAGAGAGGGCATCGATCTGTCAACCCACACAGCCCACAGCTGTATTTCTCAAAGCAATTCACTAAATTGACATTGTGGCTTTTATCTATCACTTTCTTTGAACTTGGTTCATGCCAGCTCACCCCCAAGAGAGATGGGGCCATTTCACAGTGCTCACAGAATCACGTCTGGTGCAGAGCCATAAATATCACTCGAAGGAATGGAAATTAGACTTTGAGCCTGCTAGAGAAGGCTGTGCACCCAGACAGGAATGAATTCCCAAAGAAAATGGCCACCTTGAGAGGGACAGACTTGGGGAGCAGCTGGCTGGGCCTGGGTTCTCTCTCTGATTTGTCATAGTGAAGCGTGGGTTTTTTTCTTTTTTTAAAAAATCACATTTATTTATTCATTTTGTTTTTGATTGTGCTGGGCCTATGTTGCTTCCTGCGGGCTTTCTCTAATTGCAGTGAGCGGGGACTGCTCTTCGTTGTGGCACGTGGGCTCCTCAGTGCGGTGGTCTCTCTCGCTGCAGAGCACCGGCTTTAGGCGCAGGGTCTTTGGTAGTGGCAGCAGGTGGGCTCAGCGGTCGTGGTGCACAGGCTCAGCTGCTGCACGGCAAGTGGAATCTTCCCAGACCCGGGATCGAACCTGGGTCTCCTGCATTGGCAGGTGGGTTCTTGCCCACTATACCCTTTTTAAAAATTTTTATTGGAGTGTATGCTAGTTGATTTATTATAATGCTGTGTTAGTTTCAGGCGTGCAGCAAAGTGAACCACTTATACACACATCCACTCTTTTTTAGATTCTTTTCCCATATAGGCCTTGAGAGTTTTAAGTAGAGACCCCTGTGCTATACAGCAGGTTCTTACTAGCTATCTGTTTTATAGATGGTAGTGTGTATGAGTCATGGGCGAAAGTGGAAACTGCCTCAGAAACGTGGGCACCCCTCAGATACCGGCTGACCTGTGTACCTCCCCCCATTCATTTGTGGGAGTCCCCGCCCCAGCACCTCAGACTGAGGCTCTGTTTGGAGACAGCGCCTTTCAAGAGGCGGTCATGTTACAGTGAGGTTGACAGCCACCTCGGAATGCTGCTTCCGGGGTCCCGGAGCTGAGGGCTCTGTGCGTGCCCCGCAGGAGGCTCACCCAGCGCACCCCAGGGCTGGCCTCCCTGCCCGCCTTCCAGAGCCGTCTGTGCTTTCCGCTGGCACCATGCCCGCTTAGGGAGACCCTGGTCTTCTCGGCCCTGTCTGTCCTGGCTGTGCCACCTCACGCCACACCCAGAGGAACCCATACCTGTGTGTATGGAGAGGACACAGAGGATTTCGAATTCTCTACCGACGTGACGTCAGCCACCCCCGGTTTGGGGGAAGAAGCCGCTGGGGCCACATTGATTACAATCCCATTTACACTTTGTGAGTGGAGGTCATGCAGATGTCAGGGTTGTTTACTCCAAGGAGCCCACGACCAGAGTGCCAGCCTGGCCCAGGCCAGCCCCTGCACGGGAAGCCACGAGTCTGTCTCTGGGTACACTTCAAATGAAGCAAACTCTCCGCTGGTTCTGACACCACTTTGCCGCCCGCTGCTTCTGAGCAGGTTCTGAGCTACTGCCCAGACGTCTCATTCTAGAAGATTGCGTGTTTGTGGAAAGCTAGCGGAACAGGATGTAACCGCCAGGGAGAAAGAGCAGGGAGTTGTACACCAATGAGGGGAGGGTCATTTCTTCACTGTGTCCCGTTTCGTGTGAGCTCAATAAATGTACACGTGAGCTGAAAAAATATTAAGATGAAGTCATATGGGTGCGTCCTAACCGAATAGGACTCATGTCCTATTAAGAAGAGGAGATTAGGACACAGACACACAGAGAGGAAAGACCACGCGTAGGCACAGGGGGGTGATGGCTGTCTACAAGCGGACGAGAGAGGCCTCGGAAGAAACCGACCCTGCTCACACCTTGATCTTGGACTTCCAGCCTCTGGGACCTGGGAGAAAATAATGTCTGTTATTGAAGCTGCCCAGTCTGTGGTCTTTGCTAAGTCAGCCAGAGCAAAGCGACGCATCTTTCACCCCCTGCTGGCCCCCGTGGAGTCCTGTTGACGAGGATGCCTGAATTCTGGAGCTGCTCCCTTCTCTCCACCCCTTGCCTGCAAACTCCATCTCTTACCCACATGGCCAAGACAGCCTCTTCCACTCTGCAGCCAGAAGGGGATGTCCTTTCTTTTATTTTTTGGCTGCAGCACGTGGCATGTGGGCTCTTATTTCCCTGACCGGGATCAAAGCTGTGTCCCCTGGAGTGGAGGTGCAGAGTACTAACCACTGGGCTGCCAGGGAAGCCCCCAGGGTGGTTTTCTAAACTGACCACCTTCCTTCCCAGCTTGAAGACCCCCATGCCCCCCCACTGACCAAAGATAAGCCCCAAACTCTTGAACATGGAACTCTGAGCCCCCTTCCTCCTCTCTGGCCTCATCTGCCCCCATTCCTGCTTCCTCCTTTGCTGCAAATTGTCTGCTCTCCCCCCACGCCCTGCACTTTCGGGTCTCTGTAACAAAGTACCACAGATGGGGAGTGGGGGGAGGGTTTAAAAAATATACATTTATTGCCTCCCAGATCTGGAGGCCAAAGACCAAGATCAAGGTGTGCGCAGGGTTGGTTCCTTCCCAGCACAGTGAGGATCTGCTCCAGGCCTCTCTCCTGGGCTTGTGGATGGCCGTCTTCTCTTGGTGCCTGCACGTGGCATCTCTTGGAATGACTGCCCCTTGCTCCTCATTGTCCCCATATGAGGACACAGGTCATAATGACCTCATCTTAACTAATTACATATGCAAGGACCCTGTTTCCACCTATGGGCACATTCTGAGGTGCTGGGGGTCAGGACTGCAACATACAACATTTTGGGAACACAGTTAAACCCTTTCCCCTTGGATATGCTGTTGTCTCCATCCGACATGTTCTTTTTTCTGGAAGCTCAGTCATCCTAGAAGATCTAGTCCCAGCTGGACCCTGTCCCACCCCTGTGCCCTCTGCATCCTCCCTTTACCCCTGACCTGTGCATCCAGGCTCTGCCCCCCTGGGTCCCGCCCCACCCCTGCCCCCCTGGACCATGCCCCGGGCCCACCTCTTTTGCACCCTCTACCAGGCTGGCCCAGACTGTGGGAGTGTGGAGTTGCAGCACCTCACCCCGCTTCCTTCGCTCCCCCCAAACCTCAGGTACCTCGGATCCCCCTCCACCTTATCCTTTAATTCTGCTCATCTTCCTTCTCCCTCTGCCGTTGTTTGTTTCCAGAATTAATGAGACTGAAATAACTTTTCAGAACTTTGGGGGGTTCGGGGGCGTCTCTTCAGGAAGCAGGAGATGCCTGGGGGAAGCCAGGCGCTCCTGAGTTGGTGGAGGCTTTCTTCAGCGTTCTGGGGCCCAGGCGGCTCCCCGGAGGAGTGCTTCTGTGTGATGCAGTCTGCAGACGCCTCCTGCTGATGTCAAGCCCCCCCGCTGGGGGCAGGAGGAATGTTAATGACAGCCGCTCCCCTCTGGGTAATCTGCCAACCGTGTTCCCACCACAGGCTGATTGCATCCTTATTAAAAAACGAAAGGCAAAAAAAAAAAAAAAAAGAATCACGCTGGCATTGTCGCTATCCCCTTTTTAAAGACTGGGAAACTGAGGTCCGCCTCTTTGGAACCAGGAGATGTAAAGGGAAAGCAGGGAGGTGGCCTTGGGCTTGAACAGAGAACTGGGGTCCTGGACTGAGACCTCAATAAGGGAGGGCACACAGAGGGAAGGGGGCAGAGACCAGCACAGCTGTCTCTGTGCTTGTTAGCCTCCAGGCCAAGTCCGGCACCCAGACCGCGCCCAGGAACAACTGCTGGCCTGTGCAGGGGCCCACCAGACCCCCACGAGGGGAGAGGAGCTCCGTTCCACCCCAGACCCTGGTCCTGTAACTGACCAAAAAAGGAGCTCCCACATTCTCCAGGTCTCCTTTATTTGAAAAGCCGTTTCTAGTAACACCATCAAAGCGGCCAGCTGACCAGACCCAGGGAGCGGCTGTCTCAAGGAAACAGTAAACCAGATGAAAGATGACTTCCTCGTATTCGGTTGACATGCTTTATGTGCGATGCCTCTTATGACAACAGAAGGTGTATAAAAAGGCTCTGTTACAGTTTCCTGGAAATAATAAAATAACTTGGAGGGACTGGTAAGCCAAGGAACCTGCAGATGAATGAATAGCCATAAAAGAGAACTTCCCTCGTATTTCATGAGGTTGCAGCTTGGCTGTCTGGCAGGTGAGGAAGGAAAAGGGGGATTATTTCGAGAACGGTTTATGATGCATCCAGAAGTGTCCAGCTCATTGTAGGATCAGCGTTCAGACTGCAATGAAGGGCACGAGCATTACAGTTTTCTCTCTTTAAATATCCTTTTGGGAGACAGCAGTTTTAGGAGAGTATCTGGGGCTTCCCTGATGACTCAGTGGGTAAAGAATCCTCCTGCAATGCAGGAGACAATGGAGGCATGGATTTTATCCCTGGGTTGTAAAGATACCCTGGAAGAGAAAATGGCAACCCACTCTGGTATTCTTGCTTGGGAAATCCCAGAGTTGGACATAACTGAACGACTGAGCACACACATAAAATCTAATGAATACCGGTTACCCTCTATGGGGTGGGTATCCATGTTCAGACTCGATAGCGTGCTGTGCCACCTTGTGGGGAGCGATCATTACCTCCGTGTTACAAATGGGGAAACTGAGGCTCTGACAGGTGCAGGGACTGCCCAAGGCCTCAGAATAAACAAGAAACAGGACTGGGAATCATCCTAAGGCTTGGCTAACTTCCAAGTCCCCGTCCTGTGGTCACATCGTCATCAGTTCAGTTCAGTCGCTCAGTTGTGTCTGACTCTTTTCGACCCCATCGACTGCAGCACGCCAGGCCTCCCTGTCCATCACCAAGTCCTGGAGCTTGTTCTAACTCATGTCCATTGAGTCGGTGATGCCATCCAACCATCTCATCCTCTGTTACCCCCTTCTCCTTCTGCCTTCAATCTTTCCCAGCATCAGGGTCTTTTCCACTGAGTCAGTTCTTCACATCAGGTGGCCAAAGTATTGGAGTTTCAGCTTCAGCATCAGTCCTTCCAATGAATATTTAGGACTGATCTCCTTTAGGATGGACTGGTTGGATCTCCTTGCAGTCCAGGACTCTCAAGAGTCTTCTCCAACACCAGAGTTCAAAAGCATCAATTCTTTGGCACTCAGCTTTCTTTATAGTCCAGTTCACATCCATACATGACTACTTAAGGAGTTCATGATCTGAGCTGCAGTCAGCTCCCAGTGTTGCTGACTATATAGAGCTTCTCCATCTTTGGCTGCAAAGAATATAATCAATCTGATTTTGGTATTGACCATTGGTGATGTTCATGTGTAGAGTCTTCTCTCATGTTGTTGGAAGAGGGTGTTAGCTATGACCGGTGTGTTCTCTTGGCAAAACTCTATTAGCCTTTGCCCTGCTTCATTCTGTACCCCAAGGCCTAATTTGCCTGTTACTCCAGGTATCTCTTGACTTCCTACTTTTGCATTCCAGTCCCCTATGACGAAAAGGACATCTTTTTTGGGTGTTAGTTCTAGAAGGTCTTGTAGGTCTTCATAGAACTGTTCAACTTCAGCTTCTTCAGTGTTACTGGTCAGGGCATAGACTTGGATTACCGTGATATTGAATGGTTTGCCTTGGAAACGAACTTGGTCATTTTTGAGATTGTATCCAAGTACTGCATTTCAGAGTCTTTTGTTGACTATGATGGCTACTTCATTTCTTCTAAGGGATTCCTGCCCACAGTAGTAGATATACTAGTCATCTGAGTTAACAGTCCATCTTAGTTCACTGATTCCTAGATGTCGACGTTCACTCTTGCCATCTCCTGTTTGACCACTTCCAATTTGCAATTCATGAACCTAACATCCCAGGTTCCTATGCAATATTGTTCTTTACAGCATCAGACTTTATTTCCATCACCAGTCACATCCACAACTGGGCGTGTTTTTGCTTTGGCTCTATCTTTTCATACTTTCTGGAGTTATTTCTCCACTCTTCTCCAGTAGCATATTGGGCACCTACCGACCTGGGGAGCTCATCTTTCCGTGTCATATCTTTTTGCCTTTTCATACTGTTCACGGGGGTTCTCAAGGCAAGAATACTGAAGTGGTTAGCCATTCCCTTCTCCAGTGGACCACATTTTGTCGGAAGTCTCCACCATGACCCGTCTGTCTTGGGTGGCCCCACACGGCATGGCTCATAGTTTCATTGAGTTAGACCAGGTTTGGTCCTTGTGATCAGTTTGTTTAGTTTTCTGTAGTTGTGGTTTTCACTCTGTGTGCCCTTTGGTGGATAAGGATTAGCTTATCAAAGCTTCCTGATGGGAGAGACTGACTGTGGGGGAAACTGGGTCTTGTTTTGATGTGTGGGGGCATACTCAGTAAATCTTTAATCCAATTTTCCGTTGATGGGTGGGGCTGTGTGCCCTCCCTGTTTTTTGACCGAGACCAAACTGTGGTGGAGGTAATGAGGATAATGGGGGCCTCCTTCAAAAGGCCCTGTGCACGCACTGCCACGCTCATCGCCCCGACCCTGCAGCAGGCCACTGCTGACCCACGCCTCTGCCAGAGACTCCTGGGTCTCCACAGGCAAGTCTGGGTCGATCTCCTGTGGGGCCACTGCTCCTTTCTCCTGGGTCCTGGTGCACACAAGGTTCTGTTTGTGCCCGCCAAGAGTCTGTTTCCCAGTCCTGTGGAAGTTCTGGCGGCTCTATGGTGGGGTTGATGGTGACCTCCTCCAAGAGGCCTCTGCCACACCCAGGTCTGCTGCACCAGAGCCCCCGCCCCTGCGGCAGGCCACTGCCGACCCGTACCTCTGCAGGAGGCTCTCAGGTACTCAAAGGCAGGTCTGGCTCAGTCTCGGTAGGGTCTCCTGCTGTGCACAAGGTTTGTTTGAGCCTGCTGAGCGTCTATGGCAGGTATGGGGTTTGATTCTAAACGTGTTTTCGCCCCTCCTACTGTCTTGCTGTGGCTTCTCCTTTGCCCTTGGACATGGGGTATCTTTTTTTGGTGGGATCCAACATTCTCCTGTTGATGGTTGCTCAGCGGTGAGTTGTAATTTTGGAGTTCTCGCAGGAGAAGATGCGTGCATGTCCGAGGCAGCAAGGGGACTCGTGTGCACCCGTCAGCCGGGGGAGCAGTAGGGACCCGCGAGCAGGCACTAATTCCTGTTCCCTGCTCCAGGAAAGCCAGGAAAAGGAGGACTAGCGAGAGCTTGACAGACGCCTGGCTTCAGACTGGAAGACCAGTCACCTGTCATTCCTGGACTCTGCACTGCATCTGTCAAAGAAAGAACACCCAAGAGAAGGAAAACAAAGGAAAAAATACCCCAGAATTCCTAAAGAACAATATAAAAACTGAAGTATAGAGAGCAGTTTACCCAAGGTCAAGTCAGTATTGATGGTCACATCATCATATAAAGGTTTGAAACTAACTTATTCTCTTCAAATTGTACTTTAAAATATGCAATGTGAAAGCTCCTCTAAGAAGACTTGGAAACAAAAGCTTCTGCTACCAAAATAAAATCCAATTAAAAAAAGCCACTCATTAGACCCTAATAGGATATGTTCATTAAGATTATTGGCTCCATGTTAGTTTTCTTTGCACTTGCTAATTTTAAATATTTTTAAATATGTGACAAGACAGACCTGAAATTATTCATTTATTATGGTAACATCTCAGTGTTTAATGTATTTTCAACACCTTGTAAAGCGATGTCTCACTTTGGTGTCTTTCTTGTCCCCCCTCCCTTTTTTCTATCTAAAGTTAGAGCTGGGTTAACAGATATGGAAATGAAGAGCCAGTGTGGAGGTGGGGCTCTCCTTCTAGGAATGGCTCTTTTTCTTAACTTCATTTTTGGTTGCACTTGGTCTTTGGTGCTGCATGGGCTTTCCTCTCGTCGTGGCGAGCAGGGGCTACTCTTGCGCAGGCTTCTCACTGTGGTGGCTGCTCTTGTTGCGGAGCACGGGCTTTAGGGCACGTGGGCTGCAGTAGTTGTGGCTCATTGGCTCTAAGGCACAGGCCCAAGAGCTGTGGTGCACAGACGCATTGCTTTGTGGCACGTGGGATCTTCCCGGACCAGGGACTGCACTTGCTTTGGGAGGCATGGATCCTTTACCACTGAGCCATCAGGGAAGCCCCTCTAGGGATGTTTTATTCCAGTTCCTTGAGTTGATTTTTTTCCATTTTATTTGGGTATAACTGGAAGTATGCAAAGTGAAAGTCACTCAGTTGTGTCTGATTCTTTGCGACCCTATGGGCTATACAGTCCATGGAATTCTCCAGGCCAGGATACTACAGTGGGCAGCCTTTCCCTTCTCCAGAGGATCTTCCCAACCCAGGGACTGAACCCAGGTCTCCCGCACTGCAGGCGGATTCTTTACCAGCTGAGCCACAAGTATGCAAAAGCCTACATAATTAAAGTGGACATTTTGATCTGTTTTGACATAGGTATATATATCTCCATCAAGATAAAAATTTCCGGGGGGACTTCCCTCGTGGTCCAGTGGTTAAGACTTCACCTTCCAATGCAGGGTGTTCAGGTTCACTCCCTGGCTGGGGAGCTAAGATCCCACATGTCTTAGGGCCAAAAAACCAAAAATATAAAACAGAAGCAATACTGCAACAAACTCAATGAAGGCTTAAAAAAATTGTCCACATAAAAAAATATTAAAAAAAAAATTTCTGTCATGCTCCCCTCAAGTTTTCCTCCTGCTCTTCTGTAATTCATCCCCTCCCTTCCTATCCCCAGGCAATCACTTATCAATCTTCTGATTACTTTGCATTTTTAAAGAATTTTATATAAGGTCATACAGTATGAATTTTTTTCCACCTTAGTTTAGTGATTTGAGACTCATTCACACTGTTCTGTATCAATAGTCTGTTCCTTTTTTCTTGCTGAGTAGTATTCCATTGAATGGATATACCAAAATTTCTTAATCCATTCACCCATTGATAGACATTTTGATCGTTTCCAGCTTTTGGCTAGTTTGAATAAAGCTGCCGTGGACAGGTATATGAGTCTTTGTGTGGACATGATCTCATCCCTTTTGGGTAAACACCTAAGACTGGGTTATATGGCAGGTACATCCTTAACTTCCTAAGGAAACGGTCAGACTGTTCTGTAAGGTAGGTGTACATTGTACATTCCCACTGGCCATGAATGAGAGTTCTCCTTGATCCAGATCCCTGTCAATTCTGGCATTGATTTTAATGTATAGTTCTGGCCTCTGCCAGGGAATAAACCTCGGGCTTATTTAATGATTGTCAAAGTCCCTTCAATGTTGCCTTCTAACTGTCTTCTTGCTCACTGCTCCTACCTTATCAATGCTCTCCTCCTAACTGGCCTTCTCTAGGGTTCTTTCTCCCTCCAACCCAGCCTCTGTGTCAGCCTGCAAGGTCTCTTCAAGATGCAACACTGCAGGTGCACTTGCCTTGTTTAGGACCAAGTCGTGGTTTCCCAGTTGTGAGAATACACCTCTCCCAGAATACAATTATGATCCTGCAAGACCTGCCCTGCTGGCTCACCCCAGGCCCCAGTTCCCAGAATCCAGTCTTCCTTCTGATCTTTTTTAATTTAATTTTTAAAATATTTATTAATTTGGCTGTGCCGCTCGGGCTTTTCCTGTAGTTGCAGCGAGTGGGGGCAGTGTTCGGGCTTCTCGTGGCAGTGGCTCCCCTTGCTGCGGAGCACAGGCTCTAGGGTGCACAGACTTCAGTAGTCGTGGCCCCTGGGCTCTAGAGCACAGGCTCAGGAGTTGCAGCAGACAAGCTTAGTTGCTGCACAGCATGTGGGATCCCCCCAGACCAGGGATCGAACCTGTGTCTCCTGCATTGGCAGGCAGAGTCTTTATCACTGAGCCACCAGGGAAGCTGCCTTTCTGTTCTTTTCATAGCTAAATTCAACCAGAATACATGCTTTGCTTGGTTCCTACCTGATGTACTCACACAGTTTTATGATTTTTTTTTAATTTGGAATAACTTGTCAATATTAAAAACATAAAAATCCATAAGAACCTTAATGGGCAGGCATTCCCCGTGCAACAGAAGTGAGCTAGAGTGGGTGGCTGCCTCTTTAAGACAGGGTGGGCGCCTGCCCACACCTCACCCTGTGAGGGTCCCTCCTTTTCTTGCACCTGCTCTTCTCCACTCATCTTTGCTAAATTCACACCTGTTCCTCTCCCAGATCCGACCTGAAAAGGGGAAGCTTCTGCATCTCCCATCCTTCCTCCAGTGCAGGGACCCCGTACAGGCAAGGGCAGTCTCCATATCGTGTGTGTGTGCCATGGAGGCATGCCCTCTCTCTTTCTGTCCCTTGACTTGGTGAGATCAGTCTGCTGACCTTTCGGGACTCCTGGGATGCAAACACAAAGCCATTTCAGTCTCTCGGGAGGCGATTACAGCAGCCCTGTAAGCAGGAAGACAGTTCATATTAGTTTTTGATGTAGGAAATAGGATTTTCAAGTCTGCAGCGAGATAAAGATTAGGTTGCGAGACGTAAGCATTCTGGAAGTTACTGCAGCTCCCCTTTCAGTAGATCAGGAAGCAGGCCTGGTGGCCTGAATCAGGGAAACCTGCCCTCCCAGCTCCGTGTCTTGTGCAGGAGGAAGGATGTGGGCACAGGGAGCTGAGCTGTGTCACACACGCCTCTCCCTGGGCTGGAAGTGCATGCAGGTAGGGCATTACACAGAGGCTTCTGTTTCAGTTTCTTTTCAGGACCTGGTTTGGGGGAGCGGCCTGTCAGACCGCCCTGCCCCAGCTGGTAGAAAGAGGGAAGCCCTGAGTCCCCCTCCTCCAAGTGCCCCTGTTCTACATGATGTGGGTGGGACCAGAAATACATCCTTTTGAGAGGGATGAGAAAGCTGGACTTCTGGTTTGACCGGGGGTTGGGGCCTGTGGGCAGGGATAGGTGGGTGTGGTAAGACCAACCTCCTCTGCCCTGGTTGGGGATGGGGTACAGCACCTCTCCTAGAGGCAAGAACGGTCAGGGCCAACTGCAGTTCTGACCAGACTCTAGGAGAACAGAGCTCCCCCACCCCTTCACCCAGTGACAGACTCTGGCAAGAGGCAGGTCTGCACACAGACCCTGGGGGCAGGGCCAGCTTGTGGGCGTGTGGCCTGTGCAGTCCACCGGGCCTGCACTCAGAAGGGCACGAGCTTAGTTTAATGCTCTGCTGTCACCGTCTTGAAATTCTTAGCAGTTTTTGAACAAAACAAAATTTTCCTTTGGCTCTGAGCCCTGAGAATTATGTAGCCAGTTTTCAGGAGACCAGCCGAGGTTCATCCGAGGATGAGATGGAGGCCAGGGCCCCTTCCCGCTAGTGCTACAAGGTCGCGAAACCACCTGCTGTCCACATTAGCCACCTGGAAGGTCTGGGGGGACTTTTGGAGGACTGGCGGGCAGGGAAACCCTAAAGAGATTAAAGGGACTATTGAGATTAGGGAAGGATGCTGTGTTTGCTGAATTGGGCTAAAGTTTGTTTTCTTCTCTTCTCTCCCCTCCCCTTCCTCCAGCTACAAGCGGGCCTGGGAGGAAGTTCAGATGAGTTTATAGACAATATTTACAGAGGAACACAGAGGTTACACTTGGCACATCTGTATAGCGTGGGAATCTGTGTGATCTGGCCACAAGTGACGGATCTCTGCTTTTCATCCAGTTGGCAAGATCAAGGAAAAAGCTACAATAACCCGATCTTAGAGGAATAAGTGGCAGTCGTTTAGGTAGGTATGCAAAAGTGTCCTGATGTCCACCAAAAGACATGCGTTTTAGTGTTCCCAGCAGCACTTTTCATAAAAGCCTCAAACTGGAAACTACCCACTTGGCCAGCAGCAGCAGAATGGAAAATTGTGGTAGATTCACACAAGGAAATACTGTATGGCAATATGAGTAATCTACGAGCACACGAGGAACATGGATAAATCTCACAAATGTAATGCTGAGGGAAGAAGCCAGACACAAAAGAGTACATGCGTATGATTCCACTCAGATGAAGTGCAAAACCTGCAAAAGTATTCAGAAGTCAGAGACACCCTTGGGTCCTCCAATGAGTAGGGACTAGGAAGGGAAATGCAAGAAACTTTTCAGGGTGCTGGAGATGTTCTAGTTCTTGACCTAGGCGCTGATTACTGGAGCTCTGTATGATTATTATACTTTAATAAAAAGTTTAAAAAATTTTTAAAAAGAAGCAGTTGTTAACAAAGAGGGAAAGGGACTGATAAGAAAAAGAAAGATGCCTCTAGACTGGTGTGCTGGTGACCGGGCACCTCCTGGGCTGGGGAGAGAGTGAGCTGAGCACCTGGTTGCCTAGGGACACCCTGCATCCCCTCAGGAAGTTGGAAGAGATGATGAAGGTGATGGAAGTTTTCTTCTGTTTAGTGATGGAGCAGCCGGTCAGGAAAGGGAGGGGAGGGGAGTCCAGGACCCGGGAACAGAACGTTCTGGCTGATGCAGGAAGGACAGACCATTAGTTCTGTCCAAACAGTTCCATTTGCTGGAAAGGCTTCTTCCTGTAAGCCTCAGAGAGGCTGGTACCAGCTCGGGAAGACAAAGGTAGTATTGGGAGGAAGGAACAGATGTTCCTGAGAAGACAACTGGAAACTGAGGTTCTGCAAAGAAGAGGGGGATCCTGGGAGGAGCAGTCTATAAGAGAAGGTACCCCATTAGTCCCGGATTTACTTCTTTGAATCTTGCTAAGTGTTACACTGCCTTTCCTCCAAGTGATGCACAGAGTGATTTTAACAAAGGATAACGATTTCCATAGGAAAAGTTATGGCCATGCACAGAGTGATTTTAACAAAGGATAACGATTTCCACTGGAAAAGTCATGGGCGCCAAGGGGCCACTGCTCTTGCCTCTGGACAGAGCCATGTCCTCATGATCCTAGACCTGCTTTTGAGATTCTCTGGAGATGGCGCTTCTGCAATCTGTCTTGGTGCTCATTCTCGTGCTCAGGAAAGCAGCCTTTGTGTCCAACCTAAATCCCTTCTGACGCAACATTTCCTCTTGTTCGAGGCTCAGATGAGAAGGCATGAGGCAGGACCTCCAGCTGAGGGTGACTGTGCTGTCCTGGGGGGAGGGGTGTCCAGCTTCAGTTACCCAGAGGGAGGCCGGCAGCAGCGTCCCTAACCACCCCGAGGTGTGGAGGAAGGTCACTGGGCAGCCCGGCGACACCTTCCTCAGGAGACGTGGCGAGACGGGATGGCCCGGGAGCCCAGCCTATCACACGGGCCCCGTGCGGTGGGGAAAGCCTGCCCACGGCCCCCGAGACTCTCCCCTGGACTGCCAACCTCCGAATCCCTTCTTAGCAACTCGATTTACCTTCCCTGTGCGGCAGTCTTACAGTCTGTAAAATGGGATGGACAGTAATGGTCCTTAGCTCGCCTGGTCGTCATGACAGTGAAGTGAGACAGCACATAGACCATGCCCAGCACAGCACCCACATGTGGGCAGGAGCTTGGCGAGTGTTAACAGGACTGTTTTCCGGGAAGGGATATGCTGGATGGGTAGATAAGCCCAACCCCCCCACCCCCTCCTCCCAGGTCTGCCTCTCCAACTGGTTATTCCTGCCCGCTTGTGGCTCTTTAACGTTAACTTAAAATTAAATAAGATTAAAAATAAATGCAGTTATTGATTGCACAAGCCACATGGCCAGTGCTCAGGAGCCTCACGTGGCCAGAGGCTGCCATATTGGATGGTGCAGAGAGAGAATGTCACCCTCCGTCCCTGCAGAATGTTCGACAGGACAGTGTTGTTCAGATCAGTGAGCAGAGCAGGTGCCTAAAAGGAACAGAAGTAGGGCAGGCAGGCTTTAAAGGGGGTGAAGTTTGGGGTCCACAGGAGGCGTCCCTCTGCGTGTTGAGTAGGAGGCATCACGTGGGTGGGAGCCAATGATGAGAGGGTCGGAGAACACACAGCCCTTCCCAGCCTGCCCGTGGGACCCAGGATGCAGGCTTCATCCTCCACCCTCCCAGACAGCCCGCGGGTGCGACAGTGAGTGGGGTCACTCAGAAGGCTGGGCACGTGTTCCCTGCCTGCCCTGCTCCCCGCGGGACTGCGGAGGCAGCGCCTTGAATTTCCTCAGCAGTACGGTGAGAACAGGCAGTTACACCAAGTCCTCATTTGTCCTCCCTAAGTGCTAAGTGATCGGTGATCCATCGAGGCTCTGATAATTTCTGAAGGGCTCTTTTACGAGATCGCTGATAAAGTTCTGAAACGATCATGCCTATTTAGGGGAAGATAACAGCCGGAGTGGGGCCCTGAGTTTGTCAGAAGAAATTCCAGCCGGGTGGGCGTTTAAGGAAGGAGATGAAGTCAGCGTTGGGAGACAATGAATTAGATGGCCGGATGTGTCACTGTAATAATGATGAATAATAAATGGCTGAGAAGCTGCTGTAATTCACAGAGCAGGAGAGGAGCGGAGAGAGGGAAATTTACGGCCTTGGAGTGCTGAGGGAAAGAGAATGCCTCAGACGTGCCTTGGTCTTTTGAAAAGAGGCCTTCTTGAAGACGTACTCCAGGAGAAAAAAAAAAAAAAAAGAAACAAGCCTCTTGTCAAAAGCATCTGAATTTCCTGGAGACAAAGGATCTCTGGCTGTTGCAGACTGTCCCTCTGCCCTCTCCCCACCAGCTCCTGCCCTGCCCCCCAGAATTAGGGCAGCGATGGGCACAGGCTGCCTCCCCACCCTTCTCTGCCCATGGGCCATGGTCAGGGTGAGGAGAGCCACCAGCTGGAAAAGGACTTTGGGAGATGGGTTTCAAGAGTTTCACGAGCGCAAGGAGGCTGCTATTTTTTTTTACTAGGGTCCAGGGGTTGCCGTCTTAATATCCATTCAGGGCAACCACTGGAAAAGCCACAAGTCAGAAATAAAATGGGCCTCAGCTCTGTGGATCGATGTGGGTCTTTAATCATTTATTCATGGTCTTCAGGGGATCATAGGCTCGGCCCGTGCGGGAAGACGCGGAAGGGGCACCTGCCAGCTCACCTCGCCCCCACCCCACCCCCACAGGCCCTTCCTGCCAGCCTGCAAATGTGCGTGAGCAGCTCCCAGTTTACACAAATCTGCCCTGACCTCCCCTCTCCTCCCAGCTCTGCCCCGTCTCTGAGCTCCGGGTCAGAGCACAGACTGTCAATCAGCTTGCTGCCCTCGCCATATCTGTCCATCTGCACAGCCGCCGTCGGCTGCCCCCGTGAGATTGCGCACGACGGAGTCACCTCTGAGTGCTGGGTGTCCAGAACGAACAGCACCACTGGTCACCTCGCTGGGCTCCTGGCAGCATCCAGCACGCGCAGCCGTGACCTCTTTTCTGAACAACCTTTTCTTTCTTGGCTTCTGGGACCTCGCCTTCCCCTGGGGTCTGTGACTTGTGTCCGGCTCTTAAATTATAAAGGTGACTGAGTGACCACGGGGAGAGGATAATGCCATTGAAGGGACTTTACTGTTGCTCACAGTTCCCCTGGAAACAGGCACACGGCCACACAGGGCAGGGAGGGGAAGCACCAGAGTCAGGAAGCAGGGGACAGCACAGACCGAGTCCTTTATCTGCAATCCTGGGGGCGGGGAGGGGGGTTGGGGGGAGAGGCAGGGCAAGGGAACAGCCCAGGACCGGCTGGTTGGAATAAGGGTGGCATTCTAGGGTCTGAGCTACCGGGTGGTCTGGTGATTTAAGGCAGAGAAAGTATTGGCTCGGTGGGTAAGAGTTAGATAAATGTTGGGGTTCTGGACTTGGGATTGTTAGAAAAGTTGTCATATGATTTTTGTGTGCACACAAAAGCTAGACCAAGTTGTAAACAATCTGTTAATCTGGCCCCATGATTAATAGATGTCAAACAGACACCTACAAAATCTAAGAAAACTCAGACGACGGTTTGCTCCAGCCTTTTGGCAGCTTCTAATAGTCCTTAGTGGAAGCACATCCATCATAGGAATTGGCAGATGCTGCACGTCACCACCCAGTAACCCTGCTCAGCCCCATCGCAGACTCTCTCGGCTGGACCGTTGGTACAGCACGATTCTCTCCTGACTCCAAGGTCCACGAGGCCGCCAGTGGCAAGTTTTCCTAGAGTCTGCCCAGAACCCCCCCACGGGACGTACTTCTTGATGGACTCCAGCCTGAGAGCCAGCCGCCAACATCTGCATCCCCCTGGCTGACGGCTTTCTCCGAAGCTGTCCACAGCTAGGGCACTGTTGCCTCCCGAGAGTCATCCTCATCTGGCAACTGCAGGAGTGGGAAGTTACACACCCGAGCCTCCCTGCCCTCTCAGAATTCTCCAGCAGGTCAACCTCTATCGCCCACAAAAGGAACTGACTTGACAACAAACACCACAGACTAGGTGGGAGCGACAGAAATGTATTTACTCACCGTCCTGAAGTCTGGGAGTCTGAGATCATGTTGTCTGCAGGGTGGGTTCCTGTTGAGGCCTCTCTTTCTGGCTTGCAGACAGCAGCCTTCTCGCTGTGTCCACACACGGCCTGTTCTCTGTGCTGAGAGAAAGAGAGACTATTTATAATTGTAACGTGCATGCGTGCTAAGTCACCTCAGTCATGTCCGATTCTGTGTGACCCCATGGACTGTAGCCTGCCAGGCTCCTCTGTCCATGGGGATTCTCCAGGCAAGAATACTGGAGTGGGTTGCCATGCCCTCCTCCAGGGGATCTTCCCGGCCCAGGGATAGAACTCGTATCTCCTGCACTGCAGGCAGATTCTTTACCCGCTGAGTCACTGGGAAAGCCCTATAAGTGTGTAACAGGGAAGAACAAATCAGATTCCATATTGGATTTGTTTCTTTCACTTTAACCTTTTGCTACAAGCTGAGAATGCTGCCTATGGCCTGAAATATATAGGATAGTCCACTCTCAAGACTGACCTTTAAAGCTAGAACACTTTCCCATTCATACAGAGATAAGAAGATGAAGAACAGATGGGAATTCCCTGTGGTCCAGCGGTTGAGAATCTGCCCTCGGATGCAGTGGATGTGGGTTCAGGGAACTAAGATCCCACATGCCACAATGCAGCTAAGCCCGCATGCTCCAACTGAAGGATCCCACGTGCCGCAACTAAGACCCGAGGCAGCCAAATAAATTTTTGTTACAGTTGCAGAACAGAAAATAGCATTTGTCTTGTTGGAGGTTTATAAGACATTGTGACCTGACCTACACGGACAGCTGTAAGAACAAAAATTCCGACACCAAGAACTTTGCAACAACCAGTCACACCCCTTCTCCTTTTAGTATAGAAGAAGCCTGAGTCCTAACTGGAATGAGATGGTTCTTTGGGACGCTAGTCCATCATCTTCTCAGTCTGCTGGTCTTCTGAATAAAGTCGTTCTCCTTGCCTCAACAACTCATCTCTCCATCTACTGGCCTGTCGTGTGGGCGAGCAGTATGTGCTTGGACTCTGTAACATAACGATGCCATTCCTATCGGGGCAGCGACTCACCCTGTGACTTCACTTCACCCTAATCACCTCCCTAAAGGCCCTGTCTCCAAACACAGTCACACTGGGGGCTAGGGCTTCCATGTGGGAATTTTGAGGGGGCAAAACACCTGCCCTGCCTCACTGCTATCCCCAGGTGGGTGCTTCCTGGGTCTGGGGTCCTCTCATCTCAGGTCTGCTCTGAGATGCGGCTGAAATGTCCTGGTGCTTCTCAGACTGTCCTCTCTGGACCACAGGCTCTCTAACCGAAGATGGTACAAGCCTCCTCCCACCACCCCTCCTAGTAAAGGTGAGTGGCGGAGTGGTGAGTCCCAGCTCCCACCAAGGACTCCAGCCTGGGGACAGTCTCTCCCTCCTGGCTCCCGGCCTGGGCCTCCCCCAACCCCCAATCCCGCATTCCTGGACTCTCTGCCACCCCCATCAGGGATTTGGATGGCTCTGACTGGCCTGCACCTTCCAGTGGGCAGGAAGCCATCATCGGGGCCAGTCACAGGGCTCTTGAATCCCACATGCCTGATGCAGCCGATGGGGAAGGTAGGGGAGGCGCTTCTGCTGGCCACCCCTGGAAAACAGAGGCCTGTGCCAGGGCTGGGACTAAGCCTCCCCCGATGAGCCCTCTCAGCTCTGCCCTGGCCCAACTCTGCCCTGGCTGAGAAGGAGGGGCCCCTCCCTCAGGGTTCCAGGACCCTGGAGTGGGGAGAGGCCTCTCAGAGTGCACAGTGCAGCCCACCCATTACTGATGCAGCCCTGGGCTGCCCTCTCTGCAGCCGCTGCACTTGGTTGTAAATTCTAGTTTGGTTTCAGAGTAGCAGGAACCCAGCGCTGTAGCCCTAGAAGGGGAGGCTCGTGTTCCTGGGTCTCTGGATCCTGGAGTCTCAGTCAGCAAAGCTGATGGCCTGTTGTACTACGGATGGCTCCTCGGGGAAGGCTCCTTGTCTCCATCCATCCTGATAGTTGGGGAGGGAGGTGGATTTCAGTGAGTGCCCACAACTCTCTGCCCCCATCCAGAGGTCCTGTGGCCCACGGGGTCCAGGTCATTGCTCTGTGTCTGGGTGTTGAAGGCTGAGGTTAAAATGCTAGGCTGTGGGCTTCCCTGGAGATCTGATGGTTAAGAATCCACCTTGCAATGCAGGAGACACTGGTTCAATCTCTGATCTGAAAAAAATCTCACGTGCCAAGGGATAACTAAGCCTGTGCACCACAACTCCTTACGTCCACGCTCCCTAGAGCCTGCAAGCCACGGCAAGAGAAGCCACCACAGTGAGAAGCCCGTACGCAGCCACAAAGAGTGGCCCCCGATCACTGCAACGAGAGAGTCCATGTGCCGCGATGAAGACCCAGAGCAGCCAAACCTTTAAAAGAATTTTTTTTTTTTTTAAATGCTAGGTTGTAGTTTGTACACAGCACGAGATGGGATGGAGGAGCCAGGGGCTAGTGCTACGATGTCAGTCACCAGCCACTGGCCACAGGCGGCTCTTTATATTAAAATCAATGTCAAAATGCAGTCAAATTAACCATATTTGAGTCCTCAGCAGCCGCAGTATCGGGCAGCTCAGATACAGAGCATTTCCATTGTCGTATAACGTTCTCCTGGCCGGGGCCGGCCTCGAATACTCAGTGCTGGCTGGCCTCATGGGCGAGCACCAGTGCTTCGCAGCCCACGTGAACAGACGTGTGCCCTGGATGCTTGCTCAACACGCAGCTTCCTGGAGAGAGAGGCCCCCTGCCCGGCTCCCCGGCCTGTGGCCTCCTTCCCTCCACCCACTCCCGTCTTCTGCTTTTCTCCTGGCCCCCACCATGGCCCTTCCTAGGCTCCCAGGGCAAGGCTGGCCTACGGATGGATCTACTTGCCCGCATTAACCATTTCCAGGGTCGGGGGGGGCGCTGGGGAGTGGAGGTGGGTGTGGTGTGGCCGCCCCTCTGCACTGCCTGTGTGGTTCTGGGGGTGCTGCCCTCCCCTCCCCCCGGAACTGTGCCCAGAGTGGGACCCGTGTGCCTGGGGGATCTGCCAGAGTGACTGGAAAGATCTGACCACCATGCGCTTTATTGTACCCCCTCTCCCCAGATGTATCTGTTGAAGTTCTAACACTTCAGAATATGACTGTTGGGAGATATGGTCTAATATATATTTATCTACCCACAGCTCACCCCTAGGGCTCCTGAGTCCACAGGTCTGCAGCGGGCCGAAGAATATGTATTTTTTAAACTCTCAAGATTTTTTTTTAGTTAATTAGAAACTTCAGGAAAAGCCGCAGAAATGGGAGAGTCCCTGTACACCCCTCACTGAGGTCCCCCCACAGTGCCATCTTCCCTAACCGTGACACAGTGAGGAGACCCGACAGTTAACGTGGCCGCAGGACCAACTGCTGAACTGCAGGCTCTGTTCGCAGCCCCCCATTTACTACTGTCTTTCTGTTCCAGGATCCGACCCAGGACTCACTGCGTTTCATGGCTACTTCTCTTCCAATCCGGCCTCCCGAGGTGATTCTGACGCGGTGATTCAGGGCCGTCTCCCGTAAGACTCTGGCCCATGGATTCATCCCAGGAGACGGCAGGAGGCCGAGGACGGGGGCCCTGAGGATGGGGACCCCGAGGACGGTGGCCCTGGGGCGGGCAGGTGCTGATGGAGCAGAGGGCTTGGTGGGGTAGATTGGGAGAGGCGGTGCTTCAGGGGCCCCGGGCCTCAGCGGCATGTGTGCATGTCTGCGTGCACGTGAGCGCATGCAGACACACACCTGTGTGTCCATGTGTGTGTCCATGCGTCTGTGTGTGCAAGTGTGTGATGGCAGATGCGTGTCTGCATGCCTGGGTGTTTGCAGTCATCTCTGTGTGCACATGTGCGGGTGGGCACGTGTGTTGAGTTGGGTGGTGAAGAGCAGTGAGACCGGGGGATCTTGAGGCCAGCAGAGCAGCTGCTAGTGCAGGGGACGCCTTCCCCCTCCCCCAAGAAAACCCCAAAGTCTCTTCACTACCAAGTAAGCATCTAATGTCATAACAAACCAACATTAAAGACTTCTAAAAGCAACATGAAACTAAACTAACTTCGTGAAAAGTAGGGGAGGCACATGAGGGTGTAAGGTGTGTTAAGCATCCTGCAACTTGATGACCCAGGGTAACCTTTCAGGGTCCTGGAGATGCCGGTGAACTGCAGGCTTATTAGGGTAAGAATCCATGTTAAAAATGTAAGAGCTAAAATACTAGGAAAAGAATGTATGCCTTCCAAAAATAGAGGAGGGGAAAGGGCAACGTTTACCGAGAGCTTGCTGTGCTGCTGCTGCTCCGGGGAGCTCTCCCCACGGTCTTCCGCATTTTGTTTTTTTTTTAATGTCCATTTCACAGATGGGAAAGTGGAGGCACTGAGAGCTCGGGGAGCCTGCCAAGGGTCACCGGCTCCAGGATAAGGGTCCAGGCAGTTTGGCCCAGTGACCTCGAGCCCATCGTCTCCCTGGGGAAGAAGAAAAAAGCAAAGGAAAAGTGTAAGAAACATAAGCATGTACGGGGCACACGTTCTTCTCTACCCCCATAGACACGCTGAAGAGACGGAAGCTGGGGCTCCGAGGCGGTGTGGCCAAGTCACCTCAGGGGAGAGGTGGGATGGCGTCGGGAGCCCAGTGTAGCCTTCCAGCCCATCGCCCCACACAACCCTTCACCCGGAGCCAGTGAATGGCCCTGGCAACAGCAAAGAAGTGAAAATACAGGGCTGCTTGTATCCTTAATAATAGAAGAGGCCAGTCACTGTAATCAAGCTGGAGACCACCCAGGACATCAGCTAACACATCGTAGGAAGAACAGCAGCTTCCAGATGCTCCCTGGAGCTGAGCCCAGAGCAGTGCCTGCAGTGCGGGCCGGGAGCTCATCTCTGGAACAGGATTTTTAAGGGCCCTGCTTCATCACAGGTCACCTAGTCGGCTACTCTGAGCACGTCGCTTTTGAGATTCATTTAAGCAATATTTGCTTCTCTGCCATATTCAACAAATCCAAACCAGTTTTGTTTTTGTTTTTTTTTTGAGTCATAGAGGGACATAAGCACAGAAAAGCTATTTATTTGTCTCGCAAACAAGCTTCCTGTCTCACACTGAGACCACCAAGGTATCTGCAGGCATGTATTTCATTGTTCTCTGAAGGCAGAAGTAATATATGTTCATTCTCTAAGCTTGGAAAATACAGAAAAGGACAAGAAGGAAATTCAAAGTCACCCATAATTTGGAGGCTACACCTGTCAGCCCTTCTGCGTATATAAACATGTTTTTTAAACATAAAAGTCTACAATTTATTGTATATGTTATTATAGGTATAATATACATGTTATATGTACTTAGAGATACATACGTATAAGGAAAACTTAAAGGAAAAGATTAGGGTAGTGATTAATAGGGGGAGTGAGGGGGCTGACAGGGAGGAGAGACAGGGACTCACATAAACAGGCCACATCTGTATTTTAAGCTGGGTGGCGGGTCCTTAGGCTCCCCAGGTAGCCCAGTGGTAAAGAATTCGCCTGCCATGCAGGAGACGCGAGAGACATGGGTTCGGTCCCTAGGTCGGGAAGATCCTCTGGAGAAGGAAATGGCAATCCGCTCCAGTATTCTAGCCTGGAAAATCCCATGGACAGAGGAGCCTGGCGGGCTACAGGCTATGAGGTTGGACTTGACTGAGCGACTGAGCACGCATGTGGGTAGGCACAGTGAGTATCTGGGTGTGTAGTGTTCTTTAAACGATATATAAAGATTATATCTCTTTTTGGCATATGGTACAGTTTACAGTTAAAGCATCCTGTTTTTAATGGCATCTCCCCTCCCTTGTTTATGTGACAAACACTTGCTGGGCACCTCCTCCATTCCCGGCATTAGGATTCAGTGCGGATCGATGCACAAAGACCCCGTCCCTGGGAGCCCGTGTTTGAATGGAGAGGAGACAGTGCAGCTCGGCGGGGCTGAGCGGGGCAGTTTGTAATTGTCACAGAATGGTCAGGGGATGCTCACTGAGAAGGTGACGATGGAGTAGAGACCGGGAGGAGCTGAGAGAAGTTGTCACTTAGGTCTCTAGGGGCAGACCTCCCAGGAAGCAGAAACAGCCAGGGCATGACCCCGAGGCGGGAGTGCCCTGGGGGGATTCGGGAACCAGGAGGAGCCCCTGTGTTGTAGCAGCGGGGGGCGGGGGCAGGAGAGGGAGGCAGGTGAGAGGGAAACAGAAAAGAGACCAGAGGCCAGCCTGCGGAGGGATCACTGACCCCTGTGGAGGGATGGGTCAGCATCGCAGGACCTGGCTTTTCTCCCAGGGAAATGGGCAGCCCCGGAGGATTCTGAGCAGAGAGCTGGTGTGATCTCACAGAGTCACTCTGGCTGCCGTTGAGAATGGATTTTGGGGTGGCGGGGGGCAGAAGGAGGGAAACCACTTAAGAGGCCTGAGACGGGGGTGATTCGGGTGGAGGTGGTGAGATGTGAGTGGATTCTGGGTCTTTCCTGAAGACGGAGCCCATGGAACTTCCTGTTGGATTGGATGTGGGCGCAGGAGAGGAATCAACGCTGCTGCCAGGATTTTTGACCTGAACAAGGGGAACAATGGAGCGGTGATCTTCCCCCAGATGAGGAAGGCTGCGTGAGGGGCAGAGAGGGCAAGAGGAGAACCACTGCGGTGGGGTGGTCCCTGGAGGCCAAAGGACAGGGTACCAAGAAAAGGGTGCTGCCCACGGGTCAGATGAGACCAGATGGAGAACCGACGTCGGATTCAGGAACTTGACGGCCCCGTTCTGGTGAATGTCACAGGTGGAATGGTGACCCCTCCAAAATACGGTCCCTGCTGCCTGTGAACATGACCTCATTTGCAAAAGGGACTTTTCAGATGGAATTAAGGAAAAGATCTTGAGATGAGCGCACCCTGGATTTAGCGTGGGCCCTAAACCCAGTGCCGTGTGTCTTACACGAGACAGAAAAGGAGAAGACGTCCAGGGAAGAAGGCCCTTGACAGTGGAGGCCGAGACTGGGCGATGCAGGTCGTCAGGGGCTGCTGGCCGCCCCCAGCCCAGAGGAGGGGGGCTGGACCTCGTTCTCCCTCAGAGCCGCCAGAAGGAACAAGCCTGCTGACCCCGTGACTCTGGATTCCTGGCCTTCTGAGCCGAAGTTCTCTTGTTTTAAGGGACCCAGTGTGCGGTGGTGCTTTGTTCGGCCGCCCAAGAAGTTAATACAGCAGAGGAGTTGGGGAGTGGGTGGGAATCCTGGTTGGCTTAAGAGAGGACTGGGGCTGGGGGCTGGGGAGGGAGGCGGGGTGGGGGGACGAGGTTTGGGTGTTGTGGGCGCAGGAGCTGGTGCCCGTGTGGCTGAGACACCGGGGTTTGGGGAGGGAGGCTCCCTCCTGTCTGCTTTGATTTTCCTGAAGCATGGAGTGACCATTTCCCACGTCTTCACATTTTACATCATTTTAGAATTTTTAATATAAACTGATGGATTATTGAAGATCATTCCATTATTCATTGGGTGAGACACGCTTACCTTTTGAGAGCAAGCATCATTTTCTATCAATCCTTTGAAGTGCCTGGGGCTTCCTGGCACCAGCCACATGACCCCACCTCCAGGAGCCGGGAGAGGAGCCCTTGGCCTGTGGATTCTGCATGCAGTGTGGACAGGTGCCCCGTGTCCCAGGCCTGGAATCCAATCGATTCCTGGGGCGATGGAGGCTTACAGCTGTTGGGGTTTCAGACAGCCAGCTCTGTCTCTCAACAGCCTCACCTACTTGCTTAAAATTCCAGAATTTAATCATCACGCTCAGCATAAAAATAAGAGGGGTAGGTGGCGGGAGGGGAAAATACTGATGGAAATGTGTGGGACCACAGGCCCCAGCTTGAGGTGGGAAGTGTGTTTATTCCCCCGGCTGAGCAGAGTGGATTCTGGCATTGAAGCTGATGGCTCTGTGCAGCTGGTCACCCAAGCGCCAGCCAGCCCACTGCTTCATCCACGTGGGTGCAGCGGGGGATGTGGGACCGTCCTGCCAAGGTTGCAAAGCCAGTCCTTCGAGAGATGATGCAACCCTCCCAGCAGGGCCTGTGAACAAGGCCATGAATCCCTGCGGGGTGACATCTGTCCTGGTTCTCCCTGGTCCATGCAACGGTTTCTCTGAGGCAGTTTTGACTATGTACACACACATTTTGCTTGGAGCACCAGCCCTTCACCCCCAGGAAATCTGGGGCGTCCTTGCGTTGGTTCATTGTTTCATGCCGCCTCTCACTAAAGGCGTTACTGATCTCCTGTCATGCGTGGGTCACCCTGCTTCGTGTCAAATAAAACAACTGATTCCCAAATACTGTTTCCACCAAGTGATCCAGGCAATTGACTAGAGGGTTTAGCGTCTCCGTGGACTAGAGGTCCTTGTGCAGACTAACACATTTGGATGGGTTTAGCCCTGGCTGCAATAAGCTTTAAATGTGGCTTCCTGTGAACAATAGAGCAAATCATTCATCAATTCTGCACACCTCCAGGGCCACTTCTCAGGGGTGTTGCTGGGTCTTCAAAAATGTTTCCACTCCTGAGGCAAAAAGACTGGCTGTTCCAGGACCCTGGTTTTGATCAGTGTTGCAAGCGTCTTCTTCCTCGATGCCAGGCAGTGTCTGAGACCAGCATTGCTCTGTGTTTCTGAATTGCCACCCTGCCAAGAAATAAATCCACCAGGTTCTACGACTTAGCCTTCAGAGCTCTCATCTCCCACTCTTTCCCTGGCTTGTACTCGGAGGCATTCCAATTGAGAGGCTTGTCTGCCTGGAAGTCAAGGAAGCTGGTCCGGCTCTGAATTACCGGTGTGGGGTTTTCACTTTTATTTATAGGACGTGTTGTCTGGGATGAGCCAAGTGCTGGATCTTCCAGGGGATCATGGAGGAAACATTCCCACACATTTTGAAATTCTTCTCTCTGTCTGAACAAGAGGTTGCAGAGGAGAAATTTACCTTTTTTTTTTTTTTTAATCACGATAAGAAAAGCATCCTGGCTGGTAGTCAAATGAACATGCTGTCAAGCGGCCACAAGAACAGAGTTTGCAGAGGCTTCTACGTATTCACAGGGATGGCCCTTTCCTACCAGTCCACAAATTTTTCCTAGACTTACTTTGGTGCTGATGTTGTGTGTCCTATGGCTATTTCTAATATCACACTCAAAATTATAGTTGGCAGCAGAGGAGGGGCTGATGATCCACAAGTGGAAGAAAGAACATGCCATCTTCTCTGACTTTCTTGTCTTCCGGGCCCGAGCTAGTTAGAACCAGATTTCTACTCTCCCCCAGCTTACAGTAGCATTTCAGGCCATGCGGGAAGATGAGAGGGGCTGGGACTATGGTAACTCGAGTTTGTGCTGGGAGGCTGAGCCTCTGGGCTGGGAGATGTCCATCACTTAGAGAACGGTGTGGTTGGAGGTGCTGCTGCTTGTGAATGTATGACATGTATACGTGGTCCCGGCTACTTTCAGCCAAACATTGTTTTTTATTATTATTAATATTAAATGAAAGTGCTTTTGGCTGTTAAGAAAACAGCTCTATATAACGCCTAAGTATAATGATCACATCCTCAATACAGTTGATAAGATCTCCCGTATGGAAAACCAGTGTTTTTACCCTTGCTTTTTATCATTTGCCAGTGTGATAGGTATAATGAGAACATCCATCTATGTGGATTAATAAAAATAAAATTTACTGCCTCTTCCTGACATTAATATCATCCTGGATTGCATGACGCCCCTTTTCTCTGTGATTAATTTGGGCTTTTGAAAGACTTTGCTGTATTCATCTAAGATAGCAGTTGAACAGGGTCTAATTGCTGGGGCCTGGTGGTGGAAATTGGTACCCGTGCGTCGATTGGCAAGGGCAGAAGGGACCGCAGGAGCCTGCCGATCTGTAAGCAGCACTCAGCTTCCTGACGTGAGGCTGAAGGTCTTCCCTGAGCCGAGGACACCGGCATTTTGGAGGTTCTGAAAACAGACATCATACACTGAGAATGCAAGCTTCGGAGGGAATGAGGGCAGGTAAATAGGGTGCCGTACATCCTCATTAAGACAGGTGTTGGTGGGAACTAGAAGACTGACAGTCTTCATCTGATGTGCCACTTCTCAAGGCACAGAGGATAGATCGTAAGAGACAGTCGATGCCGCATTTTCTCCGCCAGGAATGTCTGTTAGTCAGCAGATCTGCACATTGACGGCACAGATAGTAACTGATACTCGTAATTATGACCCCCAGGCAACACAAGTTCCTGGCGAGACTCTGTGTCTGTCGGAGCCAGATTAAATTATGGTCACTGAGGTTTTCGTGCCAAATGCACTTGATTGCTTTATAATTCTTTGAGAAAGGGAGATGTGTGGAAGGTACGGATGTGATGCTCCATTAAGCAGGATATCTGATTGAGACGGGAGGTCTCATCCGAATGTGCTCCTAAAATGTAGAAATGACAGCTCATGGAGGGCAGTTTCCCTTATGGTGGTGACGGTGGGAGGGGATGGAGAGGCAGGCTGGGCTGCCATGAGCTGACCATGGAAGGGGGACAGGGAAAGAACCCCTAACCCACAGGGTCTCTGTACATTATGGGGAAGAGCTCATGGACAGGAGTCCCTGCAGATTATGACATGCAGAAATGTGCCCGGGCCTCAAAGGACCCGGCAGCTCCCACTCTGTCAACCAACCAAAATGCCTGCCCAGCATGGGACTCTGGGGAGTTCTGATGCTCAGTGACCTAGGCATGTGGGCAGAGTCCAGATTTCCTGTCCGGGCTGTGTGGGGCTTGGCTGGGTAGCGGCCTGCTCAGTGGCAACTCAGCAAGGGATGATCTTAGAACAGCTCGTCAAGGGATGGTCTCAGAACCCAGCCTCCTGGTTTCCCGGGGCCGGGTTTTCCCCCACACCTGTCTCCGTGTGTCAGCACCAATGATGGCGAGCCCACTCCTGCCTCAGGACCTTTGCACAGGTGCTTCTCACTGTCTGGAGTGTTCATGTCCTTGATGCTTGCATGATGGGCTCCTTAGTCGTCCCGTTTATGTTATGGATGGTGTCATTTTTTTTCATTTCATTTATTGATTTATCTTTGGCCGTGCTGGGTCTTCGTTGCCGTGTGGGCTTTGCTCTAGCTGCGGTGAGTGGGGCTGCTCTCTAGTCGTGGCGCGCTGGTTTGTCACTGCAGTGGCTTCCCTTGCTGCGGAGCACGGGCTCGAGGACACACGGGCTTCAGTAGTTGCGATGCCTGGACTCAGTAGTCGCAGCTCCCGGGCCCTAGAGCACAGGCTCAATAGTAGTCAGACACAGGCTTAGTTGCTCCACAGCATGTGGGATCTTCCCAGACTAGGGATTGAACTCGTGTCTGCTGAACTTTATTGGCAGGTGGATTCTTTACCACTGAGCCACCAAGGAAGCCCTGGAGGCTGTCTTAATGTTGACCTTCCCTGACAGCCCCATCTACAGTGGGGTCACCTTCCATGACGTTATCTTATATTCATACCCTGCACATGCGCCTCACATCTCGTATCTCCCCAAGTTTCTTGTTTGGAGTTTATTGTCTATGTCTCCACGAGGGCAGGGGACTTCCAGGCTCCTCTCAGCTGTTTCCCAGGCAGAAAGCCCACTGTGAATGCTCATCACAACTTGGTGAAAGCAACAAAGTTGTGAATTGTTTTGGGTGGTTGTGGCCTGACCAGACAGTCAAATCCATCCATCCATCCACCCACACACATCCGAATCCAGGAGTGGGAGGCCAGAGCTAGGGCCCTCAGCTGACAGTCCTTCCCTGACATATGGATGGATGACGATGTGGAGGAGAATACTTTTGGGGGACAGGAAAGCGCTCACAATGCGGGTGCTGCTTCAGGCTAGAGGGAGGCCGGGCACGCTGTGGGCAATGTCCCCCTCTGGTGATGGGCACAAGGCAAGACTTGCACAGCCCCCTCCCTGGACTGCTAGCCAAAGGCTTTTCATGAAATTGAGTGATAGGTGACAAAAGGAAAAGCAAATCAATAACAAACCAAAAATACCCCCCAAAACCCTACGTCAGGTCTCCCCAGGAAATATCAGAACAGGGGAACCAAGGATTAAGGAGATGTCCCCAGAGAGGGCCCCAGATTCTTCTGCACCGGCATGGTGGAGAAGAAAGCGGGCAAGTCCAAAATAAGAACTTGGGTGGACAGAGCCCTGGTCTGCTCTGTGCACACGTGTGGCCTCAGGAGAGTCCTCCCTGTGGCTGGCCTGCATGACTGACAGTTGCCTCTCCAGCCTCTTCCAGGGATGCAGTAAAGGCCTCACACTCCAGTGGACACAGGGAGGCTTCGTATGTGGTGTAAATGTCGAGCGGTTATTACCGGACACAGGCCCTGCTCACAAGCTGGTGATCACAACTCAACTCCTCACGGCAACACTGGTCTAAATTATGACAAACATGTCCTGTTCCAGGTTGGTCCTTGGAGTCAGAGGCTCTTGCATCCTTAGACTAGCAAGCAGTCATGTCCAGCTTGAGTAATAGAAACAATAATGACAAGGACGAGCCTGAATAATAGGAATAAGAGTAAGATCCACGTCGGCAATACTGACAGTTTGCGTTTATGCGGAACGGTCCATGGCCGGACGCTGTGCTGGATGCTGTGTGTACGCTGTATCCAGTCGATGCCAGGCCCTCAGAGTGCCCGCTGTCACTGCCCATGTCATCAATGATGCACGGAGACGCAAAGAAGTTAAATTTCTTACCTATGCACACTCACCATGCTGGCAGGTAGCAGAGCCTGGATTTGAACCCTGAAGTCTGACACCCAAGCCTCCCTCTGAGCCACCAAGATTCTTGGTCTCTTCTCTAGAGACCGAGGAGGGCTGGTCACGTGGGGGCAGTGACGGGGGGCATTTTGCTCCCTGTCTGGGACTGATGATGACACTCACCCACGCCCGATGGCTGGAAAGTTCCCAGTAGGGCCTCCATCTAGTGCTAATGGTTCTGAAAAACAAAGAAAGGGTACAAAAGTGTTTAAACGGAAACGCCCCAAATTCAGGAGGGAGAACATTACAACTCTGCTCTCTATCACAGTTACGTTGTGGTTAAGACACTCCTTTCCCTCATGTTGGTCGGACAAATTCCCTTAACTGCTTCTGGGTTCCCTTGTTTGAAGGTGAAGGTCATTGACAGGAACTTCTTGTCTCAAGGTTGTGCCAGGCAGCCTCGTGTGCAATAAACAATATAGGGTGGACCCAGCAAAACAGCTAGTTGAGTTGCCAAGTCGTGTCTGACCATTCTACCACCCCATGGGCTTCCCACGGGATTTCCCAGGCAGGAATACTGGTGTGGGTTGCCGTTTCCTTCTCCAGAGGATCTTCCTGACCCAGGAATCGAACCCGCAGCTCCTGCCACATCTCCTGCATTGCAGGCGTTCTCTTTACCGCTGAGCCACTGGGGAAGCCCGGACTAGCTCTCAAAGGCCCCATGGGCATCTGGAGGGGGGCGGAGGAGCAGATGGAGCTGGTTCAAGTCTGTCTGCATCTTCCTCACGTGGGACCATGGCAGGTTACTTAACCACCCCCAGGCCTCAGTTTTCTCTTCTGTAAAGTGGGAGCAATATGTCCATCACATGGCCTTCTTGAGGAGGAACAGTCTGTGTGATATGCCTGATGTTGAGTTGGTTTTCAACACAGAGTAGCCTCTCTGATGATTAGGATCCCATGAATTTTGAACAAGGTGGCAAGCAGAAAAGCATTTCCAGGGACATCTGCCCCTACTGTGCAGCACTTCTGAGAGCCAGGGACCTTGTCTGCCCTGACGAGGGAGCTCCTGACCATGCCCGCTGCTGCTGCCCGTTTGTCCAGGATCCTGCCCCCCAGGAACTGTGACCAGTTGTGCGGACCAAGGAGTTCCCCATGAGTGAACCCCCGATGGGCCATCCCTCCTGCACATCTAAGAAGGCCCCACTGGGGTGTAGTGGGGAGTGAGCAGGCTGGGGGACACCGTTTGGCAGGCTTCTTGGGTATAGAGTGACCATCACCTGGGAGTGGAAGAGAGGCCCTAGAGGGAGGGGTCTTGACAAATGCATCCTGGTGGAGACTGAAATAGGACAAACAGGGTCTCGTCAGAATTCACGTCCTTCCCCAAACCTCAGAATGCGACCTTATTTGGGAATCCAGTCATTAGAGATGCAAATAGTTGAGGTCACTGGAGTAGGAGCCTTATCCAGCATGACTGGGATCCCTAACATGAGAGGAGAAGAGACAGAGGCGCAGACAGATGATGGCCACGTGACCGCGGAGAAGCCCACAGTGAGGCGCACAGCAGAGGCCCCTTCAGAGCCCCCAGGAAGCAGCCAGCCCTGCTGACATCTTCATTCTGGACGCATGGCCCCCAAACAAAGCAAAGTTTATTTCTGCTGTTTTAAGTGACCAGGTTTGTGGGACTTTGTTATTGCAACCACAGGAGATGAATACAGTGATTTTTCAGGGAGTGTGCAGAGAGGATCTGCAGAGATGGGCTCTCGGGTCCCTTGGGAAGAAGAAGAAGAAGGACGTCCTGAGCTCCAGAAAATAGCACCTACGTGTGACGCTTCAATAGATAGAGCAGCCGGTGCTCAGGAGACACACAGGTTAATGGAACAGAATAAGTTCAGTGACAGCCTGGCCTCTGTGTGGAAATGTGCATGGTGTTTCAGATCAGAGGGAGAGAGAGAGACTCTCTAATAAATGGAATTACAATAACTTGGTCTAGAAAGATGAAGCTGGAGTCCCTGACAACCCTCCTTATGTGAAAATGAATTCTATATGGATCAGAGGCTTAGATGTGTTATCTAAAAAAAAAAAAAAAAAAAAGCCACAGTTTCTGGAGTGGAACAGACATACATTTTCTTATTTGTAATAAATACAGCTAAAACACTCGAATGCTATATGGAAAACAAACCTAAGAAGCCAATGAAAGGTGGAGAGAATGGTATGGTGCTGAGTTAACCTGTTTTCTTGTGGCCTCAAATATCCCAGACTGGGTGCTGGAGAAGCCAGCAAACTAGAAATGCCAACAGGTGCAGATTAAAAACACCCTGAGAAAAATCTGTTCTCTCTCTAGACAAAAGAACCAGGAAAGGGGCAGCCTAGCAAAGTGGGAATTTTTAGACAATAATTGCTATAATCCTGCCAAACACTGCAGAAAATGCTGCAGTCCCAGCCCACCCTGCCAGCAAAGGCTGAGGGAGAAGCCTGCTGGGCTCTAATGAGATGCCCCAATCCACCCCACTCCCTGGGGTGGCGGCAGAGAAGCCCCTAGGAGGGACTTTCATCCCTACTGGTGGTAACGGGACCCCTCCCTCTGTGGGTCTGCTGAAGACTGTGCTGGGGGTGAGCTTCACATGGTGGTGACAAGCGGCCCGTCCCCATCCCTACTAGGGTGCTGTCAGGGGAGGTCTGGAGGGGGACCTGAACTTCCATCCTCACCCTGAAGTAATGATGTGGCACCAACTCCTTCTCCTTCCAGAGTCACGTCCAAGGAGGCCTGGCAAACAGAAGATTTAAATAATACCCAAGAGTCTCAAAACACAATACCAAAAACATCCAGGTTTCCACAGAAAAATCACTTATCATACCAAAATCCAGGAATATCTCAAGTTGAACGAGATAAGGCAATCCAGAGACACCAGAGCTGAGATGGCACAGATGTTAGAATCAGCTAAGATTTTAAAGCAGCCGTCATAAAAATGCTTCAGAGGATGGCCCGAGAGACCATCACACTAAGGGAAGTAAGTCAGGAAGAGAAAGGCAAATACCATACAGTCTCACCCGTATGTGGACCTAAAACACGACACACAGGGACTTATCTACAAAACAGAACAGAGTCACCAGACACAGAGAACAGACTCGTGGTTGCTAAGTGGGAGTCTGGAATTGGCAGATGCCAACTATTATATGTAAGAGAGATAAACAGCAAGGGCCACGGCACAGCACAGGGAGCTGCATTCAATATCCTCTGATAAAGCATAATGGGAAAGAACACGAAAAAGAATGGATCTGTGTAACTGAGTCACTTTGCTGTATAGCAGAAATTAACACATTGTTAATCATCTACACTTTAACAAAAAAATAAAAAACACTTCAACAAGCCATAATGAATGTCCTTGAAACAAATGAAAACAGAAGACATCTTAGCAAAGAACTAGAAAGTCCCAGCAAAGAGATAGAATACACTAGTAATAATAAAAAAGGACCAAATGGAAAATGTATAACTGAAAAATGTAATAATCAAAACAAAAGCTTGATGGAGAAGTTCAACAGCAAAATGATGGGACAGAGGAAAAGATGAGTGAATTTTGATGAGAGAACAATAGAAATGACCTGGTCTGAACAACAGAGGGAAACTAGACTAAAAAACAGCAGCAACAGCAACAAGGAAATAACAGAACCTTGGGGAACAGAGGGATGATGACGAAAGACCTGACATCCACTCCATAGACGTTCTGGGAGGAGAAGGAAGAAGGGATCAGGCTGAAAAATTATTCAAAGAAATAAGGGCTGAAAACTCCCCAAATTTGGCAGGAGACACACATCTATGGATGCAAGAAACGGATTAACCCCAAACAGGTTGCACAAAAATTCATGTCAAGACACATCAAAATAGAATTTCTAAGAACTAAAGGTAAATAAACGATCTTGAATGCAGTGAAACAACACCTTACGTATATGAGGAAAATACTTAGAATTACAGTAGATTTCTTATAAGAAACTAGAACAGCACAATATTTTTCAAAAGCTTACAGAAAACAACTGTCAATCCAGAATCTCCATGAAAATATCCTTCAGTGGTGAAGGGGAAATTAAGAACATCTCAGCGGAAGGAAAACCAAGAGAATTGGTCACTAGCTGACCTATCGTTAAAGAACGGCTAAAGAAAATTCTTGAAACAGAAACAAATGATAGAAGGAATCTCGAAATACCAGGAATGAAGAAAAGACAATAGAAAGAGTAAAAATTTGGGTAAATACATAGACTCCTTTCTCTTGAGTGTTCTAAAGGATGTTTGATGATAAAGCAAAAATTATAATACTTTCTGATGAAGTACTCAATATACTTAGAGGAGATATTTATGACAATTGTAAGTGGAGAATGTAAAGGGACATAAAGGGAAGTAAGCGTTACATACTTCATTTGAACTGATTGAATGTTGACATTGGTAGACTATGATCTGATATGTATATATAATAAGATTCCTAAAAAAGTATAGAAAAAGACACATTCAAAAATGCTATTTATAAATCAAAATGGAATTCTAAAAAATGTTCAAGTAACTTACAGGAAGGCAAAAAAAAAAAAAAAAACACAAAAAAACAAATACACACACACACACAAAGAAATGAGAAACATAGAGAATGAACAAAAAACAAAAAATAAAATGTCAGACTTCGGCACTAACCTATCAATAATTACATTAAGTGTAAATGGTCTAAATATACCAATTGAAAGAGATTGGCAGAATAAATTAGAAGACAGCTGCACTGGAAGATAATTTGGCAGTTTTTTAAAAAATCAAACATACACTTAGCTTATGACCAAGCAATTGCACTCCTGGTATGTATCCCAGAGAAATCAAACATGTTCACAGAGAAGCCTGATTGTTCATAGAAGCTTTGTTTATAAAAGCCCCAAGTTGAAAAAACCCAAATGCACTATGATAGGTGGGTAATCAGTTAAACTGTGGAATGGCCATATCAAGGAATACTACTCAGCAGTAAAAAGGAATGAACTCTTGATACAGGCATTATGAAGTTCTCAAGGGTATAATGTTGAGTGAAAAGAGCCAACCTCAAGACTTTACATACTGTATGATTTCACTTATATAAAGTTTTTACAAGGCCAAAACTATAGAGATAGAGAACAGATTAGAGGTTGTGCAGGGTTAGAGGTGATGGGGGAAAGGAAGAGGGTCTGATAAGAGAGGGGAGACGGGAGACGGGAGAGGACAGGGACCTCTCTGCTCTATCCTCGCAACTGGCTATGAATCTATGATTGATTGTTTCAGAATAAAACGTTAAAAACAAGAAAGGCATAAAAATTACAGAAGAACATGCATGAAAAAAAATCACTTAGAACTCAGAAAGGAAAGAATCAATAAATTGAGCTACATAAAAATAAGACTTCTGTTCGGTAGAATAGACCGTAACAGAGTCAAGAGACAGATAAAAATCTGGGAAAACATATTTGCAACATCTGTGGCAGACAAATGTGACAGGCCAGTTTCCCAGCCTCACGGAGTTCACATAAATCAACAAGAAAAAATAACCCAATAGAAAAATGGGCAAAGGATGTGAACGGGCAATTTACTGAAAAATAAATACAAATGGCCAATAAATGTGGGAAAGCTGCCCAGCCTCGTTCTTAATGAAGGAAATCTAAAACAAACAACAGCGAAATGTGTTGTGCGGTTATCAGATTAACAAAAGTGGAAAACTGTGATGCCCTAGGGCTGGCGATGATGGAGAAGTAGACACTTTCCTACCCAGTAGGTGGGAGCGTAAATCAGTGTACGCTTTCCAGAAGACAATTAGGGAATAATTATGAGAATTAAAAATACTCACAGCAATCCCACTTCTGAGCAGTTATCCTAAAAGCACACCCGCGAGTTTCTCCAGATAACATGCCCCAGGATATTTCTGCACCAATATTTGCATTATATTTATAAAACAGTGTCTGGCACATAGCAAGTGCTGGGTGAGCATTTATTAAACAAATCAATAGAGGAATTCTACTGAAAAGTTCTCTAAAAGGAACAAATAGCATGTGTACAAAAAGACTCCTTTTTGTATTTAAAAATAAGTATATGTGGTTGCATGTGGATATTTGCACAACACCTGTGTATTTCAGTACGGAAGTGGGAAGGAAGATTTTACTTAATTTCTTAATTTTGTTCCTGTGAGACTGAACTGTGGTTCAGTAAATAGTCATCTCCCTCCCTCTTCCCTTTGGGGTGAAGTAGACGGCCCTGTTTGGGTTTGGTCATGTGATTTGCTTTAGCCAATAAAACGCGAGCAAATGTACAAACAGGCTTTATGTACGCTTTTGTGCTTTGGCTCGACATCTTGTACTTCTGATGCTGGCGTGACAAGAACATTCTCTGAGTGATCACTGGTCCTCGTTAGAGAGACCTGGAGACCCACAGACTGAAGCAGGGCTGCTCCAGCCAACTTGCAGAACTGTACAGGAGAGAAGTGTCACTGCGAGCCGCTAAGACTCAAAGACGACTTGTTACACAGCACTATTACTACAGCAGGTGACTAACGCAGTACCCCTCTAAACTTTTTTTTATCTTTTCCAAATCTTACATATGCATGTGTGTATATATTTTTTACTTTTCTATATTTTTCTTTACCATATATATAATCATTTTTATTTACTTTTATTATTAAAGATGTCAATAGGTAGGTGAATTTTGAATTTTCTTTAAATACTAAAAATATTAATAAATGTTATATTTTTAAAAAGGAGGTTTGGAAGGCGGCCAGGGAAGAGTTTTATTTATGACAGTTGTGGGGAGACTTGGATGCCACGTACGACAGAAGTCTATGCTTCTTTGCTTTTCACTGAAGTCTGCATATCACTTTGCAGCTGGCGCAGTCACCTGCAGGTGAGAGCTTGGTCCGGGAGGCTGCCTGATGCCCCCTCAGGCCTGGCACGTGCCCAGGTGCCATCCCTAAGCAGAAGGGCCTTTCTCGGGCGGTGCTGGATAGCTGTGGTGCAGGTGAGGTCATCCAAGGGGGAGCAAAGCTTGGGAGAAGCGAGCTCAGGACGCCCCCGAGGTGTGGGGAGAGGGCATGCTGTCACCAGCTGTCTGCAGGTCATCGCAGGAACTCGGGACCAAGCTCGGGACGTGGAACTCGCCCTGCAGGCAGCTGTTCCTGAAACCACGACACACCCCTGGGGGCTGAATGTCAAATGAGGTGGGATCTGAGGGGATTTGGGGCTCCTACCAGCCTGGAGCCCATGAGCCAAAGTCCCAGAATCACACGGGACTTGCCTCCGTGCGACTCCCTCTCGTCTGCTGCTTGGGGTCAGCAGTGGCCGCTGAGCCAGGAGAGCTGTCTCTGAGGTGGGGGGCACTCAGCCCAGCCCGCCTGGTCCACACCCGGCTGTCACAGAACAGACGAGCAGTGTCCCGACTGTGCGCCACCAGACTGGCTAAGGCTGGGTACCCCGTTCCCCAGACTCTCTTCCTCTGAGTGACTTCTGGTTAAAGGCGGATATGAGAGGACCTTGCCTAAGATTTGGAAGGTAGCGGGGAGGCTGCAGCCACTGCTCTCAGAACCTCGTGCAGCTTATACTTATGACGCCGAGGGTGGGTACCACCAGCCCACTCCCCTCTGCATCGGGTCCAGCTCACCTCCAAGCCACTGGCCCTGCTGACCAACCATGGCCCCAGGCCCCCCACCAGGGTAGACATCAGCCTCGGGTTTAGGGACACCCCGTGCTAGAGGCGGGCTCAACTGGGTGTGCTTCTTCTCCCGGGGGCTCCTACCTGACAACGCAGGCCAGGCATGAGAAGAAAAGGGATGGTTTCACCTCTCTGGTTTCACAGGCCTGAAGTCAAGGTCATTTTATAACTGGTGTGAACATAGCTAAAAGCCCAATAACAGGATGCAGGCCTGTGCAGGAAAGGCAATTAGCAAAGACATTTCTTGCACCTCTGTTCTCACTTACCTAATTCTTGTCTAATTAAATGAGATGCTTTGATTATAATAAAGGCAGCCGCTCCTACAGACCTGGAGACTTGCTCAGCTAGAGGACTCACACAGGAATTGGTAGCAAAAGTTCTTACTTTTGGTTTAAAAAAAAAAAGAGCTTTCCTTTATAATAGAAACAGAGCACAGAATTTTGACTTGTGAGTGTGTAATTTTTCTTCCCTTTTGGTGCCCCTTAGCACGGGGGATCTATTCTTTAGCCCAGTGGGCCCCAACCTTTTTGGGACCAGAGTCTGGCTTCGTAGAAGACAATTTTTCCACAGCTGGGGTGTGGTAGGGGTTTGGTTCAGGCTGTAACTCGAGCGATAGGGAGCAATGGAGATTTGTCCGCTGCTTGCCTCCTACTCTGCAGCCTGGTTCCTACTAGGCCTGGGGGCTGGAGAACCCTCCTCTAGCTCCCGTGGTATAAAGCAAGTTCCAGAATAGATCTTAGAAGCACCTCTGGACTCCGTCTGCATTCACGGATGTCGTTTTCGGACACTCACCCTGTTAACCCTCAGGGCCGCTGTGCCAGCACTGCCCTTTTTGTTGTTTTTTAGATAAATATACGGTGATGCCCCCAGTTCTAAACGTTTTTTTCTGCTCCTCTGCTCACCTTTCTCCCTCTTTTCTATCCAAACTGGCACAGGAACTCGTTTGCTGTGAAGGAGTTGGCGATGGGGGGAGAGCTAATGGAAAGCTGGTGTTTACTCTGTGATTGGCATGCAGGCCCGCCTCAGGCTCATGAAGATGTTCTGTTTTTTTTTTTTTCATTTTTAAAACGTATAAAAACGATTTCACCATAACAGAGGTGCTCAGTTATAAACCAAGCTGAACGGAAGAGCTTCGGCTGAAGAGCGGCCGTCTCCTGACATACACCCCGCACCCCACCTCCCGTCCTGCACGCTCCTGGACAGCCTTTCTCAACAGTCCCTGCCTGAGCTGCTCCGGTGGCCGTGGCCGGAAGCCTAGACGGTGGTACGCTTCTTCCTCTGCTTCTTCACTTGTCCAGCTAGAGAGTGGCTACTGTCCTTGCTGGGGTCTGTGAGGGTTTAATTGACTTACTCACCCTCTTCTCCGCCTCCCCCAGTGAGGGACAGGTATGTTCTTTTTCTTACCTAAGTTGGTTCCCTGAATGGCGGTTGGGGAGGGGTCTCTTAACACCAGGTGGGGCATGCTGAAAGCTGGGCTTCCTGTGGGGGTGGGTGGGTGGTGCCCAGGTGCCCTGAATCCCTGTTGGAGGTAGGCAATTCTGGGGCACAATCCCTCTGTCCTGAGGGCCCAGTGGTCTGCAGGGCAGATGTTTCATAACCATCGCACGCCCAGTCCCCTTCTTGTTCCAGCCACCCACCCTCTCAAAGGCCAGGGGCTCCCCTGCTCCTCTGAATCCTGTCTCCTTCATTACTCCCCTGCTTCATTTCATGGCTCCGCGTGGCCCCATCCACTTTCTTGTCTTCCAGAAAACTGCTGAACTTTCTCATTCACTGATGACCATCCCTCGTGGGTACATTTCTCTCTTACTTCTCTTTATTTCTCTCCTTTACTCAGTCTGTCTCTGCAACGGGAAGACCACATCGCCACATCAGCGTCTTAAACAGGTCTCAAGACACCAAACAGAGGCTTGAGGTTGGCAGCCAGAGCCGGCCCCGGGTGGACAGTCTACAAAGGGAACCTGCCCACGATCTTCCTATAATGGCTTGCCTGAGCCTTTCTCGGGTCCCTTTATAGATGTTCCGGGTGATTCCATCTTGGCTTTAAAACAATTGCTCGCCCCGGGGGCAATTTGGGGAGTTTCAAGTCATCTTTTAAATGGTGGTGATGAACTGGCTGTCGGGCGAAACCAACCTACGCGTCTCTTGCTCCCATGAAGATGGTCTGTCTGCCCACGAGTGGGCATCTTTCTGCCTGCCTGGTGGGTCATTCAGGGGCAACCAGATTTTGTGAAGCTGAGAGTTTTGAACGATTTCATGACTGTCTTGCCTCTTGTGGCCAGCAGGGGGCAGCACCACGCACTGACGGTGAGCAGGACGAAGCCAGGTGTGAACAGGGGACCCTATAGACCTGTCAGAGGTTAAGACCGACCCCGTCTCTTCTGCCTTTGCCTCTGGCCCTGTAGTAACTAGAAATGAGCTCAAGGGATTCTTTGTCCAAATACACTTGAGTCCTTCACATGAGGCCAGCATACAGCAGCAGCACAGTGTCCGTCTAGGACCTGAACCGAGAGACTGGGGTGAGGGTGTGCCGGGCCATCATCCAGCCACACCTGAGGACCACTTTGTGTCTCTCACGGGACACAGACGCCCACCCGGGTGGCTCATGGCCTCACCTGGTTGAAGGTGCTTCATCAGGACTCCCTGGTGTGGCCCTGGAAGCCCCTCGTCTGCTCCCCGAGTGACAAGCGCGCCAGGACGGATCCACCCTCTCAGGAGAGGCTGTTCCACGCTTGTGGGTTTCCTCGGGGTGTTTTCTTTCTTCTGCATCTTCTCCTTTTTCTGGATGGGATTATGGCTGTTGCTGCCAGTGTTCCCAAATCTCGTGTTGGGTGCTGTGGACCTGTAAGGTTAATTGGGCCAGAGTCTGATTGTGTGGGGAAGATCCCCTGAAGGAGGGCATGGTAACCTACTCCAGTATCCTTGCCTGGAGAAACCAGAGGATGCAGGAGCCTGGACAGAGGAGCCTGGCAGGCTCAGTCCACAGGGTTGCAGAGTCGGACACGACTGAAGTGACCTAGCACAGCACAGCTGATTGGGTTGCATTGTCTTGGACGAGAGCAGGCTGCCCAGAGATTAATTTTCTCCGCAGTGACTGTGGCCTGACTTTCCTGGTAAAGTGTGAACCTCTGTTGACATTGGTGCCCTGCAGTTCAACCTGAATGTCAGGGCTCGGCCGCTCAGCTCTGGAGTGGGCGGGGGGTGGTGGCGGGGGACGAGGACAAGAAGAGGCACCAGGCAGACTGGACGCCCTTGATTCAGACGCTGCTCTGAGGCCTGCTCGTCTCTTGGGGGAAGACTGCAGATGTGGGGTCAGAGAGTCCTGGGTTCGAATTCTTGCCTCTCATGCCCCTTGGGCATGTCACTTGGCCTGGCCCAGCCTCAGCAGCCTGCCCTGGGAGACGAGGCCACTGCACGGGGCCATGGTGAGGTGACTGAGAGGGGACAGGGCAAGATGCCCAGGACACACTCGGGGCCAAATGCCTTCCTTCTCTCTGCTCCAAGAGGGCCACCGGGCCCTGGGATTGCTCCTCCTTAGTGTTGAGTGGAGCACAACACGCTCCTCTGGGACACTCACCTGAGCTGAATGGTTTAAGCTGCATGTGACCCACCAACCTGTTTTAATGGCCGCTATACCCTTCCCCCTTGTTTTCACACCACTGGGGAATGCCAGTCCGGGGTGCGGCGAGCTGGCACGGGGCCCCGGCTCCCGCTCCCTCACCTGACAACCACCTGGAAGCCCTCCCTCTCCCTGCCCAGCAGCCTCTGTCCTGAGTCCCTTGTGGTGCTGAGGCTTTGGCTTGGGCTCTGCTTTCAGTGGCTACCAGGGCGAGCCCAGATAAGAAAGGAAATATGTTTTCTTGGCTTATACTGCAGTGGGAGAGGCTGTAAACAAAAAGCAGAATACATGAGGAGATCCTTATAGCAGGCTAGGGGTGCCCAGTGTTATGGGAAAAGGAAAAGTTGTGGGGAGCCAAGGCTGAGAGTACAGCCTGGCGGTGGGTAGGGGCTGCAATATCCAATAAGGCCAGGCCTGTGAGGGGAGGCCTCAGCGGGAAGGTGACCTTTGAGCAAAGACCTGAAGGACATAAGTAGCCAAGTGGAGATCTGGGGGGAGAGGCTCAGTGCAAAGGTCCTGGGGCTGGAGTGTGCCCAGTGGAAGCTGAGTGAAAAAGCATCGAAGGATCCTGGTTTCCACTTTGAATGAGATGAGAGGCACTGTAGGATTTTGCTAAAAGGAGTGACGCTGTGTGCTGGGAGGAGGTGAGGGCAGAGAGGGTCATCCAGTTAGCAAGCGACTATCGTAACTCACGTGTGAGATGACGGTGACCTGGACCAGGGTGGTTGCCAGGAGTGGTGAGAGGTGATCGGATGTGGGGTGTGAGGTAAAGAGAGGGGTCCAGGATGGCTTCAGGCTTTGGCGCAGAAGAAGGGAACCTGGAAGAATGGGGCTGCCATCAACCAGGATGGGGAAGACCAGGTGAGGAGCAGGTTTTAGACGGAAGATCAAGGGTTCGGTTTTGGACTGACTGGGTTTGGATAGCTATAAGACATGGAGATTTTCTATTCCATGGAGATGCTCTGGAGGCAGCTGGGTATGAGTCCAGAGTTTGGGAGGAAGATTCCAGCTAGTGATGTACAACTGGCAGCCATCAGTCTAGGATGGAACTCAGAGCCGTGAGACTGAAGGAGGAGGAGGGCATGTGAAGAGGAGAGGAGGACCGAGGTCTGAGCCCTGGGGCCCTCTGAAGTCAAGAAGTCAAAGAGAAGAGAAGGAACCAGCCCAGAGGGCTGCAAAGCTGCCAGGGGTCACTGCTGACCTTGGCAAGAGCAACATGATGGGCTGAATTGTGTCCTCCCCCAACCCCGCCCCAGTTCACATGTTGAAGCCCTACCCCAGGACTGCAAAATGTGACTGCATTTAGAGAAGGGAGTTTAAAGGGGGGTAATTATGATGAAAAGAGGTCACTGGAGGTGGCCCTACCCCAGCAGGACTGGTGTCTTTATAAGAGGTGGAGATTAGGACACAGACCGTGTGAGGCCACAGGGGGAAGCGGCCATCCGTACACCAAGGAGAGGAGCCTCGGGAGATACCGGCCCCGCGGCCACCTTGATCTTGGCCTTCCTGCCTCCAGAACTGTTGAGAAATACACTTCTGTTGTTTAAGCCCCTAATCTGATGTGCTTTGTTATGGTGACTGGAGTAGGCGAATTCAAGCATCTTCAGAGGAGTGGTGGGCAAACCCCAGATGAATGGGCTTAAGAGATCACGGGAAGAGAGGCCGGCAGATGGGAGGGTGTGGAGAACTTGTCAGAGTTTTACTATAAAGACGAGCAAAGACAGAGTGGTAACTTTCAGAAGAAGTGGGATCAGGGGGGTTTTCTTTCCTTTAAAAATGTCTTCTCTTTTTTTTTTTCAGACAAGAGACAGAACAGCTTATTTTTTCGAAGCTGGGAATGATCCCAAAGATGTCACAAAAGTGATGACGCCACAGGAGAGAGAGGGGCTGTTGCTGGAGTGAGGACTGTGGTTGGTGGAAGGCACGCTCTGGTGTCCAGAGGAAGGCCTGGCTCAGAAACGCCCGGAAACACTCAGAAATGCCTAGTCTACCTGCGGAAAAGGCAAAGTTTATGGGCCCGGCTTGTCAGGGAAATAAAGAAGAGGATGTGTGGCCGGGCCAGCACACCCTTCAGTTATCTCTGCCTTTGTCCTTTTTTTACAGCTCGGGTAAGTTGTAAAACACTGATAACGATGCAAATGATTCCTGTCCATCGAAATGCAAATGAAGTGCAACTCCTGGAAAGCAATTTATTATAGCCCTGTGGACAGATGGGTTTTGCATCTATCTGGAAATTCATTTCAGAGTTCTTTTTTGTGATTCTTTCAATTCACCTTTAAACCACTGGTAACATTTTACTGGTTCCCTCATTAATTAATGAGCTAAATAAGCTATTTGGCAGGTGTTCATTTTATAGGTGTATAAGAGTCATTACTGTACCTTAAAAATTTCCTTTTTAAGATGTCAATAGATGCGATGAAATAAAAACCATATTTTATGGCAAGATGAGAAAGATCTAAACAAAATTCTTCTTTGCCTGATTGGGCCTCCTCCTCCCCTTTTGTGTGGACTGTGCGGCCACTCACCAGACCTCCTAAGGACAGAACATTCCTTCTTAATCTCATCAAGGGCTACAACTCTTAAGGAGATAATCTCACTACTTAATCTTGTAAGAGGCCATGAGAACTATAACCCACAGCTTGCTTTGTGTGTGCAGATCTGGGCTGGGTAAACTGTCAGTAATAAGTCATTTGATGTGTAAACCTTTGTCCAAAAACTTAGATAACTGAGCTTTGCCCTCTAACAGGCAGAACAGTCTTCAGAGCTTTCTGAAAGACTGTCTCCTGGGTTATAGTCCTCAGGTAGGCTGGAATAAAATTTTCCATTTCTTCCTTGGATCTACTGCTGATTAATTATTTTGTTGACAGCTGCTGAGTGTCTTTGCATATTCTCTTGATGGGTTAAATTTTCCCCTGACATTGGAGCTCAGAGCACTGGAGCAAAAGCAGACTCCCTCCACCACCTCCCCTGCCCCCCCATCCCACCGCACCCCCCCCTGCCCCCGAGCAAACCCTTTCCTGGGAAGTCCTGCGTGACAGGTGGAGACACGGCCCCCATGGAGGAACTCTGTGGGTACATCCCTGCGCTGAGTCCCGGCCTTCCCGAGTGCCCCTGAGCCCATGTGGTTGAGGAAGCCTCCACTGTACTCTGGCTGCAGGCAGAAACACAACGCATCATATTTCACCCCCAAATCCCCACCGGCCCAGAAATCTCTAATTTGGTTTATTTACCCACGTGACTACAACCCTGATGAAGGTGGGGCAATCCCAGTGGGCTCGTGTGACCCCAGGGGGACGACACCTCCCTTACACAGGCCTGGTCCTGAGCTGAGGCTACTGTGGAGTCCTATACCAAGGTCACAGGTGTGGAGCCCTGTACCAAGGTCACAGGATAAGAATCTCTGGAACTGACCAAGCCCCATGGCAACTGGTGCCATGGGCCTCCACATATAAACCTGCCAGTTCCCTGAGCCCCACCCTATAGCATCCTAACCAATCACTTAATGCCCCCATTCCTCCAGGAATTTTCTCTGTATTGAGGCTATAAAAATTGGCTACTAGCCAGCCAAAGGCTTCAGCTCTCCCTTGAGCCGGCCCACTGTTCTAACAGCTTCTCCCTCTCTAATAAACTTTATTCTCCTCTCATTCTGCCTCATGTCTGGAAATTCTTTTCCAACCCGTGCTCGGACCACGACAGCTACTGCAGGACAAATAAGCACTGAGCTATGCCCTCAGCCCACCTCCCCGCCAGGACTCCCTTCTGGGACATGTATCTGGTGTACCCTTCTGAAATATATAAAAAAGCCTCAGTGTTCTAGGATCTGATTATGTTTGGCCTTGTACAGCCTTCTCAGAAACATCATGCCTGCTTCTGGGTGTACATACATCTATTGCTCTGTGGCCTCCTCCAGTCCTTAAAACTCTACTCAATTTTTCAGGCCTGGGCCAAGTGCCACTGCCTCCAGGCAGCCTTACCAGACTGCTCACAGATGGAATGGACTGCTCTCTTCTCTGAAGCTCAGATCCCTTTTCCACTCTGACTGCATTTAGATGTTTAGATCTGGGTTCCTCTACGAGGCTCGATCAGTCACTCATTTACAAATCCATTTGGCTGAAGGTGACTGAGTACCTGCCATGTACAGGCCTGGAGCCTGTACCGCAGGCAGGTTTACATTCCCAGCGCCGAGCAAGCACCTGCCTGCCTGGTAACAGGCGTTTGGTAAATAAGTAGATGCTGGGGACCCGTCTGCCCGCCCTCCTGTACTCAGCACATCTCTGTTTAGGATGTGTTTCGCTGCTCACACGTTAATGAACACGCTTTCTCCCTCGATGGGAGAGCTGAGGTGGTGTGGAAACTGTTGTCAGACTGTTGGAATTGCCCACTGCTCTGGCCTGGGCCCCGGGCCACCTGATTCCCACGCTGGCTGCACTCCGGGGAAGCCTGCCCAGCCCTGCCATCCCCCTCTGTGGCCTCTGAAGAGGTGAGGACAGTCGGTCGGCTTGCTTGCGCCTGTCCAGGTGATGTGGCCGCCTCATCACCTGCATCGGCCTCCTGAGGCGACTGTAACGAAGTTTCACCAGCCGGGTAGGTGGTGAAGACACCCAAAACTTCTCTCCCAGTTCTGAAGAACGGAAGTCCAAAATCAGGGTGTCGGCAGGACCCCACCCCCTCCACTGGCTCTGGGGGAGATCCTTCCTCACCTCTGCAAGCTTCTGGGGGCTCCTGTGTTCCTTGGCCTGTGGACATATCACTCCACAATCTCTGTTGGTTGTTTAGTCGCTAAGCTGTGTCTGACTCTTAGAGACCCCCATGGACTGTAGCCAGCCAGGCTCCTCTCTCCAGGGATTTCCCAGGCGCGAATACTGGAGGGGGTTGCCTTTCCCTTCTCCAGGGGATCTTCCCGATTCAGGGATTGAACCCACGTCTTCCGCATCGGCAGGCAGATTCTTTACCGCTGAGCCACCTGGGAAGCCTCACGGCCTTCTTCAGGGTGTCTCCCGCAGCGTCTTGCCTTTTGAAGACACTTGTCACTGCTGCAGAGCCCACTCTTAATGACATCTTCAAAGATCCTAGTTCCAAGTCATGTTCCGAGGTGCTGGGTGGCCGGGAATTTAGGGGGACACTATTTAACCACCAAACAGCCCTTGCGGGCAGACGTCTGGCATCGCGCACGTTCCCAGAGCTCTGCCACGGGTATGCAGCAGGGCTGGGACCCTCTTGTGGCAGCCGCCCCCTGGCCCACAGTCAGGACTCTCTGTCAGCCCTGCCTGGGGGCCCTGAGGCCCTGGGCTCCGGCTGGGGCTGAACCCAGAGTCCTGCTCAGGTCCCCAGTTCTGCACATGCGTCTCTTCACAGAGAGACAGGCGTCTCCCGCGGTGCGTGCCCTGGTTGTCCTTGGGCTGCCCTGTGTCCGGGTGAGCAATGCCACCCGAGGGGGCCCGGTCTGGCATTCTGCAAGCAGAGTGTGACATTCCTAGCCAGCCCTGGAGCCTCTGGGGGCAGCTCTGTTTTCCGACATATAAATTACTGTACTGTTGCAAGCATCAGTTGTAAACACAAGTAAGCGCTGTGTCACAAATCCACTTTTATTAAAAAATAAAATTTTCAGTGTTATGGGTCCATTTTTTCCACTAAATGAGGGTGACCAAAACATCTGAGGGAGAAAAATAAAAGGCAACTCTTCACCAATCAGAGTGCAGGGACTCTAAATGCATGTGTGAAAGTGAAAATAGCCATTCCAAAATTTTATGTTAATTCAGCTCTGGATATGACTCAGCTTGTAGAGAAGCAAGTGAAACGTGGCTCTTCGTCAGGCTGTTCGGAGTGTCGTCCTTGGGGGAGAAGTACGAGTAGGGCCTTGTCTGTTTACATTCATTGCTGTGAGCATCTCTGCCCTGAAGCACCCAGATGAGGCCCCGCCCTCCTGCGCAGCAATCTTTTCTTAGGAACAGAATCAGTTTGTGTGAGCTTCTTACAAAGGTCACAGTGTCTGGGCATGAGGTGTCTAAGGAACCTGGGCGCCTGGGGCTGAGAGCCTGGTGGGGCTCTGTCCCACGCTTCCCAGTTCAGCCTCTCTGAGCTCCAGGCTCCTCCTTGGTATCCTGGAATGGCGCCAGCAGCCACCTCAAACTGTGCTGTGAGGATTAAATGCCTCTTCCAGGAGAAGGGCCTAGCACAGGGCTGGCACGTGCAGTGGGCGCTCTGTGAAGCCAGTCACTATTATCCACACTCATTTGACGAGTGCACAGACAGATGTGAAATTATCTGCCATAGCGGGTGGGCCTTCAGCTCCATCGGAATCACTCCTGGTGAGGAGTGTCTTCTCCCCTTGCAAACTCTTGTGAAATGGTTATCAGATGTGAACCCAGGTGCTCTGCCTGCTCTTCGCAGTCAACCCTCACCGCAGAACCACCATAATCAGAATTCTTACTGTGAGCTGCTCTTTAAAGTAAACAACCAATTCACACCCCGAGAACTTACAGATTGGTAGGATATAAATACATCAATTTGTTTTAAGCTGTCGGAGAGAAGACTGACATTTTTAGCATTGAGAAGGGCTGAATCACGGTCTAGAGGGATGCGATCGGATTGACTGCTTGGAGGGGTCAAGTGTAATTTTAGAGTAGAATTAGTATGATTCGTGATAGAGCTGCTACACCTACCCCCTACCCCACAAATTCAGTTCCAGGCAAGGATTTTGTCTCTTCTCATTTAGCCATTTTCCAAAAAGTTTAAGATGTGCTTTTGGAGGGAGGTGTCTGTGAGTTGTGAAGAGTCTGAAATTGCCTCTTCCCATGAGTGTGTCTTTGTTCCAAATGTCAAAGTCATGGGGCAGCGCCCGCATGACACCTGAGTGATGGCTCAACAGAGCCTAGATCCCTGAGGTTACAATCAGTTCCTTCCGTTATCCCACCATTTCTTCAGGGAGTGGACTGGGAAGAGCCCCAGCAGGACAAATGAGCTTGCAGGAAGTACTGAAGGGGACATCCACGAAGGAGTGAAGGACTTTAAAGCCACGTGCACCTTGCATACTATTATGAAGGAGGAACAGAATTCAGAAAGCCTTAACCTGTTTCCTCATCTGTTTAACCTGGCTGCCTTCCTGATGGGCCTCTTGGGCATCAGCTGAGGAGAAGGTGCCTTGGAAATGTCAGGGCGCTGGTCACATCTTGGGGACTGCTGGATGCTTGCTGCCCTGGGACGTTCCCGGCCCCTCCTCCTGGCTTTCCCCTCTGCCTTCCCATAAGAGGGATTGATTTCAGGGTCTGAGATCACGTCTACAGACCAAGGCTACTTTGAAAGTAAAACCAGCTGAATTGGGGCCAGGTGCCTCTTTCTTGACCTGTTTTCAGGGAAGGAAAGTCTAGAATCAATAATTGGAGCTTTGGATTAGTTGAACTTCATTTTTCAAAACATCCAGCTCAGGACTGAAGCATTCCTAAGCCCTGACTCTTCCTCCTGCGGCTCGCACAGTGCTTTGTGGGGTAAGTCCTCACCCCGAGACCCTTTGCTGTTGAAGGAAGAAGGCTGTATGAACCCAGATGCAGCTCTCTCTGTGTAACAGGTTAGCCAGAAGCACAATATTTGGATGATCCTCAAATTATTCCGCTCAGATTTATTTCAAGTGTGGATTTAGTTTCTCTCCTGCAGTGTGACCAGTTGGTAAGGACGTATTTTGCCCAGGTAACTCGTTCTACTCTGGCCCAAGTGAGGTGCAGCAACGAGAGACATGAAATCTTCGATTTGAGAAAGGAAAGAGCATAGGTTCTGAAGTGTAGCACCTGCCAGCAGGGGAAGGTCCCAGGGGGAGCCTGTGAACAGATTCTATAAAGTTTTAATAGCTCAAAACCCAAGAAGACAGAATTAAATGCAAGCTGGGGACCAACTCTTCTTGATCATATAAAATGTGAGGAGATCTCCATATCAACTCTGTCTGCTCCTTGGATTTTGGGGGGCAGAACGTGGACGTTTTGGAATTTCAAGGCACACATGAGTCTTTCCGATCTCATCAAGAGAGATGGAGCCATTTGCTGGACATGCGGATGAGTACGAGTAGCCTGTGGCTGAGGACCCACACGATAGTAAATATGATCACAGAGTAGAGGATTGCAGCTTCTCGGTGATGAGCACAGGTTCATCACATTTGTGCCTCGTGCTTTAGTATTATAAGAAAGCTCATTTTCTCTTCCTTTCTGCTGTGTTGTCAGGCAATGATGTTGAATGTTGGCTTCATGCCCTTGGCAGTCATGCTACCTACCTACCTGACCGCCTCGTCAAAATAAAATAACAGCCCTTCTGTGCTTGCGGGTTTATTCAGGGAATCCAAGCAATGGTGTGTTTGTAACTGGGTGACTTCTGTTCCTAAAGCAAGAGGGGGCCTAGGGCTATAGGCCAGATGGCATCAGAGCTGGTAGGCATTGCCTCCCCCCTGAGCAGGGCCAGGCGCCCACCCTGCTTGGACGTGGCTGTGGGCTGAGCATACTGTGCTTTGTGTCTGGGTTTTCTTGATGAAGTAGCTCTGAGCACATCGGCATCTGAATCAGATATCTGCCACATTTGGAGAAGGGGCTGCTCCTCCAGGGCCTCCATGATGCAGAGCAGATGCCTCAGCCCAATGGGTAGCATCCTCCGTGATCTGGAGGCACCTGCCCTGCGCCCTAGTCCCGGCCGCACCGCCTGCCTCTGTTGCAATGGACGACTCCCCATCCTGGTTCAGACACTGCGTCCTCTGTCTCAGCGCCTTTGCATGTGTTAGTCCATCTGCTCTGATGCCTTTTCCTGCAATCTCTGTCAACTTCGTACCTCTTCTTCAAGGCCCACCTCATGTGCCATCTCTGTCACTTCCCTCCCTGTCCTCACCAGCTCTGCAATACCTCCTATTGCATTTTGCTTTGAATCACGCCTATCTGAGTTTCTGTCTCCGGTGCTCCATTTAAGATTCCCAAGAGCAGGAACCTGTATGACTCAGAGTAGGTGCCAATTAATCTTAGTTAAGAGTATGGCCTTTGTAGTCACACCTACTGGTATTCAAACCCGAGTTCTGCCTCTTCATAGCTGTGTGACTTTGGAGAAGTTACTTAACCTCTCTGGGCTCCAGTTATATATAATATATTATATATTAATATATCACATAATATATCATATATATTTATATGATATATATAACTGGAGTTATATATATTAATACATCATATTATATATCATATGTATATAACTGGAGTTATATATATAATATGTATATATTATATATTGATATAATATTATATATATATTTTTTCTAGTGCTTACAATGTGTCAGACCCAGTGCCGAATGCGTTATACACGTTATCTTGTTTATAGAATGTAATTCCTCCTTTTATGATGGAGACCATCATAGAAGGTCCTTACTTTGGTTTTGGTGAAATGATCCTGAGATAATTCTCAGAGGCTGCTCATGGCCTTGGGCCATTGCCAGCCCAGCTGGGTGGATAAGACCTCTCAAGAGAACAGGTAACTCAATAACTCACTGAGTACTGTGAGACATTCTATGGAATTATTGAACCCGAGGGGGTTGTGATAATCCCTGAATTTGTAGCCAGTTGGTCAGAAGTGCAGGTGGCTGGGGACCCCTAGAAGTGTGGCTGGTATCTGAAATTAGGGTGGCTTTGGGGAAGCCCTTTACTTACAGAATCAGTGCCACGCACCCCCGCCCACCCCCCCACCCCAACCAGGGCTAGCCAGAGCTGAACTGCAGTATAGCCAGGAGGTCTCCCCTTCCCCAATAGGGAAATACCGCCTCACACAGTCCATCAAGGAGCTGGGAGCTCCTGATCCTCTCTGCCAGTGAGGGCTGGTGTGGCCAGAGAGCTTTGTTTTGCCCAACTGACCCCCATGCTGGGGATAAGCAGGCTTTAGAGGGAACCTTTGGCCTGAAAAGACCAATTACTTCTTATGTCCTCAACTCGAGGTGCCCTGAACCACCAAACGGCCCAGAAACCAAGGGCACAAATGAACACAATAGCCTTTCCCGAGTGCCAGAGGAGCCCTGAGTGAGTGTGTGTGCTGGGGTCTTCACTGTGATCGGGGGTGACAGTGTGGACGCAGGCTGAGGTCACACATCCTGGCGGTGCTCTTCTTTGTAGAGTTTCTTTCTAACTGGGCGGCAGCCTTAGCAGCTGCTGAGCTCTCAGGTCTAACTTATTTGAGGCTTAATCACCCACAGTACCGTCGAAGCCCTGTTCTTTTTGTGTGGCTAAAAAAATACAACATCCAGACATGGCTTGGTTGCGCTCTGTCTACATTGCATTTAAAACACCTCTGCCCATGTGGGGTACCCACACGGGCCAGGTTTCACATTAGGAGTGTGAGCTTTAAAAAAAAAAAAAGGCACAGGGAAAGGTTCAGACCTCACTCTGGAAGGTCTTATTTCATAGGAAGAGATAGTGAGATCCTCGATTCCTTTTATCACACAGCCCAGAGGGAGTCGTGCAAATGGACTTGAAGGGCCGAATGTATGTTTCTGGAGTGTTCAGTCCTCCAGGACTTGCACACCATCTGAAAGGGAAGTGCATGCTTTCAGCGGTGGATCTAAATCCCTTTAAAGGTCTTAATCCCACTGTGCTCACTGTCAGCTGGAGCAAAGCCAACACCCCGCACGGCCAGCTCCCCGCTGCCACCTCCTGCTCTGCTCTTTGTTTTCTTTTCGATGCATAAACATCTGTTTCCTCGTGTCTCCTATCACCCAAGAATGGAAGGAAGCCTTGGATAGGCAAGGATCTGGTCTGTATTTTTTCTCTGTCACAACTCCAGACTGGGCATGTTGTCAGCACACAGTAGGAGCTTAATGAATGTTTGACAAGGAAACCTCCTAACCTTCCTCCCTTCTCGGGCCTCATCCCTTTTCACCTGCCTCATCCCTCACCTGCGTCACAGCTCGGGTAACAGGTGACCTGAGAGGACATTTATTTCCAGCCCCCAGGTCTAGCCTGGCCCCCAAGGGATCCTCCGCGTTACTTGTATTCTGTGATTCCCTCTTCCTCCAACATCCTCCTTGCCATGGATCTTCAAGGCCTCTTGGACATAGGGTGCCCAGACCCTCTCCTTGCCTCACAGTCTTCCTTCCTCTTGTTTCATCTTCGGCTCAGCCCTCGCCCCTCCGCCTGCCATGGTGCCATGCACAGAAGGAAGCTTGGGAACCACTGGGCAAAAATGTCAGCCATCCTGTATCCACCACACTGGGCCTCACACCAAGCAAGGCCTTCCCTTTTAAAGACTTCCCATATATATAGTGTGCGCCATAAGTTCTTTTCATAGTAACTTGAATGGAGCTGCAGCCAGTTGAGGGGAAAAAAAATCTGTTTTTCATCTAGTGGAGAAAACAATCCAATAACAGGGAACTCAGCCATTTGCACATCCGGATCCTTTTACCACAAATGGCTTAAGCGCCTGGGCACGCGGCTATACCCCTTCTAGATGGTCTGGGCGCCAGAGCCAAATGAAATTCCAGGCGGCGGGGGACAGAGCTCTCCTCGGCTTCCTGGAACCGTGGTCACCGAGGAGACTTGATATTAGCAGTGACTGCAAATGGCCAGGAACCTGGTAATTGCTCATCAGAGTTGGTGCCCAGAGGCTGGGGTGGGGGTGGGGGATGATGGGGGCCGACTTTGGGAGAGACGAGCCTGCACCCAGCAGAGATGCCATAGGGAACAGGGAGGCAGGCAGAGCAGGTGGTTAATGAGACGTTAAAGTTTGACAGCAGTTCACAGCACATGCTAGAAAACCTGCCTGCCGTCCTCTTCTTGGGTTTGCCCTTTTTTTTGAGGGGACATAGGGGTGGGAGGGCAAATAAACGTTTATGCTATTGAAAAGCTCTGCTGTGGTTACCTCCAGAAGACGGGGGTCAAATCCCCAAAAGACCTGGACAGTGGAGCCTATTTCCTACTCGTCACCTTGGGAGGGTGAGAGTACCCTCTCGGGGCCTGTGTCCGGTAACTGGTCCCCTGTAGCCTGCGCACACGTGACTGGGTTTGCCCAGGCCTCACTGACTCAAAGCACTGATTCACCCTCTACTGCAGCCATCTGCACCTGTTTTCTACAAACTATGCCTTTCAGTGAAATTAACAAGAATAGCAATGACAGTCGCCGTTTCCTCATTCATCACAGTAGCTGAGAAGGGGCAATGAGATAAGCAAGGTTCAGGGAAGGGTGGAAATGGGCTTCCCTGGTGGCTCAGCAGTAAAGAATCCCCTGGCAATGCAGGAGATGCGGGTTCGATCCCTGGGTTGGAAAGATCCCCTGAAGAAGGAAATAGCAGCCCACTCCAGTACTCTCGCCTGGAGAATCCCATGGACAGAGGAGCCTGGCAGTCCATGGGGTTGCAAAGAGTTGGACGTGACTGAATGACTAAAACAACAGTGGAAATGTGGGGGAGGGGGGTGGTCAGGTCCTCCTGCAGTCAAACCCTGCTAGTCACCACCAGAGTCTGACTTGGGTTCTTCTTCCACAGCTCATCAGAGATTGACTGTGAGCATTTTCTTCACCCAAAGCCCATGGGGGCCCTGACTCTCAGTGGCCACTGACCTTTACTCTCAAGAGGGGTCCTGTTTACTCTGCCCAAGGTCCCATCATGGGAAGTCTGGGTGTTTGATGAGAGATTTGTTGGAGATTACACAGGGTTTCTTCAGTTCCTACAGTCTGTAAACTTGAAATGACCTGGACTTATGGGCACAGGCCACTTCTTACCTTTATTTTTTAAAAAAATCTTAAACAAAGTCAAGCTTTCTTTAGCACGCCACAAGTATTTCCAACAGAAGTGCTCTCTCCCCAGCCTTCTCCTCCTCGGCACCCAGGTTTTCAGTGATTTCTGGCTGCTCAGAATCCCCACTGGGGACCTAGGACCTCTTCTCCCAGGAGAGCCTTTTTCTTCACACTTAACAGCATCCCGAGTTGCCTACCTGTCGGGAGAAGAGCTTGGGCTCCCCTGCCATCTAAACTAAGAAACTAGATAACACACACTAAGTTATTAAAGACTAACAATTGGTGCAGCGCCTTGACATCCCCAGAAAAGATACAGGAGAACAGGATTCTGACTAAGGATGAAACGGGCCTCACCGTGGGCCCTGGGGGAGAGGTTTGGGATAGAAACGTAACAACACTGCAGAGTGACTCTGCTGTCACAGAGGCTGGGCCACAGAGAGAGGATGACAATGTAATTCCCGGAGCCCCTGCTGGGCCTTTAGACCCCTGTGTGTCTCAGTTTGCCTTTTTTCTTCTTCAACTTGCTTTTTGCATCTCTCTGTGTGCAATCCGTGTCTCTGGAGAGAAGGGGCTCACTTCTTGCAGGCAAGGAGGGGTCTGCAACCTTTCTAAGCCTAGGGGGGCGGTGGGCAAGAGAATCTGGGAGTAAGAACAGAAATAAGTGAATGCTGGGCTGGGAGGTGGTCCTGTGAGAAGAGAGCATCAGGAAGGACAGATGATGCCACTCACTGGTTCCTTTCATCACCTGAGGGCTGCTGTGTGAGGGAAGGGGCAGGGACATGAGATGGGAGAGGGACAGGCCCCTGTCAAGCTAAGTGGGAACAGCCCCGAGTAAACAGATCACAGCCACAGGGCAGTCTAGTGGAGCTGCCAATCATTGCAGCTCAACTCAGGGATTGGCTCAAGGTGCAGTCACATGACTCAAGCTAGGCCAATCAGAGTGCTTCCCTAGGATTCTGAATGTGGAGCCAGAGAAGGTGTATTCCTTCCTCTTGGGCTGCTAAGCTGTGAGAGTGTGGGTTCGAGCTGCTGTGGCTGAGCACCTTCCTTTTAGAATGAAAAAGCTCATCACAGTGGGAGGGGAAGAAGCTGATGTGTGAAGGGAAACAGAAGCAAGAGACCAGGTGGGGAGGCCTGGTGGTGTTCAACCCCCCAGAGCCCCCTCCCCATCCCTGTGGCTTTTGGAGTGGGGGAAATGAAGAGGCGGGGAGAGAACCAGGAGAGACATGCGGCAGAAACTGAAATGTACTGTGTGTGTGTGAGGGGGGGATCAAAAAGAAAGGCGTGGTCACACGTGGAGAATGACAGCAGGAAGCCACTCGCTGGCTTGGCAACGAGGGTTTTACCAGGACTTTGGCCGGGCAGCTGGGAGAGCTCTCTGCTAGCCAGAACACTGTCCACTGACCTACAGTTGTCAAGAGCGGTGTATTGTTCTGATTTCCCAGAGGCGCCATATGCAGTGACCTTGGGAGTCTCCCTCTCTCTCTCGAGTCGTTCACTGAGGGCCAACCTCTGCCCTACATACTAAATGGATGCGTGGAGGGCAGAGGCAGATGCAGTCCTTGTCCACATAGGGTCTGGCAGGGATTCAGGCATATAATGTGCAGTTCCTGTGCCTGTGAGGAAGGTCAAAGGAGAACAACCGGGGCTGTGGGAGCTTGGCTTCACAGAGGTGGCAGCAGGGATGGCAAAAACTTAGGAGGATCACAGCCTGAGTGCCTTTGAGTGCCGTATTCGTGCCTTAATTAGGTGGAGGCTTCTGTATTTCTCAGTGTTTTCACATCTCTTTATTTGACCCTAAATGCAACTATTTCAGGAAAGGAAGGCAAAAATCGCAATTGCTGTTTATAATGAAATCCCAGAATAACTGACTCTTGAAGTGGCAAGGGAAGGGAATATCATTTCTTGAGCATCTACATAGTTCCTACTATGTGCTAGGAACTTTCCAATGATCACATCTGCACTCCCACTCCACTGCCCCTCTGTCCATGGGATTCTCCAGGCAAGAATACTGGAATGGGTTGCCATTCCCTTCTCCAGGGGATCTTCCTGACCCAGGGAAGCCCATCAGGTTGATGCATTACCTCTTTTATTGATGGCAGACCGTGGTGCAGGGTGACACAGATTTTTGTCTCTTAGTAGAGAGCTCCCACCTTTGTAGGAAGCCATTTCCCAGCATTTTCCATTGGATTGAATCTGTTAGGACTGTCAGAAAAAGAAAACTCATCTTATTCTAGCTCCACCACCAAAGGGGATTGACTGACTCACGAACTGGGAAGATTCAGAGGGAGGATGGATTTCAGGGTTGGCTTGATTCAGCAGCTCAACAATGTTATCAAGCACCTTGTTTTCATTCAGTCTTTGCCCTCCAAGATAGTATAGAAGCCTGGACTATAAGCAGTTTCCCTCATGGTGGCAAAAAGGCCTCCCAGGTTCTAACCCTCACAACTGCTACCATATCTCTTCTTCAGACTCTTTCAGAAAAGCAAGGAAACTTTTCCCCACTCCAGGAATTTCCTAGCAAATTTTCCTGTGTCATTGCTCCAAATTATGTCATTCCTCCATTCCCAAGGCAATATCAGGAATATGTTGGGCTGACCCACTGAGTTCTGGGTCACGTGGAACAGTCACTGAGGCATGGGGGATGAGATCACCCTGACTGTCTGGATGGCCAAAGCTGGCCCCATGCAAAGGTGGCCAGCTTGATGTTTCATGGGATTCTGGTCCTGTCACGCTTGGACGGGGGATGCTGGTGGGTAGCCAACAGAGCCCCCAGGGATGCTCACGGCTTATTTTCCATGTTCACGGGACTGAACGAACAGCTTTGCATAGTCACTGAAGCAGAATAGCCACTGATTGGATGCACGAGTGCGTTTCTGGCCTCTTAGGGAAGGAAACAACCAAATGAAGAGGCTCTCAAAGGACTTGATGTCCTCAATGGTTTCTGGAGGACATTTTCCTCAATCCTGGCAGAACTGTGCAGTCAGGAACAGAGCCTGCATCTGGGCCTGTAATTGCCTATTTAGTTCAGGCACAGGAGCCCTTGGGCAGGTGGGAGGAGGGGAAGGTGCGTGCCTCTGCCTGGGTGCTCCTGGAGCCGGCAGCACCAGGCCGTGGGCAGTCGTGGCCCAAGGACAACTCATCCAGGTAAGGAAACTCGGGTGCCCAGGGTGCTTGACAAGGCGCTCACCTTGGCACCCAGCCTCCTCCAACCCAGAGGGCACATCAACTCCACTTTCATCAGGTGCAGACAAAGAGAAGGCTGGTAGTTAATTCTGAGCCCCAGGCTGTTCTGTGCATTTTCTCCTTTACTGCCTGGAACTGGTTCAAGTTCACCCAGGTCCTGGCTCGGGGAGTGCCCACAGGCTCCTCTTGATTGCTGCATTCATTTACCCAGGCGGCAGTCCCTCTCTGAGCCAGGCAGTGGGGGGGCAAAGACGGGTGGTGGCCCCTCCCTGCTGAAGTGTGGGGTCAAGCTGGGGAGGGGAGGTGCTTAGAGGTGTACCTGGTAGAGAGAAGCTTGGGAAGCGTGGCCATCCGGGGCGGGGTGTGGTTGCTGAGCTCTGAAAGGGCTTGGCATTGTTGAGGGACGGAGGTGCCGTGGGAGGGGAGGGGGACAGGCGGTGTGTGGACAGGGAGGGGCCGTGGTAGTAAATGAGACTATAGGGTAAACTGAGGCTGGGCCGTAAAGGCCTCGGTGGAGAGTCTCAACAGGGTAGGAGGTGGAGAGCTGTGCCAAGTCTGTGGGCAGATGGGTTGACAGGACCAGATGTGGATGCCAGGCAGGGTGTGGTGATGAGAGGGAGCAAGTCAGAGAGGAGGGAGCGTGAGGAAGGCGGGGTCAAGGCAGAGATGATTTCCTAGTGGACGTGGTGGGTGGCAAGAGGCAAGGTCGCCTTCAAGGCATTTGTATCTGGCTTAGAAAATTCAGTTAGAGGACAAAGGTGCCGGGAGAGGGAGATGATGGCTCAGAGTTGAGGTGCACTCGGGTCACCAGGAGCGTCCGGAGGACACAGCACACTCGCAGGAACGGGATGGGGACGTGGGAGTTGGCACACCACCATTTTCTATTTTGCACACTCCCTTCCAGTCTCTGTTCCCGTGAGAGGCAGTTACAGCTTCAGAGCACTGACGACCTGGGCTGACAAGGATGGCAAGTTTTACTGAGCCGAGCCTCATTTCCTGGTCTGGTGTGGGGAGAACGGTCTCTATCACAAGGCTGTCTCCAGAGTTAACTGAGACGATGAGCTTATTAGCCGGAGCCTGGCATACGCCACGTGAGCACGACACGGCAGCGGCCGTTGTAATCACACGTCTGCGTGCTTCAGGTTGCTGTGGCATCAGGGCCATCGCTTTCTAACCCACATCACCCCACCAGCCCCCAGGACAGGAATGGCCCTGTCAGCTGCCTCCTTAGAAACCAGGGGAAGTGATGCTTCTCTTGAGGGAGAAGAGGGAGGCTTTGCTGTGGGAGTTCGCTTCTCCAGGTCATGCTCTCCACGACAGAAGCGGCTGCGATGCTTCACATGAAGCACACGGGGGACGCGACGTGGTCTCCTGACTGCCCTTCCCCACTCCTTTCTGCCCAGGGGGCGGGACCACCGGACATAGGGTCAGGTGGGGGCTTTTTGGTTTTGACAATTAGTTGTTTTAGCTGGAGTATAAGTGATTAACAACGCTGTGTTACTTTCAGGTGTACAGCGAAATGATTCAGTGGTACATATACATTTATCTATTCTTTTTAAAATTCTTTTCCCATTCAGGTTGTTATGTAATATTGAGCAAAGTTCCCTGTGCTATACAGTAGGCCTTGTTGGTTATCCATTGTAGATACAGAAGTGTGTTCACGTCAATCCCAAACTGCCTAACTATCCTTCCTTACCCCTCCCCCTTGGTAACCATAAATTCATTTTCTAAGCCTGTGAGTCTGTTTCTCTTTTATAAATAGTATCTGTCAATGACATGACAGACAACGGATTAGTCTCCAAAATTTACAAATAGCTCATGCCGCTTAATATCATAAAAACAAACAACCCAAGCAAAAATGGGCAGAAGACCTAAACAGACATTTCTCCAAAGAAGACATACAGATGGCCAAGAGGCACGTGAAAAGATGCTCAACATCACTAATTGTTAGGGAAATGCGAGTCAAGGCTACAATGAGTTATCGCCTCACCCCGTCAGAATGACTGTCATCAAAAAAATTCACAAACAACAAATGCTAGTGAGGGTGTGGCGAGAAGGGGGCCCTCAGGCCCTGGGCAGAAAGGGAGCCCTCCTACCCTGGGCGAGAAGGGAGCCCTCCTACCCTGGGCGGGAAGGGGGCCCTCCGACACTGTCAGTGGGAATGTAAATTGGTGCAGCCACTGTGGAGAACAGTATGGAGGTTCCTTAAAAAACTAAAAATTGAGCTACCATATGATCCAGCAACCCCACTCCTGGACATATATTCAGAGAGAAACATGTTCGAAAGGATACATGCACCCCAGTGTTCATTGCAGTACTGTTTACAACAGCCCAGACAGGGAGGCAACCGAAATGCCCATCAACAGAGGAATGGATAAAGAAGAAGTGGTGTATGTACACAGGGCCTCCCCTAAGGCACTAGTGGTAAAGAACCCGCTGCCAATGCAGGACACGTAAGAGACGTGGATTCGATCCCTGGGCTGGGAAGATCCCCTGGAGGAGGGCATGGCAACCCATTCTAGTATTCTTGCCTGGAGAATCCCATGGACAGAGGAGGCCAGTAGGCTACAGTCCATGGGGTCCCACAGAGTTGGACACGACTGAAGCGACCTAACACACATGCATATACACAATGGAATATTATTCAACCACAAAAAAGAATGAAATAATGCCATTTGCAGAAATATGGATGGACCTGGACCTAGAGAATGCTGTACTGAGTGAAATAAGTCAGAGAAAGACAAATATCGTATGATATCACTTATATGCTGCTACTGCTAAGTCGCTTCAGTCGTGTCCGACTCTGTGCGACCCCATAGACGGCAGCCCACCAGGCTCCCCCGTCCCTGGGATTCTCCAGGCAAGAACGCTGGAGTGGGTTGCCATTTCCTTCTCCAAGGCATGAAAGTGAAAAGTGAAAGTGAAGTCGCTCAGTCTGGTCCGACTCTTAGTGACCTCATGGACTGCAGCCTACCAGGCTCCTCCATCCAGGGGATTTTCTAGGCAAGAGTACTGGAGTGGCGTGCCATTGCCTTCTCCGCACTTATATGCAGAACCCCCCCAAAAAACCAATACAAATGAGCTTAATTAGAAAGCAGGGTCAGAGGGTTTTACACCATGTAATGCACTCACACAGTGGAGGACTGTTCTCCAACGCGACACCAGCGCCAACACGCTGATGCATCAGTGCTTCAGTCGAAGGGAGCTGCTGTCTGGCCCTCGGGAGGGACAGGCACTGCTTGGGTGTTCAGTTTGCTTTAGACAACAAGAAGCGTGCACCCAGTCCAGCGGAACGGCTGATCCAAATCTCCTGCTTTGGTGGCTCGTGAGTTCAGTGGAAATAAGGGAGCAGCAGTAACAAAGGCTTGCATTAACCACGGGGCGGACAGGACTAAGGGGCAGCAACTGCCTGGGGTCCTTCCCCAGGGCCTCTGTGTGTCCAGAGCACCAGGACCTGTTCAGCTCCAGCCTCAGTCAGACCTCAAAGGCTGTTCCCGAAAGACGATCCAGAATTCAAGGCATGGGCTGGGGATCAGTGGTGAGAAGAATTCTTCCAGTGAAAATATCCCGGAACATCTGGTTTGCCTGCGTCAGTTGCATTCTGTATAGCTTCTCTGACACCTCATCAGACGCATACTAAGTAGAGGGTTTGGCTTACCCCTTTAATAATGCCAGTGGAACAAGAGGCACGCGTCTGAGCATCCTTGAGGCTCTGGCAGGTATTCCGTCCACAGTATATTCTGCAGGTTCTTCATTTACCAGCATAATTAACCCCCACTGTGGACTTGACTTTATGCTAATTGCTGAAGGGGCTAATCACCCACCCTGGATGGAGGGTTGGATGGGTAGATGGATGAATGAATGAATGAGTGAAGAGCAGGACATGTGTCCTGTCCTCAAGTTATCACAGGATTCCTCACGTTTCCTCGCTGTGTCGTAACTGGCAGCATTTTCACTTACTCGTCCTGTCTGGTCCACACTGTAAATGCTTAGGTAGAGTCAGTTTACAGTGTGTGAACATCTTACCAACACCAGGTGAGGCATGAGGACTTCCTGGTTCCCCGTGAGCGGCTTCACTTCTTTGTGTTTTTGCTCAGTTTTGCTGGCAGAAAAGATAGCCCAGTGCCCGGGGGAGAATTTAAACCCAAGTAGACTTTGTGTCTCAGACAACATCAGATGCTTCCCTTTCGAGCAGTTTATTAGATCCTGCCCGGGGTAGAGTGGACCACTTCCTGGAGGGTTTGTAACACTCTAGGGAAAATCTTACGACAACGCACAGGGAAGGAAATGCTGGGTGGAGCAGGGCAGACCGTGGGCATTCTTTATTTGAGAAAGTCATGCCATCTGGGAGAACTATTGCCAAAGACTAATACTGAGACACGCTGCCAATGTCAGAATTGAAATCCAGGGCACCCAATTAATCTTGGTTTCCACGGCAACCAACAGAGTGAGGCCCCCCTCCCCCTGTACTGCCTCCTTACTCCCCCAACTCCCCCAGGCAGGGAGGTATCTACAAGAGGCTTGGGGGAGAGAGAAACATGGGGCACTTGGAGGGGGAGACAAATAAGGACGTGACTTTGGTGGCTTCAGCCAGGACCTCCAAGGTCCTTGAAGGGAGTGGGGTCCAAACTGCATTCCTCCCATTGTGATCCTAAAGACCAGGAAATTTCCAGAAGAACCCATTAGGGCAGGCCTGCTCTGTTCAGGGGAGGGAGAGGAAAGAGTTCAGGCCAGAGATGAGGAACTAATGCAGGGACAATCGTATTTAAAAATTGTTAACTTATTTGGTGGTGTTTGGAGGTCACACTGGCTTTGGGATGTCTTAGATCCTGTGTTCCAGAGGAACCACTAATTGATGGCAGGGGTGGGGCTGTACTGGTTCCAATTTATATGTATATATAGAGATTGGCTAATTTAAGAGAAGGCAAAACAAAACTGTGTGTCTTGGAGGATCCCTTGATCCATGGCTGCTGGCCTTGGCTTTGAGACACTGCTGGCTCGCATTCAAGAGTCTGTGCTAACTGACATTTGTCTCCTCTTCTCCACGAAGGCCGCCACCCTTGTGTCATTAGGACACTGGCATCACAACTATTTCTGAGGCGGAGCGGTAGTTTCTTTCTGTCAGAGCCAGGCGCTGCAGCAATTATCAGAAAAGAAGAAAATAGTCGGATGAGGAACTTGCTTTGTAGGCTTGACGAAATTAATAGACTAGCCTCGTGACCAGATAGACTTTCCTTTTATCAGCACCGGGAAGTTCTCAGGCATCCGTCTGCTTAGCACAAAGGAGCCCAGATCTCTTTATTTCTGTCCGACTCCTTCCCTGCCCCCAAACCCTGGCTGGATGTTCGACAAGACACACTCAACAGCAACAAGACGACTCCTCTGACAAAGAAGCCGAGGCCTGGGAGATGGATCTGAGAGGCTAGTGAGAGGGGCTCATTTTTCTAACTCCATTATGGGCACTATTGGTTGGAGAAGCAATTTTTTTAAAATGTGCCATCTTCACGCAGTGTAAGGTTTTGAAGTGTTTGCCCTCCAATTACTGCAGCAGTGGCAGGATGTGGATTAATTCGGAAATAAGGAAAAACTTTGGGGGAGGTGGAGGGGACCTCTCTGGTGGGAGGCTGAGGGTACACTTCCCAGTTAGCCAAGTTAATGGGGACTAATGAGCTGCTGGAGCAGAAGAATCAGCTGTGCCCCTGTAAGCCAGCCTGAGCATGGCTTTGTGGAAGGCCCAGGGTGCCTCCCTGCCCTGAGATGCTGAGGTCTTGGTTCCCAAGCGCCCCTTGTATGGCTTGCTCCTCCCGTAGGTGCTGCGTGCCCCTCAGTTCACAGCTGGGAGGAGCCTCCCCCACAGGGCTGTGGATGAGCACAGCCTCATGGTCCCAGCATCACCCTTCCTCCTGCATTGGAACGATGGAAATGATCTGCATGTGACAGGCTGACCCAAGACAAAGCTGGGTCTTGACTTCCCTGCTCATTAGGTTTGGACAGATCCTTTACCCTCTGTGAGCCTCAGTTTTCTCATCTATAAAACGGGCACAGTAACGACCCACTTACATCACCACCTATGTAAATCAGTAGTGAGGATTAAATAAGATAACATGTGAAATCAGAAGCTGTACAGTGCTCTTGTATTTGCTGTTCTGTTGTTCTTGGCTGCTGCCTGCTGTGCTGCGTCAAGGGCACCTTTGGAAAGAAGACAGGAATGGGGAGAGTCCAAGGGGAGAGAGAATTCTTCTGATACCCAACAGTGTGTTCTCCTACTGGCTCAGCCACTAGAGTCCTGAGGGTATTCTGATAGCCATTCTCGACCTAAATCAGAATTCTTCCACCTTCCTGAAAAGGTGAGACTGAGGGCTTCCCTGGTGGCTCAGTGGTAAAGAATCCACCTGCCAATGCAGGAGACACAGGTTTGATCTCTGATCTGGGAAGATCCCACATGCTGCGAAGCAACTAAGCCCATGCACCACAAATCCTGAGCCTGTGCTCTAGAGCCCGGGAGTTGCAATTACTGAGCCCACGTGCCACAATTACTGAAACCTGCATGGCCTAGAACCCATGCTCTGCAAGAAGGGAAGCCACTGCAATGAGAAGCCTGCATACCACGACTAGAGAGTAGCCCTGCTCGCTGAAACTAGAGAAAAAGCCCTCGCAGCAACAAAGACCCAGCACAATAAAAAATAAAATAAATACATTCAATTATTTAAAAAAAAAAAAGTGAAATCGAAAGGCCAAGGAATCTCCTGCTTCCTCTGGAACTGCATTAAGGGCTCCCACCCGGGGGCAGTGCACTGTTTGGATCCCTGTCTCTCTCGTAGCCAAAGACAGTGAACAACCCGATAGCAGGAGCCAGGCTGCTCGGCCCACATGTGGTCCACTGTGGTCCCCTTGACCACTTTGCTGGAGGAGCAGCTGAGACCCCAAGGGCCACCCAGGAGGTGAAAGTTGTTTCTCATTTCTATCTGATTTCCTGTGATCAAAAGATGCCCCTTGACCAGTAAAATGCTGTTGAAAATGCTCCAGCAGACCTGGTGGACACCAATTAACCTCAGAGATGGGAGCAGGAACGGGAACACGCTGTCCCCTCCCCACCAGGTACGTGGAGAGAAGAGGGCACATTCTGCTCCCTTATTGAATGCATAGCAAAAAAAAAAAAAAAGTGAGTAAAAGCCGAACAGAACAGTCAGTGGAGGCTCAAGTGTTCGCTTCTGAATGGTGCTCAGGCAGCGGGCACAGCGTCTGCTCACGGACACAGCACTGTCTTCAGAGATGAGTGGGACACCGTGGCCTCCTCGGGTGGCACGCCCGGTCGGGCGGGGGCTCTCAGGCGGGGAGCAGCGTTCGCAGATGTGCGGGGGGAGGAAGGCCGGGGGCTGGGTGGGTGATCAGCTGGGGACGGGGTCGGGGGGCTCTGGGGCTGGAGTTCTGGCCGCCCAGACAGCCAGAAGAGCTTTTCTTTGTTGGTCTCCGGGCAGATAGAGAGAGCACCCACCTTGTTGCGGGGTGCGAGTCCTGTGACGTCCGCACGCCGGCCCCGTGAATTCACGCTGGGGCCAGCGTGACTCACGGCCTTGAATCAGCCATTGTTGAGTCTGAGGGAGGCGAGTGGGGAAATCAATGGAAGAAGGTGTCGGGGAGAGAACGTCCTGTTCTGAGCTCGGTGAGAAGAGTCCTGGCGGGGACGGTGATACAGGAGACGCCCTTGAGAATTCTCAGACTGTCAGGCTGAGCGGAGGGAGGGAGTCGCTGTTAGCTTACAAGGGGAGGAGCGACAACCCACTCGCTCGCAGTCATGAGTAAACTCTCTCTGTGACGAGCACCGTTCTAGGCGCTGCAGACGCCCTGGAGGTCGAGACATCATCCTTCCCCCTGTGCTTCGTGGGGACACAGACAGTGAAGATGGGCGCTGTCGCATTACTGTCCCTGAAACTCCTGGAAGCCAGTACTCAGTCCACATAGGTGTGTTGAGATCGTTGGAAAAATCCTGTCTTAGTCCATTTGGGCTGTTATAATAAGATACTGCAGACTGGGCGCCTTATGAACAACAAACGTATCTTTCTTAGAGTTCTGGAAGCTGAGAACTCCAGGATCATGGCGCCAACAGATCTGATGTTTAGTGAGAGCTTCCTGGTTCCCAGACGGCACCTTCTCCCTGGCTCTTCGCTTGGTAGAAGGGGCTGGGTGCTCTGTGGGGGTCTCTTTTATTACGGCAAAAGTCCCATGTATCAGAGCTCCATCCTCATGACCTAATCACCTCCCAGAGGCTCCTAATGACATCTTCTAATAACATTGCCTCTGGTGGTAAGGTCTCAACATATGAATTTGGGGTGGCCACAACCACCCAAACCATGCGTGTGTTAGTAGCTCAGTCATGTCTGACTCTTTGCGACCCTATGGACTGTGGCCCGCCAGGCTCCTCTGTCTATGGAATTCTCCAGGCAAGAATACTGGGGTGGGTAGCCATTCCCTTCTCCAAAAATCTTCGTGACCCAGGGATCGAACCTGGGTCTCCACAGCAAATTCTAAGATGAATAATCCATGGTCCCTGCCCACGAGGTCCAGCTGTCTCGTGGAGGAGCCAGCGGGGCAATAGAGAAGCACCCCAAAGCAACTGGACAGTGAGGGAAAGAAGGTTCACCTTGGAGCTGAATTATGGACTCGAGACCTCCTGCGTCAGAGCTGAGGAGGCAAAGTCACCTTAAGAGACAGTCGTCAGTCAGCAGGACTGTAATTGAATTTAATGCATAACTTCTATATAGAAGGATTCCGTTGAGCAGAAGGAAAGTCACCCGAGAGGCCCTCCCCCACCCGCCCCGGCACTGCCTGGCAATTCAGTGACGCCCTGGCTTGGTCCCCAGCGCAGGGACTTCTTGTGGCTCAGAGGCACTTCCCGGGCTGCCTGCGGGGGGCAGGTGGCATTATTTGTGCACAGCTCATCCTTCCTTTTCTGCCCTTCACTGTGGCTTCCCTGAGAGGGAATCTACTCCCCACTGGTTGTCTTTGACCTTGGCCTGCTTCAACCAATGGAATGCTAGTGCATGATGTGAGCGGGGCTTTCAACAGCCTCACACAGCTTGCCTGCCTCCTGTCATTTGCCAGAAGAGTTCCCCCCTGTAACCCTTTTAGTCTGGTTTCAGAATAAGATAACACATGGAGATGACCTGAACCCTGCCTGCAGCCTGAAGAAATAAAGCCTCTGGAGTCTACCTGAAAACATGTGAATGGAAAATGAACGGTTTTGTTTTTAGGTCACTGAGCTGTTAGGCTTGTTACCCAGCATCACGGTTCTGGAAACCTGACTCATACACAGAACCTGATGTGGGTAAAGGCTTTAATTGCAGAACGGTTTAACTGCTCACTTCTGCTCTGGCTCCTGGTTCTCTAAGCCACCTTCTGCTTATAGTTTAGCTCCCTATACAGTGTGCTGATCAGAGAGAAGGAGCTGGTTGGGCCTGTGTTAATATTATTAGTTTGATTTCTCCTCATAAATGATCATGCTGTGAGTCTTGTGAGTGGTTAAGAGAGACAGGCCAGAGGCTGATCCCCTCTGAAACTCCAGAAAGTTCCTCTGGAGGGCTGCAGTGTGCAGCTGAGCAGTGCACCCCAGCAAAAGCCCTGAGGCTATGTCCAAGCAGCCTCTTTGTGGTTTGATGGCTGACCAACCTGCCTTAAGCCACACGGCTCAGCCAGAAGACACTCATCAAAGCCAAGTTCACAAATCACTGTAACACCAGGTGGCATCACCAGGATGAGATAGTCATGCCTGGTTACAGTAGTGGCTCTCAGTTCAGAGAGATGATGTGCTATGACATCTCATCGTTTCCAGTGGCAAGGTTCTAGTGAGGGGAGTTGGAGGGTAGGGTGTAATCATGGTAATATTAGTAATGTGACAATTAGTGAATAGACTTATCACTTTAATGAATCCTGTTTTAATAGAAATCATTCAACTGCGTGGAAAACATGCTAATTTGGGGTTTTCTTGTGTGTGGACTTTTTATTCAGAAAGTCTGGCCAATTGGACCATGTCTCTAGATTAAGCACCATTATTTATCTGCTGGAAGTGTTCCAAATTTCAGGTACGAAACCTAGAAGGAAAGAAATAGCTTCTGTGTGTAAACTTTGTCAAACCCAACCTATAGTGTGGCAGGTGTTAGTTAATCTTAATCTCTAAGGCTTTATGGGAGAAGGAAATGGCAACCCACTCCAGTGTTCTTGCCTGGAGAATCCCAGGGATGGCGGAGCCTTGTGGGCTGCCGTCTATGGGGTCGCACAGAGTCGGACATGACTGAAGCGACTTAGCAGCAGCAGCAGCTAACACCTTATGAGGATTCTTTTGTCAGATCAATGTGCTGAGGGACATCAGGTAACCTGGGAGCAGTTGGCACATTTTGAGGGGTGGGAAGGAGAAGACCAGCAAAGCCATCTTTATAGTTTTGCCTTTATCTTTTTGATATCCAAAGAGATCATTATGTGTAACTCATGTGGCCCCAAAGGACTGACAGAGCATCTTCCTGTAAGAGGGGGCTGCCATGAATACACGGGTCAAGAAATGCTGGTGACCCAGACTTGTCATTCTGCTCTTTACTCTTTAGCAAAAGGAGGAAGCAGGCAGGGGAGAGTGCATGGAGCTAGAGATCAAGAGTTTCATTTCTTTTTGTTTTCGGATTTAAGCTATTTTAGGGTCATCATCCAGCCTTTTTTGGAGTCTTCCCATAAAGTAGAGATGGATGAGCAACTGTGGTTTCTAGAGAGGGGAGAGGAAGCAGGAAGCTCCATCACTGGGCCACTGTCCCTGTCTCCCCACCCACGGAAGGACCTCGTGGCTCAGGTTCTCTGTTCTGTCAGAGAATTGTGCCCTAAGTTCTCTCTTCACCAGTCGCTTTGTTTGGTCACTATGTTGTGTCCAGCCCTGTGACCCCATGGACTGCAGAACGCTAGGCTCCTTTGTCCTCCACTATCTGTCAGAGCTTGCTCAAATTCGTGTCCATTGAGTTGGTGATGCTACCTAACCATCTCATTCTCTGTCACCCTCTTCTCCTTTTACCTTCAATGTTTCCCAGCATCAGGCTCTTGTTCAAGGGGTTGGCTCTTCCCATCAGGTGGTCCAAGTATTGTAGCTTCGGCTTCAGCATCAGTCCTTCCAATGAATATTTAGGATTGACGTCCTTTAGGATTGACTGGTTTGATCTTGCAATTCAAGGGACTCTCAAGAGTCTTCTCCAACACCACAGTTCCAAAGCATCAATTCTTCGACCCTCGGTCTTCTTTACAGTCCAACTCTCACATCCATACATGACTACTGGAAAAACCATAGCTTTGACTATAACGGACCTTTGTTGGCAAAGTGATATCTCTGCTTTTTAATACACTGTCTAGGTTTGTCATAGCCTTCCTTCCAAGGAGCAAGTGTCTTTTAATTTCATGGCTCCAGAAACCATCCGCAGTGGTTTTGGAGACCAAGAAAATAAAAATCGGTCACTACTTCTTTTTTCAGCCCTTGCTTGGCAAGTGCTTAGTGTCCACCCTGTGTGCTCAGCATTGTACTAAGTGTCACAATCCTGTGAAAACAGTTTAGTGGATTTTTGCAAGGTTTCTGCATTAGTCTGCTAGGGCTGCCATAAAGTATCACAGACTGGGTAGCTTAAGCAACAGATATTTGTTTTCTCATAGTTCTAGGAGCTAGAATTCCAAGATCAAGGTGCCAGCAGGTTGATTTCTGGTGAAGCCTCTCCTGCTGGCTTGGAGAAGGCTACCTTCCCTTTGCCCTCACAGAGATCTCTGATGTCTCTTCCTCTTCTTATAAGGACATAGGTCCCGTCAGATTAGGGTCCTATCCTTATGATCGCTTATAATCTTATTACCTCTGCAAAGGCTGTATCTCCAAATACAGTCATATTGGGAATTAGGGCTTCAACATACAAATTTTGGAGGACACAATTCAGTCCATAACAGTCTCCTTCTGAAATCTTAAGATTTTTTAAAAAAAGAATTTGAATCACAAATAATTTTAGTCCAAGTGAGACTTTCCTTTGGCTAACACATCTACCCTCACCTAAAGTCTGTGGGGCAACTGGGAAAACGAAATTAAAGACCATATATTTCCAAATACACAAGGTGCAGATCAGTGAGGCGGGTCCACACACGACTCATATCTCCAGGGCCCTCACAGGCTTGCGGGCCAGGGCGTCATTCCAACAGCCCTGTCAGAGACCACTTACACTCCTGGCACGCCAAAGCAGGTGTGCCCCCCAGATGGGATGAACAAACGAGTGAACACGTGAGTGAGTGAGTGATGATGGCCTCCACCGAAAATAGTGAACGCCAAATACACAGGAGTTTTTAAAATTTTATTCATATTTACTTATTTATGGCTGCAACTGGGTCTTCATTCCTTTCTCAAGTTGCAGAAGCAGGCTTCTCATTGCAGTGACTTCTCTTGTTGCAGATCATGGGCTGTAGGGCATCTGGGCTCAGTAGTTGGTTTCTGGGCTCTAGACCACAGGCTTGATAGTTGTGGCCCACAGGCTTAGTTGCTCTGTGGCATGTGGAATCTTCCCAGACCAAGGATCAAACCCGTGGTTCCCTGCATTGGCAGGTGGAATTTTATCCATTGCACCACCAGGGAAATCCCCCCAATACACAGGCTTTTAATAATAATAATAAAAGACTTACTGTCCACCTTTTGTCTGTCATTCCCACAATTTGGGGTTTGAATCTGCACATCTCATTTTTTCAGCTCTGGGTTTATTTTACTTCATGTGCTTCAGGAAGGGCAGAGCTCTCTCTACGACTCTGTGAAGCGAGCCTCAGGTAAACTGCAGAGGTGTGAAGAGCACCTGTCTAAGAAGATCTATAAGGCATCTCCTGTAGGTCTTTAATCCAGTTCCTTCTGGGTGTGTGGCATTGGCAGTTCATAAAGGTTCAATTGGACGCCGACAAGTGGGAATGGAGTTCCTCTTCATGCGGCTGGTGAGATGGTGAGCTTCTTTTTTCTTTTTTTCTTCTTTTGCTTTGCAGTGTTCACATGCTTATTTTGAGCTCTAAGATGGCTGGGACTCTAAAGGATCAGACTAATGCTATTCAATAATCAAGGAGAAGGCTGTTTATAAAAACCTGTTTAAGGATTCTGCTGGCTTAACTTTAAGCTACATACCAACTGCACTATGTAAGAAGAATGTGCAGCCTAGGTCTAGTTACCAACGACTTATGTTAATGACAAAACATTGCATAAGTTTTTGAGCTATTTGCGATAAATTAAGCAAATTAAGTCTGCCCTGCAAAACTTGAATTGGAATGAAGCTATTAGAGTAGGATTCCTACTCTAGCAAAACTGTATAATTAAATGTAGAAGACATAATAAATATTTGATAAACCCAATGCTACTTACATCCACTGAGTGCCTACTATGTATGTATAAGGTATAATGTTCAGTGCTACAAGGTTTACGAGAAAAGAAAAAAAAACACTTTATCAAGGACCTTTGGCTTCTCAAGTATGTTATGTCACAATAATGTAACAGTACACAGGTTTTTTTTAATCCGCTTACACATTGTCTCTGTAGGACTCAGTTTCCCCTATATACAATTGCACCTCAACGAAGCTCTGTGGAAATGAACAAGTAAAACAAAGTTCCGACCTTAAGACTAGCTTGGAAAATGTTGGCAGAGCTTAAATAATGCTGTTAAAAACGTTAATTTAAACATGGTATTCTAGCTGAGAGCCAAAACAAAGGAACGGAATTCACTCATGGGCTCCTCTGCCAGGGGTATACGTGCACACTGTCTTTGGCTGATCTAATTCTCTCTTCGGCTTGAAATGTTTTCCCAAAGCTCACATGGAGAAATCCACCAAGAGAGAACGGTGTTCTCTCACCTACTGAACTCAATCTGGACTCGAGAGCAGATGAATAACACTAGCTCCTCTCAAAAAGGCCATTATTACCGCTAGGATTCTTTTTTCCTCCCCTCTCTCTTCCTGCACACGCCAAAGGGCTCTATAGAAAGTCTCCATAATTTGCTCCTTTGTGTTTCTCATTAGGGCCCGAGAGGAACCCTACTGAGCTCCCCTGACATTATCTCCGTCCACCTGAGGCCTGTGTGTTTTGAAATGTCATCTTGCTTGAGAGATAATACCAGCTCTGATTGTGTCAGTCACAGAGCTGGGCATGGAATAAGTAAGTGAAGACAGACTCTAAGATAAAGTCAAGGTCGTTCATGCGTGTTAAAGAAATGGGGCCCTTACTATGTTCCAGGAAGTATGGGGCCAAACTGGTGTTACCAGCGCAAACTTGGGGTGACCTCAGTGTTTGCCCCTGGTAAGAAGTGGGTTTGAGCCCCTCCGCCGTGAAGAGGAGGAATCAGGGGAAACGAAACCTCATAACTATGACAACCACAGAGAGCAAAAGCCAGAGGTGAGCTGGATCTGTCAAGGCCGACGGTACACAGGTGAGGCTGGTCCGCACCCACTGGGGCAGTTCCCACAGCCTCATGTGGTTTGAAGACTGCAGGTGGCTCCCACATGCCCCGGTGCAGGGGTCCCAGCAACTGCAGGGGCTGCCAGACAGTGTCTCTGTTTGTTGCTGAGGTCTGCCTCCCGCAGCAGGCCTGCCACCCATCACCCACCTCCTGTGAACGAGAGCAGGGCACCACACACCTCTCCAGCTTCCCAGCCAGGACACGCCACTGCGCGGTTCTCCTTGGTGCTGCAGAGCGGGCAGCACCGGACAAGGCCGGCTGGGCGCCTCAGATCCCAGGACACTAAGAACGTGGAGGGCCAGCAACTGCTCCTGCTCCCTCATTTACAGCCCCCCTCACTTGGGGGGTCTCCCATCTCCTTGGCTCAGGGACTCCAGAGGGAAATATACACGATCGATCTGGTGAGTCTCAGAGATAATTTAATCCCACATTTGCATTTGTAATCTCAAAAGTATAGGCACCAGGCAAGTACATAAATGTGTAATTCTGACTTGTTTAAGACCATAAGGTGTCATGGAGCATGGTTTGAACTGGCTACCTCTTAAAGGAATTCACCCCCTCACTCTGAAAAACCAAATCAAAGCAAAATGAAATGGGTAGCCTAAACAAAACACATCTGTGGGCACCAAATGTCCCTCATGACACCAATATGCTATTCCTGATCTGGTCTTCACCCTTATTTGATGGATGGAGAGACTGAGTCCCAACGGGAAATGTTACCTGTTCCTAGGGCAGGACTAGAGGCCTGGTTACCTAAATTTCCATCCATGGTTGGCAACCCCACACAGCCTATCTCATTATCTGTTGGGCGTAGGCGGTGGATATTGTGAGATTTCTGAGTACCAAATCTTCAGAGTGTTGACACCAAGCCCCACCTTATCGGGACTGTCTGAGAAAGCCTGAGCTTTCTTCCCTGGGAAGGGCTCACATACAGGCAAGGCAGGACGACCTCTGTGGCTCCGTGTCTCCATCTGTAACCCGGAGATGAAGCCTCCCAATCTGTCTACTTTATGTTATGAGAGGTTTCTTAAAGGGGTAGGGGACTAGAGACAAGACCAGTGTGCAGATGAAATGAGTCGATATGGAAAACCCTGGGAACAGTGCCTAATGCAAAGTATTCACTCCCTGTAAGTTATCACTGTAGCATTGCTGTGTCAATATTACTGTTTGACACGGTCTAAGACACGGTTGGTAAAATGAAAATGTTACCCAGAAGCCAAACTAATGGTGAACGCCTCAAAGCAAACTTCTTATGTGATCCACATGGCATACCAAGGAAAATCACAAGGACAGAAATTACACAGCGCAGCCAGGAAAATAGAATAATGAAAGCCAAGCAGTAATGCTATCCAGGGTAAACCTATTCACCAGCCAGGAAGATAAGAATTGAGCAAATTTGTTCTCGAGAAAGATACAGCAGAGAGCTTTCTCTGAAAAAGAAAAATTGAACATTCTGCATTCTGAGACCTCTTAGGAAAGAAAATTTCCTTTAGTAAATACTTCATATTCAAAATGATCATGAGCCACAAAAGGCATTTTTCCTCAAGTGAACTGAGGGGCATTTTTCCTCAAGTGAACTGACAAAGTTTCTTATAAATTAAAAAGTTTTGGGACTTCCCTGGTGGTCCAGTGGCTAAGATTGTGCTCCCAATGCAGGGGGCCTGGGTTGAATCCTCAGTCAAGGAACTAGATCCCACCCATCACAACTGAAAAAAAAAAAGAAAAAAAAAGGATTCCCCATGCCACAATAAAGATCCAGAACATGGCAACAAAATCCTGCGTGCTGCCACCAAGACACAGCAGTCAAATAAAAAACAAACCAACCAACCTTTTCCCCCCACAGTGGAATAAATTCACTGTAAGCTACTAATATGAACACACTTTTTCAGCTATCTGAAGCCTCCGGTCTGGGGCTGGGTTTCTGCTGCAGGAAGTCTACGGGCAGCTGAACTTCTGGGCCTTTTGGGCTGTCCTCCCACACCTGCCATAGCACTCGGGCATTCCTACCTCACTGAACGCGCACTCCTGCTCTTCTCTGAGCTCCCAAGACGTGTCCCGCTAGCGTGCTGGCCCCTTCACCAGGGGTCCTTTGCCGGGGTGTTGAGTGCAGAACATCTGTAGATGTGTTTTCACATCAGCAAGCTCTCCCTCGTCCAGTCTGATGCCCCCTCCCCTGTCAGCTCCCCCTCACCCCCGATCTAGTCCCATAGCCCTTTCCTCTTGGGGAACAATCCCCTTCATCCCTTAGCAGGCCCTGTGCTTCCCCAGATGGGTTGTGTTAGGACTTGACCCCTGAGGTTGGCCTGGTGCCCAGAGGGGAGGAGAGGGCACATCCTGGGGAGTGGGCACACACTGCCTTGAGAGGCTGAGCCTTCTGTGTGGTCTCTCAGCTAGCCTCTAAGCAAAGCCATGGGCCACAGCTGCAGGGTGGGGGGTTTCCAGGGGTCTGGGGCTTTGGGGCTTTCAAGTACATCTGCCCAGATGACCCCGTCTCAGTCCTCAGGGTCCCACGCCTTCTGACTCAGAGCTTGCGCTGACACAGCAGACTTGCTGGGGCTGAGAATCCGCTGTGCCCTGGAGGACTGGGGCTACTGCCACGTGAAGTCCTGGGCCTGGCTTCTCCTGCCTTCTGGATGCAGGAGATAAGAGTCTCTTTATATACTGTTTTGAAGGCACTCTGAATTCCACAGTTGGCTTTGTATGGTTTTTCTCTGAGGCATCAATGGCACTCATTAGAAAGCATCTCATTTCGTTGGGCTCATTCGTTTCATTATATTATCTCATGCCCTTGACCTCTCAAAAGCTGAGCTATTCATTGGCCCTGCCAGGACACCCTACCCCACCCAGCCCCCTTCACCAGCCACAAGCCTTCACAGCTGTGGGGCCACAGCTCACCAGGGCTGACAGAGCGCCACCACCTGTGGACCGCCTCAGGCCGGCCACCTGGTGGGGGATGCAGGTCTTCCCTGGACCACCCCCGATCCCAGCTCTTTCCTGGGAAACAGGCTCTGAGATGCTGAGTGGAGCAGGCAGGAAGTTTCCTGGGGAGCCTGGGGGTGGGGAAGGAAGGATGAGGACCCTGAACTGGGACATGGCTGCGCCACAGACGCTCTGGGGCTGGGACGCGCTTCAGAGTCGTCCCGAGGGCACAGGGCCTGAGCCTTGATGCCCTCAATCGGTCGTCTGACGTGGCTGCCCTGGAGAAGCAGCGTGGCTCTAGGGGGAGGCGACTCTTCCCAGACAGGGACTGGGCTGAGGGCTACTGTCAGCCACCTCCCCAGGCAGCTGAGTGACCGGTGGGCCCTTGGGGCCCCCTAGGGGCACACACATGTGGCGCGGCCTCCGTTTGTTGGTGCAGCCAGCCCCTCATCACCTCACTCCACCCCAGGCTCCTCCTCGTTTTCCAGCCAGTGACCTTTCCAAAAGGGGAGTCTGATCCCATCCTGCCTAAAACCCTTTCACGGCTTCCCAGGGCCCTCAGAATAGTCCAGTCGCCTTATCATGGCTCATAAGGCTTTGCATGATCTGACTTCTGCTTATCTTTGCAGCCTCATTTTTGGACATGTCCTTTGAATGTTCAGCTTCTGACCTTAGGAAGGCCTTTTGGCTTCCTAAGGCTGTACCAATCCTGTGCATTAACGCACGCGCGTGTGTAATGCCCCTTCTGCCCTTACCTCCTTCGTCCTCAAAACCACTCGCTCAAGCACATTTGACCTGCTAACACTTCCTCTCCTTCACTCTCTACTTTGTGTATTCCCTAGAACAAGGGTCTCCAACCCCTGGGGCCATGGACCAGTAATGGTCTTAGGCCTGTTAGGAACGCGGCCACACAGCAGGAGGTGAGCGGCAGGTGAGTGAGCAGCGAAGCATCGTCTGTATTTACAGCCAGTCCCCGTCGCTCGGATTACCACCTGAGCTCCGCCTCTGGTCAGATCAGTGGCGGCATTAGATTCTCAGAGGATCTTGAACCCTACTGTGAACTGCGCGTCACGCGAGCGGTTTCCAAGGGAAAACTTGTGTGCTCCTTCTGAGAGTCATCCCCCTGCCTCACCTGTGGAAAAGCTGTCTTCCACGAAACTGGTTCCTGGCACCAACAGGGTTGAGGACCGCTTTTCTAGAAGTCTTTGCGATGCCCCAGTGTAAGTTGCGAGCTCCTCTTCGCTGCCTCTCATCCTCTCGCGTGTGTCCACCAGCCACACGATGCACAGCCTCCCTGGGAGACAATGACAGTCACTGTCTTAGCCATCGCTGTATTTCCAGCTCCTCACGGGTGCCCTGCTCATAGTCTCCTAAATGAACGAGTGAATACATGCGGGTGGGCAGTGGAGCACTGAGCAGAAGGGAAAGATAGATGGACGCTATGGCAGGCAATTACACCTTTGGTCAAACAGAGAGAGCGTGGGACTTGTTCTCAGTGCAGATTCTGAGCACAAAGGACAGCGGTGTCTACCGAGCTCATGAGGAAGACGAACTCACCTGGCAGAAATGGGATTCAACACTGACCTTTACAGAAGTGCTCGGCGCTGCTCTGGCTGTGGGAACTGTGGGCGAAAGGCCAGGGATCTGGAGGGCATCTCAAAGAAGCCAACCAAACAGGCGAGGAGTTGAAGTGATTTCTGCAGAAAGAGAGACTGAACAAGTTAGGGACCTGGCTTGGAAGGTGGAGGCCCAGGGCACAGGGTGGAAGTCTCTGAAGTAATGTAGGACACGTGTGCACAGACTGAGGTGTGGGGCAGGGGGCACTGGAATCACAGGTGTCTGAGGCCTTGAGGACAGGGATGTGAGGATGCATAAACACTTTGTACGGCAGGAAGAAGACGTGTGTGCAGAGGCAAAAACGAGCACATCCATCACTTTGAGAAGACCTGGGGAGTCTCATCTCTGCCTTGCCCCTTCTACAAAGTCAGGGGAGCACTATATAGAGGGGTCACTCCTCTCTGGAGTTGCTTCTTTCAAGAGCCCCACACAGCCTTGGAAGCAACCAGAGAAACATCTGGCTGGCATTTGCTAACAGGTCTTTCAGCTACTGAAACGACATAAATAATTTGGCAGAATACTTTGGCTTTTAGTAGAAAACAAACTCAAAGTGGGGTCTTCAAGAATACTGAACCCCTTTTGAATGTGACATAACCTCCCAGGACAGTCATCTATTATTTTGAAGAAAAAAAATTCCAGTCCTCTATGCTCCAGTTTCCTTCTCTGTAAAACTGGATTGTTTTAAGGATTAAATAACTTAACATATGTGAAGTGCTTAGAGCCATATACTTGGCACACAGTAAGTGCTTAATAAATATTTATATATGCAATTATTCTTATTACTTTAGAAGCAGCAGCATGGCATAATGGAAAAGACATGTCATCTCTAGAGATGTGGCTTCAAATGCGGGCTCCACAACTTACTAATTATGAGATCATTCACCCATTTATCTCTTTGGCTTCCTCAACTCTAAGAAAGTACCCTATGCAGCGTTGTTATTGGTATCAAATAGCAAAACATCTAAGAAAATCCTGCATATATTTTAAAGTGCTGTCTGTGAGTTAGAGGGACTTCCCAGGTGACGCAGTGGTAAGGAATCTGTCTGCCAGTGCGGGAGACTGAAGTTTGATCCCTGGGTGGGGGAAGATCCCCTGGAGAAGGAAATGGCAACCCATCCAGTATTCTCGCCTGGAGAATCCCATGGACAGAGCAGCCTGGCGGGCTACATACAGTCTATGGAGTCACAAAGAGCTGAGCACTCATAAGCACGATTGAGTTAGAAGAGGTGTGCATGCGTGTGTGTGTTCCTTTCAGCAGTTTTTGTTGAGTGTCTGTGTCTTTTAAGATGATCATTTGAGACCGGGGGTGATGCTTGGTGGATGCTTTCTGAGGAGAGGATAGATAAGTAGGCAGAGTGGCGATGCCATACCCACGTGGACAAGCTCATGCACAGACCCCCAGAGGCAGCCTTCCTGTCTCCCTCTACGGAGTAAGGATGGTGGTAAAATGGTAAAAAAGCAGGAATGTCACCTCTCTCGTCTGTCACCATTCCCAGTCTCTCAGACCCTGACTCCATGAGGATAATAGCTATGCCCTGCCGCAGCCGTCTCAGAATGTGCCTCTGGCCTGGCGGAGGTGGAATCCTCTTCTGACACCAGGGATGCTAAGCCAGTAGAAAACCACCTGCTTCCACATGCTCACTCTTATCTGGGGTGTTTTTCTTATCTCTTGACAACAGACGTTGTATCAGAATTGCTTCCCCGACATTAACCAGGTATTTGGTTCACGATACTTCCGGTGTTGCATTGCAGTGAAGGACAAGCCCCAGAGCCATGAATTCCCATGAATGTGTGGTACCCTCTGCTGAACCCAGGCCCCATCTCTGCCCTGTACTATATATGCCTGGAATAGACAGATCACCCCTATAAACTGTGAACTCGAATCTTTTCCAGACACCATTAAATGTGATGTTAACAATGAGAAGTAGACAAGAGAAGGCTTTCAAACCTTGAAGCTGTGTTTCAGAAATAGTTACAGATAGAGATATAAGCTATTAGGCCTTTTCCCAAAAGGCCATGCGTAGAATGAAAAATCCATCTCACCATGGATGAAAGAAAAATAAGAAATAGGATTCTTTTTTGGACACAGTATTGGTATAATAAAGGGCAAACTGAACACGTACAAGTCCTTGACATTTATGAGTCACCAGATTGGTTGATGATATCACTTTATCAGATCTCTTCATTTTTGTGGTTACCACTACTGCTACTACTACTACTAGTACCAGTAATACTAGTTTAGTATTTCTACTACTGCTACTAATTATTATTATTGCTGCCCTTGACCAGGTGCCATGCTCTGGAACAAAAAGAGAGTATTTCCTCTAACCCCCGAAACAACCCAATGAGACGATGTTAATTAGTAAGCTCTTAACAGGAAAGGTTGTAGATGGTGACTGCAACCATGAAATGAAAAGATGCTTGCTCCTTGGAAGAAAAGTTATGACCAACCTAGACAGCATATTAAAAAGCAGAGACATTACTTTGCCAACAAAGGTCTGTCTAGTCAAAGCTATGGTTTTTCCGGTAGTCATGTATAGATGTGAGAGTTGGACCATAACGAAGTCTGAGTGTAGGAGAATTGATGCTTTTGAACTGTGCTGTTGGAGAAGACTCTTGAGAGTCCCTTGGACTGCAAGGAGATCCAACCAGTCCATCCTAAAAGAAATCAGTCCTGAATATTCATTGGAAGGACTGATGCTGAAGCTGAAGCTCCAATACTTTAACCATCTGATGCGAAGAGGTGACTCATTAGAAAAGACCCTGATGCTGGGAAAGACTGAAGAAAGGAGGAGAAGGGGACGACAGAGGATGAGATGATTTCATGGCATGACCGACTTGATGGACATGAGTTTGAGCAAGCTCCAGGAGATGGTGAAGGACAGGGAAGCCTGGTGTGCTGCAGTCCAAGGAGTCAAAAAGAGCTGGACACGACTGAGTGACTGAATAACAACAAACAGGAGAGGAAATTAAATATCAGCAGTTAGGTAATTGGCCCCAAGTTACAAGACTGGTAGAGATGAAGCCAGGGTTTGAACACAGGCTGTTTAATCTGAAGTCTGGATTCTCCAACTGTATACAACGCCACTGCTGGCTGTGGGCTTTCTTTTTCAGCATCACGTTCACAATTTAACAGTTACTCTTCGCTTGGTGAGAAACACTGGCTACATGAAGACGGAAAACAACAGCATTCCCTGCACACCCACGTGCAGAGGGATCCGAGCCCCTGATTCCACGGCCTTGGGTTTTGTATTGGAAAGCAGCAGGGTTTGGGGGCTTCTCTCCAAGGTCCAGTTCTCATCTCTCCGTTTCCTGAAACAGCTGCAGCTCCCCCTTCTGCCTTCCAGCTCCGAGATTTTATTGTTCTCGTCTCCTTTGCTGTCTCTTTATCCTTGCAGCTCATGTCCTTTTTAGTCCCTCTGCTGCCATTTTAAGTGAGGTTGCAGGAGGGTATTTAATCCACCAGGTTTTACTGAACTCTCAGGATATAGATTAAGTGAATAAAGCACAGCAGGGAAAAAAATACAAAGATGTCTCTTTTCTATATATGACAAAGGGAGAAAGAAAAAAGAACAAAACTGTAATACATGAATTCATATATTTGTACGTGCTTGTGTGTGAATTTCAATCGCTCCCTGCCACTGACATTAGTTATGAGTTATACCAGGGAAGTTGTGTGAGAGAGGAGGGGGAACGCTATTATTTTAAAATTTATTTACCCCTTGGGACTTCCCTGGTGATTCAGCGGTTAAGACTCTGTGCTTCCAATTTAGGAAGTGAAGGTTCAGTCCCTGGTGAGGGAAGTAGGATCCCACACACCTCGTGGGATAACCAAAATAAAATCAATGAATCTTGGAAGTGCTTTGCTGAACAGTGGACAACGAATCAGAAACTAGCTCTTTTTTTTTTTAGCAAAAAGAAAAAAGGTACAATCAACAGCCCTGCTGACCCTTTCTTCCATCTAGATCACTGAAGAAATTTCTATGGGTGCTACATTGAAACAAATAAATAAATAAGTTTATTTACCCCTGAGTTATTTGAACTATTACAATGAGCAAGAATTACCTGTGAAATTTAAAAATATTGAAAAGATACTTGCTTTGCACAAACTGACTTTTTGATTTGCACAGTGACCTGCGGGACCATCCAGGGGATGACAGGCCTGGGTTTCAGCAAAGAAACAGTCAAAACTCCCAGGTGTTGTCTCAGATTCAAGCTGGATCTACACAAAGCCAGCAAGATCCAAATATTCAAGTTTCTGAGAGCTGGACTGCGGCCTGTTTTTAACCTGATATTTGGTGAAGTATAAATGAAGGGTTATCAGCCCTGACCACACATTAGACTTGCCCTGAATGCCTAAGAATATGAGCAGCAGAAAGACTGACAAAACCCTTCACGGCCCCGCCATCAGACTAACTAAATCCCCAGGTGAGTCTAAAGGACAGGCAGGGTTGAGACTCATTTATGCAGATATGATTTTAATCCATTGAAAAAAATCAGTTAAACCAGCTGATGTCATTCAGATCTTAAAGACAGGTTGAGTTACTAAATTTTTAAAATTCTTCAACTTTCTGACATCACACAGCACAATCTCGTGGAAGTTTTTAGTCTGTGCCTCAATATATAGCCTTTGCTAGAACCCCAGTGGTCAACTGAACAGTATATCTCAGAGCATTTGCAAGCTGGATGCTCTCTCACGGCCTCAGAGATACCGCAACTCTTCATTTTACAGATGAGGGAATGTCGCCCAGAGGTATTCTTTCACAGATTTACTGTATTGGGGTGGGTAGGGAGGAAAGAAAGAGTGGCAGAAAGAATGTGTGTGCTGAGAGTGAGTTGCGGGGAGGAAAGCAGGGAGGGAGAAAGAAGGAGGGAAAGTGAATGGTATAAAAGACTCATATTACTGTCACAATTTTATATAACTGTCTTTTCCTGTATTATGTCAGGAAGGTTCTCTAAGGATCGGTTTTACTAACCTTGAAAAAAAAAAATCACTCAAGGTCCAAGTAAATTGTTGAGAATTGCTTATCTCTGCTTCCTTGTGGGTTTGCACTAACTCAAGTCCTAGATTTGGCCTCTTGCAGAAAGAAAAGAATAATTTTTTTTTTTAATTCTACATCTTTTACCCAATGTGCTTCTCTAAGAGGTGACATTTTCTCCTTTGTGGCTTTATTGAAAGTATTTTGTTTCAGGAAGTAATCCTCTTGACTTAACCTGCAATGTTCCTGAACAAATGGTGTGCTGTGTGAACAGGCTTCCAGCTTATATCTGAGAGCCATGGAAGGCTTGACTATTGTGTTTTTCTTATTGAGGTCGAAGCGAGTAATAAGACAAGGTGGTTCACAGCAGGAAACAGGTTACTCATGTCATGAGCCGGGACTGTTAGTTCAGAAGGGAGGAAGGAAATTAACGCTCATTGGATAAAAATGTATTCTTTGGTTTTCCTCTATTAAAATCACATTACATTTCCATGCTAGGCCCCACTACAAATGTCATAGAATGTGATATGTTATCTCAAATGCGTATTTATGGCTTCTCCGGTGTATCTATTAACCTTTACATATTGTTATATCATATACTGCATTATTTAGATTTACATAATCCCATATGCACAAAAGTGCACCTGTTTATTCATGTTATATTAGATGTACCAATGTGATCATTGGCTTATGTTTTTCCTCCATTTTTCATGATGCTTTATTGAGGTATGTTGGTGGTGGTGTTGTTTAGTGGCTAAGGCATGTCCGGCTCTTTCTCAACCCCATTTACTGTAGCCCACCAGGCCCCTCTATCCAGGGGATTTCTGAGGCAAGAATACTGGAGTGGGCTGTCATTTCCTTTCCAGGGGATCTTCTTGGCCCAGGAATCAATCTCAAGTCTCCTGCATTGCGGGTGGGTTCTTTACTGCTGAACTGCCAGGGAAGCCACATTGAGGTATAATCGACATGAAATAAACTTCACATATTTAAAGCGTGCAATTTGGCTAAGTTTTTAACATACGTATACACCGTGAAACCACCACCACAATTGATATAATGAATATATCCATCACTTCTGGAAGTCTTCTGTGAGCCATGTGTAATCCCTCTTAGCCCCTTTCTAGTACCATGTTCTCCTTGCTTCTTGTTGTTCAGCTGCTGAGTTGTGTCCAACTCTTTGCGACCCCATGGACTGCGGCACATCAGGCTTCCCTGTCCTTGACTATCTCCCAGAGTTTGCTCAAATGGACTCATGTCTGTTAAGTTGGTGATGCCGTCCAACCATCTCATCCTCTGTCGTCCCCTTTTCCTCTTGCCTTCAATCTGTCCCAGCATCAAGGTCTTTTTCAATGAGTTGGCTCTTCACATCAGGTGGCCAAAGTATTGGAGCTTCAGCTTCAGTTTCAGTCCTTCCAGTGAATATTCCGGGTTGATTTCTTTAGAATTGACTGGTTTGACTCCTTGCTGTCCAAGGGACTCTCAAGAGTCTTCTTCAATACCATAATTTGAAAGCATCAACTCTTTGGCTCTGAGCCTTCTTTATAGTCCAAATCTCATATTCATGCATGACCACTGGAAAAACCATTAGGATGGCATCATTTGCATATCTGAGATTTGACTATATGGACCTTTGTTGCCAAAGTGATGTCTCTGCTTTTTAATATGCGGTCTATGTTTGTCATAGCTTTCCTTCCAAGGAGCAAGCACCTTTTAATTTCATGGCTGCAGTCATCACCTGCAGTGATTTTGGAGCCCAAGAAAATAAAATCTGCCACTGTTGCCATTTTTCACCCATCTATTTGCCATGAAGTGGTGAGACTAGATGTCATGATCTTAGTTTCTTGAATGTTGAGTTCTAAGCCAGCTTTTTCACTCTCCTTTCACCTTCATCAAGAGGCTCTTTAGTTCCTCTTCGCTTTCTAACCATTAGGGTGGCATCATTTGCATATCTGAGGCTGTGATATTTCTCTCTGCAATCTTGATTCCAGATTGTGCTCATCCAGCCCGGCATTTCACATGATGTACTCTGCATAGAAGTTAAATAAGCAGGGTGACAATATACAGCCTTGACGTAGTCCTTTCCCAATTTTGAACCAGTCAGTGGTTCCATGTCCGGTTCTAACGTTGCTTCTTGACCCACATACAGTTTTCTCAGGAGGCAGGTAAGGCGGTCTGGTACTCCCATCTCTTTAAGAATTTTGATTCATACAGTCAAAGGCTTTAGTGTAGTCAATGAAGCAGAAGTAGATGGTTTTCTGGAATTCCCTTGCCTTCTCTACGATCCAACAGATGTTGGCAATTTGATCTCTGGTCCCTCTGTCTTTTCTAAATCCAGTTGTACATCTGAAAGTTCTCTGTTCACATACTTTTGAAGCCTAGCTTGAAGGATTTTGAGCATTGCCTTGCTAGCATGTGAAATGAGCGCAGTTGTGTGGTAGTCTGAACATTCTTTGGCACTGCCCTTCTTTGCTTTGCCTTCCCCTTGCTTATCTGCTTTAATTTTGCACTCTGTAGAATTTTATATAAATGGAATCATGAGAATACTCTTCTTTCTCTAGCTCCTTTCAGTCAGCATAATTATTTTGAGATTCACCCCTATTGATGCATATATGCTGATAGCTCATTCCAATTTATTGATGAGTATTTACTATAATTTACTTACCCATCAGGGCTTCCCTTGTGGCTCAGCCGGTAAAGAATCCACCTGCAATGCAAAGGAGACCTGGGTTCAATCCCTGGGTTGGGAAGATCCCCTGGAGAAAGGAAAGGCTACCCACTCCAGTATTCTGGCCTGGAGAAGTCCATGGGGTCGAAAAGAGTTGGACACAACTAGCGCCTTTCACCTACCCATCAATTTACTGATGCACACTTGGATTGTTTCCACCTTCCAGCTATTACAAATCAAGCTGTGATAAACAGTCACGCACAATGTTTTGTGTGAACATAGCTTTAATGTCTCTTTGGTAAAGGCCTTGCAGTAGAATGGCTGGGCCATATGTACAGCACATGTTTAATTTTTTTTTTATAATTCTTTGCCTTTGTTTTATTTTTTTAAATTTTATTTTATTTTTAAACTTTACAATATTGTATTGGTTTTGCCAAATATTGAAATGAATCCGCCACAGGTATACACGTGTTCCCCATCCTGAACCCTCCTCCCTCCTCCCTCCCCATACCATCCCTCTGGGTCGTCCCAGTGCACCAGCCCCAAGCATCCAGTATCGTGCATCAAACCTGGACTGGCGACTCGTTTCATACATGATAGTATACATGTTTCAATGCCATTCTCCCAAATCTTCCCACCCTCTCCCTCTCCCACAGAGTTCATAAGACTGTTCTATACATCAGTGTCTCTTTTGCTGTCTTGTATACAGGGTTATTGTTACCATCATATATTTAACTTTTTAGGAAACAAAACTTTCCCACAGTGATTGTATCATTTTCTACTCTGTAGCAGTGTATGAGCGTTCAGGCTGTTCCACATCCTTGCCGACACTTAATAGGATAAGTCTCTTTATTTTAGACATTCTGGTGGGTGTGAGTGGTATCTCGTGGTATAAACATGCATTTCCTCAATGACTAATGAATGCTGAACATCTTTTCATATGCTTATTAGCCATATATATATATATATTTATATGTATCTTTGGTGAGGTATCTGTTTAAATCTTTTGCTACTTATGAGCTGAGTTTTTGTTCCTTATGATTAAAGTTTTAACAATTCTTTATATATTCTGAATACAAGTGTTTGGTCAGATTTATAAAGTGAAAATATTTTCTCCAAGTCTATGGCTTTTAAAAAACTCATTTACTAGTGCCTTTTAAAGAGCAAAATTTCTTAATTTGTGTGAAATCTAATGGATTATCCTTAAAAAACGGATTGTGCTGTTGGTGTTGTATCTAAGCAATCTTTGCCTAACCCAAGGTCACAAAGATTTTCTGTGAATCTTCTGGAAGTGTCTATAGCTTTCAGTTCAGTTCAGTTGCTCAGTTGTGTCCAACTCTTTGCGACCCCATGGACTGCAGCACGCCAGGGTTCCCTGTCCAGCACCAACTCCCAGAGCTTACTCAAACTCATGTCCATTGAGTCGGTGATGCCATCCAACCATCTTATCCTCTGTCATCCCCTTCTCCTCCCACCTTCAATCTTCCTCAGCATCAGGGTCTTCTCTAATGAGTTGACTCTACGCATCAGGTGGCCAAAGTACTGGAGTTTCAGCTTCAGCATCAGTCCTTCCAATGAATACTCAGGACTGATTTCCTTTAGGATTGACTGGTTGGATCTCCTTGCAGTCCAAGAGACTCTCAAGAGTCTTCTCCATTACCACAGTTCAAAAGCATCAATTCTTCAGCACTCAGCTTTCTTTATAGTCCAACTCTCACATCAATACATGACTACTGGAAAAACCATAGTTTTGACTAGACGGAAATTTATTGGCAAAGTAATGTCTCTGCTTTTTAATATGCTGTCTAGGTTGGTCTTTAGGCCTAATATTTAGATTTATAATCTATTTTTAATATTATGTGGGGAATGGACCAAAGTTCGGTCTTTTTTTTTTTTTTTTTGGCATGGGAATAAAAAAATTCTTTTAACTTTTCCTTTCTCCATTAGACTTTGCACCTTTGTTAGAAATCCATTGACTATATATGTGGGGACTATTTATGGACTTTTTAGTCTGTATCATTGATCTATTTACCTCGCATTATTCCAAAACCACATTATCCTGATTACTTGCAGCTTTAAAATAAGAGCTGCAATCAGATAGTGTAAGACCTCTAACTTTGTTCTTTTTTTTCAAAAATGTTTTGTCTGTTATAGGTCCTTTGAATCTCATATGAGTTTTCTAAGTAGGTTATTGATTTCTACAAAATAGCTTTCTAGAATTTTGATTAGGATTACATTGAATCTTGAGGTGAAACCTGAGAGAACTGACATCTTAACAATGGTGAATCTTCCAGTCCACAAACATGGCATATTTCTCCATTTACTAGGGAATTCTTTAATTTTTTCCTCAGCAACATTTTGTAGTTTTTAGTATACTAGTCTTGCATATCTTTTGTTAGAAATTTCTAAGTGTTTCATATTTGTGGTGCTCTTATAAATTTAAAATTCCCAATTGCTGCTAGTATATAGAAATATCACAGATTTGTGTACATTGATCTTTAATCCTGAAATCTTCAACTCATTTTTTAGTTCTAGTAGCTTTTTTTTTTTTTTTGTAGATTCCATAGGATCTTCTCCATAGACAATCATGTAGTTTATGTAGTTACCATTTCTGGTGTTCATTATTCCTTCATTCCTTCATTTATATCTATATATCCACCTGGAATATTTCTTCTTATGCTTAAAGACTTCCTTTGACACTTATTTTCTTTTTAAAATTTACTTGACTGCATCAGGTCTTAGTTTCGGCACATGGGCTGCAAAGAGCCCGGGCTTCAGTAGTTGTGGCACGCAGGCTGTCTCGTGGGGGCGCACAGACTTGGTTGCCCCTCGGCACGTGGAATCTCAGTTCTCCAACCAGGGATCGAGCCTGTCTCCTCTGCATTGCAGGTTGGATTCTTAACCGTTGACCATCAGGGAAGTCCCCTCTTTTAACATTTCTTATACTGAGATTTCTGAGAAGGCAATGGCACCCCACTCCAGTACTCTTGCCTGGAAAATCCCATGGATGGAGGAGCCTGGAAGGCTGCAGTCCATGGGGTCGCGAAGAGTCAGACACGACCGAACGACTTCACTTTCACTTTTTACTTGCATGCATTGGAGAAGGAAATGGCAACCCACTCCAGTGTTTTTGCCTGGAGAATCCCAGGGACGGGGGAGCCTGGTGGGCTGCCGTCTATGGGGTTGCACAGAGTCGGACACGACTGAAGTGACTTAGCAGCAGCAGCAGCAGCATACTGAGATCTGCTGGTGATAATTTTCTGTGACTTCAAATGTCTGGAGAAGTCTATATTTTTCTTCAGTCTTTGGAAGATATTTTTATTGGGTTATAGAAGTCTAGATTGACAAATTTTTCTCTCAGTAATTTAAAGATGTTCTAGCTGCTTTTAGGGCTTCCCTGATAGCTTTTAATACTTTTCTCTTTATCACTGGTTTTAAGAAATTTGGCTGTGTGTCTCAGTGTAATTGTATTCACATTTATCGTGCCTTGGATTCACTGAGTTCCTGGATCTACGCATTTATAGTTTTTGTCAGTTTTGGAAACTTTTGGGCTATTATTTCTTCAAACATTTTTTTCTGCCCCCTTTCTTTCTTCTCTCTGTCCCAGACTCCAGTGACTTCACTGGGTTATTTTAGATGACCCAAAAGATAAACAACTGTAGCCCACAGAGAAGACATAGTGAAGTCAATGCAATTGGTCTTTGATACATCCTTGCAGAAGAGGTGGACAAAGAAATAATCAAGGTAAGATGGGAAACATGCTGGATGAAAAGTCCGAAGTTCCTTGTTCAAACTGCAGCAAATTAACTATGTGACTTTAGGTTAGTCCCTATATCTTTATGGATCTCAACATTCTCAACCCTAGAATCTGGGAGTAGTTCTTTTCTTTTTCTCATTTACAAGTCTGCTTTTATTTTTTTAAAAAACTTTAAATGCTTTATTTTGTATTGGGATATAACCGATTAACAATATTATACTAGTTCAGGTAATCATCCAAGGGACTCAGCCACATGTACACATGTATCCATTCTGGGAGTGGTTCCAAATGACACCCAAGCTTCCCTCTAATTTACACCATTTTTGATTCTGGGTAAATTTTGGTGAGAGGAGAGGGAAGGGAAAATGGCAATCTCATATCCTCACACATGCCTAGCATCTGTTCATCTTCTCCCCTCTGAGTTAACTAGTCTGAACAATTTGAGCTCAACAGAGTTAGGGAACTAGAGTATTTGGACCAATCCTGTCACTGAAAACAATTAAAATCTGCTTTGAAAAATTCCTTTCAGGGGGAGAGATATATTAAGAGTTTGGGATTAACAGATACAAATAGCTAAACATGGGGAACAATATTTAATATCTTGTAATAAGCTATAATGGAAACAATCTGAAGTGTATATATATATATATACACTCTAAACTATTATAAATCATTTTGCTGGACACTGGAGAAGGGAATGGCAAACCACTTCAGTATTCTTGCCTTGAGAACCCCATGAACAGTATGAAAAGGCAAAAAGATAGGACACTGGAAAGATGAACGCCCCAGGTTGGTACGTGCCCAATATGCTACTGGAGATCAGTGGGGAAATAACTCCAGAAAGAATGAAGAAATGGAGCCAGATCAAAAACAATACCCAGTTGTGGATGTGATCGGTGATGGAAGTAAAGTCTGATGCTGTAAAGAGCAATATTGCATAGGAACCTGGACTGTTAGGTCCATGAATCAAGGCAAACTGGAAGTGGTCAAACAGGAGATGGCAAGAGTGAACATGGACATTTTAGGAATCAGTGAACTAAAATGGACTGCAGTGGGTGAATTTAACTCAGATGACCATGTATCTACCACTGTGGGCAAGAATCCCTTAGAAGAAATGGAGTAGCCCTCATAATCAGCAAGTCTGAAATGCAGTACTTGGGTGCAATCTCAAAAACAACAGAATGATCTCTATCCATTTCCAAGGCAAACCATTCACTATCACAGTAATCCAAGTCTATGGTCTGACCAGTAACGCTGAAGAAGCTGAAGTTGAGTGGTTCTATGAAGACCTACAAGACCTTCTTGAACTAACACCCCAAAAAAGATGTCCTTTTCATCATAGGAGACTGGAATGCAAAGGTAGGAAGTCAAGAAATACCTAGAGTAACAGGAAAATTTGGCCCTGGAGTACTGAATGAAGCAGGGCAACGGCTAATAGAGTTTTGCCAAGAGAATGCAGTGGTTATAGCAAATACCTTCTTCCAACAACACAAGAGAAGACTCTACACATGGACATTACCAGATGGTCAATACTGAAGTCAGACTGATTATATTCTTTGCAGCCAAAGATGGGGAAGCTCCATACAGTCAGCAAAAACAAGACAAAGAGCTGACTGTGACTCAGATCATGAACTCCTCATGCCAAATTGAGACTTGAAGAAAGTAGGGAAACCACTAGATCATCCAGGTATGACCTAAATCAAATCCCTTATGATTATATAGTAGAAGTGACAAATAGATTCAAGGGATTAGATCTGATAGAGTGCCTGAGGAATTATGGATGGAGGTTCATGACATTGTACAGGAGGCAGTGATCAAGACCATCCCCCCAAAAAAGAAATGCAAAAAGGCAAAATGTTTATCTGAGGAGGCCTTACAAATAGCTGTGAAAAGAAGAGAAGTGAAAGGCAAAGGAGAAAAGGAAAGATATATCCATTTGAATGCCGAGTTACAAAGAAGAGCAAGGAGAGGTAAGAAAGCCTTCCTCAGTAATCAATGCAAAGAAATAGAGGAAAACAATAGAATGGGAGAGACTAAAGATCTCTTCAAGAAAATTAGAGATACCAAGGGACCATTTCATACAAAGATGGGCACCATAAAGGACAGAAATTGTATGGACCTAACAGAAACAGAAGATATTAAGAAGAGGTGGCAGGAACACATAGAAAAACTATACAAAAAAGATCTTCATGAACCAGATAATCACGATGGTGTGATCACTCATCTAGAGCCAGACATCCTGGAATGTGAAGTCAAGTGGGCCTTAGGAAGCATCACTACAAACAAAGCTAGTGGAGGGGATGGAATTCCAGTTGAGCTATTTCAAATCCTTAAAGATGATGCTGTGAAAGTGCTGCACTCAATATGCCAGCAAATTTGGAAAACTCAACAGTGGCTACAGAACTGGAAAAGGTCAGTTTTCATTCTAATCCCAAAGAAAGGCAATGCCAAAGAATGCTCAAACTACCACACAATTGCACTCATCTCACACGCTAGCAAAGTAATGCTCAAAATTCTCCAAGCTAGGCTTCAACAGTACGTGAACTGTGAACTTCCAGATGCTCAAGCTGGATTTAGAAAAGGCAGAGGAACCAGAGGTCAAATTGCTAATATCCCTTGGATCATCGAAAAAGCAAGATAGTTCCAGAAAAACACCTACTTCTGCTTTATTGACTATGCCAAAGCCTTTGACTGTGTGGATCACAACAAACTGTGGAAAATTCTTAAAGAGATGGAAATACCAGACCACCTGACCTGCCTCCTGAGAAATCTGTATGCAGGTCAAGAAGCAACAGTTAGAACTGGATACAGAACAACAAATTGGTTCCAAATTGGGAAAGGACTATGTCAAGGCTGTTTATTGTCACCCTGCTTATTTAACTTATATGCAGAGTACATCATGAGAAATGCTGGGCTGGATGAGCACAAGCTGGAATCAAGATTGCCAGGAGAAATAACCTCAGATATGCAGATGACACCACACTTACGGCAGAAAGCAAAGAACTTAAGAGCCTCTTGATGAATGTGAAAGAGGAGAGGTGAAAAAGTTGGCTTAAAACTCAACATTCAGAAAACTAAGATCATGGCATCTGGTCCCATCAGTTCATAGCAAATAGATGGGGAAACAATGGAAACAGTGACAGACTTTATTTTGGGGGGCTCCAAAATCACTACAGATGGTGACTGTAGCCATGAAATTAAAAGACGCTGGCTCCTTGGAAGAAAAGTTATGACCAGCATATTAAAAATACAGCATTAAAAAGCAGCATATTAAAAAGCAGAGACATTACTTTGCCAACAAAGGTCCATCTAGTCAAAGCTATGGTTTTTCCAGTAGTCATGTATGGATGTGAAAGTTGGACTATAAAGAAAGTTGAGCACCGAATAATTGATGCTTTTGAACTATGGTGTTGGAGAAGACTCTTGAGAGTCTCTTGGACTGCAAGGAGATCCAACCAGTCAATCCTAAAGGAAATCAGTCCTGAGTATTCATTGGAAGGACTGATGCTGAAGTTGAAACTCCAATACTTTGGCCACCTGATGCATAGAGCCAACTAATTAGAAAAGACCCTGATGCTGGGGAAGATTGAAGGTGGGAGAAGGGGATGACAGAGGATGAGATGGTTGGATAGCATCACCGACTCAATGGACATGAGTTTGAGTAAGTTCTGGAAGTTGGTGCTGGACAGGGAGGCCTGGTGTGCTGCAGTCCGTGAGGTTGCAAAGAGTCAGACACGACTAAGTGACTGAACTGAACTTGTTGTACACTGGTATCTAATACAACATTGTAAATCAACTATACTTTAATTTTTTTAAATTATTTATTATTTATTTATTTATTTGGTTAAACTGGGTCCTAGTGTGGGATCCTGGCATGTGGGATCTAGTTCCCTGACCAGGGATCAAACCCAGGCCCCCTGCACTGGGAGTGTAGAGTCTTAGCCACTGAACCACCAGGCAAATCCCTATACTTCAGTTTTTTAAAAAAATTCCTGTAAAACATCAAAGAGCCTGAGAAGATAGTAAGAAAGTCCTAGGGAAATCAGAAACTGAGAGAAATATGCAGAATACTGAGGCCACACTTGGCCACGAAGGGAATTGATTTATTACTGCCCTAAGTCCCTACAGATAGGGGTGTTCCAGTGGACTGGGAATTTGATGGCGTAATTTATCTTCACCCAACTTATGCAATAATGACCAAAAGAACAGGCTCCATTTCCACAATGAATCCGTTATTTAGTATTAGTTGTGTTCAAAGATTAGGATGTTCAGTCTGGAATGAAAATTGGCATTATATAAGAGGGTACTGGCTGAGCTTTTAGATCATCAACTACTTGACATCTCAAGTTCTTATTTCACAGTCAGTTCTTAAACCATATTCCCTAGTCCTTCTACAGATACTAGAAAAGATGTCAAATTTCGAGGGGCAGGCCCTCCCCCTCATTCTGCTGCTAACTTTTTTGGTTGCTTTTCATTTCTTCCACCAGAGAGATGTGTTGTGAAATTGAGTTTCAATACCATTCTTTTCCAAACTGCCAGCTCAGATACTGATCAGAAAACAGGTCAATGTGCTAGCTCTTAACAAAACCATTTCTGTTTTAGATTTGTCAAAATAGCCTTCTAAAGGCATGTGATGATGATTGATGATTCAAGACTTAAGGGGGGGATCACTTTTAATTTGGGCTAAGAGGACATACAAGCCCTCTGTATCTTGGAGCTATCAATATTAGCCCATGGGGATAGGAGGGTCATAGGAAAAAACTCCTGCTCAACCCAAGTCAACCCAAGAGTTGTGTTTACAGTAAACATTATAGCTCCAGAATAATAGCAACCAGGGTACAAGAAATATTGGAGGTAAATCATCATTTTGCTTTGTAGTTCCAAAATTCCACTTGCAATGTCTGTGTGTCTTCGTAGCTTAGGTGGTGGCTGAGGTTCCACATCGTTGTTGTTGCTTAGTCACTAAGTCATGTCTGACTTTTCAGGACCCCATGGACTGTAGCCTGCCAGGCTGCTCTGTCCATGGGATTTCCCAGGCAAGAATACTGGAGTGGATCGTCATTTCCTTCTCCAGGGGGTCTTCCTGACCCAGAGATTGAATGTTTGTCTCCCGAATTGCAGGCAGATTCTTTACCACTGAGCCATCAGGGAAGCCTGAGGTTCCATAAGGAGTGTTAATTACAATGATGTAGACAGAATAATTGAGGCTTATTCCCATGGAAAAACCTTTTCAGGCTTATTCTGTTTTTGGATCCTGCTTTTCAAAGGATACTCTTGGGTGAGGCCATTTCACCATTCTCTAATTCCCTAAGAGGAAGTCAAAGTTAGGAGGGCTTCCATTTCTCTAGTTTTTCCTGGACTTACACATTTCCACTGTGTAATTAAAAATGCAATGTGGTAGCCTTGCCTGAAGTTTTCAGAAGCAAATCAGACCACCGAGTAATCCTCTGTCTCAAGAAGCTAGGATACCACTATTCATGGAAATATTGGGTGAAGCACACAGCCCCTCTACACAACAACACACCTTTCACAACAAATATTCATTGAGTACCTATGATGTGTCAGGCACTATTCTAGTGCTAGAGACACAGAAGTAAACAAAAATAAAGTGTTAATCCTTTATCACTGTCTATTGAGGAAATATTACCAGTTTACTAGCCACTTTATAAGCAAAAACTTCAGCAAGATTTGAAGCAACATGAATTACATTTATGCAATAATTTGAAGATTAATGTTGACTTCAATTGCAAAGGAAATTACAGTTTCCCCACCCCACCACCCACCCCTGCCATAACCCTCAGCAAACACACATTCTTTACACTTCCTGGCCTAGGTTGTTTTCAAATCAGGACTCATGATACTGCTTATTTGTTTAAAAATAAAGATTAAACATCAAAGCATGAGCTGCAATTTCAAGTAGTATACTAAATACATATTTATTTTGTTATGGGGTTTGGAAATTGAGAGAATTCTTTCCAGTGCCAAAATGGCAAAGAAAAATATGAAATATAATAAAAAAGAATGAGGCCTAAGCTTTGACCTAAAATACCACACATTGACTCAGATTCTTTTGCTTTCATATGTCATGAGAGGTTTTTGGTCTTTTTTTTTTTTTTTAAGCATTAAATTGACCTTATCTGTCAAACCCAAAGACTCAAGGCTGCAGTACAGCATTATTCCTTTGTTCTCAGAACCCTTTTACTACTTTATGTAGTTTTTAGGAAGCTAGACTTAAAAACTAATAACACAGTATCTCTTTCCACAAAAGATTTTTCCTTCATCCTAAGCACTTTTAAATATTTCTTAATAAATCCCAACTGGGATTCATTTGAGTTGGGGAGTAAAATAGAGATGGTCTAACTGGTTCTTATTGAAGAGGGGAAAAAAGTGGCTGGGGAATTTATTTGTTTTAGGTGTCTTAAGTTTCAGGGAAAATGTCCTCTCTTCTCTTCACCCAGAAGGCTTGTTCATTAGCTGGACTGAATCACAGAGCAAAGAGAGTCGGGATGGAATAGGCTGCCATCTCTGCAACAAAAGCAGGGATGTACATGAAGGGTCCCTTCATGCGGTCTAGGGCTGAGTGGAGATGGTGACGAGATATCTGGGACACACATGAGCACACTTTCCTAATGGAAGCTGGTAACAGTGCAGTTCCTCTCTGATTAGCAATCTAAAATATGCAGTCTCTTTGCACATTTTTTTCCAGCAAAGGCTGTTCCAGGTATGAACATCAGGATTCTAGGGGGAATAACTGATTCAGCTGAGATGAAAGAGCCAATAAAAATTTTAGCTCGGAGCTCAAGGATGCACTGAACCTAATGTGTTGAGAATAAATGTCATTGGAGAACTTATTTTATCTCTGACCCTCTAACTTCAATGGCTCCTAGGGCTCAGAACCTCGGACAGTACTCAGAGAGAGTTTCATTCTTTTGTAATTTCACATTAACCCCCAGAAGAAAAAAAAAAAAAACACTAACCCTTCCCCACCATTTCTGTGACACTTCCATCTGGGTATCCAGATGGGAGCATTTCAGAAAGTCTGGAATGTGTAGACATTTCAGACACAAATTTCCACTTTCCTTTGCTCAATTAAAAAAAAAAAATTGTTACTACTCACACTTTGTTCATTCTTGAAAGCAACAATTGTGGTCACTCAGCCAAAATAAAGACCCTGTCTTTCCTTATGGACGCTAGATGAGTGATATCTACTGGAAATGAGATAAATTTATCTTAAGGTATCCTTGGAAACAGAGAACAGACTTGGAACAGAGGACTAAAAGTCAGAGATTACCAACTACATCTCTTGTTTTCTTCCCAGTGGTTTTAACTTCCCTTCTCTTGCTTGCTCCTTCAGATGCTCAACACTTTCTATCTGCTATGCCTTTCATTATTCCTTTCAAGGGTTAATTCCCAACTTCTCCATGAAACTGTCCCTTGCAATTCCAATACTATGACTTTCTTCCCGCAAAAAACACTAGTTATGTATTGAGCAAAACTTTGTTTCTCTTTCATAGCACTACCCCTGTTGAGGACTTCCCAGGTGGCGCAGTGGCAAAGAATCTGCCTGCCAATGCAGGGGATGCAGGAGATTTGATCCCTGGGTCAGGAAGATCCCCTGGAGAAGGAAATGGCAACCCACTCCAGTATTCTTGCCTGGAAAATTCCATGCACAGAGGAGCTTGGTTGAAAAGCTGAGCACACGACTGAGCACACACACCCAAACACACACCACTGTTGTGCACAAAGATACCCAACAAGACATTTACTGAAAGGAGGAAGTACAACAGACCTAGATGTTGCTCTTAAGGAGCTCATAGCCCAGTACAGCAGGTAATTATAATAAAGGCCGAAGGAGCAAGAGAAATAAGGAACACAAAGACAAACTGCTGCTGCTGCTACTGCTAAGTCGCTTCAGTCGTGTCGGACTCTGTGCAACCCCATAGACGGCAGCCCATCAGGCTCCACCGTCCCTGGGATTCTCAGGCAAGAACACTGGAGTGGGTTGCCATTCTGTCCTTTATAATGTCATTTCAGACTGAGTAAAATCATGTAAACTTTGTGGACAAGGTGACATGTATGGCAGAGCTGTGTAGGATGGATGAGTTTTGTGTCTTCAGAACTGGTGGGAAGGTCATTACAGATGTAGACAAGACCAGAGCTCCAAATCTGAAGGATGGAAAGTGTGCGTCATATATGAAAAGTATAGTTTACTTTGATTAGAGTGAAGGGTAGATTAAGAGACATAGTAGGGAAAGGGATGACTAAGAAGTTTTTGGGAGACAGATAATGGAGACTAAAGAGTTTACAAACATGCATAAGGAGATACTGAGGCTTCTGAGCAGAAGGGTTAAGTGCTTTAGAGTTGTGCTTCAGGAAAACTGATCCGGCAATAGAATGTAAGCTGAAATGGAGGTGGCAGATGTGCAGAGTTTAGTTAGGAGGTAACCATATAGTTTAGAATAAAAGTAATGAGGTTGTATCAGTGAAGATAGAGTTGACATATTGTAAAAGGAGAATTAGAACTTAGAAACGGACTAGAATTTGAATGGATTTGGAACACTGGGAAGGAGATTCCAAAGTTTTAAATTTGGATGACTTGAGAAGCATTAATACATGAAGAAAAGATGAAGAAAAGAGAGATGGGGAAGAGAAAAATTATTTAGTTGAGGACGTATTGAGTTAGGATTGCTGGTAACATATCCTTGAGATGTCTGGCATGCGATTGGTTTATCACGTTTATCATGAAGCTCTGTAAAAATCAGGAAAAAAGACTAACATAGAGACCAGAGCTGAAAGTACAAAACTGTTCGGACACATGTACAGGTAATGAAAGAAGATCCAGAGAAGAAAGAATAAATTCCCAGAAAGCAAGAAAAAAAAATCAGAAGAATACAATATTATAGAAAGCAATAATATAAAGTTTTAATTAAAAAAAAGAGAGAGAGAGACTTAGCCAGCCATGTTGAATGCTATAATGAGTTCCAGGAGAAATATATGAAAATGATCATTGGATCAGGCATGGCAAATTATTAATTTTAAGAAAGCTATTTTTGAAGAAGCTAAGCCTGTTAAAGGGTTAATTAGTAAGCTAGGGAGGGGTACAGAGAAAAGAGCCCTTGACTGGGAACCAGAGAACCTCAGTGTCAGCTTGGCTCTGCTGTTAAGTGGCCATATGACCTTTTGACCCTTCTTAAACTATTTCCTGGAGAAGGCAATGGCACCCCACTCCAGTACTCTTGCCTGGAAAATCCCATGGACAGAGGAGCCTGGTAGGCTGCAGTCCATGGGGTCGAAAAGAGTCGGACACGACTGAGCGACTTCACTTTCACTTTTCACTTTCCTGCATTGGAGAAGGAAATGGCAACCCACTCCAGTGTTCTTGCCTGGAGAGTCCCAGGGACAGGGGAGCCTGGTGGGCTGCCGTCTATGGGGTCTCACAGAGTTGGACACGACTGAAGCAACTTAGCAGCAGTAGCAGCAAACTACTTCCTAAACTTCAAAATTCTATAAAAATCTCTGTCAACTCTCACTTTCAGAGGTTGAAGCAAGCTACTCATGTACCTAGACCACACAGTGACACTGAGCTACAAATATTTATTAGATACGTGTCAATTTCACTAGCTGTAGTCTGTGTAAAACCGAGGCCCTTTCTGTTTTCTAATATAGAAAAACTGAGACTATGTTCTCAGAGTATTTCCTCCAAGAAAACCAAGATGATGAGGTTTCCTCCTCCAGTTCCTCCCATCCCCTGTCATCCTTAACTTTTAAAAACTGAGCTAAGACATTATCCTCAGTTTATCCAGTGTCTTGTTCTAATGCTTAAAGTCAGAGAATGCCACCAAAAGCCTCTTTTTTGTTTGTTGAAATCAGTTGGGTCATATTAATAATCAATCCCCTTAAATCATGGCTTTCCAGTCACATGTGATCATACACTAATACAGGAACACTTCCTGAAACTCAGTGTCTCATATCACATGCTCCCAAAATTAAACCAGAAATATGTTATCTGAGAAGAACCCAGATGCATTGAAGAAAGAACATTTGCTTTATTTGGTGGCCCTGTTTCTACTGGGATCCCTTAGCAATACAAATGCAGAGTCACTGCAAATCTTTTATTAAGGTCCAGGCACATTTATTTTTGTTGTTGTTCAGTCATTAAGTTGTGTCCGACTCTTTGTGACCCCATTGACTGCAGCATGTCCGGCTCCTCTGTCCTCCACTATCTCCTGGAATTTGCTCAAATTCATGTCCATTGAGTTGGTGATGCTATCTAACCATCTCATATTCTACCTCCCCCTTCTCCTCCTGCCCTCATTTCCCCCCAGCATTAGGATCTTTTCCAATGAGTGGACTCTTTGCATCAGGTGGTACATATATTAAGTTAATGTTGATGTAAAATAGTTCATTTTGACTGAATCCTCTGATTAAAGTTAATAAATACAATGGCTTATCTTAAACAAACACACACAAATTAGGAAAACATTCTCTTGCTGAGATATCAGTAAGTTTTTCTGAAATTTTCATCTTGCCTTTCCTCCAAAGATGCTGGTGTTTTCTTTCCCAAGAATCCTTTCTTACTTGGTGTCATAGAAAATAAAGGACATTTTTAAAAGCTTTTTTTAAATGCATATAATTCATCTTTGAATTCAGTGGTGAAAGAGGGAAGAAAAGGATAATCAGGATCTATTTTGCACCTGTTCTATGCCAAACATGTTCACATACATTACCTTAAGCCTGACAATACTTTGTAGTAAATTAAGCTTTGATGTTCAAGTTGAGAAAACTGAGGCTCACAGGGGTTAAGCTATCCTCTCAAGGTCAAATGGAAAGTTATTAAAACTAGAATTGAAGCAACTGCTGTCTGACTCTGAAGCTCAAGCACTTTCTACTTGACCATGCAGTTCATTCTAATAAAAAATCCACTCTTGAGAGGGTCTTAGCATTTTAAGCATAACAGATTATTATTTAGAATTTTTTAAAAGATTACTAGTTAGGATTCTCTGGAACCTCCAAATTCTGTTGTATGTGCACTGAATCCTACATTAAAAAAAAAAAAAACAACAGAAACAGCCACCACCAACCACACACTCTTAGTTCTCCCTCTTAATTGAAATTCAGAACCGAGGACAGTTCCTGAGTCATGTTTGCAGGAAGTTGTCCTTGGATTCTGTGAGTGAGCTCACACCCCCATTCTTGACTTCCCAAGTGGCACTGAGAAAGAGAGGAGGAAATGTAAAAAAGTATAAGATGGGATCCTCTGACACCATGGTGGAAATTAGCACATTTCCCAGAAGACCAAGATAAAAATGCATGTGAGAAGAACCGGAGAACCAAACAGATGGGGCAATAAAATGGAGGCGGAATGAGCTCATCAGGATTCCCAGCACACGGTTTACCTCCATAGTGGGCTCTCAGCTAACCTGGGAGCCAGGAGACATAGTGAATGAGTGGGTGGTTACTATGCTGCAGCATGTTACACGAAGAGATTAGGTGGAGCTGATTCACAGCTGCAGATCTGCACGACTTTTCAAGTGAAGGAGATTCTGTGGGCCCTGATCTCTGCCACACACGTAACCACCCTCATAGGTGGCATGAGTCAGATATTCAGGGTCCTTCAGGTAGACGAGGTTACTGTACTGTGAGTAAATCGAGGATGAAGCTCCATGTTGTCAAGAGCAGATTTCAACCCCAGCTATGGCCTCTCCTTGTGTGAAGGCTTACCTGCTGTATCACAAATGCTCTGCTTTCCCAGAGTCACCCTTGGTTACAGGTGGTTCACAACACAAAAGGAAAGAACAAGGTTCTGGAATGTTTATCATACCGAACAGTGATTCTTTCTCAAATTACCAGTCCTCGAGCATCGTCAGAAGGGCCTTTGGAGAGTCTGCTCTAATCCCTTCTTCTCATACACAAGGAAACTGATGTCCAGAGAGGAGAAATGGCTCGTCCCAAACCACTTAGCTAGTGACAGAGTTGGTATGAGGGCTCATTCCTGAGCCAGCAGACTTTCCACTGTGCCAGGAAAACAAAACAAAGCCCCAAAGAGCATAGACCCTGTTCAGTAAGCCCTCTCATTATACTGCCTCTGAAGGGTATAACATCTCAAATGCCTGGGTCGTTCCATCTGGGCCTTAGCAGTTTCACTGTAACTTCTCATATTGAAAATCTTTGGAGAAACTTGAGTAAATACTTAGGGATATATGCTTTGTTATTTCTGAGTCTTCTTGTCCACTGTTTTCTTCATTCAGGAGGAAATTAGAATTCTGGAAATACAGTCGATTTTATTTAATTATTAAAGGAACAAGCCTCTATTTCAAGTTGCAAATATGACTCTATCAGTCTATGCCAAGAAAGGCTATATGGAAAAATACAAGCATACTACCCTAATTGTCACATCCAATTAAGATCCACCAAGGACTGTGAGTTAAAAAAACATCAAACCTGTGAGTGAAAATTTGAAAAGTCAAAGCCTTATCTGAATAATTCTGAACATGTCTGGATTTGGTGCATTGTGGAATCATTTAAAATGTAACATTTTAAGTGCATTGCAACTTTGTTACCTTCATTTTGCAATCTGTGTATAGGAGGGCTCATTTGAACTTGGGGAGTTTTTTAAGGAGCTGAAGTAAAAAGGATGTAGGAGGAATGAATCTATTCAAGGTCATACTTAAAATTTGAAAGGGATACTTCCAGGTGTTGCTGATCAAGAGACATTAGCCCATCATCCACCCCCACCCCCTACATTTTCTACTAATGAATATTCTTACCTGAGCCATCATTACTTCCACTGTCCTCTGCCTCTGGTGTTATGTAGACCAGATTTCCTGTCTCTAATGTTTATCCACGAAGAGATTTTCATGTATAGAACTTTTCTGGTAATTTAGCAACATTATCCTTGAAAATCCCACAACTATTTACATAACAGAAGTTATTGTTTGAAGTGCAAAGCAGGTCAAAAATTCGGTTTCTGGAGATTAATCACTGCAGTCTATTTTACATTATCATAATAATTTCATTTATTTTGATATAGTTTGTTTTCAGAATCAACCTCAGCTTCTGTGCAGAAATGACAAATCCATTTGTTTCGGGTATAATGGATAATATTATTAATGACCTTGCCACAGGATTTCTTAAAAACAGAGAAAAAAAGTAAAAGATTTCCATTTTCAATGTGCAGTAAACCAGCTCTGTCTGTTGCTTTGCATCAAAATCTCTGTGAACTTGTTTGCAAACAGCCCAGATTCTGAAACCAATCTGCTCCTGCTTTGGGGGGTTTCTCTCTGCCTCTGTTCCCTCCAAGAGTCTGAGGACAGCGTCTCTAACGGGGACACTGGACACGGTGGGCACCCTCTTCCCGAGAGTGGGGCGCTGTTTCACCATGTTGGCATCATGGCGACGACTGCGGGTCGGATCAAGGCCCATGTGGCCCAAGCCTTGCTGCGGAGATCACCACCCGGCGGGCTGGCGCCGGGACCCGCGCCAGACAGCCCTGCGAGTGGCCTCGCGACTCCGCGCCCCAAGCTGGACGGAACGTGGCGCGAGGGTGCGCGGGCGACCCCTCCTCGCCGTCGGCATCTGCCGCCTGTTTCTGGTAGCCGCAGACCTGAGAATTCTTTCCGAGACGGGACTGCGGACGCGACCTGTCGTGCCTCTTTCCCGCCTTTGGGGTGAGGTGGCCGCGGCCCTGCCCCGGGTTGGCCCACGCCGGCCGCGGGCGGGCGGGCGGCGACGGCAGCCCAAGGTTCGAGTCCCGCCCGGGGCGCCTCCTCTTTTGTGAAACGGGGGTCGTCCCCGCCCGGGAGCTGAGGCGAACGCAGAGCGAGGCCTGGCGCCCTCAGAGCCGCCTCAGGGGCCGCAGGGGCACCAGGGGGCTCTTGGCTTCTCCACAGCCCACGACGCGGACTTCCGAGGGGGGTTCCGAGGGGGCGCCTGGACTCGTCGGCCGAGGCCCCTGAAGGCACCCAGGACCTTTTTTTTTTTTTTTTTTTTTAACCTCAGCCGTGCCCTCCTGAGGGCCGCTGGCCCCAAGCTAGCGCCCCCGGCTCCGGCCCACGCGCCCGCCCGCTGGTACGCAGCTCGGCGAGTAGGCGCCCCCGCCCCGCCCCTGCGTGACGCGCGCCAGGCTGGGCCAATCAGAGCTCGCGGCGCCGCGCCCCACGCGCCGGGGCCCCCGCCCTTCCAGCTTAAGAAAGGGCGCGCGGGCCCGGCCGGGTCAGAGCGTAGAGCCGGACGGAGCGCGCGGCTTACGCGACGGCTGGCGGCTTCAGCGGGCTCCCGCGCTCACGTTGCCCTCGAGCGGCGAGCCCGGCCGCAGCCCACCGCGCAGGCGCCCCCCGCCGCGCGCCCCGACGGCGCCGGCTAGCCGGCCTGCCCGCGGACGCTGGAGTGACCGCAGAGGCAACGGCGGGATGCTGGCGCTACTGGCCGCCGGCGTGGTGCTCGCCGTGGCCGCCGGAGCCCAGGACGGCCCGGCGCCCAGCAACCGTTTCGTGTGCACGGCGTTGCCCCCGGAGGCGGCGCGCGCCGGCTGCCCGCTGCCCGCGATGCCCATGCAGGGGGGCGCGCTGAGCCCCGAGGAGGAGCTGCGGGCCGCGGTGCTGCAGCTGCGTGAGACCGTCGTACAGCAGAAAGAGACGCTGGGCTCGCAGCGCGAGGCCATCCGCGAGCTCACGGCCAAGCTGGCGCGCTGCGAGGGGCTGGCAGGGGGCAAGGCGCCGGGCCGGGCAGCCTCGGGCAAGGACACCATGGGCGATCTGCCGCGGGACCCCGGCCACGTCGTGGAGCAGCTCAGCCGCTCTCTGCAGACCCTCAAAGACCGCCTGGAGAGCCTGGAGGTAGCAGGGCGCGGGGTCCCTGGGGGGACGACCCCGAGGAGCGGGGCAGAGGAGAGGCGCGTGGTCTTGCCCTCTGGGCTGCGCGGGACACCGCCGCCCGGGCGCGCTCGGACGCCAGGCGAGCTGGGTTTGGGGTCAGGGGCGCTCTCGGTCTGGCTCCGAAACTTAACTTGCGTGGCTCGCATCCCTCCTCCCCATCCCTTTGCTGGAAGGAAAAGGTTAAATTCCCGCCCACCCCACCCAGCCGTGCCAGGCCTGCCAGCTATGGGGCCATTCACTCCCCGAGGTCCAGCCTGGCGAATGGGGACGGCCCCCCCCCCCCCCTCTTTATAAATCTCCCAGTCTCCCCGAGCCGGACGCGCTCCTGGACCTTGTCTCAGGGGACAGGCAGCTTCCGCGGGAGGTCAGCAGCCCCGGGCGTCCGGTGTTACCTTTTATAAATCAAATTCGGCTGGACCAGAGCAGGCGGAGGCCCCGGGGTCTCGGCGGAAGGCGAACGTGGGCGGGTCACGGTTCACACCAGGCGCACCTCTAAGCTGGTTAACTTCAAAGACGCTGTCCCCCAATTGCGCGCGCGGATCCTAGGGTGCTCCTCCCGATTGCTCTGGGGGAAGAGACTTTCTTCCCTTCTCGGAAGGTGTCTGCAGTTTGGAACTTTGAGAGAAATCTTCATTTAATTTCCATCTTTACTCTCCGCCCCGTTTAAGAAATGTGGATGTTTCTGTTACACACGTTCACAAAAATACTTCTTAGCAAAACTAGATTCCAATTACAGGTGGTAATTATTGCAAAATTATTTGAGAGTTTCCTCTGGCATGATGGCTAAATACAGTATTTGCAGCATCTGTATATCCCTCGATTCATTATGATTAATAAGAGCTAACGTTTCTGGAACACTAAATATGCGCCAGGCATATTATCTAATTTTAACCCGTGCAACAACCCCCCCAGGCAGATCCTATAATCTGTTTTACAATTTGGAACACTTAGAGGGAGGGGTAGACAGCTTGCCAAGGACTGGTGGCTAGACAGCAGCCGGCATCCTCCAGAGCCAGCAGAATGGTGGAGGAATAAAAGAAATAGGAGGTGAGGATTTAAAAGCAGCATTAAAAGCGAAGGTTCCTGGAATTCAGACTAGCCCTGTTTTAAAGTTCTCATTTTCCAGTAACATCTCTGCAAGCATAGTCATGCACTTTTGGGCCCTACCGGAACTTGGAGGTTGCGGGGGTTGGGGAGGGGGGTGCTAGATGAAAGCTCGTCTTCTTTGAGGACCATTTGATTACCTCTTTAAAAAAAAAAAAAAAAAATCCTAGCTGTATTTTGGTCCTTACTTGAGAATGATAGATGTTGGTAAAATTTTTGACTTTTTAGTGAGAGGAGGAACACAGCTTCCTGAGAAGGGAAATGAGATTACTAAATTTAAAATATTGCAGCAGAGTAATTGCTGTTTGACTTTAAATCCTTTCCGTACCCCCCCCCCACCCCCCACAAATGAGTGAAATGCTCCCGTTCCCGCCATTGACACGATTTAATATTCCTATTTGGGAAGCTTCTCCCTATGTGGTGGGGGCCATTAGAGCTCCATTTCACAGTTCCTTTTTAAACTGGCGCTAATACTTCTCCCGCCTGTGCCCCCCACCCCCTTCCCTCCTCCACCGAAAGCACCAGCTCCGAGCGAACGTGTCCAACGCGGTGCTGCCCGGCGACTTTCGGGAGGTGCTCCAGCGGCGGCTGGGGGAGCTGGAGAGACAGCTGCTGCGCAAGGTGGCCGAGCTGGAGGACGAGAAGTCCCTGCTCCACAACGAGACCTCGGCTCACCGCCAGAAGACGGAGAGCGCCCTGAACGCGCTGCTGCAGAGGGTGACCGAGCTGGAGCGAGGTGAGCGCCGGGCTGGTGTCTCTGCCGCCCCCTTGCGGCCGTCCATCAGCCGCCTCTCCACCCCCCCCCCACCACCCCCACCCCCCGCCCCGCCCCCAGTCCATCGTCTTGGTACTTGGCTGCCGTGTAAGGGGGTGAAGCGGAGCTCAGAGCAAGGGAGGGCAGGCCCGGAGGAGCCCGTGGCACTGCCATCATGCCCCCTGACAGACGCGGCCACTTGGGCCCCTGAGGGAGTGGTCACTGCTAGACCCCTGCCTGGTGACTCTTGGCGGGGAGCTCTGCTCCTGAGTTTGCCCGGTTTTGAGACTGCTCTCCCGTCCTCACCTCTGATCCTCCAATGCTGGGGGCAGAAAACCACCGGACTCCTTACCGTCCCAGCCGCAGCCCGCCTCCCCCTCCTGCCTCTCACCTCTCAGGCCAGGTGTTGCTGTTTCAACCTGAGTCATCTCCTGGTGCACAGAGTGTGCCCTGTCAGAGACTCGGTGGAGATGGAAGGGGCACTGCTAGCGGCTGGGAGGGTCCTGGTTTTCATTACTTGTGCTCAGACCCGTTGTCAGCAGTGATTGTGGCCCTGCCTGCCTGGTGGTTCCTGGCTGTTTGAGCAAACAATCGGGGTGACTGATAACAGCCATCTCTGGAATTAACCCTGTCCCCAGCCCCACTGGCATTGTCCATGAAAAAGCAAGACACTCAAGATCCGCTCGTCCAGTCTGATTGCTGACCTCCTGCCACACAGGCATTTCAGTCCCTTAACTAGACCCTGCAGCGGACTCTGAGTCTCTTTCTCTTCTCTGCTCAGATTCTCGTGGGTGAGTTTCTCCCACAGGAAAAGGAAGGGAAGGGATCAAGGGCCCTAGATCATTCAGACTGTGCTGGGTGTGAAGTTTTAGGTTTGCTGGTTGTGGGTATAGGATTATAACCTTTCAAATGCACTAACCGGATAAGGGCAGCTTCTGATGACTCAGTTGTATGATTTGGCAGGTGAATGTCCAGTGGCAGAATGTCCGCATACTCTTCCAGCCACGTCGGCTCAGCTGGGCCAGATGGAGGCATCCAAGGAGAGAGTGTTTCTGTTTCATTTGATTTAGTCATTTTTTCAGCAGCACCCCCAAAGTCAAAGGGTTCCTTCATCCCTCTCCTGCTCTCCTCTTCCAGGAAAGCCTATTCTTCCTTCCTTACCATTATTATTGCACTTGGATTCTTGAGTTAAAAAAAGTCCTCTCTGCCTCACCTCCCTTGCTGGGTGACCTCAGGAAGCTCCTTAGGTCTCAAAGGCCTTCCCCAAAGGGAGAGCAGCTGGAACTTACCTCTCTGTCACTGGGCAGGAGGAGAGGAAGGCACCGTTGGGGCCAGGGATGGGTGGCTCACCTTCCCTTGCCCAGCTTCGCCCTCGTGGGACCTGCAGGCCGAGGGAGCAGGCACACTGCAGTTACTCAGTACCTTGATGGGAGGGGATGGCTGCAGAGTGAGGGGAGGGCTTTGCCAGAGACCTTGGTGGCGGTGTACCTTGCTTGGCCTGGTGGCTGAGTTGCTACAAGGAAGTGGGTTAACGGAAGCGGGTTAGTAGAAGTCTACTGAGTCGAGTGTGGGAGACAGGACTCTTGTTATACCCATTTCATAGATGAGAAAGAGTGCTCCGAAGTTCTCAGCCAGACCTGTCATCTGTCTCGGGGAGAGGGGGTCGAGGTGGGGCCCAGGCCACCGGCTAATGGACGGCAACAGGCACATAACGCCGCCCCTCCCCATCTTGTTCTGTGACTCCAGGGTGGTTCTGAGTTTCACATGGGTTCCTCCAAATTCCTTCATCGTGGCTTTGGCCACCCAGGGGCTGCCCCTTTGTGACTCTCCCTCCCGACCTTGGTGTGTCTGTTCGCAGCCAGAAAGCCACAGTGAGGCCTCACCTCAGCCAGTCTGATTCCTGCACCCATGTTCATGGGTGCTGCGGAGCCTGCGGAGCTTGCCTGGCACAGAGGGGAGGTCCGTGTCCAAACTAGAGCTGGACTCCACAAGGACAGGGCCATTCTTACAGAGCCTGCAGACCCTGGCACTGAGCAGTGGCTCAGGGTCCGCTGCCTCTCGACCCCTGGATGAGAGCTCTAGAATCCTGTGTGCTCCACCCAGCCCTGGGGTGAGTCTTTGAGGAAGGTGATCATTTGTCTTCTGAGCAGTTCTCTGTGTCTGTCATGTATGTGACAGGTGTGAGCAGAGACGGAAGCTGCCAGCCCCCAAATGTACCATGAGTAGAAAGCACACTGTGTTCCTTAGAAGCATCCTGCTGAGCCCAGGGGAGACAGACCTCAACCACACACGGAGGGGGGCCCTGGGGGTTCTCTGGTCTTCCGTGCACCATTTCCTGCCTGTTAAGTGCCTGTTTTGTGCCAGATGCCAGGCTCTGAGCTCCATGTTCTGTGTCTCCTGTAATCCCCGCGACAACCCAGTGAGATGGGATTTGGTTAGATGAGGGACTGAGTCAGAACCGAGTGACACCCGCTTTCACGTGGCCGGCAGACTGCAGAGCTGGGGTGGTGGTAGGCGGCGACCCCCAAGGACCAGAGTCACGGAGACTGCAGCCTACAGTGGCATGTGGGCCTCAGCCCTGCTGGGCGGGAGGCTCCTCCCAGCCCAATGCTGAGCTTCCAACCCTGCGTGTGGATGCTCCTGCCGCCCAGGTCCCAAGGGTGCTCGCTTTCTTTACTGGGAGACCTGCTCATCTGTGGGGGCCTCGGGACTCCGGGTGCTCCAGCCAGGCAGAGCCCAGCTCAGAGCGGAAGTAAACGCTGGAACCCTTGTCTCTTAGCCCCAGGCTGCTCCCCATCCTTGGCTTGTCGGCCACCTGCAGTCTCTGATTTATCGGTCAGGCCCTTTAATTCCTTAATTGGTTTTAACTAAGTTTCCTCTGAACCTCCAAGCTGTTTTATATGAATAGAGGGCGCCGGCTTTCAGTGTATAGCTGCCCCTTGGCTCTCCCAGCGTTGATGGAACCGATCTGTTATCACTGGGCTAATGATATTACCGACCCCAAGTCTGATCAAATCAGCAAGCCTGCCCATCTGCAAGGAGAGAAGCCATTTCCCTGTATTAGATAATCACATCCCATGAAAACACAAGCATTTGCACATTAAGTATTTGCAGCTACATGTCTTGGGAAGTACAACTTCCATTCCTGGCTCTGTCATTTGCGGGCTGTGTGACTTGGGGTAAGTTGGTACCCTTTTCTGAGCCTTGCTGCTGCCACTGTGAAATTTGAAAAATCAGGGATCCAGGACTTTCTGGGTCTCTCAGCTTTGCTTCAGCCTCACAGGGGGCCCATCTCAGCATAACCTCTGGCCTGGCCCTGCCCTCAGCTTCCCCAGGCAACAAGGTCTTCCCACCCGTCTCCCGGCACTCTGCAGCCTTGGGAGGTCAGGAGGGATCAGGCAAGACTGCATAGTCAGCAGATAGAAATAAATACTACATATGAAGCATAGACTCTGATGTTTCTACATTGCCCGTTCCAGAGAGGTCAGAAGGTCCTCGGGTGGGGTGTGAACTGTGCACCAAAGAGCTTCTCTCACGTGTCTGTGTTCCTCACTGTGGCAGTAAATGAGTCTGGGGTGGGACTTCCCTGGCAGTCCAGCGGTTAAGACTTTGCTTTCCAATGCAGGCAGTGGAGGTTCAATCCCTGGTTGGGGGAGCTAAAATCCCACATGACTCATGGCCAAAAAACCAAAACATAAAACACAGAAACATTGTTATAACAAACTCAATAAAGGCTTTAAAAATGTCCCACATCAAAAATCTTTTTTTAAAAAATGAGACTGGGGGCTCGTGGTGGAGAATGGTTCATCCATTCTGGCTCCTGTTCTCCAGAGCAGGGCGAGGAAGGAGCAGATTTCATCCATTAGTGACACAGGCAGTATGGTTCCAGGCCGAGAGAGCCTGCCTGTCTTTGATGAAATGAGGATCCTCTGGCCCCTCGTCAGCGCTTAATAAATACTTGTTGAAGGAGTGACGGGCATTTAGGTTCCTTCCCTGGCAGCATCTGGTCCCCAACAAGAGAGAAGCTTTTGCTGTGATGGTGCACAGAGTCTGCAGTCCCCTGCAAATGCTGGGATCTGTGATAAGCACACAGTGGCTTGTCCTCTGTGTGTTTAGTTATGATATTGTTAATTTCAAGCTTCAACCAAAACTGTACCAAAAATGACTTAGACCTATTTAAGAGTTTCAGTTGTTCGCCAAAGGTTTCGGAAGCACCACATGCTTGGGGACAGCCCCAAGTAGGCCCCAAGGGATCAAGGCTCAGGGAGGGTGGGCTCACCTCAGTGGGTCAGGAATCTGCTTCCTGCTGGAAATGGGTCAGTAAACTTGGTTTTCTCTCGAGGAGGGACGGGCAGGTCCTGAGCAAAGCAATTCACTCAGGGATTTAGTCCAAAAGCCACTTCTGAGTTCAGCTGTAATATCGAGTCACAGGTGCCTGACTCCTTTACCTCAGGCAGTGGCAATTCTTCTGGGGGAGAAGTGACATGGACTCGTTGGTGGACAAGTGTTTATGGAGCGCCGGGGTCCCACCTCCAAGCCCAAGTCCAGCAGGCCCCCTCCCAGCCCTGCTGAAGGAGCCAGATTTCTAGGAAACAGCAGAGGCAACAGAACTTCGCTGAGGAAGGGTTTTTTGGCTTAGTTTAACCAGAAGGTTAAATCCAGCATGCCTCTTCCCCCTTCCTCGAGCTTCCAAGAGCAAGGATGTGCCTGTTTCCCACTTCAGCACCTTGGACAGCGGTCAGTCTATAGCAGGTGCCCTGTGCTTAGGGGACCCGCTTGCAGGGAGGGGGTCCAGGTCAACTGCTGCTCTGGGCTGTGCTGGTTTTGGGGAAAGAGACAGGGGCGCTCACACGCTGTCAACCCCTCCTCCCCATCCCGCTCGCCCCACCACCACCCCCAGGCAACAGTGCTTTCAAGTCGCCAGATGCGTTCAAAGTGTCCCTGCCCCTCCGCACGAACTACCTGTACGGCAAGATCAAGAAGACGCTGCCTGAGCTGTATGCCTTCACCATCTGCCTGTGGTTGCGGTCCAGTGCCTCGCCGGGCATCGGCACCCCGTTCTCTTATGCCGTGCCCGGGCAGGCCAACGAGATCGTGCTGATTGAGTGGGGCAACAACCCCATCGAGCTGCTCATCAATGACAAGGTGAGCTCACTGGGACGGCCGCCACCCTCCCCCCTATCCAGGCGGCCATCGAGGTTGGGATGCTGCAGGAAGTCTGACATCTGACCACAAGGCTATCCTTTCCCCAAAGGGGATGGTTTGGCCCTGACTCAGTCCCACTCTGGGCAGGTGACCGAGCAGGGGGCAGAGGGCCAGGCAGCTGTAGCTTGTGGGTATCCAAGCGGTGAGTCCCACCAAGAAGCCACGGAGGGTCAGAGTGAACTGGGCCTCCTCGGGACAGCCTGAGTTTTCAGGGGCCCTCAGGCCAGTCAGTCAGGGCGGTTCCCCAGGAATAGGGGAGGGTGTGTGTTTGTGTATGTGTGTGCAATTGTGTGATATTTCTCATTAGCATGTCTTTCGGGGGCGGGGGGAGCTTGAAATACATTTACATACAGTAGAATTTATACTTTTTAGTTCAACCAGTTTTGACAAATGCATAACTGTGTAACCACCACAATTAAAATATAAAACAGTTTCCTCTTTACCCAGATTTCCTCCTTTCCCTTTTTTAAATTGGAAGATAATTGCTTTACAATGTTGTGTTGATTTTTGTTCCCTTTTATAGTCACCTCCTGCTCCCACCCCAGCCTGAGGCAACCACCCATCCGTCTCCTGTCCCTCCAGTCCTGCCTTTTCCAGAGTAAATGTCCCTTTTTGATAGACTGGCTTATTTTGACATTCAGGAACATGGTCTCCTTAAGAGATCAGCTCTGGGCGTCTGTGGGACCCTCCTGCAGCCTCACTTAAATGTAAGGCGGGCTGCATGTCACCCAACATGCAGCCTCACATCCTCCTTCCTGGGGCTGAGTGGCGGATGGCTGCACAGCCCCAGAGGGCTCACCGGGCACTCGGCCCCCACCCTGCCTGTCTCTACTGAACTGCTCTGGCTGGAGTTTGTTTAAGTGGGAAACGCTACAGAATCCACCTGAGGGGCTCCTTCCGGCAGTGACCACGTCCTTGAGCTGGGGATTAATTGTTCTAAATGACGCGCTTGGACAAAGCAGAGCCGAGAGCCTTGTTTTCCTCTTGGTTTCGATGTCGTGTAAACAGCCAATTCCTGGGAGGGAGCTCCGGGTTGCTAGGACACCAACAGTAACAACATGATGCTTGATGGCAGAGCTGGTCTGTAGAGGACTTACAGGACCTCGGGGAGATGGTGTGGGGCGGAAGGGCCCTGTGTGCACTCCTACCCTCCCCCCAACGCTCACACATAATGGTGGGTGGCCTGCCCAGGGGCACACACACACGCGTAGATCCCCAAGTGTCACAATGGCTGTTGGGACCCTACCAGCAGAGTGTAGGTGCCTGGTCTGACTGTTTTTCAAAGAAGTTGCCCAGTAGAGCTCTGACTTCTCTTTGGGGTCTCCAGGAGGACACACACGTGTGTAGATCCCCAAGTGTCGTGATGGCTGTTGGGACCTTACTAGCAGAGTGTAGATGCCTGGTCTGACTGTTTTCTAAAGAAGTTGCCCAGTAGAGCTCTGACTTCCCTTTGGGGTCTCCAGCAAGGGGCGTTCAGAACGAGCATGAGAGCAGGGAGCTGTCCGTCTCATCTGCTTGGTCTGCACAGTATCCCAGACCCTCAGCCAAGCCAGGATCCAAGCGTGTCCAGTCGAGAGCAGGGTCCCCCTGGGGTCAGCAGCTTGTACCCAGCCTACCCCTTTCCCTTTAAGAGTCTGTGATATATATGGTGTCTCTAGTCCAAGGGTCCCTGTGAGCTTGCAGGGTTGGGCATGTTACCCACAGAGCAGAGAGGGGGGAGATCAGAAGGGACCCCCACTTCCCGATGAGAGCAGCAGTGGGCTCATGGCCTCCAGTGCCCCCAGGTCCGACTCCTGGGGACCCTGAGGGGCCCTCATCTGCATGTTGCCACCCACAGGTCGCCCAGCTGCCCCTGTTTGTCAGTGACGGCAAGTGGCACCACATCTGTGTCACCTGGACGACACGGGACGGCATGTGGGAGGCCTTCCAGGACGGGGAGAAGCTGGGCACCGGGGAGAACCTGGCCCCGTGGCACCCCATCAAGCCAGGCGGTGTGCTCATCCTCGGGCAGGAGCAGGTGAGTGCAGCGGCTGGCCACACAGCACATGGCTGTCTCCCCGCCCGGGGCCCTGCCCAGCCTTCTGCCTGCCGGACCTGGCCTTGGTCACCGCGGCATGACAGCGGGGCTGGACACCTGGGGTCCCCTCTGGCCTAACTCCGGCTGTCCTGTGGCCTGAGGGGGTGAGGGCAGGGATGGGGACACGTCCCGCCCTTCCTAGCAGGGACCAGGTTGGTGCGGTGGGTTCTGTAGATTCTAGAGTGGCGTCTGTGCAACACGGGCAGGAGCGTCCCGGAGCCGCAGGGACGCCGGGCCGTCTCTGGCCCTTTGGCCTCTGCCTGCCGCTATGTTGACTCGGGATGCTGGGCCCTGGCTGGCACTGGCATCTTCCAGGGGCTCCTGGCTCAGGGTCATGACCTCGATCCCCAGCACAGCCACCTGGGGAACCACATCTATGGTTGAGACGGGTCGGGGGCTCAGAGGCCGCCCTCAGAAAGCTCGCCCCTGGAGCGGAGGGCAGAGAAGAGTTCACGTCTCAGCCCGTGTTTGGGGTTTGCTGGTGGAAATCAAGGGAATAGACCCCGGTCCTCTGGGGGGCCTTGAGTTGGGGCTCTTGGCTCTCTCCGCACCACGCCCCCCAGACACTTCCCTTCTACTTCTCCCCTGGGAGGGGCTGGGAGTCAAGCGACCCGGGTCCAGTTCCAGCTCAGGGGCCTTGGAGGATCTCTCTCATTAGTCTCCCCTCCGTAAAGTGGGGTGGTTTGAGCCACGCCCTCTCCTGGGCCTCATGAGACCCTTTGGAAGCAGCAGGACTCAGTGGTCAGGGGGTGCCATCTGAGTCAGGGGAGTCCGCCCCTGCCCCACGTCCCTTTCAAGCTGGCTCCCCCGCCAGGCCGGTCACACGCCTGGGAGACGGGACAGACATGTCCACCCCGAGCCTGCCCCCACGCACTGTGTCCCCCTTCCCCAGGACACAGTCGGCGGCAGGTTCGACGCCACGCAGGCATTTGTAGGGGAGCTCAGCCAGTTCAACATCTGGGACCGCGTCCTCCGTGCACAGGAGATCATCAACATCGCCAACTGCTCCACGAACATGCCGGGCAACATCATCCCCTGGGTGGACAACAACGTGGACGTGTTCGGAGGAGCTTCCAAGTGGCCGGTGGAGACCTGCGAGGAGCGTCTCCTTGACTTGTAGCCACCCGCCCCTCTGTCCAGGAGGCAGGGGCCGGGCCGTTCTCCTCATGCCCCAAGTGGAACTGGGCACGAACCTCCTGCCACAGTGGGCGGGGGGCCCCCAAAGCCCCTCCCAGAGCATCTCTAAGCCTGAGGCTCTGTGGCAGCATCTGTCACCAGCTTATCTGTTCCGAACCACGATTTTGTTGGTTTGGGGCAGGGAGGAAGCCCTGAGCCGCAGGTGGACGGATTCCTGACTCCTGCCGTGGAGGGACTCCTGCTCAGAACCCCTGTGAACGCTAGCGCGCCCCAACCCTGCCCGCTGTCACGGATCCCTGGTGTCTCGTGTGCGCCGTCTGTCCGTCCCCTTCGAAGGCCGTGCATCGTCCTGCCGGAGCGGCCGTGTCCCTGGTGTGTCGCATACACCCTTGCTGTCAGCTGAGCACGCAGCGAAGCCCCGCCCTTCTCCCCCTCACCCGCCCAAAAAAGGGCCTTTCTCTTGGTGTTCTTTACGCTGTGACTCTTTCTGTCCCAGGAACTCCTGAGCTTGTAGAGGAAGGCAGGCTGTCCAGACACTGCCCTGCCTGATCTCCGAGGTGGAGGGCGCATCCATGGCTCCAGGGAGGGGGCTGTGAACAGGAACCCTGGACACAGAAGGGCCCGGGCCGCTGTCCCCCCGCCCTCTGTCAGCTTGCCCTCTGACCTGCGCTTTGGCGGAATCCTGGCTGGCTTTGAAAGGTGTCTTTCCCACTGGTGCCAAAAGTGCAGCTTTTACAACCATGCCATGTGGTTTGGAAATTTATTTTTTTTACCACCCCCACTGCCCCAAACAGAAAAGAGCAGCCATTAACCCGCCCCGGTTTTTTGACATCTCGCCCCACTGTGAGGCACGTGCTCATTTTAATTCACGTGGATTCCTGTGAGCATCCGACTGTCTCCACTATTTCCCCCAGAACTACTTCTTCAGGAAACGGATGTCGTTGGCTGGTGCCTGCTCAGTGACTCCAGACTGCTTATAGTTTATTGGACAGAGGACATCATTTATTTTAAAAGATAGATGTGGTTCAGTGGGGAAATTTATACAGCTAAATATTATATATTTTATTTTTCATACATGTTCAAAGTGCAGATCTGTGAAAGTTCCATTTGTAGGACCAAGCTGACATGCCCATCCTAACACTGTATGCTACAAGAACTCTTCTGATGATGGAATTTTGATTAAAATGCACTGGAAGACAGCCTCGGTGTCTGCTTTCTCCATGTCTGGGGCTGAGGGCAGGGAGCACTGGGGCTTCGCAACCTCTGGCGGAAGGCTGGCTTCTCTGGTCAGCCTGGGCTGAGCCCCAGAGGGCAGCCGCAGGGGAGCGGAGAACACCTGGGGGAGGGTGTGGTGCTGGACACCCTCGCCTCCCCAGCCCCAGCCAGCTCAGTCTGGGGTGCATTGCAGGCTCCACCCAGTCTCTCTGTCCCCAGCCTGTCCCTGTCATCTCGACTGGGAATCCAGCTTCACTTGATGACCCTGCCCTAGATGGGACACCTGTTCAGCACCTACTCTGTGCATTGTTCTTGTTTAGTCGCTAAATCATGTCCAACTCTTTGCAACCTTGTGGACTGTAGCCCTCCAGGTTCCTCTGTCCATGGGATTTCCCAGGCAAGAATACCAGAGAGGGTTGCCATTTCCTTCTCTGGGTGATCTTCCTGACCCAGGGGTTGAACGCACGTCTCCAGCATTGGTAGATGGGTTCTTTACCACTGAGCCACCAAGGAAGTCTGCTCGGTGTATGCTCTGCCATAAAATCTCATTTAATCCTATTCACAACCCCCTGAAAGAGTTTACCCCAGTTGACAGGTGAATACATGGAACAATTAAAACATGACTTTGGGAACACACAACTGACCCAGGGCAGAGCTGGGACCCAAGCCAGCCTGTGACTCTGAAGTTCCCTCCACTCCCACCCCCGCCTTCTGGCCTTTGGCTCCGAGGGGACCCAGTGCCAACGTGCTGTGCCAGTGCCTCTGTCTGTGTCCACTGGCCCTGGCATATGTGTCAATGCTTTTCCTCATCTCCCCCAAGGTCAGGAATGCCCCCCTCATAAGCACTTTCTACTTTGTATCTTTATTCCATTTCAGCAGCTGCAGAGTATAACTCAGTTTGTCCCTTTCCCAAATGGAAACACCTGAATGTCTATTTTAAGGGCGCAGAGTCCAGTCTTGGAACCAAACGACACCATGGGCTGGGTGTACTCGATACTGAGGCCGCAGTGGAAGCCGTGACTTCTAAAACCAAGCTCATCCCTGGGTCGCTGAGGTCCCTGGAGTCCACTTTCAATGTTGTGTATTATGACCTGGCAGGAACTCAATCATTCGTGTTGGGCGGAACATGAAATTGGGCCAGATTCCCTGCTTGGGGGCCCGTGGAATCCAAAAGTGCTGAGATCAGGTGGAGAGTGGTTTATTTGGAAGCTCCTTCATGATGAAACCAGCAGCTACTCAGATCTCTCCCTGAACGGTGCTGAGGAGTTTTCTTATTTCTCACCCATGCTAAGCACTGGGCTCACCTTACCTGATTCCCTGACATGGCCTCTTCCAGGAGCAAACCTTTGCATCAGGGCTTTGAACCCCTGCTGAGTCAGATAATTTCCTTCCTGCAGTTGGAGAAGCTCTGAACCCAGAACATGGGACCAAAGTACTCCTTCCAGAACACTGAGCTCTGCCACAACCAAAGATCCCGCATGCTGCAACCAAGATCAAAGATCCCCTGCCACAGCTGAGACTTGGCACAGCCGGAAAAAAAAAAAAAAAAGGCTGTAGCTGGTCAGTGCTGGGGGCTGGGCATTTTCCATGGGGGTCTTCTTCCTTCATGATTCCTTGCTCCACATTCAGCTGTGAACGAACCAACGTGGCCATTGACCTCAACCTCGATGGCTCAGAGAACCACCAGTTGACTGCCTGAGGTTGGTGTTGCTCAGTCACACGGAAGCGATTTGATCGTTACTGGGGACTTCAACCTAACAAGGCAGCCTGTCAAGGCCAGGACTGTGCGTGTTTGGTTATGTGACTTTGGCCTTGACAGGCTGCTGGCTTCCCACTGTTTTCTTCAGGAAGCACTAGGCAAATTTACCGGACGGTTTTACTTCTCTCTACAAAGCAGCAGTCCTGGTCTCTGTCGCTGTCAGTGCAAGTATTCATGAGCACATTTTATTTTTTATTTTTATTTTTTTTTTTAGTTTTCTGAATGCTGAGCTTTATTTTTTTTGTGTGTGTGTGTCTATAATTTTTTGTGTGTGTGCTCAAGTATTCATGAGCACATTTTAAAACCTTGTTCAAGCAGAAATAAAACACAGAAGACTAAAGCTTGTGGGTAGATTGACATTTCCTTGTCACTCATCATATACCAGAGACCAGGTCCTGCGGGAATAATGCACCCCAAACCCTGGCTTTCTGTGCTTAAGGGAGTGGCGTGGGTCATGAAGGGTCTGTGTCTTGGCAAGACTCAGGACTGGCAAGAAATACTGCATTTACTTTCTTTGAAGTCTATTTATCATCAGATACCATATATATAACAGACATGTAATACATAGGCACAGTTTAAAAAGTCATCATAAATTGCATACCAACAACCAACGGCTCTATTTAAGAAATGTTTGTTCAGGAACTTCCCTGGTGGTCCAGAGAAGGCGATGGCACCCCACTCCAGTACTCTTGCCTGGAAAATCCCATGGATGGAGGAGCCTGGTGGGCTGCAGTCCATGGGGTCGCTAAGAGTCGGACCAGACTACGCGACTTCACTTTCACTTTTCACTTTCATGCATTGGAGAAGGAAATGGCAACCCACTCCAGTGTTCTTGCCTGGAGGATCCCAGGGACGGGGGAGCCTGGTGGGCTGCCGTCTCTGGGGTCGCAGAGTCGGACACGACGAAGCGACTTAGCAGCAGCAGCAGCTGGTGGTCCAGTGCCTAAGACTCCTTAGGCAGGCCTCCTCCCAAGGCAGGGCGCCTGGGTTCCTGCCTGTCTCTTGTTGTTCTGTCACTAAGTCCTGTCTGACTCTTTGCGACCCCATGGACTACAGCAGGCCAGGCATCCCTGTCTAGGGACAGTGGAATGACTGAGTGGTATCTGTCTGCCCCCAAAAGGGCAATGGATCTGACTTGGGGGGAGCTCTCCGAAGTCCTTCCCTTGGGAACAGGCACTATGAGCCCTTGGAGTCTCTGCTGTTTTGCACTGGCCTGTAGGCCTTCGGTTGGAGCGGGGTGGTCCCCTGGGGTCAGCCACGCCCCCGGAGGTTGACCTCGCCCCCTGGCGACAAGGGCACGCCCAGTTCCTTCCCAACCGGCTTTGTCTTTCTACCCCGGGGGACCGAGGGCCACACGGTTGCTGCAGACGCAGCCGTCATTTTCCCCAGGGCAGCAGCGCTGGTTCCCAAGCCACCCGCTAGAAGCCAGGGCCTCTGGCAAAGCAGAAGAATCGAGGTATGGCTTAACCATAGTTTGCAATCAAAAAGATCCCATCCTCCTGGACCCAGGACAGGTCTGCGCAGCGTGGGTGTGGCGGGGTGCGCTCAGGAAACACCCCCACCTCCACCCGCCCTCACCCCCAACCTCGTGGACAGAGTCCCAGGTGCCTGTGGTCCCTCAGACAGGAGCTTTCAGAGCCCAGGGACCTCTCCTCATAGCCCCACCTCCTGCTCTATTTTAGGAGTTTCCAGTGCAAGAAATAGGAAAATGGAATAAATAAATATATTCTTGCTTCCAGATGAGAGAGGAGGCAGAGTGGAGAGGGCTCTGAGGAAACTTTCAGAGCAGTGTCTCCTGAGAACATTCAGACTGGCTCCCAGCTTGGGCAAGGTGGGGGCCCTGCTTACCTGTGGGGAGACTGAGGCCCCAAATTTCTAAAACAGCTAAGATTCAATTCCAGGCCTTTAGTACATTCTGTGTGCTTGGTCTGTACACCTTCTTCTCTTAATAATATGATGTAACCTTTTTGTTTGTTTTTTTGTTTGTTGTTTTGTTGCTAAGTCATGCCCGACTCTTTGCGACCCCATGGACTGTAGCACACCAGGCTCCTCTGCCTGTGGGATTCTCTAGGCAAGAATACTGGAGTGGGAGCCATTTCCTTCTCCAGGGCATCTTTCCAACCCAGGGATCGAACCCATGTCTCCTTCTTGGCAGGTGAATTCTTTACTGCTGAGCCACCAGGAGGCCAATCTTTTTTTTTTTTTTTTCCACTAGAATGTAATTTAAAATATTGGCCTATTTACAAATCAAGGTGTGTACATGAAGCGGCTGACCTGGAAAGCCCAGGTGAGGGGGCTGGCCTGTGGCGAGAGCCCTGATTCCTTCCTCAGGCTTCTGCAGGGAACGCTGAACCCCTTCTCAGCAGCTCAGAGTCTGCTTCCCTGGCTTCTCTCTGCTGAGACACTGTCCAGGCCCTGACCCAGATTCCAGTTAAGCCCCAAGCATGTCCGCACAGAAGCACCCGACAGCCATTGTTCACAACCTCTCAGCTGGTGACAGCTGGTCGGGGAGGGCCTCCTGGCCTGATGACAGCAGGCCTGGGTGGCTGGCTTCTGGATCCAGCTGCTCTTGCTGTGTGTCCTTGAGCAAGCCACTGCTCGTCTCTGGGCCACCTGGACGGTGGCCTGGAGCTCCTGACATCTCTTCAATCTGGAATCCAATTGAGGGGGTGGTCTTTACAACAGTTCCTCATGATGATGCTCCAGGGCAGCTGACCTTTAGTTAAGCTACCTGACTTTCCCTAAAAAGGCAGACAAGTCTGTTATTCCCATTTTACAGATGAAAAAAACTGAGGCTCGAGAAAAAGAAGGAACTTATTAGTGCAGAGGTCCACCCAGAATCTGGCCCTGGACGTGCTGTCCTGAAGGCATGTTTCAGGCAGAAACCCAGGGCCTGGGCCAGAGATGGGGAATGTGCCCCCCTCAGTAGAGGAGTTATTACTGGAAGCATCCGTGTGCCCCTGGGGACAGCCCCCAGGCCATCTGCAGGCACCCAGGACAAAGCCCTGTTTCCCTCCCTACCTCTCTCTCTCTCTTCTCTCTCTCTCTCTCAATCAGCAAGTATTTGCTATTGTTCATGAGCTGCTGCCATGGTTACAGGCATCCCGGGAGCTGAGGGTCCAAGTTGGACTTTAAACTCTTTAAAATTCAAGACCTAGAGTAAACAGCTTCTCGAAACCTCAGTCCTGTAGTCCCCATCATGCCATGCTTTGAGCCCTTTGCTGGCTGAGGGGTGGGAGAGGTGGAGGAGGGACCCCACAGCCCTGAGTAGGGGAAAGAGAGCCTGAAGTCACACAGGCCCCACTTCCAGCCCCAGGGTTGACCCCTGCTCTGAAAAGTGCCACCCCTAGGCAGCTTCCAGTGACCCCAGAGGACTGAGTTCTGAGACTCCCTCCACCTCAGCTGTGGATCCTGAGTGAGGCAGGGTTCTTTGAGCCTTAGTTTGCTCATCCTTAAAATAGGGGTGATTATAAAGTAAGCACCCCAGGACTTTTTTTTTGAAGTATAGTGATAAGCATTGTTGTGCCGATCTCTGCTGTCCAGCAAAGTGACCCAGTTATACGGGTATGTACATTCCTTTTTTATATTCTTTTCCTTTCTGGTTGATCACAGGGTATCGAGTACGGTTTACTGTGCTGTACGGTAGGACCTTGTTGTTTACCCATTTTAATTGTAATAGTTTTCAGGGACTTCCCAGGGGGTCCAGTGACTAAGACTCTGAGCTCCCAAAGCAAAGGGCCCAGGTTCAAGCCCTGGTCAGGAAATTAGATCCCACATGCCACAAGTTAAAAAAAAAAGAAGAAGAAGAAATCCCAAGTGCTACAGTTGCAGATTAAAAATTCTCAGTGCTGCAACTAAGACCCAATGCAGCCAAATAAATATTTTTAAAATAATAAAAAAATAAATGTAATAATTTGCATCTTCCAACCCCAAACTCCGAGTCCATCCCTCTCCTTCCTCCCTCCCCTTTTTCAACCACAAGTCTGTTCTCTGCATCGATGAGGCTGTTTCTGTTTGTTGTTGTTCAGTCACTAAGTTGTGTCCAACTATTTAAGACCCCATGGACTGCAGCACACCAGGCATTCCCTGTCCATCACCAACTCCCAGAGCTTGCTCAAACTCCTGTCCATCGAGTCGGTGATACCATCCAACCGTCTCATCCTCTGTCGTCCCCTTCTCCTCTTGCCTTCAATCTTTTCCAGCATGAGGGTCTTTTCCAATGAGTTGGCTCTTTGCATCAGGTGGCCAAAGTATTGGAGCTTCAGCTTCAGCATCAGTCCTTCCAGTGAATGTTCAGGGTTGTCGAGCTACATTTTAGATTCCACGTATAAGTGCTATCCTGTGGTATTTGTCTTTCTCTGTCTGACTTACTTCGGTTAGATGATACTCTCTAGTTGCATCCATGTTGCTGCAAATGGTAGTATTTCCCCAGGGCTTATTTTGAGGAGTAAAGCCGTCAGCTGAGAACATACGCGCTGAGTGGGAACATGTGAAGTGGATAGAAATCCAGAGGTCTGGTTACAATGGATGCAAATGCCCAAGGTTACTCCTCTACACACCTTCTCTGAGAGACTGGGGGCCAGTGATTTGACACGTTGGAGCAGCCGTTTCCTGCCTGTATGAGACAGCCATCACTGCACAGCGTAGACTTGCTTTGAGGATTGAAAGAGCTGAGATGAGCGTTAGTCATCCCTTGTCGCGTGACAAATTCCTCGCAAACTGAGCGGCTGAAGACAGCAAACTTTATTATCTCAGGGTCTCCATGGGTCAGGAATGCGGGAGTGGCTTAGCTAGGTGGTTCTCGTTCAGGATCCTTTGTGAAGTGACGGCTGGGATGTTGGCCGGGCTGCAGTCTCTGAAGGCCCCACTGGGCTGGAAGACCTCCTTTCCTCACGCGGCTGTGGGCAGGCGGCCTCAGTCTGTACCAGGTGGGTCACTCCAGACAGGGCAGCTGACTTCCCACAATTATTCCGAGAGCACCTCGGATCTTCTGTAATCTAATCTCAGAAACATCTGCTGTCTTCTACGGGTCCAGAAGACCAACCTTGGTGCCACATGTGGGCGGGGTCTGCTCAAGACGGCGCACACAGGAGGTGGAGTTCCCGGGGGCCACCTTCAAGGTTGGCTGCACCCCAGGAAAGGGTGGTACTGGGACCTAGTGACTCCTCAGTATGTGGGGGCGGTCCAGTCGTTATGCGGGGTGCAAACCCAGAACCGGGAGCGTCTCAGGCTGGAGAAGCCTAATGACTTAGGCTGGAGACTTAGGCAGGAAGAAAAGACCAGACCCACACTGGGGCTCCAGGCCCAACGAAGGCACAACTCCCTGGGGCCAGGCCAGGAGACTAGGCCACCAGATCTAGGGCCGGGAGTGAGGACGCGGAGCAGGAGTCAGAGATCAGGTAGGATCAGGCAGCCTGGGTCAGTTATGGCTGAGAAGCCACGTGGACCATCCCCGCCCCTTTCTTCTCCCAAAGTGGCCGAAGCCCAGAGGGCGCTCTGTGGAGCAGGGAGGCAGGCTGGGGTGCAGGGGATGCCCTGGACCTTCTTGTCCCTGGAGACGCTCTCTGAAGTTGCAGACAGCCCTGGTCGCTGTGTGAGCTCTGGCCGTGACGAGCCGGCCCTGCTTGGTCTCTTACTGCTGCTTTCTGATGTGAGTCTGTGCCAAGCCTCAGGCAGCAGCCGCCTTGCCTGCAGTTTCCAGAGCATCTCATTACTCGCCTGTGTTCCTGCCGCTTCATTCACCCTCCTTGGGGCTCAGGAATGAATTCAATGATCATCGAAGCGCCAGGGAGATGCCAAGAGCCTGGAATGAGATTCTCTCCATGCACCAACGCCCTCCCATTGCCTGAGACTCCGCTCAAATAACATGGCCCCAGAGAGGCTCTCCTGGACCCCGTCTCAAATGCTCCATGCTTTCTAAGTTCGACTTTGTTTTGCCTTCTCCAGAGCAGACTGCTCTGCACCATTCCCTCATGTCAGTCAGTTCAGTCACTCAGTCATGGCTGATTTTTTGCAACCCATGGACTGCAGCACGCCAGGCTTCCCTGTCCATCACCAGTTCCCAGACCTTGCTCAAATGCATGTCCATTGAGTCGGTGATGCCATCCCACCATCTCATCCTCTGTTGCCCCCCCTTCTCCTCCTGCCCTCAATCTTACCTAGCATCAGAGTCTTTTCCAATCAGTCAGTTCTTTCCATCAGGTGGCCAAAGTATTGGAGTTTCAGCTTCAGCATCAGTGCTTCCAATGAATATTCAGGACTGATTTCCTTTAGGATGGACTGGTTGGATCTCCTTGCAGTCCAAGAGACTCTCAAGAGTCTTCTCCATCACCACAGTTCAAAAGCATCAATTCTTCAGCACTCAGCTTTCTTTATGATCCAACTCTCACATCCATACATGACTACTGGAAAAACCATAGCTTTAACTAGATGGACCTTTGTTGGCAAAGTAATGTCTCTGCTTTTTAATATGCTAAAAAGTTGGTCATAGCTTTTTGTCCAAGAAGCAAGCATCTTCTAATTTCATGGGTGCAATCACCATCTGCAATGATTATGGAGCCCAAGAAAGTAAAGTCTGTCACTGTTTCCATTGTTTCCCCATCTATTTGCCATGAAGTGATATAGCGATATATTGATTGCTTGTTTTTGATTGACTGATTGATGACTTGATCACTATTGTCTCCCCTGGGACTGGAAGCTCCTGAAGAAGGAGGAAGCAGGTCTGTATTATTCATTCTGCCTTCCCCAGAGCCCAGCCCCCTGCAGCACCTAGCAGGTTCTCATGTAAGTGTCTGCAGAAAGTGAATGAAGAAGGGAAGAGGTCATACTTCCCTGAAGAGCGCCTGCCAGGCCCGATGGAGTGGCTGTTACATTTTGAGACAGGGACAAGGACCAGCATGACCTCTGAGGGTACCTGGGATCAGCTTTTCCAGCTACAATTTCAGACCCAGGCCATGTTGCCTTTAAGTCACAAGAGAAGCTGCCCCATTTCCATTTCCATTGGCGCTAGTGGTAAAGAACCTGCCTACCGATGCAAGAGACAGAAGAGATGCAGGTTCAGTCCCTGGGTTGAGAAGATCCCCTGACAGAGGGCATGGCTACCCACTCCAGTATTCTTGCCTGGAGAATCCCATGGACAGAGGAGCCTGGCGGGCTACAAAGGGGCTGCAAAGAGTTGGACAGGACTGAAGCGAATTAGCACGCAGACTCATAATCACCCCAAAATGAGTGGCGGGGACAGCAAATATTAAACCCCAGTTAGCAGGGAAGCAAAGGAAAAAAGGAGACAAACACCAGCTCTGCTGGAATGTCAATCATGTTTCCAGCATCAACATGAACATTTTAACAGCCTTTCTTTGAGCCCACTGAGTTTCCAGGCTTTTCTATTGGGTAAATGTGGGCGATCGCTGGTAAAAGTGGGGGAAGCAGTGTGACTTAGCAAGAAGAATGAAGGCACTACTGGTCTGCCATCTGGCTACTGTGGGTACAATTGCCAGCTGTGCAGCTATTAAGTGCTTGCTGTGTGCTAAGCCCCAGAGAAGGTCCTGGTAAGGTCCCAAGATGTTAGGGCCTGCTCAGGCTGTGGCCCCAAGTGAATGTCCTTTCTTCCCCATCTCTCTAAACTCTAAAATCAGCTCATCCTCAGACCCTGCTGCTTTCCGCCTCCTCCAGGAAGTGTCCCTGAACACTGATTCTCCGCTGCATCTGCACAGCTGTTCAGAGTGTGCTGAATCCTCTGGCCCCCAGCATTCTTTAACCCCCTTCTTCACTGTGTCAGGCAGGGGAGGCCACACCTGCCCCCAGGGCTGGGCCCTGGCTGTCCTAAGCCAACTAGAGGAACCCCGCTGGGTGCTGGGCATGCTGGAGGCCAAAAGCGTGTCATCAGGCTTCTGTTGTCTCCGAGGAGCTGGCCCTGTCCTGTGTGGGTGGGACAGAGACTCTGCCTACAGGCGTCACCAGGGCCCCAGGAGTGACTGTGACCTGAGCATGGACCTGCTTTCTTTGGCCTTGCCCCAGACATAGCCAGGGGCTGCTTTCTTTTTTGGGGGGCGGGGCGCCTCCTGGGATCATGGAAATCTAGGAAGTCATGGAAGTCATGGGGTCTAGGAAGGAGGCTGGCCGACCCCCTGACCGCCCTCTGTCCTGAGGTCACTTCCTTACCGAGGAGGGGCAGGAAAGGGCCTCAGGGACTGTGCCACTCATGCCGCCCTGGACCCACTGTGCAATGGCATGAGGATGGGGTCTCTGAAGCCCCCTGGGAAGGATGCTGGGCTTCGGCGTCTAACGGTTTGGCTGGTCTCCCTAAGTGCCCCCCACAGGTGGCTGACCTGTCCACGCCCAGGCAGCAGCATCAGCCCCGCCGTTCCCAGCAGTGCTGGCTGCCCCAGCGCCTCTGTTTGTGGGGAATCAGAGCTCAGAAATGTGGCCAGTGCTGTCCTAGGTCTTTGCTCAAAACTCGACAACCCCCACTTTTAGCAGGAATTAGCATAAATCTTTAGGTTGTGGAGTCCAGATGTAAGAAAGGAAGCAATAGAGAGAGACAAACAAAAAAATCCAGGCGGATCCAAACGGACCAAGGTGGGGGCGAATCTGACCTCCAACAGACCTTGAGTCTCACACTGTGTATTGAACGACAGACCAGACAGTGGAGACCAAACAAGGACAAAAAGAGGGGGCACCCCACTCCCTCGGAAAGCCCTGCCCCTGCCCCACAGACTGTCTGTGCCTCCTTACTATGAATCTCGCTCCCCCTCCCTTGTCTCTACTCTTTAAAATTAAATCCCCATCGCCAAGTGGGCAGGAAGTTGATCTGTGCGCGAAGTTCCCCTTCTCCACTCTTTGGCTACTGAATAAAGCTTGTGCTGCATGGACCTCAGTGTGTTTGGAGATGAGGTCTTGAGGAGGGTCAATGGGCTGTGGGGGCCCTAATCTGATAAGATTGCTGTCTTATAAGAAGAGAAACAGGGAGACTTCCCTGGTAGTCCAGTGGCTAAGACTCCGAGCTCCCAATGCAGGCCCCCCGGGTTCAATCCCTGGTCGGGGAACTGGATCCTACGTGCCACAGCTAAAAGACCCAGCATGCCACTACTAAACATCCTGTGTGCTGTATCTGGGACCCGGTGCAGCCAAATAAGTAAATAAAAATAAATATCTCTTTAAAAAAAATAATAAAAGGAACAGGGTCCTCCCTGGCAGTCCCAGTGACTAAGACTTCATCTTATAATGCAATGGGTACAATTTCCATTCCTGGTTGGGGAGCAAAGGTCTCACCTGCCTCTCGGCCAGAAGAAACAAGACATAAAACATCAAAAGCAATATTGTAACAAATTCAATAAAGACTTTAAAAAATGGTCCACATTAAAAAAAAAAGTCTTTAAAAAAGAGGAACAGTGTAGTCAATATCTTCTAATGACTTATAATGGAAAAGAATCTGAAAAAGATTATGTATGTATAACCAAATCACTTTGCTGTTCTCCTGAAACATTGTGAATCAACTATATTTCAATAAAAAAATTTTTTTAAAGGAAAGAGAAGAACAGACACCAGCGCTCTCTCCCTTTGCCATATGAGGACGCGGTGAGAAGGCAGCCATCTGCAAGCCAAGAGAAGCCTCAGGATGAAACCTGCATGGCCAGCACTTTGATCTTGGACTTCCAGCGTCCAGAACTGGGAGAAGTCAGTTTCTGTTTAAGCGCCGCAGTCTTGGGTGTTCTGTCACGACAGTCTGGGCAGAATAAGACAATTATGATGACTTTAACCAACACTGTGGAGCACCTACAATGTGCCAGGCACTATTTCAGAAAATTTAAAGAAATCCCTGGACTTCTCTGGCCATCCAGTGGCGAAGACCCCATGCTTCCAATGCAGGGGGCGCAGGTTTGATTCCTGGTCAGGGAACTAAGATCTCACAAGCCACACGGTGGAGTAAAAAAAACAAACAAACAAACAAATTTCTGCTACGATGGAGTTCATATTCTAGTAAATGTATTACATGATAATATGTATGCAATATCCATCTATCTATCCATCTATCATAGATATAGTAAAATTGTCAGATGGTAATTGTACTAATCAGGGTTCTCTAGAGAGACAACCAACAGGATATATATAAATAGAGCAGCAGGTGCCGAGACCCTGCAGTGAGAACAGAGAGTAGGAAGAACCCATGTGTGGCAGAAGGAGGGAGGTGGTGAGACAGGAGTGGGGGAGGTCTCCAAGGCCGAAGCTTCTGCAACACCCCAGTGAGGACTCTGGATTCTATTCAGCGTCCTGGAAGCTGCTGGAGGGTGGAGACCCTGGTGTCATCTGACAGGTGTTCATGGGACCGTCCTGGCTGCCGTGGGGACAGGGAGGACAAGGAGCCTGTCCTACCGACTCAGGAGGGAAGTGACGGTGGCTGAGCCCAGGGAGGCGGCAGTGGGGGTGGTGAGGAGGGCTTGGATGCTGGATCGATTCTGAAAGTAGAACCGACAGGGTTTCCCAGCAGATCGGCTGTGGGTGCGAGAGGAGGAGGGCGTGAGGATGACTCAGGTTCGGGCGGGAACTCGGGGGACGGCGATGCGATGCCATCGGCTGAGACGGAGCACCAAGGAGGGGGGGTGGTGATGTGGTCAAGTGTCGGCCGTGAAGACGGAGGTGTGCGTGGCATCAAGTGGAGGTGTGCGCAGGTGTGCACAGGTGTGTGCAGGTGTGCCTGCAGGTGCCCAGAGGTTGGGAGACAGTCAGGCTGTGGTTAGGAACGTGGGAGATCCAGGCATGGAGGCTGCACTGAAGGGAGTCGAGGTGGGGCCCTGGGTCCTGGGGGGCTCTCCTGGGTGAGAGGTCAGGAGAGCAGAGGAACAGAGCAGGAGCTGCTGGTCACAGAAAGAGCAGGTGCAGGGTAGAGTCCTGGGGAAAAGCATTCAGTGTGTTTCTGAAAGGAGAGAGAGACCCGCGCTGGAAGGCATACCACCCCCCCAACAAATTCACGCCCACCTGGAGGCTCAGCGTGTGACCATAGACGAAGCGTCTTCGCAGGTGTGATCAGTTGAGATGAGATCACACGGGATCAGGGTGGCCCTCTGTCCGGTGACAGGCGTCTCTTGTTTTGTTTTGATTTTTGGCTGTGCTGGATCTTCATGGCTGCGTGGGCTTTTCTCTAGCTGCAGAGAGCGGGGCCTGCTCTTGGATGTGTGTGTGGCTTCCCATTGCAGTGGCTTCTCTTGTGGAGCACGGGCTCTAGGGCGCACGGGCTTCAGCAGTCATGGTGCACAGGCTGAGTTGCCCTGTGGCAGGTGGGATCTTCCCAGACCAGGGACCGAACCCGTGTCTCCTGCATTGGCAGGCAGATTCTTTACCACTGAGCCACCAGGGAAGCCCTGCTTGGCATCTAATTAGAAGAAGAGAGGACATACAGAGACACAGAGGAGAAGGGAGGTGATGGCAGAGGTAGAGATCAGAGTGATGTGTCTACAAGCGGAGGACACCGAGGGCTGCCGGGGGCCCCCAGAAGCCGGAAGAGGCCTGGGGAGGATGCTCCATCAGACTCTGGAGGGGGAGTGTGGCCCCAGCAGCATCCTGCCTGTGGCCTTCTGGCCTCCAGCCCTGAGAGAACAAATGCCTGTTGTTTTAATCCACCCAGTTTTGAAGATGCTTTGTTCTTGCAGCCCCAGGAATGTAACAGGTGGGTACCCAGGTGACGCCCAGCCCACCCCAGGGGACATCCTTAGCCAGAGGGTAGGCACCCTGGCCCTCCTCTGCCGCTGGGACACTAGTGACCCTCTGTGGGAAGACTCTAGAGGGGTCACTGGTGACCTCTGTCCAGGGGACCAGGGCTGGGGTGCCCTTCTGCTGCTTTTCAGCGAGCCCCTTCCCTGCCTTGTTGCCTTACCGGATGAATGGCTGTAACGGCATGTGCTAGACTCTTACTAAAAAAATACTTTGTTGTTTATCTGAATTTGGATTTAACTGGGCCTTGTGTGTTTTTATTTGCTCAACATGGCAACGCTGCTCCCTCTCCACTTGTTCCGGCGCCCAGGATTTGTGGCTGGGCCCACGTCGGCCTCCCAATGTAGCCCCTCCCCCGCCTCTGCCTCCCCCCCACACCACTCCGTTTCTCGTCGGCCGTGTGCAGACACGCTTTCCTGTTACACCTACGTCCCCGTGCACGAGGAGTCAATAACAGTTTTAGGGAGACAGTACAGTTGTCATGGGGAAAAAAAATGGAAAGAATTCAGAGTTCGTTAGGCAAGTTAATCAAGTTGCCCAACCATGCCTCGCCTCTCCTGGGAGCCATCTGGCACTCCCTGAGCAATGCTGGGCCAGGGAACAGGACAGGAGGACCTGGGTGATCGTCACCTCACGCCCGGGAGGAGCGGCAATGGTCAGGACCCCCGCACTGGCTCTCACACTCCTCTGCCTTCAAGCGAGACCCCCAGATGCTGCCCTTCCACCATGTTTCTTGAGACCCTGCTGTCTGCCCCTAACTCCCCGCACCCCCACCCCCAGGTACTGGGGCAGCTGGACGGTGCCCATTCTCACAGGGCTGATATTCCAGGGGGAGGCAGTCAACACAGAAGTGAGAACTTAGGGAATAACCGCCTCTCAGCTGCAGGGCTATGCCCCCACCCCCACATCCCACCAAGTTCCCTGGCTGCCTGACTCCCCATTTAGAGGGAAGCCAGCCTTGGGTGAAGCCCAAGACAGAGCAGAGAGACAGAAGAATCCGGGTCCTTGGTGTGGTCAAACAGCTGAATTGAGCCCAACTTAGAAGCCCACCTCCTCAGCACTTTTCAGTTTTCTGAGTTAATAAAGGCCCTTTTGGGGGCTTCTCTGGTGGCTCAGATGGTAAAGAATCTGCCTGTAATGCAGGAGACTCAGGTTCGATTTCCTGGGTCTGGAAGATCCCCTGGAGAAGGAAATGGCAACCCACTCCAGTGTTCTTGCCTGGAGAATCCCATGGTCAGTGGAGCCTGGCAGGCTACAGTCCAAGGGGTTGTAAAGAATCGGACATGACCGAGTGAATAATGCTTTCACTCTCACATTAAAGACCCTTTTAGTTTAAGGAAGTGTAAGTGAAGAGCTTAAAGAGCTTAAGAGCTCTGACTGACCACTTAAAGAGCTCTGACTCATATGATCCTTTATTTCAAATGTTCCCACCGATGGGACCCAGCAGGTCTGTGATTCCCAGGCCATGGGTCCTGGCAGCCCACAAGGACGGTGAACAGGAATAACCCGAAGTCCCCCATCAATGAGGGCATCCCAGAACCTCTCACAGGTTCAAATTCACAGGGTCAAGTTCACATCTTTCTTCTCACCACTTGAGACGGGGGGCCTTGGACTGACTCTTGGGCTCCTTGGGGCGGAGTCATTCACTGGGTGACCAGTGTCACCTGCTGTACCAGCAGATCGTCATGGCTACAGCTCAGCTCCCCGAGTGGCTGGGTACCAGCGTCTGGAAGGATGCATGAGGGTGATGCTCTGGGCTGGTCCCCAGGCCCTGAAGAGTCCTGCTTGAGCCTGGAGTCTCACATGGTCCCTTTCAGCTTCTGGCCCTGAGACCTGACCTCAGGTGGGGTAGGAGATGGAGAATGGAGATGAAAGAGGGCACACCCCAGAGATCACTCAAGGTCAGCATGGGAACGAGGCACACCCTCCTCTGGGAGTTTTTTTTTTTCTAATTTTTTTATTGTGGCAAAATATGCACAACATAAAATGTATCATCTTAACCATTTTTAAGCCAACGGTTCCGTGATATCGAATACAGTCAAAATGGGAAATTCCCTGGTGGCCCAGGGGTTAGGACTTGGCACTTTCAATGCCAGGGTCCCCGGTTCGATCCTTGGTCATAGAACTAAGATCCCACATGCCACACCAAGCGACCAAAAAGAGTTCTTTTAATAAATAAATAGTCTTGACGTTGTACAACCATCACTACCATCATCTCCAGAACTCTTTTCATCTTCTGAAATGGAAACTCCATGCCCGTTAAACACTGCTCCCCATTCTCCGTCATCTCAGCCCCTGGCGGCCATTCTACCTTTTGTCTCTATGAATCTGACTACTCTAGGGACATCCTATGAGTGGGATCATACAGTATTCGATTTGTGTGTGTGTGACTGCTTTATTTTTTTTACTGTGATGTCTTCAAGATTCAGCCGCATGTGCCACAAATTCCTTCCTTTTAAGGCTGCTTAATATTCCATTGTGTGAGCAGACCACATTTTGCTTATCCGTTTATCTGTTGATGGATACGTGGGTTGCGTCCACGTCTTGGCTACTGTGAATAATGCTGCAATGACACGGGTGTGCTTTCCTGGCATTTTCGAATGAGGGGCTGTGTACAGAGGTAGAGGCGGGACTGAGGAATCAACCAGGAAGGGTGATACACACACAGACTCCCGAAAGTGGGAAGCCGTCACCACCTCCAGGCCTGATGGGCAAGGGCAGGGAACTGTAGCTTCTAGAACCACAGCAAAGCAGACAGGAAGCAAGGCCATTGCTGATGGGGCGATGATACCTGAACATCTCCTCCAGCTCTCGGATCCACTGGTGCCTTCCAATGGAGGCTGAGTGTATTAGTCAGATATCGCCATGTTGAGGCTGGTAACAAACAACCCCAGGTTTCAGTGGCTTACAGAACAGTCATTTATTCTCACAGCTCAGCAGGTCTTCACTCACATCTCATATTCCCTTCTGTGGCCCGGGCTGAGGGGCTGCAGCTGCCCAGGGCATGTTCTTTCCATGAAAGGCAGGGGCCTGAGAAGGCAGGCCAAGCTGCACAAGCACATTAGGGATCTCTGTACAGCTCCTACATTAGCCTGCCCTTGGCCATGCCCACAGCTAGTAGGCGGGAAGCCCACTCTGTCTGCCCCTAGACCCTGGCAAAGGTTTGGCAGTGCATTTCTGCTACAGGGGAGTGAAGAATCGTGATCAAGAAGTCAGTCCACTCGGAGGGTGGGGTAAGTCTGTGGAGTCAGGCTCCGGCACCCGGGGAGCGGTGGAGATCCGAGGGCTGATCAAAGCGAGTAGCTGGCAGCTTGATGCCCTCTTCAGCCTCCTCTTCCCTCCTCCCAAGTGAGTCAGCATCACCCCCTCCCCTCCGCCCCCATGCCTCTCTGCAGATGGATCTGATGGGGAGGCTCTCAGTGCCCCTGATCAGAGGCCAGGAAGGGTTAACTGGAGGGCTGTGCCGAGTCACAGTCGGAGAGAGACTTTTTCAAAGACTTGATAAATAAATCACAGCTCATGTTTAATTCAAAGCCCCCGCTGCCTACAGAGAACACAGGGAAGAAGCCATCTTTCAATTAAAACAGCTCTGAGGGGCTTCTCGCACTCTCCTGGGGGCCTCCTGGTCTCCTCCACTCCAACCTGGCTGGAGGCCCCCGCAGGGAGGGTGGACATGATCCTGCCCTGCTTCCCAAACAGGCTGAGAATAGGAATCAGACTCGGATCCTGGTCATCTGGGGTGGCAGCCTCAGTCTTGGTCCCCCTCCTTTCTCATCTCACACTGTCCCCTCCACATCGCTTTCTCTTAGAAGCCAGAGCTCTTATCCTTAGGTGATGCTTTTGTGGGTTTTACTTGTTTCTTTATCATCTGTCTCCTCTGATAGGTTGTCATCTCCATGTGAGCAGAAACTGGGCTCATCTGTTTGAAATGCAGCACCCAGAGCAGCAATTAGCACATCGTAGGTCCACAAGGACTTCACTGGTGGCTCAGTGGTAATGAGCTAATGCAGGAGATGCGGGTTCGATCCCTAGGTCGAGAAGATTCCCTGGAGAAGAAAATGGCTACCCACTCCGGTATTCTTGCTTGGGAAATCCCATGGAGAGCAGAGCCTGGTGGGCTACATTCCGTGGGGTCATAGAAGAGTCGGACATTACTTAGCAATTAAACAACAACAAGGTGCTCAGTAAATGTTCGTTTGGGAGCCTTTTCTCTTCCAGATTAAGTACCCCTAGGTCCTGCAGTTTCACTTGGGAAGCAGGAAGCTGAACATTGCTTGACCCCCACCAGCGCTCTGAGCTCTGAGTCTCTGGGGAACCGCAAGAAGGCCAGAGGAGGTGCTGACCCACACACACCAGGGCCTGTGACAGGACAGCGCTGCGCTGGGCACTTCGTAAGGTTGGAACTTCTTGGCCTCCCCAGAGCCCGTTTTACAGATGGGCAAACCAAGGCACAGTGAGATAAAGTCACCTTCTCCACCTGGCACCTTCAGAGTGTCAGAGACAGGATTTGAACCCATGGCTCAGACGGTAATGTGCCTGCAATGCAGGAGGCCCATGTTCGATCCCTGGGTTGGGATGATCCCCCAGAGAAGGGATGGCAACCCACTCCGGTATTCTTGCCTGGAGAATCCTATGGACAAAAGAGGCTGGCGGGCTGCAATCCAGGGGGTCACAAAGAGTAGGACACGACTGAGCGGCTAACACTTTGACTTTCCAGTGCTTCTAGAGCTAACACCCTGAGTCACTCTTCTGGAAGGTGAGAGCTTTTTATAACCACCGGGTGGTGGGAAGCATGAGTTATCGCATCCCTCAAGAGGCTGGCTTTCAGAAATCCCAAGTGGCAAAAATCAGGCCCAGGGATGAAAGAAAGATCAACTCTCCCCCTTGGGGACTGAGATCAAAATAAACTCTCAGCCAATATTTTGGACTTGAAACCTGTTCTTTTGTATTTGCCGAAAACATACTCTGTTTCCAGCACAGCACTTGCTTTTATGAGCGGGCCTTGGTGCCAGCATTCAGCAGACACTTTAGGTGATCTCATCCTCTCACTAATATTGTGCAGTTGATGGTCCTCATCCCCACTTTCCCTGTGAGAAAACTGAAGCCCCAAAGGTTGAGTTCTGGTCATCCCGCTAAGGAGTGTTAGAGTCAGGAATTGAACCTGTGACCTCAGAATCATGCTATTTCCACAATAATCCCCCAGCCAATGTACTATTAGCTGTTATCATCATCACTAACATTTAATGAGCACTTACTATGTGCTGGACTGTGTGGTTAGCATTTACAGTCATTAACACTGATCCTAAATACGACTCTAGTCAGCAAATACTATTTTTATCCCCATTTTAAAGATGAGGAAATTAAGGCCCAGATAGCTAAGGAACTATTTTAAAATTGGGATCCCCCAGTGGTTCAGATGGTAAAGAAACTGCCTACAGTACGGGAGACCCAGGTTTGATCCGTGGGTCAGGAAGATCCCCTGGAGAGGGGAATGGCTACCCACACCAGTGTTCTTGCCTGGAGAATTCCATGGACAGAGGAGCCTGGTGGGCTACAGTCCATGGGGTCGCAGAGTTGGACACGACTGAGCAACTAACACTATATTATTATTCAGATATGGTGAGACCAGCAGCGATGACTGCCATTGGAAAGATAGTTTGGGAATTTCCCTGGTGGTCTAGCGGCCAAGACTCCATGTTCCCAACGCATGGAGCCCAGGTTCAATCCCTGGTCAGGGAAGTAGATCCTGCATGCTGTAACTGAGACCCAGAGCAGCCAAATTTAAAAAAAAAGAAAAGAGAGCTTGTCACACGAAGTTTCTGAGAGGAGGGGGCATGCCCTGCAGGGCCACATGGGGAGCACCAAGGTCAGCCAGGCAGCAGAGGGAGTGAGGGAACACCATGAGCAAGAACCTTTGGGTGGTTTCCACAGGGAGGCAGGCTTAGGATGGGCTAATGTGGATAATTCCAGTGGCTCTGAAGCAATAGGGCTGTTCCTACTTGCCTGGCACCTGGTCCTGGGGTGATGAGGGCAGGTGGATTCTGGGCCAGAGTGTGAGAGCCTCACAGAGGAGGGGGTTGAGAGTATGAGCTCTGGATGGGTTGGTTTGCATATAGAAGTAAAGGGTGAGTCCTCTACCATCTCTAAGAACTGGTGGGCCATCCCTCCAAGGTCAACAAGGCTCCGGATGTTAAAACGTCTGCATCACCAGCTCAATACAGGAACTCGGCCCAGGTCACTCAGAAGAGGATTTGAAATCTTAGATCAGCTCATTTCTAAGCCTTCGTTGTCACTTGACAACCAGATCTCCTCTCTGCAGCTGACGCAGAGAGCTGCTCATGCGTCATGGGAAGAACTCAGGGGAGAGCAGCTGCAAACAACACCATCTGAACAGAGGTGAGGCCAGGAGGAAGGCTGTCGCGGGGAGCAGGCGGGAACTGGGAAGTCTGTTTATCTGGAGCTTTCTCCAGCCAGCCAAGGAGTCCCCAAGACGGCTGTTCTGAGCGGGCATCCCCGTTGATTCTATTGTCCTTTCAATTTGGGAGGAAACCAGGAACACCTGACAGAAGCTCAAATCTCCTTCCCTTAAACAAAGAGCCCAGATTGGATTCAAAGTCCCCACTGCGAGGCTGAGCCACGTCCTGACTCTGCTCTGACACTGGAGTGTGGCGTCCACATTATTCGGGCTCGGCAGCTGGAAGGGAACGCACAGCCCGGATTCAAATAGCAGCATCTGTTAGTGTCTCCCAGGAGAAAAATTCTCCTTTTGTTGCATATTAAGTCATTAAAGCTCCAAAAAGAAAAAGGGACATTCATTTCCCCACCATATGCAGACGATATTTTAATGCAGAGGTACCAAGGCAAACGGGCCAGGCGTTTGGATAACAGGCTGGAGAAGGAATGTCAGGCACGCGGGATTCGCTGAGCACCCGAGTCTGTCTGTCCCCTGCAGGTGGGTTTCTGAAGTCCGGGCTGGTTCTGTGCAACCATATACTTCGGGTTTCTTTCTGTTTCCCAGGACTAAGGCGGGCTGGAGACCACCCTGGGGTGTCAGACTCAAGCCTAAGTCATTGTTCCAAACCCTTGTCCAGATCCCTTTTGATCCATTTCCCCCAGAATGCTGCCAGCCTCCTGGATCGCTGAGGTTGGAATCCCCCTGTCAGCGGTCCAGCCCGCCGCCGACCTTAAGCCACCTACTAGAAGAATATGCTTTGCGTTCAGCAGCCCTGGGTTTGAAAACCCACTCTGACTGCCTAAGCAGCCATGTGACTTGGTTGAGACTTGGCATCTCTGGGCCTCAGTGTTCTCATCTGTTAAATGGGGGCAGAGCTCGGTGACATCTGGTGTCGTGAGGTCCAAAGCTGGTGTTGGCACCTGTCCACACCGAGCACTTCCTGGGGAGCTGGGGGGAGGTGCACCTGGTCCCTCACCTTCCGATGGCCAAACGGGTGATGCTTGTTCTTTCCGTCCCACTGTGCTCGTCAGGTATTTTGATGGAAGAACAGGCAGCAGTGGGTCACATGACCTTGTCGTGTGGGCCCCTCTCTTGGGCCCTTTTGCTTCTCATACCTGATGATACGGCTTCCCAGGTGGCTCTAGTGGTAAAGAACCCTCCTGCCAATGCAGGAGACATATGAGCCGTGGATTTGATCCCTGAGTTGGTAAGATCCCCTGGAGAAAGGCATGGCAACCCACCCCAGTATTCTTGCCTGGAGAATGCCATGGACTGCAGCCTGGTGGGCTACAGTCCATGGGGTTGCAAAGAGCTGGACATGACTGAAGCGGCTAGGCAGCAGCAGAAAAAGAAGACAAGGGAAAGGGTGTTGTGAGTGGCTTTGGGCTTTCGATCCTCAGCGTCTGCCAGAGATGGGCAGATCTGGCAACCTCACTTAGAACATGACCTTGCACAGAGGATTCATTTGAACTTCTGTTTATTCATTTGGAAAATGAGGACAATAGAAACACCTCCGTTCCAGGACGGCAGAGCCTGGAATACGTACGTATTTAATGCATGATAAATATCATGATAATTATTATAATGGGAAAACAATATTTACATGAAAGGCAGGCAGAGGGCTTAGTTAATGTACTTCTGGAAAATTACTGAACTGTCCCAAATTACACTGAAATATATTCTGAAGTGTCCCTGACGAGGCAGCTTGGTGTCTTACTTGAAGAGGCCTGAGGCGGAGGAGGGTGAAAACTGCTACCCTGTCTTCCTTTGGAGCCTGTTGGGGAGCCACAGCAGGGAGTCAGCAGAGCAAGGGTGTGACCCTCGAGGTCCTGGGGCCACGTGAGAGGCCTACCTGGGAGCATCGCAGAGCTGGAATCACCCAGATGCACGCCCAGCCCACCCTTCTCCCCACTGGAGCCAGAACCCTCCCCAGCCCTACCCTGACCCCCACTTCCTGTGTTTGTGTTTGCTTCTTCTGTTTTTGAATAAACAGGAGAAAGATGAAAAGAAAGCTGGAGGCTGCCGATCCTGCTGTGGGAGCGTCTCATTTCTGCTCTGACGCTCACGTGCAGAACGCAAGAAGCAGCGGAGGAACCGGCTTCACTCAGGAGCTGGGGGCTGCAACCAGGGCAGCCCCTGGGGTCCTGTGGGGATGAGGACCAGGGAGTAAGAAGACCAGGCAGACAGAATTCCTGCTCCGGCCCTGGCTTATCTGGCCTGATGGCCCCAAAGAGCCCCTCAAAGGGACTAAGAGAGGGAGAGTGGACAGACTGATGAGCCCTGGGCCACCCAAGACCATCCTGGCTGGGGCCGTAATGTGGACACATCCCGGGGCTGTGTGGAGGCAGCAGCCTCAACCCCTGTGTCCCGAGCAGGAGGGGCCTGACAGGTGCTCCAGAGATTCAGATTGGGTGGGAGGCACCAGGTGCTGCTGCAGAGACGGACTGGGCCTGATGGAGAGCTGGCCCGAAGCTCGTCCTGACTCACTGTGGCGTGCGTCCTGTGTCCTGAAACCTCCAGGGCCTGGCCTCCCTCTGCCCAATGCTCCTTTGCAGTAGGAAGGTCTGTGAGGGACCAGACAGAGCGTCCTATCCAGTCACGTCCTTCATGGACACTCAGCATACATTCAGCACCGACTGTATGCACTGCCCTGGGCCAGACAGGCTTGCTGGCTGGCCTTGGAGGCTGCCAAGTGTCTGTATGCAGCTCTCGATTTTCATTTAAAATCCACTGGTTTTTACCTCTGGCACGTTTTCTTTAGAAATGACTCGGAGTTCAGTCACTCGGAGAGAGACACAAAGGAAAAATTAAATTAGAAGTAAAAGAGTCCTAATGGCAAATCCAAACAGATACGACGCAGCTGGCTCTTGGGAAATCAGCCTCCCCACGTGGGGCTGGATCTGGGGAGGGAATCAGAGGCTTTTGCCTGCCTTACGAGTCCTCTGTCTGAGGTCTGTGGGCTGAGCCGCTCCCGGGAACAGCTTAGCCCATCCCCCCGACACCGGCCCCCACCCACCCCCAGAGCCTGACCTAGAACCAGAATCGACCTACTTATTTGAAATTCTCTTTAACCCCCAAGGTCATTCCTGCCTCAGGGTCTTCGCACTTGTTTTTCTCTCAGCCAAGGAAAGGCTGAACTTAAACTTGTTTTTTTGTTTTTTTTTTTTTTTCAGACTTCAAACTTTTTATTTATGTGTTGGGTATAGCCGATGAACAACGTCGAGGTAGTTTCAGGTGAACGCCAAAGGGCTTCAACCACACAAGTATACACATGTATCCATTCTCCCCCAAACCTCCCTCCCGTCCAGGCTGCCACTAAACGTTGAGCAGAGTTCCCTGTGCTATAGAACAGATCCTTGTTAGTTATCCATTTTAAATACAGCAGAGTGTACATGACCTTCCCTAACTCCCTAACTATTCCTTCCCCCACACCCCCACTGTCGGCAACCATAATGAACTTGAACTTGTATGCAAGCCACTTAACCTTCCTGTGCCTCGGTTTCCCCTTTTGTAAACTGTGGGGTGATAGTAACGTTGCTTGTCTTAGAGTGGGTGTAAATGCCAAGTGTGACTTCCCAGGCGACACAGTGATAAAGCATCCGCCTGCCAAGCAGGAGACATGAGTTTGATCCTTGGGTTGGGAAGATCCCCTGGAGAAGAAAATAGCAACCCACTCCAGTATCTTTGCCTGGAAAATCTCATGAACAGAGGGACCTGATGGGCTACAGTCCACGGGGTCGCAAAAGAGTTGGACACAGCTGAGTGACTAAAACACAACAACAAAACGTTAAGTGAGACCATGTACAGGGAGCCTCAGAACCAAGCTCAACGCAGGATAGCAACAAACCAACGTCACTGTCGGGACAGTCTGCGCTCTCAGCCCCCTTGGGCCATGTGGCCATGGGACATCGCTCACCCCTGTTGCTGTGCTCCCCTTGGCCGCAGCACCTGTCACAGTCTCTGAAGTCAACCAGTTGAAGAATTGTGTCTCCCTGGTGGGAGCACCTTCTTCCCTTGGAAACCCTCTCTCCATGGCCACCTCCTCTGAGAAGCCTTCCTGAATTCCTGGGCAGAGACTCCTATTTCCTTTGCGCTCCAGTGCTCTGCCGAGACTGGAGCCAGGTGACAGAGCACTGACTCACAAGCCATTTGGGGCCACTTTAGGGACACACCCTCTTGCCCCAGCCGAACTCTGCTGCCAGTATTTTAACTGCAACCCCCTAAGAGACCCTAAGCCAGAACCACTGACTGCATCACTCCTGAATTCCCCGAGTACAGAGAGCATGACGGTAAATGTTCGTTGTTTGAAACTGTTAGGAGTTGGGCTGATCTTTTTTCTGCAGTAATAGGTAACTAACACAGTGTTTAAATACTCCAGGAGACAGCACTGGGCTCTGATGGGGTCCTGGGGTCCCCCCATAGGATTAATCCCCGCATCTCATTTTCCCATCCCGTCACTTTCCCTCCCAATAAACCACCTTGTCCTCAAATTCTTGTCTCAGAGCTGGCTTCTAGGGACCCCAACCCAAGACATGAGGAGCACTCAAAGGCTCCTCCCCGAGGCCTTGGCTCAGCATCACTGACTCACCCGTGGCTTCTACAGAGAGCGTGTCTGGACACAGCTTGTCCAGCCCCATGGACCCTGAGTCTTGGGCCCAGCTTCTCCTTCACGTAACACACCTCCCAGGAAAATTCCTTCCTCCTGGGGTCCTTGGGCAGAAAAAAATGCCTCCTGAATCCAAGCTGAGGCGTCAGCACTTAAGACCTGGGGGGTCCCAAAGGTATCCTGGGCCCCTTCCGGCTTCCCTCCGGCTCACGGCTCCCTCCCCTCACCTGAGCCCAGCGCTTACCACCAGGCTTCCCGAATCCACACCACCATTCTGCAGCTGGTACAGAGAAAGTGTCCCCACCAGGGATTAATTCTCAAGTGTATGTAAATGCTGCAACAAATAACTTTCAAATTATTTTTAAAATGTGCCTGAATTAATTCACAGTCACTCTTTGTTCTCTGCGGTGTCTGAACCCACAGATGCTTGGAGCACAGCCGCCATCCTTGGCTATTACGTGGATTTTTTTGACGTTAGCAAAGGGCCGTCCCATTATAAAGAGTGGGACCACCTGCTGCAACATAGGCCCGTATGCATCATTGTGGTGACAGTCGTGGGCAGGGCCAGGTCAGGAGGGGAGTTGGGAGGCAGGGGATGGTATTCTCCACCCGCTGTCTTATTAATACATACATTGTCTGTGTTTTCCAAAGGAGCTGAGACTACAAATGGAGATCTTGCTGTTAGACTTGGGGTTTGATTTTTGTTCTGAAAATGAGGGCACTGAGGCCTTGGTGTCAGGACTTCATGGGGCCTTGGCTGTTGATTGTCCCGCTTTTGCTTTAGGGAGCAGTGTCCAGGGCCCCCAGCAAGTCTGCCATGTACAGTTGCTCGGGTTGGAGACACATAGGTTCCAAGCATATGTAGGGTCTCTTCAGAACATTCTTCTTTCCTGCTATTTTCATGCTTGTTTATTTTTCTCTCTCCCCCACAGTGCTGAGACCTCATCACCTCTGTGCCCAGAGCCTGGCTGAGGCTGAGTCATCAATATTGCCACCAGAGCCATTGTGCAAACCACACAGGTGGTCTGAATTCTCCAGGAGCCCTGTGAAAACAGCAAAATGCAACAGAAGAGACGAATTTTAATAGTACATTTTCTTTAACTCAATCTATCCAAAACATTCATCACCTCAACATATAATCAATATAAAAATGATCAACAAAACATTTTATACTCACTGCATATCTCAATTCAGACCTAAATTTTCATTAGAAATTCTTGGTCTGTATTTAGACTCCATAAACTTTGCAGTTGAGAAAAAGGAGATTCAAATGTCCAAGTTGTCCCAAGCATTCTTAAGAGTTTTCCAATAACTATATCAAGTAGCTCTTCTAAAATTTAAATGAACTAAAAACACCTGAAATTTAAAAATGAAAAGTTCAGCTCCTTGGTCACACGATCTGGCATTTCAAGTGTCCAGTAGCCACACGTGGCCAGTGTGCTGAATAATGCAGATGCAGAATGCTCCACTGGGGCAAGAAGCTTTGCTGGATGGGATAAATCCAGGCTTTTGTGTTCTCTGGGCTGGGGCACTGACTACTGGTTTATCCAGTAGTCACGTGCAAATATGAGAGTTGGACCATGAAGAAAGCTGAGCGCCGAAGAATTGATGCTTTTGAACTGTGGTGTTGGACAAGACTCTTGAGAGTCCCTTGGACTGCAAGGAGATCCAACCAGTCAATCCTAAAGGAAATCAACCCGCAATATACATTGGAAGGGCTAATGCTAAAGTTGAAGCTCCAGTACTTTGGCCACCTGATGCGAAGAGCCGACTCACTGGAAAAGACCCTGATGCTGGGAAAGACTGAGGGCAAAAGGAGAAGAGGGCAGCAGAGGATGAGATGGTTAGATAGCATCACTGACTCAGTGGACATGAGTTTGAGCAAACTCCAGGAGATGGTGAAGGAGAGGGAAGCCCAGTGTGCTGTAGTCCATGGGGTCGCAAATAGTCAGACATGACTGATTAATGATGAAAACACATCTGGATGTTGATTCAGACTCTCAGGGGTTTGGGATCAGGGCACACACTTCACGTGGCCCCAAAATGCACCCCCCCCCACTGCTAAACTTGCAGTACTTTGACAAAACCCCAACAAAATTCTGCAAAGAGCATGGGTAAGAAAACTCAGATCCTTTCCAGCTCAGAATGAGAAGGCAGATTGATCTGATATTCTCTCCAGAAGTTTGTTTCCTCGAATCGATGGGGATTCAAAGCCTAAAAATTTTAAGTCTGCTTTTGAGAGACAAATGCTTCCAAGAGCACACGGAAAAGCCAAGTCTGAGGTGAGCACTTCAGTAAGCAATTCTAGGCTGGGCCCACGTGGTCCATTTTCCATGACACGTGAGGGTGGCTGGGTGGGTTGTCAGGACCTCAAGCCAGTGGCAGACCGCACTTTGGGCTGGCCACAGGCTACCCTTTTAATTTATTGACCACTGTCCCAGGGCCTTGGTCTACTGGTGGGAATCTCCCCTCAGACCCAAACAAATAAATAATTCATTCCCAAAGCGGCACATTTGCTGGAATGGCTTAGATTTAAAAATCCCTAAAATGTGTATTTAATTTGGATTTGGTGAGGCTGTTACCAGCCTTGGACAGCATTAGAATTAAAATAAAATTTGGAGTCTTAGGAGACAACCAAAAAGCGACTCTCTGACTCCAGATGTTGTCCAACCCTGGACCCTTCTCACTCTGGTCTTTCCTAATGCTGAGTCTGGAGGCGACGCGTGGCTGTATCTTTATGGCCAAGGCTGATCCCTGGCCGAGTCTGCCTAATTACTGTGTTGGAGTGTGTGTAGCACCTGCTTCCAGGGCTGGCAGAACTGAAGCGATGCGCTATGTAATATTTATGGTTCCTGTAAAATTCACAGAATAATTGGTGGTGCTTGGCATTTGGGGTTGTTTTCAATAGAGGCTCCCAGCCTTGGCAGCACGAATGCCCCGCCCTGGCCTCTGCCCCCAGGGTCAGGCCCAGCCTCAGTGGGGTGGGGTGGGGGTGGGGGGAAATTGCTCATTGGCGCCCCCTGGGGGTGCAGCTCAGTGATGGAATTACAACCCCACTTAGAGATACTCGGAAGCTAGTCCTCCATGCGTTCACTCAGGATCCTCAAGACTGCCCTGCGTTGGTTGACTTTTATGATGTGCCTATGGAAGCTGGCAGATAGATGGGGAAGAAGTAGAAACAGTGACAGACTTTATTTTCTTGGGCTCCAAAATCACTGCAGATGATGAGTACAGCCATGAAATTTAAAATCACTTGCTCCTTGAGAGAAAAGCTATGACAAACCTACACAGCATATTAAAAAGCAGAGACGTTACTTAGTCAACAGAGGTTCATATAGTCAAAGCTATGGTTTTTTCAGTAGTCATGTACGGATTGAGTTGTACCATAAATACGGCTGAGTGCTGAAGAACTGATGCTTTCAAACTGTGGTACTGGAGAATACTCTTGAGTGTCCCTTGGACTGCAAGGAGATCCAACCAGTCAATCTTAAAGGGAATCAGTCCTGAATATTCATTGGAAGGACTGATGCTGAAGCCGAAGCTCCAATACTTTGGCCACCTGATGTGAATATCTTTTCATTGGAAAAGATCCTGGTGCTGGGAAAGATTGAAGGCAGGAGGAGCAGGGGGTGGCAGAGGATAAGATGGTTGGATGGCATTACTGGCCTGATGGACATGAGTTTGAGCAGACTCTGGAAGATCGTGAAGGACAGGGAAGCCTGGCATGCTATAGTCTATGGGGTCACACAGAGTCGGATGTGACTGAACTGACTTAACAGAAGTCAGTAGGAAAGATTTAGAGTGGACAAAAGGGAAGGCGCAGACGTGCACCAGCTGGCCTAGGGGGCCTGGGGCAGGCTCACGGGAGCAGGCACCCTATGTGACTAGTTTGGGGAGCATATTTGGCTTTCTCTGGTGGGCTCTAAATTGGAAGCAGGGACAAAATCAGGGAAGTTGCCAGGGGATAAAGTCCCAGCCGTCTCAGGCTGTGATTTAGATGAATTCTGCTTCTCATAGTCGTCTGACTGTTGCTGCTTGTTTCAGTCTCTCCTCTCTGAATGCTCTGTTCCACCTTAGAATAAGGACTTCTTTCCATCAGGAAGGCATCATAGACATGAATACTTGATCTTAGTCTGGAAGGAGCGGGAGAAATGAGTTTTGCTGGGAAAAGACATTCCAGGCAGAGGAAACAATATCCAATTTGATACCATGTAAATGAATGAATGAATGAGTGCGTGAGTGATACAGCAAAGCTCCTTTATCCAACCAGTGTTTGCTTCCTTGCAAACCAAGAAGTTGGCTTCCTCGGTGACTAGGATGTAATTTAGTTCCTAATGAGCTCTTGAGAGTGCTTCATAATTAAGGAGTTTCCAGCGGGCAGTCTTCCTGCTGACAGGTACTTAGAGGACACACCGCCGCTTTGGTGAGTGGACTGAGGTTGGTGATTTACCAAAGTGAAAACTAATGAGATTCCGCAGTCACCGGGCTTTATGTGCAGCCATATAACACCGGCCTAATTATACACGTGTGTCCTTAAATTGGACCCAAAGCTGAAAAGGATGCTTTTGGTAACAAATGCAAAAGAATAACAAAGCCATAAAAAGATGCTTGGTGCCCAGCACATGTGCGTGAAAGCCACCTTAATGGAGTGTCTGTTTCTATGAACTCTGTCATCTAGGGTCTCTTCTGTTACTCCCCAATCTGACTTTTCCTGCTTAAAGTTGGGCAGTGGCCCAGTCTTGGGGTTCTCCCCACGTCTCAACCACCAGTGTCCGTGAAAGCTCCGTGCTAGCTGGGAGCAGTTCTTGTACTTTCCGTGACTTCGAGCGGTGTTGTTGGGTAATCACAGAGCTTAAAATGTGATCATACTAAGATTTCACTTTAGCCTTTCTAAGCTGGTAATTTTACAGAAGGCCCACAGAATGACATTCATTACATTAATTGTAAAATCTTTTAATTGAGGGTTCTATCTGCAAACAGATAGAGGCTGGTGGGGAGGGACTGGCGGTAAGCCTGCGTCCTCATCTGAGCCCAGTTTTTCTTCTATAAATGAGGGGCTGGGTCCAGGCTCTCTCCTTGTTCAGTTCAGTTCAGTCACTCAGTCATGTCCAATTCTTTGCGACCCCATGGACTGCAGCACACCAGGCTTCCCTGTCCATCACCAACTCCCAGAGCTTACTCAAACTCATGTCCACTGAGTCAGTGATGTCATCCAACCATCTCATCCTCTGTCGTCCCCTTCTCCTGCCTTCAATCTTTCCCACCATCAGGGTCTTTTCCATTGAGTCAGTTCTTTACATTAGATGGCCAAAGTATTGGAGTTTCAACTTCAGCATCAGTCCTTCCAGTGAATATTCAGGACTGATCTGCTTTAGGATGGACTGGTTGGATCTCCTTGCAGTCCAAGGGACTCTCAAGAGTCTTCTCCAACACCACAGTTCAAAAGCATCAGTTCTTCGGTGCTCAGCTTTCTATATAGTCCAACTCTCACATCCATACATGACTACTGGAAAAACCATAGCTTTGACTAGACGAACCTTTGTTAGCAAAGTAATGTCTCTGCTTTTTAATATGCTGTCTAGGTTGGTCATAACTTTTCTTCCATGGAGCAAGCATCTTTTAATTTCATGGCTGCAGTCACCATCTGCAGTGATTTTGGAGCCCCCAGAAATAAAGTCTGTCACTGTTTCCACTGTTTCCCATCTATTTGCCGTGAAGTGATGGGACCAGATGCCATGATCTTAGTTTTCTGAATGTTGAGTTATAAGTCAACTTTTTCACTCTCCTCTTTCACTTTCATCGAGAGGCTCTTTAGTTCTTCTTTGCTTTCTGCCATAAGTGTGGTGTCATCTACATATCTGTGGTTATTTATATTTCTCCCAGCAATCTTGATTCCAGCTTGTGCTTCATCCAGTCTAGCATTTCTCATGATGTACTCTGCATATAAGCACTCTCCTTGTAAGACCCCCTCAGATTCTAAAACTCCAATTTACTCCTCAGGATGTGACTTCTGTAGCTTGTCTTAGCCCCATGTTGTATGAGTGGATCTGGACATTGGTGGAAAAGCTGAAAAACAGACTCCCAGGACATTCTGGCTACGCTGGAGACCTCTCTCTCCTTCCTTCGCTTGCCTTAAGGAAAGTAACTCCGGGGGAATGCTCTGTTATTCTTTCCTGGCACTCGAGTAGACTCTGAAATCCTGGAGACAGTCTGTTTAGGGGATGAGCTGGGGCGTTTGGGGTAGCCTTCTGGGCAAATTTCCCAGTGCCTTTTGTATTTGTTTTTGCAGAAGCAAGATAAGCTGTCCTCTGGGGAGGTTATCGGGAGGAAACCAAGCTGAAGAAGGTCTCTGAGGCCTTATAGCAGGAGGTAGGCTGGGGTAACCTCATCAGATGGGTGGGACTGGCTGGATAGATGGAAAGAGACAAGGATTTTGGAGAAGAAAAGCAGTGTGAGTGAAGGGTTGCAAGTGGGAAAGACCCAAGAATTTCTGGCTGGTGTGCCTACTTAGAGTCGTGAGTTCCTTTAAAGAAGCAAGTCATATGGGACTTCCCTGGTTGTCCAGTAGTTAAGAATCTGCCTTGCAATACAGGGGACTCAGGTTGGATCCCTGGTCTGGGAGCTAAGATCCCACATGCCATGGAGGAACTAAGTCCACAAACCACAACTAGAGAGTCCATGTGCCGCCTGATGCAATGAAGATCCGGGTAAGGAAACTTAGACCTAATGCAGCCAAATAAATAAAACAAAAAATAATAAAATTTTATGTAAATTTTTTATGTAAATTATATAAAATATATAATTATATAATCTTATTTTATATACAATAAATAAATGTGTTTTTTTATATAAAAAAGAAAGAAACAAGTCACAGCCAGACACCCCTGGGACACCCCTCTGGACCAGGACCTCCTTTAAGGCAAGTGCAGGAAGGAGAGGGAAGTCTCCAGTGAAGCACTCAAGGTGCTGGGCCTGGTCGGCCTGGGAGGAACCCTTTCCAGGTGTCCTCCTGCAGGAGGACAGTCCATGGCAGAAATGGGCCCTGAAGAGGAGCTGGTCTCCTGGTGTTCCAGGGTCTATACCCCTCCTCCAGCAGGGGGGCGCTCCACCTGCACCCGCAAATTAATCCACTTCTGACTCCAGGTCCCCTTATCCCAACTCATCCCAGAATACGGCTCCAAGCAGCATCGGATAAGTAAATAGGTAGAACCAGTTTAGAAATCCGTCAGTACCTACTGGTGCCTACCCTGCCCTGTAGCCCAACAATTCCACTCCACAGACGTGAAGGAGTATGTAGGTGCCACCAGACCGGGCCACCAGCCTTCTCAGCAGCTTTTGTATGAACTGCTCCATACAAGCTGGAACCAACTCAGATGTCCATCCACAGCAGAATGCATGACATATTGTGGGGCTTTCATGCAAGTGGAACACCACTTGGGCCATCACAGGGAACAAAGCACCAACAGCCACCACAGCCCGGATGAATCTCACAGGCTGGATGCTGAGCCAGTGAAACCACGCGCGAGGATTCCAAACCACAGGGTAGTTGTTTGAAAGTTGTGCTCAGTTGCTCAGTTGTGTCCGCGTCTTTGTGACCCCCTAGGCTATAGCCCTCCAGTCTCCTCTGTCCATGGGATTTCCCCAGCAAGAATACTGGAGTCGGTTGCCATTTCCTCCTCCAGGAGACCTTCCCAATACAGGAATCGAACCTGTGTCTCCTGCACTGCAGGCTGATTCTTTACCGCTGAGCCACCTGAGACCACATGCAAAGCTATTTCGTGGTGATAGAAGCCAAGATAGTGACTGCCTCGGGGTGGGAGGGTGATGCTGACTGGGTGGGGGTACCCCCATCTGTAGGGCCTTCTAGGGGCTGAAAATACTGTGTGTTTTCCTGTGGGTGATGACTGCCTGATAGTATTTGTGTGAAAATTCATTAAGCTCCTCTCTTAAGGTTTGCGTGCTTTATTGTAGGTGAATTAAACCCTGATAAATATTGGTGGGAAAAAAAATACAATGGGATGGTATATACTAAAGAATTTTAACCTTTGCTCAGAGAGGTCTAGTCTTTGCCCTCAGCTCCTAGGAGGTGATCTTTAAGCCCCTGGAATGTTCTGCCTGATAAGAGCGTCTTCATTTACCTGGGGGGCCTTGGGTCATACCAGATGATCTAACAATGTGATTTAGGGTAGGGGATTGGGTTCATATCGGGTCAGCTTGACCTCCAGAGGGACTGGAGACTGAGCTCAGTCATGCCGAGTCAACTGTGTCTGTGTGATGCAGCCTGATAAAGACTGGAGACCAGGGCTCGGGGAGCTTCCCCAGTGGGCAGTACCCCTGCTCGCTGTTACTGGAAGATGTCAGCACTGTCCTGCCTCCCCTGGGTGGGGACAGCTGGAAGCTCCATGTTAGGAATTTCTAAGACTCTGCCCGGGAGCACGGATTTTTGTCCTTTGCTGTATGCAATAGATCGCAACCAGGCATGTAACAGGAGAAGGCAATGGCACCTCACTCCAGAACTCTTGCATGGAAAATCCCATGGACAGAGGAGCCTGGTGGGCTGCAGTCCATGGGGCCGCTAAGAGTCGGACACGACTGAGCGACTTCACTTTCACTTTTAACTTTCATGCATTGGAGAAGGAAATGGCAACCCACTCCAGTGTTCTTGCCTGGAGAATCTCAGGGACAGGGGAGCCTGGTGGGCTGCTGTCTATGGGGTCACGCAGAGTCGGACATGACTGAAGTGACAGCAGCAGCAGCAGCAGGCATGTCACAGCTCCGAGTGTGTTCCATGCATTCTTTTAGTGAATTACCCAACCAGAGGGTGGCCTTGGAGCCCACTGGTGTCAGAAGCGAGAGTGGGACTTCCCTGCTGGCTCAGGGGTTAAGAGTCTGTCTGCCAATGCTGGGGACCTGGGTTCAATCCCTGGTCTGGGAAGATTCCACATGCTGTGGGGCAGCTAAGCCCTCACGGGGCCATGAGGGGAGCCTGAGTGCTCCAACTACCGAAGCCAGTGCTCCCTAGACCCCGTGCGCCATGAGAGAAGCCACCGCAATGAACAGCCTGCACACCACACACCAGAGAAAGCCTGAGTGCAGCAACGAAGACCCAGCGCAGCCAGAAAAGAAATAATAAATAAATAAATAGTTTTTAAAAAAGAAGTGCGTGGTTTTGCGGACCATTTGCAAGGTACACACCGAACACCTGGTCGTGGAGTGGGGAGGAGTCCCACGGGGCCCTTTGCAGCAGCTATGCCTCCTCAGAACTTCAGGTGGCTGCCACCTGGGTCTCAGATAGTCCCACTTCTCTGTTGATTTCAGCAAACAAGCAGATCCATTTCTGCGGCACTGAGAGACGGACCCTCTGTGGATCCTCCCTCCCTGTGAGCCTCACCCTTTGGTCCCAGATTCCTCCTCCTCCACCTCCTCCTCCCTGGTCACCTGTCCCGGGAGGAAAGAGAGTGTTTCCGAGAAGTTCCCATCTGAAGTCAGTCTTCTTAGATCCCATCAGACTGTCATCCTCGGGTACCCATAGAATCTGAGAAAGTAAATGAGGACCGGAGATAATTTATTGGGACGACTGTAGATAGCAAACGATTATGTGTATCTACTGGTTTGTTTTCCAAATCTGGTCACCAGGCCAAAGAAACGTAATTAATTTCTTGGTTCCAAAGAGACAATTCCACCCATGATACACATCTTTAATTAGCCCAACACAACAATTGTGCTCTGGTACTTTATTTCAGGGAACTCAATGCTGACACATTAATGGAAGATGGTGCCAGACTCTGGGGTAAGGATAAACGTGATTATAAAGGCCTGAAATGAAAGTGGTTACTTAAACAAGATAAGCACCGGGTTTTCTTTCTTAGAAGTGAAATAATCAGCTGTGTATCTAAGAGAGAAATGAAAATGAAATGCAGAGTAGAATCCATTAGGAGAAAAGATGAGGAAGGTAAAGAGGTTTAGGGACTGTCCTTAGTAAATCACTTGAGGGTATATTTTGCAGATGGTGGAAAATCCAGTACAAACACGCTTGAGCTAAGCAAGATTTGTCCTCTTATGAAATGGCAGGGTTCTGCCGCAGGCCGTCTGAGCAGGCTCTGACCCAGTTTCTCTGCTGTTCTCCTGTCTTCCCTTCTCCGCTTGTTGGCTTATTCCTTGGGCTGGTTTCCCTCATGGTCACAAGATGGCTGCCAGCAGACTTGCAGCTGCAGGTGTCATCCTTCTCATGGTGAGGGGAGGGAAGGGAGAGGATGTGAAGAATGAGTTAGAGAACAGCTTGCCACAACCGAAGTAAAAATGTCCTGTGCTCTGCTCTGATTGTATCAACGTAGCTGGGATCTGACTGGTGTAGGTGGCTGACCCAGATCTGTACCAACTCAAGGGACAGCAGCAGGAGAAGCAAATGCTGAGTGTGATGAGAAAGGAGGAATGTATTGATACCGACAATATTTGGAAACATAAAACAATAGGATTATCTGAGGAGAGCTTGCCAGAGACTTGTCAAAGGCGTGAGCTGGGGACAGGAAAACCAGGAGGCTGGGGCAGTGCCTGGACCCCATGATTTCCAGAGGGTCCGGGGCAGGAGAGAGAATCCCACACTCTAATAGGAGGCAGCCATGGTCACTGAGACTGACGCCGTAGAGGCTCGAGGGGAGAGGGCCTGTGGCCCTGGTCATGGGAAGCAGCCAGCCTGCAGTGACTCTGCCTAAAGAGAGCTGAGGATTCCGTACACAGATGTTCCCCCCTCTATCACCAGCTGGGCTCCCCATCACTGAACCCAACGAGAAGACAGGGGGTAAGAAGCCAATAGGTGTGGCCTCACAGGGCAGCCCTTGGCAGAGAGCAGCGTGGAAGAGCATGGAAGAGGGTCCGGAGACAGAAGGGGAATCCCACACTCTGTTAGGGTGGCCCTGGGTGCTGGGTGGCAACTTGACTCCTGGCTACATCTCCCCCTGGGACCTACAGGACCAGGTGAGCTGTCAGCAAGGGGTCAGACCTGCTTCCTCGGCAAGCCTGAGGTCCTGATAGGTGAGCACTCTAGGACCAATAGAAGTTTGCTCTTATAATCAGAGAGCTTCCCTGGTGGTGCAGTGGTAAAGAACCCACCTGCAATACAGGAGATGCGGATTTGATGCCTGGACTGAGAAGATTCCCTGGAGTAGGAAATGGAAACCCACTTCAGTATTCTTGCCTGGAAAATTCCATGGACAGAGGAGCCTGGCAGGCTACAGTCTATGGGTCTGCAAAGTGTCAGATACAACTGAGTGCACACACACACACACACTCATAATCAGAAAGTTGTGACCGTAACACATAAAGACAGATCAGCTTTCAAATCATGAGTCTGCCTTTGGTAAATGGTAAGCCTTGTGAAACAGAACTTCGTCTCTTTATACCCTGCTTCTTCATTCATAAGCAGAGGTAGATAATACAACCATAGGATTTTTAGGGGGCATTCAGTTGGATAATGTATGTAAAAAGCCTGGCATGTAGTTCAGATCAGATCAGATCAGTCACTCAGTCTTGTCCGACTCTTTGCCACCCCATGAATCGCAGCACGCCAGGCCTCCCTGTCCATCACCAACTCCCGGAGTTCACTGAGACTCGAATCCATCGAGTCAGTGATGCCATCTCATCCTCTGTCGTCCCCTTCTCCTCTTGCCCCCAATCCCTCCCAGCATCAGAGTCTTTTCCAATGAGTCAACTCTTCGCATGAGGTGGCCAAAGTACTGGAGTTTCAGCTTTAGCATCATTCCTTCCAAAGAAATCCCAGGGCTGATCTCCTTCAGAATGGACTGGTTGGATCTCCTTGCAGTCCAAGGGACTCTCAAGAGTCTTCTCCAACACCACAGTTCAAAAGCATCAATTCTTCCGCGCTCAGCCTTCTTCACAGTCCAACTCTCACATCCATACATGACCACAGGAAAAACCATAGCCTTGACTAGATGAACCTTTGTTGGCAAAGTAATGTCTCTGCTTTTGAATATGCTATCTAGGTTGGTCATAACTTTCCTTCCAAGGAGGAAGCGTCTTTTAATTTCATGGCTGCAGTCACCATCTGCAGTGATTTTGGGGCCCCCAAAAATAAAGTCTGACATTGTTTCCACTGTTTCCCCATCTATTTCCCATGAAGTGATGGGACCAGATGCCATGATCTTCGTTTTCTGAATGTTGAGCTTTAAGCCAACTTTTTCACTCTCTACTTTCACGTTCATCAAGAGGCTTTTGAGTTCCTCTTCACTTTCTGCCAAAAGGCTGGTGTCATCTGCATATCTGAGGTTATTAATATTTCTCCCGGCAATCTTGATTCCAGCTTGTGCTTCTTCCAGTCCAGCGTTTCTCATGATGTACTCTGCATAGAAGTTAAATAAGCAGGGTGACAATACACAGCCTTGACGTACTCCTTTTCCTATTTGGAACCAGTCTGTTGTTCCATGTGCACAATAAATGACGTTACTACTTTCAACTGTGACACACTGTGATACATTCACATTGTGCAGGGGGGCATGTACAGCATCATCTTCCTACAGACCCATCCGTGTGGTTCCATTCCTTGTTGAGACTGCATCCATGCTAAATCACTTCAGTTGTGTCCAACTCTTTGTGACCCTATGGATCATAGCGCACCAGGCCCCTCTGTCCATGGGATTCTCCAGGCATGAACACCGGAGTGGGTCGCCATGCCCTCCTGCAGGGGATCTTCCGACCCAAGGAATGAACTCGTGTCTCTTACTTCTCCTCATTGGCAGGTGGGTTCTTTACCACCGTTACCACCTGTTAAGACTGCATAGTATTCCAATTCATGAACACATCACAATTTGTAATGTGTATGTCTATTCATTTGTTGATGGATGTTTGAACTATCTCTGATTTGAATATTGAGCTATTAAGAATAAAGTTTCCATGAACATTCATGCACAGGTCTTTGTGTGGACATATAGATTCATTTCTCTTAGGTGAATGCCTAGGAGTGAAATCACTGAGTTGTGTGGTAAGTGTATGTTTAACGTTACAAGGTAGACTGTTTTCCAAAATGGTTGTACATTTTTCAGCCCGACCAACAACATATGAGAATTCTAGTTGCTCCAGCTCCTTGTCAACATTTGTCATGGTCAGTTTGACATTTTAGCCACTCAAGGGGCTATATAGCAGCGTCTCTTTGTGATTTTACATTGCAGTTCCCTCATGACTAATGATGTTCACCATCTCTTCATGAGTTTATTGGCCTTTTGTGTGTTAATGTTTTTGAAGTCTGTCTCCTACATAAGCCAAAAAAAGCGTTGCAGTCATTTTCCTGGCCCTGCTTATAACTAACCTGTAGTCATGTGATCTAGACTTGACCAATCAGATGCACCCAGTCCAGTCTGTACTTTAGGAGCTGATGGTTGGGTCAAGTGAGGCCAGTAGAGTCCATTTTAGCATCAAGGGGAACGGTAGCTGCCATGATACCAATGGCCACATCCAGAGGCCAGTGACCTGTGTCAAACATAAAAGTGGAGGCCAACCTACTGGATTTTTGGTGGGTGCAGCTGCAGAAGTGTCACCAAGCCAGTTCTGTGGCTGACGCTGAGCCAGCCTCCCCAGGTCTTGCCTTTGATCCTGGGATCACCCAACCTCCTATCCTTCTTGCATCAGCCACATCCACCAAGTCCATTTCTATCCTCTCAATTCGGGCACAGCATTGAACTCATGGTAGGTGGCCTTGTGCATGAGTCTCTCCCAGTGGAGAGTTAAATCTGTCAAATTCCTGGTGTCCTGGAAACGCCCAAGACTCTGACTTTCTCCCTGAGAATGAGAACTGTTGAATTAGCGTGCTGCCCGTCACCGTGGCCATCACTGGCTTGGCGTGCTTTCAACTTCTTTGCCAAAGGCCTCGACAATAAAAGCCACTGTTGCAAATGAAATCTTATAATTGTCTTTTTTAAGAGGGCTGTCTTCCAAGGCCTGGATCTCTGCCCTCATTTGCATTTGGATTTGGAAAATCAATACAGGATGGTAAGTATTTTATTTTTTAATAATCTGATAGCATGCAAATACACTTTCCATTTCCCAGCTTCTTTCCCTTCGCTAACCTCTGTGCTCTGGACAAAATAAGAACAAGAGAACAAAGGCTCACTAACTGAAAATGCAGCTGTGTGAGTTTCTCTGGGATTTATCCTTTGGGAATTGCTGCAAGTTTCAAAGATAGACCGTGCACTTGACACAGTCCTTAAGTACCCGATGGGAGAGCACTCCCCAGGGCTGAGTCCAGGTTTTGCCAGATCTGAAGCATATAGGATCTGGTTGGGGAGGGAGTCTGTCTTTAAAAAGAGAGAACAAATGAATTCCATTAGCTTCTCAGTACGTCTATTTCTAGCTACCGCTGCTATTCTTCAAACATCAGCAGCTAATTCTAGATTCTGATGAGGGGCCAAGGTTTACCTTTCAATGGGTCCAGGTTTTAACTTTCCACCCATTGCTTCTTCCAAGGTGGGGCGAGGGAAATCTGACACCCCTGGCCATGGCTTCTGACCAGCTATGTGTTTTTTATCATCTCTTAATAGATTTGGGGGAGGAGTGGGGGTAAGGGCAACAAATATTTATTCGCTTCTCTAAGGGCCATGTTGGGCTTCCCTGGGAGCTCGATGGTGAAGAATCCACCTGCAATGCAGGAGATATGAGTTCGATCCCTGGGTTGGGACAATCCCTCCAGAGAAGGAAATGGCAACACACTCCAGTATTCTTGCCTGAGAACCCCATGGACAGAGGAGCCTGGCGGGCTACAGTCCACGGGGGTTGCAAAGAGTCGGACACAACTGAGTGACTTTGATTACATTATTACAAATGGCACCACAGGGTCACAGCAGCTCATTCCCGGCCCAGACTCCCCGGTCCTGCTCTCCCCAGTAATCATTTCGTCTATTGGATTGGAGTCAGGCAGGTCCTCTCTTAGGCTCCTATTCTGACACCTCTTTGTTTCAGAACAAATTTCGCTTGTGCCGAAAGAGGCCCTAAAGCTGTCTCACAGCCTCAGATAACACCTTTTCCTTAATCAGGACTCAAAGTCTGTCCTGGGAACATTGCAGGTCTGCAGTAGAGAAGAGGGTAGGATGAAGAAGAACAGCTGGGGATGGGGATGGGGGTGGAGAATGGAGGGAAGATGGCCCACACTTTTCAGCATGCCCTGTGGTTCGAACCTGTGGCTTACACGGACTGGAGACCAAACCCAATGTTCCAACCTGGGCCAGCTTCTCATCCTCTCTGAGGCTGGATTTCCCCATATAATGTCTTCATGAGGGATGCTGCCAGGAGGAAATGGGAGGTACTAATAAAGCATAGCCTGGTGCCTGATTATATTATTAAATAGGGTCCCGTCTCCATCACCACCTCCTCCAGGAAGCCCCCTCTGACTGCATCCACTGCCGAGACCACCCTCCCCTACAAAACCACGGCATCTGTTGGCTGCAGCCCTTGTTTCTCTCTTCATCACGGCTGCCTTGTTTTATTCCACATTTCATCGGTTGCATGCAGAAAATGCTAATTCTGTGGGCTGGCCCCCAGGGGACAGACAACACGCAAGCTCTGAATCTGTGATGAAGCCATCGCGCCTTTGATGGAAACAGAAGATGAAACGCAGTCTGCCTCAAATCCCGAGGAGACGGGGGCCCGGCATGCAATATTTAAACGGCCCTTTCATGAAAGGGAGCTACCCCAGCTCTTAACATCAATGTTCAAGAAAGTCAGACTTGATTTCCAAACTCAGACTGATGTTTGGGTGCATTTCGTGTTTTAAATACTCATTTCTACCGCCTTGATATTTTCATTCATTTCCTTTCAAGTTTTACAAGCACAAAGTGCCATCATCGGGTGCTCTGTTGGGAGGCAGGACACAGGAGCAGGGGGGACTCGGCCCATCCTAAGAGAGAATTTGATTGTCCCTGAGAGGGCAGGGACACTGACCCCTCTGACCTGGAGACGGGTAATACCCGGGTCTGGTTTGCACTAAGCCCGATAGTTGGTGTACACTGGATTCAGGGTGGGCTATGCATGTCCTCAGTCGTGTCCGACTCTTTGCGACCCCATGGACTGTAGCCCCCATGTCCATGGACTGTAGGCTCCTCTGTCCATGGGGTGCTCCAGGCAAGAATACTGGAGTGGGTTGCTGTTTCCTCCTCTAGGGGATCTTCCCCACCCAGGGATCGAACCGGCATCTTCCATGTCTCCTGCATTGGCAGGTGGATTCTTTACCACCTGCACCACCTAGGAAGCGTGTAGATTCAGAGTCACACACTGCTCTTCTTTGCTCTCTCTTTCCTCCTTTCTTTCCACTTCTTTTTTCCCCTAACAACTTGATTTTTAATTTGTTTATTTCTTGATTAGAGGAAAATTGCTTTACAATGTTGTGTTGGTATCTGCTGTACAATAACCAAATCAGCCATAATTACACACGTATCACCTCCCTCTTGAGCATCCCCCGACCCTCACCCCTCTAAGTCGTCACAGCGCACCAGGCTGGGCTCCCTGGGTATAGGGTAACTCCCGAGCAGCCCTCTATTTTACACGCAGTAGTGTAGATACATCGATGCTACTTTCCCATTCATCCCACGCTCTCCTTCCGATTCTCCTTTAATTGAGGAAAAAAAAGCTTTCAATTAAGTGGACAGATCTAAGTGCCCAGGTGAGTGGATGTTTATGCATGTGAGTCCTTTAACTGCCAACCAGACAAAGATGTAGAACATTTGTTGCCCTGGAGGGACTTCTAGGTCCCTTCTTAGTCAGCCTCCCTGTAGGTAACCACCATCCTGACCTCTATGGCCTAAGATTTATCTTCCCTGGTTTTCAGCTTCATATAAGTGAAGCTTGACCGCATTTCTGGCACTGACCACATCTTCACAGGAGAAGCCGTGTCAGACAGGTACTTATCAGTAAAGGTGACTGCGTTTAGAGATAAAAAGTTTGCATGTAATTTGCCATGTATCACGTTTGAGAATTAAATGCAATGCAGTAATTTGTACTGCTGCCCTGAGAACATCATGTGTTTTCTGGAACAAGCTTCGCACACAGAAAGTCAATAAGCCAACCTTCCTTCAAACGCAGGCAAGTATGCAATTTATTGTTATTTCCATTTAGCTGAAATATTATTACCGTTACAAAAAAGAGTCCAGACCTTAAGATTTGAGCTTCTTTTCTAAGACTTTATTCACTTATTTGCTCTACTGGGTCTTAGTTGCAGCTCGTGGGGCTTTTAATTGCAGCAAGTAGGGTCTGGTTCCCTGGCCTGGGATCAGACATGGCCCCCTGCATGGGGAGACATGGAGTCTCAGCCACTGGACCACCAGGGACATCCCTCAAATGGATTTTTTAAAAATCTCAAACCAAATGACATTTTACGTGGGGAAAGACTAATTTTCACATAATTTGGTGATCATCCATCTCTGTGGCTCAAGACAAATGCTTGTTAGTCATTCTGTAATAAGCTGGAGTCAAAGTTTATCACTTACATTAAACATTGCAAATAAAAGGAAAGGGGTGATTTCCTTTTAACGGAATACTCCATATGCCACGCCAAAATTACAGAAGTAATTGGGGGTGTGAGAAACACTATTTAATCATGGCTGATGTTCTGCTATGAAACACAATCCTTTTACTGAATTGTGTTTTGGGGAATTCAGCCGACCCTTTGGCACCTGAAAGAAGGATTTGCCATAAATAAAAGCTCCAGGTCAATTTCACTTAGCGGTGAGTGATTTCTTTCCCATGCCACTGGATTATTAAAGCTGAGATTTGTGTTTCATCTCAAGGCAGGAAATTAATCACATCACGTACCAGGACTCTATGTAAAGGAATACTTCGTGTGGTCCCATTTATTTCAAGAAGGAAAATGTAGTTAAGCATTTAAATTAAATAAACGGATTGACGTTACAGCAATTATCAAGGAACGACTTTTGTCACACAGCAAAGAGAATGCATTAAAGATATGAACAGCTGTCTCTCAGTTTAAGCGCATCATATGTCAAAATTCAGGAAATGACTTTTTGTGTTCTGGTGAGATTCAAACTGCAAAATTAATAGAACCCACCCATAAATACAAGTTTCAGAACTGTAAAGAGGTTTGGACATTTTCACTGAAGCATAAGGTTTTGGCAAATGGATCCACTTCTCTGTAATGCAACGAAAGCAGGCTTCTTGTTACTTAAATATTGTGCTAGTAATAATTTGCACTATAAGGATATCACTTATGTACTAAATCCAAGCGCATCATTTTGTGTAGCAGTTGAAATTCAGTCATTTCTGGGTTTTCTTTCAACTGCTACACAAAATGATGCGCTGGGATTTAGTACACCAGATGCAATGAAGTTCACAGGCCAGTGATGACTTTTTAATCGAGCTCAAAAGTCAGTTTTTGAATTGGCTCGCTAGAAATGCCTTATCAACAACAGATTTCTTTTCTGGGGGAAATGTGATTCCCACCTCCACTCCCTAGGGAAATAGCTTATGTTTTTTAAATAGCATACATATATATATATATATATATATATATATATATATATATATATGACCAGCCTGAGGACCTTGGTCCTAATGTTTACGCCTACTCTTGCAATAATTTCACTGGAAAGCTTCTGGCCCCTCCAAGAGGGTCCCTGTGCTGTTCCCCACAATGTCTTAGCCCCCTTTGAGGTATCACACTTTCCAAACCTTCTCAGCCGTTTCTCAGTATTTGACTATTCTGGGCTTTCTTTCAGTACCTCTGTGTGTCACTGAGGCCATGCTCTGAGTTTCTCCCAGCACCCTCTTTTCCATTCCAGTCTCACGAGCCCCCTGTCCTTGGGGCTGGGAGCCTGACTGTTGTCCAGAGGAGCCCGCTTTGTGCAGGCCCCAGGGGATGAAGGATTATCTCATATACAGACACTCGTGCCTGCTGGCGGTAAAGCAAAGCTGTCCACCAGAGGTTGTTGGAATAAACATTTTCTGAAGCACTGAAGCTTGCCCTTTGAAATGGCTGTGTGTTTAGATCTTCTATGGAAATGTTGCTGGAATGTGCTATGTATTCCCCAATAGTCTTAGGGCTGTAGCTCAGCCTTTTGTGGCCAACATCCGATTCTTGCCATGTGAGTCTTGTGCAAACTTGTCGCTGGACCAGCCTACGAGGGGGAGAGGCAGTGAGTGTCTGCTCCAAGCTGAAAACACCATGTGCATGTGACACTGGCTTCTGATTTTGAATTTTCCTCTGTAGGCATCCATCCTCCGGGCAGACATCCCATCTCCCTTGCTTCCCCCCACCATTTTATTTTGCTGCTTCTAATACCTGGGGACTGGGAAGCAAGATAACTGAGGTTGGTTTGCACTTTTTGTAAAACAACAACAAAAAATGTTAATAGTATCAAGGTAAGATTCTGAGCCATTCTCCAGGACTATTACTATTATTATAACATTATCATCCTTGGCCTATGTACCTTCCTCCACCTTCACAAAGAATTTGAAACATTTTGTATCCTTTCCCATATTTGTAACTGATATCTAAAATGTTTCATAAATGCAAATTGTTGCAAAGCATAAAGTTTCCTCTGCATTGTAAATATTGACATTTTAAAAAGAAAATTTGTATCGCACTTGTATCAGTTGGAATCTGATACTTCCACCTGACCCCAGAAACCAGGCTCTGGATTTCCCCCGGTGCAGCTTAATGGCCATGGTCAGTTGTCATTCATTTGGAAGATACACGGACAATCTCTATTCTAGCACAAATTTTGTAACTTTCATGTCTCTCCTTGAATTCACTTCCACTCCATTTCCCCCACAGAATTGTATTCTAATGTAATATATTTTAACGCTTCAAAGTATTTTATTAATCACCCTATTATAATTCTCTCAACAAAAAGCCAAGAAGTTAAAATTACATTTTTTAAATTACCTGTGATCATAAAGCTCTGGAGTTTAAAAAAAAAATTGTTTGATTTCTATTTCAAGCTAATGGTGTAATTGTGAGTAGCCAACCTATCAAAGGGCATCCCTGGTGGCTCCGGCAGTCAAGAATCCACCTGCCATGTGGGAGACCTGGGTCTGATCTCTGGATTGAGAAGATCCCCTGGAGGAGGGCATGGCAACCCACTCTAGTGTTCTTGCCTGGAGAATCCCCATGGACAGAGAAGCCTGGCAGGCTACAGTCCGTGAGGTCACAGAGTCGGACACGACTGAGCGACTAAGCACAGCACACAGCACAACCTATCAAAACCAATTCACTACACATTTTAATATTAAGAAATAATTATTAAGCATAAAAATAAAATGTTCTTAGAACTGCATGTCTCAATAAGATATATGGGGGCTGTCTTTTTTCTCCCTTGGCTGTTAATTCATGAGTCCATGATTGAGCATTATTCTTGCTTTGATGGGCCGAAATTCAGCATCAGTTTTTCAATTTTTTTTAACGTAAGCTTTAAAAAGTATGTTGGTTAGTCACTAAGTTGTGTCTGACTCTTTTGTGACCCTGTGAACTGTAGCCCACCAGGCTCCTCTGTCCATTGGATTTCCCAGGCAAGAATACTGGAGTAGGGTGCCATTTCCTACTCCAGGGGATCTTCTCGACCCAGGGATTGAACCCTCATCTCCTGCATCGGCAGGCGGATTCTTTACCACTGAGCCACCAAGGAAGTCCTTAAAAATTATACAGGTTCACAAAATGAGATGGGAATGGAAGGGGTTTCATTTGATGCTTTGAAATCCTTCAGAGTTGTGTGCTGAAATTAATATCATGATCCATCATCAAAAACATTTCCATCAGCTGACAATGTCAAATGGCCTTTTTTCAAGCAGACTAAAGCTCGATATCAGAAGCACTTTGATTTGCACTGTTCTCCCTCTGCCCTGAGTACAGGTCCAGGTAGAGGCAGAGAGACTTTTCTTTATGCTGTGAAATGGGAAAAGTCATCTTCAAAAGGCAAGGCTGATAAAGGAAGTCTTCATTGCAGCTGCCTTCTCAAGCTGAGAACAGTCTAGGAAACTGATTCCTTCAGAGCCCCTGTGTGTCGTGGTTAAGACAAGGGTGCAGGAGTTCCTTGAAACTTTGCCTTCGAACACCAGCCAGGTGAGCACTTGGATCGATGGGGGACTGCCTCTCCTGGACCCCTCTCTGCTCTGTCTCCAGGGCCTGCCCAACGCAATCCGTCGGTTATGGGAGCAAAGACGTGATGCTGAAAGGTGGCAGATTGCTGGACTGGGAAACCCACGATGGCTGTCATTATGTGAAGCCCAAGCTAATGATTAAAGATGGGAGGCCAAGAAGGCTTTGCCTCTATGGTGCCAACCATCAGCTGGCCCGAGTTTTCAAGTTGTTTCTTTCTTTAAAAGAGTCATTTTATTTATTTGTTTTTGACTCTGCTGGGTCTTTGCTGTTGCATGGGCTTTTCTCTAGCTGCAGAGAGCAAGGGCTGCTCTATGGTTGTGGTGGACCGGCTTCTCACTGCTGTGACTTTCTTCTTGCAGAGCACAGGCTCTAGGCATGACACTTTGGTAGTTGTGGCTCTCAGGGTCTAGAGCACAGGCTCAGTGTTTGTGGCGCATGGGCTTAGTTGCTCTGCAGCATGGAATCTTCCTGAATCAGGGATCAAACCCTTGTCTCCTGCATTGACAGGTGGATTCTTACCACTGAGCCACCAGGGAAGCCCTGGAGATGTCCAGCAGAGCTACTTGGCAATTGTCATCAGCAGAGCTGAAACCCACTTCATGTACCTATTAGGTTATTCATGGGTTCATTTATTTGTCGTCAGTGGAGAATGGGGCATTCACTGGGTTTCCACCCCCGATGTTTTCCCCACCTTGAACCGAGCGCTGGGTGAAACAAGGGTGAGGACCGAGAGTCTCCTGCCTTCAGGGACCTCACCATGGGGAAGGGAATGCAGGCAGGTAAACGACAACCTCCACCCCCTGCCCCTGGCATGGAAATCCAAGCCCCGGGCGTGGCTGGAGAAAAGGAGATTCAGGATCTGGTGGGCTTCTTGGCCCTTCACGCTGTTCTGGACAAGGACCCCCGTGTCTTCCCATTTGGACAGTGGGGGGTTGGGAGACTCAGATCACCAAGGGTTCCCCAGACTCTGACCCTCACCTTCCAGAACTGTGTCTCCTTAAAACATGATGTCAGATAAGTTTCAGATTGTTGAGGGGCTCCTCCCCCAGTGTTCCCGACCACGGGACCTCCCCAGGTGGGTGCCCCTTGGCTCCCCACCCTAAACCAGAGTCTGGGCTTTGTCAAGTAATGAGATTTATCCAACTGTCCCTGTTTTCTTGTCTGTCTGGTACTGGGTTGGCCGAAAAGTTCGAGTTTTTCTGTAAGACATTATAGAAAATAAATCCATAAAATAAAGAGTTGACTTTAAAAGCTTCAATTAGTTGAGTATTTGCCACCTGGCCCCAGGGTACAATGGTTTTCAATCTCTGTCTCTGTCTTTCTCTCTCTTCCCTCCCCTGCTTCTTCGTATTCTCCTTTCTTTTCTTTTTTTTTTTTTTTTGAGACTAGACTTATGGAGGCATAATTCACAGACAATAAAACTCACTCTTCTTCTCATGCATTTCTATCTTGTGCATTTCTGTGAGTTTGGACAAACACCTACAGTGTGTAACTGCTACAGTCAGGATATAGTATATTTTCATCATACTAAAAAATCCCCCCTCATCCCTCTGGAATCGACCCCTCTGCTTCCCCCGTCCTGGCAACCACAGATGCGTTCTCCAAGCCTAGAGTGTTTCCTTTTCCAGATTGTCCTATAAATGGAATCATACAATATGTTGCCTTTTGGGGCTGGCTTCCTTCACTCAGCAGAATACATACGCGATTTCACGTATGTCCCACAGATTGTTTATCTCATCCTCAGCTCAGGGATCTTGGGGTTGTTTCCAGTTTTTGCAGAGATGACTAGAACTGCTGTGGAGATCAGAGGACTGAGGCTTCATTTCTCTTGGATGGAGAAATCCTTCATTTCCCAGGATGGCACGGCTGGGTGGGATGCTAAATATGTTTCACTTAGTGGTTCTCAACTGTGGGTGACCTTGACTCTTAGAGGACACTCAGGGATGCTGGGGTCACCTTTGGTTGTCACACCAGGGGGCAGGGCAGGGGGTGGAGTAATGCTAAACATCATACAGCCTACATGACAGGCCCCGAATAGAAAACCACCGGGCCCAAATGTCAATAGAGCTGAGGGTAACAGGGACTTCTCTGGCAGTCCAGTGGTTAAGACTCCACATTCCCAATGCAGGGGACCTAGGTTCGATCCCTGCTTGGGGAACTAAGATCTTGCATGTTGTACGGGTGGCCAAATAAAATAAATTTAAGGATATTTCTTAAAAAAAAAAAAAAAAGATGAAGAAGGAAGTCCAACTTTAACTTTTTAAGAAGCCTCCAATGTGCCTCCCAAAGTGGTGGTACGATTTTGCACCAACAATGAGTGTTCCCATTGCTTCACATCCTCATCAGCATTTGATTGTTTCTCTCTCTATTTAAGATTTGAGCCCTGCTAATAGGTAGGAGTCGGACATGACTGAGCGACTTCACTTTCACTTTTCACTTTCATGCACTGGAGAAGGAAATGGCAGCCCACTCCAGTGTTCCTGCCTGGAGAATCCCAGGGACGGGGGAGCCTGGTGGGCTGCCGTCTATAAGGTCTCACAGAGTCGGACACGACTGAAGCGACTTAGCAGCAGCAGCAATAGGTAATAGGAGGTGTGTCATAGGTCTCCTTGTGGTTTAATTTCCCTGGTGACTGATGATGTTGAGTGTCTATTTATGTGCTTATTGGCCATCCATGTACTTACTTTAGTGAAGTGTCTGTTCAAATCTTTTGCCCATTTTTAATTGGGTGTTTGTTTTCTTACTACAAACGTCTTTTAAATTTTTTCTAATTTTTATTTAAATGTGGTTGATTTACAATATTGTGTTAGTTTCAGGTATATAGTAAAGTGATTCATATATATATATTCTTTTTTATATTATTTTCCTTTATAGGTTATTATACCATATTGGATATAGTTCCCTATGCTATACAGTAGGTCCTTGTTGGTTATCTATTTTTAATATAATACTGTGTATATTTTAATTCCAAACTCCTAATGTATCCCTCCCCCTTCCCTTTTGGTTCATTTCAGTTCACTCCCTCAGTTGTGTCTGACTCTTTGCGATCCCATGGACTGCAGCACGCCAGGCTTCTCTGTCCATCACCAACTCCCAGAGCTTGCTCAAACTCACATCCATCAAGTCGGTCATGCCATCCAACCATCTCATCCTCTGTCATTCCCTTCTCCTCTTGCTTTCAATCTTTCCCAGCATCAGGGTCTTTTCTAATGAGCCAGTTCTTCACATCAGGTGCCCAAAGTATTGGAGCTTCAGCTTCAGCATCAGTCCTTCCAATGAATATTCAGGACTGATTTCCTTTAGGATGGATTGGTTGGATTTCCTTGCAGTCCAAGGGACTCTCAAGAGTCCTCTCCAGCACCACATTTCAAAAGCATCAGTTCTTCAGCACTCAGCTTTCTCCACAGTCCAACTCTCACATCCATATATGACTACTGGAAAAACCATAGCTTTGACTAGATGGACCTTTGTTGGCAAAGTAACATCTCTGCTTTTTAATATGCTGACTATGTTGGTCATAGCTTTTCTTCCAAAAAGCAAGTGTCTTTTAATTTCATGGCTGCAGTCACCATCTGCAGTGATTTTGAAGTCCAAGAAAATAAAATCTGTCATGGTTTGCATTGTTTCCCCATCTATTTGCCATGAAGTGATGGGACTGGATGCCATGATCTTCGTTTTTTGAATGTTGAATTTTAAGCCAGCTTTTTCAGTCTCCTCTTTCACTTTCATCAAGAGGCTCTTTAGTTCCTCTTCACTTTCTGCCATAAGGGTGGTGTCATCTGCATATCTGAGGTTATTGATATTTCTCCTGGCAATCTTGATTCCAGCTTGTGCTTCAAAGGAGTAGGTCAAGGTCCCTTTTGGTAACCATGAGTTTGTTTTCTATGTCTGCAAGTCTATTTCTGTTTTGTAAATAATCTAATTTGTACCACTTTTTTAGATTCCACATCTAAGTGATATCATCTGATATTTGTCTCTCTCTGTCTGACTTACTTAACTTAGTATGATAATCTCTGAAAGTAAAAGAGAAAATGTTAGTCACTCAGTCGTGTCCAACTCTTTGCGACTCCATGGACTGTAGTCTGCCAGGCTTCTCTGTCCATGGGATTTTCCAGGCAAGAATACTGGAGCAGGTTGCCATCCCCTTCTGCAGGGGATCTTCCCAACCCAAGGATCAAACCCAGGTCTCCTGCATTGCAGGCAGATTCTTTACCATGATAGTCTGGACTATAGACATTTTTTTATTTCCTTCCTTTTGAAGTCCTGTACCTGTGAGGCAGATTTGATAACTCATATTTTATACATGACGAAGTGAGACTGTGATGTCACAGGCCATGTGGCTGGCCCTAGGCTCCTTTCCCCCTCCCCCGGACCCCTCCCCCCACCCAGGCTTGCTTGCTCTGAGCTTGTGCTCTGAGCCCTGATCTGTATCCAATTCCTTCCCTCCCTCCCCCTCCCTCTTTCCTTCTCTTTCTTTCCTTTTCCCTCCTCTATCCTTCATTCTCTCCTTTCATCCTCCTTTGGAAAACAAGCACTTTCTTTGAAAAATCAAGAAGGAAGGCAAACCAGTTTTTTTTTTTTTAAAGGAAACAAATTCTGCGTACTTTTTGATGAATGCTGGCCTACTTAGCTCAGGGGAAGAATTTGAGAGCAGAAATTTCTTTGCTTTTCTTGGCCAGAACTCATGCCGAGATGTTTGGGGGGTTATATTATTATTTTGACAGAGCCAAGAATTACTTGGATGAAAAATCGGCCCCAACTGGAGTGGGTGCGTGATTTCATGGCAGGAACCGAGGGGCGAGGTTAGCGAGGGCTTGGCTAGACTGGATGCGAATTAATAGCTCAGCTTCTGCTTTCTTGCAAATTTGAGATATTGGCTGTGTTTCCTTGGCTGTGACTTAATAATTGCAACCTGGGTTCCTAGGAAGCCTGTGTTCTCCTCTAAATGAGCAACATAAAAAGCTAGTTTCCAAATACAGGCAGCATGAGACACATTGAGCAGAGTTAGCATCAGAACCTCATCAACAACAGAAGAAAGAGGGGAGTACTGGGGCTCCTGGGTGGCAGGGCTGCTGGATCAACTGAGTCAATAAATTTCCCAAAGGATCAGGGTCTCCAGCTCCATCGCTCACACACCATGGTGCCTCCTGTGTAGGGCCAATGACCCTGGCCCCTGCTAGGAAGACCCAGGAAGGCACAGCGTGCAGGGTCAGGACTGGGGCCCATCGTTGCATGTCAGAAGCCCCCAGATCTCCCTCCTTCTCTTTCCAATCCACTTCCACATTGTTCATTTGCTGGGGCTTTCTAATGCCTTTTTTCTTCCTGACACCAAAACCAGATGTCTTTTCCAACACCAGCCAATTCTCCAGCTTTCCCCTTCACCAACTGGGTGTCCCACAGGTTAAGGACCCAGCCCCACAAGACTGCCACTGGCAAATTCTAGGAACCAACTGTACTTTTGGCCAACTGGGTATATAAATCCAGAAGTTTCCATGCCTCCTTCTCAGGTTCAATGATTCACCAGAACAACTCACACAACTTGGGAGAACACTTTGTTTACATTTGCTGGTTTATTATAAGAGACAAAAGAACTGCCAAGGGAAGAGATGCACAGGCAGGTATGGGGGAGGGGCATGGAGCCCCATGCCCTCCAGGCGCACTGTCCTCCCAAAGTCAACTGCTGCTGCTGCTGCATCGCTTCAGTCATGTCCGACTCTGTGTGACCCCATAGACGGCAGCCCAACAGGCTTCCCCGTTCTTGGGATTCTCCAGGCAAGAACACTGGAATGGGTTGCCATTTCCTTCTCCAATGCATGAAAGTGAAAAGTGAAAGTGAAGTTGCTCAGTCGTGTCCGACTCTAGCGATCCCATGGACTGCAACAGTATTCACCAAACCAGAAGCTCACAAAACCTCAGTTGCCTGTTTATAACTCAATCTCCCTCTCCTTCCCCTCCCTAGAGGTAGGCTGTGGTGGTAAAGCTGAAAGTTCCCACCCGCTGATCCTATGTTCTTTCTGGTGACCAGCCCCATCCTGAAGCTACCTAGGGTAGAATCCCACCTAGAAAGAAAAAAGTGAAAGTGTTAGTCACTCCATTATGTCGGACCCTTTGGGCCACCACCTCCCCCACCACCACCCCACCATGGACTGTAGCCCGCCAGGTTCCTTGGTCAAGGGGATTCTCCAGGCAAGAATACTGGAGTGGGTGACCATTCCCTTGTCCAGGGAATCTTCCTGATCCAGGGATCAAACCTGCATTGCAGGTCTGATCTCTTGCATTGGGTCTCCTGCATTGCAGGCAGATTCTTTACCATCTGAGCCATCAGAGCTACACCTGGGTCACCTCAATGGTGTAAATTCAGGTGTGGTGGAAAAGGGATCATAGCAGGGGGTGACCCGTGGTCCTGGAAGGGGGCGGGAGGGGCAGGAGTCATGGAAGATGGGGGAGGTCAGGATGGAGGCATGGTCATGAACTGGGAGGGCCTGAGGCAGGGGCATCGACCTGGGCACCAAAAGTGGAGGAGGAGGTGAAGGGAGAGTAGGCTGTGCAAAAGCTGGCATCAGGGGGGCAGCCGGCCAGACCAGGAGCCCCAGGTTGCCCAGAAGGGCCCCTCCCTTGGGCAGGCACGCAACTTTGCCAAGGGAGGAGGGCGGAGGGCCACCAGGCCACATGGCTACCAGAGGTTGGGACCCAGAGAGCAGAGTCACGAGGGTGGCCAGGCACAAGGTCAGAAGGGTCAGTCAGTCCAGCTGCCATCAGAGGCACCCGGAGTGTGGTCCTGGAGCACGGCCATTGTCACTGACCCCAGGGAAGAGACCAGCCTTAGAAGCCAGTACAGAAGGGCCACCAGGAGCCCCGCCCCCGCCCCCACCCCGACTGGCAGAAGGCTGGAGGCAGGCTACCCACGCCCCTCAGTCACAGTGACATGTGGGGCTTCTGGGCTGTCACCCTGACCCCAACAGAGGCTGAAGACCCCATGGGAAGCAGGTAGACCAGGCCCCAGGCGACTCTTCAGGAGCCATCAGCGAAGCTGCTCCAAGCCCCTCACCATGCAGGCTCCTGGGGAACCAGGGCCTGAAGATACCATGACTCATTAGCTTTTATTTTTAGGTTTATGCCACAGAAGATGTGCAGTAAGGAGATCAGCTTAAATGTCTTGCTATATAAAAAGGCTGATGGGGAGTAAAAGGGTGGTGGGAGGGGGTGGGGGGAAGAGAGGAAAAAGTCAGACAGACCCGGACAGACAGAGATGAGGAGAAAGGAAAGAAGAAACACATCGAGGTGTGAGCAAAGATTTCCTCCAAGTGTCAAGATTAGGGATAATCTTAAAATATCTTTACAAAGAATATATATTATTTTTTATAATCAGAAAAGAATATGTATTAAGACAGAAGGTATAAGAAGGCCTGAGAAAGACCTCCAGGATCAATGCTGTGCAGGCCTTCGACCTAAGTGACCAGCCTTGCAGTGAAGAAGACCACCTCATTCTCAGGGATTTCAGAGAAAGTTCTGGAACCATCACAGGCCACAGACATGCCCCTGAAACTGAAGCGGGGTGGCTGTCAGCTTCCAAGATGGCGCCCAATCTCTCTTGCCTCCTGGTGTTCGTACCCTGTGACCCCTCTCTCCACAAACAAGGCTGATCTGTGTAAACAAGAGGATGTTGTGGAAATGATGGAAAGTGACTTCTGTTTTGTTTGTTTGTTTGTTTCTGATATTTATTTATTTGGCTGAGCCGGGTCTTAATTGCGGCATGTGGGATCTAATTCCCTGACCAGGGATCGAACCCAGCCCCCTGCATTGGGAGTGCAGACTCTTAGCCACTGGGCCAGCAGGGAAGTCTCTGGAACATGACTTCTGAGGCTAGGCTATAAAGAACGTTGTAGCTCTGCCTCGTTCATATTAGATCTCTGACTCCAGGCAAAGTTAGGCACGGTGTCGCGAGGACACTCAAGCAGTCCCCGTGGAGAGCCTGTTGTTGAGAAGGACTGAGGCCTCCCACCAATGGTCAACACCAACATGCCAGTCACACGCGTGACTCTCCCAGCCCAAGTCAAGCCTTCAGGTAGACAGCAGGCCTGGCCTGACCACCTGCCTGCAGTCTCATGAGAGACCTGGAGCCAGAACCACCCAGCAAAGCGGCTCCTGAGTTCCTGACTCACAGAAACATGATGTACTGAATGTTCCTTTGTCCTTTTAAGCTGCTATTCTGATGTAACTTTTCAGGCAGCAACAGATAATGACTACAAATGACGCCTTTAATTGGAAAAGCCCTGGTCACAAGCTTAGCCCCAGAGCCAAGCTTGTGGGCCTCGCTACCCAAGCCCCAGGCCTGAACAGGAAGGAAGGAAGAAGACATTGATGCCAATAGATGTTACGGGGCCTGAGGAGACCTTAAGGTAAGGGGAGTCAGGGCAGTCAGTGCACAGGTAGGATCCGATCCTGCTTTCCATTTTGCTTTGTCAGTGTGAGTATTTTTTTCATTAATTTTAATTAAAAAAAATTATTGCATTAAAATGTTATTTATCTCAGTTGCTGAGTTTCAGATCAGATCAGATCAGTCGCTCAGTCGTGTCCGACTCTTTGCAACCCCATGAATCGCAGCACGCCAGGCCTCCCTGTCCATCACCAACTCCCGGAGTTCACTGAGACTCGCATCCATCGAGTCAGTGATGCCATCTCATCCTCTGTCGTCCCCTTCTCTTCCTGCCCCCAATCCCTCCCAGCATCAGAGTCTTTTCCAATGAGTCAACTCTTCGCATGAGGTGGCCAAAGTACTGGAGTTTCAGCTTTAGCATCATTCCTTCCAAAGAAATCCCAGGGCTGATCTCCTTCAGAATGGACTGGTTGGATCTCCTTGCAGTCCAAAGGACTCTCAAGAGTCTTCTCCAACACCACAGTTCAAAAGCATCAATTCTTCCATGCTCAGCCTTCTTCACAGTCCGACTCTTACATCCATACATGACCACAGGAAAAACCATAGCCTTGACTAGACGGACCTTTGTTGGCAAAGTAATGTCTCTGCTTTTCAATATGCTATCTAGGTTGGTCATAACTTTCCTTCAAGGAGGAAGCGTCTTTTAATTTCATGGCTGCAGTCACCATCTGCAGTGATTTTGGAGCCCAGAAAAATAAAGTCGGACACTGTTTCCACTGTTTCCCCATCTATTTCCCATGAAGTGGTGGGACCGGTTGCCATGATCTTCGTTTTCTGAATGTTGAGCTTTAAGCCAACTTTTTCACTCTCCACTTTCACTTTCATCAAGAGGCTTTTGAGTTCCTCTTCACTTTCTGCCATAAGGGTGGTGTCATCTGCATATCTGAGGTTATTGATATTTCTCCCTGCAATCTTGATTCCAGCTTGTGTTTCTTCCAGTCCAGCGTTTCTGAGTTTAGGGCACCCCTTGAGTTGAGTATCTGAGGTGAGTGCCTCACTCACCAGAACCTAGTCCTGGCCCTGCTCTGTGGTCAGGCCCCAGCCCCACCCCCAGGCCTAAGTTATCCTCCTCTGTGCTTGCCTGTGGGGGTGAGGAGGGTGATAAGTTGCCCTCTCCGCTCACTGTGGTCACACGATGCCTGATCATCCAGGCCCTGCACAGCTTCCCCATTTGATTATCAAGAGCTCTGCTGTCAAACATGGCAGCCGTCGGCCGCATGAGTCCACTGAGCTCGTGAAAAGTGGCCCATCGAGACCGAGAGGTGCCATAGTGTATAATACACACCCACAGGACTTCCCCGGTGGTGCAGTGGCTAAGGCGCCACTCTCAATGCACGGGGCCCGGGTTCGATCCCCTGGTCAGGGAACCAGATCCCACGTGCTGTGACTAAGGGTTTGACTGCCACAGCTAAACATCCTGCATCCTGCAACTAAGACTCAGAGCAGCCATGTAAATAAATAAATGTTTTTTTAAAAGAGAGAAATTTCTGATTTCCAAAGAGTTGTGGCGTCTGCATTCATTGACATGGAGCCCATACCCAGAAAGCTACAGCAGCTCCTACGGCCTCCTGGGAACCACAAGAAAAGTGAAATAAAGTCATTTCCACGTGTTCTTCAAACAGTGTGGTGTCACTTCTGAGGTCTGAGGAGGTGGCATGTGGGGTGGCCCCCTGAGTCATGGGGAAGAGGGGTCTGTCCTCCCGGTTTCTCCACCCCACTGAGACCCTCCCTGACAAGAGTCCCTCTCTGCGCATCCATCTCTCCAGCCCTGAGCCCCCTCGCTCTTACCTTACCTTCAGGACTGGGGGAGGTTGAGTCACACTGAAGGAGCTTGACAAGATGGCTCACCGATGTGTTTTATTTTAATAATCAACCGCACCAGACGCTCCTCCAGTGAGACTGCTCACTTGAGTTGTGATCAAAACAGCAACTGGAAAGTCACTTTATTAAACCATAAATGTGCGCCGCAAATCACCACTACATTAGCCCTCCGCGGAAGCTGCGCAGAACCCTGCCTGCTGCTTTAACTCGGCGAGGAAGGGAAAGGTAACACCTTGGAACACTGGCTCATCAGGCTTTAAAAAATCCCCGGTGCGTCTGTCCTACCGCGTTTGGCTGAATTGGCACGTGTGCGCATGCGCACACGCGTGCGCCCACGGTGCTGGGAGCGGAGGCTGGGCGTGAGAGGCGCCTTCGGTACCCACCCAGGCGGTGGTGGTCCCCATCACAGCCTGCCTGTCCACCGGTCCTGCTGGTGAAGACCAGAGTCAGCCAGTCTCAGGACTGGCCACATCAGGATGCCCCTGTGTGTAACACCTGCCTTGGAGCAATGACCATCTGGAGACCTACACGGCAAACCAAGCTGGTAGCCCCTCCCCAAGGTGTTCTTGAGAATTCCTTCGTTTGTCTTGGACTCAGTTAATTTAGCTGTAAAATGGTGGGGAAATCGGTGGTTTTCAAACTGTGCCCATGGAACCCTAGCAGAGGCACCTCAGCGACTCCTGTGGTGATCCAGGGGCTCCAAGCTCTCCACCTTGACTTGCACTCGAACAGTGACTTTTTATTAATATTTAGTTTTATTTATTTGGCCGCTCCAGGTCTCAGCTGCAGCACATAGGATCTTGATCTCCATTGTGGCATTCAGAATCTTTTAGCTGAAGCATGTGAACTCTTAGTGACAGCATAGGGGGTCTGCTTCCCCGACCAGGGATCAAACCTGGGCCCCCTGCCCTAAGGCTAAGTGGAGCCTTAGCCGCTGGACCGCCAGGGAAGTCCCCAACCCAAACAATTCTACCTTTATCTGTTTTGTATGTCATGGGGAAGGGAGGGAGAGATAAAGGGAATCTAAACCAAAAACTAAAATACACTCGACTTAATGGCTTCCGAGGACATTTCTGATTCTATTCTCCAGGAGATTGTGAATCCGGGACCTTCAGGGACAAGAATATCAGGGGAGGGTCACCTCCACTGTCCCATGGTGGTGTCTGGTGACTCGTCTTGCATCCTAATCAACCCAGGGCTTGTGGTTTGTTACCATGTCTGGCTGCTCGCCTTTTCCCTGCAGAGTCTGGCAGAGGAATGAAGGTGCTTCTACGTCAGTCTTCAGTCCCATGCTTATGGCAGACATCACCAATCAATTTCCATTCTCGATTGCTGAGCCCAGATTTCATTCTTCTCATCCCACTGTTGCAGACAGCCACTGCCAATCGACACGCAAAGGCATGCAAGATACAGCCTATGTGCCTTTCTCCTTCCCTTCTTGGTAGAAAAAGTCCCTGAAAATGTGAGTACTGGCCTTTCTGTGACTTGACATGATGCTCTTCAAAACATCTCCTTTCTTGTTCAGAGATAAGCTCAAAGAAGATGTGTCTGTGCTGGCCAGTCTCCAAAACGGCCCCAGCGGTCCTCATCTCCTGGTATTGACATCCTGGTGTGGTGAACGGAGCTGAACTGTGCAGCCAATAGGACGCTGTGGAAATGACACAGTGGCTTCAGACTCTCGATCACAAAAGGTACTGTGCCTTCCACCATGCTCTCTCTTGGATCCCTTCGCTCTGGGGGAGACGAACTGCCATGTTGTAAGGATACCCAAGCCACCCTGTGAGGGAGTCCATATAGCAAGGCACTGATGCCTCCACCCACAGCCAACACTTCATTTACCCGCCATGTGACTGAGCCTCCAGAGAGCAGATTCTCCAGCCCCAGTCTAGCCTCTAGACAACTGCAGCACCAAAAGACGTCTTAACTGAACCTTGTGAGACACCCCTGCACCAGACTCAGCCAGCTAAGCCATGCTCCAATTCCTGACCCACGGAAATTGTGTGAGGTGATACATATGCCTTCTTTAAAGCTGCTCAATTTGGGGATAATTTGTTATGCAGCCATAGGTAACTAATACATTACCTGAATTCACACCTGCTAGGGAGACCCCAGCACAAAGAGAGACAGCTCGGTGATGCCCTGCCTGACTATGGACTATCAGAGGATAATCTGGCCCCAAACAAGGTAGGGTGTTAGTAAGAACACAGAGTTTTTTGTTTTGTTTGTTTTGACCGTGCTGGGTCTTTGTTGCTGTGCCTGGGCTTTCTCTAGTTGCAGTAGCGGGGGCCACTCTCTAGTTGCGGTAGCGGGCTTCTCACTGCGGTGGCTTTTCTTGCTGTGGAGCACAGGCTCTAGAACTCAGTAGTTGTGGCTCTTGGGCTTAGTTGCTCCGAGGCACATGCAATCTTCCTAGACCAGGGATCGAACCTGTGTCCCCTGCATTGGTAGGCAGATTCATAACAACTGGGCCACCAGGGAAATCCAGTGGGAGTTTTTCGACACAGCTTCAACTTACCCAGTAATTCCTCACTGTGGTGTTTCTTTTCCCTCTACCCCTGCCCGGACAAGCACATCTCTGATTGTTATTTATTCATCAAAAGCAGAAGCCTCCCACCCCAAGAACTAATCATCTAAAATCACAATGATGACCCCCCCCCCAAAAAAGAGAAGAGACTGAATAAAAGCAAGAAAAATATGCATTTTGGTTTCTCTTCACCCTTTCCCTTTTTTATTAAAATACTTGTCCATCACGATTATGAATCTTGAACTCTAATGAGCCACCGGTATTACCATTGTTTATTACTTTTATGTGAGATCATTTTTTTTATTATTTGTTTGGGCTGAAGCCCAGTCATAGATTTACTGCTTTCCTCATGACTGGTCTTAAAATATTTGATTTCAGCTGTCAGAATGCAAATAACTCCAGATATCCTCATTAAATGGAGACACTGAGGAGGGTTTTATTGTTGGGAGGAAAATGGTGAATAAAAAATGATGCTGATAACATTAAAATGGTCTCGGTATTAACAAAAGAAAAGAGAAGAAGAAAAGAAAGAGGCTGGAAAAGGAGGATCAGGGAGGGGGAAGTGGTTGTAGCTAACAGCCTGATCCATTTCATCTTAAAATCTAGAGAGTCTCCTCCATTTAGCCCCCTTTTCATCTGTCCTTGAAGTTTAATTCCTACCTTTCTGGTTTGTCTCTACAATGTCTTCCCCACAATAATTTTACTTGGAGAGGGAGGACCCACCTGACCCCACGGTGCGTTCAATCAACAGACTCTCTGAAAATTTCCAGTGATTCTTGACACCCGGCAGCCAGATCTGTGACTGCCCCCTCACGCCCCCCAGCACCGGAAGGATTGCATAGGCTGTAATTGCTATGCAAATGTTTGCCAAGTAACAAGTAAGTGACAGATGTGTTCTATGCAGTTTATCAGCATGTCACCAACACGACCACGTTGGCATCCTGCCTGAACCTGGCAAGGGAGATCTTACGCCCATTTCACAGATGAGGTTATTGAGGTTCCCTAAATCTCCCAGCATCACAGGGCTGGTCATTAAGGATCAAAAGCCAGGTGTTCTTACTCCAACTCCCGGCACTTTCTTCTGTATCACAACAAAACCAGAAAAGGGAGAATGGAGTTGAAAATAAGGTGTGTTTGACATTGAGAAAGTCACAGAGAGGAAGAGAAGCAGGCACAGTCAACCCTGTGACTGGTTGGTACAGCCTGGAATCTAAGGACATCCTGCAGAAACATTCCCGTCGGCAGCATAACGCATCTTCCAGAAGCCTGCCTGCTGTAATGTCAGGGTACACTGTTGGCTTCCTCTGATGGCAGCATCTTCAATGCTGACTGCTGGGGAGGCAGGGAGAAGGCAGCAGAGCCCTCTTCCAAAGGGTCAGCCCAGTTGCCTACTGCTTCCTACCTGGACATCTCCCCCCTCAGCACCCCTAGCAGAGTTGCTCCCACCCTGCCAGCACGCTGGGCTTACCTGGGCAGCTTTAACCGAATACTGATCCCCAGGCCCTGTCCCAGAGAGTCTGGGATTCAAAGACACAGCAGGAGCAAGAATGTCTGCCCCAGGGAGAGGTGGTCATCTCTAGGAAGAACGTTCCAGCTTCATGACCCCTGGGAATCCTCATCTCCTGTGTGTCCTGCATTGGCAGGCGGATCCTTTACCACCGAGCCACCTCCGAGTGTTACCATATTTCAGTAATTTTCACATTCTTGCATTAGTCAGGATAGGAAAGGCTTTGCGCATTAAAAAAACTAACCCTCACGTCTCTAACTGAATTAAGACTTTGCTCAGTCATGTCCGACTCTCTGCAACCCCATGGACTATATAGTCCATGGAATTCTCCAGGCCAGAATACTGGAGTGGGTAGCCTTTCCCTTCTCCAGGGGATCTTCCCAACCCAGGGACTGAACCCAGGTTTCCCGCATTACAGGCAGATTCTTTATCAGCTGAGCCACCAGGGAAGCCCAAAAATACTGGGGTGGGTAGCCTATCCCTTCTCCAGGGGATCTTCCCAACCCAAGAATCAAACCGGGGGTCTACTGCATTGCAGGAGGATTCTTTACCAACTGAGCTACTAGGGAAGCCCAGGCAGGCAGGGCCAGAGGAGGGGCCAGATTTGCTTTGCTCCACACAGTCACGCAGGGAGCCAGGCTGACGGAGGCCTCCAAGTTACTGAGATGGGGAAGAAGGCAGACTGGAGAGTCACCCCATCTTTTCAGGGCCTCACCTTGGAAGTGACACTCGCCACTTCTTTTCCATCATTGGTCAGATCTGATCCTACAGCCCGGCCTCACTGCCAGAGTGCAACTTCCGAGAGCTGGGATGAAGAGAAGAGCAGAAGATTGGTGAACTCGCGTGACGTCCACCCCACATCCTCACCCCCTTTTCCTTTCTAGCTAGAACATGGACCCAGCCAGCACACCTCATTCAAAGCACCCGCTGCAGCCAGGTGGGTCAGGTTGGCAGAGATCCAATTTGAACCTTTCTGCTCCTTCTCATTTCTTCCAGGGGGATCTGACTTTTGCCTGAACTATTTCTGCATCTTCTTACAGCGTTGCTGGCAACAAATGTTACAAATTTCTGTGGACTTTGCCACACTCCTTATGCTCGGATTTTATGTCCAGACTCATGTTCATTTTAAGGTTCTTTATTTAACCAACTTTATGGCTACACCTACAAGTTTGAATGGGTATGGGGGTGGGGGGTAAGTTGGTCTGATGACAGTATCTTTGATAGAATACTGGCGCTTATACCATCAGTTGAGCTGATTTAACAGAATTTATAATGTATTCAGCAGTTGATGGCTTGAGCCTAATTGAACACAAATTTATAATGCCATCCAGTGTTGTAATTAAAATGTAAAATTAGCTCATCAGATACTGTGTACACACACTCTCTCACAAGGCCTCCGTTTTGCGTATGGTCAATTACATTTTCAAAGTGGAATCCTCAGAAGACTCCACCAGATGAATGGACAGGAAAAGAAATCAACCAAGGACTTGAGCTGGCTCCAAACTGACCAGGAAAACACTCAGAAAATTGTTTTCAAACAAGGAAAGACATTAATTTTCCGAGGTGCTGATTTTGGACTGTGATTAATCTTCCATGCTATTTGGGTTATCACGGAATTATGGGAGCTGGCCACAAGGGGTGGGGCAGGAGTGGGGGGATTGAGTGCATTAAAAAAGAATTGTCCGTGTGTCTCTGTCCAGAGTCCAGGTCATGCAAGAAAGAGAAAATAGGACCTTCCCCATGCCACCCCTCAAACAAAACAAGTCCTTAATGATGATCTGCAGACACAGATAATCATTAATTCCAATTGGTCTTCTTGCTATGTGGTGACTTACCTGTCGTGAGGGCATCTTCAGGCTTAAAATTACATTTTGAGCCTAGAAACACTCCTTCTGTAAATATTGTTAAAGAATAATTAGAGATAGAAGGGAGCGATGCTGGTAATGGGGAAACCGTTCTCACCACGGGGCTCATGTTTGCCTTCTGCCGTGGTAGAATAGAGGAGCCCTTTCTTCAACTCGGGAGACACAGGAAGGGATGAACTAGCTGTGGGACTTCTTGAGTGCTCCCTTTTATTTGGGGGCGTGAACACCTGTCTGTTTCGGGAAGGGGCTCTTCCACCCCAGCCTGTCCCCTCCTCTCTCCCCACTGCTCCTGGTGGTGTTGGGTTGTATCTGGAGTTAGCTGAGCTTAAGGGTAAGACCCCCAACTTCAAGTTCAGGGGATTCCCTCAAATCTCTCCCAGGTTCTGTAATTCACTAGAACAAGTCACAAGATGCAGGAAAGCACTGTACTCACAATTACAGTCTTATTGGAGCAGAAGGATGCACTTGAGAACCAGCCAAATGAAGGCTTTGGCTTTGGCCAGATCTGGGAGGTGTCCAACTGTGAAGCTTCCGCCGTCTTCTCCCCAGAGTCCTGACACTGTTAACCCTCCCGGCCATGCTGTGTGACACACTCAGTATATTGCTAACCAAGGACGCTCATCCAAACTTCCACGTCCAGAGTTCTTACTGGGGCTTCATTACGTAGGCGTGATTGAATCTCTGGCCGCATGATTGAATTTCCAGCCCCCTCCTCCAACCTCCGAGGTCAAGCTGATTTTCACGGTTCAGAGCTCCAAGCTTCTAATCACGTGGTTGGTCTTTCCATTTGGCCAGCCCCCATTCGCAGTCATCTCCGTATAACTTAAACTATCCTAGGGTCCTCCACACTTCACCTCATTAGTATAAACGATCGTCAGGTGTGGTCTGAGGACCCCAGATTGAATCCCAAAGACCCTTCTCTCACTTGGGAAGCTCCAGATGCTAAGACATTACCTCCTGGGAGTCAGGACAAAAGCCAATCTCTCTTTAGGGGAGACAGAATTTCTTACTGCACAAAGCGGCATCCCCCACAGAAGGAAGAATCAGTTCAGTTCAGTTCAGTTGCTCAGTCGTGTCTGACTCTCTGCGACCCCATGAATTGCAGCATGCCAGACCTCCCTGTCCATCACCAACTCCAGGAGTTCACTCAGACTCACGTCCATCAAGTCAGTGATGCCATCCAGCCATCTCATCCTCTGTCGTCCCCTTCTCCTCCTGCCCCCAGTCCCTCCCAGAATCAGGGTCTTTTCCAATGAGTCAACTCTTCGCATGAGGTGGCCAAAGTATTGGAGTTTCAGCTTTAGCATCAGTCCTTCCAGTGAACACCCAGGACTGATCTCCTTTAGATTAAAATATGCTTACTCCTTGGAAGGAAAGTTATGACCAACCTAGATAGCATATTCAAAAGCAGAGACATTACTTTGCCAACAAAGGTCCATCTAGTCAAGGCTATGGTTTTCCCAGTGGTCATGTATGGATGTGAGAGTTGGACTGTGAAAAAAGCTCAGTGCTGAAGAACTGATGCTTTTGAACTGTGGTGTTGGAGAAGACTCTTGAGAGTCCCTTGGACTGCAAAGAGATCCGACCAGTCCATTCTAAAGAAGTAAGAATAGCTGTGTCTTATCTGGGGTCACCTTTGAGCAGGCCCAGTCAGAGATGCCCAGAGAGCCCAAGCCCATCTCCCCAGGACCCGGATTGGTCCTCATACTCACCGGCGAGGACCTGCTCCATGCCAGGTGACAAAGAGGAGCCCCCAACTCTTCACTCGGGGGCTCCTGAGCTGCACGTGCTTCCACTGAGAGCATCTACTCCCTGGAAGGGTTGGGCTGGATGGGAATGGGGTCTCCAGTCTGCAGTGGGGGCTTTCTGTTGGGGAGCCAGGCAGGGCATCGGGGTCAGTGCCCAAGCCGGAAAGCCCCCTTAAGCTTCAGTGGGCATCAGCGTGGTGTGGGGTGTCACCTGTCACTTTCACAGCTGATACAGGTTTCAAGCCTCCATAGTGAGGGTAACTGCTCCAACAGGAACCTCACCAGGGGTGTTCACGGTAAAGGGGCAGCCCAGGTGGGCTGGGGGCTCCCTCCAGGTGGCACAGGCTTGGAGACGGGACACCCCATCCAGGCTGCTCACACAGAACCTGAGGAAGACCAGACCTCAACAAGGAGAACAGCTCCACTTACCTGGAGAGACTGGTTCTTGGTTATCTTCACCCTTCTCTCAGCTTTTCATAGCTTTTATTTCACACAAGCACATCAGCTCCCCGGCGTGCGTGCCAGGAGAGGCGAGGGCCCCTGTCAAACAGACCTCATCCCCAAGGCTGATGCCACGATCCACGTGGACTCACATCCCCTCCCATCACCAACGCCCTACCAGGCCCCCGGCAAGTCTTCATCTCTCACAGATCCGTACCAAGGTACCGCAGACTTCAGCTGCTTAAACAACAGAAACCCACTGTCCTAAAGCCCTAGAGGTCTAGGTGTCAGCAGGGTTGGGTCTTAGGGCCATGAGGGAAGGGTCTGTTCCAGGCCTCTCTCCTAGCCTCTGGAAGTTCCAGCTTATGGTGATGTAACGCTGCAGTTCACATGCTGTTCTGTGTGTGTGTGTGTGTGTGTGTCGGGTGTGTTGTGTACGCCTGTGTCTCCATTTTCCCCTTTTGTTGAGGCTACCCATCACATTGGATTAGAGCCTACCCCAGTGACCCTTATTTTAACTCTGTGAAGACCCTAATGATCTCAAAGGTCACATTCCGAGGCAGGGGCCTTAAGAACGGCAACATACGGGTGGGGGAGGGGAGCCCAAATTGAACCCATAGCACAGTGGCCCCCAGCCTACATCACAGCCTCCCCTGGTGGTGACCAGAGCCCTTATTCCGTGGAATTGCCTCTCCTATGAGGCTCCTACACGCCTTCAGACAGTTCCAACCTGCCCCGTGGAGAGGCGGGGGACATCAGACATCAGAGCTTTTATCCAGGCCATTGTTACAGATGGCGCCTCTGATAGCTGCGTTTTAATACCTTCTCAGCAACATCCCCCCCACACACCCCACCTCTCTCTGACCAGAAGCCTTGTGTAATCAGGGGCCCCACAATCTGCCAACTGGGAGGGAGGTCGGGTATCTGTGATCTGAGCTGCTGGGAATGGGGGGTATTAATGGAGGAGGGCATACTGGCAGAGCAGGGGAAGGCACCAGGTGGCCAGTCTACATCCAGCCTCAGACGTGCCTACAGACACAGCAGCAGTTATGATTTAACCAGAAATCAGTCCCTACTCTCTATTCTTAAGAGCCCCCTGGACTGCAAGGAGATCAACCCGGTCCATCCTAAAGAAAATCAACCCTGAATATTCATTGGAAGGACTGGTGCTGAAGCTGAAGCTCCAATACTTTGGCCACCTGATGCGAAGAGCCGACTCCTTGGAAAATATCCTGATGCTGGGAAAGATCGAGGGCAGGAGGAGACGGGGGTGATAGAGGATGAGGTGCTTGGTTGGTATCACCGACTCAACGGACATGAGTTTGAGTAAATTCTGGGAGACAGTGAAGGACAGGGAGGCCTGGCATGTTACAGCCTATGGGGTCGCAAGGTGTCAGACATGACTTAGCGACTGAACAACAACAAAAAAGCCCTCGACAATATGATTATTCTCTTTCCTGGCCTTTTTCACAGGTGATGGAGAAGGTTCCCATGGATGCATCCTGTGGGCACGTCAAATGAGTGTGTCCCACCCTTATTCCTTCTCGGTTTGTAAACACACATGCAGCCAACCCTCGCTTCTGTGGACCACAGCCTGGAAGGGACAGAAACTGCACATCTGTCGCCAGCACTCACTTGAAGAGTATGTAACTGTGTTCTTCAATGCCCCACATTCATTTCTCGCTCCTCAAGTCGTGGGCTGAATGATAAGATAATGGTAAACTAGATGACTTATATTTTCCAGCAAACACGAGTACCTCGTGCCTTTGAGCCCAGCTCCTCGGTGCCTCTGAAGGGCTCTGAAGGTCGTGGGCCCTGAGGACTTGCTGTGACGTGGCAGCCAGTCATATAGCATGTCCCCAAATCTGGCTGGGATAAAGCCACTCCTCCCTACCAAGGTATGACGGTCAAGCTGAAAGACAATCTGTTTCCTGGCTACTGCCAGTGCTGGGTCAAGGGCAGCCTTGGGCGCGAGGAGCCCCAGCCCAGCAGCTGTCCGGCACGTGGGTGAGGGTGGGCGGAGCAGGGGACAGACGGTGTGAATACAAAGGCAGTTGTTGTAATATCATCACCGCCATGCCCCACGGAGGGTCTGGACCAGGCTGAGCTCTCCATCCTCATCAGCTCCTTTACTTTGCACAAAATCCCTGTGAGGTCTGTGTCTTGAGCACCACCTTATAGACGAGGAAGCTGGTTGGGAGAAGTGAAGTAACCAGCTTAAGGGCAAGGTCAAAGCTGCCATTCACACTTGGTCCTGCCTGTTCCCAGCCTGGACTCCATCCCCCATTGTGCTCACAGCCTCCCGCCAGGAGTCCAGGAAGAGCTGAGCCTGTGACTAGCTTCCTAATTACTTTTCCCCACCCCCCGCCCCCCATGCGCTGCAACAACACGCACGAGACCCCATCTGCGGCGATGTCTCTCAGCTCCCCAGCACGCCCTGCACCACACGCCTTCATTAAGCAAGCTAATTACTTGCCAACTTGAGAGCCCAATCAGGCCTACTGCGGGAGATGCCTCTGGGTCTGCTCTGACCACGGAAGCCCCAGGGCACCCCTGGCTCCCACGTGGGACCTGGCCTGGGGCTGTCTCAACATCCCATAACCGCCCCCCCACCCCGTTCATCATCTGGCTGTAGACCGACAGGCAGAAGGAGCCTTAGTCTGGGCAGGGATGTCCATAGAGCCCAAGGGATGTCCACGAGGGAAGGAGTGAGCGTGTCTGAAAACACTTTCAACAACAGACAAGCCTCCTTTGCCATGGAAATAGCTCTTCTCGTTTGCTTTGCACCTACTGTGCTCAGGCCGGGGTTGAAGGCGGGGGTCTCTGAGGTACCCACATAAGAGCATTTGGGTTTGGCTCTAGACCCCAGACAATGCCTTTGTCCATTCCTTGTAATTCCACCTCCCACCCCAGCAGGCTCAACCCTGCTTCACTTGTCCAGACCCCCAAAGTTCCTTCTGTAATAAGGATATATGTGATGTCTGCCCACAACAGTCACTCAGCACTTCACAATTTACAAACTCTTTTATATCCTAACTTACAGGAATCCTCTCTGAACAAGCTTGTACCCACTTTACAGATGAATACACTGACATGGAGAAGGAGGAAATATATTAGAACTCTTCTGGTAGCAAGTAACAAAGAAACTCCTAGATAATTAGATTGGGAGGAAGTGTTAAATCTTGGGTTACACAATTGTAAATTGAGGAGTAGAGTAAGATGGCTTCAGGTAGAGTTAGATCTAGGTGCTTAAATGAGTCATCAATAATCTCCCTGCCCTCAGTTCTTGACTCTAGGCCCCTCTGGGCTGGCTTTAGTCTCAGACAGACTCTGTCCTCAGAGTGCAGAAGGACCAGTGGCTACTCCCGGCTTCTGTCCCATCAATGCATCACCACGCTGAGCAGGTCAGAGTGAGACAGGGATTGGCCCCTGCTTTCCTGCCCTCAGCACCTTGTGTGAAGACTCACAGAGACCACCCCACCCCTACTGCTCACCTGGTCTGGCCGAGCTTGCTGGCCCAGGCTCCCTTAGACCACCCTGCCTGACAGGGCAAGACCTGAGACTCTCTAGTCCCCTAGGATCCCTCCCTCCCACCACCCACTCTGTCCATACCACTGACACTCTCGTTCCATGCCCAGCCACTGTGCTCTGCTCTGAGTCCTCCAAAGAAGCTCTGCACGGAACCCTCCCTGACTGCGGCCGAGGCCTGCCTCCTTTCCAGCGACGTCACAACAAGCACCACACAGCCTGCCGCCCTCTGTGCATGAGTCTACACTTCCTACCAGGGCCCAAGAACTCTCTAGAACACGCCTGTTTTCAGCTCAGCTCCTGACCTCCTCAAAGGCGCTGGCACACAGCCTTCTGAATGAACGGGCTCGTGGTTGATGAGCATGCTGATGGAGGCAGCCCTGTGCACACGCTGGAGGCCACGGGCACCGGACTTCAGGGGGTGCCAGCCAGCTGGGGCTCTGCATGGCTCCATCTCAATGAGGTGGGGGGAACCTTCCAGCTCACATGTGTGCTCAAGAGGCACCTCCATTCGCGATGGCTCCCCAAACCCTCCAGCCAGGAGCCTGGGAGTGCATGGTGAGTGTCAGTCTGCAGATGGTCTCCTAGCAGAGCTCCATGCAGAATGGAGGGTTAACCAGCAGCCTCAGCAACCCGGCACAGGAGCCACGCGTAGGCTAAGGGCTGCACTCAAGGGAGTGGGGACCCTCCCCAAGAAGGCTGTGAGCTGCCCAATCACCCCCACCCCAACCCCCTCCCCAACCCCTAGCCCCCTCCGCAGGTGGACCCTCCCTGAGGCTGGAAGGTCTGGCAGACAGCAGCTAACACAACAGTTTCTGGAACTCATTTGAATTTATCCCTCACCTGACCCTCCTGCCAATGCAGGAGACATAAGAGAAGCAGGTTCCATCCCTGGGTGGGGAAGATCCCCTGGAGGAGGGCATGGCAACCCACTCCAGCATTCCTGCCTGGAGAATCCCATGATCAGAGGAGCCTGACAGGTTATAATCCATGGGGTCTCAAAGACTTGGACACGACTAAACCGACCCAGCAAACATGCACACACACACACCTGACCCAGAACGTGGAAGAACTTGGGGACCCAAGCTGGGCTCGCAGCAGAAACCCGACAGATGTTCGTGGAAGCCAAAGGGCCCTCGATGTACCGGCCTTGGCCCCCTCTGTAACACCCACTTCTTCCCCTCCCTTGCGGTTTTCCCCACACCGTCCTGAGGCCAGCGGCCGCAGAACAGGCGGGCGTGGCTGCCATGGCGTGGGAAGCAGGCGGGCTTTCCCACTGGCTGCCCCGCTGAGATTCGATGGTGGGGACAGAAGTGGACATTAGGAAATAGTAACGCTGCAACCTAGGGTACTGGGGTGCGAGCAGAGGAGGTGAGATTCTGGACGTGCTCTGAAGGGGGCGCCCTTGAGACTTGTAGATGAATTGAGGGAAGTCAGTTGCCCTGAACTCCACCAGGCAGGCCTTTGGGAGGGCTTGAGGCCGCGGAGGAGGTATTGGAAATTCAGTCTGGAGGCTGATGTCTAAGCAGACATCCAAGGGAAGGAGTCAGAAAGGCAGTGGTACCCGAGAGCTTGCAGTTTCAAGGGAGGTGTGGTCCGGTATGTGTCAGTTGCTCAGTCATGTCTGACTCTTTGCGACCCCTTGGACTGTAGCCCACCAGGCTCCTCTGTCCAAGAATTCTCCAGACAAGACTACTGGAGTGGGTTGCCCTGCCCTCCTCCAGGGGATCTTCCCGACCTAGGGATCAAACCCGGGTCTCCTGCATTGCAGGCAGAGGCTTTACCATCTGAGCCACCATGGAAGCCCCAGCGGGGGCGGGGGGGGGGGGGGGGGGGCGGAATACACTTAGAGCCCTTTGATGAATTGATGGCTTTGAGACTCTCTGTGGTCGGAGATCCTAGCCCTGGGGCTCAGTTAGGGGGTTGGTGGGTGAGGGGAGAGGTGGGGTCAAGAAAGAAACCAACCTGCATGGTGTGCTTAGTAGCTCAGTCGTGTCCGACTCTTTTCAACCCCATGGACTGTAGCCCATCAGGCTCTTCTGTCCGTGGGGATTCTCCAGGCAAGAATACTGGAGTGGGTTGTCATTTCCTTCTCCAGCAGATCTTCCTGACCCAGGGATCGAACCGGGATCTGCTGCATGGCAGGCAGATTCTTTACCAACTGAGCTCCGAGGGAAGCCCCAACCTGCCTGGTGGGAGGCACGCAGAAGAATGTTTTCCCAGGAGGCAGAAGTAAGCGACCGTATGGCTTCAGAGTGGAAGTTGCGGATCGGGGGAAGGCAGGAGTTAGGGTGGGGAGGGCAGATGGGGATTAACACTCTGGATTTAGCAGCGGGGAGGTCCCGGGGCTTCGGGGAGCTGCTCCCAAGGATCGGCGTGGGCCAAACCTACCTGGAATGGGTTTAAGAGATGGGAGGGGCGGGGGTTGGTGGGGAGAACGCGCGCCTGGGGGAACTTTGTTGCAAAGCGAAGCCAAGCCGGAAGAAGGGCCGGAGCTGGAGCAGGAAGAGGGGCTGGGAGGAGAGGCTTTTCACGCGGCAGGAATCCCGGGCCCCCCACTCCCCTGCGCATCCACAGCGCGGAGTGCGAAGTCGTGCTTTTACCAGACTCAGAAGGACTCCAGGCGGCCCACGAGCCGCACCAACGGCCACCCCCGGACAGATGCCGCCGCTCGCCCGCCCGCCCGTGACTCCCTGGCGCCGATGCAGGGCCTCCTGGCAAACCCGCGTCGGCCCCCTCCTCCCCCGCCCTACCTAGCTGAATAATTTAGGCGCTATTCTGAGTTAAAACCAAAGAAAGCAATTTGGAGTGACTAACTCCTCGAGAAATTTATGTTCCCCCAAATGTCTTGCTGGTAACAATGCTGGAAGCCATTTATCCCCTTAATTTCAGAGGCGCTGCTTCTGGAAGGAGCTCTTGGGCTGAGATGGTCTCTTTTTTTTTTCTCCAGGCAGGCCCCCCCTAGGGGGTGGGGGGCGGGGTCAGGGTGGGCCACATGACTCCTGGAGGGACGTCCAGACCAGCCTCGCGGACAGGGGCCGGTTCCTGAGAGACCACGGCATCACCCATGTAGCCATTCACAAGGTGGCCTCAGAACTTCACAGTTGGAAAGGTTGGAAGGGGGATGCTGAGCTCAGCTGGACTGCAGCAGTATGATATATGAGCAGGTCCCCGTGAACCAGGGGCTTCAGAAAGGTGACAAGGAACTGCAGGGGCTCCAGGTGAGCATGAAGGATGGTCTGGAAGAACATAAATGGGGCAGGGAGAAGAGATGGAGGGGTCAAGGGGGGAGAAAGCCCCATCTCTGCCCCTGCAAACCTGCCCCAGCTCCCCAGAGAGAGCCCTCACCCACTCTGGGCCCCCAGCCCCTCATCCTTCCCTGAACCCAGCCCTGTCCCGACTGGACTGGGAGCATCTGGGTCCAGATTGGCCTTTCCCTGGCCTGGACACTTGCCAAGTGTGAGTCTGGGAGGAGAGGTATCCAGCAGAGGAACAACCGGTACAAAGGCCCCGAGGTCCCACATTCCTCCATGTGTTCCGGCAGCGAGGAGACCAGCAGAAGTGGCGAGACCTGGGTCTGATCCTTGTCGTGCTCAGCACTGGCCTGGCACACAGTAGGAGCCTTAAGGATGGCAGGTGAATGAATGGGGAGGGGGTAGATAAAGAGGCGCATACGGTGGGGAGATGGCCCCTGCCCATCACAATGGCTCTATGATGGTCTGGAGCTGAAATGTGCCCCCTGTCCTGCTCTGAGCATGGGGCGGCCATGGAGTCTGGCCTTCGTCCTGCTGACTTCCTCCAGGACTGTTGGGAGATGGGCGTCAGGACCCTGATGATGAACCCAGGCTGGTGGCCCCTGCCTGCCTGGCACACAGGCACCGCTCCCACAGGGCCTCGGTCTCCTCCTTTGTAAGATGGGGAGGCAGGGGGCATTCCAAAGTGGGGGCTGAGGTGGGGAGAGGGTAGGTCTCAGAGAATCTGGCTCTTGTGATAGCCCTGTGGAGCAGGGCATGTTTCCTTCCAGAAGAGACTGGGTGTGGCAGGGACCTCCCTGGGGACTCCAGAACATCTTGGGGTCACCCTAGGGAAGGCACTAGAGACAGAGACAGGAGCCTGGGAACCCCACAGTCCCCAGCCGCAAGCTCTGAGCTGGGGCAGGAGGCAGAAGATGGACCCGCCTCCATCCTGTGGGAGAAGCAAGAGCTGCAGAGATGGACCGTGAAGGCTTCCACCCAGCTGATATATGGAGCTGCTTCATTCTCTCGAAGAAGAAGCACGTCCCCATCAGCGAGGGGCTCATTGGGGAGGGAGGCTTTGATTCCTCAGTAAACGAACCACCTCATTGAATGGAGCATCGTGGCACGCTGGGCACCCCCCACAGGCCTCCTCATTAACTCTCACAATCCTCAGGTAGGCCGTTTGTCTCTGTCTTTAAAAAGTGGGGAATAAGCTCAGAGAGGTAGAGTGACTACCCAAAAGCCACGCAGCATGGGGATGACTGAGTTGCTATTCAAACACAGGTTTCTCCGGCTCCTAGTGGATTCTACCAACCCACTGTTTGATATCTGCTCCTGAATCCTGATCTCAAGAAATAAAGTTTTGAGGTTGGAGAAAATATTCCATTTTCACCTTGAAAGGATGAGTCTCCTGTCCCCAGAGTTCAAAAGGGCTTCAGTTACTCTTCCTACTGTCATATTTCCCAGGAGGAATCAAAGGCGCTAAATTTATGGTGTCTGAAGTGAAATTTATGGTGTTTAAAGCGACTTCTCGAGCATCCCAATAAAGGCTCTGATTTATAACTAACGCATTGTTTTAAACGCATTATAAATGATAAAAATCGGGCCTGCCAATGCACCTCATGAGAAGTCATATTAAGGGAGGAAAAGAAACGGTGAGATTAGATGTTGCATTAAAAGATAGAGTGATGGATTAAGGCCCAGAGTGTGAATTTAGTGTGACTTGCCAGAAAAAGTTGGGGAGCTGTAAATCTAAAGTGACAATCTGTGTACAGTGGACCAATATTTGTCACTTTTATTATACTTTGTTCAGAATTGGTGATGGGTCATTATTTAGACACACACACCAACAATGCTCAATAAAGCTCAGAAGTGGAAGCTTCTTCTGGTAAGGATACAGGCTAACAGACTCCCCTGGCAGTCCAGTGGTTAAAACTCCATGCTTCCACTGCAGGGGGTACGGGTTCAACCCCTGGTCAGGAAACTAAGATCCTACATGCCCTGCAGTGCAGCTCCGCCCCCCACAAAAGGGGAGGGGGATACAGGGTAAAACCTCAACTCCAAACCACAATGTCAGCTCAGAGGCCATTGCATAATGGAAGATTCTCCCCGTCGTATTCAGAAAACATTCCAAACCCATAAAATGTGGGAAAGGCTCTCAGAGGGTCCCCAACCATTCTCAGGAAGCGAGGGGAGGGTGACACCCACATCTTCCGAGTGGTGGAGGCCCACCCCCGCCCATGTCAGCATCCTCATCAATAGCAATAGCAGTGACGATGATCAGAGGGCCTGACATTGCTCCTGGTCACTTGTTCAAAGAGCTTCTGAGAGCAAAGGTGGCTGGAACCAAGGGCATGCTGGCTCTTCACCTTGGGAGGTCGCAAGTCCCTGTCTTGATCAGAGATACTAGGCTAGATTGGATTGTTGTTCCCAACTCTCTCCTCTCTCTGTACCTGGATAACAGATTCATGCTCTCTGCTCTGTGACTTGCAGTATTTCTCACTGTGGGAGGGATACACGCCTGCCAGAAAGAGAACCCCCGTAGTCCCAGTCCCAGCTCCCTAATCATATATGTCCTGTAGGTAGCACCTCACTCTACTTTCTATTTTAAGGTAACTCCAATCACCTCCTAATCCACCCCAGGCCTGGACCTCCCAAGAGGCTCACAGGAAACCTCTTTCCCCCAAGAAAGTCATTTTGATTGACTATATTTCTGTTCCCCCAGATTCAAGCTTTTGTCAGTTCTGTCAAGCGAGTTTCTTTGTCATAGTGCTTTTAAAGAACCCTAGAATTTCTCTACCAAGGTTCCCCATGGAGCCCCAGAGCCAGACCTTCTTATGAGATGTTTTTAGAACCCACAGAGACCTGTGGAAGTGGGGCAGGGGAGGGGAGACAGAACTGGAAACCTAGCCAAAACGCTATTCCTTCTCTTTCATTCCCTCCACTCTAGATTGGCATGTGGCTAATGAGAAAACTATTTCATGGGGGCTCCTTGTGGACCCTGCCCCCAGCACGCTCATTTTTTGTGTGGTCTCTTCCCATAGGCTCTGGGTTTGGTCATGTGACCAAGAAGAGTCTTGCAGATTAGGGCTTGCACTCTTGGAGATTCCCTCTTGAAACCCTAACCTACCTTGCAGGCAAGAGAGAACTGCCCGGCCAGCCCTCAGCTGTTCCAGACATCCCAACTGAAGCGCCAGGCGTGCGGGTAAAGCCACCTGGAAATCTTCAACCCCAACCAAGCAGCTGCATGAGGAATCTCAGATGAGATCAGCAGAAGAACCATGCAACTGAGCCCAACCCAGATAACAGAATGAATAAATGATGGTTGGGGGGTGGTGTGTTACACAGTGTGACGGACTGACGTAGATCTGTGAATTTTTTGACATCCCCTTGTCCCACTCATCCTTGGGCTTAGCAGAGGGTCCTCACAGGTCCTCTTGAGGGTCCCTTCTTATGAAAAACCCATGGTCTCTCCTTCCCTTCCCTGTCCTCTTAGAGGGGACAGCAGACAGGGTGGTTTGCAGGGAGGATGTTTTTCCAGATATCCCTCTAGTCAACAGGATCTCTTGGGAACTAGAGAGCTCTTTGATCCTACCTTTCCTGGAGCACTACCCCCTACCCTGCCTACTCATAAGCAGAAAAGATCTCGCAGACAAATGCATGTACACCCATTTTCTTTTCATCCCCCGCTTTGAAGGATTTATTCCCCTGCTGGCAGAGGGATGTCCATCAGGGCATCACAGAAACGGGCTCAGTGTTGACCCATCCCCGCCCCCAAATCAGCCACTTTCATCCATCGCCAATGGGAAGGTTTTCATACAAACCTTCCAGGGAAGGCATTTTGATCACAGTTCACGAAACTTCAGTCATTTTCCCTGAACCCAGTCATCCCACTTCCAGGAACCAACCCTGAAGATACACAACAAACCGTATGACAGAGAAATTCTGGGAATTGTAGCAGTATCTGTAGAAATACTCATAGAACAGAGAGCTGTTGAGAAACCTGTGGTCTGTTCACATAGTGGACGCTGTGTAGTTGTCAAAAAAAAAAAAAGAAAATTAAGATCTCTATGTCTCGATGTGGAGAGAGTCCCAGAATGCATTAAGTTAAAAAAAAAAAAAAAGATAAGAAAACAGTATTTACCGTGGAGTTATTTTTTTGTGTAAGAAAGAAAAGGAAAAGAAATACATGTACACACGTATCTGCTCATTTTTGCAAACAGAAACACTGGAGGATATCCTCAAAATTAATGAAATTGGTTACCGACGGGGTGGGTGTGGATCAGGTACTTCTCTGACCGAACCTTTTAAATACAGTTTTCACTTTTGTGTCAAAAGTTAACAAGGTTGGGGGGGATGGGAAATGCCTAAAAATAACTAGGAACATAAACGAACCACACTGTGTATCAAACTGAAAACATAACTGTAGAGATTTTTTGAAAAAAAAAAATGTTGAATAGTTAATAGTTACTCTATGTTTTAAACAATTCCTCACCAGCGTCTTTAATGGACCAGGCAAGCCTAGTCCATCACGGGCACCCAATAAAAGCTTTCTGGAGTAAATGAATGAATGAATGGCTCAAGGACAAAGACAGGAAGCTGAGAGTCCTGTTCTCCCCTCAGCCCAGTTGTCTCTGCCCTTCACAGTTTATACAGCATGGCTTCCCAGGTCGCACAAGTGGTGAAGAACGTGCTAGTCAGTACAAGAGACTTGGGTCCGATCCCTGGATCAGGAAGATCCCCTGGAGGAGGGCACAGCAACCCACTCCAGTATTGTTGCCTTGAACATCCCATGGACAGAGGAGCCTGGGGAGCTACAGTCTATAGGGTCGCAGAGTCCGACGCGACTTCGTGTGCACCCAAGGTCTGTTAAAAGCAATTTCATATCAAAAAAACGAGCCACAGGTGGTATCTGTGGCCCACACTCCTGCGCACCCTGCCCCCAGCAAGATTTTAACACCCCCCCTGCTGACTTCTTCCCGTTTTCTGTCCTGGTTCCCCTTCTGCCTTACCTGCCTCCCGGGGAAGACTTTCCTTAATAAAACACTGGCCATTTTATGTTTGCTGGGGCTGTGGTCACAAAGCACCACATGCTGGCGGCTTCCACAACAAAAATGTAAGTCGTCTGTGGAGGCTGGAACTGTGAGGTCAAGGTGTCGGGGGCGGGGGGGTTCCTCTGCACCCACTTTCCTTGGCTTGTCGATGACCATCCTCTCCCCGGGTCCACATGTGGTCTTTCCTCTGCGGGTCTCTGTGCCCAAATGTCCCCTTTTTGGAAGGACACCAGTTGTTGTGGACAAGAGCCCACGGTCATTCCTGCATCACAATCATCTGCAAAGACCCTATTTCCTAATTCACAGGGACTGGGGGTCAGGACCTCGACATCTTCTGGGGACACAATTCGACCCCTAACACTTGCATATGACCCTGACTTAGACCAGTGCATTGCTGATTGCTAGCAGGACTGGTGCAAGGATTAATTATCAATACACATCAAGCACGAACCACAATGTTGGGGACAAAGCAAGTAAGTATATGATTGTTTTTATTATTATGATTGCTATACATGGAGGCATGGTTTCCACTCTCTTGAACACCCTACTGCTGTATGGCTGAGCCCCCTTCACTGTTCACCTGAAACTACCACAACATTGTTAGTCGGCTATGCTCCAATACAAAATAAAAAATTAAAAAAAAAAAAATACCCTACTGCTGGCCACTGAGCTGGTGCCATCCCACCTACCAGTCAGTTTTCATCCTGTCCTCAATTGTGAGTGCTTACCAGGCTCACCAGTCCCATAAAACAAAGCGAAGGTCTCGTTCTGTGTCTCCGAGCTTGGAAGAGGCAAAAATCACTTATGGAAAGATTAAAGCCAAGGAAGAAAACGACCCACGCCACAGGGACAAAGGTTACCTCGTCCTCAGGATGCCAGCAGCCTCACTGCTGTCAGCAGATGCGATCATAAAAAGTGAGGACCCTCCAGAGCCTCCTCGTCATATTTACAACTGTGCGTGCGACCGAGGAATGCCCAAGGAGGAGGCGCACGTGCTGAGTTGGCAGGTATCAGGGTCTTAAGGGATGGAAGCAGCGAGCTGGCGTTTTCTACACTGCTCTGAAGTCAGCGGGGTGGGGGGAGGGGTGCAGTTTAGGAGGAGGGATGGGGGCAGGGAGGACTCCCCTTTGACAGCAGGCAACACAGGGACTCGTGGCCACTTTTGCAGGAAGCCCAGGCGGGTGTCCATACGGGTCCACCCAGCAGGCACGTGTCCTGGCCCCAGCATTCAGTCGCGGTTTGAGCACCGTGGTGGAGACCGCTCCACTTTTCCCCTTGTCAAATATTATTTCAAAGTGGCTGGAGAGGCGGGGGTGGGGGGTGGGGGGGAGCTCTGAGCGTGCGGTAGGCGGGGCCGCAGCTCTTGGCTTAGTTCAAGGTGCAGAGGTCCCCCGCGCCCGACGCCAAATGAAATAATGCATTTGTGCATGAAAAGAGAATCTCGGAACAAAAGACCGAGAGCACTGCGTGTCCCACTCTTGGCCTTGGTGATGCTTGACATTTCTGGGAAATGAATTTAGCGCAACAACCAACAATTCAAAACGTTGCGCTAAACAACCGATGCGAATAGAAGCGGTGGGAGAAGAAACAGCGGTGAAGACGAAGCGCGTCCTAAAATAGTCCGCGTTGGCTGCTGCGTCCACGCGAGCAGGGGGAGGCAGGTTGTCAAGGGAGCTTTATTAAAGCAGAGACAGAGGCAGGCGCGAGGGCGGGCTATTGAGGAAGCGTATGCGTGCGGGGGGGTGGGGGGGAGGAGGATTCGTTCTGATGAATTCAGATTTATCATGCGTAAACTCCCGGAGAATGGTCCAGATTCCACTTTCGAGCCCCCAGGGCCTGGCCGCTGGCCAAGCCGTGACCACCGTGTCCCACGGCCGGTCCCACGGGCCCCGCCTGCTCAACCTGTCCAAAATGGAAGTAATCCCCCAGCACACCCGATCTCACTGCCTTCGCCATTCCCCACCTCCCCTTTTCCCACCCCCATCCAACCTGCTTCCACCTAGAGGCAGCCTTGGGCCAGGAGGATGGGTACAGGCTTGGAAGCAGCTCTACCAGGGGTCTGGGTTCAAATCCTGACTCTGACACTTACTGGGCTTCCAGGGGGCCCTAGTGGTAAAGAACCCGCCTGCCAAAGCCGGAGACATAAGAGACACAGGTTCCATCCCTGGGGCAGGAAGATCCCCTGGAGGAGGGCATGACAATCCACTCCGTTATTATTGCCTGGAGAATCCCATGGACAGAGGAGCCTGGCGGGTTAAGTTCTAGTCCTGTCTCCTTGAGCAAGTTCTTTTCTCTGAGCCTCAGTATCCCCTTCTGTGAAATGGGTATAACAGCCGCACCTGCTTCCAGGGGCTTCAAACTTGTCACAGTGGAGAGCTGCGCCTGCTCAACACAAACTGCTCAAAAATCGTTGACTATTGTTATCATTAGTACCTCATTGCTCAATGGCAGCCCACTCCAGTACTCTTGCCTGGAAAATCCCATGGATGGAGGAGCCTGGTAGGCTGCAGTCCATGGGGTCGCTGAGAGTCAGACACGACTGAGCGACTTCACTTTCACTTTTCACTTTCATGCACTGGAGAAGGAAATGGCAACCCACTCCAGTGTTCTTGCCTGGAGAATCCCAGGGACGGGGGAGCCTGGTGGGCTGCCAGACGTCTATGGGGTCGCACAGAGTCGGACACGACTGAAGCGACTTAGCAGCAGCAGCAGCAGCTCTCAAATAAACCCTGTTTCTCTGTCTCCGCTGTGCCTTCCTGCAGAACTGCTTAGACCACCTCCATTCATTCATGCATCCCTCTCCTCCCCTCCCAGCAGCCAGGGAAGAGGCCAGCAGGTGGGGTCCAACCCTGGCCAGGACCATCCCTACCCCCCATCTCAGAGGGCTGAGGGACGGCCCATGCCCTCCTCTTGAGACCTTTCCAATCCTTCCCAGTCCCTACATACTCTCACCTTGGAGGCTGTAGTTTATTGAATGTGTCCCCCCAAAATTCATGTTTACCCCAAACCTCAGACTGCGACCTTACTCAAAAATAGGGTTTTTACAGACATCATCAAGTTAAATCAGCTCACACTGGATTCGTGCTCAGTTGCTCAGTCGTGTTCAACTCTTTTGCGACCCCATGGACTGCAGCCTGCCAGGCTCCTCTGTCCATGGGATTTCCCAGGCAAGAGTACTGGGAGTAGATTGCCATTCCCTTCTCCAGAGGATCTTCCCAACTCAGGAACTGGACTCTCATCTCGTGCACTGGCAGCGAATTCTTTACCACTGAGCCACCTGGGAAGCCCATTAGGGTGGGCCCTAAATCCAAGGACAGGCATCCTTATAAGATGAGGAGAGGGCACAGAGAGGTACTCAGAGAAGGCAGCGGTGCATGGACGCAAAGACGAGTGATGCCGCCACCGGAAGCCAGAAGAGGCTAGGAAGCGTCCTCCCCTAGAGCCTGTGGAGGGAGTGCCGCCCGCCCACACCTTGACTTCAGACTGGGGGCCTCCAGAACCCTGAGAGAATGAATGCCTGTTATTTGAGGCCAATCGGTTTGTGCTTGTTTGTTCAGCAGCCCCAGGAAACTAAGACAAGGCCATCGCACCTCGTGAGCACCCATGTCCCTCATTAAATACCGTTTACAGCCAATAACATAGGAGTCAAACCATGTCCCTGCCGACTAGCAGCCCTCCGTGACATTTTGTAGATGTTTCATTAAATTTGTATTGATTACGATTTTGCAATTTCTTTTCCGTATTTCACAGCCAATGATGGCTTTCGCCAGGTTTCAAATGTTTTCTCAGCCTTTGAAAAGCCTACCGCCCAAGGGCCCTGTGCCCCTGAGGCCTGGTCGATGGAACACCCCACCCCCATCACTGCCCTCCCTCCTGCTGGTGCCCTGAGGACCACAGTCAGGTGCCCAGGGCCTGGCCAAGGGACCTCTCCAGAGCCCTGAAGAAGTTTGGCCAAGGGGCATGGGCTGCAGGTCAGCGGAGACCCTCTCTAGCCCCCCTGGCCTCCTCCAAGCCTCTGGAGTATGATGGAGATGGAGATGCTGGGAGAACAAAGGTCAATGCCTGACCCTGGGGGCAGCCCCTAGTCTGCACTGCCTTCCCGGTGTTGATTTCCCTCCCCCACCCTTGGCTCAGCAGCCCCCTCTTCGCAGCTCTCCCGTGCCCCCCGAGTTGCTGCCTGGTCACCATGTGAAGGGCCCCTCCAGCCCAGCACCCCGCTCGACACTGACTATGCTCAAGAGATCCTTGGGGAATCTCCAGCTGCATCCCTGCAGGGCAGGGTGGAGGTGCACGGTCTGGCTGCTCCTGGTGCTTCCTTGCCCCCTGGCAGCTGGAAGCCCGGATCCACTCTGCAAGAATGGGGTCAGTGCGGTTGCAGAATCCCACTTCCTGCTGCGGTGGGAGGACGCCGACCTCTCCCCTGTGAGGTCAGGAGACAAAGCTGGGGGTACTCTTCGGGCCTTGAAAACACCTGCTGAGGCAGAACAAAGGCGCACCTCCGCTTCTGAACCAAGGAAAGCAACGGCAGCACAGGCGATGAGCCCAGCGCGGGCTCCGTGGGCTCCCTGTCTCTTCATAATAAAGTGTTCTGGCCAGTCCTGCTTCATAGGTTGCTGAGCAGGGATCAAACAGCACCTGGAGTTACTATTATTTGGCTCCCAAGCCTTCTCCCCTTTCTCCCTCCTGCGGCCATAACTCTCCTAAACATTATCTCACCATCTATGCACCCTGGGTGCGCTCCACGCACCCAAGCGGTGATGGAGTCAGGGTGTCCTGGTAAAGCGGAAGCTGCAGGTCAGAGGTGAGCCAGCTGGGTTTTCCTGGCCCTGCTCTTCTTATCCTTGCATCCCGGGCAGCTTTCACCTCCCTTCCTCCTCCATCCTTCCTTGGGCATCTCGTCTGCCCTCTCCATGGACCCTGGAAACTTCCCCAGCACCCCCAACACATCTCCCAAGGGACACCTGTCTGCCTGTCGGTGAGCCAGGGCCTGGTATGTGGCTGGACGGGGCAGGTGCCCTTAGATACCTGCAGAGGGCATGAATGAGGAGGGTCCCCACCCATAGGAGGAGGCCCAAGTTACACCCAGCAAGTGAACCAGTTTGCTTTCTTCATTGCTGACTTGGAGCCATCACTGGTGACCTGTGACCTCCCAGGGGGAGACCCAGAACCCCAGATCCCATCGACCTCGGGACTTAACCATCCAGTCTTCAGGGCATCCACCTGTGTGAGGGCACCCGCATCACCCTTGCAGCCCTGCACTGCGGCCATGGGACAAGAGTTACTCCTCTCACCTGGGGTGCCACCCCCTCCACCCCCCACCCGGGCCATTTTGACAGATTCCGCTTGTAAACATGGAGACGAACAGCACTTAGATGCCCGATCTCTACAGCTCTTTCCATTGTAAAGCCCCAAGACCTCAATATCTATGCTAACTATTAACTTCCTTTTAACTAAGAACTATCTCAGAGGTAATTGCTTCCATCACATTGATGCAGATCAAGGCAGAGTAAATGAAATGTAAAGCAAAATTCGCCCGAAACCTCTTCCTTGTCGCCTTTGAATAATAGGATGACAAAGCAACTATTTGATCTCTCGGGCTTAGAGTTTTTATTGCTGGACATCTCGAAAGGAGATGTGATTATAGGGCCTATTTATCAAAAAGATTAAGGAAATCGAGGAATGGGAATTGGTTTGCAAGAGTTCTGGAAATTATATCAACGTGACCCTCTAGGTCTGCATTTTTCATGCTGTGTCCAGCAAGTTTCTCGCATCCTGCTGTTTTCCCTCCTCCCTCCCAGCTCCCCAGATCAATGCTCATGAATAAGGTTGATCCAGAGGGACTGTAAGAGCAAGAGCCGACAGAGAACCCCTGCCTCCCATCCCAGGACGGAAGGATGGAAGCCTGGCCAACCCGACGCAAGGCTGGCTGGCGGGAGAAAGACTTGTTTTCCTCAAACTGTGTTACCAAGGATACGGCATCCAGTCCTCCGAATCTGAATGAAAAAGCCTGGTTTCCGGTTTTTTGTGTGTGCATTTCATAATTTAGAATATGTTTGGTTTTCATTTTCAACTCGGCCTGCCGGCCCATCCTCCCCACAGCTCTTCAAACTCACCCATAATGAACATGAATAAATCAAACCTTCTCAGCTTCAGCTGCCACACCAGGAGGAATTTGGGGGTGTTGGGATGATCAAAGGGTTCTCCTGGTTGGGGGTTCTCAAGACTTACCTGGGGACTGTTACTCCAGGGACTTTTACAAAATGCACACGCTTAGTCCCCACTCCCAGGGTAAGGCCCAGTAGGTCTTACGGAAGTTCCCTGGATGGTTCCAGGGCACACCCTGCTTGAGAACCAAGTCTAGTACTCTCACTTCCGGTGAGGCAATGGTGGCCCTATGGGGCTGGGGAGGGGGATGGGGAAGTGTCCAGGAACAGATGGCCATTAACAGCTGCCCCCGGCAGTGCAGGGGAGACGGAAGCAGAGGTGCTGTTCCTGGCTCTGCCTCTTGCCAGCTGTGTGACCTTGGGCAAGTTGCTTGATGTCTGTGGTAAACTTCCTTAGCTTAAAAAATGGGGGCAGTACAGCCTTTTTGCTGGGCTGGGGAGAGGCTTATGGGAGATCACACCAGTGTATATAGGATCCCCCCACAGCCCCGCCACCAGCATCCAGTATTACTACGTCCAGCACATGTCTCTGTTGAGCCTGCATCATAATGAAGTGGGGCCTTGGAGGTGCTTCACCCCAAGTTCCCAGGGCTTCTGCCTTAGCTGGCCACTCTAGACGTCTCCAGGGATGGCCGTCTCTGGCCCCATCTGCCCTCCAGGGGACAGCGAGCCATCCAGGATGCTGGGAGTGCCCTGGCTGCCCAGGCCCCCCTGCTTGATTCTTTCTGAGACGCACACACAATTTCCCCACCTTGGCTGCTAGAAGTGACATCTTTGCACCCACAGCCCCTCTGCCAAAGGCTCTGCAAACCCCACGAGTGCCTTTCTGGAAGAGAGCTCCCCACCTTGAAGGCTGTGTTAGTTTCCTAGGCTGTCATGACAAATAGCCACAGACCGGGTGGCTTAAGACAATAGACATTTGTCTTTTCACGGTTCTGGAGGCCCAAAGTGCAAAGTCAAGGTGTCAGCAGGGGTGGTTCTTCCTGGAACTTCTGAGGGAGAATCTAGCCCACGCCTCTCTTCTCTTCTGGGGGCTACCATCAATCTTTGTTGTTCCTTCCCCAGCTTGTAGAAGCATCACCCCAATTTCTGCCTCTGTTGTCACATGGCTTTCTTCCCCCGTGAGTCTGTCTTCTGTCTCTTATCAGGACACCTGCCATTGCACTTAGGGTCCACCCAGTGAGTACGGAGAAGGCGATGGCACCCCACTCCAGCACTCTTGCCTGGAAAATCCCATGGATGGAGGAGCCTGGTAGGCTGCAGTCCATGGGGTCGTGAAGAGTCGGACACGACTGAGAGACTTCACTTTCACTTTTCACTTTCATGCATTGGAGAAGGAAATGGCAACCCACTCCAGTGTTCTTGCCTGGAGAATCCCAGGGACGGGGAAGCCTGGTGGGCTGCCGTCTATGGGGTCGTGCAGAGTAGGACACGACTGAAGACTGAAGCGACTTAGCAGCAGCAGCAGTGAATACAGATGATAGCATCTTGAAATCCTTCACTTAATTATATCTGCAAAGACCCGTTTTCCAAATACTGTCACATTCACAAGCACTGGAGGTTAGGACTGAAAATATCTTTGGGGGATCACAATTCAACCCACTTCAGAGGGGATTTCGGGCTTCCCCAGTGGCTCGGTTGTAAAGAAACTGTCTGTAATGCAGGAAATGCAGGTTTGATCCCTGGGTGGGGAAGATCCCACCCATGCCCAGAGGGGCATGGCAACCCCCTCTGGTATTCTTGCCTGGAGAATCCCATACAGAGGAACCTGGCGGGCTACAGTCCATGGGGCTGCAAAGAATCTGACACGACTGAAGAGACTGAGCATGCATGCATAGGAGATTTTTAATTCCTGTATTTTCTCAATTCTTAGAGTTTTCTTTCCTTATAAATTTTAATGTTTACACCCACATGTATCTTACAAACAATGCAGCATTTCTGCCTCCCCTCAAGCTGCTATTAAATCAGCGGTAGTTGTGTCTTCTCGTCTATCATGAACTGACATAGTGCTGGTCAAAGGAAGCTCTTGGGCCTCCAGGTTGGGGACCCCTTTTGCTGGAGGCCGGAGACGGGAGGGCCCGAGGCCAGTCTCGTCCTCTGCCTCGGCACGGCCACTTGCCAGCCAAGGTGTGCCACCCCAGACTGAGACTCCGAGGGCTTTGGACCAGGTCTCCCCTCGGGGCGGGGGGCAGCTTTGCTTTCTCACCACCACTCCTGTTGGCTGTTGGTTCTGGGGCCAGCACCCCACAGCCTACAGCCCTCCAGGGAGGTGGGGGAAGCAGGGGAGGGCCCTGCAGCAAACCCCGCAGCAATTACTTTTCATTAATTCTCTCATTTGTTTCCCATCGCCCTTCTCACCCCAAGGGGCTCACTCATGACCCTTTGAACCCCAGTGGTTAGAAATGTCATGACCTCAGAGAGGACCCCACTGTCCCAAGCCACGTCCCTCCCTTCTCATCCCATCATGTATACACACAGCCAGTCCTTCTTGACCCTGACCATTGTAATTATTTTGCTAATTTTTTGTTGTTGTATTTTTGTCGTTCTTGCCAATCAAGCTCTAGCTTCATGAGCGCAGTGCCCCCAGTCCACTCATTCATCTCAACTTTAAGCACAGCCTTGACTCTAGAAAGCACACAGCAAATGACTGAATGAATGAATGAGCAAACGAATAAGTGACTTCAATCCACAAGACACCCCCAGGAGAGATTTCACAGCCCAGGACGCTGAGTTCAGGTAGGTATACCAGATGGGGAGACCATGCAGGTCTTCAATGGGACTCCAAAGTCTTCCTAGCAACAACCACACAAGCTCATTAGACACGGCCGGCCATGCTATCAGAGCTGATTCACAGAGGGTCCCCATCAGGAGAAGAGCAGGCTCAGTGTGGTGACACTCAGCCCTGCTCCTCAGGGTCCAGCCTGGGGGTCCTGGACAGGAGACCCCAATGTGACAGTCTCCTTGCAGACCCCCCCTGACACACCCCACAAGAAAGACCAACTCAGTATCCCCACACCAATGTTCTGGGACTCCTGCTCCCAGCTGGTGACTGAGGGTGACAGGGTAGGAGATGGGGGCCCCAGGCCTGCCCACAACCACCTCACAAGCCCCCCCTTTAAACCTGCATGGTATCTAGAACAGCTCCACCCACCTTGCTTTTCTACCCTCGCACCTGCCCTCGGAGTCCACCTTACACTGTGGGCTTACTGCCCTCCAGTCTTTCCTGACACCCTCCCCAATTTTTTCCCCTGGGCGTGTGTCCAATAAAATTCTAACAGGGTCTTGGCATCCACTTTTCAAGGGATCTGGTGTGTATGTTGGGGGATGTCCCATCTGTTTCTGAGGAGATCTCTAGGGCCAGGCTCCAACTGTCATTCTCTGTGGGAGCTGGGGCTGGAGACAGGAAGCCCTGGCTGAGCCCCTCGAAGCTGGCAATGTGCTGGCAACTGGGCCTCCAGGTTGCGGGTGCTGAGAAGGGAGAAGCTTGCAGAATTAGAGGCTTTCAAATTGCAACTGCTAGCACTGGACTCAAATAGGCTGCAGCGTTATAAAAAATCAAAGGTTCATGTATTAAAACTGAAACTGGAAAACCCAGGGAGGTTACACTCCTCGCCCGGCTGATGCAGGACTCGAGCCTGCACTGGAGCCTGGTGCAGAGCCAAGCATCCACAGGAAGGTGCTACCTTCTAGTAGCAGGATTGCCGCTTCCAGCTCGGGAGAAAAGCCCGTGTGACACTGCTATGCTTCTGATTGGCCTGACTTAGGTCACATGCCCACCTCTGACCAATCACTGGGGTTAGGGGGAATTAAGTGATCTGATTGGCCAGACCGGGATCACGTGTCCATCATTGGGCCCGCCAGGTGGAGTTTACCTGCTGCAGTCCACGTGGACCACGGGTGGAGTGCAGTTACCTATGGGGAAAGTCAGGATGCTGGTGCTACAAGAGGACCTGAAGGGTGGCAGCATTGTCAGCCCCGCTGGGGGAGCCCCAGGCCCCACAGGCACCCATTACATAGAGTCAAGGCTCAGATAGGGGCAAGGACCTGAGACGTCCTGGCATGTTCCAGAACTTTCCGGAGCCTCACCTACCTCCCAGATCAATGGAAAACTGGGATCGTGAGGAGAGTTGGGATAGGAGAGGCTGTGGCAGAGACGGGGTTGGTCCTGAGGATACAGAACAGATATGCAGAGTCAGCATTAACAAGGAAGAGAAAGGGCTTGGAGAGGAAGGGGGTCCGAGGGGGACGCAGCCAAGAAGCCCAGAGTGGATAGTGTATACACATCTGTTAAGACTCTGTGAAGCAAATAAATAAACGAGGACCCCTAGTCTAGCCGGCCAGGTTAATCTTGATAAATGAGTCTACACCCTGAGGCCCCTCATCTGCTCAGAATCCACAGCCACCTGATATTAATGTCCCTTTGATGCCTTTCACAGCTGGGCCCTGATATTTCCTGGTTCGGGACAACAGGGCATTTGGATTTTTTTTAATGGCAGAATCTAGCAGCTAATTAGGCCATTACTCTTCAAAGATTTAATTTGCTTTGATGGGCCAATCTATAATTATATTTCCAAACAGCTTCTATTTAATTACTGCACAAAATGAATGAGGTCCTTGAGCAATTTGCGTCTGATAAACTCACCTCCTGTTTTAGTTCCTGAGACAAAGAAAGACAGGGGGTGGGGGGCCGGGGTGGGGGCGGAGAAGACAGATGGATGGGGTTGGGGATGGGGGCTGACACCTCTGGAGGCAAGTATCCCCCCCCAGGAAAAGTGTTGCTGGGATCGTGTGGCTGAAACCACAGGAAGGACCACAGTGGGAAAAATGAGGCCCTGCCTCCCTCTGGAGGGAATCAACAGATGGTCAGGGTGTTGGGGAGGGCAGTTATCACTAGAATGGAAGCCCCAGGAGGGCATAGATTTTTCTCTGTCTTCACTTCCGTAGTCCAGGTGCCTTGAGCAGAGCTTGGCTGCCAGTAGGTGCTCAGGCAATACCTCTTTAGCAGGTGCATCGTGTAGACCTGATGGAAGTCAAGGTTCTGTTGCGGAGAAGGCAAGTTGTTCATTTACACCCTGGCCCTCTGACAGCTCATGACCTAGTGAATCTCACAGCCCCCAGGGCAACTGTGGTCAAACAGCTCAGCATCCATTCCCCCCTTTTCTGGGGATGGCTCTCTCGTTTCATCTTGAGGGGCCACCTTGCCTCCTGAACTCTGTCCTGGTGGGTGTCATGAGTTGACTGATGTCTCCCCTCCCCGCAGTCACGTGTTGACGTCGTAACCCCGAGTTCTTCTGTGTGTGACCTTACTGGGAAGGAGGGTCATTACAGCCATCATTAGTCAAGATGAGGTCACCGTAGACGAGGGTGGGTGGGCTGCAATCCAATACGACCGGCGTCCCTATAAAAAGGGGAAATTTGGACATGGACACAAACACAGAGAGAATGCAGGATGAAGACTAGAATGATGCTGCCACAAGCCAAGAAGCTGTCTGAAGCTGAGAGAAGCCTGGAACGGGTGCCCACAGGGAGGAGCATAGCGCTGCTGACCACCTTGATCTTGGATGTCCAACCTCCAGAACTGAGGAACAGTGTGTTTCTGGTGGTTAAGCCTCCCAGTTTGCAGTGTTTTTTTAATTTACTTTTTATTGGACTATACTTGCTTTACAGTGTTCATTTCTGCCACACAATCATATACACACATATCAGCTATATGAATACAAATATCCCCTCCATCCTGAGCCTCCCTCCCCGCCCCGTCCCACCCCTCTAGGTCATCGCAGAGCATGAGCTGAGCTCCCTGAGTTTGCGGGACTTTTCACCGCAGGCCTAGCAAACTCCTACAGCAGGAGCATCAAACCCAACCCCCTCACCTGCTGCAGGCAAGATGCTGGTCAGGTGACCCCCCTCCCTGAAAGGTGACCCCCATGGCCATCAGTGAGTCCAGGCATTCTCCACCAGCTGGGTAAGTCTCCTGTGGGGAATTTCTTTCCTACCTCCCCTTCAACTCTCTGGGTTATCTCCCCAGAACCTCCTGAGAACTTTGAGGGGCTTTCTGAATTCAGAATGTTTTTTTATCTTGCTGTCAGTCAGATGTGCCTGACTGACGTCAGAACCAAGAGCTGTCCCTGGAAATCGGGTCTCTAGGCAGGGAGGGGGCGAAATCTCCCTGCCTCCCTGCGCAGCGGGCTTGCTCACGATGGAGTCATCGGCTCCCTCCTGCCCCAACCACACATGTTATTGCGCTCATACAGATCATGTGACTGGACCAGGGGATGCTGCAGTGAATAAGGCAGCAGGAAGGGAGATGATTAAGAGAGCAATTTCAGTACAGCGGGGTGGGCGTTGTGATGAGGAGAGAGGGCGTGGGCACACAGATGAGGGGCAACTCACTCAGGGTGGGTGGAGTGGGTGGTCAGAAACACCGAGAGAGCAAGGCTGCCAAAGTCAGGAGAGGACGGAGCTGGGGGGACCTGCTATCCTGTTTGCCTGGGACTGTCCTGGTGGTAACGTTGAAAGTCCCGGGTGCTGGGAAGCCCCAGGCAATGGGGGGGAGTCGGTGCCAGGACAGGGCAACCAGGGGATACTTTGTGACTGGAGTGGAGAGAAGGGGTTAGGCCCTGAGTGGCCAGGGAGGTGATACAAGCAGTGATTCTGAGCCTTTCTGGGGTTGGGGGTGACACACCTGCTCCGAGACCCTGATGAGTACCGCGGATGCGCACCTCCAACTGATGTACACGGCTGCTTCCGGCACTTTTCTCAGGCACACGGACTATGTTGTGAGCAGCTTCATGGTTTCTGCAGATCCTGAGGTCCAGTGCTCCTCGCCTCCTGTCTATCAACAGCCCAGCTCCTCAGGCCACCTGTCCCTCCAAGAAACTCCCCCTGTGCTCAAGGTAATTTCCAGGTCAGCTGCGTTCAAGTCAGTTTATACCTATGGCAAGTAGGTAGTGGACCCAGGGTTCAAGCTTGGGGAGATCTGATGCCTAGAACTTGGTGTTGTCTACTGTCTCGATGCCTGATGTATGTGTGTGTGAGAGAGAGAGAGTATGAGAAAGGTATTCATCACGCCCCTTTTTATTTGAAGACAATATTAATAGATGAAGGAACAGCCTGCATTTGCCTGAAATACGAATGTGTAAGCAACTGTGTTCTATTCCAGAAGCTCCACCGAGGAAGTGGAGCCTGATGTGCTGTGATGGATTCTCAGGGCAGCTGGACAGCTGTGCTCTCTCTTCTCCAAGGGGAGGGAGGTCACCAGTCTCTGGCTTTACCAGCAGCATCCAGAGCCCAGGAAAGAAACTGCGTTATTAATCGTGTCCATCATGACACTTGGGCTTCCCAGGTGGCTCAGTGATAAAGAATCCACCTGCCAATGCAGGAAACCCCAGAAGATTCCCCTGGGTCAGGAAGATCCCTTAGAGAAGGAAATAGCAACCCACTCCAGGATTCTTGCCTGGGTAATCCCGTGGACAGAGGAGCCTGGAGGGCTGCAGTCCATGGGGTTGCAAAGAGTCCGACACGACTTGGCGACTAAACAACAACAAGAACAAATCATGACACTGAATCCAGGAAGCAGACAGGTTGGAACAACTAGGAAAACACACAGTAAATAACACAACCCAAGAAGGGAGGGACTTTTCTGCTTTCTCTTCAAAGTGACTGGGCGAGGGTGGGCATTGATTATTGATGGAGTTTCAAGGTCTCTGGGAAAAGAGACAGAAATGTCTGGGGCTCCTGGGGAGGTGGATGTCACAGGCTGAAGATGCTGGAGGCTGGTCTGGAGTGATTTCTGGAGGTCCTAAAACTGATGTGACCTATAAATTACACCAATAGAAAACCCCTAAGGTCGGGCTTTAAAGCACTCGGAGTTTTCGCAGCCAGCAGCCAGAGGCCTGGCATTCAACAGCGGGGGCTGGGCCTGGACAGCAGATGGGCCCTCTCTGTGCCAAAAGAGTGTCATTGCCTGCAGTGCAAACCCACATGCTGGGATGAGACAGAGTTGGTCTGGCTCTGGCCCCCAGCCTTCGAGCCAAGCCGCTGGCCATCATCCTGTGTTCTGGCCTCTCCAGGGACCCCCCACTGGCTGGTGCTTCCCTGCCCTGAGCAGGGCCATTTTGCTCGGACACCAGCCTGGCTGCCCAGCCATCATTCTCACTGCCTGTGATGGATGAACTGGGAGGCAGGGGCATCGATCCAGCCCTAACGATAACCAGGACCGTAGGCGGTGCTTTCAGGGGGTGGCCAGAAAAGAAACACTTTAGCCACAGGTCAAAGTGGAGGGAGACCCAGGCAGACTCCGCTGCAGCCTCACCGGCCTGAAACAACCCCGGGAAAGAAATGGACCCCGCTGGAGGCCGCAGGGAGGAGGCAGCAGATGCCGGCTCCCGCTGGTGCTGCCGGACCACCTCGGGCAAGAGTCTGGCCTCATCCTCCCCATTCTAACAGCCCACCTCCCTGGGCTGTTAGAGGGACTAAATGATGGACAATGGATTATTTTGCTTGGCCCACCATAACACACTAACGCAGACTGAGTGGCTTACACAACAAAACTTTATGTTTGCACGGGCTGGAAGTCTGAGATCAAGGTGTCAGCAGGTCGGTCCCCCCTGAGGCCTCTGTCCTTGGCTTGTGGATGGATGTCTTCTCTCTGTGTCCTCACGTGGTCCTCCCTCTGTGATTCTGTGTCCTCGTCTCCTCTTCTTCTAAGAACACCAGTCATCTGGATTAGAGCCCACCCCAGTGACCTTGTTTTAACTTAATCTCCTGTCTCCAGATACAGTCACATCCTGAGGTACTAGAACAATGGGACCTCACTGTGTGAATTTTTAAGAGGACATAATTCAGCCCGTAACAAATGAGGGGCTGCATAGAGATGCCAGACACAGTGAAGGGGGTTAATAAACTGAGGCGAGTGTGATTCGGGGCTACTGAGAAGGCAAGAGGAATTCAGAGGGTTGAAGACTCTGCCGAGGTCCAGCATCTTAGCCCTTCTCTCCACGGGGAATCAGTCCATCCTGGTCTTCTGCCGTCAATCCTTGCAAAATCATCGGCAAGTTGGTGACAATTCTCTGCAATGAAAACACCACCAAGGCTTTTGGCGTAGTGTTTCAAATCTGGATTTCAGTCGACATGCCCCCCACCCCCACCCCAGGGGCCCGGGTGAAGGAGAGCAGGCGTTTTAGAGTCCAGACAGTCTGATGCATTTTGCCGGGCGCTGCTCGTGTGTCCTGCTGTGAGAGGTGTTGTCTCCAGCGTGTGTTCACTGTCACAGAACAGGGCTCTTGCCCCAGCTAAGCCACACTGTTGAATAATGGAATTACTTCTCCCCCATCCTGCCTGGAGGCTCTCAGTAGCTGCAAGATCTGGATTCTTCAGAATGGAGCAGAGGCTCCCCGCTCCAGCTCTTTGCCTCCCCAGGCATGAGATTTCTCCCAAGGAGCCGTTGGGTCACATTGCTACCCATCAGCGCTCCTTTCTTTTTTCCCTTGGAAATCGGATGAGATCAAAGGGTCACCAACAACGCCTGAAGACAGTGAGAAGGCAGGCAGGCCTCAGCCAGCTCCACGCCCCCGCGCCACGCTGCTGCTGATTCCTCCAGGAGGAAAGGCTGGGCTTCTCCTGCATGGGAGAAGCTCCGGCCCCCCTGCAGATTCATAAGCGGCAGTCCAGGTAATAGGTGGATGAATGCCTCCAAAATGAACACAAAACTGCCATACGACCCAATATTTCTACTTCTGAGCTAAAGCCCGAAACAGTTAATCACACACACACGTGTTCACAGCAGCGTCATTCACTGTAGCCAGAAGATGGAGGCAACTCATGCGTCCGTGGACAGATGAATCAAGTGTGGTCTGTCCACACAAGAGAGGATCACTCAGCCTTAAACAGGAAGGGAATTCTGTCGCAAGATAGATGCACCCTGAGGACCTTATACTCAGTGAAATAAGCCAGTCACAGAAAGGTAAATAGGGTAGGATTCCACTTACGTGAGCTCCTTGAAGGAGTCAGATTCATAGAGACAGAGAGTAGCAGGGTGGATCCCAGAAGCCAGGGAGGGGGAGATGGGGGGTTCGTGTTTAAAGGGGACAGAGGGCACTTTTACAAGATGAAAAAGCTCCGGACATGGATGGTGGTGGGGGCTGTCCAACAGGGTCAGTGTCCTTAGGGCCACTGAGCTGCTTACCTAAAAACTGCCAAAACAGTACATATTCTATTTCACTAATGGTACAAATGAAGCGCTGGGAAGTGGTTAAGAGGCGTTACTCTCCCTGCTGCAGGTAGGACGGCCCAGTGGGCACCCTCTCTGTGTCTGGGCAAACCCAGGGTGGGATCCCAGGTGTCCTGGTGCTGAGCCGCCCACTCTGGAATCTAGAAGAAGACCACCCCTCAACCCCGTCTCAATAAACCCCCAGGCCCAGAGCACTCTGGGTCCCTGTCGTATGAGATTAAATTCAGAGATCGGGGCCCCGGGGAGGTATCGAGGCCAGTGCCCACAGGGAGGCCCGGCTGCTGCGTCTGGTCTTTGCGTCCAGCTGTGATGGAGGCCATTGGAGGGCACGAGCGGTCCAGACCAGTCGCTGCATGTGGGGACGGAGGCTGGCAGGGCAGGGGACGCGGGGTCTGGGCAGAGGCTCCAAGGACTGGATGTGGCCGTGGGGAAGGTCAGAGCAGCTCTGCGTCCGTGGGGTCCTTTTAAGGCCGCAAGTTGCGGCTCAGAGTGACCTCAGGCCTGTCCCTGCCGGTCCCCAGGTTTCCTCCTCTGTCACACAAGGGTGGGTGGTCGCTAAGGACTGTCCCAGGAAGACAGACATTTGCGGGTCTGTGTGGAAACCGAGTGTGTCCTGAAGGTGTGGAACGTCAGAGCCGGAGGAGGGTGGGAGACGCCTGGGTGGTCACCTGGCCAGCGCTGCCCAGTGACCTGGAGAGCTCGTCCCAGGGACTGTGGGCCCCGCTGCCCTCGAGTCGGCTCTGGGGGCTTTGTGGGGGGCCTGCTCCCTAACTTTGCAGGGCCCTGCTCCCAACTTTGTGCAGGCTTTGCTCCCAGCTTGAATGTCCCTCGCAACACTGCTGAGCCTGGCGTCTCCCCACCTCTCATTTCCCAGGTGAGGCCCAGTTAAGGTGAGGGGGGGTCCTCAGGAAAGGTTTCCTGAAAATGAGTACACTGGAGGCAGCAGGTCCTGTTCTTTCATTGCCTGGGATCTGAGGCCAGGCGGGAGGTGGGGCAGGGGCACACGGCAGGTCTGGGAGTCATCCCTGTCTTCTGTAGCATCTTCATCGCCATGACAACACTAGCCACCAGCTCAGGAGGTGCTCCAGGCACCACTGCTTTACATGTGATTTCTAATCCCTCTGGGCTTCCCTGGTGGCTCTGTCGGTAAAGAATCTGCCTGCAACGCGGGAGACCTGGGTTCCACCTCTGGGTGGGGAAGATCCCCCGGAGAAGGAAATGGCAACCCTCTCCAGTATTCTGTCCTGGAGAATCCCATGGACAGAGGAGCCTGGGGGGCTACAGTCTGTGGGGTCGCAATGAGTCAGACAAGACTGAGCGACAAAGCCCATAAGACAGCCTTTCAAGGAACTTGCTACTGTCTCCATTTTATGGATGAGAACATGGAGGCTCAGAGGGGTAGGCTCCAGGTGACACAGCAGGGAAGAGATGGGGCCGGGAGCTGAGCCTGGGTTAAGACCACACATCGCGTAGCCCCGCAGTCTGGAACTGAGCATGGTGGGTGGATGCAGGGAGCCCTGGATCGTGGTGGAGGGTCAGCCACTGGGCTCAGCAAACACTGCTGGTTGAGAAACCCAGGAGCCACCCCTGCCCCCGAAGCGGGGAACACAGCCACCAGCACCTGGATGGAGCAGCCAGCAAGGGTGCCACCTCCAAGGCTGGCGCTTCCTCTCATGGTGAGCCGCAGGGGGCCACTCCGAGGGGCTGCACGCTGGGTACCTTCCCTCAGCCAGCCCCGTCCATCCCTGCTCCCCGTTGCTCTAGGCTGGGGGTCTGTCCTTACCCTCCCCCCAACACACACCCTGCCCCCGGAGCTGCTCAGTTCTGCCCACAGGCCTCGGCCCAGTTTCCAGACCTCCCAGGGAGGCACAGAAGGCTCTCAGCGGGCCCAGGCTGGGTCTGAATTAGGTTGCTGTTGATGTTATTATTTGGGGAGAAATGTTCATTTCCAGCCCCCACACCGTGCCCACAGACCGGGCTCCCTCCTATCCAGAGCCCATGTGACTGATTCCAAGGGGAGGGGGTAGAAACTCGATTTGATTCTTGTTCCAGGAGGGAGGGGTAGGGCTCCAGTCTGGCTGGCGGGCTCCAGGGGCTCTGGCATGTTGGGTGGGCTGCTTGGAGCTGGGGAGGGGGGAGTTGGAGGGGAGCAGACAGATGGGCTTGCCTGGGGTGGAGATTTGGAAACCACACCAGGGGGTCTGGGGGGGCCACCGCTCAGGGGCCCAGTGTCGGAGTCCCAGCCCTGGAACAGGCAGTGGGCGTGAAAAGTCAGCCTGACCTGAGCTCCAGCCACAGGTGCGGGAAGCCAAGGACCTCGGGTCCCTTGCCTAAGAAAGCAGGCAAGGTCTTTTTATTCCTCCTTCAAGGATAGCTTCTCCCCTCCAGCTCCCCTCCAGGGGAGACCCTGGGTCTGTGCAGGTCTGTGCCCTGGATGCAGAAATCCCCACCCTTCAGCGGTGTCTGGAGTTGGGGGTCCTGGCCCCTGCCTCCCGGACACACAGCTGAACCGCACAGCCCCCTGCGGGCAGGTTCATGGGCTGGGTGGGCAGCGAAATACACACCCCCTGGCCCCTGGCCTGGCCTGTCACACCTTCCTCCATGCTCCCTCCTTCCCTGGCTTCCAGGGCTCTAGGCGAAGATGTGACATCCGATGGGAAGGAGCCTGGGCCCCTGCATGACCACGTGGAGCAGAGCATCCACAAAACCTACTTCCGGCTGAGCCAAGAGTGAGAAGGAAGCCTTTCCTGTGGGGAGTCACTGAAGATGGGGGCTGGCCTGGGAGCTTTTTGGTGCCTCTTGGGGGGCCTGGAGGAGGCAGCCGAATGGAGGGCTTCCCATGGCTCCATGAGCAGCAGAGGCTTCAGATGAAGGAGAAGCAGAAGGTCTTACGGGGGGCACCCGAGGACCCCAGACCTACTGGGGGGCTGACCAGGGGTGAGGTCCCCCAGGACAAGTGAGGCAGGTGCCTACAAATGGGAGGCCATCGCGGGGACCAGAGTGGGGCTGGGACACTTCGGCCTCCAACAGAGGGGAGGGGCCTTGGGGAAAGAAGATGGGAGGGGCCCCCAATCCTGCAAAGGTTTGTGGGTCCAGAGCCTTCTCCAAGTGTGGCGGGTGGGCTGGAACACCTGGAGACCCCCGCCCTGAGTCCCTGCTGTTCTAAACATGGGCCGAGGACAGAGGAGGGGTCCTGCCAGTTACAGGCAGCAGGGCCAAGCCCACAGCTGGTCCAGAAATGCTCTTCTCTTCAAGAGTACACGTGGGGACTTCTCTAGTGGTCCAGTGGCTGTTTGTGCTCCCAACGCAGGGGGCCCAGGTTCAATCCTCGGTCAGGGAACTAGATCCCAGGTGCTGAAACGAAGAGTTTGCATGCCGCAGCTAAAGCTCCCACGTGCCGCAACTAAGACCTGGTCTGGCCAAATTAATTTATTATTTTTTAAAAATAGAGCATATGTGGGCCCGCCCTCTCCGGGGCTTCCTCTTCTGAATCAGGGTCCCTGCCCCACCTTGGGTTAGAAGGGAGGGTCTTCTTATGCTGCCAGGGAACTGAGCTCCTTGGCTCTTCCACCTCACAGCCAGCCTGCCTCACCCAGCATCAGCCTTCGCTGCTCTGCCCAGTCCTGACTGAGCCTGGAGAAGCTGGGTGCACTGGGGGTGTGGGGTGTGGAGTGGGGACGGTACCCAGGTTGGAGGAACAGAGAGCTCTTCCAGAGAAACTGGGTGCCAGAAAATTAACGTGTCCTCCTGGGACAGCCGTGGTTACAGCAGGACAGCCCATCACAGAACAAGATGTTTGAAAGTTTAAAAGGCGGTCTGCTTCCTGGATCTGTCACCTGAACATCTCTCCATGCCCAGGGTAACACAAACCTTGAAACTTACTGCTTACATGCTCCTAGTGATGAAGAACTCACTACCTCAAAAGGAAGACGTTTTAGTCAAAGAGACAAGACCAACTGTTTGTACTTTCTGAAGATAAATGCTTCTCGCCAAGCAGAGCAGGGGAAGTCTCTCCTGGTTCTGGTGAAGAACAAGGGCTCTGGACTCAGACCAGACAAGTCTCAGCTCCACTTCTTATCAGCTATGTGTTATTGGACAAGCGCTCGGTGTCTCTGGACCTGTTTTGTCATCTCCTTTTTTTCAATGGATGTAATAATCGTACCTTCTTCACAAGGCTATTGAGAGGATAAAATCAAATAACCCATCTAAAGTACGAGGCACAGTTTCTGCCACTTGACAGGTGCTTGATAAATGTTAGGGATTATCACCTGACTCTATGAAATATAAATTCCTTAAGCCTGAAAATAGGAATCTAAATCAAATTGGAGCTTGGCCTCATGGATTCTACAGAAAAGAGTTTCTGCATTTACTCAGGTAATAAAGGATTCTTGGGATTCCCCCACAGGAGGTTTCCTGGAAAGGTATGGGGTGAAGCTTTTCAAGTCTTTATTTTGAGTTACAAGAGTGACCGTTACGGAGCGTTCATCTCCTGCAGGTCAGTGCTCAGCAAGCATTTTCAGAATCCTATTCCAACCTCCATGGGCTGCGTGAGGCTCCAGGGCTATCCTAGCCCAGGTTTTCTAGAAAATAGAACCCGAGGCAAGACTTCAGTGCTAACAGGTTACTGGAAGGTGCAGTCCCAGGGCGATGAGAGTGAGGTTGGGCAGAGGAGAGAGGATGCAGGAGACATCACATAATGATACACTTCTGGGCCGGCCACTGCTTCACCCATTGCAAGAAGGGCCCCAGGGAGGTCTCCCAGTAGGTTTACAGCAAGAAAGCCAAGCCTCAGAACGACATCTCCAAAGGAGGAAAGGAGAATTTATCCCCCAGCTTCATCCCATCTTTTATCTCCTTTAGCCTAAGTTGGCCCCAGGGGGACTTAAGTTCCCCCCAACCAAGTGCATCACCAAGTACCTTTAGGTGACTGTAGGGGGAAGCCCGGGCCATGCTCTCCCCTGCAGGGAGTCAGGAAGAGGTTAAAAGGGCAGTAGCTGCAGCCACAACCTGAGATCCCTGTGAACAAACAGCGCGGTCCCAGGAGAGCGAGAGGCAGTGGAGACCCCGAGCTGCATGCCCAGTGTCCTTCCCAGTGCCTGTTCCACCCTGGCCCCCAACTCTGCTCTTTCTTTCTTCAAAAGTGCCGCTTCCCTGGTGGTCCAGTGGTTGAGACTTTGCCTTCCAACACAGGGGGTGTGTATTCCTTCCTTGGTCGGGGAGCTAAGATCTCACATGCCTCGTGGCCAAAAAAACAAAACACACAAAAAAACAGAAGCAATATTGCAACAAATTCAATGAAGACTTTAAAAATGGCCCACAGTAGGGGGAAAAAAATCTTTTAAAAAAAGCTGCCAATTATATTCCAATAAAGAAATGTTAAAAAAAGGGGAAAAAAAGCTGCAGAGAACAGCTGCCTCAGGGTCCTTTGAAATTCGCTGTGAAGACGATGCGGCAGACTCTTGGGTTGGGAGGCTGAGCAATCTGGATGGGAATACTCACTCCACAAGCAACTCACTTTGGATATCTCACCCTGGACTTCTGCCTTCACATGGTTTTACTTGTGTTTGTGTGCATGTGCATGCGTGTATGCACACGTATGTACACACCCGTGTGCATCTGGGTCTCTTCCTCTCCCACAAGGACACCAGTGACTGAGTCAGGAGTGAAATCCCGTTACCATCTGCACCCAGCTTTCTCACCCGCAGTTTGGGCGCCGGGCAGTCTCCTGAGATGGCCAGGATGAACCACACCCCCCAGTGTTTACGCCCTCTGGCGGGTCTTTCCCGAGGTGGGATGGCAGCAGTGTGCCGATCCCAGGTCTGGCCTGCCCCCCTTTCCGCTTCCTCCCTCTTGGATCCTGCGCTTTGGGGAGCTCAGGGCCACCACCTGAAGGTCCAGGTCCCTCTCCCCAGGAAGATGATGTGGAGAGAGGCCAGACTCTTCTACCACACGGAGCAGAGAGATGCCTAGCCCGGGTCCGGTCTCACCTGCGGATGATGCCAGCCCACCCATGATCTGTTGACAACATGAGAGACTTGAAGTGAGATCAGAAGAAGCACTGCCCTGCGGAGCCCAGCCGGCCCACAGCCCCGTGAGAGATAACAGGAGGGCAGCTTGGGGTGGCTCCTTATGCGGCAACAGGTAAGTGAAACAGCAGATGTACCCTCTGCCTCCACAGGGCTGAAATCTGCAAAAAAAAAACAAAAAAACAAAAAAACAAAAACCTCCCGTGAAATGTCAATGGGAGGTCAGTTCAAGAAGCATGTGTTTGAGGGTCCACAGCAAGGCACGGGGTGGGGGACAGGGGGTTTGGGGTGGAGGGGCTTGGTTGCTCTCATTTCCCGCTCCAATCCACTGTCCCCTCTGTGATACTCAGAGCTAAGGACTGTGGGCTTGTTGGAAGCAGCAGGACCCAAAGAGATTGCAAACTCGAGCGTCTGTAGGGACACAGGGCTGGGCCAGAAAAAAGAAGCGGGGTGGCCCTCGCCCACCGGATCCAGCAGTGTCACAGAGAGGCCACTCAGCCCAGTCACCTGGGCCCTGGGCCTGGCAGGGCCACAGGGAGCGGCCACAGCCCACATGCAGCCCTGGAGGTCACTGATCCAGCCCAGCTCTCTGCATAGACAGGGCCCAGAGAGGACACGGTCCTGCCCAAGCTTGCACAGCGAGACAGTGGCAATCATCTGGCCTGCTCCTAGGTCCTGGTCCCCATCCGGGGCTCCTCCTGCACCCTGATTCCCGGCTGAGGTTGTCCAGGCAAGAGGAGTGGCCGCCTGGGGCACACACTCCAGGCTGGACCCAGGCAGAGAGAGGCTGGAGGGCCGCCCCGACTCAGCATCCTGTCCCCTCCGGCTGTGAGCGCAGCTGGACGCGATCTGACTTGCTGTCAATGGTTGTCATCTGCCCTGGCAACAAGCCAAGGCTGTTACATGAGTGCCGTTGCCATGGAAACCATGAATCAGGGCCACACTTTGCACAGCCAGACACGTGAGGGGCTCTCGAGGGCTTCTCTGCCAACGGGAAAGGCAATGCCTCTCATTACTGCAGTGGAGAGAGGGGGAGGGTAGAGGGAAGGGGAGGGGCCTGGGTGGAGGGGCGGGGCCTGGTTGAAAGGGGCGTGGCCGGGGAAGGAAGGGGCGGGGCACGATGGGGAGGAAAGGGGGTCGGGAGAGAGGAAATAGTGAGAGGGACAGTGCAGTCCTAGGACCGTCTTGGGGGCTTCCACACCCAGACCACAGTGCAGAGGGGTGTCTCCCGCTATGCACCCAAATCTGCCACTTACTGTACCCAAGAAGTCAAACTCCCAGAGACCAGAACCCGGGGTTGCACCCACAGATGCAGCCTTTTAGCAACAAGGGGATTGGGGTTGGGGGGGCTCTGGATTGTGGGGTTCCACCTGAGAGGCCAGCCAGCACATCTGTTTTTCCCCCAAGGTGCACAGAGGTTTGGGGACGTGCCCAGAGTCACCTGGTGGGGTCGCATGGAGCCAGGCAGCCTCTCCCAGGCTCTCACCATCGTCCGGCGGGCAGGCCGGTGGAGGCCTGCCGGCTCTGGAGGAGCCCAGGTCCACACAGGGTCCCCCACGTGGCCTGGGCCCAGCAGAGAGCAACCCAACACCCGCATCTGCCCGGGGCACCCGCCCTGTGTTGGTGAGTGCACAGCCAGGGCCCGAGGTGAGCCCATGCTGACCTCACCACCACGCCCTGTGGCGTACCCCCTGGTCCGGAACCTCACCCTTCCTGGAAACAGGGCAGACCCCACCCCAGGGAGGACCCACCGCCTGCAGACACCCATGTCCCTGGGTGAGCTGGAGGTGAGCGCTCTCTCGAGTCTTTACCGAGGCCTCCTGCCAAAGGCCGCAGAGCTCACAGAAGGGCACCTGGGCTTTGAACTGATTGCTTGGCGATGACAGTTGTCACAGCGGTGAGCCACTGAGCCACTGAGCACAGGCTCGGTCGCCGACCACCCGAGGGAAGCGTGACATCAGTCCTCCCACATCCAATGCTGGAAGGCTGCTGCACACTGCTTGGCTGCCCCTGGAACAGGCCTGTGGGCGCCCCTGGAGGACCGAAGAGATGCAGGATGCCCGGGGTCGGGGATTGGCCACCAGCCCCTTCTCTGACCACGCGGCTCCTCGGCTCCAGAGGTGGGAGAGGGCAGGGGGCTGTGTCCCTGCTTTGGGCTGCAGCCACTTAGCTGGAGGGAGGTGCTCCAGGTCTTTCTGCTGGTTTGCTGAGTGAGCAACCAGAAGTTAGGTGAAAGCTTCAGGGTCCCAGGAAAGAAAGCTGAGCGTAGCAGGCTGGCTTCCTGGGACCAGTTATCGCTGGTCCTCTAGCCTCAGGGACGAGAAGCACCTGCCCACCTTCGTGGCCCGGGGCTGAGACTTTCCATCGAGGAATGAATAAAGCCAGCGCATGTCCATGTACAGGTAGCTCTTCAGCCCCGGAGCTGGGCAGGCCTGGAGCTGAGGGACCCACCCCCTTCCAGTGCCGGAGGCCTGGGATTGGCAAGCCCCTTCCTCTTCTCAGTAACAGACAACCCACCTGGTCCAGCCCCCGCTGTTCTCCAAAGACAGGTAAGTACCACCAGTGCTTCAGAATGGACAGAGATGATGAACTGGTACCATGCAGCCTGCCATCAAGCCCAGCGTTTCTCAACGTATTTTCCTTTATCACCTTCGTAAAGGAGACCTTTTAGACCCCTTTTTAACTAATCGTCTCTTTCCCTGTGAAACTAAATACTAAGAAATATGATTTTGTCATGTAGCGAGTAGCACTGAGCTTTGGATGGACACAAATCATTATAATAGCTAAGATTGTCATATTTTGTAATATTGTAATAGTAATTTTGTAATATTTTTTGCACCCTCCTCCCAGAACTGATTTTAGCCCTGTGGGGTACCGACACCCCACTGAGAACAAATGGTCTTGTCAATGTGTCCGTGTTGCCCACTGCAGGGTGGCGCCCTTTGTCCATTAGACACTCCACGATGGGCTCCTGGACTGGGCACCATGGCCAGAATGTCCTCCAGCTAGTCTGTGCCCCGAGGTGCTCGTTCCAGGAGGGGACAGAAGACAGAGGAGGGGGTACTTAGAAGATGGGGTGCTGGGGAGATTTGAGCCTGGAAGGGAGCAGAGAAGTACTTTCAGGAAGCAGGGGGACTGGTCCCCACAGTGTGGTCCAGGTACTGGGAACCGTCAGGGTGCACAGGGGGCCCATCTCTCAGAAGCACGCTCACGGGAGGATGATGGAGAAATCGTTTCCGTTCGCTGATGTGGTGGTATCGCTCATGGCCACCTCCCAGGACCGCTTCCCAGTGCGGGCTCCGGGCAGGGCGCAGTGGGAGCTGGCATCGGAAGAGGAGAGGTGAACTGTCCTAGCCCGTGTGCTGGGCCAGAGTCCCAGCGAAGGAGAGTGCGTGGTGACCGAGCCACAGACGGGGCAGGACGCCGCTGGGCGCGTGCCTCCAGCCTGTGTCTCTGTGCGTGTGCGCATGCTCAGTCGTGTTCAACCCTTTGCAACCCCATAGACTGTAGCCTGCCAGGCTCCTCTGTCCATGGGATTCTCCAGGCAAGAATACTGGAGTGGGTTGCCATTTTCTCTTTCGGGAATGTTCCTGATCTAGGGATCGAACCCGTGTCTCCTGCATCTCCTGGGTCGGCAAGAGGATTCTTTACCATGGCGCCACCTGCGAAGCCCATGTCTTTCTGAGGTCTCAGCTTTCTGGCCACACACCTGTACTTCCTGGAGAATTCCATGGACAGAAGAGACTGGCGGGCGACGTCCATGGGGTCGCAAAAGAGTCGGATACGACTGAGCGACTAACACTTTCGCTATTTTTTGTTTTTAAGAAGAGAAGGAATGGTATTCATCAGGAAGGCCATAGCCATTCCAAGTGCTTTTTAGTTAAGTGAAAGATGAGGATCTGACTTCCTTAAAGAGGAACCCCTCCTTCCTCTTCCCCAAAATGTCGCATCGGGAGGGGTGTGGATGGCAAGTGTGGGGGAGGGGACACATTGAGAGTCGGCGGGGGGCCGAGGAGGTACACCTGCAGACTCAGTAGCTGGGGCTGGAGCTGATCCATTCCCCCCCACCTCCTGTCAATGAGCCTAAAGCTCAAATGGGAAGTTTTAACATATTCCTTAATTAGAACCCGACTTTGTTCTCAGCTGCCCACCCGTGCGGGCCCCAACAAGACCAGGCAACATTGTTGTCTGTATGCTTATGAGACGGATCCACTGGAAGGGCGCATTCCAAATGAGATTACATCTTATACATGTTTAATGTACTGTTCTTGCCATTTAGAATGCGGGTCTATTAAAATAGTGGGGAGGGAAAATTGACTCTCAGAGCTGGGTGCGGGGAGGATAGATCACTGGTGAAATGAATAATATATTAACAGAATAATGATGTTGCTCCTCATATTAATCGTATAAATCACAGGATTCTCGGGCTGTCGGCAGAAGCTTAAAAAAAAAAAAGCCGATTTCTAGTTTTCTGGAAGACAGAGGCCCATGGGGGTGTGTGTGGAAGCTGGCTGCCTTGTGGCCACATCGGATATGAAATTGAGGTTTTCTGGACGCTCTGACGAAGCTGCCAAGGACCTGGGACTTCCCCCTGAAGGAGTGGGAAGGTTGTAACTCAGTTCCAGTCTGCATCCCTTACCAATGCCAAGGGTGCACAGAAACATGAATGAGATGTGGTCCCCTGCCCACTGGGGCCAGAGGGACAGGAATGTACACAGAGGGCTCAGAAGTGGGCCAAACCCAGCCACCACTGACTCACGTGCCTGCGTGCCTAGTCACTCAGTCACGTCCAACTCTTTGCGACCCCGTGGACCAGATTCCTCTGTCCAAGGGATTCTCCAGGCGAGACTACTGGAGTGGATTGCCACTTCCTTCTCCAGGGGATTTTCCCCACCCAGGGATTGAACCCGGGTCTCCTGCACTGGCAGGTGGATTCTTTACCATCTGAGCCACCAGGGAAGCCCCACCGCTGACCCACATAGCTGTTCTAACAACTGCCAGGACCACATCTCACCTGGGCAATCACCAGCCGGGTTCGATGCTGGGTCACTGAACGTGCTCAGGGCAGTGAACCCCGGGGGTCCATGGCGGGTGCTGGCCAGCGTCTGTGGCTGCAGCCTTGCCCTCCTCCCGCCCCCGCTGTGTTCCTGGCAGGGACCATGTCTGAGTGTGGAACTGTGCCCAGCACAGCCAGCCCCATCCTGGGAAGATGCAAGGGGCAGAACTCAGGCATCAGCAGCCTGTGAGGCAAAAAGGTCTCCATGGCAACCAAACCCCGCCCCCAGAGGGGGGTCACTGGCTTTGGTTTTCCAGGCCCTGGGAGGGCAGCTGGAACCCACAAGCTGGAGAGACTGGGGTGCAGACCAAAGGCTCACTGCCCTGGATCACAGGCTCCCCAGGCCCCAGCCGGGAAGCCATGGAAAGGAGGTCGAAGCCCGGGAGCCTATCTCCCCCTTCCTCCAGTGCTAGGATGGCTCTTAAAGCCTGGAGCCCTAAGGAGGTCTCAGCCCTGTGTCTGGAGGGCAGTGAGCTGTGGCGTGGGGGAGAGCGGGGGGCGGCAAGACTCAGGCAGCGGGAGCAGGATGCAGGCTAGGAATCCTGAGAGGTGTGTCCTCAGGCGGAGGAAAGAGGACAGAAACCCTGGGCTCCTGTAGTTCTCCCCCCAGGAGGCTTCGAATGCCCATCCCTGCTAGCTGGGGGATGCCTGACTGTCAGCATCCCCAGAGATGTAGAACAGATCCCAGTGCATGAAGTTCTGTCTCCATGTGGGGAAAATTAGGGAAACAGGGGCTCAGAAAGGACACCAGCTGTCCCCCGGTGAGGCCAGGGCAGAGCAGGTGGCAGAACACAGCTGTCCTGATTTCCAGACCAGCCTCGTTCTGCTTCACCAATCATCCTGGGAGGTTTAAAAACTACCAACGCCCAGGCTCTTCCCCAGGCCAGTGAAGTCAGGGTCTCATAAGTTTCCCCGGTGGCTCAGCGGTAAAGAATCTACATGCCAATGCTGGAGACATGGGTTCGATCCCTGGGCCGGGAAGATCTCCCGGAGGAGGAAATGGCAACCCACTCCAGTGTTCTTGCCTGGAGAATCCCTTGGACGAAGGAGCCTGGCAGACCCCAGTCTTTGAGGTTGTAAAGAGGCAGACACGACTGAACACAGATACACACAGGCAGCAGCACTGGGATTTTGTCAGCGTCATATCACTGGGCAAGCAGGGTGGCTCTGCTGCTCGGTCACCGGCCTGTCCCCTGGCTGGCCTGATCCCTTGGCTGCAGAGTTCTCAACAGTATTTGAAAACGCTGCCTTAGACAGAGCAACTTATGAACCCTCTCCTTGCAATTTTATCTACACCAGTCGCTTGCATGGCAGACTGCCTCTCTGTTGATGGCTCCAAGGTCACATCTAAATAATCAGAAGTTCTCAACTAGTGGAGAAACATTCAACTTCCTATTTTTCTGGGAAGAGTTACCCCTCCCCTAACACACGTTCCCCCCATCCCCCTCGTGGGGGGTTAGTATCTCTCCTCCCCTCTTCCCCAGGGCCCCTCCTGGCTGCTCTTCACCCAGGGCACTGGGCACCTGCGTCCGCATCACCTCCCCCCAGCCACCCTTGGCCATGAACTCCACTCCTAACTCCTCCCATCCCCCGACCCGGAAGTTCCTGACCAAGTGATGACCATCAGTTGAACTTGAGAAATAAAGATGAAAGGCTGAGGCTTCTCCACTGAGGGCTTTGATGGACTCTGACCTGCCCACCTTGATGTCATTGTCAAAGACGGAGCCTTGAAATCTTCTTCTTTGGGGATCTGAAGCCCTGTGAACGTCTGTGTTCCGTCTGTGTTCTGAGAAGTTGCGCGTAGCTACCTCTGGGTCATTTTAAGAAATGTCTCGGGGACTTCCCTGGTGGTCCAGTGGTTGAGACTCCACACCTCCAGTGCAGGAGGTTCCATCCCTGGTCCTGCCACATGGTGAGCACCACCCCCCCACACACAAAGAAAAGACTCCACTTTCCTTCATCCTAATTTACACAAAGTGCTTTAGGGGTGCTGTGCACTAAATGTTTGTGTCTCCCTACCAAATTCATATGTTGAAATCCTAACCCTCAATATGATGGTATTTGAAGGTGGGGCCTTTGGGAGGTGTTTAGGTCATAGGGGTAGAGCCCTCATGAACGGACTGGTGCTCTTTTAAGAAACCCCAGGGAGACTTCTCTGGCGGTCCAGTGGTTAAGATTCCGAGATTCCACTGCAGGGGGCATGGGTTCGATCCCTGGTCAGGGAACTGAGATCCTGCATGCTTTGTGGCACAGTCAAAAATTTATTTATTAATAAAAATATTAATAAATAAATATTAATCAAAAATAAATAAAAAGAGACCCCGGAAGCTCCCTCACGCCTGCACCCACGTGAGACGGCCGTCTGTGACCCAGGAAGCAGTTCCTCACCAGACACCAAATCTGCCAACCTGCCTTGATCTTGGACTGCCTGGCCTCGGAACTGTGAGAAATGAACTCACATTGTTTCTAAGCCTCCGGTCTCTGGGAGTTTGTTACAGCCGCCTGAGTGGACCAAAATGATGGGTCTACAAAAGACAGCAAGCAGCCGCGATGCCCTGCCAGACCACAGACGCTGTGTAAAGTCCTCATCGGAAATGTAAACTGGCAGAGGCCTTGAATGGTCATCGGAAACTTACTACCAGGCGAGCAGTGATGCCGAGGGGCAAGGAGAGCAGAAAGGGCAAGGTCGTTTTTTTAATCCAGTTCTTATTGCATCTATTTATTTATTTTTGGCTGAGCTGGGTCTTCATCGCTGCCTGCGGGCTTTCTCGAGTTGCGGCGAGTGGGGGCTACTCTTCATCGCCGCGCGCGGGTTTCTCATTTCAGTGGCTTCTCTTGCTGCAGAGCACGGCCTCTAGGCTCACGGGCTTCCGTAGCTGCGCCTCACGGGCTCTAGAGCGTGAGTTCAGTGGGCGTGGCTCACAGGCTTAGTTGCTCCATGGCACGTGGGGATCTTAGCTGCCCAGTCGGAGACCTAACCAGTGCCCCCTGCATTGGCAGGTGGATTCTTAGCCACGGGACCACCAGGGAAGTCCAAGGGGGAGGTCTTGATTCTGGTTGTGCAGCTTCCTGGCTCCACAGACCTGGGCTTCTCTGCATCTGCCTCTGCACTCACACACGTTCCTCCAGAGGCTGCCCAGGATCTTTGGGAGTTGGCGGGGGAGGGGGAGTGTGGGGTGGGGAGGCGGTGGTGGTCTGCATGTGCAATGACTCCACGGGCTGTAGGGGACTCTACCAGCCAGGATATTTGCAAACACCATGCACAGGCCGGCCTGCTTTCTGGGGAAGCATGAGAAGTGGAGAAGGAAGAGGAGGGTGGCCTTGGGGGCCTGGGCTGTATATGGAAAGCCCAGCTGGGATCCAGGTTGCATCTGAAAGTGTTTTGAAGGTAGACAGCAATGGCAACCCACTCCAGTATTCTTGCCTGGGAAATCCCATAGACAGAGGAGCCTGGGGCGGGGGCGGCGCCAGGGTTGGGGGTTTGGGGAGTTACAGTCCATAGGGTCGCAAAGAGTCAAACACGGCTAAAGTGACTTAGCATGCACACATGCAATGGAACATTCTAGGTCTGTTGGAACACTTCCTGCAGGCTGGAATTGAAGGAATGAAGAAGGAGGGGCATTCTATCCCTGTCTCATAAAAAAGCAGCACAAGCCATCCTCAACTACTCCTGGCCCCATGAAAGGCCTAATTTCCATCCACCTATAACTTTATTAGGCTCCTCCGAGCTATTCATCAGACAAGCCTGTCTTGAAAAGCGGTGTGTAGTGACTTTTATTAAAATGTCTTCCCCGTGGCTCACACATTAGGTTTTATGGTCCTGCACACAGATCAGATCAGCCTTCACAATGGTAAAGAGCCAGCTCCCTTGCTCTGGGACCCACAGAGGTTACAGTGAGACCCTGGGAGACCAGATGTCCGGTCGCACCGTTTCCCCGGAACATGGGCCTCAGCATCTGGAATGGGTCCTTGCTGCAACTCCAGGAGTTTGGGTAAAATTTTCCATCGAAGTGCAGCCAGCTGACTCTTATGCAGCACCAACCCCAGCCCCCAACTCCCAGCTGCCCTGCCCTTCAGACACATGCTGGAGCCAATGTATATTTTTGGAAACTGGTCCCTGGGTGGAGCCTGGAGAGTCTGGATAAGGGGTGGCCAGGCTGCTAAAAGACTGTGATGGGCAGGCAAGTCCCGAGAGCACAGGGCTTGGCCAGTTGTGAAAAATCTGGAGGGGGAGGGACTAGACTGATGGAGAGGTCAGCGGTGGAAGTAGGGGGCGCCTGACACCACCCCCTGCATCGGAGGGCCAAGGGGCCTTCGGACACAAATGCAGGTCTCTGTCTCCAAAAAAAAAAGTCCTGAGGGAGCGGGTGGGAACTGGCCGGCTCTGAGGCTTTGCCACTGATGGAGCAAATGACTGAGGCTCTCAGCCTCAGTCTCTTCACCTGTTAAAATGGGACTCTCCATCCCACCCATCCCTCACCCCCGCCCCGGCCATGCTGCTGGGTCATTGGCAGGGTTAAAGCAGACAGATCTCAAAAACCATTTAGTGACAGGCTTGGCACATCAGAAGCCCAGGGCTCAACCGGGATGTGTTGACAAATGGATAAGGTGTGTTTGAAAGAGAGAGAGAGGTTGGTCTGGGGTCACCTGAAGGATTGGCCTGAGACACCAGGGTGACGGAGCAGCCGTCAACGGAGACGGAGACGGGAAAGAGGGGGAGGAGCAAGTCGCAGGGGACTGAAGCTGAAAGGAGGCTCGCCCTGAGTCTGTTGGGAGCCCATCTCAGGAGACAGGAAGGGGGTGGAGGGCAGGCAAGTGGGAGATCCAAGGACCACCACCGTGCCCACTGCCACCACCCATCTGCCTTCAAGCACTTGTCCTCAGGGAGGGGTGCCCAGTGGAAGCCCCTCCTCGGAAAGCCAGGAACTCCCACTCCTGCACAGGCCCGTGCTCGTTAGCACACATCTCAGGAGAGAGGTAACACCTTCAGAGAGGCGATCGCTGTGACCCCTTCTCATGACGGGCAGATAGCACAGCCCGAGCCTCTAACACAGCCAAGAACCCGCGAAGAGGCAGTTGCTACCTGGTCCTGCCGCCTGCTTTCTCCTCGATGGGGCTCCCCGTCTCCTGACTCAGCCCGGAGCCTGCTTGGTCATTCTGCAACAAAGGCCCAGCTCTCCCGGTAAAGAACCGAACTCCTCTCGCTCCAGAAATAAACTCTATACATCTGCCAGCCTGTGGCCTCACATCTCTTCCTCTCCCTTCTCAGCACGAGGCTCGGGCTCTTTATAATTCATCAAAAAGGCCACACGTAATGAGCTCCACTCTTAACTCTGCAGCCAGGGCTGTCGGCTTACTTTTTAAGAACCCTTACATCTGTGTCATCCAGAGTCAGGTATGGGGGTGAGTTGGCACCGCCCTCTTCCTGAGGACCAATCATGTGTGAGGGGCTGGGCTGGGGGCTTCCCTAGAAGCAGTCTCACAGAATCCTCTTGACAACTCTGGAAGGAAGGTGCCTGCCTGCCCATTCTGCAGGTGTGAAAACTGAGGCACCATGAGGTAGTGTCTTGTTTGAAGTCTCTTGGCAGATGTCCAGTGAAGAGTCAACCTCATCCGAAGAGACATCTGGACTTTGCTCTCAGCTCCTAGAAGGTGATCTCTAAGTCCTTGGAATGCCCTGCCCAATAATAAGTGTGTCTTTCTGGGGGGTCTTAGACCGTGTCAGAAAGTCCAACGACATGATTTAGGGTGGGGGCTTTGACCTCCAGAGGGGCTGGCAACCAAGCCCAGCCACATCAGAAGTCAACCATATCTAAGTGATGGAGCCCCAGTAAAGACTCTGGACACCAAGCTCGGGGAGCATCTCTGTGTGTGTTGCCATGTCGCTGCCAGGAGATGTTAGTGTTTTCCCCACGCTTACCCGCCCTCCTGGACTCTGCCCCATGTGTCTCTGCCCTTGGCTGAGCTTAATCTGAGTCTTTTCTGTAATAAACCCTAACCATGATCACAAGCACCTGGGGTTTCCCAGGTCGCACTAGTGGTGAAGAACTTGCCTGCCAATGCAAGAGACTGTAAGAGATGTGGGAAGATTCCCTGGAAGAGGGCGTGACAACCCACTCCAGTATTCTTGCCTGGAGAATCCCATAGACAGAGGAGCCTGGCAGGCTACAGTCCACGGGGTCACAAAGAGTCAGACATGACAGAGTGACTTGTCACACATGCTGCATTCAGGATGCTTTCATCTCGAGGACCTTACCTAATGATGTCTGCACAGGCTCTGTTTCCAAGTAAGGTCACGTTCTGAGGTCTGAGTGGACGTGAGTTGTTTTTTTTTTTTTTGGCAGGAGGACACTGTTCAACCCACTACCCCGGCATCTCCCCTAATAAGATGCGATCTTGGCATCTGATTGCCGGTGGACCTGCGCTAACACACCCTCTGTGGGCCGGGCATCATGCTAGATGCTAGAACTACAAAGGTGGACCTCCCAGAAGTGGCCCCCGGCCTCACGGGACAGACGATTTGGGAAGGGGGCAGGTGGGGAGGATCCAGTGGGGGAGGAAGTGTATCGGGGCACTGGGACCCCTCTCTCCACCCCGCTTCCCTGCTCCCGGGGCGAGGATCTAGCCCAGAGGAAGAAAGACCTGGTTCAGCAGCACCTGGTTCTGCAGCCTTGGCTTCTAGGGTGCACGTGTCCAGGAGGCGGTCGCATGCATGAAAACGCCAGGGAGCCTCTTCCTCTCACTGCCTCTCCGGCACCCGAAATAAATGAAAAAAGAGACATTCCTGGCAGGGTCTGCGGAGGAACTCCACGGCAGGAATGAGAATTGGCTGCAGCCTCCGAGAAATCCTCGCCTGGGAAGGGATTTCTAGGATAGCACACCTCGAGGAATGGAAAATGCCGGGAGTGAGGCTGGGGGGTGGGGGGTGAGGCTGCCGCCCAGCCTGTCTGCATGTGGCCGCACCCCTGCCCGCCACGTGCACACCTATGCAGGTGTGTGCACACCTGTGGCCGGGCGTGAGCGTGCAGGCGAGCGCGGGGGGCCAGCCCAGAGCACGCACATCTGCTGCTGTCTGCCCGCCTGCCAGCCTCTCCTGTCACCCCCAGGCCCGCTGGCCAGCTAGGTCACCTTGTCCTGCTACGTCTGCATGAAACTGGCCCTGGCCCCCGTCCAGGATCTGGGAGGACTGCCAGCCTCGCGCCACTCCCCGGGAAATCTCTGCAGGCCGACATGGCTCCGGGCCCGCCTGGCACCGAGTCCCACTTTCTCTGAATACTCCATCTGCCCTGTGCCAGCCGTCCTTCTCCAGGTGTCTCGTTCGCACAGGTTCAGGGACTCACCACCACAGGGGGCTTTTTTCCGGGTTCCATCGCAGCCTCAGTTACTTAACATTTTAAAACAGATCTTTAATTCAGTCACTGGAAGACTTTTCATTGTATTTGGAAGAACTCGGGGATGTGAATCTACTTTTCCAGTTGTTGCTGTTCAGCCTCTAAGTAGTGTCCGACTCTTTGCGACCCCATGGACTGCTGCACACCAGGCTTCCCTGTCCTCACCATCTCCCGGAGTTTGCTCAAACTCATGTCCATTGGGGCAGTGATGCTTTTAACCATTTCATCCTCTGTTGTCTCCTTCTCCTCCCACCCTCGATCTTTCCCAGCATCGGGGGCTTTTCCAGTGAGTCGGCTACACTTTATGAAATCTAAGGTCAAGGCGGTAGATGCTGTTAGAGGAAGGTACACACTCCAATTAGTGAAAACAATAGTACAAAACCAAGAAGTACAAACACCTCCCTAACAGACGGTGTGGATTACGTGCTGGGATGATGATCCTGTGGAAACCCTGTGTTAAAGAAAATAGATGAGTGAAATCACCTGGCCTGCTTCTTTTCATTTTTTCAGTGTGGACATTAGAACATTTAAAGTTACACAACACTGGCTTCTCTGGTGGCTCAGTGGATGAGTCCGCCTGCCAGTGAAAGAGGCATGGGTTCGATTCCTGGTCCAGGAAGATCCCACGTGCTGTGGAGCAACTAATTCCATGCACCGCAACCACTGAGCCTGCGCTCTAGAGCCCAGGAGCCACAAGTACTGAGTTCACACATACAGCCTGTGCTCCGCAACGAGAGAAGCCTCCAGGGTCTTTTCCAATGAGTCGGCTACACTTTATGAAATCTAAGGTCAATGAAAAACACTCCAACTGCAACTAGAGAATAGCCCCTGCTCTCCACAACTAGCAGAGCGATGAAGACCCAGCACAGATAAATAAATAATTGTAAAAACAGAAACAAAATAAAATGACACAGGACTTCTGGGACGGTTCAATGGTTTGGACTCCATGCTTCCACTGCAGGGGGTGTAGGTTCGATCCCTAGTCAGGGAACGAAGATCCCACATGCCACTCAGTGTGGGCCAGAAAATAGAAAAAAGAAAAGGCAAAATAAAATGAGTATGTGCCTTGAGTGTATTTCTAGGGCTTGGAGGGATAGATAGTGAGCTGAGAGGTCAGCAGTGGGTATGGAGATCTTGTTGGCTCAATACTGATTAAAAAAAATTACTTTTAAGGCAAAACAAGAAAAATTTTAAACATGAAATTCTCTCTCTGCCCCTTTGAGCCCCTGCCCTCTCCCCTTTAATGAGCATCGTGCACCTGCGTTACATACTAACTAGGTCTCCTTAGAAGACACAGGAATACCTACTGACCAAAAAAAAAAAAGAAAGAAAAGAAAAAGAAAAAAAAGCAATTTCCTTCCAACACCAGCAAGATAACTCCTTAGGAGATAACAATCCTTTCTCAATTCTGTAAGGGGTCACAGCAACCCACGACTCACCTTGTTGGACTATATAAGCTGTCGATATGTTACTCTGATGCATAACCCTTTGTCTCAAACGCTTAGGTAGCTGTGCCTTGACCTCTAACCATCCTAGGAGCGTTCTGAAAGACTGGCCCCCAGGTTATAATCCTCAGGTTAGCTCAAATAAAATTTTCCATTTCTTTCTTAGATTGACTATTGATTAATTTTCGTGGACAGCACAGTTGGAACATCTACCTGGGTAATGGAGAGCCACAGCAGGTGTTGGAGCAGAGGCTGACATCGGCTGACAGGCTGAGACATCGGTGCCCAGGAAGATCCCTCTGACAGTCACTTTGGGGGGAGTCATTGTCACCGAGGTCAGCAGACATGACCGTGGCTTGGATTAGATGGTGGCTACAGAGATGGAGAAAAACTGCTTGTCTCCCATGTAAGGGGGCTTTGCAGACATTTCATGAAAAACTTCTGCTCTTAATTTTCTTGCACATTTCCTAAAGATATTTATAACCATCCAAAGGTATTTTCAACTGGAAATGGCAAGATTTCTAATTTCCCCTGGTGGATCAGTGGTAAAGAATTGGCCTGCAATACAGGAGACACCAGAGACATGAGTTCAATCCCTGGCTTGGGAAGATCCTCTGAAGAAGGGCATGGCAACCCACTCCAGTATTTCTGCCTGGAGAATTCCCATGGACAGAGGAGCCTGGTGGGCTACAGTCCATGGGCTCACAGAATCAGACATGACTGAGCTACTTAGCAGAGCACACAATTTCCCCAAGATCCGCATTTTCAGTGTCTCCCAGGGAACTCATCTATCATGGAACCCTCTGAAGACTCAGTCTCTACAAAGCGTAAGCTAACTCACTCAGACTCCAGTTCCCCTCTGCCAATTTCTTGGGCTGACCTGCAAATTTCATCTCACTGTTTCCCTTAGGTCTCTGGTTTCTTTTTGCCAAAACATCTGCTTTTATCTCATCAGCCACCCCCCAGAATGTACAGAGGACTGAAAAAGTTCCTTGGGTGGGCTCGTGTCTGTTCCAAACAAAAGTGGGGACCTTGTCCTAAGGAAAATGGGAAGAATGGTGGGTGGGCAGACAACTGGTCACCTCCACTGAGAAAGTCCAGAGAAGAGAGGGAGAGAAGGGACCACGAGCGGGGGAGGAGGGAACCAAGGAGAGCTGAGGGCTTGTAGGTTTCAGGGAGGACCGGCCGCTGCCCAGGACCCAACGCTGTTGAGCGCCAAGCGGGATGAGGGCAGCACTGGGGGCATAACGCCTGGCTCTCAAAGATGGTCTATAAGTGTTTGGTGATAACGTGGGTTTAGCCACGTGACCGTTACTGATGACCTTGGGAAGACCAGTTTCAGAGGGGAGGGGAGTGGGAATTCTTGCCGGAAGTTTGGCTAGCAGGGTGGGGCGGGGCCAGAGCCAGAGAGAGAATGGTGGAGAGGAGTGTGTTGTATTTGGCTCTGAATCCCAGCACCTGGCATTATTATAATCATGCCAGCATGCGCGTGAGAAGGCTAAGGCTCAGGACTGAGGCTAAGACCAAGAAGGGGGCGTTCCAGGTTACCAGCGGGGACCGAGATTTCATCCCGAGTGGCCACCGCCCAGTGGGTCTCCCCACCCCCCCAACTCTCTCCTTCTCCCACTCCTTCCCTTCACCCTCTTTTTCTTTAAGCAGCAGGCGCTTTGATAACCTGGCCTTTTAGGAGCTAAACAAACCAAAGCTGCAGACTTTTATTTTGTTTTGTTTTTAACAAAAGAACTCATTGAATAAGCAATGGGCTTTTCTGCAGCTATTTTTAAAGATGGAGCTGCAGGCAAGGCTTCGAGGAAGATCACAGAGAGCGACCTTCTGAAGGTCACCGACCACTTCCTGGGGTTGGGGGGGATGGGGAAGCCAGAGCTGGCAGGGCACCTCCCGGACCCCAAAGGCTGGGGCCCATCAGAAGGCGGAGGTCCTGGGTGCGGTTCCTAGAACGCACCTCCATCCCGTGTGGCCCCCATCCTTGGCAGTGTCCTCAGCCTGCTCCTTTGGCCGAGGGACTTTGTGACCTATGACATCACTGACCTAGCAATGACCAGCACCCTGGGCTGTATGTGATCCAGAAGGAGGGGCTGTAACTGCCCCACCCCCTCCACTGTCTCCTCACCTCTCTTCCTCCTGCGGGCTCCCACCTCTGACCCCACGGATGACTCTTTTTTATCAATTCACCCCTCACCTGTGCGCCCTCTATGGACATTGCTGCACGTCCTGGTACCTGGTCACTGCACGCACACACATCGGATGCCCTGTCCCACCCTGGGAACCAAGACCTCCAACCTGGTCCCTGCCTTCCTGCAGTTCCAAGGTCAGGGTCAACATTCCTGGGAACAAAGCGCTCTCACACACATTCATGCACTTAATTCCCGGCCACTTCCAAGGAAGGCATCATCTCCAGGGAAACTGAGGCTCAGAGAGGTCGGCGGCTGCATGTGCCCTGGTGGGACGCAAGCTGGAGCTCTTTCCAGCTCCGTGGTTCCTTACAAAATGCACAGTGCTCCTTCTCCCTCCATAGAGCTCTGGTCCAGGGGACTTGGAAGGTTCTGGAACTCCTTGTGAGCTTATGTCTGGGATGTGCTGCCAATGGTGTGTTGAATCACATCCAGGTGGGGAAGTACCAGTCCAGCTTTTGTGTGCCCATGACCCTGACTCCCTGGGCCTCAGTTTCCCTGGCTGTAGATTGGGTTGATAATATACTAGTAGTAGTAGCAGTTACTATGTATTTTTTAAAGTTTATTTTGCACTGGAGCATGGGCTTCCCAGATGGCACTGGTGGTAAAGAATCTGCCTGTCGATGCAAGAGAGGCAAGAGACTTGGGTTCAATCCCTAAGTTGAGAAGATTCCCTCGAGTAGGAAATGGCAACCTGCTCCAATATTCTTGCCTGGAGAATGCCATGGACGGAGGAGCCTGTTGGGCTACAGCCATGGGGTCACAAAGAGTCAGACACGACTGAGCGACTGAGCACAAGCACATAGTTGATTTAGAATGCTGCTTTAATTTCAGGTGAACAGCAAAGTGATTCAGTTGTATCGAATAAGTATTTATTGTTTACTTGCTGAGCCATGTCTGATTCTTTGTGACCCATGGGACTGTAGCCCGCCAGGCTCCTCTGTCCATGGGATTTTCCAGGCAAGAATACTGGAATGGGTTGCTATTTCCTTCTCCAGGGGATTGAATATGTGTCACAGTTACTGTTTGCTGGGTCCTAAGTGTTCTTGCCTGGAGAATCCCAGGGACAGGAGAGCCTTGTGGGCTGCCACCTATGGGGTCGCATAGAGTCGGACACGACTGAAGTGACTTAGCAGCAGCAGCAGCAGCAACCATGGAGCATGGGGCACGGGGCACAGAGTCCCCTAGGTTGGCACCATGATTTCCCCCAAAGGAGACAGGGAAACCAAGGCTCAGAAGAGCAAAATGACTTATCCAAGGTCACACATTTGCAAAGATCTGAACCCAGGCAGCCCCACTTGGATGGTCTTGCAGGGCTGTTGGGAGGATGTAAGAACCTGGGACCAGGACCTTGAACCCTCTGTTTCTGCTCTCGACCCAACTACAGGGCCTTCCCCTCCCCCTCCTTGGAGCCCTGGCGCCCCCTGGTGGTTGGAGAAGCCATTGCGGCCCCACCTCCCTCACGGCCACACCTGGGACAGGTGGGTCCCTCTGAAAGCCCGAGGACCAGCCGCTGGGGAGCCCACCAGGACGGGTGGCAGCCCGGCGAGCCAGGAAGTCAAATCCCAGCCCTGCTGCCTCACAGTGGCTCTGCTACCTTGGGCAGAGATATCACTCAGGCAGGAGACACCACTGAGTGATTCATTTATGCGTCCTTTTTGTTGAATTTCCCCCTGCCCCGTTCCCAGAAAAGAGCAAGCCTCCGAGTTCCTCTGCCTCCAGGTCTTTGAGTCAGCTAATCCTGCCTTCTGGCTTGTATGCTGAATGTTGACCTAGAGGTGATTACTCAGGGCAACCATTGGGGCACCCGGGGTGGGAGAGGGTGGATACCGTCCAGCATCCAGCGGCACCATGTTCCCAAGAATCCAGCCTGTCTGAACACAAAAGCACTTTTTCCAACAACGTAAGCTCCCGTTTAGAACCGAAGGTGGGTGGGCAGGCTTCTGACATCACCTGCTCAAGACCTCCTGAAACCTACATTGAGTCATCAGCAACCGTCTCCCAAGAGTGTTAAATAAAGATAAATCCAGACTCAGGAAGACAGACTCTATTCAAAAGGATCAGCCGGTGGAGACAAGCAGTTCAGGTCATCATTATGAGGCAAAGAAAAGGATTTTGAGCATCTGCGTCTGGCCATGGGTTGTCATGGGCAAAAATGGGGGTAGGGCGAAGAAGGGTAACTCTTTGCAATAAGCCATCTTCCTGAGTGCAAAGGAGGTGGCGGGGGTGTGGAGGGGGGAGCGTCCCATTAACCTCTATTGTTTCTTGGGAGCTCAAGCCTCAGGTTAAAAAATCCAACGTTGTCAAGAGTGAGGGCACTGGTGTCATTGTGGGTTGAACCTGAAGGCAGGAAGAATGTTAATTGTGTCCAAGGTGAAATATAAGAATAAATGGATCACAGGCAAGAACCTTTTTTCCTAATACATGTTAAAAGCTGGCAGAAGCGTGTAGGTCGCCCTGGGTAGAGCTGGTGGTGATGCTACCAAAAGGCACTCCAGGCTCTTTGTAGCTCCCCTCAGCCTCTCCCACCTTGAGCTCAGAATCCCAGAGCATCTCCCAGGGAAGCCTGGTGATCTTCTGACAGAAGAGCCACATGTGGCCAGCAGAACCCTCGTGGCTGTGGTCTGGGATGCTGGGCACCGGCCAGGTTTCAGGCATGTTCCCCAGGGAGAATGTGAAGAAGAGGCACCAGCTCCTGACAGCCCGTGGCTCTTTCTGTGTTTCCCTGGGGGCCCTTCAGCGTTTTAGAACTGATTCCAACCTGTTTGGGGCCAGAAGGCTGTGGTTTCTGTTTGAGAGAAGACACAGCACCTGCCCCACCCTCCTGGGGGTGGGGGGTGGGCTAGGAGTGGCCTGGTTCCCATCAAACGCTCTTTGGGAGTCTGGGGGTCTGGGGGTATTGGAGATCAGCTGGAAACGACAGCCGGAGCTGGAGCCGCAGAGCCTTCCAGAGGCCCGGGCGCCCATCCCCTGCTCTGCAGCTAGCTTATAGCACCCCCTGCTGCCGGTTCCTGGAAGCACACTGGACTTCGGGGAAGAAAATTAAAAGACCGCAAAGATGGCATCCAATCCATCTGCCTGCAAGGGAGGCAGGGAGGCCGCTTGCTGCCCGGGGCCTCCACAATCCTAACTCACCACCGACTCGGAGTCTGATATGTGCCCAACCTGCTGGGAAAAAAGGACACGTGTTTCCCAGTTCTTCTGGGCCCCTGTGCCAGGCTTGTCAATGCTGCCCGAACATTCTCCGAATGACTGCTTGGAAAATGCACCCATTTGCTTTTCTTTTGTTGGGGGAGAAAAAATGCATGAAATTCACATAACATTCAACGGGTCACTTTAAAGTGAACGATTCAGTAGCATTCAATGCATTTGGAATGTTGTATAACCACCTTTCTGTGGTTTCAAAACTTTGTTCACCATCCCCAACAATGCCCACTACCCATTAAACCAGGGGTTCCCAACCTCCAAATTCTAACGTTTGATGATCTGAGGTGGAACTGATATAATAATAATAGAAATAAAGTGCACAAAAATGTAATGTGCTTGAATTAGCCCGAAACCACCCACCTCCCCCCGCCCCAACCCTGGTCCCTGCAAAAGTTGTCTTCCTCGAAACCAGTACTGTGCCAAAGAGGTTGCAGACAGTTGGATTAAATAATCCCTTCCCCAGCAAAAAAAAGAAAATTTATCCCAATATTTGTCCCAGAATGTGGTGACTCACCTAATGGAGCTCCCAGCAGAAGCCCCTGTGATATTCATGTATTAAATCATGTCTTACCATTAAGTCAGAAACATGTCCCCTAACCCTAACTAAACAGTCCCCTAACCCTGTTGCCAGTTGTATGTGTACAGTATGAATATAATAAATGTTATTCCCCATATTTTGTAAAAACAAATCCCTTCCCATTCCTCCCTCCCTCCTCCAACCCCCAACAACCACCAATCTGCTTTCTCTCTCTATGAATTTGCCTGTTCTGGACACAATACAAGTGGAATAATGACACATGTGTAGCCTTTCACGGCGGCCTTCTTTCACTGAGCATAATACTTTTGCGGTTTATTCTTATTGTAGCGGCATTTCATTAGTTTTTAAGGCCAAATAATATTCCACTGAGGGCCTCCCAGATGGCGCAGTGGAAAAGAATCTGCCTACCAATGCAGGAGACTCAGGAGATACAGGCTCAGTCCCTGGGTCAGGTCGAGAAGATCCCCTGGAGCAGGAAATGACAACCCACTCCAGTACCCTTGCCTGGAAAATTCCATGGCCAGAGGAGCCTGGCGGGCCACAAAGAGGTTGCATGGGGTTGCAAAGAGTCGGACATGACTGAGAGACTGAGCACACACGCAATATTCCATATTCCACGCGGTATGTACCACAGTTTGCTCATTCATTCTCTTGCTGATGTATATGTGAGCTCTTTCCACCTTTGGGCTCTTGAGAGTAGGGCTGCCATGAACATTCATGAACAAGTGTCAGAGTCTCTGTTTTCAGTTCTTTTAGGCATACATCTAGGGGTGGAATTGCTGGGTCATATGGCAATTCTAGGTTCAGTCCCTGGGTTGGGAAGATCCCCTGGAGGAGGGTGTGGCAATCCATCCTAGTGTTCTTGCCTGGAGAATCCCATGGACAGAGGAGCCTGGCCCACGGGGTCACAAAAAGTCAGACACGACTGAGCACATGTGGATACGTGGTAATTCTATGTTGAACTTTTTCAGGAACTGCCAAAACTGTCTAGCAGTTTACATTCTCACCAGCGACGTACGAGGGTTCCTGTGCGTCCCCATACTTGCCGTTTTCTGTTTCGGTTTGATCGCGTTTCGTTTTCTCTGTTAGAGCCATCCCAGTGGGCATGAAGTGGCTTCTCATTGTGGTTTTGTGTTTGCCCTATGACTAATGATACTGAGCATCTTTTCATGTGTTTATTGGCCATTTGTATGTCTTCTTTAGAGAAGTGTCTATTCGAGTCCTTGGCTCGTTTGTCACTTGCATGGTTGGTCTTATAGACATTGAGCTGTGAGAGTTCAGTCTTTATACAAATCGTGCAACACAAAGAAACTAGAGCTTGGACAGGTTAAGTCGCTTGCCCGAGGTCTGGGAGCCAGGCCGGGGCTCCGGTCTACACCTCACCCCACCTCCCGTGTGCTAAGTCGCTCAGTCGTGTCTGACTTTTTGTGACCCTATGGACTGCAGCCTGCCAGGCTCCTCTGTCCGTGTGATTCGCCAGGCAAGAATACTGGAGTGGGTTGCCATTTCCTTCTCCAGGGGATCTTCTCAATCCAGGGATCAAACCCACATTTCACTATATCTTCTGCCCTGGCAGGCGGGTTCTTTACCACTAGGGCCAGCTGGGAAGCCCACCTCAGCTGCAATTGGATTCTTTTCGTGGCTGGAGCTGTTGGCTTGTGCTGACCTGCGGACACCTCAGAAAAACTATTAGGGAAGGAAGAGATGAGAAAGAACAATGCAGGTTCCTCTCCTGCAAGGACTTCCCAAGTGCAAGGGTCCTGGGGATGCCTTCCATCCTGGAAAGGGTAGGATGTTCTGGAAGCTGATTCCCAGGTAGGCTCCTTCAGCTGTCAGTGTGAGCATGCATGTGCATGTGGCGTGTGCCTGTGTATTCACACGTGTGCACAGGTGCATGCATCTGTGGGTGCCTCAGCTGCCAGGACCCACACCCTCCGTGGCCCTTGCATTCCTCTGGCGCCCACAGGCTGCCCTGGAAGGAGGAAACTGCAGAAGCATGGCTGAGAAGGGCTGCCACCTGCTGGTCGCCCTGGGAACTGCAGGCAGGTGGCCCGTGGGGACCTGACACGTGGTCTCCTGGGTCAGATGCCCCGGGAAGGATCCTTCTCTCTGGGACAAAGAAAGCAGAGTCCCTTGTCACCCCTGTGCCCCCCAAGGACCGCCCCAGGGTACAGCTACAGGGGTCTGATAGCCTTCTTGACACCCTGAGCTCCTCTGCAGTCAGACCCAGTCATCAGAATAAATCAGAATGTTTTTGAAAGCCTAATAGTAAATAAGTGGAATCCAAAGGCAACCAGTTATCAAAATGGCAGTTGTAATATATGTGCTCAGTGAAATAATATCCAGCGGCAAGTCTAATAACAACTGTAATTCTGAAGGCATGATCAGCATAAATGTCGTTTTGAGAGATTCACAATTGGAATGTGATGTGAACGCATTTGTGATTGTTACTGATGGCAAAGCCCCAGAAACTGCTGACAACAATTTCGGTCCTATATTTATGACCTTGATTTGATTAAAGGTTTCTAACAGCAGAGATGTCATTTCTCCCATCCAAGCTCGTGAATTCTCTCCATAGGTCCCTTGGGAATCAGGCACCCTCAGGTTAAGAGCCCCAGACCCAGATCCTGCCTGGTGGTCCCAGCCCCTCCTCAGCCCCTTAGCCAGGCTCCAGCACAGCTGTGGCCCCTGCCGTACCTTCCAGAGCCTGGCTGCCTCCCTCCCACCCTCTGATCCCCGCCCCCAACACAGAACAAGACATCATCCTCAGAAGACAGCCATGGGCTTCCCGCTCTGATGATGAACAAGACCTCATCTGAACTTGATCACATCTGTAGAGACTCTGTTTCCACAGAAGGGCCCATTCACCAATTCAGGGTGGATATAAATTTAAGGAGAGTCACTTCCCAATACTTTGGCCACTTGATGCCAAGAGCCGACTCACTGGAAAACACCCTGATGCTGGGAAAGATTGAGGGCAGGAGGAGAAGGGGGCGACAGAGGATGAGATGGTTGGGTGGCATCACTGAGGCAATGGACGTGAGTTTGAGCAAGGTTTGGGAGATGGTGAAGGATAGGGAAGCCTGGCATGCTACAGTCCATGAGGTTGCAAAGAGTCAGACACAACTTAGCGACTGAACAATAACAACAGCTAGTCAACCCAGAATAGATGAATTCATCAACCTTGCCTTGGATCTTCCTAGACACCCGGGCATGTCTGGGGTGATGGGCTTCTTCAAGGAAAACGTGGCTCTTAACAGGTACCAGCAAAAATACATTCAGTTGCTTCTGCTCCTGACATCCTGTGGTCATTAGAACCCGCAGCCTCTCATTAGCCATGGCAAAGTCCCTCCTAGAAGTGTAGGCTGCTGGGAATAGCTGCCCAGCCCTTTTGCCATCTGGGGCTGGGATGTAGGTGTAGGGTGAACTACTATAGAACCCTGACAGTTCTCAGACAGAGGAGAAACATCATAAGACATCCCTTATACGTAGCATCTAAAAAGAAACAATACAAATGAACTTACAAAACAGAAACAGACCCACCGACTTAGAGAACGAACTTGCGGTTGCCAGGCGGAGGGGTGGTTAGGGAGTTTGGGATGGACACGTGCACACTGCTACATTTAAAATGGATAACCAACAAGGACCCACTGTATAGCACATGGAACCCTGCTCAGTGTTATGTGGCAGCCTGGATGGGAGGCAAGTTTGGGGGAGAGTGGATACATGTGTATATATATATGGCTATGCTATTCACGTAAAACTGTCACAACATTGTTAATTGGCTAAATCCAGGTGCTTATTCGCTCATTTGTATCCGACTCTTTGAAACCCTAAGGACCGTAGCCCACTAAGCTAAAAGTCCATGGGACTTTTCAGGGAGGAATACTGGAGTGGGTTGCCATTTCCTCCTCCAGGGGATCTTCCCAACCCAAGGATCTAACGCGCATCTCCTGTTTCCTGCGTTGCAAGGGGATTCTTTACCGCTGAGCCATCAGGGAAGCCAGGCAGCACTAGTGATAAAGAACTCGGCTGCCAATGCAGGAGACGTAAGAGACATGGGTTCAATCCCTGGGTGGGCAAGAGCCCCTGGCATGTACGGCAACTCATTCCAGTGTTCTGGCCTGGAGAATCGCATGCACAGAGGAGCCTGGTGGGCTACAGTTCAAAGGGTTGCAAAGAGTTGGACACAACTGAACGACTAAGCACGCAAACTGAATCTCTTTTCTCAAACCTAAGTCCTAGTGTTTGAACAAAGTTCAAGAGGCCCTGCTGGAGACAGGAAGCTCTCACACTTGAGGGTGCACTGGGGCTGCCCGCTCCTCGGAGCTGTTTCGGGTGTGGCATGGGGCCCAGGGATCAGTATTTCCAAGTTCCCAGGTGCGGCCTACGTCCCACCCTGACCAGGAGTCACCCCCAGAGTCTCAGACTTAAGAGTCACCTGGGGGCGCCTGGACCCACCTCCAGGGGACCCTCAGGAGCCCGATCGTCTGTGAGGCAGCCTAAGCAGCAGTTTGAGAACCACTGGTCCAAACCGAGACCGGAGCCCGGGACAGCGGCTCCATCCCGTGCACCTGCCAGAGAATGTGTTGGGGAAGTCCTGCTACATCCAAGAACCTCTCCTGCTGCCTGCAAGGCACAAACGTCCAGGCACGGAAAAGAAGAGACTCAGCCACCCGCTCAAGGCTTGGCTATCGTCAGAGCACACAAGCTTTATTCAGCAATAACGGCAGTATTTATGAGTATGAGCTGTACAACGGTGGGGATGCTGTCTTCAGCACAGAGTCTGAGAGCAAACAATTATGGTGACAGAGCTCGGCCTCCGCGGCCCTGCTCCCTCCCCAGACAGGCCCAGGTTGCTCCCCACTCCTGCACGGTGGATGGGGTCCCGACCATGGGCTCCCTCTGTACCCACACTCTCTGCACCTGACCTGCCTCCCCCAGGCCACTGGGCCAAAGGGAGAGGGGTGGACTGGTCCCCCACCCTGGGCTCCATCCAGTCCTCTTCCCTCTCAAGGCCACCCTGGGAGCAGTTAAGGGGGCAAGAACTCTGTCCCCCGCACAGGGTACCCAAGTTTCCCCCCAGCCTGACTCTTTTGCCACAGAGCCTCTTCCTCAATGCAAGTTGACAGGGACTCAATAAAAGAAAGTGCTGTCTACGAAGCACTTCACACTCACAAAGCATTAGCCCTGCCCCCCACCCGACCCCCAGCAAGCAGACGGGGAACAGGGTTTCCTCAGAAGGGGACCCAGGAGCCCCTGGGACAGCACACAAAGGCAGGAGCCAGGCCCCCGAGCTGTCGGGGCCACGTGGGAAAGGTCAGGTTTCCTTTTAGCTCTGATCGAGGGGACATCTCAGCAAGCAACTAACTGAGAGAGGGGAAGTCGTCTGAAACGTCTGGGTGACGTCATGCGTGCTTGTCCCTGTATGTAAGATCTTTCGTGATGTAGCCTTAAATTAACCATTTGTGAGCTTCCTCCTAGCCCTCTGACCTGGGCAGGGCTGCCTGGGGGAGGGAAGTGTGAACCCCAGATGGACGGCAAATGTGCCAAATAGGGGAGAAATCTGTGAGGGGCAGCGGGCACACCTAGGGGAGAACACGGACCACGTCCAGTGTCGGAGTCCCACTTGGGGGCCTCCTCAAAGGCAAGGGGTGGGGCAGGGCTGACCGAAAGGGGCTTCCGGCCGCATGGACGGATGGATTGCTGGGAGGTGGGACTGAGCGGGGCTTGTGGAGGCGGCTAGACTGTACAGATGGATGACCGGTCAGGGCGGATGGCCCCGCACTCATGGCGTGCACCAGCCTGCCCCCGACACTGCCCAAAATTCCCGGTCAGCAGTCAGTTAACACTGAAACTGGGTTGGGTGTGGGCGGCGCTCAGACCGTGTAAGTTTTGACAGACTTGTAGAGGGGAGGCAGCAGCCCATGGTTCTCGCGGACGACCTCCAGGTACTCAGACTGCGTCTCCAGTAAGAAGGGCCCACAGCACATCTGGCAGCAGCACCGGACTCCAGTGGGCGGCTCCGGGTTCTTGTCAGACATGGGGGAAAAGTCAAAATCAGCCACCTATGGTGAATAAAACCCCACGGGTCAATCACCCTCCCGCCCACCTGCAGCCCCGTGAGGTGGCCTTACAAGCTCAGCAGCCTGGCTGGGCAGCCTCTTACAAGCTCAGCTGCCTGGTTGCTGCACGCACAGAAACACCTTTCGGACACTACATGGGGCTTCCCTGTGCCCTTGGCTTTTCTGCTTTCTGGGTTTCCCCTGCTTTTGGCTGCCCTCTCCTTTACCAGTTTGTGGGCATGGCGGGCAGGCCAAGGGCAAGCAGAGTAGGAGGTAAGTGACATCAGAAGCAACCAAGTTTATCAACGGGGCCCCAGTTACAGATGCTTCATGGGTACTTCAGCCCCAGCCCTGGGGTCTTGCTCTGACATCCAGAGCACCTCCTAGACCCCCTGGTCTCCCCCTCGCCCTCTCTGCAGATCCTCTCCTGTCAAGGCCAGGAGTCCAGCCCCCCCACCCCACCGAGCACCCACCTCCACCATGTCCTTCTGGTGAGCAGCATTCCTCAGGGTCATGTACATGATGAAGGCCAGCATCATGGTGATGAGCGTGGCACACGGGAAAGCAAAGACAGCCGGCTGGATGCCTAGGAGGAAGAGGGGGTTGAGCCATGAGCCTGGGCAGTCAGTGCTGAATACCAGCTCTCAGGGTACAGCTCGGGGGAGAGAACAGAGCCCACCAGAGCCGTTTCCCTCTTTGTGTACATGCGTCCCAGTCAGGCAACTCCAATAGGCAAATCCAGGATTTCACAAAACCCAAGGTAGGGTCTGTTGGGGTTTTAAAGCGGTACTTGATAGTAACTTTCAAAGGGTGCAACTGAATTTCCCACCAGAGCGTGGGCTGGACTCATAGCAACTTGCTTCTAAACAGCGGCAGAGGACAGAGGGGTGACGTACAACTTCCAAGCCTAGACCATGAAAGACCCAGCAGCTTCCTCCTTTCTCTCTGGGGTGACTTGTGTTGGGGAAGGAGGCCAGGGCATGAGGACACCCAAGCATCCCTGTGACCTCCAGCAGCTCTGGGCCTGCTCACTTAGATCCTATTGCGGAGAAGCCACAGGGCAGAGCAAGAAGAGCCCAGCGGGTCCTGGGTTCAAATCTCGGCTCTGCCCAGGTGACCTGACAGTCATGCTGACCCACGAGGTGGCCGTGGAGATGCAACCAGGTGAGGCAGGTGCAAGGCAGCTGATCAGCAAGTGTGGGTTCCTTCTCACCCTTCTCCCACTCTCCTCCGGGTAGAGACACCATCACACACCAAAAGGATCTGTCTTTGAGGAAAGGCAGCATGGATTACCTGCAGTGCCAGCTTTCCACACAGGACGCAGGGGATCCCAGGCGCTCAGTGCCCAGGAGGTGCGGGGGAGTCAGGGCCCAAGGCCCCCAGGGATGCCCGCAGGTCAAAGAGTCTACCTGGCACACAGGGTCAGCCAGGGCCCAGGGCAGAGCATGGAGTCGGCTCAAGGAGTAGGGACTGGGAGACTGAAGGGGGTGGTAACACATCTGGTGCATTGATAGAGTCAACCTTGGGGAAAGTGCAGCTGGCGGGGGGGGGTCCTCTTTAATACTACACAGGGTGGGACCTGGCTGAGCATCTGAAAGACCATCCCTAGGGCCTGGGATCCTTTCTCCTCTACAGAAGAAAGCCCTCTTCTGGGGGAGGACATTTCCAGAGGACCCCCTGGAAGTGAAGGGGAGAACCTGGTGCTGTCATCAGTCAATCCCACGGCTGCAAGCCAGCAGCTGGACCATGTGACTGTTTGGAGAAGAGTATGCCCGGGGGGAAGGCTGGGCACCCATGTGAATGGGAAAGACTGCACTGCACACTTTCTGAGTTGCCTGCACTCCCTGGGAGACTTCTGACAGCCCAGTGAGGCCAGCACAGTCGCCATCGGAGATGCTTGTTTTGGTGAAAGCGAAAACACTGAGACGCAGGTGATGGGGCGGGTGTGACGGCAGTGAAGGATGGAGGGCTCGTGCTGGGGACAAGGGAGGCAGAGGTCACGTGTGGGAGGGACGCTGCCCACTGGCAGCGCTGGTGGCAACACGAGAGCTGAAGTTGGGATGATCCCAGGGCACAACGGTATGGATGGTGCTGGCCCAAATGGTGGGTGCCGGGGCTGGGAGCAGGGGCGTTGACAGCGGTGCTGGCGGTGGCCGGGGTGGTTGCTACGGCAGCGCTGACTCTGGCTCGTGAAGACGTTACGGCTAGTGGTGCTGGTGTTGAGAGTGGTGTTGCTGGGACTGAAGGCGGCTGGTGTCGGGGGGCTAGAGCAGTGGCCGATGGCACTAGAGTTTGGTGGTGGTGCTGTGGGTGGTCGGCAACGGTGCTGATTGGGGCCGGCAGGGTTACCGATGATTCTAGTAATAGTGGGATTGGCTGCTGACGGCCATTGGTGGACCGAGGGTGACTGGCGATGGTGGCAAGATTGACTGATTTCTGCTGGGAGCAGAGGCAAAGTGTCACTTACTGGAGGGCCACACCTGGATCTTGTGGTACTGGTGCGTCTTGCTGATGACGTTCTCAGCCTGGATGCTGAAGCAGTAGTCCCCGGGATCCCGGAAGATGTGGGTCAGGTTGTAAGCCGTGCTGTCCACGGACACCGGGTGGCATTCCCCTTCCTCCAGCGGGAGGCACTCGGGCTTAAGACGCCAGCACACGTTCAGAGGGGGGCTGCAGGGAAATGGGGGGGATGTTTTTTCAGCTTGCCAAGGGGTGTGAGCACAGACCAAGTCCAAGAAAGGTCAGGCAGTCGTGAACTTCAGTGTTCTTCCCAGGAAAGAACACCCAGGTGCCCAGGCCTCCAGGAACATGGTAGTACATTAGAGATGGCCCGAGACTGCAAGGGGAGGCCAGGGCAGTGACACATACAGGGACATGCACAGACTGCTGGGCGAGGCAGAATGCATGCTCCAGTGACGCCCTTGGTATGTCAAGGGGACAGAGAAGCACGCTCTCAATGAGGAAGTCAGGGAAGGCTTTCTGGAGGAGGTGGCATTTGAGTAGGGTCTGAAAGGATAAGTGGGCTTTCTATAGGTTTGAAGGGGTGAGGGCATTCCCACATTGCAGACAGCCCCACAAGGCCCGTGTTCCCTCCCCTGGACCCTGAGAATGGAGTCATGCTGTGACTCTCCCATGGCCCAGTGAAGGGTGGGCTCGTCACTCCATGTGTTCCCTAACTTGGGTCCCCTCAGGGATGAAATCCAGTTGTCACGTATGGATGTGACAGTTGGACTACAAAGAAAGTTGAGCACTGAAGAACTGATGCTTTTCAACTGTGGTGCTGGAGAAGACTCTTGAGAGTCCCTTGGACTGCAAGGAGATCCAAGCAGTCCATCCTAAAGGAAATCAGTCCTGAACATTCACTGGAAGGACTGATGCTGAAGCTGAAACTCAATACTTTGGCCACCTGATGGAAAGAATTGACTCATCTGAAGAGACCCTGATGCTGGGAAAGATTGAGGGCAGGAGGAGAAATGGACAACAGAAGATGAGATGGTTGGATGGCATCACTGACTCGATGGACATAAGTTTGAGCAAGCTCTGGGAGCTGGTGATGGACAGGGAAGCCTGGGGTGCTGTAGTCCATGGGGTCGCAGAGTCGGACACAACTGAACGACTGAACTGAACTGAAACAAAGTCAGGAGCCTCTCAGCGGGAGTGTGGACAGGACCACAGATCAGGCACAGTGTGCTCCAGGCTTCACTCACCTCCCCAGGAAGTTCAAGGTCACTACCATCTTTTGGAAGGTCTGAATTAGGTTGGGCCCGAAGACTTGGATGCCTCGAAGGGTTTCTGAAAAGCAAAGAAGACAACCTCGTTATACCTGGTGGCTGACGACAGCTGTCTCGGGGTTCCCGGGGTTCCTGGGCTGTGCAACCACCACCCCGTCCACTTGGCCCCCGGAAGGGCAGGTCACAGGTCACATCCAGAGTCCTGCTTCCCCATCAGCAGCAGATGCTGGAGCTGCTTAGACTGAGACCGCTGGGGGAAGCCAGAAGGACTCTGGTAAGCAGGACCTGGGGCTGGCTTAGGATAACCACCTCCCTCCCCACCATCTGGGCTGTGTGTGGGGCAGGGGACCAGCATCCTGTTAGCATGACTGAGAAATCGGCTGCAGCTGCCCCAGTGCCCCGTCTTGACAAAGCCAGGAGCGGCGGGTCTGGAGGCTCCCTCCCGGTGCAGCCGACTGGGGCCGTCCCATTCCCGACAGGACAATGTAGCCGGAAAGAGAGAGTGATGGGGATGCACCCTATCACGGCACAGTGTCTGCGCTCTGCCACTCGGTGCCCCCAACCTCCTCCGTGGCCTTCAGGGCCCTCTTAGAAGTGGGCAATGACAGACCCTCACAGGGCTGCCAAGGGAGCTGAAGAGAGGCTGTGCAAGCCACTCTGATCTGTGTGTGCTCCAGCCCTGGAAGGAGTGGTACCCAGGGCTCCTTGACGAGCCAAACACTCAACCCACACCAACCCCTCGAGACTCACCTTGCAGCTTCAGCGAGGCAGAGAAGTCACCCGTCTTCTGCAGAATGCCCTTCCCGGCGTCCGGCGTGACCTGCTCCCACCCTGCCACCACCTTGACCTTCACAGTGAAGGATCCAATGATGGAATAGTTATAATAGACAGTACCATCTCTGGTCACCATCTGGGTGCTGTACGGTGTTGGGGAGGGGAGAGATGACAGAAGTGATCCACGTGACTTTTTAGGATCAGCGGTTGGGTGTACAGTGACACATTCAGACCAATGTCATTTTGCAAGCAAAAATGTCACCTCAGCAGCAGTCCCCAGGGCCAGCCAGGCCATGAGGTCAGCTGACCTACATGGGTGGAGTGGCTGCTGGTCATCTTTGGACTTGTAAGTTACAGGTAGAAGAACTCTTAGCAACAGGCGCCTGTTACCTGCCAGGAAGTGCTCTGCAACCCCATCCAGACCAAGGAAAGACCGTGTGTTAGATAGAGATGATCTGGGAAGGGGAGAAATATGAACTTTGGAGTTAAGACAAATCTGGCTTTGAATCTCAGCTCCGAATTTCCTATCTACATAACTCTCAGCCTTACTTTTCTCATCTGTAGGACAGGAAGAATCATACCTCCATCTTAAGTTATGACTTTTTTCTCTACAATTACCTGAATCACTTTGAAAGGAACTTGAGTAACAATAAAGAAAATATTTTTGTTAATTTGTTGATGCTCTTTATATATGAAGTTTATATACCTTCCAAATATTTTCTTCCAGTTTAACCATTATCTTTCGGCTCAACTTGCTTCTTTCATTTCAAATTTTAAATCTGATGATGCCAAACTTAGCATTTTTTTTTCCTTTACAGTTTCCACCTTTTATTTGTATTCTTAGAAATGCCTTCTCCACTGCCAAACTATTCAATTGCAGGGGATCATCGCCTACATTCCAATCTAGTCCTCGTTTATTATGTTTACTGTTTACTATTTTAAATCTGTAAATTTGGAACAAGTTTTGTTAGGGATTAGACTGGCTCACACTGGTCCCCAGGGACCCCGAGTTTGGCATAGAGCAGGTGTGCAAGGCATGTTCGGAGTGAGAGTGAGCAGGTGAAGATAGCAGAGTACAGAGCACTCCACACAGGCCAGAACTCTGGGCCATCAAAGGGGGTCAGAACATACCCGTCTCCGAAGTCCCAGCTGTAGAGGAATGAGGCGTTCTTGAAGAAGTTGCTGGGGTCGTGGAGGAGGAAGGAGACTTTAAGGACTGTCTTGGTGAGGTAGGAGCTGGGCCAGGGCAGGGAGGTGTTCTGGGTGACCACAAGGTTCCCCACGAGGAACTCTGGGAGGGAGAAACCATGGGAGGGTGAGTCCCCCGCCCCCAGGGTGGAGGAGGGCAGAGCCATGTGCCAGCTGGCAGGGCAGCCTCTCCCCCACCCGACCTCCTGACTGTCATCGTTGTGGTAACAAGAGGGGACCCTGCAGGTCTCCGAACACAGAGGCATACACCCCCCTCCTAGGCACTGCCCCAGGCCAGTGGATGCTGGTGAAGACTCACTTCCTGTCTTACACGTACAGTTCGCTCCTGTACCCCTTTCACCAGGACCCTGAACTTTCTGGCGCCAAAGATGCCCAGGACCAGAAGGAAATGTGCAGGCTTTTAAATCAATTCTTGGGAAATACTTCAAAGTACTAGATGAGCCTAGAAAAAAACGAGCATTTCTACTGACCACATGTGTTGTTTAGTTACTAAGTCGTGTCTGACACTTTGCGACCCCATGGACTGTAGCCCGCCAGGCTCCTCTGTCCGTGGGATTCTCCAGGCAAGAATCCTGGAGTGGGTTGCCATTTCCTTCTCCTGGGGATCTTCCCAACCCAGGGATGGAACCACATCTCAGGCACTGCAGGTGGATTCCTTACCACTGAGCCACCTGGGAAGCCCATTGCCAAGTACACATGTGTACATATTTAAGGTATACATACATTAAACAGTTGATCAAATTGGTCATAGAATTTCATTTTGATCTTTAAAAATTTACAAGCATGAGTACTCTCTCAGGCTGAAACACACTCTTTGTAAAGATCATTATTATTACAAATTATATCAGTATTCTTACAGTTGCATACTTAGCTTGTTGCTATTTTCCTCTGTTATTATAGAAACTGTGATGAACACTTTCGTGCATAAACCATTACCCAAATGGAGGTTTATTACCTGAAGATAAGTTCTTTAATAGATTGTAGGGATTTCCCTGGGGCGTCTTCCCCGGTAGCTAAGCTGGTAAAGTATCTGCCTGCAATGCAGGAGATGCCGGTTTGATTCCTGGGTCAGGAAGATCCCCTGGAGAAGGGATAGGCAACCCACTCCAATATTCTTGGGCTTCCCTGGTGGCTCAGACAGTAAAGAATCCGCCTGCAGTGTGGGAGACCTGGGTTTGATCCCTGGGTCGGGAAGATCCCCTGGAGGAGGGCACGGCAACTGACTCCAGTATTCTTGCCTGGAGAATCCCATGGACAGAAGAGCCTGGCAGACTACAGTCCATGGGGTTGCAAAGGAATGATTCAACACAGCATAGCACAGGGACTTCCCTGGTGGTCCAGTGGCTTAGACTCCACACTTCCAAGGTAGGGAGCCTGGGAACTAGATTCCACACGCTACAATTAAGAGTTCCCATGCTGGAACTAAAGATCCTGCATGCAGATAAGACCCAGTGCAGCCAAATAAATAAGAAGAAAAAATTGATTGTAAACTCCAAGAAAGCAGGGAGTTCTTGGAAATAGAGAGAACGGAGGGAGGGTGTGAGGGAGGAAGAAGGGAAAAAAGAGAAGGGTAGGGTAGGGGGGATAGGGAAAGAGAGAAAGAGAAAGAAGGATCGGAAGACTAAAATAACTTACAGCCATTGATACATTTGGATCATCTCCTCTCCCAAGGCCTGTATTAGTTGACACCCCAGTAGCAAATATGCACTTTGTGTCCATTTCAGCACAGCCCTGCCAGCAGTGGGTATTACCATCTTCTGATCCTTTGTTAACTCAACTGACAGCAACTGAAAACCATGGGTCTAATCTGCCCGTGTGTGATGGTTGTGATGCCTGTGCCAGGCTGGTTGTTTTCTCTGCCCCAAGAGCCTGAAGGCAAATCAGCGAGGAGGGAAGGTCCTCACCTGTGATGGGGAGGACGAGGAGGCTCCTGGCCACAGGCTGGCACATCCCACAGTCGGCGGCGGTGACCCAGACGGAGATCGGGAAGTCCCCGGGCACGCTCCCCACGACGCGGATGGTGGAGCTGAAAGCCTCGTCCGCCTTCCCCGTGAGCAGCAGCGGGGTGTGGATCCAGTGGAAGCGGTAGAGGTGGGTGCTGGTGGGCAGGGCCAGGCTGCCGTTGTCATCGGCCACCAGGCTGGCCATGATGGTCACCTCTGCCCCCGTGGTGGCAGGGCCATCGGTGGTGAGCTGAAGTTCATACAGGCCTAGGAACCCAGAAACAAAGGCTGTGTTTCAGGAGAGGGCATGGCCAGGAGCCGCACTGCCCCACGCTGCATGGGTGTCTATTCATCTCATGGGTGGAGAAACTGAGTCAGGTCAAGGGACAAGCCCAAGGATTATACGATTAGCACATTGCCAAGTGGAGACTCGAACCCAGGCCCAGCTGACTCCAAACCCACACTCTTTCCACTGTCTCAATTTATTTTCTTTTTTCATGCCAGCCACGCAGGGCCTTACAGAGCATGAGTCTGCTGACCTGGCCAGGTTTCTCAGCTACAAAAATGACTATCAGTTCATGTCAAAGGAGGAAACACTGCAGCTGCTGCCCAGAAAGGCGCCCTCCCGCATCACCCACTCTTTGGGCCCGAGCTTTACATGTGAAACAAAATTCCAAGTTGAAACACAGAGCTGAATCTGGATCCCCTTAGAGGCCTCATGCCTTGGCAGGGCAGAACAAGCCTCGGGAGGAAGGGTCACTGTGATCCAAGACTGGGCCCTTCTCTTTGGTCTCAGTCTGCAAATCCACAAACTGAGAGCTTCTAGATCTGAGCCACCCGATACGGTTGGTTCCACTGCCACGTGGAGCTCCTGAAGCTTCAGTCAAAAGGAAACAAACTTCAAACCCACTCTCTTGGTCGCACTGGCCATGTTCCAAGGGCTCAACGGCCGCATGTGGCCAAGGGTCACGAGAGAGGACACTGTGGATACAGATCTTTGTTATCACAGAAAGGCTCCATGGGACCACACGTTCTCAGGGACCTCCAGGGTCTTGGCCGGGGTCAGCACGGGAGCGCTCTGATTCCAGCTGGGCCCGCTCCTTGAGGAACTTGAACTGACATATTGGGCATACAGCTCTTACAGGGAACCTGGGAATTAAGACTTGCAGGTTGCCAGCAGAGAACAGGGCCTGGGGACTTCCCTGGTGGTCCAGTGGCTAAGACTCTGCACTCCCAATGCAGGGGGCCTGGGTTCAATCCCTGGTCAGGGAACTAGATCCCTCATGTCATAACTGAGAAAAAAAAAAAAAAAAGACTCCTCATGCTGCAACTGAAAAAAAGATCCTGCATGCTGCAACAAAGAAGAAAGATCCCATGTGCCTCAAGGAAGACCTGGCATGGCCAAATAATATAAATAAATAATTTTCTTAAATAAACAAATATTTTTTCAAAAGAGAGAGAGAGAACAGGGCCTTGTGGACATGGAATGGAGACCATGTAAGAGGCCTTTTAAATAATACTCCCCACCCGACCAAGACCATTCAGTCTTACACTGAATGTAAGACTAATTATAATCTGAAAATACAGAAAGGTATAAAATTTTTTTAAAAAGGAAAACTTTTAAAATAATCAGCAACGGTCTCTCTTACTATATTTGGACAATTTTCTGCTATTTTTTCAAATGATGCTTACTCTGAGATTATTCCACTGTTGTTGCTGGTTTTGCATATCAAGCATCTTCCTAAGTTATTATGCTTCACCTGCTTTAGATAACTGAAGATTTTTATCATACTCACAGGTAAGATTTTAAAAATCAGGTTTATTTCCGTCATAAAAGTTAAGACAGGGACTTCCCTGGAATCTTCAGTGGTTAAGATCCCATGCTCCCAATGCAGGGGGCATGGGTTCGATCTCTGGCTGGGGAACTAAAATCTCGCATGCCACACAGCACAGCGTGGCCACACACACGCAAAGTAATACATGCACATGAAGAATATTAGAAGTGTCCTATTACCCTACCCCCCAAAAAAAACAACAGCTGCTAACAGATTAAGGTCCTCTGGCTCTTTTTCATGCACCAAAGTTCCAACTTCGTCAGCATCACCCTCTGCACACAACTCTGCGTGATTTTTTTTCCACATGACACATCAAAAGGATGTCCGAGGGGGTCCTAACGTGAACTTCAGTGGTTGCAAGATAATCCCTCAAGCAGGTGTATCTGAATTCCCAGAACTCTTCCCTCTCATCAATAACACTACTGCGTGTTTCGGTAACTCTTTTCCTGCAGTTTGGGTTTTCCTCTTCAGGTGCGATGTCTGAAGGGCTTGCGAGGTTAGAGACTGTCCAGCCTGTGGCAGGGCACACCTGGGCAGATGAGGTGATACAGAAGGAAGGGAGGAGGGACCACAACACCCACCCCCATCATTTCAGCCCCTCCCACCTCTCCCTTTCCCAGGCATAGGCACCCTCTCCCTTGACTTCTGGTACCTCCTAAATGCTGATGGAACCCAGGAACAGTGACTTCAATTCTACTAAGCAGTAATGTAGTAGCTACTAACCACATGCCATTATGTTTAATCACTTAAATGTAATTAATACTAAAAACTTCAGTCCCTCCATTGCACCAGAGCCACATTTCAAGCACTCAAGAGCCATAGCTCTCCCGGACAGCACAGATGGAAAATATATCCTTCATCATCCAAAGTTCTGTAGGCCAGGGATGCAGCAGCAGTCCCCAGGCTTTTTGGCACCTGGGGCCAGTTTCGTGGAAGATACTTCTCCCACTGAGCTGGGTAGGGAGCGGGGTAGGGATGTTTTCAGGATGATTCAAGAGTATCACGTTTATTGTGCACTTCATTTCTCTCATTACTACATCAGCTCCACTTCAGATCATCAGGCATTAATCCCAGAGGCTGGGGTCCCCGGCTCTAGACCCCCTGGCTTTCTCCCCTCCCAAACCTACCATTCTCAGTACCTGTCATTCTCTGTCTGGTTAGAGGGTCCCTGGGCCCCTGCCACTCTTGCTGCTCCTCTCCATCACTACGAACACTTTGCGTGTGTGCGTGTGTGTGTCCTCAGTCACCCAGTCGTGTCTGACTCTTTGCGACCCCATGGACTGTAGCCTGCCAGGCTCCTCTGTCCATGGGATTATCTAGGCAAGAATACTGGTGTGGGTTGCCATTTCCTCCTCCAGGGGATCTTCCCAACCCAGGGATTGAGCCCATGTCTCTTGTGTCTCCTGCACTGGCAGGCGATTCTTTACCACTAGCGCCATCCTGGGGAGCCCCCATCCAGTAGATGACTGCTCCATCCTACCCGCTGACCCTTGGCCTCCAGTCCTGCCCTACTCTCAGCCACCCCAGCAAGCAGCTTCCTGCACAGTTCATCTGATCACGGGCTGGCCTCCCGGTAGAGGGAATCCACATTCATGTCTTGGCACATCCATGCTGTAGCTTTAACACTTGCTCTGTCCTTCATAGCCTCAAGGCCTTTGCACATGCTGTCCCCACTGCTCTTCTTCACCTAGCTGTCTGTGGATATAACTTCTTCCAGGAAGCCCTCCCTGACTCCTACCCACCCCACCCCCGGCACCCTCATCTCTTCAGCACTCTTCCAACAGCTTGGCACACAGCTCACCCTGGGTTGGGATAGACATTTCCTCATTTCCCCTAACTGCACTGCAAGCTCCCTGAGGGCAGGACAGGGGTCATCCCCGTCTCCTCCTAGCCTAGTCAAGCACTCGGCACCAAGTAGGGGTTGGACACTGTGCTGTGGAGTGGCACCTGGAGAGAAGGGTGTGGCAGGGGTACCAGCCCACCTGGTGCTGCCCTAGGAAACTCTTCATCCAGGTGCTGCAGACTGAGCCCCTTCCTTGGGCCCCACCCCACAGCTCTGAGGGGACCCAGAAGTATAGGACGTGCCCCCTGCCCTTGTGGGGTTCACGAGAGACCTGTTGATTCAGCCAAACTGGAAGGTGACTGAGTGGGTCCTCAGCTGGATCCCATTCACCCTGCGACACCATGTCGCCTGCCCCTACTAGGGACTCTGTCTCCAGCCTTTTGGTCACTCATGTTACACATCGGTTCCGAATCCCTTTCCTTGATGCCATATTTTGAATTATAAAGTCATCTGAGCTAGCATTGCAAAAGGGACCAGCAGTGTCTTAATCTCAAAGAGAGAATTCCAGACAGAAGTCTCTCCAAGAAAACACAGTGTATGGCTGAGTCCCTTTGCTGTCCACCTGAAATTATCACCATGTTATTAATCTGCTATGCTACTGCTGCTGCTAAGTCACTTCAGTTGTGTCCGACTCTGTGTGACCCCATAGACGGCCACCCACCAGGCTCCCTCGTCCCTGGGATTCTCCAGGCAAGAACACTGGAGTGGGTTGCCATTTCCTTCTCCAGTGCATGAAGGTGAAAAGTGAAAGTGAAGTCGATCAGTCGTGTCCGACTCTTCGAGACCCCGTGGACTGCAGCCTACCAGGCTCCTCTGTCCATGGGATTTTCCAGGCAAGAGTACTAGAGTGGGGTGCCATTGCCTTCTCCAATTAATCTGCTATACTCCAACATAAAATAAAAGCTAAAAAAAAAAAAAAAACTTTCAAAGATTCTTTAAATTGAAAAAACAAACAAACAAACAGTGTAGATTTTACACTGGGGAACCTGAATCCCCAAGGGCTCCCAGGGGATAACGCTACTGCCTGGGGTCAGAGAAAATCTGCATTGCCCCAGGCTAAGTCCCTCTGGCTGGGGGACAGCCTCTGGCGGTGGTGGGGGGCCAGCCTTTGGCCAGGCTGCTGCAGAAGGAGGTGCTGAGATGAGAGGCCATTTCCACCCTTCCCCCTCTTGCTCTTGCCCACCGTCTCCCCCCCTACAAGGAGAGGCGCGTGGGCCAGAGCAAGGCTGGCAGGTGGCAGGGACATTCGGCTGCATGCTAATGGCCAGCCAGCATCTGCAGCAAGATGGGCGCATGTCAGCACGATGATGAGGACGAGACGACGCGGATCGGTTGCCAGGGGAATGGAATAGGGGGGCAGCCGTCTCAGCTGGGCGGAGGGACGGGGTGGGGGAGGGCAGGGGATGTGGCTACAACAAATGCAGCTACAGCAGCAGTGGCCCAGCTCCTGGGAGCCGTCCCCTGCACCACCTATCCAAACGCTGAGACTCCAAGGGTACTTTGTGTTTTTGTTTTTTAAAGCAGGTATTTCACAGCCCCTGGGTGATGCTGCCCCTCGTCTTCAGGGTCTCAGAATTGTCCAGAATCTGAAATGCGCCATGAAGTCTTTGCCACCTGTGGCTGAAGGGACCAAGCCCGGGTCGGGTAACCTACCCGTCGAAATCCATGTTTCCTGTTCTGGAGTCCAGGTGCCCTGGCCTTGGAGTATAGAGCAGCCCAGGCCAGGGTTGAGGGACCCCACAGGCACCCCAGTGGCCCAGAGCTGAGAGGGCCACAGCAAGATGTGAAGTGGCAAGAGCCACGAAGCTTGACCCATGGAAAAATGCCCACCAGCAGGCTCCCTTGGATTCCACCTGGAGCATGTACATACTCCCTGACCACACAGCCTGCAGGGGCCCTAGAACCTTCTAGAAAAGAGTTACATGGGCCTTTGCACCTTGCACATGTTGTCAGCCCAAAACACTTCCCAAAGTACCTCTGAAGTGTGAACAACACAACCTGGAATTAATGAATGGTCCAGGACACCGACTTCTGACTTTAACCCTTGGTACAGGAAGCGTGCCTGAGTCTGACTCAGACCTGGGGAGGCTGCAAAAGGGCTTCTGAATCTTTCTCTCCTGTGGGTTTTCCCCAACCGCATCTCAGTTGTTTCGACTGTATCATGGGTGCAGTAGGCCAGGCTGGGAACTACATATGATTTCCAAAGAATTAATCCCCTCCTACTTTTTTTTTTCCGGCAATTTAGGCCACATTGATCATTTCTGGACATCTGTAAACCTAACAGACAAGAGACCTCATTTCTATGTGAATATCCAGGGAGAAGCAGATTATCCTGACCAAACACAAAATTCTCTTAACATTCACTCCTAAGATGCAGGGTTTTTACTTTCCCTTGTGGCTTTCATTTCACAAGTTAGGATTCCATCTCTTCTTCTCTCTACCATTCTTTAAAGGTGGGATGGGGCATGATGAACATATTGGATAATACTGAATAGCTGCATTCAATAATCTTGAACGCACCCAATAGCTGCCAACAGTCTACTCCAAACTCTCCAACCTGGGTCCCCTTTATTTTGTCGCCAAAATGGCCCAGAAAAGTGGGGTGCTGGCCTTTGGGCGGTGAGGAGGTGGGGATGCTAGAAGCACAGCCCCGGGGGACATGGAGTGGTACCCAGCGGATTCAGCTCGGGGTCCATTTTGGAAACCATTCCCAGAGAGGAAATGGCAGGCTGGCTTCCCGGGCTCTGAAAATCGCATCCCTCCGCCCCCAACCACCACCCCGAAGCCGAGAGGAGCTGGGTGGCACGCCTCTCCCAATAAGGCAACATTGGAGGCAATCTGGCCGCACTCCCTGGGGTCTGTGGCGTGACGACCGACCCCAGCATCCCCGGTGCCCCTGCAGCATCCTCCCCCACCTCCAGCGGCTTGGAGGCTCCCAGGCTCCGGGATGGAGGCCCCGGCCACCACGCCGTTCTTAGGGCAGGGCCGATCTGGAGGGCCTGCAGAAGCGAGGGGCGCGGGGAGCCCCCCAAGTGCCGGCGACTTCAGGGGACAGGGGTGAAGGGACAGGCCCGTCGGGCCGTGGTCCCCTCCACAGTGCGCGGCCTCGGGAGAGGAGGGAGGTGAGCACAGGGCGCAGGGCCCCACCTCCGCAGCCCCGGCTCCCGGCGAGGCCGCCGGCTCCAGACCGCCCCGAGGCCCCCGGCGCGCGGCCGACCGGGGAGGGCGGCCGGCCGATCCGCGCGGCGCCTTACCTGCGGCCACCCTAGCCGGGGCCAAGGGCAGGAGGCAGGCTAGCCAGAGGATGCGGCCGAGGCGCGGCCAGAGCGCCGGGGCCATGGCGGCGCCAGGAGCCGCTGGAACGCCGAGGGGACGCGGCTGGACTCGACTGCGGCGGCGGCCGCCCGTGGGGCGCGCGGCGAGGGCGGTGCGGGGAGGTGCGGGCGCGGCGCAGGCTCGTCCTCGCCTCGGATCGCGGAGTCTCTGCGCGTCGCCGCCGCCCACGGCCCGCCGCGCCGACCCCGGCCCACGTCAGCCGCGTTGCGCCCCCTCCCCGGCCCCCGCTGCACCCTGCCTCTCTCCGCGATCCTCCCGGCTCCCCCCGGGCCCCAGCTCCTCCAATCTGCGCCCCCTCCTCCCTCCCGTCGCCGCGCCCCTCCTCTCCCCTCGATCCCTCCCCTCCCCGGTGCCCGCTCCTCCAGTCGGCGCCCCCTCCCCTCCAAGCGTCCGTGCCCGCGCCCGGCGACTCTGACTCAGCGTCCCCAGAGGCGCGCGACGCTGCGAAACCTCTAGAAGGGCCCTTTGGGCTCTTTCTCCAGGCGCATTCGCTCATGACGCACACGGCTTGGAGATGCTGCCCTCCGTTCAAGAAACGCTGAGGAGCCACCGTGTGCCCGGAGCTGGGCGGTGGACCTGGGAACTGTGTCCCTCCAGAGAGAAGGACCCGAGCACAGGGGCCCAGGCGCAGGCGTTGGCACTGATGCCCTTCCTCTGGTTACCCTCTCTGCACCTGCTGCAAAATGAGGCTTATGTCCCTGGGCCCACAGCGCTGTCAGAGGCCTTGCGACGCTCAAGACAACCGCGATGAGAAGAGACCAGGCCGCTCCTTGGACACTCCTTGGCCCAAGCAGGCGCTTCCATCTGCCTTAACAGGAACAGAGCGAGTCTTTTCTGCTAGAAGGAGGCCAGTCTGGCTGACCTTAAAGGCTGGACACCCGCAGCCTGAATCCTGGTCCCAGCTGGGCCTCTCCCTCATCCTTGGCAAAAGAGCCCACCCAGAGAGAGGGAGTTGGGTGGGACCAGGGGAGTAGCTGCGGGGTCCCCAGGGGGTGGGGGGGACAGATTTGAGTGAGTCTCCTTAAGAAAGTTAAAAGTGCTAGACAGATGTCACTCACTGATGGGATCAGTCACCATCATGGGGACAGATACCAGTAGACTTTGCATTCTCCCTGAGAGCTCTGTGACCTTGAGAAAGTCACATAACTGTCCTGGTGCCTCAATTCAGTTTTCTTTAAAATAAGAAAAATAAGACCCCATGAGACTGCAGTAAGGGTAAAACGAGTGAACACACAGAGCAGTGCATGGACATTTGCTGTTGTTTGGTCGCCAAGTCACATGTGACTCTTTGCAGCCCCACGGACTATAGCCCACCTGGCTCCTCTGTCCATGGGATTTCCCAGGCAAAAATACTGGAGTGGGTTTGGGTTTCCCAGGCAAAAATACTGGGTTGCCATTTCCTTCTCCAGAGGATCGTCCCATCCCAGAGATCTAACCTTCCTCTCCTGCGTTGGCAGGTGGATTCTTTCCCACTGAGCCACAAAGGAAGTCTGTACTTGGACGTAGTTAAGTGCTCAATCAGTGCTGGCTGTTGTCATGAGAAGTGCTTAAGGAATTGGGAGAATTTTGCTTGTCCACCAGGAATTGAGAAGAACATTGTGCTTGAGAAGAAAAGAATCTGTTAAGGTTATAAATTGTTTCAAATATTTAACTATTTCACATGATTCAAAAGTCTGGCTGTCAGTGGCTTTTAAAATGCACTAACTGCCGAGCTTCCTTGGTGGTCCAAGCCTAAAACTCCAAGCTCCGGAGGCCCGGGTTTGACCCCTGGTCAGGGAACTCGATCCCACATGCCTCAACTAAGGGTTTGCATGCTGCAACTGAAGAACCCACATGCCGTGGTGTAGCCAAATACAATTTTTTTTAATTAAAAAAAAATTAAACTGACAAACATGTTCTTTAAAAAATAAAATTTACTAACTGTATGAAAAGAATAAGAACGTTTATTACTTTTATTTATTTATTTTTTTAATAATATTTGTTTTTATTTATTTCTTTGACCGTGTTAGGTCTTAGTTGCAGCATGTGGGATCTACTTCCCTGACCAGGGATCGAACCCCTGGCCCCCTGCTTTGGGAGCATGGAGCCTTAGCCACTGGACCACCAGGGAAATCCCCATTTATTACTTTTAAAAATGTGTAACATTACATCGGGTAACTTTACAGCAGCCAGAATCGCAGAAACCACCTGGAAAGGCCACCCTGAAGCTGATGTTGATCTGAGTCTTCTTTGTCTAATTTCTCACATGTATCACCTCTGCCGGAAACCTTCCTTCTTCTGGGCTCTCACAGCACCTGTCTTTTTTGAAGTGTTATTTTGATATTTCTTTCTTTCTTTTTGGCTGTGCTGGGTCTTCATTGCTGCGCGGCCTTATCTCTTGTGGCGAGCGGGAGCTAGTCTCCAGTTGCTGTGCACAGGCTTCTCAGTGCGGTGCTTCTCTTGCTGCACAGCATGGGCTCTAGGCGCACAGGCTTCCGTGGTTACAGCAGGCAGGCTCAGAAGTTGTGGCGAGTGGGCTTAGTTGCCCAGGCATGTGGGATCTTCCTGCACCAGGGATGGAACCACGCCCCCTGCATTGCAAGGCAGATTCTTAACCACTGGACCACAGCGACGCCCCCCGCACCTGTCTTGAGGTACATTCTTGTTGCTGAAAATTTTTCTAAAGCAGGTGTTTTGGTCTGTTGGCCCTAGCAAAATAGTATAATTAGACTTCCCTTTGGTAACAGAAGGGCAGCAGCCATAGTGTTCATCTTCCTACCACAAATCCTCATTGTCCTTCGCTGGAAATGTAACTGCGGGAAGTGGGGGCCCCTGATCTGATAAGTCACCCCAGATCAGCTCTGGAGAGGCTTTTGGGGTTAAATCCTATGGTAGTGTGGAGGGGGCAAAAGGGAGTTCAGGGTGATCTCTTTGTTGAATTCACCATGATTCCAGGCCTAGACCTCCACTCTGCCAGATTGTCTGTTGGAATTTTTTGACCTCAGCACACCCAATCACCCTGTTGAAACTCACACGAGACCTAGGGAGGATTTATTGATTCATCAGGGGGAAAGGTTCTTCATAGGGGTGGGACCCTTAGGGCCAGCCCAACAGGTGAGGCAAAGGTAATCAGGGAGGGAGAGAGAGGAAGAGTGGGTTCTTGGTGACTCTCAAAAAGTCAGGCTGAGGCCCTGACCCACTCCATGCAGGGACCACTTCTGCAGACTGCTCGTGCCCACCTGACTGAATATTTTGGGGCTCCCTGTATTCTCTGTAGTGTCCCAGCTGATCCTGCCCTATGGGTTCATACAGGGTACAAATTTATACATTTGATTATGTTCTGAATTGTATCCCTTGAGAAATTCATATGTCAAGGCGTAGCCCCCAAAGTGACTGTATTTGGAGACAGCACCTTTAAAGAAGCAATTAAGGCTAAATGCGGTCATAAGGGTGGGGGCCTAATCCAATATGATTAGTATCCTTATAAGAAGAGGAACAAACACCAGAGATTGATCTCTTGAGAGAGCACACAGTGAGATGATGCCACCACAAGCCAAGAGAAGAGGCCTCAGAATGAAATCTACCTTGGTGGCACCTTGCTCTTGAACTTCTCAGTTGCCAGAACTATGAGAAATAAAGTTCTGTTGGGTAAGCCACCCAGTCTGTGATGGTTTGTAGTGGCAGCTTAAGGAGACTAAGACAACATCCAATGGGCAATAGGAATACATTGGTAAAGAAAGACAAGAAGGGAGCTTTCCGTCTAGGAGGGAAAAACAGATGATAAATGAGTAAATAAGAAATTTCAGATTATAAGGAAAATTCCAGTATAATGAGAGATGGGGGGGGTGTGATGGTTTTCTTATTGGGCCTTTCGCCTCTCTGAGGAGATGACATTTGAGCTCATCAAGGATGACAAGCAGCCTGCTTTATGCCTTTGAGGGAAGAATATTTCAGGCAGAAGAATCAGCTGCCAAGGTCCTAGGTGGGCAGGGTGCACAGCAAGGCCATTGTGGCTGGAACATGAAGAATAAGGTTGGAAGGTGCACAGGGCCAGGGGCTGAGGATAAGCTGAAACAGTTACCCTTTGGAGGGTTTTAAGCAGAGGAGGGGTATAAGTTATTAATATATGATAGAGATGAAGTTGACACTGTCCCCAACTGCTAATTCAGGAGACAGACAAGAAAACAGGCAAAAATCATAGCAGCATGATGGGTACTTTTAAAGGAGAAGCTAAGGCCATGGGAAAGTGTAGGAATTCCGCCAATGTTATCACTGACCTAACTCTAGGTCTTTATCAAATGCAATTAAACTGAAACTTATCAAAGGATTTGTCTACAGCTGCTTCTTTCTTGATTTACCCCCCCCCCCCCCCCCCCCCCCCCCCCCGCCGCCCGGGGCAGAAATAATTGGCACTAAGTACAAATGCATCTATTTACAATCCCAGGCGCTTCAGCTGAGCCTTGTTCTTGAAAGGCAACATTAAACAAAAGCAAGAAGCATGTCTGTGAATAGGATATCTTACAGGAATTGCAAGCTCTATTTATTACCAGGTGTGAAATGTATCCATCTGAGAAGGGAACACAAAGATTTTGGTGAGTTAATGATGATGGGGGGGAGGGCGTTGGGGGTCATGGGGAAGTACTGTCAAAAAAAGGAGATGGAGCCAGGTCATGGAGCAGGTGGAGGTGGGTCAGGTCATCACTTGGCGTTCTGTCCATCTAACACGCTAACCACAGGTTTCCAGGAATAGCTCATCATTCAACCACTCTCAAACATGGGAGTCCATAGGTGAGATCCGACAGTACATTTCTCTTCCAGGACCTTTAGGTCCAGCCCACGCCAGGGCGCCAGGGCATCAGGGCCTTCACTCCCTATCATCATTGCTCTGGTCCAAGGTCTGCGTTCTAGCCTCAGGGTGATGAAGCTGCAGCAACTGACCAGGCCGGCCACCTCCAGGCAGAACACCTGGGCTGCCCTATGTTTCCAGGGTTTCCGTCCGTCCTCAGCCTTCGTCCTTCCCAAAGACCCTCCTTACCTCCTCCCCCTCCCCGGACTCAGAAGGACCCCCAGGACGCCGGCGAAGGAGAAAACCCCGCCCAGCCTGCTACGTTGGAGGTGGCCTCTTCCCGGGCCCGTCCGCCGCCTGCTAAGGGTGCCCCCACCGCCCTCGCTGCAGCGGCAAGCGTCCCTCCTCCCCAGCTTCCTGGCTCCGGAGAAGACATTCAGGACAGAAAGAGCCCAGAGACGCCGGTCACCTGCCTGCCCCTCCCTCCCGGGCCGGCAGCCCCGCCCCAGCGGACGCAGGCTTAAAAGCGCCGGGCCGAGCCCACCCGGGCGTGACGCCCCTCCCCGCTCCCGCTGCCCGCCCAGGCCGCACCCACTGGAGGGCGGTGCGCCCGGGCCTAGTCCTCGGGCGGCCGGCGCAGCGGCTTTAAGCGGGGGCGGGACTGCGCGCCGTGCAGCGCGACGGAGACTGGGACTCGGCCGGGGGCCTCTGCGGGCGGCCGGCCGCCGAGGTGGGGGTAAGTGCGGGGACCAGGGCGGGGCTGCGCCAGAGGGCAGCGGAACTGCCCCGGGAGGCGCGCGCGCGGCGGCGGCGGCGGCTCCGGCGGGGCCCGGGCGTGAGGAGGCCTCTGCGGGCGCGGCGGCCCGCGGAGCGACGGAGAGAGGCTCCGAGCGCCCTTGGAGTCCTCCCGCACCCCCTACCCCCCGACGCCGGGGCTCAGGCCGGGCGGCGTGGCCGGCCGGGGAGCGGGGCGGGCAGAGCGCGGGACGGCGGAGGGCGAGCGGCGCGGGGATTGGCCCTCGGCGCCCGCCGTAGCCCGGCGCTGGGAGGCGGGCACCGGGCGTCCGGGGCCGGCGACCCACGGAGCGGAGCCGCGGGCCGTTTGAGGCCGGGGCGATAGGAGGGCGGGCTTGGGGGTCCCCGTGTCCTCCCTGCACCCCCGGGCCGGCCGGGCCGCTCTCGGCCTGCACGCAGGCGCCTGGCTCGCCCCAGCCGGGCGCACGGAGCGAAGGTAGCGGCGTCGACAGCGCCCCTTCTGGCCCGGCGGGGCGGGGCGGGGCCGTTTGTCGCGAGCGGGCGCGGCGGCGGCGTCTCGGGGGGTCCCCCCCACACCCCGAAACACCCCCACTCCGACCCCCAGCCCCGAACGTGGGCGGGACGCGGCGGCGGGACCCAAGCCAGGCTCGGACGCTCGGCCTCGGCTCTTGGAGCTGCTCTCCGACCCTCAAGGCGGAGATGGGAGGTCTTCCCCTCAGGGGCGCCCCCCAACTCGGGGACCGGGCAGAGAGCGAGCCTGGCCCTTCGGGGTCCCGGGAAATGGGAGAGTTTGATGCTTTCGGTAAAAAAGCCGGGGGGGGGGTGGGATTCGAGCCTTTTAAAAAGTTTAGGCACGCCTCCCCCCGTTCCCCGAAGTTTCTTGGGCAAGGGGAGGCCGTGACCCCGAGTCTCGGGTCCCCCCGGGGTTGGGGTTCGAGGTGGGGAGGGAAGCCCGAAGTCGGGTCTCGTCTAGCGCGGCCGGCGGGATTCCCTCCATTTGGTTCCGTTTAGTGCCTTCTCCTGCCTGGAGCCGGCGGGCCGGAAGGGGCTCTCTCTTGGTCTCCGGGGGCGGGGGGATGGTCCCCATCGCTTGAGGGGCGCAGAAGTGGGAGCTGCAGGGAAGCTTAAGCCCGGAGGCAGGGCCGTGGAAGGGCCTGCAGAGGAGTTCGGTGGTGTGTTTGTTGAAGGAAGAAAGAAAATCGAGTCCTGAAACTGCGCCTTCGTGCAGAGTGAAACGAGCCGGGTATTCACGCAGGGAGGATGGATAAACAGCTGGACCAGGTTCTCTTAGTAAGGGGTCTTAGTACAGGAACCAGGTCTCTCGTTTTTCCACCTGGAGTTGCAGTGCTTAAAGTGTGGTCATCCACACCTGTTTCCAACTCACTGAGATGGTTTTTGGAAGTACCTGTGCATTCATCCCAGGAGTGTTTCCTGAGTGCCTGATGTGTGCCCAGGTGGGAACAAAATTTACAGCTTCCCAGGGCTCGTCTCTGCCTGGTGCTTGGGAGTCACCTTTGGTACTGCTGATTTTAGTGCACAGTGAAGTTCGGTCACCCAGTGCAGAGAGGGTCCAACCACAGTCAGCCGGCCGCATCCAGCCTGGTGGCTACTCTTATACAGCACAAAAACTGAAAATGGTTTTTACAGTTTCTTTTTTTTAATAGTTGGAGGGGCATCAAAAGAGGAATAATGTCTCATGGTACAATTAAAGTGAAATTCAAATTTCAGTGTCCATAAGTCAAGGTTTATGAGTTACAGCCATGCTCATTTATTTGTAAGTTGTCTGTGGCTGTTTTGTGGCTATAGCAGAACTCAAGAGTTGTGACAGAGCACAGAATCCAAAATATTTACTATCTGGCTCTTTCCAGAGAGTTTGCTGACCCCTTGCCCAGGAAAAGATGGACATACTCTAGGAAAGAAAAGGATCTGTGTATAAAAGTCGTGTTTAGAAATGAATAGAATGGACTTTTACTTTCCAAAAAAAGCAGAGGGAGTCATGTTGTTTTCTGAATTAATGGCAAAGTATTTAGATTAATACAGGCATTTAGGTAAGATTTTCCTGGAGACTGTGAATTTATGCCCTCAGTAAGTTAGCTAATCATGTGCTTCTTTTTGTAGGCTGGGCGAACTCATGGACATGATACTTTTCTCTTGAGAAACAAACTAACTCAAAAGAAAAATGGCATTTGTTGCAACACAAGGGGCCACGGTGGTTGACCAAACCACTCTGATGAAAAAATATCTTCAGTTTGTGGCAGCTCTCACGGATGTAAACACACGTGAGTTGATCCTCTTTGTCATTAAGAAATGTGTTGATGTGACAGCTTCATCTCCGTTTAGGTGATGCCCACACTCAGAGAAGTAGTCACGTTAACTTTTATCCGAACTTCCCCTTTCTCTGCCTTGTGGAGAAGCAAAGTGATGAGCATTACTAGCTGGAGCTCCAAAGAGGCACGCGCGTGCGTGGGAGTATGTGTGTGTGGGTGTGTGTTTCCTTGTCTGTGCATGCACACGTGTGTCTGGGAGTACGAATGCGTGCGACTGGTTGTAGGGAACTAGTTATGTGCCTCCTTTTGGACCATGACAGTTAAACTGATAAGATCTGATTGCTTCTCTTAAATTATTAAATCCAGTAATTTTTAGGAACACCCTTAACATAATTTCAATTACCTGATCATTTGTTTTGTTATTTACAGCTGATGAAACAAAGTTAAAAATGATGCAGGAAGTTAGTGAAAACTTCGAGGTATGAGCTTTATATTTTTATACCTTTTCATTTTGAGATAAATACATGTGCTTTCCTACAGTTCCCTTGTTAAGTCTTTTCACTAGTCACCTAAAAGTTATATTCTTTGTTAATGTAATGTGTTGTATTTCAAAATTGAAATTTGAAAATCTGTACAGTATTGTCCATTGTCTTCACACTAGTGATAGTGAGTCCCAAACAGTGTTGAGGAATGTTGTTTTGTTTAGGTATTTGGCCTTGTTTTCACTTTTCAAATACCGTATACCTCTTCTGCTGCTGCTATGGCTGCTAAGTCGCTTCAGTCGTGTCCGACTCTGTGCAACCCCATAGATGGCAGCCCACCAGGCTCCGCCGTCCCTGGGATTCTCCAGGCAAGAACACTGGAGTAGGTTGCCATTTCCTACTCCAGTGCGTGAAAGTGAAGTCTCTCAGTCATGTCTGACCCTCAGCTACCCCATGGACTGCAGCCCACCAGGCCCCTCCGTCCATGGGAGTTTCCAGGCAAGAGTACTGGAGTGGGGTGCTATTGCCTTCTCCGATACCTCTTCTAGGTGTATGCCTTCAGAATACACTCAGACTTCTGTTGTAGATTTGCTACATTAGGTAATGGACGGTATGTTACTGTGTGGAATGAGTGCTGGCTTTCAGTTTTGGCTCTCCTGTTTGTAACTTCTCTGAGACTCGGTTTTTGTCTTTTGGGTCTTACATTCTACAGTTTTATATTTTATATTCGTCGCTCAGATTCTATTCATTTTTCTTCAGTCTTTTCCCTCTTTGTTCTCCGATCTGTCCTCAGATTCAATGGCTGTTTTTCCGTCATCTCCAGTCTGCTGTGATGCTATTTTTAAATTTCAGTTTATTTGTGTTTTTAAATTTTAATCACTGTACTTCCTATAATTTCCATTTGCTGCTTCTTTAAATGTCACTTCTCTGCAGAGATTCCTCATTTTCATTTATTGAGACCATCATATTTATTGTAGTAACTGCTTTGAAGTCTCTGCTAAATATAAAATCTGGGCTGTATTAAGGTTGATTTCTGTTGACTCGAGGTCACGTTGCCTTGCTTCCTTGCGTGTCTGGTAGGTTTGATTGTAAACCAGACGTTGTGAAGTGTAGGGACCCTGGGTTCTGTCACCTCCCTTGGAAGAGTTGATATTTGTACTGTAGTCAGCAGTGCAGGTGCTGGCCGATCTCAGTGAGCTTGTGGAGTTTTGGTTTTACGCTGTGCTCGAGGGTCTGTGGGAAGCCCAAGGGGTTTCTAAAGTCCCTCTGACTTGGTAGGCTTCAACCTCCGAACCCCATCTCGGTGTGGCTCTCACTGATTTTAGACTCTGTTGGGTTGGGTAAACTAGACCTTCCTCGGGGGCGTGGTCCTTCGTCAGCCGAGTGTCTGAGGTGTCTCCAGGTGTTAAGGTCTTTGCACTGTGTCGAGGCCGGACCCCCAGTATCCTCTAACGTTGCTAGACCTCTGACGTCTCTTCATTTCTCAGTCCTCAAGCCCGCACTCCCTGGCAAGCCTCAGGCAGTCTTACCTTCCCTCACCAGAAGTACAGCCCAGTGCTCTGTCCAGAACTCTGGGGAGACCATCCACACCCCCATTCTGTAGTTCCTTCTCCTCTGGGGCTTTGCCCTGCAGATTCCAGCCACTTTGGCTGCTGCAAACTCGCTGTTTGCTCTTCAGCTCAGCAGGACCATGGTGCTTACCCTGGGCTCCGGCCTCCTGAGCCCAGTCGGGAAATGGGACCCAGGCAGAGAGTCGAGGTGGGGCGTGGCTGGTGAGTTCCCCTCTTCTGGAGATCATGGCCTTGCTCCGCCTCTGTTCCAGCGCCCAAAACTGTTATCTATATTTTGTCCAACTTGACGGTTAGTCTGGTGCCAGTCAGTCTCATAGGCCAAAGAGAGAGTCACTTTCTTGTTTTTAATGTGGGGATGGGAAAACCTTTCTCACAGAGCTAATATGATTATTAAGAACAAAATGTTTCCTAGCCTCTGTCATTTGAATCACTAAACACGAGATGAATGTTAGTGGGATTGAATCTGATACCTTCCTATCTATAGTAATGGATGGTATTTTTCTTTGGTAGGGAAATTGTTTGGTTTTGTTTTGTGTTAAATAGATGTTTTTAAGAACTTGTTGCCTTGTACTGAAGTGGGACAAAAAAAATCCTGAGATATTTAGAGGTTGAACGAAAGAGCTTTCTCTTCCACTATTAGTGCAAACTGTTTAAAAACAGAGGTGGGAGTAGAATAGGAAAGGCTTGCATTTTGCATTCTCTGGACAGAACCACAGCTCTCGGAGGTTTGCCTGAGAGGCTGGGATCACGGCGCCGCCTGTGATGCTGCAGGAGTGGCAGGTGGGCCGGCCTGATGGGCGCAGGGGGCTCTTCCAGGGAAGTGTCTCATTCCTTCCTCTCCCGTTGGCGAGAGTCTGGCAGTTAGCAAGTCAGTTCCCACTTTGGTCTCAGATGCATCGATTAAATTAGCAGAATGAAAAGCACTTGGAGCTTTTCCAAATAATGCTTTTTGAAATCTATCTGATAGACTTTTAGCTTAAATGAAATTCAGATGACTGAGTCCTTCAAAGAATGAAATACTTGGAATGACCATCAGAAAGTAATTCTAAATTACCACCACTCCTATCCCAGAACTAAATATTTAAGTGAAATGAAGACTTCGCAAGAGTTTGAGGAATCTTAGAAATTCTTTTCATTAACCACTTAGGGATAAGATTCCAAGCAAAGTAAGTATCATAGGGGCCGTCTCTCCTAACAGAAAATAGAGAAATGTTCAAGTTAGAAGTCACGGGGGACATTCCTGTGGATCGAAAAGCTGTGGGCTGGGTTGAAATCCTGGCATAACTGAGCAACCTGTTGCATCTGTCCTGTGGGAGGAATTTGACACTCAAGATGCTTTGAAGGCTGTGGAATCTGGATGCTGTGGGCTGACGAGTAGATGACCTGGCTTTCTTGATAACCTCAATAATGTTCCAACTTGACTCTCACCTCTTTTCCTTGAATCCTTGAGTGGGGATGTTTCATAAAAGTTAGATGTTGGGGGTGAAAAGTGACAAGCACAGTTCTTGTCCCCCGTGGATTCGCAGACTGCTGGGGGAGGGGCTGCCAGCTCCTGGGGGTGCCCCCTTGCCCAGCGTGCTGCGGGCTCAGAGCCCCTGGAGTTGAACTTGGCCCTGGGAGACCAGCGCTCGGGTGTGTATTCCAGGTACAGCAGCTCGCTCTTTGTTCCTATGGCGAAACACAGTTTTCTGGGTTTTGCCTGTATTTCCTCCTCCTCATATTCCTCAGGCAGCAGACAACCCTGGACCTGTGTCCTCTCCCATACCAGTATCTGCAGCGCCAGACACGTCTAGTTGCAGCCCATGGGCTTCTCAGACTCAGGATAGTAAAAGTTCAGTGCCTCCCTCTTGCACTACCACCCCTGCCGTGTGGAAACTTTAAAAAGTTCTCATCAGTTTGTGCCTTCTTGTGCGCTTTTCTTAGAACCTTTCCCACTTTGTCCCGTGGTTGACCCCTGCTGGCCTCTTAGGGTTTCTTAGCTGCATCCCTTCTTCAGAGGGTGTTCTCTGCCGCTGGTTCCAGATTCCAGTTAGTTAGGTTAGGTTCCCTTAGTTGCCAGCCCAGCGCTTTCCCCATCATAATTCCGTGTTATCAGATTGTTTCTTGATTACCTGTCTTCTCCACCACACTGCTGCCTCCCCCGACTCCAAGGACATGGACTCTGTCTACCTTCTTCCTCATTTTATCCCCGTTGAGCATGTGATAGAAGCATGCGTTGAATGTGCAGGTGAGGCCTCCAAGGGGAAGAGGGAAGAGCACTTAGGTGTTAGATACTCGTGAGTGGAATCCACTTTCCAAAGCTTTGTGACTCTGACAGTCAGCAAGCTCTGAGCTTTTTTTTTTTTTGTAAATCTATGAAATGGACAGAATACTTAAGAGAGTCATGGTGAGGATTGAGTGAGAAAGAGTAAAAGGCACAGGGCACAGTGTTCGTGAAGCAAGCACTGTAAATAATAACGAAGCCGTAAATAATAGCGGAGGGACGTTGAGCATTTACCACAGGCAGTGTGGAAAGCTTTACGTGTACCAGCTCGTGTAGTCTGCACATGGTTACGTAAGGCAGGAGATAGCAGCCTCTTCGCAGGTGGGGCCGCTGAGGCCCAGGAGGTCAGGTGCTTGTTCCAGGTTTATACTCGCCGAGTGGGGTCCGGGCCCTGCCCTGGTCGCTATCTGACTGCACAGTCTCTAGACCACAGTTTCATTTCCTAGTTTCCTTTTAACACCCGTGATGTTCATCTAACTCGTATCAACCTAACTGATAAGCTGGAGTTTTAGACTTTAGTGTGGTCAAGTTCCTCATCCTTCAGATGAAGAGATTCAGATCAAGTCTCCTTAGAGGGTGGCAAAGTCAGCCCCGACAGGCTCTGAAGTGAACGTTCTCCACAGCATCAGCTTTTCTAGGCTGAGCACTAAATGTTAGCATTTAGTTCTCTTGAAGTGGATTTCAGAAGCAGCAGTCAACTTATTTCAAACGATGTTATCATTAAAGCATCTGAAAGTTTTAAAAATTGCTAGCAGCTCTCCCAGAATGTCTCTTGAGATGATGGTGACATGTGAATTTACAGTGGAACTATCCGTACGTAGACCTTAACAGCGTTCTCTTTTCTTCCTGCGTGATTAGAATGTGACCTCCTCTCCTCAGTATTCCACATTCCTGGAACACATCATCCCTCGGTTCCTTACGTTTCTTCAAGATGGAGAAGTTCAGTTTCTTCAGGAGAAACCAGCCCAGGTAAGCTGTTCAGGAGAAGAATGTCCTGCTGCAGGGGCCCCAGCCCTTGTGAATGAAAACAACTCAAACACCTAAGCTGCCCTTAGAAATGAGAGCAGTGTTGCCAGATAAGGGTCCCTTTGCCCAAGGCCATCGCCTCCTCAGGTAGCTGTCTTGGTTTTATTTCCTCGCGGCCATCTCTCTGACTGTTTAACCTCTCCACACGTGCTGGCCAGCGCGCATGCGTGGGCTGCGTGTTGTAAGTTCACCCGTGTGTACAAGTGGGGGGAGAATTTCACGACCCCCCGCATGCCTGGTGCCCAGCTCTAGCCTCACACTGTTTTCAGTTCCCGTAACTCTGCCCGGTTTTCTCTATACCCGCGCCTCCTCTTTGCACCTCCCATACACACTTTGACCTTGATCATTTTAAAACAGCCCCGTCGTCTTTTTTTTTTTCTATAAATGTTTCAGCTTGTATCTCTTGAAAGATTTTTAAAATTACCACAGCACCAGTAAAGTGAACTGCTGAATGAAACATTCTTGTGTGGTGACAGCTCAAGATGTCCCTCTGAGTTCTGTTCAAGTTCTTAGTTCTGTAGACAAAATCACGAAAGCCTGGCACAGCCTGCGATACGATCGGTGGTTCGGTCCGAGGTAACTGGAGAGCTCGTCCCAGGAGCTGGACTGAGATGATGCAGGGAGATGGCCAGTGAAGTTGCGTTGGTGTTCCGGTCTTTTTGTCTTAAATTCACACCCGCTGCCCTCGTGTCCTTCTCCTGGCAGCGGTGACGAGGTGTGAAAGAAAATTTGGCTTACTTGACTTGGTACACAGCTACGGAAATGCAGAAAATGCCAGTTTGTAGTACATGCCTTGGATTACGTTTAAATAATTTACGGGACTGTTTGTAAAATGGGCTCCATCTTGTAGCATGGTGGCTCCCAGTGCTGGGTGCAGGCGTGTGTGACGCTTGTGGGACGCAAAACACTATCTTGGAACTCTTGGAAGGGTTTCATATTTATACCTTTGTTTCTCTTCAACAGCAACTGCGGAAGCTTGTTCTTGAAATAATTCATAGAATACCAACCAACGAGCATCTTCGTCCTCATACAAAAAATGTCTTGTCTGTGATGTTTCGCTTTTTAGAGGTAACTTTTGAGAATTCTTTTTAGCCACTTTGAAAGCTTTTAATGATTTTCTTACAGTAAAATCCTGTCTGTAAGCAACCGGTTTCTCTTTCAGTAAAATTTAGTTTCACAAATAGAAATTTTCTTAACTGCCTGTTTTCTCCCACTTTGCCAGCCAGATTACTAAGAAAGATTATTAAGTGAAGATCTTCTTGGGGTCACAGGGGCTTGACTCGACACAGTGGGTGGGGGCTGGCGGGCTCTGAGCTCGGGGGCTGGCCCTGCACCTCTGTGCTTGTGTGTCAGGCGCAGTAGGCGCACGGTCGTCATGAAGGGTTGCTCAGGTTCTTGGGTTAATCCACGGGGTGCCTGCTAAGCTAGCTTCTGGAATCGTTTTCTTGCTGCCCTCAGTCTTGACGTGTTCAGCATTCCGTCGCGCTTCTGGGCCCCTTGGGAAGGTGAGCTCCGGAGGGTGTCACGCTGATCTCAGGTCTCGGCTGTGTCGTGTGTTAGCTCTGCCACACCAGCCTCGTTCCTCTTGCCCTGAGCCTTAGCTGCCTCTGCTAGGATGTGGACAACACCCCAACTCCCGTGATGAGTGTCGTGTTAGCACAGGGTCCAGTGCACGCGGGCGCTCAGCTATTACTCTTCTGGCAATCTTTGCAAGCAGTGAGACGTGTCTGTTGTTAAGGCCTTGGTTTGTAGTGTGACTTGCTGGTTACTCATCTGTTGACTCTGGCAGAACCTGCCGGTGGGGTACCTTCAGATGGTCCACCAGAGGCCACGAACACGTCCTGTCTGGGTCAGCTGTGTTCTGTGGGTTTATCAGTTTTCTGCAAATCACATTTAAGTGGGTTGATGGAGGGTGTATATGCAAAAAATGCTGAGGAAATACTCTTTAATCTTTTTAGTAAGATAAGATTTCAGTAATATAACTCTTCTAAATGCTTTTTTTTTTTAAGACGGAAAATGAAGAAAATGTTCTTATTTGTCTAAGAATCATTATTGAACTACACAAACAGTTCAGGCCGCCCATCACCCAGGAAGTAAGTGTTTATTCTGATGGCATTTATGAAGTGTACTGACAGATTCCTTCTGCTGTGTGAATTTTTCACTCTGAGTTTCCTTTCTTCTTTTTCCCACCTTACGTGTCTGTCTGTTTTATAATTAATTCTACTGTGGATAACGTATCACATCCTGGTTGTTTCCCTTCACTTTATATGTATGTGTTTTCCCAATCATAAAGAATGTTTTGTAAAGTTGATTTGTAACGGGTATATAATAATCTTGTACAGTTTTGGATATTTAGGGCATTTCAAAGTTTTTATTTTATGACCGTAACCTAGTGTTTATAGTTTAAATTACTTTGTAGACTGAGTTTGTAGCAGTAGGACCCCCAGGTCACAGGTGTCACGTCCTGATGCCCCTGTGCTGGGTTGCCCCACTGGTGTGCAGAGGGCTTGCAGTGAGTCTCCCTGGCTCACTCCCTCCAGCTTGTGCTGTTGCTACTTTTTGAAAGACAAGAAGTGGCATTTATTATTTCATTCCTTTGCTCTCCCTGAATTAGAAAACTTGTTTTCGGTTTATCAGTCTTTGTCTCTTTTTCTTTTTTTGATCTGTGTGTTCACATTCATCGCCTATTTGTGTCTTGAGTCTGGCATTTTTCTTGCCTATTTCATGAGATCTTATATTTGAAGACTTGATATTTTTCTTACTGTAAGCATTTTCTGAAAATGGTTACAGAAAATCTGTATTTGCATTACAAATATCTTTATATTGTTTTTTTTTTTTTTAGATTCATCATTTTTTGGATTTTGTGAAACAGATTTACAAGGAGCTTCCAAAAGTAGTGGTATGCTTTTTTTATATTATTTTGAATTTATCATTTATATTTATGCCTACCTTATTCCAAAGGGTTGAAAGAATAATTGGAAGGGTGCTAATTTTACAATGAGGAATGTTTCGTTTAGTCAAAATCTAGGTTGATAAATTGTTGCCGTTCAGTTGCTAAGTCATGTCCAACGCTTGTGGCCCCATGGACTGCAGCATGCCTGGCTCCCCCGTCCTTCACCATCTCCCAGATAGCGATTGATAAATTAGCCACTTCAAAAAAAGAGTCCTTTTAGTTTCATTGTTTACTGCATTTTTACATAAAGCAGTATATTCTTAAAGAAGTTTTGTATTACAAAAAGGAAAACAAATTGTCCATAATTATCTTTTGACTTGTAAGCAACCATTGACATTGCTGTTTCGAGTTTCACTGTGTGCTTTGTAGAGATGGTTTGCACTCATAGTCTTGAAGCTTTTGGGGGAGTGGTGTATACTTGTGGCGCTTTTCTGTGTCATTAAAATTTTTCCGTATCTTGAAAGAACTGTTTCCGAGCAGGGCCACCCGTGTTAAAGTGTGTGGAGTGGAAGAGGGGCGCCCCTTGCTCCCCGTCCCCCGCCACTGCAAGGACTCGCTGTCACAGCAGGGAGCGTGCTCCAGGGCTCTCCCTTTGGCAGTCGTCGTTCTGAGCGACTGATAATTCTGCCGTATCCGTGTATTCTGACCTTCTCCCTGGTTCCCACCAATAATACTGTAGTATAAGATCATTGTGCATAAATGTGTTTGTTTCAGAGTTTCTACTGTGAAGGTGTTTTTTAACCTTGAATTTTTAAAAAATTAACAGATGGTAGAATTCACTTTTTGTTTTCTGAGGATTTTAATCTGCCGCTGCTGTTGTCGTTCAGTCACTAAGTCATGTCTGAGACTCTGCGACCCCGTGGACTGTAGCCCACCAGGCTCCTCTCCTCTACTATCTCTTGGAGTTTGCTCAAATTCATGTCCATTGAGTCGGTGATGCCAGTAGTGTATAAAACTTAGATTGCTTTCCAAGTTATCAGATTATCATTGTGTCAGCTACTGTTTTCATCAAAGGAGCTATTTTTCATACGAAGCTGTCTTTTTTTTAACATGAAGCCCAAATTCCACTGAGAACTAAGGATGCCAGTGAGGTCCTTCCTGGCTTTTTAAAATGTCTCCTGGACTATGCTTCTGTTATTTAGGAGACTGGGAAGTTATTTCAGTAGGGACCAGCTCCTGGTTTCTTATCACTAGAGAGCTGCATCCTGCTTCATTGAGGTAGCAGTGTAACGTGGCACACCTTTCCTCTTCCATCAGCCTGGAAACACTAGTAGAGAGGGCTGTGGGCAAGTCTGTTCTCTGTTGTTGGAGGTGGAGAATGTGCCGTGTTATCTTCATGGTCCTGAAGAAAGGGGCCTCCTAGTACTGTGGGGCTGATGTTGCATACGTGGGCAGGATATTGAGCGTCCCTGCCCCACGTCAGGCGTGTTTTATTAAGAGGAATGTTGTGTTTGACTTTAGGAAAAATGACTTCTCTGCTTTTTCTGTAGAACCGCTACTTTGAGAACCCTCAGGTGATCCCTGAGAACACCGTCCCTCCCCCAGAGATGGTCGGAATGATCACGACGATCGCTGTGAAGGTGAACCCCGAGCGTGAGGACAGCGAGACAAGAACAGTACGTGTCTCGGTTGTTCTGCTCCTAGCTTTGCTTTTATCCACATCTTCTCCCCCGGTGGAGGAAGCCCGAGGTCTTGACTTTTTAGACCCTAAGCTTTTTGGTTTTTCATAAAAATTAAACTCATGGAGGCATTTAAAATAAGCAAATAAATGTGTGTGCGCACAAGAGAGCCTCACTGATTGTGCTCTGCAGGTGTGCGCGTGAACTGTCGCTCACTACTGATGCAGACATTCAGAATCATGGTGGAATGAGAGCAGCTAACCCTGCAGGGGGCCCCGGCCTGTTCTTAGCTTCAACAGTAGTGAAGTCCCTTTAAACTACGTATAAACCTGTAGTTCAGTGCCTGCCCGTGTGGGCTCCGGGGACAGAAGTTCTAGAATGTTACAGCTCCACCACTTGCATTTTCTCACTGTAGGAAAGTTCATGAACCATGAGTTTTGTGACGGTAACAGTGTTATTTTCTGCAGCTCATGTGTTAAATCTATAGCACTGGCCACATAGGGAACATGTATTGAATATGTACTATGATTGTGTTTTATGATTAAATCAAGACAATCATCTGTGTTTGTTCTACTGCGATGTTTTGCAGACTGTTTCAATATGAGCATAGGAAACTACATTTTAGTTTATAAGGAACAAAGCTGTCATTTCTTTGCTCTTCCTGAATTACAAACTTTTTTCACTTCCCTTTTCCTATCCATTCATTTCCATTTGTGTTTTTGAGTCTGATATTTTCCTTACCTATTTGAGATTTTATGTATTGACGATTTTTTTCTTATATTTATTGTATTTTTCCTGTTTATAAGTACCTTTGAATAAAACTAGGTACGCACGTTACTGTTTTTCTTTTGAAAGTGAAGTGAAAGTGAAAGTCACTCAGTCATGTCTTACTCTTCATGACCTCATGGCCTATACAGTCCATGGGATTCTCAAGGCCAGAATACTGGAGTGGGTAGCCTTTCCCTTCTCCAGGGGATCTTCCCAACCCAGGGATCGAACCCATGTCTCCCACATTGCAGGCAGGTTGTTTACCAGCTGAGCCACAAGGGAAGCCCAAGAAAACTGGCGTGGGTAGCCTGTCCCTTCTCCAGTAGATCTTCCCGACCCAGTAATTGAACTGGGGTTTCCTGCATTGCAGGCGGATTCTTTACCAACTGAACTACCGGGGAAGCCCATAACAGATTTAAAAAAAAATTTTTTTTTTAAATTTCTCCAATGAGTTGAATCTCTTTTTGACACATTTTTCTTGAGGATTTTACTACAAGTGATGAAGTTGTAAAATATAAAACCCTTTACATCGAATGATAATTCTTGTACTTTGTTTTCAAAATATTTTGCTGCTTTCACCACAGATAATTACAGAGATGAGTCGGTGTTTTCCCTTCCCTGTATTTCGACCGGGTGGTGCTCAGTGGTGGGACACTGATGGGGGCTATACTAGGTGGCAAGGTGGTGACCACAGTCCTCTGTATTCCTGTCTTCCAGCATTCCATCATTCCCAGAGGATCGCTTTCTTTGAAAGTGTTGGCAGAATTGCCCATCATTGTTGTGTTAATGTATCAGGTATGTGTATTTTCAGTAGCTTCCGGGGTTTAAGGCTTCTCATTTTACGACACTTTACACACCTGCTTTTCTGTGGCAAATAGATGTATATGTTACGTGTGTGCCGAGTAATGAATCTCACAGTGTCTTTGCTATGCCAAATTAGTTCGCTATAAGCAGAGTGAAAAAGCATGAGAATCTGATGTGTTTGCTTTTAGCTCTACAAACTGAATATCCACAATGTCGTTGCGGAGTTTGTGCCCCTGATCATGAATACCATTGCAATTCAGGTATCTGCACAAGCCAGGTGAGATTTCTCGCCAGTGATGTAGCCGACCTCCATAGCTCTTTAATCCAAGCGGCACTACACTTGTCGTCATTTGTGAAACAGGAAACTTAGATAAAATTTTGGTTTAACTTGTATGTATTTGTGGCTTTCTGAACTTACATTTTGATGATGATAGTAATGGTTTTTTTGATTCCTTGTTTTGGAAAGATGATGTGCCCCCTCTGTCCTTGGTGTCATGTAAATTTGAAACTATCGTTAGGGCTTCCTGTCCTGATTTCAGCTCTGAGATGCTCCGGGCCGCCTCGCCGTCAAGCCTGTTTTCTTGCTGCTCCTCTTTGCATGAGGGCCAGGAGGCCCTTTTACGCCATTACCCTTAATCACTGACTGGGCCAGACCCCCGAAGCCTCTCAGCAAAGCATTTTCTCCGACTTCGTGGCGTTCCTCCTCAGACCCTTAGCACTTGTCTCCTTGACCTGTGGCCTGTCTGGCTCTTAGTCACTCGAGGGCAGGATCTAAGGGTGGATCCGCTCTGAGAAGCCCTGTGGCACAGGTCTTTCATTGTTCAAATAGGTGCCTTCCTTGGGGAGCAGGCAGGTCGGTCTCCCATTGACTGTTGGGGTTCAGGTTGTGGGTGCTGCCCAAGGGCCTGGCAAAACTGCCTGCTTTATGTCTTTAAGGCCTCTTTATGTTACTCAGAACTGCATAAAAGTGTGGGCATATTAACGGTTGCTGCTGTGTAGAAATCAACCTTTTGGGCTTGGTAATTACTGCAGGTGATACCATATCACCTAAAGAGCTGAGAGCTAATGTTGTCAATTTTATCACTTCTCACTTAGGCAACATAAACTTTACAACAAGGAGCTGTATGCTGATTTCATTGCTGCTCAAATTAAAACGTTGTCATTTTTAGCTTACATCATCAGAATTTACCAGGTAAGTTCACTGACCTCTGTTTTAAATCAGGTTTACTGAGATATAATTTACAAGGAGTAAAATTCACCTTTTGTGGGTGTACAGTTTGCTGAATCAACAGATACATACCTAACCACCAACCAGTACATCAAAATACAGAACATTTCCATCTTCCAAAAACTTCCTCTTACACGTAGCCAGTCTCGTCCTCCCGCCCCCTGTCCCTGGCAAACACTGGTTTGTCTTCTGTCCCCATAGTTTTTTGACTTTTGCAGAATGTCAAAGAGATGACATTTTTATATTAGTAAAAAAAATCTGAAGTAGATGCCCTTTGCTCTTTTGGTCAGCTTGAGTTATCGTGAATAACTTCCTGAGACTCCTCAGAAGGCAGACGTGACTTGAACTCATTCTGAGCTGATTAAAGGTGTCATTTGTGACACGTCGATGGGATGACTGAGTGAAGAATTTTGTTTTTTAACTTGGATGTTTATTTCTCCCTCCTTCCCTGTAACAGGGACATTGTTGAAAGTTGGAAAGACGCAGAAAATAAAAAGGGCCTCCATGATCCCATTGAACTCCTCCTGTGTCGCCGCCTCTCCCAGCAGGGTGGCAGCACGCAGACTGACCAGACAAGGCAAATGCTTGATTGTTAGGCTTATTATTTCTGAGGGTCCTCTGAGCCAAATTTAGTCCTAACTGAAAATTTTTTTGTTTAAAAATTTATGAAACTTGGATTTTTCTCAACAGCCGCCCATCAGTGTAACTACGTTGCTTTCCTCTCCCTGGTGCAGGAGTTGGTGACTAAGTACTCTCAGCAGATGGTCAAAGGAATGTTACAGCTGCTTTCAAATTGTCCGGCGGAGACCGCGCACCTCCGGAAGGAGCTGCTGATCGCCGCCAAGCACATCCTCACCACGGAGCTGAGAAACCGTACGTCCGCCCGGCCTCTGCCTGCCTGCCTGCCTGCAAGCGAGCGAGGGCTGGGCCATCAGCCTGCCCAGGGGTTCTGGCTCCGTTGATCTTTCCCTGGTTTATTGCTGCTCTGGCTTTGTTTTCTCTTCTGGGTCTGTGTCTGCCTTCTTCCCTCCCCTCTTTCCCTCTCCGCCTCGTTCCTCTCTCTGACTGCCTCTCTGTTTCACCTGCCACCAGGGTTCTTGCTTTATCTCATCAACAATTTCATAATTAATGTGACAATCTCCTTAGCCCAGTTTACCATCTGAGTAGCTCTCAGTGTGTCTCTGCCTTCTGACTGCCTATCTTTTGACACTGCAAATATCCATTTGCTTTTTCTGACTCAGAGCCAGCGAGCTTTAAAAGGTGAGAGGAAGACCGTGTTTTCTTTCTCCATGCTATGAAACGATGAACAGTTTACATGGAATGTCTTAAAATCTGTTCGCTGAAGTGACTAAGTCGCGTCTCAAGTGACTGACTTTGGGTTTTCCTGCCAACTGAGTAATAACGACTTTGGAGGTGGGGTGGGGAGCGGGAGGTTTGTCCTTGCTGAAGTGCTGACAGATTAGAAATCTTTCTCATGTGTGTTTGGTCACGTCCGATCCAGCAGGCAGGGTGGGTCTTTCCCTGGCACTCTTTTGGGGCCGTGAAGCTTGGTTTCAGTCTTGTTAACTCTACAAAGAACAACAGGTTTCCGAGACACTACTCTCCGAAGTTAAGTTAGATGTTAGACTGGTTGAATTCAGCTCTTAGAGGCTGCTGCTTTTTTTCCTTGCAAACACGATTTTGGATATTTATTTTGAAGCCCATTGTTAGTTTACATAGAGAAGTATCCTTCTTTCTCCATGACGACCAACCTTAAGATCTTTAAGGAGGACAACTTCAGGGCAGTGGATAAGGGGGCATTTAGGGACTACCACCCCCTTGGGTGGTTGGTTCCAGCTTTCAAGGACCCTGGACTGACCTGAGTGAAGCACTGGGGCAGGTTCCCCACCAAGGACATGAGGCGCGTGGTTTATCTCTGACACTGATGTGTGTGAGGCGCGTGGCCGGCGTGGCCCAGCAAAGCCAGCATCTCAGACTGAAGCACCGTGCGTGCCCTCCTCCTCCTCGCTTTCCCAAATCTGGGTGGCTCGTTGGTGCACAGCAGCTCCTGGGAAAGTACTGTTAAGGGACTTGCTGGCCACCTGGCTTGTTTGGTGATGGAGGCAATGGATGTTTGTGTTCCAGAGTTCATTCCTTGCATGGACAAGCTGTTTGACGAATCCATTCTGATTGGCTCAGGATACACTGCTCGGGAGACTCTCAGGTATGATGGTAAAGCCAGCGCTGCGGCCGGGGATCCGGCACTGTGTCAGGAGCGTCTCCATGAGCGTGGGCTGTGGGCCTTTCCTCTCCTGTTGGATTGAGAATTGCAGGAAGTTTCAGAAACGCCTTGGTTTGCCTTATGTGCCTTGGCTGAATCAGAGTCGCTGTCTTGATTTACACTGTGGGTAGAACTATTTCACTAGTGTTAAGTGTTTTTGTTTTGTAGATAGGAAATGTGTCACATGACCTGTGAGTTACCAGTTGACAGGCTGTTTGTATTTGAGCAGCAGAGTCCATTCAGGGCAGGGCCCAGCTGTAGGTGGTTCTGCTCAGGTTAACCAGGTGTGATGGTATAAACATGGAGGTGCATTTATGTGCATGAAGGTGACCATCTTTTTCAACTTAGAAAGTAAAGATTTAAGCACTAAGACAAGAGTGGACCCTTTTAATCCTGTAGCTGGGAGGAGGTAACGGGGAATCCAAGACCGTGTGCAGTGTGCCCAGACCAGCCGTCCCGCCGCTGGGGTCCTTGGGGGCAGTGGAGGTGGAGGCCTGCAGATCTGGCCAGGAGACGCTGAGATGCGCTAGCGGAGGTCTCTGCCCGCAGGCCCCTCGCCTACAGCACGCTGGCCGACCTTGTGCACCACGTCCGCCAGCACCTGCCCCTCAGCGACCTCTCCCTCGCCGTCCAGCTGTTCGCCAAGAACATCGACGACGAGTCCCTGCCTAGCAGCATCCAGACCATGTCCTGCAAGCTCCTGCTAAACCTGGTGGACTGCATCCGCTCCAAAAGCGAGCAGGAGAGCGGCAATGGGCGGGACGTGCTGATGCGGATGCTGGAGGTGCGGTGCCCTGCACCCCCACCCAACACACGCCTTCACCCCCGCCTGGCGCTGTGTGCTCACCTGAGCGCTTTACCAGCAGTTCACAGGCCACCTGGTTGCCAAGCTGGGGCCTGGGTGTTTAGACTTCCCTGGGTGCAAGGCCCCGCTCCCTCATCAACTAGGCCAGGGTCCTGGGGCGAGATGCTGGACCCTCTCTGCTGGCCTGCTCGTCCCCTGCCCGGGACAGCCATGGGCCACCTCCTAGGACTGTCAGGGCTGAGGGAGGCAACCATGGGCGCGCTCAGCACTCTGCTGGCGGGCAGTCTGGAGCAGTGTTTCCTGCGACGCTGTGTAGCCCAGCGCTCCCTTGTCCATGAACGTTTCTAGGGAGGTGTCCAATGCCGGGGCAAGGGTGGGCTGTGTGGATCATGGGGAGGTCCCAGGGCATCGGGCCGGTCACCCCCCGCTTCTCCCCTGGGGAAGTTCCTCTAGTAACTCGGGAGGGGAAACGGTGATTCCAGCAGGTGGCTTCAGAGAGTGTGTTCTGTCCTCTGGATGGGTGCTGGGCCTGGTGAAGAGAGTGATTTGGGTCTGCCTCCCACTTTGCGTTCCTGACAGGTGTTTGTTCTCAAGTTCCACACCATCGCGCGGTACCAGCTGTCTGCCATCTTTAAGAAGTGCAAGCCTCAGTCTGAGCTCGGGGCCGTGGAGGCGGCCCTGCCCGGGGTGCCCGCAGCCCCAGCAGCCCCAGGCCCAGCCCCTTCCCCAGCCCCCGTCCCCACCCCTGCCCCGCCGCCACCCCCGCCACCCACCCCCGCCACCCCTGTAACCCCGGCCCCCGTGCCGCCCTTTGAGAAGCAAGGCGAGAAGGACAAGGAGGACAAGCAGACGTTCCAGGTCACGGACTGCCGGAGTCTGGTCAAAACCCTGGTCTGCGGCGTCAAGACCATCACGTGGGGCATAACGTCGTGTAAAGCTCCTGGTGGTAATCCCGCTCCTGAGTCGCTTAGACCGTGTTCTTCCCAGGGTGGGTGTTGCTCCCAGTAACTTACTGTGCCCTCTCTCTTCCAGAAGCTCAGTTCATTCCCAACAAGCAGTTACAGCCCAAAGAGACTCAGATTTACATCAAGCTTGTCAAGTACGCAATGCAGGCTTTAGATATCTATCAGGTAAGGCAGCGGCCTCAGGCCAGGTTCCTCCTAGAATTCAGGTGCTAGTGACAGAGGGGTCTCACAAGCCTGTCACCGTTCAGGTGGTCTGCAGTATCGATGTTCCCGGATTGAGTTTGTGCTGTAGCACAGGGTTGCGTCGATAGTGAGAATGCTCATGTTGGTGTATTTTGAGAGGCAGATGGTATAAAGGGAACGCAGTAGAAATGAGATTTAATTTTACTGAATTTTTTGCTGCTAACAAAGGTTTTTGGGTTTGTGGGTTTTTTTGCAAATTTTAGATGAGAATAAAGAATTTAGAAGATGGGGTGGGCAGTAGACATTTGATTTCTAATTCTCTTACTTGCGCCCCGCTGGTCTGGTTATGTAATGGAATACGTTCAGAGACTTGGTTTTGATTCCCGTGTGGTTTTCCCCCTGTGCAAGGTTCAGATAGCAGGAAATGGACAGACATACATCCGAGTAGCAAACTGCCAAACCGTGAGGATGAAGGAAGAGAAGGAGGTGCTGGAGCACTTTGCCGGTGTCTTCACAATGATGAACCCGCTGACATTTAAAGAAATCTTTCAAACTACAGTCCCTTATATGGTGGAAAGAATCTCAAAAAATTACGCTCTTCAGGTATGACAGTCCTTTCTTACGTTCTTTCAACATGTGTCAAATACTTGGTATTCCTTTTATTTCTAAGTAACGTGCCTAAGGATAGTGATTGTAGAGCAAAATTTATAGATAACTGTTCATTTCAGTCGCTCAGTTGTGTCCGATTCTTTGAGACTCCATGGACTGCAGCACACGAAGCTTCCCTGCCCCACACCAGCTCCCCCAGCTTGTGCAAACACATGTCCAGTGAATCAGTGATGCCATCCAACGGACTCATCCTCTGTCATCCCCGTCTCCTCCTGCCTTCAGTCTTTCCCGGCATCAGGGTCTTTTCCAATGAGTCAGTTCTTGTCATCAGGTGGTCAAAGTATTGGAGTTCCAGCATTAGTCCTTCAATGAATATTCAGGGCTGATTTCTTTAGGATTGACTGGTTTGATCTCCTTGCAGTCCAAGGAACTCTCAAGAGTCTTCTCCATCACAGTTCAAAAGCATCAGTTCTTCGGCGCTCATCTTTATGGTCCATAAAGAAAACTGTTAGGCCATAGTAAGAAAAAAAAATGTTTTCAAAAGCTCAGGGTATTTTGGACCAGTTCCTTTCATAGTAGAAGTTAAGTGTGTGTTAGACGTAGGCTCTTGGTCCTTGACAGTGAGGATGAAACGACAGATTTGACTTCTTAAAGTGAACTGTTCCAGCAACACTCAATAAATAGATTTTGATGTTTTTTTTTTTTTCTTTTGGTGGATAATTCATGTCTGGGAGTGTCTGATACAGATTTGATTTTGTGATTTTGAAACGTTGATTGCTTTTTCTTGGAGCCGCTTTGTGGACGGGGTGATTTCTGTCACGTGCGTCTCTCGTTCTGACAGATTGTCGCCAATTCCTTTCTGGCAAACCCTACTACCTCTGCTCTGTTTGCTACGATCCTGGTGGAGTACCTCCTGGACCGCCTGCCGGAGATGGGCTCCAACGTCGAGCTCTCCAACCTGTATCTCAAGCTGTTCAAGTTGGTCTTCGGCTCTGTCTCGCTCTTCGCAGCTGAAAACGAACAAATGCTGAAGGTAGAGTCAGGCCCAGCCCGCGCGTTGTGTTGGGGGTTTTTTTTGTTGTCGTTTCTCAATACTTCATTTTGAGCAGAAACCGGAGTGGCTCTTTATATTTTCAAACACAATAATATTAAATGAATAAAGGTGTACAACCAGTTGGAGCCAAGTGTGGAAAACACTGCAGTTTTAAAGCAGAGCTGTTCCTGGTTGCCTGCTGACCCAGGATGAACACGTGAGCACTCTCACTCGCAGGGCTTGTCAGTAGTCTCGGCACCACTGATTCTTCATTTTTGAAGTCATTTCTTACATGAACCACACAAGTAGGGTAGGAGCACATCATGTTCTTTAAAAAAAAAAAAAAAAAATCGGGTGACACCAAAGAATAGAAGAGGAAGGAACATCTGACCTCTCAGAGCCGACGAGAAGCAGTTGGCTGTTGAGCAGCTCCCATCACATCCCCTTCTTTCCCGGGTGCTGTGTCTGTGTTCGTACCTTCTTGCGTTTGGTGCACAGACGCCCTGTTTCAGGCCTGTTTGCTCATTCCCCTCTGAATCAAGGACTGCAGCCAGCTTGTGTCCCTGTATTAAGGCCGTCCAGGAGGGTGTGTTTGCTGACGCACTCCTCCACGCGACTGATCCTGTGCGTGTCGTGGTGTCTCATCAGTTACTTGATTCCAGCAAATGGCAGAAGCCAGTGCATGCTTATGGCAGCCACTGAAGGCAGCGCGTGGAACAAAAAACCTTATCAAAATTGTCTTCTACTGACCGCAGGATATTTTAGTTTCTAGAATGCTGAGTATTATCAGTTCTGTCTGAAGAGAGATGCTTTCCTGTAGGGAGAAGGTTTGAGAATGTAAAGGAGACCCGTTTTCTGCTGAAGTAAGTGTGACGTAAAGCACCAGTAGTCTGTGCTTGTGTGAGACAGTTTCCTCCACTTCTTCAGTTATGTAGTAATCAGTTACCAACAACCTTGACGTTACTTTTGAGTTAGTATAAAAAGACAAACTTTCAGAAAGATGTAAAATATTTGTGTTCTTTGTTCACGTAATTTAACATCTTCAAATAATTCAATTTTTGCCAACCTCAGGGACAACTGTATAAACCAGCAACCAACAAAAAAGAATAAAACCTAACAGACAAGTCTAATGATGAGGCATCTGAATGTTGTTTGAGAGATGTTCAAAGAATAATTTGATAGAATGCTTTGTCTTGAGACTAATAGGGATGATTTATCTATAAAAGAAATGCCATATACGGTTATAAATGGCTCTGCGGATAGTTTGCAGTTCTCTTTAAATGCGCCTGCAGTAAAACTCACATCAAACTTAACCTGTTGCGTGTCAAGACTAGGATTTGAAGTATAAGATAAAAAGCTAACCTGTTTTAAGCTATTCATTAAACTTTTAAGTTAATGCTTTTTTGAAGTAAATAAATACGAACAGATTTTTTGATCAAGTTTTCTAAAACGTTCCGATCTCGAACGTCTTCTGAGGCTCTTCCCAACTTGTCGTGTGTAGTACGTGATTGGTAGTGAAGTTTCCGTGCCTCTGGGTTGCTTTTTGTATTTCCATAGTTATTAGGAGACCGGCTTCTTTCGTCTCGTTTGATTATTTGTTCTTAGAAGGGGGAGGAACTGTTCACAAGAACTGCAGAGCCAACAGGCCCTTCAGGTCCTGCTACCGAGTGTCTGTGCAGCATCGCTCGCCTACGTATTAGTGGTACGATAGGAACCTAGTAAATGCTTCTTTCACAGTCAAACTGGGTGGAAAGCTACTTGTATTTTAAGAGAAATTAATTTGAGTCAAATAAAAGTTGGAAAGGTTCTGTTTGGTTTTTCTTTTTTGGAAAATTCATCAAGATGACCTTCCCTTCCTCCCTTTGTGCAGCGAACCCTCCTCCCTTGGGAGCCTGTTAACCTGCTTTTTCTCCGTCCCACAGCCTCACCTGCACAAGATTGTCAACAGCTCGATGGAGCTCGCCCAGACGGCCAAAGAGCCCTACAACTATTTCCTGCTGCTGCGGGCCTTGTTCCGCTCCATTGGGGGCGGGAGCCATGATCTCCTGTATCAGGAATTCCTGCCTCTCCTACCCAACCTCCTGCAAGGTCAGAGCAGTGATCCCGGTCGCTGTTGAGTCTTGTGTGCACGCGTGGGTTTTGGCTAACCTTGTTTGCTGGTGTTCCTCCTCTGTACCCGGTCATGGCGAGGGGACGTGTGTGCGTGTGTGTGTCTGTCCCTGTGTCTTGAGCTTTAAAGGGGTACATCTCCCTGCTCAGAATTGACTGGGAGTGGGAAGGTCTTCGTTGACCCCAGTTAGGACATTTTTGTAGCATTTGCGAAGCAGTTTTAGAGACTAGTAAGGTCAGGGATCTCTAGACTGAAAGAGAACAAGAAGGCAAAAAAACAAGTGATAAAGCTGATATAAGCCCTGCTGCTGCTGCTGCTAAGTTGCTTCAGTCATGTCCGACTCTGTGCGACCCCACAGACAGCAGCCCACCAGGCTCCCCCGTCCCTGGGATTCTCCAGGCAAGAACGCTGGAGTGGGTTGCCATTTCCTTCTCCAGATATAAACCCTATATATAATATATAAAAATACGTAAAAATATGTGTTTTTATTTAGTTGCTAAGGTGCATAGACAGGATTCTTTGATTTCTGTGCATTAGGGATGCTTTCAAGGCTTACAGCCGAAGGGCATCTTGAGTCCAATGAATGTTCACAGGTATGAACTGAGTGGACACACTGTCCTCGGAATGTTTTTTGTGTTTGTTTGGAAAGGGTGAGCTCTTGGCAAGGGATTGAATCTTCTTCTGTATTTTCTTTATAAATCCTTCTGAGAGAAGCCATTTATAGCATAATGTGCCCAGAAGGTACCTGGGGGATCCTTGAGCACGTTAAAGGCAGTGTTAGTCGCTCAGTTGTGTCTGACTTTGTGTGACCCCATGGGATGTAGCCCACCAGGCTCTTCTGTCCTTGGGATTCTCCAGGCGAGAATACTGGAGTGGGTTGCCATGCCTTCCTCCACGTTGAAGGTAACGTGGCCCTAAGTCCCCCGGCAGGTGCTTAAGGAGGCCCGTAGGCGGGCTGTGTTGTCTGGTTTTGACCCTGACTCCAGGCCTCCCCAGCCTGCGCCCTCTGCTCTGATCGGTCTCACGGCCCCGCCTGCAGGTTTCCCAGCCTCCCTTCTCTGCCCACCTATTTTGTTCAAGCACACCCACTCCTGGGAGCTGGGCCTGGCCCCTCTCCTTGTCTCCCTTCTCCTTTGGGTTCTGAGTCTGGTGCGACTGCTGTGTGTTGCCTTGGCCCGCGGTCCCTCTTTAGACTCAGCTGCCTGGGACGCACCTTGTTTGGGGGGCACTGTTCCCTGCTTTTCTCTTCCCAGCTGTCTCTCAGGTTCTGTGGGCAGGTCCACATCTGACGTTTTTCAGGAGTGGGGCTCAATAAATACTTTGTTACCCTTGTGAAGAGTGTATGGGGCCCTGAGTTTATAAGAAGGAAGCTCCTCTCATTTACAAAATCGAGTGGATTTTTTTTAAAAATTTATTTTAAAGTATAAACATCAGCCGTGGTTTAGTGGAAACCTGAAATGACATGCAAGCTTGTAAGCCTCAGACTTGAGATGAACACGTCACGTTGGAGTCTGTTTCTTTCTAGATTGGGCTTATTCACTGGAGAACATGATGTTAAATACCTTGTGTAGCATTAATTCGGAGAAGGCAATGGCACCCCACTCCAGTACTCTTGCCTGGAAAATCCCAGGGACGGAGGAGCCTAGTAGGCTGCAGTCCATGGGGTCGCACAGAGTCGGACACAACTGCAGCGACTTAGCATCAGCAGCAGCATTAATTAGTCCTTAATGTTAGTTCAGTCCACATTAAATAATACTCATCACAGCCTAAACTGATTACATGCAGCCTGCTGTTGCCATACGGTAGATGGAAGAGGCCTCGGGTGCAGTTACAGGATAGGTGCAGCAAACGTAATTCTAAGGCGTAATTCTGTCTTGAGGCGGATGTTTACAGAAAGAGTGGCCTGTTATTCTCGGCGTTACCTGGGTGCACCTGGGCAGTACCGTCCCCCACAGACAGGGCTTAACGTGCTGACGTCCCCACGCAGGGCTCAACATGCTGCAGAGTGGCCTGCACAAGCAGCATATGAAGGACCTGTTTGTGGAGCTGTGTCTCACGGTGCCCGTGCGGCTGAGCTCGCTCCTGCCCTACCTGCCCATGCTCATGGACCCCCTGGTGTCGGCGCTCAACGGCTCTCAGACGTTGGTCAGCCAAGGCCTGCGGACGCTGGAGCTGTGCGTAGACAACCTGCAGCCCGACTTCCTGTACGACCACATCCAGCCGGTGCGCGCCGAGCTCATGCAGGTGAGTGCACGTCCCTGTGCCGCCGGCAGAGGGCGCCGCGGGCCCCGGGACCCACCTCCTTCCCGGGGACGCCATGCGTTCCGTTTCAGAGGCAAGCTCGCTGCCCTGCACTCGCGCTCTGCTGCGCTACCACTGGAGCCTTCGCCTGGCTGCGTGAGGCTTCTGGCCTACGAAGTGATGTGGAGAAACTCCACGAGTGTCGAGCAGATACTTGTTTTGCAGCATCGCTCCCCTTTCGGAGGGCTCTCACAGTGTCGCGTTCTCATGAGGTTGATGGCTTGGGAAGGCAGGTGTTAACCTGGATCCCGCTGTTTCCAGGGAGATGCACTCTCTTTCTGGAGGTTACCGAATTACACAGTGCAGAGGTACACCCTTGTTGTAGAGAGAGAGCTGTCTGGCCGCCCCCGGAGGAAACAGAAAAGAAAGGCGGGTTGAACCCGTGTTAGGTCTTGTGGTCATTAGAGCTCTGTGTCGGGTGTGGGGTTGTCCCCTCGTGTTTTGCTAATGGTGACGGTTTGTACTGTGGTTGGTGAATGTTAGAGGTCAGGGCTGACTTGTTGCTTGCTCACCCACCCCTTTAGCAGAGAGTGTTTGGCCCCAGATCGGGGTCTGATTGCCAGCTTCTGTGATGGGCACGCAGTCGCTCCTGAGATGCAGGATCTCTGGACAGTGGACAGGAGACAGTGACCTGCACGCGTGTCTCAGGCTCCATCTAGAAAGGAGAAGATGGCCGAGAGGCTGGGTGGGAGCTGCCAAGGCCATCACGTGGAGGCCTGGCCAGAGGGCAGGACTTTGGTTTTGGAAGGCTGACCGTGGGCCCGACCTGAGCCACTGCGTGGAGAGAGGAGGCAGGGCTGGGCTCGGGGCCTCCTGCCCTTCAGTGAGCAGAACAGGCTGAGGGAGAGACCGCTCAGGGCCCCTGCTTGCTTCCTGCCTGCCGGACTGCTGGCAGAGGCCAGCAGTCAGCCCGCCGAGTCCCTGTGCGAGGGTGGGAAACTGGACCCCCATTCCCAGGCTGCCTCCTCCCGGGGAGGCGAGCAGATGCCCCTCTCCCGCAGTGCTCAGGCTTCGAGTGGGCCAACAGGAACATAAGAGAAACTGGAATTTTGCGTACAGAAGAGTTCAAAGATTTTATATTGATGATCGCTAGACACTAATACCTGGCCTTGTTACAGAGGATGTGTCAGAAAATAGATTTAAATAGTGAGCTGTGGCCGTTTTCAGGATTTATGAAGATGTCAGTGAAAAAGTTGGGAAAATCGCAGTTTTTTGAAAGTCAAGGGCCTCTCTGTTCTTTATATTAACCGTGAGTACGAGGTACCCAGTAACTCGTTTCTCTTATAATGCCGGTCCCTTTACAATCCCAGTGTTCCCTCTTCACCATCCTTTCTCATATTAGATTTGAAATGTAGAAGAAAATTTGTGTATCATGTTTATAAGTTATAAAACCTAATAGTAAAAACCTGAGGACACTCCATCTAATCCAGGATCAAGGGCTTTACCGGCAGACGTGTTTTCCTGGCTGCTCCCTCAGCCCGTGTGCGTATCCATCCAAGCAGTGTGGTGTTCCGTTCTCTTGCCTTTGAGCTCTACGCTGTTGACGACTCACTACCATTTGTGCTCCAGGAGCATGGAAGAACATTTACGTGTGTGTTTTCTGTAAAGGCATTCAGTTTCTGGGAAGGACACACACAGGACTAACACGGGTCCTGGAAGCAGAGAGCTGTGTCTGGGGACTGAGGGGAGGGGCGTCTTCGTCGCGTCTCCCCCAGAGCTTTTGAGTGGGGCGTCTTCGCCACGTCTTCCCCGGAGCTTTTGGGGAGGGGCGTCTTCGCCACGTCTTCCCCCAGACCCAGAGCTTTTGAGTGGGGCGTCTTCGCCGCATCTTCCCCAGAGCTTTTGTGGAGGGGCGTCTTCGCCGCGTCTCCCCCAGAGCTTTGGGGAGGGGCGTCTTCGCCGCGTCTCCCCCAGAGCTTTTGGGGAGAGGCGTCTTCTCCCAGAGCTTTTGAGTGGGGCGTCTTCGCCACGTCTCCCCCAGAGCTTTTGAGTGGGGCATCTTCGCCGCGTCTTCCCCCAGACCCAGAGCTTTTGAGTGGGGCGTCTTTGCCGCATCTTCCCCAGAACTTTTGGGGAGGGGCGTCTTCGCCGCGTCTTCCCCCAGAGCTTTTGAGTGGGGTGTCTTCGCCACGTTTTCCCCAGAGCTTTTGGGGAGGGGCGTCTTCGCCGCGTCTTCCCCAGAGCCTTTGGGGGGGGGCGTCTTCGCCACGTCTTCCCCAGAGCCTTTTGGGGGGGGGGCGTCTTCGCCGCGTCGTCCACAGAGCTTTTGGGTGGGGCGGGGGCTGTGGGCGCGGGCTCGGAGGCTGACAGGCGCGCGCTGGCTTGCAGGCTCTGTGGCGCACCCTGCGCAACCCCGCGGACAGCATCTCGCACGTGGCCTACCGCGTCCTTGGGAAGTTCGGCGGCAGCAACAGGAAGATGCTCAAGGAGTCCCAGAAGCTGCTCTACGTTGTGACCGAAGTTCAGGGCCCCAGCGTCACCGTGGAGTTTTCTGACTGTAAAGCGTCCCTTCAGCTCCCAATGGAGAAGGTAACTGCGCCCGTCTCTGGGAGCGTCTTAAAAAAGAGACTGCAGGTTCCCCTTTAAGACGTTTAATTTCTGTTCAGAAACATGCAGATAGAACCAGTCCCTTTGGGGCGGGAGTTTCTTAACCCAAAGAGCAACAAGGCTTGCTGGGGCCCAGCTTGGCTGGTGAGGGTTTCCATGACGCCAGGAGGCCAGTGGGGGGCGCTGCCCCCGAGGACCTGCGCCTGGGCAGGGCCATCCTTCCAGAGGGGCGGGGGTGCTGCCCCGCCCGCCTCACCCTTGCCCTTTGTCTGCTCTGATGCCCAGCGGGTGTCTCATCAAGGGTGACGTAGAACCAGGCTGATCGTAGAACCAGGCTGATCGTGCCCCTGTCTCACCGCCCCGCCCCAAGCTCCTACTTTACTCCCGGCTCCCTCCAGGGGCGGCTCTGTCAAAACCAGGAGACGGTGCCCAGCGTATTGCATCACTCAGCTGCTTCTGCCTGACCCTTACTGAGATCTGGCCCCCTCACCTCACTGACCCCTCTGGCCCTCCCACACTCAAGGTCGTACTTATTACTGTCCCTGTGGTCGCATCCGACTTTCCCCTTTTTATTATAAAAGCCGCCTTCGCTGCCTGCATTGCCGCTTTTGATACCTCATCATTTCAGGCTACTTTACCCAGAGCATTTTGGGGAGGGGTTTTACCGCCCTTTGGCGTGTGTCCAAGTGACGGCCGCTTCAGTGAGCCGCACGCGGGCCGGACGCTGAGGTCTCTGCAGGCCTGGGCCTGGCTGTGCCCTGTGGCCAGGACCATTCAGCCCTGCCTGAGCGCGGGCTCACCTTGCCCTGTCCTGTGTATTAGAACTCCACTGTCCGTGTGGGAAGTAGACACAGCGGGAGTGCCTGTGATTTTTTTTTTTTTTTGAGCCAGACATTGCTGACCGTTTGTGAGGAAGGGTGCCCTCTGGGTAGCATCTCCCTGGAGCTGTTTCTGGGGTCTTCTCTGTGTCCACCTGTCCCCCACCCAGCCTCTCCCCCCACCTTCTCAAGCATACACATTGTCGCTCCCCTCCCCCAGCCCTGCCCCACAGACATATTGCCCTTTTTAATCTCAGCTCCTCATCGCAATCCTTATCGAAGTGCTTGCCAAATAAACACTAGTTTCCTTGTGAGAAAATACAACTACAATTCTGTCTTTACCTTGAAAATGACCATAGTGACCACTCTGAATCCAGCCAGTTCGCGCATCTTAGGTAATTTCCTTAAGTTAGGATTCTGTTTGCTTTAGCCCTGTCTGTGTCGGGTTGGCATTAGAATGCAAACTATGACTTTCACTTGACCTCTACATAGACTGAGCAGAGCAAGAAGATCCCTTTAGAAGTAGTTTTTCCCCCAAGCAGCTACAGCAGGGAAGAAACCAGATAGTGAAGACAGGCTTCCCTGGTCCTTCCAGGGATCCGATGCTGCTCCTGGGACCCTTCACAGAGGGTGGCACGAGGGGCCCTGGCAGGAGCCGGCAGGGAAGGGCCAGGCCCAGTGCCGCGGGTTTACATGACACGAGTTGCTTTTGGCATACCTTTTGGCATACCGAAGACAGTCCTTTCTTGGGTGGGGAGGGGACGGTGATCGGCTTGGAAGTTATGTTGCTCTAAGATAACACAGTTCCCCCTCCAGTCTCTGCAGAGAGGGGTGAGGTAGGGAGAGGCCAGCCTGCGTCTGGAGCACGTGGGCCCCATTCCATCAGCCCCTCCCTGGCTCCTCACACTGCGTCTGGAGGAGACTTCAGTACAGATTGAGTGAAGTCGCCCAGTTGTGTCCGACTCTTTGTGACCCCGTGGACTGTAGCCTACCAGGCTCCTCTGTCCATGGGATTCTCCAGGCAAGAAAACTGGAGTGGGTTGCCTTTTCCTTCTCCAGGGGATCTTCCTGAGCCAGGGATTGAACCCTGGTCTCCCGCATTGCAGGCAGATGCTTTAACCTCTGAGCCACCAGGGAAGCCCAGTACAGATTAGGCCTTTGATTTCTAGGTGTGTAAGTACCCTTAACATTAGCACCTGAGCTGTTGAAGACTTGTGTTTTTGTGTGTGATCCTGCCTTCCTGGTCCACCTGCAGGGTAGGATAAGATGTGTGAAGCTGTGTAGGTTTTCTGAAAAAATGAAGTAAATCCTTTTGCAAGAAATTAGTTAAACCTTAGAAAAGTCATCTCAGTTTTGAGCTGAGACGACTCAGGTTCTAGTTTAATCCAGCAAATCTGCCACAGGAGTCCTGAGCTCACTTAATTTCTGAAATTTCCTATCGGCCATTTAAGCACAAAATCAGTAAACCCGGCTTCACATTTCAGTTTGAGCCGCATCCATTGCCGCCTCTGGATGCTTCATTTGGTGAAACCTGCTCGCCTGTCTGCAGAACCACTGCTGTCTGTGCGGGTAGACATGCATCGAGCTGCTTCTGGGTGCTGCTCGTGCCTCCAGCAAAGGCTTTTCAGAATCACGATTTCAGCACAAACCCAGTTACCGTGCTTTTTCACCGCAGGCCATTGAAACGGCTCTAGACTGCCTGAAGAGCGCCAACACCGAGCCCTACTACCGGAGGCAGGCGTGGGAAGTGATCAAGTGCTTCCTGGTGGCGATGATGAGCCTGGAGGACAACAAGCACGCACTCTACCAGCTCCTGGCCCACCCCAAGTATGCTCTGCGCGGGGAAGGGCGCGGGCCTTGTTTCAGAGCATTAGGGGTGGGGGTGCCTCCCAGATCGCTCAGTGCCGGAAGCGTGTTCCATCAGTCAGGAAAAGGACACACTGCCCAGCCCTGCCTCGCTTAGAGAAAATGGAAAGAATTGGGTGCTGAGGGTTAGTCTCTCTCAGCCCTTGAATGTGCTGCCGTTCTGTGGTGTCCCTCTGGGTCACTGGCCCGTGCTCACGCTAGGGGACAGCACTTTTGGTGTCTCTTGACCCGTTGGCTGAAGACGTGCATTGTGAAACTTGTCACGTTAGATTCCACTTGTTGCTGAAATTAACGCAGAGAAGTCACTTAGGCCTGTGCAGCTACACATAGGTCCCTTGTGGTAGGACCGTCGGCTCTGGACTCGAGTGTGGTGACGCTGAATTTAATTGTCGCACAGCTTTACAGAAAAGACCATCCCCAACGTCATTATATCACATCGCTACAAAGCACAGGACACCCCAGCCCGGAAGACGTTTGAGCAGGCCCTGACCGGGGCGTTCATGTCCGCAGTCATTAAAGATCTGCGGCCCAGCGCCCTGCCCTTCGTGGCCAGCTTGATCCGCCACTACACGATGGTGGCGGTCGCCCAGCAGTGCGGTGAGTGACCCCAGACGGGCCGGGTTGAGGTCTTCAGGGACATTGTGTTTCACAGAAGCTGGGTTTGGCTGATTGGTTGTGGACTGTTGTTTGCTGGTTGTCCACTCATTCCATTGACACAGAGAGTTGGTGTTTCAGCAGTAGGTGCTGTATTCACTGGAAAATTGTCACCTGGTTTTACGTATAAAATACTAACACGGTGGGTTTAGCGTTTTGGCCCTTTGTTTTCGTTTCGGGGGCCGAGTACTTTTGGACCTCTGCGTGTAGAGCGGTGACTGTGCGGTCCTGCCCCTGCTGGCCCCCTGTCCCCGGTGGTGGTTGCCAGGCCCAGCCCCCATCACCGCTTGCCCCGGTCCCCCGGCTCCTCAGTCTGCTCCTGGACCCTCATCTGTGCCTTTTCGCCTGCCTGGCCGCTCCTCCCCTCTGCTTCAGGCCTTCCCCGGCTCTGGGTGCCGAAGGACCTATTCTGTTAGTGTTTCCAATCTGTTGCAGACTGGTGGTTTTGTAAGAGACAGTGAACATGTCACAGCACCACCCGCTGCTGTTCCTGAACACTCAGCCTCAGTTTTGCAGCTGCTCCCAGACCGGCGCCAGTCGTGGGCATGACCTCTTGAGTAGCACTTTGTGTCCTCGAAACCTCTTATCCTGGGCGACAAGTAGTTTTCTCCCAGCACTGCAGAACGCAGAACTCCCCCCTTTTTAAAGTCTTCCTGTCCGAACAGTCAGCGCCGTGCATTTAACATGGAGCTTGTCTCCCAGTGTTCCCGGCAGACCCGCACGCGTCTCAGTCACTGCCGCCTCGCCTCGGGCCGGTGCCTGCCGGGTGTGAGTTGTTAGTTGCTCCAACCCCTCCTGCGCGGATTGGGTTTTAGAGCTGGGTGCTCTTGCTCTTTCCTCTGTGTGTGTCAGGAATGTCCGAAGCATAACCCATCGTCACTCGCACATTGTGCCTCGTGGCCTGGTTAATGAGTTTTTTCAACGAAGAGACCTGATTACGGTTCTCCCTTTAAACAAGTCTGTCTGTGAGCTGTGATTGAGAAAATCTGAAAGTTAACACTGTGTAATGGAGTCAGTTACGTTATACCTGCTTAGTTTGTAAATGATTGCGGTTTAACAGAAGTTGGTCAGGTACCAGGGTTGGCTTTTATTAAATTCCTAATCTCCAGGGAAACGGGTAGTTTTGCAGTTGGAGGGACGAGTGTGTCTGTGGCGCTAAGCCCGGCTTTCCCGCCTGCCGCCCGCCTCTCCTCCCAGGCCCCTTCCTGCTCCCTTGCTACCAGGTGGGCAGCCAGCCCAGCACCGCCATGTTCCACAGCGAGGAGAACGGCTCCAAAGGGATGGACCCCCTGGTGCTCATCGACGCCATCGCCATCTGCATGGCGTACGAGGAGAAGGAGCTCTGCAAGATTGGGGAGGTGGCCCTCGCCGTCATCTTTGACGTGGCAAGCATCATCCTGGGCTCAAAGGAGCGGGTGAGCAGTGCGGTCTGGGTGGGGCTGCCTGCCCGCGGGCGGCCGCTCTCCGAGTCTCGGGACCTGGGGGCACACGAGCGGTGCGCGTCTCTTGCAGGCGTGCCAGCTACCCCTCTTCTCCTACATCGTGGAGCGCCTGTGCGCGTGCTGCTACGAGCAGGCCTGGTACGCGAAGCTGGGTGGCGTGGTGTCCATCAAGTTCCTCATGGAGCGCCTGCCCCTCACCTGGGTGCTGCAGAACCAGCAGACCTTCCTCAAAGCGCTGCTCTTCGTCATGATGGACCTGACGGGCGAGGTAGGCAGGGAGGGCGGCCCCGGGCCCGACTGCAAGGGCGCAGGACGGTCGTCCGCCTGGGCAGCAGTGAGTGTCAGGCGGTTCTGCAAGTGTGCTCTCCGGGAAGCTTAGATCTCACCGCTAATGCTGTTCCGTCACCGAGTCGTGTCTGACTGTTTGTGACCCCCATGGACTGTGGCAGGCCGGGCCTCCGTGTCCTCGACTGTCTCGTGGAGTCTGCCCAGATTCACGTCCATTGAGTTGGTGTTGCTAGCTAACCATCTCATCTTCTGATCCCGCTACAACATTGTAAATGAAGAGACAGATCACAGCCCTCAGATTCTCTGAGACTCTAAATACGGGTCAGTCTGGGTAAACAGTAACTGGCCAAAGGACGTAACACAGCGGTCCTTGAAGGGAAAGTACTTCTCAGTCCTGCCACAGATTAAACAGTGCACGTGCTGCAGAAGTTCCTGAGGGAGCCACATTCTTTACGAACCTTTGTGTGGACGTAGCACAAACAAGTAGAAGGTGGTGGGCATCGCCTGCTTACGTGTGTTTGGTAAACACAAGGATCAAGTCTGGATCCATATTTTCTTCCTGAATGACAAACAAGCGATCTCTAAGCAGCAGGGTTAGCTACCGGGGTACCTTGAGGACGACACGAAGCAGTCTTGACGCCTTAGCTGGTGTGTGAGGGGTGTGGGCCCCCAGCCGCAACATTTGGGGCGGGTGTGCAGATGCGGGTGCTGTGGCCAGCAGCGCCCGTCTTTGGTGCTGAGGAGTCCCTGGCCTGCAGGTTTCCAACGGCGCGGTCGCCATGGCCAAGACCACCCTGGAGCAGCTTCTGATGAGGTGCGCGACGCCCCTCAAGGACGAGGAGAGGGTGGAGGAGATCGTGGCGGCCCAGGAGAAGTCCTTCCACCACGTGACCCACGACCTGGTTCGGGAGGTCACGTCCCCGAACTCCACCGTGAGGAAGCAGGCCATGCACTCGCTGCAGGTGCTGGCCCAGGTCACCGGGAAGAGCGTGACCGTGATCATGGAGCCGCACAAGGAGGTGAGGCGCTGGTCACCGGGCAGAACCTCTGCAGGCTTTTTCTTCCTTCAGGTTTGAGTGTTGATGATACGGAATCTGGCGTTTTGTGAGCTAAGTGCTGTTACATGTGCTCGTTCTGACCTCAGGTTTGCAGACGGCAACGTGCTTATGTTAACGTCTGTTTCAGTGACTGTCAAGGGTTGGGGGCTGGTTTTTGGGCCTGATGAGCACAACCTGGTCTCATCCTTGTTTTGGTTTTCGCTGTTGTAAGAGCGTCTGCTCTGGACCCCGAGGAGTGGAATGCGTCTGAGTGCGTCTGTCCACGACCCAGCGTCAGCGCTTGAAGCAGCTCCTCCTTTTCCTAACTGAGGGCTGTCTGGGAGAACTTGATCTCAGTTACGGTGTTCAGGTTGCTCACTAGCTTAGGATCTTGCGCTGAGGTGTTTGCTTTTTAAGAGACGGCAATCAGCGGTGCCTCCTCTGTGTCTCCCCCAGGTCCTCCAGGACATGGTCCCCCCGAAGAAGCACCTGCTGCGCCACCAGCCCGCCAACGCCCAGATCGGGCTGATGGAGGGGAACACGTTCTGCACCACGCTGCAGCCCCGGCTCTTCACCATGGACCTCAACGTGGTGGAGCACAAGGTGTTCTACACTGAGGTAGGGCCGGCCTGGGCGGGCAGCCGGTCCGCACGGAGGCGGGGCTGTGGCTGCAGGGAGCCGGCTGTCGCCTGGGCCGGGGAGGAGGCAGGCGTGTGGCTGAGATGTCCAGTGAGGTGGGGGTTGCTGAGTCCTTGGAGCTCTGTTAGCCTTTATGGGGAGCCTTGCTCTTCAGGACTGTGAAGAGCATTTCAGAGCCAAGACTGTACATCCTCCTCTGTCACTCATGTCAGCAGGCTCTCCGTTTATTAAGTTTATCAGACTTGAGTGTGTCATGCCCTGTTGAGACCTCACTTCACGTGAGCGCCCTTACCTGGCTCCGGTAGTACCACATGAAGTACAGAGCCTGAGCACTCTCTTCCTGAAGGCGCCGGACCTGAGCCTTAGGGTTTGTTAGGCACCCGGAGCCCCAGCGCAGGCGAGCTGGAGAGCTTAGGCTGGAGCCACCGCAACTGTGTTAGAACCTGGCGTCTCATCACAGCACTGCCCTGCTGGGCTCTCGTTTTGTTTGGTGGACTTGACTTGCCCCTTGACCCCAAGATAACAGGCAGTGGAGGATGGCCCCTTCCGCGGGCTTGTCACTGTCGATATTACAGCGTGGCAGGTACTAGACAGTGCTGAATAGGAACGCAACTATAGATGCGGTCAAACCATAGACATCAGCTTAGACTTGATAATGGGCTGTGGATTAGCCCAATTTGAAATGGTTTCAAGATGTGACTTATTCTGGAGGCATTGTCAGACTAAACTGAGCCAGAAGTCATAAGAAGCAAGTTCTTGCTTATGCACACCAAGTCTGAATTTCCAGCTATGAAAAAACTTGCCTCTTGATTCTTTAAAGTCCCTTGTTTTTACTTGGACATGAGGTCATTGATCGTGTGTTCTAGCTTTTATTTATTTATTTTTTTATACCTTGGTTATAGCCCTTATGTAAGTTGTCCAGGATGTCAGTAGAAGGAGAAAGTGGTTAATAGAACACCATATATAGGATTTTAGGCAGTACATATATAAATGTGTACTGGTTTGGTGAAATGTCTGGAAGACTAGCTGCTGGAGTATCTGCATTATACTCCATGTATATATATATATATATATATATTTGCAATAAAATACTTCCTTCTTATGCTTCTGTGTGCTTGAAAAGAAAGAAAAAGTATTACTGCTCAAACACTTGAAATACAGCGTGTTTATTTCTTGGGCCTTGGCCAACGGCATTGGGAAACAGCTCTGGACAAGGCATTGTCCCCCCATTGTGGAATTTGCATTTAGATAGAGTGACCCTCTGTGTAAAGAAAAAGCATGATGATATCAGAGCCGATCAGAGTGCCAAAAAATTTATTTCACAGAGGTTGACTGAGTTTTGCTTTAGAATAAGGAAGCCCAGTGACATTTGGATACTTAAGTGCCTCAGGATTTGGGTTTGGTTTGTTAATTGTGTCACGTGTGGCTGATGGTCGTGTCCTGTCACTTGCAAGGTCTTCACAGTGAGAGCAGGCCGAATTACATCATTCTGTCTCTTGCAGCTCTTGAACTTGTGCGAGGCTGAAGATTCGGCTTTAACAAAGCTGCCCTGTTATAAAAGCCTTCCATCGCTTGTCCCTTTACGGATTGCAGCCTTAAGTAAGTTCACGTAAATCTGAAACAAGTTACCGGGCACAGAAGTGGAGGGGGACCGATGGCCCTTTTTTTGTTGTCTGATTTTTCTGACTCTCTATGGTCTCTAAGGGGGAATAAAAAAAAATTGTTGGTGTATTTATCAGGCTGCATAATGAGATGTCATTGGACTGTATAGATTGCTAGGATTTAAATAATTATTCTACTCTCTAGTAAACTGCATTTTATGTGTTGTAAACTCTTTGTAGCCCTCTTATGGGAACTGAACATGTCTCTAAGGTGTATCTCTAATTTCCTGGTTTAAGAGTGATGTCACACCATTCACATCTTGCCATTTTCATCTGAATCAAAGTATTTAGATCTTTTTAGACTTTTTAGTGATTTAGGAGCGTTTGAGACTCCTGCTGTCTCCAGGCTTTCATTAAGAATGTCAGTCATCATTGTTTAGCACAGGAATTGTACATAATTTAGGAAAATACACTACTTGCCTTCGTACTTAGAAACAGTCATTTCCTCCTTTTTGATAAATACCCAGTGGTTAACTTTGTCTCTTGTTGACTTTTACACACTTAATGACTTAATGAAATATTGCCAGAATCCTCCTTGAATTAGAGGTAGAGGAGCTGAGAGGCAGAACTTGAGGATGGAGCTCAAGACATGGCAGGCCAGCGTGAGGGAGGATGCAGGGGGTCTTCTCACCCCTCCTGTTGGGGCTCCTCTCCTTGGGGCACCCCTCACGCGTTTCACACGAGCTAGAACATTACTGCTTAAGTAAGCTGTAACATACAGGCTCAAGTTACGTCCTCTGTCCTGAGAATGTCTGCCTGTCAAGGCCTTTGACCCCCCTGCAGATTGGGGCGCAGATAGTGGGGGGACACCGAGCTGAGTGTCCCCTTCTTCGCCAGAGCCCGCGGCCCCGCCCTCAGTGTCAGTGCCGTGCACGTGCCCACTGGTCTGCCGTGCCCGCGCCTGGGCGGCATGTTGGGGGCAGGGCGTCGTTGGGGACCCCTTCACCCCTGTTTTCACCCCTCCATTTATCTGGACAGTAAGACTGATCGTGGGCTTTCTGGCAGGCTGTTACCTTGTTAGATAATAGTCACTCATGGATAACAGTGACCCTGTGAGTAGAAGGCCACGCGTTCTTTTGTCTTGCAGGAAGCCGGGTTATTAGGAAAGAAGTTTAGGGACCCATGTGTCTGTTGGTTGATAAAGCCTTTAGATGAGGCTGTTGCTGTACGTTTTTCAAGGTGAATGATGAAAATCGTGTTGATTTCTCTCCCTAAAGATGCGCTTGCGGCCTGTAATTATCTTCCTCAGTCCAGAGAGAAGATCATTGCTGCGCTCTTCAAAGCCCTGAATTCAACCAACAGCGAGCTCCAGGAGGCCGGAGAAGCCTGCATGAGGAAGGTGAGTGGGGCTGGGCGGGTGGGAGTTCCACACTGAGCTCGTCCTGTTGACTTTGTCTGTATCTCAGGAGTCTGCCTGTGGTTCATCCCACCCCGGAGTGTAATAGCATCTCTACCTATTTCATAGCCATCCTGAACTCTTAAAAAATTAAACAGGAATGCCCAGTCCTCCTCATTTCATCATAAACTTGTGGGAAAGCAGAGACTTGCAGCTAGACTTGACTGAGTTCTGGTTAGTATGAGTCGTACTCTGGTATCTTTCCCCCCTAACCTCTCTCTGTTAATAGTTTTTAGAAGGCGCTACCATAGAAGTAGACCAGATCCACACTCACATGCGCCCACTTCTGATGATGCTGGGCGACTATCGGAGCCTGACGCTCAACGTCGTCAATCGTCTGACCTCGGTGACCAGGCTCTTCCCAAACTCCTTCAATGATAAATTTTGTGATCAGATGATGGTAAGCCAGACGTGTATGATGAACCTGAAAGGTTAAACTTTTTAAAAAAGTGAATTACACACTTAAATGACTTACAGCTCTGAAGGTGTGGAGGGGGTACTGTGAACAGCCTCCCTCCCATCCCCGCCCTCCAGCCTCCCAGCTCCTCTTCCGGGAGACAGCCAGCGGGAACAGTCTCCCCTGTGTCCTTCTAGAGGTGGTTCCCGTTTGTCATGGGACATACGTCTCTTTGATTCCTTCCCACAAAGGGATGTGGGATCCATCCATCCATCCTTCTTTTTATATTTACCGTCCCATCATTCAGATGGGTGTGCGAAGTGCCTCTTCATCCTTGTCTTATGGCCACATAGTGTTCCGTGGCGGGGACGTGCCAGACTCTACCGCTTCTTTCCCTGCTGGTGACCATCTTGATTGTTCCCAGTCTTTGGCCTTTGTCGACAGTGATGCAGTGAAGAACTTGTAAGGGCTTTAGAAATCCTTTTGAGTTTTTACAGTTAGCAAGGAAATAGCTATGCAAATAAAAGATCTGTTTGAAAAGTGTTTAAACCCGAGGAGTAGACAGATGAAGGAGTTTCAGCTATTAACTTCATTTTGCATTCTGTAAATAAACATTTATAAATAATTTGTTAACTTTACGATTTTGCAGTACGTTACTGCAAACATGCATGTTTTTATGCAGCTTCTAAGCTTCACTTGCTCGTTTCTTCATGTCTGTAGATACCAAAGAAATGAACCATGGCCCAAATACCTAACTGGGAATTGACTGGTCCTAAAATTTTTAAGTGATGCCCTAATAGTAGAGTGTAATGTAAGTGAATTCTCCAAATTGCAAGGCCCCTTCCCTTTAAGCTTCCATATATGATACAGATATGTACCTACCGGTCTACACGCATACGACCTGGAACGCTCTTCCCTATGCTTCCGGCCTGGCCGCCTCTGTGGGGCCCTCCTGTAGCTGGTTCCTGCTCCTGTCACGTGGCGGATGCCTGAGTTTTACCTCGTTTCCCCTGCTGTAAACCGGAGCTCCACAGGCTAGGGGTGCCGTCTGCTTGGTCATGTCTCTGCCCTGATGCCTAGCCTGGCTGCTGGCTCCAGGCAGACTCGGGGGACCGCCACGGCACAGAGTAACAGGAATACAGGTCCTCTTGTTGGAATGACCAGTTGTAGGACATCTCCTGCTGTATCAGGGTAAATTCAGCCTTCCTGTTTATAGAACATAAGAAAACATGTTACTCTCATCACTCATTTGGCTGCACTATTTCAGTAATTAGAAACATTGCCATTCTCATGTTGAGTAGGTTGGGAATTGATCATATATAGGTTTTCACCTATTTTGGAATTGAGATGCTCCCGTTGTCAAGAAAAAAATGTCTAAGGATGTATTTTTTTTTCAACAGCAACATCTGCGAAAGTGGATGGAAGTGGTGGTCCTCACCCACAAAGGGGGCCAGAGGAGTGACGGAAATGTGAGTGACTCGTTTGTTTCCGGGGGCAGCCCCGCCGCCGGGCACTGCCGTTAGTGATGCGAACGTCGGAGCCATGCTCTTAATTAAATCCCGGTCAGAGGTTTAGTTGTGTGTGACTCTAGTCCATGTAACCTGTTACACATATTTTGTTAGCGTTACATTTTCGCTTTTATTTCTCTTAATCATTGAACGTTCCTTTTTGTGTTTCTTTAAAAAAATCTCCCTTTTGTTCACTTTAACACGATGTTTTTGTTGATGAGAATCCTGGGAAGCTTGACATGTTAGTATTTCACTTTTACTAGCTTTTCTTTAAAGTGAATAAAGCGTGCTTTCTGGACGGTTCTTGGCAGCTGTCGTTTGCACGGGGGTGCAGTGCTCAGCTGCTGTTCCCACTGCTTTCCGCCCTCATTGCCTCATAAGCTGAGCAGAGGTCTTAGGCCTTCACCACGCCCCGAGGACAACGTGATGAAGCATCACGTGAGTCCTGGCACGCGTGTTCTCGAGGTCTGAATCCCCCACCCCCGTTGTTTGCCCAAAGGCCAGATGGCCCGTACTTCAAAACATAATTTTTTACAATTTCGAGGGAAAACCACTCTAGTTAAATCTGTAGGCTACAGTCCATGGGGTCTCGAAGAGTCAGACATGACTGAGCGACTTCACTTTCACTTTAAATCTTTTAAAGGATCCGACGTGGGTCGCTAAATGAATGCTTCTTGCTGATTTGACTCTAATTTTATTCACAGATGTTAATACTCTTTTAAAATATCTTTTAAGTTGATGTCTGTCCTCTCGGTGGGCTGTGTTTCCACAAGCTCCTGTTCCGCCCCGTGGAACTGCAGCAGTACCCCGATGAGGGGTTCCCGAGCTCTGCAGAGGCATCATTAACGTGGTGTTCCATGCTCCTGTGCCTATTTGTTGGATGCTCTGTTTCATCCCAGCTTGCATTTTCTTTATTTTGGCTTTATTATGCTTTGTGTTAACCATTCTGTGTCAAGATGTTCTTTTTCTGTGAGTCTTGTTTCCTGCTGCTTCTAAACAGCCAACAAGCAAAACTGAACCAGGATTTTAAACTTTCTTTAGAAGTGTCAAACCATCCATAACCTCTTTGAAGGTTTGTTATTTATGTATATAGGTGAAAAAAACCCAGAAAATCCTCATGGGGGAATCGAGGAGTGTGTTTGAAAAAGCTGAGCTCTTGGGAGTAGGCACGAGTGCCTCTATACAGATGAGAGCTGTGTTTTTGCTCTAAATTTTATATTTGCTTTTACAGTTAGCTGTTAATTCTCTGAAACTTACAGCCAATTTTACAATAAACATTTAAGCCCTAGCAGGTAGATGAACGACTTACATTAGATCAAAAAGATCCCACAAAGTTTCAGTGAAGCTTACATGCGATGGGGGCCAGTTGCACAAGGGCTGGGGCCATGGATACTGGGAGTTGGCTAAGCTCCTGCTAAAGCCTGTTGCTCAGCAGTGAGCACGTCCCCGAGAGCATCTCACTGCTGAGGGAGTCACGGCTCTGCACTCGGGGGCCACGGTGTTTGGGGTCCAAGGCAGAGCGGCTGTGGTTTCTGGTGTGAGCCCAGAGCGAAGCTTCCTTTCTGCTCTTGAACCCTGATGGTTTTCAGTGGGTGCTCCACAGATTGAGGAGCAGTTTATTTGGTTGGATTTCCAAATAACATTGCCCAGCTGAGAAACTGTAACTGACGATGTGCTGAAAGTCGAATAAAAATAGTCATTCCCCATGACATCTTCACCCCTGATGATCCGAGCTTTGCATTATCACCACATTAGGGAGGTTTGCCTGTTTGGCGTTGAACTTACGGGGGAGAACTCGTGACCACCTGTTACACACACATACCCAGGCACACAGCTTCACTTCACAAGGTAACCCAGATGTCCATCCAGTGGGTGGTGTCATGGCCTGTGGGTTCTTCTGAGTGTGCAGGCCTGAAACATGCCTGATTGATAGGGATTAAGCCCCAGCTTCAGCGGGGCAAGTTTTTTTTTAAATGTCTTAGCCCTCACGTAAAATCTTGAATGACTGATTCTAAACAAAACAGTTTTTTAAAATGTATTTGCATGCAGCAAAGTCTTACAGTTTCTCCCCCGGGACAAGAATTCCAAAACTCTTTGTTTGTTAAATTCAGGGAAGAGCGCACTCCCCGTGACACCATCGGAAGAGCTGTTCTGACATCCGAAGGGTGGACGGTGTATGTTTTGCTGTTGCGCATCTGTTAACTGTCGTGTGCTTTCTTGACAATTGTCTTCACTGTCTTGTTTTCCCCAACAACCCTGACTGTTTTGAGTGTGCGGGAAGTTCTGTGTAAATAACATGAATAGAAAAAAGATGATTTTCCTCCCCATCCTCAGGAGAGCATTTCAGAGTGCGGGAGATGCTCCTTGTCTCCATTCTGTCAGTTTGAGGTGAGAACAACCTATTAACAGTCAGTTTGTGACTTGCACTGTGAAGAACAGTTTATATTTCCTTTTCTGTTCTGTTGTGTTTACCTTTGCGTTGCCTTTTTTCATGCTGTAATTTTTGTTTTGGTTCAGCCTGCCGTGGAAGGGGTAGAGGTGAGAACCAGTGGAGGTGCAGGAGGGGTTGTCGTCGTCCTTGGTTTTGCCGTGACTCGTGGTTCTGTGGTGGACGGAGTGTGTCGTGCCTGAGTGCAGTGAGCGTACTTGTCTGTCTGTGGCGGGCCTGTATCGGTCCCACCGTTGCCGTGAACTGTCTGGGGGCCACGCATGTTTCCCGTTAGGACCTTTTTAAGCCGGTTTCTAAGTTGTTTTGTTTCCTACACGCTAGAATTGCCACATCTCAATTTTTCTGATTCCCTCGGGTTTTTGCTCTCATACCGTTTGTATGAACTCACACATCTAACAGCCTCTTGAGAGGAGACACCGCAAAGAATGCAGGAGGCCTGCCAGAAATCGGGAGGCGTTCTCGTCCTTCTTGCACACGTCTGACTGAGCAGCTGCCTCCATGGCCCTGCCCGCGCCCATCCCCCGTGTGTGTCTGCCGCGCACAGCGCCCTCGGGTGGGCCCAGCGCTATGGCCTGGGACCGGGGCGCAGCCCCGCTCTGGCCTCTTCTGTAAAGTGGGGGTGGTAACGCCTGTCGTTCCTGCCGCCCCTCCCGGTGGTGACGCGAAGACCAGCAGTGGTTCTGTGACAGGGCTTTGAAAACCTACACCTTGGAGACGAAAGTGCCATTTTTAGAAGGTTATTCGAACTTGAGGATCGAACTAACTTATTCTGCCCCCAAACTCAGAAACACTGGAGACAGGCACTCCAGGGGAGGCCGGGGGTGACAGTGAGCTGATGCTTCTCGTTTCTGACCCCTCTCATGTTTGGCCTCTCGGCTTGAAGAGGCGTTCTGAGCGCTCTCTCCACTGCCGCCGGGACCCGGTGCCCCTGACTGGCGCTTACCATCCCCATTTTACCGCAGTGGGGCCTGGGTGCCTGGCGCCCCCCACCCACAAGGGACATCAGGGCATCTTCCGCCCCCGTGGCCCGAATGGCGGACCCAAAACTGTGGGAACTGACGCCGAGAACGCAAAGTCGGGTGACGGGGCTTGGTCGCCGAGCAGCCCACTTTGCACGTGATTCCGGGGAGCAGTCTGTCAGCTTTGTTTTCAGGCCTGCTTGGCAAATTCTTAGTCCCACAGCCGGTCATTTATTTCTGCTGATAGTTAATTTCCGGGGTAAAGACTTCCCGTATGTTTTGAGGACTTTGTGGCTGAGTTTTAAGGGCAGAAGAAGTCTGTGCCCTCAGAACTTGCTGCACTGGGGAGACCCCATGCGGTCACAGCACGTGGGGGCCTCTAATGTTCAGGCCACGGGCACGAGCCCCTGCCCCCAAGGGGGCTCACCTCGGCGGCCCGAGAGGTCACTCCCAGCACTGGTCAGCGTGCGTGCAAGCGGACGTGGCACCATCACCAGGTGTGCGGTCCCCTCCCTCCGCTGGCAGAGCCCAGGGCAGGTCGTTTCCTCCGGCCACAGCTGGAAGCTGAGGTTGGCAAGTTGTGGCTTTCTACGTGTTAACTCTGCTTCTGTTGGCGAGCCTTGCGAACGTAGTAGAGCCTAGCAGGGTCTGTATGAGGTTGATGCCTTTGGCTGGTGCAATTAATTGGCCTGTTTTCTAATTTCTGACTTTCTCCATTAGGAGATGAAAATCTGCTCTGCCATCATAAACCTTTTTCATCTGATCCCAGCTGCGCCCCAGACTCTGGTCAAGCCTTTGCTAGAGGTCGTGATGAAAACCGAACGGGCCATGTTGATCGAGGTAAAGGCCAGGCTCAGGCTCATTCGGTTCTTCCTGCGTCTTTGACGGGGAATGTTTTGTGTCATGCTTCAGCTGGGTTCATCTAGCAGAGGAAGGTGTGGGGTGTTCATGTTGGCTTGCGGCGCGTGCAGTCCACTCATGAGGGGAGAAGGCGCACACGGAGCCGTGGGCAGTCGCTGGACCGGAGAGACCTCAGAGCCCCAGACAGTGCAGGTTTCACCGCGTGTCTTCCAGGCTGGCAGTCCCTTCAGAGAACCTCTGATCAAGTTCCTGACGCGCCACCCCTCGCAGACAGTGGAGCTGTTCATGATGGAGGCGACGCTGAACGACCCCCAGTGGAGCCGGATGTTCATGGTGGGAGCCGGGCTGGGACTGGGGTGCTGCTCTACAGTCTGAAATTTGTAGTTGACTGTTGAGGTTTTATTTTTCTCTGATATAACTTGAGCATTAGAAACATCGTGTCCTGCTGAGAAAAGCTCAGGTCCAGGAATCCTCCTTTGGAGGACTTTGATCGTAATGGATAAATGAGCTGCTCTAATTATGAAAACCAAGTGTCTAAAAAGTACTTTCTAAAGAGAGTGCTTTTGTAGTCTTTTTTTCTTTTTTTATTCTACCTCAGATTTAGGAAGAACCTTAGAGTTCACATCATCTAAAATATAAAATAGTTTGTGGGCTTTGATTAGCTTAAAACAGCTATTTGTTTTGTTTGCAGAGTTTCTTAAAACACAAAGATGCCAAACCTCTTCGAGACGTGCTGGCGGCCAACCCCAACCGGTTCATCACGCTGCTGCTGCCCGGTGGCACCCAGACCGCAGTGCGCCCCGGCTCGCCGAGCACCAGCACGCTGCGGCTGGACCTGCAGTTCCAGGCCGTCAAGGTAGCGCGGCTCCCCACCACGGCCGGTGCCCCGAACGTGCCGTCAGGATGCAGGGAGAGCCCCGCCGGCGTCCTCACCGTCTCCTCTTTGGCAGATCATCAGTATCATCGTTAAAAACGAGGATTCCTGGCTGGCCAGTCAGCACTCCCTGGTGAGCCAGCTGAGGCGTGTGTGGGTCAGTGAAACCTTCCAAGAAAGACACCGGAAGGAGAACATGGCGGCCACCAACTGGAAGGAGCCCAAGCTGCTGGCCTACTGTCTGCTGAATTACTGCAAGTGGGTGCATCTGGGCTCCGGTGCCTGTGGGCTCTTCTGAGGCATGGGTCACGGGGTCCCTGTGTGTAGGCATGGCCTGTAGAGCATGGGCTGTGGCTCTGAGCAGCTGGAGGGCAGGTCGGATGTCCCGGCAGTTACGGCCCTCTCATTTGAACACGCAGGAAGAATTACGGAGATATCGAGCTGCTGTTCCAGCTGCTCCGGGCCTTCACTGGTCGCTTCCTCTGCAACATGACCTTCCTAAAGGAGTACATGGAGGAGGAGATTCCCCAAAACTACAACATCGCCCAGAAACGGGCCCTGTTTTTTCGCTTTGTGGACTTCAATGACCCCAACTTCGGAGATGAGCTGAAAGCCAAGGTAGGTCCCTCTGTTGCTGCAGGAGAATCCACAATGCTTGAGCTCGTTTTCCCGGGAGCCAGGGCACTCTGTCCATGGTCTGCTGTCTTTCCTGGCGTTGGAAGAGCAGTCTGGGCTGTTTAGGAAGGAAGTTTCATTGTTGAGAAACGTGAGGCAGGTCCAGCTGTGAACCAATGCTGACGAGTGGTGTGTTAGTTCCTTTGCTTTTATAAAACAACTTGTTTGAGGTGAGAAGAGTGAACGAGTCTGCTCTTTTCCTCAAGTTGTTACCCTGCCTTTGCAGTTGCCACTGGAAGGAAAGACAAAATTGCTAGCTGCACCCCTGACTGAGTTCTGCCCGGATGCTGCAGCATGACCGAGCTGGTTCCACCTAGTGAGAGAGAGAGAGCCTGGCTTTGTTTTTCTTCTCCTTCATTTTAAAATTTTTTTGTAGGTTCTGCAGCATATCTTGAATCCTGCTTTCTTATACAGCTTTGAGAAGGGGGAAGGAGAGCAGCTCCTAGGACCTCCCAATCCAGAAGGCGATAACCCCGAGAGCATCACCAGTGTGTTCATTACCAAGGTGACGTCACGAAGCATGCATAGCATGGGAGATGTGTGTGTGTGTGATGGGTTCAATGCAATAAAGTGATGTCGCGAACCACACAGAGCGTGGGAGATGTGTGTGTGTGTGTGTGTGTGATGGGTTCATCGCAATAAAGTGACGTCACGAACCACGCAGAGCGTGGGAGATGTGTATGTGTGTGTGTGTGTGTGATGGGTTCATTGCAATAAAGTGACATCACAAACCACGTAGAGCGTGGGAGGTGTGTGTGTGTGTGTGCGAGATGGGTTCATTGCAGTAAAGTGACATCATGAACCACGCACAGTGTGGGAGATGTGTGTGTGTGTGATGGATTCATCGAAATAAGGTTATTTCCCTGCGGCTTTTATTTTTCATGATTGCATTCATTCTTACTAGTGAACTTACTAAGGCAGCTTCACTGTGGAATCACTTAATTTTTCCAGGTTAATAGATTTCAGTGGGAAGCAGAATATATCACGTTGAAAATTCACATGTCGTGGTTGTTTTGCAGAAATTCCTATTGCTGGTCAGTAGTGTTTTCATGATCTATTTACAAAAGAATCTACTAAAAGCCAGTGAGGACGTGAGACTGGACCAGTTACCACTGTGACCCTTTGCTGCCACATTCATGAAATGCTGCGGCAGTGGGATGTCTGAAATTAACTTGGGTCTTGGTTCGTGCACAATAGTGTTTGCAGGTTGCACAAGTGAGGCTTTAGGAATCGTGTTCTCCTGAGAACTTCCCATGGTGCTCTGTGGTCGGGCTGGTGCACTTCACCAGTGGATGCTGAGTTTGCCTTGAGGTGGTTGGGCCGAGTGTTCATGCACGGCTGCTGGTCGAATGCTGTGACCGTGGGGCTTCACTCATCATGGGCCTTCACTTCATTCCTTGCTCGGACCATGAATTACTACCCTTGGGAAGAAGAGAGTAGGTTCCACACCCCCTGGCCTGGGGTCCGGGTAGAGGGGAGGCTGTTCACAGGACACGTGGCCAGGCTTTCCATAGTCTGCTGCTTAAGCCAGGCGTCCTTCTGCAGTTCTGACCCTAGCTCCATCCTCCTGGGGGAGTGAGAGCTAAGTCCAAGCAATTGTTTTGGTCCACATACTGATGTGTGCCCTGTGCTGGGCAGCTGTGGGCACATGGAGACCCAGACTCGGGCCCTGCCACGGGCTGCCCTCTGTGGGCTGCATCCTGGAGTCGGATGCTGTCAACTCGGCACCAGTGAGGGGTCAGGAGTTCAAGTGTCGATGAGGATCAATGGTGCAGGGCAGGCTGGCGCCCCCAGGGAAGGGCCTCTGTGAAGCTGCAGATCCAAGGGAGGGAGTTGGGGACTAAAGGGCCCCCTGATGGCAACACAGCTGTTGTGGAAGGCTTCCGTCACAGGTCTTCTGAGAGGCAGAAGGTTGTGAGGGTTCGTACTGGATTGTGTGGTCGGTCTGTGTGACTCCACAGAGGCAGGTAGCATTTTCCTCTGTGTACATTTTTCTTATATCCGTGAAACACATGTAGAAATTTGTCAGACCCTTGATTGTATGGAAAAGTGTAACTTTTTTTTTTAAGAATAGAGAATTGGGGAGTAGGTAATATTTTCTAATAATACTAAAAAACGAGTTAGTAATTAATGATTGACTAGGAAAAAAAATAACTCAGTTTCTTGGAAATTGAGAAACTCGGTCGTGAATCCCCTTGTGTGGGAGGGCTCGGAGCCCCCTGCCCCCTGTGTTCCAGCGTCTACGTCTGCTCCCTCTTCAACACTGAAATAAATTTGGCAAGTTTGTAATCTGTCCATAATAAAGGAAAATTGATGTAACGTCATTGAGTTTATCCCCGTAAGGCTTAACGCTATGTGTGTGTAAGAGGGTACGTGTGTTATGAGTGAGTGTGTATGCGTGTGTGTGGAGGAGTAGATTGCCAACTGACCCTTGAGGAGGTACGGAGGTAGCAGAATGTTATGTGTATAGAGGGTATGGGGGTGTGGGGGTGTGTGTGTGTGTGTGTGTGTGTGAAGCCATAGACTTGTCGAGTGACCCTTGGGAGGTTTGTGTACAGTGTGCGTGTGCGCGCGCGTGTGTGTGTGTGTGTGTAGACTTGTCGAGTGACCCTGGGATGTTCAGAGGTACAGAGTGGTATGTGTGTAGAGGGTATGTGCACGTGAGTGTGTGTGTAAAAGCGTAGACTTGTCAAGTGACCCTTGGCAGGTTTGTGTATGGAGTGTGTGTATGTGTGCACGTGTGAAGGCATAGACTTGTGGAGTGCTCCTGGGAGGTACAGAGGTAGCAGAATGTTACGTGTATAGAGAGTGTGTGTGCACGTATGAGTGTGTTTGTGTGTGAAGGCGTAGACTTGTGGCACGCCCCTGGGAGGTATGTGTCTAGAGTGTGTGTGTGTGTGTGCGCGCGTGCGTGCGTGCCTGCGCAAAGGCATAGGCTTGTGAGTGCCCCTGGGAGGTGTGTGTCTAGAATGTGTGTGTGTGTGTGAAGGCATAGACTCGTGAGTGCCCTGCGAGGTATGTGTATAGTGTGTGCGTGCATGCGTGTGTGAAGGCATAGGCTTGTGAGTGCCCCTGGGAGGTGTGTGTCTAGAGTGTGTGTGCATATGTGAAGGTGCAGACTTATGAGTACTCCTGGGAGGTGTGTGTCTAGAGCGTGTGTGTGTGTGCGAAGGCGCAGACTCGTGCGTGCCCCTGGGAGGTGTGTGTCTAGAGTGTGTGTGTGCGTGTGTGCGAAGGTGCAGACTCGTGCGTGCCCCTGAGAAGTGTGTGTCTAGAGCGTGTGTGCATGTGCAGACTCGCGCGTGCCCTGCGCGGCAGGCGTAGCAGAGCCAGCAGCGCCCCCTTGCGCCCGTGCCCTCAGGTCTTGGAGCCCGAGAAGCAGGCGGACATGCTGGACTCGCTGCGCATCTACCTGCTGCAGTTCGCCACGCTGCTGGTGGAGCACGCGCCCCACCACATCCACGACAACAACAAGAACCGCAACAGCAAGCTGCGCCGCCTCATGACCTTCGCGTGGCCCTGCCTGCTGTCCAAGGCCTGCGTGGACCCCGCCTGCAAGTACAGCGGGCACCTGCTGCTGGCCCACATCATCGCCAAGTTCGCCATCCACAAGAAGATCGTCCTGCAGGTACCGGCAGGGCCCAGTCCCCCTTGGCATGCACAGCCTCCTCCTGGCTCATCGTCTTCCCCGGTGCATTTACAGATGCCCCTTTTGCCGTCGTTTTGGGATGGTGAATCCTCCCCCATGATTTGTTCCCGCCCTTCCTCCCACTCCTGCTCTGTCTGCTCCTTCCTCTCAGCCTTGCTTTTGAAACAATACGGTTCTGCTTCGACCACCTCCTGCTCCTCTGTCTGTTGCTGAAAGTGTGTCCGTCCAGGGCCCCAGCCCACTCATTAGCTGCGGACAGACAGCGGGTACTCGGGGGTCCTCGTCTCCTGACCCTGTCCGGGTGGACCATCTCAAGCACGTTCCCGGTGTTGCTCAGTGGGTTTGGGCCTTGATGTCACGCAGCCTGGGTTTCTCCTGCTTGAGTTCCATAACTTTGACCGAGCTCATCCCTGTCTGTGTCAGAGTTCGCTGTGATCCTGTGCTTGAGCACCTAGCCTGTCTGTCCCACTGAGCCACTGGTCAGGGGTGGCGCTCATCCTGTCCTGAGCCACCCTTGATTGTTTGCTCTGACCACACCCTCCTGGGAACTTCCATGGGCCAGAGACCCGCCAGGGGTGTCTGTGACACCCTGTAGTTCTCCCAGGCACCCGGGTTCAGCAGGTCCTATTGTTTCCAGCCTGTCCATGACCTGTGTCCCTCGAAACTCCGTGCTGGTCACGCTGGGAAAACTGGGGCTCGCTTTGTGTGCATGTGTGTGTTTCAGTCGTGTCCAACTGTTTGCAACCCCATGAACTGTAACCCGCCAGGCTCCTGCCTATAGGGGTTTCCCAAGCAAGAATACTGGAGTGGGTTGCCATTCCCTTCTCCAGGGGATTTTCCCGACTCAGGGATCGAACCCGGGTCTCCCACATTGCAGGCAGATTCTTTACCATCTGAGCCTAGTCCAGCACAGGCACACACTAGGTGCTCAGAAAACATTAGCGCAGACATTTTCACAGATCAAAACTTTATGAAAGACAAAGTCACTGCTATGTGCTTTCCTAATAAGAGCCTCAAGGAATTGTTTAAAGGTTGTTTTTACAGAAATAACACCTTGTTTCTGAGTGACTACTTCCATCTCGCTTGTTAAAGCCTCCATGCTTACGTGACAATCTCCGTCCTGTCTCAGGTGTTCCACAGTCTCCTCAAGGCGCATGCGATGGAAGCGCGCGCCATTGTCAGGCAGGCGATGGCCATCCTGACCCCGGCGGTGCCGGCCCGGATGGAGGACGGGCACCAGATGCTGACCCACTGGACGAGGAAGATCATCGTGGAGGAGGGCCACACGGTCCCGCAGCTGGTCCACATCCTGCACCTGATCGTGCAGCACTTCAAGGTGGGGTGTGTGTGGCTGGGCACGGGGGCCTCAGAGCAGAACCTGGTACGCTCTTGTGCATTTGCTTTGAAGTTTCCCTCGTCTTTCGTTTTTCTGCAATAATGAGGTTGTCCTCATCTTTCCCTGGGCTTCCCTGGTGGCTCAGAGGATAAAGCCTCTGCCTGCAATGCAGGAGACCCGGGTTCGATCTCTGGGTTGGGAAGATCCCCTGGAGAAGGAAATGGCAACCCACTCCAGTATTCTTGCCTGGAGAATCCCATGGACAGAGGAGCGTGGTGGGCTACAGTCCACGGGGTCACATAAGAGTCGGACACGACTGAGCGAGACACTCCCAACTCCTCATCTTTCAGAGAAGGTATTTCTCTTCTCTAGATTAGCATGAGTATGTGTGTGGCCTTACAACATGGGAAGTGCTGTAGTTCAGTGGATGTATCCTAGGTATACGCTTCTTTCTAAGACAACATTTTTCTTGTAAGTACACTTGGTCTTTGAACAACAAGGGTTTGTGCTGTGTGGATCCACTCGTATGCAGATGTTTTTCAATAAACACGTACTGTAATATCACATGATCTGCGGTTAGTTGAATCCGTGGAGGTGGAACCATGGATACGGAGGACTGACTAAACTCTACAGTCGCGTTTTTGACTTGGTGGAGGGTGGGCACCCCGACCCCTGTTTTGTTCAAGGGTCAGCTGTACTCAGTTACCTGTGAATACAGGCGAGTTGTTACTTTAAGGTGGGAAGTAGTGTCATTAATTCTTGAAGAGGTCACTGGCATCTCCTCTTCTATAACCAGATCACCTCCTTCTTGTATTTATTTATATGTAGATTATCTTTTATAGATTTTTGGGTGGAGGAGAAAGGACTGAATTGAAAATTTGTTCTTTCACAGTCAGCTCTTTAGAATTAGGAATTTGCCTCTTGGCGTGGCCAACTTTTATAACACTGTCTGAAGTTTAATACGTGTGACTAGACTTGCCTACCTAACAAATTCATTATTTCAGCATTTTTTAAAGATGGTCCTTAAAAGCTAAAACACGCTTTTATATTGGAACTCAGTGAATGAAGGGGGAGTGATAGTTATAAAAGGTGTTGAGAGATTTCTTAGCTTAAGTTAGGGTTCAGAATTCTCGGGCAAAGGTTGGGTCGCGTGCTGAGGCCGAGGCAGGTGCGTCCGTGTGCCCATGTGCCGGTGGCCCTGGCATGACCACCCGCGTCCGCAGGTGTACTACCCGGTGCGGCATCACCTCGTGCAGCACATGGTGAGCGCCATGCAGCGGCTGGGCTTCACGCCCAGCGTCACCATCGAGCAGCGGCGGCTGGCCGTGGACCTGTCCGAGGTCGTCATCAAGTGGGAGCTGCAGCGGATCAAGGACCAGCAGGTAGGGCAGCAGCCCCTCCCGCCGGCCCCAGCTGCGTTCCCTGCAGCCCTCCCCGGAGAGAGTCGGCAAAGTCAAGCGTGGGTGCGTCTTTTTAAGCCCGATTCAGACATGGACCCGAACTCAAGTGGAGAAGGGGTCACCTCCGTCTCGTCTTCCATCAAGAGAGGCCTGTCGGTGGACTCTGCGCAGGAGGTGAAGCGCTTCAGGACGGCCACGGGTGCCATCAGCACGGTGAGAGCGTGGGCCCGGGCCGCAGGCGGTTCATTCATCCAGGAACTCGGAATGCGGGCCGGGCGCCACGCCACACCCCACGAGGCCCGTGCCCCCGCCCCCTGGACCTGGTTCCCTTTCGGGGGTGGCCCAGGCCCCGCCCTTCCTCCGTGGCAGCTGTGCTTGTGTGTGTGTTGGGGGTGCCCTGGTGCCCAGCACGGGCAGCCCTGGGGCGGGCCGAGGCCAGGCCACGCTCCTGAACACGCTGTCCCGCATCTGCAGGTGTTTGGGCGGAGCCAGTCTCTGCCGGGCGCCGACTCGCTGCTCGCCAAGCCCATTGACAAGCAGCACACGGACACCGTGGTGAACTTCCTCATCCGAGTGGCCTGTCAGGTGTGCATCCCCGCGTCCCCGTTAGGGTCCTTCCGCACAAGGGCTGCCCGTAGACTGAGTGCATTCAGCCGTCTGACCGTTCGGTCAGAAAAAAAACAGACAAACCAGGTCTGGGAGCTTGTCTTCAGTAGCTTGTCCCTTTCTTACCAGATCTCGTTTGGTGACATGCTGATGTTCCTGAAACCCAACTGTGTTTTATAATAGGATTTTTTATAACTGTTTTTCATCAGTGATGAAATAGTGGCATATCTTAGAATTAACAGCATGTTGGTGACATTCAGTGATCCTGGGTTGGACTACTTGACTTTCAGGTGACCTGTGTCATGAGGGTGTTGGGCTGATCCATCCCACACAAGTAGTGGACAGCGTTCAGTGGTTCAGTGCCTCGTAACTTGCATTCGTTTACCATTCACATCAGTAACATATTTTCACGCCATTGTTGGCGATCAGTTTCTGAAACTTTGCGTTTTAAATTTCAAACAAACCCTTGTAAGTGAGATTTCCCTCACAAAGGAGTTTTATAGCTATTAAGGAGTAGTGCGTGCTATTTTACAACACTATTGAGGATCTCTAAGTGCTGGAAACAAGCTACCCGACTATCAGCCGATACTTCCCTGAGTGCCACAGCGTGCTGGGCACAGCCTGGGAGGCCCAGCCAGGGGTACCTCGGGGAGGCCCTGATGCCGCCCCTTCTGTTGCACAGAAGAGTGCAGGTCACCGCTGACCCGCTGTGAGGGGGCAGGGTCCTGGCGGAGGCCAGCAAGGGTGGGCCAGGGCAGGCGAGCAGGGTGGGCCCTGTGTGCAGGGTAACTCGGGCCTGACCTGCGTGAACTTCCAGGTTAACGACAACACCAGTGCGGCGGGCTCTCCTGGGGAGGTGCTGTCCCGCCGGTGTGTGACCCTCCTGAAGACGGCCTTGCGCCCAGACATGTGGGCCAAGTCGGAGCTCAAGCTGCAGTGGTTCGACAAGCTGCTGATGAGTGTGGTAGGTGCGGGGGTCCTCGGGACGGGTGGGCCCCGAGCCGCCCCCCTCCGCCAGTCGGGGCTCCTCCCACTGCTCTTCTGGCCGCTGGGAGAGGAGGAGGGAGCGCCGTGCTTACCCCTCCACCCAGGTGGAGCCAGGAGTCTTGGAAGCAGAGTAGTGCCCTTCTTTTCATGGGCTCACTGCTTAAACCGACTTACTGGCTAGCCCGGGATAAACACGTCTGACTTAGTCAACAGTCTTTAAAATGAAGTTGAGTTTTTGAACACAGATTGAATAACAAACATGGCACCGAATAGCCAGGTGTTAAGAGAGAGCCCCAAGTGCAGGTCTTTTGATGGCTTTTTGGGTGTTCTTCGTCCTGTGATTGTCCGGAGGTTACAGAAGCTGCTCTCTTGCTTTATCCATCTCGTTACCAGGACACAGTTGTGTGTCTAGGTCTCTGGTGAAACCCGAAAGCTTTCAGTTTGAAGATTTTAAAACCTGCAGTAAATGTCTGTTACTTTGTGCTGCAAAGATGAGTGTTGCTGTTCAAGTGTACTGAATGGTCCCACAGGTTTCCTATGTTACAGGAGCTCCAGAGCGGTAGGCCTGCTGGGTCCGCAGTGCGTGCTTTGAGTCTAGCCTTAGGCTTCACTGCTAGATATCTCAGATTTCTTTCCTCTGTTTCTCTTGGAAAGGGAATTATTTTCCTATGAGAATTAGTCACCGTTGACTCCAGCTTAGCCCCTTCACGGGATTACATTCTCCAAGAGTAGTGGGTGTGCTCACATGGACGTCTGCCTTTTCCCCAGGGTCCACCTCAGAGTAGCATCCATGCAGGGCACGTGTGTGCGTGTGTGTGCGTGTGTGTGTGTGAGCCACAGACACGAGGGTCCTGAAGCCAAACTTAAATCCTTACTGTGGACCTTGGTGCTCTGTTTTTTTTTTTTTTTTTTAGTGCTGACAATTTATGAAGTTGATTTTACGATACAGTTTTAAGGATATTTGCTTTTGGAAGGATGTATGTAGTTGAACTAAAAACATGAAAGGAGAAAAGCAAAATTTATTGCAGCAGTTGCCTTTTTAAGCCAAATACTAATGTTTTTCGTGAACTTTTTAAAGGAAGTTTGACTAAATTCTTAAGGCGAGTTTATTGAAAGGAAGATTGTGAAATCCTACCGTAGTCACAGAACATGGCGCCATGTACACGCCTGGTGTGCTCACCCCTTGGTGGTTCTGGGTGTTCTTGGTTTCACCTCCCAAGCGCTCAGTGGCATGCGGCTCGGGTTGGCTTGCCCCCTCCCGTCGCCGGCGTTCACGTGCTGTCTCATCCGCACCTGGCCCGTGTCCCCCGTTGCAGGAGCAGCCGAACCAGGTGAACTACGGGAACATCTGCACCGGCCTGGAAGTGCTGAGCTTCCTGCTCACCGTCCTGCAGCCGCCGGCCATCCTGAGCAGCTTCAAGCCCCTGCAGCGCGGCGTGGCCGCCTGCATGACGTGCGGGAACACCAAGGTGCTGCGGGCCGTGCACAGCCTGCTGTCCCGCCTCATGAGCCTCTTCCCCACCGAGCCCAGTACGTGGCCAGCACACTCCTCTCTCTCTCTGCTTTCTGCCTGGCTGGGTGGGCCCAGACCTTATTACTGAGACTGCTCCTCCCTCTTCCACTTGCCATATAAGCCATTTTATCATCCAAGCTTTTTTTTGTACCGTGAAACTTTGTTTAAAAAAAAAAAGGTTGACATAACTTCACAGTCCAAGTCTTCGCATTACATTTTTTGGTCCGCTTGGGAAATACAGTTTCTCTTGATCAGCTAAACATTACCGTTTCTGTAAGGTTAAAAGAAAGCTCGGTTAAAGCATTTTGGTCAAGCGATGAACAGCTGGAAAGATGGAATTTTGGCATGTTTTCCTTGTGTTTAGGGGGTTGAGTTGAGGACTGGGGACATGAAAGGTGGTCACCGAGCTCCGTTAACTGGGAGCCACGCATCCTGGGGTGAGGGTCGCCGTGGGTCCCAGATGATGAAGCTCAGAGCTGGCCTGGGAAGAGTCAGTGTCTCTCAGAGCCAGGCAGGGCCCGCCAACCGGCCCCCAGCCCCACAGTCCCACTCCTGTTTCAGGCACTTCGAGCGTGGCCTCCAAGTACGAGGAGCTGGAGTGCCTGTACGCGGCAGTGGGCAAGGTCATCTACGAGGGGCTCACCAACTACGAGAAGGCCACCAGCGCCAACCCCTCCCAGCTCTTCGGTGAGTGTGCACCCCTCCTGCACACGTCTCTCTGCTCGCTTGGACGGGCTTCCCTTCTGGGAGGAGCTCTGAGCCAATGTGGTGTTGAGCGTGTCTGCGAGTGGCCGGGCGCACACAAGGCCAGGTTCCCTGGGGTCTTGGAGATGGAAGCCCAGCCTCAGAGCTTCTTCCTGCCTCAGACGCACGTGCTCCTCCCCACCCCCCATCTCCAGGGTTGTTTAAAGGTCCATGGTGTAAGCTTTTATGGGACGTTTACAGCTGGTTCTTGAACAATTTGGGGCCTGGGGCGCCGACCCTGCGCAGGTGAAAGCCTTCTTGTGAGTATAGTCGGCCTCAGCGTCTGTACAGGGTCTCGCTGCGTCCACCGTGTCTTGTCCACAGATTGAGCTGACTGAGGATCGAGTAGCGCTGTCGTGTATATGGCTGGAGAAAAGCCACACAAGTGGACTCGAGCAGTTCAGACTTGTGTCAGGCTCAACGGCAACGTCGACATTTCAGATCAATCTGTACTTTTGTCAAAAACGGCCCATTTTTGTCTAGTGCATTGTTTAAATATTTTTAGGGGTAATTGACATTTTTGTGACTTACGCAGTTTTTAGAGACTCAGAAACCCCCTGGCACTCTCCCCCTGCAGGGACCCTGATGATCCTCAAGTCCGCCTGCAGCAACAACCCGAGCTACATCGACAGGCTGATCTCGGTCTTCATGCGCTCCCTGCAGAAGATGGTGCGCGAGCACCTGAGCCCACAGGCCGCCTCGGGCAGCACGGAAGCCGCCTCAGGTGACGCGCTGGGCCGGCCCCGCCTCGGGCCGCCGCGACCGGCAGCTCCACTGACCACTGCTTTCGTGTTCATCATCATTTGCTCTTAACAGAGCAATTCCGAACGTTTCATTGATCTCCAGAGTCAAGCACTCTTTTAAAGTGAAATGCTTTTTAAGTTTGTGATTGTAAGAATGAAGAGATTTTGAGGAGCCTTTGCCACTAGTTATCTAACAGTTTTGCTGTAAGCAGAGATGGCTAAATCAGAGCCACTGTTTCTGAAGAATGAAGTCTCAGGGTCCAGACCCAAGCTGTGAGCTCCGGAACTCGGGTGACGTGTTGTGGGGAGGGGAGCAGTGGGAGTCGCACCTCTCAGCCCGCCAGGGCCGTGCGCGTGACTCCAGGGCTTGGCCGAGCCCCCGGTCCCGTCAGCTCTGTCGTCCCCTGCCCTGTGAGGAGGCTCTTGTTGGGCCTCCCTGGCACGGCGGTGAGGTCAGAGCCAGGAGGCACTTCCCACGCCGGAGCTCTCGTTTCAGGGCGAAAGCGTTCTGGGGAGGGCGTGGGCGGGATCCAGCCGCTTGGGTGGTGGGGATAGCCGGTGTCTCTCCCATGCGCAGGGACCAGTGAGCTGGTGATGCTAAGTCTGGAGCTGGTGAAGACACGCCTGGCCGTGATGAGCATGGAGATGAGGAAGAACTTCATTCAGGCCATCCTGACCTCCCTCATTGAGAAATCCCCCGATGCCAAAATCCTCCGGTCCGTGGTGAAAATTGTGGAAGAATGGGTTAAAAACAACTCCCCGATGGCAGCCAATCAGGTGAGCTGGGCAGGGGCTGTGCTCTGGCCTGTGGGCCTTCTCGAGAGAAGGTTCAGCCGTCGCTGTCTAAGCGCTTCTGCAAGTTCTCAAGCAGAGTATTTTTTCTCTCCAGTAGTTGCACTCATGGGGTTCTTTTTTTGAGTTGGATTTTTCTCACTGTGCTTCACAAATTTTGAACAGAAACTTGAAATAACTGGTTGTGTAATGTGGTTTTACTTCTGTTAGAATGTTAAATGAGCCAAAAATAACAACCATGAGGGACTGTTACTTGGTAACTAAGATGCTAGCAAACTTCCAGTTTGTTTTCTAGTTTAGTTGCTTTCTCTCCCAAGTGAGTTGTAGTCCCCCAGGAAAATTATGTTGGCACCTGTCTTGATCTTAAGCATCCAAAGAACCATTTAGAAACAACCTTATTTTACCTGACAAGACTGTAGGAGGTTAAAAATCAGCTGAGCAGATGGCTGAAATACTTCTGAACATGTCCTTTCTCAAATAATTGACTCTTAAATTTGTGCAGACACCTACACTCCGGGAGAAGTCCATTTTGCTTGTGAAAATGATGACCTACATAGAAAAGCGTTTTCCAGAAGACCTTGAACTAAACGCCCAGTTTTTAGACCTTGTTAACTACGTCTACAGGTAATCACCGCAGCCGAGCACGTCGCGTGTCGCCCCTGCTGTGCTCTCTGACCCACTGGTGGTGTGACTTTTTAATCTTCTCGTATATAATAAGCTTTAAACGTTCGCTCATGTAAGACACACAGCGTAGGTGGGCGTCATCAGTGAGCCTTTTGTCCAAATGTTCCAGGGATGAGACGCTGTCGGGCAGCGAGCTGACCGCAAAGCTTGAGCCGGCCTTTCTCTCGGGGCTGCGCTGTGCCCAGCCGCTCATCAGGGCCAAGTTTTTCGAAGTTTTCGACAACTCCATGAAGCGTCGCGTCTACGAGCGCCTCCTCTACGTGACCTGCTCCCAGAACTGGGAGGCCATGGGGAACCACTTCTGGATCAAGCAGTGCATTGAGGTAAGCCGGGTGTCCACACCAACGCAGAGAGGCAGACGTCTCCACCGCAGAACCGCTGTCCTCTCTAGTAGGAAGGAGCTGACCAACAGCCAGGAGGTGGAGCGGCCAGGCCAAGCCGGCCTCACAGCATGTGGGCTCTGACCACTTAACTCACGGGGCCAGGGAGCTGGAGGTGAGGGCCCCCGCAAACAGTCAGGCTGTTTGAGTGGATGCAGAGTCAGACGGCCTCCGTTTCTAACTAGCTTGTGGTCAGTTGTTTGTATTCCTCATTATTTGGCTTTATTACCAGCAACCAGGTTTCCTAGGCAACCTAGGTTTCCCGTAGAGAATGGGAGGTTACGCATGCCGTGCACATAGGCTGTTGACTACGTCTGCAGGGAGTCACAGCTATCTGACATGCCAGGCTATGAGATTCTGCTTGCGGGAAAGGAGGGACTCGTGGCCGGGCTTCAGGGAGAGCGTGTGGGCACGTTCCCACCAGAGCTGAGCATCCATTCTCAGCGCTGTGAGCAGCAGCAGGTGGGATTCTGTGATGGTGACACAGGGGGCAGAGGTCCCCGACTTGTTCTTTCAGGAGGCTGTCGGTTATATCAGGTGCCAGGCTCTGGGTCAGGTGGTCAGAGAGACCTTGGAGGAGGGGCTGGCCATTCCTCCTCTGTCCGAAGGTCTGGCCTGTCTCCAGGCAGCACCAGTACACAGCCCCACACTTCTCTGCCTTCCTTCTCGCTCCTCACAGTGGAGCCAGGAGTGTCCTGCCAGGGCTCGCCCACCGTGTGCTGCCTGGCACAGGCTGCCTCTTCCTGCCAGCTGTGCTCATGAGCTTTCTCATGGCAAAGCAGATCGCGTCGCTGCTTGCCTTCGTGCCCAGCACACGGTCTAGACTCCAGGGCTCGGACTAGCTGGTCTCTTTCTCCAGCCCGCTGAGACATGGAGTCAGGGGCACCTGAGAGGGGACAGTGGAAGGGAGGTGCAAGCTCCTGTCTAGGTAGGGGCAGCGGGATAGAGCCAGCCAGGCGCTGGGGGGTCAGTGCACATGTGTGCCCTTGAGGTGACTCGGAGGTCACCGGGGTCCCCACGCCTGAGTGCCAGGCGCAGGTCCCAGGCCTCTCCTCCCCTGCGTGCCCCCAGCTCCTCCTGGCCGTGTGTGAGAAGAGCACGCCCATCGGGACCAGCTGCCAGGGCGCCATGCTGCCCTCCATCACCAACGTGATCAACCTGGCTGACAGCCACGACCGCGCGGCCTTCGCCATGGTGACGCACGTCAAGCAGGAGCCCCGGGAGCGCGAGAACAGCGAGTCCAAGGAGGAGGTAGGGCCGCGCCCGCGCCGCCTCCGCAGCCAGCCTCCCGGCTCGCTGGGAGGATGCTCTATCAGCCGTGGGGGTTCTAGGGCGAGAGGGACAGATCAGAACCTGTCTCTGCTGATAGGTCTGAGTGTGGTGCCTGTTCAGTTACCTACTGTTTCCTTTTTGTGTCAAGGTATAGTTGACGTGCATCCTGTTCATCTCAGGGGTACAACGTGAGGATTTGGTATTTTGTGTGTGTTGTGAAATGATCACAGTAAGTCTAGTTAACATCCATCACCACACGTAGTTACAGGATTTCTTTTTCTTGTGATGAGGACTTCTAAGATTTACTCTCTTAGCAACCTTCAGGTACATAGTGCAGCATTATTAACTGTAGTCCCCATGCTGTCCGTGACACCCCTGTGAGGAGTTTATTTTTTCACCAGAAGTTTGTGCCTTTTGCGTGTCTTCGCTGAGCACAGTGCCCTCAGGTTCTGTCCATGTCGCAGATGGCAAGATTTCAGGGTAGAACTGATGAGCATCTGGGGTTGCCATTCAGTTTTGAGAGCAGTCACTTATCACGAGTTGGTGCTGCTGAGGACAGGGTCTTTTACTCTCTGCTGACGGTCCTCTCCAAGTCAGGAGTCGCCCACGTTGTGTCCTAACGCACCGCTCTGGAGAGTGACGCTGTCGTGAAGGAGCCGTGTCTCTAGCTGGTTCCACAGGCCACCTACTCTGGCCCTCCTGGGTCTCCACCCGGTCTGGCTGGGGCAGCCCAGGAGCCTGTCACTAACCATCAGGGCTGAGCCTCGGTCCCAGTGGTTGTCGGGACTCCGTGTGGGAGTGGGGACGACCCTCAAGGCATGGATCTGTGAATGTGTCCTTTAGGCTGTCGGCCTGTAGAAGCTCAGGCTGGCTGGGGCGTTGCATGTCAGAAGACAGCCAGCTGGTGCTGGTGGAGGAAGGCACTCTCTTTGCTCTGAAAGGGGTGGTTTGTACCCCTTGTGTGTGAGATCTCTATTTCATTAACAAATAAGAATTTAAGACTTTTTTCACTCTGCACAGGAGATCATCGGTGATGGGATCTCTCCTTCCTGTAGTCCGCTCTGGGGTTAGTGGCAGCTTTGACATGACTCAGGGAAGCTTTGGGCTTCCCTAGTGGCTCAGCCGGTAAAGAATCCACCTGCAGTGCGGGAGACCTGGATTCGATCCCTGGGTTGGGAAGACCCCCTGGAGAAGGGAGAGGCTACCCACTCCACTGTGCTGGCCTGGAGAATTCCATGGACTGTGTAGTTCATTGGGTCGCAAAGAGTCGGACACGACTTCACTTTTACTTTCACTTTTTTGATGTGACTTGTTTTCATTCTCAAGAACACACACCAAATGTTCCATAACCTGACTTCAAGCCCAGTCTTGGCGATGGGATGTTGACTGTTAACTTCCCAGAAGCTTCAGACAGAAATCAGATTCCTTCCTCTTTGGGGACGAGTTGTGTAAAGCCCTGTGCCCACAAGGTGCTGTGCATTGGCCCCGATGATAGTCTTGATCCAAGTAAACCAGTCTGTGCTGCGTTCTCAGGAGTGGCAGGCGGTGATTCCTAGTAGTCTTTATGGTGCTTAAAGTTGTGTTTTCTTTTTTATTTTCCTTTCTATAATCCAAACATGACAGCAAAATGCTGACATTTTTATAGCATCATGTAAGAAAGCGCTAGATCTGATCTAGCTTTATTTGCTTGTCTTTTGTTTTAGAACTCAGGATTATTTAAATAATCAGACTTCCAGGAAACCGAAGTTTTACTTGGCATAAATGTAACAAAAAGCTTATGAAAGTTGTGTGTGTTGATCTTCTTTAACTATTTGACCTTTTGGTTTTGCATGTTTGTTTTTTGTATTCTTTAGGATGTAGAGATTGATATTGAACTGGCTCCTGGCGATCAGACCAGCACGCCCAAAACCAAAGAGCTGTCTGAGAAGGACATTGGAAACCAGCTGCACATGTTAACCAACAGACATGACAAATTTCTTGATACGCTCCGGGAGGTGAAGGTCTGTGCGGGTCTGGGGGGATGATGGTGGCTCTCCCCTTCCCCGATATTTTGAACAGTCCGTGAGCCTACAGACTCCCCCATTCAATGATGGTGGCTCTCCGCAACCCCCTATATTTTGAACAGTCTGTGAGCCCATGGACTCCCGTACTCATAGCTTGAGGCGAGCATTTCTGGGGGCAGGTCCGTGATCATTGAGAGCTTTGGCCTCTGCTATGTTAACGTGGAGTCAGGAGCCACCTGCCCGATGGGCAGGGAGCGGCCATGTGAGGGCAGCCAGGTTGGTTTCAATGCAGCCTTCCACACAGGGCAGCCTGAGTAGCAGACAGGAGCATTCTTCACTTGACTGTTCTCTCCCCCTTTCTGTGGAATGTTTGTACCCTGGGCCTCTGCATTTTTGACAGGGACGTGGTCTGGGGTTAGCTCCCTTCCTGGTCCGCTCTTGGGTGAAAGGGACAAGATGATCTTGACACATGTGTCTCTGTCTCAGCCGCAGGGCCCACTGTGGGCTGGCAGGCGTGTGCCCGAGCACCTCTGCATCAACTGTGTGTTGCTATGTGGGAAGGTGGGCTTCAAGCTGCCAAAAACCTGACTATGAGAAATTCACACCTTAGAGACAGCGGAGCTGTGGGCAGAGGCAGCCACGTTTGTGGGTTTGATGTGCCTGTTGGGTCCCCAGTTTGCAGCTCTGGCCCCGGTTGTGGGGCGTGCTGGTCCAGTCCTATCCATTCCAGTTGCTTCTCCATCTGCTCACTGTTCATTGCAGAGACTCTGACCTCTCGTGGTTCCTGATTTCTTCTTCAGGATTACGCCTGCTGGCAAATAACATAGACTCTCTGCATACAGCTCTGTTTCCCCTTGGTGTCTTCAGGAGCCTCTGCTTTGATGGCATCTGTGTATCTCTTGCTTGCACCTTCCGGGTCAGCGTAGTGTTCGTACTTCTTGGACATGGTGAAATCAGTAACGTTAAGAGGTGCTCTGGGAGGTTAGACATGTGGGCATGTCACTGAGCCCCTTTCCCGCGTCCGTACTAGCCGCTCGGCACAGCAGGAGGGGTCTGTGGTGCCCAGAACTCAGGCTTCACTTCGGCACGACATCCATTCAGGTTCTGAACGTCAGGCAGTGGAGCAGCATCGGGTAGAGTGGGTGGTCCTGCTTCCTGGGCAGGGAGTTCGGGCGGCACCCGCATGCCAGGGGCCTGGTGCCAGACGGTCTCTGCCCTGCAGACGGGAGCCCTGCTCAGCGCCTTCGTGCAGCTCTGCCACATCTCCACCACGCTGGCCGAGAAGACATGGGTCCAGCTCTTCCCCAGGCTGTGGAAGATCCTGTCTGACAGACAGCAGCATGTGAGTCTGTGTTTTCTTTAAGTCCTCTTTTGAAAAATACAGTTTTAGCTTTTGAGGAGTGTTCGTGAAAGAAACTCTTGATTAAGTTTCAAAGGCTGAGGGAACTAGCGTTATCCAAGCGTGAGTTACCACACGCGTGCCAGACGCTGGGGGAAAGCACGAAGGCGGGCTGGTTCTTGCACAAGGCCCCGGCCAACCCCAGCCCGCGCTTGGGTTTCAGGCTCTGGCGGGCGAGATCAGCCCGTTCCTGTGCAGCGGCAGCCACCAGGTGCAGCGGGACTGCCAGCCCAGCGCCCTCAACTGCTTCGTGGAGGCCATGTCCCAGTGCGTCCCGCCCATCCCCATCCGGCCCTGCGTCCTCAAGTACCTGGGCAAGACCCACAACCTCTGGTTCCGCTCCACCTTGATGCTGGAGCACCAGGCCTTTGAGAAGGGGCTGAGCCTGCAGATCAAGCCCAAGCAGACAGCCGAGTTCTATGAGCAGGAGAGCATCACTCCACCCCAGCAGGTGAGGCCCTGCCTCCGTGTTCACCCGTCCTGATGAGCCTCTCCCCGGTGGTGGCAGATTAGGGGCCGTGAAGTAGCCCTGTTGGGGAAACACGGTATTTCCCCTTGAGCACTCAGAGACTGCGTTCTGTTCCAGGAGATCCTGGACTCCCTTGCGGAGCTCTACTCTCTGCTGCAAGAGGAAGACATGTGGGCGGGCTTGTGGCAGAAGCGCTGCAAGTACTCAGAGACGGCCACAGCCATCGCCTACGAGCAACACGGCTTCTTTGAGCAGGTAGCACTGCCAGGGAACCTCCGGGCCTCGTGGGTGGTGGAAGGCGCTGACGGAGGTTCTGTGGTATTGTAGCCTCGAGGCAGTTTCTGTCTAAATAAAGAAGTTTCCTGATTTCTTGGAAGCATGTATTGGTCCACATACAGACTCTGAGATTGAAGCCTCAGTTTTAGAGACATGAACACTGACGCTCAGTCATAAGTTCTTTACTGTCAGTGAGGCCGGCGTGGATGCCTCCCTTCTGCAGTCCTCTGTCCCGTTGGGGTTCGTGGAGCGTGAGGGTTTCGTCCCCCTGCCTGTCCTTGCTCGGTAGTGGGGTCGCTGAGCGTGGCCGCAGCCCCGGGTAGGATGCCGAGCCACAGAAATTCCAGAAGCAGAGGCAGAGCTGTGGCCCAGCTGCCGTCACTGATGGGTGGAGACCTGCACGAAGTCTCGCTGCTTCTGCTCGGGGCGGGGACTCAGGCGCCAGCTCGTTCACTCTCGTTCTCTGGGTGGAGATGCTGAGAGCCCGAAACGGGCCCGGGTCCGCGATCCGGCTTGCCCTAAGTAATTGAGCAGTGGTCGTGCAGCAGTTGCTAGGTAAGCAGCAGTTTGAAAGCATTATTAACTTTTACAGGCGCAAGAGTCGTATGAAAAGGCGATGGATAAAGCCAAGAAGGAACACGAGAGGAGCAACGCTTCCCCCGCCATTTTCCCAGAGTACCAGCTTTGGGAGGACCACTGGATCCGGTGAGCTGAGCGGGGACACAGCCAGGAGTCACTGAAGGGAGCCAGTGGAAAGTCTGAAATTTTCCCTGACAAGTATTTTTAGAAAGGGGCTCTGCTGCTCTCTTTATGGTCCCACGAAGAAAAGTACAAACAAAAATCGAGAAACAGCTATTAAAAGCTTGAGTACTTGAGTGTGTGTTGGAGAAAGTGACTGAGTCCTGCCTCTGCTGGCCCGGAGCTCTGCTCTGCTGTGGGGGTGCTGTTCTTGCTGCTCCATGGGGGCCCCTGCTTCAGTGCCTCGAGCACCGCAGCACCCCACAAAAGCCCACCCTTCTCTATTGGGGGAAACATTTTTTCCTTTCTGTGTAATGGAAGTAGCTTAAAATCACTGAGTTCGGGCCGATCCTTGGTCTCCAGGTGTTCTAAGGAGCTGAACCAGTGGGAAGCCTTGACGGAGTACGGCCAGTCCAAAGGTCACATCAACCCTTACCTGGTCCTGGAGTGTGCTTGGCGGGTGTCCAACTGGACCGCCATGAAGGAGGCGCTGGTGCAGGTGAGGACCGTACCCCCCACACCGTGACCTGTCCACACTCGGGGTACAGTCTCTGCAGGCACAGGGACCATTTCTCCAAAGCCCCGAGTCTCGGGGGGTCTCCCTTCACTTGCATCACACGGGGTACCTTGGCAGATGCAAGATAGCTCCTGGGAAGTAAGAGTTACTTTTGGTTTTCACGAACGTCTTTCCTGAGTCTGAGTTAAATGATAACTTGGTTTTAGTTCATCCTTCAGTTACAGGAAGTGTCAGGTGTGGAGACTCTGGACCCTGAGACACTGGGAAGAGCAGAGGCCGTTTTACCGGTGGATTTGGTTGGCAGAGGCACTGCAGGTGTGAGTGTGGTGCAAGCGCAGGGCCGGGCTGTCAGTAAGCTTGTGGCATGAAAAGCAGTATCACGTTCAAAGCGTATCTTGTATCACAGAAGTGGTAACCGTGTCGTGTAGGTGAAGTCGAGCCCTTAACTTGGTTGAGCTGCACGTTTTTCAGAAGTTAAACTCCATCCGGAGGAGTTCAGTGCGAGGTGCAGGTCTCTCTCGCCCTGGGAGCCTCTGCGGGGCATCGGCAGCCGGGGTTGACGGCCCAGCTCTGCTGCCCGAGCCCACGTCCCTGCCAGCGCCTCGGCCTCTGCCGACGCAGCTGTGCCTGTGGCTCACTCCTCTCCCTCCTGTGTCTCTCTCCCCTGGCGCCCCTTTGCTGCTCAGGTTTTAACCTTTGCCCTGTGGTGTCTGTGTCACGGGGCTCAGGGGTTCGTACCACAGTCCTGCTCTCACCTTGCCCCTTGGCCTGGTGAGGGCGTACTTACAGGCACACCAGTGGTTTTCCTTTCTTGACGTGTAGGCTCAAAGCGCACGGAGGTTACAGGCCGTGTGTTTGAAAGGACTGACTTAAAACTTTACCTGTATTATGGCTCCCGTGCTTACTTCGCCACTGCTGCTGCTTTTGAACAAAATGTGGAAGGTGCAAGAACCGGAATAGCCACAAACCATTAACTACAGGGAGGTTATAGAGCCCAGGGTCTGGACTTTCAGGTTGGGATCGGGGAAATGGCTCCTCTGATGCAGGGAGTTACTCTGAGAAGTAAACCAGTCACTATTTAAGTAAACAAAAATAGTTTACTGACAGGTTGCATTTACCATTGGTGGTTTTTTTTTTTAATTCATTTTTAATGTCCTTTTTTCTGATAAATATTGTGCTTTATTTTATATCAATATAAAAATATTTATAGCTCACTCTAGTGTTTCTTTTTCTCCTTTCCGAGGTCTTACTTAGCAGGATATGTGCAGTATCATACTGACCATAAGTCTGACAGATGAGTTTCTTGTTTTACAAGTTCTTGATTATTTTCCCCCAGTTTTAAGGCACTTACTGATTGGAAAAAGCTCAAAGTATATTAATGAGCACTATGGGTAATCTGCAGTAAATTAATTTCAAATGTTTTTGATAGTACTGAATTATTTACTTATTTACCAGTACTTCAAAAAAATCTTTCTCTTATGTCTTACAATTATGCGGCTGCTTGCAGCAGTATATTTCTTGGTTCGATTTAATAAATGAGGTAATATTTTCAGCAGAGGAAAAATGAGATGCTTTTGTTCTTAATGTTCCAGAGAGTAGGTATGATTAAACAAGTCCTGTCTTAATTAGTGTTTAAGTCCAGAAAATGTGAGACGGAAGGTTGTGATCGTAAAGGACCCTGTAGGAAGCAGTTGTGTTCCCAAGTTTGCCTCCCTGAGTTTCTTCACGATTGGGTTACTGAGAAGCAGGAGGGGCCACGGACATGACTGTGCTCCAAGGTCAGATGTCACCAGACAAGGCCCGTGTCAGGTCAGCGTGTCGCTCTCACCATCACTGCTCTTGCCCTCTCCAGACTGAGAGCCACGCGGCTCTGATGTGTCATTTCCGTTGTCACTTCCAGAGGTGCTTCCGAATGAATATCTAACTGATCTTGTTACAGCAAGTCCTGTAAAATTTTTTCAAGAATATCTCTGTGTTCTTTCATCTTCTTATATACAAAGAGGTTATTTTTGAAAAGACTTTTTTTTATTTACAGTTTTTAAAATGCTGATAAGATGCGATGAGTTCTAACACCTTCTTTAGAAGGTGCTGAGCACACGCAGGGGCTTTCCAGGCACTTGTGGGGCCTCCGCCTGGGCTGAGGGGCAGACGTGATGCTGGGCTCCATCTGCTCATCAGGAGAACTGATAATCAGGACACGAGAGAGATCTGGGGAACATTTTGCAGTGGATAATAAATGTGGACTTAAGTGACCATAAAGTTTGTGAATGTTCACTCATATTCTTAGAAACCTGAATCGCTGTCTTCTGCTTCTGTATGTAATGTGGAGCAAGTTAGATTGATTTCTCAGGATAACAGTGTGAGTTGGAGACAATTCAGATTTATATGGATACTTACCAGAGTGGAGATGAGCACTTATTTAAGCCTTTTGAAATTCCCTGGCCGACTTTGAAGGTTTTTCGCCTGGTGTATCATAACAGAGTCTTATCAGTTTCCCCTTTTTGGAACTAAAAGTCATCTTAAAGCAAGGAGCCGGTGGCAAGGCTTTGTAGCCAGAGAGATTGGCCGCACTTTGGTGTTTGGAAAAGGAGAGTGTTCAGAAAAATATCTAATGCATTCTCTCTCCAGAGAAAACGAGTGTCTGTTTGTAGCTTAATTGCTCTTTACTGCTTTGCATAACTGGCTACCAAAAAGTTTGCTTTTTGACTCTGCGCTGAGAGGAAGTATACCCACTGCCTCCGTGTGATGCTCTTCCCCACCCAGGTAGAGGTGAGCTGTCCGAAGGAGATGGCCTGGAAGGTCAACATGTACCGCGGGTACCTGGCTATCTGCCACCCCGAGGAGCAGCAGCTGAGCTTCATCGAGCGTCTGGTGGAGATGGCCAGCAGCCTGGCCATCCGCGAGTGGCGGCGGCTGCCCCACGTGGTGTCGCACGTGCACACGCCCCTGCTGCAGGTGGGGCCCTCCCGGGGGGCGGAGGGAGCCTTCTCCAGGGGGGCCCTTCTCGGGGAGGGGGGCCTTCTCCAGGTGGGGCCCGTCCCCGGGGTGGGGGGCCCTTCTCCAGGGGAGAGCGGGGAGCCTTCTCCAGGATGGGCCCTTCCCATGGGGAGGAAGGAGCCTTCTCCAGGGGGGCCCTTCTCGGGGGAACAGGGGGGCCTTTCCCAGGGGGAGGAGGGAGCCTTCTCCAGGGGGGCCCTTCTCAGGGGGATTAGGGGCCTTCTCCAGGGGGTCCCTTCTCGGGGGGATGGGGGGCCTTCTCCAGGGGGGCCCCTTCCTGGGGGGAGGAGGGAGCCTTCTCTAGGGGGGCCCTTCTCAGGGGGATGGGGTCCTTCTCCAGGGGGTCCCTTCTCGGGGGGACGGGGTGCATTCTCAGGGGCCCTTCTTGGGGGGATGGGGGAGCCCTTCTCCAGGGGGTCCCTCCCAGCAGAGCCCCTCCCGTTCAGGCTGAGGGCTGTGAGCGGAGCTGGATGGCAGAGGAAACTCCTTCCCCCCATCCTCCCCCACCATTTGTACTCGGGCTTGGGGAGAGGACAGCTAGAGTCAGAAGGGAGAGGACTGAAACGTGGCTTCTGGTGTTCGGGGCGTCCAGGGGTTTTGGTGAAGGAAGGCCTCCCTCAGGGGTGACTGTGATGGTTTTCTTGCTTGAGGAGTATGCTCTGATGCCCACCGTGCCAGCCTCAGTGTGCTGCTGCTGTTCAGTCTGAGCAGGGCCTCTCCCTCTGAGACTCCAAGGCTGCAGTTAAGTAGCCTGCGCCTTGGTTTCTTTCTTTGTGTTCCATCCTCTCTGTTTCTGACTCGTTCAGCCACACGGGCCACCGGTCAGTGACTCCCCACAGCCCCCTTGTGCACACCGCCCCCTGCATGGAAATTCCTTCTTCCCATCCTCCCGGCCCCTGTGTGTGTGCACACGCACGTACATACGTGCAGATACACACACACACCCTGGGTCGTGCCAGCTCTTGGCCTCTTTCGTCTGGCGCAGAGCAGCTCCCAGTGTGGCTGAATGAGGGATAACTGTAGGCTGCCGTTTTAACAGTAGTTCACAATGCTCACACTTTTTTTCCTCTGGAAAGAGTAGTTCTGAGACTTAAAACTGCTACATTAATTTTTATAGTGTAGTTTTTTATAAGCTTTTAAAATTACGTAGTTATTAATATACTTAGATTATCTTGTCTTCATCATAGTGAACCAGAAGTTCATCGAAGCAGTTTTATCTCTTTGGTTTGATATTTTCCCTTTTCGTATCTATTATTTTGGGCTTGAAAGCAGTATATGTTCAGTAGAAACCATACTTCGAATCCTGGATCTGAATGTTTTTCCGGACCAACATGCGTGTACGATGCTCTCTGGTGCTGGGCGGTGGCGCCGAGCGTCAGCGCCTGGTCAGCCACGAGATCCTGACGGCGGACAGCCCCCTGCTGACGGCCGTTCTGCTTTTCACTTTCATCATGTGAGAAAATCAGTGCTTCATCATTAAACAGGCCTTGTGTTAGGTAGTGTGAGTGTTCTTTGCACATTCAGGTCAGCTAAGCTAGACGTCTGGTAGGTTCGGTGTGTTAAACGCATTCTCAACTTCAGATATTTTCAACTTATGATGAGTGTGTTGGGACATGACACCATGGTAAGTTGAGGAAGCTCAGTGCTAAAAACTACTGAACCGTACGCCTGAAAGGGTGCTTTCAGTGATGTTTAAATTATACTTCGGTAAAGCTGTTACAGTACAAATACCCATTAGGGTTTCAGAAATCTGAGTGCAATGAACTAAACTTGAAGTATAGATACGGATGGAAAGTGTGAATTCTTGTAGACAATTTTTAAAATTAAGATCAAACAAAAGGATACTGTGTCCTGAACTTGGTGCTGTGTTTGGGGGTTCAGACAATTCAGAGAGTTTAAAAACATTTCTTCTCAAAGAGTTAGGCTGAAGAGAGAGGGCATATCCGTAAGAAGCCAAGTTTTATGGGGGCGTCTGTGACTCGGTGCCATGTGAAGACAAACACAGATAAACCCAAGATTCAGAGAAGGGAAGAATCGCTATGGGGAACAGAGTGTGAAATTAACAGTGGGAAAAGGCTCAGAGCTGCGCCCCAGCCCCCACCCCCAGCCGAGAGGGGCTCCAGAGGGCACCGCCCATTTGCAGCCAGCGGCATGTGTTGGGTGTAAAGGGGGGGCGCCTGGACAGATGGGTAGGCGGGTGGTGAGAATACATGTGTCAGCCAGGAGAGAGCATCAGAGCCGTGTTCGAGATGATTGACGTGGCCCTGGGGTTCAGATGTTGACGGAGGAAAACTTGAGGGCAGGAGGCGTTGTCAAAGACCTACCGAGAGCCACACTCAGCGGGGGGCAGAGGGAGGGCAAAGGGATAGTTGTGGGGGCGGGAGGGGGCAGCGTGGACCCCGCTGTTCTTTAGGCTCCGGTGTCACGGCAGCCGGAGGCGGAGGTCTTAAGAGTGGGGGGGGTGGTATCCCGAGAGTCATGTGTGAGGCGTGGAATAAGTCAGATGCCGCATCTGAGTAAATCCCAGAGCATCCTCTTGAATCCTGGGCCCTTCACAGGAGACACTCCTGGTCAGCTCTGCTTTGCCTTCCTCATCCAATCCTTGCGCCCTGCTCACCGTGGAATCTCTCACCCTGGTCCCCTTAGGCAGCCCAGCAAATCATCGAACTTCAGGAAGCTGCTCAGATTAACGCAGGCTTGCAGCCCACCAACCTGGGGAGGAACAACAGCCTGCACGACATGAAGACGGTGGTGAAGACGTGGCGGAACCGGCTGCCCATCGTGTCGGACGACCTGTCCCACTGGAGCAGCGTGTTCATGTGGCGGCAGCATCATTACCAGGGTAAACCCACCTGGTCCGGCATGCCTCCACCATGTAATTTTCAGACACCCACTGTTCCGGTTTCATGTCTTGGCTGTTTTTCTGTTTGTTCTCTTTTTGTTTGTTTTTTCTTTTACCGAATCTTCTGTTTCTTGGCAGGTGTGGTAGAGGTGGTTGGTATGACGAGGGTAAAGATGAAGGTGGTGAAAGAGGGGAAGAATTTCCCTCCTTGCTCCCTTTCTCCACCCGGGACAGACTTGCTGCCACACAGCTGCCTGCTGGCCCCAGGGGCGTGGACTAGTGGGATCAGAGCTCTGGGTCTTGGCCCTTTGTTCTGAAGGCCCCCCACTCCTAAGACCTGCCCTCCGGGGGCCGGGTAGAGCCTTGCGCAGCTTCCCTGGGCCCCTCTGCTGCTCTCCCTACACCTGCCAGGCCTCTTTTTATCCAGAGCAGCCTTGGCCAAGAGGGTAGCTCTCCACCGGGGAGTTGGTGCTTCTTAGATCATCCCTTTGATGCAAACGCGAGGCAGAGTAACGCGGGCTGATCACAGAGCTTCCCATGTTCATAAGCCGCCCTGTGTGTGTGTTTCATTTTTTATTTAAGCCTTAAACTGAGAAATGTCTGACGTGGACTGAAATGTCACTTCTTTCCTCTCCAGCTATTGTAACTGCATATGAAAACAGTTCTCAGCACGACCCAAGTTCAAACAATGCTATGCTTGGGGTTCACGCGTCGGCTTCAGCGATTATCCAATATGGAAAAATTGCCCGGAAGCAGGGCCTGGTCAATGTGGCTCTGGATATATTAAGTCGTATCCACACCATTCCAACTGTCCCTATTGTGGATTGCTTCCAGAAGATTCGGCAGCAGGTCAAATGCTACCTCCAGCTGGCAGGCGTCATGGGCAAGAACGAGTGTATGCAGGTAGGGTGCCAGGTGGACCCAGTGCCTGTCCTTGCCCTGGCAGTGAGGGTCCCTGGGCCAGCTCCTGCCTCAGACAACAGGAAAAGGGACTGGAGCGCTGTGGGACTCTTGGTCTCAGGGAGCAGTTCTGCCAGAACGAGAAGGGGACAGGAAGCTACTCGAGTATTTGAATTATATGCCACGGTCTCTAATCTGCCATATTCTTGGGTAATATAGAACGAAAACTAAAAATTGCAGGACTGTGGGGGCATATGTAGATTTGGGCTATCTATGTTCAGAGGGAAATTAACAATGAAACTGACAAGATATCTAAAGCTTTGGAAAAAATAATACCATTAAGGTGTCTGGAACTGAATTTGTGTTTAGTGATTCAGTTTAAATACTCCTTGTCAGTCAATAAATATTCTAGGTAGGCACGCCTCATCAGTTTAAAATACATTTGTCAGTGACCTTTAGGACTTAACTGCTTGGATCAATATTTTAATGAGGTTTTCAATGAGTGTCTAGCAAATTCAAGAACCTTTCTGTTTTTACAAACAGGGCCTTGAAGTTATTGAATCTACAAACTTAAAATACTTCACGAAAGAGATGACGGCTGAATTTTATGCACTGAAGGGGATGTTCTTGGCTCAGATTAACAAGTATGTATGTTATATAGGTGGCGGGTGAGAGAAAGACTCATCAGATTATTTAAATAATTGTTTGTAACTTAAAAAGCAATGTGAAGATGAAGCTAGAAATTGACATGAGTTGGCATCAGTCATCAGACATGGTGTTCAGCTTTTGTATCTAGGAAAGTAGTAACTTGCAGCAGGATCAGAAAGCTGGCTTGAGTGTGGTACTTTTTAGCTATGAGTTGCTTGACCATGGAACTGCCAATAATGGTTTCATTGCCCCATTTTCTCAGCGTGCTGTCTTGGAAACAGAGTTGATTCCTTTTATGGAGGTGATTCTTGCTTTAGAGGAGGGGTCAGTCAACTGGAAAACACTGTGGTGGGTCCTCAAAAAACTGTAAACGAAGAATTATGTCCTAGCAATTCCACTCCTAGGTATTTATGGAAAAGAGTTGAAAACAAGAGCTCAAACAGGTAGTCGTTCATGAAGGTTCACAGAGTTCTGTTTACAGTAGCAGAATATTGAAACTACTCAAATGACTGGATAAGCAAAATGTGGTGTGTACAAACAGTAGAATATTATAAGAATGAAGTGGTATTTTCTTTAATATGTTGCTGTGCTTAGTCACTCAGTCTTGTCCAACTCTTTGAGACCCCATGGACTGTAGCCCGCCAGGCTCCTCTGTCCATGAGGATTCTCCAGGCAAGAACACTGGAGTGGGTTGCCATGCCCTCCTCCAGGGGATCTTCCCAACCCAGGTATCGAACCCACGTCTCTGGCATTGCAGGCGGATTCTTTATCGTCTGAGCTACCAGGAAATAAGTAACTTTTATTTACTAGTAAGAATTAAAAGCCTTTTTTAACAGGAAGTTACCCCTTGGATGACCTGAAAATTCCATGCTCCATCATGAGCAGAGGGGGCCAGGCTTTCTGTGGTGAGCAGTTTGTGTGATGAAGAACATTGCTGAATTCTCTTCTGAAATCTTTGATCCAGGAATTCAACCATATGTGGAATTCAGGAATTCAGGCTTATATGTGGACAGACATGAGTTTTATAATGAAAGCTCAAGCACAGAATAATAAAAAATACAACCATGATTTTTAAAACTGTAGGATATTCCATTTCAAAGATGCTATGGCTATGGTAGTCTGATATTTTTCTTATCTGTTGAAACTCTTGTTATATGAAAATTACTTAAAATAAGGCTGGTAAATCTGAATTCATATAGCAGATCTATGACATTTTAGTCAATAATTTATTTCATGCTTTGAAAATATTACCTTCGTTAGAAGTGTGTTTAATATTTTTTCTTTCCACGTTTATGAATTCCCTATTAAGTTTTACCTAATCCAATCTGATGCTTAAATGATTTTAAATGTCAACAATATAAAAATATAGCTAACATTTTTCTAAATGATTAAAGCTTTGCACCCCTTCATTTTGGGTTTCGCTAGTGGTTCAGATGGTAAAGAATCTGCCTACAATGCAGGAGACCCAGGCTTGATCCCTGGGTCGGGAAGATCCCCTTGAGGAGGAAATGGCAACCCACTCCAGTATTCTTGCCTAGAGAATTCCATGGACAGAGGAGCCTGGCGGGCTACAGTCCATGGGGTTGCAAAGAGCTGGACATGACTGAGTGACTAACACACACACATTCTCTTTCGTTTAATTATTAAATCAGTCCTTGCAGTTCTCCTGCACACCTCTCAAACATACCCACCCCACATGCACTTGGACTGCCTTAGTTCAAGCCTCCTGCCTCCCTCCAGTTTCTTCGCTCTCCCACACATTCTCAACATGGTCACGAAGTAGTCAGATTTGTGTCTCAGAAGGATCACCCCACTTTTCTGCTCAAAACCCTGCCCTGGCTCCTCACCACGCCCTGGTCTCACTTTTGTGAGCACGGTGGCCCTCAGTGATCTGGCGCACACCCACCTCTCCTGCACATCTCCCATCAGAGTGCTTCACACTAAACTAACCGGCTGTGAGAACTCTCTGCAGGACTCTGCACGGCCCCCCTTTCCTCGTTACCATCCTTTCATCCTGAGCTCTGGTGAACTCCATCATCCTTCACAACCCAGCTCAAACATGACTTCTTCCCTAAGGCCTTCTTAAGCCCATCCAACTCCGAAATTACCCACTCCCTCTTCTAAATCTCATAGCACACCTTTTACTTACCACTTGTGTTGTAACTGTTCGTTTCTGTGCTTGCCTTTTCTATATCACTGTAAACCTTTTGAGACCATTAAAGCAGTTTTGTGTTCGTTAAACCAAATTGTCTTTGCTTCAACAATCTAAGTAATTGGGAGCAGGGATGGGATGTTTCCAGGGTGATCCACAGTGGCCGAGATGCTGCTGCTTCTTCAACAGCAGACATAAACCTCATGTTTCTTTAATCACAGGGATCACCAGACCCTCTTGGATTAGCATACATAACACAGCTCTTAAATATGGGTTGAGTATTTCTGACTTGGTGCAAGATATGTACATTATGTTTTACTTTAAACCTTTTGGCAGAGGTGGTGGTTTAGTTGCGAAGTCATGTCTGACTCTCTTGTGACCTCATGGACCGTAGCCTGCCAGGCTCCTCTGTCCATGGGATTTCCCAGGCAAGGATACTGGAGTGGGCTGCCATCTCCTTCTCTAGGGAGTGAAGTGTTGACATGAACGTCAGCATGGATGAACCTCAGAAACACTGAGGCTGATTGAAAGAGTCTAGACACAAAAAGTCACCGTCTGTGGGTCCATTAATGTGAGATGTGCGGTAGTCAGTCCACAGAGGCAGAGCAGCAGTAACTCCATGGGTGGCCACCGGGGCTGGGGGTTGGGGGCAGTGGGGAGTGGTGCTTCTTGGTTCGGGGTTTCCTTGGGGTGATGACAATGTTCGCAGCCTCCGTAGAGGTGGTGGTCACAGAGCATTTTAAATGTACCAGCTGCCCCCGAATTGGTCACTTCACGACGGTTGGTTTTCTGTCCCGCGGTGTTCACGGTCTCAATTTGTGTCCTCCCAGGTCTGAGGAAGCGAACAAAGCGTTCTCTGCAGCCGTGCAGATGCACGACGTGCTGGTGAAAGCCTGGGCCATGTGGGGCGACTACCTGGAGAACATCTTCGTCAAGGAGCGGCAGCTGCATCTCGGGGTGTCCGCCATCACCTGCTACCTGCACGCGTGCCGGCACCAGAACGAGAGCAAGTCGAGGAAGTACCTGGCCAAGGTGAGGCCAGAGGAACTCGCTTTGACCAGAGACCTTCCTGGGAACCTTTAGTTTGGATGGAAGCTCAGCGACCTCCTGGTCCGTGCTGGGCATGAGGCAGCACACAGAGTCTGTAGGTTCTATTTAAAGCTGGAAAGTGGAGGCCTGGACATTCTTGGGGTCAGAGGACTTCTTAGCCGCAAAATGGAACCTGGAGTGCGGGTGGGTCTTAGAGCTCAGGTCTGGTGTGGCTGTGGGCCTCCCGCTGGACGGGGATTCCTGCAGACTGCGAGGGCTCTGCCAGGAGCGCACCCTGCCGCGCGCCTCAGGCTCTGACCTCTCGCTCCCAGGGCCGTGCACACAGGCTGGAGCCAGTCTGTGTGATGCTGAGGCCCTGGGTTCCTGCAGGGTGAGGTCGTCCCGTGGTACCCCACTGCAGCGCTGGGCACAGGGCTGTATCCACGTGTGCCTAGTGGATGGCTGCTTGAGCCTGAGCACCCTCCTAGCGTGCACCCTCTTGGCTTCCCTGGGAAACACATCCGTACAACCCAGAATCCGTTCTTGCAGATAACTTAAGAATAGATTGTTCCGCTTACTTTGTCCAATAAAGGTGAGGAGTTTTTAGAATTCCTTGATTTAACGTCAGAGTTTGGACTGAACATCCCAAGTGGTGAAAGCCGACTGCGGACACAGGCCGGCTGTAGTCATGCCGAGGAGCCGCTGCACGGCCAGCTCTGGGTGTGCTTTCCTGTGGATGAGATGGTTTCAGAGTCTCCTGACGGCAGACTGCCAGCGGGGCCTCGCACTAGGGTGGTGGTGGTCACCTGAGATCTGAGCAGAAGTCCATTTTGTTCTGGGGAGATCACAAGTGTGGGTAACAGACTGGAGCCCGTGGGGTCCACATGACCACCGCTAGCCAGCTGACCAGGTCAGTTAGTAGTTGGCATTAAAGCTAAACCTTGACGAAAACTGTATTTATATTCTCAGCGTCATCTGTCTGTAAGCTCTATTAAGTTTCATCATACAGTTGGGCCTTTTGTCCATGTTTCCCATGATGCCAGGAAAGGTGCCTTGTGTGGCAGTTTAATGTCGGGAACGCCCCTGACCGGAACCGGAGACTTTGGCTCAGCTCCCTGACTGCCCTTCTGTCTTAGGTGCTGTGGCTCCTGAGTTTTGACGATGACAAGAACACCCTGGCAGATGCCGTGGACAAGTACTGCATCGGCGTGCCGCCCATCCAGTGGCTGGCCTGGATCCCGCAGCTGCTCACCTGTCTGGTCGGCTCCGAGGGAAAGCTGCTTTTGAACCTGATTAGCCAGGTGGGACCTGCAGGGCCTCTTTGGTCACAAGGTGTTTTCCCTTCACATCCTTTTTTCCAAGAAAGAAAATGTGCACCCTCAGAGTTTTGAAACTAAGATGGATGGGCAGGCGTGCGCAGTTAGCTGTCACCTGACGTAAAGCAGAGGGGACAGTAGTTGCAGAGCACCGCGGGGTTGGCGGGCAGTGGTCTGCTGGACTTAATGGCGTCAGGATGCTGACTTCTTCTCTTACACACGTTGCCACGTAAGATACACGTAAAGTACGCCTTCCGTTAAAATGCAGGGTCCCTGGCGAGCACTCGGGTTACTGACCAGGCGCGGGTGCCTGGTCAGTGCCCACGGCTGACTCCCCTTCACGGGCTGGACCGGGAGCTCTGAGCCCCAGAAGAAAGCTCGGCAGGCTGTGGGTCTGTTGCTCTTGGCCCAGCTGCCCAGCCGCGCTGTTGGAGGCTCACAGTCGTGTGCACTGGGGCAGGCTGGGGGGATTGGGCCTGTAGAAAGGCTGTCATGACCCGTGTTTGAGGTCTGCTCCAGATTATCCTCCTCTTGCGCAAAGGCCGAGAGGCAGGGGAGGGCCCTGAGCAGGGGACATGTGGATACCGTTTGGTCTGGGATTGGTGCCTTTGATGGCGTTTGTTTTATCAAGTTACAGAGTCCTGTATGTAGCCTCTCACACGTGAACCTGTAACCAAGCACCCGGGGCATGCTGCTCGCTCGCTGCTCATGCACAGCATCTACACGGCACCCAGAAGTGGTTTCATTCTTCCTTGAGCGCTTGCGGCTGTGGTCCTGGGTACTGGTACTTCACCTGGAGTTGATCTGTCAAAGACGTAGATTCTGTTTGGTATCATCATTCACTGGACATCTCTTAACATACATTAGCCAGCCTTCCTGCAGCCAGTGGCCAAGCTGGGTAACGTCTGCTCAGCCCTTCTGAAGAAGCCGTAGAACTCTAGTTGACCAAAACTGGCATTTCTTACCTAAAAGAAAAAGGCCAGTCCCCTGCGTCCTACAGTTACACAGAGTGAAGTGACTCGCCAGGGAGCCCCTTCGTCAGCCTGCTCTCAGTTCTGGTGAATGAAGACGGCTGGCATTTTGTGTTCTCTGTCACTGGCCTGAGAGGCAGGCACCTGAGTGTCTGCCCCCTCAGGTTAGATCAGATGACAAGTGAGGTTGCTCTGCCAGGAGGAGTCTTGGGTGGGTGAGACTGATGGAATACACCAGGCTGCTCTTGCCTGGGTCTTTTCTGGCTAAACTGGACGTTGGGCTTGCTATTCAGTCCGGCCTCCTGTCTGTGCTAAGTCAGTGGTGCCGGCCAGGTGCGGGCCCCTTCCCACTCACGACTGACTCTCTCTGAGCAGGTGGGACGCGTGTATCCCCAGGCTGTATACTTCCCCATCCGGACCCTGTACCTGACGCTGAAGATAGAGCAGCGGGAGCGCTACAAGAGCGGTACGTCTCCTGGGGGCAGCGGCCAGGCCGTGGGGCGGGTCCCCAGGGCGTCCGGGTTCCCACTGTCACCAGCACACGCCCCGGCAGCTCCCCTCCAGCCCGCGGGCCCGTCTGTGTTCAGATGCTGGGAGGACACCGGGGTGGGAAGACGAAACCTGACCTCCCGGGGGCTGCTGGTTCCCCTTCTCCGTAGTGTGACAAGGTGTTCATCCACTCCAGTGATCTCATCCATAAGTAGGAGAAAATATGTGAAACCCAGGGCCTCAGTGGTAAAGAATCTGCCTGCCAAGACAGGAGCTGTGGGTTCGATCCCTGGGTCGGGAAGATGCCCTGGAGGAGGAAATGGCAACCCACTCCAGTATTCTTGTCTGGGAAATCTACAGACAGAGGAACCTGGCTACAGTCCATGGGGTTACAAAGAGTGGACACAACTGAGTGACTAAACAAAAAACAAAAGTTGAACTTAACTCATTAGTTATAAACGCGTTCTGATAAATAGCACAGATGCCACTTACTGTGTTACAAGGAATCACACCTTCAGCTGCCAGAAGAATCCGCACAGAAAGCAGTCTTACCTGGGCCTTCTCTGGTGGTCCAGAGGTTAGGGCTTCGAGCTCCCAACGCAGGGGTCACGGGTTCGATCCCTGGCCAGGGAACTAAGATCCCATTTCCACACAGTATAGCCTAAAGAAAAAGAAAAAAATCAGTCTTAACCAAAGGTAAAAACTTATTCACAATAGGTTTTTAATCTGTAACGATTACTGTGGTACGTAGAGAAATAACCTACTTAATGGTTTCAGTTACCCACTAAGCATGGTGCTCTGTAAACAGTCAAAGCACCGCTTACTTGCTGTGTCTTTAATACGTAGACACACTCACTGCGAGGCCAGAGCCTTTCCAGGAAGGTGACTCCCTCCTCCCGACGGTGGTGGCAGCTCCCGGTCCTCTGTAGGGTGGGTCTTCGTGCCAACCTCCTGGCTGGCTAGGTGGATTGGAGTTTGGGTCAATTGAAAGTTAAGGGTTTTTGTTCTAAGTGAGTTGAAGCTTTAAAAAAATGAGCATCAGGGGTTCTGTAGCTTTTCTTACGAAGCAGCGAGCTTTGTTTTTAACGTCATTTGTATTTGTGGTTTGGCTTTCCTTGATGAAAGCACACTTCTAGATTCTCAGAGCTAATACAAAGAATGAATTGTGAAATATTTTGCCAGACCTTAAAAAAAAAAAACTCAGACTCCCACTGCAGTTAGAGGGAGTCCAGGGAGCCTGCGCCCCCCACCTGGACTGCAGTCACACGCCCGCCTCGCGCCCTCACCCGTGCGCCTTCTGCTTGCACTGCGCCCCGGGACAGGGCACCTGCCTCGCAGCCCCGGGAGGCCCCCGGGGTGTGTCCCGCGCCGGCAGGAACCAGCGTTCCTCTGGCCAGGGGGTCCTCGGAGCGCCGGCTCTCCCGTCGGTCAGTTCGGCGCTGACACTGGCGTTGTGTGTGTTGCTCTCAGATTCTGGACAGCAGCAGCCAAGTTCAGTGGGTAACCAGTCCCATTCTGCATCAGATCCAGGGCCCATAAGAGCCACGGCCCCCATGTGGCGCTGCAGCCGTATCATGCACATGCAGCGGGAGCTGCACCCGACGCTGCTGTCTTCCCTGGAAGGCATCGTCGACCAGATGGTCTGGTTCCGGGAGAACTGGCACGAGGAGGTATGCGGCGGGTCTGTGTGCCGCGGAGGGCGTGGGTCTGGGTGCCCTCGCAGATGCGGCCTGTCCACACGAGCTCCCCGCTCGTGTGTGTCTGTGGGTGGACTGGCTGATGGAGCCGCAGAGTCTCCACGTCTGCACCCTGGTGCTGTCGTCACCGCCGAAGCAGAAAACTTGAAACGAAGGCGACATCAAGGAAGCCATTGCTGCCCTTAAAATGCTTCTTTTGTTCACTTGTCCGAATCTAACTGCTGAAATCCCACCACTGGCCAAGGAGCAGTGGGGTGGGCAAAGGTCATCTCGGGGGTCATCATCTCCAGGGGCCAGAGCTGGTTCTCAGGCCGCCTCCTCAGTGGCGGTGATAAGTAATCAGCGTTTGTTGTCTGGTTGGCCGCGAGGCCCCCTCGTTAGTGCTGTGTTACTCTGTGTGTGTGCACAGCACACGGATGTGATCTGAAATAGGCTTTTCCTTGAACAACAGAAGGGTGTGTGCGCGATGCAAAGGGTGGGGTTGTGGGTCTTTTTCTTCTGTTAACGTTTGGGATGCTGTTCCTTGCTGTTGAGAACGCAGCTCATGGCGTGAGCGTCCAGGGTACCCCCCGCCCTGGTTCTGCACACTCTGGCGCCCCGAGAGCTTTGTCCGTGGTGGGGCCGGCTGGGTGGGTGCCCAGTGGGTAGGGGGCAGCTTGCTCGAGTGCAGAGCTCTGTTGCGCGAGCCCACCGTGTCTCTGTCCCCCAGGTCCTCAGGCAGCTCCAGCAGGGCCTGGCCAAGTGCTACTCCGTAGCGTTTGAGAAGAGCGGAGCGGTGTCGGACGCCAAGATCACGCCGCACACCCTCAACTTCGTCAAGAAGCTGGTGAGCACGTTCGGGGTGGGCCTGGAGAACGTGTCCAACGTCTCCACGATGTTCTCCAGCGCCGCCTCCGAGTCCCTGGCCCGGCGCGCCCAGGCCACCGCCCAGGACCCCGTCTTCCAGAAGCTGAAGGGCCAGTTCACCACCGGTGAGTCCCAACCCGGGGAAGCGGCCCCTCACCCTGCTCCTCGGTCCTGCCCATCCCAGTTAACCGCCTCCGTTGCTTTTCTGGAACGCAGCACAGGGTGGGCAGGTTAGACTGTAAGCAAACAGGACACTCCCCTGCCCCGAGATCGCATGGCCTTCCCTCCAGGGGAAAAGTCAAAGAATCGGAGCCGGGGTAGACACAGGGATTTAGGACGCAGTCCTGCTGCCTGCCAGGTTTTTGTGGAAGATTGCTGGCTCCGCGGTGACGGGCAGGGATCCCCCTGGTGGTGGCTCTGGTGTCAGGACTGGGAGGGGACTCTCGCGTTTCCTGGACCCACGGGAGCACGGATCCAGCCCCACCTCTCTGTGTGACCCCTTGGTGCCCCTCACTCAGCCCGAGTCCCTGTCGGGGACCCCCGGGCACACACAGGCCAGGCCGCGCCCCCTGGAGCTGGAGCGCGTGTGGTCTCTTCCTCACAGCAAACGGAGGTGTCTGAGATGGAAGTCTTGTGGACACCATCCTATACTACTGAGAAGAAGTGATACTAAGTGCATCTGTATCTACACCCAAATGTAGTCTGAAATAGAGCCTTAAAGGTGGAACACATCTGGATTCTGATGTGAAAAAATGACAGGCGCTAAAACCTGGAAGGGGGCCAGCCTCGAGGCGCTGACCCACCACCAGCTGCAGTGAGCGTCAGATGCCCTCATCGAGCCCCTCTGGCCACACACCCCAGGGGCCGACCCTGTGTCCATCCTGGGTTCTGGTCTGGAGAGTGCAGGAGGGTTGCCCCTCCGCCCACAGCAGCATCGCAGCCCTGGCTCCAGCTCCACGTCTGTGAGCACGGGGGAAGGCAGCTCCGGAGAGTCGATCTGGAGACGGAAGACTGACCCACGTGGGAACGCTGTGCCGAGCGCTGACGGCCGCTTTGTGGCGACAGCCCCAAACGCGAGTCCCCCAGATGCCCCTCCAAGGAGAAGGGACACGCAGTGTGGCTCTTCCACGCTCATAAAGCAGATGAAGAGGCGTTAACTGACACACACGGCAACTTGGATGAACTTCAGAGAAATTATGCTGAATGCAGAAGGCCGCTCTCAGCAGGATTCCTGCCACGCACTTCTAAATCATGAAGCCTTTGTGAGGTCACGATGGAGAACAGACCAGCAGTGGCCAGGCGTCGGGTGTGGGGGAGGCGGGCATGGCTCAGAGCTGGGGGACGGGGGCCTCCTGGATACACAGCGGGGCGCCCCCCACGCGTCTCACGGATGCACACGTGCACACAGAACACGCGCAGGTCACGTGTCTGAATCAGCCCCGTGGGTTGTGCCAGTGCCTTGGTTTTGGGAAGGGGTGTGTGGCCCTCCCTGTTAGGTTTCTTGGTGCTCCTGTGAATATTTATTTCAAGATAAAAGTTAACAGCAAATAGAAACCCGTTCCATGAAGACCAGGCCAGGCCTTGATAACAGCTTCCTGCCCCCGAGTTGAGAAGGTGCACAGCCCCGTGTCCCGGTGGACGAAGACCTGCCTCCCCCGTGTTCACCTCGCTAGTCACAGGACCGCACGTGAGATGGTAAAGGAAAGCCGGAGAAACGCCGTGAGGAAAAACCCCACGAGAGAAGTGCATCGACTGTCGTGAAACTGATGACACGCATGCACAGTTAAACTCACACGTGGGCATGACGAGTGGAGTTGTGGGAGCAGCTGTGTGTCAGGCCCAGAGCTCCGCGCCGTTTATTCCAGTCGGCATTTTTATGTGCTGTTTATTGGAGTCCTGCCCCTCACAGCACTTCATTACAGACTAGATAGAAAACGCGCCTGTTTCCTCCCTGGGCCGTGCCGGAGTCGTAGTTGTACAGTGAATTGAAAATCACCCAGGTGACTGAAATGTTTCTTAATCATATTCTGTTTTGCAGATTTTGACTTCAGTGTTCCAGGATCCATGAAGCTTCACAATCTGATTTCCAAACTGAAAAAGTGGATCAAAATCCTGGAGGCTAAAACCAAGCAGCTTCCAAAATTCTTCCTCATTGAGGAGAAGTGCCGGTTTCTGAGCAACTTCTCGGCACAGACGGCCGAGGTGGAAATTCCCGGGGAGTTTCTGATGCCAAAGCCGACACATTACTACATCAAGATTGCTCGGTGAGTGCGCCTGGCCGGCCTGGGGTCACCAACGCCTTCCCCCGGGAGAGGCCCGGGAGATGATCCAGGGAGACCAGTCAGCGGTTCACACTGTGATTCCCTCCCTTCTGCCCCCGGGAGAGGACACAGGACTGCCCTCAGATTGGAGTCTTTGGGCACCTTTCACGTGTCCAGGCGAACCCATGAGTTCCGTGTTTTGTCTGAGTCAAGCTTGTGTTTGCTCTCAAAAGAACCCTTTCTGAATGCTTGTAGAACTTGACAAAGCAGAGTTTTGCAGTGTTTTATATACTCTGAAAGCACAGTATTCAAAACAGAATCAAATGATGTTAAAAATTTTTTAGAGCAAAGCGAGTTGCATCCCATTTAAAACGTAAAGCGAGCTGGGAACTGGCCTTAACAGGGCCCTCCCAAGTCGGACCCTGCCGCTCCCCTCCACCGTCGGCCCCAAGGTTGTGCGGGCCCCACACCGCCCCTCCGCTGTGAGCCCCGAGGGTGCACAGGCCCCAGGCCGGCTCATCAGCAGCGGATCCTCTGTCCCAAGGGCCCAGGCCCTCCCACTTCTGGGGTCCCTGGTGTCCTCTGACTCCGGAGGCCAGACCCTCGGCGCAACTGGTCGTCTGGGAAGCTCTGCTCTCAAAGCAGAGGGGCGGAGTGGGCGCGTGGCGTGGTGTCAGCGCCCGCGGTCTTGGCAGGTTCATGCCCCGGGTGGAGATTGTGCAGAAGCACAACACGGCGGCCAGGAGGCTCTATATCCGCGGGCACAACGGCAAGATCTACCCATACCTGGTCATGAACGACGCCTGCCTGACCGAGTCACGGCGGGAGGAGCGCGTGCTGCAGCTGCTGCGCCTGCTCAACCCCTGCCTGGAGAAGCGGAAGGAGACCACCAAGAGGCACCTGTTCTTCACAGGTACGTGCACGGCCGCCGCCAGGTGTGCCCTGCTGGCGCCTCTGGGTACGCCCTGGTGGTGCCTCCGGGTATGCACGCGGCCACCTCTGGGTACGCCCTGGTGGCGCACAGCCCCTGCAGGACACGCGCCTGACCAGCACCCGCCTGGAGAAGCAGGCCCCGACCGGGCGCACAGCTGTCTCCACTCGCCCATGAGCCTGCCCAAGCTCTGGTGACGTTGGCTGAGCAGGTGGCATGCTCCACATGGTTTTTAAGCACAGTCTTTGATCTCTTCTTGGACTTCTATGGTGGCTCAGCTGGTAAAGAATTCCCCTGCAGTGCAGGAGACCCTGGTTCAATCCCTGGTTTGGGAAGATTCCCTGGAGAAGGGAACAGCCACCCACTCTGGTATTCTGGCCTGGAGAATTTCACGGATTGTATAATCTATGGGATCACAAAGAGTCGGACACGACTGAGCGACTTTTACTTTCACTTCTTGATCTGCTCTGGGCACCACCTGAGGCGCCCGCCTTGGAGTCGAGGAGCCCCAGGAAGGCCCCTGACATCTCATTGAGGCGGCACCCAGCAACCTCGGGTGAGGTCTTTACAGAACCAAGTGGTGGTGGGTGAATCGTGAACCTGTCACGTGGGGCGGGGCGGTGCCTGTGGCTCCCCAGCCCCAGAGAGAACAGTGGTCACCCTTCATGTTGACCCGGGTTTGGAGTCCGTTGCCGTGCGTGGTGTCTGGTCCTGTTTGGAGCTCTCTGATGGCTGAGCTGTGATCCAGCCTCTTCTTTTATTTTTAAACTTTACAATATTGTATTAGTTTTGCCAAATATCGAAATGAATCTGCCACAGGTATACCCACGTTCCCCATCCTGAACCCTCCTCCCTCCTCCCTCCCCTACCCTCCCTCTGGGTCGTCCCAGTGCACCAGCCCCAAGCATCCAGTACCGTGCATCGAACCTGGACTGGCGACTCGTTTCATACATGATATTATACATGTTTCAATGCTAAAGTCTCTCACCTTTAAGTTCAGAATCCCCCAAAATAAGTGAATTGAGAAATTGGCTCTGCAGAGCGCTGTGGGTGTTCGAGCACATGTGTGACGCACTCTGCTGGTCGGTCCCCGCCTCACCCGCCGTCTCCCCTCTCTCCTCAGTCCCCCGCGTGGTGGCCGTGTCTCCGCAGATGCGCCTGGTGGAGGACAACCCCTCCTCGCTGTCGCTGGTGGAGATCTACAAGCAGCGCTGCGCCAAGAAGGGCATCGAGCACGACAACCCCATCTCGCGCTACTACGACCGCCTGGCCACGGTGCAGGCGCGCGGGACGCAGGCCAGCCACCAGGTGCGGGCGGGCGGGCGCAGGGTAGGGCCGTGCGCCTCGGCCAAGGGCCATTCACTGCAACAGGACAGAGGCATGTTTTCATTCAGCCTCGCAGAAGCTCAGAGGCCTTCCCGCAAAACAGCTCAGAAATTAGAATTTTAAAGGAACTTCCTGGCAGGTTCATTTGGTTGGCAGCCGGGGCGTAGGCGGTGTGAGGCTGTCCGCCCGCCTCCTGGGCACCTTCACAGGTTTGCTGCCAGGCCTCCTGGTCACGCACAGTCTCTGTGTGGTGTGTCCTTGCTAAAATGCAGAATGTGGGGACGTGGAAACCTGTCGGGCCAGCCGTTTCTGTGGCCTCGGGAGTCCCGGATGCCCCGGCTGCACCTGCTGGCGGGCCAAGGGTCTCTCTGCACCTGCGGGTCCTGCTCTGGGGGCAGCGGGGCAGGGGGAGCGTGGGTGAGAAGGCTGTGTCCAGGGTTCTCTGTGTCACCAAGAGGCAACCCTGTGGCCGGTTCTCCTGCTGCCTCCGTGGTCCTTCCTGGCTCCCCGAGGGCGCCTCCTGGATCTGGGGAGAGACCCCCAGGGCCGGAAGCTGCCTCTGTTGTCCAGGGACTGGTCTCCCATTAATCTGGGTCCTAAAGGGCTTGGTTCAGGACAGAGCCCAGGGGTGCCCGTCTCAGCCCCGCACCATGCTCAGGGTGCAGGGTCTCGAGTCAGCCCCCACCGTCATGCGGGCAAAGCAGGTGGGGTTCTTCTGTGCTCAGTGGTCTCCGTGGACCATGGCAGTTTTGAGGTGTTGGTGGGAAGTGAATGGATTGGATTCTCAAGGCTCTGTGTTCCTTGGACTGTGGGAGCCAGTGACCCTTGTCTGCAAATACGTGGCTACATCGGAAGCCCCCTCCCGCTTTGTGAAGATGGAGCTGAGCGCGGGTCTGGCACAGGGATGGTGCGGGGCCCTCCTGGGCCCGCGGGAGGCGCGGACGTCTCTTCTTAGTCTTCCTCCCCTAGTTTGCTTCGTTACTGACTCGGCTCCTTTACCCTTTGCGGTTTTTACCACACTGCCTGTAAATTTGCTTGTTCTGGACGCATCATGTGAGCAGAGTCACACAGCATGTGCTCTTTCGTGCCTGGCTCCCTCCGCAGCGTGTTCTCAAGGTCATCCGCTCGGTGGCACGTCGGTACTGTTTCTTGCTGATTATTTCCTTATATGAAGAGACCACGTTTAACTTACCCACTTATTAGTTGGTGGACGTTTATGCCTTTTGTCTGTTAAGATTAATGCTGCTGTGAACACGCATGTACAGGTTTTTTTGTGGATTTTTGTTCTCATTTCACTTGGCCATCTGTATACCAAGGGTAGAATCGCTGGTATCTGGTTATCTGGTTATCTGGTAACTCTCACGTTTAACATTTTGATGGAGCCACAGACTGTTTTCCAAAGTGACCGCAATGTACGCGAGTTCTGATTTTCCCACGTTCTTGCCAGCACTTAGTATTATCTGTCTTTCTGACTACAGCCACCCGAGTGTGTGTGAAGTGCTAGTTTATTTTGGTCGGTAGCAAGTGATACTGAGTATTTTTTCATTTGCTGATTGGCTGTTTGCATATTTTCTTTGGAGAAAAGTCAGTTCAAGTCCTTTACTCACTTTTTTAAATAAATTTTTTTTAAATTCTGTGCCGCACCGGTCGTCACTGCTCCTCGGGCTTTCTCTAGCTGTGGTGAGCAGGGTCTGCTCTCCAGTCGCCGTGCTCTGGCTTCTCGCTGTGGACCCCCGGCTCGAGAGACATGGCTGCAGTAGTTGAGACACATGGGCTCCGCTGCCCCATGGCCTGTGGCATCTTCCCGGATCAGGGATTGACCCCCTGTCCCCTCCGTTGGCAGCCGGATTTTTAACTACTGGACCACCAGGAAAATCCCCGTTTGTTCTTTTTTTATGTTGGGTGATTTGTAAAAAGACTTGTTTTTTTATTGATTCTAAGAACTCTTTCTATGATCTGGATGTAAGTGACGACAGGTGACTTTCTTTCCTTGCTGGGTATGTCGTCCTGCTTCTCCACGTGCCTCATAACCTTCTGCTGAAAACAGGATGTTTTGGATAATGCAGTGTGGCCACACTCACCGTCAGACCCTTCCCCACGCGGTGTGTTGCTGTGTGTGTGTGTGGTGACTTCTTGGGCTCAGTCAGCCCAGGAGGCTGTTGAGGAATACCCAGAACCAACGCCGGGACCTTACCAGCGGCCCTGAGCACCACACACACACACCCCCACCCACACACCCCACCCCCCCACTGAGGTGTCTGTTCAGCCAGCCCGCGCCTGACCTGCTTGCCGAACTCCCTGTCCCCCAGGTCCTTCGAGACATCCTCAAGGAGGTTCAGAGCAACATGGTGCCCCGCAGCATGCTCAAGGAGTGGGCCCTGCACACCTTCCCCAACGCCACCGACTACTGGACCTTCCGCAAGATGTTCACCATCCAGCTGGCACTCATCGGCTTCGCAGAGTTCGTCCTGCACCTCAACAGACTCAACCCCGAGATGCTGCAGATCGCACAGGTAACGTGGTGGGCGCGGCCGGGCCCCCCTCTCAGTCTGCGCCTGCTGCTTCTGCCCCTGAGTGTCTGCCTCTGACCTCCAGGACACGGGCAAGCTGAACGTGGCCTACTTCCGCTTTGACATAAACGACGCCACTGGGGACTTGGATGCCAACCGCCCTGTCCCTTTCCGCCTCACACCCAACATCTCCGAATTTCTAACCACCATCGGCGTCTCCGGCCCCTTGACCGCGTCCATGATCGCCGTAGCCCGCTGCTTCGCCCAGCCCAACTTCAAGGTGGGTCAAGGGTCATCCCAGGAGGAGCGTGTGGTGAAGCCCTGGGGGATGCGACGTGGCTGGACGCCCGTGGCCACGCCGGGGCTCTGACAGCGCCGTGCCACACGCCGTGCTCGGGAGGACAGACGGGGTGCTGGTCCAGTCCCTCTGGCCCCCAGCCTGTCTCTTCGCAGTCGGAGACTGAGCACACACCGTCCGGTCTCTTTTTTCTGACTTCCGGGACCATCTGTACTGATTGCTCTTTTCCCAGATAAGCAGTTTGTGTCTAGAAAAGGCTTCAGACACCAGTTGCTTTTGCAAAACATTTACTCAGAACAGGTTTTAAATCATCGAGTCACCTCCTGACTGCAAACACGGACTTTGAGCTCTGTTGACGTTCGACTGCTCTCTTCCCCCCGCCCCCACCCCGGGGTCGGCGCGGCTCCGGGGCCCATGAAGGCCTCTGTGAAACGGGTCAGAACATGGAGCCCACTCAGGCAGGGAGCGCAATGACACTCGTCCACTTAGGGTTAAGACCTGAAATACAGCACAGTGTTCTCGTTCTGTAGAAACACTCACTTCCGGAGACGGGGTTATCCGAGAGGGGCCCGTGATTGGAAACCCTGTTTAAAAACCTGTTACAACCTGGAAGAACAGTGTGGCCTGAGTGGCTGTGGACGGGAGGAAGCTGGGCTTCTCCACACTCAGGCCACGCTCCTTCCAGCCCCAGTGGGGTGATTGCCTTCGCATTAGATCCACATAGAGACCACCCAGCACACTGCGCTGGGGCCAGGCCCTCAGCGTGTCAGTCCGGGTCACATTTAAGCAGCCCCAGTGCCTCTGATGTGACAGCGGGCCGTGGCTGGGCGTCCAGTTCAGGAGAGTTTGCAAACAGCCTGTCCGTCTTGCCATCACACCATCCTGTCTGTCATCCCAGCGCCGCCATCAGAGGTGATGGGCCTGGGTCCCCAGCCCTCCTCTGTCCCCTCCCACGGGCCCCCCTCCAGCCCCCACCACCTTCCCTCAGGACTCCATTCCACGGTGCCTTGACCTGGGGTCCCCCACCTCTTTCTTAGAACCCCAGGGGTCATCACACGTGTCTGGCTGCAGCATCGCCACCAGAGTGACCGAGGTGTGGGCCCCGGCTACTGAGGCCCCGATGGCTGCCGCAACAGAGCACCTTGCTGGGACGCTGCCCTCTGGGCCGGTAGTTAAGCGCGATCCTTCCGTTCTCACCCCGCAGGTGGACGGCATCCTGAAAACCGTGCTGCGGGACGAGATCATTGCCTGGCACAAGAAGACGCAGGAGGACACGTCGTCTCCGCTGTCAGCCGCCGGGCAGCCCGAGAACATGGACAGCCAGCAGCTGGTCTCCCTGGTTCAGAAGGCCGTCACGGCCATCATGACCCGCCTGCACAACCTCGCCCAGTTCGAGGGTGGGGAGAGCAAAGTCAACACCCTGGTGGCCGCCGCCAACAGCCTGGACAACCTGTGCCGCATGGACCCCGCCTGGCACCCTTGGCTGTGAGCGCGGCTGCGTTGGTGGGGTGGGCGGTTCCCGACGGTTGGGGACTGAGCGTCAGGAAGGCCGGGCAAGTCCAGGCAGGAGCGGAGACCAACCTGCAGCTTTTAAAGCAGCCTTCAGAGAAGCCAGGATCTCCTTGTGAATTCTTTTTTATCGACTTCCTCCCTCGTGTGAATGTACAGATAGAACTGTAGGAAACGCTTCCTTGTCGTCGTTTTTACCTTTCGGAGGTGATACCTCCTAGGAGCTTCAGGCTTTTGTACAGAGCTCTGTAACAAGTGTACAGAAAACCCACTTTGTTAGAGAAACAGGAAATTATGAAGACAGTGTGCTGGGTTTTCTCTAAGCACAGACTTCCAGGCTGCAGGAAGCAGCCTCAGAACCTCCCAGTACGGCTGGTGTGGATGGAGAGGCGGGGGCTGCCCGCCCTGCGTTTGGAGTCAGATTCCTCGGGGCCCGCAGAGCCGGAGAGCAAGCGCGATTCCGCTTGCTGTTCCGCTGCTCTTCGGCTGTCTTCTTGATATTTACTATCACTGTACCTGGAAAAAAAAACATTTTCCCCTCTTAATTTAAAAAGAAGCAACGAAGGTTTGTTTGTTACCTCCAATATGTTCACATTTTTATGAGCCTTGAGAACGTTCTATCTAAATTTGTACAGTGTGAATTTTTTAGAATAAATATTTTATCAAAGGACGTGTTGTTTCTGCGAAGTATGCCCCACCCCCCGCCCCTCGCGCCAGCGGGGCTTTGCCCCCAGGGTGGCCCCACGGTGACCGTAACATGCGCCGGGCCGGGGCTTGGGTGCGCGCCCCTCCAGCGTGAAGTCCTGATCCCAACCAAAGGCAGGAAAACACGTGCAGGGGGCTCTTGGTGCCGTTCCCGAGTTTCAGGGCTGCGGCCCAGTGACCTGCATGCAACGGGGAGATGCCTGGAGGCGGCAGCCTGGAGCCTCGTCCCCGGCTGTGGCCCGTCCCGTCAGTGGGACAGACTGAACCTCATCGCCTAGACTCCAGCCCCCACACGGAGGGAGCCTGAGGGACTGGGTTTGGTCTATCTGACCAGACTGTCCCATTCTTTATTTGGAGCTGATTGTAAGTATTTTACTAGTACTCTGCTGTTTTTGTGAGCAAGCGTCTTGGGTTCTGGAATGACAGGAGCCTGTATTTCAAATGACAGGTGTCACTGCACAGCCAGCAGGCTGGAAGGGGAAGGCGCCCGTCTGTCTGACAGCCCTCCCTGTGCAGCAGGGTCTCCAGATCCGGGGTCAGGACGTAGCTGAAACCAGCCACTGAGTTACCTCGGTCCTCTTGGAGCGGGCGTGGAGCCTGGTGGTCGCAGAGATGCATGGACAGTGTTCGGGAGGAGGGAACGTTTGCTTCTCAGCCTCGCTGCTTGGAGTCTGGAGTCAGCGTCCTGGTAAGAAGGGCCCAGGTTCAAGGCCAGGCTTGCCCGTGCCGTGCCCCAGGCACTGACCCTTGTTCCTGGGAAAGCCAGCCTCTCCCCATTAGAGACCCAGCCCATCCCGTGCCCATCAGTTCGTCCCAGAGTCGGCAGCCCTGAGCCAGCACCTCTGTGACCAGAAGCCTCTTGCTCTCTCTCCTGAAAGAATGTGGCTTTGCTGGGACCCGGGTCCCCAGGAGCGAGGAAGGTCAGACAGAGGGCTTGTGTGGGGAGCCACCCCCAGGGTGTGCCCAGTTTTCCTAACACGGTTTCCAGGTAAGCATGATCGGTAAGATTTTCTTAAGCTCTAAACTACATGTGACAGAATTTGCCATTTCCACCGTCTCTGTGCGTGCAGTTCAGTGGCCTTGAGTACCTTCCCATCATTACGCAGCCCTTGCCGCTGTCACCTGCAGAACTTTTTCTTCGTCCCGAGGAGAGACTGTTCCCATCAACCCCGAGTCCCATGCTTCTCCCCCGGCCTGGGGCAAATGCTCTTCTATTTCATCTCTCTGCTTTTGACTCCTCCAGGAATCTTGTGAGTAGAAGCATGTGCTCTTTGTTCTTTTGTGACCAACTTGGCTCACTTAGCACAGCAGTGCAGCCCGTGACGGAACGGCCTTCCTTCCCAAGGCTGGATAAGGATGTATGCTGCATGTGTGTACGTGTGTACGTGTGAACGGCCTTCCTTCCCAAGGCTGGATAAGGGCGTACGCTGCATGTGTGTACCACGTCTTTGGACCCTTGGCTTGCTTTCGTCTTTCCGCTATTGTAAAAAATGCTGGAATGAACATGGATGTTTTGAGGGGAGTCAGAGTACCCATTCAACTTCCACTTCCAATTCCTTGGGGAATGTGTACAAAACAAATTTCGGGATTATATGGCAGTTCTGTTCTTAAGTTTTTGAAGAACCTCCATATAGTTTTCCAGTAACTGCACCATTTTACATCCCCACCAACAGTGCACAAGGGTTCCACTTTGTCCACATCCCTGTCAATGCTTATTTTCTGGTAAGAAAAAAATATGTATTTTCAAACTGTGGGATCTGAGTTCCCTGACCACGGATCCGACCGGCACCCACTCCAATGGAAGCATGGATCTGAACCACTGGACCGCCAGGCCAGTCCCCCAAACATTTATTTTTTGATAGGAACCATCCTAAGGGGTGTGTAAAGTGCCATTCGTCCTCATTGTGGGTTTGGCTTGCGTTTCTCTCGTTGGTGAGGTTGAGCATATTTTCATGAGCTTGTTGACCATTTGAATTGTATTTGAAGAAATGTAAATTCAAAACCATTGCTCATTGTTTCTGTAAGTTGTAGGAGTTCTTTATACATTCTGGATCTTAAACCCTTATCAGATACGTGACTTCAGTATTTTCTCCACATCTTCAGGCTGCCTTTTCATTCTGTTGATAGTGTCCTTTCTTGCACAGGTTTTAAATTTTGATTTAGTTCAATTTATCTAGTTTTTCTTTTGTTGCCTGTGCTTTTTGGTTTCATATCTAAGGAATCATTGCCAAATCCAGTGTCAGCTATCAGACTTGCTACTGAATTTTCTACTTCATGTATTTTTCAGCTCTAGAATTTTTATTTGGTTCTTTTTTCCTTTCATGTTAATCATTTCTGTCTTTTCAAAGTTACTATTTTTTATTTACTTGAAGTATAGCTAATGTACAGTGTAAGAGGTGTATGGTAATGATTCACAATCTTAAAGGTTATATTCCATTTATAGTCATTACAAGATCCTGGCTATATATTCCCTGTGTGTGCACTACGTCCTTGTAGCTTATTTTATATCTAGTTTTTATTTGGGGCTGTGCTGGGTCTTCGCTGTTGCCACGAGCGGGGGCTGCTCTCTAGCTGCGGTGCACTAGCTCCTCACTGCATTGGTTCCTCTGCGGAGGACGGGCACGTGGGCTCTCAGGCACAGGCTCCGTGGTTGCGGCGCACAGCTGTTGCTCCTTCACGACGTGTGGAATCTTCCTGAGTCAGGGCCCACGTCTGCTGCCCTGGCAGGTGGATTCTTTGCCCCTGAGCCACCAGGGAAGCCACAATACCTAGTATTTGGTCCTCTTAATCCCCAGCTCCTACGTGCACCTCCCCTGCCGTCCCCTCCACTGGTTTCCCTATGAATCTGTTCCCCTTTTGTTACATTCACTAGTTTAAGATTCCACATGTGAGTGACACCAGAGTATTTGTATTTCTTGAACTTGTTTCACTTAGAATAATACCCTCCAAGGCCATCTATGTTGTTGCGAACTTCAGAATACTTTCTATGGCCCAGTGTTCCACTCTGTGTGTACACGTACGTATATACGCATGCACACGTACATACATATACACCACATCTCCTTTATCGATTCATCTGTTGGACGCTTTGGTTGCTTCCATGTCTTGGCTATTGTGAATTATGCTGCTGTGAACACTGGTGGGGGTGTCTTTTTGAACTAGTGTTTCTGCTTTCTTTAAACCCAGGAGTGGAATTGCTGGCTTATATGGTAGCTCGATTTTCAGTCTGTTGAGAAACCTCCATACTGTTTTCCAAACTTGCTGCCATCAGCTCCTCCTGCCGTTAGAGTGGTGAGTTTGCCCCTTTCTTTAGAAGGCCCTTGCCACTGGCTTCCTGTCTTGTTTAAAAAAAAAAAAAGCTGGAATCTCTTTTGCACACCAAATAACAGACGCCAAAAACGTAAAGTCGTGAGTTTATTGCATATGTAACAAAATGAACCTGACCGCCGGGGTCCAGCCTGCTGTTCAACCACTGTTTTGTGTTTCCAGCTGGTTCTATAACCACATTAAATAGAACTAGTATTCTTTAAATACTTTTGATTTTGACATAAAACATTAGTGTACAACTTTCACAAAATAAATCAGCAATAAAAACCGTGGGAAGGATAACAAGGATAGCAGCAGTACTTAAAAACAAAATAAATAAAAATACATTATAAAGTGGTTGAGAGACAAAAATAAACCAACTTTAAAAATCCATACTATGTGTTGGGAAGGCTGCCGTGCAGCAACACCTGGCTGCAGCCGGGGCACGTCTTCTCAGATAGCTCGGCCTGGACGACCGCCCGACCTGGACTGGGACCCTGGGCTGGGCGAGCCCCGGGCCTCATTCCCAGGCGCTTCTCCCGGGAGGAGTCGGCGGACGGCTGGCAGCCGCCCCGCAGCCCCTCCGGTCTTCCTAAAGCACTGAGGAGCGGTGGTTGGCTACATCCCTGAGGGTCGGCTGATGGCCGCTGGTGAGGCGAGCCTGGAGGTCGGGCCCTGAAGCTTCCGGGCAGAGGCGGGGGGATGGGGTTCGTCTGCGGCTCCCGGGAAGGGCAGGGGGCGGGGGGCTCACCCGGGACCACCCAGGGCTAGACACGATTCTTTGGTGGGGGTGGAGGGTCGAAAGGCCCAGTCCCCGTGGACACTGAGGTTCGAGGGGCAGTGCCACCGACAGGCCTGCTTGGCAAGAGTGACCTGGAGCTCTGGAAGGTTCTGCTAGGCTCCCCGACACCAGCTGTGGGGGCCGAGGCGTCCACGTGCCAGCAGGGAAACACAGAGCCGGGCCCTGGGGGGAGGTGAAGCTGTCACCAGCAGCCCGCGGAGGAGCCCCGAGGAGACCCTCTGCTCTTGCTGAGGTGACATCTGACACAGGAAGCAGCCCATCCCCCGTCAGCAGGAAGGTCACTGGAAAGGAGGCAAATGCCTCATTCCTGCTTCGAGGTCTTTACAGCCACGAGACCCTCGTTTCCTCCCTAATTACGGCAGGTTCTGGCCGACACCCAGGAAAACCAGGTGTCTTCCCCCCTCGGTCCCCTCCTCTAGGTTTAGGTATGGGTCGCAGGGCGGGTGTGTGTGTCTGTACCCTCACGCCGCCAGAGGACACCCCCGAGGAGCCAGCTCCCAGCACACCCAGAAAGTGTGATGGTAACCCGGGCACAGCTCAGCCCCAAGCCTGGCCTTCACATTCTGAGGGGGCGCTTTTCCTTTTACAGCCAACGGCATCCTTCCTATTCTAGAACCCCAGCGAGTCGCCCGGCAGCACAGCTTTCTCTCCTGGAACCCCCAGCTGCAGTCTGCCCCCCAACCCTAGGCCACTGACTGCTTCCAGGTCAAGAGAAGAACCACAGCAAGATGCAGAGGGTAACGCTGTCCACAGGCGTCGGGAACGAAAAAGGACAGACAGGTCAGAAAGCGCCTTCCAGACCCACAGCCGGCTGGATCCCAGCACGGACCTCGGGAGCATCCACAACAGAAGTTCAACAGGGACTCGTCCTGCTAGTGAGTTACCCTGCACTCGGCCCCCAAACAAAAACAACGGAAGTCCACACGGAGAGTGTGCCGCCACTGCTGTTTTCCCACTGAAGTTTAGCTATCTAAAATCGAACCACTCTAAAAATTATTTGAACTTTTGTGCAAATTGGGAAATGGTGTTAGAAATTTAGGGTCAAGGCTTTCTCTGGCCTTGCTCATCGCCTGGGCGGGTGAGCCGCACCGCGGTGTTTGGTTAGCGTTGCCATCAGATGGGGACATGGGCCAGCGGGTCCTGGGGCCCCTCTGCCTTCGGGTTCCATCCACGACCCACTTTTTGTAAAAAGGTGACTTGGGGTGAACGTCGATCATGAGGATTAGACATTCTCGCTCTCCTTTTCAAGCTAGTTCGCACCAAGCCAGCAGCTATGAAGTCAGAGTTCTGTCCTGTTAGTTTAGTTCTTAAGCACTTTCCACAAAATGGTTCGTTAGTATCCAGGTGTGGGGCGGGGCGGGGCTGGTTTTGGTCTGTTTTATAAGCTCTGCTATGTGGTGGTTTCGCTGGAAAAATATTTTGAATTGGATAGACAATGTGGCTAAAGGGACTCTGAAAAGGAAAGATTATTTTTCTCTCTGTAGAACAAAGTTTTCAGCTAGGAAACCCTGAAAAGAAACACCCAGGCCCCCAGCGCAAGCCGCCCCGACTCGTGTCCCCTTCCAAATCAGAAGCATCTTCTTGACGCCAGCTTCCTGCAGTGGCGGAACTCCAGTAAGCATCTCCTTTACCGTTACTGTCAGAACTTAACCTGCTACCCAGAGCAGGCCGCTGGGACATGGGGTGTGGAATGCGAGCTGCTGAACTCGAAAAGGGGCCTTAGGTCGGCTTTGAGACAGAGCAGCGGGTCCAGCTGTGGGGTGTGCCCCGGGCAGCCCCTCACGGCTCCCTCCCTGGGAGTCAAGACTCCCATGGAGCCCATGGGTGCTGAGCTGCCACCGCAAGTGCCACGGCTGTAGCAGAGGGTCCCGTGTGACCGAAGCCGTGCTGACCTGGCTGCGTTTATTGGATGGGGGGATGGGGGGGGCCTGCCAGGAGGGGGAGAATGTGGGAGGAGCCACCAGCCGCAGTCTGCCCGCCCCTCGCTCCCCCAGCAAAGAGCAGGGGAGACCAGCCTTTCCCTCGGGTTCCTAGGATTCCAGGGCCTCAGCCGGTTCACGGAGGCATCCAGAGCTGCCGCTCGGGGTCTGGTGGCCATGAGCTCATGTCTGCTCCTCAGGGTGCACTTCACTCCACGGCAAAGCCACAGGTCTCCTCCACCGCAGTCAGCAGCTTCTCATAGAGCTTCTCGTACGACTCGTAGGGCGGGATGTCGATCCGGTTAAAGCTGGAAAGGGACAGAGGTGAGACACACCGCAGAGCCGGCCTGGCCAAGGGCCTGCTCCCGGGAGAGGGCAGTGGGTGAACGCTTGTGTGTACACCTGGGGCTTCTTGGGCAAAGATTTTTAAACCAATGAAACCAGGTGAGTACATCCTGGGCAGATTAGGACAAAGCTGTCACCTTGTTGGGTTTCTTGTTTTGGGGAGAAGTTATTTCTCAGACCAGGAACACATTTGCAGAGCACCATCAGTTCACTGCCCACGCGTCAAACCCTCTAGGACTTGATCTAACCACAGCGGGGCAGTCCGCAGTATTTCCAGAAGAAACAGATTCTTCCCCAAAACCAACAAGACGTCAGATCCCCAACGGGGTTAGATGAACGGGCCAGCATCTCCTCAGGGATGTTCATTCCCAAAGCTGTGTCCAAAAGCCCTGTGAAGCTATTACCTCACAAGGAATCCAAAACTACCGAATTCTGACTGAGAGGACAGAGGCCTCGTGAATTGCTGGGGCTGAGCCCTTAAGGACGGTTTCTGAGGTGGAGTCAGGCTACAGCGTGTGGAGTCTTTTCAGGGGTCCTTGACCCCGAGGACATTCTTCACATCTGTCAAGAGGACCAAGCCTGCTGGGGATGGGAGGAGTGGCCCTGGGGGTCGACCCCGCTGGACAGACCCTGGATCCTCACGTGGGCCAGGGGACTGTCCTCTGTCTCACAGACGTGGAGACCCGCCCACTTGGATGTCGTGGCCAGCGTGGGATCCCCAGCCCCGGTTCCCAGCCAGGGACCTCCCCCCACGTCACCATGCATCCCGGCAGCATCTGGACCGGTTCTGGTCAACTGGAGGGACACTCAAGACGTGGTTCACAAGGGCGAGTGAGTGACTAGATTTTAAACCACATTTTAAACCACAAAGGCACTAACCCCACTACAGGTGCCGTTTAAGTGAGGACTGAGGGAGGAAGCGTTTTTCAGTACACAGGCACGTCTTCCACAGTCAGAGCTCCAAGAAGAGACCAGTAACCCCAAACTTAAACCTGCAGTGCTCCCTCCTGACGGCACCTGTGTGGGCAACAGGTTAACACGCACCCATGGACACACACACACGCAGCAGGAGCCAGGGGAGTAGCTCCAAGAACAGCCACGTCTCAGGACTTAACTGCGCTCCTGAAAGAGCCTCGTGCTGACCCTGACGTGCGGGCTGTCCCGCACACGGACCGCCGGGTGGGGCGCCGGTCCTTACCAGGTGTGGGCCTTGGGCAGGTTGTCCGTGTTGGCGTCGATCAGGTGGATGGTGAAGAGCCGGGGCCCTGCGGCGCCTGTAGAGCCTTACGAGACAGCAGTCTAGTTAACATGCTTCAGAGGTGGGGCCCGGGCCCCCTGCCACCACCCGGGGCCCCACGCCCATCCTCCCAGATGGTGTCAGGGTTCACGTAACCCTAGGAGCTCTGTGCAGTCTCGGGATATGCACACAATGGCTACGGAGTGACTAACATCAGACATTCTAGAAAATTCATGGGTGCAGGAAGAGCAAAGACCGAGCTGTCCTCTCACAGCTGAGAGGACATGAGCCTGCCCCAGGGCAGGTGTCTGAAAGCAGAATCCTTAAGTCACCAGGAATTTGTTTTTTAAAAAAAAAACCAGGAATTTCTAGCAAGCAGACCCCCTGTTTGCAGTGGATGGTAGCATCACAAGAAAAGCAGGTTCTGGAGTCAGGAAACCCCGTGCAGAGGCGGTGGGAAAAAAGACAGACAGGAACACCAGGACCCAAGCCCCAGGACAGGAAGGGACTTCTCAGTCCAGGAGGGCCTCAGGCGAAGGACGAGGCTACAGGGAACGTTCGCGTGAAAACTGCCTGCTCTCACTAAGAACATGTGAAGTCCAGTTACTAAGTTTTAAGGTACTAATATTCTCAACCTTACTTCTGCCAGGGTTATCAAGTGACAAAACCTCCAGATTTAGCATCAGCACGCAGAAGGGGCCCTTCCCTGGTGGAGGCGCCGACCACAAGCCCCGCAGCCCCCCCTGAGCTCAGCCGCATTACTGTGCATGGCCGCCCCCGGCCCCCTTCCCAGGGACTCAGTCCGAGCCGAAAGGGACGCCTGGGAGGATGGCTCCTCACTGGACAAGGCAGCCGACCAGGCGGGCCCATGGACGAGGGGACTGAGGGCCCGACCTGCACAGCGCGCTGTGCGCTCAGGAGACTCAGAAGTTAACCCGAGCGCTTTACAGCTGCTTTCCTCCCCCCAAAGCCATCTGTTCTGTTGGGTGAGGGGAACCCACCCCCTACCCCAGCCCCCTGGCCTTGCAGGCGGGGTCATTCCTGGTCTAGCCTCACGGGGACACCAGGCCAGCTGGCCAGCATCCGCCGCTGTGGGCCCACGGGCTGAGACACCCCGAGCAGGTGGTGTGGAAGACTCGTGTGGCTGACACGGGCTCCCACTGTTTACAGACGTTTCTTTCACCCCGGGAGCAGCAGTGGGGAGAGAAGAGGTCTCTGGACAAGCGACACTGCCATGCCCGGCGTCCATCATGAAAGACCCGATGCCAGGAGACGTCCCAGGCCCCCACCCGGCCTGGCCCGGCCGCCACTGCAGTCACCTTGCAGCGCCTTGAAGCCCTGGAGGGGGACCCGCGTGGAGCCCGTCACGAACTGCAGCAGCCGGGCCCGCCGCTCCTCATCGAAGGTCTCTACCGCCTGCCAGAACCACCGGACCACGTTGCTGTCGGCCCCACAGTGCTTCAGCCGCGTGTTGGACTTCCAGTCGTCCAGGTCGATCTTGTCTAGGCCGCCGATGATCAGCTGCGGGGCATGAAGGTGGGTCACTTCCCGGACACACAACACGACGGGCCGCCCCAGGCTCCCGGGTCGTGGAGAGACCGACCAACCACGCCCCAGTCAACCGGGCGATGTTCAGACAAGGGGATACCCAACACACACACAGCCGGCCCAAGGCCCCCGTCTGTGTCTGCACTTCCAGGCTGGCTGCCACCCCCAGGGTGCGGGGGCGGCCGCTGACGTGACGTTTCCCTACAGCTGAGCGCATGTGTGTGTGTGCCCTGAGGAGCCAGAAAGGCTGCACAGGGTCACCTGCCCAGCGGGGCCGCCTCCCAGGACCTCGCGGGGACACCTGGGGACGTGTGGGGTGTAAAGTGTGACTCCCCCCCAGGGGATCACGTGCACTCCGGCATACCAGGGCAGAAGGTTGGGGACACTTTGAAAGGCCCAAGCTACTTGGTGCCAGAGGTGGACAAGACGTGAGTGAATCACTGTGTCCCATGAAGATGGACAAGAAAGGACAGTAACACCCCGTCCTGGGCCTGATAACAGCTGGAATCAAAATCGAGCAGCTGGCTAGGATGGGAGCAGCTGGTTACGGTCACATGCTCAGTAACCGTAAGGTGACCCCTCAGGAGGAGGCACTGGGGAAGCTCTACACTGGAGGTCTCTAAGTCAGGGGAAGCCGCGGAACACCCTGACTGATGTCCCACGGATGAGCTGGACTCCCTGCCACCACATAGACACCAGGCCTCGTCAGCCCTGCTCGGGGCTCCCCAACACCCCTGTCCCCCCACCCTGTCCCTGCTCCTGCAGCCACAGCGACCCCCACGCCTGTGGGGACCATGCAGCCTCGCCCGCAGCCTGGCCAGGAGGCAGGGACCGCCCCGCACACAACAGCCCCTCGCACCCCAGCCCCGCACAGCCCACCTCCAGCTCCTTCTGGTCAAAAGGCTTCAATAAGTGTTGAGGGATGAGCTCGTTAAACCCCTTCTGAAGAGCCAGGAACTGGGCCTCGATTCCCCTCATGAACCTCCAATTTACATACAACCTGAGAAGGCAAGTCACACGTTGGAAGCAGCAGCACAGTTCTTTCCTCCGTTAGTCGGGGCTGATATCAGCTAAGCCCTGCCCGCCCGGCCCGCCGACAGGGAGGAACGCCCCCTGCTGGTTGGTGACCAGCCTAAGACTCAAGAGGAAAGGAAGTCAGCCGCTCCCTTAGATGTGCTGATTCTCTGCTTGAAATCGGTCAGATCTGACCTGACCTGTTAGGGATGCCACAGTTGAAAAAAAAAAAGTTTGAAAATAAAATAAAGGACCCTGAGAACGACACCCCCACATGTGTCTGAATACCCCATGGAGTTGCTAGTCAGCTATTTGCCTTCAGAGCGGGGAGGACAGACCGGAGGGAAGATGCCCTTAGACTGAGCTCAGGAAGCCTCCAGGCTCCTCCCCCGCGCTCTCCTGTGGTCATCACCGTCACAGCAGCACCGAGTGCTCCCTTGCGAGTCCCCGCCTTGGTCTCTGGGGTCGTGAATCCCCCTTTAACAGGTCAGCCCTCCACTCAGAGCTCCCACTGCTGACACCACTGCTTTCGGGAAGTCTCTACTGTGACTCTGGTCCAAGTATGGGAAGGGAGGCTCACGCAGCAGAGGAGCCTCGACCATCTCAACGTGCCCGCTGCCTGGCAAGCCCCGCCCCGGGTGCCCCAGAACACTGCCTACCGGACATATTCCTTCTTATTCTCCTCTGTGACTGGGACGTTCCTGCCGTTGGGCTTCAGTTCGTGCTGAAGAATCCGCCCGAACGCATTGTGCTCCACGCAGAACGTGTGATCGAGCACGGGGGTGATGTCATTCTCTCTGCGGGGGAGCACAGGCGGGGGTCAGGCTGGCCTCAAGAGGAGGGTGACGGGAGCGACGCTGCTGGGACCTCCGGAGACATGGCATCCAAGTCTCCGAGCAGACAAGAGGGAAGCGTGACGGGGAAACTGAGTCAAGGGGCAGCCACACCAAGAAGATATCACCGCCCTGCCTCCAGGCAGCCTTTCCAAGGCTTCAGTGCAGAGAAGCCCTTGAAAGTTAGGACTGGCTCCTTTGTCCGCCACATTTCTGGAAACACAGCTGGGGTGGTTCTCCACAGGATGCAGGCCTGACCCCCGCACCCCAGCCTTAGCAGCTAGGACATGTGGGAGGATGTGGACCTCCCATTCCTGTGAAATCAGCCCATTCACGAGGACCCCCGACATCCACGGTGACCATGTAGCTGTGCCTGTTGCTTTTAAGAGTTTTAGGATAATCTTAAAGGTGACTGAATATCAGGACTTTTTTGATATCTTCCTGGTCCCTCTAGGGGCTTCCCTGGTGGCTCAGCTGGTAAAGAATCCGCCTGCAATGCAGGAGACCTGGGTTCGATCCCTGGATTGGGAAGATCCCCTGGAGAAGGGAAAGGCTACCCCATCCAGTATTCTGGCCTGGAGAATTCCATGGACTATACAGCCCATGGGGTCGCAAAGAGTCAGACACGACTGAGCAACTTGCACTTCACTTGGTCCCTCTAGAGACCAGGAGACACCTCAGAGTGTTAATAAAAAAAAAAAACCACCAGGCCTGGGGATTAACAGCCACAATCGTAACCTAATATTCAAGGAGACAACAAAGGAAACTAGTCCATGAAGAGAAGCTGGTCAAACAGTATATGAGATAGTAAGTCAATTAAATATTTTCATCAGATCAGTTTTTATGATTCTGGTGGTTGGTTTCTCCAGTTTCACACCCATGGATCTGGTGCACCCTAAGACAGGTGACAGGTGAATTTTCAGTTCTCTGAGTCGGTACTTACAGAATCCACACTAGGCTCTTATGGAGTTCAGGGTCCACCGATTCCAAATCAGAAAGCTGGATGGGCTTCCCCAGTAGCTGCTTGTAGAAAGGCACCGTGAAACCCCCATTGATGTAGTGTCCGTGGAACACAGCCAGACCCATGATCCGACCCACGAAATGAAAGTAAGACAAGTGGTCCTGCAGGGGGCAGCAGAGAACACCAAGTGTTAGGAAGCTGACCGGCAGGGCGGACAGGTGTGTGTTTCTCCAGGTTCTCAGGAGACCCGTCCCACAGGAGGAAGCTGAATCAGTGACTCACAGGCTGCGCTCAGGACCCACCCGATCAAAGGTCACATAAGAGCACGACTCTGGAGAGGTCATCTGCATGACACTTCATGCGCCCTTGGTTCAAATACCTTCTCAAAACTGCTACTGAATTTGTGGGGCCCAGTGCAAAATGAAAATGCAGAACCCCTTATTCAGAAATGGAGAATTTCAACATGATGAAGGCAGAGCGTCAACCGCGAGCCGCCCCTTCTCAGCGCAGGGCCTGGTGCTGGCACAGGCCAACTGGCACACCAGGAGGCCGCCGGCCTCTCCCGGCGCGCCTCGAACAAATAAAGGCGACAGGCAGCCCTTCCTCTGCCATCCCTGCCCCAGCCCACAGGAAAGCAGGAGAGAGGAAAATCCAGAGAAGGGACTGAGCGGGGGACACATCCCCAAACCAGTGCTGTTGTGGTTTGCAACCAGGGAACCCCCGTTTCTACTCAGGTTGGAATTACAACCAGAGAGTGCCCACACTGGTGAAAGTCGCACTGGCTGCCCCTCAGAGCCGTGTGCGTGGTGCGGACCACAGGACGTGGCCCGCAGCAGAGCCCTCCGCTCCCCGCGGGCCACCCCTGGGCCACATGCTGCTCCTGTTTCCTCATTGCTATGACGAGCAGCTAAGAGTATCGGCACGCTGGCCAAAAAGGCCAGTTACATAAGGGAATACTCCAGTTCTGGCTGGGAGGAGGATGGACCTCGTACCCCGCTTCTCAGAATGATACTGTCAACAAATACAGCCATTGAGCCAGAGTTCCCTCCAATGGCAGTAAAGTGCTTTGAGTCCACAAGCAGCTCAATTTCACTCTTGTTGTCCTTGAAACAATATACTCAGTGATCCCAGTCACTGAAGGTAAGGGGTGGAAACCATCCATCCTACCAACTGTCACTCTACCTTCCCAGTTTTATTTGCCACAGACTTTGAGTAGGTCTACAATGACTAAACCAAGAATTGAGGTTGAAACTGGAAAGCCACTGAGATTCTCCAACTAGATTTCTGACCTCCTTATTCATTAATACTTACAGGGTTGATTGAAGAGTCTGGGTTGATTTGCAACATGTAAATGTTGTCCGTGGAGTACTGGAAGAGTCCATAGTACGGGTTCAACATTTCATGGCACAGTAAATAAAGCCACTCCCTAGAAACCACAGCAACAAGAAGACACGTTAAAACCCCCTCGTTTGAGATCTTCACCACAAGACTGACAGACTGCCCTCGGAAGCCAAACTGGTAAGGCTGCCTGGCTCTGAGAAAAGGTGACCGGGACAGGCTGGGCAAATAGGGGAGAAGGAAACAGCTGCTTCTAGCGGTTCCAGAAAAGCAAAACTTCAGTGACTCCGAAGTTGAGAACTATCTCTGGTTGTGGGAATCATCACCAGCTCCGAGGCACGGTGTCTGTCAGCCTGCCTGCACCCCAACGAAGGTTTTTTCTGCTACTTTGTAGAGAGAAAATCTTGTGACGAACGGACTTCCCTGGTGGTCCAATGGCTGAGAATCCGCACTCCCAACGCAGGGGCCCAGGTTCGACTCCTGGTCAGGTAACTGTATCCCACAAGACCAAACTAAGAGTTCACACGCCACGATGGAAGATCAAAGATCCCGTGTGCAGAAACAAAGACCCACACAGCCAAATAAATGTTTTAATTTTTAAAAGCCCCAAGTTAAAACCAAACCAAAAAAGCACTCTAAACAGAAAACGTGACTCAACTGCCGTGGTCAGGTTTGGTAAGCCCAGTATGCAGTCTTATACAAACACTTGCGTAACCTTGTCTTCTTTCTACTCAAAACTTGAAATGGACGAATCTTATTAAGTTCTAAAATTCTTACTCTTTGAAATAGAAAACATAGAATTGAGAAAATATGGAAGGATAAGCACAAATGCAGATAATCTGTCGGAGAAGCTTGTGAAAAGACCCGCAAAATGATCACACCGACAAAGTGACATATCAAACTCCAACAGGAAGGAACTGTCAGAGATAAGACGCCGGGTCTTAGGAAGCCTCTTTATTAGGAAGGCAGGATTTCCCAACTCTGGTGCTTTGTTCAGCCCCAAGTTTCAGAGTTTGGATTTACAAAGAATTATTTTCATAAACGCCAAGGACCTGCAACTGTCTAGACAGGAAGTGATTAAAATACAAGCAAACATTCCGACTGAGCTGTGGACAAGGTATAGAACATGAGAAAAGTTCTAGAAGTGGTCAAGGAAGAGCTATCCCCAGAGTCAGAAGAGAGAGAAAGGATAAAGGTTCAGAGCCGGAGGCAGGGGAGAGGAGCAGACATACACGCGTGTGTAACACACAGGTCACTGGCATCTCGGCCTTCCACAACAGGTATGGACCGTTCAGACATGGGGAAGACTCGAGAGCTGAAACAACGGGAAATGAGACTGGCAGCAGAAAAGCAGGGCTGCTCAGCTCTTTCCCCTGCAGCACCGTGTTCATCAAGGCAGCTACACGAGACTCACCTCCACCTGGAAGGTTTCACAACCATGGAAAATGGGAGAGGAAGCAAACTCCTTCCAAATCAAACTTCACCCAGCTGTTCACATGCTCGCCCAGGGACCAAAACCCCAGCTACGCACAGAACAATGTTAAGTGAAACCATTCAAAGATACTGACTCTTGAGACATCCTGAGACTAGAAAGAAAAAGGCAGAGGAGAGAGAATGGAAGTAGTTTGATATGAATTTCGGACAAACATGAATGAGGAAACAGAAGAGTCTCCCTGAAGAGAGGGACAGAAAGCCTAAAGCCCTTGTCTTGTTGGGAATGGGATTTATGTTTTCAGAGCAAATGTAAGTTACATTTGCCAGAAGAAAGATGCTTTCTAGAATCAATATGGAGAAGATCAAAGAAGAAACCTGGGACAATCTGGAAAGAAAAAGCACTTCTCGGGGAGAGGCAGTTGCAGTGTGAGCACGTGGTCAGGAAGGCCTGGGCTCAACCTGTATCCCAGACGGAGGGGCAGGAGGGGAGAGATGCGGACGAGATGGGAAGAGGCTGGAGGAACGATTCTGTTCCCGGCCCCATTTACTTACTTACTTTTGGCGGCTGGAAAAGATCCCAACTTCACCCAGAGACGTAGTGAGACCCCCATATCACTTCTCAGAACCTAATTTTGCTGGTGCTGACTGCTGCAGGGCTGCCAATCTGCTTGTGTATTCTAAACTGTGAGGGTGGGAGGCTCTCCTGTCCCGTGACCCCCAAGATGGGACCACTGTCACACACGACTGCACATTAACGAGGCCCCTTGCAGCACCTACCACAGCTGAGGTTTGCAGTCGCTGGTGATTCTCTGACTCGTAACCCTGTCAGAGGGGACTCCTTCACAGGGGATGGGATGCTTCAGAACTGGGGTTCTGCCAGTGAATGACAGCAAGCCGAAAGAGGAGCACGGAAGTGAGGAGGGGGTGGGAGGAACGAGCAGGACGGTGGATGCGGGCAAGGAGGCCGTGAAGACAGGAGTGGGGGGAAAACAGGAAACAGTACAGCTTCTGTGGGTGGTGGGTGTTCCTGGATGGGGACAAAGAGCACAAAAGGGACTGACACCAGACTGTCATCAGACAGTGACCCTGGGTGCATGGAGACACTACAGCAAATTCAAAGTTCTGACTGAAAACGGTTTTCTTTCTAGAAGTCTGTAAGAAGCCAAGCTATCAAAGTGAAGATTATAAGACATTTTCAGACCTAAGATCTTGGAAAATTAACCCCACACACGCCCTTTCTAAGAAGGCTACTTGAGGATATACTCCAGTAACATGAGGGAGTAAGCCAAGGAATAAGTAGCCATGGGACCCACACAACAATGGCTGCAACCCAAGAAAGCAGTGATGTCCCACGAAGATAGCGGTGCAGAAGGTCTACAGAAACCGCGTCAGGGGACAGGGCCTCCACAAGAGAGGATGGGAGGGGAAATTGGCCAAAGGTGATATTTAATGGAGCAACAAAGACAAGACCTGGTTTAAAAGAAGAAGAAATTCTTAGAAAAATTAAAATTTGTTCGAAAGGATAAAATAAATGATAGAATACCACTTAATCCCTCTGAATGGTACTTACACTGTCATAATAACATAAAACAGTGTGCTGACTTTCAACTCACAAATAATACGAGCACAGGAGACTGGCTTAATTTTGGTTACAGAACAAAATGTAAATCTTTGGCCTTGACACTATTAAAGTTATACTACAGATAATGGAATGTAAGAGGTAAGAAGTGGAAGGAAGGGAAAGTCAGGAGCATTAATATCCTTCTCTTATGAAAAAGGCCAAGAGACAGTGTCTCTAGTGGACAACAAAAAAATAAAGGCGGAAACACATCACATACAGTTACAAAGAATGAGAGAAGAACTAGGAATACTGATATTATGGAACTGGGAGAATGACATTTCATCCTCACCACAACCATGACCTAGTCTGTGTGCCTACCAACGTACATCACAGGATCAGTAGCTGATAAACGAACTCGCTCAAGTTCATGGTCTAGGTGACTGGATCTATTAAAAGAAACAGTTAAAAGAGCCAAAGAATTGTTGTCTCAAAGGTGAACAGAGGGAAGATAGGACACATAACGTAATCATGAAAAACTATTACCTTTAAAATCATCTGCATGAGTTATTTTGACCCAAACCTCGCTTTAACCCCTCGACACAAAGGCAATGCACAAGCCTTCCTCCCAGCCCTGAAGGTCCTCTTAGGACAAAAGCCAGGCTGTCCCCACATTAACTTCCGGTTCAGAAGTTCCTGAACTAGAAGTTCAGGGAGTGTACTGTCTTCCCAGGCCAGATGGAGAAGGGAGTAAGGTTAAAAGTTTAATTCAAACTTTGTAAGAAGTGAAGCGATGTTTGGGTCAAGAGCTGGGTCTCGATGGGTCATGGCGAGATGCTAGCAAGCACACGCTTTTAGGAATTCTTTTCCTAAGAATGATCTGATGGCAAGACCTGAGTTCTGACTGCCCCAAGATCAGCACCAGGAAGGGGCAGAGGGCCGCTCAGCAAACATATGCTCACAGGTGCGCCGACATCCATGCAGAAGCGGGGACACACGAGCCTCTCACCTCGCCACCCCTCCATAGTCCAAGCCTTCTTCTCCTCGGAATTTCACCATGAGTCGCTTTTTCAAGTCTTTTGGTCGCATCTTCATTATCTGGCGATAAGACTCCTGCACATCAAAATTACAGTTTCAGAGAGAAGAACTTGTCTTATTTTTAAAGTTATAACATGATGAAAGGTTATTTATAATGGAGCCTGACTATAAATAAGTTCCGAGGTTATTTTTAAGAACTGCAATCTGAGTCCTGTCTGGTTCCTGTCAGGATGGTACTTTGGGCTCTGGCTCACTGCTCCTCCTTCACCTTTCTCCCACCATCACTCCCTCAGAAACAACAAAGCTCACGGCAGCTGACACTGTACCCAAGGATACACACATGTACCCTCAGCACAATCACAACTTAAGTTTAATCCTTAAGTCCTCTCTAGGGTTGATTTTCTCCACACAAATGAATTCCAGTGTGTCCTATAAGTTTATATGCTTTAGCCAAATGAAGACCTCATAAGAGAGTAAAATAATAAGAGCGAAATAGTAAAAGAATCCTGAGCCTGGTTTTACATCTGAAGTCAAAAATCACATTTTCCCACTGAATCAAAAAGCCAAGGAGGCTTTCAGTGGAACATAAAGCAGCTCATCAGACACAGGAAACATGTGGTCAGCCTAACAGGGCCTCAGAGTCAGCCTCTGGAGTGGAACCAGCTCAGTGTCTGTGGGTATTTTCAGTGAAAAGGCACTTAAGAACGTTTTCTTGCTTTAAATTTAACGGGATTCAAAAGCGACCATCCCCAAGAGGCGAGAGGATGTTGAAAAGATCTGGCAGCAGCGTGTCCACAATTCAGCTTCCCCGTTCTGACAGCCGTTTAAGACGCTCAGTGGGCAAAACCGGGCATTTGAGCGGCTCCAGTTGTGCGGCCCCGGGCACTTTGGGGAAGGCGCTGAGCGGCCCCCCGGCTGCTGTGGGCTGGGAGAGCCTGCGCCTCAGCAAGGCTTCCGCAGAGACCCATACATGGCTGAGACTCTACCAACGATGGTGGTCCCGAGAAAAGGGCCCTGCCTGCCAGAGGTCCCCTATTTGGGGAGCCCGATGCCACAGGGCAGCTGGACAGAGGGCAGCACGCCACCCAGAGCCAGTAGGGAGAGGGAGGCCACTGGCTCCTCCAGGGAGACAGTGCCATACAGGGAGGTGGTGGGCCAGGCCCCGCACGGGGATGCTTGGTTCTGAGGATGCCATGCCAACGGCAGGAAATACCATCCGTACAACGCAGGTGCGGGATTTACAGTACCACTTTGTACTGGTTCTGTACAGATCGCTAGATCTTCACTCAGAAGTCATCGATTTTTAAACCTAGACCACAGGAGGAAATACTGATCCCTCTCTTGCCTGGGGCTTCAGCCCTGATAAACCCCTACATTTCACCCCCAACACACCAGAGAGGAAGCAGAACTCACTGTCCACTGAGGGGGGAAAGAGTCCACCAGACGGCCAGCTGCCCCGAACCCCATACCTCAAATATCTCCTCTCTGGACACCTCGATGCGGCAGTGGCCAGCCTGGGGCTGCTGCAAGGAGAGCTCGTGTCTGAGGACCTTCAGTTTCTGGACCAGATCTCTCTCGTACCTCTGGGCGGGCAGCTCCTCGTCCTCCACGGAGCCCTCGCTGGGTGGCGGTGGTGGCTGGCTGGGCTCCTTCAGTTGGCACTGGTGACTTGAGGAGAACAGAAGCGCTGAGGTCACCCCAAGGGCAACAGCCAGCAGTGTCCCCCCAACACATACCAAGGGACCAAGAAGAGAGGTCAGGACACCCACTTCCGGTCAAGAGTGCTTCCCCGGTGACACAACTCTGTATGCAGATTCGTGAAAACCGGGGTGGCCACCCTCAGAACAGCCTTTTCATCAGATGTTACCGGAAACCCCAAATGAACTTCCTGGCCAACCCAACAGGTGTCCAGGATATAACAGAGGAGACCCCCATCTCCGCCTCTCATACATCATCACTGCCATGATAAACACAGAAACTTCTAGCACTCATCGGCAACTAGTGCCGACGCGCGCTCAGCGGGGCCTCGGGGCCGAGAATCACACGGAGGTGACCGGAACACTGAAAGCAGACGGCAGTGGAGGCGGTGACGCGCACAAGGCAAACGAGGGAATGTGGCGGGTGCCGCTCCTCCTCCTCTCACCCGGGGGCCTCCATCTCCTCACTGGAGGCGCAAGTCCAGGGACAGAGGAGGCCCAGGACCAGCTACCTGCTCTGCTCCAGTTTTGCTGACTTAGGTCAGCTCTCAGTGACAAGCACCCCCGGGCTCTCATGTCTGAGGACACAAATCCCTTATCCTGGGACGTGGAGTGTGGGATCCAAGGTTATCCCCAGACCCAAGTGCCCCGGGAATGACAGTCTGGGAAGCCAAATGGCGCTCTGGACCAGCCCTTCCCTGCAGTGGTGAGCAGACCCCAAGGAAAACCTCACTCTGCTGCTTCCCACTCTGAGACCACCCGTCTTATCAGATATGCGTGTGGAAGCTCCGAGAATGAAGCTGCGCCAGTTTGGGGGTTTGATTTAGGCTGCAACTCAGTTACAGGCTGGCTGTGACACAGGCCTTCAGGACTGCACCCAGCTGGCTTGAGAGTTTAAAACACATGACTGTCCACTCAGTAATTATCATATTTTGCTCACGCTTATTCTCTGCTAACCAACAATGCAGTCGACAGATGAAGGGAAATATCGGTAGAAAACATGGCACTGTAACGGTAAAGAGGCCAGCAAAGAGCCGGTAAGAGTCTTACGTCATGATGTGGTGTAACCGTGGGTCTGTAAACTGGGTTGTTCGGTTATTATGATCTACAAAATATATCCTCCCGGAAACCGTGCTGCGGACTTCCCAACCGGGCGGCAGTGGTCCAAGTTCATCGCAGTTCACGCTGTTAAGGTCTCTACCAGAAAGGAAGACACACAGCGGTTTGTCCATCTGAGCGTGGAGGCCTGAGACCAAAACTTCAGTGAGAAAAGCAGGGGCGCCCCCTTATCCAGGGGCTACGCAGGCCAACCAAGGTGCTGCTTACACCAAACACCCGCCGAGGCCCAGCCTCTGGTGCAGGCGGCAGCAAAACCCCAGGATAAAACGGCAACGCTCAGAGCCTGCGGTCGTGACAGGGCACGGTCTGCCTGGGAGACCATTCCTCCCACCAAAGAGGACCGAAACATTGCATCCAGGAGATGCAATGCAGAACCTCGATCGAGCTTTTGGCCAGCCCAATAGTGGGGGGGACCTGAATGCTGCCAGAAGGCCTCTCTGGGTTCACAAGTTAACGAGATGCTCAAGGTCAGAAGGGTCTCTCCGTGGGAAAGCTCCCAGAAAACACGTTTTCTCCAGCAGACGAGTATAGGAACATGCACTGGAAATCTTTCCATTTTAGAGAGCTGCGCCAGGATGAGGCCGTCTCAGTTTTGAGTCACTTTTGTTAATAAGCAAGTAGCTCTAAGTCTAACCTCGTGATTAATTATTTCAACCCAATCCACAGTCACCTGGGAGCAAGCATTACTGACCAAGATGCTTTTCTAATGAGCACAAAAGCCTGACCTTCCTTCCCGAGAGTACCAAGGAGATAGTTCATTCATTTGCAGGTAATACTTCCATTCTAATTATAGACACTGAATTGTAAGTTCAACATAGATTTGGAAAATCAAAGGCAAGAAGCTTGTTCTCAGATGAAACAAATTATGAATAAAAAGGAAATGAGCATTACTAAAATGTTATTAAGTAGTAATGCTATTCTGAAACCAAAAAAAATTTTCTAAGAAAAAAAAAAAAAGCAGAACAAAGAGAAAAAAGAAACTTAACTCCATTACAGGTAGGGGAGGGGCAGGGATCTCTCTGACCTGGGCTCAGATGTATGGCCTTGTAGAAGGAATTCGTATAGAAAAGCTCCATCTCCCCCAGGAGTGGTCCCCCAGGGACTGAGGCAATAGGGATGGTAAAGTAGAAGAGAGAAAGGGTGACAGAGCCTTTGTGTTTCCTGTTTCACTTTTTATTACGGAGAATTTTAAGCATATAAAAAAAGAGAGACCATAGTGAATAACCAGCTTCAACCATTACCAGCCCATCACCAACCTGCTTCCAGGGCTCCCCATTCACTCCCCCACTCCAATTATTTAAAGCATCAGGTCAGATATCAGATCATTTTATTCAGCAATACTTTTAGTTTAAAATGAGAGCAACCACATCTTGAAGGTTTTTTGAGGAAGTGCATTTGATTTCATCTAAGGGTGAGGGTCTTTTCCAGTTATGGAACCTGATTTCAAGACCCAGGATCGCTCTCTAAACTTTAGTCTAAAGGACCCAATTGTGCCACAGCAGCTGCTGACCAGCTGGGGGAGGGGGGAGCAGAGCTGGGACTACAGCCCCCACCCCGCCCCCGTCCCGAGAGTCTGAGTCAGGACCTCAGACAGCCCACCCTCTAAGCCTACATCTCCATACCCTAAGGGCTGTATCACCCACAGCCAGGGGGTCCAGGCACTGCTGGAACGCAGCCTTGCCGGTGAGCCACTCAGGAAACCTACCTGGGTATCCTGGGGTCGTGCCACGTGCTGACTCCTGTCTGCGTGTGCAGGAAGTACACCTGGCCCTGTACCGTGGTTCTCTGCTCTGCACGACACAGTGGGGACATGGTCAGTGACACTCGGTCCAAGGGGTCAGGCCTGTGAGCTCGGAGGCCCCACTTCCTTCCCACAGTCTCTCAAAGGACCGAGAGAGGGTGTGAAGGGCAGGAGTGAACTCGGGCTTGGCTTGCTGGGGTCAGCATGTGGACAGATCTTACTTCTCCTGTTCCCACCTGGAGAGGCGGCCACACCCCTCGACCTGCCACCTTGGGACTCATCCTGCCTCCACCCCTGTCCCCTGCAACAACTCATACTTCCGGTCTCATCTGCCCCATCTATGTGGATCCTCCAACATGGATCTACGTGAGTCCTCCTTCATTTAGGCGCTTCCTCTGTGGTTGTCAAAAGATTCTGTTTTACGTTTCCTGATAGTAGTACATCTTATCACTCCTACCCAAGGCCGTCCTTCCCACGTTCAAATCCCAGGGCGCTGCAAAGAGCCTCATCCAGACCCCCGCCCTGCTCCTCTTGGCTCTCTTTGACATTTGTTTGCCTACATTCTTCACACAATTGCTGTCCTAGAAGCTTGGAGCAAGGGCGGATACATTAAGGAGGAGCAGGATTTGTCCACCATCACACTGACACAACCTCCGTGGGGCAGAGCTCTGCAAACATCAGCGGCTCTGGCAGGTACGCGTTACCAGAAAAGGTCGGAAACCGGAGAGGGACACGTGGCCAACCGCACTTGGAATGGCGGGTGCGCGCCCTCACCGTAGCCTTCGGGCAGCTCCGGGGACTGGTGGCCATGAGGTCGGTTCTGTGGCGTCTGGAGCGACCCTCGCACCTCAGGGTTTCGCAGTCGCTGGGCCTGAAGTCTTTGGTCTTGACTCGGGGATTCCACAAACCTGCAGTTGCCCCCGCCAGCAGCGGCCCCGGGGCCATCCGTGTACGGGGCTGGCTCCTCCATGAAGCAGCTGAGGGGCCTTCCAGGCCCGGAGTCTTCATACACGGTTCTGGAAGGGGGAGGATACAGCTCACGTGACAACACCCGCCAAAGACAGGGACGCACCCCAGTTCACGCCACGCTCTCACACCCGTCTATTCTGCTTCTCTTAGACAATACAGAATGTCCCCCGGACTTAGTTTCATCAAATTCGTCCTGTCCTTTTTCACTGGGAAGCCAAACTTGTTCACAAGGAATCAATGGCCTAAGGAAGCCACATGTTAAGTGCCACTGAGGCCAAGGTAGGATTTCAAACTTGGGGATAGCTGAATGGTCGGAAAACACCAACCTTGAACTATAAGAAGTTCAGAAAAGGAGATTTCAATTTTCTTGACTTGGAATCAAACATTCCATTTGCCTTGTCATTTTATAATAGAACTCCTGGTTACATCAAATATTGCAATGACTTTAAAAGTGACTTTTAACATAAATCCTCATCCCCTAAACAACTGGGAAGACAATTTACCTTAAAGGCTATTTTCCCTTTTAAGCAAGTACTTTTGAAAAACGTTTTACGCTGGAAAATTCCCGAGAAACACAAAGGGAGGGACCAGCTCGGTGAACGCCCTGGACTCCTCACCCACCTCCGACACCATCCCTGGCCACGCGGCCAGCTCTCCCCGCTCCACTGGATTATTCAGAAAACAATCCCCACATTTTACCATCTCATCCTTAGATATTTCGGCACATATCTCTGAAAGATGGGCCTTTTACCATTAGCATGATCCCCAAAATGGGTCATCATAATGCCAGTCAGTATTCAAATTTCGCCAGTCCACTATCGCATTAATCAGGATCCAAAAAGATCCATACACAGCATCTAGTAGGTGGGCCTCTTAAATCCTGTTGATTAAATTTATGGGTTCTCTTCCTTCCTTTTTATTCCCTTATTCTCCTTGCAGTGTATTTGCTGGACACTGGCTTAGGTCTGCTACACTCTACAGGGAGCCCCACTTCTGGATGGGATTTGTTATAGTCCCCTGGGGCTGGGCAGCCCATTCCCATCCCTGGAACCTCCAAGATCTATGTTCACGTCAGGTTCTCTTTCCTGATGGTGTCAACAACTATTAATGGCATTAAGAGTTAATTCATTGGGGATCGAAAAATCATGATAGTGACCAACGAGAGCTCTTGATGGTTTGGGGGGTTTGGTTTTTTATAACTTCTTTCTTTCTGTATCGTCATGAACTCCACGGACTGGTTTGATGTGTTGCAGTTATCATTCTTGACCAACGCTCTCAGGCCAGTGGGAACCTCTGTAAACTGGACCCTGAGTCTTTGGGGCATGACCCTACTAGTCTTGACAGCTTCCTTTACAGACAAGGAAACTGGATCGTAGTTGTATCCCCAAGTCCCTCCCTGCACCTCAGATATTCAACGCAGTGAAAAGGTGTGCGGGGTGCTCTCCCGCAGCACGAGCGCCAGCAGCCTGGGGGTACGCACCCTTCGCTCTCCAGCAGGCCTCTGCAGTCCACCACAGAGCCGCCAGTGCCGATCCTGTCTCGTGTCTGTAAACTGACTGAAAAGAAAAGGACATCTTGCATTAAAATCCAGGGATATTTTATACAACTGCAATATAGTGAGCCACTACAAATGTATAATTTATACACGATATTATTTTTAAAGTGAGGTGTCTGTCTCTGCACTCACATGACACATGCCTGTGCTTTCAAGTATGAGACATTTCACGCAGTGGCTCCACACCACTGCACACCACTCGGACCCCTCCTTGTGAACATGGAACAGGAGGAGGTGCTGTGTGTGCCACGCTCTCCATAAAAATAACACAATGTTCACTTTTTCCAAGTTATCTTGTTTTTTAAAGATTCTGACTTATGCTGGATGAGGACACAGAGAGCACTGTCTATGCGCACAGTCTAGACGCATCTGTGTATCTACTCTCCATCCCCAGTACAACCAACAAAGACACGGATGAAGTTGCTTCCAGGTACTGGTTTTGCCCCGCATGTCTCTCCACAAAGAAGAGAAGACATCACAAACAGGCAGTGAGTGAGAACTCTGTCATCAGGAGAGTTTGCAGGATGGATTCTCACTGTTCATTTATCCTGGGTCAGATCTACATAGCCGACTCACTGGAAAAGACTCTGATGCTGGGAAAGATTGAGGACAAGAGGAGAAGGGGGCAACAGAGGATGAGATGGTTGGATGGCATCACCGACCTAATGGACATGAGTTTGAGCAAACTCTGGAAGATAGTGAAGGACAAGGAAGCCTGGCGTGCTGTAGTCCTTGACATCGCAAAGAGTCAGACACAACTCAGCAACTGAACAACAAGTTCTACACAAGACAAGACCTAAAAGATTTGGGGTCATAAGTCATTCTGTGTGCTACTGAAATACTATGGGGTTTTTTTGGATTCCCTGCAATGCAGGGTCAATATCTGAGTTACTCTGAAATGCTAATAAGAATGGGGTGGGATAACAGGAGGAACTGCTTAACCGACAAATTAACTTCCAGCAGAATATGTCTAGTCAACACTTCGTAACATTAGCATGTTTCATTTCTTCATTTTAAGTCAATCTTCTGTAAAACCATAGGACACGGAAGTCTTCAGAAACCCCACTGCCATCTACATGCGTAATGGCCTTCCCGTGGAGCTGTCTCAGCTCATGCACGCGTGGCCACTGTGTTTACCATCTGTGCTTGGGTAACGGGACAAGTGTGAGGACTCAAATTACATCCAAAATTACAACCCTACATCTCTGTGTACCTCAGTCACTTTAACTCCACCTTGAACGACTAAATGAAGGGAACCAGATAAAGTAACAAAAACCACACAAGATGAAACTTCTTAGTACTGGAGAGATGGCCCCCAAATGTGGCTTGTCCTTCACGTACGTCACCATGGGTCAGTGGCTTTGTGTGTTTTCTCAGTGATGAAGAGCTGGATGTTAAGTTCTGTAAAAGTTATCTCTTTAGAGATGAGAAAGTTCTTACCCACTATTTGGCCACGAACTGCATCAGTATCTGAGGGGTTTAGTTTGCACAGATCCAAACGCTGGTCTGCAAACAAACAATTCAAAACTTAACCTGGGGAATGTTAACTAGGGAGGAGGGCAGGAATTCTGTATTCAAAAATGGTAATAAACAGAATGATGGCTCGTAAGCCTTCCTCGGTGCATTGAGAGGCAGAAAAGCGTCGGGTTCTTACAGCCAGTATCTTTTAATCTGCTGATGGCGTTGGACAGCAGCCGCACACACCCCAGGAAGCCGGCTCCCTGCTTCTTGTGAATCTTCTTGTGGTTCCACACGCTGATGGTTATAGAATCCGTTTTTCCAACATATCTGAAACCAAAGTGCAAATTCATCTTTAATTGCATTTCTATATTACAATGGCCCATCGAGATTCTATTTGACAGACTTGTTAGTCCAGAAGAATTCTCTGAAAATAATGTTGGCTCTAGATCCACAAGTACAGGCACTCGATGAATATCTGTCACTAACTTCAATGGGTGGCAAAAGGGCTACAGCTGATTATGTGAGAAGCACATGGAGATAACTACATGCTGATGATAATCTTATAACAGGGATTTACTAGATTTTAATAGTTTCAAAGATAATGGCAGGATTCATAAGCTCCCACCAATTAGGCTTTGTAGAGAATAACCAGTCTGCAACAAAGGACTCCTTACAAACCCTCCATCCACCCAAAGCACACGAAAGAGCAGAGCTCGGACAGGAGACCCCCTTCTTCTCAGGGCAGGTCAGCCATGAGGGGGCTTCCAGGACTTGGACTGACAACCGCTTTCCAGACCACCTCCAGAGCCACAGTGTAATTGAAAATGGGCCTCAGGATCCAGCTACTAAAAACCCCCTCAAACCAGCACGATCTGTGGTGTGGTAGTAAAAGAAAGCAGTACTCACTCAGCGTTACCTGACAAAATTTCCTAGCAAGGATGTGAAAACAGAGGTGAATATGAAATAGTGGTTTTCAAAGGGCAATTCCCACATGGATATAAGAAGTTGTCGGATGGTGTGTGGGCTCATATACATTCACTCATACCAAACTTTATTTGCTCTTGCAAAAAATGTGTGTGTGTTAGTTGCTCAGTTGTGTCCGACTTTTTGTGACCCCATGGACTGTAGTCAGCCATACTCCTCTGCCCATGGAATTCTTCAGGCAAGAATACTGGAGTGGGTAGCCATTCCCTTCTCCAGAGAATGTTCCTGACGCAGGGATCAAACCTGGGTCTCCCGCATTGCAGGCAGTTCTTTACTATCTAAGCAAAATTTTTAAAATCAGCATATATATATGTGTGTGTGTATAAGATATTTGTATAATATGTGGAGAAGGAAACCCACTCCAGTATTGTTGCCTAGGAAATCCCATGGACAGAGGAGCCTGGCAGGCTACATCCATGGAGTCGCCAAAGAGTCAGACATGACTTGGTGAATGAACAACAAAAACAACATAATAAATATGTATAATAATACATTTCAAATAATGCGTTTTACAACTATGCTCATGGTTTTGCTCAAAAAACAGTAGCATATAGAGGACCTGAACCATAGCCCCTTTTTCCTGTTAGGGAGGGCCAGGAGACTCAATGTTTGAAGATCACAGTTACAGAAGCAAACCATAAAAAAAATGTATGAAAACGTCAAATGCAAGAACTTCCAAGTATATGAATTCTAAAAGTAGGCACTGTGTCTTTGGCCATCCATGTTTGTTACCAGAAAGAAGTTGGTAATCCCTTTTTTAAACAAATGCTTCTCTTACAAGCTAGACACCTACTCTCCCTCATTCCCGAGTGCCTTGTGGGGCATCCGACTCACAGATCGTAGTGCTGGTTCCACTTTGGGTCCAGTGTATTCTTCACCGTGTCCGTTGAGTGGCACTGCCCAGATCCGTCCACAACAATCTTTGCAAAAGGGTCAGGGAGCCCTGGAGGAGAGGGGACAGCCACACTGGATGAGATGACAGATCTACCAGTGCAACACAGAACATGGTCCCGCAGGTAAAGGGCGCTTCAAGATCACCTAACTATCCTGGTATATTTCATTCTCAAATTTAAGGTTAGTTTCGATCAGCAAAGTAAGTTATTTCCATTAAGCTTTCTAAGAAAACCCACCCAGAATGACACCTCCTCAGTTTTTTAGACACTAGAAATGAAACTCTGAAAACAGGCTTAAATTCGGATTTCCATTTCTGGAGATCACTACCAGTTGAATGGAGGAAACAGTGTCTACAAATAAATGTATTTGTACTTTCTAAAAAATAACACCTAGACATTGTGTTTGCTGGTCTTTGTCTATTTTATCTCTGGATGCAGCATTCACCACATTTTCATTAGGTAGGTTCTTAAATGCTGGAGTGTGAATCAGACAGGTTTATAAGATCAAAGAGGTGGCCGGGTCTGAGAGACAGACCTGGATGGGATCCATCCCTCTGCACCTTCTTAGCTCCTTGAATAAAGCCCATGAACCTCTCAGTTTCTTCACCTGAGAGTGTGAATACTACCACTTAGGAACCAAGAAGCATTCTGGTGAGGATCAGAAAGAGTGTGAAAATTTTCCTGCTGCGGGCACCTACTTTATAGTAGGTGAGCTCCTTAAGCGATTCCTTTCATAAGAAAATGACTCTCCATTTATTATTTTTATTTTTACAATTCCTTTCATTACAAGACTTTTCAAGTGTGATTGAATTTATCAAATTTGACTATTAGTTTTACTGAAACTCAGACGCTTTATAGAAAAATGTCTCATCTGTATTTGAGAACACTTCAGCAGAAAGCGATACATTAATGGATGGAAAGGCAGAGAAAATGGGGTGTGGCCAGAATAGGGAACGAGAGAGAGCTTTTCCTGCTTGAGTTATAAATTTTGTGCCTGGGAGCTAAGCAGCCTCTGTGACGTAGTCAACTGGGAAATGAAGTTTGTCAAACCGTGGGTTTCTAGTCTTTTCTTTTAGGAGAATACACCCAGTGTTTTTTGAAAAAGTTTTAAATTTCAGAAATATGTGAAGAATATTAATAGTGTAAGAGAGCAAAAATGGGTGTTTACTTACTGAAGAAGTCTTTCTTTGCAAGGTTCTTGGCACATAATACTAAAAACAAACAAACAGAAAAGGCAAGGGTTAGCATTTATGGACAAGATTTTCACCATAGTTAGTCGCTATGGACAGAACTGAACCCCACCCAAAATCCATATGTTGAAGGTCCAGGCCCTGATGTGAAGGTATCTACAGGTGGTGCCCTTGGGAAGTGCTTGGGGTTAGCCGAGGTCACGGGGGTGGGGCTGGCATGATGGGGGGTCCGTGCCTCTATAAAGAAGGGCCCACAGCACATGCCCTCACTCGGCTCTCCATGTGAAGATGCACGAGGTGGCCGTCTACAAGCCAGCAAGAGGGCCTTCGCCCAGAACCAAATCTCCCCCCTCCTCATCTTAGGCTTTTCCAGCCTCCTATGGGAAATAAATGTTTGCTGTGTAAGCCGCCAGCCGATGGGATTTTGCTAGAGGCCCAAACTGGCTGAGGCGCTAGCCTATATTTGCAGTGGGGCGGGGGGAGGGAACCTCAAAATTATCTTTGCCATTGATTGTATTTCAAATTAAGTGTTACATTAAACAAAAAACTGACAGTAACTAGGAAATGTTTTCTCCTTCAGTTAGAAATCAACTGTAACAAATGCAAAATGGTTTAAACTTAAAAATTTTTCTTAAACATACATGGGTGAATTTATCAATGTGTTCTTGAAACTGCCAGGATCACATTAACACCAGCTGAAATGAAGACCTACAGTCTGTCTCTTCAGAGCACCTGCTCCTAAGAGGAGCCATGCATCTTTGATATTTGACTAAATAACACAATTTTATGAACGTAAGCTCTGGTATGTTGGAGAACAGAACAGGAGAGTGACAGAAAATACGGGGCCATCATCAAATGTGAAAAACAAATGATAAAATGCATGCTAAGAATGTGGCACAATGTTGGTATATAGAAAGAACGCAATAAATGCCATTGTTACAATTTTATTAATGAGGTGGGTAAGAAATTTTGTCACTAGATCCATTCCATGATTAAAGCTATTATATGAAGGGAAAATACACAATATATTATACCACCTTACCTGCCTCCTGAGAAACCTGTATGCAGATCAAGAAGCAACAGTTAGAACCTGACAGGGAACAACAGACTAGTTCCAAATTGGGAAGGAGTACATCAAGGTACTCCTTGATATGTGATAATACATACTGTCACCCTGCTTACTTAACTTATACGCAGAGTACATCATGCGAAATGCCGGGCTGGATGAAGCACAAGCCAGAATCAAGACTGCCAGGAGAAATCTCAATAACCTCAGATATGCAGATGATACCACCCTTATGGCAGAAAGTGAAGAAGGACTAAAGAACCTCTTGATGAAGGTCAAAGAGGAAAGTGAAAAAGTTGGCTTAAAACTCAACATTCAAAAAACAAAGATCATGGCATCCGGTCCCATCACTTCATGGGAAATAGATGGGGAAACAGTGGAAACAGTGTCAGACTTTATTTTTCTGGGCTCCAAAATCACTGCAGACGGTGACTGCAGCCACGAAATTAAAAGACACTTGCTCCTTGGAGGAAAAGCTATGACTAACCCAGACAGCATATTAAAAAGCAGAGACATTACTTTGCCGACAAAGTAGCTTTGTCTAGTCAAAGCTGTGGTTTTTCCAGTAGTCATGTATGGATGTGAGAGCTGGACTATAAAGAAGGCAGAGAGCCAAAGAATTGATGCTTTTGAGCTGTGGTGCTGGAAAAGACTCCTGAGAGTCCCTTGGGCAGCAAGGAGATCAAACCAGTCAATCCTAAAGGAAATCAGTCCTGAATATTCATTGGAGGGACTGATGCTGAAGTTGAAACTCCAATACTTTGGCCACCTGATGCGTAGAGCCAACTCATTAGAAAAGACCCTGATGCTGGGAAAGATTGAGGGCAAGAGAAGAAGGGGACGACAGAGGATGAGATGGTTGGATGGCATCACTGCCTCAATGCACATGAGTTTGAGCAAGCTCCGGGAATTGGTGATGGACAGGGAGGCCTGGTGTGCTGCAGTCCTCGGGGTCACAAAGAGTCGACACGGCTGAGCAAAGGAACAACAACAACAGTTACGTGTACAGCTGGTAAGACATTTTGCCACCAGATCCATTACGTGATTAAACTATGACATGAAGGGAAAATACACCAGTGTGTTATGCATACATAGCATCCCAATTTTTAAGAATACAGTGTATCACTGTGACCTTATTTGACAAAAACATACAGAGGAACCTGTCAGGCTACAGTCCACAGGGTCGCAAAGAGTCGGACGCAACTGGAGTGACTGAGCACACAAGATCACTGCTAAGGCAATGTACAGGTCGTAGGTTTAGCGACTGTTTCAACTCCAGGAAATCCATAATATACTGTTCTGCAAACTTTTAGAATATTTTATATAACAACTTTATCAAGACAAAATTCCTATACAGTTCATCCAAGCGAAGTGTATAATTTATTGGTTTTTAATATACTCACTGAGCTGTATAACCATCAGCACATCAATTTAGAACATTTTCATCATCGCATAAAAGAAATCCTGCACCTATTAGCAGTCACTCATTATTAACCGCAAACCCCACCAGTCACGGCCACCACTAATCTACTTTATGTCTCTGGATGTGCCTAGAATGGACAGTTCACATAAATGGAATCATAGAATATGTGGTATTTCATGACTGGCTTCTTAACATTTTTTTTTTTACTTTTTTAATTGAAGGATAATTGCTTTACAGTATTGTATTAGTTTCTGCCATACATCAACATGATTCAGCCACAGGTACACATATGTCCCCTCCCTGGTGAACCTCCCTCCCACCCCTCTAGGCTGAGCTCCCTGAGTCACACATCAAATCCCCACTGGCCATCTGTTTTACACACGGTAACGTGTATGTCTCCATGCCACTCTCTCCAGGCGGCCCACCCTCTCCTTCCCACTGTGCCCACAGGTCTGTTCTCTCGGTCTGCGTCTTTTCCTGTGCCTACTGGGATGGCCGATTGCTATCTGTCCTGCACCTATTGATAATGCTGCTTTACATGAATTGACTTCCAGCGTGAAACCAACCCTGCATTCTGAGCTGAAGGCCACCTGGTCATGGCGCATAACGGAACCTTTTCATGTGTGCTGTGAGCCAGCCAGGCCAGGGCTTTTCTTTGTAGAAAGTGTTTCCAGTCCCTAATCCATAATCTCTTCACAAGTCTAGTCACATTTTTCACTTCTCAAATCGGCCTTGGTAGTTGGTGTCTTTCTAGAAATTTGTCTATTTCACTTAAGTTACCGATTTATTGGCATACAGTTACATTTCCTCTTCAGTATAATCTTTACACCCTTCCTTTCAACGGAGATACATACACACACAGACACACACACACACACACACAAACTCTTCAGTCTTTTTTGTGGCTGGACCATAATTTATTACAGCTCTGGTTAGTGCTTCATTTCTTGTTTCTCTAATTTAAAAGTAAGGACTAAGTACTTACAAAAAATGAAAACTTGCAAATGTGTAAATAGGAAATGCATGCCTCCAAAATCTCATTGTTATCCTTTGTTTTTTAATAGCATTTTCCTGGCTGGTCTCACATACTTCCTTTTTTCCCATTTAACTTCAGAATTTCTTTGAGCAAGTTTTCAACAAATTCATAAATAAATTTGAGGGGAATTTACTGCTTTACAATATTAAGTATTCCCATTCTTGAGAGCAGCATATATATCCAGTTATTAAATTCTTCTTTAAATGCCTTTAAGTAACATTTTCATCTACTCACAAAAGTTTTCCACATTTCTAATAGGGGTTACTCTTATGTGTCTTGGGTTTTGTTATCATGATGAATGGGAGAGTGCCTTTCATTGTACTTTTAAAAAAAATCATCAAGATATCTGTTCTTTTATGGGTTTTCGGTGCACTTTCTAATAGTGATTTGGGTATAGGTAAGTGATAACTTGTCTTATAATAATTCTCAACCTACCATCTTCTTCACTGCTCTTCCCATGAGCCTGTGATGTACTGTTTCTTTCCACTTCCTTGTTTTTCCAAGGTGCTGATGCTGGATTGCTTCTGACTAGAAGAATTCTGGTAACAAAAAGATTAATCCTTGTTCTTCTGCACAAGACAAGTAATTTAAAAAAAATTATGTATGTATTTCCTTGGCTGTGCCAGTCCTTAGCTGTGGCATGCAGGGTCTTGTTCGCTGACCAGGGATTGAACCCAGGCCCCAGCATTGCGAGCATGGAAGACCAGCAATGTTTTCATTTAAGGCTCATTCCAGTGGAATTTGGTTACCTCAAAAAGTAGCGAGGGTTTCAATATCGTCAGCACAAAGAGAATTTTGCCTCGATTTTGTGCAAAGATCATTTACGGTCACTATTAATCTAGTTTAGTTAATGGCATTTGATCTCTCCTAGTAGAAAAATTTTGTGATCCTGTGGTAGAATTCTGTTTGTCCACTCTATGAGATAAGAGATAACTTATTGCACTTAAAATCCCACTCTGTCTGGATCTACCACTCATTGTAAAGATATGTACCAATTTTAAGTAAGATTTTGGAACTACAACAATGAACAAAAGATACAATTACTCTTTGAAGAAAAAGCAGCTGATTTTTTTCAGAGTATATTACCACATGTTCTCTTCAACTCTGAGGTGCCCTCTACTGAGGACAAATCAGGTCTAAATCCAGTAATTTCCTAATCATATGCCACGGTTTCCTAATTTGGGGGGTAAAGAAAGAACAAACTACATAATGTTCACTTAGCTTCTGAAACTACACGGGAAAGACGTGTTTTGCTAACATTCAATTAGTAAGTCAAGCTTCTCTACCAGCTCCCTGACGGACGCGTAGGGTCCCCAAAATACTATTTGTGATTCACCCACTCTCTGAAAGATCATGTTCTTCAGAAGGAGTTGATGCTCTTTCTTAAGGTTTCATTAGTCTCGTCTGGTTGGCACTATGGATAAAAGTGTTTGCCTGCAGTTCCAAGCCAGAGGTTGGATGACAGTGAGGGAGAAACATAGTTCGTGTTAAAAAAACAAGTAACAAAGTCCAGGGGTCACACAAGAGTCAGACATGATTTAGCAACTAAACAACAACAAAAAGTCCAGAGGGCATTTGGGACTTTTTATTATGTTTGGGCTTCTCTGGGGGCTCAGGCTGTAAAGAATCCACCTGCAACGCAGGAGACCCCAGTTCGATTCCTGGGTTGGGAAGCTCCCCTGGAGAAAGGACAGGCTACCCACTCCAGTATTCTGGCCGAGAGAATCCCCATGGGCAGAGGAGCATGGCAGGCTACAGCCCACGGGGTCCCACAGAGTCGGACACGACTAAGTACCTAAGCACAACACGGAACACTGGAAGAGTAACCCCGATTGTCTCTTGGGCTTCCCTGGTGGCTCAGCTGGTAAAGAATCCGCCTGCAATGCGGGAGACCTGGGTTCAATCCCTGGGTTGGGATGATCCCCTGGAGAAGGGAATGGCAACCCACTCCGGTATTCTGGCCTGGAAAATTCCATGGACTGTATAGTCCATAGGGTCACAAAGAGTCGGACACATCTAAGTGACTTTCACTATATTTGCACAAAGCCCTCCTTCATGAACAGTTATTTTTTTTACAGCTTAAGGGATGATTTCCATAGACCAATGAAGCCATTACATTCAAAGAAAATCTATAACTGAGGAGCATTTTTCAATTTTTTAAAATTTAAATTTTTAAGACATTTTTACATTTTAATCTTAAAACGTTGCTTTCTTTGACACCTGGATTTTCCCACAGAACCTACAGGAGGATGACTTCCTGGGTGGAGGAGAGAGACAGGCCTCACAGGAAGCAATTTCCAAAGCTATGGTTGGTTTGACTTTTCTTCTCCCTCAAGTATTACAGGCCTATGCACCTTTGCCTTGGAAGATAAGAAAATTAGTTCATTAAAGGTCTCTGTCACTTAGAATAATTTCTATCTCCAGATCATATTTCTGTCTTAAATAAAGTAAATGAGATGTTTTTCAACCTTGTTCGACTGGGACTAAGACAGCAAGAAGAATCAGGGGAATTTTCTAGGTAGAAGCATTTTCCCTTGCGAAGAGCTGAGGAAAATTTACGTTTTCATTAGAGAATGTTTTATCTAAATAATTAAAGTTATACTCCAAAATTAATCACCTCATCGATCAATTAATTATTGGGATCAATGTTGTCTCCCTACATGTTTCTTTCTGTTTTCAAGCGGCCTTAGTCAAGAGCCATAACATGGTGACATTTACTAAACTCCAAAACTTAAAAAAATAAAACTCCAAAACTTCAGCCCCAATGTCTAGAATCTCATCTCCTAAAAAGCTCCTAGTGATTTTATAACCAGGAACTAAGGAGCAGTTTGCTACTGATGCTTCCAAAAACCACCCTGGAAAGCAGACTGTCTCCTCGGCAACCATCTGACCAGTGCCTCTGCCAAAAACACTCGATGAAATCTATCAATGGAATCACAGTGGGAGGTTTGGAAACTTTGTCATTGTTTTGTGAAAAGTTCCAAATACTATCTAATTCCCTTTCACAGACCTAATAACAGCAGCTAAAATGTATCGGATGCTTATGAGGTGTAAGGCACTACCCTAAGTGTCTGACAAGCCTGGCCAGGTTTATCCAACACCACAATCCCATGAAACAGTTACTCTCATGTTTTGACCAACAAAAGCCAGGTAAAGGCTGCTGCTCTGAGCAGTGCATCTGTTTATCCATTTAACAAGCACCCACTGATGACCCGCCCGAGGCCAAGTCCTGTTCCAAGCGCAGAATGCCATGAAGAACTGAACAAAACCAACCCAGAAAGGTGCCTGTCCTGGGGTGCTTCTCAGGCCTGAGGGTTTGACTTTTAAGGCAAGTCAGGTAGTTTTTTTTTTTTTCCTTTTAAACGGTTGCTTAAAATTGACTTCCTAAGTTTAGACTATTTTCCTAAGGTTATATGATGTAAAATAAAACTCAACTTTGTCAGGAAGGAAATGAATTTTAACCCCCAAAAGCTTGTCATTAAGTAAATTATATTTGATTGTCACCTTAGAAGGAAAGTGAATGAACTCCATTGACAGGAGATAATCCAGAGTTAACAAGGAGGAGAACTTCCCGTGAGACCAAACATCCCCACCCAGTTGACTCCTGAAGAACTATGAAGATAAAAGCAAACTGCTCTGCGGGCCAAGTCATTTTAAACAAGGCCATAACTGCTGAGGGTAAAAGGGAAATGAAGGAATGTTGTGGGAAGAAAGCTAGAATTAAGCAAGCTCTCCTACAACCTCATAATCAGTCCAGACCTAAAACAAATAGACAAGGAAAAAGTAGTAATAGCCAGAGAAAGTTCTGTCTGTGTTTTCTTTCAGTTACTGAGTTGACATATGAGGCTTTATTAATTTGATGCGTAGAAAAGTCAATAGAAAACTGCACGGGAAGACCAAAGTTTTAGCAAATATCCCCACAAACGGCTAAAGCCACAGCGCACAATCTTTTCAAATAAAGTCCCGTAACGTTTCTTTCCTATATATCATTTTATAGTAATACTTTCTATAGCACTGAAGTGAAGGTATTATTTGGCATAGTTTTATCATAAAATCGTCTATAATTGTGGAGCTAATCACTATTCACATCACAGCATTAGTTGGAATGAAATTATTATGCTCAATTTAGTCAAGAAAAATAGAAGAAAAGGATATTGAACAACTTGCTCAAGATGACCTTGGCAAGTCAGTGATGGAGATAAGAACTTGATTTATCTGTGAATGAAATGCACAGAGCTCACTGGATTATGCTCCTTCATTAAGACAACTGAGTGTTAGGAATGAAACTATTTGTCACCATATTAAAATTTTTCAGTCTGTGTGGCCAATATGGAATTCACAAGATCATTTTAAATTAAAAAAAAAATCGTGGCCCAGCCATTCCACCCTTAGGCATGTAATTAACAAAAATACTCACATACATAAGTTCGTGTGAGTAAGAGCAGATACATTGAGAGGGAGATCGAATAATGATTAACTGTAAACTAACAGTAACAATCGCTAATATTTATTGAGCTTACTCTGTGCCAAACACTATCAATAGCACTTTACAGATTATATCTTATTTAACACAACAAATAAGGAGGCCAAGACGAGGTGAGATTCAATCCCTTGCCCAAGCCCATGGAACCTGTAGATTTCTTTCTCCCTTGTGTCTGACCGACTCCAGAGCCCAAGCTCTCTACTGCACGCATCCTGATACTGTTTCCAAAAGGTATAATTACAGTGACAAGTTGACATAAACATAAGGAAGCCAGAATACTCTAGAGAAACACATATTTTTGTAAAAGCAAACAAATATGACTTAAAAAAAAAGGGAACTAACTCTGCTAGATCCTACTTCTAACTAGAAAATGAAAAAAAAAATTGTAAAGCAGTGGTATCTCATTAAGCATACATTTTAAAATATAACAACTTGCTGAGATGTAATTGACAAACCATAAAACTCATGCTTTTAAAGTATGAATACATTTCAGTGGTTTTTAATATATTCAGAGTTGTACAACCATCACCACCATTTAATTTCACAACATTTTCATAATCTCCCAAAGAAGCCTTGAACCATTAGTGGTTAGACACCCCTTCGCCCCTGTCCTAGCCTCTGGCAACCACTAATCTACTTTCTGTCTCTGTTTGTATTTGTATTGATGCTCGCCTACAGTGGACACTTCATGTACAGGTCATGCAGTATGCGGCCTTTTATGACTGCTTTCTTTCATTTAGCATAATGATTTCAAGGTTTGTTCACTCTGTAGCAAGTGTCAATACTTTATTCCTTTTTGTTGTCAAATAATACTCAGTTATATGAATATATCATACTTCATTTAATCCACTCACCAGAAAATAGACATTTCAGTTGTTCCCACATCTGGGCTACTGTGCATGATGCATGAATATTCATGTAACAAGGTTTTACGTAGAAACATGTTTTCAGTTCTCTTAGGTACCCACCTAGGAGTGGAATTACTGGATCATATGGTAAGTCTATGTTTAACATTTTGAGGAACTGCCAAATTGTCTTCCAAACTGGCTGCCCAGTTTTACATTTCCACAGCAATGTGTAAAAGTTCCAATTTCTCTGCATCCTCGCCTCCGAGTATTTTTATCTGTACCAGCACCATGAGACAGAAAGACCTCTCTTTCCCCCTTCTAGTTGTCTCGACATCACTGCTGAAAACCAACTGAATGAAGACATGAGGATTTATTCTTGACTCTCAGTTCTGTTCCATTGATCTATATACTTCTATCCTTATACACTTCTATCCTTGACAGTCTGTAATAACTACCATGGCTTGGTATTAATAGTAAGTTTTGAAATTGCGAAGTGTGAATCTCCAATTTTGTTCTTGTTTTTTTAAGATTGTTTTGGTTATTCTAGATCTCTTGCATTTCCATATGAATCTGAAGATCAAACTCTGTAAATTCCCCAAATAAAGCCTCCTGAGACATTGATTGGCTCTTTGCTACGGGGAAGCCTGGCGTGCTGCAGTCCATGGGGTCGCAGAGCCGGACACGACTGAGCGACTGAACTGAACTGCTACACATGCAGATGCCTCCAGTTCGTAAGCATAGATGTCTTTCCATTTACTCAGGCCTTCAGTTTCTTTCAATGTTTTATGGTTTTCAAATATTCATTTTTCTGTTTTTGATGCTATTTTAAAAGGAATTGTTTTCAGCTCTCTTTTTCAGTAGATTAATGGTTACAAAGGAGGTTGAAATGAGGGGACGCAGGGATGACAGCTAAGGGGTACAGGGTTTATTTTGGAGGTGATACTGCAATTGTGGTGGTGGTTATATAGCTCTGTGAACATACTAAAAACCACTGAATGGTACACTAAAAATGAGTGGATTTTATAATATGTGAATTCTACCTCAATAAAGGTGTTACTGAACAGAAAGAGAGAGAGAACCCCATTGAGTAGATAAATGAAAAAGTACAAGATGAAAGGAGTTTATCTCTATAGGAAAGACTATAGGGTTCATTTCCCCAGACCAGTGTCAAAAAGACTCTGTTTAAGACTGATGATTTATTTACAAATTAGTTAAATCATCTGAAGCAAAGTTGGAATGTCATGATATTAAACTAAGGAAAGAAAAAAACTTGTTTACTTTTATAATGTTGATCAAGTCCATTTTAGATGGACAAATGACCTGCCCATTAAACACACCAGCTAAAGACTGCTACAATGATTTCAAAATTATTGGAAGAGTCACAACTGAAATCCCTGCTTCCTATGTTGATTTAAACTCAAATTATTCTTAAAACATTATCAAAATCCTTTTTGATAATACCTCAAGGATCTCCACTGCCTACAGACTGCTCCCTTTGGAGTTCAAAACACAAAATAAAATTTCTCTTGATCTACTTAACCAGCTTTATCACCCAAGTGTGGTTTACTTAACCGTTCCCAGACCACAACATAGCAATTTTTACCACTGGGCCTTTCTTCCTGTTGCATGCTGACCTCTTTCTGTGATAGTTAAGCATGTGGTCTCTTTTTTTTTTGAGCTATAGTGTGAGTCCAACAATTGTGCATGATTTACAATAGCCAAGACATGGAAGCAACCTAAATGTCCACAACAGATCAATGGATAAAGATGTGGTGTGTGTGTGTGTGTGTGTGTGTGTACGTGTTAGTCACTCAGTCGTGTCCGACTCTGCTACCCATGGACTGGAGCCCACCAGACTCCTCTGTGCATAGGATTCTCCGGGTAAGATTACTGGAGTGGGCTGCCATGCCCTTCCCCAGGGGATCTTCCCAACCTAGGGATCAAACCCAGGTCTCCCGCATTGCGGACAGATTCTTTACTGTCTGAGCCACCAGAGAAGCCCTTTGTATATTATATATACTTATATAATGTACCTATATATATACCTATACACACACACACACACACACACACACATATAGGCACAATGAAATAGTACTCAGCCATAAAAAATAAGGCCATCTGCAGCAACAGGGATGATGAATCTAGAGATTAACGTACTAAATGAAGTCAGACAAATATCATATGATATCACTTACACGTGGAATCTTAAAAAGTGATACAAACGAACTTACTTATAAAACAGAAACAGACTCACAGACGTAGAAAACAAACTTATGGTTTCCAAAAGGGAAAGCGGGGAGAGGGATTAATTTGGCATTTGGGGTTAACAGATAAATAGTACAGATAAATAACAGATAAATAGTGGCAGCCCACTCCAGCGTTCTTGCCTAGAGAATCCCAGGGACGGGGGAGCCTGGTGGGCTGCCGTCTACGGGGTCACACAGAGTCAGACACGACTGAAGCGACTCAGCAGCAGCAGCACTACATATATGGAGAACTATATAGTCAGTATCTTATAATAACCTAAATGTAAAAGAATCTGAATCACTCTGCTATATACCTGAAACACTGTAAATCAACTATACTTCAATAAAAAAAATTTTTTTAAACCCATAGAGTAGGTATTCGGTCGGTATCTGTTGAGAGCTCTACTTATCTCCTGCTCAACTCTGTCCCAAGCACTTCACCTATGCAACCTCTTCCACAAACCCCAGGAAGAACCTAAGGGTCTGAGGAGAAACTCAGCCAAGGTTGCACACGTGGAAACACCGTTCAGTCATTGCAGTTCTACTCATTCTTTCAGTTACAGCTCAAATCTTAACTTTTTCCCTGTTAGGCCAACAGCGATTTCTCCTTTCTCTGAACTTCTAAAGGGCTTCCTGCCTTTGACATATACCGCCCTGAATTGTAGTTTCAAAGCAGACTTTATTTTTTAGTGCAGTTTTAGGTTCACAGCATAATTAAGTGGGAAGTAGGGAGCCTTCCCTTTCTCCCTGACCACGGGCACAGCCTTCCCAACCATCAGGATCCCTCACCAGAGTGCCGTCTTTGTGACAGTCAGGGCAGCCACACGACGCCTCAGCAGCGCGGCACGTCCACAGCTGGCCTGACGGCTCACTGCCAGTGCCGTGCATCCTGCAGGGCCTGACGTATCCACGAACACAGTATCACACAGAGTCGTCTCACCGCCCCGAAAGTTGTTTTGCTTATTCATCCTTTCCTTCAAATTCCTGACAATCACTGATCTTTAAACAACCTCCATAGTTTGGTCTTTTTCAGAATGTCATATGGTTGGAATTACACAGTATGTGCCTATTCAGATTGACTTCCTTCACTTAGTAATATGCAGTTAAGGCTCCTCCTTGTCTTTTCATGACTTGGCAATTCATTTCCTTTTATTTTTTTAAATTAACTTATTTATTTTCATTGGAGGCTAATTACTTTACAATATTGTAGTGGTTTTCATTTCCTTTTAGTACTGAATAATATTCCACTGTCTGGATGGACTAGAGCTGCTTTCTCAAGTTTTGGCAATTATGAATAAAACTTCAAATAAACATCTACCAACAAAAGAATTAATCAACACAAGAAATGGACAATTTTGAGCCAACCTGAGGATTATAACCCCAGGAGACAGTCTTTCAGAAAGCTATAAGGCCCGTTCCACCTTTTAGAGGTCAAGGCACAGTTACGCAAGTTTTGGGGAGTAACATATTGATAGTGTCCTTGTCCCACAAGGCCAGCAGTGGGTTCCTGTGGCCCCTTACAGGGAAGGAATGTTACAGGGGAAGGAATGTTATTTCCTAAGGAGTTACCTTGCTGGCGCCAGGGGGAAATTGCCTTTTATTCTGGCAAGGAGGCATTCCTGTATCTTCTAGGGGGATCTAGTTAATATGTAATGCAAATGCGCCATGCTCACCAAAGGGGAGAGGGCAAGGGGCTCAAACAGGCAAAGAGAATTTCACGTTTAAAGATTTCCTTGTCCTGTCTCGAAAATCCTTTTTTTTCATCATTTTTTGTTGTGGACTGTTTTCATCCCCTTTGGTTAAATACCAAAGAGCACAACTCCTGGATTATGTGGCAGAGATATGTTTAGTGTTGAAAAGAACTGCCAAACTGTACCCCAAAGGGACTGCCCCATTTTGCGCTCCCACCAGCAGTGAGCGGGAGTTCCTATTTCTCCACATTCTCGCCGGCGTTCGATGTTGTCAGTATTTTGGATTCTGGCCCTTCTAATAGGTGTGCAGCAGAATCTCATCGTTGTTTCACTTTGCACTGCCCTGATGACGTATGGTATGGAGCACCGTTTCATATGCTTTTGGCCATCTGTGTATCTTCTCTGGTGAGACGTCTGTTCAGGTCATCTGCCTATTTCTTAACTGAGTGGGTGGGCTGTTTTCTTACTGTTGAGTTTTAAGCATCATGTGTACACCTGAAACTACTATTATAAGTCAACTATACCTCAATTAAAAAAAAAAAGTTATTATTTTGGATTAACAGTCCTTTATCAGACATATCCTTTGCAAACATTTTATCCCTGGATGTGGCCTCTGCATTAATTTTTTTTCCCCACATTTTAAGTCTTACAAAATTGGGCTTAAATATATCAAAGTTATTTTGAGTAGCCATACTGCTTTCCCTGGGAAGTAATATCACCTGATGTTTAAAGTAACTTGAATGAAAATTCACGTCATCCGTATAGAAGATACCATGTGGCCTTTCTGTTTACTGGCAGCGATCCTCCAGATGGGTGACTGAGAGCACATGGGAGCCACGGAGGACAAGGCTTCCTGCCGCACACCAGCTCCTAAGCCTCTGTAACCCCAACCCTGGAAAGCACACAACGTGGGTGCGAGGCTAGTCCAGGTTATGGACTTACTGGCTTCGGGTCTAATGTGGTGGATCCCAGTGCCCAGTAAGTGTGAAACTTTGCCGTGAAGGCAAATCCAGCCTTCACGGTGCCAACCTCCTGCAGGACACCTGGAGCTGGAAGCAGATGCCATCAGCACGTCTGTTGCTGTTAAGTCATGTCCAACTCTTTGCAACCCTCTGAACTGCAGAACACCATGACCAGGACCGCAACCATGAACGTCAGGGAGACACATAAAAACTACGAAGAATGGGGGATCCCAGCCCGCCAGGCTCCTCTGTCCACGGGATTTCCCAGGCAAGAATACTGGAGCGGGTTGCCACTTCCTTCTCCAGAGGATCTTTCCGACCCAGGGATCAAACCCACATCTCCTACACTGGCAGGCAGATTCTTTACCACTGAGTCACCAGGGAAGCCCATTAGCACCCTCAGAGTCCTGAATTCTTAATAGGCTGCTTAGAATTCCAAACTCATATTCTTTGAAGTTATCCTCATTGAAGCAATCCATAAAGTTATCAGAAGAAATCAGTGGTAGCAGCAAGCCAACCCATAAACACAGGGAGCTTTGTGTCATGACAGCTCCTGACGACAATCCTGTGGCTTTGGAAAGGACCACGAGTTTCATGCCATTAACAGTGCTTCTCATGCTATTGCTTCAAAAAGTCTTAGAAATACTCTCCAAATCCACAGTCACCACTAACCGAAGCAAGCTCTGTAAGATTCAAAGCCAATAAAGTCAGTATGTTAGAACAATAGATTTCTGGAGCTTATTTCATCAATGTATTGTCAAACTTACGAAAATTCAAATTTAATAGTGGTGCCAAACCACTTCAATGGGAAGACAGCAGTCTTTTCAATAAATGGTGCCAGGACAACTGAGTAGCCACATGCAAAAGAATGAAGTTGGACCCCTAATCTCACTCATATATAAAAGTTAGAAGAAATCATAGGTCTGATTAAATAAATCTACATCTGGGACAAAGCAGTGGTTGCTTAAATGTAGTACCAAAATCGCCACCAACAGGGGTGTCCCTGGTGGCTCAGTGGTAAAGAACCCACCTGCCAATGCAGGCGACATGGGTTTGATCCCTGGTCCGGGAAGATCCCAATGGCCCAGAGCAACTAAGACCATGAGCTGCAACTCTGAAGCCTGGGAGCCTGGAGCCTGTGCCCCACAACAGGAGAAGCCCTGGAATGAGAAGCCCGCACTGCGACTGGAGAAGCCCCACCAGCTGCGGCTGGAGAAGGCCTGCACACGGCGACGAAGACCCAGCGCAGCCATAAGTATAAGAAGGAAATCAGTTTTTAAAAATCACAAGCAACAAAAGAAAAAATAGGTGAGTTGGACTTCACTGAAATTTAAAACTTTTCTGCTTCAATAGATATCAAGAAAGGGAAAAGACGACGTGCTAAAAGAATGGGAGAAGATATACATAAATTAAGTATTTATAAAATCGGGTAAGGGACTTGAATTCAGAATATTTAAAGAACTCTTACAAAGCAACAATAAAAAGACATCCCAGTTAAAATATATAGGCAAAGGATCTGAACCAACATGTCTCCAAAGAAGATATACAAATGGCCAAGAAGCCCATAAAAGATGCTCAATACCATTAACCATCAGGGAGACACACATAAAAACTACCATGAAATACCACTTCACACCCACTACGATGGCTAAAATAAAAAAGATAGACAAACGCAAGAGTTGGCAAGGACAGAGAGAAATTGAAACACTCATATACTGATGGTGGGAATGTAAAGTGGTACAGTCACTTTGGAATAGCCTGGAAGTTCCTCAAAACATTAAGCAGAGAGTTGCCACATGAACCAGCAATTCCACTACTAGTTACGCTCAGGAGACTTGAAAATATATGGCCACATAGAATCTTGTACATGAATGTTCATGGCAGCATTATTCTTAATAGCCAAAAAGTAGAAACAACCCAAATGTCCATAATCTGATGAATGGGTCAATCAAATGTGGTGCAGCCATTACAGTGATATATTATCCGGCCATAAAAAAGAAGCACTGATACATGACAGACGCTACAGCATGGATGCATCCTGAACACTTTACGCTTAGTCACAGAAGCCAGACACTCACTGGACCACATAGTGCTGATCCCATTTATATGAAATGTTCAGAATAAGCAAATCCACTGCTATAAACTGGATGTCTGCGCCCCCTCAAAATTCACATGCTAAATCTTAACACCCAGTGTGATGGTATTTGGAGGCAAGGCCTTTGAGGGGCAATTAGGTCATGGGTGGAGTCCTCACCAATAGGATTAGCACCCTTACAAAAGAGAGCACCCTTGCCCTGGTGACCACAGAGAGACAATGAGAAAGCCACGTATGAACCAGGAATTGGGGCTTCACCAGACATTAAGTCAGCTGGTGCCACTTCCAAGCCTCCAGAATTACAAGAAATAGATTTCTGTTGTTTATAAACCACCCTGCCTATGGCATTTTGTTATAGAAGTCTGAACAGACATCTATAGAGACAGAAAACGGATTAGTGGTGGCCAGAGGCTGGGGATAAAGAGGAATAGGGGGTACTGCTCAAGTTGGTGGGGGTTCCTTTTGGAGGTAAGGAAAATATCCTGAAATCGGCTGGTAACTGGTTAAACTCCATGACATACTGAAAACACTGAATTGTAACTTGAAAGTTTATAGTTTAGGATATGATAATCATATCTCAATTAAAAACTAACTGCAATAGTGATTCAAGGACTAATGAAAGTGGTGTTTGTTTCTCATAAGACACACCCTTCAGTCTCAGCTTTCTCTTATTAGGGAGTTACAAGACACTGTCTAAAATGTCACGTTGTGTGGAATAATACATTCTTTAAACTGGAATAAAAAGACAATGGGCACCTACAACAAAAGTGTAAAATGCAGTGTATCTCCCAAAGAGCTTACAGTTTGGCTCAACAGACACCATAAATCAAGAAAAGCAAACAATAGTGCAAAGCAGATCCCTTTTGTTCGTGACTCATCAAGTCATATCAATTCATCCTTTGTTGTATCTTTGAAATCTATTCTTTCCAGGCCCACTATGGTTGCTCAATTCCCGGCCACTCTCGTCTCCTGAGTTATGACAACAGGCTCTGGCATTTCTTTTCTCGAATTCATTTTAATCGTGAAATAATTATTTGTTGGCTAAATGAATAAAACGCTATTATGTAACCCCCTTCCCATAAACCTCTGAGTTCAGTACCACTTACAAAATAAAATATAAAGTCATCCCTGGCCACCACCCTCCCTCTCCAAAAAAGAGAGAGAGAGAGAAAAAAAGTATAAACTCTTAGCATCCAGCACATAAACTTCTATAATCACTTTCTGGCCTTACCATCCACCCAGGCCCACAGAGTGCCGCCCCTCCAGTCAGACTACTGTACTGTCTCCCAGATCTTTCTCATGCTTCTCGAAAAATTTTATTGAAGGATAATTGATTTACAATGTTGTGTTAGTTTCTGCTGTACAGCAAAGTGATTCAGCTAAACATATGCATGCATTCTTTTTCATACTCTTTTCCACTGCGGTTTATCACAGGATATCGAATACAGTTCCCTGTGCTATTGCAGTAGGATCTTGTTGTTTATCCATTCTCCATAAAATACTTTGCATCTGCTAATCGCAACCTCCCAATCCATCCCCCCAATACCCCTCCCCGCTCACGAATTAATTCTCTCCTTTGCTCGAGAGCCCCCGCCCGCTGCCCTCCGCTACGTCATCATCCTTCCAGATCTCCGCTTCCAGGCCAAGCTCAGGACTCCCCTCTCCTATCATCTGTCCCTACCCTTTAGTGCCCTGTAGAATTACTTACATTTTTAACTGTTACTTATATACCCCTCCAAACAGATTTTAAACTGCAAGTAGGATCCATGACAGAAATGGATCTAAGATTAACATCTTGCTCAATAACCACCACCACATGGAATTAAATTTCAAAATGAGCTGTACAGGCAGATCAGAAGAATTCAGAGAAACACAATATTACTGTGGGAATGCTTAGAAAGGTTGTTTTGGTTTGTTTTTGTGTAAATGAGACAAGTTGGGTTTCAAAGGCTGGGTAGGTTTTGGATTCATGGAGAGGAAATACTGTCAGAAATCAGAGGAGGCAGGCAGGGGAGGGAGGTAAAGCCCAGGATCCATGTGTTAACTGACTGAGTTTTACTGCGAGGACTGAGACAGAGATAAGAATTAAATTTTAAAAATACTGTTGATTAGTTTATCTTCAAGCCTTTAAATTTTTATGCTATTTGTCAAAATAATGTTGGAAAGTAAACTAGCATTGATCCACACAGTATTGAGGTTCCTCAAAAAACTAAAAATAGAGCTACCATATGATCCAGCCAACCCACTCCTGGGCATCTATCCAGACAAAACTAAAATTGGGAAAGATACATGCACCCCTCTGTTCACAGCAGCACTATCCACAATAGTCAAGACACGGAAACAACCTAAATCTCCATCGAGAGAGGAATGGATGAAGATGTGGTGCGTGTACACAGGGGAATACTACTCGGCTGTGAAAAAGAACGGAATCCTACCACTTGCAGCAACATACATGGGCCTAGAGATGATCATACTCAGTGAAGTCAGAGAGAAAAAGACAAATACCATATGATCTCACTTACATGTGGAATCTAAGATGCAACAAAAGGAACTTGCTTGTAAAACAGAAACAGACTCAGACACAGAGCAGACTCGTGGTGGCCAAGATGGAGAAGGGGTTGGGGAGGGATGGTCTGGAAAGCTGGGATTAGCAGACACAAACTCCTAGTCTTTGAAGTAGAGCTAATCCTCATTACTCATGAACTCGGTATTCGCAAACATGCCTACTTGTTAAAATGTGCTTGTAACTCCAAAATCAGTACTTGGGGCCCTTTTCCTCTCACTCATAGACACATGCAGAGTGACATGAGCACTAACTTGTCACCCAGCGTGCACACTCCCAGCTGTGGTTGAACAGGCGATATCTTGCCTTCTTGTTTCAAGTGTCATACCACATAAAGTGTCCTTTTTACGGTCCATTTAGTGCCACATTTCCCACATTGTCGTGCTTTTGTTGGTGGTTCTGCTATTTAAAATAGGCCCAAAGTACAGTGATGAAGTGCGACCTACTGCTCCTAAACCAAAGAAGGCTGTGAAGCGCCTTCCAGAAAATTCATGTGTGTTAGGTGAGCTTCATCCAGGATGACTCACAGCGGGGGCTGCCCTTGCTTTAAGTGTTAATGAATCGGCAATATGTATTAAATACGGTGTCTTTCAACAGAAGCATGAAACAAGCTTATGTGTTGATCAGCTGACAAAAAGGTAGCAGAGGCTCATGGGAACAGAATCCTGTATTCCTTCAGAAGCCATGGTTCTGTGTCCACTAATTTAGTTTGAGGGACTTTAGAACATAGTTACCATGGATAACAAGAATCAACTGTAGAGTCTGCTTTCTACTGACAGTCAGATCTGGTGTTATCCAAACCTCAGACACTGTACAGACTCACACCGGAAGTTTCTCGTCCGTCGCCAACTCTACACTATCCATCAGGCACTGATCGGGCCAGGCAGAGCATTGGCAAAAGAAGGAACAAGAGCAGAATGAAGACAAGCAAATGCGGTATTCCAATAATCATACTGCTCAAACGAGAGCAGGAGAAAATGCAAGCTTTACACCAAAAACATATTCTGTTCCCTCTGCTCCTCCCAACTTTCAGAATGATAAGCAGCTTTGGTAGTAATCTCCAAAATCCCTATATTCAGAAAATGTTTCCAAAATTGAATTACAAATCAATTAATCAAATTGAAAGCTGCCTTCAGTCTGGCATTCTTGATAATTTTTGTCAAATTTTCTTTCCTCTCATCTCAAAGCCACTGTTTTCAGTTCTAGTCATAAAAATTAGGTGAGATGTAGACAGAATTATCTCCACAAAGATTTAGTGTGTTTTGTCCTGGAAAATAGAGATTCTCTTGGAATTTACTGCCCAAAATGCAGTCAGATGTCACAGAGCAACCACGCCATGATGCTATTAATTATTACCAAGTTGCCAGAGCCCTACAGAAATGGTGCCCAAATCCTGAGGAGGTTTGCAGTTTCATTGCTAAAATTCTTATGCACAAGTTATTTTATGCCAAGCTATATATAGTTTATGATTTCTTTTCTCTTCATATATAGGGTTGTTCTTTAAGACATTCTCTTTATTTAGAAAAATATCAATGTGATCCAAATTACATCACCCTACATGTGCAGTCTTCTGTGTGTGTGTGTGTGTGTGTGTGTGTGTGTGTGTGTGTGTGTGTAACAATTGAAAATAAAAGCTAAGTATAAATCCCAAGGTTGAATTAAGGTAAGTCAATTTTTCAGTTATGAGTTGATTATAAATAATTTGCTAAAATAAAAGCTTTTCAGTCTAAATAAATAACTGGGCTTTCTATGTTATAATACATTAATGTGAATTTTAAAAAATAACAGACAAAAGTCAAGTTGTAAGTTTCATTAGTATTAACTGAGTTGAAATTTATAGACAAGATTTTAAAATAAATGATAGAAGTTGTTTGAAACCCAAGTATATAATATCTCAAAATTAAAATCTAATGATTATTACCTGAAAGTAACCTTAGATATTACAGGGCAGAAAACTAAAATATTAGAAATAAAAAGAGGATCAAACTAAAAATTCATAAATAATCCCTTTTATAAGAAAGGAAATCAACTGGAAAAATGAATAGCCTTATATTAAACAGATCATAAAGAGAACCCTCTCCTACTAATTGAAAATGTCAAAACTGGCCATGTTTAGGGAAATAGTTATCAACTTACTTTTTAAATAGCTGCACAACTAATTTTTAAAATACAGTTCTGGCTAAACCAACATCTTGTAAGTCACTTAAACTCTCGGTTTGGGCTAGTCCCAGGAGGCAGCATGCTGGGGGCAGGAATTCAGGCAGCAGCCCACCTTTGTAGCAGTTGGTACCCAAGAAAATCTCAAGTCTTAGTTCTGGATTGCTACAAATGACTTGCAAACACAAATGGCCGGCACCTCTGACCTATGGGTAAACTACCAACCGAGCTTCAGGTGACTATAGCAGCACCCAGGTCAGGTACAGACAGCTCTGAACAGGTTTGGAAACAGAACTGACCTTGAACCACAATGCCCAGAGGGCTGCTTAGAACACATACTCTGAACCCAACTAGGTCAATGACAGTGAAACAAATACAGCTGGACCTTGAACAGCCTGGGGTAAGGGACAGGATCCCCACCCCTTGCCACTGGTCAGCTCTCAGTATCTGCAATTCCACATCCACAGATCCAACCAGCCACAGTTCAAGTAGCACTGCAGTACACAGTTATTGAAAAATATATTTAAGTGGACCTGCGCCATTCAAACCTGTGTTGTTCAAGGGTCAACTGTACATCGACACTGTCCATAATATTTAAACAAGATGCAATCTCATGACACAACACTCAAGACGTCCAGGATATAAACCTAAATTACTTAGCATACAAAGAACCAGGAAACTTGTGTGAAGATACGCCATGCAAACACTAATCAAAAGAAAGCTGGAGTCACTGTATCCATATGAAACAAAGCAAACTTTAGAGCGAAGAATACTGAAAGGGATAATGAGGAATATTAACTAGTGGTAAAAGTGTTAATTTGCCAAGAAGACATAACAACCATAAACATGTGTGCACCTAACAGAGCTTCAGAATACCTGAAGCAAAGGCAGCCGGAACTGGGGGACAGAACTGGGGGCTTCCCTGATGGCTCAGTGGTAAAGAATCCGCCTCCCAATGCAGGAGATTCGACTTCGATCCCTGATCTAGGAAAATCCCACATGCCTTAGAGCATCTAAGCCCATGTGTCACAACTACTGAGCCTGTGCTCTAGAGCCCGGGAACCACAACCATTGAGCCCATGTGTCGCAACTACCGAACTCAGTGCCCTTGAGCCTACTTGCTCCGCAACAGAAGAAGCCACTGCAATAAGCCTGCACACCGCACTGAAGAGTAGCCCCTGCTCGCTGCAACTGGAGAGAAGCCCGCACAGCGACAAAGGCCCCGTACAGCCAAAAAAAAAAAAAGACAGAACTGAAAAAGACAAAATTACAGCTACAGACTTCAACACTTCATTCAGTAACTGATAAAAGTAGCAGACAGAAGGCCAGTGAGAATAGAGGAGGACGAAGGCCATCAACTGATCACACTGACATTTATATTACATTCCACACAACCATGGCAGTTTTACACTCTCTTCTCAATTACCCACAGAATACGCGAAAAACAAATTAACCTAAAAGACTTGAAATTGTACAATCTATGTTCTCTGATCAAAATGGAATTCAACTATAAAGCAAAACAAATCTTCAAACACATGGATAGTAAATACCATACTTCTAAATAATCAGTGGATAGAAGGGAAGGTCTAAAGGGAAAGTAAAGAATATTTTATTACACTGAGAGAAAAAATTTTTTAAAAACATACCAAAATTTGTGGAATTCAGCTAAAGTAAGGCTCAGAAGGGAACTTATGAGATTAAAATTTTTTATTAGAAAAGTTACAAATGGACAATCTTTTATACCTTAAAAAATTAGGAAAAGGTCAAAACAAACTTACAGTGAGAACCCCTAATTTTAAGTTTAACTGAAATCCCAGAAAGAGAATAAAAAGAGTGGGCAAAAGCAAGAATGAAGGAGATCCTGGCTGGGAATGTAAGAAGTAATAAAAAACAGCAATCCACAAATTCAGAAAGCCTGAGCAGGGTAAATAAAAAGAAGCGTATCTGGTTATATCAGAGCACAACTGTAGAAAATAAAAGACAAAGACAAAATCCTAAAAACAGCCATAGAAAAAGGAAAGACTACTGGCGTTCCCTCGTGGCTCAGTGGTAAAGAATCTGCCTGCCAATACAGGAAACACCAGAGAAGGAGGTTCGAGCCCTGGGTTGGGATGATCCCCTAGAGAAGGAAATGACAACCCACTAACCCACTCCAGTATTCCTGCCTGGAAAATTCCATGAACATAGGAGCCTGGCAGGCTACAACCCATGAGGTTGCAAAGAGTCAGACATGACTGAGCAACTAACACGTTTCACTTTCTAGAATTCTCTACCCAGTAAAAATAGCTTTCAAGAAGCAAGATGAAATGTACATCAACAGATGAATGGACAAAGATGTGATATATATATAATCGTGTGTGCACACACACACATACAAATATACGTAGCGGAATATTACTCAACCATAAAAAAGAACAAAATTGTGTCATTTGAAACAACATGGATGAACCTAGAGACGATCATATTAAGTGAAGTCAGGCAGAGAAAGGCAGACATTATATGATACCACTTATATGTGGAATCTAAAACAAATGAACTTATTTACAAAACAGAAAAACTCATAAACACAGAATACAAATTAATGGTTACCAAAGGGAAAGGGGGAGAGGGAGGGAATAAATTAGGAGTACGGATTAACAGATACACATCTAACAAGGATTTACTGTTTAGCACATGGAACTATATTCAGTATCTTATAATAACCTATAATGTAAACGAGTCTGAAGCTGTATACCTGGAACTAACACAATACTATAAATCAACTATAGTTTAATTAAAAATTTTAAAAATAAACATTTTTATTTTGAAAATGTTTTAAAAGATGAAATAAAGATCTCTTCAGAACAAAACCTGAATTAGCTACCAGTGAAATTTTCATTGTCACCATCAAAAAATGCTTTTATTTAAAACATTCATGAAACAAAAGACGAAAGTTCTCAACAGTGAATTTTATAATTACACAATAAATTTACTACAGTTTTTGTTTAGTGGCTCAGTCATGTCCAGCTCTTTGTGACTCCATGGACTGTAGCCCACAAGGCTCCTCTCTCCGTCCATGGAATTCTCCAGGCAAGAATACTGGAGTGGGTTGCCATTTCATTCTCCAGGGAATCTTTCCAACCCAGGGATTGAACCCAAATCTCCTGCATTGCAGGCAGATTCTTTACCATCTGAGCCACCAGGGAAGCAAGATAAAGTACCTTCATTTAAAAGCTATATGGCCAATATCATTCTTGCTACTTTACTGGTTTCCCCATTTATGCATTAAATAAATCTTTGACACAGACTGACTCTAAATTAAGTTTGAGATGAGCTATTTAGAATGGGTAACCAACAAAGCCCTACTGTGTAGCACAGAGCACTCTGTTCAATGTTCTGTGGCAGCCTGGATGGGAGGAAGTTTGAGGGAGAAGGGATACGTGCATATACATGTATGACTGAGTCCCTCTGCTGTCCACCGGAAACTATCAAAACGCGGTTGATCGGCTACGCTCTGATATAAAAGAAAAAGTTCAAATAAATACCATAACAGTGAGGAAATGCTCCGCCAGGCCCTGTGCCACGGGCGAAACAGATGACCGAGTCTCTGCCTCTCTAGCAGCAGCAAAGACAAGGAAATGAATAATATGAGGAAGGTTCTGAAGACACCGCTGCAGGAAGATGAGAAGGGGACTGGCCTCTTCTGGCAGGACAGGGCTGCAGTAGGAGATTCTACAGAGAAGGAACACACAGGAAAGCGTGTTTGAGAGGCATCATGTATTCAGGGAAAACTGTGCTTCTGTGGGATGCCCAGTTCGTGAGCAAGAGAAAAGGCTACGTCCAGACTGGAAGAGGTCTTATCTGCAAGGCTCAGGAATTTGGACTTTACCCCAACCCCAGGCAACCAGGAGCCAGATGACTTTGTTAAGAAGCTAGGAACTCTTGTTGCTGGAGGAGAAAATGAGAAGGAATGGGGAGAGGCTGGAGGCAAGAAGACTGATGTTATCTGGAGGCTGTTTCAAAAATCAAAGGAAGTCTTCCCCTTTCTCCTCCTGCAGCAGCCAGCACAGTGCCTTAGGTGTGGCAAGAGAAGACAATGTTGAACTAAACTGACTCCAAGAGAAAAAGACCTAAACTTCTTACGAAGTGCTTTCTTGCTTTCTTAGGCAATTTCTTTCTCAAGATAGGGGAAGGGAAAAAAAAAGCCACACGGTGAATACTCTGATAAGACCACCAATTTCTTTCATACCATTCTATAATATACAGCTAAGACCTTGGAGAACCCTGGTTCTCCCAATTCTGTCTCTCCTTGTCTTTAAAGGAATCCGCCTGGCAATATAAGGGACACAGGTTCAACTCCTAGTCTGGGAAGATCCCACGTGCCATGGGGCAACTAAGCCCGTGCACCACAACTGCTGAAGCCCACGTGCCCTAGAGCCTGTGCTCCACAAGAGAAGCCACTGCAATGAGAAGCCCGCACGCACAACCTTGGAGCAGCCCCCCGCTCACCACAACTAGAGAAAGGCCGCTCACAGCGAAGATCCAGCTCAGCCAACAATAAACAAACAGAGAAATATAAACATTTTTTTAAATGCTAAGTGAAAACTTTGAAAAATGGGAAGAGTAAAAAGCCTGCAAAGCAAATACTCTGACCAAAGGATGCCACATCTATATTTTTAATAATGAAACCAAGGAAAGAGTTTAATACAAAGATAATGCCAGTTGAGTGTTTCTTCAAAAAACTTAGTTTTCGACTTGCATTGTTATCCACCAAGACACAAGTCTCCTATGCACAGCTGAAATAACGAGACCTGTTCAGAGCTGAATGCGATCTACTATCCATTGCATTCCTATTACAATTCCAGCTGTTGTTGTTTTTTAATAAATTGACAGTTTGAGCCCAAAATTCCTATGGGAATTCATTGGACTCAGAAGCCAAAGCAACCCTGAACAAAGGTGGCGACTCACACCAGTATCAAAACTTATGACTAAGCTCTACAAATAACGAATGCAGAGGGGTGTGGGGAAAAGGGAGGCCTCCTACCCTGCTGGTGGGACTGTAAACTGCTGTAGAAGCTATGGAAAACAGTATGGAGGCTCCTCAAAAAGCCAAAGAGAGAACTGCCATGTGATCCAGTAATCCCACTCCTGGACATACATGCGGACAAAACTATAACTCGAAAACGCATGCACCCCTATGCTCACAGCAGCGCTGTTTCCAACAGCCAAGACACGGGACAACCTAAATTTCCATCAACAGAAGCATGGACATAGAAGATGTAGTGTGTGTGTATATAAATGGAATTCTACTCAGCTAAAAAAAGACTGAAATAATGTCATCTGCAGCAACACGGATGGCCCTAGAGATTACCATGCTAGGTGGAATGACTTAGCAAGAGAAAGACAAATACCATATGATATTACTTATAGGTGGAATCTAAAATATGACACAAATGAACATATCTATGAAACCGAAACAGACTCTCAGATATAGAGAACAGATTTGTGGTTCCCAAGGCGGGTGGGGGAGGAATGGACTGAGAGTCTGGGATTAGGAGACACAAACTATTACATACACAATGGATAAACACAAGGCCCTACCGTACAGCACAGGGCACTATACAAATTCAGACTGGCACTCAACCCCTTAACAAAGCACACAATATGAAAAGAAATACATATACATATATCTGAGTCACTTTGCTGTACAGCAGAAATTAATACAACATTGTAAATCAACTACACTTTAATAAACACAAATTTTAAAAACCTTATGACTAAGCTATGGTAATCAGAATGGCGTGGTACTGGCATAAGGTAGACATATAAATATAGATCAACGGACTACAATTGGGAGCCCACAAATACACCCGAACATTGACGTCAATTGATTTTGGACAAGTGCCAACATAATTCAGTGGGGACACAGCAGTTTTTTCAACGAATAGTGCTGGGATACCTGAATATCTACACACAAAAGAATGAGGCTGGGGCCTTAACTCACGTCATACACAAAGATGAACTCAAAATGGACCATGGACCCAAATGCCAGAGTTACATTACAAAACTCTTAAGAAGAAACTATAGCAGCGAAGCTTTGTGACCTTAGGTTTTGGCAGTGCTTATCTAGATATGGTGCCAAAAGTAGAAGTGATAAAGATATATAAATTGTACTTGATCAAAATTAAAAACTGTAAGTAAAAAGACAATCCACAGAATACTTCAAAACTATATGAAAATACACAAGGAGACCTGTATGCAGAATATAGAACTCTTATAAATGAACAATAAAAAGACAACCAATTAAAAATGGGCAAAGGATGTGAAGAGACATTTCTCAAAAGAAAATATACAAGTGGTCACTAAGTACAGGAAAAGATGCTTATCAGAGAAATGCAAATCAAAACTACAGTTAGATACTATGTCACAGTCATTTAGATAGGCAAAATAAATATAACAGTAACAAGTTCTGGTGAGAATGTGGAGAAACTGGAACACTTAAACTTGACTGGTGGGACTGCAAAATGACTCAGTCACTTTGCAAAATAGTTGGCAGGTCATCAAAATGTTGAACACAGAACTGCATATGACCCAGCAATTCCACACGTAAGGTGTGTACCCCAGAGAATCGAAAATGTATGTGTGCATAAAAACTTGTGCATAAATCTTCATTAGCAGCATATTTATAATAGCCCCAAAGCAAAAACAATTCAAACGATGAGTGAAAAATATGGCATATCCGTACAATGGAATATTATTCTATTATTCAGCAAAAAAAGGAATGGACTGCGGATACAAACAACATGAATGAACCCTGAAAACATGCTAAATGAAAGATCACATCTTGTATGATTCCCTTGATGTGAAATGTCCAGAATAGACAAATCCATCAGTTCAGTCGCTCAGTCATGTCCGACTCTTTGCAACCCCATGGACTGCAGCACGCCAGGCTTCCCTGTCCATCACCAACTCCTGGAGCTTACTCAAACTCATGTCCATTGAGTCAGGTGATGCCAAACAAATCCATAGAGACAGAAAATAGTAGATTTCATGAAATGAGAGGAGAGGATATAGGGATTGACTTACTGGGCACAGAGTTTCTTTTTAGAGTGAAGGAAATGTTCTAAAATAAGACAGTGGTCGGGACTTCCCTGGTGATCCAGCGGCAAAGACTCCGCACTCCCCACGCAGAGGGCCCAAGTCTGACCCCTGATCAGGGAACTGGATCCCATATGCCACAAATCAGGGTTCAAAGGTCCCACATACCGCAACTTAAGACCCAGCACAGCCAAATAAATAGGTAAGTAAATAAAGACAGTGGTGATGGTTGTATATAACACCACGAAACACCAAAGGCCACTGAATTGTTACGCTTTTTATTTCTGGACTTTAAGTCCATAAAGGTGGACTTTATGTTACTGAATCATATCTCAATAAAGTTGTTATATATATATATATGACATATTGCTTATGAACCACTTGGCACTGGTGTTAATGGGTTATTTTCTCGTCTATAAACAATCAATTTAGGATTTATTTGGAAAATATTGAACCAAAAAAGTCATCACAAAGGTGAGGTAAACAGCATAAAGATATGACTCTGAAAGACTTTTACCCTTAAATAATGCCAAATGTTATATGCTTTCTAAATATGTAGGATAAGATCTACTTATAAACTGTCAAGCTAATCTCTTCAGTTAAATGAACAGTCCCTGTTTTTACAAAGTCCAGAGCTATTCAGGCATGCGGGCTAAATAGCAACAAAGCAGGGGAAAGTACGCGGGAAAGGCATGGGCTGTAACAAGTTAATCGGTTTGGACAGAATGGAGGTCCAGGCATTTATTTCCTGTGAGCAGAAGGTTTGAAGCAAATTACGCTCAAAACTCAGAGTCTCTGCCTGTTATTTTAAACAACTGGTCTAGGATCATTATTAATAACTGAGGCTTACAAATATCACACATTCTCTTAAATACACTGAGGTTAGCAACAGGCCAGACAACAGGAAATCTATGAATTTAGTCCTGGAAAGATGTTGCACTATAGTTTAAAAAAAAAGGAAGAGAGCAACCAGAGCCTTTTGCAATTTACAAAAAGCAAATTGCAAGTTCTGAGCCCAACTGTCTATAGAAATATAGATCCTGTCTTCCCAGGTGATGTGTATAAAGAAGCACATTTACTTGAATAAGTTCTATATCTTTGTTGGAACAACAATCATTAACTCATAGCCTTGTTTTATAAGTTAATACTAGAAACATTCTATCAATGATCAAACCGAAGCTCAAACAGAGACTACAGAAGCGAGAGTTCCTGACGTGCGATGGAGAAGAGGATGTGGGATGCTTCACATCGTGAAGCAACAAGAATTTTCAGAGTCAGCTAGAGAGAGAAGATAATCCCCACCAAATTTTAAACCCATATCCAAAAACCAATGGCCAGAGATAAACCTGGTAGGAGAAAGAACTCTTTACTGAGTAAAGTGATTTAGAGACTTTAAAAAAATAATAATTGGGGCTTCCCTGGTGGCTCAGATGGTAAAGAATCCTCCTGTAATTCGGGAGCAACCTGGGTTCGATCCCTTGGTTGGGAAGATCCCCTGGAGGAGGGCATGGCAACCCATTCCAGTATTCAAGCCTGGAGAATCCCCATGGACAGAGGAGCCTGGCAGGATACACTCCATGGGCGGCAGTCAGACACAACTGAGAGACTAAGCACACACACACAAATAACGAGAGGAAGAGGGAGCCAATATTTAATGTCAATCAATTTTTCAACTGTTTATTTCCATTTGAGAATTCAACCTCCTAAAAAGTTACCAGTGAATTTGATTCCTGTTCAGGAGCAATGCTATTGCTATGTCCTAAAGAAAGCTGGGGTCTGAGCTGGGGGATATTGATAAGAATGTCCCATCAATGTTAACACGCAGTTTCTACTAATCTAAAAACGGAGATACTGTGGTCCTGGCTCATGTTTGGACTGGAGGTTAGACATACAAATAAATACACTACAGGAGAAATGCACAATTAAATTTCAAACTGAAACACAACACATATGTGTGATCTGTTGTATGATGTACAATCAATTTCTGTAATTGGGGGTAGCAATTTCACTTTTGAAGATTCAGAGATTTTAATCTCACACTGAAGGGGGAAAAATGATATATACAAAAATACAGAATAATTTAGTTTTTCTTATTTTGCATTTCCACATCTAGTCAAACTCAAAGACTTTTAACACGATATTATGGGGGGGTATAATATGACAGCAAATTTGGAAAACTCAGCAGTGGCCACAGGACTGGAAAAAGGTCAGTTTTCATTCCAATCCCAAAGAAAGGCAATGCCAAAGAATGCTCAAACTACCGCACAATTGCACTCATCTCACACGCTAGTAAAGTAATGCTCAAAATTCTCCAAGCCAGGCTTCAGCAATACGTGAACCATGAACTTCCAGATGTTCAAGCTGGTTTTAGAAAAGGCAGAGGAACCAGAGATCAAATTGCCAACATCTGCTGGATCATGGAAAAAGCAAGAGAGTTCCAGAAAAACATCTATTTCTGCTTTATTGACTATGCCAAAGCCTTTGACGGTGTGGATCACAATCAACTGTGGACAATTCTGAAAGAGATGGGAATACCAGACCACCTGATCTGCCTCTTGAGAAATCTGTATGCAGGTCAGGAAGCAACAGTTAGAACTGGATATGGAGCAACAGACTGGTTCCAAATCGGAAAAGGAGTACGTCAAGGCTGTCTATTGTCACCCTGTTTATTTAACTTCTATGCAGAGTACATCATGAGAAACGCTGGACTGGAAGAAACACAAGCTGGAATCAAGATTGCCAGGAGAAATATCAATAACCTCAGATATGCAGATGACACCACCCTTATGGCAGAAAGTGAAGAGGAACTCAAAGCCTCTTGATGAAAGTGAAAGTGGAGAGTGAAAAAGTTGGCGTAAAGCTCAACATTCAGAAAATGAAGATCATGGCAGCCAGTCCCATCACTTCATGGGAAATAGATGGGGAAACAGTGGAAACAGTGTCAGACTTTATTTTTTGGGGCTCCAAAATCACTGCAGATGGTGACTGCAGCCATGAAATTAAAAGATGCTTACTCCTTGGAAGGAAAGTTATGACCAACCTAGACAGCATATTCAAAAGCAGAGACATTACTTTGCCAACAAAGGTCCATCTAGTCAAGGCTATGGTTTTTCCTGTGGTCATGTATGGATGTGAGAGTTGGACTGTGAAGAAGGCTGAGCGCCGAAGAATTGATGCTTTGAACTGTGGTGTTGGAGAAGACTCTTGAGAGTCCCTTGGACTGCAAGGAGATCCAACCAGTCCATTCTGAAGGAGATCAGCCCTGGGATTTCTTTGGAAGGAATGATGCTAAAGCTGAAACTCCAGTACTTTGGCCACCTCATGCGAAGAGTTGACTCACTGGAAAAGACTCTGATGCTGGGAGGGATTGGGGGCAGGAGGAGAAGGGGACGACAGAGGATGAGATGGCTGGATGGCATCACTGACTCGATGGACATGAATCTGGGTGAACTCCGAGAGTTGGTGATGGACAGGGAGGCCTGGCGTGCTGCGATTCGTGGGGTCGCAAAGAGTCAGACACGACTGAGCGACTGAACTGAACTGAACTGAAATAAAGTATGATATTATGACATGCATTTGAAAATTTTTAATAAGGCATCATAAATTGCTTTTTACAGGCACAAACTAGGACTCTCGTTTTTTTAATCCCATTTAAATCTACATTCTTTTTAGAGTGATGAAAATGTTCTAAAATAAGATCCTGGTGATGGCTGTACAATTTTTATTTGCACAAAATTTAGGCGAAATAAGATATTCTATAAACAGTAACTTGAAATTTTTATATCTAATTCTAAAATCTTGCTAGTGTTTTAATGGATTCATCTCAGCATTTTTCAGTTCTTTGTATAAATTACTACCCTCCTATACATCTGTCTCTAAAGAGTTTTGAAAGAGAAATGATCTACTCTATAGTCATGTCAATATCACAGTAAAGGCGTGCCATGTGACAGGAATGGTGTTACTTTCCTGGATTTACTGGTTAAAGAAACCTAGACTTAAAGGTTGCCAGAAATTCAGTAATGAAGCAGGGACTATACTCTGGTCTTAGGAGCAGACGTGATATTTTTAAATAAAAGTGGGTGGAAGACAGTCATGCTGTCTTCAAACAGAATCTATATAAACCTGAAAAGTTCTTACATAGTAGCTACACTGTTCTGCAAAAGTAAGTAGACACTGAGAAGGATATTTGTATTATCTGGAGTAACCAAAGGAACCAAAAATAGCAACTCTGGGGAGTGGAGAAAGGAAGGCAGAGATATTGTCAATTTTTCAGCCTAATCTCTCTGGTGCTCCTTCTCTAATTTATTTATTACCATAGGCAGAGTATTCAAATTTTTTAATAGAAATTTTAACAGAGAATAAAATAAAATGAAGTTGCTAGATCTCCTTCCAAATAGATGTTTCTAATCTGAAAAACCAATTAGAAACACTAGTATGATCCCATGACAATGGAATACGAGGAAGATAAAATGATACAATACGTGTGGACACAGGCCTAGAATGAAGTCTGCAGGCTCGCGTCCCTAACTCTGGAATCAGTAGCTGTCTTATCAGGTAATAGCAGGGGAAGGCGGGGAGGGGTATAGGATAGGCAAACGGCTTTCACTGTCTATGGCAAACAATTCTCCAATTTAAAAATTTGTCCAGCACAACACAGTAAATCAACGCTATTTCAAATAAATAAGAGAAAGAGTGGGCCACTCTTCCAAAACAGTTGCATTGCCAACTCTCTTTATGGCCTAGTGTAGAAAGACACAAATATTGTTGATTCTGGGTCAGCTGACTCAGAATCAACCTGAATGTGAGGTTGTTTTAGGGATTCTTTCATCCACTTTACTTATACTTTTTAATTACAACTCAGAAGAATACTACATGATTAAAAAAAAAAAAACCTATACTTAAGTCTCTCCTCCAATAGTATAAATAAATAGTATAAATAATTTACAACATTTTCTTTTTAGTGCTGCATATAATGACCTCTCACAATCAATGTGCTTTCATATTTGAGTTGAGACTTGCTGAAAAGGATGAGGAAACAGGAAATGTTTTGTTTTTAATTTAGAACAACCATGAACATAGCACCCGGCACTATATGTGTGTGTGTGTGTGTGTGTATATGTGTGTATTATACATGTATGCCTTTGTGCGTATATCCATGGGCCCCTTCCCTCACTTCCTGTGAAACAGAATATCAACTTTCATTCCAACAAATTTTTGGAAAGTAATAAAAGACACGGGAAAGAATACTTAAAACTAATCTCATTTTTGCCAATTCAATGTTTGCTCTTCCAAAACCAAAATAAATGCATGGCCTTCAAGTTAAGGTATGACAAAGCAGAAATCTGATAAGAATAAAGTGTCTATTACTCATTTGAATCCATGACTCAGAGTATTTTAAATATACATATGGAAACCAGAGTCTTTTCATAACCAGACTACAAACGAGAAACTCGTGCCGAGACACGACAAACATAAATCTTAAAAAGCTTCACAGATTTAAATCTTCCATTTAAAACACAAGCTGTGTTATCAGTGCTTTGATATAATCCTGAAAACGCAGCAACACTGAGTTTAAAATCTCAGTAATGTTTTCTGGTTGTGATGATGGTAATCACTCGTTCCATTACTGGTGAACACGTAGTGTGTGACACAAGCTCAAGAAGGGAATTCATATATTGATGGAGGTAACTTCTGAGATTTCTTGTTACACACTTAACATACTTGCAGTGGGTATCTCTGGACATGTAACTGGAAGAAAAATCTAAAACTTTACATTTTTACAGTAATCTCAGAGCCAGTTTGGTCACTACAGAAGTAATATATGCTCATCCAGAAGTCAGACCAAGTAATAAAACCACCCATAACCTCACCAAAAAGTGGCCAAGTGCCTGGTTCTGAACTCCCAGGTCTGAATCCTGCCTCTTCCCTTTATTAGCCCCGCGACCTTGAGCAAACTTAGGAACTTAATATCTGTGTGTCAAATAGGAATAATAATAGCAGCTACTTCACTGAATTTTTAAATATAATTATCCTACCTATAGAGTTTTGCTACCTGCCATTTTCACTTAATAGAATCTGTGAACAGTTTCCATGTCACTAAATATTCTACTATGAAATGTTTAAGGGCTGCAGTGCATCCCATTACATGGCTGTTCTAGAATGTATTTGACCCTCATCACCAGGCATGTAAACTGTCTTCAACTTTTTGCTCTCATAACGGGGCATGAGGAGATGTCAGGGTTGGAAGGAGGATGTCCTAAATCACAGTGACACCGACCAGGCTATTAGCCTGTGAAATGGTTGTCATCTTCCTGGACGCCCAGGCCACTCGGTTCCTGCCTTCCCTCAAGTTAGGTGCCAGCCTTCCAGCCGTTCTAGGCGTTCTCAGCAGCCTTTGCATAAATTATCTGATGCTCAAATTAGCCCAAGTCAGCTTCTGTTACTTGTAACCAAAACACTCTACAGATACACACGATGTCATTCTCTTATAATTCCACTGCACACACACAAGTGACAAGCTACACAACCAACTGACCTTCACAAAATCAGCTCCATCCAGGAAGCAGTCAGTAGCTAGACAACTGCAGGCAAAGGACTCAGGTTCTCAAGACAGACATTTTTTCTTCCAGTGAATACAAAATCCAAAGGAGCCTTCATGCACTTACAGGCCAAGGATGTTACAATTTCACTAATGCAAAACTGCACAGACTATCATCTACAGAAAGGCTAATCTAATCTCTTTCTCAGAGGAAAAAAATCAAACTGCACGCTATACCCAAATGCGAATCGCTACTAACACTTACTACAATCACAGTTGCTAATACTATACACCATCTACTATAAGGCCAGGCCCTGTCATAAATGACTTACATGTGTGTTAGTCACCCACTCGTGTCCGACTCTGCGACACCATGGCCTGTAGCCTGCCAGGCTCCTCTGTCCATGGAATTTTCCAGGCAAGGATACTGGAGTGAGTCGCCATTTCCTTTTCCAAAAACTTGCAATAAACTTTTAAGTAGGTACTATTATCCCCATGTTATATGTGAGGAAACTGAGGCCTCAGAAAGACTGAGTAACTTGTAACTGAGTAACTGAGTAACTGAGAATCCTGAGTAAATTCAGGATTCAGATCCAGGCAACCCAGCTTCAAAATCCTGTGTCCTTAACCACCCTATATACTGTGTCTTGATTTTTGTTTTACAGTGACAGACATTTGAGTTCTGCCCAAAATATAACACTGTCGGTGCCTAAAGGGCAGGACAGTACTGACCACATGCACGGACTCTGATAAAGACCCCATTTTCTGTTGCAGCTTCTCCCCCTGAGACTATAACCCCCCCACACAGAACATCTCATCACACCCCTTCCCCCAACAAATGCCAAGTGCTTTCACTTCTAAGCCTTCACTCAAGCTACTTGCACTATTTAATTGTTTTGTTAGGTGACTTTATTGTTTTGGCAGCAGCACATGGGGTCTCAGTTCCCCGACCAGGGATCAAACTCGTGCCCCCTGCACTGGAAGCTTGAAGTCTCACCCACTGGACTGCCAGGGAAGTCCCAAATTCCATTATTTTAAATGCCCTTACCCTTCTTCCTGTTTCCATCCAATAACACAACACCAAGTTCAAATGCCACATGCTCCACAAACCTTCCCCAAGCCCATCCAGATGGAGTGAGTTTGCTGGCCCTTATCTCCTTGTGATTCTGTTTACCTCCAGTGGAGTGTGTACTACAATCTGCCAATTTTCCTACTCTCCCAATCTAAGAGTCTGGAAAGCAGGGACTATATCTGATCAATTCCCTTCTCTTATTTGGTATCCCTCACTGCATGGGAAAAAGTCATTGCAAGAAATAGTTGCTTGATTAATAACCATTGAGGTTAAGGAAATAAATCCAGGCTGTAAAGACTTCTCCATCAAGATGGATTATCAAAGGAAGCAACTGGAAAATATCAAAGATTTAGAAAACCTTAGGCTATCATTAAACTACTCTAAGCCCCAGTAAATCTAAGTCTAAAAACCTATCATTAAGAGACACTATCATTTGTGAAATTTTAACATTTATCTCAAAAGAGCCTTTTATGGTCTGAATGTGCGCCCTGGGGGAAATGAAGGAGGAAATTTTGGGGAAAACTATTTGAAATATTTGGTAAATATTGGGAACACAAGGTCACATGAACCACAAGGGAAAAGCCTAAACTCGGGCTGCTGCTAGAGCCACCAGCAGAGGGGCACAGCCACAGGCGAGGCAGGCGGGGCAGCCCTCCTCCGGAGCCCACTGCCCTCAGAGCTCTTCTTCCTCCAGGTGGTTTTCCTCGAGTGATTTATGGGCTCAATCAAAGCTAAGAAGCTGTCTGCATTTTTCTGAGTTACCTGCTCATCACTGCAGAAACAATAAACTATTATTCCCTTTGCATTTTTCTCAGATCGGATACGTAATTATGGAAAATGGGAGGGTGAGACCCAAACGGAGTTACAGTTATTAACCAGGTGGAAACACTACACTTAGATTCTGTGATCCGTTTACAGGAAAGGTGCGATCCTGGGCCACCAACAGGAACAGGAACGAACAAAAAGACTCACTGTCCCCTCCACCTGCAGATCCAACACAGAGTGGGCTCTCTTGCCTAGAGCCCCTGCACGAAGGGGAGCCACCACAGTGAGAAGCCCGAGCACCGAAACGAGAGAGCAGCCTCTGCTCCCAGCACCGAGAGAAAGCAACCAAGAGCCAGCGCAACCAAAAACAATACAGAAACTCTAAAAGAGAAAGCGCTCCCCCACCCTCACTGGGTGACCCATTAAAGCGCTTGTCATGAGGAGCCCTTGGTGGGAGCATCTCAAAGCATGCACTCCTTCCTAAACACTACAAAGCCTCACTTAAAATCGTATGAAACCTCAGGACTTCCCTGGTGGTTGAAGGCTAGGACTCTGCGCTCCCAGTGCAGGGGGCCTGGGTTCGATCCCCGGTCAGGGAGCTGGAGTCCACAGGCCTCCACTAGGAGTTTGCACGTCTCAACTAAAGATCCTGCCTCTCACAACGCAACCGCGACCCAGCACAGCCAAACAAATAAATAAAAATAAATATTTTTTAAAGGATATGAAGCCTGTATTGTGATCGTTCTGATTGTGTTGGCTTGCCTTCCTCTTGGTCCAGACTCATAAGGAGCTCTTGGAAATCCCTGGAACTGAACACAACTGGAAAACAACTGTTCTCAGACACAGAGAGGTGGGTAACCGCCCCCAGCAGTCCCCGGTGGAAACGAGCTTTCTGTTCTGATTGCAGGGCGGCCCTGTGCCAAGCAGCTTACAGCCACAGCAAGGAAGCAACGATAAATGGTCCCAGCCTTCCCTAAGCCCAGTCCTAAGTAGCACCAAATGGCCTTCCCAGAGAAAAGGGTATCCTCAATGGAATCTCACTTCTTCTCTTGACAGTTAGTAACCACACCAGGGGAGAGAAACATCCTATAGTTCACCTCAATAGCAAACTCATCTGCATTTATCCACATGTGACCCAGAAAACAGATGACAAATATCCATCCCAACCCTGTGAAAAGGAGCAAAAGCGAGGTTGCTAATCTTATTTGCCTATATGAGAACGCTTTCCAAAGTCATTTTTCTTGTGGTGGGGGAGGATAAATTAGGAGCTTGGGATTAACGTATACACACTACTATATGTAAAGTAATAAATAACAAGAAAACAAGGACCTACTGAATAGCACAGGGAACTTTATTATATCCTGTAATAACCTATAACGGAAAGGAATCTGAAAAAGAGCGCGCGTGTGTGTGTGTGTGTGTGTGTGTGTGAGAATGGGGCTTCCCTGATGACTCAGCAAGTAAAGAACCCACCTGCCAATGCAGGAGACACGGGAGACACAGGTTGCATCTCTGGCCCGGGAAGATCCCCTGGAGAAGGAAATGGCAACCCACTCCACTATTCTTGCCTGGAGAATCCCATGGACAGAGGGGCCTGGCGGGCTGCAGTCTCTGGGGTCGCAAAAGGTTGGACATGACTGAGCGACTAAGCACATATGTGAACGAATCACTTTGCTGAACACTTGAAACTAAAACACCGTAAATTATAATAACTATGCTTCATTTTTTTTAAAAAAAAGTCATTCCTCTCTCTAAAACAATCATTGAGAACAGACATCTCCAAACTCACTGCAAGGTTTAAGAGAAACCCTTGAAGCCGTGCGCAAGGCACCAGCGGAGCAGACCTAGGCGAACTACAACGGGACTCGCACCCTGCTCACAACCTAACAACACTGGCCATTGTTGCTGCAGAGTCTCCACAGCTGGCCCACACCAGGCATTCCCTGTTACTCCCCTGCACTCAAGACATTCGATTTTTAAAAGATTAATAGGATTGCTTCTCTTGAAAAGAATCATTCCTTTAATAAAGAACTGACGGGACAATCTCGTTAGAGACGTACATGTATCTGGATGTGCGGATGTGTGCTTGTGCTCAGTCGCTCAGTCGTGTCCGACTCTTGCACCCCACAGACTGGAGCCCGCCAGGCTCCTCTGTCCACGGGCATTCTCCAGGCAAGAACACTGGAGTGGGTTGCCATGCCCTCCTCCAGGGAATCTTCCCAACCCAGGGATCTCCCACATTCCAGGCGGATTCTTTACCATCTGAGCCACCAGGGAAGCCCAAGAATACTAGAGTGGGTAGCCTATCCCTTCTCCAAAGGATCTTTCTGACCCAGGAATCGAACTGGGGTCTCCTACATTGCAGGTGGATTCTTTATCTTCTGCCAAATCACGTATGTTGAAGACCTTGTACATGTTATGTCTACGGATCTACACAGTCTTCAGTCTCAGGCCTTATGTTAACCCTGACCCCAGACTTTAGCCTCTCTCTATGTGAATGTTCTTCACATGGTGACCTACGACACAGCCAGACATCTGAGCAGCCAAGTTTCAGAATTTCTAAAGATAGAACAATACCAGAGAAACTGGCTTGAATAATAGTCAGTTAAGTTTTGTATCAAGTGACCAAATCAACCAAATGGGAGCCCGTTTTAGAAAAAGAGCAGGTCTTCTTATGAACTATGCCAGGACAACAGGGTCAAACAAAAGGCTAAACAGAACTGCTCCAGGCAAAAACTGACAGCATTATTACTCTAGAATATTCCCACCAGATAAAACTTGTTCCCAGTTCTAAAGCATTATTTATACTGTTCTACAGATGCCGAAACATTGGGTAGGTCACCTCCTCTTAGGCATGCTGCAGCCATACCTTGTTTTACTGTGCTTTGCTTTATGGAACTTCAGATTCTGCAGGTTTTTACAAATTGAAGGCTTATGGCAACCCTGTGTCAAGCAAGTCTATAGGCACCATTTATCCAACAGCTTTTGCACACTTCGTGTGTCTGTCACATTTCGGTAATTCTCACAATATTTCAAACTTTTCAATTATTATTACATATGTTATGGTGATCTGTAGTCAGTGATCTTTGACGTTACTATGATTCACTGAAGGCTCAGATGCTGGTTAACACACTGAAGGCTCAGATGCTGGTTAACATTTTTTAGCAATAGAGTCGGACATGACTTAGTGACTAAACAACAACATCATGACAGTATTTAGACAGAATGCTACAGAAGAGCATAAACATAATTTTTATATGCCCTGGGAAACCAGAAAGTCCATGTGACTCACTTTATTCAATATTCACTGTAATGCAGTGATCTAGAACCAAACCCACAATGTCTCTGAGGTATACCTGTATTTGATAATGGCAGAATAATAGGAACTGGGTGGGGGGAAGGAAGGTAAAATACAGCTGAGACTTGAAATGCATTGTCTGTCCAGTAAACTAACGCAGGAACTGACAGCATCTTGCTCATCCCTGAGTGAAAAAGGACACAGTAAGCGTAGATGCACAGCACTTCCCAGAGTCCCTTTTTCAACTGCCACAAAAGACACAACTGCAAGCCTAACATAATATTCACACCCTGGATCACAGGAGAAGGTTTGTGAAAACCATGCATAGGATTCAGAATCACAAGATTAAGAAATCTGTGCTGTGAACTGTAATTTACAAGAGATTGATCTCTCCCGATATGATAATAAGAAACTGACTGAATTTTAAGACGTTGGAAATAAGATGTTAAGAGAGTACGATGATTTTTACGTGCCGTTGTTCGCCCATCCTCTCCCCTCTCTCAGCTCACTCTGGGGCCGGGGCTGCAGCTCTACAATCTACATTTCCAGGACCCAGTGCTGGCTGCCTCCCTGTTCATTTCTGCCAAAGGGAAATCCTAGAGAGAGGCTAAAAGAGGAGAGAAAGAACAAAGGACTTCTTCCTTGTTTTTCTATTTCTGTCAGCATCACTCCAGCAGCAACTGGATCTCCAGTTGTTGAGATATGCACCATGACACATACTCAAGCATATCCGGGGCAGAGTCATGGGTAAAACCCTAAGACTAGAGACACCTGCATGTCCATCAAAGAAGTCCAACTGATTTAACACAAACAAGGCAGCGGAGGAATAGAGTAACCCAAAAAGTATGTAAGACATATCAGATAACAAATATCAAAATGGTAGAATGCTTTATCAGCAAGTACATAAAGTAAAAGTGTTTAACTCTCCAACTAAAGGCAAAGATGGACAGAGTGGACACCAAAGCAGGATCCAACTATATGCTGTCCACAAAAGGCTTTTTTTCTGGCCGTGTCACATGTTCCCCAACCCTAGATTGAACCCGGGCCACGGCAGTGAAAGCACTGAGTTCTAACCACTGAACTGCCAGGGAATTCCCACAAGAGACTCACACACAAATAAGCGGAAAGTGAAAGAGCAGAAAAAGGCATTCCATGCTAACAGCAACCAAAGACAGCTGGATATCAGCTATGGCAATACCAGACAATATAGACTTTAAGACAAAAAGTTGTTAGACTGGACAGAGAGAGACCTTATATAATGATGAGTCAGTTAATCAAGAAGATGTAAAAATTACATACGCACCTAATGATGGGGCCACAAATACATGAGGAAGAGCTGACAGAGCTGAGGAGGGAAACAGTTCTCCAATGACAGCCGGGGGCCTCAGTACCCCACTTCCAATAACGGAAAGAACAGTAAGATAGATCGACAAGGAAACGAAAGACTCAACGCCATAAATCAGCTAGACCTAACAGACATCTACCAGATATTCCACCCAAGAATGGCAGAAAACGCATCCTTCTCGAGTGCATGTGGAACATTCTCCAGCACAGCCCATATATTAGGACAAAAGACAAGTCTCAATAAGTTTTAAAAGACTGAAATAATTCAAAGTATCTTCTACAATCACAGCGGAATGAAACTGGAAGTCAATAACAAGGAAATCTGGAATTCACAAATATGTTGAAACCACACAACACACTTTTAAAAAAACAGTACATCAAAGAAAAAAAATCGCAAGATAAATTAGAAAATACTTTGAGATGCATGAAAATGAAAATCCGACATATTAAAAAGCATGAGATGCAGCGAAAGCACTGCAAAGTGGGAAATGTAGTTTTGAATGCCTACACTGAAAGAGGAGGATCTCAAGTTAATAACCTAATCTTCCATCTAAAGGAACCAGGAAAAGAACAAATTAAACCCAAAGCAGGCAGAAGATCAGAGCAGAGACAAGCAAAATACAGAATAAAATAGTAGACAGAATCAACAAAAGCAAAAGATTGTTCTTTGAAAAGATCAACAAAACCAACAAATCTCTATCTAGATTGGCCATGGAAAAGAGAGAGATGACTCAAATCACTAATACAAGCAGTGTACCTGGGGTCATTCCTACCAGTCTTATAGAGAGAAAAGGTTATAAGAGAATATGCCCTGTTGCTCACCAGGCTCCTCTGTCCATGGGATTTCCCAGGCAAGAATACTGGAGTGGGTTGCCATTTCCTTCTCCAGGGGATCTTCCCAGACCAGGGATCTAACTCATGTTTCCTGCACTGCAGATGGATTCTTCACCATTGAGCCACTGGGGAAGACCCCAAAGACTAAATTATTTCCCTTAATAGCAGGAATAAGACTAGAATGGCTGCTTTTGCCAGATGAAGGGCATCTAGATCGGAAAAGAAGAAGTAAAACTCTCTATTCACAAATGGCATAAACCTCACATACAGAAAACTCTAAAGAATCCATATAAAAACTATTAGAGCTAATAAATGAGCTCTGCAAAACTGCAGAATACAGTCAGCAGTCTAATATCAGTTGTATTTCTATACACTAGCAATGAATATCTAAAAATAAAATTAAGACAATTGCATTTACATTAACATTAGAGAGAATAAAATAGTTTGTAATAAATTTAGCCAAAGAAGTTCAAGACTTATACACTGAAAACTATAATACACTGTTGTAAGAAATTTTAAGAGACCTAAATAAATAGAAAAATAAAATCCCATGTTTATGGATTGTAATATTTAATGATGTTAAGATGACAACAACCCCCAAATAGATCTACAGGTTCAAAGCCATTCCTATCAAAACCTCAAATGCTTTTTTTCTTTTAATGGAAATGGACAAGCTCATTCTAAAATTCATATGAAACTGCAAGGAACCCTGAAGAGTCAAAACAATCTTGAAAAAGAACAAAGGAAAAAGATTTACACTTTCTATTTCAACTCACTGCTGCTGCTGCTGCTGCTAAGTCGCTTCAGTCATGTCCAACTCTGTGCAACCCCATAGACAGCAGCCCACCAGGCTCCCTCGTCCCTGGGATTCTCCAGGCAAGAACACTGGAGTGGGTTGCCATTTCCTTCTCCCGTGCATGAAAGTGAAAAGTGAAAGTGAAGTCGCTCACTCGTGTCCCACTCTTCGAGACCCCATGGACTGCAGCCCACCAGGCTCCTCCGCCCACGGGATTTTCCAGGCAAGAGTACTGGAGTGGGGTGCCATTGCCTTCTCCGTCAACTCACTACAAAGTGATAATTATCAAAATAGTGTGGTACTGACATAAGGAGAGATGAAGACAACATACAATTAAGTCTAGAAAAAGCACGCATTTATGGTAAAATGATTTCAACAGATGCCAAGCCCAATCAATGGGGGGAAAGTCTTTTTCAATAAATATAGTTAAACCTTGAATAACATGGGGGTTAGGGACCTGACCACCCAGGCAGCTGAAAATGTGCTTCTGCATCTGTGGAGTCAACCAACAAAGGATCGAGTAATACTAGAGTATTTACTACTGAAAAAACCCATGTATAAGTGACCCTGTGCAGTTCAAACCCATGCTGTTCAGGGCTCCACTGTAGTCTTCTCAACAAATGCTGCTGGGACAACTGGATATCCACTCACAAAAAGCGTATGTTTGGATCCCTACTTTGCAGCATATACAAAATTAATTCAAAATGGATTAAAGACCTATAGGTAAGAGCTGAAACTATAAAACTCTTAGGAGGAAACACAGGGGTAGATTCATCATTTTTGGATTAGGTAATGGCTTCATATGACACTAAAAGCACAAACCAAATTTAAAAACAAATGACTTCATCAAAATGAAGAGCTTTTATGCAAAGGAAACTTCCAAGAGAGTGATAAAAACAACCTAACCACGGAGAGGGAATGTTTGGAAATCACGCACCTGACAAGGATCTGGTATCCAGAATATATAAAGAACTCTTACCAATTCAAGAACAAAAAGACAAACCAATTAATAGGTATTTCTCTAAAGAAGATACACAAATGGCCAGTAAGCACATGAAAAGATCCTCAACATCCTTAGGGAAACACAAATCAAAATCACAGTAAGATATCACCTCGCTGTCATTAGGACAGTGTACTAGTAACTTTTTTAAAAATGCAAAGTAACAAATGTTCACTAGGATATGGAGAAATCGGAACCTCAGACACTGCTGGTGGGATGGTAAAACTGTGCAATCACTGTGGAGAACAGTTTACTGGTTCCTTATAATTTAAACAGAATTCCATGTGACGCCACCATTTCTACCCCTGGGTATAACCCAAGAGAACTGAAACATGCGGTTCCACAAAAACGTGGGCACAAATGCTCACAGCAGTGTTGTTCGTAATAGCCAAAAAATGGAAATCATCCCAATGCTCATCAACCAACGAGCGGACCAACAAAATGTCTGTATCCATACAATGAAATATATTCTGCTGTAAAAAAGAAGGGTTGACACATACCGTAACCTGAATAAACCCTGAAAACATCATGCCAAGTGGAAGAAGCCAGACACAGAAGGCCATGTGTCGTATGAGTCTGTGAAACGACCAGAACAGGCGAAGTTCTAGACAAAAGCAGGCGTCGGGGCTCGGGCGGGGACAATGGAGAACGACCGTTCAGCAGGTACTCAGCTGCTTATGGGGGCAAGGAAAACGCCCCAGAGCTTGACAGTGGTGATGGCTGCGCGACACCGGGAACGCACTAAGTCACTGGATCGCACAGTGAAGTTTACTTCAATCTACAAAAAAAAGGGAGGCAGCCCTCGCTATACTGATATTGGAAGCACTCCAAGATGCATTATTTAGTGAAAAAAGCAACGCATGGGATTGTGAATGATATGATCTCCCTTAAAAGGGGGGCAATAGGTCAAGGAAGGCTATACATACAAGCATTTTTATCTAACATTTTAACAAACTCATAAGAAACTGTTTCTGGTGAACTGTCTCTGGGGAAGAGAATCTGATGGCCAGGTAAGTATAAAGAGACTTCCTTTTCAAAATAAGCCCTCTTGAACAACCTAAAAGTATGTATGTGTATATTACTTCCCCCGACCCTGTCAAAAAAAAAAAAAATAAATAACCTTTACAAGAGAATAAATAAAGAGATGCTTATATAATGAAAACATGTTTACGGGAAGGTATGTTAAGTATGCGGATCCATACTGAGCATGGAAAACCACTGGGAATGAGATTCTACAACAATGTCAGATATTGGAATACTTTTTAAGGGTGTAATTACAAATTTCTCAACTAGAAGACTGTATAAACAATGTGATGCTTACGTAAGAAATTGAAAGGCTATTTGAGTCAGTGACAACTAGCAAGCCATCCTTAGGACTCCTGACGCCTCGGGCAGGAAACCTGGGCTCCTTTTTCCTCCCAGTTAAGATCTCAGCCTAGGGCCTTCAGGCACTAACAGGTAAGGGCGTTCCCCATACTGAAAAGGAGCTTGACTTAAAACATCTTCTGTAATTCTACAAGACAGAGACTGTACAAAACACCCATGACCACCATTATAGTCCAAAGGCCTATTTTCAACACTTTCTCGTGACTCTGAAGATCTTCCAATTGTATCACTAACCGCCCAAAATAAATATACTGCTTTAATTCATGGCTAGTGAGTCTTCAGGCACATTGACAGGTGTCAGGAAAATAGAGAAGGCCTTTTGGTGTCCGATGCTAACTTCTGCTGTTGTTCGGTCGCCAAGTCAGCTCTGACTCTGCAACCCCATGGACTGCAGCGTGCCAGACTTCCCTGTCCTCCACCATCTATCTCCCGGTTGCTGTTGTTTAATCACTAAGTCATGTCCAACTCTTTGTGACCCCACGGACTGTAGCCTGCCAGGCTTCTCTGTCCATGGGATTTCCCAGGCAAGAATACGGGAGTGGGGTTCCCATTTCCTCCTCCAGGGGATCTTCCTAACCCAGGGATCGAACCCAAGTCTCCTGTGTTGCAGGCAGATTCTTTACCGCTGAGCCACCAGAGTTTGCTCAAATTCATGTCCATTGAGTTAGTGATGCTATCTAACCATCTCAACCTCTGCCATCCCTTCTTCTTTTGCCTTCAATCTTTCCCAGCATCAGGATCTTTTCCAATAAGTCAGGTCTTCACATCAGGTGGCCAAAGTATTGAATCTTCAGCATCTGTCCTCCAATGAATATTCAGGGTTGATTTCCTTTAGGATTGACTGGTTGGATCTCCTTGCTGTCCAAGGGACTCTCAAGAGTCTTCTCCAACACCACAGTTCAAAAGCATCAATTCTTCAGCTTCTTTACGGTCCAACTCTTACATCTGTACCTGACTACTGGGAAAACCCATAGATTCAACTAGACAGACCTTTGTCAGCATAGTGATGTCTTTGCTTTTTAGTATGCTGCCTCAGTTTGTCACAGCTTTCCTTCCAAGGAGCAAGCGTCTTTTAAATTCATGGCTGCCCACGACCTGCAATACGACCCAAAGTGTTTGTCTCACCCACACTTTCAGGCTCGTGACTGTTTCCCGTTTCTGTCACATTTACCACCAAATCTTCTCTCCTCATCTTCAAGTTCATTACAAAGGCTGCTAGTGGGTTCTGGCTAAAACAGGAGAACCTCCTGGAGCAGCTGGGAGTAAGAGTCTGTCCTTCCTGCCTGGCTTCATTTGGAGCAGAAAAAAATAACAAACCTGGAAGCCCCATGCAGCAGGAGCTTTTGTAGTCTGTGACTTCATTTAAGGAAGTATTCTATGAAACCTCTGAAAAGCGGCTAAATTTAGATTGAAGTCTTTCACCATGGATGCCAGCCTCTTCAGCTAGAGAATCCACATGCCCACCAGCACAGCGGGGGTGGGGGCGAAATCAACAACTTTAAAAAGTACATATAAATGTGTCATCATTGAGGAAGTGAAGCTGGCATGTTTCAGCCCAAAGAAATTTTCTTCTGGTCCCACCAACATCTTAATTCTCAATAAAGAAGGAGTGACTACAAAAACTTTTAGGGAGAGGAACGGTGAACTAAGGGAGACGGGTTTTCGAGCAAGGAATTACTCTGTATACCAGGATGTCTGTCATGACATCATCTGGCATCAAGGTACTGAAATCAGCATACTGTCTGAAAATGAGTTCTCTACACTGAGTCAGACAGGAAGGAAGAACCATCTTCTTTCTTACGGCTACTATTTCCCCAACACCTTACTCTTCCCAAATGTGTCGATTTAGACCTTGAACTCTAAAATGAGACACATGAAAAAAGAAAACACCCCCCACCCCCAACACACAAAAACCTGGTATGGAACAACAATTAACAGGGAGACAGGGGCTTCCTAGGTGGCTCAGCGGTAAAGAATCTGCCTGCAATGCGGGAGATGCAGGTTTGATCCCTGGGTTGGGCAGATCCCCTGGAGAAGGAAATGGCTACCCAACTCCAGTATTCTTGCCTGGGAAATCCCATGGACAGAGGAACCTGGCAGGCTACAATCCACGGGATCTCAAAGAGTCGGACGTGACTTAGTAACTAAACACTGACAACAACAGAGAGATAATGCTCTTTTTCTATGCATTTTTTTAACCTTTAAGAGTGAGCCATTTAAAAGCTAATCTTCTCCAATGTTCCATTTCCAAAATAAAGTTAAAATATTATATATAATTTTAAAATTAACATTTAACAGCCTCATCCAACTTCATGCTCCAAAACTGGTTCTATTCTGCAAGCCGTCTCTTTTAGACAGATTCCAGCAGATGACTGTGTAAGAGACAAATAGTGAGTTTCCTCATTCCTAAAGACTTGTCTCCTCTTCTCCCTGCCCCCCAGCAACTGGGAAACAGTCCCAGATTCTTCCCAAGCTTAGTTTGGAAGTAAAGCTCAGCCTCGATAAACACTCAACCCAGGAAATGCTTTGGATCGTAGACCACTTAAAATACTCAGTCTGTCCTTTCCCAAGAGCTTTCTCTGCAAACTCCGTTTGATAGACGGTTTGGCAGTTTTGTATTTTCACTAAAACCTCCTGGAACATTGCTGAGAGATAAAATCACAGCAGGCTGGAAACTATACAAATGGTGGAGGGGAGCACCACACCCAAGGAAAGCTCCTCACACCTCAAGGGAAAAGTATTGTTCAAGAGAGCTTCCAAAAGAAAAAAATAAAGAGAATTCCCTAGTGGTCCGGTGACTAGGACTCTTGAGCGCCCAATGCAGGGGGCCCAAGTTATATCCTTGGTCACGGAACTAGATCCCGAATGCCGCGCTCAAGATGCCGCATGCCGCAACTCAGTGGTAAAGAATCTGCCTGCCAAAGCAGGAGACACAAGAGATGCGGGTTTGTCCCCTGGGTTGCGAAGATCCCCTGGAGTAGGAAATGGCAAACTGCTCCAGTACTTTTGTCTGGAAAATTACACGGACAGAGGAGCCTGGACCCTACAGTCCAATAAGGTCGCCAACAGTCGGACATGACTGAGTGATTAAGCAGCTGCCTGCTTCATCTAACAATCCCACACGCCAGCCCAGCCAAAATGGACCCAGCCAAAATCGATCAATCAATTGCGATCCCAACAGGACCTGCTCCCTGGGGGAAGGGAGAGCAGAAGCGGGAGGGAAGAGGAGGGGGAGGCGAGGCGGACAAAGTCTCCACTCTCAGTGCCACTGGGCATGTTTCTTTTCTCGTGTAACCTCAGCAGCTGCTTGATATTATTAGGCCACAATGAAAACAACTAGAAAGACCTGTTTTTAGTATTTTTGAAATGTCCTGGTCCTTACACTACTGAAAAGGCTGACAGTCACACTGACACTCCACATGCACCTTTTTTACACAATCACCATTTCACATCCTTTGTCTTGTGTCTGGACCACATTTCACTGTGTTTGGGTGCTGTTCAAACTCTCTCCCAGACCACACAATTATCTGTGCTAGCAAATTCTCTCCTAAACTTGGTTCCTGAGTTCACAGACAGATTACATAGAGCCACAGAACACTCCAGCTCAGAGCAACAGTCAGCTTCATTACACTGAACAGAATGTCAAGTTCTTTCCCAGAGAGACGGTGGTTGGGAGACCTGGTATGGTGGGCTATGTGGGCTGTCGGTAAGTTGTGTCTGACTCTTTGCAACCCCATGGACCTGCTGGCTCTCTGTCCATGGGATTGCCCAGGCAAAAAGACTGGAGTGGAGAATACTAGAGAATACATTTCCTCCCCCAGGGGATCTTCCCAACCCAGGGATCAAACCTGTGTCTCCTGCATTGCAGGCAGATTCTCTACCGCTGAGTCATTGGGTGAGCCTGTGGGGAGACCTAGGGGCCAAACCAAATGGAGAAGCAGCACAGGGTTAACTTATACCAAGAATGTGAGAGCGTCTGAAAGTCACCAAGGTTTTATTTTTTCTGTGGAAGCGTAACCACAGAGTAACATTTCAGTAATACATATGTGATAACAAGGCACAGTTGAATCTGATTTTTAGTAAATAATCAATAGGGGTATAGGCCAAGTAGGAAATAGCTAATACAAAAAAAAAAAATCTGAGGTTGGTTAAGAGACGGTGGAAATTTGGGGAGAACAAATATTCTCTTTCCTATTTGTATTGTTATGCATCGGTGTCAGGCTCACTTCCCTCTCCATGTAAGAAGCCTTAAAGTGCTCTCTCTCTGGGAAGGTCGGGTGAACCTGGGAGTTCCTCACAGAATGGCGTTTGAGGAAGGCTTTAATTCAGAGACAAAAAGGAAGAAACCAGATTTAGAAACCACACTGACATCAACTTAAAGTAAGATGCAAAGTTAACAAAGCAATTCAACTTTAGTCCATTTACAAAATTTTCAGTGAAGTCTCAGGCAAGGTAGCCCCTACTGTATGCTGCTTGGCGTCTGGTTACTTCATTTATTCCTGGCAACAGCCTTAGGAGATAGGTACTATTTCTGGCAACAACCTTAGGAGGTGGGTACCTTCTGCTGCTTAAAGATGAAATATCCGATTTGCTCAAGGTCACTGGTATGTAGTCAAACTGGGTTGCCGACTCCACTGCGCTCCACGGTCTCCAGGATGAGGACAAGACCAGAACTTCCCTGGTAAGTTTACTGAGAGGAGGAAACAGACCTCAGGGAAACTGCTTAGCCTAGCGTCTGTCTGGCAAGTAGTAAAAAGTCAATAATTGCCAGATACCTGATTATGATTACCTAGGTCACCCAGCTCCTGAGCAGCGAAGCTGGAACTGAAGCCCAGGTCAGCTGTGCTCCAAAACCCATACTCTGCACAGGGATGGCCCTGCATCCACTGCTCAAAGTTGCATATAAAGGGCTACAGGACAGGAGGGGCGCACCAATGAGTGATCTCCCAACACGGAAGCTCGGAAGCCGGCACGTGGCAGGCTCCCATTCTAGGGTATTTGGGGAGAGATCCCAAACTTTGGGAATGAAGGCTGCCAGCCCCAGCCTGTGTGATGTGGGGCAGAGTGAAGGGAAGGGAAACAGGGCAGGGCCTTCCACCACCGACTCTGCCTCCCACCAGATGCAATTCCCTCCCATGCATTTAGGAGTGATCTCTTTTGCACGAAAAAGGATTTTAAACCTGATTGTAAATAGGAGGAGGCCTGGTGTCCAAAAAACAAACACCTTTTTTTTAAAAAGCCACTACACAAACACCAGCCTATCAGCAAGACTGGAGAAGCCCCCTGAAGCTCCAATTACAACTTGTAAGACAATCTGAAATAAGCACACGGCTGGTTTATCCAACACAGGCTGGGTCTGGGGCTTGGGCTGGGGCAGAAGGGGACCTCCCGCTCTATATAATCATTCAGGGACCCAGGCTGATGGAGGCTCCCCCATGTGATACACAGTGCTGGGTGCTCCACGGCCGAGTGGGAGGCGCTTATAGCAGCAGCCCCAGGGTGGGCGAGATCACTGCTCCTCACGGTTGACCAGCCTGAACCAACCACGCGGTCCCACCTAACTGAAGGGCACAAGGACAGTCACTGAGCTGTTTGCACCACCGCAGAGGCAGCTCCGGAGTGCTGGGGGCGGTGGGGGCACGAAAGAAGTAAGAGCGCATGGAGTAGGCTATCCTCTGTGTTAACAGGAGGGAGAAAGGGAGAAAAGGGGACAGAAAACCTCTGCGAGACTACTACAGGAGAAACTAGTATTACCGTGGTAAAAACAGTTACGTCTCTGGAAACACAAACCAAAACTACAATGAGGTACCACCTCACACCAGTCAGAATGGCTGTCCTTACAGAGTCTACAAATACCAAATGCTCGAGAGGGGGTGGAGAAAAGGGAACCCTCCTACACTGGCGGTGGGAATGTAAGTTGGGATAGCCCCTGTGGAAAACAGTATGAAGCTTCCTCCGAAAACTAAAACTAGAGCTACCATATGATCCAGCCGTGCCACCCACCCCTGGGCATATGTCCAGACAAAAATATCATTCAAAAGACACATGCATCCCTGTGTCTATAACAGCACTGTTCACAACTGCCAAGACATGGAAATAACCTAGATGTCCATAGACAGATGAATGCGTAAAGAAGACATGATACATATATACAGTGAAATAGTACTCAGCCATAAAAAAGAACAAAGCAACACGGATGACCTAGAGATGATCATAGAAGTGAAGTACGTCAGAGACAAGTACTTTATGATATCCTTTATATGTGGGATATAGAATATGACACAATGAACCTATAGCTATGAAACAGAATCACCAACAGAGAACAGACTGGTGAGTGCCAAGAGGGAGGGGGCGGGTTATCAGCTGCGAACTATTACCTACGGGATGGACAACAAGCTTCCTGCTGTGCAGCACAGAAAAACATGTCCAATGTCCTGTGATAAACTATAATGGAAAAGAATATTAAAAAGGTACAAATAAATAAGCAGAATTTTTAATGTCACATTAAAACAAACAGCATTAAAAACCAATAAAAAATTCTAAAATATGTAAAACATTTTAAAAAATAGCTAACGTCTCTGAAGGCAAGCTGGTTGGCAAAGGACAGGGAGGAGGACAGGGCATTTTTAATGGGTACCCTTTTATATCACACACACGTGTAATCTATTTTAAAACTAAAATAATTTTTAGGCTGTGATTTATACACTTCAAATTAATAGGTTGTTTGGAGGGTGTTTTTTTCTGAATCAAGTCCAATCTATTCTAATATAAGAAACACCAAGTTCTTGACTCATACAGCCTGAAATTAAACACCTGGAGTAACACTGACATAATCACATCCCTTTGTAAAGCCTCGCTGAGAGATTTTGGACTGACTTCTCTCTGTTCCAAATATAAACATCACTACAATTGTAGGTGATGAGAAAAGTACTGAAGCCGATCAAATGTCTGCTCTTCGAAATAATTTGTCCTGTTATTTCAACTTCAGTACCATTTATTCTCTAAAAAAAATGTCCTTTTCTAAAATAAAAGTGTACTTCTGGCATTGTTAAGCTTAATCTTATGTAAAATCTCAAAAAAAAAAAAGAAAAAAAAAAAAAAAAACCAGCAAAGTCTCCTGGGTTCTCCCCAGAAGAGAAATGTTTCAGAATGCATTAAAATATGGTCTGCACTGAGACACAGCCTTTGACAAAATCATGATCAACATCCCTAAACAACGCTTAAATGCTTCATGGCCAGATGTGCCAGGGGCCTGCCTCCAGGCTTGTGACAAGGTAACCCAACAACACGTCTGCTCTGCTCACGCAGCTGTCAATAGAAGTAGAATCCTGCTGACATTCAGCTGATGAAGGAAGCCATAAATAATGCAATAAGTAAACACTTAGGTCAAGTCCCCGAAACCTCTTCCATCATTCATTTCAATTTTATATCAAAAACAGGCCTGAAAAAAAAAAACAAAAAAAAACAGGCGAATACTATCCCATTCTCAGCACTCTAAATACCAGAAAATTTCCAAGAGAAATAGCACTCTATCGAGTTATGTGATATCCTTATGGGTTTTCCTTCTAAATTTATGCTAAGCACATTACATAGCCACTTTTTTCTATACCAAGTTTGTACTTAAATAGCCTGTGACTATCTCTCAAGTTCTACAATATACTGTCCGCATTTATATTTTAGGGGAAAATCAACTGCCATGCATTTCTTTCAAATGGCAATACCACGCTTTCTAACAGCACGCGTTTGGGTGCATCAAAGGCACTTCCCTAAGTGGGCTTTCTGCCAACAACCTGTGCTTTTCTAAAAGGTTATGTGCACTATCATTTAACCTGCTGGGAGCCTCCAAATAGGTGTATTCAACTAATATTAATGAATTCCTGAAATGTATCTCAAGTTTCTTTCTCGATCAGTGAAGAAACGCAAAGAACCCAAGTTTGCGAAGCCTTTCATGGGTCTTACAGGATCCACTACTCAACGTACACAATGAATTAGTAATTATGAAATTGCCAATATTGCGACACATGAGGCCAAATCCAATATAAGTTCAGGACAAAAACACAAAGGAAAGGAAACTGCAGATCCCACTGTGTTATGTTTAAACTGAAGACAGATGGCATTAATTTGTGGGTATGCAAACAATTTCTAGGACTTTAGAGTCAGAGACAGCCATAATACCATGTATCACTGATGCTAAGACACATTTCTCCATATTTTAACATCTCTGAAATTGTCAAATGAATCACATTGCAGTGTAATTACTGATGTTTCTTTTTTATTGGTCCATAAAACAATGGTGTGACTTTCAACTCAGAGTCGCTGAAATATGACAATGTTAATATTAGCTAACAAGTATTGAACATTTACTGTATACCAGACATTGCATGTGGATTATTTTATTTAATACCCACGATACTCTGAAGTGGCTCCAATTATTTACCTCATTTTTATAGCTGGGAAAATTAAAGAGATGAGGTCACTTGTCTAAAGGCACAGGTTGGCTCCAGCCCAGCTCTTAAGCCTACCCTTCACCCCTGCCCACTGATTCCACGGAGGAAGAGACTGCTGGGGGTCTGAGAGAGCCAACTGTTCCTTGGGGCATGAGTTCAAGGCTCAGTCAAGCATCTTCTAAGCACTTTTTTTTTTTTTTAAGGAACATAGAAGTAAAAATATAGAGTTTCAAATATCAAGAACAGATATTATTTCATAGCCTTTACTTAAAGGAAGGGTTGGTAAGAGTTTGTTACGAGTTTGCATACCGAAACCAAAAATCCTGCATGCTACAACCAAGACCTGGTACAGCCAAATATTTTTAAAAAAATTTTTTAATTCTATTATGGCTAATGATTTAAGAATGTATTCCTTTACTCTGTAGCTAAATTGTGTTTAAATCAGTGTTGAAATAGCCCCAAATAAAACAACACTATACATCAACAATGAAATTTATTAGGGTGGTTGTTGTTCAGTCGCTAAGTCATGTCCAACTCTTTGCGACCCCACGGACTGCAGCACGCTAGACCTCTCTGTCCTCCACTATCTCTCGGAGTTTGCTCAAATTCATGCCCATTGAGTTGTTTGTTGGGGTAAGTTCACATAAAAAACTACCATTCCTAACACTTGGTAAAAATGTTTGGGACTTTTACAAAAACACATTTTTTAATTCACACTAGTACAAAGACAGTATTTTTTTTTCTTCAAAAGTTCTTTAAATAGTATCGTCTACTTATTTGTTGGCTGCCTTCCTCGTATTTATTTTCCAGTTCCCTCAAATGACCCTGTCATATATGTTGGGAGACTAATACCAGTACTAGATTCCAAGATGGACCCTAATCCCCATCACCCTAGCCAGTGGCTAGTTCAGAGATGGACACGTGGACCCAAAAAGGCCAATCAGACAAGAAGATTCAGCTCCAGGACTTCTACTCCAGGAAGAAGCCGTTGGGGAAGTGCTCTCTTAACATCTCTGCTGATTAAAGCTAGACGCAAACAGCCATGGGAGCTGCTGGTGGCCACCTCCTACCTTCCGAACGCAAGTGGAGGAGGCAGCCAAGAATGGTCTGAGGTCACAACACTGAGAAATGGGAAAATCAGGTCCTTGCCATGCTGCTGGAATGACTTTTGGACTTTTCAGTAAATTTACGAAAGAAAATTCTTTCTATTGAGCCAATTTAAGCTAGGTTTTCTGCTACTTCCATCTGAAAGCATTCTGTTTTTTTTAAACTAATAAAAAATTGGCATTAGGAAGTGTGGTATTGTAAATACAAGACAGAAGTAGAACTGTGAAATTGGTTGAAGAAAGGAAACAGGATAAAATTCAATGAATACCTTACGTCCTCAGCCTGAGCCTTTAGTCTTTACTCTCTAAGAAAGAAGTCAGATGTGCCCGCCAAGATGACAATACAAGGAGCATGACGGCACTTAATAGGAAGATTCAAGATAAGGAAAGGTTCTGACTCCTGCTCACAGTATTTTGTAAGGCTCCACGAGGAGATAAAATGAAAAGGGAGAAAAATATGCCTTTGCTAAGAGGCCCTTTCTGCTTCAAATTGCAATCCAAGGGGACCAATAGTGTGAAGAGAGGAAACAGGACAAAGAGAGGGGAACGGTACCCTGGGCAGGAGACAAGACTTCAGGGTAGGGTGGGCAAACGAGTCCTGACCCCCAGGACACCCTCAAACACGATCCTTCAAGATGTAACTGCAAAACACCCCCTAGGCAAGGGACAAATTAATGACTACTTCCATCCAACTACTTTTTTTCCAACAGCCCTGAGGGAGAAGCTGAGGAGATAACCGGGAAACCAAAGGTTACAAAGATGGGCCAAATTCTAGATTTGAGAGTATTTCAGGCTTTGGTTCAAACCTGTGGAACTGCCCAAAGTCCAGGGGCAGACTAGCTCTGGGGTGTCATATGGCCACAGACATCCTAAGCCTAGCCGACCACAGGCTGTGACTGCCCAGTTCCCAGCCCCAGTCTCTCACCCCGTGGCCTACAAGAAGCGGCCCACCCCAGCAAACACCACCTCCAAGAGGGGTGTCCTAAAGTGCCCTACTCACATGCGGCCATGGAACACGATCAACAAGAAGGTCATTAGCTCCCTCAACCAATGAATATGTGTGAACACCACTGTGAGCCAAGCCACCTTCAGTGGGACAACCGATGTAAACAAGACAGCAAGGCCGAAGGCTTCCTGTTGGCAATAGGCTCTCCAGCTCCACCACTGGCCACTCCTCAATCATTAGACCGAGGGAAGCTCCATGTCACCCTGACAAGGACAGCTGGCCACCTCACCAAGGCTCCTGGAACTGGAGCTGGAGGCAGTGAGCACAGAGGCAGGAGTGAAGGAGCTGCAGAAGTGAACGCAGCTTTCCCGTTTTTCTCCTTAGCCTCCCCCTCAGGGCAGTGGGAAATAAGCGGTTGGATGGAGGAATGGATGGAGCCAATTCTTTCCACCCTACTTGAGGATCTGCCCAAGTGAGAACTTTTTTCATGAATCCTTTAACATCACTGAAAGAGAGAAATAACTAACACTGCAGCTGGATGATTCTGGTTGTAAGTAACACTGAAATACAAAAGGGCAAGCTGCAGCTTTCCAAGCCAGAGCTGATGATGGCAGCTGGAACCAGGATGGGGTCAGTGGACAAGAAGAGAAGACACATTCCAGACAAAATGTGGTGACAGAAATGAGGACTTGAGGCTGAATTAGATACGACGAATGACAACAAGGCTTATTTTTCTTTTTTTTTTTTTGGTTTGGGCAACTGGGTAGATTCAATGAAGTGGGAATGACTGTAGAGAGCAAGGTTTCCTGGGAAGGGGATCAGAAAAGCTTAGTCTACTCGGCATGTTGTAGGGGAGAAGAATGTCATGTTTCCAACCTCGTATAGTTACAGAGAAAAAACTGCTACCTTATCTCCACCCAAAAAAACCTGTCTAATTCTGTGAGTGTCGATTATCCTCAGTGTAGCCTAAATTAAGTCAACATCCCATGAAGACATGCAGGCCTTCTCCTGCACATGATTATTGATTATTGCAAAGCGTGTGTGTGTGTTAGCTGCTCATTCGTGCCAACTCTTTGCCAGGCTTCAGGCTACATGTCCATGGAATTCTCCAGGCAAGAATACTGGAGGGGGTTGCCATTCCTTTCTTCAAGAGATCTCTTTCTGACCCAGGGATCAAACCTGGGTCTCCTGCATTGCAGGTAGATTCTTTACCATCTAAGCCACCAGGGAATGCGTCTATTATAGCTGCTTCTGAGAATTTTTCTATCAGCCCATGAAATGATTAAATTAAATGTGTTTTTAAAGAATAAGACAAATTTCATGATTTTTTTTTTAACCTAGAAACAAAAACACAATTAAAAACAAAAATCAAAAAAAGCTTCTTGCGGCTGGCTTGCATCTTGCCTTAAGTGAGGAAATGCTTATGAGAACTCTGGAAACTATGAGACGCCGTACAGATATAATTACTATTAGTATTATTCATATGGACAAACTCTCATCAAGCAATTCTCAAACCTATGATCTGTAGGTAATATATGTAGAAATACAATACGGTAAAACTTAAGGTTTTTATCCTAAAGCTCTAAGAGAACAAAAAAGCAACAAATTACATGTGGTGATGACTTTTTCTCCATTTACAGAGTCAGCTATCAATATTTCTTTTTTAGGTACCACTAACATTAATAAACAGGCCTTTTTAGAGGTTCAAAATAAATTTATTGATTAGAGATATGTGGGAAAAATACCAAATTTACCAAATTATTACAGCTGGTTTATGCAAGTTAGCATTTTTACCGCACTTCAGGGAGGAGGTTATTTTACAAGAATAGGTCAGTGATAACCCCAAACGACATTCCAAATAAGTGATATGAACCAACACTGTTATTCAGAATCGAGACTCCAGTCTTTCAAAGGACTCTCTATAAAAAAGTAGGTCTAAGGAGGATTAGATTCCTGAATCTGCAAAGAATCATTTGGGCTGGAATAGGTTTTTAATATTATGCTAGAACAAGGGCTTTTGAGCTTCTGCTTTTTTTTTTTTTTTTTGGTTTTGGGTTTTTTGGGGGACTGGGGGACGGGTTCTTAGTATCAGAATGAACATATTCTCTGAGGGAAAAAATCTATTCAGACTTACAAAGAACGCAATGCATTTTACTCTCTGGGACCCAGGAATCTTCCTAGTAGTGAAATACACATGACGTGGATATACACCCTTAGATGCTACTTCAGCCCTTTAACGTGCATTTGGCACAATTACTTTGAATGTCCAAAACACCCATATTTGAAATAATTACTATTAGCAGTTAATGTACTAGTTGCTCTAAAAAATCTTTGCTTAAGAGTTATAGATTCTTTTGTTGTTTGTTTTTACCATTTTTAATTGTTGAAAAGCAATATATGCTCAAAGCGGGGACAAGAACTGGGCGGGGAGGAGATGAAATAGTAAAAGAAACACAGTGAAACCAAGTCTCTGTCTTTCCCGCTCTGATCTGTACCCTCAAGTCCCAGTTTGCGTCCCCAGCGGTCATCACAATCAGTATTTCAACAGGACTCTTCCAGTGATGTCTATACACATACACCATAAATTGCCATTTTGTTTTATTTATTACTCAAACAGTATATACGATTTCCACTCTTCTGAATCATGCTTCCCCCTCTCCCCACTCAATAACAGACCTTGGAAAATATTCCATCTCAGAATATAAACACTAGCTTATTCTTTTAAACAGCTATGTATCCCTGGGGATATGTCATCATTTATTTAGTTTTCTATTAATGCAGATTTAAATTGTTTCTAGCTTTTATAATTTTAAGCAATGCTGTAACAATTTTGCACATAGGCTTTACATAAATGTGTGATTATAATATCTGTAAGAAAAATTCCTAAGTGCAAAATTGTCAGGTCCAAGGGTATATACATTCATTGCATGTGCTCAGTCACTTCAGTCAAATCCGACTCTTTGGGACCCCATGGACTGTAGCTCACCAGACTCCTCTGTCCATGGGGTTTTCCAGGCAAGAATACTGGAGTGGGTTGCCAAGCCCTCCTCCCCCTGGAGGAGGGATCGAATCCACGTCTCCTGAGTCTCCTGCATCGCAAATGGATTCTTTACCTCTGAACCACCAGAGAAGCCATACTTTTCTTATCCAATATCAAGCTGCCCTTCCTACTCGATTGTACCAATTTATATTCTCGACCACAGTGTAAAACAGTTTCTGCTTTTCCACACCTTTGTCATCATGACATGCTGTTAAACTCTGGTCACTGCCCATCTGCTAGACAGAAAACTGTTTCCCCCTTAGTTTGAATCCGTAAATGTTGTTTGGCATGAACAGGACTGCATGTTTTTTCACATGTTTGAAATCCATTTTCATCCTTTTCTGTGAATTGTCCACATCCTTTGCCAAATAGGTCACTGGCCTTTTTCTAATTGATTTTAAAAGCTCTTTATAAGCAAGCTAGACTTTCATAACACACAGACTACCAAGTGTTTTTCCTAGCCTGTCGATTTTTATCCATTTTATTTTCCATGGAAAAATTTTCTATCCAACTACTAAAGTTTTGCTTGTAACTGTTTTTCAGCTGATTCTTTTGGACTTCCAAAGATATAAAATCATAAGCACCTGCAAACAGGGATTTTGCTTTCTGATGTCTTTCTCTAGCTGACAACTGTGACAGTGTGCGTCCCTGCATTGGTCCTGATTTTGACGGGAATGCTTCCAAGGTTTCACAATTTAAAATGATGCTGTGATATCACTTGGCTTAGGATACTGTTTCTCTAAGGAATTTTCTGAATGCATAGAGAATTTAGCAGTTCATTCTTGAGCATAATTTTTCCATGTTTATCTGTAGATTCCATAATTTTCTTCAGTACATTATTAGCTTGAGCACTTACATGATCATTTAAGCACAAGAAATAACAGGAATCTATGACTTTGTATTTACACTGTGCTCCTCTAGGAATAATTCACAACTGCTCATCCAAATATTGAATGCATATCAAGTCGTTGCCTGACAGAAAAAGGCAGGTACCTCCATTACCGACTGGAAAACTGAGTCACAAATGGATGATAATTCCACCACCCCTTTCTTCACCGCGGCACTTCTGTGAGTTAGAAAGAAAAGTCGGACCCGCCAGTCAGGTATTTAAGTCACAAGGAAGCACCAAGGCCTTTAGAGAATTTAGCGGATGCCCGACAACACGAAGAAAGCAAACCAGGCTGCTGTCTGCAAGCCCCGCTTCACAACATGCTCTTCCAGACTCCCTGCAAGCAACCTTCAAGTTGGAGTCAGGAGCCTAAAACATCTGAAATGCATCACCCGGCAGCGAGCATAACAGGTCCGAGTTCTGTGATACACGACGCTGCCAACATTCCTCAGCCAATTAGAATTCCTTTCAGCTGCAATGGAGGTGAACACAGCTGGAATTACAGAGTGGGGCCATCACCAGACGCACTGATTGTACATTATTTAAGCCTTGTTTTAAAACAATAAGAGGATTTTTTTCCCCTTTAATCTAGAAATATGGAAACAACATTTCCCTCAGTTTAAGTATCTAAATGGATTCAATTTCATCTATAGACACAACAGGAATTCTAACATTTTAAAAAGAAGACATGCCTGATCCACAAGGCTATGAGCTTTTTTTTAATTCTTCCACAAGAGAGAGTTCGGCAGCTCTTAACTAGAATGGCCTTAGGGACTACGGGCAGCTAGATGTGGCTGACAACAAGACAATTTAAGTGAGGGGCTTTTTCTCAATAAAATTCATTGACAAAACAAGCAAACTAGTCATTTAGGTTGTTCAGTGACAAAAAAAAAAACAAAACACAACAAACCCACATATTTTTTACATGTTTTTTGTTTAAAGACATTTAACCACTGAAATGGTTCTGAAGTAACAAAAACATTGATTTGAGAATCCTAAAAGTTAGGGTTTCTCACCCAGAAAATCAGAGCATGGTATGAACACCCAATTATTTCATCCATCTCAGAAGGTTTTTTGAACTTCCTTTTTGCTCTTAGCGCTCAAGAAAATGCACAATTCAGCTATTTTAACTTCTAACCAGTGCCCACAAGCATGTTACAAAACAGCCAGGCTAGTGAACTGGATCAGTGAGCTGATGTTGAAATACTAAGGGGCAGTGTTTCTTTTTTTAATTCATTAGGAAATACTTCTTCACAAGTGACTCAGTCCTCAGGACCTCCCCCTCACCCAATGTTCCACATTAGAACCAGCCAATGTGACCGAACATAGAAAAGGAAAATTTGGAGAAGAGAAAGAAAAACTGAAGTTCAGACACGACTTTCATGGTTGCAAAAAATAGGAGTTCTGAACAGACAAAGAAATAGGCTTGAAGTAAAAAATTGTAGTTTGATAAATCACAACTACAATCAAAATACAGAGAGAAGCAGGGCATATGGACAGGTCCATTTCTCAAGGCACTCAGGTGGTCAAAGTTTTGTTTTTTTTTTAATGGATTTGAGGGAAAAGATTTTTCTTAACACAGCATGGATATAACCAAATCAAAAATAAAGTCAATACGAGAACATGTATTTGGCAGAAGGTGAGTCCTTCTAAAGTGTAACTGCAGTTTAAGTTTTGAATAAGCATTTGATCTAAGCCCACCACTCATCCTTAGTAATTCAATTCAAAAAAGTGCTTTGACTGTACCTTCATGAACCGGAGACACTGTTAGGTAAACTCAGGTGGAGGGTGAATACTGATGACTTAGTCCCTCATCACAGTTTCGGCTGATTAAAACAAGAGTTCTGCCTGCCTTACGTAAATACAAACTGACACAGGCGACGTCTTCAGATTGCTTCATCTTTAAGAAAAACAACTATTTCGAACCACTCAGGTCACCTGTGGTTGATCAGTTAAGGTTATTAACAGCTAATGACTACAGCTGCTTTTCTCCAAGCTGGATCATCCAAGATACCAAAAAAGTCAGCCTTACACTACACATGCTACGCTTCTACATCCATAGGCTATCAAGGAAGCTCTCTTTCCCCTTCTCTACTTGGAATTAGAATTTTTCTCCCTTTCCAGTACACAGTCACGCTCTGAAAGATATAAAAACACGAGGAGATCTGAGAGTGTTTCAAGGCATAAAAGCACCCTAAAAAATAAAAGTTTGGGCATTTGTTTTTTTAACTAACTGGGCTTTCCAGGTGGCACAGTGGTAAAGACTCTGCCTGCCAATGCAGGAGACACAGAAGACTCGGATTCAATCCCTGGGTGGGGAAGATCCCCAGGAGTAGGACATGGCAACCCACTCCAGTATTCGTGCCTGGAAAATTTCATGGACAGAGGAGCTTGGAGGCCTACAGTCCATGGGCTCAAAAAAAGTCAGACACAACTGAGTGCACACACACCACATTTTAACTCACAAGATAACGGTAGAATAAAACAATTTGTTTGAAGGGCACTGTGGAATGGAGAAGGCACTGGCACCCCACTCCAGTACTCTTGCCTGGAAAATCCCATGGATGGAGGAGTCTAGTAGGCTGCAGTCCATGGGGTCGCTAAGAGTCGTGTCACTTTCCCTTTTCACTTTCATGCATTGGAGAAGGAAATGGCAACCCACTCCAGTGTTCTTGCCTGGAGAATCCCAGGGATGGGGGAGCCTGGTGGGCTGCGGTCTATGGGTCACACAGAGTCAGACACGACTGAAGCGACTTAGCAGCAGCAGCAGCAGCAGCAGCAGCAGCGGAACCCTGAGAACTCAAAATTTCCATTCTTTTACCAAAGTGGCCTAAATATCGTATCTGGGATTCATTTGTGTACCATGTAAGAACAAAGTTCTTGCAAATTCTACTTGAATTTAAGATAAAAAGTGTTTCCAAAGTATTTGATTTGTCAGAGGACTCTAAACTATCTACAAAATAAAGCTCTTCAACCAAGACCACTCAATTTTGAACATATTATGCTCCAAGCCTACTGAAACCATTAAAGAATGATTTTCCTGTTAAGATATCACAAAGACACTCATTAAAATCATATTCTTTTCAATATAAAGACTTACATGTTCTACTAGTTTGGGCCTGCTTTCCAAAGCAGGTCAACCTGCGACACAATAGTTTTCAAAAACAAAAAGTGTTCCAGAGAAAGGGGGGGCGGAAATCATAAATGTAACCATTACACAAAAGTAATGCTTGGCATAAATCAAACAGAGGTGCTGGGTTTTAACATAAATTCTAAATATCAGGACTGAGATTTAACAAAAGCAAGTATAAGCAAACAGTAATTTGGAACAAGTAGACAGTCACACTGATACATCCTCAAGAAGGAAAAGAAGACTACTATGGGATTGAAATCTTATTTTATATATTAGGAAACAGAGAACCCAGAAAGGTTAAATGATTTGCTCCATATCATAGTTAATGGTAATCTTACCAGAATCGAGTCTTCTAATTCTAAACCCAATGTTCTACTCAACCACCATATATAACTGTGGACCCCGAAGTTCTAAACGCTCTTTTATAATCCAATTCTTTATGTTTTTCATTTTACTGTGCCCTGTGTGGTATTCCCTGACTGGTTAGAATAACCCTCATTCTAAAAACAAAATCACTTTTTTCAAATATCACACAGGGAAATAAATTCTGAAACAGGTAACAAAAGTACACACCTCTTGAAAGATGGTTTCCCAAGTTTCCAGAAGAGATTTTAACCTCCCCTCGACAAGTTCAAAGATGGGGCCAGAAACCTACCCTCCCACTGCCAACAAGATAGCTCATTCCTACGTACATTATGTAGTTTCCACATAATTTACGTAGTTTCCAGGTAAATTAACATTCATCAGACTACTGGCATCATGTGCATCTGCAATCAACACTAAATTCTCAACCTCTCTGCAGGGAGGACCACAGAGTCCCTCAGATCAGGAATAACATCAGCAGGGGGAAAGGCAAAAGTCGTTTTGGAAAGAACATTCATAACTTGATGCTTCAATAGCAAACATGTCCAAAAACTCTGACGCATGTCTGCATCTGCGACATCTAAATTCCTGAAAACTGGCTGCCCTGGTGGCTCCGCGGCCCTAGCCCATGTGCCCTAGAACCCTTCCTCCTGGGCTAGAAGAGAAGCCACAGCAATGAGAAGCCAGCACACGGTCAGAACTAGAGAAAAGCCTGCCCAGCAACTAGGACCCAGCGCAGCCGAAAACTAAATAAAAATTATAAATTCCTGAGACCAAAAATAATTTGGGAAGAAACAACCCCCACTCCAGGCGGAAAAGGCTCAGGTCCAGACCTGCTAACTAGGCTTGATTAATAATACACACCTGACACAAAGTTGTAATTAAAACCTAGTCCTTCTAAAACATTAATCACACTTTTATCTAACTCACAAAATCAGTTACTTCTGCTCTTAACAAGAAACCTGAAACCAATCTCATGTCAATTATAGATTACACTGCAAATGAGAACCAAATGAAAGGTGTCAGTCATTAAAGTTTTACAAGTATTACAAAGTAAAAACCGTGGCTTTTATGTAACCGTAAAACAATGTATATACTTACATCTACACAGTGAGAGTTTCCTACCAGCCCTGGGATAAAGAATTCTATTTCTCCAGAAACAAAAATCCCTGGGACATATTTGCTATTGACAAAACCAGGGTCTGGATTTGGGTTCAAATAATTATGATCTGATTGTGTTATCTAATCATAACGTGATCTGACATCGTTCTACAAAAAAACTGTCTCCCTTTCCTTGAAACAAAAAATGGATCATGGAACAACTAAGAACTCTCAGAGGAAATTTTAGTTTGAAAAAAATCACTCTCTGTTGTTTCCAGGGATTTCACCAATAATTGAGGGCCATCCCAAATGCTCATTCTCTTTTTTAAAGAATCTGACCCGACCGACTTTGAAGTCATCATCAGACCTGTCACTGAACAGAAAAATCCAGGGGAAAACCCCTAACAGGGATTAGCCTGAACTTTATATTTCCTTTCCAGAGCTGGAAATATTTGCGTTTGGAAAGTCCCCCAGCAGAACCGTATTTGCAACACTACAATCCAGCCTCAGGTGTGAATTTAAACCGGGAGACGGGGCAGTAGTAGTGGGGAGAGCGAGGAAAAGACAGAAGCGGGTGCACACTGGTCCAGGATCTCTGGAGCCCGCCAGCCAGGGGCACGGCCGGCAGACACGACTGGCAGCTACACACACCAGAACCACCACGTCGCAGTCGGAGAACAGAGCTTCGAGCTCACCCTTGAAGGTGGCACTACAGAGCCACCTAGGAGACACGGGCATTTCATTGAAGACTCAATGAGAGTGAATCAAGAAGCCTGCGCTAATGCAGCTGCCAAAGCCTCCAGAGTGTGCGTGTGCGTGCGTACGTGTGTGTGTGTGTGTGTGTGTGTGTGTGCGTGCGTGCGCGCGTGCGCGCGTGCGTGTGTTGCGGTGGGGGGGTGAGGTGGGTGGGACAGGGGTGACGGTAACGCAAAGAACTGAAGCAGCAGAGTCAAGAGAAGATAGTGGCCTGGCCTGAGAGAGAGGAAGTGGCTCAGACTGAAGAGGTCTGGACCAGAGGGGAAGTGAGGGGACCGGGACCGGCAGAAGCTACGAGACTGGATTGAGGAATTAGAGGCTGAAGGAAAGGGTGGAGGCCGCCAGACAGAGGCAAGGGGGCGGGGCTGGGAGATAAGCGAGGGAGGGACAAGGTAGAAAACGGGTGCGGGATTGGGGGCGGGGCGGTGGGTTGGAAAAACCAGCTAGGGGGCGGGGCTCAAGAGAAAGGGGCGGGGCGCGGAGGGGAGAAGCAAGGGGGCAAGTGGAGGGGGGCGGGGGGAGAGAGGAAGAACACGGATGGGGGAAGGGGCAGAAATAGGTGGGAGGGGGGGGGGGTACTAGGAGGGAGAAGCCAGAGGGTAGATGGGGGCGGGGAGAGACAGGGAAACGCCAGAGGATGGGAAAAGCTGGCGAGAAGAGAGGGGCGGGACCGAGAAGGAAAAAGACAGGGGGCAGGTGAGGAGGGAGGGAAGAAATCGAGGGGGACGAAGGGGGTGAGGGGCGGGCCAGGAGGGGAGAAGCGAGGGCCAAGGGGGCGAGAGGAGCGAGGAGGCTGGGGGGGTACGGAAAGGGTCCAAGAGGGGAGAAGTGAGGGGGAGAGGAGAGTGGGGAGGATGAGTGGGGGACGGAAGGCGTCCAGGAAGGTAAAGTGAGGGGCAAGGGGGCGAGGAGTATGGAGGGGGGAGAAAAACGGAGGGGCAAGGAGGAGAGGGGAACGTGGAGGATGGAGTAGGGGGGACGGAGGGGGTCCGGGAGGGGAGACGAGAGGGGGCGGGGCCGGGAGGGGGGAGCGAGAGGCCCGAGTAGGGAGAGAGAAGGATGGAGGGAGTGAGACCGAGGGAGGCCAGGAGGGGAGACGCGAGGGGGCGGGTCGTGGGGGGAAGCAGGGAAGCAGGGAAGCCGGGGGGCGGGTGGGGGCGAGAAGCGAGGGGGCGGGGCCGGAGGCGGGGGCGGGGCCGGGAGGGAGCCGCGAGGGGCGCCAGCTGAGGGGGGCGAGCCGGTCCCGGGACGGCGGCCGGCGAGGGGGAGGGCCGCCTCCCCGGGGCGCCCTGCGGGAAATTCCGGGGCTGCCGGAGGGGCAGTGCGGACTACGAGCGGGCGCCGGCGGGGGCCTCCTGCCGGCCGTACCTGTCAGACGGATCTTGATGCTGGAGCCGTTCCTCCGCGTCCCGGGGTTCGACATCTCCCGCCAACGATCGGGCAGCCGCGGATCCAGCGCCGCCGCCGCCCCCCGGCCCGGCCCGGCCCGGCCCCGCCGCCGCCGCCGCCTCAAGGTTACGGCTCCGGGCTGGGCGCCGGGGTCCGAGCCGGGACACAAACTCCGCGGCCCAGGCGTCTGGGCGGCCGGCAGATGGTCAAGCCTGGGGATCGGCGCTCGACCCGGCGCCCCCGACCCTCGCTCGCTCTCAGCCGAGCCCAGTCCGGAGCCGCCGCCGCTACCGCCGCCGCCACCACCTCAGAGCCGGACGCCCGCCGCCCTCGCCGCTTCCGCCGCCGCCGCCTCCCGGAGCCGCGCGCGCGCCCGCCGCCGTGCCGGCCCGGCCCTGCGCGCGCCCGCGCCGTGCGGCCCCGCGCCTGCGTGCGTGCGTGCGCGCGCCCGCGGGGACGGCGAGGCGGGGCTCGGAGCGCGGCCGCGTCGCCGGCCCAGCCCCCGGGCGCGCGGGCTCCCAAAGCCGGTGGTTGGGGCGTCCCGCACCCGGGCGGAGGAGGGGGATCGGAGGCTTTCGGGACCCGGCACGACGTGCAGAGCCTCGGCGGCCGGGAGCGAGCGCCGGGCACGCCCCATGGCGGGCGGGACGGCGAGGCCCGCGTGCGGTCGTTCTCGTTCTCCGCCACATTCTCCCACGGAGTCGGTTTGCAGATGTGGACGTTGAGGTTCAGAGAACGGCATCGATTTTCCAGGCCTCTCACTCAAGGCTCCGAGCTCGTGAGAGCTATTGAAAGCGGGCTTACAGCAAACCGAGGTCTGTGATTACACCAAGGACTTTGCACAAATAGGCGTGCAATTCCAGTTTATTTACTTTTAGTAAAGAGTGTCTTAAAAAATGCAATTCAAGGGAGGGACTTCTCAGAGACAAAGTCCTCTAGGTATGTTCTGGGCAAATAGTGCTCTCTCTTGACCCGTAACGAAGTTGCCAGAATCGCAGGAAGTGCCGTATATGGGCAAGGTAAATAAGATGCGAGAGGCAGATAAAGAGGTGGATGTTGTCACCATCCAGTCAACAGACACCTGAGCCAAACAAAAAGGTAGCTTTAAGGCCTGCGCTTCTGCTTTCTGCTAACACTTCTCCCAGAGTTTCAGGTTGGAACTAAAGCTCATTATGCTTTCTTCAGCAAACAAACCCCTCTGTTAACCTGTTACAAAGAGGAAATACGTTGATAGGGAAAGCTGGGTTTGTTTATCAGACTTGTCTTTGACCAACTACCTGATTCTCTGGATGCCTTCTTTGGTCTGTGTCTTAAGGAAACCGGGCTCTGATCCCTTGCAGCCATCCCCTGCAGCCTTCCTTGGGGTCACAGTCTTCAGAATAGAGACCTTCCTTGGGGTCACAGTCTTCAGAATACAGCCCTCTTCCTAGGGCCCCTTGACATGCCCACCTGCCCTTGCTGAGCTCAAGACTCCCGAGCTGGATTCAAAGCTGCCTCTTCCAGCCTCCATTGGTGACTTAAAAGGACAGACCTAGATCATTTCTATGGCCCCTTGCACCTCAGACTTTGAATGAGTCTAGTGAAATATCCCGGAGAAGGCAATGGCAAGCCACTCCAGTACTCTTGCCTAGAAAATCCCATGGATGGAGGAGCCTGGTGGGCTACAGTCCATGGGTCGCTAGGAGTCGGACACGACTGAGCGACTTCAGTTTCACACAATGGAGAAGAAAATGGCAACCCACTCCAGTGTTCTTGCCTGGAGAATCCCAGGGACGGCAGAGCCTGGTGGGCTGCTGTCTATGGAATCGCACAGAGTTGGATACGACTGAAGCGACTTAGCAGCAGCAGTGAAATATCCAAGAATACAAGCTATGTTGAAGCAACAGAGCAGTGGATCCAGTATCCAGCTCTGTTTCTCTTTGAGACGATTGTCACTGAGTCCCTGGATCTAAATAAATCCGTTTAGAGTACGCAGTGCCTCCGTAATCCCCATTCCGCTTCCAGTGCGGTCAGTATTTCTCCCTTTGCTCAGTTCCCACATTCGAGGAGCCTCTTCTCTGTAAACTACACTAAATGTCTTCCTTTCTCTGCTTACCTTAGTGCTGAACCCTGTTCTTACGCCAGCTGTTTCTGACCTAAAAACCTTTCATTTCTTAACCTCATTGTTTTCTTACCATCCTGGATGTCTGGGCCTTTTCTTAATTGTTTCCTCAACTCCTGAGTCAGAAGGCTACTTCTGGAGGTTACTGAATTGCATTTTATTTACTCATTAGCAAGTAATACATGACTAGGGACAAGAAACATAAGTCAGAGCTACAGTCCATGGGGTCACTAGGAGTCGGACACGACTGAGCAACTTCACTTTCACTTTTCACCTTCATGCATTGGAGAAGGAAATGGCACCCCACTCCAGTACTCTTGCCTGGAAAATCCCATGGGTAGAGGAGCCTGGTAGGCTGCAGTCCATGGGGTCATGAAGAGTTGGACTCAACTGAGTGACTTCACTTTCACTTTTCACTTTCATGCTCTGGAGAAGGAAATGGCAACCCACTCCAGTGTCCTTGCCTGGTGAATCCCAGGGACGGGGGAGCCTGGTGGGCTGCCATCGCTGGGGTCGCAGAGAGTCGGACAAGACTCAAGTGACTTAGCAGCAGCAGCAGCACAGCACTTGCAAGGCTCTGCTGAATGGCTGAAACAGACAAGAACGGACAAAGATACAGTGTCAGAGGCTAGAAAGTAGATTACAGGACCACTCTGCTTGGGAGGAGAGAGATGGAGAGCTCAGAAGAGTCACAGAAGATCTTGATCTAGGGATTTAGAGGCAAGTTGAAGTTGAAGTCTTTTGGGCCAAGAAGTGGGGAAGGGCACTATAGACAGAGGGAACAGCTTGTGCAAAGTGAATGCATTTTCTAGTGCAGGGTTCAGTGGCATTGCAGTCACATAGCTGCTGAATTTTCTGTCCTTACACCAACTCCATTAAAAGTTGATAAAGATGATAAAAAGATGTTTGCCCACTTAAAAACCATCACCACAATTTTGTGTTGAGGCTGTAGGCCAGCCTTATATCAAACTTAAGATGTACCTTGAAGGACTTCCCCGTGGTCCAGTGGTTAAGACTTAATGTTTTCAATGCAGGGGGCATGGATTTGATCCTTGGTTGGGGAACTAAGATCCCACATGCTGAGTGGCAAAAAAAAAATCTTCTCACTATACAAATATCCTCAATGTGTTCAATGTGCTTCTCAGCTCCAAATTAAACCTTAAAAAAAAAGAAAAAATGTACCCTGATACCCAATCTCTGATTAAAAATACTCAAAATTCCAGAAATTTCCCAAAAGCAGAACTTGAATTTGCCCTCTGTACCAGCAGCTATTTACATAGCATCTACATCTAGAGATGATTTCAAGTCTATAGGAATGTTAGGTAGTTAGAATAGGGAAACAGGTTCCAAGATGGCAGGCAGAGGAAGTGGTAAGAAGCATGCAGAGACCAGACAAAGGAAAGGAAAAAGCCTGAGAAAAGGAAAACCACAGCTGGGGGTGAGAACCTGTTGGGGAAAACATGCCTAACATGCCCCTTTCCCTGATTGGCCTTGAGCATACACCCTATCTGCATTCCCTTCCCTGATTGGTCTTAGGTGCAAACCCCATTTTACGTGGAGAATAGCAAACAGAGCCTCAGGAACCTCCAAAGTATAACCTCCAAAAAGTATAAAAAGGGAAGCCCAAGTGGATTGAGGCCATTCCTACCAGGGTGGGTCTGCTCTAACATCTCAAGCGTGTACTGCATGCCACTTGCTTAATAAATCCTGCCTGTTTGAGCTGTCCTGGTCTGTCGTTTCAATTCTTTGCTACAAGACAAGAACTGAGGGGAAAAAACTGACCCAACAGGAAGATATGCTTAGGTTATATGCAAATACTATGCCATCTTATATAGTAAAAGGGACTTGAGCATCCAAAAATTCTGCTATCTTCAGGAGGTCCTGGACCAGTCCACCACAAATAGGAAGGGATGTCTACTCTCTCCTAAAGCTATCTTGACAAATAGACAGGAAATGCCAAACAATTCTGCTGAGACAGAGACAAAGTTCAGTGAGTATCCTTTTTGCAATGATTTACAGAAAGCAGTCTTGATCCAGCTTTCCGTGTAGGATTTGGCAACTGATTTTACTGCCCCGAGATGTATCACTTCCCTGACTCAGTGTTATTGGGCATTTGAAAGGTTTTCCAGTGGAAGAAAAAAAATCTCTCTGGGTCTGACTACAGTAGTTCTTTTTTTGTGTCCCAAACTCTTTGAGAATCTGATAGCAACAGTGGAGACTTTCACCAGAAAAACTGATCTATGCAAATACACACCAAATTTTGCATCCCATTTCTGTGGGTTCATGAACACCTGAAACCAATTTATGGATCCTGTAAGGTCCCATTACTCCTAATCTAAAGGCAACGATCAAATGAACAGCATTGGGAATATCCCATATGTATGTGTTCAAGAAGACTCCCCTGGTGGTTCAGTGGTAAAGAATCTGCCTGCCCTCATGCAGGAGATGCAGGTTTGATCCTTGGGTTGGAAAGATCCCCTGGAGGAGGAAATGTCAACCTGTTCCACTGTTCTTGCCTGGGAAATCCAATGGTCAGAGAAGAGCCTGGCAGGCCACATTCCATGTGGTCGCAAAGAGTCAGACACGACTTAGTGGCTAAACAACAAACAACAAAATTAGTGAGTGTAAAATACATGTGCTAGTCTTTGCTCTGAAACCAGCAAGTTCTATGGCCCTAGGGAAATCTGTTTGGAATACCGTGCAGAGAATGCTTGGTGGAAGCAGACAGCTCTAAAACATGCCTCTTGAGAAGACACGTCTAGACCTGAGCCGGTGCCTCTGAGACCAGCGGTTACATCAAACTAACCTTTACAGTGTTTTGTAGATCTAGGATCTAGGATTCTTTTACTTTTCACCTAAACATCAAGTTTTAAAAAATAATTGTGAGACTTCCCTGGGGGTCCAGTGGTTGAGAGTCCACCTGCCAATGCAGGAAACACAGGTTCAATCCCTGGTCCGAGAAGATTCCACATGTGAAGGGCAAGTAATCCCATGTGCCACAACTCTTGAAGCCTGCATGCCTGGAGCCTGTGCTCTGCAATAAGAGAAGCCACCACAGTGAGAAGCACATGCCGACTAGAGAGTAGCCCCTGCTCACCTCAACAAGAGGAAACCTGCACACAGCAACAAAGACCCAGCACAACCAATAAATAAATAAAAATTTAAAAAACAAGTATGATTAATTAGCACATTCGTCTATCCTTTTATGCCCAGAAGGCTTTAGGATCTTTTTCTAAATTATAACCTAAACTTGATGCAAGTCTTAGTATGTTATTATCATTGGTAAGGCTTTTTACTTTTTTTCTCATTGAAATTTTTATTGAGATAATGCTTTGAAACATGAAGTTGTAAAAAATAATACAGAGAGCTTCTAGATACTTTGCTAGTTTCCCGTAATGGTAACATGTTGCAAAACTGTAGTATAATATCACAACCAGGTATTGACATTGATGCAATCCAATCATGTTCAGATTTTCCCAGTTTTACTTATATAGTGTGTGTGCTAAGTTCTACACAGTTTTACCATTTGATAGGTTCACGTATCCATCACCATGGTCAAAACACCGAGCACTTCCAATGCCACAGGGATCCCTCATGTTGCCCTTTCATACCCACACCTTTTGTCCCACTCTCAACACCTGGCAACCACTAATCTGACTTCCATTTTAAATGCTATTCATTTTAAATGTTACATAAATGGAATCATATAGAATGTAATCCTTGGGGATAGATTTTTTTTTTTCATGCAGCATCATTCCCTGGAGAATCATCCAAGTAGTTACAAGTATCAAGAGTTCTTTCCTTTTTACAATGGCACCCCACTCCAGTACTCTTGCCTGGAAAATCCCATGGACAGAGGGGCCTGGTGGGCTGCAGTCCATGGGGTCGCTAGGAGTCGGACACGACTGAGCTTTTGATTTGACTTTCCCTTTTCACTTTCATGCATTGGAGAAGGAAATGGCAACCCACCCCAGTGTTCTTGCCTGGAGAATCCCAGGGACGGGGGAGCCTGGCTACCGTCTACGGGGTCGCACAGAGTCGGACACGACTGAAGTGACTTAGCATAGCATAGCATTAGCATAGCAGTAGGCTGCAGTCCATGGGGTCGCTAAGAGTTGGACACGACTGAGCGACTTCACTTTCACTTTTCACTTTCGTGCATTGGAGAAGGAAATGGCAACCCACTCCAGTGTTCTTGCCTGGAGAATCCCAGGGACGGGGGAGCCTGGCTACCGTCTATGGGGTCGCACAGAGTCGGACACGACTGAAGCGACTTAGCAGCAGCAGCAGCAGTGTTCCATAATATGGACGTATCACAGTTTGTCTAACCAGTCACCCTTTGAAGGATACCTGGACTAACTCGAATTTTTGGTTATTTCAAATAAACTACTATGAACATTTGTATACAGGTATTGATGTCAACAGAATTTTTCATTTCTCTGGGATAAGATACCCTAGAGTATAATTGCTGAGTCATAAGGAAAGGACAATGTTTAGTTTTATAAGAAACTGCCAAGCTTTTCCAGAGTGGTTATAACGCTTCACTTACCTACAAGCAAGGCTCCTCAGCATTCTTGCCAGCATTTCATATTACTATTTTCCCTTTCAGCCGTAGATGTGTAGTCGCTGTGTTTTATGGCTGTGGAACTATTTGAGATATAGATTATTTCTTCAAATAGATGCAGCCAAGTAATTAAGGGAAATCCCAGAAAAATAACTGCTGCTGCTAAGTCGCTTCAGTCATGTCCGACTCTGTGTGACCCATAGACCGCAGCCCACCAGGCTCCCCCATCCCTGGGATTCTCCAGGAGTGGGTTGCCATTTCCTTCTCCAATGCAGGAAAGTGAAAAGTGAAAGTGAAGTCAAAAGCTCAGTCGTGTCCGACTCCTAGTGACCCCATGGACTGCAGCCCACCAGGCCCCTCCATCCATGGGATTTTCCAGGCAAGAGTACTGGAGTGGGGTGCTATTACCTTCTCCAGAAAAATAACTCTAAAGTCTTTCTTTAAGGATCATAGCTGAACCTCACAGTCTGTGTTCAGAAACAAGTAAGGTCATGAGTGAAAAATGAGAAAATAATTGAACTGCTATTATTCATTTAAAAATGTAATTTTGTTTATAGAGTAGTTCTCACTTAGATTAGCAGTGTTCTAAGCAATTGATTATCCAAATAAAAGTAAGACACTATTAAGAATATAAGCTTGATTTTAAAGTATCTTTGATATTAATTTTTCATTTAAATGCTTTATTCTCTGCAATTACCTTCTGTGTTTTTTCAGTCTTTTAACTTTATTGAGGTTTTCAATGGCTAAGTCAAAGATCTGTCTTAGTAAATGTTACATTGCACTTGAAAATATGTGGGTTATTTTCAAATATCTTTTGATATTGTTGCTGCTGCTAAGTCACTTCAGTCGATTAAGACTTCAGTTTGACTCTTAGCGACCCCATGGATTGCAGCCCACCAGGCTCCTCCATCCATGGGATTTTCCAGGCAAGAGTACTGGAGTGGGGTGCCATTGCCTTCTCCATTTGATATTGTTATCTATCATAATTCCACAGAGATAAGAGAACAGACTCAGTATGATTTCAATACCTTTAGACCGTAACATTTTTGCACTTTGTTTTATGTCCCTGGGTATGTTCCAGTGTATCCTGGTTTATAGTCTATGGGAACTTGAATAGAATTTGTATCCTGCTGTTGCGTAAAAGGGCTTCCCTGGTGGCTCAGACAGTAAAGCATCTGCCTGCAATGTGGGAGACCTGGGTTCAATCCCTGGGTCAGGAAGATCTCTTGGAGAAAGAAATGGCAACCCACTTCAGTACTCTTGCCTGGAAAATTCCATGGATGGAGGAGCCTGGTAGGCTACAGTCCATGGGTTCGCAAAGAGTTGGATACAACTGAGCAACTTCACTGTGTGTGTGGTGTAAAAATTGTATAAATCTTAATTATGTTGAAATGGTTCATAGTGCTTTTCAGGTCTTCTATATCCTTCTACTCTTCTGTCTATTCATTCTATTACTTTATGAGAGTCTGATATTGAAACTCCAACTAAAAATCTTAATTTATCTACTTAAATAATTGTAATATATAGTGGAACCATATGTAACTTTGTTCTGTACTTTCCAAGTTTCCTATAAATGTGTTATCATACTTTCATAATTTAAAAAGTAAAAAAGAAAAAAAAATGAGACACAATGATTTTATTATTAGTAAACAAAAGATGTGTCTAAAGTTCTGGTCTATTACTCTTTACAGATTTCATGATTTCTTTGGCCCAGAAAAAAAAGATTAGAAATTCTCTAAATTGGTTATATTTCATCTACAATATATAGGCAATATATAGGCAACCAAGGAAATCAACAAACCAAAGGAAATCTTAAGTCCCCAAATCACTTGTCTGTTGGCTAAATATTTTTGCTAGTCTTACAGCAAGCTTGGAGGAAGCGCTTGTATATTCTAAGACAATGGTTCTCAAAAGTGTGGTCACCAGAGCAGCAGCAACACCTGGGGACTGTTAGAAATGCAAATTCTTTGCTGTATGACCCAAGGAGTTCAAAGGAGGTGCTCTCTGATAAGCTAGAGGGGTGCGATGGAGTGGGAAGTGGGAGGGGGGTTCAGGAGAAGAGGACATATGTATACCTATGGCTGATTCACGTTGATGTGTGACAGAAGTTAGCACAATATTGGTAAGCAACTATCCTCCAATTAAAAATAAATTAAAAAAAAAAAAACATATTTTAGAATAAAAAAATAATAAGAAAGGCAAATTCTCCGGCACCACCCAGCTTACTACAGCATCAAACTCAAGAGGCGACGCAACAGGCTGGTTTTGAACAAGCCCTCCAGGCGATCCTGACGCAAGCTCGGGTTTGAGAACCCCCGTGAAAGGCATCCAGTTGCTTTTCTAATGTCTCAACGAAAGGAAGAGAGCAAGGAAATGCAAAAATCCACAACAGAGTTATGTTGGCCAGAATGTCCAAATCAACGCTAGGTAACCTAAGCAAAAATGAGATCTGTTAGAAAAACTTCAAGGGGTCATAAAATCCTTGCTAGATTTTAAGATAAACCATGGACTGTGATCAATACATCTGATCAGCCAAGGAGCAGATTCTTCAATCAGAAACTGCGGCCAGGATGCCACCCCTGCTCCCCTAGGAATTAACGCCATCTGTCCTTGCATGTCAGGGTTATTAACTCTAATAGAGTCACAGATGTAGAAAACAAACTTATGTTTACCAGGGGGAAAGTGGGGGAGGGATAAATTGTGAGATTGGGATTGACATATATACATATACTACATATAAAATATATGACTAATAAGGACTCCCTGTACAGCACAGGGAGCTCTACTCAGTACTCTGTAATGGTCTATATGGGAAAATAATCTAAAAAAGAATGAATAGATGCATATGTTTAACTGGTTCATTTTGCTGTACACCTGAAACGAACACCAAAACTGTAAATAAACTATACTTCAATAAAATTTTTTTTTAAAGATTTTAAGTTCTAGAAGGAGTTCCCAATTTGTTGCATTGAAAGCAAGCCCCCTGTTTTCACTGTCTGGGGACAGTGAGAAGGACAAATAAAGCCCCTTTTACCTCCATAGAGGGAACTGGGGTGCTGACTCCTGCCTAAACCACACACAGTAGGTTCTTTCTCCCTAAGAGGAAGAGAACTGAATAGCCCCTAAAAGGCTAATACCTGTCTCAGAAACACGATGAGGGAAGGAGAGCCTTGAATTAACATTCCCTATCATTCGATTCACAGAGGAACTGTATGAAAAAGATCTTCACAACCCAGATAATCATGATGGTGTGATCACTCACCTAGAGCCAGACATCCTGGAACGTGAAGTCAAGTGGGCCTTAGAAAGCATCACTATGAACAAAGCTAGTGGAGGTGATGGAATTCCAGTTGAGTTATTTCAAATGCTGAAAGATGATGCTGTGAAAGTGCTGCACTCAATGTGCCAGCAAATTTGGAAAACTCAGCAGTGGCCACAGGACTGGAAAAGGTCAGTTTTCATTCCAATCCCAAAGAAAGGCAATGCCAAAGAATGCTCAAACTACCGCACAATTGCACTCATCTCACACGCTAGTAAAGTAATGCTCAAAATTCTCCAAGCCGGGCTTCAGCAATACGTGAACTGTGAACTTCCAGATGTTCAAGCTGGTTTTAGAAAAGGCAGAAGAACCAGAGACCAAATTGCCAACATCCGCTGGATCATGGAAAAGGCAAGAGAGTTCCAGAAAAACATCTATTTCTGCTTTATTGACTATGCCAAAGCCTTTGACTGTGTGGATCACAATAAACTGTGGAAAATTCTGAAAGAGATGGGAATACCAGACCACCTGACCTGCCTCTTGAGAAATTTGTATGCAGGTCAGGAAGCAACAGTTAGAACTGGACATGGAACAACAGACTGGTTCCAAATAGGAAAAGGAGTACGTCAAGGCTGTATATTGTCACCCTGCTTATTTAACTTATATGCAGAGTACATCATGAGAAATTCTGGGCTGGAAGAAGCACAGGCTGTAATCAAGATTAGATTGCCGGGAGAAATATCAATAACCTCAGATATGCAGATGACACCACCCTTATGGCAGAAAGTGAAGAGGAACTCAAAGCCTCTTGATGAAAGTGAAAGAGGAGAGTGAAAAAGTTGGCTTAAAACTCAACATTCAGAAAATGAAGATCATGGCATCTGGTCCCATCACTTCATGGGAAATAGATGGGGAAACAGTGGAAACAGTGTCAGACTTTGTTTTTCGGGGCTCCAAAATCACTGCAGATGGTGACTGCAGCCATGAAATTAAAAGATGCTTACTCCTTGGAAGAAAAGTTATGACCAACCTAGATAGCATATTTAAAAGCAGAGACATTACTTTGCCAACAAAGGTCCGTCTAGTCAAGGCTATGGTTTTTCCTGTGGTCATGTATGGATGTGAGAGTTGGACTGTGAAGAAGGCTGAGCGCCGAAGAATTGATGCTTTGAACTATGGTGTTGGAGAAGACTCTTGAGAGTCCCTTAGACTGCAAGGAGATCCAACCAGTCCATTCTGAAGGAGATCAGCCCTGGGATTTCTTTGGAAGGAATGATGCTAAAGCTGAAACTCCAGTACTTTGGCCACCTCATGCGAAGAGTTGACTCATTGGAAGAGACTCTGATGCTGGGAGGGATTGGGGCTAGGAGGAGAAGGGGATGACAGAGGATGAGATGGCTGGATGGCATCACTGACTCGATGGACGTGAGTCTGGGTGAACTCCGGAAGTTGGTGATGGACAGGGAGGCCTGGTGTGCTGTGATTCATGGGGTCGAAAAGAGTCGGACACAACAGAGTGACTGAACTGAACTGAACTGATTGATCATTTCATTTAAACAGATACCAATAATTTAAATTAGAGTTTCGTTTTTTACTCCCCAGGCACACACTGACTCATAGGAAGATGGAGACAGCTTAACAGGAAAAAAGGAAGTCTGTGATTTAAAACAAACTGGAAAATTCATGAATCACACACCCTTGCACTAATTATCAAAGAAGAGCTGGAGCAAGTGCCTGTCTGCGGAGAATATTAACCAAAGTTTCTGACAGCAAGGAGGGGACCCAATTCCCTACTCCTACAGATACGCTGGACTGGTCACGAAAGCATTGCTGTATGTCTTATGCACTGTGTTGAAATCAAACTCAGTGAGAGATCGGGCGGGGCTCTAATCTTACCGTGATTGGGCAAAAATAGAAACAAGTGCAGATGAACGTGAGAGAGACTCCCCTAGTACCAAGAAAGAGGGGTGGGAGCAACGCCTCATTATTTAAAGGCATTAATATAAACAAATTAAATTAATTTGGGGTTCTGGCTTGTGTGAGGGAAGGATGCTACATAATTACTAGCTTCTATTTCTGCTTGGTGAGCTTGATAAAGGTTTTCAAGGATCGCTTCTTCAAATCCAGGTTCAGCCCTTTCGAGTGCCTGCTGCAGCACTAAAGTATGCTGAAAACCGAAGCTCGGTCCATCCCTCCATCCCTCAAGCCTACATCAGCCCTCTACCTGCCCAGGGCCTCCCTGGATGAATGAGGCCGAGCCCATAGAAAAGATGCTTAGGCTTCCATTTCTCCCCTCCCTTCAACTATGTTTTAAATACACAGTCAGTGGCCCAGACGGTAAAGAATGCACCAGCAATGTGGAAGACTTGGGCTCAATCCCTGGGTTGGGAAGATCCCCTGGAGGAGGTCATCGCAACCCACTCTAGTATTCTTGCCTGGAGAATCCCATGGACAGAGGAGCCTGGCGGGCTACAGTCCATGGGGTCTCAAAGAGCTGAACACAACTGAGTGACTGAATATGCCCACTCTATATAATAATTTAAGCAAACACTTATTAAGAACCCCAGTGTACCAAGTTCTTGTGCTGCTGTGCAAAGATTTTTTTTTTTTTTTTTGCTGTTAGAAACATTTTTATTGTGAAAGATGACATGCTTATGGAAAAGTGAAATTCCTATGTCACCATCACTGGATGAAGAAATAGAACCCTGCCAGGCCCAGGAAGACATCTGAATTCACCTTCCTGATTCCAACCCCTCCCAGGGTAACCGCTCTCCTGACTCTTGGGGTAAAGTATTTCCTGCTTTTATTCACAGTTTGATCCATTAAGTATGAACCCAGCTTTCTTTTGCTTCCTTTTGACCTTTCTAAAAATGGAACCATACAGTTTTTGGCATCTTTTTTTAATTCAGCGTAATGTCTTTGAGATTCATCTATATTTTTGTGTTATGGCTGCAGTTCCTGTATCTTTATTGTCTGTACAGTATTCTATTGTATGACTATATTTCAATTTATCCATTTATGGACATTTGGATTGTTCTAACTGGAGGATAATATGAAGATTATGTGTTAAATTGCATTTTGACTAATATGAATATTACATTAAATTGTGGTGCAGCACGTGTACAGTGCATGAGTGCTCAGTCACGTCCAGCTCTTTGCAACCCAGTGGACTGTAGCCCACCAGGCTCCTCTGTCCATGGGATTCTCCAGGCAAGAATACTGGAGTGGTTTGCCATTTCCTCCTCCAGGGGATCTTCCCGACTCAGGGATCGAACCTGCGTCTCCTGCGGATTCTTTACCACTGAGCCACCCGGGAAGCACTTCCTGATTAATAATAGGTATCGCTTTGGCTGTTAGGAATCCCTTTAGAGATGTGTGTATTCAAGGTTTTGGGGGCTTGAAGGGGGTTGTCCATTTTTCTTTGGGATTTTTTTCTTTCTTGCTATTTGCATCCTTTATGTTATTTGGATATAAGTTTTCTGTTGGTTTTCTTTTTTCCAATCTTTTTGTTGAGGCAAAATACACATAAAATGTACCACCTTCACCCCTTTTAAGTATAAAGTCACAGCACTGTGTTACCTCATCATGCTCCGTCTCTGGAGCTCTTTTCATCTTGTAAAACTGAAACTGTATCCTTTAAGAAATAATGCCCTCATTTCCTCCCTTTTCCCCATCCCTGGCAGCCACCCTTCTACTTTCTGTCTCTGTGAATTTGACTGTTCTAGTTACCTCATGTAAGTGGAATCACACAATATTTGTCTTTTTGTATTTAGCCGATTTCACTTAATGCCCTCAAGATGGAGAACAGTATGGAAGTTCTGTAAAAAACTAAAAATAGAGCTACCATATGATTCTGCATTCCAACTCCTGGGCATCAATCTGGAGAAAACCTTAATTCAAAAAGATACATGGGGGGCTTCTTTGGCCATCCAGTGGTTAATACTCTGTGCTTCGAATGCAAGGGGCGTGGGTTCAATCCTTGGGCAGGGAACTAAGATCCCACATGCACTGAAACCAAAAAAATAAACACTTTTTAAAAATAGAAAGAAAAGATACATGCACCCCAGTGTTCACAGCAGCACTATTTACAGCAGCCAAGACATGGAAGCAGCCTAAATGTCCATTCACAGATGAACGGATAAAAGAGATGTGGTGCTGTAATCTGAAACTAACAAAACACTGTAAATCAACTATACATCAATTTAAAAAAATAAAAATCACAAAAAAGATTCATCTTCGTTGTAGAATGTGTCAGAATTTCCTTCCTTTTTAAGGCTGAATCATATTCCTTGGTACGGATGGACCACACTTTGCTTCTCCATTCATTTGTCCATGGACACTTGGGTTGTCTCCACCTGTTAAGATACCATGAATACTGGCACTATGAATATGGGTGTACAAATATCACTTAAAGATCCTTGTTTTAATTCTTTGGGGTAGATACCCAGAAGTGCTGAATCATATGCTATTCTATTTTTAATTTTTAAGGAACCACCAAACCATTTTCTGTAACAGCTGCACCATCTTCCATTCCCACCAACAGCGCACGAGGGTTTCCATTTCACGGCATCCTGGCCATCACTTGTTATTTTCTGGGTTACTGTCATCCGAGTCAGTGGGTGTGAAGTGGTATCACATGCGGTTTCGATTTGTATTTCCCTGCTGATTCACGACATTTGGCATCTTTTTCCGTGCTTGTTGATCATTCATATCGCTTCTTTGGAGAAATGTCTATTCAAGTCCTTTGCCGGGTTTGGAATCGGGTTGTTTGGCAAATTGAAAAGATCAGTTAGGTATGGTCCTTCACTGTGTCTAGTACTGGAGACCCATCACATAAGCAAATCATTCAAACCATGTATAAATGAGACAGAAGAGCCAAACTGAACGCTCCCCTTTCTCGGTATGCTGTGGGTGTCTGTGGAGAAAGGAACACGTCAGTCGCTTCACCTGGATGCATGTGGAGGGTGACTTGCTCGCTGAGTGTTTTCACCTCGTTATCTTAAGCAGCAAGTTTCTAAAGCGGCTCAAAAATCGTCAGCAATTAATTCAGGAGCATCATTCATTTAAATATACTTGGGAGGTATGGTCGGTAACTTTACCTTTCAGAAGGCAGCCCCCAACCTTTGCTTCTTAAAAGGCTTGAGCAGCTTTCTTGATAAGCCCCATCTATTTCTGCTGTGAATTTTCATCTCAGGTTGTCACTTAGAGGTATAATCAACGTAGATGTTGCAATTTGCTCAGTCTGTGATGTCTTAACTGAGCTCAGGACAAGGCTGTCACACTTCTCTTTCGTGAGAGTCCTTGGAATCAAGTGAGAATACAGTTTGATTTTCTCGCAGGAAAGTATTCGCTGCATAGAAGACAGACTGTCCTTACTGCAGTTGAACTTATAGGTTCTGGTTAGATTCTCAACTCACGGATGAAAATTAAGAGACTTGAATAAATAAACCAGGGAGAATCCAAGGGGAATGTTATGCTAACAGTGGACTAGTCTTAGGAGAAAGCTTCCGTTGGAAAAAGGGTGGGGCTAAGTAACATTAGAGACGTTTCATGGAACCGGAACAGTCTGGCTGACACCTCATTCCCTGAAGGAGTTTCCACCCCCTGAATGCAATCCTTTGCAGAATACTTCATATCTAAGTGGGTGGGATACAGGGGTGAGAGGGGGTTGGTGCCAACAGTGGATGACTTAGGAAAGCGATGAACCACCCAACATTTCTTTCCTCAAATCTAGAGACTTGCCACAAATTGTTTAGCAATCATCAGTTTCCTTCCCTCAAATGCAGAGATCTAAAAACTCAAGGCATATAAGAGCCAGGATAAACCCAGAGCGTGAGTCCCTGGCAATCTTCACATTACACATATGACCTAGAGCAGATTTGGTATCAGCAGATCAGTGGGTTTAAGAGTTTCCCTGATGGCTCAGCAGGTAAAGAACCTGCCTGCCAATGCAGGAGACCCAGGTTCGATCCCTGGGTCAGGAAGATCCCCTGAAGCAGGAAACGGCAACTACTCCAGTGGTGGTGATGGTGGTTTAGTCGCTAAGTCATATCCAACTCTTGCGACCCCACAGGCTGTAGCCTGCCAGAATCTCTTTCCATGGGATTCTCCAGGCAAGAATACTGGAGTGGGTAGACATTTCCTTCTCCAGGGGATCCTCCCAACCCAGGAATGGAACCCAGGTCTCCTGCATTGCAGGCAGATTTTTTACCAACCGAGCTACGAGGGAAGCCCAACTACTCCAGTATTCTTGCTTAAAAAACCCCACTGACAGAGAAGCCTGATGGGTTACAGTCCAAAGGGTTGCAGAGAGTCAGACTCGACTAAGCACACACATGAGTGGGTTTAAATACTTCCCTGTTGACCGGCTAGGGGATCCTGGGCAATTCCTTTAAATCTGAGTTTCAACTTCTTCATCTATAAAGTAGATATAATACCAACATCATACTGTTACTATAAGCATTACGGGTATGGAGGATATCTGTAAAAATATTTTGTGTATCCTGTGACTGTTCTGAATCCAGGCGTATTTGTATCTAAGCCACCTTCCAGAGAGGGATTTTGGTTTGTGTGTTCATTTAACTGAATGTGTAGGTAGTGACCAGGACTTTGTTAACAATAAAAGTTCCCCTAATTTTGACTTTTTGTTAAATGTTATACCTCTCTGCCCTTCCCCTGAAAAAGGAAACTGTTTCAAGTTTTCTAAACAGTCACATTTCTCAAAGACAAGAGAATCAGGGATTTGGAATATACTGCCAATTATGATTCACCCAAACTGAGTGAAGGGGCGCTTAGTTTGTGTTTTCTATTTTCTAAAAAGAAAAATTATCTGGCTGCACTGCCTGTTTTTATTTTTTTTAATATTTATTTGGCTAATTAGCCAAACCAATTGGCTAATTAAATTGGCTGTGCTAGGTCTTAGTCTCAGCACATGGGATCTAGTTCTAGATTTGTTGCAGCACGTGGGATCTAGTTCCCTGACCAGGGGTCGAACCTGGGCTCCCTGCACTGGGAGCGAGGAGTCTTAGCCACTGGACCCACCAAGGAAGTCCCTCTTTTTAACTTTTAATTATGGAGAACTTCAAATATCCACATGGGGAAAAAATACACAATAGTATAATAACTACCCCTACCATGAACCCATCACCAGCCATCACATTGCCAGACGTACAAAATATCTTTCTCTTCCACTTCCCGTGTCCCATATTAGTTGTTGCCCAGTTGCTCAGTGTCTGAATCTTCACGACCTCATGGATGGTAGTCTGCCAGGCTCCCCTGTCCTTCACTATTACTTTGAAACAAATTCCAAATGTTTCAGGTACATATTTCATTCAGCACATATCTCTTAAGAGTGACATTTTAAATTAACCTTAACATGAAACCTAAAAAGTTAACAATTCTTTAATATAAAATCTCAATTCAATGTTCAAGCTTCCAATGTCTCAAATATCCAATGTATCTTATTTTTACATTTGTTGCAATCAGAATACAAGTAAGGTATCACAGTGTAGCTGGTCCATATGTCTTTTATAGGTTTCCCTATATCTTTGGAAGGAATGATGCTAAAGCTGAAACTCCAGTACTTTGGCCACCTCATGCGAAGAGTTGACTCATTGGAAAAGACTCTGATGCTGGGAGGGATGGGGGCAGGAGGAGAAGGGGACGACAGAGGATGAGATGGCTGGATGGCATCACCGACTTGATGGACGTGAGTCTCAGTGAACTCCGGAAATTGGTGATGGACAGGGAGGCCTGGCATGCTGCGATTCATGGGGTCGCAAAGAGTCGGACACAACTGTGCGACTGATCTGAACTGATATGCAATTTTTATTTGGAACTTATAAATGAAGAAACTGAGTTGTCTGTCCTGCAGTTTCTTACAGTCTGGATTTTGCTGACTGCATATCTAAAGCTCAGCTTAACATTTTTCTCTGTCTTCTGTATTTCCTGTAAATTGATAGTTGGGTCGAGATGTTTACTTTCTTTTTTAAATATTTGGTTGTGAGATCTAGTTCCCTGACCAGGGATTGAACCTGGGCCCCCTGCATTGGACGCTCAGAGTCTTAGCCACTGGACCCCCAGGAAGTCCCAAATTGCTTCTTCCTCATGTTTTCTCTTCAAGTCTACAAGTTCTTTCCTCTGTCTTCTCCATTCTGCTGTTGGGCGCGCCCAGTCAAGTCTTGGTTCCAGTTATTTTATTTTTCAGTTCTAAAATTCCCACTTGGTTCTTCTTTCTGTTTCTTTGCTGAGACTTCACAGGCTCCAGGCCGTCACCGGAACGTGGTCTTTTAATGTGTGGACACATGGCAGAGCCTCCAAGGTGGCCCCCAGTGGTCCTGTCTCCTGGTCTACATCTGTAGCCTCTCCCGCTTTCTACGGGGGTTCGCCGGTACAGCCAGTAGCGTATGGTGGAAGGGATGCTGTACCCTGTCTGAGCTTAGGTTATGAAGGACTGTGGCTTCTGTCTTGGGCATTCTCTCTTTTTCACCCCCATGCACAGACGCTCAGGTCACTTGCTCTGGCAGAAGCAAGCTGCCCTGCAGCAGGTGGTGCCCGAGGCCCTGCTCTGTCCTTTACCAAAAGACGCAGGACAAATCAGACAAGCTTGAGCTCCGACTTCTTTACTGGGAAATTGCTTTTGCCCCACCTACTTCCCAGAGTTATGAGTCTCATATACGATAAAATGCTTGAAAACATTATATGACTATTAATTTATCTAAACCGACACCTTTCATTCACAGATGAAAACCTGAAACCCAAAGGAATGGGGAGAATTGACAGATGAGACACGAAGGGAACAGAGGCTTTACAGGGGAAAAAAAGGCAGGGCTTCCTTGGGGGTCCAGGGGTGAATAGTCTGCCTTGCAATAAAGAAGACACGGGTTCAACCCTTGGCCTAGGAAGATCCAAGTTACTACGGGGCAACTAAGCCGGCGCACCTCAACTAGCGAGCCTGTGTGGCGCAACTCCTGAAGCCCGTGTGCCCAGAGCCTCCACAAGAGACGCCACTGCAGCGAGAGGCCTGCGCAGCGCGACTAGAGAGCAGCCCCCACTCAGCACAGCAAGAGAAAGCCCACACGCAGCAACGGAGACCCAGCAGGCCAAAGATAAACAACTATCTTTTCAAAAAAGAAAAGAGAAAAAGCCAGGTCTGGAATCCAGAGCTTGCGACTTCAATCAAGGCCAGTTTTTTTCTCTGCTGTTCCTAAAGCATCACGGGCTTTGGGTTCAACAGTCGCTGCACATTTCAGAGAAACAGAAGACGGATTATGGATGGCACATGGTCGACCGAGAGAGTGGTATTTCTTCTAGGGCACATAACCACTTGAGGGTAGACGCAAGAGGATCGGAGTTTTTTCGTTTAGCTTTTCACATCACAAATTTTTCGGAGCCAGTTACTGCTTCCTCTCTGTTTCTCTGCCAGTCATCTCAATCTGCTGAGTCCAAGCACACGGGCACCCAGCCAGAAGGTGACTAATACCATCTCTTTGCACCCAAACCATGTACAATAGGCAAATAGTTCCTGGTTTAAAAACCCTGCTAGACAAGTTGGTATCAGAATCTTTAAGCTACAAATACTCCTTTGTTGTGCAATTTAGTAAAAATAGTTGAGAGAAAAGAGGCTAACAGTTGGAGCCAACGTGGTCAGACTATTTGGGCAAATGTAACTAATCTTAACATGGCTATGCTAGAATGGTACAATTATCATTTTTTCCTCCATTCTTAGTTTTGTGTATTTAACCTAAAAATTCAAATTTTATACAATGTCTATCTTGACAGAATTATCCGATAAATCTTTTGAATTTAAATAATAACTAGTCATAGTTTAGTTCTTCACGCTTCATGGGTCTCTGTTAAGATTCTTTCAGTTGCAAGCCAGCAGAAACCAACTGTAGCTACTTGAAAAATGACAATCTAGGGAATTCCCTAGCAGTCTCTAGTGGTCAGGACTTGGCACTTTACACTGCCAGGGGCCACGGGTTCAATCCCTGGTCAGAGAACTGAGGGCCCGCAAGTCACATGGCATGGCCAAAAATAAAAGAGACAATCTATGGGAGGGACAAAGGAGAACGTAGGGGACCAAAGGGCAGCCCTGGAGAAGCAGGAAGCAGGCGCCACCGAGGCCACCATCCCACTGAGTGTAAACTGTGGCTGCTGAAGCAAACACTCGCCAATCCTTTGTTTCTGCTGGGCGCAAGCCCTGGGTCCCAGATTCAAAGTCCTCAGAGAGTGAAATTCTGTTTGGCCTAAGATGTGCCCAACTAGATGTCATGAACTGATTTAAAAAAAGAGACAGAGAGAGGGAGTTGAGAGGAATCTCCCAGGCCCTCTCCACTTCCGTGTGGGAGAGTAGAACTCTTTGAGGCGCCCATCCCACCAACACAGCCCTCAGAAGCTGGCAGAGTCACCCCAGAAGATAAGGATACCGACGGGAAAGCCCAGAGTCCACTGAATCACAGATTTGTTCTCACCATTGAGTGAGCCCACGAGCTGCCTTCCAGTCATTCCGGAGGGACACCCACATATCAGCTTCCCTGCCCACCTATCAAGGACCAGCGAGAACATGCTTTGGGCATGACATTTGGGGTGATGCTTAAGAGCAAAATATAACTTGATTTCATCTACGCTCACATCAGACAAATCGAGTCTAATCTTGCTTTAAACCTCCCGTATCCATTCCCATACCACCCAGTGCTGTGTCTCCAGGTTCTTCCCATCCTCGTCACTCTCCTTGTGACCACTGCCCACACAGCCTTCCCTGCAGAGCGTTCTGTATGAACAAGCCTTACCTGACAAGGAAAAGGGTCGGGGATCCACAAATAAATATAAAAAATACTGGTCAAACCATACCTACGACTCACCCAAGTTTGTCTGGGGAGCTCTAGGCCGCCCTACTCTGAAGATCTTCCTTGAAGATCCTGAAAGGGAACCGCTAAGCCACACGCACTTAGGAGATGGATTCCATGTGGCTTTCGGGCACAAGTGGCTTAATTGCATCTTTGATAGATGGAGGTGAAAATGTGGAAAATTTTATTAATGTTCAGTTTTAAAAGCTTTACGCCTGTGGTACGCCAAGGGGAAGGGGTTTTCTTAAAGAAGTGAGTCTTAGGGTCTGGGTCCCGGTTTAGGAGTTGTGCAGCAGTGGTATGTGTTTGTTAAGTCCTTCAAGAATTTGTGATCTTGGTCCCGGGCTCGCAAGGCTGTGACAGTTTCTTCTTCCTTCGGGGGAGAAGAGACACTGTTATACCTCCAGGCTCTCAGCACATTATCCCTGCACGATGGACTCCTTCACATCTTCTGTGGATTCGCATTTGCTCTGAGTCAGCCTTGAGGCTCTCCCAGAGGAGAGATCAAAGGAGAGAAGCCTTGAACTATTTCTCCAGATGGACCTTAAATGCAGTCTGTGTGTGTGCATCCCATAAAAGGTACCATCTCACACCACGAAGCAGACAACTCAGTGGCTTAGAAATTCACACCCACAGTAGACAAATCACACTGCTTTGCAACCACCATCATCTGTCTCCAGAGTATTATCATTTCCAGTCAAAACTCTACCCATTAAACAAGGCAGCATTCTCTTCCCCCTCCCAGCCTCTGGCAACCACTGTTTGACTTTCTCTCTGTGAACTGGACCACTGTGTGTCCCTCATGTAAGGGGAATCATATAGTATTTGCCCTTTTGTGTCTGGCCTGTTTACAAAAGCAGTTTGCTATATAGAGCATTAACCTTATAGTGAGTAAGGATACAATAGGTATAGATAGCTATTACTTCTAGATCAGAAGTCTTTAGGAGCCCTTATAGGGCTCCTCAAGAACTGTCTCCTTTTTAAAGGATGAGTTTCCTAATTATATGGTTTTCTTAGGAGCCTTTAACCCAGAAGATGCTAATCACTGTCCCGGGTCATTTCTCCTTTGAGAGCATCCTCGTGGTCCCGAACTAAAATCAGCTACCTCTCATTAGGAAGAACCACTAACCTGGTCATATTGATTGTATAGCTCTGGATTTTGCTAATGATTCAAGTTTGACATTTAACAGAGTGTAACCCCATGTTTACCTGGCCACTTAACGTTGATCTCACCTTCCTCAAACGAGAAACATCTAATGCAAAACTACAGAGCGTCAGTGAATCTATGACAAAGGAGGCAACACTATACAGTGGGGATAAGACAGCCTCTTCAATAAATGGTGTTGGGAAAACTGGACAGCCACATACCAAAGAATCAAACTGGACAACTTTTTCATACCATGTACAAAAATAAACTCAAACTGGATTAAAGGCTTAAAAGAGCTGAAACCATAAAATTTCTGGAAGAAATCCAGACAGCATGCTGCTTGACATCAATCTCAGTAACATGTTTTTTTGATAGGTCTCCTCAGGTAAGGGAAACAAAAGCAAAAATAAGAAACAAATGGGACTATAGGAAAAGAAAAAGCTTTCGTGTAGCAAAGGAAACAACCAACCAACAAAATGAAAAGGGCTGACTACTGGATGGGAAAAGATATTTGCAAATGATATATCTGATATGGGGTTAATATCCAACATACACAAAGAACTCAAACACTCAACATTAAAAAAACCTGAACACGAGTGGGTCGAAGACTTGAATAGACTTGTCTTTCCAAATGAGACATACAGATGGACGACAGGTACATGAAAAGATGCTCAACATCTAATCATCAAGGAAATGCAAGTCAAAACCACAGTGAGATATCACCTTATATCTGTCACAATAACTTATCAAAAAAACAAAAAGTGTTGGCGAGGATCTGGAGAAAAGAGAACCCTTCTGCTGTATTTGTGGGAATATAAATTGGTGCAGCCACTGTGGAAAACAGTATGGAGGTTCATCAAAAAAAAAAAAAAAGAAATCAAAAGTAGAACTACCATATGATACAGCAATTCCACTCCTGGATATATAGCCAAAGAAAATGAAGGACTGATGCTGAAGCTGAAGCTCCAACACTTTGGCCACCTGATGCGTAGAGCCAACTCATTGGAAAAGCCCCTGATGCTGGAAAGATTGGGGGTAGGAGGAGATGGCGGTGACAGAGGATGAGGTGGTTGGATAACATCACCGACTCAATGGTCCTGAATTTGAGCAAACTCTGAGAGATAGCAGAGGACAGAGGAGACTGGCGTGTGCAGTCCATGGGGTCACAAAGAGCCAGACACGACTTAGTGACTGAACAACAACAATCTGAAAAGATCCATGCACCCCGTGTTCACTGCAGCGTTATTTATAATAGCCAAGATACGGACGCAGCCTAAGTGCCCATCAATAGATGAATGGATAAGAAGATGCAGACACTACTCAGCCGTAAAAGGAATGTAATCTTCTAATCTGTGGCTACATGGGTGGACCTAGAGGGCACTGTGCTAACTGGAGTCAGACAAACACGAAGACTGTGACTTCACTTATATACGGGATCTACAACACAAACACACACAACAGAAACAGTACAGGTACAGGGAACACGCGACTGCCTGAGGGGGTGAAAGAGATGGGCGAGGGGGATCAAGAGGTACGAACTACTAGTTACAGTATAAATGAACCGTGGGATGAAATATACTAGTTACAGTATAAATGAGCCGTGGGATGAAATACATAGTGTGGGGAACAGAGTCAGTGACTATGCGGTATCTCGGTAAGGCAACAGATGGGAATTAGGCTTGTTCTGATTGCTATACATTTAAAAATGTATAGGAATATCAAATCACTGTATCGTGTAGCAGGTGCTAACACAGTGTTGTAGGTTAATTACCTTCAAAAACAAACTCATAGAAAAAGAGATCAGATTCGTGGTGACCAGAGGTGGGAGTGAGGGGAGAGGGGAATTGGATGAAGGTAGTGGGGGGATTGGGGGCAGGAGGAGAAGGGCACGACAGAGGATGAGATGGCTGGATGGCATCACCGACTCGATGGACGTGAGTCTGGGTAAACTCCGGGAGCTGGTGATGGACAGGGAGGCCTGGCGTGCTGCGATTCATGGGGTTTCGAAGAGTCAGACACGACTGAGCAACTGAACTGAACTGAGTCTTAAGGCATAAACTTCCCATTATAAGATGAATAAGTATAATGAGTATAATACATATAGATAAGGATAATTAACATGAGTAATGTAATTAGCACTGCCATATGTTACATGTGAAAGTTGTTAAGAGAATAAATCCTAAGAGTTCTCACCACAAGGAAAAAAATTTTCTTTTTCTATTTCATATCTCTGAGATTATGGATGTTCACTAAACTAATTGTGCTAATCATTTGAGGATGTATGTACATCAAACCCGGAGAAGGCAATGGCACCCCACTCCAGTACTCTTGCCTGGAAAATCCCATGGATGGAGGAGCCTGGTAGGCTCCAGTCCATGGGGTCGCTAAGAGTCGGGCACGACTGAGCGACTTCACTTTCACTTTTCACTTTCATGCATTGGAGAAGGAAATGGCAACCCAATCCAGTGTTCTTGCCTGGAGAATCCCAGGGACAGGGGAGCCTAGTGGGCTGCCGTCTATGGGGTCGCACAGAGTCGGACACAACTGAAGCGACTTAGCAGCAGCAGCAGCAGTACATCAAATCATTATGCTGGACACCTTAAACTTACACAGTTCTCTGTCAATCACATCTCAATAAAACTGGGAGAAAGAAAACAATGGGATACTACTTCATACACATTAAAATGGCTATGATTAAAAAAAATACAAAGAAAATAGTTTCACAAAAAAAACACACAAAAAAGTAAAACCAAAAAGAAGAAATTTAAAAACCACAGAAAACAAGTATTGATGAGAATGTTAAAAAAAAAAAAAAGGGAAACTGTGTGTGTTGATGTAAAATGGTACATCCACCATGGATAACAATATGGTGGTTCCTCAAAAATAAAAAATAAAGAATTACCATATGATCCAACAATTCCACTTCTGGGTATATACCCCAAAGAAATAAAAGGAGGAATTCCAACCTATCTGTACTCCCATATTCATAGCAACATTATTCACAATAGACGAAAGGATAACCCAAGTGTCCATCCATAGATGACTAGATAAAATGCGGTATATCCATATGATGGCATATTATTTAGGCTTAGAGGAGGAAACTTTGATACGTTCTACAACATGGATGAACTTTGAGGACATTATGCTAAGTGAAAGAAGTCCGTCAGAAAAGGACAAATACTGTGCGATTCTACTTCCGAGGTGCTTAGTGCTTAAATTCAGAGATGGAATATGAGATGGTGGTTTCCAGAGCCTGGTGGGGGCAGGGGGTAATAATTGTTTAATGGGGACAAGTTCTGGAGATGGTTGGTGATGGTGGCCGTAGAAAAATGTGAAATGTACTTAATGCCAGTGAACCATACACTTAAAAATGATTTAAACAGTCAATTTTATGTTACATATGTTTTACTACAATAAAAAGTCTGTAAAAGTATCTAATGCTATCTGATCGTGATTCCCTGCTCCTATAGAAAACTTAGGAGCCTTTATTATAGAGTTCATTCCCAAACATCCTATTCTGGAAAGAGACAATTTGTTGTTGCTGTTGTTCAACTGCTAAGTCATGTCTGACTCTCTTGCAACCCCATGGACTGTAGCCCACCAAGCTCCTCGGTCCATGGAGTTTTCCAGGCACGATTACTAAAGAGGGTTGCTATTTCCTACTCCAGAGGATCTTCCTGACCCAGGGATCAAACCCACACCTCCCACATTGGCAGGTGGCTTCTTTACCACTGAGCCATCAGGGAAGCCCAGAAAGAGACAAAATACAATTAAAGAGCAAAATGGTTGTTCAAAAGCTGGCCTCCCTTCGTTGTTTGAATTTCTCAGTACAAAGTCACTTTAACATCATACTCCTTTCCTCTCCCTCCCCCAGAAGAGGCAAGTAGGGAAAAACAACAAAAAACAAGAGTGAGATTCTACACCAGAGGAGGTAGGACAAGCGCCTACAAGATTAAAGGGGTCTGGAAGCTTCCTAGGACCAAGAAGCTGCCACTCAAAGGTGGCCCCCATAACACGGAAGGGAAGAAACTCAGGGCCGAGTCATGAGACAAGCCTGCCTGTCCGTCACCAGCTTCCTAGGAACAGCCCAGGTACCGGCCAGGTGATCACCTGCACAGGAGGTCTGGGCACTTACCTCGGAGAAGTGTCTCTCGATAATGTTCAGTGCAGTCAGGGCGACCTGATGGTTCTCGTGAAGTTGCAGAGCCTCAATTCTATCAAGCCCACCGAGTCCTTCTATCAGCAGACACATGTTTTCCTTCTGAGAAATCTTCTCCGCTGCCTGCAGGTGATATAAGAGTGAGACTCTGGACCGAAGCCCTTAGGACACGGGGCTTTACCTCAGTGGAATCAGACCAAAGCCGCCCAGTGGGCTGCTGCAGTGTTCTTCTCCCAGATTGAATCAAAACTGCATTGTCTTCCTCTCATTTGGGGGTAACTGTCATCTATCTATTGAGATTTGTCTTCATTGCACAAAATTCAGTATTTTTTTTTCTGAATATGCCACCACCCATACACACATGGCTGAACACTATTTTGTAGGTATCCCCTTTCTAATTGGGCTTCTCTGGTGGCTCAGATGTAAAGAATCTGCCTGCAATGCGGGATACCTGGATTTGATCCTGTTGGGAAGATCCCCCGGAGGAGAGCATGGCAGCTCACTCCAGTATTGTTGCCTGGAGAATCCACACGGACAGAGGAGCCTGGCGGGTTACAGTCCATGGGGTCGCAAAGAGTCGGACACAACTGAGTGACTAAGCATACCCCTTCTAATTAATGGAGACTGTTTTAAAAACAGAGAAAAGAATGTTCAAGTGATGCTACATAAATGCAGATGTTCTGGCCCTGTGCTCCCTGGAAAGCCTTGAGAGGTCAGGCAGGAGACCCTCGGTAACAGAAGCCACACCATGGCAGCTAGTGAGGTCCCTGGAAACACGTGATGGGACTGGATTGAAGCCCGTGCTGATCACTGGATTTCTCATCCACGGGCATTCACTCACTCATCATTTGTATGTACACTTGGGCAAGGGCCACAAAACTATCAATAAAGGTGAGACACAGAGAAAGCCTTTTCCCAACTCAGACTACCAGGGGAGACAAGAATTGCCATAGTACAGCAAGCCGTGATGGGAAAGAACATAAAAAAGGGTGTATATACGGGTATAACAATCATTTCGCTATACAGCAGAAATCAACACAATGTCAATCAGCTATACTTCAATTAAAAAAAAAAAACAGAAAGGACAATAGAGTAAGTGTCAGAGGTTTAAGTTATAGAAGATGTGCACAAAAGGCTTGGGAAGTACCCAGTTCTTAATGACCAGCACAGTACCAGGGTCCATCACAGAATAATGGCATCCCCTAGAGAAGGAAGGGTAAGGACAGAGTTCTGAGGGAACAAGTGCTGCGTATCGAGAGGAAGCATCACTACAGTGTACGCTCAGTTGTCCGATTCTTTGCCACCCCAGGGACTGTAGAGCCTGCTAGGCTCCTCTGTCCATAGAATTTTCCAGGCAAGAATACTGGAGTGGGTTGCCATTTCCTTCTCCAGGGGATCTTCCCAACCCAGGGATCAAACCCACATCTCTTCGAGGAAAGGAGTAGTTCACCTAAGTAGAATCTTTGAGGGAAGCGCAGAGAGAGAAAGAAACGACTTTGTCATCCTGTAGGACTCTGCTGGCTATTACGTGAGCAGTAATAAACACACACACAAAACTTCCTGTGGATCAAATTAAATATTGGTTAGGCCATAATTTATCTGATGGGAGCCTGCACTTTTGTCTAAGTCTTGATACCTTCTAGTCCTCTCTGTATGTCCAGAGTGAGCTCTTGGCTTTGAGTAAAAGAAACAGAGGCAGGAACCAATGTGCTAGGTTAGTCTCTAAGAAAACTGGGAAGTGGGTGATGACCTAGAGCAGGAGGAGCCCTGGAGAATTCTGGACTTGGACAGAACAGCAGATGGCCCCCAAGTTACTGCAAAGAACCTCAACTGTACTCTGCTGCCCACCTGAAGCATCTTCTATCTTATCCTGATCTTTCTTACTGTCCCATGGGCCACCACTGGATACAGGGGCTTCACTGGTCCTCCAGATGGGACGTGCCCAGACTCCTCCCAAGAAAAAGACCCCAAGTGTTTCATTCAAATGAATGAGATAAACAGATTTCTACAGCTCCAAGTGCGCTTTCACACGTTATGCCCAACCTTGCCTTGTTATCGCTTTTCCCTCATTAAGTCCTGCCCACCTCTCTGTGACCCTACGGGCTGCAGCACCCCAGGCTCCCCATCCCTCACTGTTTCTCAGAGTTCCGTCGGATTCGTGTCCAGTGAGTCGGTGATGCTATCTAAGCGTTTAATCCTCGCCGTCCCCTTCTCCTTTTGCCTTCAATCTTTCCCAGCACCAGAGTCAGCTTTGCTACTTTTCCTGCTGGCTGCCAAGTCTCTAATCTGATTTGCTCAAAGTCTTAGTGTCTAATTGGGCTGTTTCCAATCCGTTTTTGACTGGGGTCAGTTCTTTCTGGGACAGTTGCATGAAAAGTGCTTTAAGTGAGCTTTTTAAAGGAGTCCTCTGGTGTTACTTTGAACCTTTTCAAATGGCTCCGTCACATAAAAAAGACCTTCACCAAATGAATAAAGCCAGACTCTAAGATGGCCTGAGATGATCCCTGCCTCCGGGATATTCATTCCCTTGTGTAGCCCCTCCCATGCTGAAATGGGGTCATCTGTGTAACCAATAGGATGTCGTTGAAATGACCTCCTTCCTAAGTCCTACAAGACATTGGGGCTTCCACCTTGCTAGAAGGTGGTAGATAGCTTGCTGTAGGGGAAGCCAGCAGCCACGATGGAAGGGCACTCAAGCAGTCCCAGGCAACACATGTGGTAAGAAGAATTTTCTAGGCAGGTAAGCGAGTCTTCATGGAAGCTGATTCTTCAGCCTCCATCAAGCCTTCAGATGAGACTGCACCCCCGTCTCCATCTTGAACTTCTAAGACCCTGAGCCAGAACCATCTGCCTCAGATCTAAGCTGCCTCAGATCCCTAAACCCAGAAACTGTGTGAGACAATGTTTGTTTTAAGCCACTAGAGGGGTAATTTGTTGTTCAGTATACAACTGACACAGATAGTATGTAAATATTGGCTTAGCTCACCTTTATTTCAGAAATAAGAATTCTCTAGAATTATCTCCCAGAGAAGGCAATGGCACCCCACTCCAGAACTCTAGCCTGGAAAATCCCATGGGCGGAGGAGCCTGATAGGCTGCAGTCCATGGGGTCACACAGAGTCGGACACGACTGAGCGACTTCACTTTCACTTTTCACTTTCATGCACTGGAGAAGGAAATGGCAACCCACTCCAGTGTTCTTGCCTGGTGAATCCCAGGGACGGGGGAGCCTGGTGGGCTGCCGTCTATGGGGTCACACAGAGTTGGACACGACTGAAGTGACTTAGCAGTAGCAGCAGCAGAATTATCTCAAGGCTTTGTAGTCCATTTTCCCAGCCACGCAGCTAAGCGGAAAGGAACTCTAGTACGGTCCCTCAAGGTCTCTCCTTCCTAACATCCTGCTGCTTCCTACAAGTATATTGTTTCATCTTCTAGAAAAACCAGCCATCTGACTCATTGACTGTTTCTTCCTTGCTTCAAACCTTTGGTTAGTTTCTCTATCTCACTCAGACAAAGTCCACCTTCTCTCACAGACCGTCCGTGCTCTGGCCCCTAGATATCACGAGCCTGTCTCCCAGGACCTTCCACCCTTTGACTCTCTCTGGCCACACCCCCATCCCTGCTTTTTAAGGTCTCCTTCACTTAGAGACCACTTTCCCAGGTGCCCACAAGACTCACTCACTTCTTTCAGGCCTTTACTCAAACGTTCTTCCTCATTGAAGTTTCTCCAAACTATTGCATCTAAGAGACCACCATGCCCTCCCCACTCTGGGCCATCAGTAACTACCCCTCCATCAGATATATTCTACCGGCAACTGTCTATTCAATGCGTCTGCTCCTCGCACCCCTAATACATAAACTCTACGGGACAAGGACTTTGCTTTGTTGTTTCCTGAGCATCTAAAACAATGCAGGCCACCGAGACACTTCTGGGGGGAAATGCAGATGGCGGACCTTCACTGAAAGGCCTCTTGTCCTGCTATCCATCGGATGTGTGGACAGAGGGTGGGGTGGGGGGTGTGGAAGCGGAGAGGAAAAGAGAATTCTAGTTAGGTTTTTAGAACCAAATGACATGTCTTAATGCAGAGACTGTTATTTAGAAACCAACCTGCTCAGAACAGCTCACCTGGAGGATGAAAAAGAGAACGTCGAGGATGATGATAACCATTTTGTTGTCTGGGATGGTGAGGAGATTTATGAGCGGCTCCAAGACTCCAGCCTGGACAAGCTGGATCAACTGCTCCACGGAGCCCCCGGTTGTGAAGTTAGCCACCGTCCAGACAGCCTCCTTCTGGACTTTAAACTCTCCCTGCACAAAGAGAACATTTCCATTCTTTACAGATTCCGAAGATTCTAAATACAGGGATACGGATGTGGTTCGATTCCTAGGGACGCTGGGCTATCTATTCCCGGGACTCTACGTGCAATTCACACCGAGTCCCTTGGTAACCGCCTTTAGTTTTTGAACAGAAGACACCATCTTTGAGAAGCCAAGGAAGGAAGGAAGGCAGACTCATGTAGGGTCTTCGAGGGAGGTTCTACATTCAGACAGGCTCATTTCCTTGCGTCAGGTTGTAGGAAAAACAGAATCAACATCAACCAATACAGGTAAACAGTACCGATCAGGAACGACACCTGGGGTTTTAAGATTATAGTGACTCGTGTCTACATTTCTAGTCTTTCTGCCCCAGTAAAACTTTGCACAAGAAGCTCCAGAGCTGAGCACACCACCCGGTGAGGACACAGGAAAGCCACTGAAATCTCACTCAGTGCATCCCTTCCATTTAAAAAAGCACTTGGGGCTTCCCTGGTGGCTCAGTGGCAAAGAATCTGCCTGCCAAGGCAGGGGACACAGGTTTGAGCCCTGGTCTGGGAGGATTCTATGTGTCAAGGAGCACTAAACCTGAGCACCACAACTACTGAGCCCGTGAGCCGCAACTACCGAATTCCACGCAGTCCAGAGCCTGTGCTCTGCAGCAACAACAAAATGAGAACACCACGAGAAGTCCTCGCGCTGCAGCTGAAGAGTGGCCCCCGCGCGACACAACTAGAGACAAGCCCATGCAGCCAAACAGACTCAGCAGAGCAAAAAACAAAAAGAAGCAGTTGGCTCAGAGAGATGGGATTCATTTATCAGGGATCCTTCTATCCATTTACAGGAGGAGTTAGTCCCACGTTATGGCTGGGGGAAACTGCAACCTCAGTTTAGACCAAAGCAAAAAAAAAAAAAAAAAAACCCACTAAAATAACACGGCTGCAAGCAAGTTATAGTTCAAAAGGCATGGTTTAAAAAAAGATCACTCCTTGATTTCCAACTAGATGCTTCTGACTAGAACAGGTACAGACTCTGGGTAGGACGCAGGAAGGAAGCATCTGACAGACTGGAAGATGCCATGGCTTGGGTAGCACTCCTGGCTTAGCTTTCCATACCTAACGCACACCTGGGGACCCACCAGTCAGCCTGACATTAACCTCCCTCCCCAACCCGAGGTCACCACTCCTGACCTGTTTCCCAAGTTGATGGTTTAAACACAGCTCATCCACTAAAAGGTGACAAAAAGAAATGCTGATGGTAGCAGTTGTCTTGGGGAAAGGAAGTGGGAATCAGGAGGAAGAAGGAAGCTTTAGTGTATTTCTCCTAGTATATCTGGATTTACGCTTTCATCAATGGGATTTTTATACTGAAAAGGCACGCCCTTTCTTCAGTGTATAACATCACCATATCACAACCCGATATGTTTTTTCTCCGAAAACAAAACGAAACCAAATCTCCTCCCATTTTTGCCAAGGAAAGTAGGTGGCACACTTTAACACTAGAGATGAGCCAGTATTTACCAGCTCAATATTTTTCTGGATATTTGAGCTGTGGGATCACCTTTTCATTGACTTACTAAGTCTTCTAAATTTTTAATGGGCTATCCAAAGTGGCATGCCCCCCTTTTTTTTCAGGGAGAGTTAGGAAACTAATGTTTTGTAGATTTGTCATGCTCTCAATTAATTTTGCTTCTCAGTCTACATTTGAACACCTAAAGGAGTTGAACACATAGCCCAATGCAAAGTAGCCTTGTGTCAGGGATGCCGCGTGGGCCACTTACGTTTTTTAGCACGGCCACCAAGGGAGGCAGGGCGCCACAGGCGATTAGCCGCTGGATGTGTTGGCGGGGCCCAGCAGCCACGTTGCTCAGGGCCCAGGCTGCCTCCTTCTGGATGGAGGGGCGGGGATGCGTCAGCAGCTGGGGCAGCACACCCAAGATGCCCGCATCCAGGGCCAGCTGGGTCTGGTGGTCCGTTCCTGTGACAATGTTGCCCACGGTGCGGAGAGAGGGGGTCTGGGGGACCAAGGTGAGACATGTAACCAACGCTGCAAATTTGTCATCGCGGAAGATAACCATCGCACCAAACTCCACGCCCTCCCAAACGTTTGTCGCACTGTTCGGATGGTTTTCCGGAAGCCTGTGAATGATTCTATCCGTGATCCTCATCCACTCAGTGCATCCTTGGCTGTTCACATAGTTTAAAGGTACTTGTCAGCCTCCCAGTAGTTTCAGCCCAAGTGGGTCAGAGGTCAAGTGATACATTTCCCAAACAGTGCTGTCCTTTTCACGTCCTTATATTGGGAAAGTTGCTAAACTGATGGTCATCTTTATAACGTAATAATCTCTATTGAATTTGTATCTGGCATAAATATCAAACTTCCTTTAATTAGAGCTAATGAAGTCCCAGTGGCATTTTGGGGATGTATTCATAAAGGTCTCTCAGTATCTCTGAAGGTCCCTAGGATGCGTCTATGTTTGGACTCAAGACAACCGTCCTAGGAGGGCCATGGGTGCATGTGTGCGTACTCAGTAGCTCAGTCGTGTTCAACTCTTTGTGACGCTGTGGACTGTAGCTCACCAGGCTTCTCTGTGCATGGGATTCTCCAGGTAAGAATACTGGAGTGGGGTGCCATTTCCTCCTCCAGGGGATCTTCCCAACCCAGGGATCAAACCCGGGTCTCCTGTGGCTCCTGCACTGGCAGGTGGATTCTTTACCACTGAGCAACCTTGGAAGCCCAGGAGGGTCAACTGTGGGTTTATTTTGGTTTCTCTGTACCATGGTGACAGCCCATCAACAGTTCTAGAATCTTCCTAACCTATCACACTAGGTATCTGCTACTCCAGTGAGAGGTGTTAAGTAGTGCCACAGGCCAAACACAGCCTTGCCAGTCTGCTTGCATTTGGGCCCCAAGCCCCCATGATAAACATTCTAGAAGATGTCTTCACACCTTCATGCCCTCAACACTATCCCCAAACTAGCCTTGACTTCTGAGCAACGATACACTCATCTCTGAATGGATGATTGCAAAGATTGCATAATACACAATATTAGGCATAGAAATCAAAAGGGGTACCCGTACTTCAAACTACACGTCCAGTGAAGTACATTACGCAAGTGACGTATGTCACAGAGTCATGTGTTTGATGTTGGCTTTACTTACTTTCCACCCATACCTAACGTAGTCTAAGGGAACCAACTGGGGACAGGATAAGGGGGAACTTTTATACTTGAGTAAGAAAATCAAATGTTACAAGCTTTGCATTAAAATGTGCATAGACATACCCCAACTTGTTAACATCTACATGCAGAGACCAGTAGAAGGAAAGGCCATAAAAGACTAGTTCACTAGGGACTTTCCTAGCAGTCCAGGGGGTGTGGGTTCGATCCCTTGTGGCCAAAGATCCAAAACATAAAACAGAATATTGTAACCAACTCAATAAAGACTTTAACAATGGTCCACATCAAAAAAAATTCTCAAAACAGAATACTTCATTAGGTGGAGGGATTATAGGCAATTTTAATTGGTGCTTTTCTATCTTTTCTAGTTATCAGATTAAGAGAAAGTAAGTCATTGAATATCCCCATGATTTTGGATCAAAGTTGATTCAGATCTTTAGTTACAGAGTAGCAGAGACCAGGGAAATGCAGAGGACCAGCTTTGTTCCAGGTAAAGGATGAATACCAACAGGGAAAGACTGGGGGGTGAGGAAGAAGAGAACCTGCTCAAGTGATGACGACCCGCGAACTCTAACCTGAAGGCCCCTACGGAGACCAATGGGACCCGGGACACTTACCAAGATGTTGAGTTCCGAGCTGCTCATAAGCTCAACCAGCCTGGGCAGGACCCCAGTGTCCACCACCTGGCCGATGCGCGCATCGCAGCCATCGGTGAGGTAGGACAAGGCCCAGCAGGTGTCCGAGAGGACCTCTCTGTCTGGGTGCCCCAGGAGGTAGAAGAGGGCAGGCAGCATCTGCTTCACCGCGTGGTCGGAGGGGTACGGGTTCTTGTTCCGGCACAGGTTGGACAGGGTCCAGGCGATGTTGCGCAGGAATGGGACCTGTAACGAGGAGACTGCCGCTAGCACTAGGTAGGAAGGAAGAAGGAAACATGCCCACGGCAACGTGTCCCAGCCACCCTCGATCAATAGTATTGACCCGTAGGAACCAAAGCGTTTGAGCTTCAAACAGGAATTTGTTCTAGGCGATAAGCCCTGGAGGGGTGCAGAGGAGGAGCTTTGTTTTTATGTTGTGGTTTGTTTTTTTAAACTAGAGAGCAGCCCCCACTTGCTGTAAGTAGAGAAAGCCCTCGCAAAGCAACCAACACCCAGCACAGCCAAGAATAAAAAATTCATTCATTCATAAAAAAGCAAGCAGCTGGCCAGTTTAGACTTGGCTGAACTGTGCTCTGGCTGACCTCGCCGGGCTGGAGGATACATATGTACGCGTCATCTAGACAGGCACAGCTACCTTCCCAGGGTTGCTGCAACGGTGCCTCTCACTGGCTTCAACTTAACCTGTACAACTAAGACTCCGATTCCTTCTCCCCTTTACCCTCCCCATATCTCTAAAAGGAGGGTCCTCTAAACAACCTAACCTGAAACCTGGGGGCAATCGTCACTTCCTTCTGCCTCCCGCTTCTGTGCCCATCACAGCAGCAAGCCAGGTCCACGTGCCCCTCCACCTCCCTCGGCTCTAATCCTCTGACTGCAGCCAGGGGGTCTTTCTGGAAGACCAGGTCGCTTCCCTTCCTGCCATGACATCCTCCCAAGGCTTCCTTTTGCCCCCAGACTGACGTCTAAGTCCCTCGCCCCTCCTGCCATCCGTCTTGCACTGTTCTCTGCTTGCAAGCTCCCTTCGTCATGCCAGCCTTTTTCCAGCTCAGCATATCAGGTTCTCTCACCTTGAGGGCAGGGTATGTAGCCCCTTATTTTTTTAAATAGACTTATTTCTCTCTCTCTATTTGGCCATGCCAGGTCGTTTGCTGCAGGTGAGATCTTTATTGCAGCATGTGGGCTCCAGTTCCCCAAACACAGATCAAACCCAGGTACCCTGCATTGGGAACGATGAGTCTCAACCACTGGACCACCACGGAAGTCCCTCCCTTGACATTCAGAAGCAGCCTTCTCATTTTTGTTTAAGGCAAATCTAGAACCCAAATTTCATTCCTAACCCAGAGAGTCCTCTACTGTTGCCAAAGCAATCCACGTGGACTCTAAGCTTCGAACCTAGACCCTATTTTACTACCCAGGAACAGTACCGGGGAGCCACTAATTCTTTCTGTGCCCCTTGAATAGAGAGCTCAGTCGTCATCTTTTGCAGGATTGTAAGTTTAGAAAAACTTCCAATGGATCTCTTCCAACCTCCACCCCCACTCCAAAGAAAGATCAGCACTGCCTTGAGGACAAATGTGAATCAGCCTCTCCCCACAGTGACACCCAGTTCGAGGCCTTGTTCCTCATCACTGCTGCAAGGGGCCGGGCAGACCACATGGCCTAACATTGGTTCGGAAGCACATTCCCCATTTCCCAGCTTTGGGAACTTGTGTACCGAGCTAGTGAACTTCATCAAAAAGATACTCAACTGGTATGCTTGACGAAACCAGGGTCAGCAGATGTGGAATGGCATCACTCGCAATAACATTGTCTCTGAATTCTGGTCCATCACCTACAAATAGATAAGAACACAACACTCTAAGAGGGAACAGAGAGAGTCCTGGGGTGGGTGACAAATTCTTCAAAAGGCTCTGCAAGTGGTAAGAAGCCAAAACTCATTTCTGGGTTAGGCAAGCAGATAGTATAACCATGAACTAGACCCCTGGGTCTCCAACATGTTGGTTGAGTAGATGGTCTGATGTGGAAAATAGCTACCACACAGCAGGGATTGCTAGAAGCATGGTCTCTGGGCCCATCAGGAGCCAGCCAACCAGACCCGGGGAAGTGCGCTCTAAATGTTGGCAGCATTTCACAGCATGGTTCTCAGGAGACAAAGGCCACTAGAGACCAAACTGTCTTCCCAGAAGGCTTTGGCAACTCCCGAATGCAACTCAAAACAAAGTCTGGGAGACAGATAGATGCCAGCCAACAGCTATCTGCTACTCGGGCTACAAGATCAACTTTAGACCCTAGACACCTCAGCTCTTCAACCATCAGGCAAGGCATAAGCTACACGACACTACATCACCCGATTTTGCCCGTTCCTGACTGCACCGAGCAAAACGAGAGATGAAATCTCTGTAATAGATGCTTTACTTCCGTGAGCGTTTAAAAGGCAGACTTATTTTATATTCTGTTTGCTAATCCCATCACGCGAAGTCCTTGGAGGTCTAATCACACTGTTTGTTTCTGCTGATGTGGTCATGGAGAACTGTTGACTCTCTGAACTTGAAATTGCTAATATTTGGTTGATTTTAATTTGTCAAAACCCTGAGGGGCCCAGTTGAGTTTTTCCCCCCAGAGACATCATATTTATATTCAGCCTGGGATCCTGGATTTTCCACCCCAGCAACCCTCATCCCCAGCTTTGCTTTCTCGGGCCATGCAGGGAGTACAGCATCCAGTACTAAATCCGTGAGGCTGATCTTAGGATCGTGTTTTCATGGGGAGAATTTTCCCCTACACTGAGCAAACATTTGTGTGTGTGTTCCCTGGGCAACTTTCACTGAAGGTAGAATTCTTTTACGGTCCTGGGTGATGTAAAGGTCTGTCAGAATATCCCCAGCCTGCATGAGCAGTGTCAACAGAGATTTGTCTTTTGTTCCTGAAGCCACTAGGCCCTGAGGCTGTAAGACCCCAGTCTTGGCAGAGGTCCCGAAGCAGCCTGGAGCTCCAGAACACAGCACGTCACCTAGTCTCAGCTTCAGTTTTTGGCCTCTGAACTTGACTCTGAGTCTCGGTAAAGCCTGTTCTACTCTTGCCAGGGTTGCTAGGTAGTTGTATACTCAAGAGCGTCTGATCTACAGCATTCCCCAAAGAGCTCCCCTGGCGTGCCACATGCCCGGCCCACTGTTTTCTTAGCTCCCCCGTGGGGAGAGCCTCACCTGCTATGTTCCCAAGGGCCCACACGGCCTGTTCACACACAGTCATGTGAGGGGAAGACAGGAGCTCAACCAGGGGCTGGATGGCACCCCCGACCACGACGGCGCGAGTCAGCTCTGAGGCCCCTGAAGCAATGTTGGTCAGAGCCCAGGCTGCCTCGAACTGCAAGCGGGGGTGAAGGGACGACTTCAGGAGCTCCACCAGCCTGGGGATGAGTCCCGCATCCACGATCAGCTTCAGAGGAGGGTTCTTCTCCCGGGACAGCATTTTCCTTTGCAGTGTGAGAGCAAAGAAAGACAAGAACATATCCTGTGAGTCAGGAAGGGAGAAGCCCCTTTATGGATGTTCTTGGCATTCCTAACTATCCAATAAGACAAACGGCTGGGCCAGAGCCCCTTCGGATCCTCATGCTCAGCCTATGGTGCTTTGCGGGGAGGAAGCAGCATTTTTAGTTATCATCTATGAGCCACCATTTCTGCAGAGGCCAATTTAAATGAAGCCATTCGTCTCTGACAACACTTGCATATCTTAAGCTGTTCTCAAGGACAGTGTAGAGGAGCAATTCCATCTCACTTTTGGAAGGGCCCGCTTTTTCCTACATCGTGTGGGTATTTCACCACTGTCAAGAGACCAAAGAGGCCAGTGGAATCTGGCTAGGAACCCGTCAATGATACAAGTCTGTTTGGTGATACCTGGCTGCTTGGGTGGCCTGGAAACATAGTTCTGGATCTGAGGCATTGACACCACTGATTATTTCTTGCAGGGTGAGGCTGACCTGTATAAGGAGACACAGATTCAAGTCAGAGTCTCTGCCAAAAGGAACCATGGTCATCTAGTCTCGCCATCTATCTGATTAGAAGAAGCTGGCTTGAGCAGAACATCTCAAGCTGTATGCTGGTCTGTATTAGGAGAGGGAAGAACTCTTGGTGGTCTCACAGGTCTCACAGATTCGTGGGACACTTCCCATGCTCTGGGGGAGAGGTAATTCCTAATATCACTTGGGTCCCCAGAGCCTTTTACTCCCATACGAGCTAGTGGGAAGCTAGTGGGACTTCCCTGGTGGTCCAGTGGTTAAGAAGCCACTTGCCAGGACAGCAGACATGGATTTGACCCCTGGTACGGGAAGATCCGGGCTTCCCTGGTGGCTGGCTGTAAAGACCCTGCCTACAATGCAGGAGACCTGGGTTCGATTCCTGGGTGGGAAGAGCCCCTGGAGAAGGGAATGGCAACCCACTCCAGTTTTCTTGCTAGGAGAATTCCATGGACAGAGGGGCCTGGCAGGCTACAGTCCATGAAGTCACAAAGAGTTGGGGACGACTGAGCAAACACTTGGCACTTTACTCTTTTCCACTTTCAGGAAGATCCCACATGCCCCGGGCCACTAAGCCTGTGCACGCAACTGCTGAGCCTGCGCGTGCCCTGGAGCACGTGCTCCACAGGGAGAAGCCCGAGCACCGCCGAGAGCAGCCCCCTCTCGCCACAACTAGAGGAAGCCCATGCAGCGCACTGAAGACCCGCTGCAGCCAAAAGGAGGACGTGCTAGGGACGTCAGCAAAAATGGCAGAGTCAGGACCTCAAAATTCTCTTCCACAAAAGCAACAAGAAACCTGAAAAATGGAATCAACTTTTCTACAACTCTGGAAACTGACCAAAAGTTTGCAGCAATTTGTTTTATTCAAGCTCAAATGGGTTTACTCAAGAAAACTGTCTGACTCCCAGGAAGAACAGCCAGGACTGCAGCATTTTGCCGTGCCTTATCCCCACCCTTCCTCCCCCAGCTCCGTGGGCGCTTTAAAAACCAATAGCCCAGCAGGCACTGGAGGAGGCAGAACAGGCTGGTTCTCCCTTAAAACCTCATTCCCAGAGAGTTACTATTTGATCCTTCTGGTGGTTTCCTGGGAGATCCCATTTGTAAGATTCTATTTTATTGGGCTCGGACCTCACATAAAGAAAAAAGTCTTTTTCCTGGAGGTTATTTGTTAAAAACAATTCAAGGAAGTGGTACAAATTTGCAGTTGCTTGGGGTGAGAGGGGGTTAGATAATAGTTGGGGGCAAATAATAGACTAACTACACATTTTTTTTGCGCGGGGGGGGGGGTGTGCTGTGCTGCATGACATGTGGGATCTTAGTTTCCTGACCAGCAATCAAACTGGTACCCTCTGCAGTGGAAGTACGGAGTCCTAACCACTGGACAACCAGGAAATTCCAAGAGACATACATAAGATTCAAAGGCAAAAAAGAGCTGAAAGGAAAGGAACCAAAAACAATATACCATGCAAACAGCAACCAAATGGAGCTGGAGTGGGTACACTAATATGAGACAAAACAACCTTTAAGACAAAAGTTATTAAGGACAAAGAAGGACATCTTATAATAACAACAGGCAATTTACCCATTAAAAGATATAATAGTTATAAAGACCTATTCACCTAGCAACAGAGCCCCAGACTATGCACAGCAAAAACTGACAAAATTGAAGGGAGAGAGAGAGAATTCAACAACAACAGCTGGAGACTTGGAACCCCGCACTCAGTGGATGAACAACCAGATGCACTATCAACAAGCTAACAGAAGACTTAAACATCACTGCAAGGCAATGAGACCTGGCAGACGTCTACACCAGCAAACAGAATGTGCATTTTTTCCCAAGGGCACATGGAACATTCTCCATGATAAACCATATATTACGCCATAAAACATGTCTCGGTAAAAGACTGAAATCATGCAAAGTATATTCTCTAGCCACAGTGCAATGAAATTAAAAACAAATAATAGAAAATGTGGGGACTTCCAGGGTGTAGTGGTTAACAATCCACCTGCCAAGGCAGGGGACATGGGTTCCAATCCTGGTCTGGGAATATCCCACGTGCCATGGAGCAGCTAAGCCTGTGCACCAGAACTGTTGAAGCCTGCATGCCTAGAGCCTCGGCTCTGCAGCAAGAGAAGCCACCTCAGAGAAATCAGCGTGCCACGACGAAGGGGAGCCCCGACTTGCCGCAACTAGAGAGAGTGAGCCCAGCAACAAAGACCCAGTGTGGCCAAAAATAAATAAATAAAATTTTAAAAAGGCATTAAGTCTTTAAGAAAAAGAGAAGAAGAAAATTTGGGAAAAATAGATTTGTTAAAATTAAACAACACACTCCTAAATAACTGATGGAAAACCACAAGGAAATTAGAAGATAGTTTGAGACGAGTGAAACAGACATACAATAAACCCAAACTGATGAGATGCAAGTAAAGCAGAGCTTGAAGGGAAATATGTGGCCATAAATGCACGTATTACATTGAAGAAGTAGAAAACCGTCAAACCTATGACCTATCTTCACGCTTTAAAATATGAGACATAAAAGATAAAAAAAAATAATCAGAGAAAATTAAAATTTTTGAAAAATAGAGTGGAAATAAATTAAACAGAATGAGAGACTAGAAAAAAATTAAAACAAAAAGTCGGTTCAAAAGAGCAATAAAGATGACAAATATTTAGCTAGATAGACCAAGAGAAAAATAGGTAGGACTCAAGTGACTAAAACCAGGAATAAAATTGGGAACATAACTACCGAATTTACAGAATTAAAATTATAGACTCGATAAACAGAGTACACCAACAAATTAAATGATCTAGATGAAAGAGACAAATTCCAAGAAATCCAAATCACCAAAGGTGACTGAGAAAATCTGAAGAGACCTATAACAAGAAACTGAGTTACTAATTTTTTAAAATTTCACAAAGAGAAGCCCAGACACAGAAAGTTTCACTGGTGAACTTTCACAAACATTTAAAGAAGAAATAACCATATGGGCCTGGAAGTCATCCCAGGATTTGCTTTGAGGGAGGCTGAGATGGATGGAGAATGGAAGAGAGATGACAGCACTCAAGTCCGAGGTAAGACTTGACAAGTCGAGTAACTAGATGCCTCTACTGAGAGAGAACCTTCGTGACCCCTCACTCCGTTTCTGGCTGAATGGAAGCAAGTGAATTTTCATTGAGAAGCAGCACCTTCTCTATCTCCTGTTAGAACATAGATCCCAGACTCATGGCCACAAAGATAATGACATTTAGCTTTCTGACAACATCGGTTTAGCTCTAATGACCATCTCTCTACTCCTTTCCTTAAAGGGCCTCAGTTAGAACTTGCAAGTTCTCAATCAAACATTTTAAGGGCAGAGAAACTTACTAAGGACATATTTTTACACCCAACTGCTCTAAATGCCATGTTCCCGACGTACCCCTTTGGTCTGCTGATCAGAAGGGTCAAGTGAGACATCAGTGATGTTCCTCCTCTTCAAGGCCTGCTCATCCTTCTTGGCTTTCCGGAGCTCCAGGCTGACTGCAATCCTCTGCTGCCGCCTCGCCTAATGAGGAAAAGAAAGAATGGGAGCCCTTAGAGCTGGGGGTGGGGTGCAGGTTGCCACCACAACTAGTCTTCAGAACACACTTCAAAGTATCTGATTTCACATTTCAGCAACAGGCTGAAGAGTTCAGATCGCATAGCTGGTCAACAGTCAACTCGGTTCACCTCCTTGGCTTCCTCCTCCTACACCACCTCTAGAGAGTCAGTCTTCCTCCCAAAGTGAAGGAAGTTTATGTCTGCCCATTGACAGGTACAGAGACATCTGAGCTGGACATTCCATTGCCCTAAATCTGAGTGCATCTTCACTGGTGATAATTAGCTCCAGAAAAGCAGGTTTGGGCCTGCCCGCTGCGGGCACCCACGTGGGGCAGGGGCCTGAAGGGAGCACCTAGACCCCAGACGGCCTTGACCATTTCCGCTGCTGGGTATCAGCCTATAGGTCATTCAAGCCTTGATGCAATCCCAAGAGTTTTACTTGGACACCAGAGGAAGGAGATGGAAATTCTAAAAAACAAACCAAAAAACAAATTCTTTTCTTCTTTTATTGGGCAAAACTCGGACTTCACAGTATTCAGAGTCCTGGGGAAACGATCTAATCTTTATGGATAGATGAGTTTGGGGTTGAAGACTTTAAAATATTGATCATAAGGAAGTCAGTGTGTATTAGATACTTGAGGTTCTTTAAAGAAGCTATTTAATCCTTTCTTGAAAATAGGGTCAGGGGGAATTCCCTGGTGATCCAGGGGTTAGGACTCAGCAATTTTACTTCTGGGCCCCTGGTTCAGTCCCTGGTCTGGGAACTAGGTTCCCACAAGCCACATGGTGCGGCCAAAAAAAAAAGAAAAGAAACCAGGGTCACTGTGGTGTTCTCTGGAAGGGCGGGGACACACTGGGGGCCTGGGGAGCCAGTTGCAGTGCTGGCCCATCAGTGGCCCTCCCCCAAGGAGGGCGCTGTACCCTCGGTTTCTATCTTCTCATCTCCTGACCCTTCCCCCTGCTGTCCACAGAGAGTTCCATTCCTATGTCCTAACTGGTTTCCTTTAATCTGCGGTGGTCTTGGAAGACAGACAAGCCACATTTGTTGGAAGGGCATAAGTAAAAAGAAACTGGCTTTTTTGGGATAGTGTCCTAACTGGGGAGCTGTGACCCTGTGCTTTCCTTGTCCCCAGCTGCCTTTCAGATTCCCAAGTCACAGCCAACTTGATACGTCAGTCAAGATACATAGACACAGGACATAGAGCTAGACAGGAAACTTGGAGACCAGAGAAGAGCTGAGTGAGGGCTAGATTCACACACAGCACAGACTCCCTGGCCCAGGCCTCACGCTCAGCCCAGTAGAGAAAGCAGCCTGGACCTTTCACTCCTGAGTCCTATTTCTTTACGAGGCATGCTTGTCGATACTTGTATTTCCAACATCTCAGCTCCTTGGTGAGCCCCCTTGACATGCAGAGCTGCAGGTAAGCATCTATATGCCAGGCACTTGATACTGCTACCCAGACCCCTGGAGGTAGGTTATCAGCCCTGTTTTATACATGAAGAAACTGATGGTCTAAAGTTTAATAGTTTCAAGACCACATGGAAACCCTAATTTGAGTCTACAGTTGTCCAACAAAGTCCACGAGGCTTGATCCTCCCCACCTTCAATATTTTATTATGAAATTTTCAAACATACAGAAAAGTTAAAAGGATTCTTCAATGAACATCCATGCACTTACCCACAAAGAACACTCAGCAATACTTGTTTGGTTACCCTATCTTCTCCCACCCTTCACTCTATTTTTAATGCATTTCAATCATGTGCCTTTTCTTTCTTTGTGTGCAGTGTGTGGGATCTTAGTTCCCCAACCAGGGATCAAACTTGCGATCCCTATAGTGGGAGCGTGGGCTCTTAACCACCGGACCACCACACTCACCCTGACAGATAAGGCATTCCTTCATACTCACAGATGCATCTTTGCCCCGATACTTAAATTTTCTCAGCCTCTCTTCCGGAGCATCCAAAGTTGGCATATTGACTGGAAGAAGTAAAGTACCTGTAGGGAGGACAGTTTCAAAGAGATTTTCAGGGCCCAGTATGTGGTTACTATGTTAAAGCCATTTAGACTCTAAGCCCTTAAAGGCCCCGCAGCACAACAGGGAGCAGACTCAGGAGGTCAAGCATCCATAGGCACCACACACCAGCTGAGTAAGTAATGAGCATCATGGGAGTTCAGAGGGGACCAGCCCAGGGTTGCAGGGGTAAGGGAAACGTACTACTTCTGGGGACAGTTTGGCTTGAAGTTTATTCTGACGGCTAGGGTAGGCTGGAAACAAAGCACAGAACCCTTCCACGTGGCTGGGTCCAAGGACTTCTTTCTGTACAGAATATATGTATAGGATGCGGAGGAGCCCGAGCAGGCTATGACATGGAGATGGTCTTCTCCTTCCACACGGGCACATTTAGGACTTTATTTAGCACGACCCACTCCTAATTCTCGGGAAGGCTTCCTCCACCAGGTCCCGCCCATGGTCGTCTCTCACCCACACCCTGGCAACTGCCTCCGCTCTCTTCTCCCTGCTTCTACTACTGCTGTGTTCCACTCTGTTCTCGACACAAAGCCACACAATCTTTGAAAAAGAAACCGACCGTGTAATTTCCCCCACTTTTTTCCCCCTACCCTCTACTGGATGCCCACTGACCTTGGAAGAAAACTCAGATTCATCAAGATGGCCACCCTACACAAGCTGGCCTCAGCCTCCTCGCCCCAGCAACTCTTTCCTGTGTAAGCAGCCAAGTATCCTCTCAATCGGTCTGTTTCATTTTCTCCACAGCTTTTACCATCGCCCAGTATTTTCTCGTTTGTGCATCTTCCCCGCCAAACTCCCAAGGACAACAGGACCGTGAGTGTCTTGGGTACAATTCCTCAGCCCCTGCACAATGCCTGGCATGCAGTAATATCTGTTGGATGACAGCAATGAGCAATAAGCTCACAAAACAGTTGGCCCTTCATTAGAGGAGGTTATTCAAATTGGGCCAACATTGGACTTTCTACAGGGCAGTATGGAATGACCTTTCTTACAAGTGTGCAGTGGATATCCATCTAAGTATGTAGGATGGGCTGGACTACATTATACAGAGAGAAAACCGGACGAAGGCAACCAACAGACTTCTTGAGAAGACAACAGCTGGGGATAATTTTGCTGAGAATGACTAATATAGTCTTATCAACTTGGATGGGATGGTGTAGACAACTTGGAGAATTCTGTAAGTAAGGAGAGAGCCAAGGAGAGAGAAGAGGAATTCTGAGTGAGAACTGAGCAAGAACTGAGTCTTGGTGACACTGGTATTACAGTCCAAGAGCACGAGGCTGTTCTGCATGGCAGTAAAGAACAACTGAACTGTGGTGTCAGAGAAGACTCAAGAGTCTCTTGGACTGCAAGGAGATCAAACCAGTCAATCCTAAAGGAAATCAATCCTGAATATTCACTGGAAGGACTGATGCTGAAGCTGAAGCTGAAATACTTTGGCCACCTGATGGAAAGAGCCAACCCATTAGAAAATACCTGAATGCTGGGAAAGACTGAAGGGAGACGGGGACGACAGAGGATGAGATGGTTAGATAGCATCACTGACTCAATGAACATGAATTTGAGCAACTCCAGGAGATAGTGAAGAACAAGGAAGCCTGTTGTGCTGCAGTCCATGGGGCTGCGAGGAATCAGACCCAACCTAGCGACTGAACGCACACAGACATGTGTAAGTGAATAACTTTGCTGTATACCCGCAACTAACATAACATTGTGAATGAACTGTACGACAACAACAAAAAAATGAATGAAGTAACATTAGCAGTAAGGGAGAGAGAGCCCTCTTCTGCAAGTGGGGAAATCATCTCAGGCACCATTTGCCAAAGTGCCCGCAGCGGGTAGGCCCCGGAGCCAGGAATCAGCCTAGGTCTGACTGCCAGGCCATGGTTTGGTTCACTGAGCTTTGCAGCCGATAATCTGTAACAAAATCAGATTGGGAAACACCAGGTCTCCACCGTGGCTGGCCCCTGACATGTGGGGGAGATGTTGGAAAATAGGAACGCGCACGTTTTAGGCAATGGAAATAGCAGAGGCCGCTTCTGAAACGCTGTGTTACCACCTCATTGCTGCATGTCGCTGTTAACTGAGCCCCGCCAGCTCACTTCGTGAGGCTGTCTGAATGTGCACAGGAGGCTGGTTTGGTACACGGGGATGAAATGCTTTTGCTTCTGGGGAGACCCAAGGCAGGGCCTCATTCTAGGACTGTTGCCATGGTAACCATGCATCCTTCTGCCACATCCCAGAAGGTATGGCCGTAAGGTACCTGGGAAGTAGCGGGTTTAAGATGGTCACCACTTTCCTTCAAATCAACTGTCAATGGGGATTCCCCAGCAGCCCAGTGGTTAGGACTCCGCTATTTCACTGCTGTGGGTTCGATCCCTGGTGGAGGAACTAGGATCCTGAAAGATGTGAGGTGCAGCCAAAAAAGAAAGAAAACAAAAATCGAGTGGAAGGCCAATATCAGATGGCATAAGGAGATAAAGCTCGACTTCAGATCAGAGTCCTCCCCTCTCCCCAAAGCAGTTTGAAAGTCACAGATGTGGCCATGCCACTTCATCTGGGGACGTTCTGCAAAGCCAGCTGCAGAGCCAATCCTTCTGGCTTTCACAAGCTTCCCTCCTCACAGCTCAAACGTGCTTCCTTCCCCTCCCATGGCTATTTGTAGCACCAGGAGCGCTGGCTACGCCATCATCCTTCACCAGGAGGAGGAGAACACCAAGCTGGAGGCTTTGAATTAGGGGCCGAAGTCAAAGTCAGTACCTTTCTTCACTCAGTCTCCAAGTTTGAGATCCAGAGAAAGCCTAACTGGTTACTTAGGCAAACATCACCCATTTGGGAGGGGGCTGATACCCCTCCCCTCAACCTTAGGCCACACAGTATGAGACCCCTTCCCTGGATGTCAGGTGGCAGAAACCCACCTAAGGGACCCTCCCAGGCCATGTTTAATTAATGGCACTGAGTTACTTTCTCTGGTTGGGGCGTTGTAGGCCATTTGGTTTTTTCTATCCTTTCCTAGATAGATCTAGTCAAGCTTTGCCATTGAGCATCTTTTGTGAACCCAGAACCGTTTTAAATTAAGATATGTCTCATCACCCCAGGCTTGGCTTCTGCAAGTACAATTTTTCTGATTCTAAATTAACGCATGTTCACAGCTTCAGAAAATGAAATACTTCAGAAGCATAAAGAGCATTAACTCCCAATAACCCCACTCCTCCCCCAAGTTAACCTTTAAAAACCCACACCACCATCCTCTAAGCACCCTAGCTGCTCTGCTCGAGCCCCAAGGTGCTGACTACAGGAGGGGAGCCAATTACAGACACAGTTAGCGACTCGTTCATTTCTCCACTTCGTCTGTACCAGGGATGTCTTTTGATGTGTTCAGATCTACATCACTAACAGCTGCTTCTTCAAACAAAGTGGGATTTAAGTGAAAACCATGCATTGGGTTGGAGAGAGGGAGGTTTATTCTCCAGGAAAGACTGAGCCAACCTTGACCCCAAGGTCTGCTGGGGCTGGAGTGGGGCCCCAGGGTTGGGGGGAGGGTCTCCAGTTCCAGGGACCACCCCCCTCCGCATTCACTCCAGGCTGGAGTCAGGGAGCCACATAGCCAGGCTTCCCTCCAGGGCCCACCCTGACCAAGATGGAAGGCACGTGTCACAGCAAGGAGGAGGCAAGCGGCCAGGCCTCTCCCGTGACCCACCTCCAAGGCTGCAGAAGGCTTTGTTCCGCAGGTGAAAACTTCTGAGGGGTATTTCCGGGACGGGGACACCAGAATACAGGTCTGCAGGCTACTGTGTGGTTGATGCAGCCCCAGGCACCCTGCCACCCCCCACCACCTGAGCTCTGCAGGGTGAGCAGCCCACAACAGTCACCACCCCCTCCCACCCCTTCTGAAAACAAGCCAAGAGCCACTCGCCACAGCATCTGCCAACCAAGGCTGAAGTTCGACAGGGAAAGGCCCCGCCTGGGCCTCCTGGGAGCCACCCCTCGGGGCAAACCACCGGCTTGGCAGAGGACAAAACCGCAGCAACCTCTCCAAGGGCCCCCAAACTGCCTCTAGTGTCCCGGTGCCCTCACGCACAGAGACAAGCCTCCAGCCACCCATCACTCACCTGGTAGTGAGCCACGGTCTCCAGTCTGCTGGTCGGCCTTAAATGCCCTCAGCAGGTGGCACGTGTTGGGGGGGGGGGGGGGCGTTTGGTCCCACCCTACAGCTGGTTCCTGACCAATGCCGATGGCTCTTGGAATCACGTGGGGCACTTTGCACCACCCACTCACCAAGCCCCGCCCCAGACGCTGATTGAGCTGGTCAAGGAGGGTGGTTCGGATCTCCAGGTGATTCTCACGTCCCAATGAGGTACAGGTGAGAGGGAGCCTCAGCGGCGCCCCGCACCTTCAGGCGCTACAGCCTCGGAGACCCTCAGACGGCCGATCAAGAGGCGAGGAGCAGGGACATCTCCCACCAGGAAAGGGTTTGCATTCTGGGTGTTTGAGGCTTCCAGGATCTGGCTAGATTGAGTGGCCTCATCCTACAATTGGCTAAAAGCTTAAACTTAAAGCTGCTATTGAACAGTTAACAAATGTTTCTTCCCAAGGCTGGCAAAAAGATTGGGAGGTGGTGAGAATGGGTCTGCTTCATATTGAAATGGAAATAGGAACAAAATTTCATATATTTCTTCAACAAATATTGAGTACCCACTTTGAAGAAAATGGCAACCCACTCCAGTAGTCTTGCCTGGAAAATACCATGGACAGAGGAGCCTGGCGGGCTACAGTCCGTGGAGTCACAAAGAGTCGGAAACGACTGAGAGACTAAGCAACCGTGTGCAAGACCTAGCTTGCAACAGTGAACAAGATGACCTGGTCCCTGACCTTCCAGCAGGAACAGAGATGGGCGCTCCCAGTAGAGTGGGAACAGGGCAGCAATTGGGGTAGGGGCAGTCAGGGAGGGCTTCCTGGAAGAGGTGATGCTCGAGCCAAGTCTTCAGGAAAAGAAGTTAGTGGGTAAAAAACTGGAAAAAAAAAAAATCCTCCAGGTCGAACAAGGCACTGAGGCAAGAAAACTAGTCATGGTTCCCTTGGGAACAGAGGTCATTTGGGATGGCTAAAGGGACACTGGGGTCAGGTGCCAGGGCAAAGATGGCCTGGTGTACGGGGGAGGGGCAGAGGGAGCTGTCCTCTGTGGTCCAGGCAAGCGGGGGTTGCACTGTCTGTTGTTGCTTAGTCTCTTTTAAGTTGTGTCCGATTCTTTTGCAACCCCATGGACTGTAGCCCCCCAGGCTCCTCTGTCCATGGAATTGTCCAGGCAAGAATACTGAAGTGGGTTGCCATGCCCTCCTCCAGGAGATCTTCCCGACCCAGAGATCAAATCCATGTCTCCTGCATTGGCAGGCAGGTTATTCACCATGGGCCACCAGGGAAGCCCTTGTACTGTCTGTACGGGATATTAAATCAATGATAAAATCAATTGTGTCTGTTTGCTTTTTGAGCCAGGAATTCCGAACAGTGTCCGTGGGCTGTGCCTACCTTGTTACTCACTCTCTGAAGGTGTTTGGATTTCATCCTGAGAGCAGCAGGCAGCCTCTGAAGGCCGCAGCAGGAGGCTGCGTTCTTCTTTGCCTGATTTTTATTTTTATTTTTTTAATTATGAAAGGTTCCAAATTTGTAAATGTGGAGAAAAGGGTACAAATGGATCCTCAGGGACACCCAGGCCCTATAATCACCAATGCCATCTTCTTTCCTCTCCCCCAACCTATTTATTGATTTTTGGTTGGTGTGTTTTAAAGAAAATCATCAGACATCATATCATTTCACCTGTAAACATTCAGAATGAATCTCTGAATCTCTGACAGATAGACTTAAAAGCTAAAACCAAAATATCACGATCACACCTACCAAAAGCAGCCATCATTCTTCAAGGGTCGGTTTAGAACAGTTAGGCTAGCCTCGGGGCCGAGGGGTAAGAGGAGGATGCTTACCCAGGTGGGGCTGGAAAGTGGACGTGTTTGACTTCAGGATACCGGGGTTTCGGCGTGGGAGGAAAGCCAAGGTTCTGAGTGGGTAAAGGGGGGAATTCAGGCTTGGACCCACACATCCAGATACCTGGAGAACCTTGAGGTAGGGATGCAGAAAAAGCCAGTCGTCTCAGAGCTGGGACAGGACTTGGTGAGCCATCGGAGGCAGTGGTGACTGACAGTGACAGAGATGTAAGTTAAAATTGTGGTTTCCACTATTATATTCAAAATGCATAACCAACAAGGACCTACTGTCGAGCACATGGAACTCTACTCAGGTGTTATGTGCCAGCCTGGATGGGAGGGGAATTTGGGGGAGAATGGCTGCATGTATAAGCATGCTGAATCCCTTCACTGTTCATCTGAAACTATCACAATATTCTTAATCAGCTATGCCCCAATACAAAATAAAAAGTTAAATTTGAAAAAAAAAAAACCTGTGGGTTCAAACCGAGGTGGCTGGTGAGGGATGGTGACAGAAAAGAGGGGTTTGGGATGACTTACAGGAGGCCTGACACCCTCAGGATCTAAGGATCCAAGGCCTCCCTGTTCTGCCCAAGGAATTTGAGATAACCTACCTCTGTCCACCTGCACCCAGGCCTGATGGTGACCTGGTCACTTCATCACAGCCATCCCCGCCTTGGCCTGCACCCCTTGAGGCTTTTACACACACACACACACACACACACACACACCCCTGACAGATCCTTTACACATTTAAGTCAAGTTACATCACCTTGCTGCTCAAACACTCCAGTGCTCCCCAGCATCCCTCCAATTGCCTGTGGGGCCCTTCAGGCTCTGTCTCACCCCCATCCCATCCTTCTGGCTTCACCGCCTCTGCACTCCGCCCCAGCCACCCTGGCCTCCTCACGGCCCTGCAGACGCATCAGGACCACGCTGGCCTCAAGGCCTTTGCACCCGCTGTTCCCTGTGCCGCCCTCACTTCCTTCAGGTCGCAGCTTTTAGAGACCACTCCTGGTCACCCTATCTAAAATCAAGTTCAGTTCAGTTCAGTTTGGTCACTCAGTCGTGTCCAACTCTCTGCAAACCCATGGACTGCAGCACGCCAGGCCTCCCTGTCCATCACCATCTCCCAGAGTTACCCAAACTCATGTTCATTGTGTCGGTGATGCCATCGAACCATCTCATCCTCTGTCGTCCCCTTCTCCTGCCCTCAATCTTTCCCAGCATCAGGGTATTTTCAAATGACTCAATTCTTCACATCAGGTGGCAAAGTATTGCAGTTTCAGCTTCAGCATCCGGCCTTCCAATGATTATTCAGGACTGATCTCCTTTAGGATGGACTGGTTGGATCTCCTTGCTGCCCAAGGGACTCTCAGGAGTCTTTTCCAGCACCATAGTTCAAAAGCATCAATTCTTCAGTGCTCAGCTTTATTTATAGTCCAACTCTCACATCCATACATGACTACTGGAAAAACCATAGCTTTGACTAGACAGACTTTGTTGGCAAAGTAACGTCTCTGCTTTTTAATATGCTGTCTAGGTTGGTCATAGTTTTCTTCCAAGGAGCAAGTGTCTTTTAATTTTATGGCTGCAATCACCATCTGCAGTGATTTTGGAGCCCCCCAAAATAAGGTCTGTCATGTTTCCACTGTTTCCCCACCTGTTTGGCATGAAGTGATGGGACCGGATGCTACGATCTTAGTTTTCTGAACGAGCCTCCCTATCCCTGCATCCATATCTGACTTACTTCATCCTGTGGGTCTCCTGGGCAGCACTTGCTAACATCTGAAATACTGTATGTTCCCTTACTTGTTTATTTTCCATCCCCACCCCTGAAATGGAACAAAAGCTCTATGAGGGCAGGAGTGTTGTTTGTTTGCTTCGTCCCCACGGCCCGGAAGCGTCATTGCTGGTTGTATCTGCTGAATGCCAAAGCGGGCATGCTGGCTTCAGAGCCAGGCTCTCCCCCTGCCCATGGTGCTCCGAGTGCCCCCCTCCATCACCCAGGATGTACCCTGGGTGTACCATGGGGCACGCTCAGTATCCTTCCCCAGCCAAGCGCTGAGCCAATGTCCTTTGAATAAATCTCATTGCCTTACCTCACGGAGCCCACAGTCGCCACCCAGAGGGCTGGAAAAACATGAGGAAGATCACTTTGGATGGAAGTGAGTCCTTCAGTGGAGGCCGCTCCATATTCTCCGACTCCTATTGCTCCAATCGTGCGGAAGGGCCACCCCATCCACCCAGGCTTGGGGCCTGACCTCAGCCTCCCCTTCCATCCCCTTCCTCCACAGCCCCACCCTCCCCTGAGGCCCGCTCTTAGACCCTCTGCTCGGGGCTGACCCCTGGGGCCCGTCGCCCACTGGCCTGGAAGCAGGTTCCTACAACACCTTCCCACAAACTCCTACCTGGATGGGTTTGTTGACCTGTTGGTTTAACCTGCCTTGATGCCTCTAATGTAGGGATTACCAATCCCATTTCACAGAGAGGAGACTGAGGCTGCCGATGTCGACGTGAATGGCCTGAGGTCACATGATGGGAAGACAGGGTCTATGTGGCCCCATCTTTGCCCTTGTGCTGGGGTCACACCTGACTCCCCCTTCTTTTATTTCCTTTCCTTTCGTTTCCTTTCATCCCTCCCTCCCTCCCTCCCTTCCTTCCTCCTTCCCTTCCCCCATTTTCTTATGGTTGTAAAATACCATAACATAAAATTGACCATTTAACCATTTTTGAGCTTACAGAGCGGCATTAAGTATATTCACATTCTTATGCAACCATCCCCACCATCATCACCAGAACTCTCTGCATCTTCCCAAAGAGAAACTCTGTCCCCACTGAACACCTGCCCCCCAATCCTCCCCGCCCCCATCCCTGGCCCCACCCTTCTACCTTCTGTCTGTGCGTGTAACCCTTCTGGGGACCTCATATAAGTGGAATCATACAGTGCTTGTCTTTCTGGGACTGGTTTATTTCACTCAGCGTGATGTCCTCGAGGCCTGTCCATACTGTAGCAGAGGTCAGAATTTCCTTCCTTCTGATTTCTTTCTTTAAAACAAGAACACATTTTTCATGGTTTTGTAGCATCATTGACACTGTTATTTATAGTAGCCTCCCAGTGGGGGAGACGGGGGAGCATTTACCATTGACTGTGTTTATAATGGCCAGTGCAGGGCAGTAGTAAATGCAGACGGATTTCTACTTGGTTTTCATTTTTGTCTTTAAATCCTGTAAGGTCAGGGTCCTTCCCACTTGTTACCCACATCCTCAGCCACCTGCTCCACCATCCCCCCAACTCTGTACATCACTGGTTATTTATAAATGCCTGTTCAGGTTTATTACTACTGTTGAAAGGGTTTTAAGAAAACCCAGACTGGAGAACTGATGTCACCATTCCTCAGGGGATACAAGGAAGGTTTTGTCCTTGAGGCCGGTCTTTGGGAATCCACGGCTCCTGATGAATGCAGCTGTCACCCTCTTGGCTTCTGAGAGTGCGTGTATGTGTCTTGTGTGTGTCTCTGTCTCTGTGTCCATGTCTGTGTCTCTGCGTGTGTGTCTCTGTGTCTGTGTATGTGTCTCTGTGTGTCTGTCTCTATGGGTGCCTGTGTATCTTTGTGTGCATGTGTCTGTGTCTGTGTGTGTGTGAGTGTGAGTGTGTGTCTCTGTCTCCGTGTCTGTGTCTCTGTGTCCGTGTCTGTGTGTCTGTGTGTGTGCATGTGAGTGTGTGTCTCTGTGTCCGTGTCTGTGTATCTGTGTGTGTCTGTGTGTGCATGTGTCTGTGTCTCCGTGTCTGTGTGTGTGTGTGTGTCTGTGTCCGTGTCTGTGTGTCTGTGTGTGCATGTGTCTGTGTCTCCGTGTCCGTGTCTGTGTGTGTATATATCTTTGCGGCTGTGTCTGTGTGTGTACACACACGTATCAGGAAGTCCTCAGGTCCTAGAGGGACTTCAGCAGCCTAAGGATGCTGACCCAGAATGGCTCATTTCAGATTCCTGGGAGATGCTATCTGACCCAGAACCAGGAGATGAGAAGGAGTGCGGGTATTAAGGAAACAAAACTGGTGGTCAGGAAGACAGAAAAAGGAAACCAATCTGATTATTTCTCAGGTCTGAGGCTCGCCAGTAAAATCACCTCTACACAGTACTTGTTTCCTAAAAGCATGTTCTGTTTTCTGGGCTATTCAGCACCGTCCCTCCCAAGTTTCTCATCCACCTGATTGTCCTAAGAATTGGCTTTCCTGGGGTGAGTTTTCTCTTCACTGAGGGCTATGAATAGCAGAAGCACAAACTGTGCCCAGAGTCCAGGGTCCTGGTGGCTTTCTCCTGACACCGTGTGACCTCAGGAGCTGGGCCGTGGACAAGCCTCCTTGGGGAGCAGCTCCCGGGAGCCAAAGCTCCTCCTCCTTTGGGAGCCTGCTCTGTGCTGGCCTCCGTGAGCTGCGGGTGTGAACCCAGCAGGGTCCCTGCTGCCGGGGAGCTGAGAACTCCCAGCTGCCACTGCTCAAGCACCCAGGTTGTAACGATCACATAGGGCCTTTGGTCCCCCATTCCTACCCCTGGTGAGATGACATGAGCACCAACTCAGAGAAGGGAGAGAGGTAGGAATTCAAAGACAGCCTGTGTGTCCAGCACGGTGCTCCAGCTCCCTGTGATGGCTCTGCTAGGTAGTTAGAATAGGGAAGGGAGTCCAGAATGGCGGTGGCTAAAAGACAAGGAAGGGAAAAGCCCGCGAAAATAGAGCAAAGGAAGGTCCAAGGACCGAGTGAGGACCTCAGGTAGAACAAATGGCATTCCTCGCTAGCCCAATTTATATAGGGCAGGCCCAGGGGGAGGAAAAACATATGAAAAGAGGAGCCAAAAGGCTGGGACTCTCTCTCTTCTCTTCTTGTCTTCTGGGTCAGCATGCCCTCACACCTTGAGGATGTATTTTCCTTTTATTCTCTAAATAAAACTGAGCTGTAACATGGAGCTATAACACTGATCTGTCCGAGGGCTATAACATGGTCTGTCCGAGAGCCGAGAGCTATAACACGGCCTGACAGCTGTGACAGGCCGAGGGCTTTAACGTCTGTTGCTTCAAGATTTTGTTGTGATGAGACAGAACCGAGGAGATTACACTCCCCTGATAGCTCCGAGGCATAAACGCTGTCCCCAGAGAGTACGGGAGGATACGGACAAGGTTCACACCAGCCCAGTCTGTGGCCCCAGAGGGAGTGACATAAATACGTGTTGAATGGATGGATGGATGAGTGAGTGAATGGATGAACGGATGGTGATAATGGATGGATGGATGAGTGAGTGAATGGATGAATGGATGGTGATAATGGATGGATGGATGAGTGAGTGAATGGATGAACGGATGGTGATAATGGATGGATGGATGAGTGAGTGAATGGGTGGATGAGTGAGTGAATGGATGAATGGATGGTGATGATGGATGGATGAACGGTGATAATGGACGGATAGATGGATGGATGGTGATGATGGATGGATGGATGAGTGGGGGAATGGATGATGGATGATGGATAGGTGCATGGGTGAATGAGTGAATGGATGGAGGATGGATGGTGATGATAGATGGACAAATAGACAGATAGATGGTTGGATGGATAGATGAGAGGTTATTCAGCTAAACTAATCTTTGAACCCACCAGTTTTTCAGACACTGGGCTTTGCTCGACCTTGGGAGAGTCACAGAAAGCAGAGATTCTCTTCTTTGGAAAACTAAGAATAAATACTTCTTGACAAAGAGGAATGATGCCAGACAGATAAAAAGCGAAAACGACTTTGAGATATTTTGAGATAATAAAATGAAAACGGCACAACGGTGCCAAATGAAACCAAACTGAGGTACAGGTCTAAGTGCAGTATGAGAAAGAAAGAAACGCAGCTGGAGAAACCTCTGCGCAGCAGCCGTGACCTCGGTATTTCTGGGATTCCATAGACTTCACAACTAATTAGGAATTCTCCAGTTGGCTTGGAATCAGAGAGTTTTCAAGCCGGGCTGGTTTTGGAGAACTCCTTGCGTAGGTCCAGCTTGCATCGGCCCCGATGCAGAACGCTGTGTTAGAGGAGCCGGTCTTGGGCCTCATCTTCCATTTCAGAGCCTGCAAGGACAGTTCCAGCAGTAGCCTGCTCAGGCTCTCCCCTCCTGAGATGACACTGCAGGATTCCAGGGGTCTCTGGAGCGAGGAGCTACTTCTGGGCCGAGACTCCGTACGGGTGTTTGGCCTCCAAGGCGCACACTGTGATTGTACTGCACCTGCGGAGGCCTCACCCGGCAACCCTCCTGGGAGGGCACTGCTCCCCTCCCCCACTTCCCCCAGGAACCAAACAGAAGCTGGGAACGCAGCTTCTGGAGCTGCCAGGAAGGACCCTCCAACCACCACCCAGGGGCGAAAAGCCAAAGGGAAACTCGTGAGACACCTCTGATGAACATTCGTTACATTTTTTACACTAAAGAATAATTTCCAATCCTAAAAACAGTCCTTCTCATTGAAAAAAAGAAAGCTTTAGGCAATACTGATAAGTTTAAAGAGGATTTAAGGGAAAAAAATCACCTGAAATCCCACCGCCCAGAGCTAATGGGTCCGACCACCTGGCTGACGATCCTTTCAGATAAGCTCTTAGGGCCTCTGCTTACAGAGGTGCCATTTTGCAAAAATGGGCTCGAGCTGTTCTATAGCCTTTCTTAAAAAAACAAAAACCAACAGCCTGCTGTCAGCCTCGTTCTATGCCAATGAATATGAATTTACATCGTCAGTTTGAAACCCATGCATTGTGCCTTTATCCCACTTGATTTATAGTTCATAATTAGATTATGAACGAATCCCCTATGGACATATAGGTTGTCTCCTGCTTTTCATCCTCACAAGAACATCCCACTAGCAGTCTCCTGCAGAATTTTCCCTTCTGCTCCCTTCATGGAAAGCTAGCTCAGAGACGCCTGCAAGGAGAGAGGGAGAGAGAGCTGGAAAAAAAGAGAGGAGGAAGGACTTCCCTGTGGTCCAGGGGCTTAGGGTTCTCTCTGGCTCTCAACACAAGGGGCTTGGGTCAGGGAACCAGATCTCACTTGCCACAACTAAAAGATCCCACGTGCCGCATCTAAGACCCGGTGCAGCCAAAATGAATGAATGAATAAGGAAATAAATGTGTGCTGTGCTAAGTCAGTTCAGTCATGTCCCATTCTTTGCAATCCCATGGACTGTAGTCTGCCAGGCTCCTCCATCCATGAGATTCTTCAGGCAAGAATACTGGAGTGGGTTGCCAGGGGATCTTCCTGACCCAGGGATTGACCCCGTGTCTCTCGCATCTCCTGCACTGGCGGGCAGGTTCTTTACTGCCAGCGCCACCTTAAAAGAGGAGGAGAGAAAAGAACAATGGTGTTTGGGCTTCTAAAGAGGTTCCCTGGAGGAGCTGAGGTGGCAGCCTGGGTGGGAAGTGCCTGGGGAGGGGTTGCTCCAGGCCCAAGGTGGGAGGGTGGGGCCAGAAGCCTGAGGCTTGACTCAGCTGCCCTTTGCCTGATCAGAAGGTTCCAGAACCCTAGAGGCGTGGGTCCAGCGTGCCCCAGCCCCAGCAGCTTAACAATAACCTGTATGTCCAAACCGTATGGAACGCAGAGCTGGGGTGATCAGAGAGGCTGTAATGAGCTGCTTCCACAGGGGTGGGGATCGGGTTGCTGAGGACATGACTCTGCTGATACCTGTGGAAACCGGCCGAGGGTCACCAGGCAGGATAAATATATTCCTACTCTGGCCCTACCCCCTCCCAGCCCCAGCCCTGAGCCAAGTCCTCAGAACTCACAGCTCCAACACTTGACCTTGCTCAGAGGAGCCCAACGTGCCCGGGGCATGCTGCCCAGGAGAGATAAGCAGAGGTACATGGAGGGAGTTTCTTGGGGTCTCCATTCTGAGTCATGTGAGAACATCCTTAATATGTAGGCAGCCTATTACCATTCAACAACAATTTAAAGACAAGCCACGGCCTAGGGGAAAGTATCTTCATAGCATATATCCAACAACAGCCTTGGGTCTAGAATATACAAAGAGCTCTCAAAATAAATTAATAAGAAAATAGGGACGTCTTAGGACTTCCAGTGTTTAAGACTCCATGCTCCATTGCAGGGGCCACGGCTTCCATCCCTGCTTGGAGAGCTAAGGTCCCACATGTGCTTAGTCGCTCAGTCGTGTCTGACTCTTCGCAACCCCATGGATTGTAGTCTTCCAGGCTCCTCTGTCCATGGCGATTCTCCAGGCAAGAATACTGGAGTGGGTTGCCATGACCTCCTCCAAGGGATCTTCCCAATCCAGGGATCAAACCCAGGTCTCCCACATTGCATGCAAATTCTTTACAGTCTGAGCCACCAGAGAAGCCCAAGATCCTTCATGGCATGGCCCAAAGAAGAAAGGAGGAAGGAGGAAAGAGAGAAAGAAAACTATCTGATGATGAAAAATGGGCAAAAGACCTGAACAGACGCCTCACTGCATCTGCTATCTGGGTGACAGATAAGCATGTGAAAAGATGCTCAGCATCATTCGTTGATGATGATTAGTTACAAATTTTTAAAAAGCATTTTTGAGTCCACAACTGATCATTTCATCATTTCTGTGAAGTTAGTGGTAGTTATTGTCATTATTATTAGTCCCATTTAATAGTGAAGAACTGGAGGCTCCTGGAGGTGAAATGACTTACCCAAGGTCAAAAATGAGACTCAGAGTCACGGAACTCCTTCCACTTAAGAGGTCTCTGTGGTTTAAGAATGTTCTAGAAGCCGACACTTTGTATCCAACTGGACAAGGTCACATTTCTCCTTTTAAGTGAGGAGAGAAGACTGCACCCAGCTGCATACCCTGCCATCATGGATGGACGGACCAGCTTCATAGCAGGAGGCCCTGGTACAGGGCTGGCCCCTAGGGGAGTGTAAGACAGAGTGACCACTGAATGCCCAACAGCAGGGGCCCTCATAGGCTGGAAAGGCCTGCCCCGTGGACCTTCCAGAGCTGGCGTTTGGCTTCATAGGAAGGGGGCCTATCCCAGGAGCAGCTGGCTCCCATCCAGGATCTGGCACATGGTAGCAAACCTGTAGGTTTGGCTTCCTGGCTGTGGATATGGACAGGAGTCCAATTAAAAAAAAGAAAACTTATTTATTTAATAATTTGGCTGCATCGGGTCTTAGCTGTGCCATGCGGGATATTTCATTGCGGCGCATGGACTCTCTAGTTGCCACACGAAGGCTTGGTTGCTGTAGGGCATGTGGGATCTTAGTTCCTTGACCAGGGATTGAACCCTGCACTATAAGGTGGATTCTCAACCGCTGGATCACCAGGGAAGTCATTAGGGGTTTGATTTTCGTCGATTCACCTTGACTGAGAACTTCGCTCCATCCAAAGTTATGGATGGGCCCTGGTCCTGGCACTCGGGGACCCTGCAGGGGGCACTGCGGGGGTTGGGGGTGTGGTCCTCAGGGTGGAGAAGGAGCAGAAGGCAGAGGATGGATCAAAGCGCTGCTCCCCCGCCTTCATCTCCCCAGCTCCCCTGCCCGCCTCAGTCTGCCCCCCGCTCCAGCACTCAGCACAGTTCTCCCCCACCGGAGGCCCGTAGACAACAGTGCAGCCTCCTTGGAGGCAGAGAAAGAGTCCAGTTAACTATCTGTCCTTGCTGGGGTCTAGTGAAGAACGTGCCGCAGAGCTCCAGGGACTGCGGAAAGGCAGGCAGGCGAGACTGTTGCATAAGGAGGAGCAGGCCTGTTCTGCTGGGAGCAGAGCCCAGCCCTCTGTGTATGCTGAGCCAAGGGGTTTCCAGATGCAGACACCAAGAACAACTTCCACTTCCCTGAATAGACTGCTGTGCTTGGAGTCATTGGTCCCATCAAAGGGTTCCAGCTTTCATTCATTCAACAAATATTTTGTTGATCATCTACTAGATGCCAGGCACTTTACAAGTATGAACTCAATTCTCCCAACAACCTATTTAACTTCATGGCTGCAGCTATGAAATTAAAAGATGTTTGCTCCTTGGAAGGAAATCTATGACAATCCTAGACAGTGCATTAAAAAGCAGAGACATCACTTTGCCAACAAAGGTCTGTCTATATAGTCAAAGCTATGGTTTTTCCAGTAGTCAGGTACAGATGGGACAGCTGGACCATAAAGAAGGCTGAGCACCGAAGAATTGATGCTTCTGAACTGTGGTGTTGGAGAAGACTCTTGAGAGTCCCTTGGACTGCAAGGAGATCCAACCAGTCCACCCTAAAGGAGATCAGTCCTGAATATTCATTGGAAGGACTGATGCTGAAGCTGAAGCTCCAATACTTTGGCCACCTGATGCAAAGAGACGATACACAGAAAAAGACCCTGATGCTGGGAAAGATTGAGGGTGGGAGGAGAAGAGGATGAGATGGTTAGATAATATCACTGACTTAATGGACATGAATTTGAGTAAACTCCATGAGATAGTGGAGGACAGAGGGGCCTGCAGTCCTCAGGCGTGCTGCAGTCCCTGGGGTCACAAAGAGTCAGACACGACCTAGAGACTGAACAAGAAGCCTAATTGGTAATCACTGTTATCCTCATTTTATGGGCAAGAAAACTGAGGCAGGGAGAGCAGTAAGGGGCAAACCTCATGGAATCTGGTTTCTGATTCTAGTTCTTTTATTAAAAAAAATAATAACAGCTGTCTTTTATTAATTTATTTTGCCCATCCCTTGGGGTATGCAAGATCTTAGTTCCTTGACCAAGGGTGGAACCCATGGCTCCTGTAGTGGAAGCAGGGAGTCCCAACCACTGGGCCACCAGGGAAGTCCCATGAGTTCAAGTTCTTGACCACCACACTGCAGTACCTCCCAGTAGAGAGATCAAGCCCCTGTCATCACCACGCTTATGTTCTATGAGGACAAGACCCCCAAGTCACCTAGCAGATCTATAATGCATGGTTGGATAGTGACAAGTGCCAGGAAGAAAAACAAAGCCATGTCTCAGATGCTGACTCGCTGTGTGCTTTCTTGAAAATTGCTTCGTCTTTCTGAGCCTTGGTTTTCTCATCTGCTAAAAGCAGGTCATTCACTCATTCACCCTACCCACCTGCCCAGGTTGTTGGAAGGATCAAAATGAGCTCATGGACAAAGGAGCCCTTTGTTTTCATGGTTGAATCAACACCAACCCCTGACTCCACGAAATTCTCCCCCAGGGGATTCAGGTCAGCTTACCTCCTAGAGAAAGACATCACTAGACTTCCCGCAGGTACCTTTAGGAGCCAGATGACTCCAAGCCCAGTGCGATTCTTAGTGTATTTTTGTAGGCAGAGAACAATGCATTCACCTATTCTTGGTTACCTTGTGGGCCTTCCCCAGACCAAGCACACTTACTGAAATGGAACTTTCTGGCATGCTGACCATTAAAAACTCCCCCATGGAGACGTCCCTGGTGGTCCAGTGGTTAAGGCTCCACGATCCCAGTGCAGGGGGAACGGGTTCGATCCCTGGTTGGGGGACTAGGGTCCCACATGCTGCATGATGGGGCCAAATAAATAAATAAATTAAATGAAAAAAAAAAAAGATGGCCTTTTCAATTAAAAAATTTAAAAAACAACCCTTCCCTGTGAGAAAGACAAACCACAAGAGACTATGGGGGCAGATGCTGGATGCCCTACGTTTGCTTCACGTCTGTCCCGTCGGCCACCCGATGGTAAGAGCTGACTCATTGGAAAAGACCCTAATGCTGGGAAAGATTGAGGGCAGGAGGAGAAGGGGGCGACAGAGGATGAATGGCATCCTCTGTCTGTTGAATGGCATGGCCATCGTGTCTGACTCGATGGACACGAATCTGAGTAAACGCCGGGAGTCGGTGATGGTCAGGGAGGCCTGGTGTGCTGCAGTCCATGGAGTCGCAAAGAGTCGGACACAGCTGAGCGACTGAACAACGACAACAGCAGTTTGCCACCCATCACCACCCTGTCCGGTGTCCCAGGAGGCTGGTCTCCCCTGGCCTTCCAGGTCCCTGCTCTCCCACTGGGTCTGGCTGGGCAGTGGCTGTGTCAGCCCTGAGGGCCAGGCTTTCCCTACAGCTGTATCCAGGTGGGGTGGCTCTTCAGTCACCTTTCTAGGGATGGGGGCGGCCCCTCACCATCCTCCGTGGGTTTCCCATGACACTGCCCCAGTTAGCTTGTTGTCTTTTCATCAAACTCTAGGCAGCAACCCTACAGCAGTGTGCTCTTTCTTGCTGGGCACTACCCCGCCCTGAAGAACCTCCTGTTAGGGAATATCCCTTCCCAGAATCACGGCAGGGCAGGGGCCAGGCTCTTCTCACTGGCCCCCAACTCATTAGCCAGAAGATGAGAATCACAAGGGAAGAAGTTGGAAGCGCCCCGGGCTCTGGGTGGGGCACTGCACTCCGAGGATGGACTCCAGGCCTCGGCTGGCGGGGGAGGGGTGGAGGGCCCCCCCCCCCTCCCCTTCCTCTCCTGGATGTCTGGGCGCTGTCCTCAAAGGCTCTACCCAGAGAAGCTCCACTTTCATTGTTCACAAGCCAGACTTCTGCACAAAGGTCTGCCCTTTAGAGAAGCCCTACTGCTAGAGAGATGAAAAACAACCCCGTCCCGTCCCGTGAACAGACTCTGAAGAGCAGTAGGTGGGAGGGAAGGGCACCTCGGCGGCAGCATCGCAGACAGCCCTGCAGGGAGGAGTCTCAGCCAAGATCTGATTTTTACCTTTGGGGAAACTGAGGCCCTGCTCAGGAGAAGTGAGGTTCATCCTCAGGTGTGCAGTATTCAGGCTGAGCGAGTGCTGGTAAAAGACCACTTGCCAATATGAGTCTTCATTGTGGGATTCCAGTTTTCAGAATACAGGGACATGCTCTAGGGATCAGATGGTAATAGAAAACATATGCAAGACATTACTATGTGCTAAATAAAAGGTTCTTTGGGTCTTAAGTAGTTGGTTCCCAGGCCCAAATCTAGAGAGAAAATAGGGAAATTAGCTCTGTCTTAAGTGGGTTCCTCTTTCCTTTAGGAGTGAATTCAGGGATTTCCCTGGTGGTCCAGAGATGAAGGCTCTGCGCTTCCAGTGTAGGGGGCCCGGGTTCGATCCCTGGTCGGGGGGCTAAGATCACACATGGTACACATGGTGTGGCCAAAAAATAAATAAATAAGAGTGAATCGAGGCATCAACCCTAAATGTAAAAGTTCAAACTGTACCACTCTTAGAAGAAAATGCTGGACAAATCTTCATGACCTTGAGTTTGGCAGTGGGTTCTTAAATACGAAACCAAAAGCACAGGGTGGCAAAATTAAAAAAAAAAAAAAAAACCAGATAAGTTGGACTGCATTAAAATTAACTTTTTGGGGGGTGGGGGAAGGAAAGATTGGGAGTTTGGGATTAACATATGCAAACTAGTAAATATATTAATAGGATTGATAAACTACAAGATCCTATTGGATAGGGCTTCCTGGATAGCTCAGTTAGTAAAGAATCCGCCTGCAATGCAAGAGACCCCGGTTCAATTCCTGGGTCGGGACGATCTGCTGAAAAAGGGACAGGCTACCCACTCCAGTACTCTTGGGCTTCCCTTGTGGCTCATATGGTAAAGAATCCGCCCGCAATGCGGGAGACCTGGGTTCAATCCCTGGGTTGGGAAGATCCCCTGGAGAAGGGAAAGGCTACCCACTCCAGTATTGTGGCCTGGAGAATTCCACGGACTGTATGGTCCATGGGGTCACACAGAGTCAGACACAACCGAGAGAATTTTACTTCCCTCACTGTATAGCACAGTGAGCTATACTCAATATACTGTGATAAGCCATATGAAAAAGAACACGAAAAGGAATATACATGTATAACTGAGTCATTTTGCTGGACAGCGGAAATGAACGCAATGTCGTAAATCAACTACACTGCAAAAAAATTTAAGATAGATAAAGAAGAAAAAATAAATAAAATTAACTTTTGTGCATCAAAGGACATTATCAAAAACTGAAAAAGCCCACAGAATGGGAGAAAATATTTGTAAATCATATATCTGATAAGGGTCCAGTATCTAAAATATATAAAGAACACTTCCAGCTCAACAACAGAAAGACAAACCAATTTAAAAATGGGCAAAGGACTTGACATTTTTCCAAAGATATGCAAGTGACCAACGAGCACATGAAAAGATGCTCAACATCATCAGGCATCAGTTCAGTTCATTCACTCAGTCGTGTCCGACTCCTTGCAACCCCATGAATCACAGCACGCCTGGCCTCCCTGTCCATCACCATCTCCCAGAGTTCACTCAAACTCACGTCCATCGAGTCGGTGATGCCATCCAGCCATCTCATCCTCTGTCGTCCCCTTCTCCTCCTGCCCCCAATCCCTCCCAGCATCAGAGTCTTTTCCAATAAGTCAACTCTTCGCATGAGGTGGCCAAAGTACTGGAGTTTCAGCTTTAGCATCATTCTTTCCAAAGAACACCCAGGACTGATCTTTAGAATGGACTGATTGGATCTCCTTGGGGAATCTAAATAAAAACCAGAATGAGATACCACTTCCCACCCACTAGGATGTCCATAGTTTTTATTTTTGTTTTTAAGGAAAATAACAAATGTTAGTGATGGATGTGTATTAGCTACTCAGTCGAGTCCGACTCTTTGTGACCCCATGGACTGTAGCCCACCAGGCTCCTCTGTCCTTGAAATTCTCCAGGCAAGAATACTGGCATGGGTTGCCATTTCCTTCCCTAGGGGATCTTCCTGACCCAGGGATTGAACCCTGGTCTCCTGCATTGCAGGCAGATTCTTTACCACCTGAGCCACCAGGGAAGCCCAAATGTTAGGGAGGATGTGGAGAAATTGGAACCCTTGTGAACTGCTGGTGAGAAGGTGAAATGATTTAGCCTCCTGTGGAAATAGTTTGGGGATTCCTCAAAAAACTAAACATAGAATTACCAAATGGCCCAGCAATTCCATTCCTAAGGAAATATCCAAAAGAATGGAAAACAAACACAGGCGCACGTTTGTTCAGAGCAGCACAAGGCACAGCAGTCAAAAGGTGGAAACAAGGGACTCCCTGGTAGACCAGGGGTTACGAATCTGCCTTGCAATGCAGGAGACATGAGTTCAATTCCTGGTCAGGGAACTAAGATCTCCCAAGCTGCGGCGCAGTTGAGAGCCCCACACACCACAACCAGAGAGCCTGTGAGCCACAGTGGAAGATCCCACGTGATGCAACGAGGATCCCATGTGCCCCAACACAGAACTGACACAAACAAAAAAATAAATAAAATAAAATAAAGGTGGGAACAACCCAGATATCCATCAGTGGATGAACAGATAAAGAAACTGTGGTCCAACAAAGAGAAAGAGGATTATTCAGCCCTAAAAAGGAGCGAAGTGCTGATACATTCAACAGTGTAGATGAACTTTGAAACCGTTATGCTAAATGAAAGAAGCCAGGCACAAAAGTCATTGTATGCCGTCGTATGGTTTTACTTCTAAAATTCTTAGAAAAGCTAAAACCATAAAGACAGAGAGCAGACTGGTGACTGCCTAGGGCTGGGTGAGAAACTGTTTGATGGTTTGTAGATTTCCTTTTGAGTTAATGAAAATGTTTTCAAACTGTTAATAGATAGAGGTGGTAAGCAGCTACAGAACACTGAGAATATACTAAATGCCACTGAGTTAGTTACTTAATATGGTTAATTTTATGTTACATTAAATTCTTTATCAATTAAAAGAATAGTGAATTAGGGATCAGAGGGTGGAGATGGGGTGATTGCAGAAGGAAGTTCCCTGGGCAAGTTTCTCCCTCCAGACCCAGAGGCTGTCTCTGGGCTTGAGAAAGTCACAAAGGACTCCTGCTGTGTTTAGTGGCTCTGACTCTTTGCGACCCCAGGCTCCTTTGTCCATGGGGATTCTCCAGGCAAGAATACTGGAGTGGGTTGCCGTGCCCTCCTCTAGGGGATCTTCTCAACCCAGGGATCAAACCCAGGTTTCCTGCATTGCAGGCGGATTCTTTACGATCTGAGCCATCAGAGAAGGACTCTTAAGGTCCTTCCATCCTCTTTTATGGATGGAAAAGACAAGCCCTGAGAAGACAGGGACTTGCTCAAGGCCTGGAGAACAAGGAAAACCACAGAAGAATTAGAGGTCAAGATTCAGAACTCAAAGCTGCCATTGTACCATGGTGCCCCGTGGGCTCTGCTGGCCATGGTGGGCTGGAGGGGGCCCACAGCCATGATCAGATGAGGGAAGTCCAAGCTCACACTTCTGGCCTGAGCATATGAAAGGGACAGTCATCAACCAGCTGTTATCCAGGCTTATCCATGCCTAGGGCCTTGAATGAGCCCACCCATGTCTTCTTCCTTGAGCGTAAGCCCCCTGCATGGTGCAATTACAGTTTTAAGAGGAAAACTCATTAGCCAGCTCTTTGATTTCTGCCCACAGCCTACACCCCTGGGCTGGGGTCATCAGTTTTCCCACAAGGGCATTGGGAGGAAGGCAAATGTCCTAGCAGCAGGGCATTCACTGATCCCCGCAGAGGGACCTGGGAGCATCCAGTCAAGCCCTGGAAGGGGAGGCCTACTGAGCCCACTGGAGCCCTGGAGGGGTTCTTTTCTTCTTTTTTAAGTTTTGCTGGCTCAGACCTGCAGGGCAGGTATAAAAGGGAAAGGCCAGCCTCTGGGGGGACCCAATCTCTTCCAGTGTGACCTCAGGTGAGTACCACAGAGGGGGCTGGGGGAGGTGGGGAATGGGGAGGGGGTGCCATGGAGAAGCCACCCAAGGAAAGGAGATGTAACAATGAGAGATTCACAAGGGGGAGCAGAGAGGAGGCATTTCTTGAGGGGCTGCAGAGTGGGCACGTCACTCAATGCTCCCGGGGCTCTGGACCTAGGGGACAGGAGAGAGCTGCCTCATTCCACAGCGAGACAGGAACAGAGGGGCTTGAACCCAGATCAGCCCCACTCCACTGCACCATCCGGCTCCCACCAGGGGATGGCGGGGATGTTGGACTTGAGCTGGGTTCAATCCCCGCCACCCACTTCCCACACTCTGCAATGCATCTCTCCTCCTCTTAAGACACTTTGAGCGTTTGCATCCCATGCACTGATTTTTTTCTCTGTTTTGTGGTTTGTGGTTTTGAAAACTGGATCTTGTTATCAAAGATGCCTGGGAAAAGCAGTTGTCTGGGAGGCAGGGAGCAGGAGTTGTTTACATGCAGGGAGCCCTGGAAGATGCGGTCACAACTGAGCAGGAGGCTGGTGGCTCCTGAGAGGGGTGGTTCCTGGTGTCAGAGGCCTGCATGGCCCTCAGGGTTCCTGGTCCCAGGGATCTGTGCCCCAGGCCACCAGGCCAGGACAAGGGCCACCTGTGGTTTGTGGCAAAACCACCATTAAAAAAAAAAAAATACAAGCAACTTAATTGGAATAAACAAAGGAGAATTTCTGGCCCCTCCTCCCCAATTAGGACGATTGAAAAGGAACCCAGCACAGAGACAGGAGAAGTTGTTCTGTTTTCAAGACAAATCTAATGCATTTTAAAAATCTGACCTTGTGGATACTCACATTTTCTTTTCATGTGGATTTTGGTCTCATCTCCCTGGTGACTTCCATCTATGTCAATCAGAACCACTAAAATGAGACCGCAGAAAGGCAGTGCGATCATCCCGCCAGGGACAGCAAATGGCAAGAGAAAGTTTATGAAGAGACAGCGTCTCTTCCAGAAAGGGGGTGGGGGACGCCCAGCGAGGCCACTGAGCTGCCCAGGGTGACTGTGGCAGAGCTGAGAGCCTGGTCTCCTAGATGCTGGAGGAAGACAGTCCAAAGCTACCGGGGACCTCCCAGCCCCATGCTCTCCACCAGAGATGGGACTCCGGGGGGATCGGGTAGGGTTCCTACCCTGGGCTTGGGGGTCTTCAGCAGGAGAACAATTGCATCATGATGTTCACCACCTTTACCCGAAATGTAGCATCTCCCCCACCTTTTTAACACAGGTGACAAATCACAGTCGTATTAGCAGTACCTGTGACTTTGTCCGCAAAGGAAATCACCAGTATTTTCATATATCACAGTTATTGCAGAGAGCTCAAAAGATTAATTCTCACGCCTGCTTTAAAATGAAAGTTACTAGACCTGCTGTTGTTGTAGCCACACATTCCGGGAAACAAACTCACTCAGACGGACAATGCAGATAGTGGAGTGCAGTTTATTACACCGGCGGGCCCAAGGCAGAGTCTCCTCTTAGCCAAGGACCCCAACCAGTTTTTGTGAAAGTCTTATATACCCTAAGTGTATAAGGTTCCCTGAAACTAGTCTGAACAAAGGAAAAAGAAAGATACAATCAAAGTTAACCCATGATCATATGCCTTAAGCCTAGGTAGTTAACAGTGGAGGAGTAATTATCAATAGGCCTGTGGTCATACCCCAATAAGCATAATACAATGTATGATTCTATTGGGTTACACAGATAATTAGGGTATTCTTTAGGCAACGGAGATCCCCGGGGCTCTTCCTTCTGGGGGCCAGATGTTCCAGTTGGTATGTCCTTTCCATAGATATTGGGCATATAGCTCAAAGCCCACAGTCCGGTCCAAGATAGAGTCCTGCTTTCGAGATGGAGCCTGTTCTGTTTCCTCCTTCACTGTTAGATCGTGTTACCAGATACCTTCATAAAGAAGTGCGTGTATTGCCGTATCATGCATGTTTAATACTGTGTTCATTACATGTCGATGTCATTTGTTTCCTTGGTGATCTTATTCATTTTATTACCTGAATTTAAAGTTTTGTCCAATGAGAGCACAGACATCGCCAGATGGACAAAGAAGTCAGTGGTCCACAAAGGCACAGGACCCCTGATACCCCTTCTCTCATTCTCATTTTCTGTGAAATGGACCAGCTTAAGGGTTGGAGAACCCAGGCTTCAGTCAGAACTCTCTAACCTGGACACCACACTGAGGTGAGAAGAGGAGAACGCGTCTGACTTTGCCTCCATCACTTTCCTATTCCGACTCGGCCTCTTTTGGAAAACTGGCAGGGAATGCTGGAGCTCCCCCAAGGATACTTCAGTGCAGCAGGAGGCCCAGGAGCACCACTGTGAGAGCCTCCGTCTCCAGCTTAAAGGTGAAGGCTGTCCCCTTGGCTTGAGAACAGCACTTCTGGCAAAGGGGCTCAGAACCACCTGCTCCCCCAACCTTCCAGTAGGTCCTTCACCCTCAAGACAGACTGGGATGCCCCTGACTTCTCTCTGCTACTAAAAGTCCCCGGTCCTCTGCCTTCCTGAGAGACTGTCTGCATTTGGAAACCAAGAGGCCCAGCCTTGACTCCCGGCTGGCCTCATCTTTTTTTTTTTGGCCTCATCTTAAGAGAGAGAATCACTGAGCCGGGGTGATTATTCAGCACCAGGGACTCACTTAGCATCTGACAAAGCCTGTGGCCCTCTGCTCAGGTTAGTGTTTTTAAATGCACAAAATAAACTATGCAGGGTCACAAAGGAAACCAGGGGTATTAAAATTCAGTTATCAAAATATTTTCAAAAATCAGTTTTTGATATAGCATTTCAAAGTAGACTTTACTGTTAGTAGATTTAAATAATAACTTCTAAGTGAGGGTCTCACGAGACCATCATTTTGAAGCTGAGATGAGTGTAAGTCGTATTTAGAGATGCCTGCAGCCATGCTACCGTGAAAGGAGAATAGTGGGATTTCTGTTGGGGACAGGCCACAGTAGAGCAGGACTGTGGTGGCTTGTGGCCTCTGCTCAGACCTTACGGGAAAATGAAAACCAAATGGTAATTGTTTTCTCGTCCCATTTCATGGTTAAAAGTCCATGCTTTAACCTCTCTTGGTCTTTATCTTCTCCTCCGTAACATCAAATCCCTGAACCCTACCTCACAGCCTTAGTGTGGGGGCATATGGAACCACAGACGCAGAAGCATTGTGTGGTGGCTGGGGGTACACAACTCTGAGGAGCTATCAGTTTATTTGTTATTCTCAGTGGTATGTGTGTGCTTAGTCACTCAATCGTGCTGGACTCTTTGCAACCCAGTGGACTGTAGCCCACCAGGTCCTCTGTTCATGGGGTTTTCCCAGCAAGAATACTGGAGTGGGTGGCCACTTCCTACTCCAGGGGTTCTTCCTGACCCTCGCCTCTTGCATCTCCTGCATTGGCAGGTGGATTCTTTACCACTAGCACCACCTTGGAAGCCATTATTCTTAGTTATTAAGACCTAATAGCACCAAGACAATGAAAGTGGCATGAGAGAAGCAGCCCCAGCCTGTACTACAGTCTTGGCAAACCATCCTGTTTTTGCTCCGGCACCCAGGGAAGCCCTGGCTCCCACCGGTGGCTCCTTCCTGCTCCTCCCTCAGCTGAGCCACGATGCCCGGTGCACACAAAGGTGAATGTGGGGCTAATGTGGACCAGATGCCCTTCCTGGTACCTCCCGATAAGGGGAGGATCGAAGGCATGAACAAGCCCTATGACATCAAGAGGTCCTGCTGGGTCAAGGATGAGAAGGAGGGCTTCATTGCTGGGGAGAACCAGTCTGAACAGGGTGACCAAGTCACCATGAAGACGATCACCAACAAGCTGGGTGGGAAATGATCCTCAGGATGAAACTGAGCTTGAGTCCTGGACCCCCAGGACTCAAGAGGCACCGTGGCCAGAAAAGCTGATGCCTCTGAGTCCCCTGTGCTGGGTTCAAGTGCAGACTCAATGACACTCAACTTGTGGGGCCCTAAGCAAAACGCTTTCCCTCTCTGACCTTTGGTTTTATCACAGTAGAGATTCCAATGTGATATGACATGAGAGTATTTTGTATGCTCTGTAAAACAGTGAATGTGTGCAAGAGATCGTAACGAGAGTTGTGTGTGTGTGTGTGTGCGCTCAGTGGTTTCAGTCGTGTCCAACTGACTCTTTGCGACCCCATGGACTGTAGCCCACCAGGCTCCTCTGCCCATGGGATTCTCCAAGCAAGAATACTGAGTGGGTTGCCATGTCTTCCTCCAGGGGATCTTCCTGGCCCAGAGATCAAACTTGCATCTCCTACAGCTCCTGCATTTGCAGGCAGACTTTTTACCACTTAAGCCACCTGGGAAGCCCATCATGACAGTTACTTATCTTTAAAGCCCCAGACAGCTCTCACGTGGAATCAGTTTTCTAAGAGTGAGGAGGAGCATCCCATCAAGAGTGAGAAGGAGCATCACATCCATCAGGAAATTGTGCTACATGCCCATGATGGTGTGAGGGCTGTGAGACAGGACCTGGAATACCCTGGGCAACCCAGGTGAGCTCTCCAGTGTCATGAGCTACAGATGGTGGCACTGAGCCCGTTGCTGCATGGTGGTGCTGAGCTGGGGCTGCCTTGTCCTGGCTTGTAAGGATCCAACTCTAAACATTCAGGGGCTTTGCAGGTGGTCGTTAAACCTTTGGCATCCTGGTGTCAGCCATGGTGGAAATGACAAAAGGTGCAAATCATGGATTTTTCCCCCCCGTATAGCTGGTTTACTAGCACAGCTCTCTGCGTTGGTCCACACTCTGTCCAGCTACAAGGATTGACTTCAGAGAGTGGCTAGAAAATTTGGTTTAGGAGACCCCTCACCTGGAGCAAACTCCTGGGGGAGGCACTGGATATTTTGCTTAATGCTTTTAATAACCTTATGGTAGTAGGATGTATGAACCCTGTTTTGCAGAAGATTAAAGAGATTTTAGGTAACTTGCCTACAGCTACAAAGACAGTGAATGATGAATTCAGATTCAAAGCTTGCTGCATCTGGACTCACAGAGAACAAACTTAGGGTTGCCAGGTACAGGAGTCGGGGGAAGAGACAGGGAGTTTGGGATCGACATGTCCACTCTGCTGTGTTTAAAACAGATGTCAAAAAGGTAGGTCCTCCTATACAGCACAGGGAACTCTGCTCAATGTTAAGTGGCAGCCTGGATGGGAGGGGAGTTTAGGGAAGAATGGATACATGTATATGTGTGGCTGAGTCCTTTTGCTGTCCACTTGAAACTATCACAGTATTGTTAATTGGCTATACTCCAATATAAAATTAAAAGTTAAAAAAAAAATAAAACTGATAAATCTAGGGGAAAAAAATACCCCAGAGCTTACTGTATCTGGCTCCAACATCCATGCCCCTTCTACAGCATCACCTCATTTTCCACGTGGACTGTGGGGGGTGGGGGGTGTGTGGGATCAGTGCTTGGTTAATTTCAGGGATAAGGGGACAGAGACCTTCCATGATCAGAACTTGAGATATCTAAGCTTTATTCTGTGCCTCGCCCCTCTTTGAGAGGAGTGGCCATAGGAAAATGAGGCTACAGCTGGGGTCCAGTGGGTTTGAATACGAAAGTCAAGATTAACGTGCAGGAGAAGCATCCTTCTCAGAAGGGCAGGACACTGCAGTGCTGCCAGGAATGATGGATGATGAGAGCGAAGCGCCAGAGGCCCCAGTTTGGGTACAGTTTAAGGACAACACAACTTCTGGGAGCATCTGCGGTAGACACGCATACAGCAGGGTTTGGGACAGAAAAGATCGACTCATCTGGCTCTTAATGATAAAGCCACAGAACTCCATTTCTCTGCTGGGGCTGAAAGACAAGTGTTTGCCTGTGGGCGAGGCCCAGAGATCAGGAAACTACCAGAAATGGACCCTGAAAGAAATCTAGCTGGATTTACTGTGGGCGTGGTGACCATTACTGGGTGTATTTTCCAGAACCGTCAAGATTTCAAATTATCTGCCTGTTGAACTCATAAATTATTAAAAGTCCCAGAAATCCCAGTTGGTGTTTGAGCCTCACATCTCAGGCTTCAGGCAGCGGAAAGATATTTGTTTTCCCGATCACATGTCTCAAGCTTTGGCCCCAGTCGCTGCCACACAAGAGCTGGCGCTAGTTCACATTTACAGGGGAAAAGCTGGGGTGCAGAGTGGGGATGGGAATTTGTTGTATTATTTATACCCTAAAATATATATGGCTCATCGTTGTTGGGTTGTTTTTGTTTGTTTGTTTGTTTTTTGGTCTTGTTTGCTAGCTTGCTTTCAATTTTATCCTTCAAGGTGGTTTACTAGGAGCAGGGGAATGTCTTTTTTTAATGGGAACGTTCACTGCTATTTAGAAACCACCACTAATTCTCAAGGCAGAGGGCAAGAGTCACATCTCTGCACAGGGTCCCTGGGATCAATGAGCAAGTTCAGCTACCAGAATGGACTTGGCTGAAAGAGAAGCACTGGTCAGAGATGGTCTGAATATAGGGAGGGAACATCAAGGTCTTTTTACTTGATGCCGCTTCAGCCCATATAATCCTCCCAGCAACCAGCCAAGGAAGCCATTGCCGTCCCTACTTCAGAGGGGAGGCACCTAGAGCTCAGAGGGCCGTGGATGTTCCTCCCTGTCCCACGTCGACGGGACATGGCTGCACTGGGAGTTGGACCCACTGATCCAGTTTTTTTCTTGAAGCCAGAGAGCGGGTGGTACTCTGCCCGATGCCGCCGTGGTGTTGAGACAGTTCTATGTCCTGATGCGCGTGCTGTGTTTTGACCCTCAGACGCTCATCGTGAAGGAAGATGACATCCAGCAGATGAACCCTCCCAAATTCTACCAAACCAGCAACCTGGCGGACATGACCTTCCTGAACGAGGCCAGCATCCTGGACAATCTGCGTCAATGCTACGTCAACACGAGGATCTGTGTAAGTGTCAGGGCTGGAGGGGGAGGAGGGGGTGGCTGCGGTTCTTCGGCCTCTCTCCTCCCCAACAACCCACGTGTCTGCCTCTCTAGATGTCTTTACTAGAAAAGAAAGAGGCAATCTGGTAGGACTGGGTGAGCTGGGGCCCCACTTCAAGGTCAGGGGACTTCCCTTCCCTGGGTTTTGGTGACAGTCAAGAGAGCTGCCGCTTACTTCTTCCCCTTGCCCTACTTCAATACTGCTTCAGTTCCAGATTCAGACCTTCGGCAGCACCAGAGCTACAGGCGGTGCTGGAGGATCTCTGGAAAGCTCTTGGGGTCATTTGATAGGGCCACAGGCTGGTGAGGCATCACTGGATTTCACTCTGGGAAAAGCCACATCCGCAGCCTGGCTGCGCCTTGAGCTTGGGCAGAGAATGTCCGTGTGGGCTCAAGGCCAAGCTCAGGGCCTGGGCTTGCTCAGAGCCCCTCTGCAGCTGAGCCCTCGCTCCCAAGGGTGGCCACACCATGACTCTGGGCTAAGGGACTGCAGGCTCTGTGGACAGTGGCCTGAGGTACCAGGGCAGGAGTCTCCTCTTAAATCCAACACCTCAGTTGAACCACTGACTGAAAACCTGGGGTAGGCAGGGCAGCCGCCCTCTCGTGTCCCTCCTGCGAGGGTGGTGGGGGCCTCTCCTCTTCATTCTGGCCCAAAAAGGGACAGAACTCGCTTCTGTTCTGCTCTCTCTGCCCCACCCCAACCCCCAGGAGAGGGCTGGAGGGAAAGAGCGACTCGGTGGCTGGATCCCGGATGAGACACAGTGCGTCATCCTCTTACGTCTTTGCGTGGGTTCTCTGCCTCTTCTCTTTGCTCCTCTTTCTTTGGGTCGCTTTCTATTTAATAAGGTTCCTTTTAAAAATGCAATATAATGCAGCTCTGCTAAGGAGAAGCTGAGGGTGTGTATCCCCACTTGGAATACAAAATGGAAACTTTTCGAGTTGACATGAAAAGAGGCAGAGAGTGGAGACACAAGAGGTCAGTGTGAATGTCTGCCAGGAGAAGCTTGGGACCCATGAATTTGGCCATTTTCTGCCCTCACCTATTCTGCCCTCAAATAATTTCTTTCACTACTTCACTGGTTTTTCTGATTTAAAAAAAAAATGGAATGATTTCCTGAAAAAAATTGCCATAGGGTAAAAGAGTATCTTCTTAAGAGTAGATCAATCCCTGTTGCCCACCAGTTGGCAGATCGTGTCCATAAAGAACTCCATGAACTGTCATGGAAAACCTCTCCCATGAAGAAAATCCAAAAATCAAGATATAAAAGAGTATCATGTATCATTTCTATGTGAAATCTGAAATACGACAGAAATGAACATGTCTACAAAACAGAAGCCGACTCAGGCGTAGAGAACAGACTTGTAGTTGCCAAAGGGGATGGGTGCGGGGCGGGACAGGGAAGGAGCAGGACTTGGGGATTAGCACATGCAAGCTATTATCCATAGGACGGGTAAACAACACGTTCCTACCGGACAGTATAGATAACTATATTCAATATTCTGTGATACCCATAATGGAAAAGATGATGGAAAAGAATATATACGTATAACTGAATCACTTTGCCGTACAAAGTGCCGTACAAAGAAATGAACAGAATGTTGTAAATCAACCATACTTCAAAAAAACTTTTCCGTTAAAAAAATAAAAAATAATCTGTATCATAGAAAACAATTGTTTGCTTTAAGAACAAGGTGAGGGGACAAGAACATATCTCTGGGTTTGTTTGTATACTATGAGAAAGGGATATTAGAAACCAACATGGTGCTTCCTTCTGGGAGGAGGGGGCAGGCGCTGAGCAGCTGGGGGACTTTTTGCTGTGTATTTGTCCATAGAAACGATTATGTTATCAAGTCAGATCCTGGGGTTGGCCAAAAAGATCGTTCTGGTTTTTCCGTAAGATGTTACCAAAAAAAACCCTAATGAAATTTTGGCCAACCCAATAATTAAACCAAAAGAAAATGAAACAGATACATATTAAAGAGAAGACTGGTTTTGCCTACTGGATAAAGACTCAGACATAGATTCTGCCCTCAGAGAGAGCATCACGGAATCTTTCCAGGACGGCAGGATGCTCCAGCCAGGATGCTCTGCGATGGGCCGGGGTCCAGAGGGAAGGGGGAGTCAGGAGAAGGGCCAGATAATCCTCTTCTTTTCCTCTCACCAGACCTACTCGGACTTGTTCTGCATGACACTCAGCCCCTACCGGTGGCTGCCCATCCGCGGGGCCCACGTGGCCAACATGTACGAAGGCAAGAAGCGTGCATGGTGATGTCACCCCACCTCTTCTCCATCTCGGATAGCACCCACCACGACAGGCTCATGGGTGCGTGTGGGGGTGGGGATAGTACGGGGCCGCCGGGGCAGTCATGGCAGGGCTAGAAAAATCCCTTTGCCGCTGGGGCTCCAAATGCATAAGACCCCCGTGCTACCCAGTCCCAACCTTGATCCCTCATCACCCACTGAAGATTTTTTTTTTAATATTGCTCAGTGAGTGTGCTTGCTAAGTACCAACCCTACCTCACATCCCGTCTCATTTAAGCATTACAAAAACATGGGAAACAAGCTAAATAATGTCCAGAACTCAAGTCAACCCTTAACCATTCCCTATGCCATCTTCACCATACAGTACAAAGTGATTTTTATTATTGTTACTATTTATCTTGATGTTGCTTACGACTAGGCAGTTTCCTGAGATGGGGCTGGTAAATTCTTGGGCCCTTTGGCAAGGATGTGGGCTTCAGCGGCAGGTGTGTAGCCTCGGACCTGACGGGATCCTAGCTCTTCTTCATCTGCCGGCCACTGCAGCCGTGCAGGTGTCACGGCTAGGGTGTTGCCAAATGTTGAGTTTCTAAGTGTTTTCTAATTACATCTTCCTGTTGACAGGTCCCTCCCTACAGAGCGTGAAAATCAGTCTATGCTAATCACATAAGTGTCCCTCCTGCCTCTCAGTCTATAGACATGTAATTAGGTCTGTGTCTTACACATGTAATTAAGCCTTCTTAGAATTAATTGGGGGGACTTTGTATGGAAATCTGCAGTCTGCGAACGAGTGGGCTTAGCAGGGTAAGGCTGCTGCTGCTGCTGCTAAGTCACTTCAGTTGTGTCTGACTCTGTGCGATCCCATAGACGGCAGCCCACCAGGCTCCCCCATCCCTGGGATTCTCCAGGCAAGAACACTGGAGTGGGTTGCCATTTCCTTCTCCAATGCGTGCAAGTGAAAGGTGAAAGTGAAGTCGCTCAGTTGTGCCTGACTCTTAGCGACCCCGTGGACTGCAGCCCACCAGGCTCCTCCACCCATGAGATTCTCCAGGCAAGAGCACTGGAGTGGGGTGCCACTGCCTTCTCCAAGGGTAGGGCTGCATCTGCTAAACTGAGTCGGGGTGAGGGGTTTCGGGGCCCAAGTCCCCTCCTGCCCCACCCTGCCGGCCCCGATGGCTGGGACCTTTCATCACTTTGCCTCTCTGCAGCCACTCCCCTCTCTGCCCGTCACTTGTCTGCACCCGCTCTCCACCTGCAGTGGAGAATCTGGTGCCGGCAAGACCGAGAACATGAAGAAAGTCATCCAGTACTTTGGCGACATTGGAGGAACTGGCAAACAGTCCTCGGATGGGAAGGTAGGGCCGTCTGGGGACACTTGGGGCCTAGGGTCCACACAGCAGAGCCCTGTGACCCTCACAGCTGCTCTCTGGGTTAGGGCCACTTTATAGATGAGGAGATGGTAGCTGAGAGATAAGCGACTTGGGCAGAGTCCCATAGAGAGAAGGTGGCTGCAGACCCAGATCTGACCCACTGGATGGACTCTGATGCTCCAGGCCATGTCTGCCCCTAGAAGTGCTGTGCCAGAGCCCCTTGTGCTTGGCAGGGGAAAGAGGGAACCGCCAGCTCCTGGTTACGCTGCTTCTGCAGGCCCTGGCAACCCCAGGGCTCAGGGAGCACTAGCTGGGCCAGTGGCAACTGTAAAAAGCCAACAGAGAGGAAAGGAAGACTTTGCAGAAGCACCAGGGGTGCCCAGGGAAGGGTTTCAAGGTTCACAGAGGAGTCTCTCCACCAAGAGCAAAGGAAAGAAACAGCAGCTAAGAATCAAGGCCTGTCATCTGGCAGGGGTGCTCCGACAGGGACTGCAGGGGCACAGTCCTCAGGCGGTGGCCCTCCTCCCAGGTCCCCTCCAGTCCCGCTCTGCCCGCCTCCCCAAGGCCGTGCCCCTCCTGGGTTCCTGGCACATACACCACTGTCATTTGAAAGCCCTGGCTTCCCAGGCAGCAGCCGACAGGCCACCCCACCTAGTGTTTCTCTCTGGGTCAGGGGTCCCCGGAGGATCAAATCATCAGGCAACGCTGAGCTGGAGGCTCCAGAAACAACAGCTCCTCCTGCTTCGTCAGTGTGACGGCGGCAGGGTGGCCCCAGGGTGGTGGGACAGGCTTTACCACCCCGCCCCAGGGAGGAAATCAGGGCTGACTGACACTCACCAATGGGATGACCCAAGTCCCAGCATCTCCTTCCCAGACACTGGTATCAGTCAGGAGCTTCCCCGGCGGTCCAGCGGTTAAGACTCCACACTGCCAATGCAGGGGACATAGGATCAATCCCTGGTCAGGGAGCTAAGACCACCCACGAGTCGTGTGGCACGGCCCCAAAATATTAATAAATAAAATGGTTCATAATAAATAATGCTTTAAAAAACAAACAAAAAGAGTCCAATTCAGCATTTAAATCCAGGGGCTTGAGTGCAGAGAAGTGGGCACACGGTGATGGAAGGACTAAGAAGTCAAAACAGGAACCCGGAGATCGCAGCGGCTGGAGGCTGAACCCCCCCCCCCCCCATCCACCCAGGGGCCCCGGGGCTGGCGGGATGCGGGAGAGGCGCTGTCCCCAGGGCCCTGGTGGCCCTGAAGCCTGTCTGGTGGGAGCTGGGTCGTGGATGGAGCTCAGTAGATCTGCTGCGCCTTTCCCTGCTGACCCCGTATGTCCTGCTGGGGCCTCTCACTGCCTGGGGAAGAGAGCTGGGCGGGGAGGAGGTGAGGATAAAAGGCGATGGAGACACCGAGACTCGTGTTCCAGGAGAGTTTGTCCTTGACTGATCCAGCGTCTCTCCATAGGAGGCACGGTACAGCGCCCTCTATGTGTCACTTCAGTTGCTCAGTCGTGTCTGACTCTGTGACCCCATGGACTGCAGCACGCCAGGCCTCGCTGTCCATTGCCAACCCCCGGAGCTTACTCAAACTCGTGCCCATTGAGTCGGTGATGCCAACCAACCATCTCATCCTCTGTTGTCCCCTTTCTCCTTCTGCCTTCAATCTTTCCCAGCATCAGAGTCTTATTTCTAATGAGTCAGTTCTTCGCATCAGGTGGCCAAAGTATTGGAGTTTCAGCTTCAGCATCAGTCCTTCCAATGAATATTCAGGACTGACAACTCCCACCACGCCTGCCTAAGGCGGAATTCCAGAGGGTTTTAGCCTCTCCTGCAGGGCACCCCTCTGCTCCATTAGATGCCCCAAAACTGCAGGCTACCCCCAGACCCTAGGTTTAGCTCCAAGACCTGTCCACTTCCTTCTCTGCCTGTCCAAGTGGGAAGTCCACAACTCCACGTACAGCCACCTCTGGCCCAGTCACCTTTCTGCAGTGCCCTTAGAATTCGGGGTGGGGGGGTGGAGGGAGGGAGGGTCAATGAGTGACCGCAGCCAGAGAGTGACAGGGTGACAAGCTTGGTCTGGAGTGCCACACGTGCTCCTTCATGACCCTCCCCGCCCAGGGCAAGTTCATCCGATCCACTTCGGAACTCCGGGCAAGCTGGCAGGAGCTGACGTCGAGAGCTGTGAGTCAGGCTTTTTTCAGAGAGTTCTTGGGGGCAGGACCAGCTACCGTCATGGGGTGCAGCGCACAGTGAAAGCACGGGCCCCTTGTTCCAAAAGTACTGAGAATTTCCAAATAGCAGCAGAGGGACTCAAGCGTGGGGCCCTGCTGAGCACAGCCTGGATCACATGCGGGAGGTCAGCCCTACTCCCAGGCCCCCCTCCCTCAGGAGCCAGCCCCCTGCCCTGGCCATGGGTCTGGGGGAGAGGGAAGAGGACTCATGCCTGGACATGGCACTGGGCTTTATGGGGAGGGGATCCCTGCACTCCAGGGAGAATGGGCTGAGCTCATGGGCACATTGGCTTCTTCTTTTCCAGATCTCTTGGTGAAATCTCGTGTCATCTCACAGCAAGCAGATGAGAGGAGCTACTACATTTTCTACCACATTCTAACAGGAAGCCTGAGCTTGTCAGTAAAGATCTTCACGTCTCTCTCATTGTCTCTTAACTGCTTTTCCGCTATTTCCAATAATGAAAGAATCTCCTGTGTGTGGAGGGGTTCTGTGGTTCTACACAAATCTGTTTAGTTGAGAATTATGTGAAGAGGTTACAGGAAAGTTTCTCAAAGTTCTACTCACACCCACCTTCACAATAGCCTATGAGGCTTCACACCATTGCTGGCCCATTTCACAGATGGGGCTTTGAGATGCTATGGTTGAGATACAGACCTAGGGTATAGGATTTTAGATCCACTTGCCTTCTCCCCTGACTCCTTGTCTGGGTTTCCCAAGTGACTCAGTGGTAAAGAATCTGCCTGCCAATTCAGGAGACACAGAAAACGCAGGTTCAATCCCTGGGTTGGGAAGATCCCCTGGAAAAGCAAATGGCCAGCCCACTCCAGTATTTTTGCCTGGAAAATCCTATGGACAGAGGAGCCTGACAGGCTACAGTCCATGGGGTTGCAAAGAGTCAAACACGATTGAGCAACCGAGCATGCATGCATGCCTTCCATATCTTGGTCAGACAGCAGCAGAGAGGTCAGCCCAGGACCACTGCACGTGGACATAGTCCTGTGAGCAGTTCAGCAAGCAGACTGCATTCATGCCCTCAGTGGGATGCCCTTGTGCAGGCAACAATCTACTCAACTGTCCATGGCAGACCTGCTCAGAATCTAAGGTCCAGAGTGAGATGAAGACTCGGTCTTCCACATACACACCTCTTTTCCCAGCCAGAGACAAGGGCATTGAATACCACCCCCTACCCACACACATGGGTTTTATTTGTGTTGGAAATGGTGTACTTTTTAATTAATATATGCCATTTTGAAATTGGAAGGTGTCACATAAAAACCAAACTTCTGGTTTCTCTGGAATAGCAGGACATCTGGTAGGCATGGCCTGCCCTGGCATGTGGCACGAGTCAGGGAAGTTGAGTGGTAGTGGGCCCTTCGGATGGAGCTCAAGCTCTCCTGTTTACCACACTCCCCACCAAGCCCTACTGCCTGCCTGACCCTGGAGCAGAGTGGCAGGCACCATTCATCTTCCTTCTTGGGCTGTAGTTTTTTCTTAACAGTAGAGAGAAAAGGAAAGGACAATATGTCTCGCACCCATGTCTCTTCCAAAAGCGAAAAAGACAGAACAAGAGGGGCACATATTTGAAGAAAAATAGAAGCGAGTGTATTTCTTTGCAAAAGTGACAGCATCCCAGGCATCCTATATGCAAGTGATTCCTACTGCCTGCTGCAGTCTTTGGGTTACCTTCTGCCTTTGAGCATGACCTGCTCTTTACAGGAGACAGAATGGAGAAAGAGGTGCATTCATTTATTCCAGAAACACCTACTAGTTATCTACCAGGTGCCAGGTCCTGGGCCAAGTGACAAAGGGCACAGCCACATTCCTGAGACCCTCCTGTCTCTCCAAAGTTCCTCACGTGCCTCATTCAAGTCCCTCGATGAGTCCAGGTGACCTAAAGGGGCACGGAGCACGTTGTATTCAGCTCTGTAACCACCACAATGACACCATCATACCTGGCACAGGGGAGGCATTTAGAGATACAGGTTAAAAATGAAAAAGAATGGACTTCTCTGGCATTCCAGTGGTTAAGACTTCGCCTCCCAATGCAGGGGGTGTGAGTTTGATCCCTGGTCAGGGAGCTAAGATCCTGTATGCCTCAGGGCCAAAAAGCCAAAACATAAAACAGAAGCAATATCGTGACAAATTCAAAGGACTGAAAACTGGTCCACATCAAAAAAATTAAAACTAAAAAGAAGGAAACCACGCGTCACCAGCCCGCTAACCTGCTTTCTTGCAGAAAGCCTGCTGCTGGTCCCCAACCTGAAGGAGTACCACTGGGTGAGCCAGGGCATCACTGTGGTGGTAACATGGATGATGGGGAGGAACTGCAGATGTGAGTGGGTGGGCATAGCCAGCAAAAGACGGGGGAACTCTGGGGCCCTGCAGGCACTGCCATCTGAACTGGGTGGGGCAGGGTCAGAGGGGACACGAAGAGTTGCCAGGCAGCAGCCTGGGTTCTCCCAGGCTGTGGAGATTGCTGGGGTTGCAGCCGGTGTTTTCCCCAAGCCTGTCATAGAGAGCAGCGCTTCTCTGCAGAGTTGAACTGTTACTCGACAGGGACTTGCGGGGCGGTCTACTCCACATTCCTCCGCCTCCCCAGCCCAGCGAGACATCACCTTCTAGTCCCACCAGTTCCCACAGCACCTCTCTCTCCTCCTCTGTGACGCTGAGCACCTGGGGCTTCCATTAGAATACTGTGTAACTCTCTCTTTTTTGACAAAAGAATCAAATCCTGATGCATTGATGCATTTTTGCCTTCCCCTTCTCTAAGGACCTAGCAAGGAGCCTGTACAGTAATAATGGTGGGGATTATAACACTATTTCCCATTTGTTCCTATCACTGTGGTTTATCTTTATGATCACCTGCTGCTTCTTCTGCTGCTGCTAAATTGCTTCAGTCGTGTCCGACTCTGTGCAACCCCATAGACGGCAGCCCACCAGGATGCCCCGTCCCTGGGATTCTCCAGGCAAGAATACTGGAGTGGGTTGCCATTTCCTTCTCCAATGCATGAAAGTGAAAAATGAAAGTGAAGTCGCTCAGTCGTGTCTGACCCTTAGCGACCCCGTGGACTGCAGCCTTCCAGGCTCCTCCATCCATGGGATTTTCCAGGCAAGAGTACTGGAGTGGGGTGCCATTGCCTTCTCCGTTATGACCACCTACAGGCCCCATTTTGCAGATGACTTCACTGAGGCCAGAAGGTTAAATGAATACAAGGACTGCCTTGCAGAGCATCTGGCCTGGGCTCCTTGGAGGAAAGACTCACCCTGGTCAGGGTCTGTCTGGCCATTGGTGCCACCTCTGGCACCAAATGGTGGCCTCCACTCTGAGGAACAGGAAGCCAGGAGCTCCTTGGTGTTCCTCCCCCGGGAGCCTTGCAGAAAGCCTTTGATGTGCTGGGTTTCAGCGCCAAGAAGATCGGCGTGTATAAGCTGAATGGGGGGCATCATGCACTTCGGCAACGTGAAGTTCAGGCAGAAGGCCAGAGAGAGCAGGCCGAGGTAGGCCCCAGAGAGGATAGGCGCAGGGCGGGGGCTGTGCGGGAAGGGGGTGGCCAGCAGTGGGGGCAGGGGAGGCTCAGGACTCTCCAGGCTTCCTGCGCATGTCAGAGACCCTTGGTAAACTGAGGATGCTCCTTTAATACCAGACATCAAGAGCTGCAAAAGGCGTGACAGTCAGAGACATAATTTTGGTTTCTATATCACCCTGCCGCGTGACCTTGAGCGAGCAAGTGTGGAAACTGTTATCAGACTTCTGTTTTCTTTCTTTCCCCAATATTCCTAAATTTTTTAAATCAAAATATAGGTGATATACAATATATGTTACAAGTGTACACTATAGTGCACAATTTTTACACATTATACTCCATTTATAGTTATTATAAAATATTGGCTATATTTTTTCTGTGCTGTGCAATAGATCCTTGTAGCTTATTTTATACCTAATAGCTTGTTCCTCTTACTCCGCTACTCCATCTTGCCCCTACCCATTCCCTCCCCACACTGGTAGCCACTAGTTCGTTCTCTGTATCTGCGAGTCTGCTTCTTTTAGGTTATACTCACTAGTTTGTTATATTAGATTTCACATACAAGTGGTCTTTAGCTGTCTGACTTATTGCACTGACCATAATGACCTTCCAGTCCTGCCAAACTGCTGCAGATGGTGAATTTTCGTTCTTTTTCATGGCTGCATAGCATTCCGTTGTATATCTCTGGCACAGACAGCTTCAGACCCCAGTTTTCTCAATGGCAACATGGGCGGTCTCCCCATCTCTCCCCATAACCCCTTCTCTAAACACAATAGACAGGGGCTATGGTTCTCCAGGGCAGGGCACCATCTTTCACTCCCCTGCTTTTTCTTTCCCTGCTCAGTGGCTGACAAAGTTGCCCACCTCATGGGTCTCAACTTCAGGGAGCTCCAGAAGGGCATCACCAGGCCGCAGGTCAAAGTAAGCAACAAGTTTGTGCAGGAGGGCCAGAACATGGAGCAGGGCCAGAACCCCATCGGGGCCCTGGGCAAGACCGTGTACGACAAGATGTTCAAGTGGCTGGTGGTCAGGATCAACAGGACCTTGGACGCCAAGATGCAGAGGGAGTTCTGCACTGGGACACTAGACGCTGCCGGCTTCGAGATCTTGGAGGGGTATCTGGCCTCACTTTGCCGTAGCCACCCTCCTTTGATAAGAACCTTTTCACCAGGGTTCTCTCGCTTCTCACCTTTGACCTGGGGCCAGCCAATCTCAGTCTGCTCCTGGCCTCCAGCTTCTGGCCTCCAGAAAGTTCCATCTTCATGTATTTGCTCCAGGTCACAACAGGTAGAAGGAGTGGTGCGCTGGCTGGAGCTGGCCTGTCCCAGCTCACCAGAGCTGACTGGGGGAACTTTCAGGAATTCTGAGAGCCGGTCAACACCCTGTTGCTGACATGTCCATAGTACATTTACATGGCCAACACTACAAACCAGGAGCTTTTTTTTGAGAGAGAGCTGATTTATCAGCACAGTACTGGTGGTCCCTGTTTCTTGCCCAGACGAATGAGACTCAGGTCTCATCCCAAGACGAGTGCTGTGCATCAGGAAGATTTTGCCTTTATGATTATGAGTTAGGAGGCCCGGTTCTGGACTTGGGTTGGCCACCAACCAGCTGTGTGGCCTTTGGACAGTGGCTACCCCTCTCTGAGCCTCACCTGTCTCAACTCTAAAATGACCCGGCCGGAGGTGATGACCTCGAAGGTGCACTCCAGCTCTGCTCTCCTATTATTCCAGGACTTCTGTTAGCCACAGCTAGGGTTTTAAAAAATAATTTAGCCCCATTTCTATCAGGCTTCCCTAGTGGCTCAGCTGGTAAGAATTCACCGGCAATGCAGGAGACCCCAGTTCCATTCCTGGGTCAGGAAGAGCACCTGGGAAGGGATAAGCTACCCACTCCAGTATTCTTGGGCTTCTTGGTGGCTCAGCTGGTAAAGAATCTGCCTGCAACGTGGGAGACGTGGGTTTGATCCCTGGGTTGGGAAGATCCCCTGGAGGAGGGAAAGGCTACCCACTCCAGTATTCTGGCCTGGAGAATCCCATGGACTGTATAGTCCATGGGGCTGCAAAGAGTCGGACGCAACCCAGTGACTTTCACTTTCAATTTCTCTCAGGATCCAGAAGGCTAATTTGGCTGCTGTCTACAACAAAATCATTTAATTCCATAGGTGGAAAGGGCCTTAGACAGAGTCTCAAACTGTGCTGCCTGGAGTCCTGGGCAGCTGCCGATGGCCAGCCGAGTGGGGCTAGAAAGGGAGGAAAGCGCCTGCGCCAACAGAGGGGTATGTGCAGTAGACAAACAGGGCTGGACTCCCAGCTCTGCCACTTCCATGCCATGAACCTCCAGGTCCCCATCTTTAATGGGGTCACCGATCATTCTTGCAGATGCAGCTTAACCATGTACGTCTGACACACGTACATGCTCAATGCAGGTGACTCTGTGATCAAAACGGCCCCTCTCCTCTGACTTGTTTTTCATAAGAGCCTTCCATGTGGGCTTTCATTCAGAGAAAGCAGTCTCTGGTTTAAAAAAAAAATGAATAAAAAGGCTTGCAAATCCCTCAAACCCCTTCATCCTCCAGATGAGGATGAGAAAAACTAGACAGAGAGACCTATCCAAAGGCACACCAGGTTGGGGCAGGGTTCAGACCCACAAAGCATCTCAAAGGATTTCGCTCCCTAGAAAGGAAATGATTTCCTCCCACGTTGGTGTTCACGCACCGCGCGAGGCTGGAGTCTGAGTTTCAGGCGCTGCAGCAGCAGTGGGGGGCTTGGGCGGGCATGGGGCAAGGCGCTCTGTGCCTGCATGGGGAGGGGGCCGAGGGGCTTATCATGGGGCCTGGGAGCACCGACTGGCCAGTTGGTGTTACGGCATCTGTGGCTGTGCCAGACACTGGCCAGCTTCAGCTCTGCTGGAGGCCCAGCCCTCCGCCCCTCCTGGGGGAGGCTCTGTCTGCATCTGGGCTGCCCCTCTTTCTATTTCCACCCCACAGTTCAACAGCTTCGAGCAGCTATGCATCAGCTTCACCAAGAAGAAGCTGCAGCAGTTCTCCCAGCACCACATGTTCGCGCTGGAGCAGGAGGCATGCAAGAGGGAGGACATCCAATGGGTCTTCACAGATTTTGGCCTTGACCTGCAGGCCTGCATCTACCTCCTGGAAAAGGGACCCCACTTCTCGAAGGAGGGGCTTAGAGAGAGGTCGGGACCCTGACTGGGGCACGTCTCAGGAGGGGATTTCACTGGGGCCAGTGCTTTTGGGGGAATCAGCAACACAGCTGACGGCTCTGGTTTATCTGACCTCAAGCTTCCTCTCTAAAACGGCACAACACCCACTGCAGTGGCCACTGTCAGCTCGGCTGTATTATGCCTTCACTCATCGGATCATCGCAAGCTCCTGTGTGCAGGGGGTAATTTATTATAACCATTTCACAGATTCCCAACACTGAGGCACCAAAAAATGAAGTTGCTTGTCCATGGTCATCCATCCTATGAAAGGCAGAGTCAGGTTTTAACCAGGCTGTCTAATAGCCTCCCATGTAATCACATCATAGGCAATGTTTTAGCAAATGGCCCTCATTAGAGAATATATAAGATTAGTAGATGCAAACTATTTTATATAGAATGGATAAGCAACAAGGTCCTACTGTAGAGCACAGGGAACTATCATCAGTATCCTGTGATAAACCATAATGGAGAAGAACATGAAAAAGAATATACATGCATCAGATCAGATCAGATCAGATCAGTCGCTCAGTTGTGTCCGACTCTTTGCGATCCCATGAATCGCAGCACGCGAAGCCTCCCTGTCCATCACCAACTCCTGGAGTTCACTCAGACTCACATCCATCGAGTCAGTGATGCCATCCAGCCATCTCATCCTCTGTCGTCCCCTTCTCCTCCTGCCCCCAATCCCTCCCAGCATCAGAGTCTTTTCCAATGAGTCAACTCTTCGCATGAGGTGGCCAAAGTACTGGAGTTTCAGCTTTAGCATCATTCCTTCCAAAGAAATCCCAGGGCTGATCTCCTTCAGAATGGACTGGTTGGATCTCCTTGCAGTCCAAGAGACTCTCAAGAGTCTTCTCCAACACCACAGTTCAAAAGCATCAATTCTTCGGCGCTCAGCCTTCTTCACAGTCCAACTCTCACATCCATACATGACCACTGGAAAAACCATAGCCTTGACTAGATGGACCTTTGTTGACAAAGTAATGTCTCTGTTTTTGAATATGCTATCTAGGTTGGTCATAACTTTCCTTCCAAGGAGTAAGCGTCTTTTAATTTCATGGCTGCACTCACCATCTGTAGTGATTTTGGAGCCCAGAAAAATAAAGTCTGACACTGTTTCCACTGTTTCCCCATCTATTTCCCATGAAGTGGTGGGACCGGATGCCATGATCTTCGTTTTCTGAATGTTGAGCTTTAAGCCAACTTTTTCACTCTCCTCTTTCACTTTCATCAAGAGGCTTTTGAGTTCCTCTTCACTTTCTGCCATAAGGGTGGTGTCATCTGCATATCTGAGGTTATTGATATTTCTCCCGGCAATCTTGATTCCAGCTTATCACTCTGCCCCGTACAGCAGAAAAAAACACAACATTGTAAATCAACTATACTTCAGCAAAATAAATTTTTTAATTGGAAAAGAAAATAAAAAAGGATATGTATTGTTTGATTAAATGCATAAAAGTGACAGAAAAAGGACATTAATGAGGCCGATGACAAAACGTGAACAGAGTCTGTTCACAGTATTGTACTGATGTTGATTTCCTAGTTTTCATTATTTTACAGAGTTTACTGTAACATTTGGAGAAGTTGGATGAAGGATGTATAGGAATTCTTTGCACTAGTCTTGCAAGCCTAAAATTATTTCAAAATAAAGAGATAAAAAAAAAAGAATATACCTTGTCTCCAAAGTTCATCCTCGGATCCATCATAGAGAAGTTATCATCAAGGAAGCCAGGGGTCTTCAATGGGAGGCTTTCCTCTCTGGAAAAGTCACCAAAAACAGTCTGTGGGGACTTCCCTGTGGTCTAGTATGCTCTGTGAGATGGCCTAGTTAAGAGTCTGTGTCCAGCGTCACAGAACCCAAAAGGCCCTCATGCTTGAGCTTTGGGAACAAGCATTGCCCTCTTCTAGGAGTCTGCTTCAGAAATCCAGACCTTCCACGGGAGAGGGCATATTGCATCACTAAGGGCATTTGTGAGCTTCTTTTTCTGGTGGGAAGAAACCTAGAACCACATGAGGCCCAGGTTGCCAGGAATGTCACTGAGAAGGAGGAACAGATAAAAGAGAATTAAACATGGGGAAGACAGGTGTCATTGACGTCACGATTTTTCTGAGAGGCAAGTCTGCCTGGCACCTGGGATTAGCATTTGGGGAGCTACGTAGCACCCTAGAGATGTCAGTCTTCCCTTCTCTTGGACCTGATGAATTCTAGCCTCTTTCAAGTCTAAATAGCCATGGCATTCGAAGACCACGGAAAACCAGACCACGCTCAGAGGTTGCTGCCCAGTTCTGCATCCTGGCTGGCCACATCAGGTGTGGGGCACCCCTCCCACCAACCCCAGGCCAGTGCCAGTCACCTCGCTGGCCTCCTCTAATGCCATCCACTCCTTTTTCCTTCCAGCCCACGGGCATCTTCTCCATCTTCCCCAAGGCCACAAATGCCACATTCAAGGCAGCCCTGTTCCTCAACCACCCAGGTAAGTCCAGCAACTTCCTAAGCCCAAGGGGCACAAGGGCAAGGGGCCCAAGGCCCACCCTGAGCTCGTCCACTGCTCAGGCACCGTGAGTACCTCCCCCAGGGGCCACCTGCCCAGTACCTCCACCTCCCACACATGGAAGTCCATCCTGCCATGCCCTCTCTGAGGCTTCCTGCCTTCTACTAACATGGCCATCATCTAACAGGGCGACCAGCTGATTGAAATGACCTCCCACTCCTATTTCCTCCTCACTTCTCTCTCTGGGAGAGAGAGACGTTCTCTCTTGGAACTCTCTTTGGGAGTTCCAAAGCAACCTAGCCAAGAATGCCCTCAGACCTGCCAGGGCCATGCCATTGTCTACGGCCCTCCATTTGATCTTGGTCAGAAATGGTAACACTTGCAGGGGATTAAAACTCTGCCCTTCCAATTAACTGTGGAAAATTCTGAAAGAGATAGGAATACCAGATCACCTGACCTGCCTCTTGAGAAAATTGTATGCAGGTCAGGAAGCAATATTTAGAACTGGACATGGAACAACAGACTGGTTCCAAATAGGAAAAGGAGTACGTCAAGGCTGTATATTGTTACTCTGCTATTTAACTTATATGCACAGTACATCATGAGAAATGCCGGGCTGGATGAAGCACAAGCTGAAATCAAGATTTCCAGGAGAAATATCAATAACCTCAGATATGCCGATGACACCACCCTTATGGCAGAAAGTGAAGAACTAAAGAGCTTCTTGGTGAAAGTGAAAGAGGAGAGTGAAAAAAACTGGCTTATAGCTCAACATTCAGAAAACTAAGATCATGGCAACCAGTCCCATCACTTCATGGGAAATAGATGGGGAAACAGTGGCAGACTTTATTTTTTTGGGCTCCAAAATCACTGCAGATGGTGACTGCAGCCATGAAATTAAAAGACACGAAAATAAAATAAAATAAAATAAAAGACACGTACTCCTTGGAAGAAAAGTTATGACCAACCTAGACAGCATATTATAAAGCAGAGACATAACTTTGCCAACAAAAGTCCATCTAGTCAAGGCTATGGTTTTTCCAGTAGTCGTGTATGGATGTGAGAGTTGGACTGTGAAGAAAGCTGAGCACGGAAGAATTGATGCTTTTGAACTGTGGTGTTGGAAAGACTCTTGAGAGTCCCCTGGAGAGCAAAGAGATCCAACCAGTCAATCCTAAAGGAAATCAGTCCTGAATATTCACTGGAAGGACTGATGTTGAAGCGGAAACTCCAATACTTTGGCCACCTGATGGGAAGAGTTGACTCTTTTGAAAAGACCCTGATGCTGGGAAAGACTGAGGGCAGGAGGAGAAGGGTATGACAGAGGATGAGATGGTTGGATGGCATCACCGACTCAATGGGCATGAGTTTGAGTGAACTCTGGGAGTTGGTGATGGACAGGGAGGCCTGGCGTGCTGCAGTCCTTGGAGTCGCAAAGAGTCTGACACGACTGAGTGACTGAACTGAACTGAACTTCCATTGCAGGGGGCATTGGTTCAATCCCTGGTTGAGGAACTAAGATCCCACATGCCTCGCACCATGGCCAAAAAAAAAAAAAGAAAGAAAGAAAGAAAAAGAAATAACACTTGTAAAAAGAAGAAAAAAATTCCATCAGCCCAATAAAGCAGTGCTGCAGTCAATGCCACTGCCTCTGGTGCCACAGCATCGGGTGATCCTCTGTGAATTTAGCTTCGGGGAAACGGCAGGCTTAGGACCAAGGTGTCAGGAAAGCTGCTGTTTGACTGGGTATTGGAGCCAAGCTTTTATGATCTCCACAACCATGACGATGCCCATTACTGGCCAAAGGGACTGTGCCGCTGCCCAGAGTGGGCTTGGGGCTGAATTGCAGTGCTCCACCTCAGCCCCTAAGATGAAATGAAGAGGGTTCCGTGTTTGTAGTAATGGGACATCCCAAGTCAAGGGGGGCCTGTGCACTTCCAAGAAGGCTCTAAGAAGGGGCCTGGAGGTGATGAATGTCATACACCATGTAGCAGAAGGAGAGCCCAAAGGTGCTGGCTTCTCATCTGCATCCCTAGGTTCTCCGTGCTCAGGGGAAGGATCTGAAAGGTGCCTTCCTCTGTGCCTCTCCAGCTGGGGCCACCTGGCAAAATGGGAACCAGACATCAGTGTGTGTCCAACGACTTGGGCCGTTGGTGCTGGATGGATGGAGCCCCCCTCCCACCAGGCAATGTGGCAGGGAGCGGGGGTGGAGCTGTGCTTCTCAGCGTCTCAGCAAGGAGAGAACAGAGTTCTTCACGTGGCTCGGGATTCCATGGGTCAAGCTCAATAGCTAAGACTGAAGTAAGATCAGCCATCCTGGGTAGAAGGAGACCCAGGTGTTGGGGAGGCTCAGGGTGACCAGCAAAGCCAGACATTCAAGAGAAGGTCACACTTGGCAGAGAGTAACTGGGGAATCCTGGTGTGTGGGCACAGCTCAGAGATGGGGTGCACCACACAGGCAAACTGCAAATGCCCAAGACGTGGGGCTTCTGGGCCATCCCAGGACTCCAGGCAAGTCATCAGGACAAGAACTGAAGCCCCGGGAGACGCTGCCGAAGATCTGGCTGTGAGGTGGCCCTGGGGTTGAAATGCAACCACTGGCGTCTGCCCCCCTCCAGGTGGGTTACAACATCACGGGCTGGATAGAGAAGAACGAAGACCCCTGAATGAGTCAGTGGTGGGCTCGTTCCAAAAGTCGAGCCTGGGGATCCTGGCCCTTCTCTTCAAAGAAGAGGAGGCTCTGGGTATGGCTGCTCCCTCGTATGTCCAGTCTCTCTGTGCTGATGCCCTTTAGTGACCAGGAGAAGAAGAAAGAAGAAAACCAAACTCTTGTATTCAATTATTGTTGAATAAATGAATGAATAATGAATGAATGAATAACAAGTTGCTTGAGATTGTCTATGAATGCTAGTGCAATAAAGTGATGCAGAAGCATCCTGGGAGCTTCCATCAGCTGACTTGATCACAGGGCCCATACCACCTCTAAGGGGAGCAATATTGCTTTGGAGAAGTGGACACCCAAATGCGCTGTGCTTATTTTCTGCTTCCCGCTCTCCTGTCTGAGCCAAATGTCAAGCCCAGGCCTGCCTTGTACCCTGCTGAGGTTCTGTGGCCCCAGGGGAACACCCAACAGGGTCATCACTCAGAGGGACAAGAACTGCAAATATTCTTGGGCTCAGAGGTGTGCTCGCCACCAATATGAATTCCTCTGGATGGTCTGTGGGCTCCTCTGCCCAGGCAGTGGCAGCAGCAAGCGGCCTCGGGCCAGCCCTAAATCACACAGGGCCATAGACCCTCCAGGGCGTACAACACTCCCTGTGAGTTATGCCACAGGCAGCCCGTTCACCCTCTCCTTGGTAGATCTCAATTACCTGGTGTGGAGGGCCCCCCTCAGTAGTCCCCAGACAATCCTTTTTGAAACCAGAGAACACACCTCCTTGTCACAGAGCCTGCCCCTCTGCTGGCCACTGACGTGAAGCAAGCTTCTCTCTCTTCCTTAGCTGGAAGCAAGAAGCAGAAATGAGGGTCCTCCTTCATGACTGTCTTCAGCTACTACAGCGTAAGTAGGTAGGTGCTGCCCCAGAGGCCGCCTGGTGGCCAGTACCCCCAACTCTCCCTTTCACTGGAGACGTGGTCGGGCTGCCAATTCGCAGCTCAGGATAGGATGAGTCCACTTCTATGCCTTTGGTCACCTCTTTCATTCAAGGGGTCTGTTTCCTTCTGCAGAGGCCACAAAAACCACAGACCACAGGGCAGGAAAATCCCTTAGAGATGGTCCAGTCCAACTGCACTGTTTCGGACTGAAAACCCAGGGGATGATGGGACGTGGCCAACATAACAAGCGGAAATACCAATGCCTAAGGTCTTGTGCCAGTGGGTCTTCAGGGCTGGTCACAACTTCCACAAAGTTTGGGCATTACTGGAAATATGTTCCGAAGTGCAGAAATGCAGCCGTTGCATTTAGAGACGTTGCACATAGAATGGTTTCAGTGCTTCACAAGGATCTGGCTTTCCCAAGGCAGAATGGGCCACCCCACTGCATCCCAAGTGGAAGAGGAAGGTTCAGTAGGGAGGTTTAGAATGGGGAGGGATTTGTCCATACAGGCATTACGATTCCTTCTAGAAGCGAGATTCTACAGTGAGCCGGCACTGAATTCAGAGGATCCCTCTTGTAAAACCTGTCACTCTGGGCAAGTCCCTGGACCTCTGAGAGCACTGCTATCTAACAGAACTTTCCACAATGGTGGAATGTTCTCTTCTGTCCAATATGGTGCCGCTGCCCAATATGCTGTCCAGTACGATAGCCACCAACCACATGTGGCTCGTGAGTGCCTGAGAAGTGGCTGGTGTGACCGAAGAACTGAATTGTAATCGTAGTTAAATTAATTAAACTCTAAACAAATACCTCTTCTGAGCACAGGTGTCCTGTCACACCAACACGGAGCTAATGCTTCCTTTCTCTCCACCCCCAGGAGCAGTGGAACAAGCTGATGACCACCCTGCACGGCACCTCCCCACATTCTGTCTGCTGTATCGTCCCCCATGAGTTCAAGAAATCAGGTACCTCACAGGAACATGCCTCCCAGCTGGAAGCTTTCAGGATGTGTGAAGTTGGGGTTCGTGCCACATTAAGTCCACTTGTAGTCACTGGGGTTGACTGGGGCAGGACAGGGCGTTGAAAGAACCTCCAACCTCCATGGATCACCCAAAGAGCACATTCTAACTGCTACTCTGTACAGCTGAGTGCGGCTGGTCTAGCCAGAGTCACACTCAGGAGAGCTTTTGGTCCTTGGCTGAATTGTGGGGGACCTGGGACACCCCCCCTGGGGCAGTGACAGGAGGAGATAGGACATGGATATGCAGGTCAGCGTCCTTGAGGGACAAGAAGTGGCCTCAGATACCCCAGGGTAGTAACTCCCTGTCCTGTTCTCCCTCTTGGCAGGCGTGAAGGCCGCCCACCTGATCATGCACCAGCTGGCTTGCAACAGAATCTTGGAAGGCCTCCGGATTTGTAGGAAGGGCTTCTCAAACAGGCTGCAGTACCGAGTTCACACAGAGGTGAGCGGTGTCTTCCTGATGCCTTGAGCACAGTTCTCGGTGTCCGCAGTTGGCTCCTGATAAACAGTCCCATTGGAGCAGGCACTGTGGGTACCTGATGGACACTGTCTTATTGTCACTACTTCTGTACACAATGACACAACTTTCAGTGGCCAGCACCCCGTTTCTTTGCCTGGGTGCTCTCTCTGGCTGCGAAAGTTGCTTCGCTCTTGGCAGGCTGAAATGATCAGCAATTAATGACCCCCACCCCAGCCCAGGAGCAGCTCTCAACCAAGAGGACTAAGGACAGTTGGCATATAAATACTTCAGCTCCCCAACCTTGGTGATGGGCTAACTCTGAGGCATCTTCTATACTGGCTGTCAGACAGCTGTGTGTTGGTAAATGTTTAACAACAGGGCTCCAAGTTAAAATTTAAAAAGAAAAAGAAACGAAGCCCTGATTTTTAGTATCTACTGATTTCTAAGGTATAAATACTCCCACCATGTGGTAATTTCAAGCTACTAATGTGACATCACTCTATGCGGGGTTGGTAAGAGACGCACAGAAGCTCTTGTGAGCTAGGGGGAGCTGGTCCCGCACACCAGGGTCCCCCAGTAGCATGAAGCCCCAGATGCCTGTGGTGATAACTGACTTGACAACGTGCTTTTTGCTGGCTCCCCTGCCCCACTCCCCAGCTCTGCCACCTCTCAGATAAACTACTTGCACTTGAACCCTGGTCTCAAGTTCTGTTTCTGGGGAGCCCAAACTGAGAACTCCACCTTAGGGGTTCTTTTACTTCCTAACTGTTAGAACACATGGTCACAGATGATGGTGCGGGAAGAGTCACTAGAGGTCATCCTGTCCAAGCCCTCTGAAGTCCCTAACTGAGGAATGACTAAAGGGGGCTGCTGGCAGGTCAGGAAAAGGAGTGGTTCTGCCAGGTGTGGAAGAAAAGATCAGGAAGGAAAGGTTTTGGTGTCTTCTTGCAAGGCCCCTCCCTCTGCCTGCCATGGGCCTCGGCAAACCAAGCCTAACAGCTGACTCAAAGGCCATCTCACAGATGGACAGTGACCGTGCAGGCAGACTTCCTGGGCTGCCAGCTTGGGGAGGATGGGGACTGTCATTGTCTCTCCCAACAGGTACCAAGTGCTGAACCCCGACGTGATTCCTCAGGGGTTCGTGAACAACAGGGAGGCCTCAGAGCTGCTCCTGGGGTCCATCAACCTGGATGTCAATGAATACAAGATTGGACACACCAAGGTAGGGTCTTCTCCCTCAGCCTTGTCCCAGGAAGGTCGGTGGTGACATGTGAATTCCAGCTCAGCTGTGAACCAGTTGCGTCAAACTGCTGAGAGCTTCTGTTTCCTCTTCCGAAAAATTGGGGCTGCTAAATTCAATCTCATAGGATTGGGAGTAGCGTACGTGAGAACTCAGCTCAGACACAGCGGTGTTCAGTCAACAGGAGAACTTTCCTTAGGACTGCATGGGCCCCAGATTTCTAAGAATAAAAGGAGCCAACCTGAATCAAGGTCCTGGATTGGACCAGGGCACCATGGCACGTGTATGGGCAAGGTCTGGGGGTGAAGCGCCGAAGCCCAGCCCACCCACACCGCGAGCTCTGGCCCTGAGCTGGCAGGTGAGTTGGGGTTGACTCAGACTGAGCGAATGCCCGACCCTGACTCACGGGGCCTGTGTCTGCTCCACTTCCTTGCCCTGCAGAATCCTGTCGGGATTGGAAGGGCAAGGCTGAGGGTGGGTGGTGTCCATCGACAGCTGCCCAACCTGCCTGCACCCCGACGTGACAGCCAGGGCGATGTGGGAAGGGCACTGGCTTTGCATCAGGCTCAGCGTGGGCCGCCAAGCAGCCCTGAGTGGGTCGCCTGCCCGTCCAGGTCTCATGGGGGGCGCAGGCAGGTGCAGCTTCTCAGGTGGCTGTGTGGCTGGAACTCCGGGGAAGTTCCAGGTTGCATGTGTGTCCAACACGTACAGAGCACCTCTTGTGTGCCAGGCACGGTGCAGGCTTAGGGATATGCAGGTGGACAGAACGGAGAGCCCCTAATTTCCTGCAGCTTGCTCTGTAGCCAGCGGTGTTGGCGGGATTGTAACACCGTTCTCAAATCTGCCAGCACCGTAAGCTTTGGCCTCCTGCACCATTGAACTAAACTGACTTATGGGAACTTGGTCACAGAACTGCTGAATACCTGAGCCAGAAAGAACCTCGGAGTCTAGCTCCTTCCCCTACACCACCTTTGATGGGTGGGAAACTTAGGAAAGCCTGGAGAAGGTGTGGAGGTCACGTGCCTAATTTCACAGAACTAGGGGGGCCAGAGCAGGCCTCACGCCCCCCAGCTGCAGGTCCTGTGATCAGGCAGGCCGGGGCTGACATCGCCTGTGTCTGACACAGCTGTCTCTGGGCAGGCAGACTGCACCTTGCTTAGTCCAAGGGTTGCATTGGGCACCTCGGGTCCAGGTAAAGGCCCAGGGCTGCCAGGGACAGCTCCGCTCCCTGGGGGCCAGGCCCGCTCTGGCAGCAGGGGCAGAACAAGGGACAGAATGACTCTGCCTGTATGCGGTGTGCCCGCCTGTGACTTTGGCTCACGTGGGCTCTGCCCCGCCAGCCACATGCTCACCTCACTGTCCCCAGAGACCAAACCTCAACCACAAGTAACTTGGAAATATCAAGCCCAATGTCTCTACCCTATAATGGCTACTCTGGGGTTTTGGCGGAAAGAGGGCAGGGGGAGAAGCATCCTCTTCCACCTTTTTCCTCTCAGTATCCAAGTGACCACATAGAGGATTCATCTGAGGGGGCTCCAACCCCATATCCAAGCGACTGTGACTGTCCCAAGCCTGCTTTGTGAGGTAGTGAAGAAGAATTGATGCTTTTGAATTGTGGGGCTGGAGAAGACTCTTGACAGTCCCTTGGACAGCAAGGAGATCAAACCGGTCCATCCTAAAGGAAATTAGTCCTGAATATTCATTGGAGGCCTTACAAATAGCTGTGAAAAGAAGAGAAGCGAAAAGCAAAGGAGCAAAGGAAAGATATAAACATCTGAATGCAGAGTTCCAAAGAATAGCAAGAAGAGATAAGAAAGCCTTCTTCAGCAATCAATACAAAGAAATAGAGGAAAACAACAGAATGGGAAAGACTAGGGATCTCTTCAAGAAAATCAGAGATACCAAAGGAACATTTCATGCAAAGATGGGCTCGATAAAGGACAGAAATGGTATGGACCTAACAGAAGCAGAAGCTATTAAGAAGAGATGGCAAGAATACACAGAAGAACAGTAGAAAAAAGATCTTCATGACCCAGATAATCACGATGGTGTGATCACTGACCTAGAGCCAGACATCCTGGAACGTGAAGTCAAGTGGGCCTTAGAAAGCATCACTACGAACAAAGCTAGTGGAGGTGATAGAATTCCAGTTGAGCTATTCCAAATCCTGAAAGATGATGCTGTGAAAGTGCTGCACTCAATATGCCAGCAAATTTGGAAAACTCAGCAGTGGCCACAGGACTGGAAAAGGTCAGTTTTCATTCCAATCCCAAAGAAAGGCAATGCCAAAGAATGCTCAAACTACCGCACAATTGCACTCATCTCACACGCTAGTAAAGTAATGCTCAAAATTCTCCAAGCCAGGCTTCAGCAATATGTGAACCGTGAACTTCCTGATGTTCAAGCTGGTTTTAGAAAGGGCAGAGGAACCAGAGACCAAATTGCCAACATCCGCTGGATCATGGAAAAAGCAAGAGAGTTCCAGAAAAACATCTATTTCTGCTTTATTGACTATGCCAAAGCCTTTGACTGTGTGGATCACAATAAACTGTGGAAAATTCTGAAAGAGATGGGAATACCAGACCACCTGATCTGTCTCTTGAGAAATCTGTATGCAGGTCAGGAAGCAACAGTTAGAACTGGACATGGAACAACAGACTGGTTCCAAATAGGAAAAGGAGTACGTCAAGGCTGTATATTGTCACCCTGTTTATTTAACTTATATGCAGAGTACATCATGAGAAACGCTGGACTGGAAGAAACACAAGCTGGAATCAAGATTGCCGGGAGAAATATCAATAACCTCAGATATGCAGATGACACCACCCTTATGGCAGAAAGTGAAGAGGAACTCAAAAGCCTCTTGATGAAAGTCAAAGTGGAGAGTGAAAAAGTTGGCTTAAAGCTCAACATTCAGAAAATGAAGATCATGGCATCTGGTCCCACCACTTCATGGGAAATAGATGGGGAAACAGTGGAAACAGTGTCAGACTTTATTTTTCTGGGCTCCAAAATCACTGCAGATGGTGACTGCAGCCATGAAATTAAAAGACGCTTACTCCTTGGAAGGAAAGTTATGACCAACCTAGATAGCATATTCAAAAGCAGAGACATTACTTTGCCAACAAAAGTTCGTCTAGTCAAGGCTATGGTTTTTCCAGTGGTCATGTACGGATGTGAGAGTTGGACTATGAAGAAGGCTGAGAGCCGAAAAATTGACGCTTTTGAACTGTGGTGTTGGAGAAGACTCTTGAGAGTCCCTTGGACTGCAAGGAGATCCAACCAGTCCATTCTGAAGGAGATCAGCCCTGGGATTTCTTTGGAAGGAATGATGTTAAAGCTGAAACTCCAGTACTTTGGCCACCTCATGTAAAGAGTTGACTCATTGGAAAAGACTCTGATGCTGGGAGGGATTGGGGGCAGGAGGAGAAGGGGACGACAGAGGATGAGATGGCTGGATGGCATCACTGACTCGATGGACGTGAGTCTGAGTGAACTCCGGGAGTTGGTGATGGACAGGGAGGCCTGGCGTGCTGCGATTCATGGGGTCACAAAGAGTCGGACATGACTGATCTGATCTGATTCATTGGAAGGATTGATGCTAAAGCTCCAATACTTTGGCCACGTGATGCTAAGAGCCAACTCGTTGGAAAAGACCCTGATGCTGGGAAAGATTGAAGGCGGGAGGAGAAGGGGATGACAGAGGATGGGATGGTTGGATGGCATCACAGATTCAATGGACATGAGTCTGAGCTCCGGGAGTTGGTGGGCAGGGAGGCCTGGCATGCTGCAGTCCATGGGGTCACAAAAATCAGACCCGACTGAGCGACTGAACAACAAAGGAAGGCAGCTTGGTGTCCCACTGCCGAGCAGTCACCTTATACAGCAGCGAGGATCCTAACAGTCTGCCACATTGCACTCAGAGCTTCACAGTCTGCAGAAGCGCTTCCCTCCTGTTACTCCATTTGTATAGTAACCCTCTAGGATTACTCTAGGGGAGGGATCAACACCCCCACTTCCCAGATGAGGCACTGAGGCCCTGAGATGTCAGGGGACGTGTTCCAGGTGACCCAGTTAGTAAGTGCCAGGCCAGGCTGGAGCCCGTAGGAAGGTCCACGACGAGCAAGAGGAAACAGACGCTGGGGCTGACGCGCTCTGCTGGGCAGGTTTCCAGGCCGATGCCAGCTGTTTCCCAAGGGCCTCAGACGTCGGCACCAGGGTCTCCAAATGCCGAAGGACCCTTCTAAAATATCGTTCTTTGCTTCTGAACTGCCACCCCACATCCACCCCCCAAGCCTCTGCCACTGGTGAGCTGGGCTATTCTCAGATCACTGTGTCTTTCCCCGAGGTGTTCTTCCGAGCGGGCATCCTGGCCAGGCTCGAGGACATGCGGGACGAATGCCCCACCGAGATCATGACCATGTTGCAGCATCGGCTCTGCAGTTTCCTCGTGAGGGTCCAATTCAAGAAGATGCTGGAACGAAGGTAGCACCAAGCGGGTGGGCCCACTGGAGCCTCAGCAGTCACATGGAGCAGCTGGGACCCTGCCCACACACGGTGGTCAGCCCCACCAGTGACACTGGGCAGTGCGGAGGGAGGCTGACAGTGTCTCTGCTGGCCCGAAGAACCCTCAGCAGAAACTTGGTTTCCCACAGTCCTGGAGCTCAGGGGCCTGAAATGAAGGTCTTGGCAGGCAGGCTCCGCCAAGGCCTGCAGAGCAGCCTCTCCTGCCTCTTGCAGTCCTGGGGGCCCAGGCCCCCCTTAGCCCATGGCTGCCCCACTCCAGTCTCTGCCTCCATCCTCACAGGGCTGTCCTCATATGTCTCCCTTCTTTCTCTAAGGACACCAGTCCTCTGAGGCTAGCCACCCCCCACTCCAGGATGGGGGCTTCCCAGGTGGCATTAGTGGTAAAGAACCTGCCTGCCAAAGCAAGAGATGCAAGAGACGCAGGTTTGATCCCTGGGTCAGGAAGATCCCTTGGAGAAGGAAATGGCAACTCATTCCAGTATTCTTGCCTGGAGAATCCCATGGACTGAGGAGCCTGGAGGGCTAGAGACCACGGGGTCACACAGAGTCGGACGCGACTGAAACGACTTAGCGCACACACATGCACTCCAGTCCGACCTCATCTTAACCTCAGTCATTCCATCCGCAAAGACTCTATTTCCAAATATGGTCATAGTCACAGGTTCTGGGAGGCAGGACTCCAGCCTATCTTTTAGGAGGGGACACAGTTCAACTCCTGACACGGACCACCTAATACAAACCTTTCTCTTTACAATTGACAAGTCACTCTCACAGCCTTCTCCTTACTTGATCCAGATAATGACGCTGAGAGAGGGGTGTGGCAGAACAGCAACCCCATTTTACAGATGTGGAAACTGAGATCAGAGGGTGGTTAAGGTACTGGGCCAGAGAAAGTCACAATCAGAACCCAAAAGTCTTCATTCCAAGTCCCTGCCCTCAGAATCGTGTTTTTCAGCCATCTCCCTAAAATGGTAATCTGAGAAAAGCTCTGGCGGCCCTGTGGTGGACTCTGGCTCTTTGTGGTCACAGTATAAGTAATAAAAACAGTAGTGAAGAAATAATAAGAGTAGTGAAGTCCGGAAAGCCACCAGCAGGACCCCTGTGACCCGGCCAAAGGCAGGGACAAAAGTCAGGGGCTAAGTGGTGGGACTCAGTGTCCAGAAGCCCCCACTAGATGACCGTTGAAAGAAGCTGTTAGGGGCCAGGAGGGCTGATTCCAGAGACTGCAGAGATGGGATCTGAAGACTAAATGGATTTCCAGTGAGGGAGTGGAAGGAGGGGCAATGCAGGAGGAAGTGAACTCAGCCCTAAGCTGTCTGACAGGAGCTGGTTCCACTGGGGCAGCCGGTCCCCTATCACCCTCCCCCACAATGCCTGCATTTTAACCCCTGGAACCCTAGATTCTTTTTTGCAGAATGTGCCTGCAGGTCATCCAGAGGAACACATGCAAGTTCCTGCAGCTGCGTTCCTAGGGCTGGTGGAAGCTCTACATCAAGGTGAGGGCCTCGGGGCCTTGGTTCCAGGCACAGGGGCCTCTTGGGGGTGGGAGGCCTCTTAGGGATTAGGGAGGCTGCAGGGACAGTCTGGAAATGAGGGCGCCTTGGAGGAAGAGTGCAGCCTCCTTTCAGACAGGGGTGGATTCCTCCCTGAGAAAAATGATGGTGTGTCCTCCCAACTTTCAACTTATCCCTCAAAATAAAACCCTCTGAGGATGCAGAGAGTGCCCCCCAAATGTGGGCCTGATGCTCAGTGCCTCACCCCTGGGCATGCTGAAGCCCCTTCAACCCCTTCAGTGACGTCCTCGGCTTTAGGAAACCGTGGAATCCCGTCTCTCCTTTACCAGGCTGCTCTGAGGCAGTGAGGGTGAGTGAGTCAGCCGGGTGGTGGGGCTGCAGGTGCCCAAGCAACCAGGCCACTCTCAACCAATGCAGGAGTCCACGAGCCACCTACTACATGCGGGTCAGGTCATGCTGGGGCCTGGCATCCCGCCTGGGGCCCCCTGTTATGAGGAAGCATACCACTGGACACCGGGGACAGGGCTGCTGCACTCAGGAGGCCGGAGGACGGGGTTGTCTTGAGGGGCGGGGTGTTCTGGGCAGCTACGTGGAGGGGTGGACAGGCCACAGGTCATCTCTGGGGGTCCTGAGCCCCCCACAGGTCACGCAGAAGCTTCTTTCTCCTCCCCGTAGGAAAGGACTTTCTGACAATCGGTGCTGACCACAAGTAGAAAGGTGGGGCGGGGGTGAGGGGCGTGGATAGTAATTCTGCATGGCCAGAGGTAGCCATGCCCAGGCCAGCCTGCTGGAGGGCTTGAGATCGCAGAGGGAGCTAAATAAGAATTTCTCAAATTTGGATATCATGGTACTCTCCCCGCCTGTTCTATGTCTGACCCTCTTTCCTTAAATCAATTCCCTTTTTTACTTTGAAATTTTTATTTTAAAAGGAAACTTCACATCCTTACCTGTCTCATCCCAAGCAGGTTGTCCATAAAAACTGAAGATTTAGGAACTTCCTTGGTGGTCTGGTGGTTAAAACTCCATGCTCCTGATGCAGGGGTCACAGGTTCAATCTCTGGTCAAGGAACTAAGATCTTCGCATGCCTTGCATGCATGGCCTAAAACAAAATAAAACAAAACAAAAAAACCCCTGTAGATTTAACAAGAAAGGAGGGTCGCCTTCCAAGAAGCCATGTCCATCCAGGCCATGGGGAATTCTCAGACTTACCTTTGCTTCATTGCCATGTCACCCTTGACCCAGCTACCAAAAATCTCCATCAAATTCCTGTTTGCCCACAGCAGCAGGCTGGGCACACACACATACAGTACATGCTGGGTCTGAGGGATTATCCAGACATGGGGGCGGTCACAAGATGGTGGGAGGAGTGCCCTGGCTCCCCTGAGAACCTTGGGAAGTTGCCCTCTTTTCTCTGATTCCTTTTCCTCGCCCATCAAGTGCAAACACAGTAGGGAGAACAAATGACTTAGTTTCCGTGGGAAGCCAGACTCCCAGCACGATGAGTGGGTTCACTGCTGTGACCCTGCTGGTTTACAGAGGTCCTTCTCTGATTTGACCTTCACAACCACCTCTTGAGACACCCAGTTCTCATATGTATCTTCAGGGTATAAAAGTACATTTGACTGAATTTTGGAGACTTGATCACGGTCCCAAGGCTATCAGTAGAAGACCCTTGACTGGGAGGGGCCCAGTGCCATCTCGACCCTCCCTGCCCTCACGGCCGTGTCTCCTTGACCATCATGGTGTTAGCACTTGAATCATCCATCCGCTTTCCCTGAAAGTGAAGTCACTCAGTCATGTCCGACTTTTTGCGACCCCATGGACTGTAGCCTATCAGGCTCCTCCATCCATGGGATTTTCCAGACAACAGTGCTGGAGTGGATTGCCATTTCCTTCTCCAGGGGATCTTCTGACCCAGGAATCAAACCCGGGTCTCCCGCATTGCAGGCAGACACTTTACCGCCTGAGCTTTACCGCTTTCCCTAAGCTGTCTCTAACATGGTTTCTCCACAGTCTGGAGGCGTTGCTCCAGCTGGGACCCTCATTCAATGTTTGGGAGGCTGAGACCAAGTGAGACCACAGGGATAAAACGATCTTCCCCTTACAGAAGCACCTTCATGATGACCCTTTCCCTTATTTTGCAAAGAAGTGAATTTCAGTAAATTTATACCACAAACTAAAAGTCATCTAGCTGGTCTGGTCTTCTACCCACATGGCCCCTGACCTCATCTCAGGGAGACCCCAGGGGACACCCCCACTTACTGCCTGTGTGCCTTCTGACAACTCCACCCCCTCTGCATGTTGGTTCTCTCAACGCCTGCCTGGCTTGCTTCTCAGCATTGTTAAAAGGAGGAACTGTGGACAACGGAACCAGATTGTTAACACAAAAGTGCTAAACCAATGCTGGGAGTCATTTGGGTGGAGAGGCCCCTCCCCGTGGGTGAATGGAAGCACTGTCACACCCGGGGTCAGAGGACCAGACGGCACAGCCTGGACTTCTCCTAGACCACTCTCCTAACACCTCGAGGTGCACCTGATCACCTGGGATCTTGTTATGATGCAGATTCAGATGAACAGGCCACAGGTGCGGCCTGAGATGTCGCATCCTAGCCGGCTTGCTGGTGATGCTGCTGCGGCTGGTCTGGGACCGCACTCCTGGACGACGCTTGGTCCCGCCCATTGGCAAGGAGCTTGGAGATGGCCCAGCTCTCCATCCAACCCCCAGGACACGTTTGCTTGGGGCCCCAGGCCTGTTTGCATTTGTTGTCCCCTGTAGGTGCTGGGACCCTGCCTTTGGCCAACGCTCTTTCCTCCACCAGGAGCGTGAGAACCTGCTGGTCGTGGAGGAGCGCCTGACCCCAATGATGAAAGCCAAGACAGGGCTGGAGAGCCAGATCTCCAACACGCGAGAGCGGCTGGAGGAGGAGGAGGGCCTGTCAGCCTCATTGAGCACTGATAGGCGCAAGCTGCAGGGGGAGCTGAGCGACCTCAGGCGGGACCTGGAGGGCCTGGGAGACCATGCTGGCCAAGATGGAGAAGGAGAAGCAGGTGGGGAGGCCCCAGGCCTGACTCTAGTCCTCCCAGGGCCAGGGAACCCCCTAGTTGGCTCACCCTGCAGGAGCCACACCCAGCACTGCCCAGCAGTGCTGCCCAGGACTGAGCTGCCAGCCAGATGCAGCTATTTTAACTTAATTCAGCACAATTTCAGAGGCAGCTCCTCGGTCGATCTGGCTGCATTTCGAGGGCTCAGTAGCCATGCACGGCACTTGCTACGATGTCAGACAGCAGTTGACTCAGGGCTGAGGGCTGCTCCCCTCATGGGGACACCTGGGCCTGTCTGGGTCTCCTTGTGCCTGGGTTCCTGGGTGTCTGCCTGGCCCACTGCCCACTCAGCCTCAGCATCCCTGGGGCCCCTCACGGAACACCCCTCTGCACCACCAACCATATCTGCACCCCTCTTCCCAGAAGAAGCAACCCTGTTGTAAGGTGGAGTCACCTTTAGCTGCTCAGTTTCTGCCCAAACAAGCAGTTGCTGCCCCTGCATGCAGCTCCCCAGCTCCTGGTACTGGGTGGCTGGCCCTCAGCCCCAGGCCCCCTTCCAACCTCACATGGGTGGGACCCCCCAGCAAGGGAAGGTGGACCGGGGTGTCTCCAGTGCTGAGGTGCACACGAACCACCAGGACCTCGATAAGACGCACACTCTGGGCCGGCAGGTCTGGTGGGGCCGAGGGGCTGTGTTCCCAACAGTCCCGGGCGATGCCACGGCTGCTGTCCGAGGACCAGGCGTTGAGTAGCCAGGGCCTGACAGTGTCCTCGTTGCCTCCTCACCCCGAGATCCTGACTTGGTTGGGTATTGGCATCTCCAAGGCCCCCAGGTGACCCTGGGGTGCAGCTATGCTGAAGACCTTCTCTTGGAGCATGCACCCCCTCCCCCCTGCCCCCAAAGATATTCCCAGCCTTAAAGTCCCCCACCCCACCTCCAGGCCCTGGATCACAAAGTCTGTTCGCTGACTGGGGACCTCTCCCTTCAAGAAGACTCCATCGCCAAGCTCTGGAAGGAGAAGAGGGAGCTGGAGGAGCTGCATCAGGTAGGTATTGCCTGCCCTCCCCTTGAAGTGGGAGTTCAGAGACAGGAGACCCCTGTTCAAACCCCAGCTTTGCCACCCCTCAGCTGGGGCCCCTGGGAAGTCACCGAATCTCCCTGAATCACGGTGCCTTCGTCCATCAAGTGGACATGGTCACTGGCGGCCTCCCTTCCGGGTTTGCTGTAGTGGGGTGATCATGTCATTTATCACCCAAACCAGGACAGGTTCAGAGTGAAAGGGGGAAGCAGGTGTGGTCAGAATGGTCCAGGCACCAGGGAGGGATGCTCCTAGCATCGTAGGGACAAAGTGGGCCCATGGAAGTGCCCTGGAGTTCTAAAGCACCAGCAAATCTTGATTCACCGCAGCAACAACAGACGTGAGCTCTTGAGATCACAGGGCTCTGAGTGCAGAGGCAGCTCTGAGCACACATCAGTGCCGACAGTGGCACGGAACGCCTCCTAGCCCGGATCAGGCCCCAAGAGCAAGCTGAAGCCTGGAACCAGATCAGTGGACCCACATCCCTGTGTTTGCTGACATCATGGGTCTACGTTATGTCCCCAGAGCGCCTCTCTCTGCTGCCCCGGCAACACCTCCCCTTAGACTGTGACTCTCCATCATATCAAACCCAGAGCCCTCTTTTACAACAAACACACTCAGTTCTCATTATTTGAGGTGATGAAGTCACTGAATTCAGCCTGAACCTCTGCTCTTGGGGAAATACAAGGTTCAGTTCAGTTTAGTTCAGTTGCTCAGTCGTGTCCGACTCTTTGCGACCCCATGAACTGCAGGATGCCAGGGCTCCCTGTCCATCACCATCTTCCGGAGTTCACTCAAACTCACGTCCATCGAGTCGGTGATGCCATCCAGCCATCTTATCCTCTGTCATCCCCTTCTCCTCCTGCCCCCAATCCCTCCCAGCATGAGTCTTTTCCAATGAGTCAACCCTTCGCATGAGGTGGCCAAAGTACTGGAGTTTCAGCTTTAGCATCATTCCTTCCAAAGAACACCCAGGACTGATCTCCTTTAGGATGGACTGGTTGGATCTCCCTGCAGTCCAAGGGACTCTCAAGAGTCTTCTCCAACACCACAGTTCAAACGCATCAATTCTTCGGCACTCAGCTTTCTTCACAGTCCAACTCTCACATCCGTACACGACTACTGGAAAAACCATAGCCTTGACTAAACAGACCTTTGTTGGCAAAGTAATGTCTCTGCTTTTAAATATGCTATCTAGGTTGGTCATAACTTTTCTACCAGGGAGTAAGCATCTTTTAATTTCATGGCTGCAATCACCATCTGCAGTGATTTTGGAGCCCAGAAAAATAAAGTCTGACACTGTTTCCCCATCTATTTGCCATTAAGTGATGGGACCAGATGCCACGATCTTAGTTTTCTGAATATTGAGCTTTAAGCCAACTTTTTCACTCTCCACTTTCACTTTCATCAAGAGGCTTTTTAGTTCCTCTTCATTTTCTGCCGTAAGGGCGGTGTCATCTGCATATCTGAGGTTATTGATATCTCTCCCAGCAATCTTGATTCCAGTTTGTGCTTCTTCCAGCCCAGCGTTTAGGTTCCTGCAAACCTTTGGTCATAGTGTTTTTCTCAACCCATCGATATATCATACATGGTTTCGATTTATACATTATCTTGTTTTATGTGTGTTTCTGTTGAAAAACACACAATATTTAATACATATTGTTGATTCCTTGACATTGAACTCACGGTCAACAGTCACTGTATCTCAGGCCTGAACAAAGCTCATCCAACACACAGATTTTCTCTGCAAAGCACTTCAGAGCCTTCTTGCGTCAGGAACACCAGGCAGCATGGTGGCACTGTGCGTGGTGGCATAGTAAGCAATGAAATCACCAAAAAAAAAATCACCAATGTAAAAAAACCCGGCACTAAACAGACCAGGAAAAGGACACTTGTTTGCAGTAGGAGCTGAACCGAGATGATAGAGCATCATTTATCCAACCTCAGCTGGGAAAAATGTGCTCCTCAGGCAACTTGACATTTTCGCTGCTCTGCGTGTCCATGAATGACCACAAAAGCACCATGAGTATTGATTTGGGGATTACAAATACACTTTAGTGAGCAGACAAATTGGCAAATAGATAACTCACAGACAATGAGGATCAGCTGTATTTTGGAAGGCCCTCTTACATCCCGAATTGAAGACAACAATAATGTAACTAATACATAACTTCAGGAAAATCAATTGGGTGCCCTTCCATATAATGGAGAAATGAGTGACATTAGTTCATAATAAATAATGAGACTGTCAAACTGCAAAAGCTCAGGTGGATTTGAGAGTGCTGCCTGCCCAAGGCCATCTATGACGGCTGCAGATGGGCACTGGAGGGGGTGTTGGTGACTCAGGTAGCCAAGTGTGGGTGCTGCCAGTGATGAGACTTTACGAAACAGAGAATAATTCTCAGGGAAGTTTCAACAAGTAAATCCTCTCTCAGTTTTCATGGTAGATCATTCTTTTAAAATGTAGTGTATGCTAAATGAAAAAAAAATTTTTTTTGAGTTAAATGTGCAGAGGTGCTGAGTTCTAGGTTCAGAAAAGCATAAATAGTTGTTTACTTACATGAATGGCTGGCTGGACTGCAGAATTATTCACAGCCTATTGTCCAGAGCACAACCAGACATCCAGTGTCTCTGGAAACACCCACATAGTGAGGACCCCAAATGTTGTGACAGCCAGAAGCCACACCCCTGCAGATTTCCTATGTGCCCCTTGGAGAACCAGAGCCCCCAGCTGCCCCTGGGGTCCACCTGTGGCTGACGGGAGATCGTTCTGCCCTGGGCTCACGTGTCTCTCAGGAGCAGGCGCTCACATCATCAACTCGGCCCAGAAGTGATGGCAGAGAACCAGCTCTGTTCAGCTGCTCCCACCCGCCTTGTGGGACACACACCTGTATCTTTCCAGGAAACCCTTGACAACCTGCAAGCTGAGGAGGACAAGGTGAACCACCTGACCAAGACCAGCAGCAAGCTCAGCAGCCAGATCCACGAGGTAATGCCCCGTCCCCAGGCCTGATTCTACACCCTGATGGCCGGGTCTGTCCATTCTGGGAAACAGGAAGCGAGGGTCTTTCTGATGCCACAGCTAAGGAACCTGGCCCAGTCTGGTTCTTTACTGCATTCTGGCCTCAGACACCCCCTCCCCCGCCACGCACACAACTCTACTTTCTCTTGTATTTTTTGTCTCTGCAGCCAGAGGATAACTGGAAACAGGAAAAGAAGATTTGGGCGGAAGTGGAAAAGGCTCGCCGGAAAGCTGAGAATGACCTGAAGATTACCACCGACCCTCTCAATGAGATGGAGCGGTCCAAGCTAGATCTCCAGGAGGTGGTGAAAAAGTATGCACTCTTTCATTTCGCCTGCAGCAGTGTTAGCAACACCGAGCACTTCCTGGACAGTCTGTGCTCAGGGCTTTGTGTACTAAATGCACTTCCCCAGCACCTACTCTGTGCCAGGCATGGAGGATTAGGGAGGAACAAGTAGGTGCTCCCTGTGCTCAGGGAGCTCCCAGCCTCACACAGGGCCATGGACACTGGACAAGAGGCTGATAGTAAGCAAAGCAGCCACCCCAGAGGGAGGGAGTCTGCGCAGAAGCCTACAAACTGAGCTGTCCAAGATCACGAGGAGTGGAGGGGGTATGTTATCAGCGTCACCCTGGGAATAACACGAAGGACAGGTGGGGTGAGAAAAGCTGGCAGCAGGAAGACAACTGGGAGGCTACTGTAACAGTCCAAGCATAAACCAGAACCAAGTCAGAGGCCAAGGGGAAGGGAGAGAAGGAGGCAGGTAAGGAGGGCCCTTGTGGGGCGGAAGCTGCACTCTGTGTCTTTGAAGCACATTCTGCCTAAGGCAGGTCTAAAGTGCCACTGGCTGCCCCGAGGGCGTGTGCAGCGAAATCCACCTCTCAGCATGGATCTCGGGAGGAACACCCAGAAGATGTGGGAGACCCTGACCTATCCTCCCCATCCATCTGCTTGGTCTCTGGCTTCTTAGTTCTCACATGTGGCTCCTGACACATGGGACTCACGCATTAGGAGGAGACAGCCTTTTGCGGCAAGTTTTGGAAGGAACGTTTTCCCTAAAAAGGACAAGTGTTTTGTGCGATTCTGGGGTCTGTAGACTGTAAGCTGCACCAGAGAAGGGAGTTCTGTCCGTTTCGTTCACTGATGAGTCCCTGGAATCCCAGGTGACGTCTGGCACCAGGAGGGACTCAGTACGTAAGAAAGAAAATACTAAATGCACGAGGGAGTGAAGGAATGGGTGGGTCCGTGAGAAGCCAGTGGAGGGTGACTCATCTGCAGGGTGAGAAGGCCAGGGGTCGGGGTGAGGGGGTCTCAGCAGGGTCAAGGTCTCCCCCGGCTCCACTCCCACGCCAACCCACTAGCCCAGCCTCAGAGCTTTTCCTCAGGAGGGCAAACCTCCTCCGGCAGGAGGGATATGGAAATCAACTCTGTCAACTCTAAGGAGAGGACAAGCAGTCTCTGAATTCCACACTGCAGCGGAAACTGAAGGAACGCCAGGTCTGTCTGGGGCGGAGGAGACCCGACTCCCCTCCTGAAATGCACTGGCCTGGGCCTCGGCCCCCATCTGCTGACCGGCCACTACCACAGTCTTCGGAGACTACCACAGTCTTCAGAGACTGACTCACATCCGCCTCACGCCAGCTTCAGTTCCAAGTCCTCACGGTGGCCGCAGGGCCCTCCACGAACTAGCCCTGCTCCCTCCCTTGCTCGTCACCCACTGTCCCCGCACCACTCTGTCCAGGCCAGCCAGGCCGGCCCCCTGGCGGTGTCGTGTACACCCCTGCCTCCCTCCTGCCTCCCATTGCACACTCTCTGCGCCCTGCTTCCTTCTGCTTTTGACAGTGTCCCGTATAGGCTAAGCTGCCATCCCTCATTTCCATCCTACAAGGCCAATGGGTAGGTCTCTAACCTCACACCGGAGAGAGAAATTGCTCTGTCTGCTTATTTGCCTGCTAGGCATGAATCGAGGAGCTGAATCAAGAGCTGGAGGCTGAGAGGGCAATGAGCCAAGGTGAGTGAAACACATCCACTCTTCCTGGAGTCAAAAGACCCAGGGAAGCCACAGTCCAACCAGGCGCAGAAACTCCTCCGGAAGCCAATAGAGAGGAGGACAGGGTTCCAGCTGGAAAGGCCTTGTTAGTTTCTTGAGTGCCTCCCGTGTGCCCGGCACTGTGCCACACGTGCACACTGATGTTGCACAGATGCTCTCTGTGCTGCCGCCCAAGGGGAGGCGGCAGCAGCAGCCTGGGCGCCTGAAGACTGAATTGAACAGGCAGAGGGGGGGAGGAGGTTCCAGGCAAAGGGGATCAGATAGCACCTGCATGTGCAGGCACAGAGGTGTGAAGGGGAGAGCAGGAGTGGAGGGAGGCTTGTGGGGAGGGATCCCACAGGGAGATGAATCCAAACACACACATTCCAGCTTCAGCCCGGTGCGGCTGGGGGGCAGGACGGGCACTAAGGCCCCCAGACAGCTCCCTTTGCTGAGGGTGGGGGGCGGGGGGCAGAAGACAGACCCCCTGCAAGCGCAGGCCCCTGACCTCACAGATATCACTCGGTCATCCCAGTCTTTACTAGAGGCAACGGGGGCTCTTGGACAGTCAGGGTCAGCATCATTCATCTCCCCCAGGTGGAGAAACAACACAGCAACCTGTCCCGAGACCTGGAAGACTTAAGTGACAGGCTGGAAGAGGCTGGGGGAGCCGCATCTGCTCAGGTGCCATCCTAAGGGGCCCAGGACCCCCAAATCCTGCCCACCTACTGGACGATGAGCAAGGGGATAAAGACCAGTTAGTCCTTGCTGAATTTCTGGGGCTACCTAGGGGAGAAACCAATCAATAATAGAGAACAGGCAAGAGGGGGCTGGTTCCGTCCACTTGCTCTGGGCTGCTCAGTTCAGTGGGTACAAGCGGGACTGAGACTGAACGTCTCAGGGAGGCTGGTGCTGGCCTGCCCATGAGCCTGCCTCTGCTCTGCCCGGTTCGAGCTGAACCACAAGCGGGATGCTGAGCTGCTGCAGCTGCGGCAGCGGGAGCCGGAGGAGGCGGCCCTGCAGAGTGCAGAGTGCAGTGTGCAGGAAGCACACGGACTCCATGGCCAAGCTAACTGAGCATGTGGAGAACCTGCAGAGGGTGAGGTCCAAGCTGGAGAAGGACAAGCAGGGCATGAAGGCCGAGATGGACGCCAGCGTAGAGACCATGCAGAGGTCCAAGGTGAGGGGGAATCCCTGCAGAGCCTTCTCGAATAATATCCCCTGAGGAGCCCCCCGACAGACCTGAGGTGCGATCTAGATGCTGTGAAGGGAACCAAGATGGACCCATCACAGACCCCACACGCCGGGGATACAACCTTGGCCAAGGTGCACCACCCAACTGTGCCTTGGCTTCCCCATCCATAAAACGGGGGTAAAGATAATCCCCGCCTCACATTGCTCGTTAGGGCTACAACAGTCCCTGGCACATGAGGAAGAGCTCCGTAAATGTGAGCTACTAGGATCTCCACGACATTAGGAGGACTGTATCCTCGAGGAGCTGGAGACATAGGAAGAGAGACAAGTGCAGTCACGGCCACGCTGAAAAAGCGATACATGGGAGGAAAGAAAATGAAGTCAGTCACTCAACATGCATTTATGCAGCACCTGCCACAGGAAGAGTCTTCATGTGACATGAAGGAAGTGAGGGGCTCCAGGGAAGTGGGGGGCTCCAGAGGTGAGCAGGGATGTGGCTTCAGGGGCCCAGGTCCCAGCCAACAGGTGTCTCCAAACTGTAGACACTCCAGAGAGACCACAGTAGCGCCTGTTTTATCCTGCTCTAATGCGGCATTTTCTTAGTGGGTGAGGTCAGCCGGGGCCCACAAGTGAGGGGCTGTGTGCCAACCCAAAGGCTCTGGGTTTATGTTGATAGAAAATGGTGAGCTGCTGAGATGAGGGTGTTCTAAAAGGATGAGGCAGGTGGCCAGGGAGGCTGCAAGAGGGCAGCCCAGCTGGGAAACAGGGTGGGCCTGGCCTGGGCCTGCTCGTTCCCTCACTGGGTCCATTCTCGCTGCGCAGATGAATGCTGAGGCCCACATCCGAAAGCTGGAGGACAACCTGGCAGAGGCCGACGTGAAGGTGGCTGAGCTGGAGCGGAAGTGGGTGGAAATTAACGCCATCTGGACCCGCCTCCAGGGTGAGCTCGCCCCTCCCCGCAGCTTCCTGAGAATGGAATGGGGATCCTCAAGGAACCTGAAAGAGGAGCCGGGTCCCCTCCTGGAGCCTCCCTGACCTTGGAAAACCCACATCCCCTGTGATGAGACAGGGATGTTTTTTTCTGCCCGCTGAGTGCTTGCTCCAAGTAACATCTTTACAGCCTAAAACAGGGAACACAATTCAAAACATTTTCATGTTGGTTCTCTCAATCTCTCTGTGGGATCAGCGGGAGGAGCAGTACTACTGATATAACACAGTTTTCAAGCATTTTAAAACATGATCAGCCTACAAACATAAAGCAAACACGGGTCACTAATGAGGGAACTGGAAAGATGGTAGAGCCACCTTTGAAAAGCATCTGAGGGACCAAGGTTTACACAGCCAGTTGGGAAAGGAACGCTTCAGTAACTCTGACAAGTTAGATGCAAAACTGGTTCCTGTCCAACAGGGCAGTAATACTGCAACCTCTGGGTCTGATTTGGGGTTTTTTCTATCAGAAGAAATTCTTTACATATCTAGGTCAAAAACGATTTGCGACTCATGCATATGCAAGTTAACATCCAACTTCGCAGAGTCTGGGCCCTAGACAGGGGTCAACAGTTGGGTCAAGCAAAAGTGTAGTTCCTTGGAGAGCTTCACACTCCTTGGGTGTGCCAGTTAGACACAGCTCTCGAGCACTGACACCAGAGAACCTGAAGCATCATTTGGCCTTACTGCCGCATCCTCAATACTTTTAAAAATCAATTTCCCCACTGGATGGATAAGAAGAGTGAACAGTGAGGTTGGGGGTGACTCGATCACAAAACTGAAGACTTACAGGGCAGAGCTGGAAACCCTTGCCGTCCTCTGGCTCCAGAAATCAGTCCTCAGATGACAGGAGTGGGTTCAGGGGCTGTGACGAATGGATTTTTCAAAGTAAACATTCTTGGCCTCACTGTTGTCTCCAAACTTGTGTGTCCCCTGCCAGGGGCTGGGGGCCTCATTATCCGAAGCTACTTGTCCCACGCACATCACCTGGACAGTGGGGACCCTTGGGCATTGCGCCCCTCCTGGGCCCACTTGATTTGGGCAGCTGAGGTGGGGGTCACCGTGCTCCCCATCCCAGCCCTGCCGGCCAAGCCGTCATATTGATGGGTTCTCCAATAGCCCATCTGGCTCCACATTTCTGTCTCCTCACCCAGCTGAAAACGGTGAGCTGACCTGGGAGTATGAAGAATCCCAGAGCCCGCTCAACCAGATCCTGGGGATAAAGACATCCCTGACGTCGCAGGTGGACGATTACAAGCGGTAGCTGGATGAAGAGTCCAAGGTTGGCTTGCGGGTGAGGTCGGGGGCAACAGTGCCGCCTCCTTGAAGAAAGTTGTGTGTTATGAAGATGCAGAAGGAACATGAAAATTATCTGATTCCACAGTGAGTAAAAAAGTTAACTACAAAGCCAGAGCATGCGTGTGGGCGCACGAGGCTAATTAAATGAAAGAAATTATGTATCCTTGTGGACAGTAATGGGGAGAGATCAAGGAAAATTAAACCTCGGTGGTTTGGGTTGCAGACTCCTATGTTTTTTCACCTCTTGCTGCACTGTTGATCAACATCACATATCTTTAAGTGATGGTCCCAGGTGCCACAGGGACCAGGGGGACTCTGACAGTCCGGTCTGGCCCCCACAGGCCCGCAGCACGGCCAAGGTGAGTTTCGCCAACACCACGCACGACCTGGACCTGCTGGAGGAGCCCCTGGAGGAAGAGCAGGGAGGCAAGTCCCCGGCCCCCTCAGGACGTAGAGGTTTGACTCTGCTGCCATTCACTGCCAGCTCTGGGCCCACCACGCTGACTCCATCAGTCACCCAGGCACCCGCCACCCTTCCCAAAAGCCTGGCTAAAGGTCAGGCTTACAGGAAATATGGTTCTAACTAAAACGACACTATGGCTCCACTGGGAAGACGAGGGGATGGGAAATGAGGAACAGAGGCCAGAGAAAGTGCCAAAACCACACCTTCCACAGCAGGGCTGCTGCTGCTAAGTCACTTCAGTCGTGTCCGACTCTGTGCAACCCCATAGACGGCAGCCCACGAGGCTCCCCCGTCCCTGGGATTCTCCAGGCAAGAACACTGGAGTGGGTTGCCATTTCCTTCTCCAATGCAGGAAAGTGAAAAGTGAAAGTGAAGTCGCTCAGTCGTGTCCAACCCTCAACGACCCCATGGACTGCAGCCTTCCAGGCTCCTCCATCCATGGGATTTTCCAGGCAAGAGTACTGGAGTGGGGTGCCATTGCCTTCTCCGCCACAGCAGGGCACCAAGAGCTAATGCCTAAAACCACACAGAGCACATTTCATTTAGAAACATGGACATCAAAGCCCAAAACCATCAGCTAACAGTGATGAAGGCAGGTGTCCGGGATGACCTGGAGTGTGCCCCTGACCCAGGACTGCTGTGTCTCCTAACGAACCTTACAGAATGACTGAACTCTTAGGATGTCTGGGCAGAAGCAAAAACAACGCACATTTAACTGGAACAAGCCAGCTTTATGCCCCATTTTCCACCGTGCATTGGTCACGGGAGGAGCAGGCCAACCAGACGCTGGCCCGCTACAGAAGACAGTGCACGAGCTGGGTGATGTCAAGAAGCGGACGGGCATGGCGGAGACTGCCCTCAGCAAGCTGCACTCCAGACACCGTGCGACCGGCAAGGGCATCACCTCCTGGAGATCGTCCAGGCGTCCAGGCTCCTCCAAGACGCCGTCTGAGGAGTGAGGGCCTGTGGCCCCAGCCCATAGCCGGTAGGTGTGGACTTCATGCTCTGCAGAGAAGGCAATGGCACCTCACTCCAGTACTCTTGCCTGGAGAATCCCATGGATGGAGGAGCCTGGTAGGCTACAGTCCATGGGGTCAATAAGAGTCGGACACGACTGAGCGACTTCACTTTCACTTTTCACTTTCCTGCATTGGAGAAGGAAATGGCAACCCACTCCAGTGTTCTTGCCTGGAGAATCCCAAGGGTGGGGGAGCCTGGTGGGCTGCCGTCTGTGGGGTTGCAGAGTCGGACATGACTGAAGCGACTTAGCAGCAGCAGCAACCGTGCTCCAAGCTCACCTGCTCTGCTTTGCTCTTTCCGACTTCTCTTGGGTTCAGGCTAAGCCTTTTCTTACCGTTTGCTTAGGGAGGGAATAAAAAAATAGGGCACAGAATCTTTGTCTTAATTCTGACTCTTAAATAATGATTCTCTCAGAAAGTTAAGGAAACCAGTGTCTTGCCTCTGGATGAGTCTGACGATTAACATGTAACCTCCTTTCAGGGCAAAAACCTCAACAGGGTCCCTTCTGTTGAGCTCCCCTCTCTTGGTGGGGGTTACTCCTGAGGCTCCCTGCACCACCCAGACTCAGGAGGCATTGCAGCCCCTTCTACCTAGGTCTTATCTTCCAGGATCAGGCACCATGTGAAGCAGATCCCCCGGTTATGCCTGGGGTCTGCTGGCCCTGGTCCAGTTGCCCTGTCTTCATGTTACCGTCCTGTGTCACCATGGCACAGTCCTGCCAACAGCATCCAGAGGTGATGAGGTGGAGCCCCTGGGGTCTGCTCTCTGTGTTCTGGTTCATTCTGTCTTTAACCCCATATCCCAGGCCTATCCAGGCATGCCAGGCCCAAAGAAGGTGTCCCTAAAGCCTTATGACCTAGAAGAGAATGAACCAGGTATGACCTGGTGATGCTCATTACAAGGAAGAAAAAGCAGCCCACGCACCTGGCGGCACTGTCTTTCTAGCAAGAAGGCGACAAAGATGTTAGAACTCCCAGCTCTGGCCCACAAGGATCTTCTCACCCTCTCTCTCTTTTTCCTGCCAGGGTGATACATATCTCAACAGCAGACCACTGAGAGGAAAAAATATACGAAAAATGGAAAACTGGGCCTATCCCAAGACTACTATGCAAAGGAAAGTGCAAGCCAGAAAAAGACAGGTGCAAAAGAATAAAGATAGCTGTGGGGGCGAGGGGCTTGAGGATGTAAATACCTGGCCATCAGAGGCAGGAAAATTAGCATGGCTTCTCTGAGAGACAGCATCAAGCACAAGCGCTTGGATAACAGTAACTATGGGTCTGCTTTAGCTGAGATCCTACATGTTCATGTCAAGGATGGAATGTGTAATGTCTGTGGGACCTGGCTGTTCTCTGGGAGTAATTTCTCAGGTGGACAATTTTAATACCTTGTCCCCATGAATCTTAAATAGAAGAAACATGAAAAATAGGCTGACTGAAGATTGTTTTTAAGTGAAGAAGTTTTTCCTGAGACTTCCAAATCCAAAGGCAATTTTACAGTATACCAGGGTCCTGTGGCGACCCTGTGTCCTCCTTCACAGGCTTGTGTCTCAGGGATATGAAGACAGAGAGCTGAGATAGTTACAGGATGCTCTGGAGGGATGGCAAGATCCATCCAGGCTGACGACTCAAAGGCCCCCCACACACACACCCTGCCTCAGTGTCTCCCCCGATGCTCAGACACAGGCAGGTCAGCTCTGTGAGGGCAGATGGTTTTGGGTATTGTATTTCACTGCTGTTAATCAGCAGTGAGAGAGTGCCAGACCCGAAGGGGCAACAGAGTGAATATGGTAAACACATATGGAGTGAATGCCTCCCAAAGAAATGCACTGCTTTCTGACACTGCACAGAGCACTTCCTAAAATCAGGCTGGGGACTTCCCTGATGGTCCAGGGGTTAAGAATCTGCCTTGCATTGCAGAGGATGTGGGTTCAGTTCCTGGATGGGGAACTAAGACCCCACATGCACTAAGCCCCCGTGCTGCAACAACTGAGCCTATAGGATGACCTGAGGCAGCCAAATAAATAAATAAATAAATGAACATCTCTTTAAAAAAAAAAAAAGAAAATCAGATCCCTGCCTCCTGGCGGAATCCACTTGCCAACCCTGGTGTTGATACCCAGAACCCTGCAGAACCACCTGAATGGAAGAGAGGTCTCACGGTTTCTTCAAGTCACTCTTCCGTTCCTGGGTCCTTCAGTCTTCCCAAGTTTCCTTCCCAGATTTCCTTTGTCATCTTCTGGCACTTCTCAACCCCATTCCTTCCCTTTCTGTCCTAGTCTTTGGGGGTACAGGGGCAGAGCCCTCAGAAAGACCCCCGCCCCAGCCCTCTGGAGAAGGGGGCTTCCCTTTGAATCTCACCACCTGACCTCTCTCCAATGCACTGGCAGACAGAAGTCACTGTTCGGACTGGTAGAGGAAGGGATAGTAATATTCTGTTGGTGGTGCCCACATCATGCTTGTGATGTTTCTAAACTTGGCACTCTACAGCTCTGGAGGGAACCTGGTTTGGGTCCTTGGGTGCAAATACACCAATGTGAAAACACTGCCCTCTGGTGGTGGGGTCTCCGAATGCTGGGTGTGACTAACTGGGGAGACCCCAAATCACACAATCTAAGAATTATTATATATTAGAATTTTAGGGACTTCCTTGATGGTCCAGTGGCTCAGACTCCATGCTCCCAGTGCAGGGGCCCCGAGTTTGATCCCTGGTCAGGGAACTAGAGCTTACACACCACAACTAAGTTTCCACAGGACACAAAATCCTACATGCCGCAACTGAAGACCCTTTGTGCTGCAACAGACTGAAGATCCAGAGTGCTGCAACTAAGACCCAGCACAGCCAACTAAGGAAATAAATACTTGCAGGGGAAGGGATTTTAGAACTGGAAGGGACATTTAGAGGGTATCAAGTCCAGCTTTTGGCTAATTTTGGATTCCCTTCCATAGCATCCCTGAAAAATAAATGGTAATCCAACTTGAACTCTTCCAGTGGAAAAAGGCAGCCCATTGCGGTTCTGGCTGACAGTCATGGTGCAAAAGTCCCACTCAGTACTGAATCGCAATGTCTCCCCTATTTTGACCTTATTCCGATCTAGTCTTCACTTCTGTAATTACACAAAGTAAGTTTAATTCTTATGCATTGAAGTCAGACAGATAAGGTTTCCACTTTCCCACGAGTATGACCTTGGGCAACTTAACCTATCTTACCTCCTGCTTTCTTGACTATTAAATGAGGAATAATAACAGCATCTGCCTCGTAGGAATGCGAAGTTTAAACAAGAGAACTTGGCCCAGCGCCCATTATGCTAACGCTGAGCCATTTGCCAAGCTCCTTCTAGCATTCCTTATGACTTCCGCAGTTGACCTTCCCGGGGAGGCTCTCCCAGGCTGTTAGTCTGGTAGCTGATGGCAGCGAGCCTCTTGCTGGAGAGATGCCAGGGGCATCCATGAGGTTTAGACCTGGAGGACAGCCCACACGTGGAGAATTCTCCAGAATTCCCAGCAGCTCCTCACTCTGCTGGGGAGAGTGGGGGCCCAGACAGAGGCAGACTCAGTGACTTGCCCAAGACCATTCGGTTAAGGCAGAGAGAGAAATAATTCTTCGTGGCAGGAGATGAGATGAAGTTTCTGACCCAGTATTTATTTAAAACACACACACACACACACACACACACACACCAGACTTCAGTTAGCCACATACGCTGTTTTTGCCTGAAAGTGTTAGTCGCTCAGTCATGTCCGACACTTTGGGACCCCATGGACTGTAGCCTACCAGGCCCCTCTGTCCATGGGGATTTTCCAGGCAAGACTGCTGGAGCAGGTTTCCATTCCCTCCTCCAGGGGACCTTCCCGACCCAGGGATTGAACCGGGGTCTCCTATATTGCAGGCAGATTCTTTACCAGCTGAGCCACCAGGGAAGCCCACTGTTTTTGCCTAAGGACATGTAATTTCAGAATGACTTAAAGATCTAAGAGGGTATAATCCACGCAGTCTTGCAAAATAATATTAATTGTTATCCATGATGACTGAAACCAGGGCATTGGCACCATGTTCTGTAGAGTAGTTACTTCCCTGGCGGCTCAGATGGTAAAGCGTCTGTCTACGATGCAGGAGACCCAGGTTCGAGCCCTGGGTTGGGAAGATCCCCTGGAGAAGGCAATGGCAACCCACTCCAGTACTATTGCCTGGAAAATCCCATGGACAGAGGAGCCTGGTAGGCTACAGTCTATGGGGTCACAAAGAGTCAGACACGACTGAGTGACTTCACTTTCACTTTCTGTAGAGTAAGTGGAGCAAACGTTTATTTACATGATTTTGGTAAATGTTTTGGGATAGTTTTTAAGACTGCTAAGTTTTGTATCACTGGCTATATTAAACACATATGTTTTATTTCCTATATTCTTAAAGCTCTGGCACCTGGGGACTCCTGGCTGGGGAGTCACGGCCTCTCCCAGGGCTGCTGAGGGACAGCAAATGGCTCTCCTACACAGGCTCACCAATCCAGAGCCCACACTCTGAACCACCTCCTCTGCCCTGTTCGTGTACCTTGGGAGTACTTCCCTCCCTAATCATCCCAGGACCAGGACCAGACGAGAGACCGCCCCTCTGCCCCAGAGCCCACTGAAGTTACTCCACCAGCCAATCCTAACCCTGCTCACCCAGCCGCCCCCTTTCCTTCCTGTGGGAACCATAACGAAAGCTCGTGCACCTGCTTTCCCCTTGCTCCTCTGGCTCCTGACCAACCCTGGGGCTTCCCAACAAGGCCCTGCGTGGCATGTCATGGTGTACCTTCTGCTTCCAGGGACAGGTCTCTGAGTGAATAAACTTTCTCCTTCATGACAATCATTTCCACATCTGTGTATCTTCCCATATCTGATTAAAGCAAATCCCAGGGACATTTGAAGGTACATATACCAATTAGCTTCCTCGTCCTCCTTTCACATGTGATCCAATCCTGGGTCCTTATAGGGAACCCAGCAGGTTCTGGGTCAACCCCCAGGGAGCACAACTTTGGGTATTTCCAGAAATCACAGACTGCTGCCCTAACACCCACACGCTACCAGGAACTGAGGTTGGAGATCTGTTGTGAAAAGGCCAACCTTGAGGTACGGTAAATCCGCAAGACTGGAAGGGAACTTGCTGGCTATTATAAGGGACTGTTCTCTCTTCTGAACCCTGAAATCTGGCTTAGGCTAATGAAAAATGTATCCTGAGGTTTTGGAGCAGTGATCCTGTAATACTTTTTTTCTACAGACATTTTTAAAAAACCAACTTTCAGGAGCTTCCCTGGTAGCTCAGTGGTGAGGAATCCACCTACCAATGCAGGAGACATGGGTTCGATCCTGGTCCACGGAGATCCCAAATGCGCTAGAGCAACTAAGCCCGTGTGCCACAACTACTGAGCCTGTGCTCTACAGCCTGGGAGCCACAGCTACTGAAGCCCTCATGCCTGGAGCCCACACTCCACAACGAGAGAAGCCACTGCAATAAGGCCGTGTACCGCAACTAGAGAGTAGTCTCTGCTCTCCACAACCGGAGGAAAACCCCACGCAGCAGTGAAGATCCAGCACAGCCAAAAATAAAATAAATACAATTAAAAAAAAAGATATCACTAAAGACCTTCTAAACACCTATAGAACAATTCTTTAAACATCACTAATTATGTAATTATTTAATGCTTAATGACCTCCATAGTGATTACATTTGTTGAGCAGTACAGGACATGCACTATATTTGATGAGAATTAAATATTACCTTTAATAGATATGTACCATAAAGCAAATAAACAATGTAAATGTGTAAAAGACATATCATTAATGCACTAGGATTTAGCAAAATAAATATGACAAATTGGGTAATTTTTTTTAATGGTTGCTGGGACGTCCCTGATGGTCCAGTGGTTAAAACTCGGCACTTTCACTGGCAGAGTTAAGATCCCATATGCCACACGGGCGGGGAATCCATATGCCACTTAGGGAACTAAGATCCCACATGCCACATGGGGTGGCCAAAATTGTTTTAAAAATGAATCCAAGAGAAGACCTGAGAACTATTCTCCTTATTTGATGGAAACTTAGAGAAGTTGACTGACTTGCCCAAAGTTCCATACGTACTGTAGCTGGTAAACTGCAGAGTCAGAGTTTGAACTAGATAAATAGATAAATAGAGTTCTATTTATCTCCAAAGTTAATGAACTCTTTTAAGCTATCATACTTTTTTTTTTAATAATAGATTGCATAAAAAACATTTTAAAAATGTGTTAGAAATAAAATGTGTAAGAAGTGGCCCTTCAGGAGATTTACAGGCTGGTGACTACAGATTTCACTTACCAAATTAGGAAAATGATACTTTGTATTCATAAGTATGCTTACATGCTTGCTCTTCTAAGTATGGTATTTGTGACAGTATGCTATTTACATACATCTGAGACTATCTTACATCCCTAGACACCCCATAAACTGGCCCCATCCCTGCGCTATGGAAATAAACTGGATGATCAGCCTTTGAACCACTTTGCTGAACACCTGAAACTAACACAACACTGTGAATCAGCTATGCGTTAGTTGCTCGGTCATGTCCGACTCTTTGTGACCCCATGGGCTGTAGCCGGCTCCTCTGTCCATGGGATTCTCCAGGCAAGAATACTGGAGTGGGTAGCCATTTCCTTCTCCAGGGGATCTTCCCGACCCAGGCATTGAACCTGGGTCTCCTGCATTGTAGGCAGACTCTTTATGGTTTGAGCCACCAGGGAAGCCATCTGAGACTATCTTACTTCCCTAGGCATCCCATAAATTGGCCCCACCTCTTCGCTACAGAAATGAACTGGATGATTAGCCTAGAGTGGAAAAATCTGCATGCATTTTTCAATCCCTCCGCACTGAATTGTATAAGACCTTTTCTACAGGAAATTTTCCCTCGTTAGGACCACACCCAGCACTTGGGACAATATCTAAATCATAGGCATTATTAACAAAAAGTATGCATTTATGGTTTTGTCCTTTTGTTAATTTTTTTTTTTTTTTTAAACTTTTTGGCCACATCACATGGCATGTGGGATCTTAGTTCCAGCACCAGGGATCAAACGCACACCTCCTGGAGTGGAACCACAGAGTCTTAACCACTGGGCCACCAGAGAAGTCCGTGTTAACTTGTAAGTTTTATAGGTATTGATTCAATAATATTTTCAAGAGTCTTGTGGGGAACAGGTAGCTAGCATTAACCCATGCAAGAGACAGAAGTGGAGGCAGACTGGTGGTAAGTGCTCACTGTCATTCAGCTGGTGGCACAAACAAGAACCAATCTTCTTACTCTCCAAATCCACATTCCAGATACTATATCAAAGGTTTCCTGAACAGAATGAAATTCTTAGATCTTTGCAAACACATAATCTTTCCAACGTATGATTGGTTATGTTCTGGATGTTCCTATCTGTACAAACCCCCTTTCCCATTCACAACTGGGAGTGACCAATTGAAATCTCCAGACCGTTTCTTTTATTCGTTTCGTTCAACAGACATTACCTAGGCACTTCCAGGTTCGAGGTACTATGCATTTCCTTCTACTTAAGACATCTGTGAACTGGTTTCACCCTAGTCTCAAAGTTCTTTGAGGACAGTGGAACTTCACCCAACTCTTCTGTACACTGCACAGAATGCCTGACAATACTTGGCACTTGGTGAATACTCATTGTTTCATGACTTGAAGCTTGACCAAAACTCCAATCTAGTCCTATTCCAATTCCAATTGAGGGGGATGGGACAAGATGGCAGAGTAGTAGGACCTTGAGTTCACTGCCTCTAAAGAGCTCATCAAAATTACAACTAATTGCTAAACAGCCATCGATAAAGAAGACTGGAACCTACCAAAAAAGAGATCCTACATCCAGACATAAAGAAGAAAGCACAATGAGATAGGAGAGGCACACTCTTGATAAAATCAATTCCAAATGAATCAATAATGCAAATAAAATCATCCACAGCAGTGTCGAACCGCTTCATTCCTCCTGTTTCCCATTTCTAAGTACCAACTTCCCTGGAATTGATTTTTTAAAGGGCACAGTCCTCATATTGGATACTAGATTAGGGTCATCACAGTAGTCTAAAAAACACACACGAAGAATAACTTGATTTCCTTGTAATTCCAATGTTCTTACACCAGACCATGATGGGATAAGGGGGCAATGTTCTGGACTAGGAATTATGTCAGCATTGCCACTGACTTCCGTCAAAATCTTCCTGGAGTCTCAAAAACCTCTGGCCCTGTTTCCTCAGTTATAAAATATGATGGTTTCACTTAAGAGCCCCTGAGGAACTAAGAGTCTACCATCCAGAATGCCTCACAAAATATGAAAGAAAATGCATCGAATGGTAAGCTTTGTTTAGGCTGAAATGCAAAATATTAACTCAAAAGATAGAATCAGTGATTAACGTTAAAATGTCTCATTGTTACTCTTCTGGGGCTAAATTATTTCTTACCTTGTCATTTATCATAAAGAGTTTGGTATTATTGATTTCTATGTGTCACTCTCATTTACCCAGACTATAAATCCCTTCAAAAAAGGAACTGTCCTTTGTAAAGAGGTGGTATCTAAGTTAAGCACTTGGTATTTTGACTCTGGGTAACAACTCTACATACTTTCGGATTCGTTCATCTGACTTGGAGACATAGGAGGAATCCTCGCTTCCACGTGCGGTCCTTCCCATGCCAGGATGCTGTCTCCAGGAAGGAATAATTAACTGAAAATGATCTTTCCACTCTCAATGTGCCCTAGAACGCCCTAGGACCAAAGACCTTGCAGCCATGGGACCAAAGATAACCAATTATTCCAGGGCATTAGCACTGAATAAACAGCCCCAGAGAAGACAGTATATGTGGCTGTGAAGTCGGGAATCTGACAAGTTCACTTTGGTGAACATCACCTGACAAGTTTCTGGGTCAATCACCCCAGGGCCAGGAGAGCTGGTCCAAAATTTCTGAGTTCAAGGGCAGCCAGTCTGGTGGAAAGAGGGGTTGAAGTCACTGTCTTCCTGAGTTTGAGGGACGGCTGAACTCCCCCAACTCCTAGGTCCTGTGGCGCCACCTCGGGAGCAGGGAACGATGCTGACCCAAGAAGGGTAGAGAACGTTCCTTGGAGAGACCTCCACAGAGGGAGGGCGGGCTCTGAAGAGGCCTCCTCACAGAGGGAGGAAAAAAAAAGTAGGGATTTGTCGGTCCGTTTGGTTCAAAAGGTCCCAATTCTCAGGAATTCATTCCGTGACCAAAGCACTTGTGAAAACGCCAAGGCCCCACACTTCGGTCGGCGAGTCTCAGGACATTTTGCGAGGAAAGCACTAAGAGGTCCACGTTGTCCCGCCACCAGCTCCCAGCGCTCCCTAGACGCAAAATCCTGAAGAGCCGCCCTACCCTTCCCCGCGGCGCGCGCGCCCCATGGCGCGCGTGCGCCGACAGCCCGCGCCGCCGCGCCGCGCAGGCGCCGTGGCCACTTCCGGGAACTGTCAGCCGCTCCCTCTGGGCCTCGGTCCTCCGCCTGCGCCCGCCGGAGCCTGTTCGCGTCGACTGACCAGAGTCCGCGAATTCAACGCTCCGAGCCCGTCCGTACGGCCCCGATCCCAGGTAAGGGGCAGCAGGGGCGAGCTTCGGGCCCTGCTAGCCTCCCCTGGCCCGGCCTCGCTCCCGATCTGAACCTGCGGGGGCAGTAAGGCGGGGGCTTAGGCCGCGGGGCCCGGAGGCGGAGGGGAGGGGCGGACCGGGGGAGGGGGCGGGGAGGCGGTGTTCTCTGGGGGCCTGCCGAGCCCTGGGGTCCCCACATGCCCAGATCCATTTCTCAGCGATTTTCAAGTTCCGATGCTCCTCCAATGCCAGAATGAAAGACTGCTTCTCCTGCGCTTCCTTCGTGGGCATTTATCACAGGCGCTAAAATTGTAGTGAATGGGATCACCACCCTCACCCCCGATCGCGCGTCGCGAGGCACAGTTCATTCCTTTCTTCAGCGTCTAGAATAGGGTCCCTGAGCGCAGTAAGCGCCCCTGGAATGTCTGTCCTGTCTAGGGCAGCCCTGTATCCTAAAGCTATAGGGGGAACCTTTCCGAACCCGCGAAGAAGCCTCCGCCGAGTTCTTTAAGAATCTCCCCGCTTGAGTGCCGCCTTCCCCTAAGTCATGGTCGACCCCTGGCGCTCCGAGTCCTGCGTGCAACCTTTTTTTTTTTTTAAGCACCTTTCTCATTTCTAATCCTCGAGTTGGACTGCCCAGCCTCCCTCCCATCCCGGCACCACCACTGCTTGGATGGCCCTGGGAAGGTTGCTCGTCTGAATCCCCGTTTTCTCATCTACATTAATAAGATCCTTAAGGGGTTTCTGAGGCTCCAGTGAGCTTGTTTGCATACATTGCTTAGGATAGCCCCTGTCCCTTAGTATGTGCTCAGTTAAGTTTTATTCGTGCTTCTTACATTCTCTGTGTGTCTTCCCTTCCTCTTCTACCCTTCTCTCCCCAGATTTGTGGACCAGAGAAGTGTCAGATTTATGTTTCTGGCCCCAACCTGGTATTGCTCCACTGCTGGGAATATGGTAGGCCCTTTAATACATTGTGGGCTTTCCTGGTGGCTCAGATGGTAGAGCATCTGCCTGCAATGCAGGAGACCTGAGTTTGATCCCTGGGTTGGGAAGATCCCCTGGAGAAGGAAATGGCAACCCACTCCAGTATTCTTGCCTGAAAAATCCCATGGTCAGAGGAGCCTGATAGGTTATAGTCCATCTGGTCGTAAAGAGTTGGACACGACTAAGCTACTTCACTTTCTTTAATACGTTGTAGTTTAGAATCTTTTATTATAAAGCCATCTGTTCTCATACTGGGGCTTTGGAATCAGAAGGCAGTGCTAACCTACTTTTATCTAATTCAACTCCTTGCTGAAATTACCTAAATTATCCTAGTTCTGCCCTCTTTCTTTAATCAGTTTTTAAATCTAACCTTTTAGTATCCAATAGACCCTGGGTGTTTCAGGTATCTATAAAAAAAAAAAAAAAAAGGAGAGGTATCATTCAGGAGGATATTTTTGCCAGGTGAGGGAGTAGGTAAATGTAAGTGGCTGCTTCTCCCTCAAAGTATTCGGAGACCTTTCAAGGTTAATTCATCTGCTTATCACAGTTAAAGGAGGGGATCATCTTGGAAAAATAAACCTCCTGCTAGGAGGGAGAGGATCAGTAATTCCATCTAGTTAACTAATCCTAAACAGGTTCTCCCTAATGAGGTTTAGTCTGCTGGTCGAGGCTGGAATTGGAACCTGTCTCTGAACACTGTAGAGGGTGTGGTGACCTTGTCAGAGTACCTGGTATTGCTGGGTTGGGTGATGAGAGCAATTAAAAACTGGATGAATCACAGTCTCAAACACTGACCTTAAGTAGGAAACTGACATCCCTACTGTACAATTACTTTAAAGCTCCAGGGCCAGGAAGGTAAAGCCTGTGTAGGTGTTTCCAATTGAGAGGGTACTCCCTGGGGTGTATTTCTGGGGCAGGTTCAAAAGCCTTGGGTCAGAGGGAGAAAGGGAACTCATTTTTTGAGTATGTCTTTGGGGGTAGGCTTTGAACCACATGTGTTCACGTGTTCTCTCATTTAATCCTCCTACCACTGGCCTTGCTATGTCAGTTCTATGTCCATTTCACAGATGAAGAAAAATGAGTTTTGGAGATAGCAAGTGACCTGCCCATGGTTTCCTGGCTAGTGTGTGTCAAAGCCAGGATTCAAACCCAGGTCCCCTTCGCTCCACCACCCATGGCTAACCAAACATTAGGATGACTCAAGTGATAGGTAGAGAAAGGAACTGAGGGATGGACGGGTCCCCTGGAGTCATATTGTGCTACAGAGAAGTCATTTTCTCCCTCTCCATGCTGGCCATTAAAAAGTCATAAGTAGAAGTTTGTTAATATCATCACCTTTTTTGTCTGTCCCTTTTTCTTCTCTCTATCCTCAATAAGACAAGCTTTCCAGTTTTCACTTAAGTAGAAATCACAGTTTAGAAATGATAATTATCACCCTAGGACAGAAGGTTTCTTTTTCCTAGTGAAAAAAAAAAAAAAAACCCAAGCTGTCATTATTCTCCTTTCACTGAGTTTCATGAACACATGCTGTGTTCACTGGTGGTGTCTTATGAATTGGACGAACATGAATGTTGTCTTGGTCTACAGACTTAAAATAGCCACATGATTATAGAAGTACAGGTCCTGAGTGTAGGTCCAAATATGGAACCTGAATGATACAACAAAATTAGAAGTGCAATTTTAGAAGTTAATTATGCCATTGAGTAAATGTTTACCTCTTTTGAAGGCTTTGCTCCATTGCTTATAACCCTGAGTTTTCGAATGAGAAAGCCTTTATGTTATTTTGAGTAACTGAGTAAAGCCTTTTGTAATGGCTAAGCATCAGAGAAAAAGAATTACGCATTGAGCATCTGGAAATTTATTTTTCAGAAGAAATTTAGGCGGTTTTACTTGAATTCATTAAAAAAAAATTAATTTTCAGTTAGAGACTTCACCTGTGAGTTGCAACTTGCAGAACATGTACAAGTAAAAAAAAAAAAATTAATGATCTTGAGCTTCCCCTGTGGTCCAGTGGTTAAGAATCTGCCTGCCAATGTAGGGGACATGGGTTTGATCCCTGGTCCACAGAGCAACTAAGCCCAGGCACCACAACTACTGAGCGTGCTGGCCGCGACGACTGCGGCCTGTGTGCTCTGGAGCCTGTGCTCTGCTATGACCCTCTCTCCTCAGCTAGAGAAAGCCCTCCTGCAGCAGTGAAGACCCAGCGAAGTCATAAATAAATAAACAAATAATTGTTTGATTAATTACCTGAATATCGTCATTCCTAGAATAGAATGGAAAACACATTTCTCAGCCAGTTCAAGATATCAGATGTTTTATTTAAGGGTATATTTATCTCTTTTTGACCCTTGGATTCCTTAACAATTAGCAGAGGCATTTCCTTTGCTTTCCACTGAGATTGATTTCTGCTTTGTCTGCTGAATTCTTATTGTTCACCTCATAACCTTCTGGTGGCCTTCCCATTCATTTCCTGCTTACATCAGAATTCCTGTCTCACATTTCTGTCTCCACCCTAAGTTGACTTGTACTTAAACCATAGAATCTTCAGTGCTGTGAGAATGCCTCTTAGAAATGATTTTAAGGGGAGAGGTGGTAAGGGTGGGGGGAGGGCACCTGGCTACTTTGAAAACATTTCTCCTATTTCAGGTAAAGGTTGCTTCATCAGTCTCTCTAGATTTGGATGCCTGTAAAAATAGAGAATTTGATAGGATTTTTTATTTAATGAGTTTCACAAACTCTGCTTTTCATTTAGTTACAATAACAAGTTTAGAGGATAAATAACAAACACCTGCCTAATCTTCACCAGTTGTTAACATGTTGCCACATTAGCTTTTATACATCTACTTTGTTGTCTTGAAGGAATGAAAATAAATTACAGGGGACTTCATCCCTAAAGCTTCATCTCTATCTCCTAAGAGTCGGAACATTCTCCTACCTATGGCCAACCATTATCATAGTTGGGCTTCCCAGGCAGCGCAGTGGTGAAGAATCTGCCTGCCAGTGCAAGAGACTCGGATTCCATCCCTGGGCCAGAAAGGTCCCCTGGAAAAGAGAATGGCTACCCTCTCCAGTTGGAGAAGGCAATGGCACCCCACTCCAGTACTCTTGCCTGGAAAACCCCATGGATGGAGGAGCCTGGTAGGCGGCAGTCCATGGGGTCGCACAGAGTCGGACATGACTGAGCGACTTCACTTTCACTTTTCACTTTCATGCATTGGAGAAGGAAATGGGAACCCACTCCAGTGTTCTTGCCTGGAGAATCCCAGGGACGGGGAAGCCTGGTGGGCTGCTGTCTATGGGGTCGCACAGTCGGACATGACTGAAGTGACTTAGCAGCACCCTCTCCAGTATTCTTGCCTGGAGAATCCCATGGACAGAAGAGCCTGGCGAGCTACCTTCCATGGGGTCTCAAAGAGTCAGACATGACTGAGCGACTAACACACACATTATCGTAGTTAAGAAATGGAAAATAATTCCATGTTATGTGATAGGTAGTCTAAATTCAAATTTTTCCTATTTTACAAAATATATTTTTGATGGCTATTTAAAAAATGTAGATTTACAGTCAAGTTTCATTTATAAAATTTGGTTTTTATAGCTCTTTTAATCTAGAACAACCTCCCCCAGGGACTTCTTTGGTGCTCCAGTGGTTAAAACTCCGAGCTTTCAACAGAAGCAGCAGGAGTTCAGTCCCTGGTTGGGGAACTAAGATCCCACGTGCAGTGCAGCGAGGCCAGAGAATTGAAAAACTAAGTGTACAATTCAGTGACTTTTGTAAGACAGCCACCCCACTCCGACTCCAGCTTTTCTGAATGGTCCCGGTCAGTTCTTTTATAGGATGGCACACATTTCTGGTTTTAACTGTTTCCGCTTTATGTTATGTAACTAAGGCCACTCTCCTTTATTTCCTATAAACTGGAAATTAGATCTTGAATGGATTTAGCATAAATATTTGGCATAAATATTTCATAGGTAGGTTCACCATCTCTTTTATTACCAAGCTTCTTCATAGTAGCCCTGTGTCCTGTTTTCATGGCACAATTATTAACAGGGCCCGTTTTGCTCTCTTGGAAGTATTAAGTGGTCACTATTTATAAGCGATGATGTGCACTTCAAACTGCCTCCCTTCAGGAAGCCCATCAGATTATTGTTCCACTACTTAATGATATTAAGATAGATTACTTGGCTAAGGTGGTGACAGATTTTTTTTTATGGTAAAGGCATGTTTCTTTGTTTGTTTGTTTGCAGTTAGTAAATAATCTGTGGGTGGTTCTTTTGAGACTATGACTATCTCATACCCCAGCAGTCCTTAACTCATGGTTTTAGAGTCCTTTGATGACCTTTGACAGAATAAATTCCACATTGGTGGTTACAGTGCTAACTGTATTTAAATGATTAAGATTTGAAGTTGAGATTGATTCTCTTTTAATGAGAGAATAATGTTTTATTTATTCCCCAAACATTTCAGGATCCCCAGACAACTTAAATATGGGTTGCCTACTATTTTAAATGCTTTTTTCTATTTCTTGTTGCAGCTTCTATCCTTTGAAAACACTAAGAATAATGTCCCTGCATCAGTTTTTACTGGAGCCAATCACCTGTCATGCCTGGAACAGGGATCGTACCCGTAAGTATGCCAAGTATCGACTTGGCTCCTTTATCTCAGTACCACTGATTCTCTTAGATGTTGGCATTTTTAAGAATCACATATTTCAGTGTCATATGTAAACAGGGACATAGCTTCAGAGAACTAGGTCAGTCAGCTGGGATTTTGATAAGGATTACTTTGAATCTGTAGCTTCACTATCTCTTTTAAAGCAATTCAGACTTGGTTTACTTTTTTTTTTTTTTTTAATGAATTTATTTGTTTGTCTGGGCATGTGGGATCTTTAGTTGCCACATGTGGGATCTAGTTCCTTGATCAGGCATCGAACCAGGGGGACCTGCACTGAGAGCACAGTCTTAGCCACTGGACCACCAGGGAAGTCCCAGTTTGCTCTTATTTTTGAATAAATCTTTGGCACATAAACAGTATACTTAAGGTTGTTGTTGAATAAAGTGAAAACCTAGATATGGGCCTCTATGTGGATATTTCAGAGAAGGTGATGTTACCCTACTCCAGTACTCTTTCCTGGAAAATCCCATGGACAGAGGAGCCTGGTAGGCTGCAGTCCATGGGGTCGCTAAGAGTCAAACATGACTGAGTGACTTCACTTTCACTTTTCACTTTGATGCATTGGAGAAGGAAATGGCAACCCACTGCAGTGTTCTTGCCTGGAGAATCCCAGGGGCATGGGAGCCTGGTGGGCTGCCGTCTCTGGGGTCGCACAGAGTCGGACACGACTGAGGTGACTTAGCAGCAGCAGCAGCAGCAGATGGATATTTGAACCATGGCAGAATGGTGAATCCAGAGCTTCTACTTTGTGATCACGTCCTAAAGCTTCATAGCTTAGTTTCCTATAATTCTGTCTCTACTGTCCCATCTAAAAATAGGGTTTTAGAATATTTCCAATTATGTTTAATAGAAACATAAGTTATAATTTTTCTCATTTAAACTAGTCGATATACTCAGTATCTTAAAAGTCACATTTTTTTGTTAGGCCACATTCTAATCTGAAACATAGTTTTCAGGTTTAAATTTAGATTTGGATTTTGAAATCCCTACACACATCTTGGAGATTTAAAGAAATATGTAACTGGTTTCCAGAAAGCACTTAAAGTCTTAGAATTTTAGAGCTAGGTATTTATTCCGTAGTTTCATCTTTAAACAGATGTGGCTTTCCTAAGGAGTGAAGAAAAGGGGATATGATAGATGAGGGAGCTGTTAAATGATTGACCTAAAGTTTGGGTCATAGACTTTAATTTTAAGAAATCAATTCTTATTTTTTAAAAATGGATGAACTAGAAAGGAGAAAAATATCATATAAGTTCAAAAAGTCCATTATATATGTATATTCTTAATATTTTAGATTGGTTAAAGAGATTTCTCTTAAAAACAGATTTGTATTTTGTGATTTATATTGGCTTTATTGTAAAGAAAAACTTCAATTTATTTTATCAGTAGAATCAAAGGTATTTTTCCTTAGTAAACGAGTGGTTCCTATTTCGATTCATGATAGCAATAATAAGAACCTACAAGCTATTTGTGGTGTTTCAGAAAGTCTACAGAAATTAAATATTTATCATTCGTAACATCAGACAGTAAACTAAAACGTCAAATATTTTACTGTGGCCCAAAATCATGTCAGTTAAGTATAGCTGTGTTGTTTGTTTGTTACTGGTTAGAATCCTTAATTGATAGTTGTGTATGTTTCTAATAAAATGAAATTTTTAGTTTCTCTTTAAAACGCTTTAAAATATGGGCTCCAAGTAGAGGTAAAAATAATAAAGGAATTCTTTAGGAGCCAAAATTGGAAACCATTTTCTAGAATTGCCTTCCTGTTCCTTCCTTCAATCTGTTTTTAAAATGCTCACTGTAGGAATTCCCTGGTGGTCTAGTGGTCATGCTCCAATTCAGGAGGTGCAGATTCAGTCCCTTCGGGAAACTAAGATCCCACATGCTGCCTGACATGCCACCCAGCGAAGCCAAAAAAAATTTCTTTTAATAAGTAAATAGATAAGTAAAATATCCACTGTGGGAATTCCCTGGTCATCTAGTGGTTAGTACTCCATGCTTTCACTCCCAAGACCTGGGTTCAATCCCTGGTCAGGGAACTAAGATCCCCACGAGCCATGCGGCACAGCCTGGAAAAAAAAAAAAAAAAAGCCCGCTGTAACAGATACCTTTTTTGGTGACAGGTTCAAATATTAACCTTTGACTTTTTTTTTTTCCAGAGATCGCCCTTAGCCCCAATAATCACGAGGTCCACATCTATAAGAAGAACGGGGGCCAGTGGGTGAAGGCCCATGAACTCAAGGAACACAATGGACATATCACAGGTAAAGGGAGTGGGCTCAGTGCGGCATTTCCCAGCACTGCACACTCTTGTAGACAGACAGCCTAGTAAAGAAGTCAGCCACCTACTCAGAGTCGTGCAGCACTTACTGAGCTGTCTATAGAGAATTTGAGAAAATATCCTAATGTTGACCTCGGTCTTGAAGTGTGTCTCTGAGCCCCGCTGGTACACAGAACTCTGCTAGTGTTCCTGAAAACACAGCCTCTGGGGACTAAACAGCTTAGATGGAGATGAGACATGAAAGCCAGAACCAGACAGCACGTCAGACAGCTGGGTGAAACTGCCAGCCAGGCTGGGTTCGCAAGTCCTGAGGGAACACCGTGTCTCCCAGAACTTTCCTGTATGTTGTTTTTGGGGCGAGGAAGACATTCCAAAATATCGAAAAGGACAAAGAGGAGTGTAACCAAATACCCATATTCCTGCCACCCAGAATTAGCCGCTGTTTATCTTTTTTCCTGTGCCAGAAAATTTGGGAAACGAAAGATTGGATTATAAGAAGTGTTATTCTAGACAATGGTAACGCACCCTCTCACCCCCGTGCCCATTCCTGTCCCCCAGAAGGCGGTCTGAAGTTTGGTATGGTACTGTCCCCGTCTGCTTTTTATAGTTTCACTTGCATGAATATGTGTTATCGTTCGGTCACTCAGTTGTGTCCAGCTCTTTGAGACCCTGTGGACTGCAGCATGCCAGGCTTCCCTGTCCTTCACTCTCCTGGAGGCTGCTCTGACTCACGTGCATGGAGTTGATGAAAGTGAAAGTCACTCAGTGGTGTCTGACTCTTTGCGACCCCATGGATTAGTCCATGGAAGTCTCTAGGCCAGAATACTGAGTGAGAAGCCATTCCTTCTCCAGGGGATCTTCTCGACCCAGGGATCGAACCCAGGTCTCCCGCATTGCAGGCGGATTCTTTACCAGCTAGGCCACCAGGGAAGAAGTATGTAGGTGGAGGTAGATCCAGCTGATTGCTTTTACCCACTGGTTAGCATTTCATGCCTCATTTGTTTATTCATTCCTGCACTGAAAAACATTTATTTCCACTTTTTCCTTGTGACATTGAAGTGCTAAATTGAGCGTGCCTAGGAAGATCTCCCGGAGAAGGCAATGGCACCCCACTCCAGTACTCTTGCCTGGAAAACCCCATGGACGGAGGAGCCTGGTGGGCTGCAGTCCATGGGGTCTAGAAAAGTCGGACACAACTGAGTGACTTCACTTTCATGCATTGGAGAAGGAAATGGCAACCCACTCCAGTGTTCTTGCCTGGAGAATCCCAGGGACGGGAGAGCCTGGTGGGCTGCTGTCTATGGGGTCGAACAGAGTCGGACACGACTGAAGCGACTTAGCAGCAGCAGCAGCAACAGGAAGATCTCCGTCCAGGAGCGAATATTTGTCTCTGGGAGACTTGATGCACCCCAGGGCTATACAGATCTCAGCCTTGCCAGGCATCGTCAGCTCGCCTTCATCCCACCCACCCTGACAGGAGAGCTGGCCTTCCCAGGCTTGATAGAGTCAGACTGGCCCATGAGTGAGTGGCGGTCTCTCTCTGAGTTGCATTTCCCTGGTTCATAGAAAGGTTGCTGCTGCTGCTGCTAAGTCGCTTCAGTCTTGTCCAGCTCTGTGCGACCCCATAGACGGCAGCCCACCAGGCTCCGCCATCCCTGGGATTCTCCAGGCAAGAATACTGGAGTGAGTTGCCATTGCCTTCTCTGCATAGAAAGGTTGAGCCACTGTTTATTAGCCACCTGGGTTTTCTTTTTCATAACTTCACTGTTCATAACTCCTAACCACTCTTCCACTGAATTTTTGTGTCCTTTCTTCTTGTCAATTTGTAAAAGACTGGATCTTAAAGCGGTGGTTCTGAGGCAGATTCCTAAGTGTGCAGTAACGTTCATCTTTGACAAAAACTCTCAATGAATAGCTGGGGAAGGTAACATCAGAGCAGTGTTGTTAAGAAAGCGTCAAGTAAAGGAGAGAGAAAAATGGAGCATTTTTACAAAGGTTTTCAGAACTTGGTGAACCGTTTCTTGATGGCCAGATTTCAAGAGAATGTATTACTGTGCTGGGAAATCCTATCTGACAGCTTTTTTTTTAAAAAAAACATACTCACTTATTGCTGTGTTCGGGAAGAACTCTTTATTCTTTGACCCTTAACTACTGTAGTTTCTTTTTTATCCTGTTTTCTGGCTGAGTGATTGAGCCTCTTGCTTTCAACAATTTGGCCAAGCACATCAAAACTTACTCTCCATAACATTTCACTTACAAATTTCTCACGTCTGTCTTGGGTCTCCCTTCTTCTCGAAGTAATTTTTGCACTTAAGTGGGCAGCACAGGGACTGATGGTAAATGTTTTGTTTTTTTTAATTGGGACCCTTGAGTTTTGCCTCTGATTCTGATTAGCATAAAGATATCTTTCCCGCATCAGAAAAAAACAGCATATTTTGACCTTCTGCACCCCTTAGATTGTGTCCCCAGCAAAAACTGTCTCTTCTGGCTTTGACCAGTGATTTGTGTGTGATGCCAGTCAGGGGCCAACTGGCTGTATTACCAAACTAGCATCAAAGACATAATTTCTATTTTGGTTGCTGTTTCTTTCCCACGGCCTTATTTCTATGAGGTTTGGCCTATTTCCATTAAGTCCCTTTGCCGGTGGCCTTGCAACCTAAAAATAAGCACCCTCATATTTTAAATTGGAATTTTAGCATTAGGAAATACTGAAAAAATGAGAAAAGGCCAAGATGAAAGACGAAAGAACTAGCCAAGAAAGTGAAATAGTTTTGTCCTTTCTCTCCCCTGCTTCTCCTTTGGAATCCTTTGTACTTGGGCCTGTTTTCTGTCCAGATGCTCAAATGACATTTTTCTTTTTTAGATCTGAAGAAAAAACTGTTGTTGGAAAAGTCTAAATATAACTCTGTGGCAGGAGACCAAAGATCAGACATACTTTCTCAGAGAGATAGTAACTATGGAAAAAGCAAACGCCCCTCTGAAGTTTTTTAGAAGAAAAATCTGCTCAGTAGTACAGAGGAAAAGAATATGGTGTGCATCAAAGGACAGCAGAGTCTGGTGCTTTTCTTTGACTTTATTGTTGTTAAATATTTGATCACCATCTCTTAAAAAAAAAAAAAGATTTTACTGTGGAGTTTTAAACAGATGGCATATAAAAGAGTAATGCAATGAGCCCAGCCCCTATATACCCATCACTCAGAGTCAACAATTACCAATTGGTAGCCAGTCTTGTTCTCAACTCACTTTCCTTCTTCCTGTTCTGTTTTCAAGCACATCCCAGACATTGCCTCATCTCACATTTTCAGTTCCTGTCTCTAAAAGATAAGGAGTCTTCAAACAGTAACCAGTACAGTTGTCAGTTGCTTTAACTGGCATCCTCATAAGGTACACACATGGTTGGGATTAACTGATGTCTCTCCAGTTCATGGGTTCCTTCTCTTTTCCTTTGCTATTTGCTTGTTAGGAAACTGGAGAGATCGGTTGTCGGTCCTGCAGTGTCTGCCAGAGCCTGGGTTTTGCAGACTGCAGGCACTCAGTGCATCACAGGTTCCTTCATGCTCTGTTTCCGTGACTTGCTGGTTGAGGTTAGGAGATGGCAGGTTCATGAAGGAGGCACGTAATGTCAGGTCATCTTTCTCTCTGTGATGTTAGCAACTGTTGATGATCTTTCCCCTACCCGTTATTTTAGAAGTGGCTGCACCATGGTAAGACTCTCTAGCATTTCCTCTCTATTAATTGGAATGCATTTATAAAGGACACGCTTACCTTCACCTACTGTCTGGTTATCCTGGAATGCAGTTTGTAAAGGAAAAGATGGGACAGACGCTCGAGTCCTTTCCTTTTCTTTTGAAGTCTTCTCATGGCAGGAAAACAGAAAAAAAAAAAGATGCAGCACTAAATTAGCAAGAGATGAGAACTTGCCTTTTACTGACCGTCTGCCTTCCTCACTTTTTAACAAGTATGTGCTTTTGCATTACATTTCTGGGAATGTATCATAGATCATTTTAACCAAAGCAAGAAGGTATGTGCCTTAATGTTCATGCCGATTTTATCTATTCTATTAATAATAAGTGATTGGAAACCAAACATACAACAAAAGGATGTTTTGGGAAATTATTGTGGTGAGATCCGTGTTCTAACATAATGTATAACCACTGCTAATTTACTGAAAGCAGAAGAAAATGTTTGCCATGATATTAGTGTCATTTGAGGGAGGAACATGTGTAGATATGAGATGGAAGTAGAGCTTTTTTTACTTTCCTGTATGTCCCATTGTGATGTGTATCTTGTGATAATATGTGGGTTTGCTGTTGTAGTTAAAAATAAAATTTAAATCTAATAACAAAGGCTGCAAAGCTATCCTGTAATGAATGGTTTTAAATAAAAAATGCACATCACTGAGAATATACTCCCCCATCTTTGTCCCTTTAGTGGTATGAATAATTGAGCTGACTGCTCCGGTAGGTGAATGAATATAAACTCCTCACACTCCTAAAGTCACTGCGATTTATGACTAATGGAGACTTTGATTCCTATTTTTTTATATAAATGTTAAGAATGTTGATTATTTTTAAGGAAACACCTATAATAAAAATTTCTTAGTGGTATTTCTATAACTTTAATGTTAAATTATATTTATGGAAAATACTTCATCAGTAAGTATAAAATGACTGAGTCATAGCAGATTTTACTCTTGGTGTATAACAAACTGCCCTTGACTTTGGGATCCTTCAGAGAGGCTTCCCAGGTGGTGCTAGAGTTCCGTTAGTGGTAAAGAACTTGCCTGCCAATGCAGGAGACTTAAGAGAAGGGGGTTTGATCCCTGGGTCAGGAAGATCCCCTGGAGGAGAGCATGACAACCCACTCCAGTATTTTTGCCTGGAGAATCCCATGGAAAGGGAGCCTGGCGGGCTACAGTCCATGGGGTCACAAAGAGTTGGACACAGCTGAGTGAGCACCGGCAGTACTGACTCTGTTTAGGTCTCTTCCTAGTTTAGATACAAAGATACTCAAAGACTCTCACAGAACCTGTATCATATAGGAAAGGCATTTTGTTTAGTTTAAATAGCAGCTACCTTCAGAAGAATCACAATTTATATTTTGCCCTCTCTATACTGAAGGTCGTTCACCCTGTACATTGCTATATTAGACAATGGTCTTCAGATCAGAATTCTAAAGCCATGGGAGTGGGTGGTGAGAATGCCCCTGCTTGGTTTGGAAGCTCCACAGTTATAAAGCTCTGTTCTGCCTGGCCTTCAGAAGATCCTGAATTACAGAACTTTGCAGAGGAGCGTCCTTGCCTTGGTGATCAGGACCATCGGTGGGGAAGGACGGGCTGGGGAGGAAGGTCCCAGGCCCACCTCCAGCCCGGCCCACCTGCCAGTGCCCCGTCTGTTGCGGCTGGCCAGGCGGAGCTGATGCCCACCATGTCTCACTTGCAGGTATTGACTGGGCTCCCAAGAGTGACCGCATCGTCACTTGCGGGGCCGACCGCAACGCCTATGTCTGGAGTCAGAAGGATGGTGTCTGGAAGCCAACCCTGGTGATCCTGAGAATTAACCGGGCGGCCACTTTCGTCAAGTGGTCCCCGCTAGAGAACAAGTTTGCCGTGGGCAGTGGAGCACGACTCATCTCCGTCTGTTACTTTGAGTCTGAAAATGACTGGTGAGCGCCATCCGAGTATTTTTATTTCTGTCTGTGGAGTTGTGTGTTTGGACTGCTGTGTCCTCGGTGACTTCTTGAGGCGCTGGGTACAGCTTAACTATAACTTGAGCTCTTCCACATCCAGAGATGTTTTTTTCCTTTGAAATTCTCCAATCTCTCTGAGCATTTTTTCCTTCTTCTGAGTACAAGTCCAATCTCACATCTTCCTCACATTAATATCGAGCTGTAGTTTCCATGTTCTGATCTCCTAACTTGTTTGTTCTTTAAGATGCTACGACTCTTTTCACTCTGCACTGTCTACATTGCTGTTTTCTTACCCTGATGTATATAAATCATAAACTTGAAAGAGTCCCCATGCCCTAAGGAATAGTTTTTTTTCCCCTATCTCTATTGACTAAAATATCTAGAATTCCTACAGAGAGCAGTATTCTCCTGTCTTTAAAGTTTGCTAACGAAAACTGTGTCCTGGTATAACATTTTACTTATCTAAACTGCTGAAGTAAAAATTGACCAAAATCTCAGAAATAAATCAGCCTGTTGTACATGCTTTATACTGTAAACCACTCGTAGCTGAGCCCGTCAAAATACCCAGGTGTATTTTATGGCTAAGTAACTGATTTTAGCTACTCCTTCCTGCTCACTTTGATAAGGAAACCACTCTGCTCTACCCGGCACGTGTTCAGAAAGGGTGGTAAATGCCCTCCAACACAGAATTGTCATTTAGTGCGAAACTGGCAGTGTTTGTGTTTGTACTAAAAATAGCCGAGTACACAGTATTCTTCCTGTGTCCCTGTCTGAAGCAAGGAAAGGAAGGGATGGTCATGTTACATTATGTAGTTTAGTAAAACCTCAGAAATTTTGATCATCTGTGAATTTGCAACAAGACTGAATTATGAATTAAAGACTGGTGGCCTTTCTTTCAAGCCCCTGTTAAAATAAGGATAACAAAATACTGCCCGCAAGAAATTGTTCAGAAGGTCACTGTAACAGGAGAAGCAGCTTTTTTCCTGGGTAGCCTTCAACCTCAGTGATTTGGCATTTTTATTCATTGAAAAATAGTTTCAGTACAGGTAAATTGGGCTTAACTGTGGGACACAGTACTGTCCCTTGAACAAGACGTGTGTTCAGTGGGATGTCTCAGCTATGGCACGGTACTTCATTGGTGGGATGCAAGGACTCTTAAAAAACCTCTAAAGGCCTTTAATGTCAAATAACTGGCACAAAACACATCAGACTGCTGTCTGTTTTCCAGAAAGGCCCCTATGAGAAAGATTCTCTAGAAAAGTGACCTAGCATTCAGCTCAAGAGTGAGTCTCCCAGCTCCTGAGTAATAGAACGGGATTGGTTTTTAAGCAGCAGTTTAAGGACAGAAATTGAATTAGGCCAGAATGATGACTGATCTTAGATATAAATAAACTATTTTGGGGTTGTTGTTGTTGTTGTTGTTGTTTGGAATCTTTTTTGGCATGTGGAATCTTAGTTCCCTGACCAGGGGTTGAACTCATGCCCCCAAATTGGCAGGAGGAGTCTCGATCACTGGAATACCAGGGAAGTCCATAGGCTTCCCAGGTGGCTCAGTGGTAAAGAATTCGCCTGCAGTGCAGGAGTCTCAGGAGACCCAGGTTCAATCCCTGGATCGGGAGCAGCCCCTGGAGAAGGGCATGGCAACCCACTCCTATGTATTCTTGCCAAGAGAATCCCATGGACAGAGGAGCCTGGTGGGCTACAATCCATGGGGTCACAAGAGTCAGACACGACTGAAGCAACTTAGCACACATGCACAGAGAATTAGCCAGAGGCTCATATTCAGCAAGAGGTTCTCATTTCTTGACTTTTCTGTGAAAAAATAAATTTGCAGCTTCATAGAGACTTAGAAAGGGAATTAAACTATTTTACAACCAACCCAAACTTAACCCAAAACGAAGGAACAGATCACTGAGTTATTTGTAATAAAAATTTAAGTGATGTCAAACCTCCATTTTTATTCCTAAGGTTAGGAATCTGAAAGTCCATGGTGGGGGGCGGTGGTACCAGAATTAATCTACAAATACACTCCCTAACGAGGATCCCCTGGTAGCCAGGAAAGTTCAGAACCGGCTGTTCTGGTGAAAATGTCAAAGGGTGAAAAGGAGCAGAAGGGCCTCTGCGGGTCCCCCTTGCTCTTTTCCTTTATAGACGCACCTCCTCTCCAGCAGGAGCCCTGTGGGGCTGGTTTCACCTGGCGCACATCTGTGGGTCACCTGGGGACGGTTGCTTGATGCGTGGGTAAACTGAAATGGGTTTTCTCCTTTTGTAGGTGGGTGAGCAAGCACATTAAAAAGCCCATCCGCTCCACGGTCCTCAGCTTGGATTGGCATCCCAACAACGTCTTGCTGGCCGCGGGATCCTGCGACTTCAAATGCAGGTGGGAGCAGGCGAGGGTTGGCAGCAGCCTTCAGCTCCTCGTTCTCCGTCCTTCAGCAAGTGTTTGTGCGGTTCCTTTATTTTGTAAGGGACTGTGCCGGGCCCCACGAAGGACTCAAGAGATGAAAGGAGCTTGTGATCTAGAAAAGGAATGCCAGCATTTGCGGAAATCAGGAGGCAGAAAGAAGAGGGCGAGGAGGGGCAGGTGGAGGGGCTGCAGGGGCCAAACCAGGAAGTGTCCTCTGGCGGGGGGAGGGGGGCGCAGGTGCAGGGTCCCCCACCCCCACAGGTCGTTTCTCATCTCACAACCCTGGCAGGGGACTCGGTGCGTTCCAGAGTGAGGCTGAGATTAGCAAAACAGAGCTGAACAGGGCGCTGCTGGGTTCCTTCTCAGCTGAAGCTCTTTATTTGTCATGAGCATGGGCCTGGAAGAAACAGGGCCACTTTGCTGAGCGCTTTAAGGATCATACGATGTAATTGCTTTTTAAAGCTGTTCTTTATCAAGAAGGCTCCCTCCCCGCCCCGCCCCCCCCAGCCTTTAGCCAAAAGAAAAGCAAATATATGTTGCTTCATTATTCGCTGGTTCGTGGGTTGGGAGATGGGGGTGCAAGCTTTCTTTAGTAAGCTGTGTGAAGACATTCCAGAAAACCTGTCTAATGATTTATATCCAAGAATACCCAAGTTCTTTTGGTTTGTTTTTTAAGGATGTGTGTAAGAATTCGGCTGTGGGATGAGAGGACGGTAGCATCAGGTGCTCTGGGGACAACGCTGACCCTTCTGCTTGAGCAGCAGTGTAGCAGTTAGGGTTCAGAAGTTTTCAAAGCGAAGCCGTACAAAGAAATAGCACTGGAGGGCCAAGGGACTAGAAGGACCGACTCCCAGCTGTTCTCCAGCCCTTCTGCTTCCGTCTGGGTCAGAACAGCTTCCCACAGAATTAAGTCTTGGAATTAGAGAAGGAGACCGATGACCCGAGGCTGTAAAGGACCCGTCTTCATCCCAGGCGAGCCCTGCTACCCAGGCTGGACATTGACACTAGGGAGAGCCTGCCCCCTCAGCCTCCCTGGTGCCCTTGGCTTTCTCTTGGGATGTCCCTTTCATTCTTCAAATGAGTTAGTACCGGTGGTTTCCTGCAGGGCGGCAAATCGTTTCCCCTCTCCTGCTGTTTGTCCCTGTGGGCTTCCTGGACCACTGTTGTTGAGAATAATGGCGGGTAGCCTCGTTTAGCAGAGACCGCCGTGGGCTGGGGAGGGGCAGGCAGGACAGCATGGTCCTCCTCCAGATGCCCTCCAGGAGGGAAGGGGAAGGGCTTCTGTGTCTATCACCTGCAGATGCTGTGCCCGAAGAGCGATGCCTCATGGGCCGTAGGCCACACTTGAACTGACGCGGAGGCAGCCCGCCGAACCTTCTCCTTCTTGAGAGGTGCATGTGGGAACTTGCCTGTCGTCAGGTTTTGGTTTTGCTGAGTTGGTACCTTTGCGTCTTGGGGCGCCTGCCAGCAGCTGCCCATGGCCTGTTTCTAGTAGTACATATGGATGTTTTCATTCCTTTTTCCTTCTCTCTCTGCCCTTAAACCACAGAGTGTTTTCTGCCTACATTAAAGAAGTGGATGAGAAGCCAGCCAGCACGCCCTGGGGCAGCAAGATGCCTTTCGGTCAGCTGATGTCCGAGTTCGGGGGCAGCGGCACCGGCGGCTGGGTGCACGGGGTCAGCTTCTCGGCCAGTGGCAGCCGCCTGGCCTGGGTCAGCCATGACAGCACCGTGTCTGTTGCCGACGCCTCCAAAAGCGTGCAGTGAGTATTAGCCTTTGTCTGGGCTTACAGAGGAGCAGCGTGGGGTCTCTCCGCAGCTGGCCTGAGGCCTCCCAGTCCTGGTGGAAGTACAGGACACGAGCGTAAAAGTCCCAACCTGGCTGCACAGCAGCCTTTAAAGTCACCTTCACACGTTTAGATGGTCCATCTGGGGAGATTTTGAAGATTCAGGTTTCCCTTCCAGAAACACTTGTTAATGGAAATACCCATCATGAATCCTCCGAAGGAGCCTCCTGGTTTGCTCCTGGTCCCAGAGTTCCTTCAGGTGGCAGTTAATCCATCCCTGAGAATCCCTCACAGCACGTGAGCGTCATCCCACAGCTTTAGATGAAGTGGGGGATGTGTTCTTCCTCTCTGTGGTCGGTGAGCAGAGCTCCATTCACCCGGGGCCTTGGTGATGGCCGACCCCTGGCAGCCAGCCCACCCGGGGTGCACGCTGGAGGGGCCAGGGTTGCAGGGACTCGGGGTGAGGAGGCCCCAGCTCAGCCCTGAGGAGGGCGGAGGGCATCCTTCAGAGCTCAGAGCTCGCATCTGCTGCTCATGCCTGGAGGGCAGAGGGGGCGACCGCAGTCCTTGCCGCTTATGAATCTCCGTTCTTTCCTGGCGCATCCTTCCACTGGCAGCTAGAGGGAGCCCACCTGTAAGGGTCTCCTGACCTGGCACCCTGTTCCCGGAAGCCCTCACATCTGATTCCCCCTGCCCCATGGCGGGAACAAAATGACATTTCAAAGAGAATGTCTTTTTTACTACTTGGATTGAACTGGTTGGTTTTTGTTTTGTTTTTAAATTTTTTTAAACATTCCCCCCAATCCTAAATTACATCATCTTCAAGATGATTTTTCTGCACATATATAGACACACACATCTTTTCATTTTCAACGCCAGTGGGATTATGCTGTGCATCCTGTACAGTAATTTGCTCCTTGTCCTTCAGTCATGTTCTGATGTCATGGCTGCTTGCTTTCTGTAGTTTACTATAACGCATAATGAGCTCTGAGCAAATGCTCACAAGCCCCTGTCTACCGTCCTACTGATGTATTATTTGCCTTTTCCGGTGCTGCAAGTCAGATTACATCCTCCACCCTTCTCCATCTCAGACATAAGTATTTCATGTAGTAAGAGCTAGGTAAGCCACAGGAAAGCCTCGGATGAGGTGTTAGGACTTTAATCCAATGCCAGTCATGCTGGCGGAGGAGGCAGTTGGAGGTTGCAGGGGTGACTTTCACATGGAGCCGTGTGAGCCTTCCCTGGTGGCTCAGTGGTGAAGAATCTGCCTGCCAGTGCAGGAGATGAAGGTTTGATCCCTGGGTAGGGAAGAGCCCCTGGAGAAGGAAGTGGAAACCCACTCCAGTGTTCTTGCCTGGAAAATCCCATGGCCAGGGAGCCTGGCGGGCTTCAGTCCATAGGGTCACAAAGACTCAGACATGACTGAGCACAACCATGGACGCATTTCTGCGGCATATGATCCTCCTTCATCAATCAGCACATTTGCTGCTGCATCTATCATTTCTTGGCAGATGACCATGAAGCATACATGTACCCACACACATGGCCCATTCATGTGTGAGGTCCTGGCTGGCTAACACTGTGTTTTGTTCGTCAGTGGCCATAGCTGCAGGCCCAGTGCCTGACGGGCACAGACTAGACTTCCATGAGTATCTGTGGTCCCGGCCCACTAGGAGCCCCTGTGAGCCCAGACGAGGATGGTGTCAGAGAAGGGCCTTCGGTCGTGACAGTGACAGTCAGCTCTAGGAGGCCAGAGAGAGGGGAAGCCCTGCAGGCTGCAGTGGTGCAGGAAAGCTGCTTGTGGGGGTGATGAGACCCAGGCCGAGTTTCAGAAATCAGGGTGGACTTCAGGTGGGCAGGAGGAGGGCATGTGGGTAACGGGGCAGGGGGCCAAGGCCAGGGCAACAGAACCAGGAGAGGGGGCACAGCCAGAGGGGCAGAGGCCCCTGCTGCTGCAGGTCACCTCGGGGCTGGCCCATGCTGGAGATTGCTGGAGGTCACAGGGCTTCTCTTAAAAAAAAAAAAAAGATTTATTCACTTTAATTATTTGGCTGCGCAGGGGCTCAGCTGCCGCATGTGGGATCTTTCATTGCAGCGTGTGGGATCTACTTCCCTGCAGGGGACCTCATCTGGGACCCCCTTCATTAGGAGCACAGTCTTAGCCACTGGACCACCAAGGAAGTCCTCACAGGGCTCCTCTCGCGAAGTGTCTGTCCTTCACGCTGTGACGCCCCTTGAGAACATGTCCTCTGTCACCCCCCGTGTCTGACGAGGCTGCATGGCCCCTTCCAGTGCGTGTTAACCGGGTTCTCGTGTTCAGGGTCTCAACTCTGAAGACAGAGTTCCTGCCCCTCCTGAGTGTGTCATTCGTCTCAGAGAACAGCGTCGTGGCTGCTGTAAGTATTTATCTTATCTTCCCGCACGTGCCCTGCGTTTCATTCTTGAGACCAGAACAGGCCGTGCACTGAGGCTGTGTGCCCTGAGGCTGAGGCACAGGGAACAGCAGCCTCGTAGAAGGAACGGATCCAGAGGCCTCTGTGGTGGGACCGTCCGCTGGGGGAGCTGGTGGGCACCCCCGCAACCCGGCCTGACAGCTCCCCCATTTCAGGGCCATGATTGCTGCCCCATGCTTTTTAACTACGACGACCGCGGCTGCTTGACCTTCGTCTCCAAGCTGGACATACCCAAACAGAGCATCCAGCGCAACATGTCGGCCATGGAGCGCTTCCGCAACATGGACAAGCGGGCCACGACCGAGGACCGCAACACGGCCCTGGAGACGCTGCACCAGAACAGCATTACGTAGGTGCCCCGCCCGGCCGCCAGGGGGCGCCGCTCCCCTCTGCTTCCTGCCAGTCCCGTGATGGTCTGTCTGTGCCCTCCGGGCCCGGGCGACCCTTCAGGAACGGGGTGACAGGAGGCTGTAGCTTCCCGACTGCGGGCCCTTGTTTCCAGCTTGTCACAGAGAGCCAGCTCCACCCGCACCCCGTAGTCAGCCTGTCCTCCACACGCAGAGCACGGGCCCTGCCTTCAGGCAGCCTCTTCTGAGTCTCGCTGTCTCAGAAACGTGACTGAGAACAAAAGGAGACCGTCCTGAACGGCGTGTTCCTCTCGTAGGGAGCATCCGGCAGGAAGGTCAGTCAGACCCTGTCTGAAAAGTGACCGTAGTTGTCACTTCAGTCCTAGATTTCAAGTAATATGTACAAGTAAGATCATTCAGTTAGATTTCTCAGCAGCATCACGGTGCACACGAGGAGCCAGGTGGGTTTCAGCCATGCTTCACGGGGCCTCTAGTTTGTTCAGAAAGCCTGTCCTAACTGTGGCTGTGCCCGCCCCCTGCTCCCCAGGGCCGCGCTGTGTGGCCCGGATCGCCCTGCTTCTCTTTACATCCCTAAGGTTAATGCCCATCCTTAACTTTTCCCTTTTGGCAGTCTCTTTTCTGGATACCTGGTAATAAAATTCATCTGAGCATTTTCTGAGTCAGGGTGCCCCAGACTACTATCCACAGACACCTTAAAGGAACTGGTGGACACTTGGTTTCCTGGAAACGCCGCTGCGCGTCTAGGAAGGCTGCGTTCGCTTCCGCCACGCCCCTCACTGTCTCTTGCTTGTGCTTCCTTTCAGTCAAGTGTCTATTTACGAGGTGGACAAGCAAGATTGTCGCAAATTTTGCACTACCGGCATTGACGGAGCCATGACCATTTGGGATTTCAAGGTATTGTCTGTACCTCTCAGAACACATCTCTTTGGTGCTTAAATTCTTCTTGTGAGAAGACTGTTCCCCGTGCCCTTAACCCAACTGTCACCTGTAACGCTGGGCAGGAGTGTGGTGCGCTGGGCTGCCCCCAGAGGCTATTAGCAGGAGAGAGCCGCTCTGTCTCACTGAGGTGTCCGCACAGTCCCCGACGGGGAGCCGAGCGCTGCTTTCGCGGCAGGCCCGGGGTTGGGTCCAGCCCGGTCGAACTCTGTAGCTATGTTTTTATGAGCCACACCAACTCCTCTGACCAGCACTGGCTGCCGGCCTTCGGGTGCCGGGCCCGGGGGCTGGCCCTGAGGATTGGCCATGAAAGGCCCTGGAAGGGCTCGTCTGGCGGGAGAGAGAGGAGGACAGGGTCGGGGAGCTGGGTGAGGAGGAGTCAGCACCTGTTTTCCCGTTGGGGAGTGTGGGGTTGGGGGGTGCTGCACAGACTGCCTGAGCGGCCTCTTCAGGCGGGGTGAGTTTCAGGTAGCAAGTGGTCTGGGCTGTGGTGGTCACCGTGGGCTGGGCAGAGACCCCTGGAGGAGCCTGGCATGTCTGTGGGCAGTGGGGGCAACTCTGGAGCCCACTTGGAGAGGCGCCCGCCATGATGTGTGGGCGGCCTGGGCTCCGGGCCTAGTGAACAAGTGACCAGGACGTGCCTCCAGCTATGGTGGGGGTGGCCAGGAGGTTCTGGACCAGCGAGACTTAGGGGGCCGGATGGAGGGGTGTTGTGAGTGAGGGACAAACCCCGGAGGCTTCTGCAGCCTCCAGCTTCGGGGTCGGGCGGGTGGCGGGGGAGGAGAGGCGGACCAAACCTCCAGAAGTGAAATGTTCACAGAACTCTGCCTCTGCCTATAGGGCTTCCACGACGATTGATGTTTCTGCCCCTACAAGTCTCTCCCCCTTGTTACTTCGCCGCTTTGGGGCGTCCGCACCTGTGTAATTAGCTCCACCTGGGTGGGTAGCGCCGTCCTCCTTTGATCCCTGCGGCCAACCTGCCTCTCCTTTTGTGCGCTCGTGAGCACGTCCTCCTCTGTGATCCGTCCCCCTGTGAGCCCACGCTCGGTGTTGTGGACCCGACTGGCTGCGTGGGGGTTACAGACGTGGGAGTGCCTGCCATCAGGGCACTAGAGTGCGGGGCCAGCGACACAGATGATATAAGCACATAGGAGCCTTCCCTCCCGGGGTGTAGCTCCCGGCCTGGGGACAAGGCAGCGCACAGCCTGGAAGGACCAGCAGGGGGCGCCCTGTCCTGGCGAGTCCGGGTCTCCGAGGCAGGTGGGGTAATGGGTGAAACGCTGGGCTGGCCAGTCCCTAGTGATGATCCGTGTTCTCCCCGCTGCTCCCCAGACCTTAGAGTCTTCCATCCAGGGTCTTCGGATAATGTGAAGCTGAGCGAGCCTCCAGACCCAGCATGAGGACGGACCGGCTGCGCTGGGGCAGCGCTGCCATTCGCACCGGGAGGGGAGCCCGCCGCCAGGAAACACTGAAGATGCACGTGGCGCAAACCTCGTTGTGTGTGTTGTTTGAATATAATTGGTGAAAATGTTGGTTTTTTTAAAGCAGCAGTGATTTGGGTTTTGTTTGGGGGGTTGTTTTTGTTTTGTTTTGCAATTTCATTCCATTCTTGACCAAAGCTTCTCTTTAAGTAGTTTATTATGGAACGTTGTCAACACTAACTTAAAGGAAGGGGTGGGGAGGTATGTAAATTGTCTGCTAAAAAAAAATAAAAACACTGAATATGTTTTGGGTTTTGTTTTCCCTATACTGTTTGCATTTTTAATAGGGAAATGTGGGTGAATTCTTTGTCAGACTAGTGAATTTGGGGGGCAGAATCTTAGACTTAGTTTCCTGAATCGAGCCATCTGGTATACCCTTCAACCAAAAGAACCATTTCTCTAGTGCAGTCTTTAACCCGGCAGGACTTGGGCAGAGGAGGCACCCTGTTCCCAGCTTGTTTAGAGACGACAGACAGACCTCTGCCGAGCCGCCTCTTCCCTGTGGGTGTGGTGGGGGGCAAGCTGTGCAGTGGGAGAGAAAAAGCACATGTTGTCATTTTGGTTTAGAGATGATTATACCCAAACTCAGTTATCTTCATCATAAGGAGAAGCCAAGTTTGACATTTCAAGGCTAAGACTCCTGAGAGGCGCAACAAAGAAAAAGTGACTGGCGGGGAAAATGAATACAGCATGGCCTTGAGCGTGGCCTGGCCGCGTGCCCAGAAATGAGCAGTGGTTCCCACATGACTCTAGTACTATTAACGTGGGTAACTGCGTTCTCAAAGGACATCGTGATGTTCTGAAAAGAGCATATTTTGCCCTGCTGCTGACCCACGGGAAGCACCACTTCCCTCCTGGAGGGAATCCCGGCCCCTGGCACCTGCCTCTGTCCGTCTGCTGTAGCGTCCGCAAATGGTGCAGACGCTGAGAGCTGGAGGAGGAGCCTGGTTCTCCCCTGGGGCCTCCAGAAACCTCCAGCACCCATTCAGGTACTGAGGCGGGCTGTGGGCCTCTGACCTCCAGCGCTGAAAGAGAAGGCACCTTCGTGGTCTCAAGGACCGCCCCCCTGCCTCCCCATCTGTGTGAGTTCCAGCAGTAACAGAGAAGGAGTCCACAAGGTCCATTCAGGAAAGGGTAGGAAGGAGTTCCCTAGGAGTCTGGTGGTTAAGACTCGCACTTCCATTGCCGGGGGCATGGGTTCAGTCCCTGGTCGGGGAGCTAAGATCCAGCAAGCCGGGTGGCACAGCATAAAAAGAAAGGGAAGAAATAGGATTGGGAGCAGTTTTTCAAATAGGGTCAGAGCCCATTCAGAGGTTGTAGGAGAAAGCATTCTGCACCACGTGGAGTCACTTCTGTTTCAGACACATGGGGGAGTGTGGAAAAGGCCACAGCGTGTACCCATGGGGATCGTGACCACAGTACAATTTGAAAGCCACTAAGGTAGAGTCACTCACCTGAGTGGGGGTTGACGAGGAGCCAACACTGCTGGTTCTTGCTCGGTCCAACACGGCAAGGTGTGCCTCACACCAAGGTCCCCGTGCCAACACCAAGGGGAACGGTCGACAGGCATGCACTCCTCACAGTGGGCTTGAAACTGGGACTGCCACATTATAGAGATGAAAAAACTCAAGTCCAGAGAGCAAGTAAGGGCTGGTATCTCCAGAGCCCAGGGGGGAACCGCCAAGCATGCTCCCTGCTGGGCTGGGGCAGGGAGGGGAGCTGCCTGGCCACCCAGCACCACACTTGGGATATGGGTGCTGTCACTGAAACCAGGAAGGGATCTCCACCCCCCACGCCCCACCCCTGGCAATACCTGTGGGGTCTCCTGGTAGACCTAGGTTTCTCATTGAGCCATGTTGATTGATAGGGACAGAATAAAGAGACACAGTAGGTGATTATTTAAACAGTTAAGCGACCCCATGGACTGCAGCCTACCAGGCTCCTCCGTCCATGGGATTTTCCAGGCAAGAGTACTGGAGTGGGGTGCCACTGCCTTCTCCAATCCCATGAGGAGACTAAGTAGAAAAAAATATGGGACTGTAAGTAGGAAAAAAATACAGCTAGCTGCTGTAAGCTAACGAGCAGGTTTGCTTAACCACAGAACCAAGCAGGCTTGCTTGGCAACAAAACCATGCGACAGACGCACGAGATATGCCCCCAAAACAATGAGACAATGGTGGCACGAGCCCCACATCCTGCCCAGTGAGCTCAGAAAGGTAATAATCCCTCGGACATGCTCTCTGCTCTCATGAAAAACAGTCATTGGTGGCCGTGTCAGGACAAGCAATTCCCCTGCCCAGCCTGGAGGGGGAGCTGATGATGGAAGCATGACGTCTACTCAAGAAACAGGTGTTCTCCCCCTCCCCACTTTTCCTTTGATTATAAACCTGTAGCCCACCAAGTTCTCGGGCTGCAGCAGCCCTTCGCCCACCTGCCTGTAAGCCTCACAAGCCCCCTAATAAATCACTTATTATCTATCACTTTGTGGAATTCTTTCTGCGCTGAGACATAAAGGGGTGGTATCAAACCAGTTCAGAGCCCCCAGATGACACCACATGGGTTCAGCGTGGCTTGGGCCGTGAGCAGGCCCAGGTTGAGGTGCACTCGGCGTGTGTACCTGGCCTCCATGCGGCATACCTCGGCCATCCCAGGCTTACCTTGGAAGGAGGCTTAGGGTCTCTCCTCTTTCTTCCTCCCCACAGGGTACTGGGTGGCATCCTTTGATCTCAGGGAGAGACCCAGTGTCCCCATCTGGGGGTGGGCACGGGCTGAGACTGAAGGAGACCGGGGTGGGCGCTGCTGGAAAGACTCCCTCCCTGGCCTCCTGCTGCCCGGGCCGGCCCACCACCGCCTGAGTCCGGAAGCCCAGAGCGAGGCTGCCCCCTTGTGACCGAGAGGCAGTAAGGCCAGTGCAGCGAGGAGGAAGGCGCAGAGAGCCGGGGAGGAAGGAGTTGGTGAGCCTGAGACCCTGCACCAGGCCTGGGCCCACAGCCCTCCCCAAGTGGGCCGGCCCTGAGAAATCGGCAGGGGCGCGGGGCTGTCTTCCTGGGAACCCTGAGAAGGCAGAAAAGAAGGGAGTGTATCGCATTTTCATCCCAGGGAACCGGGGGAGGCAGATTCCAGGAAGACACACATCTTAGTTCTTGGAATTCCAGGTTCTCCCCACCCAAGGACTTGCTCCACTGGAGGCTTAGAGCACTGTCCCCCAATGGAGCCATTTCAGATAACACCCCCCGTCGCTTCCCAGCTTGAGGTGTGTTCCCTGTCGCTTGGGTCTTCCCACAAGGACTGCAAGGCCTGTGAGGTAGGCGAGCAGGGCTTGTTAGGACTCAGCCTCACTTTACAGATGCGGAAACCCAGGCACTGCAAGAAGAGTGGTCTGAAGTTACACTCCAGGTTAAGCAGCTGAGTCAGAGCTGGGTTCAAGATTCTGACCCCACGAGTTCCTTCATTCATTGATTCATTAGGCAAATGCCTACCGAGTGCCTCCTGAGCAAATAACACAAACACGCTTTCTAGCATTGGCTCATCAAATCAGCTCAGTTTCACAATGAGGGAAGGGGAGGCCTTGGATGTGCATATTTGTTAGAAAGCTGCTGGGGATGAGTAACAGAGAAACAACTCAGAAGTGGATTCCCCGGCTCATGGCTCACGTATCTGAAACCCCTGGAGGCAGGCTGAGCTCAGGCTGCCGTTGGAGGTTGACCAGGGAGGGCTGTGGTCATTTCCTGGGACTTTCTGCATCTCAATCCCCACCACCCTCACTCCCCTACTCCCCGTGTCATCTGCTGCTGCTGCTAAGTCGCTTCAGTTGTGTCCGACTCTGTTCGACCCCATAGACGGCAGACCAGGCTCCCCCATCCCTGGGATTCTCCAGGCAAGAACACTGGAGTGGGTTTGCCATTTCCTCCTCTAATGCATGAAAGTGGAAAGTGAAAGTGAAGTCGCTCATTCGTGTCCGACTCTTAGCGACCCCATGGACTGCAGCCTACCAGGCTCCTCCGTCCATGGGATTTTCCAGACAAGAGTACTGGAGTGGGGTGCCATTGCCTTCTCCGCCCTGTGTCATCAGGCTTCCCAAATTCCAGAAGGTATTGCTTCCTCTCTGTCTTCATCTGAAGTCCTGGGCTTTGCTTTGACCAACTCTTAGGTCACAAGTCCAGGACTAGGTGATCGGGTGAGAGTGTTGCAGAGGGAGGAGGCCACCATCAGAGGTGGGGCTCAGTCCCACCTGGGGGAGTTCCCTGGGCATCTGCAAAGCTGGGGAGAGGTAAGTGGAACCCAAGGATTCAAGTGTCACCTCCGCATTGAAGTGCACTTGTCCTTATGGGAGGGGGGGTAGCCGGTACAGTTCACTTGAAACTTTTTTCTGACTAAAGCCATCACTTATATTTGCCACGGCTGGATGTGGTGGTGTGGAGTTGGGGGTGGGGGTCCTGCTAATAGCCCCTCAGTGTCTGCCCAGAGCCAGGAAGGAGCTAAAGTTTACCAAATACCCTGTGTGCTCATCTCAAAGTGCTCCTCACCTTTGACGCATTTCCTCCTCCCGGCCACCCGCAGGTTGGGATTGTGTAATGGGAGCCCGGACTGGTGAGCCCAGGACTCTGTTGAGGGGGTCAGGGACAAAGTGACCTAAGAGACACTGACTCCTGTCCTGCAAGATAAAGGTAAGTGGGCCAGGTGTGGACATGACATGACATGACAATGTTCCAGGCAGAAAGAACAGCAAGGGTCAAAGCCGGGAGACATGTGGGTGCCTAGAACCTCCTGAGACCCCACACCATCCGCCCATGCCACCTGGTGTCTGGCTGAGCGAACGCTGGGGGAAGGGCCACCTGCCGGTCATCCCTCTTGATGAGGCAGGGGGCAGGGATGGAGAGACCCTCCTGGACCACCTGGCCCAAGACCCACCACATTCAGGCGGCTGCGAGTCCGCTGTAACTTAAGGACCGGAAGCGGTCTGCGGTGGAAAGAGGGTCAGGAAGTGGGCCCTGGGAAGGGGCTGGACCAGCCGAGGGCGGCGCCTCCGTTTTGACGTGAGGACCCCGGCGGCGGGCAGGCGGCCCAGACTGCCCCTGATTGCCCACACGCCCCGCACATGAGGCGACCCGCGGCATCCGCTCCCGGACGGAGGTCTGGTCCCCGCTGGGAGGGGGCCCGAGGCCGACAGAGACGGGCGCCCCTCGCCGAAGCTCCGTCTCCCCGACAGACAGGCGGAGAGCAGAGCATGCTTTCCGGACGGCCCGTGTGGGCGCGGCCCCAGGCCGGGAGGGAGGGCAGGCCCGGGGCTCCCCGCCCGCCGCCCGGCCCCGCCCCGTCCCCACGGGGCTGAGCCCGGAGGCCCCGCCCCCCGCCCACGAGGAAGTGGCCGCGCAGCGCGGCGCCCAGAGCCGGTTCGGCGCGTCGACTGCCCAGAGTCCGCGGCCGCGGCGCCCCGAGGTGAGGGGGGCGCGGGGGCAGCCCGGAAGGGCGGGATCGAGGGGAGCGCGGGGAGGGGGCGCGTGCAGGTGGGGAGGGCGTTGCGGGGGGGTCGCCAGGAGATGGGGGGCCGCGGGGAGCTCAGGGACGAGAAGGGGCACTGAGGGCCCCCCTGGACGTGAGCGGGCGCGCTCGGGGCGCGGGGTGCTGGCGGGTGAGCGACCTCCTTCGGGCGAGGGCGCCGCAGCGCTCCCCACACTCCGTGCCTTCGGGGCGCGCGGGTCCGCGCGTCCACCTCCGCGCCCGGCCCTCTCGGCCTCCCCTCTCTCCCGTCCCCCCACCCCTGACTCTGCCCGGCCGTCGGTGGTCCCCGTTATTTCGAGCCGGAGGGCCCCCACGCCCAGTCACTTCCCCTCCATCCTTCAGCCTTCCGGGTTCCTCCAGCGGGGAAATGAGCTGGCGCCCCCGCCCGCCTCGCCCCTCCCCTCTCCCTCCTTCTCTCCCGGCCCCCAGCCCGCCCCCGACCCCGGGGCCAGGTCGAAGGGGTCCGATGCGGTGGGGGGTTGCCCGGGTCCGGAAGGCGGACCTCCTGAGCTCGCGGGCGCTGGACCGCCGCGTTCCGAGCGGCCCCTCTCTCTCCGGCGGCCCAGGGGCCGCGGCCAGGACTGGGGCAGGGCCGGGACCTCGGGGCGGCGACGGTGACACAGAGGTTTACTGGCATGAAGCAGCCTTAGCGGGCCCGGTGCAGTCGCGGAGCTGGAGGGCTCTCCGTTTCATCTGGGCTGTCCCGGGAACCCCTCCCGCCTGGCGGCCACTGCTACCCGGTGATTAAGAGCACCCTGGCTGGCAAGGTCTTCCAGACCAGAAGCTGCTAAGAGCGCCAGGGTCTTCCTTCACTGGCCACTGACCTTAGCAAGCCGCCTAACCGCCCTGGGCCACAACTTTACTTACCTGGAAAATGAGGAACTTTCAAGCTGGGAGGCTTACATGTGATCATGTGTGTAAGACACTTGGCAGCGTGCCAGACACACACACGGGCTAAATGTGCGCTGTTATTGTCCTTGCTTTTATTATAAGGCCTGCCTATAAGCTTATCACCTCTGAGATTTAGGGTCAGAATCCCACACGGTGCCATTTTAGGCTCTGGGTGACTTGGCGCAGTTTGCTTTTTGTCTGCATCCATTTCCTTCTCTACAACATGAAGGTTAAAACAAACACTAGAAGAGTTCTTGGGCTTCTCTTAGGGCATACAAGAGAATGTATGTCAAAGTCCTGGGTAAATTCTGGGCATTTAAAGAAGCCAAGTAAATTAGTTACGTATGTGTATGTAATCCACATACATCTTATCCCAACGTGTTCGCTGTTTCTCTTTCCATGTTTGTAGTCATCTGCATTTTTCTGTCTTGTCACCATTATAAAGAGAGTTACTATGAACATGTTTGCTTTAAAAAAAAAAAAGGCAGTGGCTGTGTTTTTTAGCATTGAAATGAATTTATGCCACAAAAAAATGTTAACAATTTTTAAGTTCCTGTTAATGTTATTTTGTTCCATTTGTTTCCACCTGGTTGGTTTGGAATCGGATGTTACCAAACTGCCCTTCAGAGAGACTTACAAATCAGCAACAAATGAGAATTTCTCCATAGTCTTGCCAGCATTGAGTTTCATGTGTTTGGGGGTTTTGTTTGGTCTGTATTCTTTTAGCTAAAGTTTTATGGTGCCTTAGGATGATTTTCACTTGTCTTGCTTGACTTGACTTTGCCTGGCTTGTAAGACCTCAGCAGTGGAGTTGGGGAGGAGGGATCGGTTGGTCTGTTGGGGTGACTAGGGTTGTTCCACACACAACAGGAAGTTGAGTAACAGCTCAGCACCAGTGCAAAATGGCTTGCTGGCAGCTCCCTCGGGTGGCTGAGCTGGGTGGGGACTTCCCTGAGTGTCTGTAGAGCAGAGTTCTTTGCTCCAGGCAGCTCCTGCCTAGTTCAGCCTCAAATGCAGCCAAACCTCTGGATGCAGAAAAGGCCGGGCTGGCAAAGCTTCTCTGGAAGCAAGACAGGACGTACACCCAGTGCCTCGTCCAGCCCCAGCCTTTTCTGGACAGAGATGTGGGGAAGCATTGGCAGGGAGCACCCCGTCAGTATCGAGAGAATCGGGATGTGAACCCAGCGTGTAGGGAAGAGACGTGAGGCTTGAGACCCTTGGCTGAGCAGCTGGGAGCTTCACCTGGTTTGCTTTGCTTTGGAAGGGAGCTGTATTCTCCCCAGATCCTCACAGAGGACCTTTTAAATGAAAGATCCCCAAGCTTTTCTGATCATGGACCCTATCAGGAAAAAGCCTTGAGCACATACTCCCCAGTAAATATTTACAAGTTGCATATATGTACCAGTGAAATAATAGGGCTGGTCTGTAAGGAATAAACTAAGATAGATGTGATTCATTCATGCAATCACAGTCAAGGAATATTTACTGAGCACCTACTATGTGCTGGGCACTCTGATTGGTACTGGGGAAGCACTTACAAACAAAACAAATACCCCTGCGCCCATGGAGTGTATGTCCCCACCCTGGTATGTGGTCCTTGGCACCCCCTGCCTGGACACCCAAAGCTCCTCCAGCCTTCAGGCTGCTGTCCCTTCCCTGCACCCTCAAACCCCAGCCCTGGGTGATTCCCCCATCCATTCATCCTGAGCACCACCATATGCCAGACACGGGGGAAGTGCTACCTGAAGCACAGAAAGATCCTGGCTCCAGGTTGGTAGCGGGCAGCTTGGAGCCAGTGGGGTAGCGGTGGAGTAGGGGGAGTCTGTTGGGGTTTGGCCATGCTCCCCCAGACTCACTGTTTCCAGGGTGATGGGGGCATGGAGCACTAGTCATGGGGTCCCAGTTGCAATGCCATCCCCAGGGTCCTCTCCTCTCTCTTTGTCCTCGACAAGCAAGTGGGTCCACAGAGCTGGCTCAGAGGCAGGGTCACAGGGATAAGTGGGTAAGTGTCCCCGGGGCCATGGCCTCATCCCGCCTTAGTCTCCACCAGAAGGCAGCACTGCAGCATTGCCTTGTCCACATCCTTGGGCAGAGCAGCCCCCAGGGCACTTTCCTCTGGGGTGACTGGCGAGCAGTGGCACCCACCCCCAGCCCCTTGGCAGGGCGGAGATTTCCCTGGGAATGATGAAGGCACAGTTCCTATGGCTGGTGGCCTGGTGTGAAGGCTGCTTTCCTGGGTCTGATCACACAGAATGATCCCCTGACCCAGGAGCCAGGAGGCTGAGCCCCAAGGCTACAGTGGCTGGAGAAGCCACACCCCTCCCTGGGCTCCCACTTCCTCAGTTGTAACATGTGGGGGTTGGGAGGCCCTGCTGGCTTCAACTGCTTTGCAGAAGTTATGAAAAAGGGGAAACACGTCTGTCTTCCTCTTTCCCACTCCTTTCAGCTGCACCCCCTCGCTGCTTTAAGGTGTGGGTTAGTAGACGAGGGAGTATCCCATCTGAATTTATACTGAGGTGTGACTCGCTGACAGGTGTGCTCTGAGCCTGCCTGTCCCACTGCGCTACCGTACCTCCCTCTCACACTGAGAAATTTTGGGTCCCAGGAAACAAATGGCCAGGGCTCCCCGAGTCCTCTCAGCTGTGTTATCTGTCCTCTGCAGACCCAACCTCTCCATCTTCATAGCCTGAAATCCTGAAATGTCACTAGACTGTTAGGAGTCCGGCCCACAGGTCTGGACACTGTCACCAAGAGCCCACAAGGGCAGAGGTACCCGGCCACACAGCAGGACTGGGACAGAACCAGGAAGTCAGGTTCTGCTCTGAGTCCCCAGGACGCCTGGGGCTGCAGCCATGAGGCTTCTTTCCTTCTGGGCCACCTAGGGTGAAGGGCTCCAGGATGGTCAGCCTCCCCTGGAGTCAGGGCCAAGAAGAACACGGCTGGCGTTTGAAAGTGGGCATCTAACCTTATACCTCCACCCCCCACCACCACCACTGGTGACCTAGGGGAAAGTAGGGCAGATAAGCACAGCTTAGCGGACAGGCCTGGTGCACCCACCCTGCATCTTGGCATCTGCGGTGTAGACATGGATGACCCCCTGCCTGCCCAGCCCGGATGCAGCAGAAGCACTGGGGAAACCCCGTCTGGCCCGCTGACCTAGGCCTGTGGCTCCCAGGCACCACTTCCGGGGTCTTTACTGTACACAAAAGAGGCCTTATAAGGAGACAGAGGCTGGGGAGGCAGCTGCCCTGGGAGCTGCGTGTTCGTGTTTGTGTGTGCAAGGCTGAGCACACGTGTGTGTGTGGGAGCAGTCATGCGTGTGCAAGGCTAACCATGCACGAACGTGTGTGGCCTCAAGCCTGGCTGTGAGTGTCCACTTTCTTTCTTAGCAAAGGCTGCCCGAGGACCCACTGGGTCTGGGGCTGAGAGACCAGGTGGGCCCTGCCCCGTCCTGTCTGTGCACCTGTGCGCGCCTGGCCGCTGCTGCCTTGGGAAATTTGCAGGACTTCCTGCTATAAATTAAAGTGGGATTTGTGGTCGCTGAGCACCAGAGTCCCCAGCATCACAGTGGGTGACACCGCAGCTCGATAGGCCCCAACTCAGCGCTGTTCCTCCCTCAGGGGTCTTGGCTGAGACCCCTGCTGGGGGCAGAGAGAGACCCCAGGGTTCCAGCAGCAGCCAGGGCCATCAGGGCTCAGGCCTGGGCTGAGAAGTGGCCTTCCCAGGGCCCAGCCTTGGGCCACAAACCTCCCGGTCAGATGGGGGAGGTGGCTGAAGGCCTGGGGACACCCAGACATGGGGGGGTGGGGGTGCTGCAGGTCTGGGCAGGTGGCCTCCCCCCCTAAACCACCGCCTCCACAGCCGTCATCTGGGGTTCAAGTTGAGAATACAGGAGGGCTTAGAGCTGGTGAATACAGAGCGCTCAGGAAATGTTGCTTGGCCTTTTTTTTTTTTTAACATTTAAAAAAATAACTTACTCAGGCTGGATGCTAATGGCAGTAAACAACTGTGTTCATCAAATATTTATCGAGCACTTATATGTGCCAAGCATTTAGGCGCCGGGGATTGCAGTGCGAACAAGATGGCCAGAAGTATATGTCTCCATCAAGCGAGTTACATTCCAGCAGGGGAAAAAGACACCGCAGAATAAAGGAGGACAATGCAACCTGTGCTCAGTAGGGTTATCTGAGGGGAAAACAAGGGACTTGAGAGTCCCTGGGACTGCAAGGAGATCCAACCAGTCCATCCTCAAGGAAATCAGTCCTGAATATTTATTGGAAGGACTGATGCTGAAGCTGAAACTCCAATACTTTGGCCACCTGATGTGAAGAGCTGACTCATTGGGAAAGACTGACCACGGGAGGATAAGGGGACAGCAGAGGATGAGATGGTTGGATGGCATCTCTGACACGATGGACATGAGTTTGAGTAGGCTCCGGGAGTTGGTGAAGGACAGGAAGGCCTGGTGTGCTGCAGTCCATGGGGTCGCAAAGAGTTGGACACAACTGAGCAACTGAACTGAACTGGGAGAGTCTGGGGCTGGGGCGGGCGGCAGCCTGGCTTAGAAAGTGGCCTTGGACCCAGACTTGAATGGCAGTGGGGAGGGCGGGAGCCATGTGGGCATCTGGGATAAGAGCTTTGAAGGCTGAGGGAACAGCCTATGCAAAGGCCTGAGGTGCGTGTGTCCAGGATCAGCCCCCGCTGGGAGGCCCACCCTGCACAGGTGAAGCACGCCGAGGGCCAGCACATCCATTCTAGACCAAGAGTTGCTGTTTCATGAACACCTACTATGTGCCAGGCGTGATGTGTTGTCTTATTTCACCCTCTTAAATCTCCGGGAAAGCGGGGGAGGGCAGGATTCCTATTTCCATTTTGCAGATGTGGAAACCGAGGTTCAGAGAGGGCGAGTGACGTGCCGGGGTCACACAGCTGGCAAGCAGCGTGGCTGGGCTCCACCCAGGGCTCCCTGTGACTCTGGGAGGCTGAGGCGGGGAGGGAAGGGGTTCAAGTTCACTTTGGGTCTTTCCAGATGAGTAGGAGTTTGCTGGACAGAACGGGGGGAGCATTTGGCGGCATGGAGAGGGTTAGCACGTGGAACTGGCCTCCCAGGACCATCAGGCTTGACCTTCCCTGCAGAGGGAAAAGAGCACACGCGAAGGCCAGCAGGCCTGGCGTGCTCCTGGAGGGGGACGGCGCTCCACCCGCAGGGAAACTGAGGCACAGGTGATGACACCCTCCCCCGAGGCCAGAAGGGATGCTGACCTGCATTCCCTCCCTGTCTTGGGCACAGAAGCCAAGCAGCCATGGCCTATCACAGCTTCCTGGTGGAGCCCATCAGCTGCCACGCCTGGAACAAGGACCGCACCCGTGAGTCCCCGAGGCTCCCTGTGCCAGCTGCACCCCTGCTTCACCCCTGACCCTGAGATCCTGAGTGTCAGGAGAGAAGGGACCCCAAGCAGGGCAGCCAGGCGAGCGGGCCTTGAGGGTCAGAGACCAGAGGGCAGCCCCGCCTGTGCTGGGCACTACTGTGGGCGCAGGGCAGGTAGCCTGTCCTCTGCTCGTGAGGGTTTGGGGGTGGGAAATGTGGCCTGCAATGAAATGAGCTCCAAGGGAACAAGCAGAGTAAGGGGAAAGCGAAAGGGTGGCCCGTGAGGCCTTTCGGGGGAGGTGGCATTTGCACGGAGACCCGAAGGAAGTAAGGAAAGTCAGCATGCAAAGGAGGTGAAGGAAGTCAGCGTGCAAAGGCCAGGGTGGGTGCAGCGACCCCAAGGGTCATCAGGAACAGCCCAGAAACCGTGGCTGGAGCCTAGTATCCCCAGGGGGCAGAGCTGGGTGGGGGCGGGGGGAGGCAGGGAGAGCTGCGTGGCTGGAGCCTAGTATCCCCAGGGGGCAGAGCTGGGTGGGGGCAGGGGGAGGCAGGGAGAGCTGCGTGGCTGGAGCCTAGTATCCCCAGGGGGCAGAGCTGGGTGGGGGCGGGGGGAGGCAGGGAGAGCTGCGTGGCTGGAGCCTAGTATCCCCAGGGGGCAGAACTGGGTGGGGGCGGGGGGAGGCAGGGAGAGCTGCGTGGCTGGAGCCTAGTATCCCCAGGGGGCAGAGCTGGGTGGGGGCGGGGGGAGGCAGGGAGAGCTGCAAGACTGCCTTAGGGATGTTGGGGGTAGTGGGCACAGGTAAGGAGTGGCCAAGTCCTGGGGAGGTGTCCCAAGGAGGAGGCCGTCCAGCGGGACCTGAGGCAGAGGAGAGGCCAGTGACGAAGGACAAGGTACTGCCCAGGTGGCCCGTGAAGAGGGGGACTCGTGGCAGGGAAGGGGAGTCTGAGCACGTCCGCCCGTCTCTCCTGCAGAGATCGCTATCTGCCCCAACAACCACGAGGTGCACATCTATGAGAAGAGCGGGAACAAGTGGGTCCAGGTGCACGAACTCAAGGAGCACAACGGGCAGGTGACAGGTGGGTTGGGCTGCTGGGATCACCCTCTTGAACGAGGGCAGGGCAAGGCAGAGCCAGGCCGTCCACCTACTCTTAGGTAGGAGAGTTCAGGTTGCAAGCATTGATGAGAGAACCCTGATTCAGACTGGCTTAAGTTATAAAGCAGTTACATGGATGGGTTCATGTTACTGAAAAACACAGAAGTTTGAGGGCTTCAGGAAAGGCTTGATCCAGCACATCAGCATTACCAGGGACCCATTTCTATTTTTGTCTCTTGGCTTGGCCTTCCGGTGTGTTTACTGATAGCTGAGAGAGCTGTAACACCCCCAGTGAACTCTAGCAGCACTCCCTGATTCAATCCTGATTGTGACCTCGAAGCCCCTCTGTGGATACTGTCGAGCCACCTCTGCTTGGATGGCCCCAGCCTAGTCCTTCCTCCCACCCCACAGGCATTGACTGGGCCCCAGATAGTAACCGCATCGTGACCTGTGGCACAGACCGCAACGCCTACGTGTGGACGCTGAAGGGCCGCACGTGGAAGCCCACGCTTGTCATCCTGCGCATCAACCGCGCCGCTCGCTGTGTGCGCTGGGCCCCCAATGAGAAAAAGTTCGCTGTGGGCAGTGGCTCCCGTGTCATCTCCATCTGCTATTTCGAGCAGGAAAATGACTGGTGGGTGCCTGGGCGGGGTCAGAGTGGGTTTGGAGGGACCTGGGGCTTCAGACCAACAGGTGGTGGGACAGGAGGGTCCCACAAAGCCACTAGGCGGGGAGTCAGGACCCTGTTCACAGGACCCGAGAAGGGTGTCCTCTCCAGCCCTTGGCAGTGAGGCGAGGGGCTCTCTGCACAGCGCCTGGCCCTCCCCGAGCCCCCTCTAGTAATAAGGGTACAAGCCACACCAGGGCCGCCTCTGCGGGCATCACACTAAGCCCTGTACGCAGTGACCCTGCGGCTCCCCGGACTGGGCGTCTGCTACCATCCCTGGTGGTGGTGGTGGTTTAGTCGCTCAGTCGTGTCCAACTCTTGCGACCCCGTGGACTGTAGCCCGCCAGGATCCTCTATCCAGGGGATTCTCCAGGCAAGAATACTGGAGTGGGTTGCCATTTCCTTCTCCAGGGGCTCTTCCCAACACAGGAATATGAACCTGGGTCTCCCGCACTGCAGGCAGATTCTTTACCGACTGAGCTATGAGGGAAGCCCCGCTGCCATCCCCACTTTCCAGCAAAGCCCTGAGGCAAATCATCTGCCCACGGCACCAGCCGTCATGCTCCAGGGCCCACTCACGAGTTCCAGCCACGTCACGACCTTCTCCCCTGGGTCGCTGAGGCAGAGGCCGGGCGGGAGCTCGGACTGGGGTCCGAGAGATTCGAGTTCAGGTCCCACCCTGACCAGTGAGCAGACTTCTCCTTAACCTGGCGGCCCCAGGGTAGTTGCGAGGTTGAAAGGTGACCAGCGTGGTGCTCCTATCCAGGGAGGGACCCAGCTGGCCTGGGCCCTTCCCTCCTGGGACCTCTGTGGTCTGCAGGGCCCAGTGGGAGCCTGGAGCCCGAGGCGCTGAGGTCCGAGGGCGCTCACCTGTCTGTCCCTCTCTCCCCTGACACCTGTGTGACCGCCGCCGTGTCCAGGTGGGTGTGCAAGCACATCAAGAAGCCCATCCGCTCCACCGTCCTCAGCCTGGACTGGCACCCCAACAGCGTGCTCCTGGCCGCCGGCTCCTGCGACTTCAAATGCCGGTGAGAGTGGGGGCCCCGCCGTCAACACAGGACTCATCGGGGGTCGGAGGGTGGTGGGGAGCCCTGTCACAAGAGCCCCGCCTTCCAGACCAGCTCTGCTGCCAGCGGGTGACCTGGGCCTCAGTCCAGCTTCTGTGAGGTTTTGCTCTTTGAAGGATTGTTCCTGGGTCCTCTGTCTGGCCTATGGGGAGTCTTAGAAGGACATACACCTTTGCCACTTTTTAATGTCAGCAGGATCCCTTTTCTAGGCCCTCCTGTCCTCATTAGAACCTCCCACTCCTTCAGCTTCCTGATTTCCATCTGAGGGAAAAAGAGTGGGTGTTTTTATTCACACTGAGATATAAATGACTGAGGCTGGGACGATCTCTGCCTTGTCATCTTAAGACCTGGAACACAGAGACTCCAACTGCCACTGGCTGTTTCTCATTTTGGGCCCAGCACCCCTGAGTCTCCCAAGGCCTCTGGCTCCCAGCTCCAGGCAAGATGGCCTGCGTTTCTGAATCGCCCCTGGGCCGTGAGGCTACAGCAGGCACCAGAGGCCCCGGGCACGGAGCGGATACGGTCCTGAGAGCTCCCAGGACTTGGAGCTGGGAGACGTCCTGGCCCCACTCCATTGCACAAGTGGGCACTGAGGCCCAGACTTCTCCAAGCATGAAGGCGCAGGTCGTGAAAAGCCAGCCCGGGTACCCACAAACTCAGCTAGGTGCTCTGGCCTCAACAGGCCAGTTTGGGAGAGCGGGGCAGTGGGGGGTCCTTCTTGGGTCCCTCTCAGATCCCATCCATCCCCTTTTCTGCCTCTCCCGGCAGGATCTTCTCAGCCTACATCAAGGAGGTGGAGGAGCGGCCAGCACCCACCCCGTGGGGCTCCAAGATGCCGTTCGGGGAGCTGATGTTCGAGTCCAGCAGTAGCTGCGGCTGGGTGCATGGCGTCTGCTTCTCGGCCAACGGCAGTCGTGTAGCCTGGGTCAGCCACGACAGCACCGTGTGCCTGGCTGATGCTGACAAGAAGATGGCGTGAGTACGGGTCACCCGAGTTGGGGTGCGCCCCGGCACCGAGAACCAGGAGCCAGCGTGGCTGACATTGCGCTCTCTCTCTCAGCGTCGCGACTCTGGCCTCTGAAACGCTGCCGCTGCTGGCCGTCACCTTCATCACGGAGAGCAGTCTGGTGGCAGCGGTAAGGAGGGGGCCTGGGAGAGGGGCTGGTGACAGCAGGTCTCCCAGGGGCCCCAAGATGCCCAGGCAGCCCTCAATTTGTCCCCGCTCGTGCCTCTCCTGCCTCCCTCCCTCCCTCCCATCCATCCATCCATCCGTCCATCTATATCTCTATGCGGAATAGGTGGGGTTACACTGGGGTGACAACAAAAATTCCCAAAGGCACCAACTGCAGTGGCCTAACACGGGAAATGTTTGCTTCTTGCTCACTTTGTTTGGTCTGGGTGCTGGGAGCGGGGCTCTGTCTCCCATCTGGAGACAGGGGAAGTGGGGAGATATGCCCTGGGCCAGACCTTCCTGCTTTTACATTTTATTGGCCAATGGAAATGACAGGGCCACACCGCACTCAAAGAATGGGTGTTTGTGGTGGGCAGGGGCGGGTGGGGGTCCTACCGTGTGTCCAGAAAGGTGCCACTCTTCCTCCGTCCCTCCTGCCCAGCTCTGTCAAGTCTCTCTTCAGGCCTCAGCAAACTTACTGGGGTCCCGGAGGGATCAGGCCCACTTTACCTAGGGAAGGGTCCCGTGTCTCCCCCAGAGCACATGTGACTGGATGGAGCGGGGCTGCTGGCCTCCCAGGGGAGTCCCAGACCAGCTTTCTCAACCGGATGCTGGCCTTGCGGGCAGAGGGGGCCGCTCTTAGGTGCTCAGCCCCAACATCTGGCCCCTGTTACTATAGCCGGGGTCCCTGAGCGGGCATCGGCTGCCTGGCGCTACACCCACGCCCTGCCTCCGGCTCCCCCTGGATTGGTGGCCAGGGGTGCCTTAGCCTTGCACCTCCCCCAGGGCCTGGGGTTCCCCTAGAGGAAAATGGGGGCGCTGCGCCTGCCCTGGCCAGCGCTCCAGTGGCACCCCGCCCTGCCCTTCGCCGCAGGGCCACGACTGCTTCCCGGTGCTCTTCACCTACGACAGCGCCGCGGGGAAGCTGAGCTTCGGTGGGCGGCTGGACGTGCCCAAGCAGAGCTCGCAGCGCGGCCTCACGGCCCGCGAGCGCTTCCAGAACCTCGACAAGAAGGCGAGCTCTGAGGGCAGTGCGGCGGCGGGCGCCGGCCTGGACTCGCTGCACAAGAACAGCGTCAGGTGGGGGCGGGGCCTGGGGGCGGGTCCACTTAGGAAGGCGGGTCCGTCTCTTCCGGCGGCGGGACTAGTATCAGGCGGTGGGCGAGCAGGCAGCCTCCCTCTGCGGCCCCGGGACGGTGTGGGACTGTCGCAGGGCCGGGTGTGCGGGTCTGGGGGGTGGCCGGGCAGCGACCCACGGACTCCTAGCGGGCGGGGCCTGAGCCTCAGCGGCTCTGGGGGTAGAACCTGGCGGGGAGGCGCGGAATGGAGAGTGTGGCAGCGGTCTCCTCGAAGAGCTAGGTGGGATCGGAGCGAGAGACCCTGAATCCTGCCAGCCGTGGGTGTCCGACCCGTGGCAGATGAGAGAGCACGGCCAGGCCTTGACACTTGTCTGTTAAGCCCTCCTGTGGCCGCCGGGTCCCATGTCTTCAGACCAGACCGCTTTGCCTGCCTTCCAAGGCTCTCTGGAACTAGCCCCGCCTCCTCCCAGCCCCACCTTTGGCTGCTTCTCATCAACAACACCGTGTTGTCACTGACTCCCTGGGCGCACGTCCCCTGCCCACGCCGCCCTGTGTCCCTTGCACACAGGCTGCTGCTTGCCCCTAGAGCAGATTCGGGAGCCCTGTCCTCTGTGATCCTTCCCAGCCGGGCGCACACACCTCACAGAAGCGGGCTCCCCCAGCAGTCGGGGGGCTCCTGGAGGGCAGGGTGGGATCTGTAAAGCCCTCCTTCTCTTTGCAGCCAGATCTCGGTGCTGAGTGGGGGAAAGGCCAAGTGCTCGCAGTTTTGCACCACCGGCATGGACGGCGGCATGAGCATCTGGGACGTGAGGGTGAGGCCTGCCCTCCACCCCTGCCTCCCCCCAGGTCCCCAGGGCGGGCCCCCTACCCCCCACCTTCTCCCTGGCAGCCACCTGGACACTCCAGCCCTTCGTCCCTGCAGAAGGGCCCCTCAGTGGAGTGAGGACCCCTTGGCACCCTCTGCAGCACCTTCCTTCAGGGCTGGGATTCAAACCCAGATCGCCTGACCCCAAAGGCCAGGTTCTGTGTCTGGCACCAGGTCCCTGCGGGTGGTGGTGGGGTGTCTACAGGACAGCTGAGAACCAACCTGTCTGTCCTGCTTGTCTCCTCCCAGAGCCTGGAGTCTGCCCTGAAGGACCTCAAGATTGTATGACCTGCGAGCAGTGTGCTGCCCTTGGCCCAGGCTGAAGAAGCGGGTCGGGGAGGCTGAGGCCGCTTTGTTGAGTTTCTAGGGTACCGGGTGGGGTCCCCACCGGGGCTGTTCCCGCAGGAGGGGAGGGACGGGAGGCTGCTTCTTGGCTCTGGAAGGAACGATTGTCTTTTTCTTGAAGAAATGCTTTAATTGTAAAAACTGTTCTCAAAGCACTCGTGGTCATGAACTGCTTCAGAACATGAAGGTAATAAAAACGCAACTGTAGACACGCTGGCCTGTGTGTCTGGAGGAGGGGTCAGTCTGGGCAGGGCACTGGTAGCTTCCTGCCGTTTGCCAGCACAGCTGATCTTCACACAGAGGCGGCTCCCCTGTGGTTGCTTCCTGCCGCAGTCCAGCTTGGGAGCTGCCAGGGTCACTCACTCAGCAGTCAGATGCCAAGAGTGGTGACTGTACACTCTGGGCTGGTTCTGGGCTTTAAAGGAAATTACTGTTTCTCTATTTGATGTTTGAGGTTGGTTTCTAATAACTGCTCATTTTTTTAGGACCTATTTTACTGGGTTTTTTAAATCACATGGTTTTTAGTCTAGGTAATGCGTTACATCAATAGATCTTCTAACGGTGAACTAGGCCCACATTTACAGGAAAAATGGTACCTAAAGGTGGCTTCTCTCCCACTGTCCTGGGGCCTCTCTGTTCTCAGAATAACCTCTGGAGTTGGAGGACACCCACGGATTTTTTAAATCAGGAAATAAAAATCAGGCTATATGGTTCCCCATGTGCCTGTGTGATCAGCCGCATCTGACTCTGTGACCCCATGGATGGTAACCCTGTCCATGGACGGCTCCTCTGTCCATGGGATGTTTCAGGCAAGAGGACTGAATGCGGCTGCTATTTCCTTCTCCAGAGGCCCTTCCCACCCAGCAATCAGACCTGCATCTCTGGCATCTCCCACCTTGGCAACCAGGTTCTTTACCACTGCACCACCTGGGAAGCCCCCCAGCTCCCCATTATTCTTGAGCAAACCTGTGCCTGGCACCTGTTCACCACTCAGGAGGCTGCTGTTTGGGAAGTGGCGCCCCTTCCAGAGGGCTGGCCGCATAGTAAGATAGGCACTGTGGCGGAACCCACGTGACTGAGCCAAGCCTGGGTTTCCCGACCGCCACCCACCGCGAACGAGGTAGTAACAAGTAAGGCCAAGCAGTAGTGCTGGGTGTTGGGTCGCTTCCTCCCAGCACTGAAATCCTGGGGCTGGCACCACCAGGGAACACCAGGAGGACAGGACTCAAACCTGCGCGCAGGCCCCAGCCCCTCTGGCTTAAGGTCCCTGGGTGGTTAAAGAAGAGACGGGTGGTTCCTGTATCCTGTGGTCCTTCCTGGCTCAGATGCCCGGGGTCCAGTCCCTGTACCCAGGACTGGTGGCACCGGAACCCCGTGGGGTGGGTCTGAGAGGGACATTGGGTCCTGCTGGGTGAAAACAGCTCAGGCATGGGGGCCCCCAAGAGCGACCACAGAACCAGGATTACGATAATGTCAAGTTTAATTTGCCAAATATACAAGTTGGATTTGTGGAGCGTGTTGTGCCTGGGTGCTGCACAGTAAACAGGTTTCTCGAAGTGATCTGTGGGCAAGGTTACGAACAGGCGAGGGCCTGGCCAGAGTAGGGGGCAGGGAGTGGGGTGGGAGGGGCAGGGGAAGCATCTGTCAGAGGGGACTGGCCGGGATGAGCCGTGACCCTCAGGGACCCATGGGCACGGGCTGCCAGCTGCCAGCCTCTCTGAGTGAGCACCCAGGGAACACAGACCGGGGAGGGGTGGGCAGACAGGCCATCACAAACTTGTCAGCCCCTACTGCAGCCCCAGCTGCCCCCTGCCCTGCAATCTACCAGACAAACGGAAGCTCCTCTTAACCTACCTCCCAGGTACCCCCCAACAAGGGTTCTGAATTCTAAAAACAGCCAAAACATTTGAATGGTTACATATGAAATGCTGTCCTGCATCTTTCTGTCTCAAAGATAGCAGCTGCCCCTCCCCCAGCCCCCCCCCCACCATCCCCCCAAACGATTTCCGTGCCAAGATGAAGAGGAGGTCCCAGGCCATGGGGGGCTCCTTGCCACGAGGGGCTGCTGCAGCGGCGCCAGGGCACAGGGCGGGTGAGACGCAGCAGAGGTCCTGGCAGCACGGCCCAGTTCCCTGGTCTCTCCTCGCACAGGTTCTACTTGTTCAGGGAGAGAGACTGCATTCGTTTTCCTGACAAGGTCGCATCATCTTTTGCTGAGAAATAGGAAGAGAGAGAGTCACAAAAAGACGAAACCACCCTTCCACACACACAGCCCCGCACACCCCAGAATCAGCGAAATGTAGGTTCAGGAGGCCTCAGAGAACAGTCTGTGCAACTGGCTCAGCTGGCAGATGAGGAAGAGACCAAGAAGGGCCCTGCCTGACGCCCTCCCATGGAAGCCACTGGACCCACGTGTCCAGACATTCTTGCTGAGTTTGGGTGGTTACCCTCCTCCACAAAGGCCCACCAACATGCAATCTACTGGGCAGATAGAAACTCTTCTTAGCCTGCTCCCAGAACTCTGTAATTCCAACCTCTCCCTGTGGCTTCTGAAGTCTGAAATCAGCAACATTCAAGCAGTCACACACACAGCCCTTTCCTGCTTGGGGTTTGTGAAACAAGCGACTGATGGGCAGCTGAGATCACCTGGTATCTCCAAAGTGGTGATAATGCCCTGGGGCATCTCTGCTGCTGCTGCTGCTAAGTCACTTCAATTGTGTCCGACTCTGTGCGATCCCATAGACGGCAGCCCACCAGGCTCCCCCGTCCCTGGGATTCTCCTGGCAAGAACACTGGAGTGGGTTGCCATTTCCTTCTCCAATGCATGAAAGTGAAAAGTGAAAGTGAAGTCGCTCAGTCATGTCCGACTCTTCGCGACCCCATGGACTACAGCCTACCAGGCTCCTCCGTCCATGGGATTTTCCAGGCAAGAGTACTGGAGTGGGGTGCCATTGCCTTCTCCGGGGCATCTCTTGGCCTCTAGAATGCAGGACAGCAAGATTCCCAACACTCATGGCTCCCCCACAGATGGAGAAAGGAGTGCACAAGGCCAGAAGGTCCTGAGACAAACACTCCTTTAAACCAGACCAATTCCTCACAGCCAACCTGGCCTGGAAGAACCCTACCACCTTCGGCCCCACTGGAAGGAAGGCATGGGGAACAGGGACACCTGGGCCAGATTTCATCTGGGAAGCCCAGCCCACCACACCCTCCCAAGCCCCTGAGACATACAATGGTGATGCCAAGCAGGTCTCCTGGCTATACAAGGCACCAGAGACTTAGTGGAACCTTCTAGCCTCCAAAGTAGGTGCATTGAGGCCTCCCTCAAATGCTGTGGACATTGCTCTGCTGAGATTCAATTCTCCTTCTGCTGGACCCTTCCAGAATCCTGGGAGGTGGCAGGCAGGAACGCCCACCTCCATCTGACAGAAACACACACACACACACAGCCTCCTGAGCAATCTGGCCCAAACCCACCTCACAGCAAGACATCGAAGTACAGGGCTTCACTCCATCCAGAGCCAGGGTCAGGCTGCCACGCCAGTGGCTCAGACTTACCTTTCCTCTCTTCTTCCTTCTTCCTGGCAGCCTCTTCCCGCTGTTTTCGGATGATCGCCAGCCGGGCAAGGTCAGCCTTGGCTTGCTCTGTCTTCCCCGCTAAATGCATCTTCATGTAACGCTCTTTCGCTTTCTGCTTCTCAATTTCTTCTCTGTTTGGGTAAAGGGGTGTCACAGGGGACATCTTCCCCACCAGTCAGCTGAGCCGGAGGCGGGAGCCAGAATCAAGGCCAAACACTGGGGCCGAGGCCCAAGTGGAGGAGGGGCTGTGGCCAAGTGGCCCCTCCCTGACAGACACTCACAGGCAAGTTAGTAAAGGCCGTCTGTCACTCTGCTACCTTGGGGGGTGGGCGGTCCTCAGTGGTGAGAAGGCAGTTGGAGGGGGAGGGTCTCAGGCAGCCTTCAGTCACACCCCAAGCTGGTGGGCCTTCCCCGTGGGGTTTACAGAGACCCTATTCAGCTCTCATGGGGTCAGCACAGCAAGGTGGATTTAAATCAAAGAGCACAATCAGGAGAGAAATCACGGTGGCTTTTCCTAGTGGCCCACAACCTCCTGTGAGGCCCCAGACACCACTAGGTAAGCATGAAAACAGAGACGAGCCATGTGCAGGGCACTTTAGCCCTCAGGTGCGAGCCTCACACCGCCCACAGGGAGCTCTCTGAAGCCTCATTTTCATCTGAGACGAGAGAGGACTGGGCAACTGGTGGGTCTCCCCACACTGCCCATCAGTACAGGCCCCCAACCCCACAGCCATGACGTCAAGGACGGACGCAGGTCAGGAGGGTCTGATTAGGCTGGATAAGGGAGGTGACCCTGGAGCAGAGTGTCCTGAGGGAGGGGCTGTAGCATGTCCGCATCCCCAGGGATTACCTCAAGTGTAACGCTCAGGTCTGAATCTGCTGTTGCATTTTCCCTATGTTTCCACTGGTGAAAAAAACTTTTTTTTTTTTGTTCCCGAGAAACTTCTAAAGGGCCTTTGGGGAATGAGATCATATAGAAATAAACACCACAACTGGAGCCCCCATCCGGCCACTGGAGACCTCAGGGCCCAGAAGTGAGGGCAGAGGAGCTGGGGCCTCAGCCCCCAGCCGAAGCCACGAGGCTCAGAAGCAGCAGTTACCTCTCTCTCCGTGACAGTTCCTTGGGCCCGTCCAGGTCCAGCTGTGTGACTTTTTTGGTTGTCTGTGCCACCCGGTTGGGGTTTTCAATGTCGATGAGCCCTTCCACGCCTTTGCGCTTTTGCTAAGATAGGACAAGAAGCCGGACATTGGAGAAACTTGGTTCTGCAGTGCCCGAGGGCCACCCCCATCTCCACAGCCTGACTGGACTAGAACAAACTGCTCCTCCCCAGGCCGTGTGACACTCAGATCACACGGTCACGGTGGGAACAGAGCTCAGGCGTGTCTGAACCAGCCCAGGAGATGCAGCGGGAGTACGGGTGACCAAGTCCAGCCTGTGCCGTGTCCAGGCCACCAGGGACTGTCACCCTAGTTTCACAGGCAGCAGAGCAGAGACACAATAAAATGCCTGACATCAACCAAGAAGTAGACAGGAGATGTGAACCCAAGCCCAATTCACAAGCTCTCAGCACAGAGGTACTCCCTCACTTAGAGCTCAGCCTCTGAAAGCCGTTTCCATGGAACCTCACGCCTGGCTGCTAGCCATGCTGGGTCTCCAGAGCAGTTGCTTGCGGGGAAGTGGGACCTGGGAACGAGCTCAATGTCTGCAGGTTTGGGAGGCGGACCTGCAGCTTGCACCTCCCAGCTTCCCAGGCAAAGTGTAGAAAGTAATGAGAGCACAAGTGCTTGATGCAACAGGTTTGATCAAAGTTTCAGGCCCTGTCAACCCAGCTGTTCTCTTTAAGAGACCAGGGAGAGTCTCCGGCCTTATCAGCCTGAAGGCGCCCGATCTCGGCTGATCTCGGAAGAGACCAGGGAGAGAGCTTCCAAACACCTGTTCATCAGAGCACTGCACAGAGCTCCAGGTACCTCTACCCAACCGGTACGTGGACATACCTTACCTAGATACCTGACATCCCAAGTTTAACTCATCTAAAACAGAACTGCAGACTCAGCCCGTTCTTCCCCACAAGCCCGAGCAAGGCCTTGTTTCTCTTTCCCCTTAGTCCCACCACCCCAACCCCGGACAAATCCCAACGAGTTCATCTTTAAAACACAGCTTGAATCTGCCCACTTTTCTCCACTGCTAGGCTTCAGCAATATGTGAACCGTGAACTTCCTGATGTTCAAGCTGGTTTTAGAAAAGGCAGAGGAACCAGAGATCAAATTGCCAACATCCGCTGGATCATGGAAAAAGCAAGAGAGTTCCAGAAAAACATCTATTTCTGCTTTATTGACTATGCCAAAGCCTTTGACTGTGTGGATCACAATAAACTGTGGAAAATTCTGAAAGAGATGGGAATACCAAACCACCTGATCTGCCTCTTGAGAAATTTGTATGCAGGTCAGGAAGCAACAGTTAGAACTGGACATGGAACAACAGACGGTTCCAAATAGGAAAAGGAGTACGTCAAGGCTGTATATTGTCACCCTGCTTATTTAACTTCTATGCAGAGTACATCATGAGAAACGCTGGACTGGAAGAAACACAGCTGGAATCAAGATTGCCGGGAGAAATATCAGTCACCTCAGATATGCAGATGACACCACCCTTATGGCAGAAAGTGAAGAGGAACTCAAAAGCCTCTTGATGAAAGTGAAAGTAGAGAGTGAAAAAATTGGCTTAAAGCTCAACATTCAGAAAACGAAGATCATGGCATCCGGTCTCACCACTTCATGGGAAATAGATGGGGAAAGAGTGGAAACAGTATCAGACTTTATTTTTCTGGGCTCCAAAATCACTGCAGATGGTGACTGCAGCCATGAAATTAAAAGACGCTTACTCCTTGGAAGGAAAGTTATGACCAACCAAATAGCATATTCAGAAGCAGAGACATTACTTTGCCAACAAAGGTTCATCTAGTCATGGCTATGGTTTTCCCTGTGGTCATGTATGGATGTGAGAGTTGGACTGTGAAGAAGGCTGAACGCTGAAGAATTGATGCTTTTGAACTGTGGTGTTGGAGAAGACTCTTGAGTCCCTTGGACTGCAAGGAGATCCAACCAGTCCATTTTGAAGGAGATCAGCCCTGGGATTTCTTTGGAAGGAATGATGCTAAAGCTGAAACTCTAGTACTTTGGCCACCTGATGTGAAGAGTTGACTCATTGGAAAAGACTCTGATGCTGGGAGGGATTGGGGGCAGGAGGAGAAGGGGACGACAGAGAATGAGATGGCTGGATGGCATCACTGACTCGATGGAGGTGAGTCTGGGTGAACTCCGGGAGTTGGTGATGGACAGGGAGGCCTGGCATGCTGCGATTCATGGGGTCGCAAAGAGTCGGACACGACTGAGCGACTGATCTGATCTGATCTGACTGCCACCCCCTTAAGTCAAGTTACAATTTCTTGTCTGGATACCTGCTACCAGCTCTCGGCTTCTACACTCAACACTGTACAACTCACTGTGCAGATATAAGCAAATCTGGCCCGTATTCTTGCCTGGAGAATCCCATGGACTGAGGAGCCTGGCAGGCTGCAGTCCACAGGGTCACAAGAGGCAAACATGACTAAAGTGACTAAGCACGCACGCACGCACTGGTGCTCTCTCGCCCACATCCCACTTTACCAGCTGCCCACTACCTGCTACAATTAAACCAAAACCCCTTCACAACCGCACACGTGCTGCCTTGCCAACTGCTCCTCCTCCATTCCTAACTCCACTTCTTACCCACCAAGTCACAGCCCCACTAGCCTCTCTGTTCCCTGGACCTGCCTAGGTTATTCTGACCCCCGGACTGCACTTGCTAACCTGGCTGCCTCAACGACTCAGCCAAACAATTTTCATGTGACTGGCTCCGCCTTGTTTTTCAGATCTCAGTTTAAAAGTCACCTTCTCACCACGCACCACTCCTCAATCATGTATCCTCAATCATGGATCATCTTATTCATGATATTTCTGGCTACCTGAAATTATACTGTTCACGGACTTCCTTATTGTCTCTATCTTATTTCAATGCAAACCCTTAAGTGTAAAGACTCTGTCTGCATGTACCACGGGGGCTGCGAAACCACTGATGAACATTTGCTGAATGGATGAGTCTAGAACCCAGGTCCCCATCAGACTCAGTACCTGGTAATCATCTTCTTCATCCTCGCTCTCATCTGAATCTAGGGATTTCTTCTCTTTTTTTGGGTCACCTGCAGCCCCATCTCCACCTTCTTCTCCTTGTTCCTCTTCTTCCTGTTTCAGAAATGGGCAATCTGAGGAATCAAAAGATGCAAACCAAACTCCCAAGACCATGATCCTCCCATCCCTCCTGCCCCAGATTGTGAACCTTGAGAAATTAAGCCCCCAGAAGGCTGGGACCAAGTATGGCAAGAGTCCTACTCTGCTGCGCTGGCCCCACGGGGGACCTGGGTCACAGGCAGCCTGTTCACTTGGCTCCACAGCCTAGAAGCCTTTCCCAAGCCTTTGCCAGGGGTTGTGAACCAACCCCTCACACAGCCATACAAGGCCCTGCTCCTCTTTTCAGCCCAGGTGCCTGGGACCGCCTTGGTACACAGCTTGTCTCCCAGAGTCCACAGGACTTGGCTGTGGGGCTGGAAACCACTGTCCCGCTCGGTTTCCCTCCCACTGTCCCTGCTGCCACATGCAGCTGCCAGTTTGTACTCGTTTTCCCAGGCAAGCCTCTTCCCTCCCCCACTTTCCACTCCCACAGTCAGGGGCAGGTCAGTCACTCCAAACTGCCCACAAAGATGCCCTGCTGCGCCGCCTCCCTCTACCTTTCTTGCCTCCCTACTAGAAACATCCCTGACAAAAACCGTAAGCATTTCCACCCCCTTAGCTCCTGCCCACACATCCTCCAAGGTCCTGCTCAGCCGCAGGCTGCTCCATCAGACCCTCCCCGACTGTGGCTTCTTCCTCACACGTCACGCTTCAGTCATCCGCACTGACAGCTCCCTGTGGCCCTCATCCAGGTGAGGATCTAATGGTGTGGGAGGGTCACGGACACCAACGACGGAAACATGCTCTGTTTCCTGACAGTGGGCTGGAAAAAGCACGGAGGGACAGAGGGACCTCCTAAGCTGAGACTGGAGGGGGAAGGGTGGGGAGCACCAGTGAGGGGAGCAGGCAGGAGGGGGTGCTAAGCACGGATGGCACTCTCGCCAGTGGCGGGAGGGGGAAGGCAGGGTGTCAAGTCCCAGCAGGGCTGGCGGAGGCCAGATCACACAAGGTGGGTGTGGAGCGCCCGCGCTGCAGATGTGCAGGGCCGTGGTAAGGGAGAGCCCCCACAACACAGGAGCAGGGACCCACTGCTGAGAAAACAAAGCTCTAAGTGGTCAACCAAAGGCCTGCCGCCCGCCCCCTCCAACCACACCCCAGGTGTTGGCTTCCTCCAGAGGATGGGTGGTCCTTGCCCGGCCTCTCTGGGTGCCACCCTGGGCCACTGGAGTGGCCCGAAGAGTCGCGTACTCACCCGGGCCTTCTGCTTTTCAGCCTGGAGCTGCGCATCAATCTCCTCAGGGCTCGTGTATTGCCGGGCCCGGCCTTTGTGGCCTCCCTTTCTCCCTGCACAAGGACCGGAAGTTTAGGAAGGCAACAGGAAGGCAGCTAGCTCCCTTGATTGCCCTGAACTTCAGACTGTGTCCCGCTTGAGCTGCTCTCAGCAGAGGCTGCCGACCTCCATTGCCCCTCACCAAGACCGCCCACCCACCTGTACCTCCCCCTCACCTGTTCAAAGGGACAAAAGAGGGGACATGTGATCACCTGATGCAGCCCCAAACCGCCTGCTGGATGCGGCTCCCACCACCGAGGCCTGAGGGGGGATCCGGGTGGGGGGCACCACAGGGAGGGACCCGCTAAGTCCCCTGGTCCCTTCATCCACACGCAGAGGACTCAGATGCAATCACGAGAAGGGGTAACCCTCACCCCTGCTGTCACTACAGTGCTCTTTATTTGCAATGCTCTGTCACAGCCAGGGGCTCATTTGAGTCCCAGATTAAACCTAAGGTGCACATCACGGCTGGTCACATTTTATAGACAAGGAGACTTAAAGCTAAAGCAGAGTGGTGAAGAGCACAAATGTTGGGGTCCAATCCCTGGGTTCAAATCTCAGCTCTACCACTTAATAGTTTTGTGACTTTGGGTAGGTACTTAATCTTTGAGTCTCAGTTTCCCTACCACATAGGATTGTTGTGAAGATGTTGGATCAGTGCTCGGCACTAGACAAGTACTACAAAGTAAGTTTGCTATAACTGTTACTCTTCTAGTGTGTATATATATTGGGTTGACCAAAAAGTTCAATCAGGTTTTTTGGTAAGATATTACATACCCACTCACCTCCCAATAATACATGGTGTGGGGGGAAAAGAAAAAACAAAGCTACTGGTCACAATGACAATTTACTACAGATGCAGGGAATATAAGCTACTTAATAATTATTTAAGTGGTATTTATGGTAGAAAGGGAAAACTTAAAACCTATATGAGAAAACTTTCTGTGCTCGGAGTAGAAACACAATTGCCAAACAAAGGTAAAGTTGAAAATAAAACTGACTACCTTCTAAGAGTTAAAAATGTAACTAGCAATTTAAGTTCATCACAGAGAATCAATTTTATAGCCTGACTCTCTCAAACCAAGACACTAGACTGACCCCTGCCACAGGCTTCCCAGGTGGCTCAGTGGTAAAGAATCCACCTGCCAATGCAGGAGACACAAGAGACACAGGTTCGATCTCTGGATTATAAAAATCCCCTGGAGGAGGAAATGACAACATGCTCCAGTATTCTTGCCTGGAAAATTCCATGGAGAGGAGCCTGGCAGGCTACAGTACATGGGGTCGCAAAGAGTTGGACTCGACTGAGCACACACACACAAAGCCAACAGCCAGTTTCACAGCAGGGCGGCACCTTCTCAGCTATTCTGGAGGATGCTGGTGGCTGTGGCCTGGATCCATTTCACCTCTCCTGGAAGCTGCAGCCCACCTGGTTTCTCATGACCCTCTCACTGAGAGCAGAGAATCTATAATGAGGCAGCCAGAGCTGCTCTGAACTCCAGAGACAGCAGCAGAGATACTAGCCTCCTCTAATTTCCTAGACAGCAGCTGCAGAGCCATAATTGGGCTGCTACAGACCACACCACCCATTTTTAATGACTACCTGGGATTCCCAAGGGTGTCTCAGTCAAGGATCATCAAAGTCCTATTGTGAGAGATCAAGTTTGCCATCCAAAACCCCAACATTTCTTGCCCTCTTAATGGTCTAAGGAATAGAAACAGCTCAAAATTGACTACTACAGGCTCTGACCCTGCATGTCTGGCTATGGGACACTGATCTTAACTTGGTCTACAGTAACTTTTATTAGAAGCTCTCCACACCTTTGAAAATGTTTCACAGGTTTCATGACAAAGACAAGAGTTGGTCCTTGGCTCTTAGAGAATTTTACACTTTTACATCTTCATGTTCTCTCTTACTTTTCAAGCAAATTAACACCAGCAAAAATGTAAATGTTATCTGCCCATAAAGCTTTCACAAGCCAAAAGGCCAAGTCATTTAAACAAGTATCCCTATTTAGGATTTTCTAATTGTAACCGCCAACCTTGGCTCAAAGCACCTATTAAGTAGGGCTCTTAGAATTCTGGCACCAGAAGTGAAAGTTGCTCAGTCGTGTCTGACTCTTTGCGACCCCATGTACTACACAGTCCATGGAATTCTCCAGGCCAGAACACTGGAGTGGGTAGCTTTTCCCTTCTCCAGGAACTCTTCTCAACCCAGGGATCGAACCCAGGTTGGTACCCCTAATACCCCTCCTTTTGCAGAACATAAGACTGAGAGACACAGAGGAGACCAAGCTCTTCCTACCACAGAATAAACCACTAGAAAACTACGTTTAAAGAGATTCAGCTCTGAAAACCCCAGCATCTCTGGGAGCAGAGTCAGGAAGTCATTTAGGTTTGAAAAAGCTCCAAGCAGATCTTCCTGTGGGCTGAGACATCTTAACCAACATGTCACAGGAGAGACCAATATTAACTGAACACCTCTTTTGCGCCAGGAGTAGTCAGGCACGGCGAGGGCTCTATGTAAGACCCCGATCCCAACTCTCCAGGCTAAGGGTTATTAGCTAGGTGTTCCAGATGGGGAAAACAGGCTGGGAGAAGTTAAACAACTTGTTCAAGGCCATAAGGCTAGACAGTGTAGGGGAAGAGGATGGAGAACGGTGTACAAACGTACCGGGGACGCCATGGATTCTTTACTTTCTTGGCCAAGGAACTGGCAAAGTCTGAGGAGTAACAATAGATAATGCTTACTGGACACTTAGCGACTATTAGCAGCATACAGCGCCCTCCACGTGGATCGCCTACTTCAAGACTCGCATCAGTATTATGAGGTAGATACAATCATACCCCTATACTTGCAAACACACAGGGAGGTTATGCGGCTGGCTCAAAGGCCCACGTCTAGCCGCTCGAAAAGGGCAGTCAAAGCTAGGTCGGCCAGGCTCAAGAGCATCCAGCTAGGTCGCAACAGGCAAGCCTAGCTCGCCCAGAGCCCGAGAAGGCCCACGTTTTACGCGCGAGGCAGGCGGGCCCGCCTCTGGCGCGGGACGCGGTGACTCAGTCCCCGGCGAGCCTGAAAGGGGTAGGAAACTCCAGACCCCCCCAAGCCGAGAGAACGCGCCCTAGATGGGCCATCCGGGTGGGCGAGGACCCAGAGCCTCCAAATCTCCTCAGCCCCCCGCGGGAGCGGCTCGAGGCCACTACTACGGTCCTCAGTTTCTCCAAGCGGGACAATTGGGCGTCGAGGCCCAGCCCAGGCCCTCAGGCGGAGCGGACGCTCTCCCTCCGAGTCGCTCTCTGAGGCGCCCGCGGGCTGACTGGACGGCGGGAGCCGGACTCGGGCCGCTCCTCGAGGCCCGCGGGCGACACGCGCCCGCCCCTCACCTCCTTTAGGCATCGCGGCTCCGGCGGCTGCGGCGGCGGCGCCTCGAGCTGACACCGGAACCGGAAATTCCTCGGGCTCGACTTCTTCCGCCAGGCCAGTTTCCCGCCCCCCCGCCCCGCCACCCGGGCCCTTCTCAGCGCGCCGCGCCGCCGCGAGAACCGCGGCCCTCAGGGAGGCCGGGCGGGCCCACGCACCGCCTGAGCCCAGGCTCGCCGCGCGCTGCTGGGCAACAGAGCCCCTCCCAACCCCCGCCGCGGGAGGCGCGGGAGCCTGCCAACCCACCCCGCCGGGCAGTGCGGACGAAAGGAGACAGCGGCGCTGGAATTCTACACAGGCAGGGCTGCGGACACCTAAGGTAACGCAATCGCCGCGCTCCATGGGGCGGGGCTCCGCGAGGACCTCATCCTGAAGAGATACTTGGGGAAGCTGAGGCGGTGGATACACAAGGGACGTTGTATCGCGACGGAGGGCCTAGTGAGTGTTTCCCTTCTCTTCTCTAGGACCTTGGTAACGGCTGGGGGCCAGGGATCGGACGTCTGCGTTGGCCCAGAAGGCGATCTGAACAGCCCAACTGGGACAGGTTCGGGCCTCTGGACCCGAAGGTCGAAGTGAGTTCCCGAGACTAGGCGGCGTCTTGCTGGGTCCGCGGAGGGCATGGGAAATTTGGGGGTTCCCTTGCTTCTAGGCTTCCCCGCCCTTACTTTTCGCGCATTTCCCTCCTCGCCTAGAACGTTTGTTGTCTAAATATTGCTTTTCCTTGTAATCCCGGTTCAGATGCCGTAGTCTCCCTGAGCCTTTTTACAACCCGGGTTGTAGCGTCTTCACTCAGCTTCTTCCGAACGCCTTTCTGCTCGCCGCCCCTCCCGAGCGCTACCACTTTTCTAACACCGCCCCACATCTCGTTCTTCCTGACCAGGTTGCTTCTTAGCTCTTACCTCCCATGGGAGGCCTCCACTGACTCCCAAGCTGGGCCAGGCCCTCCACTCCCCGTGGGTCTTAGCAGAGTGGTCATTCCCTTGTCTTTGTCCACCCAGCCCGTGCTCCTTGGGACAGGGACCAGATTCCATTCGTCTCTAGCTTCAGAGCAGGGGAGACAAGTGTAGAGACCTCAGATTTGGGAGTCAGGAGCCCCTGGTGAGTCAAACTCTGCCGGTTCCCAGCTCTGTGCAACCCTGAGTTTGATCTTCTGTAAGGTTGTTGCTGAGAATTCACGATGGGGCGAAGAGGGCGGGGCTTCGTAAACATATCAGGAGGGAGGAACTGAATGAGCGTGGGAGAGGAGTCTGCTCTGCTTAAAGCTAATTAACATGAGTTCTCTTTTAGTGTATTTAAAAAAATATTTTGAAAATATTTATTTGACTGCACCGGGTCTTTGTTGAGGCATGTAAACTCTTAATTGCGGCATGTGGGAACTAGTTCCCTGACCAGGGATGGGACCCAGGCCCCCTGCATTGGGAGCTCAGAGTCTTAGCAACTGGACTACCAGGGAAGTCCCACCCTGAGTTCTCTTTGCTAGCTATGAAATGCCTTGCGGTTTGAAAAATGACTTGCTATGTAGATCTGGGCTGGTCTTTTCTTTGGGCTTTACATGACTTCCTTTATATAGTATGTTTGTTGGGTTTAAAAGAGACCTTGGCAATCCAGTTAATACACTGTCCTCACCTTATAGACAAGATTGAGGACCATAAAGGGAATGTGACCTCTCCAAAGTCGTAGCTGGACAAGAATCCGAGCCTGTAACTGAAGAGACCTGAGATCTTTCTATTATACTCTTGGGAAGCAGACCCTAAGGTACTTTGGTTTCACTCTTTTTCCTTTTTTTTTTTCTCTTTTTCCTTTTTAAACACTCATCTTTGCTCTCCCAGTCAGTCTCCCTCACACTGTGTTATAATTCCCTTTCCACTTTGCATTTCCTTGCTAGAATATCACCTTCTCAGGGACAGTGTGTCTCTTATTCTTTGTATGATAATAGCAAAACCCTACTAAGCAAACATTAAATACCAGGCACATTACATATAATCAAGACCTCACATGGCCCCATAAGTAGATTCTCTCCGTTACACAGATGAGGAAACAGACTTACGGATATTAACGTGCACCAGAGTTGTGGCTTGTGAAGTCCTCTGGGGATCCTGAGGCTCAGAAACCAATTCATTTTAATTTTTTTTCCCCACAGATTTTTGCAGACTATCTTCTGGGAAAAAATGCCTAAAGTCAAAAGAAGCCGGAAAGCTCCCCCAGATGGGTGGGAGTTGATTGAGCCAACACTGGATGAATTAGATCAAAAAATGAGAGAAGGTGAGTTGGAGAGTTTCTGTCTGGGTGGGCTGTGTCCCAGAGATAAATGGGAAGAGACAAGCTGCACCAGCAAGGCTGCCTGACACTGACATGTTTTCTTGGCTTTTTAACTGATAGGAATACCATAAATGCCAGAAAGTAAGATAATACAAATGAGAAGGTCCTCAAAAAAGTTTTTGAGTATGTAAGACCTTTAGGGAGTATAAATCAAATAGTCTACTTAGAATTATTTACAGTCAGTCAGTTCAATCCCTCAGTCATGTCTGACTCTTTTTGATCCCATGAATTGCAGCACACCAGGCCCCCCTGTCCATCACCAACTCCCAGAGTTCACTCAAACTCACGTCCATCGAGTCAGTGATGCCATCCAGCCATCTCATCCTCTGTCGTCCCCTTCTCCTCCTGCCCCCAATCCCTCCCAGCATCAGAGTCTTTTCCAGTGAGTCAACTCTTCACATGAGGTGGCCAAAGTACTGGAGTTTCAGCTTTAGCATCAGTCCTTCCAAAGAACACCCAGGGCTGATCTCCTTCAGAATGGATTGGTTGGATCTCCTTGCAGTCCAAGGGACTCTCAAGAGTCTTCTCCAACACCACAGTTCAAAAGCATCAATTCTTTGGCGCTCAGCCTTCTTCACAGTCCAACTCTCACATCCATACATGACCACAGGAAAAACCATAGCCTTGACTAGACGAACCTTTGTTGGCAAAGTAATGTCTCTGCTTTTGAATATGCTATCTAGGTTGGTCATAACTTTTCTTCCAAGGAGTAAGCGTCTTTTAATTTCATGGCTGCAGTCACCATCTGCAGTGATTTTGGAGCCCAGAAAAATAAAGTCTGACACTGTTTCCCCATCTATTTCCCATGAAGTGATGGGACCAGATGCCATGATCGTAGTTTTCTGAATCAACAGTTGAGCTTTAAGCCAACTTTTTCACTCTCCTCTTTCACTTTCATCAAAAAGTATATTTAAAATCATACGAAATGTATTTACTTGGAAAATCCTGTTTTCACTCCAAATTTTCTGAAATGTTTTTATTTGGATTTTTCTTGTGGGTTTGTTTTCATCATCGCTTTATTTTTGCATCATCTACCAGTTGTCCAGAATGCACAGTCTTCACCTCCCCCTAAGTGTTAAGTGATCTTGCACTTGGTGTATCAGTGTAGTGTGCAGTTTTGGGAAATTTAACCTGAAGCCACAAGCGTTGTTGGCCCTGTTGTTGTTCAGTCCCTAAGTCGTGTCCTACTCTTTGTGACCCCATGGACTGCAGCACACTGGGCTTCACTATCTCCTGGAGTTTGCTCAAATTCATGTCTGTTGAGTTGGTGATGCCATCCAACTGTCTCATCCTCCGCCATCCTCTTCTGTTGGCCCTGTCACAGTGTTAACTACTTACTGAATTGCTTTTTAAAGCAATCTTTTTTTCTTAAAGGTTTTTGGTAATTAACCCTTGTTATTCTGAAGTTATCCCTTCAGCAATAATTAGTAAGTGGATGTTAACTTTGCTTCCTTTTTTTGAAGTTGAGTATATCAGGTAACTTCTATTAACTACCCAGAACTTGCAATAATCAAGGTCATTTGGGGCTGATTTTTTCCTCCAAACAGATCTTTATTCAACATAAAGGAATTTAAAGAGATTGCTGTGATAGAAGAGGTAATTTGTGAGTCCTTGGAAATAAACCTTTTTTTTTTTTTAATTTTTAAATTTTATTTTATTTTTAAACTTTACAATAGTGTATTAGTTTTGCCAAATATCGAAATGAATCCTCCACAGGTATACCTGTGTTCTCCATCCTGAACCCTCCTCCCTCCTCCCTCCCCATACCCTCCCTCTAGGTCGTCCCAGTGCACAAGCCCCAAGCATCCAGTATCGTGCATCGAACCTGGACTGGCGACTCGTTTCATACATGATATTATACGTTTCAATGCCATTCTCCCAAATCTCCCCACCCTCTCCCTCTCCCACAGAGTCCATAAGACTGATCTATACATCAGTGTCTCTTTTGCTGTCTCGTACACAGGGTTATTGTTACCGTCTTTCTAAAGAAAATAAACCTCTTTTTAAGGGATGACTTCTTGAAGGGAGAGCATTTAGATAGATAAGATGTTCTTTACTGTCAAAAGTGTTCTTTTTCTTTAACCATCTAGTTCTTCTTGGCTTTCCCATTTTTAATATGCAGGTTTTAAGCCCCAGTTTCCTGTTGCTTTCACTTCCACTATAAAGAAAAAGAGTGGCTGGCAGGTGGTGGCAGAGCTGATGCAGTGTTGGGGACAGCAGCAAGCTCTGGGGTGGGCAGAAGCTGCTGCCCACCCAGGCCCTTTCTGTCACGTCAGATGCAGCCTCAGCTTTTCCAGATTTGCTGCTTTTTTTTCCCCCCAAGATGAGCAAGAAATCAGGTTTTCTATGTGAACTCTTCCAATTTAACATTCAAACCTAAAAAAAAGCATCTGTGGGGGAACCAAAGCCTGCCTCCAGGCCGGCAGGGCTGCCAGCCTCCAGTTTGTTGCCTTCAACTCACGTTTGCCTTTGGGATTTGCAGCCACGCTCTGGGCCGCCGAGGACCAGAGCTAGTGGCACCGCTGGCCTGTCCCTCTGACTGAGCTGTTCTGTAGAAGAGCTCACACTTGCTGACGCAGTTGGCACTGTTACCTTAGAAAGCAAAGTTGCTGTTTTCTCTTTTAGTTTGTCCCTGTATTTCCTAAGCTCAGCACAACTGCCCAGCTCTTTGTATATCTCCTAGCTTACTACTCAAGTTTTTGTACAGCCACTATTACCCTAGAAGTTCCTAGACAAACAGAGCCTGATTATAGGGACTGAGGAACAGAGAGGGGTGTGGGGGGGGGGGGTGTTTATGTGTGACTGAGAAGTATAGGCACTATTTCTGTGGACTGTAACCAGGACTTGTAAATAACTTTGCTTTTACAAGTACTTTGAACTAGTTGAAAGTCTAATAATGAACATGTATTTAGACTTTTTAAGAGTGGCACTTTAAAAGAATTGTTGCTCAGGTTCTGGAGTTAATAGGCCATTTGGGGCATTAACTAAGAGGCAGAAACCTGAGTCTACCCTGAGCCACGAGGGCCCTACCCCTGGCCTCTTCATACCTTCCCAGGGGCAGGACTCCACATTGCCCACTGCAGGCTGCCTTCCACTGTGTGTGTGGACCTGTCCAAAATGATATCCAAGAATGTTCACACGACCTTGTGAAAACAGGTCCAAAGAGAAATGCTGTGATTATAACCTTAAGAAATGATTCTAAGCACAGGAGCTTCTCTGGTGGCTTAGTGGTAAAGAATCTGCCTGCAATGCAGGAGATGTGGGTTCCACCCCTGGGTCAGGAAGATCCTCTTGGAGGAGGCCATGGCAACCCACTCCAGTATTCTTGCCTGGAGAATCCCATGGACAGAGGACCTTGGTGGGCTACAGTCTATGCGGTCTCAGAGTTTGACATGACTGAGCAATTAAACACCACCACCAAAGCGTGGGAAGGTTCCAATTCTAGGACAGCCAGGCCTGAGGTGCTCCGTGGTCCCCACCGCCACCTCCCTATCATCCCATCCGGCTACATGGCTTTCCACACTAGACTCACCACCCCCTTCCATGTTTCTTTCTTCTCCGTGGCCGTTACCCTGCACCACCAGGGGCTGGTCTGCCTCCTCCTCCCCAGACCTTGGCTCTATGGTCTGTCTTGTTCACTGCTGTACACTGGGTACCCAGAGCATGCTCTCACCCACAGCAGACACGTGGTGTTGCCGAATCCTCGTACCTGCCTTTGGCTTAGATCACAGAATCCTGTTTGTTGAGCTGAGTTATAAATCCCCAGTGATATGACAATACTATATCCTGTGCAGACTAACCCTAGTCTCCAAAACAAAGCAAACACCCATGTTTTCTCCATAGCTGAGACAGAACCTCACGAAGGAAAGAGGAAAGTGGAATCTCTGTGGCCCATCTTCAGGATCCATCACCAGAAAACCCGCTACATCTTTGACCTCTTCTACAAGCGGAAAGCCATAAGCAGAGGTAACTGGCCGAATTTTCTCTTGGCCTTTCCAGCTTGAATGGCGTCCGATTTAAATAATTCTTGAAACCTCAGCAAGTATCATGATGTTTGCTGTTTCCAAAAAATGAAAAGGGGCCAGTGTTGACTCAACACTTTTTCTCAGGGTGGGCAGTGATGGGCTGCGGGCCGGAGAGCTTTGTTACACTGTGGTCTGATGGCCTTTCCCCGTCTTTTTGCAGAACTGTATGAGTACTGTATTAAAGAAGGCTATGCAGATAAAAACTTGATTGCAAAATGGAAAAAGCAGGGGTATGAGAACCTGTGCTGCCTGCGGTGCATTCAGACTCGGGACACCAATTTTGGGACAAACTGCATCTGCCGGGTCCCCAAAAGCAAGCTGGAAGTGGTAAGGCCACCGCCCCCCTCCTGTCTGACAACTGAGTGTGATGCTAGCATAAGCAGTTCAGCTGACCACAACAGGTTTTATGTTCTGTCCTGTGGCTGGGTGTTCTGCTGGCCCTCTCTGTGAGAGGGAGCCCCTCTGGTCAGGGATCCATGCCAGGCAAGTTACTGGTTCCTACCCTCACACAGGAAATGCGGGTGATGACCCCCACCCCAGCGTGGCTGGGAGGCTAAGCCAGGGGAGGGTGGGCCAGGCAGTAGGGGTTCATCCCTCTTTTTTCCCGGCCTCCTGTTGCTCCAGTGACACTTTAACTTGAGCCTCACTGCATTTTGCGCCAGAACTCTCGGAGCGGCTAGGGAACGGTGCTGGGGTGCAGTGGTGAGCTCCGTGCGCAGGCGCCCCTGAAGGGGAGTGGCAGCAGGCGCAGAGGAGGGTCACTGGGCCGTTAGCGGCCTGTGAGTACAGCCCCTCAGCTGCCCATGAGTGAGGTCAGGCCAGATGCCCTCTTTCTCACGGTCCCTTCAGGCTGCAGCACTGGTTAGCTTCTGTGGAGAGCCTCGGCTCTGGCCCACGGGCTTCAGCTCAGCAGGCAGGTCTGTCCCCGAGTCCTCTGGAAGCTCAGGATGGGCGTGCGGAGCAGCGGAGGGCAAGCACAGTCTGCCCTCCGAGGAGGCTCTGTGCAGGTCTGGGGGGGCGGGCGCAGGGCAGAGCTGCAGGAGCCCCACGGTCCACTGCCCAGAACAGGTTTAGTTGAGTTTCACCACTGGATCCTGTTTCCTTAGACCAGTCTTGCTTCTCCAGAAAAGAGGGAAACAGAGAATAAACCCCTTTTCTGTACTGGGCAGGCCCTTGGCCGGACACTAGAGCACACACCTGGGCCGGGGTACAACTGTCCTGCCGCCATACAGATTCAAGGACACCCTGTTCTCCCCACACCCCTATTAGAAAGTTCCCAGCCCAGAGGAGACCGTGAGGCCCCTGGCACTGAGCCCCGAGAGCAGCAGCACAGTTGCCTCCAGCTCATTGAAGGGTGTGTCATGCTTGCTTCACAGAATAACAGGAATCACTCAGAGATTTTTTTTTTCCTTTTTGGGGGCAAGTATGTACACGGAGTTTGTATAAGTTAAATCCTCATAGAAATTTAACTGTCAACAGCAGCTGTTCTCATCGTCACAAGGGAGCTGAATTTTCCCCATCCCACACCATCATGGAGGGTTTCTGAGGAGGGTCCAAGGGGAGTGGGTGTCCCATGGTCACGCCTCCCTCTGGGGGGCTCATGCATGTGGGCGCAGGGTCTCAGGTCCTCTGTCCGCAGGGTCCATGGGGAGTGGGTGTCCCATGGCCACACTTCCCTTGGGGGGCCCCCATATGTTGGCACAGGGTCGCAGGGGTCCTCTGTCCACAGGGCCGGATCATCGAGTGCACACACTGTGGCTGCCGGGGCTGCTCTGGCTGAGCATCAGGCCCCAACCTCCACCCACCCCGGACTCTGGGCTGCGCAGGACTCTGCCCGTCACGCCACCCTTCCTGGGAGCAGCTCTTCCTCAGAGTGGTCCCCAGGCCCGACTAGGAGCATGGTCTCTCTGTGGGAAGGTTTTGGTGTTCATCAGCTGTGATTTGTAGAAATAAAAAAAACTAAAGCTTTTGGGCTTTGCGTCCCTTCTTAGAGCCAGTGGTCTGGCACCCAGGGGACATCACCAGGCCCCGGAGACTAGTTGCCCTTAGGACTCGATCCCGACTCCTCATCTGTGTTATGTGACCTGGAGCAAACTCACCCTCCTCGTTGTCACCCTCAGATGGGGATGGCCTGAGATGACAGACCAAGGCGGCCCATGCTGCTCTGGCGCTTGCCATGACCTTGTTGGGCACCTGGGCCAGCAGTTGTCCTCAGGCTGATGCCTGAGCTGGAGCCCTGACCCTGGACTTGCCCTCGTGCTTGCAGCTGCCCCGGCACGCTCAGTGTCTTTCACGTGAAGGGGACTCGGGGTTCCCACAGAGCCCCATGAAGGCTGTGCACGTTGTTCCGGCTCTGCTGGGGGTCTCCTAGGACCTCCTCCTCACCTGCCCCCAGGGCCTTTGTCCATATCAGCCTCGGTGCTGGTGTCCTGGTCTCCTTTTGGTTTCGTCTGGAACTTCTGCCACGGGTGGGGGGTTTCCTCCGCTGGCATCCCTTTCAGCCACTGCTTGTAATAAGCCCGGAAGCCATCAATCTTCTCCAAGTAGGTGTTTTTCCCTTTGTACTGTAATTGGAAAAACATGGAGTTCAGAGGGGCCACAATGAGACTCACTGCCTGCTACCTACAGCAGACCCCAAACCGCGGCAGGTGGCTCAGGCCTCGGGGAAGCTGTTCTTGCTTCCAGTTAGTCAAAAGGAAAAGGGCAGAGAAGCTGATCAACACAGAGTAGAGACTTCCTTTAAGTCTGTGCTGCTGAGCCCCTCTAGCCAGCGATGGCACCCCAGCCCCCCAAAGCTAGACTCGCCGGGTGCCACTGCTCTGCCCCCACTGCTGAGCACCTCCTGCTTGGCGCAGGCACTGCCACCCTCCTGACTGTCACCTCTGCACTGCTGCAAGGGTCTCAGGAAAGGTGGGACAAAGAAAAGGAAACAAGACGTGCCAGGTAGATACCAAGAGAAAGTTGACACAGGAGCACATAGATAAAAAGACAAAGATGCATGAAATAAACACTGCTACCACATGATGATAAACGAGTTGATTCAAAAGGTTGAGCAATTGTGAGCTGTATCTGATAGAGCCTGAAAGTTCCTGCAGCAAAAATTTGACAACAGACACAAGCTCCACATCATGAGTGAATACAATAAGGTTTAGGCCGGTGGTAATTGGTGACTCTTGGTTGAACCTGAGAAGACCCCTAGTGGGTCTTCCACGGAGGACTCTGCAATATGGAAGGACTAGAAGACACGTGCAATATGGAACCAACAAAAGCCTAGTCTATGGAGTATGTAAAGCACTCTAAGCAATCAATAAAACAAACCATCGGACGGTCAAAGATGCCCAGCCCCGCCCTCTGCCTGGTACACTCTCCATGGCCGTCGCACTAATTCTTACTAAGCCTTCTTTTCAGTGGCACTCAGTGTCCTTCCTGCACAGCCGTCCCTGACCCCAGCCCCATGGCTTGGTGTGTCCTGGCTGACTTGCTCCCTACCCATCAGGCCACAGAGCCTGACGAGGTAGACCTCAAAACCAGAACCCCAGAGCCTGACACCTTCGGAACAGCAAGGAGACAAGTGGCCGCTACAGAACATTCTGTCACCACCCTCCTGCCATCCCCATTCATTCAACAACAGTCTGTGCCAGGCACCCGACGACGGGCAGGGACCCGGGACCCCAGTGAGCAAGACAGACAGTCCCGTCCTCTAGGGGTGTTCACACTCTCCTTAGTGAGGGTCACACATGAGTCCGTGTGAGTCCGTGTGAGTACGGGCCGTGAAACAGGATGAAGAGGAGCTGTGACGTAAGGAGGGGGCCAGCGGGGCCCTGCTGAGGAAGAGCCACCTCAGCTGGGACCAACGGGATGAGAAGGAAGCAGGAACGTGAAAAGCAGGGGAGCCTGCTGGGAAGACCAACCCTGAGGCATGGAAGAGGCCCGTGTTATCTAGAAGTGACCACAGGCCAGGGGTTGACAGGGTACCAAGGGGAGAGCGGCCTGACGGAAGATAAGTCACGAGGACAAGGAGTGGCCAGCTATGGTCTGAGGAGTGTAGGATCCTCCCCAAGGGAAGCCGTGGACAGTTTAAAGCAAGAGGATGCCAACCCCAGGAGGTCAGCATGAGGGTCGGGTGGACGTGAGGGTGACGCTGGCCAGGGAGATGATGGGCACGTCAGAGCCAGGTGCACTCACCCGGTCAAAGCTGGGTGGGTACTGGGCCGCGAACTCCAGCTGGCGGATGACCACTTCATTCACGGGGACTCTGTTCCGCCTCATGTCCTTCAGGATGTCAATGAGATAGGCGTAGTCCAGCTTCTTGACAGCCGCGTTGATGAGGGTGCTGTAGATGTGGGTGTTGGGGCTCATCTGGGACTCCTGCAACATTCAGCGAGAGGATGGCGGTGGTTGGGAGAGTGCGGCCCTGTGGGGCGTCATACTTGGGGAGCCACCCTGCTGCCCAGGCCTGCTCTGCAGACCAGCCCCCAGGGGAGAGAAGGGCAGGCAGGACCTCGCAGCAGCAACAGGCTGTACTCCCCACTCCACACGCTCCATCCCAAGCAGCTGGAGGCCCTGCCCTCTCAGCCCTGAAGAACTTGGAGACAGAGCAGAGGGTTGTTCTGAGATCAACACACTCAGGCAGTAAACCATGGGCAGGAGATGCCTCCTGGGGGTTCACTGCACACCTGTCCCCCGAAAATTCTGGCCCTCCCTGCTTCCATCACGGCCTCCATGCCCCTAGAGGGTTGGCTCCCCTCAATCTCACCCCACGGCCACACTTCAGTGAGAACACCCCTGGCTCAGTGTTCGTGTCTGCGGCCCCTCACCAGGGTCTTCTTTCTCCCAAACTGGACTAATGACCCTTCTCACTGGAAGCTCGAGACCCCACTCTCCCTACCCTGCTCCCCCGTGGCTTACCCTGAGGACAGAGGCCTGGGGGGTTCAGGAGGCCCCCACACCCCCAACCCTCGCTCCCGGGGCCTGCGTGGGCGGGGCCCACTCACCCTCATGTCCGAGAGCAGCCGCAGGCCATCATCTGGCCTGCGACACCCAATGGCCAGGCTGCAAAACGTCTGCAGGTTGGGGACGATGCCCCTCTTTGCCAGGACGGGCAGCAGGGCCTGTGGGGACAGAGGCAGCGTCACTGTGAACTGTAACCCACCAGCCCAGTAAGAGCCTTCTCTGGTGAAGCCCGCGGCTGGATGCTGGAGATGCCAGGGCACGGCTCTTCTCCAAGGCCTCGCGGCTCCCCCTGCTGACCACCCTGGGCGCCGGCCTCGGCCCAGCACTCAAGGCTGGGGGTCCTGCCCAGCACCTCACTGCTCGGCTCCCCGGATTCAGCTGCTCTGCGAGGACACCCTGCCTGCCAGCCTGCCGGTCCCCAACAGGCCATCTCTCCTCCGGATCCTCCATGTTCCTGCCCCTCCTGCTCCTTGACCAGCCACCATCCACACTGCGCTCAGGACTTGGACGTGGCTCGAGCACCAGGGGCCTCGGGATGGTGGTCCTGTGGTCCAGGGCTGGAGACAAAGCCGACAACAGTGTGTGCAGTGCAGGGAGGGAGCCCCAGGCAGGAGGAGAGGAAGAGGATGCCTGCTCAGGCCGGCGGGGTCAGGGCGGGTCCGGGGAGGGGCTCGAGAAAGCTGTGATGGGCACAGAGGGCCTGAAGGCAGAGGCTGCTCTGTCATCTTTGATGCTCGTAAGAGCCCAGGTCAGAGCTTCTGGCAAAAAGGGCAGCACACAGAAACACGTATGAACAGACAAAATACCGTGAGGACCCTGGTGTCCCCATGTGTGAAATGGGTAAAGCCACGGGCGGCAGAGCTTCCTGGTGTGGTCAGTAAAGACACAGATGATGCAAAACTCTCAGGACAGCATCAAGCAAAGTGAGTGTGACAATGGATGATGTCATTGAGGCTGGCGGGGGGAGGATGCAGGGGCTGAAGGGTGGGGACACTCAGGAACCACCAGCCTCTCAGGCCACACGTCCCCGAATGCTGCGTCAGTGCGAGGACTTGTTTGGGGTCTGCCCCCATCACTGGGGGCCCCCCTGGGAGGGCTGGCGGTATGGCTGGTCCACCACTCGATTCCCAGTTGTCACCCAAGCCCAGGCCTGGAACAGGGGCTCTGGGCACTCTGCCCACCTCGGGTGAGAATGACTGACACGCCTGCAGGGGAGAGTCCAGGGAAGAAGGAGAGGAAGGAGCCCTTTGCCTCCTTATCCCCGAGCCCCTCACCTTTGCCCCCTCCAGGTCGCCCAGCTTGCTCTTCTTCTTCATCAGTGTGTTGAAGAAGGTCAGGTCAGGCTCCACCCCGTGCGCATCCAAGACGCTCAGCAGCGAGGACTCTGCGGGGCTCCCTGGCTCCACCACCTCCGCCAGCAGCGTGAGGGTTTTGATGTCAGGGCGAAGCCCATGCTCCGCCATCTTGCCGAGGAAGCCCTCCAGGCCCCCCATCAAGGCCAGTCTGTCGGCAGGGGTGCTCACGGTCCCAAAGGAGACCACAGCCAAGGGGGCCGCCCCCGGGGTCAGGAGGTTGGCCTCCAGCCCCCAGGGAGGCGGCTCCGGGGCCACAGAGGTGAGAGCCACCGGGTGGTCAGGCTCTGCCTTGGTCTCCATCCCAGACTGGGCCTGCTTGGGGGCTCTGGCCTCCTCAGGCTCCTGAGGCCCCTCAAGTGCCTGAGAAGGTTCCAGAAACAGCTGCCTCTCCAGGGCCTCCACGTGCAGCTTGGCTGACAGGCTGCAGTCTGCCCCGACCTGGGCTCTCCTCCTGGTCCGCCGCCCCCTGGCCGGGGGCTGGAGCAGGGCTGTCTCCTCCCTGGGCCTCAGGAGCACCGCTGAGGCCACCACTGGGTCCCCCAGCCCGCAGTCCCGAGCTGCCGCCAACAGCAAGTTGTAGCCATGCCGGCTCGGCTGGAGCCCCAGACTCAGCATCTGCCTCCATACCTGCCGAGGAGAGGCAGACCTCAGCCCCCAGCCCCTTCTCCGACGAGCCTTCAGCAGAGCAGGCATCGGGGCAGCAACCAGTGGGCAAATGGGGCATGGGAAAGACTCCAGGCTCTGGGCAAATGAGGACCCAGGAAACTGAGAGCCCCAGGACCCTACACAGGCACCCTCCTCCCCTCCTTCATATGTGTTAGTCGCTCAGTCATGTCTCACTCTTTGGAACCCCATGGGCTGTAGCCCGCCAGGTTCCTCTGATTCTCCAGGCAAGAATACTGGAGTGAATAGTCATTCCCTCCTCTAGGGGATCTTCCCAGCCCAGGGATCACACCCGTGTCTCTTGTGTCTCCTGCAGTGGCAGGTAGATCACTAGCCCACTTCGCTTCCCCAAACTGTGTCCCACTTCTACCCCTCTGCTTCTCCCAGCCCTTCTCCCTACTCCCCGGGGAGGAACGGCCAGAGAGGCCAGGTTCTGGAGGAGTCCAGGCCAACTTAAGGGTTGGCTTCAGTTGCACTTTCTGAGTGCCTGCTGTGCGCCCATCTGTAAAACTCCAGGAACAGTGTGCTCTGGGAAGGCCAAAAGATCACAAATATAAAAACACCCAGCACAGGGCAGGAGTGGGTGCTCAAGAAGTGCACCCAGCATCATCATTCGCCCCCAGCACAGGCACGGGGTGGCGGGGCGAGCAGCGCAGCAGGGACAGGAAGCAGAGCCGGGGGACGGACCTGCAGGGCATATCGGAAGCCAGTCTTCTTGTCTTGGATGCAGCCCATGAGCAGGTAACTGAAGGTCTCCTCTGTGACCACGTGCCCTTTCTGGATGATTTCCTGGGGGAAGGAACGAAGCGGGCCTGCTGAGACTCTGCAGGTGAATCGAGGCCCAGACTCAGGCCCACTGGGTCTGGCTCAGGACCAACAGACACCCCACGGCAGGGCCAGGGCTGCATATCCTCAGCAGTGGGGCCCGAATCCGGCATGGGCCAGCTCAGCACCAGCCTCGGAGCAGAGCTCCCCGGGGCCTGCACTCCCACTTTCCCAGGCCTGTCTTCCGGGCTCTGCTCCTATCACTCCTGTGCAGCCCCTCCTCGAAGATCTGCCCAGTAGCCACTCAACCCGTGCACATGAGGCTTTGGAACTGACCAGAGCTGGCTTCATGTCCCGGCTTCACCGCTAGCCTGCTGTACAAATGTGGGAAGCATTAAGCACCCATCTCAGTTTCCTAATCGGTTAAACGCCCATCTCAGTTCCCTCATCGGTGAAGCAGGGGCCACAGGACTTGCCTCGTAAGATCTTTGGAACGATGCCCCGGCGGGCACCGATTCCTCTTCAGCGCTATGCATCTCACCAGCGAGTGCCCTCAGCAGGACACAGCACACGGCAGCACACACGACCCCCCCCCCCCCCCCCCCGCCGCCCTCACAGGGCGGGGGCCTTCCTGTCCCACCCAGGACTCTGACCACAGGGACTCCTCGGTGAGTCCCAGAGGCCGACAGGGGGCCTGTCTCATCAGCATCTGAACCTTCCCACACGAGGAACACAGAGGGCAAAGCCTTAGCCCGGCCTTGCAGGACTCACTCTGAGTGGGGAGCAGCAAGGAAGGGATGGCCCCACCTTAAACACATCCAGGCACATCCTGAGGTCCGCGCACAGGGCGGCCATCTTCAGCAGGGCATGGTACGTTTTCAAGTTGAGTTGGAAGTTTCTGGCCTGAAGCTGCTGCCGTAGCTTCAGGGCGCTCTGCAGTGCGGAGTCCTTCCAGGGGGACTCGGCGCACACGTTGAACAGGGCTGTGTAGGTGGCGTCTGAGGGCTCCAGGTCCCGCTTCTTCATCTGAGGAGACAGGGAGAAACTTGGAGGTGGCTCTGGGGTCAGCTGGATGCATGGGACATGGGGATAGGAGGCTAGAGAGGACTCTGCTAAGAGGCAGAGCAGACTGACACACAGAGCTGGGCTCTCCAAACCCGACTCAACCTGAGGGGCCCTGAGAGCTGGCCTTGCTCCCCAGAGGCACCAAACAAGAAAGCATCCTCCCCAAGGCACTCAGCAGCCCACCCTGGGCCTGAAGTGCTCTTACGGCAGGCCGCTGTAACTGTTCCTGCCCTCTGGCCGCCCAGGTTGCCCTAACTGTTAAGATCTGATCTGGGAAAGGGCAGGAGGGGTAATCAAACCCCAGCTCCAATGTTTAGTAACTGAGGGGTTGTGGGCAATCAGCTTGTCATTGGAAAAACGGGGGTGATACGGTCACACTGGAAGGCCGTTACCAAGGAGACCGTCTTGGGAGAGTGGCCCCTGGAGCGGCAGCCGGGAGCACAGCCCTGCAGCACATCTCAGGCCTCCCCAGCCCTCCTCCTGCCCGGCTGACACTGCTTCGCAAGCCCTCCCGGTGATGAAGCTTGAGAAGCTCCTGGTAAAGCCAAGTGCTCTCTATTTCCCAGAGAAGGGCCACCTGACCAAGGGCAGCAAGCAGCTGCCGCAGAGCGCACAGAGCCCTGCTCTCAGGCCGTGGCTGGGCTCAACTCCAAATCAGCACTCGAGACAGGTAACCTTAGACACAGCACTTCATCTCTCCAGGCCTCAGCGTCTTCACTGGAGAAACAAAGACAGTGATCCCAGCTTCGAGGATGGGGGTACGCTCTGTATGTGTTCACATATTCCACAGATGCATACTAAGGACTTAATACAGGCCAGGTACTGGCCACTGGGGTTACCAGGACAGGCAAGGCCTGTCTTCACTGAGCTTACTCTCTGGAGGGGAGACACACGACAGGCAAATAGGTAATCAACAACAATGATAAAGATGTGAAGGACACTCAGTGAAGAGCAGCTGGAAAGGGCACCTTCGTGATGGATAAAACACTCTGGCCTAGGTAATGTCACCTGTGCTAAGACCACAAAACTGAGGCTGGAGAGGCGAAACTGGCCACCCAGGGTAATGCACTAGCAGGGAACACATTCAGGACCGGCATCCAACTCTTCTGGGGCCCAAAGCCCGTGTTCTAGGCTGCCTGGCCTGCCGCCCCCCTGCCCCATGCTCACGTCGTTGTAGAGCCTGAAGGCCTTCTTCAGGTAGCCGGCCCGCCCGCAGCCCCCGATCAGCACTGTGTAGTTGCACTCGAGGGGCTGGAGGCGCTCCTCCTTCAGCATCTGCCTCTCAAACAGGTCCAGGGCCTCGGCCAGCTGGGGAAGGGGTTGGGGAAGGGAGGACACAGGGAAGGGGGCTCAGCAGAGGGAGGGAGACCGAGGCTAAGGGACCCTCCCTGAGTTCAAGCCCAGGCCAGCCCAGGAGCCAAACACGCACCCTGGGCCTCTGCCACCAGCCTCCCAGTCCCTGTGCTCCACTGCAAGGGGACTGCGTGGTGGCCAGGAAGGAAAGCCCACCAGACTCCCACCACCTATGAGTGCTCTTGGCCCCATGACTGTGGGGGAACTCTCTGAGCACAAGGGCAATGCCCAGATAAATGAAGATCTGAAGGAGGTGAGGGAAGGAGCCAGGTGGCTCACTGAGGGAACAGCTGGCGCAAAGGCCCTGAAGCAGGAGTGTGCTTGGGAGCTAGGGGGGTGGCTGCGGGGGAGAGAGTAAAGGAGGGGAGGTGCAGGCAGACAGGGAGGGGAGGGTCGAGCGGGAGAAGAGGCAGTTTTTGCAGGCTTCATATGCTATCATGAGAACTCTGGCTTCTCTTTATTTCTCAACTTTTCATTACGGAAAATCTCAAATACACACAAAAGTAGAAAGCTGTAATTACAACGACTATTAATGTTTGGCCAATCTTGATTCATCAATATCCTGCGCTCCTCCTTCCAACTCAATTTTTTTTAAAGCAAATTCCAGACATTGTATCACTTCATTCACAAAAGCTTCAACATATACCGCCAAGAGATTTTTAAGCCTAAATGGAATGTCATTATCAACACCTAAGAAAATGAACACCACCACTGTCACTGAATACGTGGGGAGTGCTAGAGGAAGGAGAAAGCCCACCTGCTCTCTGCTCACGGTTCCGTGTCTAAGGCCACATCGGGGTAAGAGGTGGAGAGAGCCTCGGGGAGACTAGTGACAAGTGTCATAACAGCTGATGGGGGGTGGGGGGTGGGGAGGAGAAGGCTAGGCCTGGGCATTCAGGGGGAGGGTTGTGAGAAGTTAGGATGGGAGACACTTTGAAGGCAGAGTTGGTGGGAGAAAGAAGACTAGGGGTAAAGGGATTTGGCCTAGATGGATGGAAAAACCAGGTTACCAATTAGGGAGATGAAGAAAGTGTAGAGAAATTGAGGTTGGGAACAAGAATTCCAGGCCACTAAGGGTAAGTGTAACGGAGATGGTGAGGAGGCAGCTGGACACAAAGATGGGGAGCCCGTGGGATGGCTGGGTTGGTAACAGGAAGATGAGAATGGCATCGAGGAGGGGGCACGGGAAGCCAGGGGGCTAGAGGGTCGCCTGAGGCAGCACTGGGGGGAATGAAGACAAAGAGGGGAGAGAAGCCCTGAGCACCCACCAGGACAGCAGGATAGCCCCTCACAAAAGACTGGCACCGCGGAAGCAGGAGTTGGGAGCAGCAGAGTCCAGAGGTTCCCTACCTTTCCTTCCCTGATCAGGCGTTTGCACTGAAAGAAGTACCAGTAAGGGGTGTTTCTGGGGCCCCGCCATGGTTTTGGTTCCAGCTCCCCTTCCTCATCTTCTTCAGTATTCTGTTCCTTGAGCCGCAGGTTATACAGCTGGGCCGTCGATTTGTGGAACATTCTCCGAGAGGAGTATTTGTCGGAGAGAGTCCCAAAGCTCTCTTCCTCCCCTTCCTCCTGGGTGGCCGTGGGGCTGGGCTGGCCGGGGTCAGGGCTGAGGCTGCCTGTGTTCTTCTGGCTCTGCGAGCCGAGGGGCAGCTGAGAGAGAGAGCTGGAGAAGGCTGCTGGCGCGGGCGAAACCCACCCTGCGGCCCTACCTCCAGCCCACCTGGCTCTGAGAGGGTCAAGGTGGCGCACAATGGACAGTCCCACGGGGCAGGGGCTGGACAAGAGCCGGGCAAGCCTCAGGAAGTCCATTTCCGGCGTTCTCCTCGGGGCCTGGCATAGGTCAGCAAAATAATGAAAGTCAACTTCGTTGTCCCAAAAGGCAGAAAGACCGATAAGTGGTACAAGCACGAGTCCTGAGGTCAGAAAGCCTAGGTTCAGATCGCAGCTCCACCAAAGCATCCTCGCGTCCCTGAGCACTGGCTGCTCTGGCCTCAGTCTCCATGCTTGTAAACCAGAGTTACCCATAACATCACGCACACAGCACCATGGCAACGATCCAATCTCAAGATACCAGGGTGCAGGCCCAGGACGGTGAGCACCGAAAAAACTACCGATCTGGACCATTCTGCACCTGGTGAGGCTCCAACAGAAACACAGTGCGAGCCTGTATGTAATTTTAAATTTTCAAGTAGCCACATTAAATAATGGGTTTACACACATTAATCAAAAGACAGCGAATTGTAATTACTGATACTGAAATCGCTACCAGAATGCTTTTAAAATAAACTCATGCTATATTACTATAGAGTCTTCTTTTCCAAGTATTAAGTAACAAGGTTCTGTCGATCTGATGAAGCAGCGATGACTGTAAATGAGTTTGTAGCAGTTGTGGATACTGTTATCTCCATCATTTACACTCATCCCTATTTGCAATCAAGACTTCGTTTTGGGCACAGACAACGTCAGGTGAGGAAATACTTGCTAAGTTTCACTTATAAAGGTGTAATTTCTTCCTCCCCGAGTTCTTCCACCCGCCCGGGGTTAATAATCCCTGAATCGGAGACCCGCTGCCGCCGTCCTCCCCCGGGGTACCCACCCCTCCCCAGACCCTCCCGGGAAACCTCAGGCCGACCAGAGCCCTCTCTCCACCGGCCTACACCGGTCTCCTCAGCAGAGGCCTACACCTCCGACCCTTGCAGCGATCCTCGCAGCCCCTCTGGCCCGCCTTCGCTTGGCGCCCGGGCTCCTGAGAGGGTCAAACGAGAAACTCACTCCAGGAGTCCGGCCCAGTGAACACGCACCTCGGCCCCCGAGCCCGCGCCACGCCCGCCCCGCCTCGCGTCACGGCCAGTCCCGACCCCGCCACGCCGCACCGCGTCCCCAGCTCCGCGTCCCCAACGCGCTCTCCCAGGTGCGACCCGGCCGACTCGCGCACGCGCACTCCGCGTCGCGAACTCCCGGCGCAGTTTCGGGTCGCGTACTGAGGTCGGCGACGGGCCGGGGGACGTTGGCGGGGCGGGGTGCGTTCGGCGAGCGGCTAGTCGAGCCTAGCGGAGCGGCCCGCACTCTGCGCTCCATTGGCCGGGCCTGAACAGGCGAAAAGGACCGGCGCGGGCTCCGGGAGCTCCCGGCATCCTTCGGGCGGCGGCGGCGGCGACAGCGGCGGCAGCGGCTGCGAGGCGAGGCGAGGCTGCGGGGCGCCGTGTGCGGCTGAGCCGGCGGCGGGTAGAAGTGTGAGGGCGGCCGGGGACCTGAGCGGGAGCCGGGCCGGTGTGGCCGTCGCCGCCACCATGCAGGAAATCATCGCCAGCGTGGACCACATCAAGTTTGACTTGGAGATCGCCGTGGAGCAGCAGCTCGGGGCGCAGCCGCTGCCCTTCCCCGGCATGGACAGTGAGCGCGGGGTCGGGGCGGGCGGGCGAGGGCGCGACCCACTCAGCTCCGGGACCTCCCCCACTGGTTCCCGGACGCCTTCTCCCTCCGGACGCCTTCTCCCTCCGCCGGGGAGCTCCTCCCCCTCTGTCCTGGGACTCCTTTTCCCCCCGATCTTGGGACAACCCTCCCGTCGTTATTTTGACAAGGGAGCCCCCGTTCCCGGGGGCTTTTCTAACGCAGGCTTCAGAAAGGCAGGGCGACGTCAGGCAGTTAGAATAACTCTTGAAAGAAGGCGGGTATCCTGGGTTGGAAATCCTGCCCCCACTGGCACACACTCCCCAGCTACAGAGACGTACTAAGATAGCCCGTTTCCCCACCTCCAGCTCCACTTTGAGCGCCGTCTTCTTGCTTTCGTCAAAACTGGGCCGTTGGAGGAGTCTTGCTGCGGGAAGGACCCACCTCCCCGTCTCTGTAGGAGACCCCCTACAGAGACTCTTTCCTTCTGCAGTTCCCGGGCTGTCTCCCGTAACTACCTTGAGAAGACTCAGGTCCATTTTTCTCTTAGGACTCGCGCTCCTGGGAACCCATCCCTCAGTGTTTTTCTGGACCCCACCTTTGGGTCTTTCATCCACCCAGGCAGCTACTTAAGTTCCCTTCACTTCAGTCTCCCCCATCACACGGTGACTCCTGGCTTTCCCTGCCCCACCCCCCAACTCAGGTGGGATGTCTAGCACTTGACTTTTATTTATTTACTTTGGTCACTCCACCGGGCTTGCTAGGATCTTGGTCCCCCACCAGGGATTGAGCCCTGGCCGTGGCAGTGAAAGCGGGGAGTCCTAATCACTGGACCACCAGGGAATTCCTTGAGAGGTCTAGCACTTTAAGAGAAAGGAGCAGTTTCCATTCTCCTTTCCAGACGTACTTGAAATCTAATGCTATAACATTACATCTCAGAGGGCTCTTAAAGATCATTGAATTCAAGCCACAGATGGGCCAGCTGAGGCCTGGGGTTGGGGAAAGGACTTGCCAAAGACCACTGAGCTCCAGATGGAGCAGGTGAGCTCACCAGGGCTCTTGATCTTTCCATCTGCAGTTCCCGGGCTGTCTCCTGTAACTGCCAGAGGACATGGGCTTCAGGGCCCCGTTCTTCCGCCTGTCCCTGGGCTGCTCGAGTCTGCTTGCAGCCTCATTCCCCTCAAGAGGCCACGCTTCCATGTGAGATAATGCTCACACCCCAGAGACATAATCCAAACAGCCTTACTTTACACTGTCTCCACTATACATGGCTTATAAACTGCTGCTCACATTCAGATACTCTTAAACATACTTGTCCACGCACGTGATCGCTTCCTACTTGTACATTCACTCACACATGTGGCCTTTTCCTGGGCCGATGGCACTAGCTGGAGGCCATCCTCCTCCATGCAGGGCAGCTCTTTCCCTCCCGCCCCACTCCAGCTTGGAAGCAGATACTTGACTCTGTGTGAGGGCAGGTGCAGAGGTGAGAACAAACCTGTTCTTAGAGAGGGTCCAGGACACACCTGGCCATAGGTACTGCCTCCGACTGGGGAAGCGCCCTCGGCACTCACACCGCCTGCCCAGCTTCACGGTCAGTGTGTTAGAGTCCAGGGAGGCCACGGCCCTTCCTCTCTCATCCCTACACCTCATTCTGTCTTTTTTTTTTTTTTTAAATATTATGTAGCTGTGTCGGGTCTAGTTGTGGCAAGCAGAATCCTCATTGCAGCTCTCACGCTCCAGAGCACGGGCCTAGTTGCTCTGGGGCATGTGGGATCTTAGTTTCCTGACCAGGGATCGAACCTTTGTCCCCGTATTGCAAGGTGGTGGATTCTTAACCACTGGACCACCAGGGAAGTCCCCATTCCCATCTGATGTGGAGTAGGCATATCAGTTCTGTCCTGAAGGCAAACTCCTTTATGCTGTCTGCCTAAAACCTGACCCCCAGGACAGTGGACTTTAAGGAATGAAACAAACTTAACCTCTGTAAAGGATGAAGGCCCAGCAATACTCTTAAGTGGTACTTTTCTAATGTATTGATAAGACTTCTCAGACTTTCTTGAAATGCAAACAAATGACACCCCTGTGACTCCTACTACTGTAACCTTAAATCTGTCCTAGCAAAATCTGCCTGCTTCCAAGAAGCCAACGAGTCTCTTGCAAGTTAGCAAGCAGAGGCGTGCAAGTGGTCTTTAGAGATAGTGTCGGTGGGTTTCCTGAAATGCCCGCTGATAGAGAAAACTGAGACGCCACAGACGGTTTGTTCTGGTGGCCGTGGCAGGTGAAATCTCGGGCTCCTTGGGACAGCCCTGGACCCCACTGGCTTCTCAGTGCTCAGCTTTTATTCTCCTGCTCCCCTCACCTGAACCCACTGCATCTGTGGGAGCGGAAGTCCGTGCTCCTTTAATTATTCCATGTTGACGTTGCACACCAAAAGCAGTCCTGCTCTGGTATCTTCAGTGACGCTCTTCCCTCCAGAATAGCGTCTCCGAGGCACCCACCTCTTCTCTTGGGCAGGTTCTTCCTGAGAGTCCCCATTGGCTTGTTCTTCCTAGGAGATCATTCCATCCCTCTGCCCTCAGGTTAAAGAGCCCCTGAATCAGCCCTCTGGAAGGTCTGGGCAGGGAGTAATTAATCTCTGTGACCTTGTGCTCCGTCCTTCCTTCTCCCATCCACTTCTGACTCCTGGAAAGCATCTTGCTTATAGGAGGTCCTGGGTGTTACAGTGGGGAGCTTTTCTCCTTGCTCGACCGGGTTTCTGTTTCCTGTACTTTGACTCCTCTGTGGGTTAAAGGCCAGAAGGGTCCCCACCCCCGTGTTCAGATGTCACACCTCGCCCTGTTTGACACTTCTCATTCTTTGTCCAGAGTCAGGGGCTGCTGTCTGCGAATTCTTTTTGAAAGCTGCCTGTGGCAAAGGTAAGAGACCCAGACTCCCCATATCCCACTGAGGTGTCCTCCACCACCCTGTCCCTGGGCAGACCACAGGCTCTCGGATCCCTGGTTTGCCCTGCTTTCGGCAGACTCACAGTGTCCCTAGGTGTGTTTCCCCATCCCCAGTCTTTACTGCACCTACAAATGTTGACATGTCTTCATATCACCAGAACTCTTCTTTAAATTAAGAAAAATGCCCCCCCTTCTCCCCACCTCCCTTAGGCTTCTTAAGTTTCTGTCTTACAGAAATATCTGTGATACCTCGATTGGATATTTTAGATTTTCCCAGTTACAATAAAATCCACAACTATTAAAACCTGAAGCGTGTGCTCATGTGCAGCCTGAAATCACACTGCCTTCTGCCAGGGCAGCTGCCATGTTCCAGGACACGCGGCCCGCGGGCGCACCGGGTCTTCACGCCCGTCTTCCCCGGCAGGGGGCATGTGCCCGTTCCGCCACATCAGTGGTGAGAAGACGGTGGTGTGCAAACACTGGCTGCGGGGGCTGTGCAAGAAGGGGGACCAGTGCGAGTTCCTGCACGAGTACGACATGACCAAGATGCCCGAGTGCTACTTCTACTCCAAGTTCGGTGAGGCGCGGGGCCGGCCCGCCAGCCCGGCTCCCCCGGGGTGGGGGTGGGCTGGGGAGCCCCCCTGAGGCTCCACAAGCACAAGAGTCAGGGTGTGAGCCGTTGCTCCGGCGCCCGTGGCGCCTGCCGACCTCAGTGGGCCCTTCAGTTGTGGGAACTTAGGGTGATTCTCTCATGACCCCCGCGTCTCTGTAGTGCTTCCGTTTTCTGAGCACTCGCGGGTACTTTGGGAGGTTAAGGCAGATCCGGGTCTCATGGTGGGCACAGGACCAGGGCAGCTGGCTGGGGGCCTTGTTTCTGCACCAGTGAACCTTCTCCCTTAGTCAGCCGTTGCTGCCGGAGTGGTGACTAGAGGCCTTCTCTGTAGAAGTGTGATCCCAGGTAGGAGCTGGTCTGTCCTCAGTTCAGCTCAGTCGTGTCTGACTCTTTGCAACCCCGTGGACTGCAGCACGCCAGGCCTCCCTGTCCATCACCAACTCCCAGAGTTTACCCAAACTCATGTCCATTGAGCCAGTGATGCCATCCAATCATCTCAACCTCTGTCGTCTCCTTTCTCCTCCCACCTTCAATGTTTCCCAGCATCAGGGTCTTTTCCAATGAGTCAGCTCTTAGCATCAGGTGGCCAAAGTGTTAGAGTTTCGGTTTCAACATCAGTCCTTCCAATGAACACTCAGGACTGATCTCCTGAAAATACTCTTTAAGAATAGCCGGTGGGGGGCGCTGTCTTCTGGTGGCAGGAGGTCCTCCTCTTTTCATGAGAAACAGAGATTGCTTCCGTCTCTGCTCAAGGGACAGTGGCCTCCGCTGAGCTGAGTGAGCTGTGTGGAGAAGCCAGGGTGGTAGGGCCGGCTTAGGGCCTGGTGGAGCTGGCATGCTCCCTGACGGAACTAGACTCCCGGTTCTACCCTGGGCAAGGCTGCCCAGGAAGAAGCCCTGTTGGTCAGGACGAGGCTGGGCTCTGGCCCCAGAACTGCTGGCCTCAGGCAGGGGGCTGGAAGCCTGCTGTGCACTGTTGTCTGAAGCGACTTAATTCTTTTAGCAGCCCGACAGGTATGCCTGCTGGCTTGTTAATGATAGTTGTAGCTTTTTTTGTAGAGGCAATATAAGCTGGTTTGATTCCTGGCGGGGGGAAGATCCCTTGGAGAAGGAAATGGCAACCCACTCCAGAATTCTTGCCTGGGAAATCCCATGGACAGAGGAGCCTGGCAGGCTACAGTCCACGGGGTCACAGAGAGTCGGACATGACTGAGAGACTAAACGGCAACCAGAGGGCCCCAGCTGTGAGTTCCCAAACCTTCCCTATTGTTGTCCTGAGAGGCAGTCCTCAGACCTTCTTCCTGTCCCAACATGAAGAGCGCATCAAAGCAGACCGGTAATTTCCTGCTGGTCTCAGCTGGTGCGTTTGCACATCTGGACCCCCCCACAATGCCCAGGACACCTCCTCTGGGTGAGGGGTGGAGCCAGGAGCTGTTTGACGAGTTTGATGAGGTGTGTCCTGTGCCCGTCTCTGTCAGTGTCTGTGACCCTTGAGGCAGCACAGACTGTGGGGGAAGGACCATCCCAGCCCAGGTACAGGCCAGGAGACTGAGGCTCCGAGACCCACTGCCCTGGGTCTCAGGGCTTGCTGGGCCGGGACAGGGCACCGGAACCCCCGGCCCTCCCTGCTGTCCTGCGGCCCGGGCCTCCGGAGAATCAGGGGTGGGTCTGGGTCCAGCTCCCCCAGGTGGATGCCTGTCTGGTCCCCGCAGGGGAGTGCAGCAACAAGGAGTGCCCCTTCCTGCACATCGACCCCGAGTCCAAGATCAAGGACTGCCCATGGTACGACCGCGGCTTCTGCAAGCACGGTAGGTGTGGGGTGGCGGGGCCCCCGGCCAGAGGCCTGTCCTCCCTGCCTCTGCCCACATCCTGCCCCTCCTACAAACATCGTGTTAGGCATTTGGGAGCTGGTGAGGCTTTGTCACACCCTCAAGTCCCTCCCCAGGCCAGGCGCCCCTGGAACGCATCCTCACCTGGATTTCTGACCAGGAGACTAGTGTTTGAGAGGCTGTGTGTCCTGCACGCCAGCCCTGCTGAACATGAGGCCGAGCCAGCATCTGAAGCCCTGTTTTTGCACTCTGACCCCCGGGCGGTGGTGTGGGCAGGGCTCTGACCTGCCAGTCAGAGGATGGTCTGAGTGGCCCTGTGCTCGGCTCTGCAGGCCCCCTGTGCAGGCACCGGCACACGCGGAGGGTCATCTGTGTCAATTACCTCGTGGGATTCTGCCCGGAGGGGCCCTCGTGTAAATTCATGCAGTGAGTACCAGGCCCTGTGCTCCCGTGTCTCTCCTGGGCCCACTTGGGCTTTGATCACTGGGCAGTGTCATCAATGGGTCTGGGGAGGGGTGGAAGGCGGGGAGGGGCCACTGCTGCTTCTGAGCCCAGACGTGGCTCTGCCTAAACCAAGGTTTGACCTTTACTGGGTCACAGTCCATCTTGGCCTCAGATAAAAACTCCGGTCCCTGTACTCCAGAAAAACTCAGACACACATGACCTCAAGCCAAGAACCTGTGCCCTCAAGGAAGGGAACTTCAGTTTCCAGCAGGGTCTCCTGCATGAAGACACTGAGCTCAGGCTTCCCTGGACAGGGGTTCACAAACCCTCGTGTGAAAGAATGTCCCCATTTCACACATGGGAACACGGAGGTTCCGAGCCCCGCCACTGGCCAGGGGCAGGTGGGGACGGGTGGGGGCGCTTGGTCTGAGGCAGGTCTGTGGCCTCTAGAGCCCAGTCCTCCTGCCAGCAGGGCCCAGTGCCCCTCCCCTGGGCCTCAGTGCCCATCTGTCACTTTGGGTGGTTGTGGGTGGCGGCACTGGGACCCAGAGTAGTGTCAGCCCACCCCCACCCCTTGCTGCCTCCATCCACACTGCTGACACCCACATGGCAGCCGTGTCCTGCTCGCTGCCACGTGGTGGGCAGGTGACTGGTGCTGCTGACTTGGTCCCCCTCCTGAGATGCAAGCCCGGCAGCCTACAGGTGACCCAGGGGTTCCTCTATATGGGCAGGGGAGTGGGGGGGCATGTCCACCAGGACTCTGTGGGCAGAGGTCTAACGCTGTCCCTGCAGCACAGGGTATGTGCCGGGAGGGCCTCTGTGCCCGCCAGCCCTGTTTCCTTCCTCTCTCTTAGCACCGCTCACCGGGGCTCACAGCTAGGTGTAGGCAGAGCTGGGTCTGAGTCCAGACACCTCAGATCCGTCCCGAGGCCCGGCGGAGCTGAGTGCCAGCCCCCGCCCTCCGTCCAGGTAGCTCGTTGGCCCTGGGCTCGGCGAGAGGCCAGCTGGGATTTTTCTGGGGCCAGAACTTGGGAGCCCCGCCCGCCTGGCTCCTCTCTCACCTCCTCTTCTCCTCTCGTGACCAGCCCTCGATTTGAACTGCCGATGGGAACCACCGAGCAGCCCCCACTGCCGCAGCAGACGCAGCCACCCACGAAGGTACCGTGCCCTGGGCCCGCGGTGCTGCAGGGCCTGGCAGCGCACTCACTGCCTGCCCCAGTGCAGGGTCTGTCTGAGAGCTGGCGGGAGACCGCGAGAGGAGGGTGGGGGCGGGGGCCGGAGCGGAGGGGAGTCACCTGCGTTCCAGCAGAAGCTCCAAGGGGGACAGAGCGGCCGGCACCTTCTCGTGGTGGAGGGCGGCCTGCTGCAGCCAGACGCCTGCTGGGCTCCTCTGCCCGTCTCGCCTGCGGGCCTGGGAGCGTCCTGGGCGCCCCATGTCTGCTGCGCTGGCTGCAGGCCCTTCCCTCCACAACGGGACTCGCCTGAGGGGCCCGGCAGGGCGGGAGCAGACCTGGGAGCAGAAGCGAGGCTGCCTGGTTCTCTGGCCGGGCCCGACCGTGGGAAGGGATGCTGGGCACAGAGGCTGAGGGACCAGATGGCTCCAGTCTCCTAGGTGAGGGGGCCCCACTCCCACCCCGCAGCGGGCCATTCCCCTCAAGCAAAGGAGAGGGAACTGCCCTGAACGCATGGGACTCTGCGGCAGTGCCCCCCAAACCAAGGGCACTTTGGGTTTGGTTACGGACGGTGGGCGGGTCCCAGAGGAAGGCCGGGCGGGTGTCCCCGGCAGGGTCTCAGCAGGCTGATGAGCTGCCCGCTGGTTGTGAAGCCTCACCTCTCACCTGGTTGGACTCTCAGCCCGCTGTCCAGGCCCAGCCTGGCCCTCCATCTGTGCTGGAGGTCGAGCAGCTGGGAGGGGATGCGGCCACCCTCACCACCCTGACCCCCACCCTCCCGCGGGTGTGGGATAAACTAGCAGAGCTGGGCGTTCCCAGTTCCCAGCTCAGGGCTCCTGCGATGATGGGCCCAGAGGCAGGGTCCCACCGGGTTGGGCAGTGGCCATGCTGTCCAGGCCCTGCCGAGGCGCCCCGTCCCCCTTGCTCCCTAGCGGAGGGCCCTCTCAGCCCCTAGACCGCAGGTCAGCGTGTCAGCCTCCGACTCTTTTCTGTGACTGTTGCCCGCCGTGTAGGCTCTAAACAGCTGGCTGAACCAAGCGTTCATCCTGACCTGAAGCTAGAACCTCACAAACAAAAGTAAGGCCTGCTCATGCCCTCGCCCCGCCGCCCCGGAGGCCACCTGTCTCTCTGGTGTTTTGTTTCCACTTTTATTTTTCGTTTCTGTGTGTCTGCATGGTGTTTTCGGGCAGCGGCTCCTGCCATCGTCACCAGGCGTTTCTCTCCCGCCTGCTCTCCTGAGCGGGGCCGCCGCGAAAGCCCTTCTTCGCTGGCCACGGCCACGGTCGTGCGGGAGAAGGCCCGCCCTCTTTTTTCCTCTCCCCATCGGTAGTCTGCCTGCACGTGTTTTCCGCAGTAAAACCGTGTTGTGTAACTCTTTCCAGCAAAGTAACAATCCGCCATTACAAAGGTCGTCCTCCTTGATCCAGTTAACGAGTCAGAACTCTTCTCCCAACCAGCAGAGAACTCCGCAGGTCATCGGGGTCATGCAGAGTCAAAACAGCAGCGCGGGCAGCCGAGGACCCCGGCCGCTGGAGCAGGTCACATGCTACAAGGTGAGTCCCGGGGCCGGCGGGGGCGTCTTCCACAGGCCACGGCCATCCCCTCCTTCCCCAGAGAGTTAGCTCATGTTGAAGAACGAAGACATCTTTGTTTTTGCTAATTGGAAGAGAAAAACGGGGCCACTCCGGTGAGCTAGACCATGCCACTTCCACGACACACTAAGGCCAGGTTAACAACTAAACATCTGCTGTTGAATGAACGGATTGCGCACGCAAGAAAGGGATGGCAGCCTTCCAGAGCCCAGGAACGGAGTGAGCCCTGAACTCTGGGGGAGGCGGGGTCCTCACACCCCACACGGCACCCCCGAGGGAAAGGGACAGAGCTTTAGATCTGCCTGGTGAGGAATCAGATTAGGACACACACACGCAAAATGGGATGTTCAGGGAAAGGGCGCGCTTTTAAAAAACACTTACTAGAAAACTGGTCTCACTCTTGGCTCTGGGTGGAAAGTGGGGGAGGAAAGTCCTTTCAGAGTTGGTCGTCACTGGTGGGCAAGCCCTTCCTCCTTGAGTTTGAGCCTTGGTGAGGGCCAAAAAGCCACAGGCTGAGTTTTCTAATCTAAAACAGCCCCCTGGTAACGTAGCTTCGAGATATTTATTCTCAACCCAGCCCACACAGAATTCCCACAATGAGGTTTCCCTAGAAGAGAGCTGGTGACTAAGAAGTATAGAAGGAAACCAGCACCTGCAAGTGAGCGAGCAGGGACGACCAGCAGAACTAGGTTCACAGAGGCTTCAGATCATCTGGGGGGTCAGATGGAGTACGGAATTAGTGCAGGTTTCTTGTGAAGACTTCTAGAGGACGCAGAAGTGTGGGGGCGCAGTGGGTGCTGTCCTTCATCCCCGCCCTTCCTGAGGGCAGCCACTGTGCTCGGCCATTCGCCCGCCACGCTCCGTCTGCTGTGCCCTCTGCACTCGCAGTGCCTACAGGGGCTCCACTCAGAGACGTGCTCTTCTGAACTTACTCACACAAGGACAAGACGGATTTTAATGTAAATAGGGCCCTTGGGTGGAGTGTCCTCTGATCCCTTTTACCTTACGTTCTGAGTCTGTGTCAGGATAAGTTACTCCAGTGTATTTCACTGGCTGCATAATTTTATCAGTTCTCTGTGGGTAGTTATAGTTTTTGCTACTAAAAACAGCACTGCGCCTGACAGACATTGGTGAGCTCTTGTCTGGTGTCTGGAGCACCCACAAGTAGAAGGGTTGAGTCAAAAACTATATGCTTATATTGTCCCCAGAACTTGCCTTCAGGAAGGGCTGAGCCACTATGGCCGTCACTCACTGAGCACCTCCTCTGCTGTCGCTCCTTCCCAGGAGGGGTCTCTGTTCTGAGGGAGGGCAAGGCAGGTGCCCAGACACCAAAGTTAGGAGTGCCCACGTGTGTAGGGAAGGCCTCACAAATTTATGAGCCTGAGCCCTGACCAGTGAGGAGAATGTGGAAAGGGGGCTGTGGAAGCAGGTGAGTGGAGGGGGGGGGGGGGGAGTTGTCAGATGGCTTCCAACCAGGCAGTTCTCAAGTACAGCGAGGAGCCTTGGGCGTCCTGGGTCAGCTGTGCTGTCACCTCGCCCCTCCAGGACTCATCAGCAGGGCCTCTGAAGAGCCAGCTTCCGTAGAAAGACGGGGCTAGGGGACGAACCTAACCACCCCTTCCTGCCGCGGGCACAGTTGATATTAAAGCCACCTCGGGAATCCTGGAGGCCAGTAGACATGCCAGGTGCTATAAGCGGAGGTACTCACTCCCTCCCTCTGCTTACGATGTCTACCAAAGGCCCAGCTGGTGGCTATATGGGCCACTTGTGCACACAATGTACACCTGCAGGTCAGACAGGCGTGAGAACCTGGGGACTGTGGGGTCAGGGGATAGAACAGGCCAAAGCCCCGAGTTCGACTGAGGAAGTAAGGACTGAGAGAGCTGGTGTAGGGTGGGTGCCCCTACCTGTCTCCCAACCCCTTGTTCAGTGGTTGAGGCTGCCTTTTCCTTCCTTATAATCTCCTTCTGCCCTCTGAGGAGTAACGAGAATGAAGAGAAACTAGGGAAGGGTCTGGATCATCAGCAGGGACAGGAAGCCAGGGTCAGTGCTAGGTTTTTGAGGAGATTCTACCAGATCTGGTGATCCAAGTCTAACCAGTTTTCCCGTCTCTCTGATCCCATGAGCAAACTTGGCCCAGGGGTAGCTTAGGCAAGTACGCAGGAGGGAGAGCCCTTTGGGTGCAGCCCACCCTGTCCTCGCAGTGAGTCCCTGAGTTGGGGGAGGAGCCTGGGGGCTTCTCCCACGTTGCCGCCTCCCTGTCCCTGGGGAGTCCCAGAACTGTGCCTCAGAGGTAAGTGACTGGCCAGTGCAGAGGAGCTCAGTCCCTGCTCAGGCAGGGTGCTCTGGTGCTGTGGGCTTTTCTTCTGAACCCGAACACCAGAGGCTGCCATGGCTATGTACTTTCTTATACCTGTGGTTCCTGGGCCACTTGACCTTCTGGAACTCCCTTTCCACCTGAATGAGTCAGTATACCCCGGAATTTCGGCGTCCCTGTCCCCAGCCTGGGGCTTGGTGGGTGCTGCCTCAGTTGAGAACTGCATCTGAAACGATGTTTCTGTTTGTTCCCTCCCTCCCTGCTGTTCCCAGTGTGGTGAAAAAGGACACTATGCCAACAGATGTACCAAAGGGCACTTGGCCTTTCTCAGCGGACAGTGACAGCAGCTGGACCCAGCTCAGAGCAGCCTGGGGGGCCCCGTGCTGGGGGCCGCCCTGGGCCATTCCTGGGAGTGTGTGTTTAACTGTTTCACACCAGCGCTGGTGCGGCTCTGGCTGGAGCTGGTAGGCAGGCACGCTGGGGTTTATTCTTACGGGCTACGTCTTGTCAGTATCCCTATTTTGCTGTAATGTCTTTTTTAAAAGGGGGACACGTGTTCCAGTCTGGCCCCTTGGGTTGGCATCATGTTTGTCGAGCTATCAAAGCTGCACACCACCCTCAGGAGGGAGGAAGCTGTGGGAAAGGGCTTGTGCTTACAGCAGTTGTGTATGGAGGGCAGCCCTTCCCCTTGGGCCTCCTTAAACTGGGGGCTGGTGGACCGTTTGAAGCTGCAGCTGGGTCACGCCTGCTTCCTCCCTGTCCTGCTGCATCAGAGGCTGTATCTGTTGGTGGGATTTGAACAAGGTGGCCCTTCAGGGCAAGCTCAAGTGTGCTTGCCACCTCAGCCGGGTCCTGCTCCCTGGTGGCCGTGGCTGAGGAAAGGTGCAGGGCCAAGGCTGTCACGTGTGATGGCCTTTTTCTTCTGGCCGTATCTGCCTGACGGTGTTTAAGGTATACCTTAAGCTGGAGCTGCCACCAGCCTTTCCACAGACACGCAGTTCACCTGTGCACCTACCTCCCATGCCATCAAGCATCTGTACTGTCACACACCTTGGGCCCAGAGGAGAGGCCTGTCTCTGAGCCTGGAAATGTGAAGCTGGCACCTGCAACCTGCAGGGCAAATGGGCCTATTTGAGTTTAATTACAGGAACCATTTTTATGAAGTTGATTAAAGCTTGTTTTGTAAGCTGTGTTTCATTACGTCAGGACTCCATGACAAGAAGGTTCTTGCTGCCGGCTGCATAAGCTTTGACGGTGCTCCCTTTTCCCCTTTTAGTGAAAGTAATCTCACGACAGGAAGTGACGCTGGGGCCTCGGGGTGGCATCCTGGAAGCCTAGTCATGGACACAGTTGCCTGGCAGGTGTCCGTCATCTCAGATGTCGGGAGACTGGTTCTTTCCACTTCATATCTTGCAGGAGGTAATCAGCCACAGCATCTCCACCCTTCACACTCCACGCGTGTGTATGCTCACTACACACCCCTTAGGAAGAAAGGTTCTGACCTTGATGCCACTTTACCTCTGGTGGAGTGTAAGGAAGAGGCTGCTGGACACAGCAGCCTGAGCTCCTGTCGGGACTTCTGCTTTCCCTTCCCACCGGTGTCATCCCGCTGACCTTCCTGCAAGTGAGGCTTACTCAGCAAGACCAGACGAGCCCACGCACCTGGTCCCCTGAGACCCCAATAGCCCAGGATGGTGCAGGAAGATGGGGGAGGGGAGAACATTCTTAGGAACTAGGGCATCTGCCTTATACTGTGAGTCTGTCAGCTGACAAAAGACCAAAAGTGAGGCAGAGAGAAGGAAAACACCTTAGCACTGTTGATGGGGCACTAGGTGACCTCCGGGACACTGGGGCAAGATCCTGAAGCTCAAGGTTCGCAGTCCCTTCTGGAAGCGGTAGAAGCACCCCACCCCAGCTCGTGCAGCAGGAGCTACAGGGCAGGCAGTTGGCTGAGCCAGCGAGGCAGTCCAAGTACCAGTCATTTTTTATTGGATGTTAATTCTCCATTAGGATGTAAAAGGATTCAGGGGTGCCGGCAAAGGTGATGGTCAGGAATGCAGAGTGCGCCCTCTTCAGTGGTACTTGCGGAGCCGCTCGTGTTCTGGAGTCAGAAAGGCAAAATGGTAGAGAGTTCTTCACAGGTGTGGAGAAAGCACAGGGCGACAGGGAGGGCAGCGGGCCAAAACCGTGAAGCCCTCCTGAAAACTTTCAGGAGATGCCCCACAGCCTGCTTGTGGAATCAGGAGCTCATCTGGCCCCTGAAGGCATTCCCGCTCAGAAAAACCACCCACGCGCCCACCCTCAGGGCCAGCACTGCTCAGGATGCCCCAGGCTGGCAGGGAGCTGGACAATGGCGCACATTGTCCATGGAGCCCGGTCAGTGGCCACTGCTGACACTTCCTGGCCTCTCCAACAGATAAGACTCCTCTCAGATCTCAGAATGGGAGACGCCATGCTTTGCAGAGCCCACAGATAGCGGACTGCAGCCTGCAACCCACTGCCCTCTTCACACTGGCTGCTAGGAAGATGAAGCCAAACTTCCCACCAACCTGTGGCAGAGCCTGCAGTATCTGACAGAATGCTGCCTAAATGCTTTCACCTCACGTTCATCTTACTTTTCCTTTCTCTTTGCCACAGTTTTCTACCTTAAAACATACCATATTCTGGTAGGTCCCTCCAATTCTTCAGCTGTCTGTGGGGTGACTTCTAAATGAGACGGTGAACCAATCCCACCCTGTCAGGGGAGACCCCACCAGAGGCAAAGCAATCCAGAAGACACTCACTGAGCTCCTTATAAGAGCGGCAGTAGTTTAAAAACACGTAGGCCGCCAGCACCATCGAGAGCCCCGCGATGCTCCCTTTCTTCACGTTCACGTACTTGTTGTAATACCGATAGTAACCTGTGAACGGGGGAGGCCACGCCTCTGAGGACACATTCTAACGGGAGAGGGCAAAGCTGAGGACAGGCCTCAGTGCAGGAGCAAAGAGCATGCAAAAGACAGCAGAGGGTGGTCAGCATTAGAAAGGAAAACAGAATGAGCCCCCCCCCCCGCCCTGCCCCCCGGGGGGCTGGCGACCACACAGGTCCCATGACGTGATGACACAGGACTGATCTGCCTGGTCACGCACTGTGACCTGAAAGGCAGACCACTTCAAATGTCCATCCTGGAAGGCCGGGCTCGCAGGGAGGCGAGCATCGCAGACTAGCATCCCCTGTGCTTCTAGCTCATTTTCCTCTTAAGGCTTAATGACATTTCTTTAACACAGAGGCAGTGGTACACATTCCAGACAAGAGAAAACATATCCTTATCTGAAATATTTACAAGCCAGCCTTTCACAGGACCCATCAAATGCGGAAATTCGAGGCCTAACAATCTGATTCTGTCCTCTACATAACTTATAGGTCTAAAACTGGCCAAGTTAACTCAGGGCAAAAAAAAAGACCTGAAGACCCAGAGGCCTGCTCTTATTTACACATGCCCATAAGGCTCTGACCTCTTTGAAATGCTCCAGCGATGCCTGAAGGGGTGAAATCCCGCATCAGTATCCAGCTTGGCAACTCCCCTAGTTTGACTTCCAGGAGCTTCTTCTCCTTCAGTGGTACTGAAAAGGACAACACAAAAACACACCCAGTGAAAGGGTCTCCCGGGAACACAAACAGCATCTGTCTGTGTCACGTCAACCACTCAATAATGATGCATTCAGTAACATCACTAAACAGAGGCTGCACATAAGTAATACTACAGGTAAACATATCACACCAAATACATTATCTTAAGCTAGAGTCTATATATCGCAGAACAAGATCCTGAATAACAGCCTGCTAGGAATAACTATAAAGAGAGAACTAAGGGCCATGAAGAAGAGATAAAAGTGGAGGATGGATGCCTTTATTTTATGAGGAAGAGTGGGGAAAACTGACTCAGAGAAGCTGGCGAATCCTGAACAAAGGCAGAGAGCCTGCAGGCCGTGGGGGCACAACTCGACCTCAGGTCTGGTTCCCATGCTCCTGAAGCCAATCTGACTCCTACCTCAAGCATCCCACCTCAGACCACAGACGTCAAATGACTTAGTAAAAGCCATTCCCGAGGCCCCATGGGCCCCAGATCATTTCCCAATGAGAATCTGGACACAGGAAGGGCTCTTGTTTTAGGCCATACTGTATTCATATCTGGGCTTAAGAGTAAAACAGGAAAGTGGCCAGGGAGAGGCTGGCCCTGTGAATGCTCATAAAAGGAGGGAATGGCCTCTCCGCTGTCCTCTTCCCAGACGTCAACTTTAAAACATTGTTTGACAGGCGCACTCTTCAGAGCAAGGAGTCAAGGGCGCTGCTGCTTCTTAAAGATGACCAAGAGGAGCTGGATTTCACCATTCCAAGGTTTCTTCTCCATTTTCAGGATCTAAGGAAAGGCTTGGGCTCCTTAAGAACTAACCTTGAGAGTTCACTGGGGGAGAATCCCACCGTGAACTCTTATCAAGGGCAAGGGCCATCATCAGGCTTAATGGCACATTCACACAAACTATGAAAACATTCACATTATCTTGCATTCTCGTTCAGGGGCTGACAAGTGCCTTGGCACATCACGGGAGAAAAAAGCCAACCATTAATTTTTCTTCATATTCATGTCTCTGTGGTAATGGTTTAGTCACTCAGTTGTGTCTCTCTCTTTGCAACCCCATGGAGAGTAGCTCCAAGAGTTATGTATCTGTACTATGAAGAAAAGAGCATTTCTGTAACCAAAACCAAGAAATGTATAAACACAGAAACACACACACACACACACATTAGCCTTAAGGAGAGCCAAGTACAGCACCATCACAAAACTCCAAGAGACCATCAGATTCATCAGAGATGCATGTACACTCCCTCACTCCAAGAGTTTCTCTCTCTGCAGAACACAAAGGCCTTAGTCCTTGGCTGCATACTGGCTCTCCCCCAACACTCCTCTGCAGTGGCTGGTTCATACCAGTAGAGCGTGGTGATGAACAGAGCAGACTCTACCATCAAGTATCCTGGGTTTAGTGCCACTTTGAAGCTGTGTGCCCTCAGGCAAGTTACTGCCCTCTTTGTGCCTCAGTTTCCTCTTCTGTAAAATAAAGTAGAAATAGTACCTACCTTGCTACTAAGCTCCAGGTACTATGTAAATAGGAATTATTATTATCTGTCTCCCTGACTGACTGTGAGCTATCTGAAGGTGGGAGTTCCCCACACATAGTTCCTGGTCATGACAGAATTTCACTGAAGGTTAAGAAAGGACCACAGGTTCTTGGGAGGGCAGGTGACTACCTGACTTGATTTTATGACTTCAAAAAGCATACTGTCCATCTATACGGAGGGACACGGAGAGACACAAGTGTCTTCTGTGTGCTAAATCCAACCAGAGAGTGAAAGGTTTTGTTTTGCAGGTCACACAAGGTCTCTGTAACATAGTCTTAAAAAAAAAGAAAAAACAAAAAACAACTATTCATGCACACATGCCACACTGCAAGTCAGGCAAGATCTTAGTTCCCTGACCAGGAGTGGAACACAAACCCCACCCCTTCCCCACAGTGGCAGCACACAGCCTTAACCACTGGACCACCAGGGAAGTCCCTGAACAAATATTTTTTTAAAAACATAAAAACTATTCTTCGTTCACAGATCATACAAAAAATAGGCCACAGGAAATCCAGCCGAGTGGCCACTCTATCAACCCAGATCTCATCTATCACTCTTGGTACTCCCATCACTTTATCTGATACTGAATTCGTGGCTTTATGCTCTGGTGACAGATATCACCTAAAAGCTCATCAGTACATGAACTCCAATTCCTTCACCTGGGTAACACCGATGGGTCAGATGTGACATGACCTTACCCAAAGGTCACGCAGGGAAAGCTGGATGACAGCACTCAACAGTGGCCCAGGCAGTGTTCCGAGCACCTTACAAACTTCAGGTGTTTAACCCTTAGTTCACAGTGCTCTCCACAACTCTCTGCTACAATAAGAAACCAAGACTCAAGGTTTCCTTTTCACACGCTGTCCTGTTTACACAACACAACCACCCTGGATATATATTCTCATGCCCGTTCTTACAGATGAAAAAAAGCATCGTTATCATCTTTTTTGACCCCCCTTTACACGTCTCCAGGCTGAGATTTAAGAATATAGAAACTGAGGGAAGAGACAGACCCGTGAATCAGAATTCTGCCATTATCATGCAGTGTGACCACAGGCAAGCCATACCGCATCTCTGACCCGTTACTTTCCTCACCTTTAAAATGGGATCAAAAAATAAATAAATAAAATGGGATCAACGTTCCCGGCACTGACCTCCTGACAAGGTTACTGTGAGGATCCAGAGCTAAAATACGGTGGTTTCAGTATTTCTTAAAAAGTCAAAGTGGACAGTCTGGTAAGTGTAGAGATTATACACGCATATCATCGAAAAGGCTGATGGTCATACGGTCACTTGTGTGATTAAAAGCTCAGTTTACCACAAGACCCCAGAAGCCTAGGCTTGAATCCCAGCTCAGCCCACTCACCCCCAGTGACCTTGAATAGGTCACTTCACCTCTCTAAGCCTATTCCACACACTCAAGCGTCGACCCTTCCGTGGTGTCAGGCTCTGTCCCAGCATAGCTCCTCTGGGAACTGAATTTGAGCTTCCGCTTAACACTGAGGGCTCAGGTGCAAAGAAACTGCCAGAGCATGGATAAGAGTGCCATTCCTCAGCGAGGAGAGGAGGGTGGTCCGAGGCGCGCATTCCCAGGCCCCGAGGCGCGTCGCTGGGATGCCGTCGCCCTCCCCGCCGCAGCCGAGCGGCGCCCGCTCTGGGCAGCCAGGAGGCACCGCTGGGCGAGACGAGGAGGGTCGGGCGGCGCTGGACCCTGAACAGAGGGTCCGGCAGGCCTCAAGTGAGGGCGCGGCGAAGGTCCTGAGCGAAAGGGAGGCGGCTCCTGCACTCTGTCCCTCTCTTCCCTGTGCGACTCTGGTCACTGGGCCCCAAACCCCGACTCCTGGCTCCACCCGAGTAGCCCTAAATGGACCCGGAGACTCACCGACTGACGCCATCTTGGAGTCCTGGCTGTCCGCTCGGCCGGGCCGCGCAAGGACTGCTGGGTAGGGAGCATGCCCTCTGGGGACCAGAAGCAAAGGCTCACGGGAAGCAGGTCGAGACTGGGAGGAGGCTGGGCTTGCAAGTGCGCCATGAGTCGAAGGGCGAAGTAACGAAGGCAAAGCCCAGCGACCCCGCAGTGGGGAAGCCGGGCGGGAAGCGGGCGCTGGTGACGGGGTGGGAGTGGAAGTGATAAGGCTCACCTTGGGCTTCCAGCCCCAGGAGGAGATTGGAAAGGACCAAAAAAGGGGGGTTGGAGGAATAGGGGGGTTGGAGGAATAGGGGAAGAGCATCTTAGCTTTCTTGCTCTGTCGCCTTAAATTTGTTGTGAAGGATGACAGGGGCATATTAAGATCTTTGTCCCAACTGTGCTTGATGGGAGATTCAAGGAATCCCCGGTTACCAGGAAAAGTCGGTGTCCAGGCTTAGATTCCAAATACGTTTGATTACCTCATAGCTGAGTCGGTAAAGAATCTGCCTGCAATGAAGGAGACTCGGGTTTGAGTCCTGGGTCGGGAAGATCGCCTGGAGGAGAATCCCATGGACAGAGGAGCCTGGTGGGCTACAGTCCAAGTGGTCGCAAGAGTGGGACACGACTGAGTGACTTTCACTTTACTTAGGTTTGATTCCAGAGTAACTATGTGTCCACCCTCTGGGACTGCACCCTAAGGTCGGAAATAAGCAATACTCTCAGATCAGATCAGTTGCTCAGTCGTGTCCGACTCTTTGCAACCCCATGAATCACAGCACGCCAGGTCTCCCTGTCCATCACCAACTCCTGGAATTCACCCAGACTCACGTCCATCGAGTCAGTGATACCATCCAGCCATCTCATCCTCTGTCGTCCCCTTCTCCTCTTGCCCCCAATCCCTCCCAGCATCAGAGTCTTTTCCAATGAGTCAACTCTTCTCATGAGGTGGCCAAAGTACTGGAGTTTCAGCTTTAGCATCATTCCTTCCAAAGAAATCCCAGGGCTGGTCTCCTTCAGAATGGACTGGTTGGATCTCCTTGCAGTCCAAGGGACTCTCAAAAGTCTTCTCCAACACCACAGTTCAAAAGCATCAATTCTTCGGCACTCAGCCTTCTTCACAGTCCAACCCTAGGGATACACAACTCCTTCTTTCTGCCCCTTCTCCAGGGGCAATGATGATGCCTCACCACCATCTTGTTCTTTCTGGAAAGGTGGCGATAACCCTTTCTGGTTAAGCAATTCTGACTTGGGCAAGATGCTTCAGTGGCCTGAATCCTAGTTTTCTTCTCTGTAAAATAGGGATATAATGCTTACCTGGCACCATTGTAGGATTTAAATTAAACAATGTGTGTCAAAATAAAAATAAGAACTGAGTGGATAGGAGGCATTGGACCAGGGAAATGATAGCTTCCTCAGGAAAGTGACTTGGGAGGAGTTGACTATCAAACTCATTTTTATCAGTCACTTATTCATTCACCAAATGTGTATTGCTATGTACTGAGCACTAGAGACACTGAAGTCAGACATGGAACTTCTCCCGTGGTCCAGTGGCTAAGACTTGGAGCTCCCAATGCAGGGGGCAGAGCACAGAAGATTTTAAGGATTTTAAAATATTCTTTATGCTGTTATAATGATGGATATATGCCATGATACGCTTGTCCCAAACCCATAGAATATACATTGAGTGAACTCGAAGATAAACTGTGTACTTTAGGTGATCATGATGTGTTGGTGTAGATGCATTCTTCATAGAAAATGTAATAGTCTGCTGAGTGGTGTTGAGAATCAGGGACGCTATGCATGTAGGGTGGGCAGGAAGTATTTGAAAAATCTCTGTACTCCACTCTCAGTTTTGTTGCAAACCTAAAGCTGCTCTAAAAAATGGCTTTAAAAAGATGCATCACTCATAGCCTGTGCTCTGGGACAACCCAGAGGGATGGGGTGAGGAGGGAGGTGGGTGGGGTGTCCAGGATGGGGGGACACATGTACACCCCTGGCTGATTCATGTCAATGTATGGCAAAAAACACGATATTGTGAAGTAATTAGTCTTCAATTAAAATAATTAATTTAAAAAGGATGCATCAAGTGCCAGCCACAAGGTTATAGCTTGTAGCATCTCCCTAGAAAGAACTTGAGCTGCAACATAGAAGCCATGGTTTTCTTCCTGAGTTCAGTTCAGTTCAGTTCAGTCGCTCAGTCATGTCCGACTCTTTGCGACCCCATGAATCGCAGCACGCCAGGCTTCCCTGTCCATCACCAATTCCCGGAGTTCATTTTCTGGTACTTATTTTTTTTATACAACTTCACCTCCTTTGATCGTCATTACTCATTTTCACCCCATTCTTTGTTATGGAAGGAGTCTTTTGCATGTTTCTCCTCCAAAAATGATTTTTTTCTTCTTTGACTTCCATTAACATTCCATTAATATTGTAAAGACCTCTTGCAATTCATGGATGTATTTTGAACTAAATGCTAGTTCCAGTGTTCAGTTTTAATTGGTGTCTTCTCGTCTTGAGAGGTAAGTTCCTAAGAATAAACTAGAGTCCTGGAAAATTTCAAGTTCAAATTCTGGCACAGAACAGAATCACCCCTCACCCTATCCTACCATAGCCATTAGCCTTTGAGTCCATCTTACCATGTTTCCTTAACAGAAAAATCTTCACTTTCCACACCTCTAAACCTGGGGCTCTTTTCTAAGCCATGCCCTTAAGTTTTAATGATTCTTAGCCAACACTAAATCCAACAGACTGCCTCTCTGCGCCTGTGAAAACTGTCTCTAGACATTCATAAGACGTAGTTTCTCATTCTCTATTCTAATCTCCCTCTGTGACCTGCATTTCCTTCAGTCACAGTTATCTACAATACTGGATGGCTTTTTTTTTTTTCAACATGGCACAGTATCACTTGATATAAAATGATTGCATGAAACAATACACATTTGCAAAAACTATAGACACACAGAGAATGACTGTCACATTCAGGATGGCTTTAAAGCTGTCTTTTGTTCATTTAATCTCAAACATTATTCTCCAATTTTTCAGAAGTCTTCATTGGGACACCTTACTTTTCAGGAACACCAAGGCATCGGATACACACCTCATTTCTCAACCCTACACCTGAAGCCCCAGTCCCAGCCCGGCTTCCAGCACTCAGCAGCTCCCTCTGGTGGCCTCAGATGTATATGCACAGGAGCCCAGGATCTGCAGTTGTTACCACGACCTCAAGCCTGGTACTGAGCCAGGCTGGACCCGGGAGATGTGAGCGCCGAATGCAGCAGCCCCAGCCCTAGACAGAGATGGGGAACAAGGTGGAGGAGGGGACAGTGGGCGCAGGAAGCCCAAGACCTGAGTTTGTGCCTGTAAGATGAGTTGGGGCTTGGGGTAAGGGCAGATTCCTCAGCAGGGTCACCTTTACAGAGCTTCTGGAAGGGATCAGCAGAAGGCACAGAGCCAGAGACCCGTATCTCTGCGTCCAGACCCTCTCTGTTTAGTATCTGGCCTGCACCTGGGCTTTTATCGTTGTCCCCCCCAAATCTGCCCAGTCGGAGGTCATGGCTTCCAGAGCATCACAGTGGGAGTCTGGTCCCCATCTCCCATCTTGACATGGGTTGAAGGCCCTCCAGAACCGCCCCATCCTTGTCCCTGTCCCAGGCCCTGTTCTGCCACATCCTGCCCCTTGCAGCTTCTGCCTCAGTCCCCTGGTCCTGCCTGTTCTCTCTCCAGTCCTGTCATCTCTCACAGAACCAGGAGATGCCTCAGTTACCAGAGAAATTGCAGCAGCTCAGAGACAGCGACTTGCAACTATCATGTCTGGTCAAAGAGGGGAAACACCCCCAGGAAACCCAGGGTCCCCAGGGCCACGCTTCCTCCCAGCACTGGCTGATTTTGAGGGAGAACAGGGCACATGGTCGAGCCTGAGCAGGGAAGCCAAGCAGAAGCACTTCCTAGAGTCACCCTTAGGAGACCTGGGAGACTGCCTCTTCCATCTGCATCCAGGACCCTGACTCCACTGGCAGTTTCCATGGTGACAGTGAACAAGCCTCAGTGTGGTCCTGTCCCCCTACCTTCATCTGCACAAATGAGGTGACCCAGAATGACAACGGAGAGGCTCAAATGGGAGGGACTGGGACCTTGAGAAAGAGAACCCACGTGGGGGCAAGGCCCTTGGATGGGTGGCCTGGGGTTGCGGGCATTGAGACCTGGGGCTGTGCTGGGAGGTCTGAAGACCTGGGCACCAGCTCCTGGGGGAACCAGGAATTGGGCTCCAGAAAGTGCAGATGGAGCCCAGATGTACACATGGCACCCCACAGCAGAGCTGAGGCAAGTATCAGAGGCGTCATTCGCAGATGAAGCATCTCAGCCTCACAGGAGCAGTTCAGAGACTAATCCACTCAGGAGGGCAGGTTGTGTCTTGAAGAACATTGTCACCTTCTCAAGTTCCTCTAAACCCCTCTCCCCAAAGCAGTCTCATCAAGTGACTGAATTCTAGGAAGTTGCAAACAGTTCAAATTGGTCTCTGCAGATCCTCTCTTCAAAACCATTGAATTTTGCACAGATGTAGAAAGAAATCTTAGGGTTACCAAAGGGGAAAGGAGGGAAGAGGAGTAAATTAGAAGTGTGGGATTAACAGATACACACTTATATATATAACAGATATACACGTAATTTTGTATCAACGACCTCTGTATAGCACAGGGAACTATATGCAATAGTTGTAATACCCAATACTGGAAAAGAACCTGGAAATATGTATCTGAATTACTTTGTTAAACACCTGAAACTAACACAATATTGTAAATCAACTACGGGTTAGTCGCTCAGTCGTGTCCAGCTCTTTGTGACCCCATGGACTGTAGCCAGCTCCTCTGTCCATGCGATTATCCAAGCAAGAATACTGGAGTGGGTTGCCCTTTCCTTCTCCAGGGGATCTTCCCAACCCAGGTATCGAATATGGGTCTCCTACATTGCAGGCAGACACTCTATGGTTTGAGCCACCAGAGAAGCCTGTAAATCAACTATACTTCAGTTTTTAAAAATGGGGGAATAAAAACCCGTTGAGTTTTGTAATTGGAAGTGAAGTCCAACGAAAGGGAGAAGTGAGATGAGAGTCTAAAGCAAGCTCTGCCAAGTGGCTAATAGGTTATCTCAATCTGTCGCCAGCTCTCTGATCCCATTCCTGTGGGTGCAATTAAAATAATCTTTTCTCTTGCTGTCCAACAACACGACCTGCCTGCCATTGAGTGCTCTGGGTCTCCCTCACCTGGGAGCTTCCTGCAGCTTCTCTATGAAGGTGAGGAACAGGGTGGACACAGCCAGCACAGAAGGGGCTCCCTGGGCCTAATCCAACACATGCACAGGACTACTGACATACCGTTTACTGATGTCTGCAGTTTTCTTTGAAGTGGATAAAAATAAGATGGGTTGGTGAATGGGGGATGGATGGATATGTGCTAAAGTTAAGTGCCTTTAAATATTAATGATAAATGTTTGCAGGATACAGGTATAAACTGTAAAATTCTTTCAGCCATCCATTAGATTTCAAATTTTTCATATTTAAATGCTGGGGAAAGCTTTATGAGGTCTTTCCTCCTTTCATGTTTTGCGGAGGTCCCCATGCAAAGGATGTGAATTCTCAAGGTAGCTGGACCTGGTGGGATGCTAAGACAATGGGAGGGGGGAGCCTGTTCAAAACAAGACCATAATTAACCATTACCCAGATTCCTTGAGGGATTGCCAGAAACCTCTCACCCTCAGTTCCTGGACAGGTGGAAGGAGGCCTCCCACAGCTCAGAAGGGAGCCACGGGGTGCAAGGAGCGTGGACCTCATCCCACGGACACACTGCTCTCCAAGTGTGCCTGGTAGGAGTACATGTTAATGTCACAGGTGGGACAACCATTGTGCTGGCAACTCCCCCATGAAGAAGTCGTTAGTACGGACTCACATGCTCACTCATCTGCTTTGATGGAAAAGAAAATGCACTAAATGAGGCTGACTGCTCAGCATGCCTTCCCTTTTCTCCTCCTGCAGACCCTGAACCCGACGATGGTGGATGGTGCTCACTCGGCTCTGATCTGTTCCAAGTTTCTACCCACATCTTCCTCTCCGGCTGGTGCTCCAAGCAGTGAGCACCTGTCATGATTCCGCCTCCTCCAAGCATCCAGTACCTGCCCATCTGACCTCTTCCATCTCCCTGGTCAAAGAAGTCTGCAGATTTTTCGACACTGGAAACGACTTGCTATGACAAGTACCTGACATCTATCCCTTCTGAGGTTCTCTTTTGCGCTCCAGTGTCCTGCAAGTGGATCTCACTGCCCACGGTACTTTCACACTCTCATGTCTCTTTCCCTTGTCAGCCAGAGCTCCTGAAGCTGGTTGAGATTTCCCATAATCTTGTGAGGGTCACTGAGCTCCTGGTGTTCATCCTGGTGGTGGCATCCTGTTGCCACAATTCCGCCAGCATCAGAATAATAGTTTTTCCTTCCAAACCCAATGGCTTTTCTGTGTTTCTCTGCCTTTGTTTTTAGCTTCCCCAAGGGGTGAAGAAATGGGAGACCAGAGTCCATGACCGAGACTCCGAAGAGGAGCTGGTGCCCTAAGTGGTCACCTCGGTAGCGTCAGCTTTAAAAGGTGCCTGGAAGAAAGGGGCCAGCAGAAGGAGCAGGAGCTGAGGAGCCTCCTCTGGGCACCAAGACTGTGTCCAGTGCTGGCCCTGGCGACCAGGGCTTTATACCCACCCCACACCCCACGTCCGCCCGGCCAATCCCCGCTGAGGCTCGGGACGTGTCACAATGGGGCGTGGTGCCTGTCCCCGTCCCCACCCCCACCTGACTCCCCAGGGCGGGGTCACCCGAAGCAGCGCCTGCGGGCTCCGCCCCCGCCGCGGAGAGTCCTTCCCCTCCTTCACCCCACCTACTGTCTGCGCAGGTGAGTCACAATACGTCCCACAGTTCGTTGGTGGATTTTTTGGAGCTCAGAGACGCTGGTGGTTCCAGGATCACTGCGCTAGCTGGAAATGAAAAGCCTGCTGAACCCAGGACCGCCCAGCAAGGGTCTTAAAAGCCCGGCAGAAAGCTGCTTAGGGATTGGTAGTCATTGGGCGGGGCCACGGAAGCCCCGCCCCGCACTTGGTAGCCTGAAGATCAGATCAGTCGCTCAGTCGTGTCCGACTCTTTGCGACCCCATGAATCGCAGCACGCCAGGCCTCCCTGTCCATCACCAACTCCCGGAGTTCACTCAGACTCACGTCCATCGAGTCAGTGATGCCATCCAGCCATCTCATCCTCTGTCGTCCCCTTCTCCTCCTGCCCCCAATCCCTCCCAGCATCAGAATCTTTTCCAATGAGTCAACTCTTTGGGTCAGGTGGCCAAAGTACTGGAGTTTCAGCTTTAGCATCATTCCTTCCAAAGAAATCCCAGGGCTGATCTCCTTCAGAATGGACTGGTTGGATCTCCTTGCAGTCCAAGGGACTCTCAAGAGTCCTCTCCAACACCACAGTTCAAAAGCATCAATTCTTCGGCGCTCAGCCTTCTTCACAGTCCAACTCTCACATCCATACATGACCACAGGAAAAACCATAGCGTTGACTAGACGGACCTTTGTTGGCAAAGTAATGTCTCTGCTTTTCAATATGCTATCTAGGTTGGTCATAACTTTCCTTCCAAGGAGTAAGCGTCTTTTAATTTCATGGCTGCAGTCACCATCTGTAGTGATTTTGGAGCCCAGAAAAATAAAGTCTGACACTTTCCACTGTTTCCCCATCTATTTCCCATGAAGTGATGGGACCGGATGCCATGATCTTCGTTTTCTGAATGTTGAGCTTTAAGCCAACTTTTTCACTCTCCACTTTGACTTTCATCAAGAGGCTTTTGAGTTCCTCTTCACTTTCTGCCATAAGAGTGGTGTCATCTGCATATCTGAGGTTATTGATATTTCTCCCGGCAATCTTGATTCCAGCTTGTGCTTCTTCCAGTCCAGCATTTCTCATGATGTACTCTGCATAGAAGTTAAATAAGCAGGGTGACAATATACAGCCTTGATGTACTCCTTTTCCTATTTGGAACCAGTCTGTTGTTCCATGTCCAGTTCTAACTGTTGCTTCCTGACCTGCATACACATTTCTCAAGAGGCAGATCAGGTGGTCTGGTATTCCCATCTCTTTCAGAATTGTCCACAGTTGATTATGATCCACACAGTCAAAGGCTTTGGCATCGTCAATAAAGCAGAAATAGATGTTTTTCTGGAACTCTCTTGCTTTTTCCATGATCCAGTGGATGTTGGCAATTTGATCTCTGGTTCCTCTGCCTTTTCTAAAACCAGCTTGAACATCAGGAAGTTCACGGTTCACGTATTGCTGAAGCCTGGCTTGGAGAATTTTGAGCATTACTTTACTAGCGTGTGAGATGAGTGCAATTGTGCAGTAGTTTGAGCATTCTTTGGCATTGCCTTTCTTTGGGATTGGAATGAAAACTGACCTTTTCCAGTCCTGTGGCCACTGCTGAGTTTTCCAAATTTGCTGGCATATTGAGTGCAGCACTTTCACAGCATCATCTTTCAGGCTTTGGTATCCTTGGTGATGGAGAAGGCAATGGCACCCCACTCCAGTACTCTTGCCTGGAAAATCCCATGGACGGAGGAGCCTGGTAGGCTGCAGTCCATGGGGTCGCTAGGAGTCAGACACCACTGAGTGACTTCACTTTCACTTTTCCCTTTCATGCATTGGAGAAGGAAATGGCAACCCACTCCAGTGTTCTTGCCTGGAGAATCCCAGGGACAGGGGAGCCTGGTGGACTGCTGTCTATGGGGTCGCACAGAGTCGGACATGACTGAAACGACTTAGCAGCAGCAGCAGCAGCATCCTTGGTGATGGTAAACAAGCCTCAAGATGCCCCTTCTTTTTCTTTTCTTCACATTTTGCATATTGGTATTTAATGAAGACTGTCTAAGAATTAGAAGTTTAACTCCACCTGCAAGAGCGCTGACGTTCCCCTTGGAGGCTCCTCCGTGACTTTCATACTTCTGTCATCATTTCAAGACCACCCGGGTGCTGGGGCCACGTGGCCGCCAAACCTATTCCCTACTGTCCACGCCGGCCTCTCTGGCCCATAGGTGACAGTCTCCCCCTGTCCCGCCTGGCGCCCCCAGGATGGGGAGAGGAAAGCGGGACGTGGGAAGTGTGGCCACCCACCCCCAACCCCCTACCCCACCCTCCCTGGGTAACAGAGGCTAGGGTGAGAGCCAGAGTGTAATTTGGGCACTGAACACCAATAAATTAATGTTTCTCTAATGACATTATTTTCCCTGAAACCCCGACATCTATAACCAACCTGCTCTGTGTTCATCTGGCTTCTAATCCCCCTTCTTTAACCTGATGTGCTCAGTCGCTCTCCCCATGGCCTGGGCAGCTCGCCAGGGCTCCTCTACACATGTAATTTACCACTACTGCCACAGACCTCATTGGGTGAGAGAGGAGTCATCCTCTCACCACCCAGAAGTGAAATAAAATTATCCATAGTATCCCTGTTTAATGCATTATGGGAGCGCGTCTGTCCCCCCTTCTCTTGCTAGAAAAGTCAAATCTGAAATAAAAGACTTAGGATGCCTCCTTTGTGGTTCAGCTGGTAAAGAATCCGCCTGCAATGCGGGAAACCTGGGTCTATCTCTGGGTAGGGAAGATCCCCTGGAGAAGGGAAAGGCTACCCACTCCAGTATTCTGGCCTGGAGAATTCAATCCATGGGGTTGCAAAGAGCGACTTTCACTTTTTACTTCAGTCTCACTGTATATACATCTATGGTACAGTGATAAAGAATCCACCTGCCAGTGCAGGAGACACAAGAAACACAGGTTCGATCCCTGGGTTGGGAAGGTCCCCTGGAAAAGGAGATGGCAACCAGCTCCAGTATTCTTGCCTGGGAAATCCCATGGACCTAGGAGCCAGTCTCACTGTGAAAGGGATTTGCTTCATTGGTTATATGGTTATATCTTTCTTTCTGGCATCTTAAAATTCTATCTTTTCAATTAACCCTTTCTTCAGCATGCTGACATACAGTGATCTATCACCTTGAACAGTCTGTTTATGCCACATTGCCCTCTTCAAAACTGCTATTTCTCTGGGCTACTTTGGAGTTATTAAACTTCTAATTTTTAATGTTTTTAATGGAAGTATAATTGATTTACAATATTTCAGGTTGCAGCAAAGTGATTCAGATATATATACATCTACGGCTCAGTGGTAGAGAATCCTCCTGCCAATGCAGGAGACACAAAAGACACGGGTTCAATCCCTGGGTCGGGAAGATCCCCTGGAGAAGGAAATGGCAACCCGCTCCAGGATTCTATGGACAGAGGAGCCCATAGGGTTGCAGAGTCAGACATGACTGAGGATGCATTCTTTTTCAGATTCTTTTCCATTAAAGAATATTGCTAGATATAGCACAAAATATAGTTCTTTGTGCTATAGAGTAGGTCCTTGTTATTTATCTATTTTATATAGTGTGTTTGTTTTAATCCCAAGTTCCTAATTTACCCTGTCTCCCATGTGTGAATGTTATTTTTTTAAAGCAAAAAAATTTCTAAGCCCCTTTTTGTTAAAGGGAAGTTGTGTTCCTCCGTAGGTGTGACACCACCACCACCACCCCCGCCCCCCACCCCCCCACTCCCCGGCCTCAACATCCAAATCCTCGTGGCGTGCTGCCTGCAGAAAGACTGGGAAAAAAGAAAGCACCCGGAGCGCCAGTCACCCCACCCCGCCTTCCCTGACAGCCGGACTTCTCGTTTTCCAGTCTCTTCCCGAACATCCCTCCCTAAAAAAAAAACCTCTGTAGGGAGAGTGGGTTTCCCGGAATGAGGGGGGTCGAATATTCTTTGAGCCCTAAGCTCCTGACCCTGCTTCATTTACATCTCACTTTGAATAGACTCATAAAAGGGACAAGGAGCTTACAGTCATTCCTAAATGGTAGTAAGAGCAGTAAAAGAAAACAAAAGCAGAACAGAACTCACACCTGACAACCTCTGAAGTTGTCCCCCTAAGGCATTACAGGAGGAGCCACCACCAGGACCTCGTGGCGCAACGGTAGCGCGTCTGACTCCAGATCAGAAGGTTGCGTGTTCAAATCACGTCGGGGTCAAGGTACTTTTTTCTCTTGCGCCAAGAGATAAATTCGGTAGTGAACCAAACAATTGTCTGTCCGCGGGCTCCCAGCAGGAGATTTTCTCCTATCTTTTCCTTAGTCCAGAGAGACTTCTTGTGAACCATTCAGCAGTAGACATGCACTAACTGAAAGGTAAGAAAACCCAGGTGAGCCGAAATGTCAGTTGTTTGGTTCTTTTCCTTATCAGGACTAAGCTTCAGAGGGGACATCAGATGACCTCAGATGGGACAGCAAAACAGGGCGTGAGGAGACTTCGCTAATGAATTCACCCTGATGTGAACAGTTTTATTTGGTCCCCACACAGATATGGTATAGTCTCCCTGGGTTGATATTTGTGTCACTTTGATGAAGTCAGGTTCTCTGCCCTCTCACCCCACCCCAGCCACCACCACCCCACAAACTTCATGGTTTGAGCTTCCTCTGTCAAAAGCCCCCTGAACATTGTGGTTAAAGACAATACACTGTGAAGCTGATTAAAAAGTTACTATGTTGATGATGGAGTTTTTGAACTCTACTGGAGTGGGGAAAAAATTACTCTGGAATTTACCATGCTGTTACTTAGATTTCATTTAAATGCGTATCTCCCAGAGGGATGTGATTCAATCAAGTTCCAGATACATGACCTGAGCAAGGAAAAACCCAAGTTAAAGGAAATGGAGACTGTTGTCGACTTACCAGGATTTAGCTTTCACTTAATGAATTAATTAAGCCGGCCCCAATCCCTCTTCAGTTTGAAAGTCTTTCTGTTTCTGAGCTTAATAAATGAATAGATAGGTAAACAGTGGTTAGGGCTCTGTGCTCTCAGAGCTGAGGGACGGGAGCTGAGGGCCGGGTTCCATCCATGGTGAAAAAAAGTGTTAGTCGCTCAGTCGTGTCGGATTGTTTGTGACCCTCGTGGAGTCCGCCAGTTTCCTCTGTCCGTGGAATTCTGCAAGAATATTGGAGTAGGATTCTCCAGGCAAGAATACTGGAGTGGGTAGCCATTCCCTTCTCCAGGGGATCTTCCCCAGTGATTGAACCTGGGTCTCCTGCATTGCAGGCAGATTCTTTACCATCTGAGCCTCCAGGAAAGCCCTCAATCAGTGATAGGGGAATTAAAGTGTCATAAGCCTTGCTGCTGGGCAGGAGGAAGAAAAAAAAAAAAACCCTGCCTACAAATTGTTGGTGGGGGTTTTCGCTTTTGAATGTATATTTATTTGGCTGCGTCGCAGACATTAGTTTTCGAACGAGGGATCGAACCTGTGTCCCCTGCATTGTAAGGCAAAACCCTTAGCCGCTGGCCCACCAGGAAAGTCTGCAGGGTGTGACTTTTAAAAGGTTAATAGTTAGTGAAATCTCAGGATTGAGGGTATAACAGTTACCCGGATGACAAGCTAATGTGTTTTATGTATTAGTCTGTTTTATATTTTATGTGCTAACTTCCTCACTTCTCCGTTGCAGAATTCAATATTTGTGATCCATTGCGTCCAGAGGGTTTGGGATGTATTAATAGTACAGGGAAGCAATCCATACGGTTTCAAAGAGTCGGAAACGACTGAGCGACTGGATAACGAACAAGCAAGGTGGAAAGGTGGAAAAAGTAGAGATAGACAGAGTTAGGGGAAAGGGGCTCGGATAACACGAACCTCGCCTGCTCAAAGAACCTGCGGTCCCTGGACTTTTGAGGATCCGCCCATCCTCAGAGCAGCGCTGCTGGTCCGGCCCCTTCTCCCGGACCGAGGTTCCCATAGCGCCTAAGCCAGAGGAATGTGTGTGTTTGTGCGGGTGAGGGTGGGTGGGTTCCCACTGACACAGTAGCTGCCTAAGGATCAGCAGGTGCCAGGGGGAAGTTCCACCATCCAGGGAAAGAATTGTTCTCCCTTCCTCACACTTTAGCTGGAGCTAGTCCTACTGCGAGGGCACGAAAGTGGCTTGGGGACCAGACCTGTGCTCCCCCTCCTTAGGTCCATGTTCCTGCAGGACTGGCTCTCCGTGCTACCTGCCTGGGGCCGGTCATGCCTGACGTTTCCTCCATCCCTTCAGTACCTCCAGGTGCCTGAAACTTACTCACCTGCCCCACTGGCCATGCGCCGGCTTCTCTAAAGAGAAACGGGCGCTGCTGGGGGAGTCCGCTGTCTATGCTGGTTGCTTCGCTTCTGAAGGTTTTCTCCTCTTTAGAGTTACTCTAAAGAGCGGTTATGGTAATTTATTTCCCAAACATTTGCAAAATCATAACAGGATTACACTCACACCCACACACACCCACATAATGTTCCAGGATGTCCAAGCCCCCTTCTACGAGCTGTGGTCGAGAATAAAATAAATTGGGCTCTCAAGGAGGTCCCTGTCTCCTAATCAATCTGAAGAGATTTTGACATATGAGAAGCAAAACACAAAACAGAGACTGAAGAGATGATATGATCAGAATGGAGACCCTCTCCCTCCAAACCTTCATGTACTTGAGTCACAACTCTAAGAGTTTTTATTTTGCCCCAGTTTGTAAAGAATGCAATTACTAGTTGTTGTTTTTAAGAGTAAAATATGTTTTTTAAAAGAAATTTTGTCAAACACAGGACATTCTGATGAGAAAACTTAAAATGACCCAAATTCAAACATCTCAGAGAAAAATCAAGGCTCTTGTGTGGATGGACAACTTTGCTGGGATTTTTCTGTCTTTACATCCTTACACATCTTATAAAAGTCTTCCTGTAAAACAATGTCCCTGGTTATACCACTATAAATTTAATGTGTTTTAAAATAGCTCTACTGAGATATAATTCACTCTTTTAAAGCATATGGTCAGGACTTCCCTCGTGGTCCAGTGGCTAAAACTGTGCTTCTGCTGGAAGAGATTCAGGTTCAATCCCTGGTCTGGAAATTAAGATCTTACATGCCCAGTTAAGTTCAGTTCAGTAGCTCAGTAGTGTCCAACTCTTTGTGATCCCATGAACTACAGCACGCCAGGCCTCCCTGTCCATCACCATCTCCCAGAGCTTGCTCAAACTCATGTCCATCGAGTCAGTGATGCCATCCAGCCATCTCATCCACTACCCTCCCCTTCTCCTCCCGCCTTCAATCTTTCCCAGCATCAGGGTCTTTTCAAATGAGTGGGTTCTTCCCATCAGGTGGCCAAAGTATTGGAGTTTCAGCTTCAGCATCAGTCCTTCCAATGAATATTCAGGACTGATTTCTTTTTAGAATTGACTGGTTGGATCTCCTTGCAGTCCAAGGGACTCTCAAGAGTCTTCTCCAACGCCACAGTTCAAAAGCATCAATTCTTTGGTGCTCAGCTTTCTTTATAGTCCAATTCTCACATCCACACATGACTACTGGAAAAACCATAGCTTTGACTAGACAGACCTTTGTTGGCAAAGTAATGTCTCTGCTTTTTAGTATGCTGTCTAGGTTGGTCATAGTTTTTCTTCCAAGGAAAAGGGCGGGGCAAAAAAGTACACAGAACTGCTTTGGGTATGTTCACAGATTTGTACAGCCTTCACCATAGTCAACTTTAGAACAGTTTTTTTTAATATATATATATCACCAAAACAACTCTTTACCCATTAGCAGTCACCCTTCATTCCCTTGTGCCCCTGTCCCCTCCAGCCTTAGGCAATCACTATTTGAAAAATCACTATATGGAAAATCACTGTTTCCATAGATTTATCTATTCTGAATACTTGCTATAAATGAAATGAAACAAAATGTTACCTTCTGTGTCTGGTTTCTCTCACATGTTTTCATTTAATTAAGGAGTTTACATTTTACTCCAGGGCAGAAGGAGTTATTGAAAAGTTCTGAGAAGAGTGACAAAATAGATTTAATTTTTAAATCTTCATCTTGGCTGCTTTGAATAGCACGGATTGAGGAAAGGAAAGATTAGAGGTGGAGAGTGTTTAGGTGACTATGGTGATTTGGACTAGAATGCCAACTGAGATGCAGTGGGTTTCTCTGGATTTCTGTGAAGAACTAGACCTAGAGCCTCCAGTGTTCCTGACACTGAGGGTAGAAGTATCTTTTGCCTTGTTTGATCTTAGACTCCAGGGAGTGGCCCTCCCCATACTGACGTTCCTCAGTTCAGTTCAGTCGCTCAGTTGTGTCCGCCTCTTTGCGACCCCATGAACCGCAGCACGCCAGGCCTCCCTGTCCACCAACTCCCGGAGCCTACCCAAACTCATGTCCATTGAGTCGGTGATGCCTTCCAACCATCTACTGACGTTCCCAGGGCCGCACAATTCTCCCTGTTTGCTGCTTTCTCACATCTTTTCCTTGCCAACTCATACTTTATTCATTTATCAGGAGAACGGCTTCTCACTCCGTCCAATGCTTTTTAAATCAGCCAGAATGCTTTCAACCAAATCAGCGTTAGCATTCGGTGTCCAGAATTGAGGCTATGATAAGAAAGAAATACTAGCAAAAAACTTTGTGTCATAGCGCCGCATCGCCCACCCCCAGCGAATAATCAAACGCTAAAATCGCTCGGAGCTTCTCAGTTTATTCAGAAAAGAGATCAAGTGGAGAATGATCTCCACTTCGAGGCCGACTAGGAAGGCCCGCAGTTCTCTCCCCTCGCTCTGCAGACGCCCCAGAACAGACACCGCTGTCCCCGAGCCCTCTGGGAAGTGGAGTCCTTCCGCCGGGACCCCCGACCCGGCGCGGTCGCCTCCAAGTGCGCAGATGCGACTCCAGACAGAGCCTCGGGCTCGAGCCTTTTGTCTCCCCGCAGCTCGGTGGGTCCAGAAGGCGACGGTGTCCGCCTCCCCCGCCCCTCCCAGAGCGCTGCCCGGAGGGGATCCAACCCGGGAGCCGGAGCCAAGTCCGCAACGAGTCCGTAGGTAAGAGAAAGCCGGGTCAGAGGCGCGAGTCTCCGCGCCCCGTCCGTCAAGCGCGCCGCTCTAACGCCACCTGCTGCGGCGCCGGCCAGGCTCTCAGGTTCCGGCCTCAGCGGGAGAAGGGCTGGGCCTTGCCTGCCTCCCGGCCCCACCCCTCGGGCGCTCCGCCGGGTATTTCCGGCTGGGTAGCGAGCCGGCGGCTACCCTTGTTCTGAGCTAAGGGGCGCCCCGGAAGCGAGGTTGCCGCTAGGTACTCTGGGAAATGGAGTCCGGGAGCCTGAAGGGGGCATGGCGGACGGGGGATTTGGGGAAGGGGAGAGTGAGGGTTGGAGGGCTCGGCTTCTGAGGTTCGGAGAGCTAGAGCGCCTCCCGCTGGTGTTGGCTTTAGGTCCTGTCACTCCACTGAAACACTGCAGGTTCTGAACTTTGGGGACAGATAGAAAAGAATGGAGTCCATGTCTTACTCATTTCTCTTCTGTGCTTGAGCTATGAGAGTTTGGTGGTTTAGCCATTAAATCGTGTCCGACTCTTGTGACCCCCATGGATCATGGGGGCTCTGTCACCAGGCGGCTCTGTCCTTTGGATTTCCAGGCAAGAATACCAGAGTAGGTTGCCATTTCCTTCTCCCAGTGATCGAACCCGAGTATCGTGCATTGCAAGCCAACTCTTTTAACAACTGAGCCACCGGGAGTGGGGGTTAGGGGAGGGAGGGTGTCTGGATTAAAGTTTTCGGGGCTGCCTATATTTGGGGTCCAGAGTAAGGGGTTCGACTCTGAACGTGCAAAGGAATCCCGGCCTGTTTTATTTTCAGGGTCTTAAAGAGCGAGTGAAGAATCACATGTATAAGGATTCCACCTATCAACTGCCTTGTGTTTTATGAGTAGGAAGGATTGAGTAACTGTGGGAGCTCTACTTTTAGTTACTGCGACGTTAATCAGAGGCCAGCTTATAACCATTTCTGTGCTTCAGGGTCTTAGGAGAATTTGTGCATCATACAGAACCGGTGTGTGACTAAGGCTCACAGTCACTACCCTGGCTCTCTCCTGTTTTTGCCTTGGTGTGGAACGTAGGTGACTGACCTGGGGACTCCAGAGAAGGGTCTTCCAACTGTGAAGTTTAATCTAGGCTAAATTATGAAGGTTCTAAGTAAAACATAGTTACTACTGAGGCCCTAGGACTTAAATGTGTAGGAATAAGCCTCCTAGGAGTAGACGTAGAGGGAGATGCCCCAGGGAGTGTAATCAATTTCACAGTGGGGCAAGGCTAACCCCAAAATCTCTCCCTGAAGCTTCAGAGTAGAGTTGAATGATTTATACAAAGAAGTGGATTATATATTGCTGAAAAGTCCATGTTTATCTCATCTGAAACAGTGAATTAGGAGGAAGTCCTAGCAATAACAAGAGGACAAGGAAAAGCTGATCATGGATTATCTGACCATTGAAGTTGAGGAAAATGGTAAGAATTACGCAAATAAACATGGAGTTGAAAGTGCGGACAAGTGGAGGAAATACCCTGGATAAGAATGAAAAGGTTAGGTGCCCCTGCATGATGGGAAAGGGAAACAGACACATGTCAGGAGAAGACCCCAAAGTAGAGAAACTCAGTAAGCCATCATGTTGGGAAATCACTAAGAAGGCTCCTTGGAAGGAAAGTTATGACCAACCTAGATAGCATATTCAAAAACAGAGACATTACTTTGCCAACAAAGGTCCGTTTAGTCAAGGCTATGGTTTTTCCAGTGGACATGTATGGATGTGAAAGTTCGACTGTGAAGAAAGCTGAACACCGAAAAATTGATGCTTTTGAACTGTGGTGTTGGAGAAGACTCTTGAGAGTCCCTTGGACTGCAAGGAGATCCAACCAGTCTATTCTAAAGGAGATCAGTTCTGGGTGTTCTTTGGAAGGAATGATGCTAAAGCTGAAACTCCAGTACTTTGGCCACCTCATGTGAAGAGCTGACTCATTGGAAAAGACTCTAATGCTGGGAGGGATTGGGGGCAGGAGGAGAAGGGGATGACAGAGGATGAGATGGCTGGATGGCATCACCGACTTGATGGATGTGAGTCTGAGTGAACTCCGGGAGTTGGTGATGGACAGGGAGGCCTGGCGTGCTGCGATTCATGGGGTCGAAAAGAGTCGGACACGACTGAGTGACTGAACTGAACTGAACTGAATTGAAGAAGGCTCCTTGTCATACATTCCCCTCTCTCATCTTCCTCTTTCAGCGCTTCTGTGCTCATACACATTCCCTCTGATGCTGTAGAAGGGAGAATATTCCACAGTGCTTGTTTTTGTGGTAAAGAACAGGTCACGCTTTTCCACTCCCATAGGAGTGTACCAAAATATTGACATACTATATGTGCATTTAGCTTTTTGGTCAAAGTGCTTTCATGTTATTATCTTCCTCTATCCGTATCTGATCCTTTTGAGTTAAGTAGAGTAGGTCTTGTGTATATAATTCCTCTGGCTTGTGCTAGCTTTTGTCCTTGCGAATTTGTAAGTGGGAAGATAGAGTTTATCCCCTTCATGGCTTTACTTCTGCTCTTTCCAGCTATGACTACAGAAGATGTTTCTTTGTCCCAAGAACAGAGCACAGAAGAAATGGAACCTATTGGAGAGCTTCTTCCTGTTGAGTTCCAGGCAAGTTTGAGTTTCATTTCCCTCCTGTGAAATCTCAGTTTGGTGTTCAGAGTGTGTCCTCATTTCTTCCTTTCATCTCACTTCGGAGGTTCATGGAAATCTCATCTGGAGAACTGAACCAAAGTAATTTTTCCTTGAAGACTTGAAGCTCTGGGGGGAGCTCAGGCTGGAGCTTTAAATTTGGGAGGAATCTGTGTGAATGGTATTTCAAACTATGAAGCTGTAATCACTAGCAAATAAATGTAGGTAGAAAAGAGATGAGATCTTATTACCGTACCTTCCAACACTTTGAGGTCGGGGAGATAAGAGGAAACAGCAAAGGAGACTGAGAAGATGTGGCCAGTGAGGCAGGGAGGGGAGGCCAAAAGTGGCATTCTGGTAGCTTTACAGACTCACAGATGTAAAATTAGTGGTTACCAGTGGCAGGGGTGGGGGGCGGGATACATGGTTGGGGAGTGGGAGGTATGAACTATTGGGTGTAAAACAGGCTCAAGAATGTATCATACAGTGTGGTCCAGTGGATGAGACTCTGCCTTGTAATGCAGAGGATGTGAGTTCAATCCCTAGTCCAAGAATTAAGATCTTTTGTGCCTCACATAAGACCCTCAACTAAGACCCGACACAGCCTAATAAATATTTGCAAAAAGAGAATGTATTGTACAACATGGGGAGTATAGCCAATATTTTCTAATATTGGCTGCTGCTGCTGCTAAGTCGCTTCAGTCGTGTCCGACTCTGTGCGACCCCACAGACGGCAGCTTATCAGCCCCCCGCCCGTCCCTGGGATTCTCCAGGCAAGAACACTGGAGTGGGTTGCCATTTCCTTCTCCAATGCATGAAAGGGAAAAGTGAAAGTGAAAAGTGAAAGTGAAGTCGCTCAGTCATGTCCGACTCTTAGCGACCCCATGGACTGCAGCCTACCAGGCTCCTCCGTCCATGGGATTTTCCAGGCAAGAGTACTGGAGTGGGGTGCCATTGCCTTCTCCGAAATATTGGCTAGTAACCTGTATTAGTCTGTGTTAGGGAAAACAGTGATAATAGCTAACATTTATCTTTTTTTTCTATGTATTAAGTCCTTTGAACAACCTCTTATAATAATAACTATGTTAGGTAAGTACCATTATTAACATTATCTACAGATGTAAGGACAGATCTGAGATTTGCACCCAGGCAGTCTGACATCAAAGTTAGACTCTTGTTTTAAATTTATTTTTTATACAAATATTGGCTAGTAACCTGTAAAAATTGTATAAAAAGTAAATTTAAAACAAGAGTCTAACTTTGATGTCAGACTGCCTGGGTGCAAATCTCAGATCTGTCCTTACATCTGTAGATAATGTTAATAATAGTACTTACCTAACATAGTTATTATTACAAGAGGTTGTTCAAAGGACTTAATACATAGAAAAAAAAGAGAAAGGTTAGCTATTATTACTGTTTTCCCTAACACAGACTAATAATTAGAATATTCCATTAAAATGGTTAAAATAAAGTTTTAACGCTCAGATTAAAAAGAACTTCCTATTCCAGATTGTTCTCTTCCCTCAAAGATCACCAAATCCTATAAGAATGTACTTATTCTTCCAGGAATTGACGACAGTCAAGGATGAGGAAATGGACTTCACCTGTGTGGAGGAGGAACAGATGAATTCTGCCCGAAGACACATGGGCATGGATATGAAGGTGGAGAATTGTGGGAACCTGGTATTTTGGGGTAAGAAAGTTATTTTTCAATACTTTATTGAAAAAAAGTTATTTTTCATACTGCTTACTGTGACATAAAACTTCCACTGTGACTAATGACATCAAATGCCATAGTTTTGCTTACGATCCAGAGAGCTCTGATCCCGTAGGGGATCCCTGATGACTTTGAGCTCAGAATTGGGCTTCTTTTCTCTCCTGGCAAGTCAAAGTTCACCATCTGTGGAAATGAAAAAGGACAGCTCCTTTACATACATATGTATAAGTATATAATTTTGTTTATTTATTATTTTTATCTTTCTGGCTGTGCTGTGTCTTTGTCACTTCTCGAGCTTTCTCCAGTTTCAGAGAGCAAGGCCTACCTTCTCCTTGCGGTGCGTGGGGTTCTCCTCGCAGTGGCTTCTCTCGCTGTGGAGCGTAGGTTCTAGGGTGTGTGGGCTTCACTAGTTGAGGCCCGTGAGCTTAGTTGCCCTGCAGCATGTGGAACCTTCCTGGAGCAGGGATCAAACCCATGCCCCCTGCATTGGCAGGTGGATTCTTAACCACTAGACCAGCGGGAAGTCTGGGATGATGTCTTTAAAGGAGACAGTGGGGGGCGGGGGGACAGGGACCAAAGAGGGGAGCCTAAGACAGAACACTGAGAAGCATCAACATTTCAGAAGAAGGAACAGCAGGAAAACTTCCAAATAAGTAGGGATCAGGAGAAAAAACCTGGAGAGCTTAGTAATACAGAAGTCAAGAGAGAATGTTTGTTAATTCTCTCTCAATAAGATGGGGAGAAAAGCACCAGGAAAATGTTGTTAGGAGGAGCACATGGTGTCAAGTGCTGTTGAGAGGCCCAGGTGATCTACAGATGAAAAGAATCCACTGGATTTAGGTGACATATAAATGGTTAGTGACTTTAGTGAGAGCAATTCCAACTGAGTGGTGGGGAGAGAAGCCAGACTGTGGTGAGTCAGGAGCAAGTATGTGATGAGATGATATCCAAAATCTGAGAAATTTGACTTTGGCAATAAAGGAAGGAAGAAAGAAAGGTGAGAGAGAGGGAAAGAAGGAAAGGAGGAAGAAAAGAAGGGAAAGAAAGAATGGAGGGAGGGAGGAGGCAGTGGTTAGTGGAGACACAAAATCATAGGGAAAGCATACACTAAACAAACAAACAAAAAATCTGCTTTTAAAAAAGGACTAAAGGTAATGATTTTAAAAATCAAATATGGTTGTTGCCGGGGTCCAGCCCCAGTGGATCCAGGGAATTTGAAGCGGGGACAGCGTCGGCGAGGATCAGGAAACAAATGCTTAATTAAACGTTAATTAAGGATATAAAGAGTAATAGAATAAGGATAGCTCAGTAGGAAAATTCAGTGAAGAAAAGAGGCTGAAATAAGGATAGCTCAGTGAGGAAATTCAGTGGAGAAAAGAGGCTGAATAATTCAGCCAGAAGGTGAGAGAAAGAACGACATGGGGAGACCAAGTTTCGGTGAACAAGGCCCGCACTTTATTTTCCAAAGTAGTTTTTATACCTTAAGTTATGCATAGAGGATAATGGGGGAAGGGGTAGAGTCATGCAGCAAGCCAGGCTTTCTTCCTGCAAACTAATCATATGCAAAAGCTTAGGTGATTTGCATCATCTTCTGGCCCCGAGGCCTGTTAACATTTTAAGACCCTTTCTTCAGAAAACTAATTTTTCTCTAAAGGTGATTGGTCAGGAGCCACCCTCCAAAAGCATTAGATAAAGTTGCATTCCTACAGAGCAAAGGTGTGGTGGGCTATAACAAGAAAAAGAATTAACTCAAGGGTCCCAGGTTACAAACATTAAAGCTACTACTTACACCAATTATATTAATCAATACACTGCCAGGGACACAGCAGGTAAGGGATATGGAAATTTAGCAGCAAACATTGGCCCAACAAGTGAAAATCCCTTCACCAATACAATTTCTAATCAATCTTTTAACTGCTCAAAGGAATCTGTATTTAGACAGTTTAGAACATCTCATGCCTCTCACAGTTGGGAGGCTCTGAGCAATCACTTATGGCCTGAAAAACCTATTCAGGCAGGCTAGAGGACTTCCAAAGGAGTTTGTAGGTTGAAACACTGTCACACCCAGGAATTATTAACTGGAGCTGTAAGCTAACTCTTTTTTCAGAGAGAGGTAGTGGGGGACAGCCCCCCGTAAAGTCAGAGGTGTAGGTGAGAGCACAAAGCAGAAAGTAGGCAGACTCTGGTTTTGGGGGCTAGATGCTCGAGAATTTCCAGGGGGACTCCTGAGGCTCGATCCCGCCTTTGCGTATGCCGAGCCTCCTTCCTCATGACCTTTGTCATGGGTGGAGCTCCTCACGCTTGCTCCCGGCAGTGATAGAATTCTAGTTGAGCTATTCCAGATCCTGAAAGATGATGCTGTGGAAAGTGCTGCACTCAATATGCAATATGCACTCAATATACATTATGCCGGCTCCTGGCAGGTTGTCACTAATATATGTCTTCGTGTAAGCGATTTTTTTGTCCAGTATTTTTTCAAAATTGCCCAATTTCAACCTGTGTTTTCATCCCCCCACCCCGCCCACTTCCTCAGTTATTTTGTTGACATTTATTTTCATCCTGCCTGCTTATCTTCTTCCCTGGCTAGTCTGTTCAGTTTCCCATTCTTTCAGGTGTAGCATCATCATTATCTGACCTGTATTGTGCTTCAGCTTCATCATTTCCCCATCAGTGTTATTCACTGAAACTTTGTCACCTGCCATTGCCATGAGGCTTTTTCTGAGAACATTCAAACATTTTTAAAGGACATCAATTTAATTTTCTTTAACTTCTTGCCACCTCAGCAGTTTTCTTTCTCTCCACAGAGAACACAAATATCTATACTCTTTATTTATTTCAGATTCTGAATCTACACCTGAAACTAAAGTGTCCCTTTCAATGCAGGAAGGTTCTGAAGGAGTATCATCAGAAAGGGAGCTGATAATAGAAAGACTTATAAAGGATGATTCCTGGGACTCCAGATGGATAAAAACCTGGGAATGTGGAGGCATGTTAGAAAGGCAGCAAGGAAATCTGAAGAAAGATTTAAGGCAAGTCATAATTAAGCACAAGAGAAATCCTATGGAGGATTGTACTGAAATCGGGGAAAGTTCGAACCCAATTAAACATCAGAACATTTACTCAGTGAAAAAGCCTTGGAAGTGCAGTGAGTGTGGCAAGTCCTTCAGCTACTACTCAGCTTTTATCCTACATCAGAGGATTCACACAGGAGAGAAACCCTATGTATGTACTGAATGTGGAAAGGCCTTCACCCGGAGCTCATCCCTTATCCAGCATCAGAGAATCCACACTGGAGAGAAACCTTACGAGTGTAATGAATGCGGGAAAGCTTTCAGTCACCGTTCAGCGCTTATTCAACATCATATCATTCATACTGGAGAAAAGCCCTATGAGTGCAATGAATGTGGGAAGGCCTTCAACCAAAGCACGTACCTCATCCAGCACCATAGAATACACACTGGAGAGAAGCCCTATAAATGTAAAGAGTGTGGGAAAGCTTTCAATGACACCTCCTCCCTTATTAAACATCAGAGGGTCCATACTGGAGAAAAACCCTATGGGTGTAAAGAGTGTGGGAAGGCCTTTAGTGACAGGTCAGGCCTTACTCAACATCAGAGAACTCACACAGGGGAGAAGCCCTATGAATGTAGTGAATGTGGGAAGGCTTTCAGTTACTGTTCAGCTCTTATTCAACATCAAGGAACCCACACTGGGGAGAAACCTTACAAATGTCATGAATGTGGAAAAGCCTTCAGTGATCGCTCAGCTCTCATAAGACACCAGAGAATTCATACTGGAGAGAAACCTTACAAGTGTAAAGAATGTGAGAAAGCCTTCAGCCAGAGCTCATCCCTGACAAAGCATCTAAGAACTCACACTGGAGAGAAACCATATAAATGCAATGATTGTGACAAAGCCTTTAGCCAGAGTTCTTCTCTTATTCAACACCAGAAAACTCATGCAGGGGAAAAACGCTATAAATATAAGAAATGTGAGAAAACTTTCAGTATGTGTTCAGCCTATCATCAACATGGAGAAATTCATGGTGAATAGAAGGCAGTGAATTGATGAAATAATTATGCACTATCTCCTTATTATACAGAGCTCCAAATATTGGTCTTCCCAGGTGGCACTAGTGGTAAAGAAACTGCCTGCCAATGCAGGAGACATAAGAGATGGGGGTTCGATCCTTGAATTGGGAAGATCCCCTAGAGGAGGGCATGGCAATCCACTCCAGTATTGTTGCCTGGAGAATCCCTTGGACAGAAGAGCCTGGTGGGCTACAGTCCAAAGGGTCACTAAGAGTTGGACATGACTGAAGCGACCAGGATGGACCTAGAGATTATCATACTAAAGTAAGTCAGACAGAGAAAGACAAATATGATATGATTTATATGTGGAATCTAAAAAATGATTCAAATAAACTTATTTACTAAACAGACTCACAGTCATAGAGAACAAACTTCTTACCAAAGGAAAAAGGTCCTGGAGGGGGATAAGTTAGGAAATCAGAAATAACATATCCAAACTACTATATATAAAATTGGTAAACAAAAAGGACCTACTGTGTGGCACAAAGAGCTATGCTCAATATTTTATAATAACCTATAACAAAAGAATCTGAAAAAGTGATAACCAAATCATTTTGCTGTCCATGAGAAACTAACACAATATTATAAATCAACTATACTTCAATAAAAATAATTTTAAAAATTCTCGTGTTAATCAATGTGCAACCAGGATGAAAAGTAGCACTGACTGAAATTCTTTCTGCACGAGGATCAACCTAACGGGATAAGAGGGTTATAGGCAGCCGAAAGGATATTAACAATCTACATTAGCTGACAAGAGCTCTTTGTGTCCTTGTTTCTGCTTTATCTTTCTCCTGCTAATAACATCACCTTTTAAAATTAATTAATTAGACTGCATTGGGTTTTAGTTGCTGCACACAGTGTCTTCGTTGAGATGTCGGATCTTTCATCACGGTGCACAGAATCTAGTTGTGTCACATGGGCTTAGTTGTCCCAAGGCAGGTAGGACCTTAGTTCTCCGACCAGGGATCAAACCCCTACCTCCTGCAGTGGAAGTGCAGAGCCCTAACCATTTGGCCACCAGGAAATTCTCTGTAGGCTTATTAATGATGGCCATTCTGACTCGTGTGAAGTAGTACCTCATTGTAGTTTTGGCTTAAATGTTGCTATGACTAGCAATATCGAGCATCTTTTCATGTGCCTGTTGGCCATTTGGATGTCTTCTTTGAAGAAATGTCTATTTAGATCATCTGCCCATTTTTTTGATTGGATTGTTTGGTATTTTGTTATTGAGTTGTATGAGCTGTTTGTATATTTTGGAAAGTAGGTCCTTGTTGATCACATAATTTGCAAAAATTATATAGCAGTCTGTCTTTCCATTTTTCTTATAGTTTGCTGTGCTAAAGCTTCTAAGTTTGATTAGGTATCATTTGGGAGACAGCTAAAAAAACATTGGTCTGATTTATGTAAAAGATACTTTAAATACAGAAAATTCAAAAGATGAAAAAATATACAATGAAAACACTAATCATAAGGAAGCTGGAGTGGATATATTAATATCAGATAAAACAGAATTCAAGAACAGGGATATTATCTTAGATATAGAAGGATTTTACGATGATAAAAGGATCAATTCACCAAGGTGAGTAATTGTTTAATGTGTAATTGGGTTACAATTATGAATGCGATTTTAGTGTTATACACAAAATTTAGAATTCTGGATTATTAATATATTATGTGCTTAATATCACAGCCTCCAAAATCACAAAGTAATAACTGACAAATTTTTAAAAAGTGGGCAATTTTATAATTGGAAATTTTAACACTCCTTTTTCAGAAGTTGATAGAACAACTAGACAAAATATTAAAGACATAGAATATCTGAACCACACTGTCTACAATCTTGAATTGATTGACATATACATTATAGAAGATACAACAACTGCAGAATGCATACTACCTAAAAAAAACATATTTGGCTGCATTGAGTCTTAGTTGCAGCTTGCAGGATCTTTCAGTGTGGCACCCGTCAGAGCTTAGTTGCTTGAAGGCATGTGGGATCTTAGTTCCCTGACCAGATCCCACTGATGCTAGAATGGCTCACAGAACTCGGAAATAATAGTTTAGAGACTTCCCTGGTGGTCCAGTGGCTGAGACCCCCACAGCTCCCAGTTCAGTGGGCCCCGGTTCAATCCCTGGTCAGGGAACTAGATCCCGCCTGCTGCAACTAAGATCTGACGCTGCCAAATAAATAAATATTTGAGAAAAACAGTTTACTTATCACTGGTTCATTGTAAAAGGATAGAACTCAGGATCAGCCAGATGGAAGAGATGCTCAGGATGCAGGGGGCAGGGTAGTAGAGCTTCCAACCCTCTCCGGGCATGCCCCCAGCACCTCCACCAGTTCAGCAACCAGTGTCTGCATTTTCATGGGGGTTCCTTGCGTAGGTGTAATGGGCGAGTCACTGACCTCTGGGGACTGACTGAACCCCAGCCTGTCCCCTCCCCTCAGGTGCTAGGGGTGAAGGTTCTAACTTGCTCACAGGCCTTGGCCCCTGGCAACTAGGTGTATCCTTAGGAGTTTTCCTCATTAACATAAAACTCAGATGCTGAGGGATTTGTTATGATAACAAGATGCTTATCTCACCTCTGAGGCTGTGCAGCTACTTCAGAAATTGAGGAGGACTTCCCTGATGGCTGGTGGCACAGTGGATAAAAATCCTCCTGCCAATGCATGGGACACAGATTCGATCCCTGGTCCAGGAAGATCCCATATGCTATGGAGCAACTAAGCGGGTGCACAACAACTACGGAGCCTGCGCACCTAGAGCCTGTGCTCCGCAGCTAGAGAAGCCACTGCAGTGAGTCTGCACACCACAACAAAGAGTAACCCTTGCTTGCCTCAGTTAGAGAAAGCCCACGTGCAACAATGAAGAGCCAACACAGCCCAAAATAAATAAAAAACCAAAGAGAAAAGCCCAAGTTAAAAGATACTCCTCTGCACTTATCCCCTAAGAAATTCCAAGCACTTTAGGAACTCTGCCAGAAACAGGCAGGAAGACCAAATATACATTTCTTATTTAAATCACAATATCACAATGGGGAAAAGGGAAAAGACTCATTTGCTTAAGACCCTGGAGGAGACGAGAGAGAATGACCTCGGGGCCCAGGGGGAGAGGACAGGAGGGGTGAGGACCACACAGGGGAAAGTCTTTGCCTCCCCTGAGGCCCGGGCTCAAGTCTTGCTCCTCCAACAACTTTCTGGATCCCAGTGAGCCCTCCCTTCCTCCCTCTTCAGACCTGGCGGATAGTGGTACCCACGACAGCCAGCCCAGAAGCTTCTGCCAGTGAGTCCCAGTAGCCTGTCCATCCCTGTGGGAGCAGCCCGCACGCTGCCCCATTCTCAGTGTCCTGGGAGGGCGCCATCTCTTTCGTATGAGAACTGGGCAGAAGAACCGTGTGATGAGGAAGGTGGGAGTGCACAGAGCAGGGTCAGCGAACTCACCTGGACCCGGGAGTGGTTTTATGGGGTCACAGCCACAGCCGTCCACTCTCCTGTTGTCTATGCTGCCAGAGTAGAGTTGAGTAACCACAGCAGAGACCAAACGGCCAGAGAAGCCTCACATACTGACCATGTGTCCTTCCAGAGAGAACACGTGTGACTCTAGTGTGGAAGAAAGAACATTTGTGACCTGAGGGTTGGAGACGAGTTGAGCCCTGAGTCTGCAAATTCACTGGATGAGCCTCGGCTGTAGGACAATAATACTGTGGCCCACAAAGCTGTGGTAGGAGCTGCAGCTATAATGAGTCTGTTTCCAGGGGTTGCTGTCCTTTCAGGACAAGGCTCTGTACTTCACCAGGCAAGAGTGGGACACACTGGACTGGGCTCAGAAGGCCCTCTACAGGGACGTGATGCTGGACAACTACAGACACGTCATCTTCTTGGGTGATGAGTCAGCTTGAAGGTGAGGGAATGGGATTAGGGAGGGCTCATGAGTATACATGGTATTTATTACAAGTGTGTTATTTCCTTAAAAATGATATGAAGCAAATATGTCCTACTCAAGAATTGATTCATCTGTGTGGTGTATTTGTGAATGTTCTTTAAAATTGTTCTAGTCTACGCTTGCCTATATGTTGGCAGTACTTCACAATAAACTTGTTCATATTTTTTGGTGGAGTATCACAATTCAAAAGTATATAACTAGGGACTTCCCTGGTGGTCCAGCAGTTAAGTCTTCACCTTCCAATGCAGGGGTGCAGGTTTGATCCCTAGTCAGGGCACTGAGATACCACATTTCTAAAGAAGTAAATAAATCCCATGGAGATCAGTACTAAAAAAACAAAGGACTCACTTTCATTAAAAAAAATATTTTGAACTTATAAAACAGAGACTCACAGACACGAAACAAACTTATGGTTACTGGAAGAGGGGGACAGTTAGGGAGTTTGGGAAGGTCATGTACATGTTAGGGGAAGCACACTGATTGAAACCACCCACCCTGGCCAGGCACCATAGTAAACATTTGCATGAGTTGTTTTATGACAGGAGATCCTGATAAGGAATACAGAACTAGTAAGCCACCACCAACTGGAAGAGTTCGGGAAAGGTCAAAAGGAGACACTGCGTGTCCGTCCACTTCCCAGAATCCCTCTCGCTAGCATCCATCTTGGCTGAGTGATGCGTGCGCCACCAGGAAAGACTCTGAATTAGAATGATTGGCCAAAGACCACCCGGAAACTAATCCCATCACCATAAAACCCAAGACTGCCAGCCACCCTTACCCTACTGCTCCCCACCTGGATGTCCTTTCCCAATAAAATCTCTTGCTTTGTCAGCACATGTGTCTCCTTGGACAATTCATTTTCGAGTGTTAGACAAGAGCCCAGTTTCGGGCCCTGGAAGGGGTCCCCCTTCCTGCAACATACACACTGCTATATTTAAAATGAATAACGAACAAGGACCTATTGTAGCACATGGAACTCTCTCTGTTCAATGGTATGTGGCAGCCTGGATGGGAGGAGAGTTCGGGGGAGAATGGGTACATGTATACGCATGGCTGAGTCCCTTCAGTGTTCCTCTGAAACTATCCCAACATTGTTAATCAGCTATCCCCCAATACAAGATAAAAAGTTCAAAGGAAAAAAAAAGGTTTGGTCCAAAAGTGGAGGTCCCTGAAGAGTGACAAGGGCACAACTCTGATGGGTCATCTTTGCTCTTGCGGAAAGTATGTTCTGGGGAGAGGGGGTCCTCCTGACTCAGACCCTCCTCCTTCAGGGCAACAGGCTCTCAATGGGCATCCCGAGACTAATTGAACTCAGTCTATCTTGGGTGTGATGGCAAAAGGCAATACAATCCATGATTACTGAAATACTCCAAAGAATATAGTTTCTGGAAAGAGAAAGAGAAGGAGGGAAAGAGAGAATGGAATAAAACGACTCATGCAGAAGCAGGTCAAAATGATGGGACTTTATTTCTGTGGATTCTTTGGTGTCGGACGAGGTGTGAGCTCTGTCTGAAGCTGCCCCCACAGTCGAGACATCTGTAAGGTTTCTCTCCGGTGTGAGTTCTCCGGTGTTTAATGAGGGTCGCGCTCTGACTGAAGTGCTTCCCGCACACAGAACACCCGTAGGGCTTCTCACCAGTGTGGATCCTCTGGTGTTTGGAGAGGTCGGAAGAGCGTTTGAAGCTCTTGTTGCACTCCTCACACGTGTGGGGTCGCTCCGCCTTGTGTGTCCTCTGGTGTCTAAAACGACTGGAGGTGCGGCAGTTCTCCCCGCACTCCTTACATGTGTAGTGCTTCTCCCCTAGGTGGGTTCTCTGATGCCGGCTGAGGTGTGAGCTCTGTCGGAAGCTGTCCCCACACTTGGGACACGTGTAGGGCTTCTCTCCGGTGTGTGTCCTCTGGTGTTTAATGAGGGTCGCGCTCTGACTGAAGCGCCTCCCACACACAGGACACCCGTAGGGCTTCTCGCCGGTGTGGATCCTCTGGTGTTTGGAGAGGTCGGAGCAGCGTTTGAAGCTCTTGTCGCACTCCTCACACAAGTAGGGTCGCTCCTCATTGTGTGTCCTCTGGTGACTAAAGTGGCTGGAGGTGTGGCAGGTTTCCCTGAAGTTGTTACAGGTATAGTGCTTCTCCCCCAGGTGGGTTCTCTGATGTCGACTGAGATTTGAGCTCTGTCGGAAGCTGTCCCCACACTTGGGACACGTGTAGGGCTTCTCTCCGGTGTGTGTCCTCTGGTGTTTAATGAGGGTCGCGCTCTGACTGAAGCGCCTCCCACACACAGGACACCCGTAGGGCTTCTCGCCGGTGTGGATCCTCTGGTGTTTGGAGAGGTCGGAGCAGCGTTTGAAGCTCTTGTCGCACTCCTCACACAAGTAGGGTCGCTCCTCATTGTGTGTCCTCTGGTGACTAAAGTGGCTGGAGGTGTGGCAGGTTTCCCTGAAGTTGTTACAGGTATAGTGCTTCTCCCCCAGGTGGGTTCTCTGATGTCGACTGAGATTTGAGCTCTGTCGGAAGCTGTCCCCACACTTGGGACACGTGTAGGGCTTCTCTCCGGTGTGTGTCCTCTGGTGTTTAATGAGGGTCGCACTCTGACTGAAGCGCCTCCCACACACAGAACACCCATAGGGCCTCTCCCCAGTGTGGATTCGATGGTGTTTAAGGAGGTCGGAACGCTGTTTGAAGCTCTTCTCACAGGTGTCACATGTATAAGGTCTTTCTTCATGGAACCACCTCTGAGTCTCAAATAGGCCCGAATGATGGCGATTTTCCTCACTGTTGAGAGATTCATGAGGTTTCACCATGTCTAACCTGTGTTGGCAGTTGTTCCCATATTCATCCCCAGTGGCGGGTCTCCCTGCTGTTGGGACGTACTGACCAGCAACAAAGTCTGAACTCTCAGCACTGGTCCTGAATTCTTTGTTTTTGACGTCTCCTTCTTCGCTGGGACCATTCCTGAGATCTGAGATGTGGGTGACTCCCTGATCTTCAGGAGAATTTTCGCGTTTCAGCGATGAGGGGTCTCCCAAGGACTTCTCTCTCCTGTCCTGGGCATCACCACACTCAGAAGATAGGGGAGCCTTCTCCTGAAATCCTTGTAGCTGCCCTTGAAGCTCCACTTCTAGAATTTCTTGCTTTGGAATCAATTCTTTGTTCACAATTCTGGTTTCCGAACCTGAAATATTAAAATACGAGTTGCTGACATTTCATCCCCTGGCAGGAGTGATTAAGAAACTGCTAGCAAAAAAAAAAAAAAAAGAAAGAAACTGCTAGCAGAGAAACAATGCCCCCAAAGCCCTTTTCATGTTCTCTGTGAAACCACTCCTGAAGTTAAATTATTTTAATTAACCTGTCAAATGTGCTTACCTGTACAAATCTTGTTTCTTTCCTTTTATACTTGTGTCTACACCCACCAACCCATCTCTCTTCCCCTAACCCCACTTCATAAGAACACAGGGAGAAACAGACAAGAACGATTGGCGTAATACTCTGTGTAATAGTGAAAAACTAGAAGCCTTAACATCTGTTGACAGAATGGATAAGTGAATATTAGGATGAAATATATAGAGATGTTAAAATGAATAAACTAGAGCTACACCTATCAACATGGATAAAAATCCCAAAAATGTGGAGAAAAAAGGCAAGGTGCAAAAGAACCATATAGTAATACAACGTATGCTGAGGCTGCTGCTAAGTCGCTTCAGTCGTGTCCAACTCTGTGCGACCCCACAGACGGCAGCCCACCAGGCTCCCCCGTCCCTGGGGTTCTCCAGGCAAGAACACTGGAGTGGGTTGCCATTTCCTTCTCCAATGCATGAAAGGGAAAAGTGAAACTGAAGTCGCTCAGTCATGTCTGACTCTTTGGGACCCCATGGACTGCAGCCTACCAGGCTCCTCTGTTCATGGGATTTTCCAGGCAAGAGTACTAGAGTGGGTTGCCATTGCCTTCTCCGAATACAACGTATATATACCATAAAAACATGTCAAAATACTATATATGTTTACATACATTTATATATATGCATACACAAAGTGATATTGAATGGTTTGCCTTGGAAACGAACAGAGATCATTCTGTCGTTTTTGAGATTGCATCCAAGTACTGCATTTAGGACTCTTCTGTTGATCATGATGGCTACTCCATTTCTTCTGAGGGATTCCTGCCCGCAGTAGTAGATATAATGGTCATCTGAGTTAAATTCACCCATTCTAGTCCATTTCAGTTCGCTGAATCCTAGAATGTCGACATTCACTCTTGCCATCTCTTGTTTGACCACTTCCAATTTGCCTTGATTCATGGACCTGACATTCCAGGTTCCTATGCAATATTGCTCTTTACAGCATCAGACCTTGCTTCTATCACCAGTCACATCCACAGCTGGGTATTGTGTTTGCTTTGGCTCCATTCCTTCATTCTTTCTGGAGGTATTTGTCCACTGATCTCCAGTAGCATATTGGGCACCTACTGACCTGGGGAGTTCCTCTTTCAGTATCCTATCATTTTGCCTTTTCGTACTGTTCATCCCTTATGATTATAGAGTGGAAGTGAGAAATAGATTTAAGGGCCTAGATCTGATATATAGAGTACCTGAGGAACTATGGAATGAGGTTGGTGACACTGTACAGGAGACAGGGATCAAGACCATCCCCATGGAAAAGAAATGCAAAAAAGCAAAATGGCTGTCTGGGGAGGCCTTACAAATAGCTGTGAAAAGAAAAGAAGTGAAAAGCAAAGGAGCAAAGGAAAGATATAAGCATCTGAATGCAGAGTTCCAAAGAATAGCAAGAAGAGATAAGAAAGCCTTCTTCAGCGATCAATGCAAAGAAATAGAGGAAAACAACAGAATGGGAATGACTAGAGATCTCGTCAAGAAAATTAGAGATACCAAGGGAACATTTTGTGCAAAGATGAGCTCAATAAAGGACAGAAATGGTATGGACCTAACAGAAGCAGAAGCTATTAAGAAGAGATGGCAAGAATACACAGAAGAACTGTACAAAAAAGATCTTCACGACCCAGATAATCACGATGGTGTGATCACTCACCTAGAGCCAGACGTCCTGGAATGTGAAGTCAAGTGGGCTTTAGAAAGCATCACTACGAACAAAGCTAGTGGAGGTGATGGAATTCCAGTTGAGCTATTCCAAATCCTGAAAGATGATGCTGTGAAAGTACTGCACTCAATATGCCAGCAAATTTGGAAAACTCAGCCGTGGCCACAGGACTGGAAAAGGTCAGTTTTCGTTCCAATCCCAAAGAAAGGCAATGCCAAAGAATGCTCAAACTACCGCACAATTGCACTCATCTCACACGCTAGTAAAGTAATGCTCAAAATTCTCCAAGCCAGGCTTCAGCAATACGTGAACCATGAACTTCCTGATGTTCAAGCTGGTTTTAGAAAAGGCAGAGGAACCAGAGATCAAATTGCCAACATCTGCTGGATCATGGAAAAAGCAAGAGAGTTCCAGAAAAACATCTATTTCTGCTTTATTGACTATGCCAAAGCCTTTGACTGTGTGGATCACAATAAACTGTGGACAATTCTGAAAGAGATGGGAATACCAGACCACCTGACCTGCCTCTTGAGAAATGTGTATGCAGGTCAGGAAGCAACAGTTAGAACTGGACATGGAACAACAGACTGGTTCCAAATCGAGAAAGGAGTATGTCAAGGCTGTATATTGTCACCCTGCTTATTTAACTTCTATGCAGAGTACATCATGAGAAACGCTGGACTGGAAGAAACACGAGCTGGAATCAAGATTGCCGGGAGAAATATCAATAACCTCAGATATGCAGATGACACCACCCTTATGGCAGAAAGTGAAGAGGAACTCAAAAGCCTCTTGATGAAAGTCAAACTGGAGAGTGAAAAAGTTGGCTTAAAGCTCAACATTCAGAAAACGAAGATCATGGCATCCGGTCCCATCACTTCATGGGAAATAGATGGGGCAACAGTGTCAGACTTTATTTTTTGGGGCTCCAAAATCACTGCAGATGGTGACTGCAGCCATGAAATTAAAAGATGCTTCCTCCTTGGAAGGAAAGTTATGACCAACCTAGATAGCATATTCAAAGGCAGAGACATTACTTTGCCAACAAAGATTCATCTAGTCAAGGCTATGGTTTTTCCTGTGATCATGTATGGATGTGAGAGTTGGACTGTGAAGAAGGCTGAGCGCCGAAGAATTGATGCTTTTGAACTGTGGTGTTGGAGAGGACTCTTGAGAGTCCCTTGGACTGCAAGGAGATCCAACAAGTCCATTCTGAAGGAGATCAGCCCTGGGATTTCTTTGGAAGGAATGATGCTAAAGCTGAAACTCCAGTACTTTGGTCACCTGATGCAAAGAGTTGACTCATTGGAAAAGACTCTGATGCTGGGAGGGATTGGGGGCAGGAGGAGAAGGGGACGACAGAGGATGAGATGGCTGGATGGCATCACTGACTCGATGGATGTGAGTCTGGGTGAACTCCGGGAGTTGGTGATGGACAAGGAGGCCTGGTGTGCTGTGATTCATGGGGTCGCAAAGAGTCGGACACAACTGAGTGACTGAACTGAACTGATACACAAGTGTATATGTGGCTACATGTATATGTAGAAAGAATATAAAACAGGCATAGAAATGGTAAGTCAGGATATTGATCACTTCTGGAGAAGGAGTGAGGGGATAGCTTTCGAGGGGGTACACAGAGCTTCACCTGGTGCTATGGCTGTAATATGCAGCAAAATAAAAAGCTGAGTCTATCACCTAACAATATAGAACAGAAAGTCTTGCCTCAGTCACAAAAGGGGCTTGAAGGCTCTCAATCTCTGTGAATGGCAGCCTGGCTCAGGGATTTTCTGAAGCAAACCCTCCACCAGTCACACCCAGCTGGAGACAGGAAGAGGCCCAGCACTTACTTGGTGAGACTGCGTTTCCATGATCCTTTGGTGCACTCTCCCTGAAGAAGTGCTTCTGTGCTGGGTACAGACGCTCCCACTCCTCCCAGGTTAGAGACACGGCCACATCCCGGACTGTCACCAACCCCTGTAACAACATGAGACCTCCCCTCAGCACCTGCCATCCCAGTGAGAGAGTCATTTCCTAGGCAGGTTGATAAGAAGTCTAGGCATCTGAAAGGAGAGAGGGGTCTGGAATTCTCAAGGAGGAAGAAAGGACAAACTTTTTTTTCTCTACATTCCTTAAGATTATATAACAATAATGTATCCTGCCTGAGGACAGTCTCTGGATTAAACCTCCTGGCTAATCCTGTTATTTTAAAATGTAAATTATGGGAGTAGGTCTGGTCTTTACAAGGACTATATAATAATAATGTATCTTGCCTGAGGACAGTCTCTGGATTAAACCTTCTGACTAATTCTGTTATCTTAAAATGTTAATTATGGGAGTAGGTCTGGTGGGTCTTTACAACCTCCAGACATTCTTTGGATTCATTGGAGAGTATTTAACTCCATTGCTAAGGCTAGCAAGGGGGTACTCTTTCTACCCCCTTCTCATGTCTATGTCAGAAGCTTTCTCTATCTCCTTTATACTTTAATAAAACTTTATTACACAAAAGCTCTGAGCAATCAAGTCTTGTCTATGGCCCCGGATTGAATGGATAGAATTCTTCTCCAGAGGCCAAGAATCCTGGCGTCTTTGCGTGATTCAGCAACAACCTTTCATCTTGGGGGCTCGTCCGGGATTCTTCAGGACAAGATGGGAGCTAACAATTCTAGCCTCATCCTGTGAACTGTATCCTGAAAAACTGGGATAGTTTTGATCCCCAGAGCTTAAAGAAGACACACGTGGTCTTCCTATGTGATACTGCATGGCCACGGTATCCATTGGAGGTTCTCTTAAGTATATATAATTCTGTTTTACAATTAGACTGGTTCTGTAGAAAACAAGGGAAATGGGTAGAAGTAGCCTACGTATTGCCCTTTTTCTCTCTGCGAAATATGCCAGACTTATGTCCTAAGGGTATAAATTTGGGTGTGACTCCTTCAGCTCCCTCCAGTCCTCCTAGTTTGCTAGATGAGAAGGAGGACAGGAGACAAAGAGATAAAGAAAAGCAGGTTTCTCCAATCTATTCCTGGGATCATATGCACAGAGCAGCCAGAGAGACTGAGGAACAGCCACACAAGCTGTTGCCTCTTCATGAAGCACCCACCAGGAGAAATAATCAGTCTACAAGAGTTAATATTAATAAGCCTTTTCTTATCAAGAAATGCAAAGAATCAAGGAGGATCTGGGAGACTATTTAGATGACCCAGAAAAATATACTAGAGCTTTTAAAGGTGTTACTCTTGTTTATGACCTTACTTGGAAAGGTGTATATCTTGGGACAAATGCTGACTCCTGACTCAAAGAGTCGAGTTTTGGGAAAAGCGGTTGCTTATGGAGATGAATGGCTTGGTAACGAATCAGTAGGGAAGAGGGAGGACAAGATAGCCGTCCTCCCCACTGGGAATCAGGTGGTCCCAACTACAGAACCAGACTGGGACTACAACACAGCTAAAGGAAGATGGGGTCAGAGTCATTTTGTCAGATGTATTCTTGAAGGCCTCAGGCAGGCACGTGCTAAGCCTTTAAACTATGGCAAATCGGCAAACACAGAACAGGAGAAGGAAGCTCCTAGTAAATTCCTAGATAGACTGAGAGAAGCCCTTCGCAGATTCACTGAGACTGATCCCAAAAGTGAAGAGGGAAAAGTGATCTTAAAGGATAGATTTCTCACTCAGTTGGCTCCAGATGTCCGCCGTAAGCTATTAAAATGGGCGTATGGGCCAAATCAGTCTTTAGATAATCTGTTACAACTGGCTCAGTCTATTATGGTAGGGAATATGAGGAAAAGAAAGAAAGGTAGAAAAGGACAAAGAAGCCCTCACAATAGCTATGAGAACTGTTCTTAAACAGCCTGAGAAAAATGCCCAGAGGGGCCCAGGTGAAAAGGGATGGGCTTGCTATTACTGTGGAAAGGAGGGGCACATCAAGTGGGATTGCCCGCAGGCATCTAAGCTGCCCCTGGCTCCATGTCCGGTCTGCTCCCGTCCTAATTACACCTGAGGAACCCTGGGTATCAATAACTGTGTGTGGGGGCAATCTGTCGATTTACTTTTAGATACTGGGCAACTTACTCCCTGCTTACTGAAGCCCGTGGCCCACTTTCTTCCCGATCTGCTTCCGTAATGGGACTGTCTGGATGAGCCAAAAGGTATTACTTCAGTGTTTCTGTCAGTTGTGACTGGGATTCTTTGCTATTTTCACACGTGTTTCTGATCGTGCCAGAGTCTCCCTCACCCCCTTTGGGGAGGGATATACTGAGCAAGGTCCATGCCTCTGTTTTCAAGAATATGGAGCCCTCCCTTTCTCTCCCTTTAATTGAACAAAATATAAATCCTAGAGTATGGGCTGATGGAAAATCTGTGGGTCGAGCACAAAATGCTATTCCTGTAGTTGTCAAGCTCAAAAACCCGCACTTATTTCCACATAAGAAGCAGTATCCAATGAAACCTGAGGTTAAGGAAGGGTTAAAACCCATCATCGAGAATTTAAAGGAGCAAGGGCTATTGATTCCATGTAACAGTCCATGCAACACTCCTATTTTGGGTCTAAAGAAATCAAATGGTAAATGGAGACTAGTTCAAGATTTACAAATAATAAATGAGGCTGTAGTTCCTTTACACCCCTTGGTGCCTAATCCTTGTACTCTATTGTCTGAAATTCCTGAATGAGCCAAATATTTCTCAGTAATTGATTTGAAAGATGTCTTCTATTCAGTGCCTTTGGCGGAGGAAAGTCAATTTCTCTTTGCCTTAGAAGACCCTACGCAGTCAGCTTCTCAGTTAACCTGGACAGTTTTGCCCCAGGGATTTCGTGACAGTCCTCACTTATTTGGACAAAGTTTGTCATGGGATTTACAAAACTTTTAATAGCTCAGAAGCAGTGATGTAACAATATGTAGATGGTATTTTGCTCTGTGCTGAGACAGAGGAAGCTTGTTCATGAGCCTCAGAAGATTTCTTAAACTTTTTGGCAGGCTGCAGTTACAAGGCATCAAGAGAAAAGGCTCAGCTTTGTCAACAATCTGTTAGATATCTGGGCCTAATCATATCAGAAGGGACTAGGGCCATAGGCTTAAACCTATGAGACTTACACCTATACTAAATCCTCCCCTACCTATGACTTTACAACAAGTGAGAGGAATTTTGGAAATCACAGGCTACTGTAATTGGATTCCGGGTTACGGGGGAACTTGCCCAGCCTTTATAGAGCCAGACATCCTGGAATGTGAAGCCAAGCGGGCCTTAGAAAGCATCACTACGAACAAAGCTACTGGAGGTGATGGAATTCCAGTTGAGCTATTCCAAATCCTGAAAGATGATGCTGTGAAAGTACTGCACTCAATATGCCAGCAAATTTGGAAAACTCAGCAGTGGCCACAGGACTGGAAAAGGTCAGTTTTCATTCCAATCCCAAAGAAAGGCAATGCCAAAGAATGCTCAAACTACCGCACAATTGCACTCATCTCACACGCTAGTAAAGTAATGCTCAAAATTCTCCAAGCCAGGCTTCAGCAATACGTGAACCGTGAACTTCCTGATGTTCAAGCTGGTTTTAGAAAAGGCAGAGGAACCAGAGATCAAATTGCCAACATCCGCTGGATCATGGAAAAAGCAAGAGAGTTCCAGAAAAACATCTATTTCTGCTTTATTGACTATGCCAAAGCCTTTGACTGTGTGGATCACAATAAACTGTGGACAATTCTGAAAGAGATGGGAATACCAGACCACCTGATCTGCCTCTTGAGAAATGTGTATGCAGGTCAGGAAGCAACAGTTAGAACTGGACATGGAACAACAGACTGGTTCCAAATCGGGAAAGGAGTATGTCAAGGCTGTATATTGTCACCCTGCTGATTTAACTTCTATGCAGAGTACATCATGAGAAACGCTGGACTGGAAGAAACACAAGCTGGAATCAAGATTGCCGGGAGAAATATCAATAACCTCAGATATGCAGATGACACCACTCTTATGGCAGAAAGTGAAGAGGAACTCAAAAGCCTCTTGATGAAAGTGAAAGTGGAGAGTGAAAAAGTTGGCTTAAAGCTCAACATTCAGAAAACGAAGATTATGGCATCTGGTCCCATCACTTCATGGGAAATAGATGGGGAAAGAGTGGAAACAGTGTCAGACTTTATTTTTTTGGGCTCCAAAATCACTACAGATGGTGACTGCAGCCATGAAGTTAAAAGACGCTTACTCCTTGGAAGCAAAGTTATGACCAACCTAGATAGCATATTGAGAAACAGAGACATTACTTTGCCAACAAAGGTCCGTCTAGTCAAGGCCATGGTTTTTCCTGTGGTCATGTATGGATGTGAGAGTTGGACTGTGAAGAAGGTTGAGCGCCGAAGAATTGATGCTTTTGAACTGTGGTGTTGGAGAAGACTCTTGAGTGTCCCTTGGACTGCAAGGAGATCCAACCAGTCCATTCTGAAGGAGATCAGCCCTGGGATTTCTTTGGAAGGAATGATGCTAAAGCTGAAACTCCAGTACTTTGGCCACCTGACGCAAAGAGTTGACTCATTGGAAAAGACTCTGATGCTGGGAGGGATTGGGGGCAGGAGGAGAAGGGGACGACAGAGGATGAGATAGCTGGATGGCATCACTGACTCGATGGACGTTGAGTCTGAGTGAACTCCGGGAGTTGGTGATGGACAGGGAGGCCTAGCGTGCTGTGATTCATGGGGTCGCAAAGAGTCGGACAGGACTGAGCGACTGATCTGATCTGATCTGATCTGATAGCTGCAACTCAGCAGGCCCGAACCAACAAACTGGTGTGGTCTCCAGTTACTCAAAAGGCCTTTAACGTTCTTCAGACTGCTCTCCTGCAAGCTCCCACTCTGAGCTTGGCCACAGGGTCAGAATTTAATTTGTTTGTCACTGAAAGAAAAGGTATGGCCTTGGGAGTTTTGACACAACCCCAAGGGCCTCACCAGCAACCTATTGCTTATCTAAGCAGAGAATTAGATGTAATTTCACGTGGGTGGCCCCACTGCCTAAGAGTAATTGGGGCAGCAGAAGCTTTAAAAATAATTAGTGGGTGAAACCTTACTGTACTGACTTCTCATGTTGTGAATGGAATCTTAAATTCTAAGGTTAATATTTGGATGACAGTAGGCTTCTTAAATATCAGACATTCTTATAGACCCTTAAGCCTTGGAATTAACTAGTTATGTAACTCAGCTCTCAGCTTTTCAACAGGCATTAACAGAACTCCAGGAGAGGGCTCCTGACCCAGTCTCTGAGTCAAGCAAGCCTCTATTTGAGCCAGGAACCGAGGTCCTCATAAAAACATTGGAATCTGGGGGCCAATCCCACAAGTCCCTCTGGGAAGGCTGGGCCTGATAATCTATGTGAGCCTACTTCTGCTGACTCCAAAAATCCTGAGTCTGCCATTTGACCCTCAAGACAATGCCTTCCTGTCCCAGGCTCACTCCTATGCAGCATTTCACAGTCTAACTGCTGGGTCTGTGGAGCACTCCCCTCTTCATCAGTGGAAGGATTCCCAGGGTGGACATCTCCACTTCAAGGAAAAGACTTTCTCAAAGTCTGCAAATACCTTCAACAATCGCACGTGATGCCTCTTCTTAAACTGATGACATCTAACAACCTTAACATGGACTGATTTAACTATGGACATAATGTGACTTTTCATTTTGATTTTAACTTGGTTTAATGACTATTTTGCCTTACATCTGTAACTGTATAATGGAGTTTTCTAACCATCTAAAAGCTTTTAAGTTACAAATGGTTGTCCAAGCTCCTATGAGTGCCACTGCCTCCTCCAACTATTACTTGGGGCCCCTGGATCAGAGACCCTCAATACGAGGGTTAGAAGAATATGTTGCCTCAACTATTTAGGGACCACACCCCTAAACAGCAGGAAGTAGTTATGGAACAAAAACGATGCCCCTTTCCCTTGGCAACATAATTCTCCTAAAAGAAAAGGGGAATGAGAGTCATTTCCTAGGCAGGTTGATAAGAAGTCTAGGTGTCCGAAAGGAGAGAGGGGTCTGGAATTCTCAAGGAGGAAGAAAGGACAAACTTTTTTTCTCTACATTCCTTAAGATTATATAACAATAATGTATCCTGCCTGAGGACAGTCTCTGGATTAAACCTCCTGGCTAATCCTGTTATTTTAAAATGTAAATTATGGGAGTATGTCTGGTCTTTACAAGGACTATATAATAATAATGTATCCTGCCTGAGGACAGTCTCTGGATTAAACCTTCTGACTAATTCTGTTACCTTAAAATGTTAATTATGGGAGTAGGTCTGGTGAGGTCTTTACAACCTCGAGACATTCTTTGGATTCATTGGAGAGTATATAACTCCATTGCTAACTCTTTCTACCCCCTTCTCATGTCTATGTCAGAAGCACAGCAACAGTCAGATGGAAGAGATGCATTGGGCAAGGTCTGGAGGGGGGGTCCTAAGCTCAGGAGCTTCTCTCCCCTTGGAGGTGGGATGGGGGAAGGGTTGTGTTACCCTCCCACTTAAGTAGATGCGCATACCAACTGGGAAGCTCTCTCAACCCCATACTCTTGTGGTTTTATGGAGGCTTCATCATGTAGGCAGGATCAATTATTAACTCCATTTCCAGCCTCTCTTCCTTCTCTGCAGTATCATTATCAATTGAGGGAGGAGGGAGGTAGTCATCCAAGCCGTTAAAAAGTAAAAGGATGCTCACATTCAAAGTGGTGGGGAACTGCTGTTCTTATACATCGTTTAAGGACACTTTCCACCTTGACATCTTTCTTTCCCAAACAATCTAGTTAGACACGAGGGTGTCTTACACTGAATAAACAATACTTCTGTGCCAGTTTTGTGCGGAAAGGTCTACAACTCAAGGACCTCTTCCTAGACGGATTTGTTACCGCTTCCTACAAAGGAAAGAATGTTTCATGCACATACTAAAGTTCACGCAAAATGTAACAAGGAAGTAAAGAACTTCTGAAACCCATAGCATCCCTCACACCTCCATCCCCACTCCCAGAACACTTCCACTCCTCACCTGGCGTGAGGTCCCAGCAGGCTGCCTCTGAAGAGACCGCACCACGGCGGCCGCCTCCTCCCCGCTCTGCGGGCAGTGCTTCCGCACCCAGGCTTGGATCTCCTGGGGCAGGATTGTCAGGAACTGCTCCAGCACCAGCAGCTCCAGGATCTGCTCTTTCGAGTGCACCTCTGGCCTCAGCCATCGACAACAAAGTTCCCTGAGCCGGCTCAGCGCCTCTTCCGGTCCAGCCACCTCCTGATAACGGAACTGCCTAAAATGACATCGGAAAGTTTCGGGATCCGGACAGTCCCAGGGCCGGTCGGACTCCCCACTTCCGAAGGAGTCTTCCTCCACTTTCACTGTCCAAAGTCCATCACCTAGGGCCGGAGGGGCGATCGTGCTTTGACTCGCGGTCCAGCTCCAACTCATCCTTCTCTCGCTCGTGCGCACTTTCCCGGAGTTCCACCTTCAGCTGAGGTGACAGTAAACCCAGCAAGAAGCCGCAGAACACATCGGATCTCCCCAAAGAAGCGGCTGCCGACTGTCGGGTCTTAAACGAGATCCCACCTCCCCGGGCCCCTCCCAGACTCCTCCTACCCAGAAACCGCTACCCTACCTCAGTTCAGTTCAGTTCAGTCGCTCAGTCGTGTCCGACTCTTTGCGACACCCTACCTGAAGCTGTCAAATCCCGCGACAAAAAATTACGAACAGCCCGAGTCGGAAGCGCGTCACCGGCTCCGGGCGGTGCCCACCCCTCGGGGCATTTCCGGGGCCTCTCTAGGCTCCTGGGAAGAGTGACGTGCATCTCTGTGGTTTGTTATCTTTAACCTTTTCCAGAGGTACTCTTGGTGGCTCACACGGTAAAGAAACCGCCTGCAATGCGGGAGACATGGGTTCAGTCCCTGGGTTGGGAAGATCCCCTGGAGAAGGGAACGGCTACGCAGTCCAGTATTCCGGCCTGGAGAATTCCATGGACAGAGGAGCCTGGCCGACTACAGTCCATGGGATCGCAAAGAGGAGGACACGAAGAATCGGACACGACTGAGCGACTTTCACTTTCACCTTGTAGTGTGGAGCTTACAGTCCTTAAGGTTGCAGAACTAAAGGATATTCCTCCTTTAAAAATAAATGTCATTCCTTTTGAATTCTTGACAATCTTTCATCCTTAGATTAAGTATGAGAAGGAATCTTATTGTTTCAAAGAGGAAAAAAAAAGAAAAGAAAAATATCAAACCTGTTTTTCACTTGCATTCCTTTGTATGAAATACATAATCAAAATTTTGCAAAAAAAAAATCATTCAAAAGCAATCACATGCCTTAGCTTTGTAGCAACTTTCTTCTCAAAGTTGGCTCATTACCATGTTAAACATTTATACTAAGCTGGAGAATATATTTGTCAAATTATATGTCTTATGTTATAAAAGTATGTTTTATATGATAGTAAAATAAATTTAAAACAATAACTGTATATGAAAAATTGTATATGTGATAAAAATATGTACCATTCAATTGTTTCTACGTTTAATAAACATCACTTTTATTTGAGAATAACCAAAAGAAAGAATGTCATTCTTAACAAATTATCTGTGAAGAAAGTTGTATAAATTTGGTTTCAGGGAAAGTTAAAAGTTCCAGTTGTACAATAAAGTGGTCATTGATCCATCGGTTACACTTAGGCAAGAAAGGTTTGTAGAGTGTCTTCTACATGCTAAGGCATCACGGTTGACACTATAGATGCAAAACTGGGAGGATATATTCCCTGTCCTCAAGTTGCTCACAGTCTCCTAATGGAGACAGACACTTAAATTACAGGACAGTGTGGTAAATGCAATACTTTGAGGTATATGCAGCATCTATTTGTATAAGCAGAGATGGAAATAAACAACCATGCCTGATGGGGAGTGTACAGTAAAAGGCTTCACAGAAGAGATTAAGTTTAAAAAGTCCATGTGGACTGAAGACATATTTTAATTTAAAACTGGGTTAAATATATGGGCAATAGTTGGACACAACTAAAGCAACTTAGCACACGCATACTTTAGTTTAACATTTATATTAAATCATCTGCATTATTTAAGAAGTGAAGAATTATCTAAGCTACATGTGTGTGTGTTTTGTGCTCAGCTGTGTCTGACTGTTTGTGATCCCAAGGACTGCAGTCTGCCAGGCTCCTCTGTCTGTGGGATTTCCCAGGCAAGAATACTGGAGTGGGTTGCTATTTCCTTCTCCAGGGGATCTTCCCAACCCACAGATCGAACTGGCATCTGCTGCCTGGCAGGTGAGTTCTTTACCACTGAGCCACCAGGGAAACCCTATGTAAGTTACATTAAGGGTACTTTCATTTAAAAAGCATTTGTTTAAGTACAATTAATGTCCTGATTTATGAATGCAAATTCCCAAGCAGGGTCAAGATTTCATACAACATTTATATGGATTAAAGCTTAAAATATAAACTTTAAAAATTATTTCCAAATTATTTCCTGTGCAAAAGCACAGGTAGTCAATTCCTACTTTAGGTTTTAGCAGTTGTAGTGGCTGTACTAGTCTGTTGTGATCTGTTTTGATTGGACATTAATAGGACATGAAACAGGCAAAGGCAGATTTTTCAGGATTATTTTTTATGTTGAACGTGAAAGTGTTAGTCGCTCAGTCCATGTAAATATAATCAAACATCTTGAGAGCTTGTCAAATATCTTATATAATGCACATATACTACACCAGTGTGTGAGCTAAGTCACTTCAGTCCTGTCTGACTCTGTGACCCCATGGACTGTAGCCTGCCAGGCTCCTCCATCCATAGAATTCTCCAGGCAAGAATATTGGAGTGGGTTGCCAGTTTCTTCTCCAGGGGATCTTCTCCACCCAGGGATTGAACTCGGGTCTCTTGCATTGTAGGAAGATTCTTTACCATCTGAACCACCAGGGAAGCCCAATTTTTATGTTAAAAATCACTTAAAGAGAAAAAAATTCACTACTCTCAAGGCTCATCTTTGTCATTTTACAAATCTGGAGCAACATGTGATAATTTAATGAGATAACTTGTTGAATGTTTACATCTCATCTCCCTAGGTGGTTTGAAAGTCTCTGGAGGGCAGAAATTTTACACAAGTCTACTTCTTCATCTGTGTGGGAACGCTATCCTGATCTGGCAGGAAGTCAAAAGTTCTTTTTTGCAGGACAAGGCTTTGACTAGGATCAGGTTATCAAGGATGGTAAGGGAATTAGGACAATGCAAATTCACAAATAAAACTCTATGGCACAGGCAAATCTAGCTCCAGAAAATATCCATCTACGTAACTAGTAACAGAATCCAGAAGAGAATATTATGTACTATGAAGACAGTACAAGCATTTTTCATCTTCTCCCAGAGAAAGGAGATGTATTAATAGGTCTTCTTTCCTGTTGATTACCAGTTTGGCTCCAATAGTATCAGTGTCTGGGTTGTATGACTGGTTTCTTATCATGATTTAGTGATTTGCTTAGCTCTTTCCTCCCTTTCTCCTGTAATTTAACTTTTGTCTTCACTTGCAGAACATCAAGTGCTTTCATCTGCTCCCACTGATATCACTGAATGATATATTTTTGTGTTCCCAATGCCTTTTCTGGTGCTTTTTTCATAGAAGTTAACTGAAGAAATGTCTCATCTTTTAAAAAAAACAATTCAGTGCAAGTAAATAAAGTGAGAAAAGGAAAAAAAGTAGGGATAAATAAGATGGAGCCAGGGATAGGACAGGATTAGAACTTACCCACTGTACACTCCTGTATACTCACAAAAGATAGCTCATAGTTCTGCTTTGAGAAACCTCAGCAGCCAATTCAAGAAGAAAACAAGATCAGTTACATGAGCGAACTATTATAATGGCTTAGGAGAAATCCAGCTATTCTTAGTATCAAGAGGGAAGAGAAATTTATAGTCATAAGGGTCGCAGAGTCGGACACGACTGAAGCAACTTAGTACTCAAGCACGCCTCCACCCTATATAAGATGCTTTAAAACAATATACCTCTGACCCTCTTTCCACGTTTTGCTTTGAGTGCTCCCGGTTTGCTAACTTTTTAGTATGTACACAATAAACTTTCACTAATTACTACTTCAGCGATTCAATGGTTTCACGTCTTTGTTTGTTTGTTTTTTTGGCCGAAACTTTTGACGATTCTAAATATAAAAAGTGAAACCATAAAAATACATTGCACAAACCGCAGTGTCAATTTAAGCCTCTCCAGCTATAGATCTCTTTGACGATAGTAGGAATTTTTTGCATTTTTTCATTCATAAGGTAGACCACGGCACGAGCAAGCCATTCTCAAAATCCCATCTCTGATTTGAGTGAAAATTCACAACGTACTATATAAAAATAAAACTCCTGAGAGTATCGAAGGATTTGCTGTTGTTCAGTCGCTTAAGTCGTATCCGGTTCTTTGCGACCCCATGGACTGCAAGTCAGGTTTCCTTGTCCTTCACATCTCCTGGAGTTTGCTCAAACTCACGTCCGTTGAGTCCGTGATGCCATCCAACCATCTCGTCCTCTGTCGTCCCCTTCTCCTGCCTTCGGGAGGATATATGCCTTCTAATTCAGAGTGGAGTCCGTGAGCCTCATTCACTTCGTGACTTGTAAGACAAAGACTCTTGTCCTGTCTGTCGAGTAACTTCGCAAATGGATACAAAATGAGACTAAAGATGGGACCCCTCTTGGCTAGAGAAGCCCTGAAAACACCGCTCAGGAATTTCTCAAGAACGCGGACCTTCCGCCTTCTCTCCGCAGCCAGGAGGCTAGTCTCCCGACACACTCAGGCCTCCCCTGGGGCCTCTGAAGAAACGCCTCCCAGCTTTCCCGCACCGTGAGACTGAGGCTGCGAAGAGAGCCCCTGCCTTATTGGCTAGAGGGCGTGGCCCGCGCGGTGCTTCCTGGGAATTGTAGTCCCCGGAGCCGCGGGGGCTCGGGTCTGACGTTGGGTGTTTCCGCCGGCTGAGCTGACCGCTGCTGTAAGGAGGTGGGTGTGTCTGGAGACGGGGTGAGGGGAGTGGCGAGTGGATTCGGGTCCATTAAAGAGAAGTGAAGGTTGCCGGTTCGCACAAAGGTACGGACCTACTTCGAACCGCGGCGAAGAGCGCCGGGGGTGAGGGAGCGCAAGTTCCAGTCAGACACTAGCAACTGTGGCCAAGCAAGGGCTTTGGACACCTAAGTCCCGGCCTCTGCCCCTATTCCAAGGAAAGGGGCGGACTCGGACTGCTTAAACGGCTGTGGCGTTGAGTAGGGGCAGAGAGTGGCTATTTGCCACCCGGCTCTAGCGTTGAAGTATCTGCGTCTGGGTGGGCGGGGAACGGCCGGGTTGCTGGAGGTGGGACTGGGATCCATCTCCCAACCGATTGGCCCACAGCCCTTCCGGGGGCGGGTCTTAGGGCGGAGCCTGGGGCGGGCACTTTCCTCCTGTGGCGAGGCAAGGACCTCCGGGATTCCTAGAGAGGACTCGGAAGTGCTCTCGTGGGGGGCGGGGGTGGGATTTCTGGCTCTACCCCGCTGGTCAGGAACGCTTGGACATGCTTACTTCCGGCGAGGAAGTGTTGCGAAGTGTCGGCTTCGGCTTTTCTCTCCGTCTGTAAGAAGAAACCCGTCTTTCCCCACCCTTGGCTGCGGGCGCTTGGTCTTCCAGGAGAGCTCCCAGGGACGGGGGCCTTAAGCAAAAAGAATGGCCTTTGTGTCCAGTTGAGGGTCCTGTCCCTAACCTTGACCAGGCTGGTTTCCGTGGCTCGGGGGTCAGGGGCGATGTTGCGCAATCCAGGTGCAAAATCTGTACCTAAAACCCTGGTTCTCTTCGGGACCCATGAAATCTCCCGTTGGTCAATCAAGCTCTTATGGCTTGAGGGACGAGACCAACTTTGACCACTGTAACGTTTTTGACATCTGTTCCGACTTAAGTTTGGCTTGTGGTAGAGAGAAGGAGCGGCTGCGTCTGGACTAGTTAGTAAGTCGTCTTACTATTTATATGAATTATAACGTTCTTCACCACTAAAATTGTGTTTGATGAAGCCATAGGTCAGATTTTTATTGCTCTCCTGTACACTTTTTAAATATTAGAAATATTCTGTGTTGATCATTTTGTGGGTGGAGTGATGGCTGTTTTGTAGTACACGTTGTGGTCAGTTACTCTGCTGCATGGTCATCTTTAGGATAGATGACCTCTTTGTCATCTCTTTGATAATAACGATTTCCAATATATCAGTAGGTTGCATAGTAATGAAAGTGTCCTTCAGAAGATCTCAGAGAGCAGAGAAACGGATTCGATTACTGTAACCCAGTTTACCTGGAGCGAGATCCCGCTGAGTTGGAATGATAATGACAGGATCTGGGGAAGTTATAGACCTAGACCCTCCCTCGGAGATTTCACCAGAGCAAGAAGACCTTCTGATAGTGAAGGTGGAAGAAGAAGATTGCACCTGGATGCAGGAGTACAGTCCGCCGGTGTTCGAGACTTTTTATCAGCGCTTCAAGCACTTCCAGTACCACGAGGCGTCAGGCCCCCGGGAGGCCCTCAGCCAGCTCCGGGTGCTCTGCTGTGAGTGGCTGCGGCCGGAGCTACACACCAAGGAGCAGATCCTGGAGCTACTGGTGCTGGAGCAGTTCCTGACCATCCTGCCTGAAGAGTTCCAGACCTGGGTGAGAGAGCATCACCCGGAAAGCGGAGAGGAGGCTGTGGCCGTGGTAGAAAATATACAAAGAGAACTAGAGGAACGTCAGCAACAGGTGAGTGAAAGAGGAGGCCTTAGACCAATGAGGAAGGAGAGGAAGAGAGTTCAGGAGCAGCTGAGCAGGGGTGAGGTCTTGAGCGCCCTGGTGCTTCATTCATATTCTTTTGTTCTCCTGGGATTAGGTCCACTGTGGAGATTTCCTGCCACTCCAGCAAAGAGAAGCAGTATCCATGTGTTAATCTGGAGAAGAGAGTCTGCGATTTTGTTTGTTTTAAATTACCCTGTTTGTTTTTTGAGTGACATGATACAAAATTCAAAAAGTGCATAAGGTTGTAATGAAAAGTAAGTGCCCCTCCCACCCCTAACTCCCCAGCTGCCTGAGTTCTCACCAGAAGCAACCATTGTCCCATGATACTTGTCTGTCCTTACAGAGGTACACTGTATTCTGTATATTGTTAGCGTCTACGTGTATGCTGTTTTAAAAAAAAAACACAAATGTTTTTTACATCACCTTGTACTTCTGCCTCTTGCTTTTTTTTCTCTTTAAAATGTATTTCCTGCTCTTTAAAAACTTTTTTGTTTGACTGTGTTGGGTCTTCACTGGAGCACACGGGATCTTTTAGTTGTGCATGGAGTCTCTAGTTGTGTGATGTGGCCTCCAGATAGTGTGGGCTTAAGTAGTTGTGCCCGGTCTTAGTTGCTCCTTGGCATGTGGGATCTTAGTTCCCGGACAAGGGATTGAACCCATGTCCCTTGCATTGCATGACAGATTCTTTAACCACTGGACCACCAGGGAAGTCCAGCTTTTTTTCTTATAGTGTATCCTGGCTTGTTCTATGTCAGTGCATAGAGTGCTGCCTCACTCTTTGAAACTGCATTGTGTTCCATTGTATGGATGTACAATAATTTAAGGCTATTTAAGTTGTTCCTTTAGACTGTCTCTGAATCTTTAACAAACTTTGCTACCACGAATATCCTTTCCATCCATCATTAGTTGTAGAATCAAAACTGAGAAGTCCGTTGTTGACTCAGAGGCCATACGCATCTGTAGTCTGGATAGTTGTTGACAGATTGCCCTCTGTGGAGGTTATACCAATTTATATCCCCAGCAGCCGTGTATCAGAGAAGTTTTTTGCTCAAAGCCTGGTATCACAGTGTTATCCAGCTTTGAGATTGTTGCCAATCTGAAAGACGCAGTATTCCATTTGCAAGTTTACCATGCATTTTTTTCTTACTATGAGTGAGCTTGATCGCTGTACATATTTTAAAAGGCTGTGCATATACCCTTTTTTGTGAACTCTCTGTTTATATTCACCTATTAGAAAAAGCAAGCACTGGATCTGCCATCTGAGTTGCAAGAGTTATTTCCTCCTTTTGTTGTTTGTCATTGCTTATGGAGATTTTTTTGCTTTGCTGGTTTTTCTTTTTCCTTTTTATGCAGTCAGTTTAAATCTTTTAATTTATGATTTCTGGATTTTGTACCATAGTTAGAAAGGCTGTCTCTGCTACAGTATTATAAGAAACCTTTCTCATTGTTTCTTCTCCATTGTGTGTTATTGTTTTTGTTTGACCCTTTGACATGATTGATCTTTCTGGAATTCATTTTGCAGTGGTGTGTTTGCGGTGTTTATAGCTCGGTTTTTTTTCCCAGATGTCTGTCAAGTTGTCCCAGCAAGCAATCCCTTTTTTTCCTTGATTGATTAAAATGTCATCTTTATTAAATACCAAATTTTTCCATGTATTTGGGTCCATTTCTGTTCTTTTTATTCTATTTTATTGTCTTACTGTCTGTTCACATATCAGTATTTTAATTATTTGAGCTCTGCAAAGTGTTTTGGTATTCAATAGGTCTGCCCTTCTCCCTTCCAAATTTTTTTTCCCAATGTTTTCTTTTTTCCATGTGAACTTTAGAATACTTACCTTCTACCACCCCAAAAATCCTATTGATATTTTTGTTGGGATGGCCTGAAATCAATTGTTCATTTAAGGGAAGATCTGTATCTTTACGTTGTTCTTCTTCTCTTCCTTTGTCATTTCTTACCCTTTCTTACTCATTTATCACCTGACTTTCTACTTCCCGCCTGTTGGTAGGCCCACATTCTCTGAAACATTAATTTTTCTTTTTTGATAGCAAAGAAACAAAAATTATGGGATCCTAGGTCTATGAGTTTGAAGCTAGAGAAGCTGCCTCATTCTTCATAGCCATTGCCCTTCATTGTACAGGACCAGCCTCTTTCTTCTTCTCTTCTGGGTCAGGGTGTTTCAGAACCTTCAGGTGTCAGTGTTCCAGAGCATCCTCAGGTTCTTCAGATCGTGGGCTGGCTCACCCCACGAGGCAAGGGGGCAGCAAAGGGGGCTACAGTAGACCCTCTGCCAGACCCTGCAGCTGAGCTGAATGTCTGTCTTGCAAACAGGAGTGTTTGAATCTTTTTATTGCTTCTGTTAGGACAGGAAGTAAAGATTCTTGGTGCCATTTGGTTATTCCTTTGGTGCCTGAAATGGTAAAGAGTCTGCCTGCAATGCAGGAAACCTGGGTTCAGTCCCTGGGTTGGGAAGATCCCCTGGAGAAGGGAATGGCTACCCACTCCAGTATTCTTGCCTGGAGAATACCATGGACAGAGGATCCTGGTAGGCTACAGTCCATGGGGTCTTTAAGAGTCAGACAAGACTGAGTAAGTAACACTAACTCAAGACTGAGTTAGTAACACTAACATTGACTTGCGGACAAACTTTACCCTACTCTTTTATAGTAATAAATATTCAAAATCCTAGTTTAAAGCAAAAAGCATTTTTATTTATTTTAAAAATACTTATTTGGCTGTGCTGGGTCTTAGCTGCGGCATATGATATCTTTAACTGTGGCATGTGGGGTCTAGTTCCCTGACCCGGGCTCAAACCCGGGCCCTGCATGCTGGGAGTGCAGAATCGTAGCCTCTGGACCACCAGCGAAGTCCCCCAAGAGCGTTTTTAAATGGAGGATTTACAGCAGGTATTACACATCGACCTCTGTCATTGCGACATGCACCCCATCTGTGAAAGGAACACTCAGATCATTTCTGGGTGGGAATCAGGGATTTGAGGCCCAGAGGTGCAGGTTTTCCTAAGAGCCTGCTCAGCTCACTGTGTTTGCCTTTGTCCCTTCCTGCCCTTTGTATCCCTGACATTGCTCCTCATCTTTATCTCCAGGTAGTTCTTGTCTCTGGCAAGCCTTTTCCCAGGCTGTATCCTCTGTCCCTCCTCCTGGGTTTCTCTGTCTGCTTTTCAGGGGACCTCTGGGGCTGCTTCGCTTCTCTGGTCCCCAGGTACCCTTTGACCTACTTGGCATTTTCTTCACTTGCCTGAGCAGGTCCGAAAGGAGACACACACTTCCATGCAGAGTCATATTTGCCACAACTGTGTTGCAGCCGTCTCTTTTTTTTTTTCCCTTTCTTTTTTTTTTAAACTCTGCTTGTCCTCTCTGTCTTGGAGCAGCCTTTTTTTTTTTTTTTTCTGGCTTTGCAGCATGTAGGATTTTAGTTCCCTGACCAGGGGGCGAACCCTCACCCCTGCATCGGAAGTGCAGAATCTTAACCTCTGGACCCCCAGGGAAGTCCCTAGCCACCTCTTAATGTAATTCCTGTGCTGTGTTTTGTCAGGACCAGGAGGGTTAAAATTGAAAGTGCTTTTGAAACATAAGGGAAGGTGAGAGGCGAGGAGAGCAATTCTATCTCAAAACAGGATCTGATTACCTGCTTCGATGCCATTGAGCTAGTACTTTCCAGAAGAGACAGATTGTAGAGAGACTGGCTATGGATATCCTAAGGTTGTGTAAGAGCAGAAAGATACACACCAGTCATGCACTAGCCCCAGTCTTGGCATTTGTCTGTCCCACTTGAACCTGGTCTTCTGGGTCTCTGAGTGTGATTGTTGAGTCCTGTATTGATCTTTCCAAGCTCATTTCTCTTTTTTTTCCCACTTGACTAAACTTGGCCAACTCTGGCTTTCTGCCTGACGGTCTTTGAGTATGTCACTCTGTCTGCCTGGGTCACTCCTCACTTTTCTCCTGGCTGACTCCTTTCATCCTCCAAGTGTTGCCTTCAGTGACCCCTCCTCAGAAAAGCCTTCGTTGGCTACCCAGTCTGACATAGGTCTCATCTGTTCTGCCTCACGGCCTCACATTCTTCTCCTTTCTGACATGTAACACAGCTTATAATTGTGTATTTATTTGTGTGTCAGTGTATTTAATGGAAGTTGTCTTCAACTAGACATAGGCCATGTTTATTCAGCCACTGTGTAATTAGTCCCAGATGGTTGTAGACACACAGGTAATACTTGGGCAAGGAGTGAATGAAAGAAGAACGTGAACTTGCTGGGCTCTTTCTTCAGTTCAGTTCACTTTAGTCGCTTAGTTGTGTGCGACTCTTTGCGACCCCCTGGACTACAGCACGCCAGCCCTCCCTGTCTATCACCAACTCTCGGAGTTTACTCAGACTCACATCCGTTGAGTCAGTGATGCCATCCAACCATCTCATCCTCTGTCATCCCCTTCTCCTCCCGCCTTCAGTCTTTCCTAGCATCAGGGTCTTTTCAAATGAATCAGTTCTTCACATCAGGTGGCCAAAGTATTGGAGTTTCAGCTTCAACATTAGCCCTTCCAGTGAATATTCAGGACTGATTTCCTTTAGGATGGACTGGTTGGATCTCCTTGCAGTCCAAGGGACTCTCAAGAGTCTGCTCCAACACCACAGTTCAAAAGCATCGATTCTTAGGCACTCAGCTTTCTTTATATGTATGGATATAGTTATATCCATACATGACTACTGGAAAAATAGCCTTCACTAGACAGACCTTTGTTGGCAAAGTAATGTCTCTGCTTTTGAATATGCTGTCTAAGTTGGTCATAACTTTTCTTCCAAGGAGTAAGTGTCTTTTAATTTCATGGCTACAGTCACCATCTGCAGTGATTTTGGAAACCAAGAAAATAAAGTCTGTCACTGTTTCCACTGTTTCCCCATCTATATCTCATGAAGTGATGGGACCAGATGCCCTGATCTTCGTTTTCTGAATGTTGAGCTTTAAGCCAACTTTTTCACTCTCCTCTTTCACTTTCATCAAGAGGCTCTTTAGTTCTTCGCTTTCTGCCATAAGGGTGATGTCATCTGTATATCTGACTCTTAGCCCTTCCTGTAACATGCTGATTAATGTGGTTGTGATTGGCAGATTGTGGCGTGTCCTGAAGGGCTTCCTCCAAAGAGCGTGCCACCTGGAGCCGGGCCCGAGTCCTTCAGTCACCAGCTTCTGCCTGTGGATCCCCAGGCCGAACATGAGCCACAGGAGCCTCGTCTTCTGGAGGAAGACGGTTAGAATCTGGGCTTCCGTGGGATGGGTGTGGGCATCCCGGCTGTGTGGGTAAGCTGTTTTGTAGCGAGAGACCTAGGTCTGGGCAGCCTCTCCGCAGTTAGCATCATCTGGAGGTTGGGAAGGGTGGGGGCGGGGAATCGAGTCCTTGGTCAGCTTGGAGGCCGGCTAGGAGCTGTACTAATATCCAGGGCCATGTGAAACCTATATTGCGGCTGAAGACAAGTCTAAGTACAGGTACTGTTAAAAGATCTAGAAGTCTTTTATGAAAGTATCATTGTGGTTTTGCAATGGTTTTCCAGCTCTCCCTCATTCATTTTGTTGTCCTAAGGCTCATGTTGACAAAGCCCTCCGGTTCCTAACTGCACTTCTGGCTGTTTGGCCGTTCATGTGAAAACTGATTTTAAGCTGTGTTTCACAAGGACCTTTAGAGCATCTGACCTCTCTTTCTCTCCTTCAATCCCTCTCACCCTCACCTCATTGTTACTAACCTCTATGAGACACGTCAAGGAGGAAAAGTGCATACCTAGTATCTCATTTATGAGGATATATGTCCACAAGTCTGTCATCTCTAATCAGAATCTCTTGATATGGGATATAGTTTCTTTCTTTTTTTATTTGGCCAAGCCCTGTTGCCTATGGGATCCTTGTACTCCAACCAGGGATCGAACCCATGTTCCCTGCATTGGAAACACAGAGTTTTAACCACTGGACCATCAAGGAAGTCCCTGGATATATTTTAGAATTTAGAATTTTTAAGATTTAGTAAGATGATCTGATTTATGTACCATCCGGATTGGAGGTGGGACCCCATATTGGTTGTGTTGTTTAGTTGCTAAGTCATGTCCAACTCTTTTGTGTTGCTTCTCTTTTCTGCCCTATTGGCCAGACCCAGCCAGTTTGCTTATTCCAACAGAAAATACTGGATTGGGTGGTTGGTTTGACATTCTGGGGCAGGCTGCACCCTCATGCCTTTGATAGCACTGAGGGCTAGTTTTCTGTCCCTGGGACTCATTTGAGCTTGAGAGGGCCAAGGTCATTTTCTTAAAAGCTAGAAACAGTGGGTTTCACAGGAACTTCAAAAAATATTAGTGGACTTATTTAGGATGTAGTTATTCTAATTATTCCAGTTATATTGGAAAGTAGTCTATATTCATAATTACTGCTTCAGTATAGACTATGTTTATCCCTTTCTTTCACGTCTCATTTTGACTCTAGCCACACTGCTGGGTTCAGATCCAACTCTGTTTCTGGCTTTCATCCCTAACCATTGTCTCCTCTTTTTGAGTCTTTGCTCATCTTCCTAGTCCTTGGACACAAGTAGGCTCCATATGCATATGTTAATACATCTCTAGGACCTGGGACACCACAGGAAGGTCTGAGTCAACAGGTGAAAGGTTGATAGCAGGTGGATCTGTCCAGGTCAGGGTGCACGAGGCAGGTCCGGATGCACCATGAATCTCAGACAAAGGAGCAGCAGAGGTGACCGCAGAGGGTCAGATGGTCACCAGGATCTAGAAACCAGACCCTCCAGGCGTTGCATGTGTGGGTCACTGTACTGGGAAGGCACCTCTATCCCACCTCGGTCCATCCCACCCCTCCTTCCAGAGTCACTTCCTGCTGAAAGGCTTTCCTGCTGCTCCCACCTCCTGCTGTCCACTCGGCAGATGCCCCCACTCTGTTCCTGCTGGAACTTGGGTGAACCTTGAGGATAATGCTCTCTGCCCTGTGCTGGCAGTAAGGCTTCCAGTCAGCCCTGCCCATCAGACAGTGAGGTTTCAAAAGGCAAGATTTACTTTATCTGCCTGTTCTCATAACACACAGAGTAGACTTACTTGTAGACCAACTAGGACGCAAACTAGTCGGCTGTCTATAAACCAACCACAGTCATGTTTTGAAGGGAGTGTGGACTAAGGCCTTGCTGATGATCCAAGTGTGGTCCCAAGAGCGGCAGTGCCAGCATCACCTTCTGGCTAGTTAGAAATGCACAATATGGGGAACACCCTGTTACCCTTGAGGCAGAATCTGCCCTGTGCCAAGACCCCCAGGTGATGTGTTTGCACCTTAAAGCTCAAGAAGCCCTGGGCTCTTGGCGGTGCTTCAGCTTCATGGCAGATGTGGGCCTGTGGAGATTCTTCGAGGTGACGAGGTCTGACCTTGGCAGGGCAGAGAGCATCCTTTCTAGGGGAATGGTCCCATCCCCAGTCAGCAGCAGGACTATCTACACTCTATCCAGAGTGTAGAACGTCTTGACGGCCAAGCAGAAGAATGTGGCCTCAGTGCCACAGGGCACCATGGTGGTTTCTTGAGAAAAAGCAGAACATCATGGCAGTCGGAACTGGGCAGAGATTCTCACAGACTCCTCTTTTTCTCCCCTCTCAGTGCTTCCTGCTCTCCAAGTTTCCTCCCTTCCCCTGAAGGACAGCCAGGAGCTGACAGCCTCTCTCCTCTCCACTGGGTCCCAGGTGAGCCGGCGTCCCTGTGCCTATGTCAAGGGACCATGTCGGTTCTTGGGCATGTAGCTGCCTTAAGCCTGACTGTATCAGGGTTCTATCTCTTTAACCAGAGACGGGGCTCGTCTGGGTTTGTGGTCACTGTGTTTTCCTGTTCTGCTCCCCCCACCCTCCGTGAAGCACAGTCCCTCCCCTCTGAGCCTAGGGAATAGAGATTTATGGTGATCTCGTGTTTCAGAAGTTGGTGAAAATTGAAGATGTGGCTGACGTGGCTGTGTCCTTCATCCTGGAAGAATGGGGACATTTGGACCAGTCTCAGAAGTCCCTCTATAGGAATGACCGGAAGGAGAATTACGGGAGTATGACTTCCATGGGTAAGAATGATTTCGTTTGTGTGGTGTAGGACATCTTCATTTTGTTATCCATAAAGAGTATTTCTAGCATGTCCAGTAAAAGCATGCCTGTTATATTTATTTATTTAAATTTTATTTTATATCGGATATAGTTGGTTAACAGTGTCGTGTTAGTTTCAGGTGTACAGCACAGTGGTGGTTATACACGTACGCATGTAATTGCTATGACTTTGGTTATTTTGTTTTTCTGTGAGAGTAAATCAGCTTTATCCGTCTCTCTCTCTCTTTTTTTTTCTTATTCAGCTTATTCTGATTAATTCCATCATAGTAAGAGTATGATTGGAGTAGGAAATGGCAACCCACTCCAGTATTCTTGTCTGGAAGATTCCATGGACAGAGGAGCCTGGCGGGCTACAGTCCATGGAGTTGTAAAGAATTGGACATGACGGAGCATGCCAGGAGAACAATGGAGAACTGATAGTGCTTTGGGGATAGTATTTGCAATTGGGCAAATATTATGTTTAGCTTAAAACTACAAAATCAGATCTTAATAGATTTGTAGTAGTGATCATTCTCTGTTCCTTGACAAATTGAGTCCTTGTTAACTGAGTAATTCACATTTGAGGAGCATCTCAGACTTTGCTGAATAACCGTTTGGTGAAGTAGTTATTAGAATTTTTCAGTAGCATTCTTCTTTTTCTTGCCCCTCATGTATGGTTGGCTAGTTCACTCCATTGGGCTTCCCTGATGGCTCAGACGGTACAGAATCTGCCTGCAGTGCCAGAGACCTGGGTTCAATCCCTGGGTTGGGAAGATGCCCTGGAGGAGGGTGTGGCAACCCACTCCAGTATTCTTGCCTGGAGAATCCCCGTGGACAGAGGAGCCTGGCGGGCTACAGTCCACAGGGTCGCAAAGAGTTGGACATGACTGAGCAACTAAGCACAGCACAGCACATGCGTGGATGGCTCACTCACTCATTGCTATTCTCAGATCACTCCTACCTGTGTTACATTCGCCTTGGCATCTGCATTTCACATGTCTTATTCCTTCTTGAATTTTGTGCCCCAGGTGAGATTTTCAACCTATTTCTAAGTTAATGATCTTGGAAACTAATATTTGGCTGTGCTGCCTGGAGCAATTATAGAATACCTCAGCACTATGGTAAATATTTTGAAGCTTATGGCTTGTAGCCTCTTTTGAATGAATTCTTTTGGAAGAGTACTGTCAGGCACGCTGGTGGACTTTAGATGGAATCCATCCACTATAAGCCCAAATTTCTTTTGAAAAGCATTATCCCAGTTTACATTGTCTGAGGGTTTAGTGCACTCACAGGCTTTTATTTAAAAAGGAACATTTCCTACTGCTCTTTCAGATTTTCTATTTCCTTTATTACTATTGATACATATTTGTATTTTCTTTGAGTTATTTGCACATGCCCTCTGCTTACTTGTCTATTGGGATCTTAGTGGTAGTCTCAAGGAATTGGTTATGTAGTATAAATATTATATTCAATGCAAATTTCTTTCGTTCCCTACTTATAAAATTAATTTCTTGGTCTAATTTGAGTCAGTATTGTTTTATCTTTTTCAATCACTTTATAGGTATTTAATGGGTTTCAGAGTTGCAGAACTTGGCACACTTCTTCTGCATATTATTTTCCAAGCTGTTTTGAATTCCTTTTTTTTTTTAGTTAGTTAATTCATTCATTGTTTGGCTGTGCTGGGTCTTCATTGCCTCGTAGGCTTTTCTCTAGTTGCTGCTCTCCAGTTGTGGTGTGTGGGCTTCTCACTGCAGTAGCTTCTCTCATTGCAGAGCACGGGCTCGAGGGCACAGGCTCGAGGGCACAGGCTCAGTAGCCTGTGGGATGTGGGATCTTCCTGGACCAGGATCAAACATTTTGATATAGCTGTTGAGAAGAATGAGTAGGAAACTAGCCAACCTTAGAAACACAGGATGCCAGACAGGGTGCCAGGAAGGTTTTATATAATGTTTGAAAACAATTTTTCTCTTTACAAAAAATCTTTTTAGAAAGTTCTCAATGGGCTATGATCTATCTCTCTAGCCTTTAAAGAAACATTCCTATTTTTGTTAACCACTGAAAGTTTATCTTTGCAGACTCTATTAAATTCCCATGTTTTGAGTGAAATACGTGTTGCTGATCCAGTTACACAGGGAATGGACTGCAGCCTTTTAAGTGTCTCTTTCATCAACGACCACCTAATGGTGACCTAGCTCTCAACAATCGTAAGGCCTCTCCGGGTGTAGAAAGAATGCTTTTTTCCCTTGAGACTGATTCACACCAAACTGAGATTCTTTGGGGACTGAAAAAGCTAGAGAGATCCTTTTTCTTCTCCAGGCTGTGAATGAATAGGAAGGGGAAGGTGAGGACTGGGTTAGCAACATCACCCAGCATCAGATTTTACTGAGAATAGTTAACACAGCACAGGTGTTCACAAACAGCTACTGGACGGAAGTCCTGTACCAAGAGGAAGTCATTGTCTGACTGCTTTTCCAATCTCATCCCATTGATCCATTCCTGCTGGCTCTGTCTTCCCTTTCCTACCTCAGTTTCCAACTTCATTGATCCCCATCCCATGTCTGTATTGTGAAGTCATTTTGCAGATGGCTTTACAAAGTTGTGCCTTGCTTGCACTTGTTGGTTTCATGTAGTTTTCTTCTATTCCTGAATGCAGGGAGTAAGCTAACGTTTTCATTTTCCCTCTGTCATCTCAGATTATGAGTCCAGAAACGACAACGTGGAACTCACAGTAAAGCAGATTTCTGATGAAGCTGAGTCATCCTGGATGACTTCAGGAGGCCCTGAGAGAATTATTCCCCCGAGTCAAGAGTTTGGAGAAGTTAGCGACCTTCACAGCATGGTAGAAAGGTGGCAGGTCCACCCGCCAGTGGGGAGATCAAGGCAGACCCCTCCCCAGAAGAGAGAGCTCAGGGCTATCACCGACGTGACCCGGAAGCCACCCACCAGCGGCGAGAGGGGGCACAGGTGTAATGACTGCGGGAAGTTCTTCCTGCAGGCCTCCAACTTCATCCAGCACCGGCGAATCCACACGGGTGAGAAGCCCTTCAAGTGTGGCGAGTGTGGGAAGAGCTACAACCAGCGAGTGCACCTCACCCAGCACCAGCGTGTCCACACTGGCGAGAAGCCCTACACGTGCCAGGTGTGCGGCAAGGCCTTCCGCGTCAGCTCCCACCTGGTCCAGCATCACAGCGTGCACAGCGGTGAGCGGCCCTACAGCTGCCCTGAGTGCGGGAAGAGCTTCGGGCGCCACTCGCACCTGATCGAGCACCTCAAGCGCCACTTCAGAGAGAAATCCCAAAGATGTAGGTGTGAGCAGTTGGTCTTCAGAGCGTAAACAATGCAGGAATTGTTTTATCAGCTTAGAACCATCGGACAGACGGTGTGGGGATGGTGGCAGCTGTAGTAGGCAGGGACGGAGAGTTACCCTCTGTTTTATTATCACTTGTACTGTATGGTTTTTTTTTTTAAATATTTATTTGGCTGCTCTGGGTCTTAGTTGTGCGTTTGAACTCTCAGTCTCAGCATGGGGGGTTTAGTTCCATGGCCAGGGACTGAATCTGGCCCCCTGCATTGGGAGTGCAGAGTCTTAGCCACTGGACCACCAGGGAACTCCCGACAACATTTCTTCTGGCTCATTTCTCTTTTTTCCTGGCTCCTAATTGGATATTCTTCCAACTCCATGTCCCCCTCATATACCTTTGCTTCCCATTCTTCAGGTCTTCGTCAGTTCTCACCATCTAGTTGTGTATCTTTGTTCTGTCTCATTCTCTCTCCATGACTCATATTGGGGTGAGGATCCCTTCCACATTTCCTACCGCCTCTCCTATGTCAGAATTCCTTTCTCTCCTCTCTGTGTAATAACGTGTTTGGCTTTTCCCTATGACTATCTGTCCTCAGTCTTTCTCATCACCCTCCAAAGTAAGCTCTCTATCTTGTTCACTGAACAGACACCAACACACACACATGCTCCCCTCCTCCTATTACATTACTCCTCCATTACTTCTATTACATCATAGTTTCATTTGATTATCCTCCTTATCCTTTTCTTCTGTAAAAGGACCGATAACATTTTCATTTCCTCTTGACTTTTGCAGGTGGCAATAGAAGAAGTAAGAATACAAAACTGAATGTTAAGAAGAAAATTTCAGAGTTTTCAGAAGCGGACATGGAACCCACAGGTAGACTCCAAAGAAATGTGTCTCCAGTTCAAGATTTTGGAGAAGGCCACGAGCACCAGGGCAAGTTGGAGAGAAAGCAGGGAATGCCCATGAAAGAGATACTAGGACAGCCCTCTTCAAAGAGGATGAATTTCAGCGAAGTCACCTATGCCCACAAAAAGCCCTCCACCGGAGAGAGACCCCATAAATGTAACGAATGCGGGAAGAGCTTTATTCAGAGCGCACATCTTATCCAGCATCAGCGAATACACACTGGGGAGAAACCATTTAGGTGCGACGAGTGTGGGAAAAGCTACAATCAACGTGTGCACCTGACTCAGCATCAGCGGGTCCACACTGGGGAGAAGCCCTACACCTGCCCCTTGTGTGGGAAAGCCTTTAGAGTGAGGTCCCACCTGGTTCAACATCAGAGTGTGCACAGCGGGGAGAGGCCCTTCAAGTGTAATGAGTGTGGGAAAGGCTTTGGGAGACGTTCACACCTTGCTGGGCATCTGAGGCTCCACTCAAGAGAGAAGTCCCACCAGTGTCATGAATGCGGAGAAGTCTTTTTTCAGTACGTTAGCCTCATTGAACATCAGGTGCTCCACATGGGCCAGAAAAATGAACAGAATGGTGTTTGCGAGGAAGCATACAGCTGGAACTTAACAGTGATCGAAGATAAGAAGATTGAGTTGCAAGAGCAGCCTTATAAGTGTGACGTGTGTGGCAAAGCCTTTCATTATAGTTCAGACCTCATTCAGCATTACAGAACTCATACCGCAGAGAAAACCTATAAATGTGATCTGTGTGGAGAAAGCATTGGCCAGTGTCCCCACATCAAACAACATCCTAAAAGCTATTCCAGCCTGAAAGCCCATCAGTGTAATGAATGTGGCAGAGGCTTTGCTCTGCAGTCACATCTCAATCAACATCAGAGGATCCACACTGGTGAGAAACCCTTTCAGTGTAAAGAATGCGGCATGAGTTTCAGTTGGAGTTGTAGCCTCTTTAAACATCTGAGAAGTCACGAGAGGACAGATCCCATAAAGACCTGAAGTGTCTAGAGGTTCCTATCATAGAACAGCTCTTACACAATTTTAGAGACGCCTTTCTGAAGAGTAACCCTATTCCTATAACTAATGTAGTCACAACCTCAAGCATCTTCTTCAGCGTAGCCATCAAACGTACCACATATGTTGAGATCCTTCAGTTAGAACTTAGGACACTGGAGCATCCACAGCAAGTACAGATCTGCTTTCCCACTGGGAAATGCTTTCATTTACATCTTCATGTGCGAGAGTCTAGATGAAAGAGAACGATACAGTGGGTGGGGGGAAGCCTTCAGAAGGCACTCATTCTTCACGTGAATCTAAGAACATTGACACTGGGAGAAGCCTCATGAACTCAGAAATAAACTTCATTTGTAGTTTCTGCATTGACAGCTAATCTATTCAGGGAAGAGCACACTGAAAGAGAGAAATTTCAGCATGATCTTGGTGTTGGTATCTCAGCAACGAACCTTAGCGGTAATGCCAGCCACTGGAATGCTCCAGGTGTCATTCCCATCTTGAGTATTTTAAAACCTTTGGAAATAAATTGATTTTTAAAGTATTTATATCTGGGCAAAAACGAGGTTCAGAGGCTGGATGGTATGTGTTCTTACTGCCTTATTCAGTCAACAAATTCTCCATGAAACACACTCTACCTTTTTGTTTTGTCTTTGATTCTCCTGGCACCACAGTTAGCTAGTAGAAGAGAAGTTATGTTTGTAAATTCAAGAGAAACTGTTGGTCTGTCACGTCTTAGGGAGAGGGGAATGGGACCTTTGGGTAATAGAGCTGACAGGCCAGGCTGTGGACTGGTTTTTACTCTGTTACCAAACAAATGAGGGTGGCTTTATCCACAGAAGGAGTTGGACCAAATCGAATTGAGAATTGAGTTGTGGTCCAAGCAGTATGTGTGCCAACTCCCAGTTGCCCTGAGATGGATCTCCCCCATAAGATAGTGGATAAAGAATGAGTTTCAACTTGGGTTGCCACTAGATTTGAAAGTAAACATTCATAGAAGCAGGGAGGTCCTGGTCTGGTGTGCCCTGCCTTTCGGAAAGCTCTCAGAAGGAGTGGTGGGGAAAAGATGATGACATGGAAGAGGGTTAACCAGAACATGTTTGCTAGAGAGATGGTGAGAGGCTTTGGGGCACCGCTGAAGTCCTGCTTCTGCTGATGGCCTGAATTACAATAAACACCTAATGAATACCTGTTCATTGTGTGTGTGTGCACTCGTGCCCAGGCCAGGTCCCCTTTACCAGGCTGCCATACCTGTCTCCCAGCTGCTCTTGAGTTTTGGCCGCCAGGTGCTCACAGCTCGCCCGGTTCTCTGGAGGCTCAGGTGAAGAGAGCTGCCCCACCTAGGAGTCAGCTGCCCGCCCCTCCCAGCCAATGACTGGCTGATACAGGGTTCAGTTCAGTTGAGTTCAGTCGCTCAGTCGTGTCTGACTCTTTGCGACCCCATGAATCACAGCACTCCAGGCCTCCCTGTCCATCACCAACTCCCGGAGTTCACCCAGACTCACGTCCATCGAGTCAGTGATGCCATCCAGCCATCTCATCCTCTGTCGTCCCCTTCTCCTCCTGCCCCCAATCCCTCCCAGCATCAGAGTCTTTTCCAATGAGTCAACTCTTCGCATCAGGTGGCCAAAGGACTGGAGTTTCAGTTTTAGCATCATTTCTTCCAAAGAAATCCCAGGGCTGATCTCCTTCAGAATGGACTGGTTGGATCTCCTTGCAGTCCAAGGGGACTCTCAAGAGTCTTCTCCAACACCACAGTTCAAAAGCATCAATTCTTCGGCGCTCAGCCTTCTTCACAGTCCAACTCTCACATCCATACATGACCACAGGAAAAACCATAGCCTTGACTAGACGGACCTTTGTTGGCAAAGTAATGTCTCTGCTTTTGAATATGCAATCTAGGTTGGTCATAACGTTCCTTCCAAGGAGTAAGCGTCTTTTAATTTCATGGCTGCAGTCACTAACTGCAGTGATTTTGGAGCCCAGAAAAATAAAGTCTGACACTGTTTCCACTGTTTGCCCATCTATTTCCCATGAAGTGATGGGACCAGATGCCATGATCTTCGTTTTCTGAATGTTCAGCTTTAAGCCAACTTGTTCACTCTCCACTTTGACTTTCATCAAGAGGCTTTTGAGTTCCTCTTCACTTTCTGCCATAAGAGTGGTGTCATCTGCATATCTGAGGTTATTGATATTTCTCCTGGCAATCCTGATTCCAGCTTGTGTTTCTTCCAGTCCAGCGTTTCTCATGATGTACTCTGCATAGAAGTTAAATAAGCAGGGTGACAATATACAGCCTTGATGTACTCCTTTTCCTATTTGGAACCAGTCTGTTGTTCCATGTCCAGTTCTAACTGTTGCTTCCTGACCTGCATACAGATTTCTCAAGAGATAGATCAGGTGGTCTGGTATTCCCATCTCTTTCAGAATTGTCCACAGTTGATTATGATCCACACAGTCAAAGGCTTTGGCATCATCAATAAAGCAGAAATAGATGTTTTTCTGGAACTCTCTTGCTTTTTCCATGATCCAGCGGATGTTGGCAATTTGACCTCTGGTTCCTCTGCCTTTTCTAAAACCAGCTTGAACATCACAAAGCTCACGGTTCACATATGGCTGAAGACTGGCTTGGAGAATTTTGAGCATTACTTTACTAGCGTGTGAGATGAGTGCAATTGTGCAGTAGTTTGAGCATTCTTTGGCATTGCCTTTCTTGGGGATTGGAATGAAAACTGACCTTTTCCAGTCCTGTGGCCACTGCTGAGTTTTCCAAATTTGCTGGCATATTGAGTGCAGTATTTTCACAGCATCATCTTTCAGGATTTGAAATAGCTCAACTGGAATTCCATCATCTCCACTAGCTTTGTTCATAGTGATGCTTTCTAAGGCCCACTTGACTTCACATTCCAGGATGTCTGGCTCTAGGTGAGTGATCACACCATCGTGATTATCTGGGTCGTGAAGATCTTTGTTGTACAGTTCTTCTGTGTATTCTTGCCACCTCTTCTTAATATCTTCTGCTTCTGTTAGGTCCATACCATTTCTGTCCTTTATCGAGCCCATCTTTGCATGAAATGTTCCCTTGGTATCTCTAATCTTCTTGAAGAGATCTCTAGTCTTTCCCATTCTGTTGTTTTCCTCTATTTCTTTGCAATGATTGCTTAAGAAAGCTTTCTTATCTCTTGCTATTCTTTGGAACTCTGCATTCAGATGCTTATATCTTTCCTTTTCTCCTTTGCTTTTCTCTTCTCTTCTTTTCACAGCTATTTGTAAGGCCTCCCCAGACAGCCATTTTGCTTTTTTGCATTTCTTTTCCATGGGGATCGTCTTGATCCCTGTCTCCTGTACAATGTCACAAACCTCATTTCATAGTTCATCAGGTACTCTATCTATCAGATCTAGGCCCATAAATCTATTTCTCACTTCCACTGTGTAATCATAAGGGATTTGATTTAGGTCATATGTGAATGGTCTAGTGGTTTCCCCTACTTTCTTCAATTTAAGTCTGAATTTGGTAATAAGGAGTTCATGATCTGAGCCAGTCAGCTCCTGGTCTTGTTTTTGTTGACTGTATAGAGCTTCTCCATCTTTGGCTGCAAAGAACATAATCAATCTGATTTTGGTGTTGACCATCTGGTGTCCATCTGATGTCCATGTGTAGAGTCTTCTCTAGTGTTGCTGGAAGAGGGTGTTTGCTATGACCAGTGCGTCCTCTTGGCAAAACTCTATTAGTATTTGCCCTGCTTCATTCCGTATTCCAAGGCTAAATTTGACTGTTACTCCAGGTGTTTCTTGACTTCCTACTTTTGCATTCCAGTCCCCTGTAATGAAAAGGACATCTTTTTTGGGTGTTAGTTCTAAAAGGTCTTGTAGGTCTTCATAGAACCGTTCAACTTCAGCTTCTTCAGCGCTACTGGTTGGGGCATAGACTTGGATTACTGTGATATTGAATGGTTTGCCTTGGAAATGAACAGAGATCATTCTGTCATTTTTGAGATTGCATCCAAGTACTGCATTTCGGACTCTTTTGTTGATCATGATGGCTACTCCATTTCTTCTGAGGGATTCCTGCCCGCAGTAGTAGATATAATGGTCATCTGAGTTAAATTCATCCATTCCAGTCCATTTGAGTTCCCTGATTTCGCTGATTCCTAGAATGTTGACATTCACTCTTGCCATCTCTTGTTTGACCACTTCTAATTTGCCTTGATTCATGGACCTGACATTCCAGGTTCCTATGCAATATTGCTCTTTACAGCATCGGACCTTGCTTCTATCACCAGTCACACCCACAGCTGGGTATTGTGTTTGCTTTGGCTCCATCCCTTCATTCTTTCTGGAGTTATTTCTCCACTGATCTCCAGAAGCATATTGGGCACCTACTGACCTGGGGAGTTCCTCTTTCAGTATCCTATCATTTTGCCTTTTCATACTGTTCATGGGGTTCTCAAGGCAAGAATACTGAAGTTGTTTGCCATTCCCTTCTCCAGTGGACCACATTCTGTCAGATCTCTCCACCATTACCTGTCCATCTTGGGTTGTCCCACAGGCATGGCTTGGTTTCATTGAGTTAGACAAGGCTGTGGTCCTAGTGTGATTGCTGCTGCTAAGTCGCTTCAGTCGTGTCCGACTCTGTGCAACCCCAGAGATGGCAGCCCACCAGGCTCCCCCGTCCCTGGGATTCTCCAGGCAAGAACACTGGAGTGGGTTGCCATTTCCTTCTCCAATGCATGAAAGTGAAAAGTGAAAGTGAAGTCACTCAGTCGTGTCTGACTCTTAGTGACCCCATGGACTGCAGCCTACCAGGCTCCTCCGTCCATGGGATTTTCCAGGTGAGAGGACTGGAGTGGGGTGCCATTGCCTGATTAGATTGACTAGTTCCCTGTGATTATGGTTTCAGTGTGTCTGTCCTCTGATGCCCTCTTGCAACACCTACCGTTTTACTTGGGTTTCTCTTACCTTGGGCGTGGGGTATCTCTTGATGGCTGCTCCAGCAAAGTGCAGCCGCTGCTCCTTACCTTGGATGAGGGGTATCTCCTCACCGCTTCCCTTCCTGACCTTCAACGTGGGATAGCTCCTCTAGGCCCTCCTGCACCCACGCAGCCACTGCTCCTTGGACGTGGGGTTGGTCCTCCTGGTTGTCGCCCCTGACCTTGGACGAGGGACAGCTCCTCTCGGCTGCTGCCCCTGACCTCGGATGCGGGCGGCTGCGACCAGCGCACTTAAGTGCGGCCGAGAGGAGCTACCCCACATCTGAGGTCAGGGGCAGAAGCCGGGAGATACAGGGTTACAAAGGCTGATTCACTTGCCTCCGGGTGGGAAGCAGGTGCAGTATGCTCCAGACCCACCCTTTGTGGATCGGGCAGAGGCAAGACTTTGGTTGTCAGACTCCATCCATTTTTTTGTCCTCTGTGCTCCCATCCCCTCCTCCCCTTCCTGTCCTCAACAAATCACGTGGGTCTGAATGCTTGTCTCAGGCTCTGCTTTAGGCAACCTGATCTGAGATGTATGGTGCCATGAATTGTCCTGAAAGAATGGACTGGCCACTCACCATGAGGCAACAAGGACCCATCACCAATGGTGGGCGGAACACTAGTAGTCCCAGGCATGTGGTGGCCATTCAGTTGGGAGACACTCACTTTGGTGAACTGGGATGGAATACAGATAAGAAGGGATACACCAATTTGGGTAAGTTTTGAGGAACAAAATGAAAATGTGGAATTGAGTGGCTCTGGCTGAAAGCCACTGATTGCTTAAAGAGAGAAAATGACACTCGGGGCAAATATCCACCAACTTAATGTAATGTATGAGTGTCAGAGGGCCTCCTTGGAAGCATTTAAGGAGACTTGTCACCTACAAACGATCACACAGCTAAAGGTGATTAAGACTTAAAGGTGATTTAAGACAATTGAGAATGACAACTTCAGTAAAGCCTGGTGTTAATGTCCACCGTGCTTTAAACATCATGCTAAGTGCTTTATGTGGATCACCTCATTTAATCCTCACATTATGCAATGGTTTCACTTAATAGCACCCTCATTTTACAGTTGAGAAAAACTTGACATTCAGAGCAGTTAATTCATTTGCCCAAAGTCACACAGCCAACAAGTGGCAGAGTGAGTATTTGAACCACGGTCACTTTGCCTCCAAAAGCTAAGCTCTTAAGCACCAAACTATACTGTCTTAGATGATTAAACATTACGAAGTGATGAAACTTCTTGTCAGTTTATGTGAAAAAGATTTTGATCCAAATGGTAAAAACATTAATAGAATCTTGTAAAGGATTTGATGGGACTGTCAAACTCAACCTCCCACTCAATGGAGGAATCACCATTCAGTTGTAGACATGTGCATGCAGCAAGTGCTTAATAACTGTGTTGAACTGGAGAGAACACTTCCTGGCAGCTTCTTTTCTACATGAAACCCTTCCACCGATGGGTTCATTGCATCCCGAGGCAGCCTCTTCCCTTTAAAAACACCTCTGATTGCCAGAAACCCCTTAGTGAGCTGAAAACTGTGCCAACCTGGAGTCTTACATCTCTTAGTTGCAGAAAAAACTTAAAAAAGAGTTTTATGACCTGAACATTTGTTAAGTTTTTTTTGCTGCTACTCAATCATCACATCCATCATCATCTTACCTTGCAAACCTCCAAAAGTGAAGGGAAACAGACCACTGGGGTCATATATTTTGTCTGGTCAGTTTGACGCAAGTTAGAGCAATCTGGATCAGGACAGTAGAACCTGCATCCATTTACAGCAGTAAATTGGTGCATGGAGCACACAGGTTGAATTCTACAGAAATGTTTGCCACAGTACTGGGGCAGGGAGGAAGACTGTGATTGATTCAGTCAAAGGTTTTTTGTTTTCTTTCCCACAAAAGTATCAGAGCCATCTGAGTGTGACCAGGTCCAGGTCACCAGCTTGCGGTCCTTTCCCTGCAGAAAGAGCCGTTAGAAACAGGTACCATGTGCTATTAATAGTTCTCAAAACTTATGAGCTGCACCTTCCGCCCCATCAATTCCTCAGTTCTTTCTCAGTAGTGAGGACCTGCTTCTAGGTATTTCTTAGACTGAGGAAGAGGTTTAAATTCCCTCAATTTATAGAGGAACCACGGAGACCGAAAGACCTCCTAGATTCCTAGAGAACGCCTATGGGGGTAGAGCTCCCGGTAGTTGGGGGGCGGGATCGTGACGCGCTTCCGGTCATCTTTCTGGAACCAGTTCTGTTTGTCCTACAGGCGTGTGGCGTCTGCTGCCCTTCGGTTCCCTGAGGAGCTGTGTGGTTAGTACCCCCGGCAGGTTGTGTTTCTCTTCCACTTTTCCCTCCCCAATTTCCAGCCCAACTTACTGATTTGACTTACCCTGAATTTTTAGTTCTATTAGGAAAGGCGTTGAAGACAAGACGTCCTGAGGTGTCCATAGGGTGGGTTTCTCAGAGCTCTCAGGGCTTGCCTAAGGCTGACTTCTCACTGTGGTCTTTCCTGTCTCCATGCCCCTGCACTCCCGGTGTCTCTCTCCTCTTCTTAAAAGGGTACTAATGGCACCCCACTCCAGTACTCTTGCCTGGAAAATCCCATGGATGGAGGAGCCTGGAAGGCTGTAGTCCATGGGGTCGCTAAGAGTCGGACACGACTGAGCGACTTCACTTTCACTTTTCACTTTCATGCACTGGAGAAGGAAATGGCAACCCACTCCAGTGTTCTTGCCTGGAGAATCCCAGGGACCGGGGAGTCTGGTGGGCTGCCGTCTCTGGCGTCGCACAGAGTCGGACACGACTGAAGCGACTAAGCAGCAGCAGCAGCAGCAGTCTTAACCTTGAGGAACCCAACCTCATGACCTCATTTAACCTTAATCACCACCTTAAGGGCTCTGTTGCCATAAACGGTCACACTGGGGGGTAGGGCGTACAGTGCATGAATTTTGTGAGGGGCACACAGTTCAGGACAGTTGGGATCTTGTTACTCTTTGTATTTTCCCGTAGGCCCTAGCACAGCATCCGGCAAGATGGTAAATCTAGATTTTTGTTAACAAAGTGATAGAAGACCTGATCGGAGCTGGAAGAGGAGTTATAAAGTCATTTACATCTAGTGTCTTAGCTCATCTTTGTTTATAAATTTCTGAGCCCTATTCTGGAAGATCCGAAAGCCTGCTTAGAACTTCAGGGTCTAAAAGGCAAAGGCACAGAGGTACAAGGGAAGCTCCTGGGGGCCTCGGGGGTGGGGACTGAAGGGACAGGGTTTGTGCCCTCCCATTAACCTCCTATCACTGCAGATGGTGACTGCAGCCATGAAATTAAAAGATGCTTACTCCTTGGAAGGAAAGTTATGACCAACCTAGATAGCATATTGAAAAGCAGAGACATTACTTTGCCAACAAAGGTCCGTCTAGTCAAGGCTATGGTTTTTCCTGTGGTCATGTATGGATGTGAGAGTTGGACTGTGAAGAAGGCTGAGCGCCGAAGAATTGATGCTTTTGAACTGTGGTGTTGGAGAAGACGCTTGAGAGTTCCTTGGACTGCAAGGAGATCCAACGAGTCCATTCTGAAGGAGATCAGCCCTGGGATTTCTTTGGAAGGAATGATGCTAAAGCTGAAACTCCAGTCCTTTGGCCACCTGATGCGAAGAGTTGACTCATTGGAAAAGACTCTGATGCTGGGAGGGATTGGGGGCAGGAGGAGAAGGGGACGACAGAGGATGAGATGGTTGGATGGCATCACTGACTCGATGGACGTGAGTCTCAGTGAACTCCGGGAGTTGGAGACGGACAGGGAGGCTTCGCGTGCTGCGATTCATGGGGTCGCAAAGAGTCGGACAGGACTGAGCGACTGATCTAATCTGATCTGATCTGATTAACCTCCTAACTACATCCTTGCTTCCAACCCGGGCTGTCTACCAGGCAGTGCAGTGGGGTTGGGGAGGTGGAGTCTGTGAGCCCTTGCTTCTCACAAGCTTAACTTCTGGCAAGATTCTGAACAGTCTGTGGTAATCATTATTGCCCCATCAGGTGTCACAGTGGATGTGGCATCATTGGCACATGATGACAGCATGGCTTAGGGGCCTCTGTGGCCATTCATCTTGGTGAGCAGAGATCACATTGCCACTTCGAATGATCAGACTAAAGCATCTATCTTGGCACCCTGTCTCCTTCAGGACCCACACTGGATTCATTTTGGTGAGCAAAGGGTTTATTTTAATAATTTTAAATTGTCCGAGGCCCACGTGCCAGACTGTATGGCTTAGCTTTTGGTCACAGCCTAAGGAAAGCCTTTACGGCAGGTAGCTAGTCTCCTATAGTGAAGCCTGTTGCCTGTAATTGGCTCTTCCTCAGGGTAGATTCCCATAGAGACAGGAATACGAGACTACCTTACCTGCCTCTTGAGAAATCAGTGTGCATGTCAAGAAGCAACAGTTAGAATCGGACATGGAACAACAGACTGGTTCCAAATTGGGAAAGGAGTACGTCAAGGCTGTATGTTGTCACCCTGCTTATTTAACTTACATGCTGAGTACATCATGCGAAGTGCCAGGCTGGATGAAGCACAAGCTGGAATCAAGATTGCCGGGAGAAATACCAATGACCTCAGACACGCAGATGACACCACGCTTTTGGCAGAAAATGAAGAGGAACTGAAGAGCCTCTTGATGAAAGTGAAAGAGTGAAAAAGCTGGCTTAAAACTCAACATTCAAAAAAGGAAGATCATGGCATCTGGTCCCATCACTTCATGGCAAATAGATGGGGAAATAATGGAAACAGTAACAGACTTTATTTTCTTGGGCTCCAAAATCACTGCAGATGGTGATTGCAGCCATGAGATTAAAAGACACTTGCTCCTTGGAAGAGAAGCTATGACCAACCTAGTCAGCATATTAAAAAGCAGAGACATTACTTGGCCAGCAAAGGTCCGTCTAGTCAAAGTTATCATTTTTCCAGCAGTCATGCATGCATCTGAGTTGGACATCCATACTGATGGAGCTGAAGAATTGATGCTTTTGAATTGTGGTATTGGAGAAGACCCTTGAGAGTCCCTTGGACTGCAAGGAGATCCAACCAATCCATCCTAAAGGAAATCAGTCCTGAATATTCATTGCACGGACTGATGCTGAAGCTGAAACTCCAATACTTTGGCCACCAGATGTGAAGAACTTACTCCTTGGAAAAGACCCTGATGCTGGGAAAGATTGAAGGTAGGAGGAGAAGGGGACAACAGAGGATGATATGGCTGGATGGCATCACTGACTTGATGAGTCATGAGTTTGAGCAAGCTCTGGGAGTTGGTGATGGACAGGGAAGCTGGGTGTGCTGCAGTCCCAAAGAACTGGACAAGAATGGGGTCACAAAGAATTGGACAAGACTGAGTGACTGAACTGAACAGGTGTGGATTGCTGATTTCCAGATTGGTTCTTACCTGTATAGAGAGTTGCCATCAGGAAACCAAGCTGCCTTTTACTTTTTGTCTTATCAGGGCTTCTGCTTGGCATTTGGAAAGTTCTTAAAGTGGGGATGTTATTTATTGTCAATCCAATAGTTGTACTGTTACTCTTCACTGATGTGACATGTGCCTCTCTCAAAGCCCCAGATCCTTGATCCTTGGGGCATAAATGTTTCAAAAATCAGAATTTTTCAGTTTGTAGATAGGTATTTTACATAAAACCGCTTAGGGGTTTGCACTAATACTCCATGTGCCGTGCTGTGGTTAGTTGCTCAGTTGTGTCTGACTTTTTGCAACTCCATGGACTGTAGCCCACCATGCTCCTCTGTCCATGGGGAATTCTCCAGAGTCCTGGAGTGGGTTGCCATGCCCTCCTCCAAGTGATCTTCCCAACTCAGGGTCTTCAACATTGCAGGTGGATTCTTTACAGTCTGAGCCATCAGGGAAGCCCAAGAATACTGGAGTGGGTAGCCTAACCCTTCTCCAGGGGATCTTCCCGATCAAGGAATTGAACCGGGGTCTTCTGCATTGCAGGTGAATTCTTTACCAGATGAACTACCAGGGAAGCCAGCACTCCATTACTGAACACATTGGAACAAAATGTGTGAATATGTACACTAGTGGGGATAAACAGTCTTTACTTCACCAGCAAATAAATTCAGGTCATCTCAGGTTTGGTAGTCAAACGGATCATAAGAAAACATGTTTGCTCTCACATTTTTTAAATTGAAAAATTAAAAAAAAAAGGAATTGTGGACATATATATATACATAGTCCTTAGAAATTTATATATAAGGATAAATGTGTAAATAGATATCTTTGTTCTTGTTTAGTCACTAAGTTGTGTCTAACTTTGCGACCCCGTGGACTACAGCCTGCTAGACTCCTCTGTCTATGGGATTTCCCAGGCAAGAATATTGGAGTGGGTTGCCATTTCCTTCTCCAGGGGATCTTTCCCACCCAGGGATCAAACCTGCATTTCCTGCATTGGCAGGTGGATTCTTTACTGCTGAGCCACCTAGGAAGCACCGTGTGGTATGTGGAACTTTCCTGACCAGGGGGACCAGGGATCAAATCCGTACCTCCTGCAGTGAAAGCACGGAGTATTAACCCCTGGACCACCAAGGAAGTCCTCTATTAATTACTGCAGCCAGAAGGTTGGCTACAAGGAGAGGGTCCCCCCAGAAAAACCAGTTCTTGTTTATTAATTTTCATGAAACAATCAGGTTATACATACTTGCCATAGCGGTTAAGTTCTGGACTTTAAATGATAGCTTTTCCAGTTAATATCATGCAGATACCTGCTCTCTGTGGGTACCCTGATGCTTAATAAAGCTTGTGCGCCAACTGAAAGACTTTCCACATTTGTCACATCTGTAGGGTCTCTCTCCAGTATGAATAACCTCATGTCGATGAAGATTTGCCTTAAAGCTAAAGGTTTTCCCACATTCTCTACACTCAAAGAATTCCTCCTTTGTGTGGATCCTTTGATGCTGAATGAGATCGACATTGCGACCAAAGGATTCTCCACATTCACTGCATTTGTGGGCATTCTGTTTACTGTGAATCTGTTGATGGCTCATAAGGGTTGAGTGCCGGCCAAAGGCTTTTCCACATTTAGTGCACTTGTGGGGTTTCTCTCCACTGTGGATTAACTGATGTCGAATAAGCGTTGAATTCTGACTAAACGTTCTTTCACATTTGCTGCACTTATAGGGTTTTTCTTTGGTATGGATCCTCTTATGTTCAACGAGATATGCCATCTGACGGAAACACTTTCCACAGTCGTGACATTTATATGGCTTTTTTTGTGAGTGACACTGTTTGTGGATGATCAGAGTGGACTTCTGTTTGAAGGCCTGCCCACATATGTCACACTCAAAAGGATTCTCTGAACTGTGAAGTCTTTGATGTCGAACAAAATTTGCCTGCCGCTGGAAGGCTCTTCCACATTCGTGGCATTCATAAGATTTTGCGTTTGTCAGAGTTCTCTTATGCCTCAAAAGCTGTGATCTCTGATGGCAGGGTTTTCCGTACTCATCGTATTTGCCCTGCTGTGTCCATGTCTGAGCTCTCCGACTGTGAATAAGGTTAAGGCTTTGAAGGAAGTCCTTACAGCACTCATCACCAGTAGCAGGGAGTGAAAATCCGTAAATGTCCACAAGTTCATTATATTCACATAACTCTTCTGAAGGCTCCTTGGCTGTTTTCTGCTTTAGTGCTGACATCTTCCATAACATTAAATCTTCAGAAGTGTTCTCCATTGGGGTGAGCTCTTTCGTCTGGAATCTGGCTTCCGAATCTAGCCAAATAAAAAGAATATGCAAATTACCTGACTGCTACAGAAGAAAAGGAAAGAAGCAACTGTTTGTGATATGAGAGACTCAAACGAGGCTAAGAAGTGCTCACCTGGTTCCATCGCCATATTAAAGAGCCAGTATTCTGATTTTTGTAGGACCCTCAGCTTTCATATCAGAAAGAGCTCTTGACATCACGAACTAACCAACTAACATATGCACAAGTGTGTCAGAGAATGTGAGAACTGAACACACCCTTCTCCACTAGTGGGGGAAAACAGCTTCCTGTTGGTACCCAGCAGAGTCACATAGCTCTAGGAGAGAGGGAGCATCTTGTACTTTCTAGAGAAGCATGTTTTTCACAATTCTGGGAGAAATGACTGCTTTAAAATGGAGGCAGTGTGTCAGAGAGAAAAGAAAAGGAACCTGAGAAACAGCACAAAAGCCAATGGAACAGAGCAGTGACTCTCAACCAGGGATGGTCCTGCCAGAATGTAGTAGGCGGAGGCCAATGATGCTGCTTGACATCCTGTGAGGCCCAGGATCAAACAGCCCAAAACGTCAACAGAGCTGAGGCTGAGAATCCAAGGAGCGGAGGGATGTGGTAAAGGGTAGAAAGCAGCAGCCATCAGGACACAGTAAGTAGGAAAAGGCAGGAACATCAAGAAACACCAAGGGGATGTGGAAAACAGAATGAAAGCAAGGGAACAAGAGAAAGTACAGAAAAAGGGTAAGTGATGAGGGTAGAAAAAAGGAGTATCTAGAATGGCCTGAGAGCTGTCAGAAAGCACCAGCCTGCCTCTAGTAGAAATAGAATGAGCTTTATTGCAGGAGAAAGAGGATGAGCTTTGCAGACTTGAAATCCAGCTGGGGATTATCTCTGGGGAACAGGGGCAACGATCATACCCACCACCATCAGGGGACAGTAGGGATGAACAAGCAGGAGAACACAAGCCAAACTCCCGGCTTGGTATCCGGGTGCAGGCGGGGTCTCCTGGATGGTGTCACCAACTCTACATGACCCCCAGGGGCCAGGTCTGCTCCTCACCCACCTGGGCAGGCACTACCGGAAGCCTTCCTAGTCCCCGCTCTCGGCAGATCCAGGATCCACGGCTCTTCCCACTGTTCCAGCTGACAGATCACCTCAGGTTTGGGAAACTGAAATCCTACTCGTGGGGAAGTAAATGGGATGTGGTGGTTAGCAAGTGGTAGGAGAGGTCCCAGAGCTCAGTCTACCCCTGGGGGTCTGGGTGGCAGGGCTGCAGCAACAAGCAGAGATCAGGACAATAATCAGAAGGATTATCTGAGGAGAGGAATCAGCACCATCTTTGCGAAAGCTCGGCATCTTGATTGAAAGCCTGAACAATATTCACACTCGTGGACATGGTCATTTCACTCTTAAGAATAGAGCCTAAGGGAAATGAGGGCAAAGGTTAATGGGCAAAGGTTAATGCACCCCAGATGTTCAGCAGAATCCTAACAGTGCAAACTGGAAATAAACCAAATATCAACAGGGGAAGGATTAAAGTGTAGCCAGATACAATGAAGGCAGAATATTAGGCTAATATTGAAAATCCATGAATTCAAAGGACATTTCTTAAAACAGGAAAAGGCTCCCCAGGTATTTTAAAGCAGAATACAAAACTCACATGTAGCATGATTCAAAGTTCATGTAAATTATGATATGAATTTGTTTCTAAAAACTACGTGTGTTGGGGTGTTCCCTGGTGGTCCAGTGGTTAAGAATCTGCCTTGCAATTCAGGGCTCACAGGTTTCCATTCCTGGTCAGGGAACTAAGACCCCACATGGCTGCAGAGCAGCTAAGCCTGTGAACCATAACTAGAGAGTCTGTGTGCTGCAATGAAAGATCTTTCATGCCGCAACTAAGACCTAGAGCACCTCCCTCCCAAAAAACTACATGTGTGAGTGTGTATATACACACATCATCCTCTTCTTAGGACAGGGTAAGTGAAAGTCAGTCGTGTCTGACTCTTTGCGACCCCATGGACTGTGCAGTCCATGGAATTCTCCAGGCCAGAATACTGGAGTGGGTAGCCTTTCCCTTCTCCAGGGGATCTTCCCAACCCAGGGATCGAACCCAGGTCTCCCACATTGCAGGAGGATTCTTTACCAGCTGAGCCACAAGGGAAGTCCAAGAATACTGGAGTGGGTAGCCTATCCCTTCTCCAGCGGATCTTCCCAACCCAGCAATCAAACCTGGGTCTCCTGCATTGCAGGCGGATTCTTTACCAACTGAGCTATGAGGGAAGCCCATTTACAGGATAAGTGAAGTCGCTCAGTCATGTCCAACTCTTTGCGATCCCATGGACTGTAGCCTACCAGGTTCCTCTGTCCATGGGATTTTACAGGCAATAGTACTGGAGTGGATTGCCATTTCCTTTTCCAGGGGATCTTCCCGACCCAGGGATCGAACCCGGGTCTTCCTCATTGTAGACAGACGCTTTACCGTCTAAGCCACCAGGGAAGCTCCCATAAATCCATCGAAAATATTGTAAGTTAGAAGTGCATTTAATATAAACAGTGCTGCGATGAACATTGGGGTACACGTGTCTCTTTCCCTTCTGGTTTCCTCAGTGTGTATGCCCAGCAGTGGGATTGCTGGATCATAAGGCAGTTCTATTTCCAGTTTTTTAAGGAATCTCCACACTGTACCCCAATGTTCATCGCAGCACTGTTTATAATAGCCAGGACATGGAAGCAACCTAGATGTCCATCAGCAGATGAATGGATAAGAAAGCTGTGGTACATATACACAATGGAGTATTACTCAGCCATTAAAAAGAATACATTTGAATCAGTTCTAATGAGGTGGATGAAACTGGAGCCTATTATACAGAGTGAAGTAAGCCAGAAGGACAAACACCAATACAGTATACTAACGCATATATATGGAATTTAGAAAGATGGTAACGATAACCCTGTATATGAGACAGCAAAAGAGACACTGATGTATAGAACAGGCTTATGGACTCTGTGGGAGAGGGAGAGGGTGGGAAGATTTGGGAGAATGGCATTGAAACATGTGAAATGTCATGTATGAAACGAGATGCCAGTCCAGGTTCAAAAAAAAAAAAAAAAGAATGCATTTACATTAATTTTCTGATAGATGAAAAATAGATAGGATTTCATTAGGTTGAATGATGCGAAAGGGCTGTTTCTGTAGGCCAAAGCAATAAAATATTGGCAATTTCAAAAAAAAAAAAAGAAGTGCATTTAATACACCTAAACTACTGAATATCATAGCTTAGTCTTACCTACCTTAAACATGCCAAGAATAGTTGAATTAGCCTGCAGTTGGGCAAAATTGTCTAACACACAGCCTATTTCATAATAAGAATGATGAATATCTCATGTAACTTACTCAATACTGTACTAGTGAAGAACAGAATGGTTTTAAGTGGACTGGTTGGCGACCCTTGTGATTACACAGCTGTCTGGGAGCCCCTGAATGCTTTCCAAACAAAAATAAACATTAAAGCATCCAGTGGTGGGTGGACAATCCCACAAAGGTGGTCAAGAATCTGCCGAGAGTGTCAGCATGGGGTCAAACATGCTCCACAAAGAAAAATCCGTCGAGGAGCCTCCCTCTGTAGGAGACTCTGCATTGAATGAGACAAGGGTGGGCTCCCAGGAAGGTGGAAGCTGAGGAGGTACAGAAGTGAAGTCAGTGAAGAATCATCTCCTGGGCACCCGGTGATGGTATAAGCAAAGAAGGAAACCATTTTCAGACAGAAGAAAGAAAGACTTTTCAAGAGAGGAAGAAGGTAGACTTTGGAATCTGCATGGACCACAATCTTTTCAACTCCTAGAAGTCTTACAGATGTGGAGGATTCAGGCTGGGGGATGAATGTCTTCAAACTCTAAAACAAAAGGAAACTACTCATTATCCACAATCCCTTACTTGAAAACTTTAAGGCCTGATTTGTTTCAGGACTCAAAATTTTTCCAGATTTCAGAAAGGTGACTTGAGTGTGGGTATAGTTTCTATTATGTACCACCCTCAACAGGGGTTGAGCTGAAACCTTAGAAAAACTTTCTGATATTTATTATGCTATACATATATATGGAGACCAAATGAGAAAAAGGATGATAAATAGCTTCCTACAGGATAAAATCAGGTTTAACCACCTGATGACTTCAGGTTAGGCCTTATAGCCAAATGAGTTATGATAAAACTGGTTTTCAGAGCTTTTTCTGCTTTGGGCATTGCACGGAAGAAACCAAGGACTTGCGTAGACACTCAAATCTTAAGCCAGCTCATTACCCAAGGAGACGACGTCTCTGTAGTTGTCCAGCATCACGTCCCTGTAGAGGGCCTTCTGAGCCCAGTCCAGCATGTCCCACTCTTCCCTAGTGAAGTACAGAGCCACATCCTCAAAGGACAGCAACCCCTGGAAATACAGAGACTCATTACAGCTGCAGCTCTTATCACAGCTCTGTGGGCCACAGTATTATTGTTGTCCTACAGGCAAGGCTCATCCAGTTAATTAGCAGACTCAGGGCTCAACTCAAGCTCTGACCCTCAGGCCATGCATGTTCTTTCTTCTGCACTAGAGTCACACATGTTCTCTCTAGAGGGACACGTGGTCAGTGTGTGAGGCTTCTCTGGCTGTTTGGTCTCTGCTGTGGTCATTCAGATAATCAGAACTGAGTCAAATCATGGGGCACCCAGCTGGTGTCAGAACTGCTCCATGTGTAGAGACACCCCATATGCCTGAGGGCAAAGGTGAAGTGAGGAAGCAGAGAAACAGCCGTGTCCTCCCTAGGCACGTGCTCTTCCTCTGCCTCCCTCCCCGAGGCTGGCAAGGATGCACACTCTGTTCCTGTCTTTACAGAGATGCTCCCATGCCTGCCTTCCTCTTGTTTCCACTCTCTCCACCCCTAACTGGACCAGTTCTGTAAAGAAAACCTACACACACATCTGCAGTCACCCCACAAACCCCCCTCTGACTTCAGTCTTCATAGCTCCCCTGGAGTGTCCTTCTGAGCCTCGCGCCAGCCCTCTGCCCACGTGTGAATACAGGGGAGAGCAATACAGTTACCGCAGGAAATCAGAGATTTCACAGAAACGATGATCTTTGAGCTGAGTGTTAACATATGCAGAGGTGAGTTTGCTTGTAGGCGGGGAGAACAGGATACACAGTGGTGGGGAGGTTGTGGGGTGGGGAAGAGCGTTCACATCCCCACGTGCAGGTCCTCTGTTTCAGGGAAGGCGGGAGATGACACCAGAAAGGCAGGCAGAGCTCTGTGTTCCCTCAGCAAATGTGGACATGCTGGGCCAGTGGGGTCAAATTGTTCCCTTTGAACTCCCTCCTGTCCACGACTAGTCTTTACAAATTGTCACAATGGCTTCCTCATGTGTCTCCTGACTTTTCACTGACTTTTCAACTTGACTTCTTAAAATCACCCTCCCTCTTGTTACCATCAGTACCTAAACTTCTACTGTACCTTTTAATCCAAGGGATCAGAATTATATGAGCTTGTTTCCATATCTCCTTCCCTAAACGGCTTGTAAAGTCCTTAGGGTAAGAGTCTCTCTCCCAGCACAAAGGACATATCTATCTTGCACACAGTAGGTACTCAAGAATGCTCACTGACACAAACACAGAGCAACTGTGGTGACGGCAGCTAAAACTTACAGGGCGCTCGAAACATCACTAGATCCTCTGCCAAGCACTCCAAGAGCCTCACTTCACTGAATCCTCATGACAGCTACTGTCATGACCCATTTTACAGATAAGGAAACTGTGCCCCAGAGAGATTAGGTGACATGTCTAAAACAGAGCCTGGATTTGATCCTGTCTGACCCCAGAGTTCAAGCTCTGTGCATCATATCATCCACGAAGGAAACACCCCCCAGCTGATAAAGATGGCTCAACCCCAATGGCCATGTGAAAACCACTGCCTGGCTGCTGAGACTACACTGAGGAGGTGGAGGCAGGGGGAACCAGCTCACCTTCCATGGGACTGGCAGGAACATGGCTTCCATGGCCTGGTCTCCAAAATGGGGCTGGATCCTGGCCATCAGGCTAAGCTGGAGAAAAAAAGAAAACAAGGTCAGCCCTGAATCAAAGCTCTCTCACTAGACAGACTTTAGATGGGGAATGCCAATGGGGCCAACAAAGCTCGAGTAGTACAAAGTCACAGTGTTTGGTGTTGGAATGTGGGATTACAATGAAAGCAGCCGCTAGAATGGTCTTAGGAATTTCTGATGCTAGATCAATTTCTAATTTTTATCCTAGGAAACCTGTGCCTCTGCCCTCGCCCTCTCTCTAGAATATATTCTTCAGCACCTCAGTGAGAGACTCAATATATCAAGGGACCAGACTATAGGAAAAAACAGAACTCTAACCTGCAACCTGTAGCTCTGGCCTGGAACCCAAACCAGAAGCAACGTGGCAACAGGCGCCCAATCAGGACTTAGGTGGCAAGTGTGAACTTGTCCCTAACATGTGTCCCCCTCCTCCATCCAGGACCAGTAGAGAAAGTCGGGTGTGCTCCCCTACCAAATCACATAGGATGTCCTGCCCCTTTTTTTTTTCCCCCCAAGCAAGGTTTTATTGGGGCCGATACTGCAGGAGCGGGGAGCAAGAACAAAGAATAGGTTCCCCTGCTTGCTTGCTCCCTGAGGCCGGGTGGAAGGGAGTCCTGCTTCTTTTACTTAACCTGCCTCCAGGTTTTCCAAGTCGATCTCCTCAAAACTCAGCATAGTTGAGTTTTCCCTTTTTTCCACTCTAAAGTTTCTCCTGCTTGCTTTTGAGTCTCTGCCAAACGTGATAGTGGCCAGTTCACTTAGTATAGCAAGCTCTGCCTGAAGAACCTTTGCCTGCTCTCATTTGGGCGGTCTTAGTTTATTTCTTGGAGAAGGCAATGGCACCCCACTCCAGCACTCTTGCCTGGAAAATCCCCTGTACGGAGGAGCCTGGTAGGCTGCAGTCCATGGGGTCGCTAAGAGTCGGACACGACTGAGGGACTTCACTTTCACTTTTCACTTTCATGCATTGGAGAAGGAAATGGCAACCCACTCCAGTGTTCTTGCCTGGAGAATCCCAGGGACGGGGGAGCCTGGTGGGCTGCCATCTCTGGGGTCGCACAGAGTCAGACACGACTGACGTGACTTAGCAGCAGTAGCAGCAGTTTGTTTCTACGTCACACAGAATCAGCTCAGAGAGTATAACAATGATTTTAGGGAAGTTATCAGAGATTTTAGGCTACATATGATATATAAAGAGCTAACTGTTGTCAAAGGGGCTTCCCAGGCTGCTCAAGTGATAAAGAATCCACTTGCAATGCCAGAGATGCAGGAGACTCCGGTTCGATCCCTGGGTTGGGAGATCCCCTGGAGGAGGAAAAGGAAACACACTCCAGTATTCTTGTCTGGAATATTCCATGGACAGAGAAGCCTGGCAGGGTCCATGGGGTCTCAAAGAGTTGGACACCAACTGAGCGACTGAGCAGGCACAGCTGTTGTCAAAAGAAAATTCAGAGGACTTTACTTGATATGAACAGTTTATGGAGTGAAAACCAAACTGCTAACAAGGGGGCTTCAAAATGGAAAGTCTTAAGAAGTTAGTTCCTCCGCACTTACCCTTCAGTTTATAAAACATGTAAATGGGCGGCAGAATAACCCACTCCCTAATATACCACTTTGGAAAACTGATTATTTTGAGCTGCAGGCACTTAAAAAAAACAGCTGTTTTTTAAAAAAGGTTGGGGGGGGGGGGGCAAAAGGAGAATTCCCTGGTGGTCTGGTGGTTAGGACTCAGTGCTTTCCTTGTTGGGGATCAGGTTCAATCCCTGGTTGGGGGAACTAAGATCTCACAAGCCATGTGGACTCACTTGTGCTAAGCCCCATGTCAGCAAACCGACACCTAATACTTAGCCTAACTGCAGTTTCAGCCTCTTCCAGGTATAGAACCTCCCTCCCCTTGCCCTAGGACTTCCCCAGTGGCTCAGTGGTAAAGAATCCACCTGCAATGAAGGAGACGTGGGTTCAATCCTTGAGTTAAGAACATCCCTTGGAGAAGGAAGCGGCAACCCACTCCAGTATTGTTGCCAGAGAAATCTCATGGACAGAGGAGCCTAGTGGGCTATAGTCCATGGGGTCTCAAAAGAGTCATGAACTTTCAAGAGTCTTAAGAGATACAACTTAGCAACTAAACAACTCCCTTCCCTATGAAGACTGCATTTACAATAGACCTGAATTCTAAGCCATCTCAGGGGTTAATCATTTTTCCTTGGGAATCTCCATGTTTATACAAGGTAAGCGTGTGTGCATGTGCAGGCGTGTCCAACTCTGCGACCCCGTGGACTGCAGCCTGTCAGGCTCCTCTGTCCATGTAATTTTCCAAGCAAGAATATTGACCCAAGGTTTGAACCCATGTTTCTTACATTTCCTGCACTGGCACGTGGATTCTTTACCACTGTGCCACCTGGGAAGCCTCTTACCTGAGGTATACATGTTAAGAAACTTGTTTGTCTTCATTTTTTATTGCAGGAATCTCAGCTAAGTACTCAGAAGGGTAGAGAGAAAATTATTTTCCTCCTGTGCACAGGAATGAGGAAGTACATTGTTTTCTCTTGGGACTGGTTACTAGACCTGAGGGTCCTTTCAGAAGAGTACCACGGTACAAGTTTACTTGTTTGTAGCTGCTAGGAAGCTGCAAGGTTACCCAGACGTGAAGAAAGCTTGTTTCCTTTAAGGACAGAGCCAGCTCTTCATGGGAAATTAGGACAGTTAAAGTTTTGGTTCTGCAGCTCTGGGTAGCTGGCCTGGGAGTATACTTAAACTGTGGCCTCCACTTTGGTTCTTCTTTAATATAATAAATTTAATGTTTCTCTCAGGGAATACACAAATGATGAGATACAGAGGATTTCCACTTTTTTCTGGTGCCTTTCTGGGCACTGGCAAACCTTGTTTCATGTAACTGCATTTTTAAGAAAGTCTGTTACATTCTGGTCTCCTTCTTTAAAAACACTGTTTGTAAGCCCTCTTGCCTCTTAACCAAGGAGGCACTTGTGATCAATAGCTCCATGGCTGGGGAAGGGACATCGACCCTTTCACTATCTAAAGTAGATTACCTGCTGTGAGCACTGTGCATTTGGAAGTCAGAATCCATAATTCAATTTATAACAAAATCTGCAATGCAGGAGACTTGGGTTGGATCCCTGGGTGCAGATGATTCCCCTAGAGAAGGGAATAGCTACCCATTCTTTTTTTTTTTAATGTGCATTTATTTGGCTGTACAGGATCTTAGTTGCAGCATGTGTGATCTGGGATCAAGCCCTGACCTGGGATCCCTGACCCAAGGATCAAGCCCAGGCCCCCTGCATTGGGAGCGCAGGGTCTTAGCCACTGGACCACCAGGGAAGTGCCACACTCCAGTATTCTTGCCTGGAGAATTCCACGGACAGAGAAGCCTGGTGGGCCACAGTCCATGGGGGTCGCGAAGAGTCGGACAGGACTGAGCGACTAACAAACAAAGCCAAAGCAAACAATAGTATTAACCAGCCATTCATTCATCGGACTCTGAACTTCTCTAAAGCCAAAGGACCTGACATGATACTCAGAGGCTGGCCTCTTCAGGAAGTTTCTCGGTAAATGCCCTGAAGACCGGGGGTTTGGAGGGACGTGGTGGGGGGCACGGGATTCGAGGGAAAGGGGGTTGTCTCTCCAGCTCTCACACCTGTGGCGGGGCCACCGTGGCTTCCCCTGGCACCCCACTCCGCCCATCACACTAGCTCTTTTCTCCCCAAACCTCCGCGCCTCCGACCCCCGCCGTGCCTCCTCCTCCAGGAAGTCCTCAGGATGCACCTGCGGCTGCCTTGGAGCTGGCCTCCATTATGGAGGCGCCAGGCCAGACTCGGAATTAGGTCGGGACCTCGGCTAACCTCCACCTGAGGTGTCCATGCGGAAGATCTTTGTGCCTGTCGCCCGATCACTAGCGCAGGCCGAGCAGAGCGTCCCCACCCGAGGACCTTCTAGGAAGCTCGGAGGATTCACAACTCTCTGATCGGGGTAAGCGCTGTGGCCGGTCGCGGGGAGTTTGCGAGTCAGGGGGCGGGGCACTCACGTCTCTTCGCAACTGCCGTTCTGGTCGGAGCCAATCAGCCGCCGCAGATGGAGTGGTCTAGGCCACGTGATTTCCAGGTTGGTTACCCCAAGCACTTTCTTTTCCCACAGATTGTAGCAAGATCTCCACGGGTGAACCTTTGTGTAGCTGGGTATTTTTAAACCCTCCTTTTGGGAGTCCAGAATGACTTTTTAGAGAGCCGACCCTGGACTAGGCAAAAAAATTAAACAAAAAATTAAATATAATGAATAATACACACATATGCTATTAGCATAAAAATATTCATCTGATATGATGTTATCCGGAATTTACTTTTCTACTTAATGCTGTTGTTTAAAGAAAGAGAAGACTTAGTGGTAATTAATTGTAATTGATAGTACGACTAATTAATCTTTGATTCCATATGTTCAAAGAATGTTCAAACTACAGCACAATTGCATTCATCTCATACGCTCAGTATGCTAATGCTCATACAGTAAAGTAATGCTCAAAATTCTCCAAGCCAGGCTTCAACGGTACCTAAACCATGAACTTCCAGATGTTCAAGCTGAATTTAGAAAAGGCAGAAGAACCAGAGATCAAATTGCCAACATCCGTTGGATCATAGAAAAAGCAAGAGAATTACAGAAAAACATCTACTTCTTTTATTGATTACGTCAAAGCCTTTGACTGTGTAGATCACAACAAATTGGAAAATTCTTCAAGAGATGAGAATACCAGACCACTTTATGTGCCTCTGGAGAAATCTATATGTAGGTCAAGAAGCAACAGTTAGAACCCTACATGGAACAACAAACTGGTTCCAAATTTGAAAAGCAGTATGTCAAGGCTGTATACTGTCACCCTGCTTATTTAACTTACATGCAGAGAACATCATGTGAAGTGCCGGGCTGGATGAAGCACAAAGTGGAATCAAGATTGCTAGGAGAAATATCAATAACCTCGGATACGCAGATGACACCACCCTTACAGCAGAAAATGAAGAACTAAAGAGCCTCTTGATGAAAGTGAAAGAGGAGAGTGATAAAGCTGGCTTAAAACTCAACATTCAAAAAAGGAAGATCATGGCATCCAGTCCCATAACTTCGTGGCAAATAGATGGGGAAACAATGGAAACAGTGACAGACTTTATTTTCTTGGGTTCCAAAATCACTGCAGATGGTGACTGCAGCCATGAGATTAAAAGACACTTGCTCCTTGGAAGAAAAGCTATGAACAACCTAGACAGCATATTAAAAAGCAGAGACATTACTTTGCTGACAAAGGTCCGTCTAGTCAAAGCTGTCATTTTTCCAGCAGTCATGTATGCATCTGAGTTGGACATCCATACTGATGGAGCTGAAGATCTTCAATCTTTCCCAGCATCAGGGTCTTTTCCAATGAGTCAGCTCTTTGCATCAGGTGGCCAAAGTATTGGAGTTTCAGCTTCAGCATCAGTCCTTCCAATGAACACCCAGGACTGATCTCCTTTAGGATGGACTGGTTGGATCTCCTTGCAGTCCAAGTGACTCTCAAGAGTCTTCTCCAACACCACAGTTCAAAAGCATCAATTCTTTGGCACTCAGCTGTCTTTATAGTCCAACTCTCACATTCATACATGACCACTGTAAAAACCATAGCCTTGACTAGACAGACCTTTGTTGGCAAAGTCACACCTTAGTTTTAGACATAAGTGGCCCACAGAATTGTATGCTTTTATCTTAAACCTGTTCAAGCCAGGAGCTTAAATGAGCACTTTAGATGTACAGGAAAGAACCCTCCCCTGTCCCGGCCCAGAGCTCCCAGTTCAGACCAGGGCTTTCCTTGCCCCACCCCTCCCTGGAAGAACCTGCTCCAACTCCATGGGAATGCGCAGTTTCTTTAGGGACCTGAAACAAAGTGCTCAGAGTTAGGATCACATGCCCTTCTAGTGTAAATCTGTGCTGCACTGTCCACCTTCTTCCCTCCACCATCCTGGTGTGGGAATCACTGCGGACCTAAAATCTCAGCATCTGGCCCCCTGCCCCAAGTAAATCCAGACACCCCTGTTACAGGTCAGATAGCTTTTCCTTTGAAATAGCTCAGAAACTTCAAAGTTCCCTTGGAATTTTCTGACTTCATTCCGGGGAAAACACTGCCTTTCTCATTTTCCTGCTTTAAATTCTTTACTACCTCTGCCTCTCCCTGTAAAGTCCTCTTGCAAGGGGTGGATTTGAGGCAGTAGGTAGATGGGTACCCCCCCACCCCAGGGTGAGCAGTTGAGAATTCATTTCCCGTGCACCAGTACTGCAAGATGAGAATCGCAGGACAATTGAGAGAGGAGGCTGGGACCTGCCCAGACAGAAGGTAAGCGACCACATATATCTCATTCTCTTTGTCAAGGAGACTTTCTGACTAGAAAGTTCCTTGGAGGTTAAAAGGGGAGTGATGCCAAGCTACCAATAGGCCTCTTTGCTGGAATCCATCTTGGCTGAGAGATGCCTGTAAACATGAGGGAAGACCCTGAGATACACCAAATAAGGACTCTGAACCAGGCAAATGAAAATGATTGGCCAAAGAAAAACTGGAAGAAATGTCCCATAAAAGTGATTTAAACTACACAAGGGTGTGACTGTCTCTGAGCCCACTGTGAGTCTACCCGCATGTACTGTACTCTTTCCTCCTAATAAACACTACTTGTTTCACTGCTTTCCCTCTTTGTGGCCATTCTTTTCTGCAAAGCCAATGGCCCAGGGCCTTGTCACCAGCCACTGGTCTAGTGGCCAGGATTCAGCTCTGTCATTCCATGACCTCAGGAGCTGAAACCCTGCTCCAAGCCTCTGCAGGCTGAGGCCACCTGAGATCAGATTCACCCCCTCAGCCTCGCTATCTTGGCCCCTGGAGGGCAGTGCCAGCTGCCCAGATCCCAGGGAGGCTGCATCCTCTCCCCGGTCCTGGGATTCTAAAGAGCCCACTCCTCACCTTCGACCCTCACCCCCGGCCCTGTGTCCTCCTGTCCTCCTCTGGCGGGTCCTTCTGCTCCACAGGCCCCCTCTTCGTAGTCAGCCCTTCCCCTCACCCCTTGTAGGGCGGTGTAGTTTCTTATGACCAAGGTAATCTAATTGTACAGGTTTTTTCCTTGTTGAACCATTCTGGAGCTGTGAGTTTTCTGGTATCTCAGGTAAAAGACCAAACCTCTTCTATGCCTGACGCTGAAGAGTTTCCTCCCCCAGGTAGGTTCTGTAGTGTAAAAGTAAGCTGGTGCCATACATCCAGGATTTGCAGGGTTTCTTTCCTGTGCAGCCAAAAGTTATCCTGAGGTTGGAAGCTGCGTCACACACGCTGCACTCTAGGGTCTGTCTCTCCTATGATTGGTTCCTCTGGTGCTCATCCAGGTGTGAGCTTTACCTGAAGCTTTTCCCACATTCTCCGCAAGAACTGGGCTTTCTCCTCAGTGCCGTCACTGGTGGTGATGAGAATACTGAGCTCTGTATGAAGCTTTTGCCACTGCCACTACGTTTTGTGCTTTTTTTTTAGTGTGGATTTTCTGATGCACCTTCTGGGTGGTGCATGAAAGGTTTTCTGATAGTCAAGGCAGTGATGTGGCCTCTCCCTCATGTGGGGCATGATGAGGCATGATCACGATGAAAGCTATTCTTGCACTCACCACCCACTTGGAGTGTCTCCTGGCTGTGGACTCCCAGGTCTGCTCTGGCTAGAGCTTTCCTCACATCCCTTACACTGGTAGGGCTTCTCTCTGGCTTGTGTCTTCTGATGGCACAGGGACTCTGCCAGAACCCTTCCCATTCTCCCCTGTGTTGTTTATGAAGACAACAGAAATATTGTTTCTGGGTTATTTTCCCAGGTGTCTCTCTAAGCATTTCTTCATTGCCTGAATTTTCACAGCCTTGCCATTATCACTGGCATGCTGTTTGGTTTCTCCTAGTAATGTCCTGGAAGTTTCACTCCCCGCACCCCGCCCCCCCCACCATTTTCTGTCTTGAAGCCTTTTCATTCTTTTTTTCTTTCATCTTAGAATCTAAAGGAAAAAGTAAGAAGTAAAGGTGTTAGTCTTGAAATGGGATTTGCCACTGGAGCAGGGGATGGTTGGAACAATTACATTAGGCTAGGCTGAAGCACAAGTATGTCTGAATACAGGACTTTAGAGAGGTCAAAGGCAAAGACAGCAGAAGGGATGCTTGAGTGACTGTGTCTAAACAACCCATAAGTAAAGTCTTTTCATAGGCCATGTTCATATGGTCGGTTCTGAATGTTCACTTTATAGTCTTGTGTTCAGCTCTTCTGTTAAGCCTTATTTGGTTACTTCTGCCTCCCTCTGCTCTACAACCCCTCATTTAGTTGAAATCACTCATTTATAATCCTTCCTTCTCTTTCTTCCTTTCCTACTTCTTTCACAGACATGTGTGTAGCACTTCCTATATGTGAGGCACTCTTCAAGGTGCATTTCACAGATACATGTGAAATATATATGAAGGTCCATTAGACGTTCTGCCATCACTCACCTGTAATCCATCTCTCATGTCAAAAATCCTCAATTTCAGGACCTCCAAGCCAGGGCCAGGCACCTCACCACCACTTCTGTGTGAGTCCAGGTTGGGTGCATGTGAGGTAGGTCCGGCCGCGCTTTGGGCAGCCCTTAGCCGTGATTCCTGCCTTGAGGCCAGGGGAGGGGGCGCAGGCAGAGGGCAGTGGGAGGGAGGAGCGCCAGGCCTGTGTGTTTACTGGATGCCCCGCCCCTATTTGCGTTTACCAGACTTGACTGGGATCTTGATGTAAAGCCAGCAGACCTCTGTTAGGTCCCTGGGGGTGGGCGTCCATTTTGACAATGGACTTAATTATGTCCTTTATAGCTTTTTTTTTTTCCTAGTGAAAGATTCAAGCCAAAGTAATACATTGCATTTGTCATGTCTCTTTAATCTCCTTTAGCCATTTACAAAGATCATCTCAAAATGCATTATAGACCTAAACGTAAAATCTAAAACTTCTATAAAACAGTTGGATGAAAACAGAAATTTGTGACCGTGGATTAGGCAAAGATTTCTTAGGCAGAACACACAAAGAATGAACCATATAAGAAAAAAACTTGATAACTGAAGTTGATCAAAATTTTAAAATTTTGCTCTTCAAACACTGTTAAGAAAATGAAAAGAGAAGCCACAGACTGGGAGAAAACATTTGTAAAACACGGGTGTGATCATTTGAAAACAATATATAAAAATAATTCTTATTCATAAGACACTTGAATTTTTAAAATGTGCAACAGATTTGAACTTCACCAAAGGAAGACATGCACAGCCATAAATATGTGAAAAGATGCTCAAATGATTGTCCATTAGGGAAATGGAAATTAATGCTATAATGAGATACTATTAAACTTAATACAATAGCTAAAATAGAAACCTGACAATACAAAATGCTGACTCAGATATAGAGGAACTATAAATTTCACACACTGCTGGAGAAAATGCATAAAATTAAATGTATATTTACCATATGAGCCAATAATCCCACTGCTAGCTGTTACCAAAGAAATATGTCCACACAAATTCCTGTATACAAATATTTATAGCAGCTTTGTTCATAAAAAACAAATAAAAAATTTGAAAAAACTAAATGTCTATCAACTGAAGAATTGATAAGCTAATTGATACACATACATACAATGGTACATTAGTCACTATTAAACTACCAATGCATACGATAATATGGATAGATTGCAAAAGCATTATGCTAAGAGAAAAAAGCCAAATACATGACGTTCTGGAAAAGACAAAACCATCAGTAGTACAAGAGAAGGACTGACAACAAAGCCATGAAAGATCTTTTGGGGATGAAGGATATGTTTTATATCTTGATTGTAGGGGTGGTTCCACAATTGTATACCTCTGTCAAGACTCAACAAACCATATACCAAAAGGGGTGAATTTTACTAGAAGTAAATCATATCTCAATAAAGCTGAATTTTTTAAAACAGAAAATAATAGCAAAAACGAACTGTGACTTCCCTGGTCATTCAGTGGTTAAGAATCTGCCTTGTAAGGCAGGAGACCTGAGTTTGATCCCTGGTTAGGGAACTACAATCTCACAATCTCTGTGGCACTACCCAAAAAAACACCCCAATGCAGCCAATAAACAAAAATCAGACAAGGAAGAGCACATAGGCACATAGATGGTGAGAAACTGAACCTGAAAGGGGCTTTGCCTACAAGAAGCAAGGCAGCAGCAGTAGACAAGGTGACAGATTTGAGTGTAAAACTAAGAGTGTTAAGAGCACTATTTTAAAAAATTGATGGTAATTCGTAGAAATATATTTTACATCATTATCCTGCATACACATACATTCATGTAACAAACAATGTCAAAGAGCAATACTTACTATATAGGAAAATGAAACCTAGTAAATCCCAATCACAATCTTATTAATACTTAAATACAATACACGAAGGATACCTATGAAAGTACAGAAACCTGAGTTCATAAAGATAGTATTTAATGTGATGGGTGTGCTTGCCTGTTCATCAGTTCGCTCCAGTCAGGCACACACGAGGATAAGGCCACACGCATGTCAGGTGCGCTATTAAGCCTATTTCTTTTTTTTGTTTTTAATCGTGTCAATATCGAAAATCCTAGTTCACACAAATAGGTAGATGTGAATGGTAATAATAGCAATATACTCTTTCTACTTAGCAGTGGAAATTCCTCTTTAATCTTAATCCAGAATGCTGATAAACTTAATGTCTTGTAATAATTCCTCAGCGTGAATGACGAACTGAGCTGCAATAATTCATTCTCTTCTTCAGGCACCAAATTTAACTCAATGATTGATTCTGGGGTTTGAAAAGCAAATGGATCTTTTATCCTGATATTTTCCTTTAATGATGCAAATTTCTCTTCTGGAAAGTAATGATGAAAGGTTTGAGACAAAGAAGTGAGGTGTATTAATATCTCTGATTTTATTACCTTTAAGCATTCTTCATTAATAATGTTCTCTTCGATGTGTTGCAACAATGTAGGGAACATATAGTAGCTAGGACGATTACTTTTAAGTCTAGTTTGCCATAACAATAACATCTTTTGGAATCCTCGAATGTGTTCAAGATACTGAAATATATGATTGTTTTTCCCTTGTAGTTTCAAACTTAATTCATTTAAAATGCCAAAAATATCACTTAAGTATGCCAATTTTGATACCCAAACATCATCTTCAAAAATATTTGCCAAATGAGATTGCTTTTCAATGAGAAAAATGTAAATCTCATGCCTGAGTTCATATACTCTGCTCAATACTTTTCCTTGAGACAACCAACGAACTTCTGTATGAAATAGTAAGTGGGTATGGTTCTCTCCGATCTCTGAACAAAATATTTCAAGAAGTCGGCTATTCAATGAGCTTCCTTTACTAAAATTAACAATTTTCACTGCATTTTTCAACACGTCCATTAGGCTCGGCGGAATTTCTTTGGATACCAAAGCTTCTCTGTGAATAAAACAATGATTCCAAAGAGCGTTGTTGTGGGTGGCTTCTAACAAGTTTTCAAGAAGTCTGCTATGTTTCCCAGTCATATTTGCTGCTCCATCACTTGAGATTCCTTTACAGTTTCTCCAGTTTAATTTATATCGACCAACAACACACTTATCTAATTCAGTGAATACATCTAATCCGGTTACCTGTGAATTTAAATTTAAACAACACAACAGATCTTCTATAAAATCATCTTGCCACATATATCTGACATATACCAAGAGTGTGGGACCACTAGCCGTATCAGTGCTCTCATCGAGTTGGATTGCAAAATCGATACCAGACTGTAGCCGTGTCATAAGCATTGCTTCTAAATGTTTTGCAATAGTACAGATTCGACGAGATATTGTATTATCACTAAGAGGTATAGTTCTTAATTTGTCAGCTGATTTATCGTCAAAGATGGTACGTACCATATCCATACATGCTGGGAGAATAATTTTTTCAGCAGCTGTATGAGCCATTTTTTCTTTTGCCACTCGATATGCCACTAAATATGATGATAACAAGGCTCTCTCGTTCATAGTTGTGGAACGACTAAGAAATTGGGGTGATAACTCTGTGTTACTTCTTTCTGTTGGAAAACGGTCTTCTTCATCATCTGTCCCTTCCTCCTCCACTTTTACTATCACTATGCCTTCCATCTCTCGGGTATCCTTAGGAGACAAATCTGCAGCATTCCTGGATTCAGCAGTCATTGTTCAGGTTCAAAGAACTGGGTCACTTAATCCAAATAGGGTCTGTCTGCAGGACTTTCCTTTTTGTCCTACATGTTTTATGAGCTCCATTTTTGCTATCCTGCAGGGTTGAAAAATTTAATAGCAGTATTAAAAGGTAATATTGTATTGCTATGGGGCTAACACCTCATCCGTGAAGACAATTCATGAAATCCAGTGGTGTGACATGTCAATGCTGAATAACTGTTATTCATGTTAGCTGTGTACCAGGCAGTTTTGGTACCTTGCATACACAGCTCATTTAATTCTCATGGAAACCTAATGAAGCACAGTTATTATTCCTATTTTAAAAGCTGAGAAAGATTAAATAATGTGTCTAACAACATAGTGTGGTGGATCCAGTACTCAAACCCAAGTCTGAAGCTCAGGGTCCTAACTATGCCGCTACACTGCCATCTAGTCAGTCTTACAAAGTGATCACCAAAGTTTGGTGTTCAAGACCACCACTGGAGCACAGAGGAAAAAAATTAAAATGTTTATTTATTTAAAAAGAAGTATTGAAACCCATTAAACTTTCCTGATAGTCATTTTATAGCATTTATATTTTCTGTCATCATTTGTGTTGCTGCTTTTCATCCTCCAACTATTATATTTTCTTTGTTCACTTTCTTTCAGTTTTAGTGATCTATTATCTGAAAAATCTTATTTCCAGTATTTTAAGATCAAGGAAAAGAAATCTTGGTTTTTGAGATAGGATCAAAGATTTAAAAGTGGGGTATGTGGAATAACACATTCCTAGAGGCCTTCCCTCCCAGTGAATCAAAATGAAGACTACAAGCAAGGGAAACTCAAAAGATACAGGGCCGAGATCAGGACCTGGTCAGGCCTTCCTGGAGTGTTTCCCTGCTCGTATTCTAGGCAAGAAGCAGCAGAAAGACTGGGCTTTATTTTGCATTTCTTGAAGTTGCCCTTAACATAGTTACTTGCAACCAGGAGATATTTTTTAAAATATTTGTTTAAGTGAATATAATGTCAACATTTTTTGCCTATTTGTAGAATGTTCAACAAATTCATTATAGGCATGGCATTTCAATACTTGGAAGGGTTTGTCATTTAGAAATTAAAGAGATTCCATTATATTGTCAGGTTATTTAGAAAATATCTGAGTAAGAATAGGAGGAATGTTACAGAAGCACAGGTTTAAAATAGAAAAATAAATTATGTGTCCATGGTAAGTTATTTATATGTCTCCCACCACAGTGTGTAACCAACCTATTTCTCCAGCAAATATTAAGGTTTCATTGATTTGCTTACAATGCATTCTCCATAACTTATTGATTGCAAATGATCTGTTTAGCACAGGCCTGTACAAGTGTTTTCTTTGGTCCTCTGCCACTTAAGTGTCTCTCATTAGTAACAGTGCTTTTGTGCATACTGGTGGTGCTTCAGGAAATGGAGATGGGGCATTAGGTTTGGTCAAGCTGGATTTTTCAGTTAACTTCCCTTTATCAATGAATGTCCTAGTTGGGTGGGCCCTTGGAGACAGTTTATTTTATTTAGGATCAATACCAGAATTCGTGTTTGTCTAAGCTGCTGCTGCTGCTGCTAAGTCGCTTCAGTCGTGTCCGACTCTGTGCGACCCCATAGAAGGCAGCCCACCAGGCTCCGCCGTCCCTGGGATTCTCCAGGCAAGAACACTGGAGTGGGTTGCCATTTCCTTCTCCAGTGCCTAAAAGTGAAGAGTGAAAGTGAAGTCCCTCAGTCGTGTCCGACTCCTAGCGACCCCATGGACTGCAGCATACCAGGCTCCTCCGTCCATGGGATTGTCCAGGCAAGAGTACTGGAGTGGGTTGCCATTGCCTTCTCCAAGCATCCTGCAAATCGGTGGCAGAGAAAGGCTGGTGGTGACCAGTCTTCAAGTGACCCAACGCATTTTCCACTGCACCACCACAAACTCCCTTCATTACTCAGCCCTCCAAGTCAAGCACATTTTCCTCCCACAACTGAAAAATTCACCTGGTGTTCTATCAGAAATCACTCCTTTTAAAAAGCCTTCAGAAACTTCAGAAACTGAAAGGAAGAGGGTGAAGTGTATGTATGATCTGTAAACACGAGGCTTAACAAACTTGTCCGCTAAACAACAAAACAAAACGTGGATCTTGGTAGCCTCTGGGGTCTTCCTCATTTTACACCTCGAGATCACCAGGGAAAAAAACCCTCGCCAGAAGGAAAGGAAATGGGGTAAGCCCGGGAGCACAGAAATTAGACTAGAGTCATTGGTCCCCGACCCCTTGGGGGTGAAAACCAGGGACGAGGACGGGGCACGCAGGCTGCCGCCTCTCGGACCCATAGGTATCTCATCCCAATGCAGAAACCAAGGATCCGCGGCTGTCTCTGCAGGGAGACGGCACTTCCTACGGCGGAGGCTGGGACCAAGGACAGGGACACGACCCTCCACCCCGTTCGGAGACTCGCGTGGTGAGCGGGATCACGGAACACGGTTTTACACGTCCACCTACGTCCCCGCCCCTCCGCCCCGGCCGGACCCGCCTCTCACCGTGAACCCCGGAGAAGCCCGGGGTGCTGGGATAGAAAAGGGAGGTGACTCTGGGGATCAAAGGGCAGTGGACCCGTTCCCAGTCCCTCCGTTCGCCAGAACCCAGAGTGTCACAAAAGCCGGAAGTGCGTCAACACCTGCCTTCCGGGTCTGCGCTGCGCTTTGCGGGGGGTACGGGGGGTGGTCCTCGCTAGGAAAAACGGAGGACTTTGGTCCTTGTTCCCCAATTCATGGTTCGGGCTTTGGGGATGTCTTTTCTAAGCTCAGTTTTTCCCGGCGGGGAGAACAGGGGTTAAGTTTCACTCAGTACTTCCTGTTCAGAAACTTACACAGTTCTTTTTCTTATTGATGGCAGGTATCGTAATAATTCTAGATATTATCAAACAGTAATAGTGATCGTGTGTCTGTATCTATGGCAGAGGAACTGAAGCAAAAATGTAGACAGATCAAAGTGAAGTTGAGGATGAGTGGTTTCTCAAAACCAAAGTGGTTGCTTCTCTGGGTACCGTGATTGGGTATTGCTGCTTGAATGGTCGTGGCGCAAAAGGTTGCTTGCCAGAGCAGTGAACAAAAGAAGGTGTGGCCAGCAAACCTGCCGCCACAGCAGCCACCCCCAACTGTGCACCCTGAGGGGATTTGGGATGGACAAAAATTAAGGTGGCCTTGGAAAGTTAAGGTGCATATCAAAGTAATGATTTCAGAGTCCAGACTCCTGCATCTTCTCACATATAGAAAGGCACTAAAATCATTAATGTGAGATATCTGGTTTTAATTAACAGTATTTTGATGTTCTGGCTATCTGGTTTTTGTTGCAAAGTCCTACATAATCTGGCTTCTTCCTAACATCTTTAGAGCAGTCCCTCAGAGTCACCTGAGAGGCTGTTTTCCAGGCTTTAAGTCCCCAGTTTTGTCCATCAAATGAAACATAAATCCCAACTTTTAAGTTGTGCATTTTTTTCAGTCGATGGTATTTTCAAATATTTGTTCATTGGGGAGCAATTATTCTTTCCAATACTAAATAGTTATAAGATTCTGAGCTTGGCTAATGTATCCAGGGAGTTTTCTGAGTGATAATAGTGGAATTACAATTTGAGGCATTTTGGCTGTCAAATGCAATCACAGAAATTACATCTTTTACTATTCACCTAAAAAAACTTTTTTATTTGTCTGCTCCAAATCGTAGTTGCAGCTTTTGGGATCTTTAGTTGTGCCATTTGAACTCTTGGCTGTGGTATGTGAGATCTAGTTCTCTGACCAGGAATCGAACCCAGGCTCCCTGCATTGGGAGCAAGGAGTCTTAACCACGGGACCACTAGGGAAGTCCCTAAGTGCTTGTATTTGGTAACATGCATCCCATTATGAACCCTGTAACTGATAGGCCTGTGTAGAACACTGATTACCTCACTTTTCCCCACACCTAAGACCTCTGCTTCTTTATCCCATAAAAATCTCATGCCCTTCACCTACAGGGAGGTAGATCTGAGATTTGTTCTCCTATGTCCTCACTCGGCTGTCTTGTGGATAAACTCTCAGCTGCAAACCTCACTTTCTCAGTGTTTGACTTGTTGCCCATTGGGCAAACGACCTAATTCTTACTAAGTTGTTAATGACAAGCAGGAAGTAATGTGTCTCAGAGATCTCAATAGGAACAACAGACATCAACAGGAGGTATAGTTTTGTTCAACACACAAAAAGTTTTCAACTGGAGCTGTCCAACAAGCAATTGACTAAGCAGTGCTTTATTTTTTAAAAAACAATGAATTTCCTATCTATGATGCTGACTCCATTGTGACAAATACTGTAGGCTAGAAAGACTATGTCATAGAAAGTTGTTTTAGATCCCTGAAATACTCAAGGAAGAAAGGGAAGGCATATAAGAGTATTCCAGAGGCTCATGTAGTTTGAAAAAGCACGGAGACTGTCACACTTGATTTTTCTTATTTTTAATTGGAAATGCCAAACATCATTAAAGGGTAATACCTGATTTGTGAGCCTAAACAAAGGAAAAGTATCTAAAGTCCCTTTCAAATCACTGTTTATATTCTCTAGGAAACTTGCCAGTTCCTGGTGGACCTAGCTCAACCACAGGACATCACATTCCCTAAGGATCCAGGAGATTACAATGCCCCAGGGGCTTTTGTGCCAGCCCTGGGACTGCCTGTTCACATGCTCCTGCTCTATCCATCCTTGCTGCACAGCCCTTTCCATCAGGAACACAACACTTTCCCAGTCTCTCTCTCCCACTCCAGCTTGCTCAGTGCCCCTACCTCCCCCCAAGAACCGTGTTATGTGTCAGTCCTAGGATTTTCTGAGGTCCTCATATCACCAAGGCGCCTTCAACACTGGCTTTAATCAGCGTGGTTTGTACCCTTGCTAGCTCCCTACCGGCTGATTCATGGAAGTCGGACCACTAGGTGGGCCATTCGTCCTCATTCCTCATACCCACCCACCCCCAAGCGCAAGGGCCACCATCCTGCGATGAGTCTTGAGGGTTGGCTGGAGCCAGGGATGGGCCAGCGGGGGCGCCTTCCCAAATCCGGGTCGGCTGCGGTCACTATTGTGTACTGGCTAGAGTGGCCAGTCAGGGTCAGCAGGAGGGTGAGACCGGCAGCAGGACATGTAAAAGCCTAGGAAATGAGCCGGGGCCCTCATCCGGGGCCCTCATCCGGGGCCCTCATCCGGGGCCCTCATCCGGGGCCCTCATCCGGGGCCCTCATCCGGGGCCCGCCCTGTCCTCGCTGGCGGACTCCGCCTCCGGAAGTGCCAGAGAGAAGCGCAGCCTCCGAGCAGTCTAGAGCGCTCCTCCTCTGCGCGCGCCCCCCCCCCCGCCAAACCCTGGGCCGGCTTCTAGAGCACGGGTGTCCGCGACGCGATAGCTGCCCGGCCCTTCCCTCCACCCTGGTGAGTCCCCGGAAGCCGTCCCGAGGTCGCGTTGGGTCGGAGCCTTGTTTAGCCTTCTGGGGCGGAGCAGGAGTCTCCTGGCTCCGGCTGACGGCGGTTCCCGTCTCCAGGAGCGCGCAGGGCCGGGGTGCGACAACCAGTTTCTCTTCAGTCAGGGTTCGCCCCGACGCCCGGCGGACGGAGGGCCCGGCCATCAGGACCCAGTGACCGTGGCCTGCTGTGAGATGGGTTTCCGGGGCCCGCTTCTCTCTTTTGGGACCTTTCCTTGACAGAGCAGAGAAGTGGGAGGACGGTACCGCCGGGCGAGGCCTTCTGAGGGCCCTTTCTGAGGGTGTGGAAGGGGGACGGGGCCCTGCCGCGTCCTTGGGTGTGAAGGACAACGAGTCCGACCTGTTTGAGTCGCAGCCCTTCCCTGTTCCTGTCAGGGTCATGGGAAGAGGCCTGCCCACCTAGTCTGAGTTATCGAAGGGTCTGACCCCCAAAGTGGAATTTAGTCGTCAGTCACGGCTTCCCTTGTGGCTCAGCTGGTAAAGAATCCGCCTGCAATGCGGGAGACCTGGGTTCAATCCCTGGGTTGGGAAGATCCCCTGGAGAAGGGAAAGGCTACCCACTCCAGTATTCTGGAGTGGAGAATCCCATGGACTGTAGTTCATGGGGTCAGAAAAAGTCGGACTCGACTGAGTGACTTTCACTCACTCATTCACTCAGGGTTACTCAGTAATTCAGAATGGGCTGACAGTGTTTACCAAATAATTCCTCAGGGTCTTGCTTTAAAAAATAACGAGTAATAATGTATTTCTCAAGAATTAATGTATTTCTCTCGGTACACACTTGATCCTTGAAAGAAGTTTGTAAATTTCAGGTATTTTGAATTTCAACAGATATCTCTGTACTATTAAATTGTCTTGTCTTTATTTTAAAAAATTTCACAAGTTCAGAATTAGTGGAGTTCAAATAAACCTGCAAACTTGGACCATATGACATGGTTCTTAACTGTCTGAAAGTGAATGATGTCCATTTTTCTTTCTGCTCTATATTTAGGTGGTTAATTGTTATTAAGTATTTTCACTGTGTCTGCAGTGTGTAAGATACTTGGTTAAGTCATGAGGGTGTCAAATAATGGGCTATTTTAACTTGTTACAATAATTTCTCATCTCACTCCGCAGTGATGGTCATTGTCCTCCAGAACAGGGATGGAGGAGGTATCAGCCCAGGAAGCAGCAGAATCTCCAGTGGTCCAGTTTCAGTCCTTGGAGACCCACTCTGAGGGTCTGTCCCCAGAGCCTCAGTTCGTGCAGGACACCGACATGGAACAGGGACTCACTGGGGGTAAGGCAGAGAGAACACTTCCATCCAGGAGAATGGGAATGTAGAGGGGCTCCTGGGCCTGGGATGAGAGAGACCAGGGGCTTCAATGAGAGGATGGCCCCTAGAGGGAGGTCTGGAAGGGAGGGACAGATGTGGCTCAATTCAGTCCTGATCGGGGCCCCTCTGTGGAGGTCAGCCTGTCCTTTAATAGGCAGAGTGGTCTTCACTCACTCTATTCAGGCTTTTTTCTTTCATGTAATTTTCACTTCATGCCAGTTACCACATAAGTTAGAAGAAATGCTGCTTTTGCCACCCCTCACAGTCCTTGCCTCGCTTTCACTTCCTCTTAGATTTAGGACCTGTCCCTACCCTCTGTTTCTTTAACTTAGTTTCTTCCCTCCTTGACCTTTTGGGCTTTACCAGCTGCCATTATGTTGCAACTGCAGTGTTTTTGACTGCTCTAATTTTGATCAAGAAAGCAACCATTTAATTCCTTGGTTGAGCCCAGGGCTTGGAGCAATGTATACATATCACATACAGACTGTAAAATAACATTTTTATGTGTTATAGAGATAGGTTGATCTGTCTTGTACTCCCTTTGTTTTGTATGAAGTTTGTCTGAGATTTACTTGTGGCCAACTGCAGTGCCTGAAATAACCTGTGTGTCATGAACACCGACCGAATGCCTTTTAAGTGCTGTGGGGCATTGTGCTAGTGTAGAAAGGATTATGAGGAAACATGACCATTCCTTATTCTTGGGGGCTTTACACACTGGTTGCAGAGACAGTGCTCATTCTCAAAAGTTTACAGAGCAGTGTCTGAGAGAGGGTCAGAAGTCTACTAAATAACCATGGCCTTGGATGAGTCACTGCGAACCTTTATGCTTGGCTTTGCCATCTGCAAAACAGGTAATGGTGCTCACTTTTTTGACATGACATTCATGTCATGACATGGGGGTATAGTGCAATATGAGATTTCATAATAAAATCCTGAATCATGGGTCTAAACACGTGGAAGGAGGGCATGCAGGTGTTGAGATGGTGCAGGACAAACTCAGTATCTGATAAACATTCATTGGTTTTGCTGTAATGTCGATGTGAAGAAGGGTCCCACTGACTCTCTTTTGTGAGGGCACCCTGGGAAGGGCTGCTCTCACTCTTGGCTCCTTTCTCCTCCCTCAGCTCCACCTGTTCCCCAGGTGTCTTCTCTTCCCCACGAGGGAAGCCCAGGAGACCAGGCAGCTGCGCTCCTGACAGCCAGGTACCAGGTGAGCTGAGGAACCCTCTGCTTTTCCTCAGGGACTATTGCTGCTGATTGAGCGTGGCCCTTTTCCTCATCCCATCCATGAGCCTTGCCTGGAGATCTTTTTTTAATAGCAGATCCCGGCTTGGGTGCCTGTCTTCCTCAGAGACCCGGACTTCACAGAAACACCTTTCCATCTCCCCAATACCACCAGTAAACACTGTTCCTTTATCCTTGGTGCTATCATGGGTGCTTATTAGATGTTAAAAGGTTGTGGAACCTATTCCCAAGATGCTCCTCTGTTCTCCCTCCTTTCCAACGTAAATGCACACTGCAGACCCTCTGTGTCATCTTTGTCCTCTGGCCGTGATGCTGTGGTGGCCGCCTTCACCAGAGCAGCCAGGCTGTGTTATTTCAGGAATTTGTGACATTCGAGGATGTGGCTGTGCACCTTACTCGAGAGGAATGGGGATGCCTGGACCCTGTTCAGAGGGCTCTCTACAGAGAAGTGATGTTAGAGAATTATGGGAACCTGGTCTCACTGGGTAAGGATTGCCTTTCCTATTATTCAGTTTACCTATTAGGGTTTCTTTACTTCCTTGTTTTTGAGTAGGTATGAGGTCTCTGAGTGGGGCTCAAATTCCAGGTCTTAGAACCTCTTGAGACCTCAGTCTTTAAGGTCATCTCCTCTGGGAGTGGGTTTCCTTTGGGGATGTCAAGAGGAGACATTCTACTCCTTATCCTCAGTTAACGTTTACTGCTTTTGTGGGACATCTGTTCCCTGTTACTAAAGGGAAACTTGCTGGTGCTTTGCGAGTTCTCAATTTCCGTATCTTTCCCTTTTTTATGAGAGGGACTCTAGGGCCTCCCAACCCACAACCAGACACTTTTCTTCCTGGTAATTCAGTGCCCCTGTATCTGAGAGTTTCCCATTTTTCTTGGAAGAAGAAATGCCTTTTTTTTTTTTTCAAGATAGGCTAAAATCTTCATTGAGTAATCCCTCACCTCTTAAGACCCCTTAATTCATCTGCAAGCAGGCAGAATTTCAGAGGCTTGATCTCAAGGCATGACTTACTGCCAGTACATTTCAGTGAGTCATCCAGACAGTAATCCCTGCTTCACCCGAGCAGTAGTGTCTCACACTTAGACCAAGTCTCTCCTTTGTCATTTGGATGGTGCAGTTGGCAGCTGAGATGAGGCAACTTGTAGTGCTCTAGAGAAGCATCAGGGGGAGCTGCCAGCACCCGCCTTGGTGTGAACATTGCTCCTTTTCCTCTTTCTTTTTTGGCCTGTCTCTGCTACTCTTTTCTTTGTTATGTAAGTACTTAATCACACTCTTTCTTTTCTTTCTCTTTTTTTTTCTTTTTTGCTTTGCCTGTGCTGGTGGCATCCAGGGTGGTGTTTTGTCTCCTTGATTAATTCTTGTCTGTGGGGAGGCAGCCTGCCCGCTGGGAAGGTTTGTAGTGTGTTTTCCATTCCTGGCTCTTTGATCTTTGTAGGCATACTTCTCCGCCTTCCCACCACCCGGATTCATAGTGTGAATTCCTGCCCGGCCCTGAGTCATACCCAGGCAAGTGCTTTCTCTGGAGAAACACTTGCCATCCTTTCAGCAGGAATCTCCAGGAGATGGCCCAGGTGTCGGCTTCCCATCGATAGTGCTCGTCCCCGCTCGGAAGCTCCTTTTCCACGATTGTGAGATCTTACACTTGATTGATGGAGTAGATGTTTCCCAGGAGGCTACCACTGTGTAAAATTGCAGCTCCTCAAATCACCTTTGATAAATTTCCAAGGGCCAAGGATGCCCTCCGTTGCAACCAGAATTTTGAACCTTGAATTTTGAGTTCATTCAGAAGCCATGGTTGGTGGTCATCGACTTGTGTTCTCAGAAACCACAGAGTTCGACTCCAGCTCTTCAGTTATGACCTTTCCATGTTATTCTAGACTGTGGAACACATGCTATGTGCCCCTCCTTTTCCATAGTGAACACAAACTGCCCCATCTGTTGCGTGAATCTCCTGAGACCCCTGGGCCTTCCTCATGTTTAACATTCTAGTCTTTTCCTTCCTTTAAATCCCTGTGACCCCCTCCAGGGTCCTGTCTTTGTCTCCTTTATTCTTTACAGTATTGTATAGATTGATGCATTTATATAATCCTCCTGGATCAAGTGTTCCTTAAAGGCTCTTTGATGGAGGGCAAATGGGAGGGCAAAAGAATTCAGGTTATTTCAGGCTATTAAATCCAATGTATATTTAACAACTTGTAAATTACAAAGTGATATGTAATTGTAAATTACTGTTAATTTTACCTAATAATTACATAATTTCCAACAGTTTACCTGTCTACTTTTTGAAGTAAAGCATCTTCTAAGTACTTCATTCAGCCTAATAACACAGCTTACTATTAGGCTGAATTTGATCCCATTTCCTCTGTCATCTCTGCACATGCACAGGACACGTTTGTACACTCGCACATGCTGGGCACAATTACATTCAAGAAACCCTACTACTCAACTTGCTCTTTGACCAAGTGCTCAGCCTCTCCTTGAGGCTGTCTTTTTTTTGACTGTCTATTTTTGACAGTCTTTGGGAAGTCATTTTCATATTTGGGGATTCAGCAAACTCCACCTGTAGTTAGCTTAATGTTTGGCATTGTAAAATAAGCACTTTATAACTCAGCCTCTGACTTAGCAGCTGTGGGTTCCAATTCATATCTTTTTCCCATGACAGTACCTCTGAGCTGTATTTGTCACGGATATCAGAGCCTTGGTCTTTTGGTTAAGTGCTTCCACTACATAGTGTAAATATACAGAGTAGGAACAGAGTAATAAAATACTAGGCAAAAATTTTCGTTACTTAATCTTAAAAAGAAGCATATACTATTGACAGTGAGTGAAATACTGGCTTGGGGGTCATGCCCAAAGGGAAATTATCTGTGACTTAGTGCTGGAGATTAAGATCAGGAAAAAGACATGGATTGTATTTCACATGGGGCAGTGTGGCAGATGCCCTCTTAGACGACAGCATTAGAAACCTGCTTAACAGAACTGCTGGGTGATGAGGGAGTTGGTAAATCAGGAATGTTTGGCACATAGCCCTTCCTTTTTGAAGTCAATGTCATGAGGAGAGAAATGATTTTGTGTAGAATGTTTCTCACTGCCACAGCTATTCACTGATACTAGGTACTTTATGTATCTCTCACTTAATCCTTACTGTAACTCTTTCAGCAGATGTTATTCTGTTTTTTACCTGAGGTGGTTGAGGCTAAGAGAAGTTAAGTGATCCACTCAGGGTGAAAGCTAGGTTAGGGGCTCAGATCTGACTCTGAAGCCCATGCTTTTTCACTGTTTTATACTTTAGGACAGTCAGTTCAACCACATGTGGTGTTTTGTATATTTTTATGGCTCAGTATTCTGATGATAATTTAAAATAGGCACAATAAATTGGACAGACAAGCGTGAGTTTATACAGTTTGGGAGCAGAAAGGGCATGGATTCAAGAAAAAGTAAAATTGTTAAAGGATACATTCCATCGTAAATAGATATCTATACAAGAATGTATTCCTAAGGAGAGATTTTGTGTGTTAACCATCAGGAAGAGAAGCATGAAGCTTTCAGATGGCTAAAATCTTAGCACAACACTGGTACAGGCAACAAACAATGAGGTGAATTTTAAATGTTGTTTTTAAAGATCAGGTGAAGTTAAAAATTAGAACACTATCAAGGTTGCAGTTTAAAAAATCAAAATGTTTTAATTAATTTTAGATAGGAAAAACTTAAAGCAAATGCATATTTTGAAAGCATAGATTTTTGACTTAAATCTAGGAAAAAAGCATTCAGGCCAGTAGTAAGAAAACCTGCTTTAGTGCTCTCTGTGACTCTTATAGATTGGAAAGAATATTAACTGTGAGATCCATTTGCCTGTGATTGAGGAGATTATTTATAAATGGATTATAATGGTTTTTTTCATCTATAAAACATGAAAAATAATGTCTGCTTTCTGAGTTATGCCAAGGATTAAATTAGTTTATATATGTAAGTACGGGGCTAGTGGTAGTTACTTAAATTTTTTTTTTTTTTGGAAAGGACAGTAAGAGAGAATGAGCTATGGATCAGATTTCTTAATACAAACAAATTTCAGGAGAGTGTTCAATTATTTCTTTATAATGCTATTTTCTCAAATTGAATATTGCTCAGACTGTGCCCAGTGGTTTGGGTTTTTATTATAAAGAGATTTTCATTTCTTTGACACTAAATGTTCTCTTACATCCCTTTTAATTAAGAGTCATGATTCTCAATCTGTTGGATCCTGACTCTCTATGTATTGTTCTAATTACAGGTTCTCTGTTCTTTTTACTGTTTTCACCTTTTGCTTCATTGTCACTATGTTGGTCTTCTGTTCTCTTTCTGTACATATTTAGAGGAAGGGATAGATATCATTCACAATCATTATTTATTTTACTAGCAGATTATTTAAAGGCCAGTTTCTGAAATAAAAGTGTCTGAGCCCTAGCTTCACTGGTTATCATGACCTTGGGTGAGTTACTTAACCTCTCTGAATCTTAGTTTTCCAAATCTTTGTTTGTAAAATTGGCACAGTAATAATTCCTATCTCATGAAGGTGTGGTGAGTATTGAGTAAGTGAAAGTTTATAAGATTCTTGGAATGACACTTTGCACCTACCAAAGCTTAGTGAATCTTAGCTTAATATTTTGATAATACAAGTGACTTTTAAATTTAAGCCTGTATATTGGATCCTGTTTTCTTTTCTAAATTGCAGTCTTGTATCTCTCACTGCTAGGCATTCTCTTTTATACCTTCCTGCATATTACCTTAAACACATGTCTAAAATCAAACTCCTAATCCCACACGAAGATGATCTTTTTTATTCTGTGTATGTGATTTAAGTGTACATATAGAGTAAAGAGGGGCTACCCTGGTGGTTCTAATGGTAAAGAATCTGCCTGCAATGCAGGAGACCTGGATTTGATCCCTGGGTCAGGAAGATCCTATGGAGAAGGAAATGGCAACCCACTCCAGTATTCTTGCCTGTAGAATTCCATGGACAGAGGAGCCCTGGTGGGCTACAGTCCATGGGGTCGCAAAGAGTCAAACACAACTAAGCGACTAAAGCTTTCACTTTTCACTTCAAAGAGTAACGAAAATTAATTTTGATTATCAAATACTTAGAAATATCTTTTTTTTTTTTAGAAATATCTTAATAAATATCTATTAAAAATTGCAAATTGTGTTACCAGAATTTTGAGTAGGGTAGTTGCTGCTTCATGCCCTTTTTTTTTCCTTAAACTTGAAAAAACTATTTGATTTGACATAGATGATCTTAACTAAATTAATAAATGTCCAGAAAGAGAATTGACTCTATTTATGCCCAAGAGAATTCAGAAACACAGTAAATGCCTTTCTTACATCTATTCTGGTCTCCCTGCTCATAGACTCTCACGTGGAATCTCATAGGACAGCTATTGGTTTATCATAGTTTTCTTGATTACCTGTTGACACTTAGGCACAAAATTAGCAGTCAATGAGTAGCTCTTAAGTAAATGAGTCGAAAGAAGTGCACGATACAATGTATATAGTCTCTGTCATCAAAGTTTATAAATCAAATAGGAATGATAATACCAAGAAACAGTTTTTAAACGTCTATAAAACTCCATTATGTAGAGATATGTCAGGATAGAAGGGGGCTTCCCAGGTAGCTCAGCTGGTAAAGAATCTGCCTGTAATGCAGGAGACCCCGGCTCGATTCCTGGGTTGGGAAGTTCCCTGGAGAAGGGATAGGCTACCCACTCCAGTGTTCTTGCCTGGAGAATCCCCATGGACAGAGGAGCCTGGTGGGCTATAGCACGTGGAGTCTCAAAGGGTCGGACACAACTGAACAACTAAGCACAGCACAGGATAGGAACAAATAATACGCTCTGTAGACATTCAGTACGTGAAGAGAAAGGCTTTTGGAGATGAGGGGCTTGAGTGAGACCTTGCATGTGTGCTACTAGAAGCTTTGTGGGCTGAGGACATGTAAAAACTGCCCCTTTGATACTGTAATAGTTCTCCCCTCAGAAGCAGACTGCCTCTTGCTTTTGCTTTAAAAGAGATTAGATCTTAGCAGTCCATTAGGCAAGCCAGAGAGACCATTTTATATGAAAATGAACTTTTATTGCACTTTCCTCACTACATAATATTACAGTAAGTTGTTTCTGTCTCTGCAATTAGAGTGTAAGGTCCTTGAGGGGATGGACTGTATCTGCCTGGGCTCTTATTTCCTACATACTTTGCATATAGTGGGCACCCCATAAACATTTGTTCAACAAGAGTATAGCTCCTAAGGGGTAAGGATGTGTCATATTATTACTTGTTTCCTCATATGCCCTAAAATGAATTATTTCCTGAAATTGGTCCTTGCAGTATTTATTCAGTCTTCACTGATTTTATTGCTACAGTTTAGCTCACCATACAACAGGTGCCTGAGAATTGACCTTCCTGTAGTCCAGCAGAGTCATATTTTGACACCCTCCATTTTGACCAGGTCTAATACTTATAGATTGGGTCTGATACAAAGATTGATCTATAAGCAATAGGTAAAGAGTAAGAGTGATAATTTCTGTGAAGATAGGTACACACTTACTTATGCACAAATTCCCTGGTCTGAGTATGTTTAAATGAATATTTTTAACTGAGTATGTTTAAATGCTCCTTAGCTTGCCCCTTAGCATACCTCTTTCTAGAGCACAAACATGAATTCTGTGTTGAAGGTCTTTGGCTTTCTCACTCTCCAGGCCTTCCTAATGTCTTCTAAGAATTTACTTTCTCTCTCCATTAACCACTAATTAAGAGAAAAATGTAGTATCTGGGGGTAAAATGCCACATCCCATTTCCTTCTCTGTGAGCAGGATTTCCAATTTTCAAGCCTGATGGGATCTCCCAGCTGGAACAAGATCTACAAGTCTTTGATCTGGAAACTAAGAATAGAGAAGTCTTAAGAGATGACTGCTCAGGTAAGTAAGGCAGAATCAATCAGATGAACTAGTTGGGAAGTAGAGTCTAGTTGTTAAGCCAAGCTGTAGCTGCTTTGGAAGTCAGTGAAGAGCTCTGTCTGTATCCCTGAATAAAGAGCTCTTTCCTCCCCCCCCCCCCCCCTTTTTTTTGATGAACTCTTTCCAGTTATTTTGTCCCTTATCCATAAGATGTAGTAGGTCCCTATTCAAGTTACTTATCTATAATTCTGTTGAACTAGTTCCCTGTTATCTCTGTTGAAACACCTTAATTGGTTATCTCCTTACTCTGCTGAACCTGCCCTCTGTTTCTGTCACACCCTGAACCACTTGGATCCTGCCTCACTGCTCCTATTCATGCCCGTACATCTGCTGTTGAGATTTTGTGCCTGTGTTTCAAAGTAAATAAACTTCTCTTACCCTGGTAGACTGTAGATTATTTAGTTTTCTCCTCTAAGTTTTCTTTTTCTAAGCACAGGGTACAGATTATATTTGCATTTTCTATTTATATATTGAATCAGATGGAGATACCAGAGACGAGAACAAGCTGTTGATTCCTAAGCAGAAAATTCCAGAAGAAGTACATTCATACAAAGTGAGAGTAGGAAGATTCAAAAAGGATATTGCCCAAGTTCCTGAGACTAGAGAAGTGTATAAGCCTGAGGACAGATTAGAAAGGCTTCAGGAAATCCTAAGAAAATTTCTCTTCCTGGAGAGAGAGTTTAGGCAAATAACAATCAGTAAGAAAACCTTCACCAGTGAGAAGAACAATGAATGTAACGAACTTGAAAAAAGCTTCAGTCTGGACTCTACTCTTGATACAGATCAGAGAGTTCTTAGAATACAGAATGTTGATGACATTGATAAGTACGATGTGAGCCTCAACCAGAATTCAGTGGGTAAACAGGAACAAATAAATCTAACGCAGGATTTTCACAGTAATGATTATAAGGACAGTTTAATGGAACTCTCCCACCTTAGTAACTGTGAGAGCATTCCTACCACTGAGAAATCTTATAAATGTGATGCATGTGAGAAAATCTTCCATCAGAGCTCAGCCCTTTCTAGACATCAGAGAATTCATACTAGAGAGAAACCCTACAAATGTAAAGAATGTGAAAAATCTTTCAGTCAGAGTTCAAGTCTTAGTCGACATAAAAGAATACACACTAGAGAAAAACCCTATAAATGTGAAGCATCTGATAAATCCTGTGAGGCGTCTGACAAATCTTGTAATCAGAGCTCAGACATACTTCAGCATAAGAGGGTTCACACTAGAGCAAAATCTTATAAATGTAGCAGTTGTGAAAGGGTCTTCAGTCGTAGTGTACACCTCACTCAACATCAGAGAGTTCATAGAGAGATGCCTTGTAAGTGTACTGTGTGTGGCAGTGATTTCTGTCACACCTCACATCAAGCTGAACATCAGAAGGTCCATGATGAAGAGAAGTCCTATGAATACAATAACTGCGGGTTGACCTTTATTAAACATCAAGGAATTCGTCCCAGAGAAAAGCCCTATACGTGTAATGAATGTGGAAAAGACTTCAGGTTGAATTCTCATCTTATTCAGCATCAAAGAATTCACACAGAGAAACCGCATGAATCTAGTGAAAGTGGAAAAGCTTTTAGTCAAACCGCATGCCTTATTCAGCATCACAAAGTTCATAGGAAAGAGAAATCCTATGAGTGTAATGATTATGAGGATAATTTCAGCCATAGCTCAGATCTTGTCCTGCAACAGGAAGTCCTCACCAGAGAAAAAGCCTTTGATTGTGATGCGTGGGAAAAGAGCCTCAGTCAGAGAGCCCACCTTGTCCACCATCAAGGAATTCATACCAAAGAGAAACCTTATGAATGTAATGAACATGGGGAGACATTTAATCAAGTTCAGGCCTCATTCAACATATGATATGTCACACCAGGGAGCCATCACGTGTGTCCTGACTGTGGTAAAGCCTTCAGTCCCAGCTCAACCTTCATTCAGCATCGAGGAATTCATACCAGAGGGAAACCTGAATGTGACAAACATTGGAAAGTTGTCAGTGTTGCACTCTTGACACCTGCAAACCCATACCAATGAGAAAACCTACAAATACATTGAATGTGATAGATGCTTCACACTATTTTCCTACCTTAGTATCATTGGAGAATTGATACTGGAATAAAATTCCATTGCTGTAATGAATGTGAAAAAGCCTTCAGTCAAAGAAACTACCTTGTTGAGCATCAAATTCATTTCATGCCGAATACCTATGAATGTAATGTGTATGTGTGGGAGGATTCAGCCATATTTCCAGCCCTCATTCAGCAGTAAAGAATCCATACCCAAGGGAAGTCCTTTGGGTATAGGAAATGTGACAAGTCTTTCAGTAGGAGTTCAAGTCTTTTTTCATCATCAGAATGTCCACACCAGACTGGAGTCTGATACAATGCAAGTGGAAAAATTTAGCACCATATTTCAGGCTTCAGTTAATATCAAAATATTGAAGGGAAAATTATTATTTGTGTATAAAATAGTTAATGCATAGTCCCAGTCTTTTTCACTGCGGAAGAGTCTAGTCAGAGGAGTGACTTGGTGAATGCAGTGCTGTTTTCTCATGGCATTCTTTTATTTAATAGGTGTTATAAGTAGGTATGTATACTTTATTTATGGAACTCCAGCTTTTTTATTTTAATGTGGCCTATAAACATTTTTATTTTTCCTGAAATTGGTTTTTATTGTCCAATAAATGCTTCCCTGATACATTAATACACCAACGTTAAAACAATAACTTCTGGAAAGTTTCTCTCATTTAGCTTTTTCTACTGTTCTCAGCCAGAGTTCTCTCCAAAACAGACTCTTGGGCCTGCTCTTTGCTGAGGATCCTATTCCTTTCCAGCCACAGCATTTGGGTTCATGTTGGTTTCTCCATTCTCTTAAGCACCTTCAATGATGGTTTCCTAGTTTTAAGCTTTAAGCCAGTGGTATGCCATCCCTACTTACTTTTTGGGTGTCTTCTTTCCTAACCAAAATATCTTTAGAAGAAATGGATTTTCACACTCTTGTCTGTTCATGAGTATGAAGGATTCTGTTTCCCCTGAGTCTGGCAAGAAGCTAAACGTTTTCAAGTGACGCCCAAGTTCTTAGCTGTGTTAGCATTCACAGCCTTCTAAGAGAGATGAGAAAGACATTAGAAGCTGACAATACTGGTGGTAGCCTAGCTATATTTGGTGTCTATTCTGCATGTCTAAGTTCAGGATGATTTATGTCCATTAAAGGCCAGCAGAACACTCAAGTCTGCCTTTGATAGGGCAAAACATAAAGAACGTACGTTAAGAGATCAGAGATCTTCATAAAGGAATACTGCCTTCCATCTGATATTGCGGGTTTTGTGTAGTATCTCAAGATAGTATTTCAAGAATGGCAGAAAAGTCTGTAAACATTTAACTGTTACAGTTGCTTCATTGTTTGGAATTGTTTACATATCATATATATATATATATATTTTTTTGTGTGTGTGTATTTTACAAGCGTCTACAGGCCATATAAAAACTTTTTTTTTTTGATTGATGAAACTGATCACAGACGTTGGCTCCACAGATCAGGGTCACTGTCATAACACCTAGCAAGAGTTCATGATTCTGCAGATGATGTCAAAATATTTGATTGTATTTTCCCATCTTAAGCATCATAACATTTTGTGAATAAAGCAAGTGTTATTTAAAACTCTAGTAGTTGTCCCAGCGATTGAGTTCACCTGTTAAAATACTAGGGATCCTTACCAACTAATACAAAAATGCATTGCTTACTTTGTAAGCCTCTTCTGCCTAATAAGCTTTAGGGTAGTTCTACTGCCGTATTTTACCTTTTAGCCATCAGCAAGCATAGGATCTCATCTGGACAAGGTAGGGACCTAAATGAATTGATCTAAATGTAAAAGCATATGAAAAAAAATGCATGTTTTTTTTTTCTTTCCTATCTATGAACATGTATATCCTACTAATAGAGACCACCAGTAGTTACCTCTGGTGATTATGAAACAGCAGGTTGAGTAATCTCTAAATATCAGGAAATGTAAAAATCACATGTTATGCGTTTGGCTTAGGAATGTGCTTTTTGTACTTCCACTTGAATAAAGGTGTGTTTGATACTTTGAGAATCTGTTTCAAATAAAATCTGAAGTCCTCAGCCCAAAGTACTTGGGGATCTTAGAATCACCTTCCTGTCTGCAACTCAATTCTTTCCAGAAAGCTGACTCACAGCAGGAGTAGGTCACTCCTTCCTGCAGGTATAGTGCTTGGTCCTCCACAGAACTCTGGAATAAAGCCTAAATGTTTACAACTTTAAAGGGTTACTTGACTGGGATGCTGTTGGCATATGAAGTAAATGGGTTGAGTAGAGCTAGGTAGAATGTGTTTTTTCAATAAAACATTTCAAAAAATGAGAAACCAGATCAGCATAACATTGTAAATCAACTATACTTCAATCAAAAAATTCTTTTAAAATGAGAAATCAAAATAATCCTTGAGGACAAGTAACTTGTCCATTTAAGCTTGCTGATATTTAATTGATCCAATATAATATGTGTTCTTAGTCTTTTTAGTCTTGAAGACGGGGAAGGAAGAGAAGAAATCTAATAGTTGGGACACCTAAGTTTGTCTCTTCACCTGCTTGTGTACACATCTATGTATATATGCACATATTTGAACAATCCTCATAGCTCTTTAAGGGAACAAACTGTAACAGAGACACTGAGGTGTAGAGAGGTTGAAGAACCTATAGGATCACACAGCAAGTTAATGGCTCAAAGTCAGGGATATTTGACTCTAAAGCTTTCCGTCATCTTGATGTTGGTGTCTAACGTATCTCAGAACTCAGAGAAGAGACATTTTCTTTGATAGCTCTTCATTCCCTATTACATACTTGATTCACCATCAGTTTTCAGCTGATCCTAAATGCTCCCAGAGCTCCAGGAAGCTGGGAGAAAATACCCCAGTATCTTCTGAAAGCTAGGTAGAACCATCCCCCTCCCACAGACGGTTTTGACAATGTTAGGCCACGGGTTAGATCTCCCAAATTCCCATCTCCTGCTAAGAGATCCCCACTGCCATCAGTAGGTTTATATTTACACTTCTTTGTGCCCCAAATGCACTTTTTTCTGCTAACTAGAACTTACTGATGGGTACATATCCTTATCAAAGTTTGTTTACCGCCTCTGGTTATATTCAGCGGTGGAGCAAAGTGGGTGGGCAATGGGAACATCAAGTTTGAGTCCTAGGTTTTCAGCTTGAGCAAGAGTAGATAGAGGGAGACTAGAAAGATGGAGAGCATGGAGTGTTTTAAGGCAAAAGTATGTCAGAAGTCCCGCAGAAGAATGAATGTGGCATTTTCAAGGCAGTAATGAGGTCTTCGGAGAATGCCTCATCCTAGGACATACCACATGGGTAACTGAGAATTTAAGAAGTTCAAAGGAAGCCCCTAGCGGGTTATCTCAGAAACTGGAATTTCTCACATTCAAAAGTTTAACCTGGTATGTCCTTTCATTCATTCAGTCATATAGTTGCCAGACAGTATGTTTAGTGCCAGCCAATGGATACAGTTAACCTAATCAAATGAATTAATCCATTGAGTAAAAAAGACTAGTCAAAGCAATGAGTTTGGAATTAGGCCTACCTATGTTTGAACTTTATTAGCTATGACTTTGGACATTTTCCCTAGCCTTCCTAGTTTTGGCTATACAATGTGGTGAATAATAGCATGAATATTAAATGAGATAATGTAAAAGCTACTGGTCATATAGTAAGTGCCCAAAAGTTATTAGTGTAAATAATAATATCAAAACCACCATATTAGAGTAGAGATACTTAGCATAAAATCTAAAAATGAGGGAATGAATGAGCAAGTATTTACCAGTGCAGGACTAGCATTGTCCAGGGAGGGACACCCTGAGTTTCATTTCAGTTCAGCTCAGTCGCTGAGTCTTGGACTGTAGCACGCCAGGCTTTCCTGTCCATCACCAACTCCTGGAGCTTACTCAAACTCATGTCCGTTCAATCGGTGATGCCATCCAACCATCTCATCCTCTATTGTCCCCTTCTCCCACCTTCAATCTTTTCCAGCATCAGGGTCTTTTCTAGTGTCACTTCTTCTCATCAGGTGGCCAAAGTATTGGAGTTTCAGCTTCAGCATCAGTCCTTCCAATGACTATTCAGGACTGATTTCCTTTAGGATGGACTGTTGGATCTCCTTGCTGTCCAAGGGACTTTCAAGAGTCTTCTCCAACACCACAGTTCAAAAGCATCAATTCTTCGGCGCTCAGCTTCAGAGAACTTAAATATAACTAGAGGAATCATTAGGCACTGTGGGGGGTGTGTGGTAGGACATGCCTTCTAACGGGCAATTCCTGCTGGAGTCTGCAAACTGATGTGTTTAACATCTGTATCATATGGCATTATGTCTTACACTCCTTTCAAGATTTGAGTGCATGAAGGAGCCAGTGTTAAATCTGTCGATTAAAAAGATGTACAACATGAGCATTGCGAGTTAAGTTTTATTTGGGGCAAAATGCTGATTGTAGCCTGGGAGACAGCACCTCAGATAGCTCTGAGAGACTGCTCCAAAGCAGCAGTGGGGGTAAGTCAACATACAAGATTTCAGTGAAGGGTGTATGTGTATGTGTTAGTTGCTCAGTCGTGTCCAACTCTTTGTGACTCCACAGATTGGGGTCCGCCAGGCTCCTCTGTCCATGGCGTTTTCCAGGCAAGAAGACTGGAGTGAGTTGCCATTCCCTTCTCCAGGGGGGTTTCAATGCAATGGTGAAGGGGGAGTTCAATGCAAAGCAGCACTCTTTTTTTTTTTTTTTGGCTTAGATTCTGTGTTGTTTGCTAAGTTGCTTCAGTCGTGTCTGATTCTGTGTGACCCCATGGACTGCAGCCTACCAGGCTTCTCTGTCCATGGGATTCTCCAGGCAAGAACACTGGAGTGGGTTGCCATTTCCTTCTCCAATGCATGCAAGTGAAAAGTGAAAGTGAAGTTGCTCAGTCGTGTCTGACTCTTAGCGACCCCATGGACTGCAGCCTACCAGGCTCCTCTGTCCATGGGATTTTCCAGGCAACAGTACTGGAGGGGGATGCCATTGCCTGTGTTGTTTATTACTGTCCAAATACATGAAGTTCTGATGAAATAAAATCATATGGTACAGATAAAAACAGGCCATGAGAGCCCAGAGTTGTTTTAGGGCCAAATGGCAGACCACTTAACAGTTCACATTTTAGGAATTCAAAATGCTTAGAAATTGATAAGGTGGTTTCTGAAAAAGAAAGGGAAGGAAAAAAAGATGAAAAGGAGGGAGGGAGGGAGGAGACGGAAACCATTGAGGAAATGTTAGCTCTCGAGAAAGCCTGACTTAGAAGTGACAAACGCATAAAAAAAAATGCATAAACTTTGGAAGCACTCATTTTATAAAAGGGTTTCTGCTAGTCACGAGGAGCTGATATTATCATGAAAGGATTTAGTGCTTTTCTAGATATGAGGAGATGCAAGGATTGGGATCATGAAATCAGTTCTAAAAATATGTCTAAAGACCTGTTATACCAGTAGGGTGCCTCACTCTCCACCCTGAATTCCCTTCAGGGAACATCGAAGGTCAGCAACTGCAGCAGCACTGGCAGATGGTGAATGCCCTTGCTGTTCAGTCGCTGGCAAATGCTCTTGACAAGTGCCAATTTGTAGTTGAAAAATCCAAGAATGGTTTCAAATAGATGGTGCTCTGTACAAATCAAAGAGAAAATATTTATTTTAGAATTATTTTGCTGCCTCATCCCATTCACTTCACTTTAAGAAAATGGTTACTCTCTTATGTTTGTATGTCATCCATGCTATAAATTTTACAACTCGGGCATAATTACAAGTTTTTCTTTCTAGCAGTTTCTCATGTTACAATACTCCCCCCAGTCTTCCTTCATTTTTCTTTGCTGATTGTGGTTAGCCTCCAGGCTCTGGTTTGAACAGGCCAGGGTTTGAATCCTGCTTCTAGTTCACTCACTAACTGCCGCTTCTGGCACATGGTAAAAAATACCAACTTACGGGACTGTTGTGAGGGTTAATGGGATGTCAGTTTTCAGTGCTCCACAACTGGTAGCTGTCGTTTTTGACTTTACCAGGAGAATCCTTGATCATGAACAACTCATTGCCTTAACCCTTTTTCCTGCTTCAGCATATGAGATAATGCCTCTGCAAACCAGTACTCCAGGTGCAGTAGGCGTTTGGATCTTGACCCTGTATCTAAGGCTTTTCTTCCTCTTTCACCCGTTTGGTGTGTTCCTCCTCTTCGTGTGCGCCAGGCAAAACAGGGAGGCTGTGTTGAAGCCACAACGGGCTGCACGGAGGGAGTAGATAACCGGTCTAGGCCCGCAGGGTCATCGTGGCCTGTGATCTGAAAGAAACGGGGGTGTAGAGATGGGTGGAGCAGAGCGGAGGAGGGTGCACACCGGAATGATAAAGAAAAAACAACCAATTTAGGTCCTAAGTCCACCTAGGCAATGAGGGTCAAAAAGAGAAATCTCTTCCATCCTCCTTCAATCTCTCCTCGGGAAGGAGGACAAACGCCTAAGGAAGCCCCCACACGACGCCTCTGAGCCCAACCCCGCAGGGGATCCTCAGGGAACTCGCGATCGAGATTAGACCTCCGAGCTGCCTAGATGGCCCCGGAAGTGCGCGCCGAGGAACCCGCGTTTCCGGTCTCCCTGGAGGCCGTGGTGGCGGACGCTGCCGCTATCGGCCAGCGGAGGGCGTGAGTGTCCGGGCCGGGCCGGGCCGGCTGTCCGCGGGGCGGCGAAGAGAGTCGGGCCGGGGGGACCCCAGTGGGACCGGGGTGGGGCGTGCTGCCGGCCGGGCGCTCCCCGCGGCTGGGCCCAGCCTGCCTGCTGGGAGGACAGGGCTCCTCCGTCCGACCCCCGGCAGGGAGCCTTTTGGGAAGCGGCACCTACTGTTTCCCCTACATCTGTCCCCTCTCGCTCTCTGTCCTGAAGTGGCTGCCCCTCCCCTGTGTCGGATTCTGAAGACTTGTAGAGAAGACTTTGGCCTTGGAGCGGCACCGGGGTTTGGACCCAGTCCATGGAGAAACCGCCCGAGCAGATGTCCCTGGATTCCCCGTGTCCATCCCCCGAGCAGGAGCCTCGAAAGACCAAGGGTGAGGAGCTGACCTAGCTGCTTTCTGTTTCTAAAGTTTGTCCTTTCCATTGAGGCCTCAGATCAGATGGACATGCTTAACCGTGCACTTAGAAATACCCTGGTTCGAGACACTTACTTTTTTTTTTTTAACCTAAAGCTCTGTTACATGTAAATGAAGCCTATCACTAATATTTTCTCTCTTACTGTGGAGCAGACCTGCAGCAGCACTGTCCATGTCACTAAGTCTTTCGGATCTGTCATTCCAGCACCTGTTAACTTGCTTGGCCTTTGAGAGGCTAAGTAAACTGAATAAGTGAATGAACCCAGCCAAGTGTGTCCTATATCCCAAGTACCAGGAAAAGACTGGGCTTCTCTTGGCAAGCTGTCTTTCATCATTAGGAAAGATACATTTTCCACCCAGGATATAAACTTCAAGAGAGTGCCCTGCCTGTGGAGTACAGTAGACAGGCCAGCCACCCGCTGATGGAAAATGAGATTGAACTGTAGACATCAGCATTGAAATTTCAGTGTACTATCCCCCCATTATCTGGTGTGTGTGTGTGTGTAGTGCTCGCATGTGCACGCTGTCATGTCTGACTCTTTGTGACCTCATGGACTAGCCTGCCAGGCTCCTGCCCATGGAATTTTCCAGGCAAGAGTACTGGAATGGGTTGCCATTTCCTTCTCCAGGGGATCTTCCTCACCCAGGGATCAAACCCATGTTTCTTGTGTCTCTTGCATTGGCAGGCGGGTTCTTTACCAACTGTGCCACCTGGGAAGCTGTACCTGGGAAGCTGTATCTTGGCCTTTAAAAAAAAGTGGATTGGATTATTTAATTGAGGGACAAGGGCTTAGATAATCCACATCAAGGATTTTGAGAAGGTTTATGTTTGGGAGACTATTTTACATGTTTAGCCTCTAATTCTGTTTTAGGCTAATTTTTAACTCAAGTATTTATTGAATTGTTATTACAAGGTACTGAGACTAAGTTGGAAGAAAATCTAGCCCCTGCCACCAGCTTAGAGTTGAGTTGGAATAGTTATCTATGAGAGATTATGGGATAATAAACAGTGTGAAAGTTCACAAGAGGAGAGCCTTGTCAACTGGATATTGGCCCTGGAGGCCTTAGAAAGTCATATGTTTGGCCTTGAAAGAATTTAGAGTAAGAAAAGAATCAGGTTTTAGGTCAGAAGGGATAGACTCTTACACAGGCTCCTCAGTGGTCATCTTTCTAAGGCCAAGTGTCTTATTTACCTTCCTAAAATACTCATTTATTTATGTTAGTTCACAGTGCCTACTGTATACAGTCTATTCTCTATAACCTGGCATTCGGGTCCCGGCATTCAGGGTCCTCTGCAGCGTGATCTGAACCCAGCTTTAAACGTTGTCTCCATGTTTCCCCATACAGGCTCTGCCAGACTGGTGTGTCTGCACGAGGAGATGCCAAAAACACTCTGCTTTACCTGCTGTTGTGCCTTTGTGTCCTTTTTCTGCGTCACTGTTGCCTACACCCTCTATCTCCCCAAATCACACACATCCCAGTGTCCCATGCATGTCACCTCAGTGCAGGGCAGGCTCCTCCCTCAAGCTCCTGAAATAGACTGGTGGCTGCCCAGAAGGAAATAAATACACACACGCTAGAGACGTTTACATGGAAGCCTGTGGGACTTGGTGGTTGACTCAGCAGTAGAGGTGTAATCACCTTTGTTCCCTTTGCTCTCATACCTCTTAAAAAAAACCTTCACCACTTGCTGTTAGCTTTGTAACTGCCATTCACTTAGCTCAGGGCACCGCTTTTACTCCATCGAAACTGATTATATCCAGGTTGCCAGTAGCTTAACGAATGAATCCATTGGACACTTTTTTTTCCTTCAGCCCTAATTTTTTTTGACCCCTTAGTATTTTTATTGACATGATTGCTCTTCTTTGAAACTCTTGTTCTTTGGTATAGGCAGCACCATTTTCTCCTGATTCTGTCTCTTGCCTTCTCAGGGTCTTTCCCACTCCTGTTTGTCCACCTGTTTCTTTCTTGTTTTGGGTCACACCATGCAGCTTGTGGGATCTTAGTTCCCCGACCAGGGATTGAATCTGGGCCCTTGGCAGTGAAACCACCTGTAGCAGGTGGAGGTAGAAAGTTGAATGGAGAAGGAATTGTGTGGGGAGATAAATGTTCGGGGAACAGTTCAGAGTAATTGGACCACAGAGTAGACTGATAGAGGATGACTGTAAAGGCAGAGTGGTGTAAGATCGTGGAAGATGGACACCGGGCCAGCCAAAGAGTTTAGATTTTGTTTGTTAGAAATTGAAGCACATAAACTTTGCTTCACAGGAGGCTAGCAGATGAGCTTGCAGATCAAGGAAGAGATTCTGGTCTGTTTAGTGTGAGAGGTGATTAGAATCTGACTTGAGCATATTAGCAGTGATAATAGGAAAGCAGGGGCAAAAAATCAAGAAGTACATCATAGGTAGAAGCAACAGTATTTGTTTACTGAGTGAATGTGGAGCAGAGAAGAGAGTCACTGGTCACTGTTGCCTCCTTCCGTGTTTTTTTTTTTTCCGAAAAATGTTAAAGCTGCAGGAGAGTTGAAGAATATACCAAATACTCGCACACTGGAAGTGTATGTGCCAGTTTGGGACAAGTCGATCTCAAGAGACTGGTATGACAGCTGCCACTTGGAAATCTTGTTTTTAATTATTGGAGATGCTGTAGCTGGTTGATGAATACTGCACATCTCACCACCCATCTCAGGAGATGGTAACACCATCCCTCCAGCTACTCAATCTAGAGGGAAACCCCTGTTTCTTTCATATCCGTATCCATCAGTCAGGAATCCCACCCATGTGACTGTCAGCATTTCTCTCCAGAGTCCAATTACTTCTTACCGCCTCCTCTGCCGCCATCTTGGTTCATGTCACCATCGTCTCTCACCTGGATTGTTGCCACAGCCTGGTTGCTTGTCCTGTCTCTGCACTTGCCTCCCCATGGTCTCTCCTCAGCATGGCAGCCAGCATGATCCTGTTGAAGTGTCAGATATTGTCTTCCTCTGGTCAGAACCCTTCAGTGGCTTCCCATCTCGCTCAGTGTAAAACCTCTTTACAAACCTGTGGCCACAGTGGCCTGTGTTCTCTGATCCTCTTTTATGTCTCTGACCTCATTTCTTACTCCTCTCTCTCTTGCTCATTCTGCTCCAGTCACACTTGCCTTCAGGAATACCCAGTGCCTTTGCAGTTGCTGTTTCTTCTATTTGTAATCCTCTTTCTCAGAAATCCTTATCTCCTTCAAGTCTTTGCTTAAATGCCGTTTTCTTAGTCTTCCTTTGATCATGGTATTTAAAACTGCATCTCCTTTGCCCACTCTCCCAGGCACTCTAATCCTTGTTCCTTGCTTTTTTGCTTTTATAGCATCTTTATAATCTTTTAACAGTATGTAATTTACATAGTCTGTTGTCCATCTCCTTTAGTAAAATGGAAGAGGATTTTTTTTGTTTTGCTTATTGACAGATCTCAGAGTCTGGAACTGTACCTGGCATGTTGTTGGTGCTCAATAAAATGTTCTGAGTGACTGTTATGTGACTTGAGGAATATTTCAAGGATCACCTTCAGCTTCATGGAGGAGGTGATGTTGAACAGGGCTTGAGCGCAGTGAGGTTGACAGTCTCAACCATGTTGGGCAGTGGGCCAAGTAAAAGGCACCTTATCTAGAATGTCACAGCCATCACATGTGACGAGAGTGGTTCAACAGGTAGTAAAGAGGCTTCGTGTGGGGAGAAGATCAGAATGAGGCTGGAGAAACAGGCAGAGGCCAGATCAGGAAGATGGAGAAGAAACCTAAGTCTCTCTCTGCTCCCTCAGAGCTTGCAGTCTAACAGGTAAGTAAACACTTGTGCAAGGGGACGTACAAACAGTAAACCAGCAATCCACTCCCACCTGTTAGAATAACTGTTATCAAAAAGACAAGAAATAACAAGTGTTGATGAAGATGTGGTGAAAAAGGAACCCTCCTGTACTGTTGGTGGGAATGTAAATTGGTGTAGCCATTATGGAAAATGGTACAGAGGTTTCTCATAAAGTTAAATATAGAACTACCATATGATCCAGTGATTCTACTTCTGGGTATTTATTCAGAGGAAATGAAATCCAAGTTCATTGCAGCATTATTTACAGTAGCCAAGACATGGAACAACCGAAGTGTCCACCAGCAGACAAATATTATCCAGCCATAAGAAAGATGCAAATAATGCCCTTGTAACAGCATGGATGGACCTGGAGGGCATTATGCTAAGTGAAATAAGTCAGAGAAGGACAAACATTGTATTACCTCACATGTGTGTGGAATCTGAAAAATCCAAGCTCATGCATACAGAGAACACGTTGGTGTTGCCAAAAGTGGGGTGTGGGGAGTGGGAGAACTGGATGAAGGGCGTCAAAAGTATAAACTTACAGCTCTAAGGTAAGTCAGTCCCAGGAAGCTGAGGTATAACATGGTGACTACAGTTAGCAATACCATGTTGTATATTTGAGAGTTGCTTATAGAGTAGATCTTAAAGGTTCCCATCACACGCACAAAAAATTAAAACCAATATCCCAATGGAATGTATAGAAGACATATCTGGAGGTGGAGAACAAATGTAAAATGGTTCTCTGATACCAGATAATTTGTGGAGAACAAATATAAATATGGTTCTCTGATATCAGATAATTACTAAATTCCTTAAAGACAATGACCATTCCCTACTAAAATCTGGGCTGCATGTGTTTTACTTTGATTGCTAATGGAAATGATACTACATTGGATATTCCTCAGCGTCCCCTTCTTCCAGAAATATTACTCTAAGCCGAGGCCTTCTTTCTGTAACATACTGCACTTCAGTAAGTCATATTTAATAAGTAAAACTTAGGAGGAGAAATGTATTAATAGTAAACGGATTTTTTCCATTGTCTCCCTTAGATACAACTAGGGTGCAGAGTTGGTTTTTGTTGGTTCTCTTAGAAATAGACATGAAAGATATGGAATAGAGCTGAAATAGATAACGGAAGTATTTCTTGCTACCCCATGCTTCATACTTTAAGCATTTCCTCCTCTTCTCCCCCTCTCTTTATCAAATCCTCTCAGTTGGCACCATTTCTAAAACGGTTCCTCTAAGGTCTGAGTATGTCATGTGAGTGAGCATGTGAGCGTCTGTCTGTGGAGAGAGACAGCAGGAATGAGGAAGGTGCTGCGTCTGGTTATGGGGAGTATTTCCTGTTACCACAGTGACAACCCATGTGGCCAGGGTACCATGTGGACAGAACCTTTGCGTGAAGTTCTCTTTGGTTTATCTGCTCAGTCCCTGCCTCTCTCCATTCAGAATCCCCAGCATCACCCTTCCTGTGTTCTGAGAAGATCTCACTTTCCTCAAACTCTGTTTTCCTATTCTGCTAATTCCAGTGTACTTGTCTGATTAGGTACTTCATTTATAAATCCTCACTTTAGTTTACTCACTACTTTCTCCAGATCTGCTCAGCTTGTATCCATTTTTTCCCCCTGTACTTCAAGGCCATTTTTCATACTTTTTTGAACCAAATAACCTGGAATACTTTAATCATCCTGTTTCCCACCAGGAGTTTTTACTGTTACATATACCTTTTTTGTATTTTCTGTCAGATGGTGAGACCTGGACTGAGGATCAATTAATTATAAAGCAGAAAACTCTTGAAGTAGGGACACGACCACATGAAGGAGATGAATGTGAACAAAACAAACATGAGGGACCCTATGAATATGGGCGAAACTTCAGTAACATGTCAGACTTCATCCAGCAGTCATATGTTCTTATTGAAGAGAAATCTCAAATGTGCAATGTTTGTGGGAAATTATTCAGGCGGAATGCATACCTTATTCAGCATAAGAAAATCCACACGCAAGAGAAGCCTTACAAGTGTCATGTATGTGGAAAAGCCTTTGGCCATAGTTCAAATCTGTCTCAGCATCAAAGAATTCATACTGAGGAGAAACCCTATGAATGTGATGAGTGTGGGAGGGCCTTCCGGCGCAGCTCACACCTCATCCAGCATCAGGTCACCCACACGGGAGAGATGCCTTACCTGTGTAACGAGTGTGGAAAAGCCTTCGGCCGGAGCTCAAGTCTCCTCCGACATCAGAGAATCCACTCTAGGGAGAAACCCTATGAATGTACCAAATGTGGAAAGGCCTTCAGCCAGAGCTCACATCTAACAGAACATCAGCGAGTTCACACCAAAGAGAGACCCTACGAGTGCAGTGACTGTGGGAAAGCTTACAGTCGGAACTCACACCTTGTTGAACATCAGAGGGTCCATACAGGAGAGACTCCTTATGGCTGTAATGAGTGTGGGAAATCTTTCAGTAGGAGTTCACTCTTTTTCAAACATCACAGAATTCACACTGGAGAAAGACCTTATGAGTGCAGTGAATGTGGGAAGGCATTTAGTTGCAACTCCTACCTCATTCAGCACCAGAAGACTCACAGTGGAGTAAAATCTTCCAAATGTAAAGAATGTGGGAAAACCTTCAAGCACAGTTCATACCTTATTCATCACCTGGGAACCCATACAAGAGAGAAACCATAAATGAAGTGAAGGTGGTAAAGCCTTTGGTCGGAGTTCAGCTCTGACATCAGAGAACTTGCACTGGGGAGAAAACCTTTGCCTGTAGAGAATGTGGACTGTCTTCAGTCATAGTTCACCTCTTACTAAGACCTGAGAATCCACACAGTAGACAAATCTCTTATGCATTCAGTGCATGAGAACCTTTAGATAGAGTTCCTGCCTTACTCAGCATTGGCCAGTTCACGTTGGGGGAATGGTGGGTATGGGGAGAGCCTTGCTGTGTGTCAGAAAGGGGCGCAGAAGGGGTAGAGTGACGCCATGGAGGGGGTGACTGAAATGGAACTTTTAGTTTGCACTACTTTTTATTTGATCTTGAGGATCTACATCAGAGAGAGATTCTATGGTTGGTTTTTCAAATCTCTACAGTCATCTTCTGAAAACAGGATGAGTTAGGTCCATTCCAGGGAAGAACAAATCAGGGGGATTCAGACTCATGGATCAGGAAAGCAGCAGGATGACCCTTGAAACCAATAGTTTCCTTCTATCTCACCTGTCCTGTTGGTTGTCACTGTACATGGAAGTGGCTCTTGGGTTTTCTAGGGCCACCATTTTTGCTCCTCAGTATCCTGCAGACTACTGAATCTCTCTTTGTTTTATATGTTATAGAAGCTTTAAATAAATGGGCCAATTTTCTAAGCCAAATAATTTCTCAGTATCACATCATGGGCTTTGCTATGTGTAGAATCCAGTAGACTGAACTGCATGTGTCAGACTTCTCCTTTCTTCTGTTTTTCAGTCTGTCTGGGCTCTCAGGGAGATTCTTGGGAGAGTTAGAGGGCAGAAGAGAGGCAGCAGTGATTTTGTAGCTCACATGTGGTATTGTTGCTGATCTGTTGACTCCCCTGACTGGGGCTGGGCCTGAAACTAGTCTGCCTTCCCCTGGATTCTTCTTTGCCTTTATCGGGCCAGGTGTGTGTGTGTGTCTGTCTGTCGCATCATGATTTTCCTTCTCTGACTGAATTCTAGTCATACACATGCTTTGCTCTCATATCCTTAAATTTTTTTTTCACCAGTTGCTGTTATCTTTGTAACTGCCATTCACTTAGCACAGGGCACTGCTTCTGCTCCATTGAAACTGATTATATCCAGGTTGCCAGTGGCTTAGCTAATTAATCCACTGGACACTTTTCTTTAGCCCTAAGTTTTTTGACCCAGGCTAGATGGAAGGAGTGGTGGGAGGGACCTTTGCACTGGGAGTGGAACCAGCTATTGGGTGGGGGCCCTACGAGCCTGCTTATTGATAGGTTCTGGTTGTGTTATATGCAGTAAAACTTCAATTTGGGTAACTTGGGTTTTCCCTTTAGAGCATGGGACCAGGAAAGCACAGAACCCAGGGGAATCAGAACTCTAAAGGTTCTAGCTCCAGCTCACAGGCTCTCCACCGACTTTTCGAACAGACAGTTCTCTCCTCCCTTGTCTGTCCCTCTACTCTAGACCTGGGAAAGCACGAAAATGCTTCCTGAGGAGACGATAACTTGAATACACTTTCTAAATTTCTGATACTTACATACACTTTCTCAATTTCTTATCCTGGGAGGGGCTGGCTTGGCAGTTCCTAGCCATACCTTGAATACAGCCTTGGGCCCCCCGAGAGAGAGGCATTTCCTATGCTGTGGTTGAAGAGGTAAGAGTCTTCGGGCAAAGGGAGATAGGAGGAAGAAGAAGACAAATTTCCACAGTGGCATCCAGAAGTGACTGTTTTCATCCCCACAAAAGCCCATCACAGCCCTCATGTTGAAATCAACAAGACCGTTCTCATCCCAGCTCTGCCCACTGACTTCTCCAGCCCTCTGTGGCCACCCCTTCTGCCAGACATTCTGAAATTCATTGCTGCTGCTGCTAAGTCGCTTCAGTCGTGTCCGACTCTGTGTGACCCCATAGATGGCAGCCCACCAGGCCTCCCCGTCCCTGGGATTCTCCTGGCAAGAACACTGGAGTGGGTTGCCATTTCCTTCTCCAATGCATGAAAGTGAAAAGTGAAAGTGAAGTCGCTCAGTCGTGTCCGACTCTTAGCGACCCCATGGACTGCAGCCCATCAGGCTCCTCCGTCCATGGGATTTTCCAGGCAAGAGTACTGGAGTGGGGTGCCATTGTATTTTTCAAATGTAGGTTAAGAGCCACTCGGGGCGGGGGGGGGGGGGGGGGGCACAAAATTAATTTACTGTAATGAGTTGCGACCAGCAAAGGGTAAAAAGAAAAAAGTAGGCAGAACTAGAATTGACTAGAAAACACCCATCATAAAGGTAAGTCAGACTTTTGTCCTGTTTGTGCACACTGGTGCATATACACAAAGTACAATGTACAATAGTTCTTGCTGGAGAGCAGGTAAAAATCTTTGCACATTGCAATCCCTGTTTGGGCATAAGATTCTGTCTAGAAGGGCCTCCTTGGCATGTCTTCCCTTGGACTGAATTGTTCTCACTCTACAGTTCCCACAGCATGCTCTACTTCTTTGTGCACTGATCACACTTTAAAAAAATGATTTATCTGTTTGTGCTAGTTGCAAGCTTGGTGAGGGCAGGGACTGTGTGCACCTCACCTGACATCTGTCATTAGAGAAGGCACTTGTGTTGAGTGGCTGAATGATAAACCCAGGTCAGGTTCTGGCTGTGTGTGTTCTCAGGCAAGGTCTCTTTGTTTTTTCTGACTTTTAATCTGATTTACATACAGAAAACTTCAAAGAGTAGACTAATGAACACCCTATATATCCTCCACTTAGATAAACAGTATTACCATATTTCCATATTTGCTTTCTATTTATGTGCTTTCCCCCGCCCTGAATCATTTGAAAGTAAGCTTTACCCTGAGTATTGGGTTGGCCAAAAGTTTGTTCAAATTTTCCTGTAACAGTAAAATCTGAACGAACTTTGTGGCAAACCCAATACTATGGCATGCTTTTTCTAAGAGATCATTCTTGTACGTAATCACAAGACAATTAACATATCTAAGAAAAAATTAAATTCCATAATACCATCTAAAATGTAGTCTGTATTTAGATTTTCCTTGGTTGTCCCAAGAATGTGTTTTATAGCTAGCTTATTTCAAATCAGAAAAAAAAAAAAATCAAGAGTCACATTACATTTGGCTTTATATCTCTTTAGATTCTTTTAATCTAGAAGAGTCCCACCTTTTTTTTTTTAATGACTGACTTCTGGAGGAGTCAAGAACAGTTACCTTTTATAACTTTCCATGAAATTGATTTCCTTGTTTTCCTGAGGTGGCGTTTAGCTTCCTCCTTACCCTCTGTATTTTCTCTCAACTGGAACGAGGTCTAGAGGCCTGATGATCTACTTCTGGAAAGAGCACCTCACAGGCGACGCTTCCTTCATACTGCTGTCACCTCAAGGGGCACGTGACATGAGATGACTCTACCCCAAGTAATACTGTTGGTTTACCGGCTTAAGGGAGTGACCGCCTGATCTCTTCTGTATAAAGATAGGTGTTTCTTTTGCAATTAGTAATTTGTGAGAAGGATAAGCTCCAGCACCATGTGAAGAATCTATTCCTCCACAGCCTAATGTTTTTAGTAATCGCCCATGATTTTTTAGCAACCATTCATGTGATAGTTTGGACATGTTCTTAACCAGGGGCTCAGTTTTTCCATCTGTGAGTGAGTGAAGTCGCTCAGTCATGTCTGACTCTTTGCGACCCTGTGGACTGTAGCCCACCAGGCTCCTCCGTCCATGGGATTCTCCAGGCAAGAATACTGGAGTGGGTTGCCATTTCCTTCTCCAGGGAATCTTCCCGACCCAGGGATCGAACCCAGGTCTCCCGCATTGCAGGCAGACGCTTTAACCTCTGAACCACCTGAGAAGCCCAGGTAGCTTGGGCATATTCATACCAGTGATTTAGATTTGCTGTATAACAACATTTAAGTGTGACAGGGTGCGTATGAAGATGCTGTTACAGTCTGCCATAATTTCTCCTTCTTCTGAGAACACCATCCCTCTTCCTTTTTAGAACGTTCTTTGGCTGCTCCAGATAAGTGGTCTGATATGATCTCTAGTGGCCTTGGCCTGCAACTGCTTGGAGCAAGGCTTCGGTTCCCAGCCAGAGATTGCGGTAGTACCAGATCCTAGCCACTAGACCAGTGGTCAGTGACAAGGGCCCTGACCCTTTGGCTTTGCAGAAAAGAATTCCCACAAAGACAGAAAATAGTGAAAGTATTAAAGACGGGACAAAAATACAGTTTGTGTTGATAGACTCAGGGAGAGAGAGAGAGAGAGTCGATGAGTGGCCCCCTTGTGGCAGTTTGAATTACTTTTATGGGGCATTTCTTCTGGTTTTCCTTTGGCCAATCATTTTGATTTGCCTGGTCCATATTTGGTACATCTCAGGATCCTCCTGTGTGTGTGCACGCATCTCTTAGCCAAGATGGATTTTACTGAAAAGGCACATGGGTAGGGAACATCCCTTGGCATCACTTCCCTTTGGCCTCCAAGGAGCCTTTTCTATGCATGTGTGGTCGGGGAGATCTGACTTCAAGAAAAGAAATGTGTCATCTGAGCAGGGCCCAGCCTCCTCCCTTACATATCCTGCTATTCTTGTCTTGGAAATCGCGATTCCCTGGGGGTCTCATCTGCCTCCTTCCTCAAAACCTTCAACTTTGATGATTCTACCTGCTTGGCTTCTGTGGGGCACAGCTGATGCATCTTCTTCGGTGGAGTGGAATGAGCTTGTGACCAGAGCTGAGCCAGTCAGAATCCCTGGGGAACTGGGAACCAAGTAGGGGTGGGAATAGGGTGAAGAAAACATTCTTTTTCCTGAGGGTGACTAAAAGTGAAGCTGTGAGTCTAGAAGTTGACTATTTCCCCTCCCACCTGGAGAACGACAGCCTCTGGGATGGAGTGATCAAACACCATCTCTGAGAGCAGGGCAGAGAGGTCTCCCGGGCCTGGCTCCAGGCCTTCCCAACTGTACTCTGCCTTGCCCCAACTAAGCCAAGAAAGACCTGTCTTGCCTGAGGCCTTACAAATTGGGGTCTGAACCTTATGACAGGTAGAATACTGACTATACAATGAGCCTCTCACATGATGTATGTCAGTCGCTTCAGTCATGCCTGACTGCGACCCCATGGACTGTAGCCCACCAGGCTTGTCTGTCCATGGCGTTCCCCAGACAAGAATACTAGAGTGCCATTTCCTTCGAGGGATCTTCCCCACTCAAGGATCAAACCTGGGTCTCCTGCTTTGCAGGCAGATTCTTTACCATATGAACCACCAGGGAAGCCCTCTTTCACATGGTAGATAATCACGTCTCACATGTTAGGTGATTCAATAAATTAATGGTTCATCAGCTCTCATCCTTTCCTGTTGTCTTTGAATATGTGCCTGCTAGTGGAGAGGTGTGTGGAGGTGCCAGACATGGTCCTGGTTCTTGAAAATCTTAAAGAATTATAAATGCCTTTCCTTGATGAGCTTAGTCTCAAATCACGGGGAGCTGGTGACTCATCCAGCTCCAAGTGTGGCCCCTCTTGCCACACAAACTAGCCCCCCAGCTCAACCACCAGGGCTAGGAGCTAGAGTGCCTCTCTTCGAAGAGCCTAAGTTTAAAACCAGCCCGCCTTGGGAGAGGTGTACACAGCCTTTTTAGTGGAGGGCAGAGGACTGCCGGCCAGGGCGGGGTTTGTGGGATGTGCCTGAGTGCATGCGCAGGGCAAGGCCGAGGGAAAGACTGGGAATGCGGGGGATGGGGGTGAGCGCGAGGTCCGGCAGCGCGTCTCCCAGGCCCTCCCAGCCAGCCCGCTGGAGAAGTCACTATGATCATGCCTTTTTCACAGATGAGGAAACTGACGCCCAGGAAGAAGAAATAACTTCCCCAAGGGCACCCTGCTGGTGATGGCAGAGCTGGCATTCGAATCCGGTGGACTTCAGGGTGCACCCACCCCCACCCCATTCTGCGTACCGGTGAGCAAGGCCTGGACCGCAACCGTCTGGGAGGCCAGGTTTCCCCAGTCGTAGGGCCCCGAGGGCTCCGGCTCGGTGGGCTCCGTGGGGAGACTGAGCATCCCCTCGCTGGCCTGAGGCGGGCGGAGAGCAAAGGAGGGTCTTGACCACCGGCCAAAGGGCTGTGCCAGCAGCCGGGGCAGGTGTAGGGACTGGAGACCGGTGGGGAGGGGCGAGCGGAGGTGGAACCTCGGGTTGGGAGGGGGAGGGCGTGAAGGAGGCCCCCCAGGCCAAATATTACCCTTCTGTTGGGAGCCGTCGGGCTGGATCTGGGGCCCAATGGCCAGGTCAGGACCCATCTATGGGTCTGGATAATGTCACTGGGGCTTTGGGACCACTAAGGACCGAGGAGGGTCGTCAGTGGAAGGAACCCCTCACCCAGCCTAAGGCACTTTCAGCCCAAGTGACCTCAGATTACTGGCTGGTGGGACACGTGGGGAGTGAGGCTCCGGGGGGCCCAGACAGTTCCCTTCCCGGTTCCAGCCCGGGATACACTTATCTGGGCTGCACTGCACCTGGGCTGCTGACAGGGCTGCTCCAGGGCTGGGCGCTGGAGCGCAGGGAGAGACTCTGCCAGCGGGAACCAGGCCCAGCGGGCACGCAGCTCTTCCAGTCATTGGCCCTTGTCAAAATAATTGAAACGTCAGTGAGAGTAGATGATAGTAAGTCCGTTTTGTTTTGAATGTTCTTGGCAAAGTAAAAAGTTGGCAACCCTCTTCCCCTCACCCCATTCTGTCTCCTTCTCCTCTACTTTTGGGAATCCCAAACCCAACTGCCGGCCAGTGGTGAGGTGAGGAGATGGGGTGGCTGTTCAGGGTTGTGGTCCCTGTGTCCACTCTGACTGACTGTGGCATCCTGGACCAGTCTGTTCTCCTTTCCAGATATTTCTTCATCAGTACAAAAGGATCTGCAAATCCCCCTTTATGGTAACATGTCCGTGGTCCTTTGAGTCTGGCTTATGTCCCTGGTGCCCAGTTGTCCAGAGCCAGCACTGAGGGCAGCTCCATGCAGAGGCTGGCTTATCCCTGGAGAAAGGCCTGCAGGGTCCTCCTCTCTGGAGAGCAGCTGGGGCAGGCCAGGGGACAGCTCGGAGTCACCTCAGGTGAGGAGGGGAAAGCACTGTACTGCCTGACGAGTTTATGTGTCTCTTCTCCCCAGTAGTTACCCAGAGCCTGAGAGTTCCTGTCTTTTTTCATCCCTGATTCTCCCCGTTGGCCTAAGCTGGGCATGGGGCGCCCAGTAAGTACACAGTTCGTTTTTGTGGAGTGAATGGATAAAGACTGGTGGCTGGGAGAGTCCAGGGAGTAGAAAGGGCCAAGCTGAGGTTTGCAGAAGATGTGGGATTTAAAAGGCTTAAAGGGGAAGAGACCTGCCCTCAGGGAAGAAACCCAGACTGGAGATGCTTGGGGTGACTGTGGTGTTCCAGGAATGGAGAGAGTCATGGGGGGTGTGGGGTCAGGAGGGTGGGTGCTTTAAAGACTTTATGAAAGAAAACTTGAGAAGGTGAGGACGGTTGATGAGGTTCAAGTGTGGGAGAAACAGAGAAGGCAGCACGAACTCCAGACTAGAGTGTGGGTGATGGAGCCGGTGATTGAAATGTGGGGACACTGAGGTCAGTTTAGACAAGTTGAAGTTCAGAGGGGTGGGGGTTGGGGACAGGAAGGGACTCAGAGCATCAGTTGAAAATGTCCAGGGTACGCCATTCCCTGAAGAGGATGGGGTCAAGATGCGGCCATGACTCCTACCTGGAGAGCTTTAGAGCCAGGACTCAACTCTCTCTGGTCCAGTGACTTCATCTTCTTAGAGTGAAGGAAACCAAGGCCTTGAAGTTCGGGTGACTCATCAGTACTGCCCGGAGGGTGGAGAGATCTCAAAGGGTAGCTTTGCAGAGAGGGCAGGATAAATTTTTTCAGGTGGGAAGAAGAAAAACTGGGGAATGACAGAAAGAGAGAGTGCTTTAGAAATTTCCCAATCGCTCTGACAGCAGTCAAAGAGGAACAGTTGTTAACTCTTCTATAAGCAGTGGATTTCCTCTGCCCTCTGGCTAGTTCTTCTGTTGTGATCAGACGATCTCAAAGCCTCAGAGATGCTCCTTGCGCCCGGCTGCAGTGAGGGGTCCGTATGAGGGCCTTGGAGGGGCCCCAGTGCCTGGGCACACACGGGGGCTGAGAGGAAAGGGAAGCCCCTCACTTGCTATGTGCAGCTTGGAAGCTTGGCGCTGCCAGGCACAGTCTGCTGAGGCAGCAGAAACAAGGGCTGTTGTCTCGGGGTGTCCCCATCTCCCTTGTCCTGTCCCTCTGACCTCCGGATGCCACCTTCCTGCACTGCCATGTGGCTATGGTCATCGGGGGCCATCTGGACAGGGCCCACCCTCGCTGCTGCACCCAGGCTTCCAACGACCCTCCTCTCCTCCCCCTCCTTGGCCCTCTCCACCTCGTTCCTCAGGGCTGCCAGGCTGGGTGAAGGCAGAGGAGGCTGACCAGGTGAATCCTTCACCAAGCACCTGGGCCCTGAGCACTGTGCTTGACGCTTTGTTTGCAGCATGTTACTTGGTCCGCCCAAGAACCTCAATGGGCAAGTGTTATCTCCTCCCTTTTCCAAATGAGGAACCCAAGGTCCTGAGAGTTTTAGTAAGTTCCCCGAGGTTACCCAGCCGGCAAGTGATAAAACTGGGACACAGTCACGGCTTCTACAGCCAATTCCAGCCAGTGCTTACCTTCCATATCACAGGTGTTCCTTCTAGGAAGACTTCTTGATACAGCTGGCGGTGATGGAGAAGTTTTGAGGGATCCTTAACTGAGGGGCTCAACCTCCAGGCCTAGAGGGAGCCTAGGGCTTCAGGAGGGTCTATGAAACTCTAAAACTATTTTTAAAAGTTTCTGTGTGTATATTTTCTGCTCATTTTTCAGCAGAGGACCAGGTGGACCCCTGTCCATCTAAACCCCAGGTCCTGAGGCAAGAGGGCCAGTCCCTGAGTAAAGGCACTCCAGGCCCTGGTTTTAAAGGCACTCCACTCCCTGCCTGGTCGTCATTCTGAAATCTCCAAGGGCAGACAGTAGCTAACAGCTGACTGGAGAGGCTCTGTGGCCAGTTGCGGTGGGGTGAGGGAGGGGGTGGGGCGGTGGGGAGGTGGGGCGGGGGCTGTTAAACAGAACTGAAAAGTTAGAACTTTAGAGCTGGGAGGGTGGAAATTTTACCAAGGTGGAAATCGAGGCTCAAAGAAGGGACTACACACACTCAAGATCACCCAGTGAGTTAGTGAGAGAAAAGGTTTTCTGTGTTGGCTAGGCCAGCTGAAGAGGTCTGGAAGGTTAATTAAAGCAAAGCAAACATTTCCTGAGCCCCACGTCCGCTGACGTGTCCACGGGCACCATCTCCATCACCTGGTGCCGCGTGGGGCTTCCTCACTGTTCCTCCCCCAGGTGATGCTGACGATAGAGGACAGAGATGTGAAGGGCTTCACCTGGGCCATAGCCCCTGCCTTGACTTCCCTGGGCTACCTGCTTATCCTGCTGGTCTCCATCTTCCCCTTCTGGGTGCGGCTGGTGAACGAGGAGTCCCAGGAAGTGTTCTTCAGTGGCCTGTTTGAGAACTGCTTCCATATCAAGTGCTGGAAGCCTCGACCCTTATCCAGTATGGAGGGCTGAAGGCGGGGATCGGGGGGAGGGAAGCAGGGCCAGCTTGGGGTTTGGGGGGTGACAGAGGACTGGTGGGGGCAGATAGAACAGAATGAACATGCCTGAAAGGACATTTTCTCTGTCTCTTGGGGTTAGACGAAAGTAGGCAGCTGGGAAGGTGTTAATGATGTGCGGTCTACCCATGGGGGGGTTGGAACTTTGGCCCCAGGCCACGGTTGGGGACCTGAGGCTGGCCGGGCTCCGTCCTCTGGGCTGAGTGCCGGGGCCCAGCCTGCTCTCCCTCCTGCCCTCCCCTGCAGTTTACGTCATCCTCGGCCGAGTCTCCCTGCTGTCCGCCGTTGTCTTGTCTTTCCTCACCACTTTCATCATGGTGTCCTTTGCGTCTCAGCTCTTTCCGAGGACCCGGAAGCACAATTTTGTGTCAGCCTTCATCAGTTTCCTCACAGGTGGGGAGCAGCAGGTGGGCCCCAGCCTTGGGGAGGGGTCCAAAGATGGGGGGATGGTCTCTGTCTGCGGTCAGGAGAGGGACTTTCTAGGGCCCCTCTCCTCTGTTTCCATCTCTGTGAAGTTGCCCAGGGCACAGCCACCCCCTCCTTGGGGCTCCTCCTAACTGCACTTCCAGAGGGCACAGCCCTCATCACCTTGGCTTGGCAACATCTCTCTGGGGGTCTTTCCCATCATCTCTATCCTAGCAGCTGTCCTGGAACCTGGTATAGAGTTATAATATAATTGAAATATAGACTATAAACCAAATACAAATGTTTCTTGGATGAACGAATGGAAGAGACCATCTCTGCCCTCTAGAACCTTCTAACTTTAATAGGCTGACCAAGGCCCTGCCCTGGGAAGCTCCCATCAGATGGAGGACGTGGAACGCTCACAGTGGGAGCGTCACACCCGGGGCCCATCTGGAGTCGGCCCAGGGCACAGGCACAGAGGGTACCTGGGAAAGAGGTTTCTGAGAGGCAAGGCACACGGGCTTTGCAAAGAGTTAGGAAGGAGGGTGAGACAGGTGTGTGGGTGAAGGTTGTTGGTTCTGAAAGCAAAAGGGGCCCGGGCAGGAGAAGGGAGCCTCACGCAGGTGCTGGAAGGCTGGAGCAGGGGCAGGAGGAGACCAAGGGAGCCTGCCTGTGATCCCGCAGGGGCTTGTGCCTTCCTGGCCTTGTTGCTGCATGCCCTGGAGATCCAGAGTCTGCGGATGAAGCCCAGCCCCCCGCAGTTCTCCATACAGTGGCCTTACTACGTCCTGGGTTTCAGCATCCTTCTGTTCATGGTGGCTGGTGAGTGATTTGGGGCTGGTGCCCTCTCCCCACCCTCTGTCTGGATTCAGGAGCTGTGGGTGCTTTAGAGCTGTGCTGCTCAAAACCCTAGTCACATGTGGCTGTTGCTGTTGTTTAGTCACTCAGTCGTGTCTGACTCTTTGCAACCCCATGGACCATAGCCCGCCAGGCTCCTCTGTCCATGGGATTTGCCAGGCAAGGATACTGGTGCGGGTTGCCATTTCCTTTGCCAGGAGATCTTCCCCACCCAGGGATTGAACCTGGGTCTCCTGCATTGCAGGTGGTTTCTTTACCAGGGAAGCCTTCACATGTGCCTAGGTAACTTTAATTAATTAACACGAAATAAGGTTAGAAATTGAGTTCCTCGGTCACACCAGCTACACCTCACATATTCAAAAACCACATTGTTACGTGCTCAGTGGCTTCCACATTGGGCAGTGCGGATGCAGAAGGTTCTGTTGGACAGCACCGCTCTAGGGCCTACCTCAACTCTGTCCCCCACCCTCACCCTCCCCATTCCCGTCTTCCTTGACTTTAGAACCAAACTTGCACATTTCATGTGCTCCCTTACACCATCCTGGTTCCTAAGGCTTTCTATCCCTATCTCTCTAGCTTGAAATCTGTGATCTTATTTCTCACTTGAATCCCTTTTTCTTTATTTATCATCATCATCTAAGTTCTTCATCCCATCTGATCCTGTCTAATTGTCCCTACTCCTCATCCTCTTCCCACAATATTAACCTGACCCATGATCATAACCTATTTAGACTCAATTTTATTATATGTTGAACATATAACAAAGGATATATCTGTAAGATATAAGTAATTATAAACTGTACACCCATATTTCCACCATATATTTAAGAACTAGCCATATTTTGTCAAATCCATTGTTTAGAATTTACACCCTTATTTTATGTACCACTGAGAAAGAAAAGACTGATGCCAAATATAATTCTAAGGTGCTCATAGCTTGTAAGGCACATCTTTATTTCAAGATGTTAACATGTGGAAAAAAATGGGCTTGTTAAAATTAATGAAATATGTTAGAATATTAAGTATCTTTGAAGTTTTTCCCCCCACCATGTGGCTCTTCCTTCTCTCACCTTCTTCTCTATCCCGAGGAATCAATTATTGTGAAATTTATGCCAGTTATGTTTACTACATGGTTGTATATCCTTAAACAATGTATTATTTAGTTTTGCATACTTTAAAATGTTATATGAGTATTATGATACTGCAGAGAAGGCGATGGCACCCCACTCCAGTACTCTTGCCTGGAAAATCCCACGGACCCAGGAGCCTGGTAGGCTGAAGTCCATGGGGTCGCTAAGAGTCGGACACGACTGAGCGACTTCACCTTCACTTTTCACTTTCATGCATTGGAGAAGGAAATGGCAACCCACTCCAGTGTTCTTGCCTGGAGAATCCCAGGGACGGGGGAGCCTGGTGGGCTGCCGTCTATGGGGTCGCACAGAGTCGGACACGACTGAAGTGACTTAGCAGCAGCAGCAGCAGCATTATGATACTGTATTTTTTCTTTTGGAATTTGCTATGTTTGATTGATATTATAATCTCGAGATTCCTCCATATTAATATGAGGAACTAAGCTTCATTTATTTTTACTACCTTGAGTATTTAATTGTGTAACTAAGCTTTCCAGTAGAAGGAGCATGGTATTTTTCTATGGGAGAATTTTTAAGTTAATGATTCAGTTTCTTTAATGATTACATGACTATTCAGGTATTTTGTTTCTTCTTGAGTCAGTTTTGCCAAGTTATATATTTCTTTATACATTTTATCTAAGTTTTAAATTTTATTGACAAAATATTTTTTAAATTTTGTTCTGCATCTGTAGTTGTATGCTTTTTCATACCTGATTTTTCTGTTTTTTCGTTACTAAGTTTGTCAAGGGTTTATCAGTTGTTTTAGTCTTTTCAAAGAATCAACTTTTTAGTTTTCTTGAAACAAACCTTCTTGTTTGTTTTCTACAAAATTGCTTTTTGCCTCTTATTTTGAACTTCCCTCCCCACTACTTAATTTTTTTGTGTGTTTATTCTTCTGTTCCTTTTTCAACTTCCTAAATCAGGATCTAAGCTCATGGATTATTTCTTCTTTTCTAAGTAGGCATTTAAAGCTTTACTCCTCATCTAAGAATTGCATCTTTATTTGAAGCTCTCATTTTGATGTGTAATATTTTTTGTTGTTCAATTTCAAATATTTTCTTGTTCCCTTATTACTTCTTTCATCCATGCATTATTTTTAAAGTGTACAATTTGGTGCATGAACTGAAGCTGAGGAGTGGTATTTCTAGAACATTTTTTGCTCCTCCCTAATATCTTTTTTTTTCTTTTTGTCTTTTGTGGAACCCCAGGAGGACTTCTGTTAGACCTTAATACTCTATCCTGCATGTCTGTCCGTTTCTCTTTCATATTTTCCGTCTTTGTCTTTCTGGGCTGCATTCTGAATAATGTATCTAGCTATATCTTCAGTTTTATCCATTCACTTTTTAGCTGTGTCTGATCTATTTAACCTAGCCTTTAAATTTTTATTTCAATGAATCTACGTTATAACTAAACATTGTATTTTCCTGTAAATCTCATTTTATACTTTTTCCTTATGTTTTAAATCTCTGCTCTAAATATATTTTTATTATACATGTTAAACATACTCACTTTATATTCTGTATCTTATAAGTTTTGAAGTTGAATTACTTGCCCTTGTTTCTACAAGCCCTGGCTTGTGGTGCCTTGTTCCTTCCTATGTTCTGTGGGTTTTGACTGTGAACTCATTTTCCTTGAAAAAAAATTTTTTTTGGCAGATCTTTGAGGCCTGTATTTAAAGTGTTTCCTTAAAAAAGGATTTGCATTTGCTTCTGCCTGGTGCCTGGGTGCACAACAACTACCCTAGGATCCCAATCAAAATATTTAGGTACTATGAGTCTAGCTGCAGACCCACATAATAGCTAGCCTGTGCTTGTGAATTCTGAATCCGTGCAGGCAACTTTGAAGTTCCAGTTTCATGTGGTTGACTCTTACTAGATCCCCTCATTGCACACAGGACCTGGGCTTTCCTTTTATTTTCTGTGTCCTAAATAGCCAACTGAATGGAAACTCAGGGTCACCTGGGTTGAATAGATGTCTCCAAGGTGAAGGCTAATTGTGTGTTTGCTTAACCTTCTAGATTCCTAAGATCATTATGGTTTGGCTTCTGAAAATGTCTTACTCTGATGCCAACTTGATGATGTATTTATAAATAGGTTTTTGAAGAAATATTTAGAAGTTTTATTTAGTGGGGGAGTATCTTGTTGACTGTAAAGCTGAAAATAGAAGTTGTTTTATCTCAGTCTTAGCCATAATGCAGCATTTCTTATCCAGTCAGGTATCTCCATTTGTTCCTTAATATTCACTCTCCCTTCCTTCCAGTAAGATTCAAAACTTACTGAGAATTTTGAATGGGTTGGGCATGAAGAGGCCTGGACTTTGTGTTTGACCTTCCTCTCTGAAACCTGGTTTTCTTACCAATTAATGGTTAGACAATTGCTCAGATGACTTCCAGCACTGGCCATGGTTCCTTGAGTTTATACATCTATTTGTATGCTTTGTCTGTCAATGTACTGTTTTGCCTTCTATTTCTGTAAAACTCTAAATTGGAGGGCAGGTGCAGACCAGAGGAATCAGGTCAGAGGAGGGAATTTCCAACCTCCAGGGCACTGAGCTTGATACACTTTCTCTCTCCTGACTCAAACTTTTGCTGTGACCCAGGTGCCATCTGCCTCATCCAAGAAATAGCCTGCCCTAGATGCCATTTGTTGCCCATTTCCCAGAGTACTGAGGACACCCAAGAGATCTCGTACCTGGAAAACCTGGATAGTCTGGGAGGAGAACTGAGCTCCATGCAGAAGGAGACGCTGCTGAAGGAAGAAACCATTATCTAGACCCAGACAGTCTGTGCCCTGCCCTTCGTCCAGTGCACATGTGTCAGTGTGTGTGGCTCTTCAATCTCCCCCAGTCTCTGCCGTTTCTGATGAGGCTTTTGAGTGTCAAGTCAACCCCTCCCTTCCCCCTCCTCACAGTGATTCTATCCTGCGTGTGTTTGATATTTGTTAAACGTTTTTTTTAATTCTTCCTGAGCTTTCTGAGTGATTTTTTTGGACATGTGTTTTCAATAAAAAGAGGACTACCGTCTGTTAATCCATACCTCCGAAAACAGACAAGGGAATTCCCTGGTGGCCCAGTGGTTAAAACTCCACACTTCCACTGCAAGGGTCACAGGTTCCATCCCTCGTCGGGGAACTAAGATCTTGAGTGCTGTTCAGTGTGACCGAAAAACAAACAAAACACCAGCTTGCAGCCTAGAGGGCAGGAGGGGAGGGAGGAGTATCAGGAAATGACCAAGTGATACGAGGTTTTGGAAAATAAAAACTGAACAGAATATAACCACAGCAGAAGGTGTTTGAGATAGTGACATTAAAAAGGGTTCCCAGACAAAAAAAAAAAAAAAAAAAAAATGGGTTCCCAGACAAAAACTGTGACTCAGTACAGGGAACTTTTCTCATGTCTGTGTTGTGGGGAAGGGCTGGGAGTGGTAATAGGTGGAAGCTTCCCTGACACTGAGCTCCCAGGTCTGGGAGTCTGAGCCTAACAAGTCTATGCCTTGGGAAAGAATAGCCAGGTTAGCCAATCCACACATGGGCACTGAGCCTCTCACTAGAGCCAGAGGCCTCCTGCAGGCACCTCTAAAGTTGCCTCTTAATAGTCTTGAGGTGCTTTTATACTGGGGAGCACTCTGCCTCCCAGCTAGGCTGGTTATAACTGGGGAGAACACATGCTTTGGCCTTCCCAGATGGTGCTAATGGTAAAGAATCCATCCCTGGGTCGGGACTATCCCTAGGAGGAGGAAATGGCAACCCATTCCAGTATTCTTGCTTGGAGAACTCCATGGACAGAGGAGCCTGGAGGGTCCATGGGATCGCAAAAAGACCGACAGGACTGAGCAACTAACACTTTCACTGGCTTCCCATTGCCTCCAGGTCATCCATCACCCTAAGTAGTTAGCTCAGCCACCTGCTCTAGTGGTTGTGAGGGTGCGGGGAAGCACTAATGCCCACCACTCACTGGGTTCTTCGTCGTGCTCCTTATGCTGGGGCTACCCGGCCTCACTTTTGGGTCCACCCAGGAAATCTGAGAAACCTGTGTGCAGGTCAGGAAACAACAGTTAGAACTGGACATGGAACAACAGACTGGTTCCAAATAGGAAAAGGAGTAGATCAAGGCTGTATATTGTCACCATGCTTATTTAACTTATACATAGAGTACATCATGAGAAACGCTGGGCTGGACTGGAATCAAGATTGCCAGGAGAAATATCAATAACCTCAGATATGCAGATGACACCACCCTTATGGCAGAAAGTGAAGAGGAACTAAAAAGCCTCTTGGTGAAAGTGAAAGAGTGAAAAGGTTGGCTTAAAGCTCGACATTCAGAAAACTAAGATCATGGCTCCTGGTCCCATCACTTCATGGCAAATAGATGGGGAAACAGGGGCTGACTTTATTTTTGGGGGCTCCAAAATCACTGCAGATGGTGATTGCAGGCATGACATTTAAAAATGCTTATTCCTTGGAAGGAAAGTTATGACCAACCTGGACAGCATATTAAAAAGCAGAGACATTACTTTGCCAAAAAAGGTCTGTCTAGTAAAAGCTATGGTTTTTCCAGTAGTCATGTATGGATGTGAGAGTTGGACTATAAAGAAAGCTGAGCGCTTAAGAATTGATGCTTTTGAACTGTGGTGTTGGGGAAGCTCTTGAGAGTCCCTTGGACTGCAAGGAGATCCAACCAGTCCATCCTAAAGGAGATCAGTCCTGGGTGTTCATTGGAACGACTGATGTTGAAGCTGAAACTCCAGTACTTTGGCCACCTGATGCGAAGAGCTGACTCATTTGAAAAGACGCTGATGCTGGGAAAGATTGAGGGCAGGAGGAGAAGGGGGTGACAGAGAATGAGATGGTTGGATGGCATCACTGACTCAGTGGACAAGAGTTTGGGTGAACTCCGGGAGTTGGTGATGGACAGGGAGGCCTGGCGTGCTGCGGTTCATGGGGTCGGCAAGTCGGACAGGACTGAGCGACTTTAGTGAACTGAACTGAACTGAAGCAAATCTGAGCTCAGGTGCCGGCTCCTCCGGGAAACCTTCCCTGACTAGCCCCTACCCAACGCCCCCACACAGTACCCAGGGTAGAAGCCTCTTATGCGTACCAATACCCGGGTGCTTCCCTCCGTCACCCTCTGACCCTAAGCCTCGCACAAAGCACCGGAGGATACAGTAAACATGTGTTGACAGACTGGGCTCTAATCTAAAGTGCCATGAGGGAGGCGCTTTATCTCGCGGTGTGTCTGGAGAAACGTCCTTCCCATAACGGAGCCCAGATGCAAATGCACGGAGGCGCTAAGGGCCCGCAGACGGTGAGCAAGAACGGAGGCAGGTGGGTGGAGCCTCTGGTGGTCTGGCGCGCTCTCTCGAACGGTCCCCAGGGAAGGGGGATCAACGAGACGCACCGGCCTCCGAGAGTCCTAGAGAGGAAACGGAAGGGGCCCCTCCTTAACGCACCTGTCTGACCGCGTCCGTCGCCCACTTCCGGCTCGCCGCTGGCTGGGGCGAGCCTTCCTCAGGTGTGGGGCTGTGAGGGGAGGCGAGTTTGAGTAGCGGGGCCGAGGTGGCTGGGGCCCGGGTTCCGTGCTGTGGGGCTGCTGCGGGTGTCGGCGGTGGCGGCGAGGCTGACGCTGAGGCGCGCGTCTCCCCGGAGCTGCCTTCCGCAGCACCGAGGCCTTGCGGGTCGGGATCCCGGGGGCGCCGCACGGCGCTCGGCTCAGGTAGGAGGGAGGTTGGTCGCGCCCGGCCAGGGTTGGCTTAACGGGGGAGGTCTCCAGAACCCGGATATCTTGAGCCGAAGCAGAACACTCTGAAGAGTGAAAAGTGGTCATTTTAGAACGAGAAGCTCATTCAAAGAACAATAAAGTGGCGCCTTCTATTTGTGCAGTGCTAGAAATAAAAGATGAGTGAGTGAGGGCTTCCCCCACCCCCCGGCCCACTCTGGGCCGGTCAGTAGGGCATCTTAGTTCCCAGACCAGGGATAGAACTCATGCTTCCTGCAGTGGAAGCTCAGAGTACTAACCGCTGGACCGCCAGGGAATTCCCCAGAATGAGGACATTTCTTTACCAAAGGGAATCTTGTAGATGGAGACACATGGATAAGCATTCGCACTATAATGTGGTAAATGCAATCGTGGGATGAACAAATTCAATAGCTAAAAAGTCAGGAAAGAGAAATCTCGATGCAGCAGAGAAAACAAATAGGGTTAAAATGTAAATACATTTGAAAAGGATAGATAGATACACGAACACAATAGAATATTAAGCAGACACTTTGATAATATTAATGCCTACTGCCATTCGCTTATTCTCTGCTACATGTAAGGCGATTCTCCCCGCTTTCTCCTACCCCAAGTCTACAGGTCTCTTCTTTCTCATGAGTACTTGAACTTGTGTAAACCTTTCTTTTTTTTTATGGCTTCCCATGTTTCTTATCTACACTTTTGTGTTTTGGGAGGCTGACCTCAATCATCTGTCTAACCTTTTACATACTCAGTTTCTTCAGTACACTCACTAGGATGGTTGTCCGTATTAAATGAGAGCGTGTGCTCACATGCTTTCTAAATGGTAAAGCATAAGTTGGAATTCTTTTGATCAATTATAGTAATGGTATGTATATCATTCTGTTGTTTTCTTTAGGCTGAGCACACTGTCACATTCTAGCCACCAACAAGGCTATTGGTTTTGCCTGCAAAATGCCTTAACTGTCTGCTTCTTTGCCACCTCCCTGATCTAAGTCTCTATCTCCTGCTTGGACTACGGTAAGTGCAGCTTTCCTTCTTGACCCTTCATATCTATACTCTGCTGACACTTTGCAGGCAGAGTGACCTTTGAAGAACATATATCTCCCCACTAAAATAAGGAGTAAGAGTGAAGTCCATAATCCTTACTGCATGCTCAGGCCCTGGATAATCTGTTTTCCTCCTTCCCCTGTGTTCTGTCCCTCTGTCACTCTACTGAAGCCACTTTGCTCTTTGGTTTGTTTGCAGACTGCCCTCCTAATGTCTAGCCCCCAGGCTTTTGCCTGGAAAGTTCTTTGAATGACTGGCTCATTCTCATTCATTTGTTGGGTCTCATCTTAAGTGTCATTTCTTTAGAAAAGCCTTCTCCAAGTTGATTGTCCCCATTAACACCCTCTTATTTCCTTTTTAGAACTAATTCTCATTTATAATTTAAATATATTTGTTTACATTTTTTTTCCATCTGCTGCACCAGTTTGTGAGTTTCAAAGGGCAAGCACTTTTGTTCCCTCTTGTGTTTCTAGCTTCTGTGGGCCAGTCATAGATATATGTTTAATGTATATTTTCTTTGATTTTGGAAGAGTGGGCCCTGGTGACTGACCTAGTTATAATACATCTCCATTTAATGATTATCCTCTTCATGAAATTCTTCAGTATTATCCTCTTCATGAAAGTCTAAGCTATTTGTGGGTATAAGCTAAGTCTTGTATGTTTTCTATTTATCCTCCACACATAAGTGGTTAGCAAATACTGAGTTGAATTGACATGACTCAGAATATATGTCTCGTCTTTTGAAAATGTCTCATTATCCTGTTTTCCAGTGGAATGTTTATTGATGTAGAGGCAGAACTGGGATACCCCGAGCTTCCTGGAGTCTTATTTATGCTGTCCTGTTGTCTGTCTGTTCTTCCCTACAGACCTTCAGTCTTTTGGGAGGTGGTGTGAAGATGCTTGTAGAGCGTCCAGGGATGGCAGAAGAGCCTCAGCAGCAAATGGGTGGCCATGTGGTAAAACTAGAGAAAGAGCTGCCGTGGGGCAGGACGAGGGAGGACCCCAGCCCGGAGACTTTTCGCCTGCGGTTTCGGCAGTTCCGCTACCAGGAGGCGGCCGGGCCTCAGGAAGCCCTCAGGGAGCTCCAGGAGCTCTGTCGCCAGTGGCTGCGGCCCGAGCTGCATACCAAGGAGCAGATCCTGGAGCTGCTAGTGCTGGAGCAGTTCCTGACCATCCTGCCACGGGAGTTCTACGCCTGGATTTGGGAGCACGGCCCCGAGAGCGGCAAGGCCCTAGTGGCCATGGTGGAGGACTTCACGCAGAGAGCCCTGGAAGCCAAGGCGGTGGGTGAGAAGGGGGTTCTGGGTCATGCTTTGTTGATTGGAACGGAAGCGGTAAAGAATCTAGAGGTTTGATGAAGCAGTGGGAGTGGGTGATGTGCATGCAGAGTCTCCTTTCTCTGCTTCCGGGCCACTAGAAGTACTTTTTGGAGGGTAGAGGAGTTTTCAGCAAGGAAAGCCATTTCCACGGAAGACGCAGGGCCAGTGGAAGGGCCGGTGGCTGCTTTTCTGGTCATCAGGGCAGGGCCTTGGCCATATTTCCTTTGTGAGCCTTGCGTCCAGGAAGGCAGTGGTGGACCTCCCAGTGGTTAGCACTGGCTTCTAATGCAGGGGGCACTGGATTCAAGCCCTGGTTAGGGAGCTAAGATCCCACATGCTGTGTGGTATGGTCAAAAATGAAAGAAAAGGAAGGCAGTTAGGATGGATTTCAAAGGCCCAGGGGTCTCCTTCCTCTTTGGGTGGAGACGTATGTGGGCTTGCAGGGAATTCTTCTTGGTGAACAGTTTTTCTCAGGAGCGCTGTCTGTAGCAGTGCCATTTCCACATTTGGGATGTTGGCTCAGATGATCACATAATGAGTGACTTGCACCTCAGAGGCTTCCCTGGGACTCTGGTCATGTCTCTGTCCCTCTCTGGTACAGTTTCCTGCTGGCTGTCTAGGAAAGAGAGGACAGGACCGAACATTACTGTTTTGCTTGCAGGTAACAACCTTCCTTCAGTTTATCCTCCCCTTTCCCACAGCAGTCACCCTGACTTCTTGTGTTGTCTAAGAGAGTTGTTTTGTTTTGTCTTTAGTAGGAGCTTAAAAGTGGACCAGGAAGGGCCTGTTTTTGTGGGTTTTGGTTTTCCTTGCTATTTGTAGAACAATTTTTTTCCTCACTAATTCACTGTACACTTTAGGCCTTATATTTTTTGTTTTCAGCATCTTTAACTGAGGAATGTTTTTTCCTAATGCGTGTTTTGGGCTAAAGTTCTCAATGAAATGATACTATCTCTCTATGATGTTGTTCATGGTGGAATGTGATCAATACTGAGGTGAGCTGAAGGGACTCCTGTCAAATGGCATGGATACAGACAAGTATCTGATCTCAGAGCCTGATGAAGGCAGTTTAGCTTCCTTTTCACCTTTTCACTGCTGTGCTCAGGAAGAGCTGAGCCAGCTTGTCCATGCCCCAGCAGCTGGAATGGCTTTCATGACAGCCTTACACAGGCCTCGTTCTAACAGGTGTTGGGGACTCTTCTTAGGTTCCGTGCCACGTGCAGGGACAGCGGGAGGAGACAACGCTTTGCAGAGACCCCTGGGAACCAAGTGTCCACCTGGGGCCCGTGGAGGTCAAGCCCGAGTGGGGGATGCCCCATGGGGAAGGCATCCAAGACCTTGACCGAGGCACTGAGGAGCAGCTCAGCCAGGACCCTGGAGAGGGGACGCAGGCCTTCCAGGAGCAGGGTAAGATGCAAGCAGTAAGAAGATAGGGTGCAGAAAACTGCTTTGTACCCCACGTTTCCCTTTCCTTATAGACCCCTCAGCTGAGGGGTCAAACCAAGGCACCTGTGGGCGCAGTTTTGCGTTTCCCTGACTTCCTCTTTGACTTTAGTAGGAAACAGATGCAGTGGAGTTGTTCTCTATAGCTCGATCTCTCAATTTCTGCTATCTGGGATCACTCTGTCTTGTCATTTCTTCTCCTTCCCCTCACATCCTTAATATGGAGAGCGCCAGGGCATATGTAGCTGATATGTAGGGATTTTTTTTTTTTTTTAAGTGGGTGGATAAACCAAATTCCTGAAAGTAACAGGTGACTTTACTGTGTTGCAGAATCTCAAAGGGGATTATTGTGAGCCTGTGACTCGGGAGCATGAACCGTCCTGAAGGGCCATGTGTAGTGGGTTGGGCCCTTCTTCCCAGCTGAGAACAGAATTGGGTACACCCATGCCCGGCCTGTCTGGAGGCTCCTTATGGTTCCTGGGGTTCTGTGTGTCGGGCAGCAGAGCCTGTGGCTGAGCTGCTGCAGGACAGTGCTAATCCTGCTCCTGTTTTCCTTTCCTGTTCAGCTCTGCCAGTCCTTCAGGCTGGTGCTGGCCTCCCTGCAGTGAGCACCAGAGACCAGGAGGTGGCAGCCAGCTTCCTGACGGCTGGATCCCAGGTGAGCTGTGCCTGCCCTTGAGGGATCACGAGGTTGCTTTGAATGAGGCGCACCTTCCTCAAGAGTTCTCCTCACAGCAGAGCACTGTGCACAGAGTTGAGTGATTCTTCCTTTCTCATCCTGATGGATGTGACAGCTTCGTTTTCTCCACTTGACTATCAATCATCAGTTATTAATTTGGATTGAGCCTATTATGCCTTAGGGTCTAGGCATGAGGCTCAGTTCACTCATTTGTATTACTCTTTGATTTCTTCTTTTTTTCCTCAGTCAACTCAGTATTACTCTTGTAATTGTAGTGTTATTCAGTCACTCAGTCATGTCCGACTCTTTTGCAGCCCCATGAGCTGTAGCTCACCAGGCTCCTCTGTCCATGGAATTTTCCAGACAAGACTACTGAATACTGGAGTGGGTTGCCACACCCTCCTCCAGGGGATCTTCCCAACCCAGGGATCGAACTCACGTCTCCTGCATTGGCAGGCAGATTCTTTACCTCTCAGCCACAAGGGAAGCCCAGTTGTGAGGAGGAAGCCATTATTGGTGGAAACCCCACAGGCATGATTTAGGCTGTGGTGGGCGGCCAGGAGATCAGTAGCCCTCTGTGGATAGCTTTTATGGATCTGTCTGTGGCTGCTCTTCCTGTGGACCCCTTCCTCCCCACCGAGTCAGCAGGAGTGTTGCTGACTCAGAGGTGGGGGTGCCCAGCAGTGCCAAGTGGAATGGTCTCTCTGGCCCCTCCAAAGGCTGCACCAGGAGTTTTGGCCTTGTTAGCACTTCTTAGCCTGCCACAGATGGGGGTCCCTAGAGCACAGGTGGGCAGTCCTGTCATGGTGTGAGTGTCTCCCATGGCATGCCCAGTGTTCCCAGGGAGGTGGGGGGTTTCTAGTGTGACAGCTTTCTGAAAGGGACATCAAGTCTTAAAGTGAAGAGTTCCTTGTAGAAGGAAAGTTATCATTTGGCAGAAAAAAAAGAAGTGACTCAAGTTTGATCTCATTAAAGCAGTATTTAGGCAAGGTTTGGTGCCTGTGCTGTTTCCTGCTTCTGTTGACCAAGGACATTTAGGGGAGAGGAAGAAAGACATCAGCACTTTTTTTTTCAGTTAAGTTAGACTCTCTCCTCCTGCCACAAATGTTCTTTACTGTGTCATGACAGCAGCACATTCATTTTAACGTGGCGCTGTTCTTAAGACAGGGCCTGCCCAAGTGTTTGCTTATCTCTGAGGGAAAATTGATTCTACATGAGGGGATAAATAGCAGCCCCCATCTCCCTCCAATATGAGGATGTAGTGGAGGTGATTGAGTAGTGGAAGTTGGAGGCTGTGGTTATTGGGTACCAGCAAAATCGCTGCAGCAAAGACTCAAAACAGTGCCTCCGACAAGTCCATCACTTCTCTGTCATTAAACTGTCTAGAGGGAGGCACTTCCAGTCCCCTTTTGGAGCCATCTGGGACCCTGGTTCCTGTGCTGTTTCCTGCTTCTGTTTTCCAAGGACATTTAGAGTAGAGGAAGAAAGACATCAGCTTTTTTTTTTTTTTTTCAGTTAAGTTAGACTCTCTCCTCCTGCCACAAGTGTTCTTCTTTGGGGAGAAGTGATCTTCTCTCTCTGTTCTCCCCTGGAGTGTGGCTCCCTGTGTGTCTGCTCTTTAGCTGTTCCTGCCTTGGGATTATTTCTTTATCCTTAGCCATCTCCTGTGCTGTTTCAGGGGTTGGGCCCATTTAAAGACATGGCCCTGGCTTTCCCTGAGGAGGAGTGGAGGCACGTAACCCCAGCCCAGATAGACTGCTTTGGGGAGTATGTGGAACCCCAGGACTGCGGGGTCTCACCTCCAGGTAAGACATCAGAAATGCTGGCTGTCTCCTCTGTATTTTGTCAAATCAGGAAGCATTAAGTGTCCTTTTTCCTTTTCTCTTTTAATGGCCTTGCCTGAAAGGACTTTCCCGTTGAAGCGTGACTTGTCATTTTCCTCTTTTCTTGGCTTCTTTGCTCCCTAGTATCTCTCTCCTCTCTTCTTTTCCTTTTCTTCTTGATCTTATGTAACCAATTATTCTGTTAATTTAGAGAGAGTAAAAGAGGAAACAAAGGAAGGACCTGTGGAAGAGCGTTTCATTCCTAGTAAATGTGCTGATGTCGAGGTGGCTTGGTACAGACAGCTGCGTTCACTGGCCCATCCAGCAGTCATGAAGCATCTGTCCTGAGTCAGTCCCTGTGCCAGGCTCCCAGAGACCCAGGGCAATAAACCAGGCTGAGGTGGAGGGCACAGTGTGAGCAGGGACAGTGACCTGAGGGAGGATGTGGAAACATTGCTGGAACAGGTTCATGATCCTAGGGAAGCTGAACATCTCGACGACTGTAGAATAGCATGTGTAACAAGGTCATGTGTAAGTAAGTGTGGAATAAACAGTGCTAATTGAATGCATGTGCTGTAGAGACCCACAGCGGGGGAGAAATCAAGGTGTGTTCCTTAGAGGATGGCATTGAGTCAGATTTTGAAGGAAAGCACAGGGTGACTTAGTAGGAAATTAAGAGGGAAGGCATTGTAATTTAGCAGATGGTTCCGTGAGAAGGCAGGAAGATGGTCTGAGCTTGGGCTGCTGTCACAAAATACCACCAAGTGGGTGGCTTTAACAACAGACACTTAATATCTCCCAGTTCCGGAGACTGGGAAGTCCCGGATCCAGTTGCTGGCACATTTGTTGTCTGGTGAGGGCCTCTCTTCCTGGTTCACGGGCAGTTGCCTTCTTGCCAGTCCTCATGTGGCAGAGGGAGGGAGAGAGAGATCTCATGTTTCTTCCTCCTTTTTTGTAAGGCCGTTAATCCATCACGAGGGCTCCCACTCACATGACCCCTGTGTGCAGAGAGCCAGCCCTGGCTTCTGCTCTTCTGGGACGTGGTCCCATCCTGGGGGCTCCACCCCCAGACCCTCACCTAATTAGGGTCCAAAGGCCCCACCTCCTAACAGCAGCCCCAGGGGCCTGAGAGCTTCAGCCTGTGAATTTTGGAGGGAACCCAAACATTCAGTCCATAACAGGTGGAAAGAAGTAAAGGAATGTCTGGTTTTAGAGTCAGAGCAAGTGAAATGCACAGAGGTCATTGGTAGTTGTTAATGGGACACGTTAGAAGCCAGGTTCTGGCTAGAAGTTTCCCTTCAGATCTCTTCAGCGTTGGTCTGTATTTCCTTTGTCCTGTAGGCCTGGGGAGCAAGGACAAGGAGGCAAAGACCCAGCTGGCAGACCCCAAGGGGCAGCTCGCTTGCGGGCGGGCAGAGAGGTGTGGGGAGGCCGCTCTCCAGGGCCCGGAGTCGGGAAGACCAAGCGAGCAGCAGGCCGGGAGCTCGGTGGGAAACGCGCCCGGGCCGCTCCTGCCCCAGCACAGCGTTGCCCCGCTGCCCGATGACCTCCAGACCCACAGCTCCTTCTGGAAGCCTTTCCAGTGCCCTGAGTGTGGGAAAGGCTTCAGTCGGAGCTCCAACCTGGTCCGACACCAGCGGACGCACGAGGAGGAGAAGTCGTACAGCTGCGGGGAGTGCGGCAAGGGCTTTGCGCTGCGCGAGTACCTGCTGAAGCACCAGCGGACGCACCTGGGCCGGCGGCCGCACGTGTGCAGTGAGTGCTGGAAGACCTTCAGCCAGCGCCACCACCTCGCGGTCCACCAGCGCAGCCACACAGGCGAGAAGCCCTTCCAGTGCGCGGACTGCTGGAGGAGCTTCAGCCGCCGGCAGCACCTGCAGGTGCACCGCCGGACACACACCGGTGAGAAGCCGTACACCTGCGAGTGTGGCAAGCGCTTCAGCAGGAACGCCAACCTGGCGGTGCACCGGCGGACCCACACGGGCGAGAAGCCCTATGGCTGCCAGGTGTGCGGGAAGCGCTTCAGCAAGGGGGAGCGGCTGGTCCGGCACCAGAGGATCCACACCGGGGAGAAGCCGTATCGCTGCCCGGCCTGCGGCCGCAGCTTCAACCAGCGCTCCATCCTCAACCGGCACCAGAAGACGCAGCACCGCCAGGAGCCCCCGGGTCAGTGAGGGTGCCTGGCCTGGATGCACCTGTTTGGCTCACGGGACCTTCCGGGAGCACCAGTGGAGGGAGACCTCGTGGGAGGAAGTACCTACTGTTACTTCCTGAAGGGCTGCCGGTGTCAGGAGTGTTGCGTGTGGAGAGGCGCTTTGACCCCTTTTATTTCCCCTCGTTTCAGACGCTGGGTAAGGGAGAGGCCTGCTTTAGTTGAGGTGCCACGTCTCTCACCCAACTGGTGCTAGCACTTCATAACCTTTCCAGGAATTGATGGTCCAAGTTTCAGTTCATGTCAACATTTTTCTCCTTCCATGTATGTTCACATCCACCTCCTGAGCAAATCTGGGCCTCCTAGTGAAATCTTCTCACCTGTCAGCAGTTGGAACCTCATTTTCCTGAGGGCTGTGTCCCTGCAAGATCATTAGCTCAGACTCTGATTCCCTCTCTCTCCCCAGTTCTCTTCCATTTAACAAATATTTATTGAACACCTACTGCCCCAGTGACCAGACAGCTGAGACCTCATTGCCCCAGAGTGTGGGATCAGGCTCTGGAAGCAGATTTGTTAATAAAGCAGAGCGTCCTGAGTTACATTCCTGGTGAGTGCTGAGTGAGAGGAAGTTCTCTGCTCCAACTGCCCAGTTCCTGATCTTTCCCTCCCCAGCTGGGTCGCTTAGGCATCCGCCTTTATTTTACTCTCTCTATGGCCCCTTCCTCTCTGTGACCTACTCTCAGTAGTAGTTTCTCCCATTCCATTGTTCCTTGAACAAAAACAGCTGTCCACACATCTGTTAGGAAATTAATATTTTGCTTTTGGTCACTGTCTAAACATGAGAGTATTTTTTTTTAAAAATCCAGTTTGGAATGAAGTTCTAATTAAATGAGTCTGAAAGATGAACTGGTATTAATACATTTGATGGCACTTTACAGCATATAAAATGCACTTCCCTGTTTTCTCACTTGACTCATTCCACAAATATTTATTGAGGCCTGACAGTGTGCCAGGGACTCTTCTGGGTGCTTGAGGTAGGTTAGTAAATAAAATGGGGGGAGTCCCTGTCCTTGGGGAGCTTACCTGTTAGTGAATGTGTTTGATCTTCAGAATCACCCGAGGTGGAACCTGTGGATACTCCCAGATACTGTCCGGACCTGGGCATCTGGGCCTGTGCCTCCGTCCTGTCTGCTCTGGCCCCGCAGTGCATTCGCGACCACCTGCCTCTTGTTTCTGAATCATCTCTGTCCTCGGTGCATCTCGGTCCTTGTCATCTGAGAGGTGCTTGGAATCCTCAGGCCACCTGGAGATGATGAGACGGTAGCTGGCTGTTTTTATATGAATGCTAATTTAGGAAAAACAAAGATGTTTTTAGGAATTAAATACATTTTTTTAAAAATGAGAAGATGCATTATCTGTAACTGTGTTTAAGCTCTCATATTATTTTGCCATCATTAAAGGGTTTCCTTTTTCTTGGACTTTCTGGAAACTGCCTAACTAGCCCAGACCATGCTGCAGTGCCTTTGGATGCCGCTGCTGAGTGAGTTAGTCTTCTGATGGGACTGTAAGTTAGTTGTCTTTGGACTGTGTCCTGTGTTTGCAAGATGTGATTTGTTTCATGGTGCCTCTTAATACTATCTTCTTTCACTGGGGTTTCCCCCCCCATTTTCCATTGTAAATGGGATATTGATAAATGGTAATGACTTTAATACAGAGAGTTGCATTACTCACTCCGATTTGAAACACATTATTTTATCACTTATTTGGCAGGTAACCATGGTGTTTACATTTGACTCAGCAGAAGACGTCCTGGCCCTTCAGTTGTCCCCGTGAGGCTGTGAGTACTGTGAGACGTCCACTTTCTGAGATGCTGGACTGCCATTTCCCAGCACTGTTGAGTCCAGGTGCAGAGTCAGCTCTTTTCTGCCTCACGCCTCAGACAAGCCAGGCAAGGCTCATAGCCACCTGAAGTCCAAACCCAATGACAGGCTTCCCTCAGCCTCTGGCTCTAGTCTGTAGGACATAGGGGCTGACCTGACCCGAGTTTGGTCTTTTCTGAGAGGTGTGTAGGGGGCATGGGCCAGCATGGGTTTGGCGTTGCTCATCAGTGGCCTTCTGTTTACCTGAATTAAATGGCAGATTCTCTGAGCATACACTGGGTTTTCAGCCAGTTGGGATCTCAGAAGGGAGCTTCTGTAAGAGTAAGAACTTGCTGTCTTCCCGTGTGGACTCCCTTGTTTGCTTTGAGACCAAAGCTTACTGACGGTTCCTCCAAAGAGTCCCAAAAGGAACATTTTCCCATAGAGCTGTAGTAACCTTATTTTTGATAGCTATTCAAATGCCAAATATTGTTTTCTGTATTTTTCTATTTAGGAATTTTTTTAGAATAGAGAATTTCAAACATACATAAATGAATCCTCATGTATTCATCATTTAGCTTTAACCATTTGTTTATGCATAGCCAATCTTGTTTCATTTCTGCCCCGTCCTCCTCTTCATCTTCCTCCCCAGCTGAAGTATTTTGAAGCAAATCTCAAATGTTTATAGATATTTCAGTGTATACTGCTAAATGTTAAGGATTCTTAAAAAAATTATAATAATAACTACATTGCTATTATCATACCTAAAAAATTAAATAGTTCCTTAATTCCCAATTAATGTACTTAAAAAAGAAACCACATGATTTTTAAAAAGCTCCTTTAAGATCAAAGTAAGATCCATAAATTGTAATTTGTTGCTTGTCTTCTAAGTCTGATATATCTTTTCCCCCTTGATATATGCTTTTCTTTTTTATTTGGCCATGCTGCATGGCTTGTGCGATCTTAATTCCCCAACTAGAGATTGAACCCATGCCCCCTACAGTGGAAGCACAGAGCCCTCACCACTGGACCACCAGGGAAGTCCCTTCCCTTGAAAATTTATTTGTTAAAACAACTGGATTATTTTTCCTGTGGACTTTCTCACATTCTGAATTTTATTGCTTGCATACTCATGGCATAGTTAAATATAGTTCTCTGCCATCTGATTAACTAAAAACTGCAGGTGTAGAGGGCTAGTCAGGTTCATGTTTCACATTTTGGCAAGAACATACTACAGATGGTGGCTTGTCTGGGTTGTTTCTCATTATATAATGTTAAGAGCCTAAATGTGAAGTCAAGTGGGCCTTAGGAAGCATCACTATGAACAAAGCTAGTGGAGGTAATAGAATTTCAGTTAAGCTATTTCAAATCCTAAAACACGATGCTGTGAAAGTGCAACACTCAGTATGCCAGCAAATTTGGAAAAAGCAGCAGTGGCCATAGGACTGGAAAAGGTCAGTTTTCATTCCAATCCCAAAGAAAGGCAATGCCAAAGAATGCTCAAACTACCGCACAGTTGCACTCATCTCACATGCTGGTAAAGTAATATTCAAAATTCTCCAAGCCAGGCTTCAGCAATACGTGAACCGTGAACTTCCAGATGTTCAAGCTGGTTTTAGAAAAGGCAGAGGAACCAGAGATCAAATTGCCAACATCCACTGGATCATGGAAGAAGCAAGAGAGTTCCAGAAAAACATCTATTTCTGCTTTATTAACTATGCCAAAGCCTTTGACTGTGTGGATCACCATGAACTGTGGAAAATTCTGAAAGAGATGGGAATACAAGACCACCTGACCTGCCTCTTGATAAAATTGTATGCAGGTCAGGAAGCAACAGTTAGAACTGGACATGGAACAACAGACTGGTTCCAAATAGGAAAAGGAGTATGTCAAGGCTGTATATTGTCACCCTGCTTATTTAACTTCTATGCAGAGTACATCATGAGAAACGCTGGGCTGGAGGAAGCACAAGCTGGAATCAAGATTGCCAGGAGAAATATCAATAACCTCAGATATGCAGATGATATCACCCTTATGGCAGAAAGTGAAAGAAGAACTAAAGAGCCTCTTGATGAAAGTGACAGAGGAGAGTGAAAAAGTTGGCTTAAAGCTCAACATTCAGAAAACTAAAATCAAGGCATCTGGTTCCATCACTTCATGGCAAATAGATGGAGAAACAGTGGCTGACTTTATTTTTTTGGGCTCCAAAATCACTGCAGATGGTGACTGCAGCCATGAAATTAAAAGACGCTTACTCCTTGGAAGAAAAGTTATGACCAACCTAGACAGCCTATTAAAAAGCAGAGACATTACCAACAAAGGTCCGTCTAGTCAAGGCTATGGTTTTTCCAGTAGTCTTGTATGGATGTGAGAGTTGGACTATAAAGAAAGCTGAGCGCCGAAGAATTGATGCTTTTGAACTGTGGTGTTGGAGAAGATTCTTGAGAGTCCCTTGGAGAGCAGAGAGATCCAACCAGTCAATCCTAAAGGAAATCAGTCCTGAATATTCATTGGAAGGACTGATGTTGAAGTTGAAACTCCAATACTTTGGCCACCTGATTCGAAGAGCTGACTCATTTGCAAAGACCCTGATGCTGGGAAATATTAAAGGCAGGAGGAGAAGGGGAGGATGAGGTGGTTGGATGGCGTCACCAACTCAATGGACATGGGTTTGGGTAAACTCCGGGAGTTGGTGATGGACAGGGAGGCCTGGTGTGCTGCAGTCCATGGAGTCACAAAGAGTTGGACATGGCTGACTGACTGAACTGAACTGAAGAGCCTAAATGCATTTATTTCACTAATTCTATAAAAGAATCTTCATTTATTAGCTGGGATGCCTCACAGCTGTATCTGTGCACTCATACAGTTCACAGAGGAAAGGAAATACTGGATTCTTCGTTCCCTTATTTACCCATCTTCACAATAATGATCTCGTGGCTTTTCTCCTAAACTAATCACCATGAAAGTGGTCAGTGATTATTATTTTTTAATAAAAAATGGATTCTTGAATTTAACCAATCCATCACAGTTGTTGATGCTCAAATAATTTCAGTTCTGACCAGTGGGAGCCTCTTCACATTGGCTCCTGATTCTGTATAACCCTAATCACCTTTGATGGCTTCTTTGCTCTCATGTGACAGGGTATTATAAGCTCATCTTGTTCATTTCAAGCCCCCCTTGAGAGTAAAGGGAAGTGCTGTTATGTTAGGACAGTGGTGTAAACTGGGACTCCAGGGCAAACAGGGACAGTTGGTCACTTTATATTTAGCCCTCACTGTGTGTGACAGGGTGTCTGCAGTTCCCTCACGCTGGGCTAAGGCTGTGCACTTTCAGGGCCTAGCTGTGTGTGCCATGCCGGCTGTGGTGGTGAGAAAGGCTGCTGCTCCCAAGGGGTATGACCTTTGGAAGAGAAACCCCTTTTTATTTCTTGGGCATTAACAGACCAGATAACTTTCTGCCTAAGGTCTGTCCTGGGGAGCAAATGGATTAAAAAAAATGCTTCTCAAAATGTATGCCAGGGTGAATGTTGTCTGCAGACTGATTAAGTATGCTAGGGAGAAGTAGGAATACCTTTGTTGCTTAAAAAATAAGCTGGTTTCTTATCCCATCACCTTCACCCTGCAACACAAGTTGTCTGGATCCACTTTTGAGATGGGGAAAGGAGCTGTCAAAACATGTCTCCTTGCTCTTGTAAACTTTGCCTGAGTTTCTCAACCTTGACACTGTTCTCACTGTGTGCCAGGCACTTCTTTGTCTTGGAGGCTGCCCTGGCTTTTTTGTGGGTCATAGGCTGTTGAGCAGGATCCTTGTTCTCAGTCTATTTGATGACAGTTGTGACAACTAAAGTTGTTTCCAGGCCTTCCCAAATGTCCCCTGGGGCAAAATTGATCTTGGCTGAGAACCTCTGCCCTTAGGGTTCAGGGTAAGTGCTGGGGCGAATTAGATAGCTTAGCTATTAGAAGAAAAGACTGGGTTTCTAAGGCCTGGACCTTAAAGACCCCTGGCCTAATTTCTAGAAAACAAAGGAGCTACTAGAGCTCATGGGTGTTAAGTGCAGTGTTGCCAGGCAGAGCCAAGAGCTACTGAAGCTGAGTCTCAGGGTGGGTGCTGGGATCTGTCACAGGCAGCCTGGCATGTGGCTTTGGGTTCTCTTCAGGCAGGCACTTGCTGTGAAGCCTCCACACAGCAGTGAGCTGGGCCTGGACTCACCATCCCCAGTGAAAGCAGGTGCATGTTGGGGGCCATGCAAGCATGGTGCAGCCACTGCCAACATTTTTGCCTCCATAATAAGGTCTTCAGGGCCCACAGTAGACATAAATATTTGAATGGATGAAAGCCCTGGATTTCTACCTTTTTCATGGCTAGAAGTCTCTCAAGTGTGCCTTAGGAAGGAAGAGCACTGAAGCACGGTGCCCCTTGGTGGCCCCCCAACCTGGCAGTCATCTGTAACTGCTGCACGCCATCTGCAGGGACATCAGTTCACTTAGCAGTTCTACAAGTCAGAGCAGCTCACTTGGGCTTCTTAAAATTTCATATCCCTTTCTTGCCTTTTTTTTTTTTTTTCTTTATTGTCTCAGTGAAGGGCATATTTCTAGAGACTGGTCTTGTGCAACCCATTCCCAGGGTTGATACCTTTCAATAAAAAACTACATAAACATTTGTAATGAAGTGGGGAGGGTAGGCTGTCATCTTCTTTGTGTTTGTCTCCGGGAACTTAAACTGCTGGGAGAGTGAGGGTGGAAGGGGTGGGTGATGCTGGTGTTGCACCCTGAGAAGCAGAGGGACTGAGGAGATGGAAGAGCACAGAGGGGCCAGTAAAAGGGCTGTCTTCACTGCTGTGTGCACTAGTCACAGCTCATGGTTTCCATGGCCAGAGACCAGGAAACACAGCAAATGCAAGAGCTGGCTTCATATTTCCCCTTCCTACTTAAAAAATGTATTTATTGAGAAGGTGGTGTATGAGCTTTTAGACAAAGACTGGGAAAAGGGATGGTAGAAGTCTATATTTGTCTTCTTGAGTCCCACCCCTGGGAGCTATTTGAGTCTTAGACCATCTCCATGTCTGTGAAAAATTTGAGAAAACCCAATCTCTATCATCTGGATGTATCATGGACTTCTGTGGAAGGGCTTAGCAGATTCTCTGAACAGGAAGAAGTAGAATGGATGATGAACAGTTAATTGTTGAGAACCAGTCTTCCTGTAGGTTTTCCCAGCTTTCAGTTTTAGGAATTCCAGCCACCTGGACTAAGGTGCTGATGAAAAGAATGGAAAATAAGAGATGGAAAAACCAAGAGTTAAAACAGTGTGGTGGTAGCACAGATACACCAATGGAGTGGAATACAGGTTCAGAAACAGACCCATCTTTGTATGGAAATCTAGCATATAATAAAGATGATATTGCATGGAAAAATTAACAAATTTGAATTCACAAAAAAGATAAAAGTGACTCTTGAACATATGAAAAGATGTTCACCTTCACTCATGAAATAAATGCCAAGTAAAGCTACACTGAGATATTATTTCTTATCCTATAGATTGGTCATACTTCAAAAGCCTGACTACATGTGTTTGATGGGTTTGTGGGGAAAAAAGGAATTCTTAGGCACCTCTGACAGAACGCAAAATGGTACAACTTTATGTGAGGGGAATTTAGCAGTGCTATATCTAACAAAATTACATGTGAATTTAGTCTAAAGACACGCCTCTAACAATAAGAAGAGACATGCACTAGACAATTCATTGCAGCGTTCTTTGTAGCTCCCTGGTAAATCCCACCGGGTGCTGGTCACATCTCTGTTGAAGTGCTTTATATTTCAGGAAGTTCCTGGAGCAGTGGGGCAGGTAACTTGATCATGTGGTATTTGACTGTAGAAGATCACTTTCTCATGGAATAATGGCATCTGATTAAAAAAATTCAATGTAGGGGATCTAGAGGTGACCAGGTCCACTGTCTTAGAACATCCCTTGCCTTCCATGGTCCCACAGGGGATACTGCTCCCCTAGGAGGCACTCAGCTCTCAATCAGATTAGCTTGCTCAGCTTGCTATTTTCAGCTTGGGTAGTGGAAGGGTGGGCATGTTCCTGCCACACTCAGTGCTCAAGGTGAAAGCTATCCTAGGATATTCAGGATAGAGATTTTTATCCTTCATGGTCTTAAACTAGTTAAACAAGGAGGCAGTTAGAGGTAATTCTAATGCCTTGGCAGCCTATATGAGCAAACCCAAACCTTGAGCCTGTGAATGCCTCAAGGTTAAAAGAAATTGAAAAGGATGACCAATCACAAACAGCCAGCTTGACTTCCTGTATAAGGCAGCCTTAAACTACAGCCTTTCAGTTTATTCACTTCTCTTCCTTCTCTGTAGACGTCTTGCTCCTGCCTCCTGTGTGCGGAATGAGTTTTGCTCAAATAAACTGAAAACTTTTACTATGCCTCCTTTTTTATTGTTTAACAATGCTTTTCAGCAGAGACTCTCCAAATGTCCTCTGAAAATCCCTGACATCAAAGACACCAGGGAACTTGTTTGAAATGTACTTGGGGATGGAGGAATTTTCCACTGGTACCTTCCTTTTACCCGACTCCTCAGGTGGTAACATGCATGTCTTTTGAGAGCGCTTGCTCCATCATCATGTGGGACACTGGTCGCACCAGAGCACTTGTTGAAACATTTGAATAAATCCCAAAGTTTCCCCCCACCAGCCCAAAGCAGATACAAGATGGTCATACAAATGAACAGTAAGTCATGATCTTAGCAAAGTGCTGTTATGACTCTCAGCTCGTAGCCATAATGCAGGAACCTCTTAAACAACAAGGATAGTTACATCCTAATTTCACACTAGAAGATTTTGGTGGGGAGGAGGGAATCAGAAATTCATTTATTGCTATGTCTCAGCACAGTGCCCAGCTTAATAAAAGTGCTTCACAAAGATGTCTTCAATGCATCCATTTCTCTTGGTGCAGTCACCTAGTATCTGCTTCTCTGCCTGCTGCTGCTTCTCTCGTTTTCTCAGTTGCCATCACTCTCCTTCACTTTCACCTCCCACGATGGGGGAGGCAGGTGAAGCACTTTGCATAGGGCATCTTGGGAGCGCAGCTCTACAGGAAATGCTTGAGTTCTGTTATAATAGAAGGAGGTTGTGCTCATCTGTAACCACGTGCTGGGTTGGGTGTGGAGAGTCCAGCAAAGCCGGTGTGGTTCTGGGAGAGGTGAGTGTTGCAGAGGATCCACCAGGAACTCTGACAAAACCCTATCTGTACATTATTCTGAGGGCCCAGTCACCACCAGAAATATGAGAGAACAAATAAATGAGTATTTTAAGCCACTGAATTGGGGTTGTTGTTTATGAAACAACAGTAACTGAAGCACAGCCTGCCCACAGGAGCACTCCTGGTTAACGCCTGGTGCCTGAACCGCGTTTATTTTTCTTACAGCGCTCACAACTGTGGCATGTTGAATGCTTTTCTTCTTAATTTTTTTTCTGCCTCCCTAATCCCTGGAACATCAGCTGCTGCAAGAAAGAGGAAACTTTGTTTGCTGGTACCTCTCTGGGATAAGGTATCTGGGACATAATTTCCCTTGAGCTCAAATTACCTTTGTTGAACAGATGCAGTACCTGTGGCCCCTGGTGTGGGGAAGGCACCCACTGTGAGCAGAGGGAGTGTTGTATGACTTGGAAAATGATGTAAGAGATATTTTTTATTCTAATTATTCTTGGAGATGCTTCCACTTTCCCTCATAACACTTTTAAAAATGTAGATAACAACTCTTTTTTTTCCCCTTAAATATTTTATTTTAAAAATATAAACGGACATTCTGGTATCTTCACAGGATTGAGTTTATGCTACCAAGTCTGTAAGGGTGGCTGAGCTTCTGAACATCTTATAGTTGACCTGTGTGCAGGTGGTTCCTTCCCATTTCCCCCTCAGCAAGCAGCCTCCTGGCCAGGACGTGAGCCAGGCTGACAAGGTGACAAGGAGAGGCCTCAGGGCAGGAAGCATCCTCACGGCCCACTGATGAGCAAGGTCAGTTTAAGGTCTTTCAAAGGTATTCACTGCCTGCCCCCTTTTAAAATCTTTTTCTTATTCCTTTTTTTTTTTTTTAACTTTGAGACCAAACCATTGTATTATTCACCATTATAGCAATGCACACGAAGACCTCTTCTCCATGCTGACGTCAGCTTTTCATGACGTCACAAAGTGATGGTGAGATTTTGTTGCCGTTATTGTGGTTCTATGATCAGAGACCCAGGAAAGCTGAAATCCAATCATCCCAACTCCTAAGGCTCAGGATCCCATGGAAACTGTTCAAGGAACAATAGCAAACTTTGAGCCAAAGTTCAACTGTTGGTATGTGAGTTATACCCAGTAACCTCTGTCGTGGGCTCAGTGGTTAAAGGTGAGCTGGGAAGTAGCTTTGGCCTACTTTGCTTTCCCACTCAGCCCCAGATCAGAATTAAGGACCTATGTGCTCAGTCATGGTGTTGGGGGCAGGGAGAGGGAGGGAGGGAGGAAGAGGTGACTGGACCCAAGTGAGGACTCCAGCCAGACACGGATAGAAGAGGACTAATCAAGGGGCCAGGCTGGGAGGAAGGGAGCTTCACCCCTAAATGATGACCCATAAGGGCACACTGCCCCTCATAAAATATGCACCAGTGAACTCCTTGGACTCTGGCCAACCAGGTTGCTAACTTTTTCCTTGTCTGGGGTTGGGGAAATGTATTGGTTAAGGCAAAATCATGGGGAGAAAGGCCATAAGTGTTCTTTCTGTATATCTGCTGTCAATTTAAAACGTTGAGATTTAAGAAAATAAGACTTCAACAATTCTGTTTGTAGTAGAGTTGAGGTGAGCCCTGCGAAGTTGAAGTATGCAAAACAGAGCATGAAAGAAGCTGTAGTAGAATTCAAATTATATTGCGATTCAGAGGAGAAAAAAGTTTCCTTTTGACTGGGGAGACTTGAGGTGGCTTCATGAAGGGCATGGTATTTTATCTGAGCCTTGAGGGACAACTGGAATTGTGATGGATAGAAATGGGCAAATGGCAGCTGGAGAAGAATGAGGAGGGACAAAAAGAGCATGGTGTGTTGGCTGGAATGATGCTTGTCAGATGAACCAGAGTCAAATAGCTGGTAATCAGAGGGCCCAGGACCAGATGCCAGTTGTGATTACTTTCCGTGTAATGCTCTCCCCAGCTCTGCCACACCCGTCGCAGCCTAGGATATTATCCTACTGGACAGAAAGCCATATACACCTTCTTCAGCCATGAACTAATTACATGAGGCTTTTTCCCTTTGTCTCTTTGTCCAGTTCAGCTTGTAGAGAAGCATCTTCAGAAGGATTATCTTGGCCCCTTCCTTTTACATGCTTCACACCCAGAGAACCAACTCTAAGTCCAGCCTCCTCTCTTTCCTAAGAGACAAGAAAGCACATAAGTAGGACAGTATAGGGCCTTCATAGGTGTTCAGCTGAGACAGTCACTCTAGGCATTCCCAATACAAGTAGGTAGAGCTATGGAGCTCCAGCCAGCAGGACCTAGCCTAAGAGTGGACAGACTGAAGCCTGTCTCCAAAGCCAGGTTCAGCCCAGAGTGTGGGGGTGGTTGTTGGGAAGTGGGGGGTCCAGCAGAGGAGTTTGGAAGCTGGGATGGTTGAGGATTAAAGATCTGAGCCTCTGTAGGGGTGCATGGGGGCTCTCAAAGGGCATCTCCTTGGCACAGGCTGTCAGCACAGGTTGTGTGTGTGTGTGTGTGTGTGTGTGTGTGTGTGTGAGTGAGTCACTCAGTTGTGTCCGATTCTTTGCGACCCCATGGACTGTAACCCTCCAGCAGAGGAGGGTTATAGTCTATAAGATTCTCCAGACAAGAAAACTGGGAGTGGGTTGCCATTCCCTTCTTCAGGGGATCTTCCCAACCCAGGGATTGAACCTGGATTTTCCACATCACTGGCAGATTCCTTACTGACTGAGCCACCAGGGAAGCCCACCAGCACAGGTCATAGACTCCTATGAACTCACCGTTCTCACATGAACCCTCTCCAGAAGGTCTGCGGATAGAGCTACTTTATACCTGTTTATATGGTTTTGTCTTTATGGGAGAGTTTATTCCCCTCTTGGTAGTCTAGGCAGTCAGCACAGGGGTCAAGATATTTTGGACCTGCAGATTACTTATGGAGCAATGAAAGGCTTTGCTGGCCACAGTGACAACACAGGACAGTGAGGTCTGCTCCTCCCGCCTTCTGTGTGTTGAGCCTGTCCCTGGGGTTCATCCTCTTTCCAGCACAGAGGCCCCGAAGGGGAGCTCTGCTATCATAGCCCATGGAATGCAACCTTCACACCGACCAGTTTCCGCAGAGCTCCCTGCATGTCCTTATTCCTCAGGCAGTAGATAAAGGGATTCAGCGTGGGGGTGACCACCATGTACATTACTGAAGCTAGTGAATCCTTGTCAGCTGAGTGGGAGGGTGAGGGACTCAGGTAGACCCCTGTGATGGTCCCATAGAAGAGGATGACCACAGCAAGGTGGGAGCCACAGGTAGAGAAGGCCTTCTGTTTTCCCCGGGCAGATGGGACCTTGAGCACAGCAGACACAATGTGGACGTAGGAGATGAGGATGCTGAGGAAGGGGATGAGGACGATCAGGCCCCCCACCAGCAGAATCATGAGTTGATTGGGCAGGGTGTTGGAGCAGGAGAGCTGAAGCAGGGGAATGAGGTCACAGAAGAAGTAAGGGATGACGTTGCTGGCACAGAAGTCCAGCCAGGCCATGAGGAGGCTGTGCAGCAGGGAGTGGAAATTGGCAAGGAGCCAGGCGCTCCCAAGCATCAGGGCACAGGCTGCTAAACTCATCGTCGTGGAGTAGTGCAGGGGCCGGCAGATCGCCACGTAGCGGTCGTAAGCCATGGCCATCAGGAGGAAGTTGTCCATGTTCGCAAGCAAAATGCAGAAGTAGATCTGGGCTAGGCAGCCACTGTAGGAAATGGACCGGGTCTGTGTCTGGATGTTCGTGAGCATCTTGGGGACTGTGGTGGAGATGAAGCAGAAATCCACCAGGGAGAGGTTGCTGAGAAAGAAGTACATGGGAGTGTGGAGATGGGAGTCTGAGCCAATAGCCAGAATGATGAGCAGGTTCCCGGCTGCCCCAACCAGGTACATGAGAAGGAAGAGCCCAAAGATCAGCTCCTGCTTCTCGGGTTGGCTGGAGAGACCGAGGAGGATGAACTGGGAGGTGCTCGTGCGGTTTCCCGTCGCCATGGTCGACTGGTCCTGCTGGGAGATCCAGACCAGGCGTGGGCTTTAGAGGATGGTGGTGTCTCCCTCCTTCCCCCACACACCCCCTCAGCTCACATCTTTGTGTTCATCTGGTAGAAACCTAAAAGAAGGCGGTCTACCCATCAAAGGAGAAGCTTCAACCAGGAAGTCCTATGGCCCCGGCAGATCACAAAGTCAGGGTTTTAATTATTTTGCCACCAAAATGCTACTGCCCTTGAGCCCCACAAAGCTCCATATGCCATCTCTCCAAGAAGAAGCCTTGTGTGGTGGCAACAACAATGGGGATACTTTAGGTGTGTTAGCCCCCCAAATTTCCATCATACTCTAGTTCTTTGTTGTGATGATGTCTCAGTATTAAGTAAAGAGCTATAGAAATGTAATTTCCTCCTAATCCCAATAGGAGTGCCACCTGAAGGCCCTTTCTATGCAGAATTCTAGAACCGCAATGGCACATACATGGAACTTCAGGATATTTGTAAACATTCTCCTTCCCCATAAACCTTCTTCCCCACCAGTAGTTTATCTTCCCTTGCTCCTCCACCCACATGGAGCCCAGGACTCGGGTGCCCTGGCTGCCACTCATCACTGGCTCTGGGCCACCTTGGTCCTGGTGATGATGCTGGGGATGGAGTTGGCCAGGGCACGCCTGGACAGAAGAGCCTGCTGACTGAGACAGCTCAGCCCGCCCTTCTGTCAGGGCTGACCCAGGAAGGGCCTTGCCTCTGGAGGGTGAGAGCCGCCCCTGCAGATAACAAAGAGGAACTGCGAGTGTGATGTTGCCCAAAGTAACAGAGTGGGCAGCAGGGCAGCAACTCAGAGTTGGAGTTCTTTGCAAGCATAGCTGAAGTTTCATTAGTTACAAATGAATTTTCAGTGCTTCACAAGACATAGTTGGGATTTGTGTCCTATAGAAGGTACGGCCTAAAGAGGGAGGGTGGGAAAGAAGCAACCGAAGTTACTGCGCTGCTTGGGGATGAATAGCCGACAGGGGAAATCAGTCTGGAAAAGCTATGGGAATGGGTATGGCCCACCTGGGACCTGGGCAGGGAATGAAAAGGGGCTCACGGTCTTGGGAGGCTTTTTCTGTGCCACCATTTTGTTGGAGCAAAGGGGCTTCCCCGCTCCACTGGGCAGCATCCAGCGAGGATGGAGATTTCAGCTCACGCAGGACCCAGCCCACAGATTCTTGGCCTGTGTTGAGAGCTATGCCTTAGTATAGAAAAGAAATGGCTCCTTTGGAAGTAATATTTTACTGATGCATTTTTTTTTTAAGGATTCAAGTATTTGACAACCCACAGGCAAGAATCTTTGGTAAAGGACAGCCATAAGATAGAGGCCTAAGAGGCTAAGAGAAAAATCTGTTCAGTGAAAAGTAAAAATGAAAGGAAGCATGTATTTCATATGGTTTAGATCTTCATTTGACCAGTGCTGATTAAAACAGCTCTTTACTGGGCAATGTGAACAATGTGAAAACAATGAAGGACATTGTTCTTGCTCCCAAGAAGCTTCTAGTCAAATGGAAAGGTGACAGCCCTTAGACTAGGGAGCTGACACTTATTGAGCACCTACTGTGTGTCATACACAGGACTAGGCATGTATGTAGGTGCATGTATTTAATCCTCACAATGTGTATAAAGGAGGCATTATTATTCTTATTTTACAGATGAGTAAACTGAGACTGAGAGGGCTTGAGTAATTTCCCCCAAAGACATCAGGATTTGATTCCAGGTCAGTCTGATTTCAAATTAGTGCTTTGATTTTCTCAAAAAGACTGAAGAAGTGCTACCGGGTAACCTTAAACTTGGAGCATTCTTATCAGTGGATCAGGGAATCCTGCAGTGGCCAGCCCGGGGACAGGAGAAGGGAGTGTGGGGCAGGATGGACAGAATAGGGACATGGGAAAGAAGGTCGTCTGTACTGGGAAGAGGCGGCTTGTTCATATAGCTGCAACAGAGGTGCCAAGACACGCTTGAGTGTGAACGGGAGCTGTGGCGCAGGGACCAATGCTCTGTCCTTTCCTGACTAACATTCTTTTCAAACCAAGGAGTCTCCATCCTGTCTTTTCCTTCCCATCCTCCCACTGCCCAAGAGATATGGGAGAAGAACATTTTCCTGTTACTGTTTCCCACTGGTTGGGAACATGGTCTTTCCAAGTGCTCCTATTTTAAGAATTGTTTTCGCTGTTTAGTTGCTAAGCGTGTCCGACTCTTCTGTGACCCTGTGGACTGTGTAGTCCACTAGACTCCTCAGTCCATGAGACTTTTCCAGAGTACTGGAAAAGACTACTGGAGTGGGTTGCCATTTCCTGCTCCAGGGGATCTTCCCAACCCAGGGACCAAACCCACATCCCCTGCATTGGCAGGCGGGTTCTTTACCACTGGGCCACCAGGGGAGTCATTTTAAGAATACCAAAACTCAAAAAGTCTAACTCAAAACAGAAAAGATTCCTCCCTTCCCCTCGTTGCTTCTGGACCATTCCTGCAGACATCCCCCAGTTTGAAAATCCACGCTGACCTCACATTCCCCCCCAGCCATCAACTCATTTCTCTATCCATCCTTTTCCACAAAAGTTCTCAGAATGTGATCAGTACTCATTCTCCAGTTCCCCCTTCCCGTTCTCTCGCAAAGCCCCCATCCAAGGCCTCCCCACCAATCCCTGAAGTGTCTCTTGTCAAGGCCGCCATCGCTCCGTCTGTGGTTAGCTCTCAGGCTCTGTCTCCTGAGACCCAACAAGCTGGAGCTGGCACTGTTGGTCACGTCCTCCTCTGGGAAGCACGTTTTTCACTTGGCTTTGAAGCGGTTTCATCTGGGCATCCCTCCTCCCTCACTGGCTGCGCACTTGCTCCTCCTTTTCTGACCTCCAGCTGGCCTCCTTCAATCTGTGGTCTCATTAGCCCCAAAGCTTTACATACCAGCCAGATTTCTCTCCAGTTTGGGATTTTCCTCTTGAACTTACTTAGGTTCAACTTCTTGCATTCCATATTCATTTAGATCTGTCAGGTGTCTCAGACTTGACTTGTCTAAAACCGTGTTGCTGATCTTCTCCTCAAAACTGCTGCTTCCTCGGTTGCATCTTATTCTTCTAACTGCTCAAGCCAAAACCTTAGTACCATCCTTAACTCCTCTTATTAAGTAATCAGTTACTGTCCTCATCCCGTAGAGTATATTGTCATCTCTACCTTTGAACTGTAACCAGGTGGGACCACTTTTTTTCTGTGACCACTGCTGCCTTTGTGGCCCAAACTGTCTTTTTTTTCAATCCAGTTTATTCCCAAACTGTCTTTTTTTTCAATCCAGTTTATTCAGTAGTCTCTTAACCAGGCTCACTGTTTCTATCCTCATCCGATCCTCAGCAGTCTGTTTCTACATGGCATCGGGGGTGAATGGTAAGAAATATAAGTCAGATGTTACTCCTCTGCTCAAAGTCCTCCAGTGGCTCTGCATCTCGTTTAAAACTCAAAGTTCTTGCCACGTCCTTTTCAACTGTGGGCTAATACATCTTGTATAGAAGGCTACTTACATATGTTTGAAATATCCCCAAAGGTGCAAAATGAATTAGAGAACATGAATATGAGGCTAATAGAGAAAGAAACATAAAGTTATTAAATAGTTTCTAAGGGGGCACCTGATTCCAGTGTCTTCAAAATCTTCTAAGCACCAATAATTAATGCAGTAGTAAAAAATTTAAAAATAGAGAAAATTGTAGCATGTTAATAATCTGAAATATTTGCTAAAAGAGGTTATTGTGAGGATTAAATGAGAAAATACCTATAATTTGTTGAGAATAGTGCACTGTACATGTAAGCAGTTAACCTGGCTATTACTATTATCGTTATTATTATTCAGTTCACTTTTAGAGGCAAGTATTTTAAATTCAAGATAAATAATGACAATGAAAGAAATATTTTAGACCAATTTTGTTCATGTGTTAGTTGCTCAGTCGTGTCCGATTCTTTGCGACCCCATGGATTGTAGCCCACCAGGCTCCTCTGTCCATGGGATTCTCCAGGCAAGAATACTAGAGTGGATTGCCATTCCCTTCTCCAGAGGATCTTCCCAACTCGGGGATCGAACCCTGATCTCCTTCATTGCAGGCAGATTCTTTACCATTTGAGCTACAGGGAAGTCCTTAATTTTTTGTTCATAGATATAAATACCCCAAATAAAATATCTGAGAATTACGAAAATGACACATTGAGTTAACTGTTAAACTCAAGGAAATCCATTAACCTAATTCATCATGAACCAAATATCAAAATAATGTAATTAGACTTCAATAAAGTATTTATCATTATCATTGCTTTATAGATTAAAACTCTGAAAACATTAGGAGTGTTTGTCTTAATATGTAAACTGCCTGTTCAACATCTTGTTTATGGAAGACTTAAACCTTTTCCCTCAAAAGAACAAGATATGAATGTTCTCTGTTATCATTCCTTATGTAATATTTCACTAGAAATGCTGGTATTGGTTATTTTAGAAGAAAAAAAGATTAAAAACATAACTTTTTTGCATATCATCTCATAACTAAAGTCTTAAAAATAAAACACACCAAAAAAAAAAAAAAAAAAAAAACGCAATGAAAAAGGTGATTTCATTCCCACCAATGATAAAATTGATATTTTAGGTTTTTAATTCAACTTGAAAAATAAAATATTTGCTCAAAGAAAGTTGTAATGGATAAAGTAAAGATATATATATGATACAAATAGGTTTTAGTGGAAAAGTTTAGGTATATTTAGGTGATCATGCTTTCCAAGTAAGTATATAGATATATTATTATTAGTAATAAATTAATAATAAATATATACTATAGAGCAGGCACTGTACTAACTACTTAAATTTTAGCTTTTAAATTGTACCCCAAACTATAGATTGGTACTATTATCTGTCTTATAGAGGTTTACACAAACTAAGTAAATGTAGTAAATGTAGGCATTTTACATTTGGAACTATATAGCAGGAAACAAATCCTATGGAAAAAGAAGGTAATTTGCTCAGATATTTGTTGAAACATTCCTATATTTAAAAAAAAAGGTTAAGACAATCAAATCCCAATAAGAGAATAGCTTTGCAGCTATGATTTATCAATGCAGTGGAATATTATACAGATATTAAAAGTGGAAGCATGTGTTCATTTCTGGATATTTGTCTATGATATAGACTTTGAAAGCAGAACATAAGATAGCATGTGCATACAGATAACATCTGTGTCAGAATATTTGTACATCTGCCAGCAAAAATAAGATGTTAATTTAGAGGGTTATAGGAATGGTTTGAGATTTAATTTCTACTAGTTTCTTCCTTGCTAAGTTGCCTACATTCAATGTGATGTGAAATAGGTTATCCTGCTCTGCTCCTGAGCCTGTCTTAACGCCAGCAAATGTTTTCAGATGTCTCTGTCAAGGATAAGCTTTAGAAACAGATGGAATTAATAGACAGGCCTCCACAATCGGGAATCAGGGAAGGTGCTGAGTGAGGATGTCTAGGAATCGAATCCTGTGTGGTTTTAGAAATTCTGTACTCTGATTGCTTCTCTGTAAAGTGATGGGGTTGGATTCCTAGATGGTTTCCAAGGCATCCTACAGGTCTCCTGTCCTGCTTATCTTTGAGAAGTGGAAGAGATGTCTTTGGGCTTATACATTTTGGAGCACTGAGAGAGGAGTTTCTCCTCTTGTGCCCACATTGGCACTGACCTGTCCAGTTGTTCTAATTTCTGCCAACCCAACCTGAGGAATGAGCCTCTTCCTGACTTGCTTCTCTTCCTTAAGGAGGGACAGACAGCTCAGAAGCAACCTAAAGCCAGAGACACAACCCTGAGCCCCATGGAAAGCAGGGTGAGGAGTACATCTGTGCCTGGAAGGCACGGTGAGCAAGGAGGCTTCATTCCCTGATTCTTGGGCTTCAAAGAGATGTGTGGGCCTCACACTCAGATTATTTGCCGAGCTACTCTTGGCCTCCAGAGAGCAGTACCCAGTGGGCATTGTTAAAGACAAATGTGCAGTAATTACCTTGGGTCTGGCTGGGCCCAGTTCTCCTGGGCTCCACATCATCTCCTTAGGGCTTTTCTACTGGAAAGTTATTGCTTTAAGTGGTTTAATTTGTAACTTTTGTCTACAGGGGATATCTTAATATTTTCTTACTTTTTGTGTTTAACCCAGGAAATTGATCTTCAGTCAGATCAGAACTCCAGTGTTCATGTAATGGTCAATTTTTTAAAAACTATGATTTAAAAAAATTGAAGTATAGTTAATTGACAATGCTGTTAGTTTCAGGTATACAGTTGTGTTAGTTTCAGGAGTATATAAATTTATATGTATAAACATAATGCTATTGCATACTTCATAGATAATAGTTTAATATAAAATCACTTTTATGTGCACTGGAAAATAAAAAAATTCATGTGACTTGCTTTGTTGTGGTGATCTGATACTGAACACGCAATATTTCTGAGGTATACTTGTGTCTGTGTGTGTGTGTATTTAACAATAGCCATCCTAATGAATGTGAGGTGGCATCTCATTATGGTTTTTATTTGCACTTCCTTAATGATTAGTGCTGTTGAGCATTTTTTTTTCATATTTGAATAAACAAATGGTTTGTTGGCCATTTGTATATCTTTGGAGAAATGCCTATCCAAATCCTTTGCCAATTTTTAAATAAAAATATATATTTTAATTGTTAAGTTGTAGGAGTTCTTTATGTATTCTGGATATTAACCCCTTATAAGATATGATGTGTAAGTATTTTCTCCCATTTCATATGTTGCTTTTTCTCTCTGTTGATTGTGTCCTCTGATGCATAGACATTTTTAATTTTCATGATCAGATTATCTAGTTTTTGTTTTGTTTCCTGTGCTTTTGGTGTCATATCCAAGAAATTATTCCCGAATCCAGTGTTTGAGGTTTTCCTCCAATTTTTTCTTCTAAGTGTTTTATAGTTTTAGGTCTTACATTTTTAGGGCTTACACTTCATGCATTTTTAGGTAATTTTTGTATGTGGTGTAAGATAAGGGCCCCACTCCATTCTTTTGCATGCGGCTATTCACATTTTCCAGCACAGTCCGTTGAAAAGACTGTTCTTTCCCCATTGAATGGTCTTGGCACTCTTGTCAGAAATCACCTAGCTCTCTTTACGAGAGTGTGCCTCTGGGCTGTCTATGCTGCTCCATTAGTGCCTATGTCTGTCTTTATGCCAGTGGCACACTGTCTTGATTACTGTAGCTGTGTGATGTTTCAAAATCAGGAAGTGTGAGACCTTCAGCTGTGTTCTTCAAGATTGTCTTGGCTACTCAGAGTCCTCCGGATTCCATGTAAATTTAAGGATGGATTTTTCTATTTCTAGAAAAAAAAAAACATGCTGTTTGGAATTTGACAGAAATTATATTAAATCTATAGATTCCTTTGAGTAGTATTGACATCTTAACAATATTAATTCTTCCAATCATGACCACAGGGTACCTTTACATTATTGGTATCTTTAATTTCTTTCAGCAAATTGTTATAGCTTTCAGGCCACAAGTCTTTTGCCTCCTTGGTTCAATTTATTTCTAGATATTTTATTATTTTTGATGCTATTGTAAATTGAATTGTTTTAAAGATTTCCTTTTCATACTCTTCCTTGTTAATTTATAGAAACACAGCTAATTCTCGTATGTTGATTTTTATATCCTGCAACTTTGCTGAATTTTATTAAACATTTTTGGGTTTGGAATCTTTAGGATTTACAACATATAAAATCCTTTTATCTGTGAACAGAGATAATTTTACTTTGTTCTTTTCAATTTAAATGCCTTTTTTTTTTTTCTTGACTAATTGCTCTGGCTTGGACTTCTAGTATTATGTTGAACAGAAGTGGTGAAGGCCCTTGTCTTGTTTCTGATCTTAGAGGTAAAGCATTTAGCTTTTGATCATTAAGTATAATGTTAGCTGTGGGCTTTTCAGATGTGGCCTTTATTACGTTGAGTTAGTTTCCTTCTATTTCTACTTTGTTAAGTTTTTTTTTTTTTAATATCATGAATAGGTGTTGAATTTTATAAAAATAATTCTTCTGCATCAATTGAGATGATCAAGTCGTTTTTTCCCTTTTCATCCTGTTTGTGTTTATTGCATCGATTGATGTTTGTATGTTGAACTAGACTTGCATTCCAGGAATAAATCCTACTTGGTCATAGTATATGATCCTTATAATGTTCTTTTGAATTCTGTTTATAAGTATTTTGTTGAGAGTTTTTGCATCATTGTTCATTAGGTACATTGATCTATAGTTTTCTTTTTGCAGTGTCTTTGTCTGGTTTTGGTATCAGGGTAATGCTGACATCATAAAAATGAATTTGAAAGTCTTCTTTCTTCTTTGATTTTTTGGACGAGTTTGAAGACGATTGCCGTTAATTTCTTTAAATGCTCACCAGTGAAGCCATCTGGCTCTGGAGTTATCATTTCTGAGAGATTTTTGATTACTGATTCAATCTCTTTACTAGTTATAGATATATGTTCAGATTTTCAACTTCTTCATGATTCAGGCTTGTTGTATGTTGTACTACTTGTACCTTCAGTAGGTTGTATGTTTCCAGGATTTAAGTCGCCATCCCTATTTTCTTTTGTTTATAATTTACATTGAATATCTTTTTCTAACCTTTCACTTTCAGCCCATGCATGTCATCAGATCTAAAACAAATCTCTTATAGATACAATATCATTGGATTCTATTTGTTTTACCCATTCTGACAATATTTGTCCTTTGATTGGGTAGTTAATCCATTTATATTCATATTTAAAGTAATTACTAATAGGGAAGGACTTGTTATTACCATTTTGTTATTTGTCTTCTGTATGTCTTATATCTGTTTTGCTCCTCATTTCCTCCCTTACTGCCTGCCTTTGTGTTTCATTGATTTTTTTTTTTTTGTAGTGACATGTTTTGATTTCCTTCCCATTTCCTATTGTGTGTATACTGTAGATATTTTCTTTGTGTTTACCATGGGGATTACATAAAGCATCCTAAAGTTATAATGACCTATTTTAAACTTAATTTTACTTGCATAGAAACTCTACTTCTTTACAACTCTACACTCTCCCACTTTGTGTTATAATTGTCATAAATTACGTCTTTATGTACTGTGTACCCATTAATATAGAGGTATAGTTATTTTTATGCATTTGTCTTTTATTATTACTTTTTTATTTTTTTAAATTTATTTTAATTGGAGGCTAATTACTTTACAATATTAAGAAAAACACCAATACAGTATACTAATGTGTTTGTCTTTTAAATTCTATAGTAGAATAAAAAGTGAAGTTAGAAACTGGTTATAGCAATGCAGGTTTTTATATTTGTATATTTACCTTTACTATAGAACTATTTATTTTTGTCTGGTTTTGTATTACTGTATAGGGGAAAAAAAGCGAATTTCCATTTCTACTAACCTATCAGAGACTCAGAGTTCTAGCCTCTCTGCTTTCTCAGTATACATGTTTTCTGCTTTATTTTACTAACTCTGCAGTGTGCCTGTGTGTGTGTGATTGAAAGCCTATGGATGAAGCGTATGGACCAAACTTTCCTTCCTCAGTCAGCTTTTCCTGGTCTCTATGACCATTCCATAACTGCTTGGGGAATTAGAATTACTAACCTAATCTGTCGGATCATAGACTTTAGAGGGACTTGTGATCTACCCACCAGGCTTCCCTGGTGTCTCAGAAGGTAAAGTGTTTGCCTGCAATGTGGGAGACCTGGGTTCGATCCCTGGGTCAGGAAGATCCCCTAGAAGAGGAAATGGCAATCCACTCCAGTATTCTTGCCTGGAGAGTCCCATGGACGGAGGAGCCTGGCAGGGCTACAGTCCATGGGGTTGCAAAGAGTCGGACACGACTGAGCAACTAACACTATCAGAGACTAAGGGTCTCCTTTTCGAGAGGTACTTTAAAATCTCTGGCTTCTGTTACTTCTAAAGTAACTTCATAAGCCCTAAATTGTTGATTAAAGTCCCCCAAATAAATTAATAAGTATGAGCCTATTACATTTTAGTCAATATACAGATTTTGTGTGTGTGTGAATATACTTTCTGGGCAGGCAGGTAACAAACTTTTAGATTGTCTTTCAATGTATATATTCTGAGAGAATTGAAACTGTAAAAGAAGTCTTGACTTCTAGTGTCAGGTACTAGAGTTGTCCCATAATGGTGTGTTCCTGGGGTAAGCTGAGTTCATATTCTCATTTTCCTGAACTGGTCTGATTATCATCTGAACTTTATAAGGTTCATGTGCCACACTGAGTTTGTTGTTTAATATTCAACAAGGATTATGCCATCAAAGTAGTGCTGTAGGGAAATAACAGTTGTCTGTTGTCATTGGTGTGACTTAATTGGTGTTGCAACACATTCCATCTGCCTACTGATCTCGTCCCCACTCCTGCCTTCTATCTTGGTCTTCTAGATCTGCAACCTTGAAAGTTTTGAAATTTAGCTCATGGAACCCTATTACCTGGACACTGAGAGTGTATAGTACCACCTCCATATGTTACAGGAAGTGGATTACAGATTGGAGTGGGACCTTGGGGTCTGGACTCTCATGATGACTTCCTCCCAGCAACACGTTCTAATCATTCCTTCATTTCTTCTGTAATCTCATGTCTGGTCAGATTCAGCTGATTCCTGTTTTCCACTTGTTGCCTTCTCCAGTTCTCCCTTCCATAGGTCACCCTATGCTTCAGAGACCCTCTGTGGCCCTTGACTACATTCTTAGAAGGAATGCTTAGCTTCAGTTTACAAAGTTGTTCTTGGTGAAGCTGATGGAAGGCCTGGGTCTTGTCCACTTGGTATCATCATCCTCTGACATCTGTTTTCCATCTTTATAGGCGGTCCTTGCTTGAAAAGAGCTGATCCAGAAGGTCAGATGATCTTGCAATGCTTACTAAGCTGCTGGCCTGGTTCTTTTCTGCTCCATTTTTTTAATCCCTAAGACATGTCCTCAGTCCCAACCCAGCAATCCTATGTCTTGTCTCCATGCAGAGAATTTGTCTTCCAGGGCTGTGCTGAACTCCATAATGGAAGCTGCAGGCACTTGAGAGTGGCTCGTGGAAGGCTCAAGCAGGAGGTGAGGCCAGCATCAGTGTTTGGAGGGTAGGAGGGAATGGCTGAGCATTAGAAGGCCCTCATTATTGTTCAGTTGGATCAGCATGTCTTCCTAAGGTCTCTTGTCAGGCATGGCACTTGATGATGAAGAAATAAAAACAGACTTACTTCCGTGTGTGGAGCAAATCTGTCAGCACCATTTTTCCAACAGCATTTGCTCACTGTGTGTCTCTGTGTGTCACATCTCGGTAATTCTTGCAATATTTCAAACCCTCCAACAGCAAAAAGATTATAACATGCCAAGAGCTCAGATGGTGGTTAGCAATTTTAGTAATAAAATGTTTAAAAATTAAGGTATGCATACTGTTTTTTAAAGATATAATGCTATTACACACTTAGCTGATTACAGAAGAGTGTAAGCATAACTTATATGCCCTGGGAAGCCAAACCATTTGTGTGACTTGCTTTATTGCAATACCTACTTATGGCAGTGGTCAGACACTGAACCTGTAGTATCTCCGAAGTATGACTATTTTATACTTGCATTCCTACTTTTCTTGAGTCATTCCTTTATCCTCTCAAAATGCTTCTTGGGATCACCCTTTAAATTAACTATTTACATCCAAATATTTACCCCAGGTATGTTTTTTTGGGGGGGGGGAATTAAAACTAAGAGCCTTATTATGTCCCTGAGGTTTTTACATCCATTTGCTTAAAACCTTTCTTACTTTTCACACAAGCTGTGGAATATGCATCGAATCCTTTTTAGAGATGAGGATGCTGAGCAGCTCCCAGCCAGCCCCTCATTCCACTCATTCCATTCCACTCCCTGCATGTTCCAAAGAAAGATCTGATCCTGTCCAGTTCCAGGGGGATAACCTGGTTAAATATGCAAATAAGATTTAGACCAATAAGAATTCTATTGGCCTAGATTCTCCAGGCCCACATAGTTAATAAGGGTAGAACCAGGGTTTGAAACTATGTCTGTGTGACTCCAAAGCCTGTCTCATTGTTACCATTTCTGCTGCTTCAGGGGAACACCCCTGCATCAGGGTCAACAGACCTAAAGACCCAACAGACCTGGGTTCAGTTCTTCCTCCACGTCAGTGTGTGATCTTGGGCAGACCCCTAGATTCTTATTGGTCTAAATCTTATTTGCATATTTAACCAGGTTATCCCCCTGGAACTGGACAGGATCAGACCTTTCTTTGGAATATGCTGCAAGTGGGCAGAGTGGAATAGGGGGCTGGCTGGGAGCTGCCCAAGTATTCAGGCAAAAGATTCAGAAAGTGGAGGTGGTTCAGAGCAGACACAGCACAAATGTATTTTGTGGGAGGATTGGACAGGCCTTGAGGATGGACTGGAGTGGAGATGAGTGAGAGAGAAACCTCAGGTCCTGGCCTGAGCAGCCTGTCTTCACACAGTGGCTTTCCTCCTGGCCTGTGCCGCACATACTTGCTGTATGTTCAGGGACTCAGGTCTGACCTCTTTGGGGCTCCATTTTGAGAGGTAAAAGCTCAGAAAAGCTGAACTAGAGGCTAGCAATGGAAACTGAATTGGCTGCTTCATGCCTTGAAGTGCTTAGTCAGTGGCTTCTCAGTCTTGGTCAGGTGTCTCAAGGTCTTTAAGTTCGGTCTTGGTGATTTTGTCACCCTTTCCAGGATCCTCCAAGATGATATGTGGTGTATAGGGAGTGGTTGGGATTAATAAGAATAAGAAAGTGGGCCTTGCAGGCCTCTGTGGTCAGGGGTGAGGTTTACTCAAGCTCTGCCCTGTGGCTTCCATCCTGGTTGGAGAGCCCTACAGGGAAGGCGGGACATCTCGGTAGGGGAGAAGGCTGCTGTGCAGTGTGAGCCCCAGCTGCATCCAGATGTCTGGAGTGTGACCCTGCACACACAGCCTAATCTGCAGAAAACCCAGGGGACTCCCTCCCTTGCTTGCCACCAGGAACCTTTTGCTCCAAGTGAGTGACAGGGGCCCAGAAATCCTCCTGTGAGGGAAGGAGAAGGGACTGTGTTAGCTCCCCAGGGCTGCCACAATGATTCACGGCAGACTGGGCAGCTTAAACCACTGAAATGTATCCTGTCACAATTCTGGAGGCTGGAAGTGCAAGACTAAGGGGTCAGCAGGGTTGGTTCCTTCAGTCTTCTCGCTGTGTCTTCACATGGTCTCCCCTTTGTGCTCATCTGTCCTGGTTTTCTCATCTTGTAAAGACACCAGTCATATCGAGTTAGTACTCACCTGTATGAGCTGGTTAAGCCTTAATTTCCTCTTTAAAGCTCCCCAGTTCTGAGGTTCTGGGGGTTAGAACCTCAACCTATACATTTGTAGGAGACAGTCAGCCCATAACAGGATCCCAGGAGATATCCCGTAAGCCTGCACATGGCTGTCTCAGGAGGGTGAAGGGGACCTGCAGCAGTGGACAGGCACTGTCATGAAGGCTGAGTGGGTGGAACATGGAGTTGGGATGCAGGTGCCAGTGGAAAGGGCCCAGAGGTCAGCAGAGGTGACTCCCAGACCTGACAGAACCAGACCTGTGACCTTAATCATTAAGCTGTGCTGGTTCCAAGCAACCTCAGTAGGCTCCCTGCTGGGATGGGCCACCCCAGGTCAGGGGGGCTTGGAGGCTAATGTCGGCCCCATTTATGTCCTCTTAGCGCCCAGCTCACTGCTGAACATGTTGCGGGCCCTCTGCTGAAACATCTCCTGGTTGTTTGTGAAACACCCAGTGGGTGCCCATGGGCACTGCTTTGGGGATTTCCCAATGTCTCCTATCAGGAGGTTCATCTGAACCTCAAATATGCCTGGGAGGTCAGCAGAGGGCTCTTGTCTCGGCTTGTTTGGATTTACAAAGATTTCCTGGGCCTGCTCTGGGTCAGACATGAGATGCTCCCAGTCTGGTGGGGAAACCTCAGACCCATAGACAGACTGAATTAATATGGTGGGAGGTTGGACTTGGTGCTGTGGGAGCAAGAGACGAGGTGCTTAGTCCCCAAGGCGTTTGGAAGGAGGTGACACCTGAGCTGAAGCTTTTAAAATTTATTTATTTTTTATTGAAGGATAATTGCTTTACAGAATTTTGCTGTTTTTTGCCAAACCTCAACATGAATCAGCCATAGGTATACCTATATCATCTCCCTTTTGAAACTCCCTCCCATCTCCCTCCCCATCCCACCCCTCTAGGTTGATACAGAGCCCCTGTTTGAGTTTCCTGAGCCATACAGCAAATTCCCGTTGGCTATAGTGGAAACAGTGTCAGACTTTATTTTTCTGGGCTTCAAAATCACTACAGATGGTGACTGCAGCCATGAAATTAAAAGATGCTTACTCCTTGGAAGGAAAGTTATGACCAACCTAGATAGCATATTCAAAAGCAGAGACATTACTTTGCCAACAAAGGTCCGTCTAGTCAAGGCTATGGTTTTTCCTGTGGTCATGTATGGATGTGAGAGTTGGACTGTGAAGAAGGCTGAGCGCCGAAGAATTGATGCTTTTGAACTGTGGTGTTGGAGAAGACTCTTGAGAGTCCCTTGGACTGCAAGGAGATCCAACCAGTCCATTCTGAAGGAGATCAGCCCTGGGATTTCTTTGGAAGGAATGATGCTAAAGCTGAAACTCCAGTACTTTGGCCACCTGATGCGAAGAGTTGACTCATTGGAAAAGACTCTGATGCTGGGAGGGATTGGAGGCAGGAGGAGAAGGGGATGACAGAGGATGAGATGGCTGGATGGCATCGCTGACTCTATGGACGTGAGTCTGAGTGAACTCCGGGAGTTGGTGATGGACAGGGAGGCCTGGCGTGCTGCGATTCATGGGGTCGCAAAGAGTCGGACACGACTGAGTGACTGATCTGATCTGATCTATTTTACAGATGGTAATGTAAGTTTCCATGTTACTCTTTCCATACATCTCACCCTCTCCTCCCCTCTCCCCATGTCCATAAGTCTATTCTCTATGTCTGTTTCTCCACTGTTGCCCTGTAAATAAATTTTTCAGTACCATTTTTCTAGATTCCGTATATATGTGTTAGAATATGGTATTTCTCTTTCTGACTCACTTCACTCTGTATAATAGGTTCTAGGTTCATCCACCTCATTAGAACTGACTCAAATGCGAACGCTTTTAATGGCTGAGTAATATTCCATTGTGTATATGTATCACAGCTTCTTTATCCATTCATCGGTCCATGGATGTCTAGGTTGCTTCCATGTTCTAGCTATTGTTAATAGTGCTTCAATGAACAATGGGATACATGTTTCTCTTTCACTTTTGGTTTCCTCAGGGTATATGTCTAGGAGTGGGATTGCTGGGTCATATGGTGGTTTTATTTCTAGTTTTTTAAGGAATCTCCGTACTGTCTTCCATAGTGGCTGTATCAATTTACATTCCCACCAACAGTGCAAAAGCATTCCCTTTTCTCCACACCCTCTCCAGCATTTATTGTTTGTAGACTTTTTGATGAGGGCCATTCTGACTGGTGTGAGGTGATATCTCATTGTAGTTTTGATTTGCATTTCTGTAATAATGAGTGATGTTGAGCATCTTTTCATGTATTTGTTAGCCATCTGTATGTCTTCTTTGGAGGAATGTCTGTTTAGGTCTTTTCCCCACTTTTTTTTTTTTAATTAGGTAGCTATTGTTTTTTTTTTAATTTATTTTAATTGGAGGCTAATTACTTTATAATATTGTATTGGTTTTGCCATACATGAACATGAATCCGCCACAGGTGTACATGTGTTCCCCATCCTGATCCCCCCTCCCACCTCCTTCCCTGTACCATCCCTCTGGGTCATCCAGTGCACCAGCCCCAAGCATCCTGTATCCTGCATCAAACCTGGACTGGCAATTTGTTTCTTATATGATATTATACATATTTCAATGCCATTCTCCCAAATCATCCCACCCTCTCCCTCTCCCACAGAGTCCAAAAGACTGTTCTATACATCTGTGTCTCTCTTGCTGTCTCATATACAGGGTTATTGTTACTGTCTTTCTAAATTCCATATGTATGCGTTAGTATTCTGTATTGGTGTTTTTCTTTCTGGCTTACTTCACTCTGTATAATAGGCTCCAGTTTCATCCACCTCATTGGAACTGATTCAAATGTATTCTTTTTAATGGCTGAGTAATACTCCTTTCCCCCACTTTTTGATTGGGTTGTTTATTTTTCTGGTATTGAGTTGTATGAGCTGCTTGTATATTTTGGAAATTAATCCTCTGACAGTTGTTTCATTTGCTATTATATTCTCCCATTCTGAGGGTTGTCTTTTCACCTTGCTTATAGTTTCCTTTGTTGTGCAAAAGCTTTTAAGTTTAATCAGGTCTCACTTGTTTACTTTTGTTTTTATTTCTGTTACTCTAAGAGGTGGGTCATAGAGGATCTTGCTTTGATTTATGTCATCGAGTGTTCTGCCTATGTTTTCCTCTAAGAGTTTTGTAGTTTCTGGTCTTACATTTAGGTCTTTAATCCATTTTGAGTTTATCTTTGTGTATGGTGTTGGAAAGTATACTAATTTCTTTCTTTTACATGTAGCTGTTGAGTTTTCCCAGCACCATTTATTGAAGAGGCTGTCTTTGCCCCATTGTATATTCTTGCCTCCTTTGTCAAAAATAAGGTATCCATAGGTGCATGGGTTTATTTCTGTGCTTTCTATCTTGTTCCATTGGTCTGTATTTCTGTTTTTGTGCCGGTACCATGCTGTCAGTACCATACATGACTGTAGCTTTGTAGTACAATCTGAAGTCAGAAAGGTTGATTCCTCCAGCTCCATTTTTCTTTCTCAAGACTGCTTTGGCTATTCGGGGTCTTTTGTGTTTCCATATGAACTGTGAAATTTTTTGTTCTAGTTCTGTGAAAAATCCCATTGGTAATTTGATAGGGATCACATTAAATCTGTAGATTGCATTTGGTAGTATAGTCATTTTCACAGTATTGATTCTTCCTACCCAGGAGCATGGAATATCTCTCCATCTGTTTATGTCATTTTTTGTTTCTTTCATTAGTGTATTATAATTTTCGGTGTACAGTTCTTTTGCCTCCTTCAGTTCAGTTCAGTTCAGTCGCTCAGTCATGTCTGACTCTTTGCAACCCCATGAACCACAGCAAGCCAGGCCTCCCTGTCCATCACCAACTGCTGGAGTTCACTCAAACTCACATCCATCGAGTTGGTGATGCCATCCAGCCATCTCATCCTCTGTCATCCCCTTCTCCTCCTGCCCCCAATCCCTCCCAGCATCAGGGTCTTTTCCAATGAGTCAACTCTTCGCATCAGGTGGCCAAAGTACTGGAGTTTCAGCTTTAGTATCATTCCTTCCAAAGAAATCCCAGGGCTGATCTCCTTCAGAATGGACTGGTTGGATCTCCTTGCAGTCCAAGGGACTCCTAAGAGTCTTCTCCAACACCACAGTTCAAAGGCATCAATTCTTTGGTGCTCAGCTTTCTTTATAGTCCAACTCTCACATCTATACATGACTACTGGAAAAACCATGGCCTTGACTAGATGGACCTTTGTTGGCAAAATAATGTCTCTGCTTTTGAATATGCTATCTAGGTTGGTCATAACTTTCCTTCCAAGGAGTAAGTGTCTTTTAATTCCATGGCTGCAGTCACCATCTGCAGTGATTTTGGAGCCCCCAAAAATAAAGTCAGCCACTGTTTCCACTGTTTCCCCATCTGTTTGCCATGAAGTGGTGGGACCAGATGCCATAATCTTTGTTTTCTGAATGTTGAGCTTTAAGCCAAACTTTTCACTCTCCTCTTTCACTTTCACCAGGAGGCTCTTTAGCTCTTCTTCACTTTCTGCCATAAGGGTGGTGTCATCTTCATATCTGAGGTTATTGATATTTCTCCCGGCAGTCTTGATTCCAGCTTGTGTTTCTTCCAGCCCAGCATTTCTCATGATGTACTCTGCATAGAAGTTAAATAAGCAGGGTGACAATATACTGCCTTGATGTACTCCTTTTCCTATTTGGAACCAGTCTGTTGTTCCATGTCCAGTTCTAACTGTTGCTTCCTGACCTGCATACAGATTTCTCAAGAGGCAGATCAGGTGGTCTGGTATTCCCATCTCTTTCAGAATTTTCCACAGTTTATTGTGATCCACACAGTCAAAGGCTTTGCCATAGTCAACAAAGCAGAAATAGATGTTTTTCTGGAAGTCTCTTGTTTTTTCAATGATCCAGCAGATGTTGGCAGTTTGATCTCTGGTTCCTCTGCCTTTTCTAAAACCAGCTTGAACATCTGGAAGTTCATGGTTCATGTATTGCTGAAGCCTGGCTTGGAGAATTTTGAGCATTACTTTACTAGCATGTGAGATGAGTGCAATTGTGCGGTAGTTTGAGCATTCTTTGGCATTGCCTTTCTTTGGGATTGGAATGAAAACTGACCTTTTCCAGTCCTGTGGCCACTGCTGAGTTTTCCAAATTTTCTGGTATATTGAGTGCAGCACTTTCACAGCATCATCTTTTAGTATTTGAAATAGCTCAACTGAAATTTCATCACCTCCACTAGCTTTGTTCGTAGTGATGCTTTCTAAGGCCCACTTGACTTCACATTCCAGGATGTCTGGCTCTAGGTGAGTGTGAGTGATCACACCATCGTGATTATCTGAAGATAATTACGTGATATCATGAAGATCTTTTTTGTACAGTTCTTCTGTATATTCTTTTTTTTTTCTTCTGTATATTCTTGCCACCTCTTCTTAATATCTTCTGCTTCTGTTAGGTCCATACTATTTCCGTCCTTTATTGAGCCCATCTTTGCATGAAATGTTCCTTGGTATGTCTAATTTTCTTGGAGAGATCTCTAGTATTTCCCATTCTGTTGTTTTCCTCTATTTCTTTGCATTGATTGCTGAGGAAGGCTTTCTTATCTCTCCTGGCTATTCTTTGGAACTCTGCATTCAAATGGGTATATCTTTCCTTTTCTCCTTTGCTTTTCACTTCTCTTCTTTTCATAGCTATTTGTAAAGCCTCGTCCAACAGCCATTTTGTTTTTTTGCATTTCTTTTTCATGGGGATGGTCTTGATTCCTGTCTCCTGTACAATGTCACAAACCTCCGTCATAGTTCATCAGGCACTCTGTCTATCAGAGTGCAATGGTGAATGAGATTGATTCCTAAATTTCTCTTTTTGATTTTTCATTGTTAGTATGTGGAAGTGCAAGTGATTTCTGTGTATTGATTTTGTATCCTGCAACTTTGCTAAGTTTACTAATTAGCTCTAATAATTTTCTGATACTATCTTTAGGGTTTTCTGTGTATAGTATCATGTCATCTGCAAACAGTGAGCGCTTACTTATTCTTTTCTAATCTGGATTCCTTTTATTTCTTTTTCATCTCTGATTGCTGTAGCTTGGACTTCCAGAACTATGTTGAATAATAGTGGTGAAAGTGGACACCCTTGTCTTGTTCGTGATCTTTGGGGGAATGCTTTCAGTTTTTCACCATCAAGAATAATGTTTGCTGTAGGCTTGTCATATATGGCCTTTACTATGCTGAGGTAGGTTCCTTCTATGTCCATTTTTAAAAGAGTTTTAATCATAAATCGGTGCTGAATTTTGTCAAAGGCTTTTTCTGTGTCTATTGAGATTGTCATATGGTTTTTATCTTTCTATTTATTAATATGGTGTATCACATTGATTATTTTCCATATATTGTAGAATCCTTGGATCCCTGGAATAAACCCAAGTTGATCATGGTGTATGAACTTCTTGATGTGTTGCTGAATTCTGTTTGCTAAAATTTTGTTGAAGGTTTTTGCATCTATGTTCATCAGTGATATTGGCCTGTAGTTTTCTTCTTGTGTGTTGTCTTTGTCTGGTTTTGGTATCAGGGTGATTGTGGCCTCATAGAATGAATTTGGAAGTGTTCCTTCCTCTGCAATTTTTTGAAAGAGTTTTAGAGGGATAGGAATTAGCCCTTCTCTACATGATTGATAGAATTCTCCTGGGAAGCCATCTGGTCCTGGGCTTTTGTATTTGAGGAGATTTTTGATCACAGCTTCAATTTCAGTGCTTGTAATTGGGTTTCTATTTCTATCTTCATAATTTCTATTTCTTCCTGGTTCAGTCTTGGAAGACTGAACTTTTCTAAGAATCTGTCCATTTCTTCCAGGGTATCTATTTTATTGCCATATAGTTGTTCATAATAGTCTCATAATCCTTTGTATTTCTGCATTGTTTGTTGTAACCTCTCCTTTTTGATTTCTAATTTTGTTGATTTGATTCTTCTCTCTTTTTTAAAAATTTATTTATTTAAATTAGAAGCTAATTACTTTACAATATTGTATTGGTTTTGCCATACATCAACATGAATCTTGATGAATCTGGCTAAGGGTTTGTCAATTTTATCTTCTCAAAGAATCAGCTTTTAGTTTTATTAATCTTTACTATTGTTTCTTTCACTTTTTCATTTATTTCTGCTCATATCTTTATGATTTCTTTCCTTCTACTAATTTTTTTTTCTTCTTTTTCCAGTTGTTTTAGGTATAAAGTTAGGTTGTCTATTTGATGTTTTTCTTGTTTCTTGAGGTAGGATTGTATTGCTATAAACTTCCCTCTTAGAACTGCTTTTGGTGCATCCCATAGGTTTTGAGTTGTCATGTTTTCATTGTCATTTGTTTCTAGAAATTTTTTGATTTCCCTTTTGATTTCTTCAGTAACCTGTTGGTTATTTAGAAACGTGTTGTTTAATCTCCACATGTTTGTGTTTCTTACAGTTTTTTTCTTGTAATTGATATCTAGTCTTATAGCATTGTGGTCAGAGAAGATGCTTGATACAATTTCAGTTTTCTTAAATTTACTGAGGTTTGATTTGTGACCCAAGATGTTGTCTATACTGGAGAATGTTCCATATGCACTTGAGAAGAAGGTGTATTCTTCTGCATTTGGATGGAATGTCCTGGAGATATCAATGAGATCCATCTCATCTAATGTATCATTTAAGACTTGTGTTTCCTTATTAATTTTTGTTTTGATGAGCTCTCCATTGGTGTGAGTGGGGTGTTAAAGTCTCCTAGTATTATTGTGTTACTGTCAATTTCTCTTTTTATGTCTGTTGGTGTTTGTCTTATGTATTGAGCTCCTACTGTGTTGGGTGCATAGATATTTACAATTGTTATGTCTTCCTCTTGGATTGATCCCTTGATCATTATGTAGTGTCCTTCCTTATCTCTTGTAATTGTCTTTGTTTTAAGATCTATTTTGTCTGATACAAGGATTGCTACTCCAGCTTTCTTTTGCTTCCCATTTTCATGAAATATATTATCCCATCCTCTCACTTTCAGTCTATATGTCTTGAGGTCTGAAGTGGGTTTCTAGTAGACAGCATAGATATGGGTCTTGTTTCTGTATCCATTCAGCCAGTCTGTGTCTTTTGGTTGGAGCATTTAATCCACTTACATTTAAAGTAATTATCGATATATATGTTCCTGTTGCCATTTTCTAATTGTTTGGGGTTGATTTTGTAGATCTTTTTTCTTCTGTTGTATTTCTTGACTATATAAGTCCGTTTAACATTGTTTGTAAAGCTGGTTTGGTGGTACTGAATTCTCTTAACTTTTGCTTGTCTGAAAAGCTTTTTATTTCTCCATCAATTTTGAATGAGATCCTTGCTGGATCAGTAATTAGATTAAGATTAAGATACAATAATCTTGGTTGTAGATTTTTCCCTTTCAGTACTTTAAATATATCCTGCCATCCCCTTCTGGCCTGCAGAGTTTCTGTTGAAAGATAAGCTGTTAAGCATATGGGGTTTTCCTTGTATGTGACTTGTTGCTTCTCCCTTGCTGCTTTTAATATTATTTCTTTGTGTTTAGTCTTTGTTAGTTTGATTAGTATGTGTCTTGGTGTGTTTCTCCTTGGGTTTTTCCTGTATGGGATTCTTTGTGCCTCTTGGACTTGATTGGCTATTTCCTTTCCCATGTTGAGGAAATTTTCAATGATAATCTCTTCAAAAATTTTCTCATACCCTTTCTTTTTCTCTTCTTCTTCTAAGACCCCTATAATTCGAATGTTGGTGCATTTGATATGGTCCCAGAGGTCTCTGAGACTGTCCTCAGCTCTTTTCATTCCTTTTACTTTATTCTGCTCTTCAGAGGTTATTTCCACCATTTTATCTTCCAGCTCACTGATTTGTTCTTCTGCTTCAGATATTATGCTATTGATTCCTTCTAGAGTATTTTTAATTTCAGTAATTGTGGTGTTTGTCTCTGTATGTTTATTCTTTGGTTCTTCTAGGTCTTTGTTAATTGATTCTTGCATTTTCTCCATTTTGTTTTCAAGGTTTTTGGTCATCTTTACTATCATTATTCTGAATTCTTTTTTCAGGTAATTTTCCTATTTCCTCTTCATTTATTTGGACTTCTGTGTTTCTAGTTTGTTCCTTCATTTGTGCAGTATTTCTCTGCCTTTTCATTTTTTAAAAAAAATGATTGTGTTTGAGGTCTCCTTTTCCAAGGCTTCAAGGAAAGTTGAATTCTTTCCTTGAAGAAGGTTGAATTCTTTCTTCCTTTTGGTTTCTGCCCTCCTAAGGTTGGTCCAGTCGTTTGTGTGAGCTTTGTATAGGGTGAGATTTGTGCTGAGTTTTTGTTTGTTTGTTTGCCTGTTTTTCTTCTGATGGGCATGGCTGAGTGGTGGTAATCCTGTCTTCTGATGATTGGGTTTGTATTTCTGTTTTGTTTGTTGTTTAGATGGGGCATCCTGCACAGTGTGCTACTGGTGGTTGGGTGATGCCAGGTCTTGTATTCAGGTGGTTTCCTTTGTATGAGTTTGATACTCCCTAGGGTTAGTTCTCTCGGAGAAGGAAATGGCAACCCACTCCAGTGTTCTTGCCTGGAGAATCCCAGGGACGGGGGAGCCTGGTGGGCCGCCGTCTATGGGGTTGCACAGAGTCGGACACGACTGAAGCAACTTAGCAGCAGCAGCAGGGTTAGTTCTCTGGTAGTCTAGGGTCTTGGAGTCAGTGCTCCCACTCCAAAGGCTCAGGGCTTGATCTCTGGTCAGGAACAAAGATTCCAGAGTGCTTTGTTATGGCATTAAGTGAGATTAAAACAAATATCCAAAAATAAGAAACCAAAGATGAACCCCAGACAAATGGCAGTTACAAAATTAGGCAAATAATAATTAAAATAATGGCATATACACATATACATATACAACCGTGAGCAAACTGAAAATAGTCCAACAAAAACAAAGTACAATAGATTGATCTGGCAAACAAAGGAAATAAAAAATTATATTTAACAGTTAAGAACAAAACTAACTTAAGCATAAACTGGAAAACAAAACTAAAGCAAGGTGCTAAGTGGGGAATAAAGCAATGTAAGCAAAACAAAACTAACAAATATGTTGAGAGGAAAAGAAAGAATAGATATGCAAAGTTAGAGGTAGATGCTGCTGCCGCTGCTGCTGCTAAGTCACTTCAGTCGTGTCCAACTCTGTGCAACCCCATAGACAGCAGCCCACCAGGCTCCTCTGTCCCTGGGATTCTCCAGTCAAGAATACTGGAGGATGGTGCCATTTTCTTCTCCAATGCATGAAAGTGAAAAGTGAAAGTAAAGCCGCTCAGTTGTGTCCGACTCTTAGCGATCCCATGGACTGTAGCCTACCAAGCTCCTCCATCCATGGGATTGTCCAGATAAGAGTACTGGAGTGGGTTGCCATTTCCTTCTCTGAGAGGTAGATGAAGAAGATTTATATACATTAAAGATTAACTGCAAGGGGAAAAAAACAGTAGGAAAGACAAACAAAAGAATAAATGTAGACGAAATATAATAGGTTTTAAAAATTAAAATTATATATATATATATTTACATTTATTATTATTATTATTTTTTTTACTTTACAATATTGTATTGGTTTTGCCATACATCAACATGCATCCACCACGGGTGTACACGTGTTCCCCATCCTGAACCCCCCTCCCACCTCCCTCCCCATACCATCCCTCTGGGTCATGCCAGTGCACCAGCCCTAAGCTTCCTGTATCCTGCATCGAACCTGGACTGGCAATTCGTTTCTTATATGATATGGTACATGTTTTAATGCCATTCTCCCAAATCATCCTCCCCCAAATTATAAAAAGGAGCAAAGAGAAAAAATGGAAGAAGAGCGAAAAAAAGGGGGAAAAAGGAAAACTCACAGAACTGCAAAAGCCCAATGTAGAGGCAGAGTTTTGTAACAACAATAGAAAATGTGACTGAATATACACATATACACCCAGAAGCAAAATCAAAACAGCCCAACAAAAATAAAGTACAATAGACTGACCTGGTGAGCAAAGGAAACCAAAAGTTATATCTACTAGAACAAACAACTTAAAGCACAAACTGGAAAACAAAACTAAAGCAAGGTGCCAGTTTGGGAATAAAGCAATGAAGATAAAACTAACAAATATGTTGAGAGGAAAGGAGAGAAAGAAAAGAAAGACTAGATATGCAAAGTTAATAGAGGTAGATAAAGAAGGTTTATATACATTAAAGATTTACTGCAAGGGGAAAACAACAGTAGGAAAAGCAAACAAAGGAATAAATGTAGAAATAATAATAATAGGTTTAAAAATTAAAATTAAAAAAAGAGGAAAACACAGACCTGCAAAAGCCCAACATAGAGGCAGAGGTTTATGACAACAATAAAAAATGTGACTGAGGAAAAAAAGAAAAAAGTTCAAAAGCTTAATTGGATTTCTTAGTGCCAATAAAATCGACAACTATAGCAGAGGGGGGAGAAATCCAAAAGAATCTACAGAACAAGTCAAAAAATAAGAAGAATAAATGTTTTTCTTGAGTCACTTTCCCCAGCAGTCAGAGTCCTTTCCCGCACTGGGAGTCACAGTCCACCTTACCTCCCTAGGATGCCCTCCAACACTGTGCTGATATCAGGACCTGCTGGGGGCTGCTCAGATTCTAATCTGGTCCTCCTCCTGTGTGTTTTTGCCTCCAATGTCCGCTGCTCTCAGAGCTAGTGCATTTTCTTCTGTGGGCAATCTCAATGGCCTTTTGTATATTCCATAGACACAGAGTCTGCTTAGTTGATCATGTGGATTTAATCTGCAACTTGTACAACTGGTGGGAAGGTTTTGGATCTTCTTCCTTAGCCGCACTGCCCCTGGGTTTCAATTGTGGTTTTATTTTCACCTCTACACGTGGGTCGTCTACTGGGGTTTAGCTCCTGCGGCTTCCCTGGAGGGCTTGGGTTTGCCCCTGTGAGGGCCAGGTGTGGAGGTGGTGCAGCTGCTTGAGTCACAGGGGTTCTGGCAGCACCAGGTACTCAGGGGGTTGGCAGTTAGAATGGTAGGAAATACAGTGCTCTAGAAGGGTATGGCAACTAGTGTTGGCCAATAGGCTCCAGTATTCTTGCCTAGAGAACCCCCTCTCTGAGAAGCCTGGCAGGCCACAGTCCACAGGGTTGCAAAGAGTTGGACATGACTGAAGCGACCCTGAGTGCATAATTGCAAGATTTTTTTTTTTTTTTTTTTTTTTGCCTGTAGCAGCTCTGCCCCAGTGAAAGTTGAGCTTGAAGGTGGTGCAGCTGTTTGGCTTGCAGGGACCCTGGCGGCGCCAAGTGTGCAGGGACACAGACTGCCTCCGCCACAGGAGTTATGGCCCTATCAGAGTCTTTTTTTGAGCCTCTTGTAGCTGGTGATCAGAAATCCTCATAGGACAGTCTTTCTCCATAGCTTCGCCCATTCAGGAACTTAGAGGACTCCCTTGTCTGGGGTCCTTCTCTGTTGTTTGGTGCTTCAGGCACATAGAGGGACCCCCCTGACTGGGATCCTACTCTGTAGATTGGTGCATCAGTAACTTAAAGGGGCACCCTGGGTGGGGTCCTGCTCTGTAGTTAAGTGTGTCAGGCATTTGATGGGCCAGACTCTCTATTGTTCAGCTGCCAATGAGAGTTTTGTGTGGTTCTATGTATTCTTTTCCACTGGTCAGGTACTCCTGTCCGCTCTCAGCTGGTGTTCTGCATGCATTTCTGTGTCTGAAGTTGTATTCCTGATATATCTGTGGAGAAAGATGTACTCCACGTCCACCTACTCCTCTGCTATTTTGTTCTCTGTGCCTAAAATTTATTTTTAAAAGTCAAATTTGTAGATGTACATGCTTTAGAAAGTGGAATCAGTTCAGTTCAGTTCAGTCGCTCAGTTGTGTCCAACTCTTTGCAACCCCATGAATCGCAGCATGCCAGGCCTCCCTGTCCATCACCAACTTCCGGAGTTCACTCAAATTCTTGTCCATCGAGTCGGTGATGCCATCCAGCCATCTCATCCTCTGTCGTCCCCTTCTCCTCCTGCCCCCAATCCCTCCCCGCATCAGAGTCTTTTCCAATGAGTCAACTCTTCCTTCGCATGAGGTGGCCAAAGTACTGGAGTTTCAGCTTTAGCATCATTCCTTCCAAAGAACACGCATAGTCCTACACTATTTACAACAAAATTAGAGGCACCTTGCTCTACTGATCCCCACACTAGATTTTCCTTCCAATGTCCATTTTTCACTCCAATGAGAAGTTTCTTCCAGTGTTTGTTGCCATGTCATTAAATGACATGCTTATCCTACTGTTTCTTGATTACTCTGGGAGATGGGGATTCAGGTTTCTGATATCCTTCTGGCCTCACACAGGGAAGATAAAACAGGGATACAAATGGGGTTTTTATTTGGTGTTTGCATCATGATGACTTAAGTTCTCATTATTCAGACTGAAGCCACACACACTTCTGTACTTCCATTTCTGTTCTTGACATCTTTTCATTTTTTTTTTTGGAATCAATAGTTCCTCTAGTAATCATGAGTTTTCTGTGTCCCAAACTATCATCCATTTTCTATAAAAGTGTGCCTCCCCTCTCAGGATGTTCAAGCCCTCCCCAAGCTCTCTCCTAGCTTAGGCCTAGGCTACTTACTTCTGCTCCTGTATGGCCATTTTCCTGGGCATTCCCCTTGCCTCTCTGCTGCACTGAATTTTACCTGTTCCTGGATGCTCAGGCTGTCTCTTTCTTGGTTTTGTCCCTTGTTTTGATAGAGGGCATCATCTTGTCACTTTCTGAGGCATAATACATACGAGAACTTTTTTTTTTCCTGTGAAGTTGCATGTCTGAATAATTCTCTGTTCTACACTCATACTTGATTGATGGCCTGAGTGTAAAATTCGAGGTGAGGTGAACTTTCTCTCTGAATTTGAAGACACAGAGTCGTGCTTCTGTTATTGCTGTTGAGAAGCTCAGTGCCCTTCTGATTTCTATTCCTTTGTGTCTGACCTGTTTCTTATCCCCACCCCACTTTTGGAAGTTCTTGGGACTTTCTTTCTGTCCCTGGTTCTCCAAAATGTCATGACTGTGTGTCCTGGTGGGTCTGCTTTCATCTGTTATTCTAGGCCAGGGCTGTCCAGTCCACCTTTCTGTGGTGCCACAAATGCTCTCTACCTGTGTTGTTCTGTATGGTGACCTCCAGATGCTAGAGACAAACAAGCATTGAAATGTGGCTGGTGTGACCAAGGAACTGCTTGTCTGGTTTTATCTAATTTTAAGTAATTTGCATTTTAACTCTAATTAGCTTCATGTGACTAGGGGCTACCATATTGGACAGTGATTTCCATTGATTTTTCAGTCTGAACCCATAGCATTCGGGAGACAAGAAGTAAGCAGAGCCACACCACTAGAGCCCAGAAAGACTCAGGAGCTGAATGACCCAGGTACCTCTGCAACTGGGAGTGTTGGGGGGGGGGGCGGTGAAAGCAGAGGACCTCATATCTGAGTGATCATTTCTTGAGGGTCTGCTGAGGATCAGGTATCTGATGGGCAAGGTCACATGTCCTCTTCTCTCAAAGCCACCAGGACACTGATCTGCGGATCCAGGCCCCAAGCCCATCAGGTCACAGATCAGGGGCTAGTGTGGTCTGGGCTCCTTTAGAAGGGAAAGGCATAATTAGTATCATTGATTTTATAGATTAGGCAACTGAGGCTGAGAAGGTTTAAATAACTCACCCAAGGGCCTGCATATCAGTCACATTCTGTGGATCCCTACCAGCCAACTGTCCACAGAACAGAGAGCGTAGGTGGCCCTGGAGCCCATAGAAGGCTCAGGGACCTCCTTGGGCAGGTTCCCAACCACACCATTTGCTTGTCACCCTCTATTTCTGGCAAATTCTCACAAATTCTTAGTTACTGTGGTTGTACAAAGTCAAAATCCCAGAAATTTGACTCTTTCACAAAAACTAGAGTGGCTATAAAAAAAAAAAAGAAAAGAACAAGTGTTGATGAGGACGAAGAGAAATTGGAACCCTCATCTGTTGCTGGTAGGGATGTAAAGTTGCAGCTATTGTGCAGAACACTTTGGCAGCTCCTCAGGTAGTTGAGCATAGAATTACCACATGAGCCAACAATTACACTCCTGGGTAGATACCTAAGAGAACTGCATACAGTTTCTCCAACAAATACATGTATCTGCATGTTCATAGCAGCACTATTCACAATAGCTGAAGGGTAAAAGCAAGGCAAACCAGTGGATGAATAAACAGATCGTGATGTATCCATACAATAATGGTTTCTTCAGCCACCAAAGATATGAAGTACTGATACATGGTACAAGAGAGATCAACTTCAAAGACATGTAATCAAAAGAATTCAGACACAGGATGCTGCATATAATGTGGTTCATTTATATGAATCATCTAAAATGGGCAAATTCATGAAGACAGAATGTACATGGGTGGTGGCCAGAGGCTGGGAGAGGAGCGAGTGGGAAGGAGCTGCTTATTGGGCTCAGGAGTACACTCTGGTGGAATGGGAGTGTCTTAGAACTAGAGGAGGCGGTGGCATGACCCTGTGAATGTGCTAAATGACATTAAATTGTTCACCTGAAATAATTTGTGTCAGGTGGATTTTATCATAGTAAAAAAAAGTTAAATGCCAGGACTGTACCCTAAGAAGTACAAGACAGGTCACTGTGGTTTCTGTGAAGCCCAGTGGCTTTATTTTAAATTTTTAAATTTATGTCTATTTATTTGACTGTCCTGGATCTTAGTTGCCGCACGTAGGATCTTTAGTTGTGGCGTGGGATCTGTTAGTTGTGGCATGTGGGATCTAGTTCCTTGATTAGGGATTTAACTGGGCCCCCTGCATTGGGAGCTTAGAGTCTTAGCCACTGTACCACCAGGGAAATCCCACCCAGTGGCTTTTCCCCGATGTCTTGCATAGCCTTCAGCTCCCTGCTGAGCTGTCCAGGGTGGAACCTTGGCCCCAGAATTACAGGATCCCCAACTTGGCCTGTGATCTGATCACTTCCTTCATAGCAGTTATAAAAGCTGGCTGATTTAGACTCTGCTTTGCAACCAAGAAATGACAAACATACTCAGCAATGATGATGATAAGATGGACCATTCTCACAGCCTAGAATGCTCTCTCTGCTTCTCTCCTTAGACAAACACTGCTCTGTCCCTAGTACTGCAAGCAGTGTCACCTCTTCCGAGAAGCCACTCATCCCTACAGAGGCTCCAAATCCCACTTATCTCTGCCTTTCCCATCCTTTGGAGTTGTCTGCATGCATGGAGCACCACACTTAAGTAAGTGTGACAGTGTGACACTTGTCACTTAGGTAAGTGTGACAAGTGTGACAGTCTTGTTCACACTTTGTGCCCATGGTGCATCATAGCTCTGGACACAGCGAAGACCAGTTCAGACTGACCCACAGGGCGTATGACCATGCAGATAACTGTGTGTCCAATCAGAATAGGGCATCTTGTGTTGGAGTCCAGGTGTGGGCTGGAATTGGCCAGGCTGGGCCCCTGGAAAAAGTCACTTGATTTGGCAGACACATGGTGACATGTCTATTTAGAAATCTTTTGGAACTGCATGCAGTAATGAGGATTTGTTTATTTTCTGGGCATTTGGGTTTTTTTTTCCGTCTGATTATCACAGAAGCTGATGTTGTAACCAAAGGTAAAGAACTCAGCATTTGAACCTAGTTGATCTCAGTTGAATGAACCCATGTTGGTCAGTTCAAACAGCCTCAAATGGTCAAAAGTATTTAATTTATTCAGTGATTTTTTTCAATTGTTCACCTGGTATTCACAAGCTGGGTTTCTGACAAAAACAAGTAATGACATTCTTTTTGTTTCCAGCATAAAATTAACTGATGGGATTTTATGTACTTAAAGAGTGTTACAAATTTTGAAAAGGCTGTATGTGCATGTGGTAAAGTAGCATAAGCAGATAATGCTTTTATACTATGAATGATGTTTTGTTAGGTGATTTTGGTAGATCCTTTTATCACATTAAGGAAATTCCTTGCTATTAGTAGTTTACATTCTTCTTCTATCATAAATGATATATTGAATATTAACAAATGCATTTCTGAAGCTGTTGGGATGATAAGACTTTTTTCTTTTAATCAATTAACCTGATAACTAATATTTATATTAATTCTCTGTTAACCACCCTTGAGTTCCAGGGTAAAAGCCAACTTGGTCATGGTGTATCATAGTTGCTGGATTTGACTGGCTTTATTTTGCTCAGGATTTTTGTGTTGAAGCCCGTGATTGAGACTGAAATGGAGTCTTTCTTTTTTGTCCCATTTTTGTCCTATTTGGATCAAGTTCATACTGTCTTCATAGAGTGAGCTGAGAATCTTAGCTTCACCTCTGCGATGGCATCCTCTCAGTTGGCCACCAATGGCTCTGCCTGCTAGCACTTACGCCACATTTAACCCCCTCCCATTGGTGAGGCTGGGATAGGTGACTTGCTTCTAATGAGTAGAATATTAATTGGGTGCCCCCTCTCACTCCCTCACTCTGGGGGAAGCGACTGCCATGTTGTGAGCTGCTCTGTGGAGAGACTCCGGTGGCAGAGATCTGAGGGGGCTTCTGGGCCATAGCCAGTGAGGAACTGAATCCTCGAGCTTGTGAGGATTTGAACCCTGCCAGACCACCTGGAGGACCTGAAAGGGGGTCCTTCCCCAGTGAGACTTTGGATGAGAGGCAGCCCAGCCTGACAGCAGGAGAGAGCTTGAGCCAGAGGCTCCCAGGTAAGCCACGCCTGGACTCCCAGCCCAAGGAGTGTGACACAGTCAATGCTTGTTTCAAGGGGCTGTATTTGGGGATAATCTGCTGGACAGCATAGAGAACTAGTGTACCTGCCATGGTCTCTGTTCCCGCCACACTACAGGGACCATCTTCGCCCGGATTCCAACTGAATTCGTGCAGTGAAGCCTGACTGTGCCTCTCAGACTAGCAATTCTTCTGTAATACAGAAGTTTTAGAGAATTACTTTTCTGTGGGAGGAACATTTTCCCAAAGGGAGAGGGAAACCAGTGGATACCCTCTTCCCCCTTCCTTCCCTTGGATGGGCTGCATCTTCTGAGTGGTTGTATGGCTTCTCAGAAGATGGTCAGTTGAGCAAAGAGCTGGTTGCTTTTGATACCAAGTGTTGACCAGGTTGGTTAATGAATCTGGTATTGATTCTCCTTCCTTGCTTTGTTCCTATTTTCCTTCATTCTTCCTGTCCTGGATCAAATTCCCCAGATGATAATACCATGAAAGCCTGTATTTCAGGCTCTCCTTTCTTGGGAAAGAAGGCTAAGACAAATGTGTTCCTTGAAGGTTACCGTAAAACTCTGGATGAATTTCTCCTTGTAGGAAGACTTTGACTTCCAATTATTTTTAAAGGAGTTTTGGGACTAATTTTATATTTCTTGTTTGGCTGGTGTTGGTCAATTTTGTTTCTCTAGGAACCAGCCTATTGCTTTTAATATTTCAGCTAATGTTTTTCATAATTCTTAGCAACAATTAAATTAATAATATGATTTTTCTTGAGTTTTACTTCATCCTGTCAATTTCAGGTATTCAGGTGGGCCCAGGCATATGTAGTTTTTAACATTCCCCCTGCACTTGGATTATAATGAATGTCATGGTCTGAGAGTCACTATGTTTCTTCATGAGAACTGTGATATGCAGAAGTGGGACCCTCCCCATCAGCTACATGTTGAGGACAAGGGTCAGTGGGGAAGATGTTGCCTTGGCTGACTCCCAAAGGAAGTTTAGGAATTCACCAGATGGAAAATGGATTGGATCCATTCCAGATGGAAGAACAGTTGTGTAGACACAAGAAGACCCAGTCATCTGAGGAGCTTGGGGACAGTACATCTTACCATTTTCTTTTTTTTTTTTCCATAGCATGTCTTTGTGTTTTATTTATTTATTTTAATTTATTTATTTTAATTGGAGGCTAATTACTTTACAATTTGTATTGGTTTTGCAATACATTGACATGAATCTGCCACGGGTGTACATGTGTTCCCCATCTTGAACCCCCCTCCCACCTCCCCCCCCCCCCCATATCATCCCTCTGGATCATCCTAGTGCACCAGCCCCAAGCATCCTGTATCCTGCATCGAACCTGGACTGGCGATTTGTTTCACACATGATAATATACATGTTTCAGTGCCATTCTCCAAAATCATCCCACCCTCTCCCTCTCCCACAGAGTCCAAAAGACTGTTCTATACATCTGTGTCTCTTTTGCTGTCTCGCATATAGGGTTATCATTACGATCTTTCTAAATTCCATATATATGCATTAGTATACTGTATTGGTGTTTTTCTTTCTGGCTTACTTCACTCTGTATAATAGGCTCCAGTTTCATCCACCTCATTAGAACTGATCCAAATGTATTCTTTTTAATGGCTGAGTAATACTCCATTGATCGCTGAGGAAGGCTTTCTTACCTCTTCTTGCTATTCTTTGGAACTCTGCATTCAGTTGCTTATATCTTTCCTTTTCTCCTTTGCTTTTCTCTTCTCTTCTTTTCACAGCTATTTGTAAGGCCTCCCCAGATAGCCAGAAATAGAGGAAAACAACAGAATGGGAAAGACTAGAGATCTCTTCAAGAAAATTAGAGACACCAAGGGAACATTTCATGCAAAGATGGGCTTGATAAAGGACAGAAATGGTATGGACCTAACAGAAGCAGAAGATATTAAGAAGAGGTGGCAAGAATACACAGAAGAACTGTACAACAAAGATCTTCATGACCTAGATAATCACGATGATGTGGTCACTCATCTAGAGCCAGACGTCCTGGAATGTGAAGTCAAGTGGGCCTTAGAAAGCATCACTACGAACAAAGCTAGTGGAGGTGATAAAATTCCAGTTGAGCTATTTCAAATCCTGAAAGATGATGCTGTGAAAGTGCTGCACTCAACATGCCAGCAAATTTGGAAAACTCAGCAGTGGCCACAGGACTGGAAAAGGTCAGTTTTCATTCCAATCCCAAAGAAAGGCAATGCCAAAGAATGCTCAAACTACCGCATAATTGCACTCATCTCACACGCTAGTAGAGTAATGCTCAAAATTCTCCAAGCCAGGCTTCAGCAATACATGAACCGTGAACTTCCGGTTCATGTTCAAGCTGGTTTTAGAAAAGACAGAGGAACCAGAGACCAAATTGCCCACATCTGCTGGATCATGGAAAAAGCAAGAGAGTTCCAGAAAAACATCTATTTCTGCTTTATTGACTATGCCAAAGCCTTTGACTGTGTGGATCACAATAAACTGTGGAAAATCTTGAAAGAGATGGGAATACCAGACCACCTGACCTACCTCTTGAGAAATGTGTATGCAGGTCAGGAAGCAACAGTTAGAACTGGACATGGAACAACAGACTGGTTCCAAATAGGAAAAGGAATACATCAAGGCTGTATATTGTCATCGTGCTTATTTAACTTATATGCCGAATACATCATGAGAAACGCTAGGCTGGAGGAAGCACAAGCTGGAATCAAGATTGCTGGGAGAAATATCAATAACCTCAGATATGCAGATGACACCACTCTTATGGCAGAAAGTGAAGAGGAACTAAAAAGCCTCTTGATGAAAGTGAAAGAGGAGAGTGAAAAAATTGGCTTAAAACTCAACATTCATTAGAACTGATTCAAATGTATTCTTTTTAATGGCTGAGTAATACTCCATTGTGTATATGTACCACAGCTTTCTTATCCATTCATCTGCTGATGGGCATCTAGGTTGCGGCTGGTGCACTGGGACGACCCAGAGGGAGGGTATGGGGAGGGAGGAGGGAGGAGGGTTCAGGATGGGGAACACAGGTATACCTGTGGTGGATTCATTTCTATATTTGGCAAAACTAATACAATATTGTAAAGTTAAAAAAAAAAACAAACTCAACATTCAGAAAACTAAGATCATGGCATCTGGTCCCATCACTTCATGGGAAAAGATGGGGAAACAGTGGAAACAGTGTCAGACTTTATTTTGGGGGGCTCCAAAATCACTGCAGATTGTGACTGCAACCATGAAATTAAAAGACGCTTACCCCTTGAAGAAAAGTTATGACCAACCTAGATAGCATATTCAAAAGCAGAGACATTACTTTGCCAACAAAGGTCCGTCTAGTCAAGGCTATGGTTTTTCCTGTGGTCATGTATGGATGTGAGAGTTGGACTGTGAAGAAGGCTGAGCGCCGAAGAATTGATGCTTTTGAACTGTGGTGTTGGAGAAGACTCTTGAGAGTCCCTTGGACTGCAAGGAGATCCAACCAGTCCATTCTGAAGGAGATCAGCCCTGGGATTTCTTTGGAAGGAATGATGCTAAAGCTGAAACTCCAGTACTTTGGCCACCTCATGCGAAGGAAGAGTTGACTCATTGGAAAAGACTCTGATGCTGGGAGGGATTGGGGGCAGGAGGAGAAGGGGACGACAGAGGATGAGATGGCTGGATGGCATCACTGGCTCGATGAATGTAAGTCTGAGTGAACTCCGGGAGTTGGTGATGGACAGGGAGGCCTGGGGTGCTGCGATTCATGGGGTCGCAAGGAGTCGGACACGACTGAGCGACTGAACTGACTGAACTGAATACTCCATTGTGTATATGTACCACAGCTTTCTTACGCATTCATCTGCTGATGGATATCTAGGTTGCTTCCATGTTCTGGCTATTATAAACAGTGCTGTGATGAACACTGGGGTACATGTGTCTCTTTCATTTCTGGTTTCCTTGGTGTGTATGCCCAGCAGTGGGATTGCTGGGTCATATGGCAGTTCTATTTCCAGTTTTTTAAGGAATCTCCACACTGTTCTTCATAGTCGCTGTACTAGTTTGCATTCCCACCAACAGTGTAAGAGGATTCCCTTTTCTCCACACTCTCTCCAGCATGTATTGGTTGTAGACTTTTGGATAGCAGCCATTCTGACTGGCATGAGATGATATCTCATTCTGGGTTTGATTTGCATTTATCTAATAATGAGTGATGTTGAGCATCTTTTCATGTGTTTTTTAGCCATCTGTATGTCTTCTTTGGAGAAATGTCTGTTTAGTTCTTTGGCCCATTTTTTGATTGGGTCATTTATTTTTCTGGAATTGAGCTTCAGGTGCTGCTTGTATATTTTTGAAATTAATTCTTTGTCAGTTGCTTCATTTGCTATTATTTTATCCCATTCTGAAGGCTTTTTCACCTTGCTTACAGTTTCCTTAGTTGTGCAAAAGCTTTTAAGTTTAATTAGGTCCCATTTGTTTATTTTTGCTTTTAGTTCCATTACTCTGGGAGGTGGGTCATAGAGGGTCCTGTTATGATTTACATCGGAGAGTGTTTTGCCTGTGTTTTCCTCTAGGAATTTTATAGTTTCTGGTCTTACATTTAGATCTCTAATCCATTTTGAGTTTATTTTTGTGTATGGTGTTAGAAAGTGTTCTAATTTCATTCTTTTACAAGGGGTTGACCAGTTTTCCAAGCACCACTTGTTAAAGAGATTGTATTTTCTCCCTTGTATATTCTTGCCTCCTTTGTCAAAGGTAAGGTGTCCATAGGTGTGTGGATTTATCTCTGTGCTTTCTATTTTGCTCCATTGATCTATATTTCTGTCTTTGTGCCAGCACCATACTGTCTTGATGACTGTATCTTTGTAGTATAGTCTGAGGTCAGGCAGGTTGATTCCTCCAGTTCCATTCTTCTTCCTAAGATTGCTTTGGCTATTCAAGGTTTTCTGTATTTCCATACAGATTGTGAAATTATTTGTTCTAGTTCTCTGAAAAATACCATTGGTAGATTTATAGGGGGAGAAGGCAATGGCAACCCACTCCAGTACTCTTGCCTGGGAAATCTCATGGATGGAGGACCCTGGTAGGCTGCAGTCCGTGGGGTTGCAAAGAGTTGGACATGACTGAACGACTTCACTTTCACTTTTCACTTTCATGCACTGGAGAAGGAAATGGCAACCCACTCCAGTGTTCTTTCCTGGAGAATCCAAGGGACAGAGGAGCCTGGTGGGCTGCCGTCTATGGGGTCGCACAGAGTCGGACATGACTGACACAGTTTAGCAGCAGCAGCAGCTTTATAGGGATTGCATTAAATCTATAGATCACTTTGGGTAGTATACTCCTTTTTCACTATATTGATTCTTCCAATCCAGGAACATGGTATATTTCTCCATCTATTTGTGTCATCTTTGATTTCTTTCATTAGTGTTTTATAGTTATCTATATCGAAGAAGGCAATGGCACCCCACTCCAGTACTCTTGCCTGGAAAATTCCATGGACTGAGGAGCCTGGTGGGCTGCAGTCCATGGGGTCGCTAAGAGTAGGACACGACTGAGCAACTTCACTTTCACTTTTCACTTTCATGCATTGGAGAAGGCAGTGGCAACCCACTCCAGTGTTCTTGCCTGGAGAATTCCACGGATGGTGGAGCCTGGTGGGCTTCCGTCTATGGGGTCACACAGAGTTGGACATGACTGAGGTGACTTAGCAGCAGCAGTTATCTATATAGGTCTTTTGTTTCTTTAGTTAGATTTATTCCTAAATATTTTATTCTTTTTGTTGCAATGGTGAATGGAATTGTTTCCTTAATTTCTCTTTCTGTTTTCTCATTGTTAGTGTATAGGAATGCAAAGGATTTCTCTGTGTTAATTTTATATCCTGCAACTTTACTATAGTCATTGATTAGCTCTAGTAATTTTCTGGTGGAGTCTTTAGCGTTTTCTATGTAGAGGATCATGTCATCTGCAAACAGTGAGAGTTTTACTTCTTTCCAATCTGGATTCCTTTTATTTCTTTTTCTGCTCTGATTGCTGTGGCCAAAACTTCCAAAATTATGTTGAATAGTAGTGGTGAGAGTGGGCACCCTTGTCTTGTTCCTGATTTTAGGGGAAATGCTTTCAATTTTTCACCATTGAGGATAATGTTTGTTGTGAGTTTATCATATATGGCCTTTATTATGTTGAGGTATGTTCCTTCTATGCCTGCTTTCTGGAGGGTTTTTTTTTTTTTTTTATCATAAATGGATGTTGAATTTTGTCAACGGCTTTCTCTGCATCTATTGAGATAGTCATATGGTTTTTATCTTTCAATTTGTTAATGTGGTGTATCACATTGTTTGATTTGCAAATATTGAAGAATCCTTGCACCCCTGGGATAAAGCCCACTTGGTCATGATGTATGATCTAGCCAGGTTATTCCAGGAAGCCTCTTGGAATCCAGCCAAGCATGACACTGGCACAATTTAGAATTATGAGATCTAGCTCCATGCCCTGCATTCATGGTTTAATGTTTGGGCAAGATTCTTCCCCACTCTAAGCTTCTGTTTTTACATCTGTAAAGTGGGAATCAAACAACACCAGCACTACTTATCTCACAGAATTTTCAGGGAAATCAGTTAAGAGAGACATGAAAGAACTTTCTTGGCTTCCCTGGTGGCTCAGACCGTAAAGAGACTGCCTACAATGTGGGAGACCTGAGTTTGGTCCCTGGGTTGGGAAGAAACCCTGGAGAAGGACATGGTAACCCACTCCAGTATTCTTGCCTGGAAAATCTCATGAATGGAGGAGCCTGGCAGGCTACAGTTCATGGGGTCTCAGAGTTGGACACAACAGAGCAACTTCACTTTTCTTTTCCTGAAAGAACTTTCTAAGGTGTACTGTGCAGTAGAGATATTAGTGATTCATTTATCAAGAAAGAGAAACTCAGGAATGGAGTCGAAAGTGAGCAGCCATGAGGTCCTTCTCATCCCTTTGCTGTGAAGTCCACGGAAGTGCACCTGCTTAAGGGCACGTGTGTGTTTCTTCATGGTGGGATATGTGTGGGTCAGAAAGAACATCCCTGTACCTCACCCCAGCCCCTACGGACTGGCTTGCTAGGGGCCCTCACCTTGTCTCTGTTGGGGCAGTGCTCTGGTCACAGACCCGTGATCTGTGAAATTGGAATCTAGCACACACATCATTCCAGAGAAACACAGCCTTCCCATACTGTGAGCAGTTCTCTCAGCCAGTGGACAAGCTTCCCAGAAGAGGAGTCACCTCTAAAAGGAGAGGAATAGCAGACTGACAGGGCCTCTTACATCACTGAGTCCCTGGCACCCTGCTCACCTCTCCTGATATCTGAGCCTAATGCCCAATTCCATGAGTGTTCTTTGATTTCCATCTCTGACTGATTGCTGAAGTCTGAAAAGAGAAGCCACGTATTGTTGATGAGGACACTGTGTTTCTAAAACATGTATAATTAGTTTACCTTGGCAGTACTATAATTGTCTATTTCTATCTTCCACCTGAGTAATATCAGGATCTTAGTCACATCTGCATGTGAAGCACTTGGAATAGAGCTTTGACCATGCCAGGCCGTCAGTACACAAATGACCAGATGAGAGACGTGAGGTGTGGGGTGCTCTTCAGGCACACACGTCTTCCTTCACGGTCTTCGTAAGTGAGACTTTTCAAGTCAGGTGTGTCTGGCTGTGGAACGAAGAGCACAAAGACCATGCCTTCTGTTATTTCCCCTTGCAGAGCAAGCCATTTGCCTTTGCTAGGACGTGGCTCTGGCTACACATTTTTCCAGGACTTGACTAGACTATTGACACTAGACAGATTCCAACCAGCTGGACCAGGCCCTGAGGTGAATTGGGAAGGTGATGGCATGTAAGTGTTGGTGAGAAAACCATCATATTAGCATATGTTTTGGAGGAAGATGAAAGTATGTAGTTTCCACAAGGGTTTTGTTTTCAAGAAGAATAAGAAAGGCTGTGGGTTTAGCTGAGTGAATTAAGTTGTCAGTAGTTATCAGATGACACTGTAATCTCTTCATGGGGATGTATTTTGTGTTCCTCTCAGTGGAGAATACAGACAGGTGGGTCCTCATGACAAGCACCTGTCCTTGTTCCTGCTGAGGTGACATGAAGTCTGGGTTCTGCAGACCCATGGGGGAGCCCCTGGGCAGGGGTAGACATGGAGACAGAGCCAGAATTGTGACCAATGTGCTGCTTCAGCCTTGGGTCTCACTATTTCACACAGTGACTCTCATCATGAATCAGCAAATGTTGAATATCGGCATTTCAGAGCAGAAGACTTGCCATCTTTCTTCATATTATTTATAACATGTTTTGATCAATAGCTGTTGGGAAGCCACTTGCAGTCACTAAGGCTCACTTTCTATCTGTAAATGGAGGATTGTAGCATGACCCTCTTTAAAACTATGCCATGTGTGCGTGTGCTTAATCATTCAAATATGTCCCACTCTTTGCAACACCATGGTAGTAGTCCATCAGGCTCCTCTGGCCATGGGATTCTCCAGGCAGGAATGCTGGAGTGGGTAGCCATTCCCTTCTCCAGGGGGACCTTCCTGACCCAGGGATCGAGCCTGGGTCTCCTGCATTGCAGGCAGATTGTTTACAGTTGAGCCACCAGGGAAGCCCCAACAGTACCCAGGGAAGGTACCAAAAGGGGGCAGAAATGTATCAAAATTCCTTGGACTTTCTGACTTTCCCTGGGGATCATCGTCCAGTTTCCCAGGTCTGTGCTTTGTTGGTACTCAAGCTTCCGTTCATTTCTCTCCTTTGCTGCCTCTCTCTAGGGCTCCATTTCCCCAAGGATTCCAGAGGTATGCCCCATACTGAGCTTGGTTGTGTGTCTCACTCCCTCCACCGGAGGCTGCTCCCCAGGGAGGGGACTGGATGGCTTCTAGCCCACAGTCCAGCACAATACCAGCGCTGAATTAACCAGCTGAATTAACTCACTTGGATGACGCAATGGACAGATAAATGTGTTCAGACAATACAATTCTCATTGGATGTGGATTTTAACAGAGGCCTCCTGGAAGAAGTGAACCCTAAGATGACAAACTCTGATGGTAGAAATATCATGCTCCATGAGAAGCTCCCAAGGAAATAAAAAAGTGCAGGAGACATAGTTCAGACTTGCTGCATTTTACTAATGAGACTTCCACTCAGGCCAGTATGGAACAGCCTTGGGAACTCTCAGGCCAGAGTGAGGGAAAGAGTTACCAAGAGATGAGTATCACTTTCTGTAGGAGTAAAAGTGAGAAAGGATAAAGGGAGAAGGAAGTGCACAAACACAGCTTACATGTCTTATGTTTCTATCAAGTTTTGGGAACCTTTGAGCTTTTGTTTTTCATGTAATCCATGGTCATTCAGGCCTGGCAGATGCAGGACATGGTTCAAAGTACTGATAATGAGCCAGTGTAAATTCTCGATGCTCAGCCTTCATACTGCTCCCATCAGGAATTCAGCATGGATAGAAGGTGGCTCTAGTGGTAAAGAACTCGTCTGCCATTGCAGGAGACATAAGAGATGCTGATTCAATCCCTGGGTTGGGAAGATCCCCTGGAGGAGGGCATGGCAACCCATTCCAGTATCCTTGCCTAGAGAATCCCATGGACAGAGGAGCCTGGTGGGCTACAGCCCATGGGACACAGAGTCAGATATGACTGAAGCGAATTAACTGCACAGGGGAAGGCCTACCAGCTGGTAATACCAACGGCTACTCTAGGCCTCCTCAGTATCAGCTCCTTGTTACCCAGTAAACACTCCCTGTTTTGTGCATGCTAATTCGCTACAGTAGTGTCCAACTCTATGTAACCCTGTGGACTGTAGCCCTCCAGGATCCTCTGCCATGGGATTCTCCAGGCAAGAATACTGGAGATGGTTGCCATTTCCTCCTCCAGGGGATCTTCCCATCCCAGGGATCTAACCTGTGTATCTTAGGTCTCCTGCATTAGCAAGTGGGGTTTTTTTTTTTCTTTTACAACTGGTGCCACCTGGGAAGCCCCAAATGCCCTACATGTCCACAAGTGGGAACCTGTCTGCTCTGACCCACCCACACCTCACATTCCCCAGAGATAACATGCCCTCGTGTGATCTTTTTGGAGTCCTGTTGCTGTACATGCCACATTACTGGTGGCTAAGGACGTTGGGGTCCTCTTGGCCATTGGGCTGCTTTTTTCTCTCTCTTTACACCCTTTGATCTTGGATTGCAGCCTTTCCAGAGAGAGGAGACCATTCTTTGATCTAGAATCTGACTTGCAGGATACTCTGAGGGTGGGACAGGAATGAGCCTGAATTGATACCATTGGTGCAGCCATCACCCTCTCCTCCATGTCCTGCCTTTCCTTCTGGGGCCCTCTTGTCAACAGGATTCTGATGGATTCTCCTGAAAATACAGAGACAGTGACCAAGGCCCAGCCAGGCCCTCTTGGTGTGTCAACAATTCAGGAAAGCACTTCTGAAAGCACTGTGCTAGGTACCTGGGACATGACTGTGGCTAGTATCCAGCATGTGCCCAAGCTCTTGATCCACTGAGGGGACTAGAAGTGGAAACTGACTGTGGTGTGGGAGATAGTAGGATTGTGTGCAAGGGACAGAAGTCCCCAGAGGATGAAATTGTTATATCTGCTCAAGGAGGTTTGTTTGGGAAATCTCTAACACAGATGTTCTGTCTGAACTTCATTTTGAAGCATAATTAAGAGCCTACAAGGGAAACAGGGGCATTCCTGGGCAGAAAAAAAAAATCATATAAGTAACAGTAACAATCAGTACAGCCATCTTGTTTGACCCCCTAGAGAAGGAGATAACACCTGACTCCAGTATTCTTGCCTGGGAAATCCCATGGACAGAGGAGCCTGTCGGGCCACTGTGCATGGGGTCACAAAGAGTGGGACACGACTTGGCAACTACACTGCCACCATCATCTTGTTTGAACAATTTCAAACATTTTGGACTGCAGGCAACCCTAGAGACAGGGCAGTCGAGAGGAGAATTAAAGCCAGTGGCTTTATTTGAGTTTCTGTAACCTTTGGGCTTACTGTTAACACTGATTGAGTTGTTTATTGATTTCCTACAGAATATGAACTCAAGGGAGGTCAAACTGTAATGTGTATGATGCTCAGCCAACTACCAAGGCCGAGAGGGCTCCTACAGGTGGAGCCCAGGTGGCTCTTCTATTGGTTGCAGCTCCAGCTCCAACTCCTTTCTAAGCACATAAATCTCCCAACCGCACTGAATCTCCACCTAATGTGAACAGAAGCTTCACACTGAGAGGTAGGCAGAGAGCAGCACACACAGCTGAAAGGAAACTCAGAGGAGGGAATCACCAAGAAAGTGGCCATGGAGCTAATCCCAAGCTTTTCCATGGAAACCTGGGTTCTCCTGTCTATCAGCCTGGTGCTCCTTTATCTGTGAGTAACTGTTAGGCTCATCTCTTCTAAAACCTAGGTCTTGGGGTGCTAATCAGGAAAGGGGGTTCCCTTAGTTTTTTAAAGTTCAAAGTAAATGGAGGGGAAGTTGCTCAAGCATCATGTGCTATGGGCACCAAGTGGGTTATTATCATCGATCTTACCCACATCTGTTGAAGGAGTTAACTGTACTCCTGAGTTGCTGTTAGCATAGTTAGGAGGGTTTGTGACATTATTTGCTCCTGAGAATGACCCTCTGATTGACTGCCAGTTTGCGTGGACCTAGAGTAGTCAACCAGAGTCCATCAAGGGCAAATTAAAAACAACTGGCCCATGTACAGCATAGTCCTTACTGATTCCCATGGCTGGGAATCCTGGAGGCAAGGATCAACGTGGATTTTTGTTTCAGTCTCTCTGACTGTACCTGCTGCAAGAGACATGAGGAAGTATCGGCCCCTTTGTCACTCAGGAGTTCCTGCTCCGGACCCTTCTTCCAGGTGTTATTTACACAAGGCATGGGGTGCACCCCGACTTTGTTGGGAGGCCTGAGACTGAGCACCCTTTTTTTCATGGTCAGACCTTCCCCTTTTCTGTGCCCCTCCTCAGGGCATCCCTTCCTAAGACTCAATTCCCGCACCCTGTACTCTGCAGAAATTATCTAGTTTCCAAATGAGAAAGCTTAAGATCTGAGGAGACTTGGTAAAAATCTTGAAATTATATTCATTTCTTTCACCTTTTCTCCCAATCTCTGGAAGGGTTAGAATCAATGTACATATTTATTTCCCCTGTGATATGACATCTGCTAAGCCTACAAGAGGCACAAGCCCCAGAGTCCAATTTGGATTTTATTTTCCCTGTATAAGTGTGGCACAGGAGGTTGAATCAAAACCATCTAGCAGAAAAATTCCTTTCAATGTTGAGATTCTGGTATCATGGATTGGATTGGGAGAGGAGTTATTTCTAATGAGTGATTAGAGAGATACCCCTACAAATCACATTTAGGTTCTGTGTCAATTTCATTTTCACTAAGTGTAGTAAATCATGATGACATGTATGTGGGTAATATTAACCTCATTTTAATTACTTGAAAGAAGTATTAGGAATTTAAGTTATTTCAGCAACATATTTTCTGTCTATTATTATAAAATTAATTGGTACAGTTTAATTTCATTCTATTTAGTACTGCTGCTGCTGCTGCTAAGTCGCGTCAGTCGTGTCTGACTCTTTGTGACCCCACAGAAGGCAGCCCAACAGGCTCCTCTGTCCCTGGGATTCTCCAGGCAAGAACACTGGAGTGGGTTGCCATTTCCTTCTCCAATGCATGAAAGTGAAAAGTGAAAGTGAAGTTGCTCAGTCGTGCCTGACTCTTAGCGACCCCATGGACTGTAGCCTACCAGGCTCCTCTGTCCATGGGATTCAAAATCAATATGAGTATTTCCAGCATGTGGTTTTCCCCTGAAGGACAAAAGAGGACTGTTTCTAGGTGTTCCAGCACCTAGAAAGGTATGTAAATAAATTCGCCCTCTAGAATAATGCCTGGAATATGAATCTAGTGTAGTAAAATATTCCTGTGATATACCCTTTTAAATATGCATGTCCAGCAAGCTATTTTAGTCTTCAGGGCAGATGAGTATACATGCCTGGGAGCTGGTGATGATATGAGAGGCATCCAGAAAGAGATCGGGATGGAGGGGAGAATATTCCTCTTTCCTCAGAGCAGACCCCCTAGAGTTATTCCTCAGACCTGGTCCCACAGAAGGTCAACAGGGTTGGCATCTCATCTGCTGGAAGCCTGGGGACAAGACACAACCTCAATCACACTGTGTGTGGTCCGTCTGACAGTGGGGCTGGTACCAGCTAGTGTCCCACCAGGCAAACATCCCTGTAGCCTGAGAAGGTGCTGGTGCAGCCAGGAATCGGCCGCTGCAGGCAATGCTCTTGTTAGGCTGACAGGATGTAAAGACAATAAAAATGTTGGCTTTATCTTTAGCCCCTTCCTTTTTACCCAAAATAGCATTACTGTACCAACCAAAAAGTAAAGAGCTAGAAAGAAGCCAAATAATTCACTCAGTCCACCTGCTGCCTTGGTGGAACCATGTGAATTTAGACACTATACCAGAGCTCTCTGTGGGACCAGTGTTGCCAACATGTTCACTCAATTGCTTGGCATCACTTTTGAGTTTATGTAGCAACCCACTCCAGCATTCTTGCTTGGAGAATCCCAGGGATGGTGGAGCCTGTTGGGCTGCCATATATGGCGTCGCACAGAGTCGGACACGACTAAAGCGACTTAGCAGCAGCAGCAGCAGCAGCACACTGAAGGTTCAGAAGCAGACATTGACTTGCCCTGTTTGTGAAGACAGAGGAAGCAACTGGGGTTTGAATAGCCCAGGCCATCTCTTTTGTGGTGATTGGTGCCCACACCTCCACCACTTGCTTTGGAGGAAAGAGAGATATAGCCGACTGCACTTGGCCAAGGTACCTCTGTGTGCACTTCCAACATAGGTACTTTCCTGAAATTTTTTGGGTTTCTCTCATCACATACTTTAAGACCGCTAGATTTCTACAGAGATTTGAACCTGTGCTACCTTAAAGGCTACCTTCCAAAGAAGGAGAGAGAGGAGCTTAGTCCAGTATTCTGGAGTTTTTTATGGTCACTCATTTTTGGTCACACAAAGTCTGTTGCTCTACACGGAAAGGTAACTGAAGACTGGGAACCGTGATATCTCTTTGTTGAAAGTGCCCATAGGGCATGATGAACCATTTACACATAGCATGCTTTTCAACCATACCTTACTAATTTGCCTCTAGAGAGTTAGCCTTGGAGGCCTAGCAAGTTCATGTTTAAACCATCGATGGCAGTTTCTTCCTTCAGCCTCTCTTTTCCTGCACTCTGTCATCTCTCAGGAACACCAGAGTGAGCAGGCTTGCAAAGATCCACAACTCGGAACTGTGAGCTTGCACACATAATACATGAAGAATAACCTGCAGGTAGGCCTGGCATAGGGAGCACCAGCTTGATTGGTTTTTAAGATAGTTGAAGTGCAGAGGAAGTAATCTAGCTGCTTTATGATTGAGAATCTTCAGAAAAATGAGTGTATTTCAGGCCCTGGGCTTAGCAGGTGGTTGGAGGACCAGATGCCATGAGGTGGGGAATGGTCTGGAGATGGATCCTTTAGTCATTGATTCATTTATACAGTTTCAGGGAACAAAAGGGTCAACCACCCTTTTTTGTAGTTCAAGTCAACCAAATTGCCTGGTGACAGAGTCATGGGTGTAGCTGAAAGGTACTCAATTTCTATGATGGCAGTGGAAGGCTTGAACACAGTTTTCATTATACAGACAAGAACACTGTGCTTGTTTTAATGCCAGCTTGTGAAGACAGAGTTAAGAAGAATCAGATCCAGTGTTCTTGCCTGGAGAATCCCAGGGACGGGGGGAGCCTGGTGGGCTGCTGTCTATGGGGTCGCACAGAGTCGGACATGACTGAAGAGACTTAGCAGCAGCATGGAGGGAGGTCTGATGGGAGGAGCTTACTCACTGGAGAAGACCCTGATGCTGGGAGTGATTGAAGGCAGGAAGAGAAGAGGGAGACAGAGGATAAGATGGTTGGATAGTATCACTGACTCAATGAACATGAGTTTGAGCAAACTCCAGGAGATAGTGAAGGACAGGGAAGCCTGGCATGTTGCAGTCCATAGAGTGACAAAGAATCAGACATGACTGAGTGACTAAACAACAAAACAATATAGAGGAAAGGAGAAAGATAAGAACAATGCCAAGGTAGACTCTAGTAACTCTGTCATTGGGCAGATGCAGTTAACCAAAGTCTCATGTTTGATACAGAAAAGAAAAGTTTCCCCTTTGTATCTAGAATGAGAATCTCTAAATCATGGAAGAGTTAACTTGCTGAATACATATGAATGAATTTTTTGGAGGAATTATAGCCTACACCTCTCAGGAGCTCTCAAATTTAAATATTTATCAAGCATCCAATCTAGGATTAGGACCTTCAAGATTTCACTTGATGGTGAAAGTGATATTGTCTCACTGTGCAAGAGGGAAAGAAGATGATGAATGAAAGTAATTATTGCTTTTGGAATTGCTGTTATTATTTATCGCCTACATGTTACCTCTCTAGGCTGACAGTTCCAGTTCCGAGTCTGTGACTGGCCAGCTCCACACATTCCACAATCCCTGACCTGGATTTTCTCTTTCACTTTATAGATATGGAACTTATTCACACGGACTATTTAAGAAGCTGGGAGTTCCTGGGCCAAGACCTCTGCCTTATTTTGGAAATGTTCTGTCCTACCGAAAGGTGTGTGTTGTTTGATGTCCCTTTTTTGCTTCTTATTGCAAATCCCAGATGAGTTGCATAGTAAAAATTCTCCTCCTCAGGAGATAGTGGAGAGTTTTCTTACTTCCCAGAAATGGCATTGTAGGCCCCACCCACACATGCCCTCTTTACCCGAGGCCTCTGTTGTCAGCTGTCAGGAGCCTCAGGTTTGCCTCCTCAGACAGCTGAACTCTCTGGCTGAGTCAGCACAGGACTTGAAGTTCCATCTTGTAAGCTTTGTGAAGAGGGTCTTATCTCTGCCAGGTGCAGATTCCCAGCAAAGCACAGCCCTACTAATTGTCAGGAGAGAAGCATGAAGGGATGCCTGGTCGTGGCTCTTAAGCAGCGTACAGTACAGTCAGATGTATCCTGTTGGTAGCATAAGCTCTGGGTACCCTTTTTTCTCCTTTCTCCTGAATTGCTTGGATGCTTCACTTTTAATGTATCAGGTAATTTGCACATACTTGGATTCTCTCAAGAACTGCTAGTGCCTGCAGGTTGTTTTTTTTTTCCTCGCTTTTTCTGCTCTACCTCTTGCTACACATGACATCTTTTGGGATATGAAAAATGGAACAAAAGCTTTCTGCTTTTCTTCTGTGCTTTCAAAGTGGGCACCTCATGGATGAGTTTGAGCAGGGAATTAGTGTAACTGAGACAACATGGTGGTTGTCTATTTGCTTCAGATACTTAACTGCTAAATAAATTGTGGAGTTTTTAAAAATAAGGCAGAATTACATATACAAAAATCACTAGAAATGATATGATTTGACAAAATTATTAGAAGTTTAATTTAACTGAAAGGAATGTACCAGGTGGCAGATGGACTGTGAATTCTGATATTCATTCAGCTCTGATGCCTCCCCAGGGCCTGGCCCCTGAACTGAAGGTCATGAACTGCATTCAGATGTGCAGAGGCAGAGCCCCGTGTGCAGGCTGCTCTCTGGCTTAGATTTCCTGTCCTGCAGACATGAGGCTTGTTTCTCAGATCCTGATTCTCCCAACTGAGGTCTTCACTGTCTTGTTACTGCCTCAGAGTTTCCTGAACATTTTTCCATCTGAAGAAGCAGTAATTTTCTCTCCACCTTTCCTAGGTGAACTCTTTAGTAGATGCACCCCAATTCACATTTCTGAGACTTTCATTTACTTGTTAAAGCATTAAATATCATGATAGAAACTTAGGGACAGGCTTTTTTTTAAGTTATAGAAGTAAAAACTCAGGCCAGGTCTTTTTGTCCTGTGTGTATGTGTGTGTAGCAGAGTTTTATTAAAGTATAAAAAGGGACAGAGAAAGCTTCTGAGACAGACATCAGAAGGGTGATGGAGAGTGCCCCCCTCACTAGTCTTAGCAAGGGAGCTGTATACTTTTTAAATTGGTTATTACAATACATCAAAAGAATGTCTCAAGTTTGTAAAGGTCCTACCAGACCCACTCCCACAATTTACAAGTTTCAAGATAACAAGATTAGTCAGAAGGTTCTTGCTAAGGAGAAACATGTCCTCGAGCAAGATACATTGTCATATTCACTAAGACAAAGTAATATAGAAAAAAATATTTGTCCTTTTCTCCTTGAGAGCCTCAGACCCCTTTCTCCTCCTTGGGGAATCTGGTCTTTTTATCAGCCTGCCTAGGAACTGACTCTCTCATCCCCCCCTCCCCAACCTTTTCTTTTAGGAGAATTATGTTGCAAGGGAAAGGGGCATCATTTTCATCCCATAACTACTTCCTGCTGTTGAGGGGCATAGTCCCTAAATTGTTGAGGCAACATATTCTCCTAACCCTCATGTTGAGGGTGTCTGATTCAGGGACCCCAAGTAATAGTTTGAGGAGCCTGTGGCATTCATAGGAGCTTGAACAACCATTTGTAACTTAAGAGGTTTCAGCCAGTTAGAAACAAATCCAGTTACATAGTTATAGATATAAGGCAAAATGGTCATTAAACCAAGTTAAAACATAATCAAAATTAAAAGTTACATTATGTCCATAGTTACACCAGTCCATTTTAGGATTGTTAGATGTCATCAGATCAAGAAGAGGCATCACATACGATTGTTGTTCATGAAGATATTTGCAGAGTTGAAGAAAGTCCTTTCCTTGAAGTGGAGAAACCCACCATGGGAAGCCTTCAATTGATTAGGAGGGGGAGTGCTCCACAGACCCAGAAATTAGACCAATGTGGAGGCTGGGTCAGGGGTCACTTCCCAGAGTTCTAGTAATGTCTGTTGAAAAGCTGAGTCACATAGTTAGTTAATTCTAAGGCTTTAGGATCTATGACAATATCTGTATGCAAAAACAGTCTGTCATAGAGAGAGTCCCTTTTTGGGGGGGCAGTTTGAGCCCTCATTAAAAGCTGGGCAAGTCCCCCATAACCCAGAATCCAAATTTGGCAATAGCCTGTAATGCCCAAGAATCCTCTCAATTGTCTTAAAATCATAGGTAGAGGATGATTTAATATAGGTTTAATGTTAGAAAGCATCATCCTTCAAATCAGTCACTGAAAATTATATGGCTTGTTTAGGAATTTCAGACAATAAAGTATAAGAATTAGGCACTTATTATTCATATATCTAGAACAAGTCTCCACTTATCATTTGAGCCTTTTCACACCCAAAATAGAAGTGTTACGTGGACTATTGTAGGGAATTAATAGCCCTTGTTACTTTAAATTTTCAATGATAGGCTTTAACCCTTTCTTAACCTCAGGTTTTAATGGATATTGCTTTTGATATGAAAATAGGTGAGGGTCATTGAGCTTGATAAGGAGAGGAACAACATTTTGTGCTCGACCACAGTTTTTCCATCAGTCCACACTTTAGGATTTACATTTTTTTCAGTTAAAAGAACGGGTTCCATATTCATGAAAACAGAGGCCTGGACTTTGTTCAGTATATCCCTCCCCAGAAGGGGTGAGGGAGACTCTGGCACGATTAGAAACTCGTGAGAAAAACAGCTCAGAGTCCCAGTTGCAGCTTAAAGGATGACTGAAATAATAACGTTTGGCTCGTTCTGACAGAAGCAGACCAGGGGCTTCAGTGAGCAAAGAGAAAGCTGCCCCAGGGTCCAAAATAAAATCGACTGGTTGGCCCCCCACAGTTATTAATGCCCAGGGTTCCTCAGGTGTAATTAGGGTGGGAGCTTGTGTGGGCACCTTTGGTCCTGATTGTCCTGAGAGTCCGACCCCTGGGGCCTACACCTTAGAGGGCAGTCTCTTCTCCAGTATGGTCCTTTTCAGACCAGACATGGAGCTGGGGGTGGCATAGATGCCTGAGGGCAATCCCACTTGAGATGCCCCTTCTTTCCACAGTAATAACAAGCCCATCCCTTTTCACCTGGGTCCATCTGGGCATTTTTCTCAGGCTGTTTCAGAGCAGGTCTAACAGCCATTGTTGGGGCTTCAGTCTTTTGCCTGGTTCTTTTTTCCCCTCTTATTTTCTTTCTCATATTCTTTACCATAATATACTGTCTGAGCCAGCTGTAACAGTTTTTCTAAAGACTGATTTGGTCCAAATGCCAGTTTTTATAACTTATGGCAGATATCTGGAGCCGACTGAATGAGAAATCTTTTTTTTATTTTTATTTTATTTTATTTAACTTTACAATATTGTATTGGTTTTGCCATATATCAAAATGAATCTGCCACAGGTATACATGTGTTCCCCATCCTGAACCCTCCTCCCTCCTCCCTCCCCATACCATCCCTCTGGGTCGTCCCAGTGCACCAGCCCCAACCATCCAGCATCGTGCATTGAACCTGGACTGGCGACTCATTTCATATATGATATTATACACGTTTCAATGCCATTCTCTCAAATCATCCCACCCTTGCCCTCTCCCACAGAGTCCAAAAGACTGTTCTATACATCAGTGTCTCTTTTGCTGTCTCGTATACAGGGTTATTGTTACCATCTTTCTAAATTCCATATATATGCATTAGTATACTGTATTGGTGTTTTTCTTTCTGGCTTACTTCACTCTGTATAATAGGCTCCAGTTTCATCCACCTCATTAGAACTGATCCAAATGTATTCTTTTTAATGGCTGAGTAATACTCCATTGTGTATATGTACCACAGCTTTCTTATCCATTCATCTGCTGATGGACATCTAGGTTGCTTCCATGTCCTGGCTATTATAAACAGTCCTGCGATGGATATTGGGGTACACGTGTCTCTTTCCCTTCTGGTTTCCTCAGTGTGTATGCCCAGCAGTGGGATTGCTGCATCATAAGGCAGTTCTATTTCCAGTTTTTTAAGGAATCTCCACACTGTTCTCCATAGTGGCTGTACTAGTTTGCATTCCCACCAACAGTGTAAGAGGGTTCCCTTTTCTCCACACCCTCTCCAGCATTTATTGCTTGTAGACTTTTGGATCACAGCCATTCTGACTGGCGTGAAATGGTACCTCCTAGTGGTTTTGATTTGCATTTCTCTGATAATGAGTGACAAATTGAAAAATAAAAACATTTGATTATCTCAATAGATGCAGAGAAAGCCTTTGACAAAATTCAACATCCATTTATGATAAAAACTCTCCAGAAAGCAGGAATAGAAGGAACATACCTCAACATAATAAAAGCTATATATGACAAACCCACAGCAAACATTATCCTCAATGGTGAAAAATTGAAAGCATTTCCTCTAAAGTCAGGAACAAGACAAGGGTGCCCACTTTCACCATTACTATTCAACATAGTTTTGGAAGTTTTGGCCACAGCAATCAGAGCAGAAAAAGAAATAAAAGGAATCCAAACTGGAAAAGAAGAAGTAAAACTCTCACTGTTTGCAGATGACAGGATCCTCTACATAGAAAACCCTAAAGACTCCACCAGAAAATTACTAGAACTAATCAATGAATATAGTAAAGTTGCAGGATATAAAATCAACACACAGAAATCCCTTGCATTCCTATACACTAATAATGAGAAAACAGAAAGAGAAATTAAGGAAACAATTCCATTCACCATTGCAACGAAAAGAATAAAATACTTAGGAATATATCTACCTAAAGAAACTAAAGACCTATATGTAGAAAACTATAAAACACTGGTGAAAGAAATCAAAGAGGACACTAATAGATGGAGAAATATACCATGTTCATGGATTGGAAGAATCAATATAGTGAAAATGAGTATACTACCCAAAGCAATTTATAGATTCAATGCAATCCCTGTCAAGCTACCAATGGTATTCTTCACAGAACTAGAACAAATAATTTCACAGTTTGTATGGAAATACAAAAAACCTCGAATGGCCAAAACTATCTTGAGAAAGAAGAATGGAACTGGAGGAATCAACCTGCCTGACTTCAGGCTCTACTACAAAGCCACAGTCATCAAGACAGTATGGTACTGGCACAAAGACAGAAATATAGATCAATGGAACAAAATAGAAAGCCCAGAGATAAATCCATGCACATATGGACACCTTATCTTTGACAAAGGAGGCAAGAATATACAATGGATTAAAGACAATCTCTTTAACAAGTGGTGCTGGGAAAACTGGTCAACCATTTGTAAAAGAATGAAACTAGAGCACTTTCTAACACATACACAGAAATAAACTCATGGATTAAAGATCTAAACGTAAGACCAGAAACTATAAAACTCCTAGAGGAGAACATAGGCAAAACACTCTCCGAAATCTATCTTTTTTTTTTTTTTTTATAAAGTTTTATTAAAGTATAAAGGAGATAGAGAAAGCTTCTGACATAGGCATCAGAAGGGGGTAGAAAGAGTATCCCCGAAATCTATCTTTTAAGATCATTTCTCCCTCTGTAATTTCAGGATCAATGTCAGTAAACATGTGGAGAGCCTCCCATAATCTTTGTTAAGAGTTTACCAGGAGTTTCCTTCTCTCCCTATTCTATGTTAGTTAACTTAGCATAGTTTAAAGTCTTAGCATATGCTCTCTTGAGTCCTTCAAGAATACATCTGGCAAAGTGGCTCTGTTATGGGAATGGCTTGGCTCCCAGTAGGGAGGAAGGCTATTTTGTGATCCCTCTTTCCCCTTGCCTCCAAGCCATTCATCTCCAAAAGTAATGGCTTCCCCCAAAACTCGAGCTCTCAAGTCAGGAATCAGCATCTGTCCCAAGACATATCCTCTAAATAGTCTACTGAGACTGAGGTAAGCTCTCCTGGAAGGGTGCCTTGATTCTCAGCCTGTTCAGTTGGCAGCCCCAGATACAGGGGCAAAGTAAGAGAACAGGAGGGAGCTGAAGGTTTCACACTCAAGTCTGTACCCTTAGGACACAAGTCTGGCATGTCTCACAGAGAGATAAAGAGCAACATATATGGCACTTCCACCCATTTCTTTGTTTTCTACAGAACTGATCTAATTGTAAACAATATTGTAATTAAGAGACTCTTCAGCAGGCTAGTGTTCCCTGTCTTCCAAAGGATACTATGGCCATTTGGTATCACAGAAGAAGATCAGGCATGTCTTTTTAAACTCTAGGGATCAAACTTGTCCTAGTTTTTTGTTTTTGTTTTTTTTTAAATAGATTTTAAAGGAGTGGTTTTGGAAATGTTAGTTCCCATCTATAAGAGAGAAAAAAGAAGCATCCACAGCCATGGTTTCTTTCCACCGAAGGCGTCCCTCTCTGCTCTAGATGGGAGTGTAGACAGACTTTCCACCGAAGTTTTCCTTCCCTGGTCGGACTTAGTCTGTCCCTTACCAATGCAGGAGCCTGATTCACCTCTTCCGGTTCTACCACTGAGATGGGGTGGAGATGCACCAGGGGTAGATCTGATGGCATCCCAAATTGATTTCTAGTTCTATACCACCACAACCTTTGATTTGTCAGAGTAGTTTCCCAAAATGTTTACCAAGCTAGGACTACTAGGGGAAGCATCCGTCTTCCCTGTGCCTATGCACATTCCTGAGTACAGTCCTGACTGCAGTAGAAATGGTGAGTCATAAAGGGATAAACAACAACCAAGATGTCCCTTCTGAGTGTCACCACGCCAGTATATGTGATAGCAAAAGGGTCGGCCAGCGAGGAAAAAGTGATTTTTGTCCTCAAGCTACTAGAACCAATCCTTCCAGTCCATTTCCACAGATTCCACAGAAAGAATATCTAAGGAGTTGAGACAGAAGCCACCCGAGAGCCTCTTCTGGTCCACTACTAAAGGAAGAAACCCTTTGCATTTCCAATCTGACCAGATCCTGCAATTCCCAATCTGTGTCCTCAAAAACCTCATGGTCAGCAGCAGTGCTTCTCTCCACATAGATCAGAGGCACAGCCATGACAAAGACTCACTTTCAGATCGCTGGTCCCTGAGGCAGCCAAGAGAGTGACCTTTAGCCTGAGAGACATTCCTGGAGTTAAAGTTCTGTCTTGCTCCCAAATCTGCTCTTGTAGCTTTTGGCTCCTAGCAAGACCAGGCACTTCCATGACTACCAAGCTTGGGGTCTAAGTGAAAGTACATAGTAACGGCATGAATCTCAAGTCTACTCAAAGTCTATGACCCAACAGATTAGGTTAGTAGTTCTGATTCCCCATGCAATTACAAAGTGGTCAAAGGGACCAGGAAAAATGACCGAGAAAGGAAAGTTCTGTCTACACGCTTTGCCATCCTCTGGCCACTCCCTTCACAGGGACATTGGGTGTCTCTTGGCATTGACAGGTGGTATAAACCCCTGACAAGGCTCCCCTTTTTGGATCTGCCTTCAGTCATTACGAGGCACCGTGAAACTGCAGAGCAGGGCTCATCACTTGCTTTGTGCAGGGCATGTCATTCATTCACACAAGCAAACCGTAGAGTTAGTAAAAGTAAAGCAGAAAATATGTATACTGAGAAAGCAGAGAGACTAGAGCTCTTGAATGTTCTTACCCTGTCCTGAAGATCCTGGGCAAGCCCCAAGATGATAGCTTAATGTGAACAATGCAGATTCGTGATCTCCGAAGAAGACTTAGCTTCTGGACCAGGGACCAAGCTTGATCACTCAAGAGCTTTTGCATAGCAGAGATTTATTTAAAGTACAAAAAGGGACAGAGTAAGCTTCTGACATAGACATCAGAAGGGGGATGGAGAGTGTCCCCCTCGCTAGTCTTAGCAAGGGAGCTATATCCTTTTTTTAATTGGTTATTCCTATCAAGCCAGGTGTTTAAAATGCACTGTTCCTTGTATAGTTGTGGCATCTCCCCATTTTTTTCTGTGTTGAGCTGGAAGACTAGGAGGTATGTCCAATTTGTCATTCATTCAGTCACTCACTCACTTTCTCATTGAACACACACCCCTTAGACTTCTTTAAATCTGTGAGATTAAAAGATGTTACTAGTGCTTTAACTTGCTTATTCTGCTAGAATTCTAGAAAGAGCCCATGAGATAAATGAAAAGGCTGCTTAACTAGGAGATGAAAGTGTGTGTAGGAATCTGTTACTTCCCTCAGCTTCAGTTTTGTCACATGTCCATGGAGGATTAGAGATGAAGAGATTTTAGACAACACATGCACAAGGAAAAGCCTTCAGGAAGACAAAGAGTAATTAGTATTCACTGACAGGGTAAGTGTTTAGTGTCTATAATATTCAAAGAATATTCAAGAGTGATTTTAAATTGTCAGTTTCAAATATCTCCTCTATTTTCCCTCCTTCCCCTTAAGACATTTGTGAATAAGAACCAATACAATATTGTAAAGTAATTAGCCTCCAATTAAAATAAATAAATTTATATTAAAAAAAAACTTCCCTCCAACTGCCAGTGAAAAATAGTAGTTTTGTGAATTAGAGATAGGGTTCAATACAGGATATTAATAATGTAATATTGTTTTTCCTTATAGGGTGTTTGTGAGTTTGATGAAGAATGTTTTAAAAAGTATGGGAAAATGTGGGGGTGAGTATTCTGAAAACTCCCATCGGACACACTTGTTATAATAATCCTGCCCTCCCCTGGTGGTGTGGAGGGCACTCTCAGTCAAAGCTTCTTGGAATGAAGTCATTTGCTGTAAAGCTTGCAGGTTTTTTCTACCAGAGATCATGAAAGCCACCAGGTATCCAGGTCCACAGTCTGAATCAGGCCTGGAGGACCACAGGTCGTCACTTTTCTCCAGACTTTGAGGCCCAGGGACTCCTAGCATCACTTTCTCTCCAGGATCTCACTCTTCCTCCCCTTTTCCATTTTTCTCTCCTTAGGTTACCTTTAATTGCATAAAATGCATTATCCCAGAACATTCTAATATGTGCTCATAAATGTATCTTATGACCCTTTCCCACATGATTACCTTTTAATTTAAACCCAATATCCTTTATTTAAACTCTGGATTTAATATGTCCTTTTGGAAAAAGAGATGAGGGTTATAGATTAACATAATGGGACATCATTTCTGCTCAGCTTTTTACTTTCTCTACATGTATGGAATTTGTTTAATTTTCAGGTAAGATTTTCCAATAGAATTGTATTCAATGATTGTTTTATCTACTGTTTTTCTCTGACCTTGAGGAGATGTAGGGTATATATATCTAACCCAGTCTGTCAGGTGGGCTTTAGGAGCTGTTGGAGGTTTGGTGAGAGCAGAGGGAGAGGTGTCTTGTGGTGCTTCTTTGCCAACAGCAAGTGGCAGAGGCTCTACCTGTCCGGACCTCTTCATCTTCTCTCATGAGGCCCTCAGAAACCATGGGAACCTGTGAGTTGCCATGGCCCCACATGTCAACCTGCTTGAGTGGAAAGAATACATAGCACTGGGACACTACTGGCCCAGCTCCAGCTGCCCCTCCAACGCTTAGTACCTGTGAGCTCGGGCTGGAGTCCGTTTTTCATGGTGGATCCCAGTTCTCTTTTAGAAAATGGTTCTCATGCATGGATGTATGAGGAGCACCTGGGAGAGCTTGTTATAAATACAGACTTTGACCCCACTCATCAGTACACTGAATCACTATGATCTGAGGTGGGTTCAAAGACCTGATTGTAACTGTTAGTGAGAGAAATTATTAAGGCTGGAGTGACATCATGAATATAAAGCAAACCACTATCTCTTCTCCACCCAAGTGTTGTTGCAAAACCATGGTGGGAAGAAGGGAATCATACAAATAATAACTCAGTCAGGTGGAAGAGCAGATTAAGTGCCTCCTCAATCCCTCCTGTCACTGCTTCAGCACTAAATGCTCTTGCACCCACTTACACCCTCTGAGTTTTAGAACAGCTTTTGGAAATGGGCAGAAGTAAGTGCAGTGTTTCTCTGCAATTTTTATATGTGATCATGAAACCATTTGAGATTCTTCTGTGAAATTAAAGGAGGAATAGGGAACATGTGGAAAATCTTCCAATTTGTTCTAGCCATTGCAAGTGATTGATAATGAAACCAAAATGTCAGAAGACAGTAAATAACCCAGAGTAAACCTCATTCCAGTGGCCAATTCCCATGAATGGGCATCCTGATAGTCAGGAGATCAGGTCAAACAGTGACATGTCACATCTGAGGAGTCAGCTTTGTGTGATAGGTGGGTCAAACGTGGGCCTGCCCTGCTGGTGACGGATGTCACCGACATGGAGCCTGAGGCCCACGGGACCCATGTAATGAAAAGAAAATATTTAAAAGATGAGTTATACATACTTCTCTGATCTTTGTCATTATCTTTTTCCTTTTGTTCAAATTCTCCTGAACTTGATGCTACCAAAGATATCTCACCATTTAAAATATTTGCTTAAAAAATATTAACTAGTAAGCAAATTTTAGAAAATAGGACAAAAAAATCTTTCATATCCCACTGTCAGTTGTGGAGCATTCCAAATCTTCTTCCATTTGCAGATATATTGTTACATATTTATGATAGCTGTATCTACAGTTTTCATCTAATATTATATGCATTTTCGTGCTTTGGGTATATCTTAAAAAATGACTGAGTAGATGGACTCCCCTTAATTATTTTTTAATTTTCAGATAATTTACTTCCTTCAATTATTTACTAACCTAACTTCCTTCTTGATAATGAAATATATTAAACCTATAAAAATTGTGGAAAATGATACAGGAAATACCCATATACCTACCACCTAGAATTAGCAGTGTTTTCATGGTATTTTTAATGATAACTTTAGAAGGATGGGTTATGTAATGTTAAGATAAACATCTGGACTTCCAGGTATGGCTCCAGCTGCAGAAAATGGCTTATTAAGTTTAACCAGCTTTGTTTTCCCCACACAGGATTTTTGAAGGTAAACATCCTCTGTTGGTTATCACAGATCCAGATGTGATCAAAACAGTACTAGTGAAAGAATGTTATTCTGTCTTCACAAACCGGAAGGTAGGCATCCATTTTTTTAATTTAAAATTTGTTTATTAGATATGCATTTTGAAATATATTACAGATTCACAGGATATTGTCAAAAGAGAAAAATACAGAAAGGCTGGATGTCAGGTACCTTTCATCCTGATTCCTCCAACGGCAATAAATTGATTAATTAGTCTACAATTTCAAAGCAGAAAGCTGACATTCATACTATCCACAGAGCATATTGTGGTTTCTTCAGTTTCATGCTCACTCATTGTGTATGTTTTGTTCTGTGAAATGTGTCCTAGATGTAGATTTGTGTAGCTACCACTACAATCAATGTACAGAACTATTCCATCCCTACAAGTCTCCTTCTTACTATTCTTATATAGTTGTAGCAGGTAGCTTGTTTTTTCCTCTTATCAGGGTCTTTAGCATAGCAAACACTGCTCTTTAAATTTTGATGAATGATTTATCAATTTTCCATTTTATGGATTTTGCCTTTGTTGTCAAGTCCAAAATATCTTGACCTAGCCCTAGGCCTTGAAGATTTTCTCCTATTTTGTCCCTAAACATTAAATCATTTTATGTTTTACATTTACGCCTATAACCCATTTTATGTTAGTTTCTCTGTAACGTGTGAGGTTAAGTTTTTTTTTTTTAATTTGGCTTCTAAATGTCTGAATTGCCCTAGCACCATTTATGGAAAGACTATCCATTTAAAATAATGTGTTTATTTAATATTTATTCATTTTTAGCTGTGCTGGGTCTTCACTGCTGTGCTCAGGCTTGAGCCTGGCTGTGTGCAGGTTTGTGGCTGCGGAGGTTAACTGCGGACAGGTGTGTCAGTGCAGTCGAGTGACAGTAGTGAGGACTGGCTTTAGGCATCTGAGCATCTGCAGGGGCCTGTCATAATGTTTTGCACATGCCCACCCAAAAAGATTGACTGCTGTTATCAATCCTGGGTCTTATAGCATCAACAGTGGCACTAGCTGGGCAGCTCTAGTGGGGTTGGAGGCAGTAGGGTAGGATTCATGAAACTCCCTGAACACCATGAACATGGAATAAAAGACGGCTGATTGTTCAGTTGACTGGGGAGAAAGGCTACACACACTGGTCAGTTTCCGTTGGTATCAGAAGCTGCACATGGCTCTTCATTTCTCTTTTTTGCCCCTTCCTTCCCCTCTCCTTCCCTTGCCCGTCATGTCTTCTTGGACTATCCAGTCCTAAACCCATAGGTGGGCCACAGAATGTGGGCAGCCTCACACATCAGGGTGGGGCCAGAGAAGGAGGACAGTGGCTCCAAATCAGAGACTGAGTAGGGAGGGGATGGTGTTCACAGGGATGGCAGCTGGGCACTGGTAAAGTGAAAGTGAAAGTCACTCAGTCATGTTCCCATGGACTATACAGTCCATGGAATTCTCGAGGCCAGAATACTGGAGTGGGTAGCCTTTCCCTTCTCCAGGGTATCTTCCCAACCCATGGATTGAACCCAGGTCTCCCACATTGCAGGAGGATTCTTTACCAGATGAGCCACAAGGGAAGCCCAAGAATCCTGGAGTGGGTAGCCTTTTCCTTCTCCAGGGGAATCTTCCTGATACAAAAATTGGACTGAGGTCTACTCCACTGCAGGTGGATTCTTTACCAACTAGCTATCAGGGGAGCCCCTTTCACTTTCCCTGGTAAGGTAACCCAGAATACTCACTTGTGGGGTTGGCCCATAAGGCGAGGGGGCATTGTGAGTGGAAAGGGATGCATTGTGGATTGGGTCCATAAAGGAAGATTGATCAAGTAATAATATAGAAAGGATGATGGAAGCTGGCATTCTCACTGTTGGAGAAGAAGTCACAGGTTCAAAGACTGAGAAACTAGTCTGTGGAGTCACCACCTGTATTATCAGTGCAAATCCATGCTTTTCTGTGTAGATAGATGATAGCAGGCCAGATGATATAGACAGATGACAGATAAATACAGATAAAGACAGATAGGTGTGTGTGTGTGTGTTTGTGTAGCTACAAAAGCACATTATACCTACTGCTTTCTACTGATATAGTATAGACACCTGAGCAGCTGCAGGGGTCTGGGATGGGGTTTTACACATGCCCAGCCAAAAAGATTGGGGCTGGCAGCTGATATGGATTTTGGGTCTCACGGCATCACTGGCTGGAGCAGCTCTCTTGGGGTTGAGGGGGAAGACAGGACGCAAGAAATTGGAATCTGCCCATCACTGACTCGATGGACATGAGTTTGGGTAAACTCCGGGAGTTGGTGATGGACAGGGAGGCCTGGCATGCTGTGATTCATGGGGTCACTAAGAGTCGGACACGACTGAGCAACTGAACTGAACTGAACTGAACTGAATATAGAACCCTGGGAGTGATCAGCACCAAAATTTTCAGAGGTTTTTCAATGACTATGCTGGCAGTTGGTTTCATCATAGCAAAGTTTCTGGGGTTTTCTGCAGAGCAGGATACAGAGAACCATAGTCACTCCTGCTGTGTGGTTGACACTGGTAGTCCCTGCCCTTCTTCTTTGTTCCTAGTTGTCTCTAGTTGTCTCAGCTCTGCTCTTCTCTGGGAAGGGTGAAAGCAAAGCAGGTCATTTGTGCAATGTTCTGAAAGGCTGGAGAAACTGGTCACTGATCCTGTTGTCTCTTTTAGTCATTTTTAATGTTTCCAGCAAGGGAAAATGTCTCAGGCTGGGGAAATCCCTTTTGATGCTGAGCAGTTCAGGCCTAGAGGAAGGGATGATGCAAACATCAGCTATTCTCCTCTTTTTGTGAGTTATTTTCAAGTGTGCTCTGTTGTATTGCTGAGGCTTCTTAGACCTATTTTCATTTACTGTGAGCTATCTAATTATGAGACAACAAAGGCTGGAGTCTCCACTCTGGTGATGAGTCTCCTATCTTGAAGATGTCACTTTAGTATTTCATCATTAAAGTGCTATTAGCTGTAGGTCTTTTTGTAGATGCTCTTTATCAAGTTGAGGAAATTTTTTTGTCTTCCTGTTTTGTGAGTTTTATCATGAATGAGTGTTGGAGCAATCTATTTTAAAACAAAATATAAATTTGAAAGATTGAGGAGATTTTCAAACAAGTTTGCTTCATACACCTGTCCCAAGCTGAGAAGTAGAATTGTCTTCTTTCCCCTTCTATTCCTGGGGAAAATGAAGGGGGAAATGTTTTCCATATCATTGCATAATTTTTTTTCAGAAGATCAGGTAGATTCATAATCTTTTGCGTAGTTAGTACTACTTAAAAAGTCCCCACCATGTCAACACATTCCTTTTTCCAGTTGGTCAGGCTGTAAATATATGTAAAGACTGAAGTAACCTGAGGCAAAATGCAGTCGGCCAAGGCTATCTGGCTGGCTGTCACCAATCCCTTCTCTGCATGGCCCAGGAACATGAACTAGATCTTATTCCCTTCTATCCCCCTGGAAGAACCCTTTCCATACTACATGGGTCATTTGTGTTTAAAAGGAGATTGGAATATGAATGCTGGAAACCACATCAAGTGGCTGAATGTCTCTTCCACATTCACAGGAACCTAGACATTCAGGATAAATGTTTATTGTTCATCTAGCATAGGGCCTGGTACTACATAGATAGTCATTAAACATGAAGGGGACGACAGAGGATAGATGGCTGGATGGCATCACTGACTCAATGGACGTGAGTCTGAGTGAACTCCGGGAGTTGGTGATGGACAGGGAGGCCTGGCGTGCTGCGGTTCATGGGGTTGCAGAGTCGGACATGACTGAGCGACTGAACTGAACTGAAAGATTTGTTGGATACATTGTTCCCAAATTATTAACAAATTTTCCCCAACTGTTGAGACTTCCAACACTTAGGTAGGGTAAAATGTGTTTTGCTTTCAACTCTAGGTTTTTGGTCCAAGGGGAATTATGAAAAATGCTGTTTCTGTGGCTGAGGATGAACAATGGAAGAGAATACGGACATTGCTCTCTCCAGCCTTCACCAGTGGGAAGCTCAAGGAGGTAAGAAAAGAATACGGTTTTCCATGAGCAACTTAAAGAATAAGGTAGAAAATAAATTCATATCCCTGTCTAAGGCGTGTGCCAAATTTGAGTTTCCTAAAATGGTTTTTATCTTCACATCCTAAAAGAGACATCATCAGATTCATAATAAAATGTCATTTACGGCTCCATGCCCCTGAAAACCAGGTTCTTCTAAAACTTGAAAACTTCTCCACATTTAACTTCCTGTGCTGTTGTGTTTTGTGTCTAGATGTTCCCTATCATTGGGAAGTATGGAGATGTGTTGGTGAGGAACCTGAGGAAGGAAGCAGAAAAAGGCAAGTCCGTCAACATGAAAGAGTAAGTAGGAGTGGAGCTTCTGGTCCTCTGAGCTCCAGGGAGACCCTTGTGTTTCGTGCCTTGGAGCCAAATTCCTACTGCTGAGTTACTCTAGTGACCAAACAGAAGCAGGTGTATGGTTTACAATGCCAGCTGGCCGGCCACCCAAGAATGAGTGGTGGCTCATGAAAATATCAGAAGTTATCTTCTGTGTACATGAGCCAGGATTAACTTCTCTGCTTAAGTGTCACCTTGGATATTCTGGGAGACAAAAATACAGTTTGGTCTTAAGTCAGGGAGCGTGATGCCTCCATCTCTGTTGGTTTTCTCAAGATTGCTTTGGCTATTTATGGTCTTGTATGGTATTTTTTTGGGCTGCAAAATGGCTGCAGATGGTGATTGCAGCCATGAAATTAAAAGATGCTTACTCCTTGGAAGGAAAGTTATGGCCAACCTAGACAGCATATTCAGAAGCAGAGACATTACTTTGCCAATAAAGTCCATCTAGTCAAGGCTATGGTTTTTCCAGTGGTCATGTATGGATGTGAGAGTTGGACTGTGAAGAAAGCTGAGCGCTGAAGAATTGATGTTTTTGAACTGCGGTGTTGGAGAAGACTCTTGAGAGTCCCTTAGACTGCAAGGAGATCCAACCAGTCCATCCTAAAGGAGATCAGTTCTGGGTGTTCATTGGAAGGACTGATGCTGAAACTGAAACTACAATACTTTGGCCACTTCATGTGAAGAGTTGACTCATTGGAAGAGACTCTAATGCTGGGAGGGATTGGGGGCAGGAAGAGAAGGGGACGACAGAGGATGAGATGGCTGGATGGCATCACCGACTCGATGGACATGAGTTTGAGTGAACTCTGGGAGTTGGTGATGGACAGGGAGGCCTGGCATGCTGCGATTCATGGGGTTGCAAAGAGTCGGACATGACTGAGCGACTGAACTGAACTGAACTGAACTGATGGTTCCATATAAACTTGAGGATTATTTGTTCTAGTTCTGTGAAAAGTACCACAAGTATTTTGATAGGGATTGCGCTAGATCTACTTGGGTTGCTTTGGGTTGTATGGACATTTTGGAAACGTTAATTGTAGCTATCCATGTACATGCAGCATCTTTCTGTTTGTTTGGATTTCCTTCATCATTTTATCGTTTACATAGTATAGGTCTTTCACTTCCCTGATTAAGTTTATTCCTAAGTGTTTTATTCTTTTAATGTGATTTTAAACAGGATTGTTTTATTATTTTCTCTTTCTTATAGTTCTTTATTACTGTATAGAAAAGCACCAGATTTCTGCATATTAATCACCTATCTGCCACTTTACTGAATTAATTTATTCTAGTTTTTTGGTGGAACTTCAGGGTTGCCTATATAAAGTATTATTTCATCTGCAAATAGTGATAGTTTTACATGTACCCTTCCAATTTGGATGCATTTTACTTCTTTTTCTTGTATTATTATGGCTAGGACTTCTAATTCTATATTGAGTAGAAAGGGCAAGCATGGGCATCCTTGTCTTGTTCCTGATTCTAGAGACTACTTACTGGTACAAAACAGACACATATCAATTGAATAAATTTGAGAGCTCCAAAATAAACCCTTATACTTAGAGTCAATTAATCTATGATAAAGGAGGTAGGAATATACAGTGGAGAAAAGACAGTCTCTTCAATAAGTATGCTGGGAAAACTGGACAGCTACATGTAAAAGAATGAAATTAGAACATTTTCCTATACCCTATAGAAAAACAAAACTCAAAATGGATTAAAGATCTAAATGTAAGACTGGAAAATCATTAAAACATAGAAGAAACAATAGGCAGAATGCTCTTTGCCATAAATATCATAACAATATGTTTTTGGATTTAACTCTTAAGAAAACAAGAGTAAAAATAAGCAAATGACCTAATTTTTTATTTTTGCTTAATTGAACTTAAAAATCTTTTGCACAGTGAAGTAAAATATTGATAAAATGAAAAGACCACCTAGTTAATGGATGGGAGAATTATTTGCAAATGATATGATGATAAGAGGTTAGTATCCAAAAATATATAAATGTCTCATACAACCCAAAATCTAAATAACAAACAACCCAATGAAAAATGAGCAGAAGATCTTAATAGACATTTTTTTCAAGCGAAGATATACAATTGAAAAGATGTTCAACATTGCAAATCATCAGAGAAATGCAAATCAAAATCACAAAACCAGCCAACACCTGTAAGTTTGGGTGAGGATGTGGAGAAAAGGAAACCCTGGTACAAGGTTGGTGGACTGTAAACTGATGCAGACGCTGTGAGAAACCATATGGAGGTTTCTCCAAAAGCTTAAAGAGAACTATTGTCTGTGTTCCGTCATGTCCCACTCTCTGTGACCCCACAGACTGTAGCCCCCAGGCTCCTCTGTCCATGGGATTTCCCAGGCAAGAATACTGGATTGGGTAGCCATTCCCTTCTGCAGGGGATCTTCCTGACCCAGCGATCGAACCCAAATCTCCTGCCTTGCAGCCTGAGGACTGTGATATGATTCAGGAATTCCACCCTGAGTATACACCCAGTGAAAATGAATATACTAATTTGAAAAGATACATGCACCCCATTTCTTTTATCAGCTTTATTTACAGTAGCCAAGATATGGAAGAATGTAAGTATCTGTCAGTAGATGAATGTTGAAAGAAGATGTATCACATGTGTGTACACACACACACACACACACACACTCCACACAAGAAATATTACCAAGCCATATAAAAGAATGAAACTGTTCCATTTACAACAGCATGTATGGACGTAGAGGGTATCATGCTTAGTGAAATAAGTTAGAGAACGACAAACATTGCATGTTATCATTTGTATGTGGAATCTGAAAATAAAATGAATAAATATCAATATAACAAAACAGAAACAGACTCACAGTGTAGAAAACAAAGTGGTGGTTACCAGTGAGAAGTAGGAAGGGGAGTGCAAGATAGGACAGATGATTAAAAGGTACAAATTGCAATGTATAATGTAATTGTGCTACAGGGATAGACTGTACCTAACAAGGAATGTAGTCAATATTTAATAATAACTTTAAATGGAGTATTTAAAATCGTCCTTCTACACCTGAAACTAATGTGATATTGTATATCAACTCTGCTTTTGCGCTAAAGGGGCATCAGCTCTGAGCACAATTCTGTGGTAAGGTGAGACCCAGATCAATGTCCCCTTTCTTGACTCCCCAGGAAGAGTGAATTTGCTCCCTTTGCTCTGCTCAGACACAGTCCTTATACACCTTTTATTGCCATAGTCAAAGCACACTACTGTCCTCTGTCTGATTATGGGTTCTATCCTTCTGTGACTGAGCTCCTTGAGTTTGGGGGGTGGGGTCTAACTTGCCTTAGTGTCCCCGTCCCCCCAGCACGGGGACAGTTGCATCATTCACACTCATACACACCTCAGGAGTGAGTGATAGTAGCAGACAGTCTTCCATGATCCAGCAGGTGGTTCTGAGAGAGTGTGGCTCTTGACCTGTCTTGCCTGGGCATCTGATTATATATGATTTTCTTGTTGACTGTGTTGGATATGGATAGTCAGCTGGTCCTGATTTTAACTGTCTGTGTCTGTCTTTCTCTACTCAGGGTCTTTGGGGCCTACAGCATGGATGTGATTACTAGCACATCATTTGGAGTGAATATTGATTCCCTTGGCAACCCGCAAGATCCCTTTGTGGAGAATGCCAAGAAGCTCTTAAGATTTGATATCCTCAATCCATTTCTTCTCTCAGTAGGTAAGTATCCTACTACATTTCTTTTTCTGTATTCTTCCTCCTGTCCCTCCTTCCCTCTCATTCTTTTTTCCTCTCTTCCTCCTTCCCTCCCTCCCTTTCTTCTTTTTCATAGGTTTATTGAGATATAATTCACCAATTTAAAATATACAATTCAATGGTTTTTATAACCTAAGTGCCCATTGATGGATAAATGGATAGGAAAAATGTGGTATTTATACACACAGACACAAACACAACAGAATACTCTTCAGCCATAAAAAGGAAGGAAATTCTTTCATTTGCAGCAATGTGGCTGGACCTCATGCTAAGTGAGATAAGTCAGACAGAAAGACAAATACTATATGTTGAATCAAAGGAAGAAATCCAAACTCATAGAAAAATGATGTCAGATTTTTGGTTACTAGAGACAGGGTTTGGGAGATAGAATTGGATGATGGTGGTCAAAAGGTACAAATTTCAGTTATTACTTAAATCAATAGTCCTGGTGCAATTTGCTTATAGGTATCCAGTTGTCTGAGCACCACTTACTGAAAAGCCTGTTTTGTCTCCATTGAATGGTCTTGGAAACATTTCCATTATTCAGTTGTCCATAGACACGTGGGTTTATTTCTAGACTCAAAATTTTATTCCATGGATATATGTCCATCTTTAGGCCAGTGCCACATTGCCTTGATTAATGTAGCTTTATGGTAAGTCTTAAAATCAGGAAAGGTGAGTCTTATAACTTTATTATTTTTTTCAGTAATATTTTGTCTTCTCTGAGCCCCTTCCAATTTCATATGAATTTATGCTAAGTTAGTCAGTTTATTCAAAGAGCTCAGCTAGAGTTCTGATAGGGAATATCTTCTATCTGTCAACGTGCCATCTTGACAATGTGAATGTTCTGATTCATGATCATGGCATGTTTTTCATTTATTTACATCTTCTTTAATTTAGTTCAACAAGGTTTTGTGGTTTTCAGAGTGTAAATTTTACATCTTTTATTTTATTCCTACTTATTCTATTCTTTTTGATGTTATTGTAAGTGGAGTTATTTTCTTAATGTCACTTTATATTATTTATTGCAATATAGAAATACAATTGATTTTGTGTTGTGATCTTGTATCTTTTTTTTCTTTTTATTTTAGTTGGAGGATAATTACTTTACAATATCATAGTGGTTTTTGCCTTGATCTTGTATCTTGAAACCCTGCTGAACTTATTTATTTTTTCTAATAGGTTTTTAGTGGTTTTCTTAGGATTCCCTGTATAAAATATCATGTTGTCTGATAGCAGAGGTTTAGTCTTCATTTCCTATATGGATATATTTTATTTAATTTTCTTGACTAATTCTTCTGGTTAGAATGTCAGGTACAGTTTTGGGTAGAAGTGGTGAAAAAGGCTTCCTTGTCTTATTCTTAATCTTAGAGAAAATCATCCAGTTTTTCACTATTAGGTATTAGTGTTAACTATGGGTTTACATAAGTTGTTAAATATGTGCTTTTCATAGATTCCTTTTATCAGGTTGATGAAAGTCCCTTCTGTTTCTGTTTGCTGAGAGTTGTTTTTTTTTTTTTTAATCACAAGCACGTATTGGATTTTTGTTACATGCTTCTTATGCATCTATTAGATAATTGTGTGGTCATTGTTTATTACTCTATTGAAATGGCATATTATACAACCTTGCCTTCCTGGGATAAAGCACACTTATACATGATGTATACATCTTTTTATATGTTAGTAGATTCAGTTTGCTAGTATTTTGTTGAGGATCTGTGTATCCATGGTCATAGATACATTGATCTATAGTTTTTTTCTTCCTCTACTATCTTATTGTTTCTCACACCAGGTTAATACTGATTCTGAAGAGTGACTTTCAGAGTATTCTGTCATCTTCTATTTGTTTGATGAATTAGTGGAAAATTGGCATTAATTCTTTAATTATTTGAGTAGTGTTCAGCATGGAAACCATCTGGACCTGAGCTTTTCATTTTCAAGTTGTGGGTGGTGTCTTGATTATCAAATCAAACTGTATTTCTTATAGGTCTATTCACATTGTTTCTTTCTTTTTGAGTAGTTTCTGTTTAATAATTTTTTACAGTATATTAATTTATTTTAATTGGAAGATAATTACATTACAATATTATGAGGTCTTTTGTCATCCATCAACATGAATCAGTCACAAGTATACATGTGTCTCCCCGTCCTGAAATCCCCTTCTCACCCCTCTCCACACCCTATCCCTCTGGGTTATCCCAGAGCACCAGCTTTGGTGCCCTGCTTCATATATCAAACTTCCACTGGTCATCTATTTTACATATGGTAATGTACATGTTTCAGTGCTATTCTCTCAAATCACCCCACCCTTGCCTTCTCCCACTGAGTCCAAAAGTCTGTTCTTTACATCTGTGTCTCTTTTACTGCCCTGCATGTAGGATTGTCAGTACCTTCTTTCCAAATTCCATATATGTGCATTAATATACAGTATTTTTTTCCTCTTTCTGACTTATTTCACTCTGTATAATAAGCCCCAGGTTCATCCACCTCATTAGAACTGACTCATAAGTGTTCCTTTTTATAGTGAGTAATATTCCATTATGTATATGTACCACAATTTCCATATCTATTCATGTGCTGAGGGACATCTAGGTTGCTTCCATGTCCTAGCTATTGTAAATAGTGCTGCCATGAACACTGGGGTACATGTGTCTCTTTCAGTTCTGGTTTTCTTGGGGTGTATGCCTAGCAGTGGGCTTGCTGGGTCATATGGCAGTTCTATTCCCAGTTTTTTAAGGAATCTCCACACTGTTCTTCATGTGGCTGGGTTGGTTTGCTTTCCCACCAACAGTGTAAGAGAGTTTCCTTTTCTCCAAACCCTCTCCAGCATTTATTGTTTGTAGACTTTTTGATCAGAGAAGGCAGTGGCACCCCACTCCAGTACTCTTGCCTGGAAAATCCCATGGGCGGAGGAGCCTGGTAGGCTGCAGTCCATGGGGTCACTAAAAGTCGGACACGACTGAGCGATTTCACTTTTACTTTTCACTTTCCTGCATTGGAGAAGGAAATGGCAACCCACTCCAGTGTTCTTGCCTGGAGAATCCCAGGGATGGGGGAGCCTGGTGGGCTGCCATCTATGGGGTCGCACAGAGTCGGACACGACTGAAGTGACTTAGCAGCAGAAGTAGCAGCAGACTTTTTGATAATGGCCATTCTGACTCATGTGAGATGATACCTCATTGTGGTTTTGATTTGCAGTTCTCTAATAATGAGTGAGATAGCATATTCAAAAGCACAGACATTACTTTGCCAACAAAAGTCTGTCTAGTCAAGGCTGTGGTTTTTCCAATAGTCATGTATGGATGTGAAAATTGGACTGTGAAGAAAGCTGAGCGCCGAAGACTTGATGCTTTTGAACTGTGGTGTTGGAGAAGACTCTTGAGAGTCCCTTGGACTGCAAGGAGATCCAACCAGTCCATCCTAAAGTCCTGGGTGTTCTTTGGAAGGACTGATGCTAAAGCTGAAACTCCAGTACTTTGGCCACCTCATGCAAAGGTTCGACTTATTGGAAAAGACTCTGATGCTGGGAGGGATTGAGGGCAGTAGGAGAAGGGGACAACAGAGGATGAGATGGCTGGATGGTATCACTGACTCGATGGACATGAGTCTGAATGAACTCCGGGAGTTGGTGATGGACAGGGAGGCCTGGTGTGCTGCAATTCATGGGGTTGCAAAGAGTCAGACATGACTGAGCGACTGAACTGAACTGAATAATGAGTGAAGTTGAACATCTTTTCACGTGTTTATTAGCCATCTTTATGTCTTCTTTGGAGAAATGTCTGTTTAGGTCTTTTGCCCAGTTTTTGACTGGGTTGTTCATTTTTCTGGTATTGAACTATATGAGGAGCTGCTTGTATATTTTGGAGATTAATTCTTTGTCAGTTTCTTCATTTGCTACTATATTCTCCCAGTCTGAGGGCTATCTTTTCACCTTGCTTATGGTTTCCTTCATTGTGGGAAAGCTTTTAAGTCCCATTTGTTTATTTTTGTTTTTATTTCCATTACTCTGGGAGGTCGGTCCTAGAGCATCTTGCTGTGATTTATGTCAGAGAGTGTTCTGCCTTTGTTTTCTTCTTTTTATAGTTTTTGGCCTTTCATCTATTTTGAGTTTATTTTTGTGTATGGTGTTAGAAGATATTCTAATTTCATTCTTTTACACATATTTGACCAGTTTTCCCAGCACAACATTTTGAAGAGACTGTCTTTTCTCTATTGTATATTTTTGCCTCCTTTGTCATAGATAAGGCATCTTTGGTGTGGGGATTTACCTCTGGACTTGCTATTTGTCCCATTGATCTATATTGATTTCTGTCTTTGTGCCATTACCATTCTGTCTTGATGACTGTAGCTTTGTAGTATACTCTTCTCTGGTGGCTTAGACAGTAAAGAATCTGGCTACAATGCAGGAGACCTGGGTTCAATTCCTGCGTTGGAAAGATCCCCTGGAGAAAGAAATGGAAACCTACTCCAGTACTCTTGCCTGGAGGATCCCATGGACAGAGGCACCTGGAGGACTATAGACCATGGGGTCACAAAAAGTCAGACAGGGCTGAGTGACTAACACTGTCACTTTCTTTCAGTATAGTCTGAAGTCAGGAAGATTGATTCCTCCAGTTCCATTCTTTCTCAATATTGCTTTGAAAGCATTCCCTCTAAAATCAGGAGCAAGACAAGGGTTCCCACTCTCACCACTACTATTCAACATAGTTTTGGAAGTTCTAGCCACAGCAATCAGAGATGAAAAGAAATAAAAGGAGTCCAGACTGAAAAGAATAAGTTAAACTCACAGTGTTTACAGATAACATCATCCTCTACATAGAAAACCCTAAAGATGCCATGAGAAAATTACTAGAGCTAATCAATGAATATAGTAAAGTTGCAGGATATAAAATTAATACACAGAAATCCCTTGCATTCCTATATAATAACAATGAAAAATCAGAAGGAGAAATTAAGGAAATAATGCCATTCATCATTGCACCAAAAAGAATAAAATAGTTAGGAACAAATTTACCTAAAGAAACAAAAGACCTCTATACAGGAAACTATAAAACACTGATGAAAGAAATCAGAGATAACACAAATAGATGGAGAAATATACTGTGTTCTTGGATTCAAAGAATCAATATAATGAAAATGAGTATACTACCCAAAGCAATCTATAGATTCAATGCAATCCCTGTCAAACTACCAACGATATTTTTCACAGAACTAAAACAAATAATTTCACAATTTGTATGGAAACATAAAAGACCCTGAATAGCCAAAGCAGTCTTGAGAAAGAAGAATGAAGCTGGAGGAATCAACCTTCCTGTTTAATAATTTTTAATAGAAAAATTCAGATTGTCTCTTTCTTTTTGAGTTAGCTTCTGTACTTCATGTCTTTTAAGGAATTTGTCCACTTTGTCTAAGTTATCTAATTTATTGGTGAACCTTGTTCCTGGTATTCTTTTAATGTCAACAGTAATCACTCCTCTTTCATTGGGATGCTACATATTTGAGCTCTCTCTCTCTCTCTCTCTTTTTGGTCTATCTAGCTTCAAAGTGCTTCCCTGATAGCTCAGTTGGTAAAGAATCCACTTACAATGAAGGAGATCCCGAGTCAATTCCTGCATTGGGAAGATCTGCTGGAGAAGGAATAGGCTACCCACTCCTGTATTCTTGGGCTTCCCTTGTGGCTCAACTGGTAAATAATCCACCCGCAGTGCAGGAGACCTGGGATCGATCCCTGGGTTGGGAAGATCCCCTGGAGAAGGGGAAGATACCCAGTCCAGTATTCTGGCCTGGAGAATTCCATGAACTGTATAGTCCATGGGATCAAAAAGAGTTAGACAAAACTGAGTGACTTTCACTTTACTAGCTTAAAAGTTCTTTTCAAAGAATTAGCTTTTGGTTTTATTGATTTTCTCGATTGTTTTTATTCTATTTCATTAGTTTCTGCTCTTGTCTTTATTAATTTCTTCTTCTAGATTTAGGTTGAGTTTGCTCTTCTTTTTTCATTGAGTTAGGGTGGAAAGTTAGGTTCATGCCTTGAGGTATTTGTTCTTTTTAAAAGTAGATATTTATAGCCTTAAACTTTTCCATGAGCACTGTTTTTTCTATATCCCATTCGTTTTGGTAAGTAATAGTTTCATTTTTATTTATTTCAAAGTAATTCCTGGTCGTATATTTGATATAGTATACAGATCATTGTTTATTTAGGAGTGTATTGTTTAATTTCCATGTATTTGTGAATTTCCCAATTTTGGTTATTGATTTTTAATTTAATTCCATTGTAGTTAAAAGATATATACTGTTTTATTTCTATCTTGAATGGTTTTTTGCAGAAAATGGTTAATTAGAGTAGCATACTATAGTGTGATTTATCCAAAGAAATCCGAATCCAATAGATAAAAAACTAGGAAGTTAAGGAATATAATCCTGTTTTGTTTTTTTTTTAATCATTCCAAAAGGCCAAAACGACCACTGATTTCACTACTATAGTGACGGCCCCTATAAGTGGACTTGGCCTTGCTCAGTCATTGACTTGGAGGTCTGAGCAAAGGTCGTACAGGGAGTGATTCTGGTTGAGAAACCTGGTATCTTTCTCTGATAGATAGAGCAAATTATACTTGCTGTGTAAATTTTGAATTTTCACTGTGCTTTTCTGTTATCTCTTCTCTATAGTACTCTTTCCATTCCTTGTCCCAATCTTTGAAGTATTAAATATCACCATGTTTCCAAAAAGTGCTGTGAATTTTTTGGCAAAATCTGTAAAAAGAATAAAAGAAAGTCGCCTCAAAGATAATCAAAAGGTAAAATCTGGTGGTGGTTACATGAGGGTGTTCACGTTTTGAAAATTTGTTAACCTGTACACATATGATTTGTGAACTTCTCTGTATTTTTTAAAAGATATGTTGAGAAGTATAGATTTTAGAACTGGGGGATTATTAATATATCATTGTGAAGGGATGAGAAAGGTGGAGATTGGGGAAGAAATAAGAAAATGGGCCAGAGAGTGATGTTTTAATAGTAGGCATGCACATTAGTATGTCATTGCATAAATATTGTTGAGATGAAAGCTTTACCACTTCCATTCAATAAACTGTTAAAGGATAAGAATTACTGTTTAAAAATGATTTTACTGATATTATAGATGCCCGAGATGTTATACTGGTAAAGAATCACTTTGATTCCAAGACTCTTATATTATAGATTGTGTAGTGAAAAGCCCCATCAGGCAGCTGGTGGAGTGAATTCTGTGTTAAATTGGAGCTGTCTCCTAGTCTGGCATGGGCAGGAGTCTTCTCTGGGCCATGAGGCTGCAAGCTGGTTAACCCACCTTTACCTTCATGAAGCCTGGAGGCCAGCACAAGCATGTCTGCAGGTCAGGGGGACTGAGGGTTTTGTACCCAGGATGCCACTGAAGACTGTATAGAGTTCTGAAAGGGTCAAGGCCTTGAAGATGCTTCTATACAAGTTGCCAAAGTACTTTGCAAATGTGAGGGGATTAATTTGTGTGGTAATTCATTAAGAATTAAAATTGGAAGGAAAAAAAGGATCGAAGTCATGGATTTTCTCCTGAGCAAACAGGTGTGACAGGAGAGACAGCAGGCAACTCTTTGGCAAAGAAGCTGTTTCAAAAGCCAGAGAAACCAAAGATCAGAGAGAGTGAGGACCAGAAAGCAGTTGACATAATGGCAGGTTTCTCTCTGGGAAACGTCATGTTCTCCAAGGTCTGTAGGTGAATGTTAGTTCACTGAGGACTCAGGCAATACTAGTCAGACTTCTGCTCTATAAGGGGCCATACTCTCAGGAAAGAGGTTAAATACTGCACTCCTGATTTGTCTATGACTTCACAAGTAACTTTCTTTCATAGAAATTTTTTTTCTGCTTACAGCCACGTGTGGATTTTCTTCAGCTGATGATTAACTCCCAGAATTCCAAAGAAACAGACAATCATAAAGGTAACCAAGGAGAGCTTCAGAGGGGCCACAGTGGGGAGATGCAGAGGTAGGGGGCAGTTCTGAAAATGAGCAGAAAGTTTTCTAGGTAGATGAGAATTTCTGCCAAATTGAAGAAAGACACTTGTGCAGAAAGAGTAGACTGTGGTACTTCCTGGGAGTTTGCAGGCACAACTTTGTTCAGAGCTCGAAGGACAAGGATAACAAGGAAGTCATGCCCAGAAGCCAGTTATGATGTGGATTACTTACAGCTGAACCTCTGGGGAGCTTGGTTCCAATACCAGTTCTCAGGATCCTCCAGACCCACCAAGTCAGAACCTCTGCCTGGAAATTTGCATCAAGGCTTCATCCCTTCATTCATCAGGGGGCACATTGCCCCATTGTTGGTGACCTCCAGTTGGAACACTTTTTAACTTGTGTTCACCAGCTTACTCTACTGTAAAGTGTATTTTTCCCCCCTTTGTTATTAACACGTAACTTCTGGGAGAAGCCTTAAATATTCTGTTCCTCCTCAAATTGTCACCCACTGGTTTTATCATTCATGGATAGTTTTTGACTGAAACCGTTGTTACTATGATGATTACAACATGATGCCTTTCTTTTTTTTTTTTCCTAAACCTGAGGCAGACTTTTTTAAAATTTAAATTTATTTATTTTAGTTGGAGGCTAATTACTTTACAATATTGTATTGGTTTTGCCATACATCAACACATGATGCCTTTCAAAACCCATCATTCTTCTGTGTTTATGAGCTGACATTCTTTCATAGGGAGAGCTCTCCATTCTCCCCCAATCATTTATTTATTTATATCAGTATAATCTCATGTATAACTAACTTACTCTCTCACATCACTCTTCAATTTAATTTTCAAATTGTCAGGTTTGTCTACTGGAGCCCTTTCAAGTGGGCTCCTATATATATTTTACTTTTTTTCTCCTTAGACATTTCTTTCAATAGTCTATTTTTTAGCAGAAATTAAAAAAGCATAATTGAGTGAAGAATAGTTTACCAAAATACATTTTGCCCCCACCTACATATAGCCTTCCTCAATATCAGAAGTCCATACTGGAGTGATACACTTGTTATAATCAATGAACCTCCACTGATACAGTATTATCACCCAAAGACAATAGTTCCCACCTGGGTTCAATCTTGATATTGTACATTCTATGGCTTTTGATAAATGTATAATGATGTGTGTCCACCACTGTGGTACACAAAGTATCCTGTGTCCTTTTCATTTATCATTTTCCAAGAACCTCACTTCCTAATGCAAGGCATTCCAGCTTTCTCTTCTATTTCCCCTGGAATAAGCCATTTCTCTAAGAAGTTCTGCTTCCATTTAGTGAAAAATGGTATTTAGAACCCAAAATTTGGGTTCTAGGAATGCTCATTGCTTCTAGGGTTTCTTTGCTTCCAGATCCTCTCAGTGGACAACTGTCAGAACATCAAATATTTTTACACTTATGTTAAATAAAAAAAGATTTCTGTATCTACCACAAATCACTGATATAAACATGCTCTCTCTCTCAAACAAAAAGACCCTGGTGTGTTTTAATTCTATGACATGAATACTCCTATAGGATTAATCTGAAGCTACAAATGGATTGATAACCATCTCACAAAATAATGAATTTTGTAAAATTGGGTCTTGAAAGCAGGGATAAACTGCATCCCATTCTCAATATGTCTATACCTGTTTATATACATACTTATATCTATCTTGGAGAAGGCAATGGCAACCCACTCCAGCACTCTTGCCTGGAAAATCCCATGGACGGAGGAGCCTGGTAGGCTGCAGTCCATGCGGTCACGAAGAGTCAGACACGACTGAGCGACTTCACTTTCACTTTTCACTTTCATGCATTGGAGAAGGAAATGGCAACCCGCTCCAGTGTTCTTGCCTGGAGAATCCCAGGGACGTTGGAGCCTGGTGGGCTGCCGTCTATGGGGTCGCGCTTGGTTGGACATGACTGAAGCAACTTAGCAGCAATAGCAGTAGCATATCTATCTATCTATTATTATCATCTAATATTTTTCTAAGTACATGATTCAATACAACTTTCTCTGATGAAGGAAATATTCTGTATCTGCTCTGTTCAATATAGTAATCACTAGGCATAAATGTCTGTTGAGGACTTGACATGTGACTAGTGCCACTGAAACCTGAATACTAAATTGTATTTAATTTTAATCAATTAAAATTTGAAGAATCATATATTAGCACAACTCTAAACTTTGAGTATTATGCAGTTTATGCTAACTGGAGAAAGAATTTGATGGTTGAATTTATTGACAATAGCATCACAGATATCATCACTAGGGAATTAGAACTTCGTAGATCTTTATTGCACTCATTTTATATTGCTTTTTTTTGCTAATCGCTTGTTTGGGGCAGGTACTATGTTGAGTTGAGTGCTCTAAGTAACAAAGATCCTACTTCAGTCCCATCAAATAGCTGAGAGCCTGAGCATGTTTGGTCTCTCAGGAGAAAATAAAAATGGAGACTGGTATATAATCACAGGACTGTTTGATAAGAATAAAGAAGAGCAGAAAGAGGAGGTGTATACTGAAAGGATGACCTTCAGGCCAGACTTGAATCAGCATTGCTAATTGTACTCCCTGGACCTAATTTTTCTATATTTCACGCTGGCCTAAGTCCTTATATGCACACATTCTTTCTTCTGCTATTTTAATGTCACTGATTAGACTAGGATCATCACAACTCTTCAAGTTTTTTATTGATTTCTGCAGCTTCTATACATATCTCGATCACCCCTTGAAGACTTTATGTCCCAGGTCTTGTATTACCTGGTGCCTCTCAAGGGCATAATCCATGCTTCTCAGGCTACATTGTGCACATACATCTCCACATCTCATGAAAGTTCATGTGGGTTGTTTCCATAGTTCAGGGTTTTTGGGATTTGAGACACTGAATTTGTATTAGGCTTCTAGATCCTGCTCATGCTGCTGGTCCATGGACCACTCTTTGAGTAGCAAGAGTTTAACTGTAGCCCAATATTGTACTCTTATGTTCCTGGAAACAAGTTTTGATAAAATATAATTTAATTTCCCCTACCATATAGCCTTAGTACTGTAAATCTCTCAAAAAAAACAAAATCAAACTATACCTTAAGTGGAATAATTTAAAATATTCTAGAAGGGAATGCTACTCCATTTTACTTGGATCTAAAGTTCTTTTACAGTTCTCTAAGGGACACATTGATAACACTGTAGATTTTAGACACAAATGCCATCTCTTGAAATTACCCAGCTGTGTTGGTGGGGCTATGGTATTGCCAGGAACAGAGGGCCAAGAATAGTATAGACCTGGGAAAAACTCAATTAAAACAGTTCTTGGCTTTTTCTTGGCTCTGTGAGGCAGACACAGAGTGGAAATCGATCTCAGTTTGATTCTGAATTACTTTTCCATGATTCCCCTAGGGCTTTGGGAATTACACTGGAATGTCTCATCATCTGAACTGTGATTTTTACATTGCCATGCTTTACCTAAAATATCTTGACTTTCTTTTTAGCTCTCTCTGACCAAGAACTCATGGCCCAAAGTGTTATCTTTATTTTTGCTGGCTATGAGACCACTAGCAATACTCTTTCCTTCCTTTTGTATATTTTGGCCACTCACCCTGATGTCCAGCAGAAGTTGCAGGAGGAAATTGATGTGACTTTCCCCAATAAGGTGAGTGATGATACCTGGAGAGAGAGGGAGAAGGTGAAGCCTTAGCATGATTGTCTTCTCTCTACTTCTTACAAGGTTTTTGCCCAAAGCATAAGCATCAAATCATTTACTTCCATTCCCAGATGGTGCAGTGGAGAAGAATCCAATCCTCCTGCCAGTGCAGGAGATGCAGGTTCAATAGGTGCGTTGGGAAGATCCCCTGGAGTAGGAAATGGCAGCCCACTCCAGTATTCTTGCCTGGGAAATCCATGGACAGAGGAGCCTGGTAGGCTACAGTTCATGGGATTGCAAAGAGTTGGAGAAGACTAAGCAGTTGAGCACTGCACATTTAGGAAGGATGTATAGCATACAAAACAAAGGGAGAAAACTTAAGTACTTCCTGCTACTCACAGCAATGTAAGTATTTTGAAAAAAGTGCTGGTCCAGCGGTATCAGTTATCAGAATAATCCCAACTAAATTCACTGAACTTCAGTGGCATCACTTATTACTCTGGTGTCTGCATTTGTTTTTGTTCAGTTGCTAAGTCATTTTGGACTCTTTGTGACTCCATGGACTGCAGCACACCAGGCCTCCCTGTCCCTCACTATCTCCTAGAGTCTGCCCAAGTTTATGGTGTCTGCACAGTTACCTATTGATGTTGGCTGGATTTGCTGTGGTCTGTGCATTGGCTGATCTCGGCTGCCCTTAGCTAAGTGTTTGGACTGACTCAACTCCACACATGCTCCTCACATGTCTCAATCTCCACATGTCTGCTTCTCAAGGCAGTTGTAGATGTCATGAGCAAGAGGCCTAATCCCATGGATGACTTTCACAACTCTGCTAGCATTACACTTAGTGAATATTCCACTGGTCAGGTTGAGCCACCTGACCAACCTGAGTCAGAATGGGAGGGCATCGCAGAGTTAATGGCGAAGGGAATGGACAGAGGAAATGGTGGAGAATTGGGACCATTCATTTAGTCTACTGCCTGCTGTAAACTTTAGACTAGGTGAAGCCTGGTGTACAAGAAAGGATATATGGTAAGAAACAGAGGACATGAGTATGAGACCTGACTGGTTTTGGACAAGTCTTATGACCTTTCAAATCCTAGGTCCTTCAAATACTTTGTAGGGCCTGCATAAATTAGAGATGATATTTCTTCTCTGGTAAACCCCATATTGGGATTCTCTTGATAACAAGAAGATTGAATGGTCACTAACTGAGGTTACCTAAGGCATTACATTCTCTCCTTTTTATAAGAATACTTACAGTAACACTACTACTGGCTAATATGTACTTCTTACTATATATGTCTGTTCTAAATACTTTCTATTTATGAATGCATTTAGTTTTTGAGAAATTATTAGTCAGGAGAGGTAGGTTATTCCTCAGTAACGGACGAGCCCTGAAATCTCAGGGGCTTTTATAGCAGAGGTTTACTTCAATCTATGTCTACAGATTCAACATGGATTGTTAGTGGAGGATGGAGCGGACAGCTCTGCTTCACAGAGTCACTCAGGAAAACCGACTCAGAGCTTCCACCATCTTGTAGCTGCCTTATCTGGAACATGAGACCTTCTTGTCATCTGTGGAATATGGAACTCGAGAGTTGCTTTCCAGGGTTCAAATGATTTGTCTCTGAACTGACATAATCATCTCACAGCCTGTTGGCTGATTTGGCCTTAACTTCAAGTGGGATGGGGAAAATGGGGCTGACATGGATGCTGGGTGAGCAGTGAGTGTCTCTGCCACACAACCCTATGGAGGGTCAGCTCCATCTGTCTCCATGTAACATATGAGAAACCTAAGCTACAGGGAGATGAAATACTTCCAGACACTAGTCGTGTATGTGGTGGTGATCTAGTCAAGCTGTGATCCAGGGTGTTGGCTCCTGAGGCACTCTTACCCTCTACAAGGTTGCTCCTTAAATATAACCCCACTTGACAGCCATGTATCACCCCCAGTTCAGTTCAGTTCAGTCGCTCAGTCGTGTCCGACTCTTTACGACCCCATGAGTCGCAGCACGCCAGGCCTCCCTGTCCATCACCAACTCCCAGAGTTCACTCAGACTCACATCCATCGAGTCAGTGATGCCATCCAGCCATCTCATCCTCTGTCGTCCCCTTCTCCTCCTGCCCCCAATCCCTCCCCGCATCAAAGTCTTTTCCAATGAGTCAACTCTTTGCATGAGGTGGCCAAAGTACTGGAGTTTCAGCTTTAGCATCATTCCTTCCAAAGAAATCCCAGGGCTGATCTCCTTCAGAATGGACTGGTTGGATCTCCTTGCAGTCCAAGGGACTCTCAAGAGTCTTCTCCAACACCACAGTTCAAAAGCATCAATTCTTCGACACTCAGCCTTCTTCACAATCCAACTCTCACATCCATATGTGACCACAGGAAAAACCATAGCCTTGACTAGATGGACCTTTGTTGGCAAAGTAATGTCTCTGCTTTTGACTATGCCATCTAGGTTGGTCATAACTTTCCTTCCAAGGAGTAAGTGTCTTTTAATTTCATGGCTGCAGTCTCACCCCCAGTGGTCTCAAATCTCAGCCAAAACTGGAGTTCTTTGTGGTGTGAGGAGAGCTGGCCCCTGGGGCTGGAGTGGCTTGTTTAGACCTTCAGACCTTAGGGTCACACCCACAGGGACAACAGGAGACCCTTCTAGCAGCAGAGGGTGGGGTTCTGATCCTCTTGTAACTTCCCTGCATCTGAAATTGTATTCTCATTCATTTGCGGATTTGGTTTAGAAAGGAACTCATTTCTCCCCAAGTTATTTATAGAGTTTTCATATATTATTTCTGGACTGTACATGTATAATAAAGAGAATGAGCAGTCAACAGTATTCATCTAAGAACCTTCATGTTGAATAGGGTATTTGCTCTGTTACACGTCTTTCCTTTGAACAGATGTATGGCCTCATTTCAAAAAGAAATGGTGACTTGGCCTTTTTCACTTAAAAGTAAGGGTCCTAGTCTGTTGGTCATGTTTGTTCTCATGAGAGAGAAAATACGTTCCCTGATCACCTCTGGTGTTTCACAGTTTAGATGATTGTCCCCATTTTCTTCTTTTGTTATAACTACTGTACAGTCAATGGGCATTGAGAGCTCAAAGGACATGATAGTAATGTCCATAAATACTAAGGTCCTTTACCAATTTAAATTATTCCCCAGAGCTCCTAACATTTCAATAGGACTATATAGATGGCGTTGAAGGGTGATCCAAATTCTTAATTTATCAAAATCTGTATTTCTCTTCCCAGGCCCCTCCGACCTATGATGTCCTGGCACAGATGGAGTATCTTGACATGGTGGTGAATGAGACTCTCAGAATGTTCCCAATTACTGTTAGACTTGATAGGCTCTGTAAGAAGGATGTGAAAATCCATGGAGTGTCCATTCCCAAAGGGACAACAGTGACGGTGCCAACCTCTGTGCTTCACAGAGACCCACAGCTCTGGCCAGAGCCTGAGGAGTTCCGTCCTGAAAGGTACAAGAGCCCAGGGAAGGGGACCCTCCTGATCCAGTTGCTCAGAGCGTATTCTGATGACTCTCATTATGGGTGACAAATATGTGACTATACAATCATTTTATTTTACATCTTTTTATTGTTAAATGTATTTCCTATTCCAAGAATGGTATTATTTGATTAAAAGCTTTACCAACCATAAACAAATAAAAAAAAAAGAAAAATTTAGTTGTTCATTTCTAAAACATTAAGCTTTGTTGTTTAGTCACTAAGTCATTTCCGACTCTTTGTGACCTCATGAACTGTAGTCCACCAGTCTCCTCTGTCCATAGGATTTTCCAGGCAAGGAGACTGGAGTGGGTTGCTATTTTCTTCTCCAGGGGATATTCCCGACCCGGGGATCGAACCCACATCTCCTGCATTGGCAGGTGGATACTTGATCACTGAGCCACCAGGGAAGCCCAATACCTTAAGATAGGCCTCATTAATAGTGCAATGTAAGTCCTGAGGACATTTTTCTATGCATATACAGATTGTTAAAGCTTAGAATGGCATTACATATAGTGTGATTTTTTTCAGTTGCTTACTATATGTAACAGTAAACTATAAATGGCATTCTGTGTTTTATATATATATATATATATATATATATATATATAATTGTTGCATCTGCTATAATTTATTTAACACCTATATTATTTTAGGTGTATTGGTTTTTTTCCTTAAGTCTTTCTGTCTGTTCTCCTTAGCTCTTTGAATTCGTCACTAACGTTCCCACATTTCCATTTCTTTAAACACTGGCTGCTGTTTCCTCCATTATTATTGTGGGATGTAGGCTGAGGACCTAGCGGTCTCATCCCAGGTGGTTCCAGCAGCCTCAGTGAGGATGGAGGAGACACAGGTGGCCTGGTTCTGTCTGTGGCTGTAGACCTGGGCCAGCTCCCTTTTGCCTCCATGTTTTTTGACCTTCCAAAGAGAAGTCCTCTGCTCTCTAGACATCTAGACACCCCAGTTGGAGAGGTTAAGCATTGTCTTCTGGGAATTCAGAACCAGGTTCTGCTTTGGGCACAGATGGGATTCTGGAAATAATTGATGCTCTCCCTATATGGTGAACAAAATTTGGATTGAACATTTTAGGGCACTATCTGGGATCTAGACTTTTATGAGCTCCTGACTATAAGCTCCCTGGTGGCAGGGACTCTGTCTCGTTCACCTTTTTGCCCCTAGTACTAGCATAACCTGTACACATAGCATTGTTGAAAGAAGAGTCAGAGTCCACCAAGTCCTCTGTTCTGGACCGGGGAAACTCTGTGTCACCCTCAAGCTCAGCAACTTCAGCTTCCCCTCCTGCAGCGTCAGGAACGTAAAACCAGAGACCACTCACTGTACTTCCCTTTGATTCACTCAGCCCTCAAGGAGAGTTAGTGCTCACCTGTGTGTGTCAGGGTCTGGGCCAGCCGATTATAGAGTTTTTGACATATACACAGTACAGTTTATAGTTACAGGTTATATGAATCATTTTTAATGTATCAGTATGTGTCCATTCCCTGCTCAACAGCCTTTGACCCAGGTCTGCAGCACTCAGATGCTGCCCTTTGACTAATTTCCCATGTAGCTACAGTGACATTATCTGTATTCTTCCAGAATATTTTCCATAATAGGACTGTTTATAATATACACAACCATAATGCCATTATCACTTCTCCAAATCCAAATTTGAGGAGTCAAATTTGAATAAAGCAGAGATCTAGCCGTCATGGACTTTATCAGTTTGTGGAACAGATAGACAAAAAAATCAGTGATTGAACCAGAGTATAGTAGAGTCATATGCCCTCATGAATCTACTGACCTCAACAACCTCTGAGTGTGGGAGAAAGAGACGTATCCACACAAGAGGAAGCAAAGGGAAAACAATAGAAAACTAACAACTTAAATATTCAAAGATGTTTCTACTGCTTCCTTCATCTCTGAGCACATGACCAATGTAAGTGTTCATGGAGGCAGGAACCCACTCTTCCTGCAATCAGTCTCATTTCCTAACTGCCTTTCAGAGCGTGAGCATCTCACCACCCTGAATGTAAATTTCATATTTAAAGACACATTTTCTTTAAACAGCCTTCATCTTATTTTCTCACCCAGACTGAAACCTCCTGTAGGATCCAGGGAATGGGAGTCTCTCCCTTATGCTACTGGTTGAGGGTTTAAGTTAAAACTTCAGACCTGAAGCTTCTGTGATTTTTCTGTTTCATTCACTTGTTTCATCTACTGTTGTGGATTCAGGTTCAGTAAGAAGAACAAGGACACCATAAGTCCTTATGTATACCTGCCTTTTGGAACTGGACCCCGAAATTGCATTGGCATGAGGTTTGCCATCATGAATATGAAACTTGCTGTTGTCAGAGTCCTGCAGAACTTCTCCTTCAAATCTTGTAAAGAAACACAGGTTAGCAGTTAACTATCTGCATAAATAATGTTTTATTGGGAATTTTTTAACCAAGATGTATTTCTCTGTGTCTATAAGATTGTATCTATAAGACTTATCCCTGGAGGGCTAAGTCTGTGGCTTCATAAAGACCCAACTATAAAGGTCATCTAGAGTCAAGGCGTTAGCACGACATGATTACACAAAGTCAGTGAACTTGAGCAACTTATAAAATTTGGTTTCATGTTCACTAGAAGGAAGGAAAATGTTGTACAAAGTCGTGAGAGCAGTGATGACCATGTCATGACTTTTCAGTGATGCCCTTCTCCACGGGAACTTACAGAAACTCTCCTGACAGTGATTCTCAGCCACTATTTGTATAAAGAAATTACTGGGGAGCATTATCCCGATGCCGAGGTCACCTCAGACTCTCTAAAATAATTCCCCCATAGTGTGGTGTCGAGAGCACCCCCACTGATCCTCCTGTGCAGCCACAGTGATCCCTGAGTGAAAGCATTTCTGCTGGATGGGAAGGACTCCCACAGCCCCTCACCTGCCAGGAATCCTGCTGCCATCTAGCTGGGCTCCCTTTACATTCTCAGAATGACTGTGTGTCCTTCCTGTCTACCCTTCCTGTCCTGTCCTTCCTGTCTACAGTCCATTCTCCCCCATAGAGTTCCAGTTCAGTCCCGAGCCCCTCCATGCAGCCTCCCCATCCAGGCCAGAGCCCACTCTCCCCTCTGCTGTGTTTACAGGTACCACAGGCTGGCATCAGTGGTCCTACCACCTAACAATACTTTGTCCCTGAACCAGCCAGTTTGATTCTTGTTTCCTTTGTACTTAAGAAGGTCTTTAACTCTGTCCCCTCATTTTATTCCTTCCATAAACTCCCAGTGGTGCCTTGACGTCATCGGGCAAATGTTTAAGGAGTGACTTGCAGTTGATTAGAGCTCTTGGACACAAATACGGAACAATTTGAACTTTAAAAATTTAACAGATGTCATCTGTGTGCTTGCTCGTTTTGTATGTGTCTGTGTGTCTATCTGCAGGGAAAATGCTTACCATTTGAAAAAAAACAATTTGTTGCAGTTATAGAAAGACCTGGAATCACTCTCTGAGGAGCACACAGAACAGTTGGCATTGATTCATCTCAAGCATGGCCCTAAAATAACGTTTATTTCTAGGAGTCATGCATTTAGTAAGCAGCTGCTCCCTTTGAGTAGCTTTCTCAGGGAAGAGGAGGATAGAGATGTTTCCATTTTACTTGCAGGCATCTGTGTGGGCGTCCTGTAAGTGTGCACACACAGCGGACTCAGCCCTGAGAGAAAGGGGGCCTCGGGCACGCCTGGGAAGGGCAGATGCCGCTGCAAGCTCCACCCAGTACCCCATGGGCTGGGGCTTCTCCCTCCACAGCTCCTTGCTTGTCCTTCAGTCAACTGAGGTTAGAAGGTCACTCTGTTGGTTCCCCCAACCCAGAAGGAGTGACTGGGTGAGAAAGGGGCTAAAAATCTCAGACAAACCACTGTAGGTCTTCAGAAGTTCACCATTTGCCCTGCACTTGGAACCAGGGCATGTTTAAAAAAACAGGCAAAATGCTTCATATAGGCATAGTGTTCAAATAATATTTTGTGCAAGAATGATGGGTGAATGCTTTCACTATCCAGTCTTGACAGAACTTACAGAATAAGTACAGAGAATCAAAGATAAAGAAAAGAAACTGGATGCAAGTGATCAAAAGGTACAAACTTCTGGTTATAGATAAATAAGTATTAGAACTATTGTGTAAAACATGATGATTATAGTTGACATTTTTATATAGTAGAAGAGAGTAGATCCTAAGAGTTCTCATGAGAGGAAAACAGTATTTTTTCTTTTTCTATCTCTTATGAGTTGATGGATGTTAACTAAACTTATTGTGGTAGTAATTTCACATATATGTAAGTCAAATGTTTATACTGTTGATCATTTATATCTCAGTAAAAGAGGAATTAAAACAATTTTTTTTAAGGTGAATAGTAAGGGGGTACTAGAAATGACTTTATGCCCATGTATTTTATAGCAAGTTAAATAGACCAATTTTCTGAAAGTCATGAAGTGTTAAAGTTTAATCAAGGAAATATTGACAGCCTGTCCATCCCTATAGCTATTAAACACATTGAATTTTAGTTAAAAAAATCAAAGACACACGATGTGTAGCTTGTATACGGTTGTAAAGCATTATTGTCTGTAATGTATCTTGTCTACTTTGCTTCTATTGTTGGCGGTGCCTCATTCATTGGTTCTCTTAACTGTTGCAGATCCCCTTGAAGATAAATAGTCAAGGACTTATAAGACCAGAAAAACCCATTTTTCTGAAGGTTGTGCTCAGAGATGAGACCATAAGTGGAGCTTGACTTCCCTTAAGGACCTGGGCTTTGTTCTTCAAGGAGCTGTGTCCCACAGTTTCAGGGGACTTGATTTACTTTGTGATAAAACTCAGAAATAAAGACGGGCTGCATCTATTGTACTTGCTGGATGACTAGGGTATCCACACATTTGTTTAGCTTTCTCAGTGTCTGTGTGGTGTTATATATTGTGTAATATGAAAGAGGTGACTAATGAGGGCCAGATACGTACACTCAGCTTATCTGATTCTCAAAGGACCATCTCCACCTACCCCCAGTTAGTAGCATCTACTCCTCCAGAGCAACGATCAAGAAAGAAAGTGTCTCAACAGTTTTATCAGCAAATTAATGAAAACAAGAATTATTGTGGTGACTAAAGTTCTGACATATTTTAATAAATCACTGGTTTTATTTTATATATTTCAAATCTAATATTCTATTGAGGAACTCTGTAAACCTCTCTTTACAAAAGTATTGTCTGATACCAACCTGCACTTTAGGGTAATATGTACATCTGAATCAGGGATAAGCAGTGACTAAATACTTGGCCATCACAATTCCTGGTGGGTGGGGCCTCTTTCAAAACTGCTGTTTGTTACATTACACAGGTAAGAATTAATCCACAGTGTTTTGCGCATTTCTTAGAAAGTATAAAAATGAAAGTCGCTCAGTCATATCCCACTCTTTGTGACCCCATGGACTATACAGTTCATGGAATTCTCCAGGCCAGAACACTGAAGTGGGTAGCCTTTCCCTTCTCTAGGGAATCTGCCCAAGCCAGGGATCAATCCCAGGTCTCCTGCATTGTAGGTGGAATCTTAACCAGCTGAGCCACAAGGAAGCCCAAGAATACTGGATTGGGTAGCCTATCTGTTCTCTAGTGGATCTTCCAGACTCAGGAATTGAACTGGGCTTCCCTCATAGCTCAGTCGGTAAAGAATCTGCCTGCAATGCAGGAGACCTGGGTTAGATTCCTGGGTTTGAAGATCCCCTGGAGAAGGAAATGGCAACCCACTCCAGTATTCTTGCCTGGAAAATCCCATGGACAGAGGAGGCTGGCAGGCTACAGACCATGGGATCACAAGATTTGGACACGACTCAATGACTAAACCACCACCTCCTGCATTGCAGTGGATTCTTTACCAACTGAACTATCTTTCATGGTTTAAATCTACTTTTTGGGGGTACACATTTTATATAACAACAGACACACATATAATTATGTTATTAGTTTTGATTAAAATTTTTCACATCTCCCCTGATATTTCTTGAAGACAGGAAACAGGTTTTCTTGAAGTGTCTTTGTATTCCACCCTCAATTCCCAACTGTCTTAACATAATGAACGTGGAATAAAAGATGGTTGATTGGTCAGTTGATTGGGAAGAAAGGCTACAACCACTGGTCAGTTTCAGTTGATATCAGAAGCTGCACACAGCCCTTCCTTTCCCTTTTCTGCCCCTCCCATCCACAACCCCTTCCTTGCTAGGCTTTTCCTAGATAGTCCAGTCCTAAAGCCATTGGGGGTGCACAGAAGGTGGACAGCCTTACCCTCCAGGGTGTGGGCAGAGAAGCGGGGCTCAGTGGCTCCAAGTTGGAGATTGAAGTGGGACAGTGTCCACAGGAACAGCAGCCCGGCATGGCTGTGGGTGTCCAGGCAGGGAGCAAGAGTGTCTGCTCAGAAGGGTGGCCTGGCCAGGGCATCCAGAGCCTAAATAGGGTGTGGAGAACCATGGAGGGTGAGGGGGATATCAGGAGTGGAAAAAGGCTGAGTGGCAGTAGCTACACAAAGGGAGACTGATTAAGCAAGTAAACATATTATGGATAATGGAAGATATGTTTTTTCCCTGTTAGAGAAGGGAGTCCCTGGTCCAGGAAAGGGGAAACTAGAAGAAACCCCATGGAGTCAGAGATTGGAACTGCATGTATCCGTGAACATCCTTGCTTTTCTTTGTAGACAGATGACAGCTAGTTAGTTGGATGATACACTACAGATAGATAGCTGATATAGAGAGATAGATGACAGATATAGATAGATAACGTGTGCCTGTATGGTGATTGGGGAATCTGCAGCTGGAGTCCTACTCAGGGCCCCAAGCTCACACAGCTGGAAAGACCCCCTGCCCCAATTAGAATCCATGAAATAATGTCTTGAACATTTAAACTCAGTGGCTCCTCACATAATAAGTGGAAAAGGAGACATTTAAACATAATTAGAAGGAAAAAGGTAAAGATTCAAAGTTAGCAAACTCCAAGCCTTTTATTTATTTTTCAATGACAACTTGAACTCATGCCTCCTCTTGGTAACAAACAACACAGTCCATAACTTATGGTTTTTCTATTATACTTGCCCTTTTTGGCGACTACTTGAACTCATATGAGCTCACGTGAGTGAACATTTCTAGAGAGTTTCCTGAGGGTCAGGTGTGTGATGGGCAAGGTCACATGTTTTCTTTCCCCAGTGACACCAGGACTCTGATCGCAGGTTCAGGCCCCAAGAGCCTCAGGTCATGGATCAGGGTCTGGTCTGATCCAGGCTCCTATAGGAAGGGAAAGACATAATTATTATTTTTTAATTTATTTATTTTAATTGGAGGCTAATTACTTTACAATATTGTAGTGGTTTTTGCCATACATTGACATGAATCAGCCATGGGTGTACATGTGTTCCCCATCCTGAACCCTCCTCCCACCTGCCTCCCCATCCCATCCCTCAGGGTCATCCCAGTGCACCAGCCCTGAGCACCCTGCCTCATGCATCAAACCTGGACTGGTGATCTATTTCTCATATGATAATATACATGTTTCAATGCTATTCTCTCAAATCATCCTACCCTGCCTTCTCCCAGAGTCCAACAGTCTGTTCTTTACATCTGTCACTCTTTTGCTATCTTGCATATAGGGTCATCATTACCATCTTTCTAAATTCCGTATATATGTGTTAATATACTGTATTGGTGTTTTTCCTTTCTGACTTATTTCACTCTGTATAATAGGCTCCAGTTTCGTCCACCTCATTAGAACTGATTCAAATACATTCTTTTTATTTTTTTAAATTTTATTTTATTTTTAAACTTTACATAATTGTATTAGTTTTGCCAAATATCAAAATGAATCCGCCACAGGTATACATGTGTTCCCCATCCTGAACTCTCCTCCCTCCTCCTTCCCCATACCATCCCTCTGGGTCATCCCAGTGCACTAGCCCCAAGCATCCAGTATCGTGCATCGAACCTGGACTGGCAACTCATTTCATACATGATATTTTACATGTTTCAATGCCATTCTCCCAAATCTTCCCACCCTCTCCCTCTCCCACAGAGTCCATAAGACTGTCTATACATCAGTGTCTCTTTTGCTGTCTCGTACACAGGGTTATTGTTACCATCTTTCTAAATTCCATATATATGCGTTAGTATACTGTATTGGTGTTTTTCTTTCTGGCTTACTTCACTCTGTATAATAGGCTCCAGTTTCATCCACCTCATTAGAACTGATTCAAATACATTCTTTTTAATAGCTGAGTAATATTCCATTCTGTATATGTACCACAGCTTTCTTATCCATTCGTCTGCTGATGGGCATCTAGGTTGTTTCCATGTCCTGGCTATTGTAAGCAGTGCTGCGATGAACATTGGGGTACACGTGTCTCTTTCAATTCTGGTTCCCTTGGTGTCTATGCCCAGCAGTGGGATTGCTGGGTCATATGGCAGTTCTATTCCAGTTTTTAAAGGAATCTCCACACTGTTCTCCATAGTGGCTGTACTAGTTTGCATTCCCACCAACAGTATAAGAGGGTTCCCTTTTCTTTGCATCCTCTCCAGCACTTACTGTTTGTAGACTTTGTGATAGCAGACACTCTGACTAGCATGAATAGGTACCTCATTGTGGTTTTGATTTGCATTTCTCTGATAATGAGTGATGTTGAGTATCTGTTCATGTGTTTGTTAGCCATCTGTATGTCTTCTTTGGAGAAATGTCTGTTTAGGTCTTTGACCTATTTTTTTTTCAGAGAACTCTTTTTTTTTTTTAATTTTATTTTTAAACTTTACATAATTGTATTAGTTTTGCCAAATATCAAAATGAATCCGCCACAGGCATACATGTGTTCCCCATCCTGAACCCTCCTCCCTCCTCCCTCCCCACACCATCCCTCTGGGTCGTCCCAGTGCACCAGCCCCAAGCATCCAGTATCATGCATTGAACCTGGACTGGCAACTCGTTTCTTACATGATATTCTACATGTTTCAATGTCACTCTCCCAAATCTTCCCACCCTCTCCCTCTCCCACAGAGTCCATAAGACTGTTCTATACATCAGTGTCTCTTTTGCTATCTCGTACACCAGGTTATTGTTACCATCTTTCTAAATTCCATATATATGCGTTAGTATACTGTATTTATGTTTTTCCTTCTGGCTTACTTCACTCTGTATAATAGGCTCCAGTTTCATCCACCTCATTAGAACTGATTCAAATGTATTCTTTTTAATGGCTGAGTAATACTCCATTGTGTATATGTACCACAGCTTTCTTATCCATTCATCTGTTGATGGACATCTAGGTTGCTTCCATGTCCTGGCTATTATAAACAGTGCTGCGATGAACACTGGGGTACACGTGTCTCTTTCCCTTCTGGTTTCCTCAGTGTGTATGCCCAGCAGTGGGATTGCTGGATCATAAGGCAGTTCTATTTCCAGTTTTTTAAGGAATCTCCACACTGTTCTCCATAGTGGCTGTACTAGTTTGCATTCCCACCAACAGTGTAAGAGGGTTCCCTTTTCTCCACACCCTGTCCAGCATTTATTATTTGTAGACTTTTGGATCGCAGCTATTCTGACTGGTTGACCCATTTTTTGATTGGATCATTTATTTTTCTGGAATTGAGCTGCAGGAGCTGCTTGTATATTTTTGAGATTAATTCTTTGTCAGTTGCTTCATTTGCCATTATTTCCTCCCATTCTGTAGGCTATCTTTCACCTTGCTTATAGCTTCCTTTATTGTCCAAAAGCTTTTAAGTTTAAGTACGTCCCATTTGTTTATTTTTCCTTTTATTACCATTACTCTGGGAGGTGGGTCATAGAGGATCCTGCTGTGATTTATGTCAGAGAGTGTTTTGCCTATGTTTTCCTCTAGGAGTTTTATAGTTTCTGGTCTTACTTTTAGATCTTTAATCCATTTTGAGTTTATTTTTGTGTATGGTGTTAGAAAATGTTCTAGTTTCATTCTTTTACAAGTGTTGACCAGTTTTCCCAGCACCACTTGTTAAAGAGATTGTCTTTTCTCCCTTGTATATTCTTGCCTCCTTTTGAAAGATAAGGTGTCCATAGGTGTGTGGATTTATCTCTGGGCTTTCTATTTTGTTCCATTGATCTATTTTTCTGTCTTTGCACCAGTACCATACTGTCTTGATGACTGTAGCTTTGTAGTATAGTCTGAAGTCAGGCAGGTTGATTCCTCCAGTTCCATTCTTCTTTCTCAAGATTGCTTTGTCTATTTGAGATTTCCATACAAATTGTGAAATTATTTATTCTAGTTCTCTGAAAAATACTGTTGGTAGCTTGATAGGGATTGCCTTGAATCTATAGATTGCTTTGGGTTTTTCACTATATTAATTCTTTTGATCCATGAACATGGTATATTTATCCATCTATTTGTGTCATCTTTGATTTCTTTCATCAGTGTTTTATAGTTTTCTATATATATCTTTTGTTTATTTTGGTAGATTTATTCCTAAGTATTTTATTCTTTTTGTTGCAATGGTTAATGAAATTGTTTCCTTAATTTCTCTTTCTGTTCTCTCATTGTTTGTGTGTGCAAGGTATTTCTCTATGTTAATTTTATATCCTGCAACTTTACTATATTCATTGACTAGCTCTAGTAATTTTCTGGTGGAGTCTTTAGGGTTTTCTATGTAGGGGATCATGTCATCTGCAAATAGTGAGAGTTCTACTTCCTCTTTTCCAATCTGGATTCCTTTTATTTCTTTTTTTTTTCTGATTGCTGTGGCCAAAACTTCCAAAACTATGTTGAGTAGTAGTGGTGAGAGTGGGCACCTTTGTCTTGTTCCTGATTTTAGGGGAAATGCTTTCAATTTTTCACCATTGAGGATAATGTTTGCTGTTGGTTTATCATATATGGCTTTTATTATGTTGAGGTATGTTCCTTCTTTGCCTGCTTTCTGGAGGGTTTTTTTTTTTTTTTATCATAAGTGGATGTTGAATTTTGTCAAAGGCTTTCTCTGCATCTATTGAGAAAATCATATGGTTTTTATCTTTCAATTTGTTAATGTGGTGTATCACATTGATTGATTTGCAAATGTTGAAGAATACCTGCATCCCTGGGATAAAGCCTACTTGGTCATGATGTATGATCTTTTAAATATGTTGTTGGATTCTGTTTGCTAGAATTTTGTTAAGGATTTTTGCATCTATGTTCATCAGTGATATTGGCCTGTAGTTTTCTTTTTTTGTGGCATCTTTGTATGGTTTTGGTATTAGGTTGATGGTGGCCTCACAGAATGAGTTTGGAAGTTTACCTTCCTCTGTAATTTTCTGAAGAGTTTGAGTAGGATAGGTGTTGCTGCTGCTGCTAAGTCACTTCAGTCGTGTCCAACTCTGTGTGACTCCATAGACGGCAGCCCACCAGGCTCCCCCATCCCTGGGATTCTCCAGGCAAGAACACTGGAGTGGGTTGCCATTTCCTTCTCTAATGCATGAAAGTGAAAAGTGAAAGTGAAGTCGCTCAGTCGTGTCCAACTCTTTGCAACCCCATGGACTTCAGCCTACCAGGCTCCTCCGTCCATGGGATTTTCCAGGCAAGAGTACTGGAGTGGGGTGCCATTGCCTTCTCCGAGGATAGGTGTTAGCTCTTCTCTAAATTTCTTGTAGAATTCAGCTGTGAAGCCATCTGGTCCTGGGCTTTTGTTTGTTGGAAGATTTCTGATTACAGTTTTGATTTCCATGCTTGTGATTGATCTGTTAAATTTTTCTATTTCTTCCTGGTTCAGTTTTGGAAAGTTATACTTTTCCAAGAATTTGTCCATTTATTCCAAATTGGAAAGACATAATTAACCCTCATTCTATATATCAGGCAACTGAGGCCGAGCAGGTTTAAATAATCCACCTAAGGCCTGCACATCAGTCACATACTATGGATGCCTTCTAGGCAGCTGTGTACACACTGGAGAGAATAGGTATCCTGGAGCCCAGAGAAGCCTCCAGGACCTGGTGGACCAGGTTCCCAACCATACACTTTGCTTGCCCTCTCTGCTTCTGGCAAATTCTCACAGATTATTAACTAACAGTGGTAGCACAAAGTCAAAATCCCAGAAATGTTACTACATCACAACCACTGGGATGGTTATTTTTTAATAAAGTAAAACAAAAGAGGATGTAGAGGAACAGTTTGGCAGCTCTTCAGGTCATTGAGCATAGAATTACAAGTAATTGCACCCCTGGGTAGATGCCTAATAGAACTGAACACAATTTGTCAAGCAAAGACATACACCTGCATGTTCATAACACCAGTATTCACAATAGCTAAAAGGTAGAAATAAGACAAGCCATGGTTGAATGGATAAACAGATCGTGATGTATCCATAGAATAGTCGTTTCTTCAATCATCAAAGATGTGAAATACTAATACATGGTACAAGAGAGATTAACTTTAAAAATGCATAAATGAAAGAATTCACACACAAGAGACCACACGTTACATGATTCCATTTATATGAAGCATTTGGAAGAGGCAAATCCATGAAGTCAGATGTACATGAGTGGTGGCCAGGGGCTGGGAGAGGACAGAGTGGGGAGGAGGGCTTATGGACTCAGGAGTGCACTCTGGTGGAATGGGAGTGTGCTGGAACTAGAGGAGGTGGTGGCACGACCCTGTGAATGTGCTAAATGGCCCTGAATGGTTGATGTTATGCTGTGTCAGTGTGACCTCAGTAAATGTTTTTAATCTCAGGACTGTACCCTAACAAATTCAAGACAGGTCACTGTAATACCACAAAGCCTTGTGGCTTTTTTTCCCAGATGTCCTGCACATCCTTCAGCTTCCTGCTGAGCTGTCCAGGGTGGAACATTGATCCTAGAATTACAGGATCCCTAACTTGGCCTGTGATCTGATCACTTCATTATTAGCAGTAATAAAATTTGGTTGATTTAGACACTGTGTTTTGCAACCAAAAAATAAACGTACTCAGCAATGATAATGATAAGATGAACCATTCTCACAGCCTAGAATGCCCTCTCTCCTTCTCTCCTTAGGCAAATTTTGCTCTGTCCCTGGTACTTCAAGCAATGTCACCTCCTCTGGGAAGCCCACCCATCCCTACAGAGGCTCTGGATCCCACTCCTCTCCACCTTTTCCATTCTCCTGATGCCTTTGGAGGTGTCTGCATGCATGGAGCACCCCACTTAGGTAAGTGCCCTTTGTGACAATCTTGTTCACACTTTGTCCCCATGGTGCATCATAGCTCCAGACACAGCAAAGACCAGTTCAGACTGACCCACAGGGCGTATGACCATGCAGATAACTGTGTGTCCAATCAGAATAGGATATCTTGTGTTGGAGTCCAGGGCTTGAATTGGCTGGGCCAGGCCCCTGGAAGAAGTCACTTGACTTGGCAGGCACATGGTGACATATCTACTTAGAAATCTCTTGGAAGTGCATGCAGTAATGAGGATTTGTTTATTTTCTGGGGATTTGGTTTATTTTTTCCATCTGATTATCACAGGAGCTGATGTTGTAACTAAAGGTGAAGAACTCAGCATTTGAACCTAGTTGATCTCAGTTGAATGAACCCACTGAATGAACCCATGTTGGTCAGTTCAAACAGCCTCAAATGGTCAAAGATATTTAATTTATTCAGTGATGTTTTCAATTCTTCACCTGGGATCCACAAGCTGGGTTTCTGACAAAAACAAGTAATGACATTCTTTTTGTTTCCAGCATAAAATTAATTGATGAGAGTTTACATACTTAAAGAGTGTTACAACTTTTGAAAAGGCTGTATGTGCATGTGGTAAAATAGCATAAGCAGACAATGCTTTTATACTATGAATTATATTTGGTTAGGTGATTTTGGTAGATCCTTTTATCACATTAAGGAAATTCCTTGCTATTAGTAGTTTACACTCTTCTTCTATCATAAATGATATATTGAATATTAACAAATGCATTTTCTGAAGCTATTGGGATGCTAATACTTTTTTCTTTTAATTAATTAACCTGATAACTAATATTTATATTAATTCTCTGTTAACCACCCTTGAGTTCCAGGGTAAAATCCAACTTGGATATGGTGTATCATTGTTGCTGGATTTGACTGGCTTTATTTTGCTCAGGTGAGTGAATGAGACTGTCTCATAAGTGAGAGTGAAATGGAGTCTTTCTTTCTTGTCCCATTTTTATCCTATTTGGATCAAGTTCATACTGTCCTCATAGAGTGAGCTAGGCATGATTGAATTAATTTTATGTGACAACTCAGAATCTTAGCTTCACCTCTGTGATGGCATCCTCTCAGTTGGCCGCCAATGGCTCTGCCTGCTAGCACTTATGCCCCATTTAACCCCCTGCCACTGGTGCGGCTGGGATAGGTGACTTGCTTCTAATGAGTAGAATATTAATTGGGTGCCCCCTCTCACTCCCTCACTCTGGGGGAAGCGACTGCCATGTTGTGAGCTGCTCTGTGGAGAGACCCTGGTGGCAGAGATCTGAGGGGCTTCTGGGCCATAGCCAGTGAGGAACTGAATCCTCGAGCTTGTGAGGATCTGAACCCTGCCAGACCACCTGGAGGACCTGAAAGGGGGTCCTTCCCCAGTGAGACTTTGGATGAGAGGCAGCCCAGCCTGACAGCAGGAGAGAGCTTGAGCCAGAGATACCCAAGTAAGCCACGCCTGGACTCCCAGCCCAAGGAGTGTGACACAGTCAATGCTTGTTTCAAGGGGCTGTATTTGGGGATAATCTGCTGGACAGCATAGAGAACTAGTGTACCTGCCATGGTCTCTGTTCCCGCCACACTACAGGGACCATCTTTGCCCGGATTCCAACTGAATTCGTGCAGTGAAGCCTGACTGTGCCTCTCAGACTAGCAATTCTTCTGTAATACAGAAGTTTTAGAGAATTACTTTTCTGTGGGAGGAACATTTTCCCAAAGGGAGAGGGAAACCAGTGAGTACGCTCTTCCCCCTTCCTTTCCTTGGATGGGCTGCATCTTCTGAGTGGTTGTAAAGCCTCTCAGATGGTCAGTTGAGCAAAGATTTGGTTACTTTTGACACAAAGTGTTGACCAGGTTTGTTAATGAATCTGGTATTGATTCTCCTTCATTGCTTTGTTCCTGTTTTCCTTCATTCTTCCTCCCCTGGATCAAATTCCCCAGGAGATAGTAGCATGGAAGCCTGCATTTCAGGCTCTCCTTTCTTGGGAAAGCAGGCTAAGATATATGTGTTCCTTGAAGGTTACCGTAAAACTATCTGGATGTGATTTTTCTTTGTGGGAAGGTAACTTCCCCTTATTTTTAAAGGCGTTTTGGGACTATTTAACTTTATATTTCTGTTTGGCTGGTGTTGGTCAATTATGTTTCCCTAGGAGCCAGCCTATTGCTTTTAATGTTTCAACTAATGTGTTTTTTTTTTTTTTACAATTCTTAGCAACAATTGAATTAATAGATAAGATTTTTCTTGAGTTTTACTTCAACCTGTCAATTTCAGGTATTCAGGTGGGCCCAGGCATATGTAGTTTTTAACAGTCCCCCTGCACTTGAATTATAATGAATGTCATGGTCTGAGAGTCACTAAGTTTCTACATGAGAACTGGGATCATGTAGAAGTGGTACCCTCCCCACCACCTACGTGTTAAGGACAAGGGTCAGTGGGGAAGATGGCACCCTGGCTAACTCCCAGAGGGAGTCCAGGAATTAACCAGATGGAAAATAGATTGGATCCATTCCAGATGGAAGAACAGTTGTGCAGACTCAAAAAATCCCAGTTGTCTGAGGAGCTTGGGTATGGCACATCATACCATTTTCTTAAAACATCATGTTTACACTGGATGTGGACTGAGACAAGACTGTAGAAGTCAGCTGTGGCCAGATGCACACGGGTCTTTTTTCACCTTTTATTTATTAATTTATTTTTAAATTATTTTAAGAAATTGAGTTCTAATTAACATTGTTCAGTCGCTCAGTCACATCTGACTCTTTACAACCTCATGAACTGCTGAACGCCAGACTTCCCTGTTCATCATGAACTCCCGGAGCTTGCTCAAACTCATGTCCATTTAGTCGGTGATGCCATTGAAACATCTCATCCTCTGTCACTCCCTTCTCCTACTGCCTTCAATCTTTCCCAGCATTAGGGTATTTTCTAATGAGTCAACTCTTCTTATCAGGTGGCCAAAGTATTGGGGCTTCAATTTCAGTGTCAGTCCTTCCAATGAATATTGAGGGTTGATTTCCTTTATTATTGACTGGTTTGATCTCCTTACAGTCCAAGAGACTCTCAGGAGTCTTCTCTAGCACCACAGTTGAAAAGGATCAATTCTTTGGTGCTCAGCCTTCTTCATGGTCCAACTCTCACAGTCATACATGATTACTGGAAAAACCATAGCTTTGATTATATGGACCTTTGTTGGCAAAGTAATGTCTATGCTTTTTAATACACTGTCTAGGTTTATCATAGCTCTTCTTCCAAGGAGCAAGCATCTTTTAATTTCATATCTGCAGTCACCATCGACAGTGATTTTGGAGCCCAAGAAAATAAAGTCTGTCACTATTTCCATTGTTTCCCTGTCTATTAACATATAATGTTGTGTTTGTTTCAGGCATACAGAAAACAAATAGGTGGTTGCCAAAGAAAATAGGGACAAAGAAAATAGGTGAAGGGAATTAAAAGGTACAAACTTCCATATATGTTATATTAGTTTCAGGTATACAACACAGTGATTCCATATTGTAATACATTACAATTTCATCACCTCAGTAAGACCAGCAAGCATCTGTCCCCATGTACATTTGTGACTGTATTATTGTCTATATTCCCTATGTGAACATTACATCCCAGTGACTTATGTATTTTCGATCTGGAAGTTTGTACCTCTAATTCTCTTTATATATTTGGTTTGTGAATATTCATTAGAAGGATTGATGCTGAAGCTGAAGCTCCAATAGTTTGTCCACCTGATTCAATGAGCCGACTCATTAGATAAGACCCTGATGCTGAGAAAGACTGTAGACAGGAGGAGATGGGGATGACAGAGGAGGAGATGGGGATGACAGAGGACGAGATGGTTGTACGGCATCACTGACTCAGTGGATATGAGTTTGACAAGCTCCAGGAGATGGTGAAGGACAGGGGAGCCTGGCGTGACACAGTCCCTGGGGTTGCAAAGCATCGGACATGACTGAGCGGCTTAATTAGTTAATTAATTCCCTTCCTTGTGGTCTTCTGAAACAATAAATAAATGACATTATACAGTAATTTTTTTTCAATTGGACTTATTTCACTTAGCATAATGCCCCAGGTCAATGTTTAAAAACCAAACACTTGATTAAAAAGTGGGCAGAAAACCTGAATAGACATTTTAAAGATGGCATACAGATTGCAACAGGCACATGAAAATATGTTCAGAGTCACTCATCATCAAGAAATGCAAGTCAAACCCTTAATGAGATACCACCTCACACCCATCCAAGTGACAAATTATCAAGGAGACAAGAAACAACAAATGTGGGTGATGATGTGGAGAAAGGGGAACTTTCTTGCACTATTGCTGGGAATGTAACTAGGTGCAGCCACAGCAGAAGACAGCATGGAGATTCCTCAAAAACCTGAAAGAGAGCTACATAAAACCCAGCAGTTCTACCTCTGGCCGTTTATCTCAAGCAAGGGCTACTTTGAATATAGGCCCCTATGCTCAATGCAGCAATGTTTATAATAACCAAGAAATGAAAGTAACCTACATGTCCAACATGGGTCTTGAATTGCTGTCCCATGGCATTTGGGTTTAATTCTGCGGATGATGGAAGTTGTTGGAGAGATTTGAGCAACAGAGGAATGATGCATGACTCGTGTTTTACCAGGCTCTGTCCGGTGGCAGAGTAGGGAATTTCCTGGGTGAGGCCAGTCTAGGGTTGGATAAAACTCCTTAGCAGGTTGCTGCACTGATTAGGAGAGACAGCCAACACTTTGCTCCTCTTTTGCAGCTAATCTGTGATGCTCATCTATTCCCTAATTTTACACCTCCTGTATCATTAATTCCCTCATTGTGGTCTTCTGAAACTTGTCCCCCTCCTCTGATTCCTCTTTCACTCCTTGGTTTCATTCATTGTTTACTTCCTACTTTCTTGGAAACCCAAATGATTCTGATTGTGACATGTCAGAACTATTTGCAGCATCCTTTATCTGCTGACACCATGAATTCATGAATACATAAAATTTAGTCTGGTGCTCTATTTTTTGTGGCCACTAACAGCTTTAGCACTTACTACAAGAATAGTAGCATGATGGATAGTGTGGAAGGAGATATTTATCCCATAAGAGGTTGACACAACCTGCCAGGTTATTTCAGGAGGCCTTTTGGAATCCAGGCAAGCATGTCTCTGGCACAATTTAGAATTATGAAATCTAGCTCCATGCCCTGCATTCTTGGTTTAATGTTTGGGCAAGATTCTTCCCCACCCCGAGCTTCTGTTTTTACATTTGTAAAGTGGGAATCAAACAACCCCAGCACTGCTTATCTCAGAGTTTTAGGGAAATCAGTTCAGAGAGACATGAAAGAACTTTCTTGGCTTCCCTGGTGGCTCAGACCATAAAGAGTCTGTTTGCAGTATGGGAGACCAGGGTTCAATTCCTGGTTTGGGAGGATCCCCTGGAGAAGACATGGCACCCACTCCAGTATTCTTGCCTGGAAAATCCCATGGATGGAGGAGCCTGGCAGGCTACAGTCCATGAGGTCTCAAAGAGTCGAACACAACAGAGTGACTTCACTTTTCTCTTCCTGAAAGAACTTTCTAAGGTGTACTGTGCAGTAGAGATGTTAGTGATTCATTTATCAAGAAAGAGAAACTCAGGAATGGAGTCAAAAGTGAGCAGCCATGAGGTCCTTCTCATCCCTTTGCTGTGAAGTCCATGGAAGTGCACCTGCTTAAGGGCACATGTGTGTGTGTTTCTTCATGATGGGATGTGTATGGGTCAGAAAGAACATCCCCGTACCTCACCCCAGCCCCTACTGACTGGCTTGCTAGGGGCCCTCACCTTGTCTCTGTGTTGGGGCAGTGCTCTGGTCACAGACCCGTGATCAGTGAAATTGAAATCTAACACACATGTCATTCCAGAGCAACATGGCCTCCCCATACTGTGAGCAATTCTCTCAGCCAGTGGATAAGCTTCTCAGAAGAGGAGTCACCTCTAAAAGGAGAGGAATATCAGACTGACGGGGCCTCTTGCATCACCGAGTCCCTGACACCCTGCTCACCTCTCCTGATATCTGAGCCTAATGCCCAATTCCATGAGTGTTCTTTGATTGCAATCTCTGACTGATTGCTACAGTCTGAAAAGATAAGCCATGTATCGTTGATGAGAACACTGTGTTTTCAAAACATGTATAATTAGTTTACTTTGGCTGTACTATAACTATTTCTCTCTATCTTCACAACCTGAGTAATATCAGGATCTTAGTCACATCTGCACATGAAGCACTTGGAATAGAGCTTTGACCATGCCAGGCTGTTGGTACACAAATGACCAGATGAGAGACATGAGGTGTGGGGTGCTCTTCAGGCACACACGTCTTCCTTCACGGTCTTTGTATGTGAGATTTTTCAAGTCAGGTGTGTCTGGGTGTGGAATGAAGGGTACAAAGATCATGCCTTTTGTTATTTCCCCTTGCAGAGCAGGCCATTTGCCTTTGCTAGGATGTGGCTCTGGAGAAGGAAATGGCAACCTGCTGGGAGCCGGTGAGGCATTCCACTCGTGACAAAAGTCATGAGGAAGGAGGCTCGGCATACGCAAAGGCGGGATCGAGCCTCAGGAGTCCCCCCGGATATTCTCGAGCATCTACCCCCAAAAAACCAGAGTCTGCCTACTTTATTGCTTTGTGCCCTCACCTCTGACTTTACTGGGGGCTGTCCCCCACCACCATCTCGCTCTCTCTGTCAGAGTTAACTTACAGCTCCAATTAATAAAGTTCCTGGGCAACTAGGAGTGTTTAAATCCAAACCCCTCAGATGGCTCTCTAACTCGCCTGACAAGTTTACCCGGACTCCTACAGCTATGCATACGATTGTTTACAGTCTCCCAGCCTCCAGAGGCATGGGAAGCTTAAGATATTCAAATAGCTTAGAGCCTCTCAGAGAGTTAGAAACTGTCAGAATAAAACTAGTAAAAGATTTCATTGATGAGCCAATGCTTGTTGCCAAGTTTTCACATCCCCTGTATTGTATCCTTGAATGTGTATTAATTAATATAATTGGTATGTAGAAAAAATAAGTAGTGGCCTTGGTGTTAGTAACTTTAGACCCTTAAGGTAATCAATTCTTTCCTTTGTTGTAAACCCATTACACATCTGCCCTATAGGAATGCAATTTTATCTTTGGAAGATGGTGCCAAACCTTAAAATAATTACTCCTAGATAAAATAAGTCTTTGTTGATAAGTCTTTGTCAAGAGTCATAAAATGTTAATAAGCCTTCTGGCCAGAAGATGATGTAAATCACCTAAACCATTTGTATATGATAAATTTGCAGGAAAGAAACCCTGGTTTTTGATAAGGATCAAAGACTGCTGACTTTGCATCCCCTATTATCCTCTATGTGTAACTTAGGGTATAAAAGCCCCTGTTGAAAATAAAGCTATGGGCCTTGCTCACCAAAGCTTGGTCTCCCCATGTCATTCTTCCCCTTAACTTCCAGCTGAGTCTCCATCTGGAGCGCGGATATCCTCTGCGACCATTTATATTTGCCTGGGCTTCTAAGACCCACTTGAGAAGGTGTCTAAGTGGGGCACCTTCCGCTATTCGAGAGGGCGCCTGCGGCCTCCGTGGTCAGAGCTAACCTGGTGTCACAGGTTATATTGATTTTCCACGTAAACCAAGCTACTCAGCTTCTTTTCTCCACTGAATTTTCCGACTGAGCTATCCTCATTCTATTACTCTTTATATCTTTGATAAATAAATAAATAAATAAATAGGTTGCCTAAGCCATCTCTCCTTCAAATACCCTGGATCAGCCGGAGCTGGACCCCTGCAGCAACCCACTCCAGTGTTCTTGCCTGGAGAATCCCAGGGATGGGGGAGCCTGATGGGCTGCTGTCTATGGGGTCGCACAGAGTCGGACACGACTGAAGCAACTTAGCAGCAGCAGCAGGATGTGGCTCTGGCTACACATTTTTCCCAGGACTTGACTAGATTATTGACACTAGACAGATTCCAACCAGCTGGACCGGGCCCTGAGGTGAATTGGGAAGGTGATGGCATGTAAGGCTTAGTGAGAAAACCATCATATTGGCATGTTTTGGAGGAAGGTAAAAGTATGTAGTTTCCACAAGGGTTTTGTTTTCAAGAAGAATAAGAAAGGCTGTGGGTTTAGCTGAGTGAATTAAGTTGTCAGTAGTTATCAGATGACACTGTAATCTCTTCATGGGGATGTATTTTGTGTTCCTCTCAGTGGAGAATACAGACAGGTGGGTCCTCATGACAAGCACCTGTCCTTGTTCCTGCTGAGGTGACATGAAGTCCGGGTTCTGCAGACCCATGGGGGAGCCCCTGGGCAGGGGTAGACATGGAGACAGAGCCAGAATTGTGACCAATGTGCTGCTTCAGCCTTGGGTCTCACTATTTCACACAGTGACTCTCATCATGAATCAGCAAATGTTGAATATCGGCATTTCAGAGCAGAAGACTTGTCATCTTTCTTCATATTATTTATAACATGTTTTGATCAATAGCTGTTGGGAAGCCACTTGCAGTCACTAAGGCTCACTTTCTATCTGTAAATGGAGGATTGTAGCATGACCCTCTTTAAAACTATGCCATGTGTGCGTGTGCTTAATCATTCAATCATGTCCCACTCTTTGCAACACCATGGTAGTAGTCCATCAGGCTCCTCTGGCCATGGGATTCTCCAGGCAGGAATGCTGGAGTGGGTAGCCATTCCCTTCTCCAGGGGGACCTTCCTGACCCAGGGATCGAGCCTGGGTCTCCTGCATTGCAGGCAGATTGTTTACAGTTGAGCCACCAGGGAAGCCCCAACAGTACCCAGGGAAGGTACCCAAAGGGGGCAGAAATGTATCAAAATTCCTTGGACTTTCTGACTTTCCCTGAGGATTCTCTTCCAGCTCCCCAGGTCTGTCCTTTGTTGGTACTCAAGCTTCCGTTCATTTCTCTTCTTTGCTGCCTCTCTCTAGGGCTCCATTTCCCCAAGGATTCCAGAGGTATGCCCCATACTAAGCTTGGTTGTGTGTCTCACTCCCTCCACTGGAGGCTGCTCCCCAGGGAGGGGACTGGATGGCTTCTAGCCCACAGTCCAGCACAATACCAGCGCCTGAATTAACTCACTTGGATTGAAGCAATGGACAGATAAATGTGTTCAGACATTTCAATTCTCATTGGATGTGGATTTTAACAGAGGCCTCCTGGAAGAAGTGAACCCTAAGATGACAAACTCTGATGGTAGAAATTTCATGCTCCATGAGAAGCTCCCAAGGAAATAAAAGAGTGCAGGAGAGATAGTTCGGACTTGCTGCATTTTACTAATGAGACTTCCACCCACTCTGGCCAGTATGGGACAGACAAGGAACTCTCAGGCCAGAGTGAGGGACATGTCTGTGTGTTTCTTCACGGTGAGATGTGTGTGGGTCAGAAAGAACATCCCCCTACCTCACCCTAGAGATTGCAAGAGATGAGTATCACTTTCTGCAAAGGAGTGAAAGTGAGAAAGGATAAAGGGAGAAGGAAGTGCACAAACACATGTCTTGTGTTTCTATTAAGTTTTAAGAACCTTTGAGGTTTTGTTTTTCACGTAATCCATGGTTATTCAGGTCTCACAGACATAGGACATGGTTTAAAGTATTGATAACGAGCCAGTGTAATTTCCTGATGCTCAGCCCTCATCCTGCTCCCATCAGGAATTCAGCGAGGGTAGAGGGAGACCTGGGCTTCCCAGGTGGCCCTAGTAGTTAAGAACTTGTCTGTCATTGCAGGAGACATAAGAGACGCTGGTTTGATCCCTGCATTGGGAAAATTCCCTGGAGGAGGGCATGGCAACCCACTCCAGTATCTTTGCCTGGAGAATCCCAGGGACAGAGGAGCCTGGAAGGCTACAGCCCATGGGTCACAGAGGCAGATATGATTGAAGTGATTAAAGTGCACAGGGTTGGCCTACCAGCAGGTGATACCAACTGCTACTCTAGGCCTCCTCAGTATCAGCTCCTTGTTACCCAATAAAAATTCCCTGTCTGTGCATGCTAAATTCCCTCAGTAGTGTCCAACTCTTTGTGATGCTGTGGACTGTAGCCATCCAGGTTCCTCTGGCATGGATTTCTCCAGGCAAGAATACTGGAGTTGGTTGCTATTACCACCTCCAGGGGATCTTCCCATTCTAGGGATTGAACCTGTGTCTCTTAGGTATTCTACATTGGCAAGTGGGTTTTTTTTTTTTTTCTTTTACCACTAGTGCCACTGGGGAAGCCCCCAAATTCTCTTTGTGTCCAGAAGTGGGAACCCATCTGCTCTGACCCATCAACACCCCATGTACCCTAGAGATAACATCCCCTTATGTGATCTTTTTGGAGTCCTGTTGTGGTACATGCCACATCACTGGTGGCTAAGCACGTTGGGGTCCTCTTGGCCATCAGGCTGCTTTTTTCTCTCTCTTTACACCCTTTGATCTTGGATTGCAGCCTTTCTAGAGAGAGAGGACCATTCTTTGATCTAGAATCTGACTTGCAGAATGCTCTGAGGGTGGGACAGGAATGAGCCTGAATTGATACCGTTGGTGCAGCCATCACCCTCTCCTCCATGTTCTGCCTCTCCTTCTGGGGCCCTCTTGTCAACAGGATCCTGGTGGATTCTCCTGAAAATACAGAGACAGTGACCAAGGCCCAGCCAGGCCCTCTTGGTGTGTCAACAATTCAGGAAGATGGCATGGTCACCAAAGAGCCACAGGGAGAGGGCACACAGGTGCCCAGTGGTCTTACCTCTACCAATTCAGTCCATCTACCATTTGGGATGCGCACTCTGCAGAAAGCAGTCTGCTAGGTACCTGGGACATGACTGTGGCTAGTATCCAGCATGTGCCCAAGCTCTTGATCCACTGAGGAAACTAGGTATGGAAACTGACTGTGGTGTGGGAGATAGTAGGATTGTGTGCAGGGGACAGTTCCCCAGAGGAGGAAATTGTTATATCTGTTGGAGGAGGTTGGTTTGGGAAATTTCTAACACAGATGTTCTGTCTAAGCTTTATTTGGAAAAGTTTAAGAGCCTACAAGGGACACAGGAGCATTTCTAGGCAGAAAAAAGAATTGTATGAGTAACAATCAGCACAGCTATCTTGTTTGACCCTGTGGAGGAGGAGATGGCACCTGACTCCAGTATTCTTGCCTGGAAATCCCATGGACAGAGGAGCCTGTTGGGCTGCTTCCATGGGGTCACAAAGAGTGGGACATGACTTAGCAACTAAACCACCACCACCATCTTGTTTGAAGGATTTCAAACATTTTGGACTGCAGGCAACAATAGACATGGGGCAGTTTAGAGGAAAATTAAAGCCAGTGGCTTTATTTGAGTTTCTACAACCTTTGGGCTTACTGATAACATTGAGTTGTTTATTGATTTCCTACAGAATATGAACTCAAGGGAGGTCAAACTGAAGTGTGTGTGATGCTCGGCCAACTACTAAGGCAGAGAGGGCTCCTGCAGGTGGAGACCAGGTGGCCCTTCTGTTGGTTGCAGCTCCAGCTCCACCTCCTTTCTAAGCACATAAATCTCCCAACCGCACTGAATCTCCACCTGAAGTGAACAGAAGCTTCACACTGAGAGGCAGGCAGAGAACATCACACACAGCTGAAAGGAAACTCAGAGGAGGGAATCGCCAAGAAAAGTGGCCATGGAGCTAATCCCAAACTTTTCCGTGGAAACCTGGGTTCTCCTGGCTATCAGCCTGGTGCTCCTCTATCTGTGAGTAACTGTTAGGCTCTTCTTCTCTGTAACCTGGATCTTGGGGTGCTAAGCAGAAAAGGGGGTTCCCTTAGTTTTTTAAAGTTCAAAGTAAATGGAAGGGAAGTTGCTCAAGCATCATGTGCTATGGGCACCAAATGGGTTATTATCGATCTTACCCACATCTGTTGAAGGAGTTAACTTTCCTCCCAAGTTGCTGTTAGCATTGTTAGGAGGGTTTGTGACATTACTTGCTCCTGAGAATGACCCTCTGATTGACTGCCAGTTTGCATGGACCTAGAGTAGTCAACCAGAGTCCATCAAGGGAAAATTAAAAACAACTGGCCTGTGTACAGCATAGTCCTCACTGATTCCCATGCTGGGAATCCTGGAGGCAAGCAGTAACCTGGGTTTTGTTTCATTCTCTGACTTCTGGATTCTGTACCTGCTGCAGGAATCCTGAGGAATGTTTGGCCCCTTTGTCACTCAGGAGCTCCTGCTCCAGACCCTCTTTCCAGGTGTCATTTACACAAGGCACCGGGTGCACCCCGACTTTGTTTGGAGGCCTGAGAACAAGCACCCTTTTTTTCATACCCATCCCTCCCCCTTTTCTGTGCCCCTCCTCCTTTTCTGCACCCCTCCTAAGGGCATCCATTCCTAAGACTCAATTCCCCCACCCTGTACTCTGCAGAAATTATCTAGTTCCAAATGAGAAATCTTAAGATTTGAGGAGACTTTGTAGAAAATTTAAAATTATATTCATTTTTTTCACCTTTTCTTTCAATCTCTGGATGAGTTAGAATCAGTGTACAAATTTATTTTCCCTGTGATTTGAAATCTACTAAATCTACAAGAGGCACAAGCCCCAGAGTTCAGTTTGGATTTTAAGTGATTTTTCCCTAATAAGTATGGCACAGGAGGTTGAAGTAAGCCAGAAAGAAAAACACCAATACAGTATACTAACGCATATATAAGGAATGGTAACAATAACCCTTTATACGAGACAGCAAAATAGAGACTGATGTATAGAACAGTCTTTTGGACTCTGTGGGAGAGGGAGAGGGTGGGATGATTTGGGAGAATGGCATTGAAACATGTATAATATCATATATGAAATGAGTCACCAGTCCAGGTTCGATGCACGATATTGGATGGTTGGGGCTGGTGCACTGGGACGACCCAGAGGGATGGTATGGGGAGGGAGGAGGGAAGAGGGTTCAGGATGGGGAACACGTGTATACCTGTGGCAGATTCATGTTGATATATGGCAAAACCAATACAATATTGTAAAGTTAAAAAATAAAATAATAATAAAAAAAAAACCATCTAGCAGAAAAATTCCTTTCAATGTTGAGATTCTGTTATCATGCATTAGGTTGGGACAGGAATTACTTCCAATGAGTGATTAGAGATACCCCTACAAATCACATTTGGGTTCTGTCAATTTCATTTTCACTAAGTGTAGGAAATCATGATGACATGTACGTGGGTAATATTAACCTCATTTTAATTACTTGAAAGAAATATTAGGAAATTAAGGTATTGCAGCAACATATTTTCTGTCTGATATTATAAAATTATGTGGTACAGTTTAACTTCATTCTATTTAGGACTAGATTTAAAAAATTGATGAGTATTTCCAGCATGTGGTTTTTCCCTGAAGGATAAAAGAGGACTGCTGTCCAGTACCTAGAAAGGTATGTAAATAAATTCGCCCTCTAGAATACTGCCTGGAATATGAATCTAGTGTAGTAAAATATTCCTGTGATATACCCTTTTAAATATGCATGTCCAGCAAGCTATTTTAGTCTTCAGGGCAGATGAGTATACATGCCTGGGAGCTGGTGATGATATGAGAGGCATCCAGAGAGAGATCGGGATGGAGGGGAGAATATTCCTCTTTCCTCAGAGCAGAACCCCTAGAGTTATTCCTCAGACCTGGTCCCACAGAAGGTCAACAGGGTTGGCATCTCATTTGCTGGAAGCCTGGGGACAAGACACAACCTCAGTCAGACGGTGTCAGGTCCGTCTGACAGTGGGGCTGGTACCAGCTAGTGTCCCACCAGGCAAACATCCCTGTAGCCTGAGAAGGCGCTGGTGCAGCCAGGAATCAGCCGCTGCAGGCAATGCTCTTGTTAGGCCGACAGGATGTAAAGACTATAAAAATGTTGGCTTTATCTTTAGCCCCTTCCTTTTTACCCAAAATAGCATTACTGCACGAACCAAAAAGTGAAGAGCTAGAAAGAAGCCAAATAATTCACTCAGTCCACCTGCTGCCTTGGTGGAACTATGTGAGTTCAGACACTATACCAGAGCTCTCTGTGGGACCTGTGTTGCCAACATGGTTACTCAATTGCTTGGCCTCACTTTTTGAGTTCATGTAGCACACTGAAGGTTCAGAAGCAGAAACTGACTTGCCCTGTTTGTGAAGAGAAACAGGAAAGGAAGACAAACAAAAGGGGAAGCAACTGGGGTGGGAATAGCCCAGGCCACCCCTTTTGTGGCAGTTGGTGCCCACACCTCCACCACTTGCTCTGGAGGAGAGAGAGATATAGCCAGCTGCGCTTGGCCAAGGTACCTCTGTGCACTTCCAGCATAGGTCCGTCTGTGAAATTTTTTGGGTTTCTCTTATCACATATTGTAAGATTGTTGGATTTGTACAGAAATTTGAACCTGTGCCACCTTAAAGGCTCCCTTCCAAAAAGGAGAGACAATATCTTAATTTAATATTCTGAAGTTTTTTATGGTCACTCATTTTTTGTCACACAAAGTGTCTTTTGCTCTACATGGGAAGGTAACTGAAGACTGGGAACCCCGATATCTCTTTGTTGAAAGTGCCTGTAGGGCATTATGAACCATTTACACACAGCATGCTCAACCATACCTTACTAATTTAACTCTACAGAGTTAGCCTTGGAGGCCTAGCAAGTTCACATTTAAACCATTGATGGCAGTCTCTTCCTTCAGCCTCTCTTTTCCTGCACTCTGTCGTTTCTCAGCAACACCAGAATGAGCAGGCTTGCAAAGATCTAGAACCTGGAGTTGTGGGCTTGCACATGTAATACATGAAAGATAAGCTGCAGGCAGGCCTGCCATAGGGAGCACCTATGCCATAGGGAGCACCAGCTTGATTGTTTTTTAAGATAGTTGAAGTGCAGAGGCTTTGTGATTGAGCGTCTTTAGAAAAATGAATGTAAATCAGGCAGTGGGCTTAGCGCGTAGTTGGTGGACCTGATGCCATGAGGTTGGGAATGGTCTGGAGATGGATCCTTTAGTCATTGATTCATTTATACAGTTTCAGGGAACAAAAGAGTCAATCACTACAACTTATTTGTAGTTCAAGTCAATCAAATTGCTTGAACACAGAGCCATGGGTGTAGCTGAAAGGTGCTCAATTTCTATGATGGCAATGGAAGCCTTGAATCAGTTTTCATTCTGCAGATAAGAACACTCTGCTTGCTTTAAGTCCTGCTCTTGAAGACAGAATTAAGAAGAATCAGATCTTAAAATGAGGTCAGATCATGGAGGGAGCTCTGATGCATTGGCCACTTGATGGGAAGAACTTACTCATTGGAAAAGAACCTGACGCTCGAAAAGATTGGCACGGAGGATGAGATGGTTGGGTAGAATCACTGACTCAATGAACATGGGTTTGAGCAAACTCTAGGAGATAGTGAAGGACAGTGAAGCCTGGCATGTTGCAGTCCATAGGGTCACAATGAGTTGGAAATGACTGAGTGACTAAACAACAAAACATCAGAGGAAAAGAAAAGGATAAGAACAGGCCAAGGTAGAGTCTAGTAACTCTGTCATTGGGTGGACACAGATAACCAAAATCTCATGTTTGAGACAGGAAAATTTCCCCTTTGTATCTAGAATGAGAATCTCTAAACCACTTTAGTGGAACCACTAAGAATCCACTTACTAAATACATATGAATGATATTTTTGGAGGAATTATAGCATAAACCTCTCAGAAGCTCTGAAATTATAAACATTTATCAAGCATCCACTCTATAGGATTGGGACATCAAGATTTCAGCTGCTATTTATGGTCTCACTGTGGAGGATGGAAAGAACATGATCAACAAAAGTAATTACTGCTTTTGGAATTGCTGGTATTTATCACCTACATGTTGCTTCTGTAGGCTGATGGTTCCAGTTCTGAATCAGTGACTAGCCAGCTCCAGCACTTATTCCACAATCCCTGACCTGGATTTTCTCTTTCACTTTATAGATATGGAACTTATTCACATGGACTGTTTAAGAAGCTGGGGGTTCCTGGCCCAAGACCTCTGCCTCTTTTCGGAAACGTTCTATCCTACCGAAAGGTGCATATTGCTTGATGTCCCTTTTTGGCTTCCTATGGTTGCAAATCCCAGCTGACTTCCATAGTAAAATTCTCCTCCTCAGTAGGCAGTTGTCAGTTTTGATATTTCCCAGAAATCACATCATAGGCCCCACCCACACATGCCTTCTATACCCCAGGCCTCTATTGTCGGCTGTTAAGAGCCTCAGGTTTGCCTCCTCAGACAGTTGAGCTCTCTTGACTGAGTCAGCACAGGACTTGAAGTTCCATCTTATAAGCTTTGTGAAGAAGATCTTCTCTCTGCCAGGTGCAGATTCCCAGCAAGGCAAAGTCCTACTAATTATCAGGAGAAAAGCATGAAGGGATGCCTGGTTGTGGCTCATTAAGCAGTGTACAGTATAGTTAGACGAGTCCTGTTGGTAGCATAAGCTCTGGGTACCCTTTTTTCTCCTTTCTCCTGAATTGCTTGGATGCTTCAATTCTAATGTATCAGGTAATTTGTACATACTTGGATTCTCTCAGGAACTGCTAATGCCTGTGGGTTCCCCCCCCCCCCCATTTTATGCTCTACCTCTTGCTACACATGACATCTTTGGGGATATAAAAAATGGACCAAAAACTTTCTGCTTTTTCTGTGCCTTCAAAGCAGGCAACTCATGGATGAGTTTGAGCAGGGAATGAGTGTAACTGAGGCAAGGTTGTCTATTTATCAGATATTTAACCACTAAATAAGTTGTGAAGTTTTTTACAAAATAAGGCAGAATCACATATACAAAAATCACTAGAACGGATATGATTTGACAAAATTATTAGAAGTTTAATTTAACTGAAAGGAATGTACCAGGTGGCAGATGGACTGTGAATTCTGATATTCATTCAGCTCTGATGCCTCCCCCAGGGCCTGGCCCCTGAACTGAAGGTCGTGAGCTGCATTATGATGTGCAGGGGCAGAGCCCTGTATGCGGGCTGCTCTCTGGCTTAGATTTCCTGTCCTGCAGACATGAGGCTTGTTTCTCAGATCCTGATTCTCCCAACTGAGGTCTTCACTGTCTCGTTACTGCCTCAGAATTTCCTGAACATTTTTCCATCTGAAGAAGCAGTAATTTCCTCTCCACCTTTCCCAGGTGAACTCCATAGTAGATGCACCCCAACTCACATTTCTGGGACCTTCATTTACTTGGTAAAGCATTAAATATCATGATAGAAACTTAGGGACAGGCTTTTTTTAAGTTATAGAAGTAAAAACTCAGGCCAGGTGTTTAAAACGCACTGTTCTTTGTATATTTGTGGCATCGCCCCATCTTTTCTGCGTTGAGCTGGAAAACTAGAAGGCGAGTCCACTTTGTCATTCATTCAATCACTCATTTACTTTCTCATGGAACACACACCCCTTAGACGTCTTTAAATCTGCGAGATTAGAAGACATTACTGGTGCTTTAGCTTCCTTATTCTGCTGAAATTCTAGGAAGAGCTCATGAGAGAAATGAAAAGGCTGTTACACTAGGAGAGGAAAGTGTGTGCAGGAAACCCTTACTTCCCTCATTTCCAGTTTTCTCAAATGTCCATGGTGGATTAGAGATTAAGAGATTTTAGACAACACATGCACAATAAAAAGCCTTCAGAAGACGAGGAGTAATTAGTATTCACTGACAGGGGTAAGTGTTTAGTGTCTATAATATTCAAAGAATATTCAAGAGTGATTTTAAATTGTCAGTTACAAATATCTCCTCTGTTTTCTCTCCTTTCCCTTAAGACATTTGTGAATAAGATCTTCCCTCCAACTGCCAGTGAAAAATAGTAGTTTTGTGAATTAGAGATAGGGTTCAATACAGGATATTAATAATGTAATATTGTTTTTCCTTATAGGGTGTTTGTGAGTTTGATGAAGAATGTTTTAAAAAGTATGGGAAAATGTGGGGGTGAGTATTCTGAAAATTCCAATCGGACACACTTGTTATAATAATCCTGCCCTCCCCCTGGTGGTGTGGAGGGCACTCTCAGTCCAGAGCTTCTTGGAATGAAGTCATTTGCTGTAAAGCTTCCGAGAAGGCAATGGCACCCCACTCCAGTACTCTTGCCTGGAAAACCCCATGGACAGAGGAGCCTGGTAGGCTGCAGTACATGGGGTTGCGAAGAGTCAGACACAACTGAGCGACTTCACTTTCACTTTTCACTTTCATGCATTGGAGAAGGAAATGGCAACCCACTCCAGTGTTCTTGCCTGGAGAATCCCAGGGACGGGGGAGCCTGGTGGGCTGCCGTCTATGGGGTCGCACAGAGTTGGACACAACTGAAGCGACTTAGCAGTTTGGAAAAATAGATGAGGGTTATAGGTTAACATAATGGGAAATCATATCTGCTCAGCTTTTTACTTTCTCTGCATGTATGGAGTTTGTTTGTTTGTTTTTTAATTGTTTCAGGTAAGATTTTCCAGTAGAATTGTATTCAATGATTGTTTTATCCACTGTTTTTCTCCGATTTTGAGGAGATGTAGGGTATATATATCTAACCCAGAGTCTGTCAGGTGGGCTTTAGGAGTTGTTGGAGGTTTGGTGAGAGCAGAGGGAGAGGTGTCTTGTGGTGCTTCTTTGCCAACAGCAAGTGGCAGAGGCTCTACCTGTCCGGACCTCTTCATCTTCTCTCATGAGGCCCTCAGAAACCATGGGAACCTGTGAGTTGCCATGGCCCCAAATGTCGACCTGCTTGAGTGGGAAGAATACATAGCACTGGGACACTACTGGCCCAGCTCCAGCTGCCCCTCCAATGCTTAGTACCTGTGAGCTCGGGCTGGAGTCCGTTTTTCATGGTGGATCCCAGTTCTCTTTTAGAAAATGGTTCTCATGCATGGATGTATGAGGAGCACCTGGGAAAACCTGTTATAAATATAGAGTTTGACCCCACTCACCTGTACACAGAATCACTATGATCTGAGGTGAGTTCAAATACCTGAATTGTGACTGTTAGTGAGAGAAATTATTAAGACGGGAGTGACATCATGAATATAAAGGGTCACCTGAAACCACTATCTCTTATCCACCCAAGTGTTGTTGCAAAACCATGAGGGGAAGAAGAGAATCGTCCAAGTAATATGGTCAGTCAGGTGGAAGAGCAGATTAAGTGCCTCCTCAATCCCTCCTGTCACTGCTTCAGCACTAAATGCTCTTGACACCCACTTACACCCTCTGAGTTTTATAACAGCCTTTGGAAATGGGCAGAAGTAAGCGCAGTGTTTCTCCGTAATTTTTATGTGTGATCACAAAACGATTTGAAATTCTTCTGTGGAATTAAAGGAGGAATAGGGAACATGTAGAAGTGAAGTGAAGTCGTTCAGTCGTGTCTGACTCTTTGCGACCCTATGGACTGTAGCCTACAAGGCTCCTCTGTCCATGGACTTTTCCAGGCAAGAGTACAGGAGTGGGTTGCCATTTCCTTCTCCAGGGGATCTTCCTGACCCAGGGACCCGGGTCTCCAGCATTGCAGGCAGACGCTTTACCATCTGAGCCACCAGGGAAGCCCCAAACTTAGTCCTAACTGTCAGGCGAGTGTACGCTCCTCGGTTCTGTCTCATCCACAACAAAGATTTGGAGCGACGGACATTAAAGCCCTCGGTGCGTCACAGCTCTCGGGTCTTGGACAAACCATGTTATAGCTCTTAGGCAAATCAGTGTTATGGCTCTATTTTATTTAGAAGATAGCAGGAGAATCCATCCTCAAAGCGTGAGGGCATGCCAACCCAAAGACACGAAGAGAAGAGAAGAGAAGAGAGTGGAGGAGCGCGCCAGCGTGCGGGAGAGAGAGAGAGAGCAGGCGCTTTGGCTCCTCTTTTTATGTTTCTTCCTCCCCCTGGGCCTGCCCTATGCAAACTGGGCTTAGCCAGGAGTGCTGTTTGTTCTACTTGAGGTCTTCATCCTGGTCCTCGGACCTTCCTTTGTTCTATTTTCACAGGCTTTTCCCTTCCTTGTCTTTTAGACACTGCCATTTTGGACTCTTTTTCCCTACTCTAACTACCTAGCATAACCATATACAAAACTTTTCCTCAGGGTTGGCTTTTCACAAACCTTATCCCTTTCTGTACCCATTACTGTCGACGTCCATCTAAAAAGCCACCTGTAAGTTAGGCTTACTTCCTTTTCCCTTCACAAAATGCAATTTCATTCCTCATACCCTTTTTACCAAAAACACACTTCCTACTTCCCTTAAGCAACCAAAAACTGACTTTTATATTAGCATTTTATAGATTTGTGAGCATAAATACCAGTGATAATTTCTAAAACCTTTGTTTTCTTAGAACATTTTAGGATGGCACCAAACATCATTTATTTTTAATCCTAAATCTCTTTAATTAAGGGAACATGTAGAAAATCTTCCAATTAGTTCTAGCCATTGTAAGTGATTGATAATGAAACCAAAATATCAGAAGACAGTAAATAACTCAGAGTAAATGTCATTCCAGTGGCCCATTCCCATGAAGGGACATCCTGACAGTCAGGAGATCAGGTCAAACAGTGACATGTCACATCTGAGGAGTCAGCTTTGTGTGATAGGTGGGTCAAATGTGGGCCTGCCAAGCTGGTGATGGATGTCACTGACATGGAGCCTGAGGCCCATGGGACCCATGTAATGAAAAGAAAATATTTAAAAGATGAGTTATACATGCTTTTCTGATTTTTTTTCATTCTCTTTTTCCTTTTGTTCAGATTATCCTGAACTTGATGCTACCAAGGAGATCTCACTATTTAAAATTTTTCCTTAAAAAATATTAACTAATAAGCAAATTTTAGAAAATAGGACAAAAGAGAAAATCTTTCATAATCCCACTGTCAGTTGTGAAGCATTCCAAATCTTCTTCCATTTGCAGATATATTGTTACATATTTATGATAGATGTGTCTACAGTTTTCATCTAATATTATATGTATTTTCATGCTTTGGGTACATCTCCAAAAATGACTGAGTAGATGGTCTCCCCTTAATTATTTTTTAATTTTCAGATAATTTGCTTTCTTCAGTTATTTACTAACCTAACTTTTTTCTTGATAATGAAATACATTGCTGCTGCTGCTAAGTCGCTCCAGTCGTGTCCGACTCTGTGCGACCCCAGAGACGGCAGCCCATCAGGCTCCCCCGTCCCTGGGATTCTCCAGGCAAGAACACTGGAGTGGGTTGCCATTTCCTTCTCCAATGCATGAAAGTGAAAAGTGAAAGTGAAGCCGCTCAGTCGTGTCTGAGTCTTAGCGACCCCATGGACTGCAACCCACCAGGCTCTTCCATCCATGGGATTTTCCAGGCAAGAGTACTGGAGTGGGGTGCCATTGCCTTCTCCAATGAAATACATTAAACCTATAAAAATTATGGAAAATGATATAGGAAATACCCATATACCCATGACCTAGAATTAGTAGTGTTTTCATGGTATTTTTAATGATGACCTTAGAAGGATGGATTATGTAATGTTAAGATAAACATCTGGACTTCCAGGTATGGCTCCAGCTGCAGAAAATGGCTCCTTAAGTTTAATCAGCTCTGTTTTCCCTACACAGGATTTTTGAAGGTAAACATCCTCTGTTGGTTATCACGGATCCAGACATGATCAAAACAGTACTAGTGAAAGAATGTTATTCTGTCTTCACAAACCGGAGGGTAGGCATCCATTTTTTTTAATTTGCAATTTGTTTGTTAGATATGCATTTTGAAATATATTATAAATTCACAGGATGTTGTTAAAAGAGAAAAACACAGAGAGGCTGGATGTCATGTACATTTCATTCTGATCCCTCCAATGGCAATACATTGATTAATTAGACTACAGTTTCAAAGCAGAAAACTGACATTCATACCATCCACAGAGCATATTGTCATTTCTTCAGTTTCATGCTCACTCATTTTGTATGTTTTGCTCTGTGAAAATGAGTCCTAGATGTAGATTTTGTAGCTACCATGACAATCAATGTACAGAACTATTCCATCCCTACAAGGCTCCTTCTTACTATTTTTTTTATATTTGTGGCAAGTAGCTTGTTTTTTCCTCTTATCAGGATCTTTAGCATAGCAAATATTGCTCTTTAAATTTTGATGAGTGATTTATCAGTTTTCCCTTTTATGGATTTTGCCTTTGTTGTCAAGTCCAAAATATCTTAGGCATTGCAGATTTTCTCCTATTTTGTCCCTAAACATTAAATCATTTTATGTTTTACCTTTAAGTCTATAATCCATTTTGTGTTTCTGTGTAACATGTGAGGTTAAGCTTGCTTTTTTTTTTTTGCATCTAAATGTATGATTTGCTCCAGCACCGTTTATGGAAAGACTATCTATTAAAAGTAATTTATTTATTTTATTTTTTGCTCCCCTGGGTCTTCATTGCTGTGCTCGGGCTTGAGCCTGGCAGTGGGCAGGTGTGTGGCTGCAGAGGTTAGCTGTGGGCAGGTGTCAGTACAGTTGAGTGACAGTAGTAAGGACTGGCTTTAGGCATCTGGGCATCTGCAGGGCCCTCCGATGGTGTTTTGCACATGCGCATTGAAAAAGATTGGCTGCTGGTGTGGATCCTGGGTCCACATAGCATCAGCAGTGGCACTAACTGGGCAGCTCTAGTGCGGTTGGAGGCAGTAGGGTAGGACTCCTGCAACTGCCTTAACACCATGAATGTTGAATTAAAGGTGGCTGATTGATCAGTTGATTGGGAGAAAGGCTACACGCACTGGTCAGTTTCAGTGGGGTCAGAAGCTGCACGTGGCTCTTCCTTTCCCTTTCCTGCCCCTTCCCTCGCCTCTCCTTCCCCTGCCTGCCATCTCTTCCCTTTCCTGTCCCTTCCCTCCCCTCTCCTTCCCCTGCTTGCTGTCTCTTCCTGGACATTCCAGTCCTAAACCCGAAGGTGGGCCACAGAAGGTGGGCAGCCTCACACGTCAGGGTGGGGCCAGAGAAGGAGGACAGTGGCTCCAAGTCAGAGACCGAGTAGGGAGGGGAGGGTTTCCATAGGGTTGGCAGCCGGGCACTGGTAAAGTGAAAGTGAAAGTAGCTCAGTCATGTCCGACTCTCTGAGACCCCATGGACTATAGAGTCCATAGAATTCTTCAGGCCAGAGTACTGGACTGGGTAGCTTTTCCCTTCTCAAGATCTTCCCAACCCATGGATTGAACCCAGGTCTCCTGCATTGCAGGCAGATTCTTTACCAGCTGAGCCACAAGGGAAGCCCAAGAATCCTGGAGTGGGTAGCCTTTCCCTTCTCCAGGGGATCTTCCTGACCCAGAAATCGAACCAAGGTCTACTGCACTGCAGGCAGATTCTTTACCAACTGAGCTATCAGGGAAGCCCCTTTCACTTTCACTGGTAAGGGAAACCAAAATACTCACTTGTGGTGGTGGCTAGTAGGGTGAGAGGGCATCGTGAGTGGAAAGGGATGCATTGTGGATTGGGTACATAAAGGAGGATTGATCAAGTAATAATATAGAAAGGATGATGGAAGCTGGCATTCTCACCATTGGAGAAGAAGTCACAGGTTCAGAGACTGAGAAACTAGACTAAACCCTGCGGAGTCACCAACTAAATTATCAGTGTAAATCCACACTTTGGTATGTAGATAGATGATAACAGGTCAGATGATATAGGCAGATGACAGATAAATACAGATAAAGACAGATAGCTGTGTGTGTATGTTTGTGTAGCTACAAAAGCACATTATACCTACCGCTTTCCACTGATGTAGTATAGAGCAGCTGCAAGGGTCTGGGATGGGGTTTTGCACATACCCAGCCAAAAAGATCGGGGCTGGCAGCCAGTGTGAATCCTGGGTCTCAGGGCATCACTGGCTGGAGCAGCTCTTTTGGGGGTTGAGGGGGAAGATAGGACTTAGGGCACTGGAGTCTGCTAATGTAGAACCCTGGGGAGTGATCAGCACCAAAATTTTCAGAGGTTGCTCAATGACTATGCTGGCACTTGGTTTCGTCATAGCAAAGTTTCTGGGGTTTTCTGCAGAGGAGGATACAGAGAACCATAGTCACTCCTGCTGCGTGGTTGACACTGGTAGTCCCTGCCCTTCTTCTTTGTTCCTAGTTGTCTCTAGATGTCTCGGCTCTGCTCTTCTCTGGGAAGGGTGAAAGCAAAGCAGGTCATTTGTGCAATGTTCTGAAAGGCTGGAGAAACTGGTCACTGATCCTGTTGTCTCTTTTAGTCATTTTTTCTCTTTTTTCCAGCAAGGGAAAATGTCTCAAGCTGGGGAATTTCCTCTTGCTGCTGAGAGGTGCTGGCCTAAGGGAAGGGATGATGCAAACAATATGCAACTCTTCTCCTTACTTTTTTTGTGAGCTGTTTTCAAGTGTGCTCTGTTGTATTGTTGACCTTTTTAAACCTATTTTCATTTACTGTGGGCTGTCTAATTGTGAGACAACAAAATCTGGAGTCTCCTACTCTGGTGACGAGTCTCCTATCTTGGAGATGTCACTTTGGTATTTCATCATAAAGTGATATTAGCTGTAGGTCTTTTTGTAGATGCTCTTTATCAAGTTGAGGAAATTTTTTTGTCTTCCTGTTTTGTGAGTTTTATCATGAATGAGTGTTGGAGCAATCTATTTTAAAACAAAATATAAATTTGAAAGATTGAGGGGATTTTCAAACAGGCTGGCTTCATACGCCTGTCCCAAGCTGAGAAATAGAGTTGTCTTCTTCCCCCTTCTATTCCTGGGGGAAAATGTAGGGGAAAATGTTTTCCATGTCATTGCACAATTATTTTCAGAATTTGAAATAGTTTCATAAACTTTTGTGTAATTAGTACTACTTAAAAAGCCCCATCAATTCAGCACATTCCTTTTTCCAGTTGATCAGGCTGTAAATATATGTAAAGACAGAAGTAATCTGAGGCAAAATGCAGTCTGTCAAGGCTATCTGGCTGGCTGTCACAAATCCCTTTCTTCTCTGCATAGCCCAAGAAGATGAACAAGATCTTATTCCCTTCTATCCCCCTGGAAGAACCCTTTCTGTACTACATGGGTCATTTGCGTTTAAAAGGAGATTGGAATATGAAGGCTGGAAACCACGTGAAGTGGCTGAATGTCTCTTCCACATTCACAGAACCTAGATATTCAGGATAAAGTTTATTGTTCATCTAGCATAGGGCCTGGTACTACGTAGATAGTCACTAAAGATTTGTTGAATACATTGTTCCCAAATTATTAAGAAATTTTCCACAACTGTTGAGACTTCCAACACTTAGGTAGGGTTAAATTTGCTTTCAACTCTAGGTTTTTGGTCCAATGGGAGTTATGAAAAATGCTGTTTCTGTGGCTGAGGATGAACAATGGAAGAGAATACGGACATTGCTGTCTCCAACCTTCACCAGTGGGAAGCTCAAGGAGGTAAAAGAAGAGGGTTTTCCATGAGCAACTTAAAGAATAAGGTAGAAAATAAATTCATATCCCTGTCCAAGGAGTGGTGTGCCAAATTTGAGTTTCCTAAAATGGTTTTTATCTTCCCATCCTAGAAGAGACCTCATCAGATTCATAATAAAATGTCACTTAAACCTCCATGCCCTTGAAAAGTTCTCTAAAACTTGAGTCTCCACATTTAACTTCCAGTGCTGTTGTGTTTTGTGTCTAGATGTTCCCTATCATTGGGAAGTATGGAGATGTGTTGGTGAGGAACCTGAGGAAGGAAGCAGAGAAAGGCACGTCCGTCGACATGAAAGAGTAAGTAGGGGTGAAGCTGCTGGTCCTCTGAGCTCCACTGAGACCCTTGTGTTTCCTGCCTTGGAGCCAAACTCCTATTTCTGAGTTACTCTAGTGACCAGACAGAAGTAGGTGTATGGTGTTACAACTCCGACTGGCCGGCCACTTAAAAATGAGTGTTGGCTCATCAAAATATCAGAAGGTATCTTCTGTGTACATGAGCCAGGATTAACTTATCTGCTTAAGTGTCACCTTGGATATTCTGGGAGACAAAAATACACAGTTTGGTCTTAAGTCAGGAAGCATGATACCTCCATCTCTGTTGGTTTTCTCAAGATTGCTTTGGCTATTTATGGTCTTGTATGGTTCCATATAAACTTGAGGATAATTTGTTCTAGTTCTGTGTAAAGTAACACAGGTATTTTGATAGGGATCATGCTAGATCTATAGATTGCTTTGGGTAATATGGACATTTAGGCAATATTAATTGTTCCTATCCATGTACATGTAACATCTTTCCATTTCGTGTATCACTTTCAGTTTCCTTCATTGTTTTATAGTTTTCATAGTATAGGTCTTTCACCTCCCTGGTTAAGTTTATTCCTCAGTGTCTTATTCTTTTTAATATGATTTTAAACAGGATTGTTTTATTATTTTCCCTTTCTGATTGTTCTTTATTACTGTATAGAAAAGAACCCAGATTTCTACAAATTAATCATGTACCTGCCACTTTACTGAATTTATTTATAGTAGAGTTTTGGTGGAACTTCAGAGTTGCCTATATAAAATATTGTTTCATCTGCGAATAGTAATAGTTTTACATGTTCCCTTCCAATTAGGATGCCCTTTATTTCTTGTTGTTGTCTGATTCCTGTGGCTAGGACTTCCCATAGTATATTGAATAGAAGGTGGAAGAGTGGGCATCCTTGTCTTTTCCTGATTTTAGAGAGTACTGGCACAAAAGAGACACATATCAATTGAATAAAATTGATAGGCCCAAAATAAACTCATATACTTAGAGTCAATTAATCTATGATAAAGAAAGCAAGACTATACAATGGAGAAAAGACAGTCTCTTCAATAAGTATACTGGGAAAACTGGACAACTACATGTAAAAGAATGAAAATAGAACATTTTCTCATACCCTATAGAAAAGCTAACTCAAAATAGATTAAAGATCTAAATGTAAGTCTGGAAACCATAAAAACATAGAAGAAACAATAGGCAGAATGCTCTTTGACATAAAGCATAACAATATGTTTTTGGATTTAACTCTTAAGGCAAAGAAAACAAGAGCAAAAGTAAACAAATGACCTAATTTTTTACTTTTATCTAATTGAACTTATAAGTCTTTTACACAGTGAAGTAAAATATTGATAAGATGAAAAGACAGCCTAATAAATAGATGGGAGAAATAATTTGCAAATGATGTGATGATAAGAGATTAGTACCCAAAATATGTAAATGTCTCATACAACTCAATATCTAAATAACAAACAACCCAGTGAAAAATGAGCAGAAGATCTTAATAGACATTTTTTTCAAGCGAAGATATACAGTTGAAAAGATGTTCAACATTGCAAATCATCAGAGAAATGCATATCAAAATCACAAAATCAGCCAACACCTGTAAGTTTGGGTGAGGATGTGGAGAAAAGGAAACCCTGGTACAAGGTTGGTGGACTGTAAACTGATGCAGACGCTGTGGGAAACGGTATGGAGGTTTCTCCAAAAGCTTAAAGAGAACTATTGTCTGTGTTCCATCATGTCCCACTCTCTGTGACCCCACAGACTGTAGCCCCCAGGCTCCTCTGCCCATGGGATTTCCCAGGCAAGAATACTGGATTGGGTAGCCATTCCCTTCTGCAGGGAATCTTCCTGACCCAGCGATCGAACCCAAATCTCCTGCATTGCAGGCAGTTTCTTTACCACTGAGCCACCCAGGAAGCTAAGAACTGTCATATGATCCAGCAATTCCACCCTGAGTATACATCCAGTGAAAATGAATATACTAATTTGAAAAGATACATGCACCCCAATGTTTGTATCAGCTTTATTTACAAAGCCAAGATACGGAAGCAGCATAAGTATCTGTCAGTAGATGAATGCTTAAAGAAGATGCAGCACATGTGTGTACACAGGCACCCCCACAAGAAATACTACTGAACCATAAAAAAGAATGACACTGTGCCATTTACCGCATGTATGGACCTAGAGGGTATTATGCTTAGTGAAATAAGTTAGACAGAGAATGACAAAGTTGCATGTTATCATTTGTACGTGGAATCTAAAAATAAAATGAATAAATATCAATATAACAAAACAGAAACAGACTCACAGTGTAGAAAACAAAGTGGTGGTTACCAGTGGGAAGTAGGAAGGGGAGTGCAAGATAGGACAGATGATTAAAAGGTACAAATTGCAATGTATAACGTAATTGTGCTACAGGGATAGACTGTACATAACAAGGAATGTATTCAGTATTTAATAATAACTTTAAATGGAGTATTTAAAATCGTCCTTCTACACCTGAAACTATGTGATATTGTATATCAACTCTGCTTTTGCACTAAAGGGGCATCAGCTCTGAGCACAATTCTGTGGTGAGGTGAGACCCAGATCAATGTCCCCTTTCTTGACTCCCCAGGAAGAGTGAATTTGCTCCCTTTGCTCTGCTCAGACACAGTCCATATACACCTTTTATTGCCCATAGTCAAAGCACACTATGTACTTTGTCAGATTATGGGTTCTGTCCTTCTGTGACTGAGCTCCTTGAGTTTGGGGTGGGGTCTAACTTGCCTTAGTGTCCCCGTCCCCCCAGCACGGGGACAGTTGCAGCATTCACACTCATACACACCTCAGGAGTGAGTGATAGTAGCAGACAGTCTTCCATGATCCAGCAGGTGGTTCTGAGAGAGTGTGGCTCTTGACCTGTCTTGCCTGGGCATCTGATTTTATATGATTTTCTTGTTAACTGTGTTGGATATGGATAGTCAACTGGTCCCGATTGTAATTGTCTGTGTTTATCTTTCTCTACTCAGGGTCTTTGGGGCCTACAGCATGGATGTGATTACTAGCACATCATTTGGAGTGAATATTGATTCCCTTGGCAACCCACAAGATCCCTTTGTGGAGAATGCCAAGAAGCTCTTAAGATTTGATATCCTTGATCCATTTCTACTTTCAGTAGGTAAGTGTCCTACTACATTTCTTTTTCTGTATTTCTCCCTCCATCCCTTCTTCCCTCTTGTTCTTTCTTCCCCTCTTCCTCCTTCCCTCCCTTCCTTCCTTCTTTTTCACAAGGTTATTGAGATATAATTCAATACCATCAATTCACTGATTTAAAATATACAATACAATGGTTTTTACAAGCTAAGTGTCCATGGATGGATAAATATAGAGGGAAAATGTGGTGTATATACCCCCCCACCCCCACCACACACACACACACACCAGAATACTATTCAGCCATGAAAAGGAAGGAAATCCTGCCATTTGCAGCAATGTGTCTGGACCTCAATGGAGGGTATTATGTGCCGGGGTCCAGCCCGGGTTGGATCCAGGGATTCCCTCAGGATGACGGCGTTGGCGATTAAGGGATAGCAAAGGCTGAGAGATTTATTAGATGCTCAATAATAACTGGTTTACGCGGGAAATCAATAAAGTTCATGACACCAAACTTGCTCTGACCACGGAGGCCGCAGGCGCCCTCTCGAATAGCGGAAGGTGCCCCACCTTAGGCACCTTCTCGAGTAGGTCTTAGAAGCCCAGGCAAATAAGTGGTCGCAGAGGACCCCCTTGCTCCAAATTATTTTGGCATGAAGGAAGAACAGAAGAGAAAAGGAGGAAAAGGAAACAAGAAAGAATGACACGGGGAGACCAAGCTTCAGTGAGCAAGGCCCGTAGCTTTATTTTCAACAGGGGCTTTTATACCCTAAGTTCCACATAGAGGATAATAGGAGATGTGAAATCATGCAAAATCAGCAGTCTTTGATCCTTATTGAGACCAGGCTTTCTTTTCTGTAAATTTATCGTATACAAATGGTTTAGGTGATTTACATCATCCTCTGGCCAGAAGGCCTGTTAACATTTTATGACTCTGACAAAGGTTTGTCAACCATAAGACTTATTTTCTCTAAGAGTAATTATTTTAAAGTTGGCGCCATCCTCCGAAGGTGTTAGATAAAGTTGCATTCCTATAGGGCAAAGGTGCAATGGATTTACAACAAAGGAAAGAATTTATTACCTTAAGGGTCTAAAGTTGTTAACACCAAGGCCACTACTTATTTTTTCTACATACCAACTATATTAATTAATACACTTCCAAGGATACAATACAGGGGATGTGGAAACTTGGCAGCAAGCATTGGCTCAACAATAAAATCTTCTACTAGTTCTATTCTGACAATTTCTAACTTTCCGAGAGGCTCTATACTATTTGAATATCTTAAGCTTCCCGTGCCTCTCGAGGCTGGGAGACTGTAAACAATTGTATGCATAGCTGTAGGAGTCTGGGTAAACCCGTCAGGCAAGTTAGAGAGCCATCTGAGGGGTTTGTGAACTAAAACACTCTTGTCACACCCAGGAACTTTATTAACTGGAGCTATAAGTTAACTCTTTTTCAGAGAGAGAGATGGTGGTGGGGGACAGCCCCCCGTAAAGTCAGAGGTGTAGGTGAGAGCACAAAGCAGTAAAGCAGGCAGACTCTGGTTTTAGGGTAGATGCTCAGGCAGGCCCAGAGGGGCACCCCTCAAGTTCTGGCTCGCCTTGCCCTCCAGAACTCTCCCACATAACCTTGTTATGGGTGGGGACTCCCGTGCTGGCTCCTGGCAATTATGCTTAGTGAGATAAGTCAGACAGAGAAAAACACTTACATGTTGAATCAAAGGAAGAAATCCGAACTCATAGAAAAATGATGTCAGATTTTTGACTACCAAAGATAGGGTTTGGGAGATAGAATTGGACGATGGTGGTCAAAAGGTACAAATTTCAGTTATTACTTAAATCAATACTCCTGGTGTAATTTGCCTATAGCTATCCTGTTGTCTCAGCACCACTTATTGAAAAGACTGTTTTGTCTCCATTGAGTGGTCTTGGAAACAGTTTCAGTGTTCAGTTGACCATAGGCATGTGGGCATATTTCTGCACTCAAAACTCTGTTCCATGAATCTGTATATCCATCCTTAGGCCAGAGCCACTTTGCCTTGATTAATGTCACTTTATGATAAGTCTTAAAATCAGGAAATGTGAGTCTTTATAACTTTATTATTTTTTTCAGGAATGTTTTGTCTTCTCTGAGCCCCTTGCAATTTCATATGAATTTAATCTAAGATAGTCAATTTCTTCAAAGAGGTCAGCTAGAGTCCTGAAAGGAAATGCCTTATATCAGTCGATTTGCCATCTTGACAGTGTAAATGTTCTGATTCACGATCATGGCATGTTTTTCATTTACTTATGTCTTCTTTAATTTAGTTCAACAAGGTTTTGTGCTCTTTAGAGTGTAAATTTTACATCTTTTATTTAATTCCTACTTATTCTATTCTTTTTGATGTTATTATAAATTGAGTGTTTTTTCAATGTGACTTTCAGATTATTTTTTGCAATGTAAAGAAATACAATTGATTTTGTATTTTGATCTTGTATCTTGAAACCTGACTGAACTTGTTTATTAGTTCTAATAGGTTTTTAGTGACTTCCTTAGGATTCACTGTGTACAAGATCATGTTATCTGATGATAGAATTTTAGTCTTCATTTCCTATATGGATATGTTTCTTTAATTTTCTTGATTAATTCTTTTGGTTAGAATGTCAGGTACAGTTCTGAGTAGAAGTGGTGAAAAAGGCTTCCTTGTCTTATTCTTAATGTTAGAGAAATCATCCAGTTTTTCACTGTTAAGTATTAGTGTTATCTATGGGTTTACGTTGGAGAAGGCAATGGCACTCCACTCCAGTACTCTCTCGTGGAAAATCCCATGGACGGAGGAGCCTGGTGGGCTGCAGTCCATGGGGTCGCTAAGAGTCAGACACGACTGAGCAACTTCACTTTCAATTTTCACTTTCATGCATTGGAGAAGGAAATGGCAACCCACTCCGGTGTTCTTGCCTTGAGAATCCCAGGGACAGGGGAGCCTGGTGGGCTGCCGGCTGTGGGGTCGCACAGAGTCGGACACGACTGAAGTGACTTAGCAGTAGCATGGGTTTACGTAAGTTGTTAACTATGGGTTTTTCATAGATTCCTTTTATCAGGTTGATGAAAGACCCTTCTGTTCCTGTTTTCTGAGAGTTTTTAAAATCACAAGTGTGTATTGGATTTTTGTCACATGGTTCTTATGCACATATTAGATAATTGTGTGGTCATTGTTTTTTTTCTCTGTTGAAATGGCATATTATATAACCTTGCATTCCTGGGATAAAGTGTACTTATATATGATGTATACATCTTTGTATATATTAGTAGATTCAGTTTGCTAGTATTCCCTTGAGGATTTGTGTATCCATGGTCATAAGACACATTGATCTGTAGTTTTTTTTTTTTTCCTCTACTATCTTACTCTGTTTCTCACACCAAGTTAATACTGATTCTGAAGAATGACCTTCAAAGTATTCTGTCATCTTCTATTTGTTGGATGAGTTAGTGAAAAATTGGTATTAATTCTTTAATTATTTGAGTAGTATTCAGCATTGAAACCATCTGCGCCTGAGCTTTTCATTGTCAAATTGTGGGTAGTTTCTTGATTATCAGATGAAACTTTGTATTTCTTATAGGTCTATTCACATTGTCTATTTCTTTTTGAGTAGTTTCTGTTTAATATTTTTTCCAATTAATTAATTAATTTTAATTGGAGGATAATTACTTTACGGTATTGTGAGGTTTTTGTCATCCATCAACATGAATTGGCCACGGGTATACATGTGTCCACCCCATACTGAATCCTCCTTCTACACCTCTCCGCACCCTATCCTTTTGGGTTATACCAGAGCACCAGCTTTGGGTGCCCCGATTCATGCATCGAACTTGCACTGGTCATCTATTTTACATATGATAATACACATGTTTCAGTGCTATTCTCTCAAATCATCCCACCCTTGCCTTCTCCCACTTGGTCCAAAAGTCTCTTCTTTATATCTGTCTCCTTTGCTGCCCTGCATGTAGAACTGTCAGTACCTTCTTTCTAAATTCCATATATATGCATTAGTATACAGTATTTTTCTTTCTCTTTCTGACTTATTTCACTTTGTATAATAGGTTCCAGGATCATCCACCTCATTATAACTGACTCAAATGCATTTATTTTTATAGTAAGTAATATTCAATTGTGTATATGTACCATAATTTCCTTATCCATTCTCTGCTGACAGACATCTAGGTTGTTTCCCTGTCCTAGCTATTATAAATAGTGCTGCCATGAACATTGTGGTACATGTGTCTCTTTCAGTTCTGGTTTCCTCAGGGTGTATGCCCAGCAGTGGGACTGCTGGGTGGTATGGCAATTCTATTTTCAGTTTTTAAAGGAATCTCCACACTGTTCTCCATAGTGGCTGTACCAGTTTGCATTCACATCAACAGTTTATGAGAGTTTCCTTTTCTCCACACCCTCTCCAGCTTTATTGTTTGTAGACTTTTTGATAATGGATATTCTGACTGGTGTGAGATGATACCTCATTGTGGTTTTGATTTACAGTTCTCTAATAATGAGTGAAGTTCAACATCCTTTCATGTTTTATTAGCCATCTGTATGTCTTCTTTGGAGAAATGTCTGTTTAGGTCTTTTGCCCAGTTTTTGATTGGGTTCTTCATTTTCCTGATATTGAGCTGCATGAGCTGCTTATATATTTTGGAGATTAATTATTTGTCAGTTGCTTCATTTGTTTTTATTATATTCTCCCATTCTGAGGGCTGTCTTTTCACCTTCATTATAGTTTCCTTCATTTTGCAAAAGTTTTTAAGTTTAATTAAGTTCTATTTGTTAATTTTTGTTTTTATTTCCATTACTCTTAGAGGCCAGTCATAGAGGATCTTGGAGTGATTTATGTCAGAGAGTGTTCTGCCTTTGTTTTCCTCTACTTATAGTTTCTGGTCTTATATTTAGGCCTTTCATACATTTTGAGTTTATTTTTGTGTATGGTGTCAGAAAGTGCTCTAGTTTCATTCTTTTACACATAGTGAACCAGTTTTCCCACCACCAGTTGTTGAAGAGATTGTCTTTTTTCCATGGTATATTTTTGCCTCCTTTGTCAAAGATAAGTTGTCCATAGGTACATGGATGTTCCTCTGGACTTTCTAATTTGTTCCATTGACCTACATTGATTTCTGTCTTTGTGCCAGTACCATACTGTCTTGATGACTATAGCTTTGTAGTATAGTCTTCTCTGGTGGCTTAGACAGGAAAGACTCTGCATACAGTGCAGGAGACCTGGGTTCAGTTCCTGGGTTTGGAAGATCCCCTGGTGAAAGAAATGGTAACCCACTCCAGTATTCTTGCCTGGAGAATCCCATGGACAGAGAAGCCTAGAAAAACTATACACCATGGGGCCACAAAAAGTTGGACAGGACTCAGCAACTAATACTCTCACCTTCTTTCAGTATAGTCTGAAGTCAGGAAGGTTGATTCCTCCAGTTCCATTCTTCTTCCTCAAGATTCCTTTGAAAGCATTTCCTCTAAAATCAGGAACAAGACAAGGGTCTCTATTTTCACCACCACTATTCAACACAGTTTTGGAAGTCCTAGCCATAGCAATCAGAGAAGAAAAAGAAATAAAAGGAATCCAGGTGGGAAAAGAAGAAGTAAAATTCACACTGTTTGCAGATGACATGATCCTCTACATACAAAACCCTAAAGATGCCACCAGAAATGAATATAGTAAAGTCTCAGGATATAAAATTAATTCACAGAAATCCCTTGCATTCCTATATATTAACAATGAAAAATCAGAAAGGGAAATTAAGGAAACAATCCCATTCATCTTGCATCAAAAAGAATAAAATAGTTAGGAATAAATTTACCTAAAGAAACAAAAGTCCTGTATACAGAAAACTATAAAACACTGATGATGTTGAAAAGATGCTCAACATCACTCATTATCAGAGAAATGCAAATCAAAACCACTATGAGGTACCATTTCACACCAGTCAGAATGGCTGCGATCCAAAAGTCAACAAGCAATAAATGCTGGAGAGGAAGTGGAGAAAAGGGAACCCTCTTACACTGTTGGTGGGAATGCAAACTAGTACAGCCACTATGGAGAACAATGTGGAGATTCCTTTAAAAAGTGGAAATAGAACTGCCATATGGCCCAGCAATCCCACTGCTAGGCATACACACTGAGGAAACCAGAAATGAAAGAGACACATGTACCCCAATGTTCACTGCAGCACTGTTTATAATAGCCAGGACATGGAAGCAACCTAGATGTCCATCAGCAGATGAATGGATAAGAAAGCTGTGGTACATATACACAATGGAGTATTACTCAGCCATTAAAAAGAATACATTTGAATTAGTTCTAATAAGGTGGATGAAACTGGAGCCTATTATACAGAGTGAAGTAAGTCAGAAAGAAAAACACCAATACAGTATAATAATGCATATATATGGAATTTAGAAAGATGGTAACAATAACCCTGTATGTGAGACAGCAAAAGAGACACTGATGTATAGAACAGTCTTTTGGACTCTGTGGGAGAGGGCAAGGGTAGGATGATTTGGGAGAATGGCATGGAAACATGTATATTATCATATGTGAAATGAATCGCCAGTCCAGGTTCGATGTATGATACAGGATGCTTGGAGCTGGTGCACTGGGATGACCCAGAGGGATGGGATGGGGAGGGAGGTGGGAGGGGAGTTCAGGATGGGAACACATGTACACCCGTGGTGGATTCATGTCAATGTATGGCAAAACAATACAATATTGTAAAGTAATTAGCCTCCAATTAAAAAATATATATTTATATTAAAAAAATAAAATCAGAGACAGCTGAAGTAAAAAAAATTTTTTTTAAACACTGATGAAAGAAATCCAAGATGACACAAATAGAGGGAGAAATATACCGTGTTCTTGGATTACAAGAATCAGTATAGTAAAAATGAGTATACTACCTAAAGAATGCTCAAACTACCGCACAATTGCACTCATCTCACACGCTAGTAAAGTAATGCTCAAAATTCTCCAAGCTGTTTCTATTTCCAGTTTTTTAAGGAATCTCCACACTGTTCTCCATAGTGGCTGTACTAGTTTGCATTCCCACCAACAGTGTAAGAGGGTTCCCTTTTCTCCACACCCTCTCCAGCATTTATTGCTTGTAGACTTTTGGATCGCAGCCATTCTGACTGGTGTGAAATGGTACCTCATAGTGGTTTTGATTTGCATTTCTCTGATAATAAGTGATGTTGAGCATCTTTTCATGTGTTTGTTAGCCATCTGTATGTCTTCTTTGGAGAAATGTCTATTTAGTTCTTTGGCCCATTTTTTGATTGGGTCATTTATTTTTCTGGGCATACACACTGAGGAAACCAGAAGGGAAAGAGACACATGTACCCCAGTGTTCATCGCAGCACTGTTTATAATAGCCAGGACATGGAAGCAACCTAGATATCCATCAGCTGATGAATGGATAAGAAAGCTGTGGTACATATACACAATGGAGTATTACTCAGCCATTAAAAAGAATACATTTGAATCAGTTCTAATGAGGTGGATGAAACTGGAGCCTATTATACAGAGTGAAGTAAGCCAGAAGGAAAAACACCAATACAGTATAATAATGCATATATAAGGAATTTAGAAAGATGGTAACAATAACCCTGTGTACAAGACAGCAAAAGAGACAGTGATGTATAGAACAGTCTTATGGACTCTGTGGGAGAGGGAGAGGGTGGGAAGATTTGGGAGAATGGCATTGAAACATGTAAAATATCATGTATGAAACGAGACGCCAGTCCAGGTTCGATGCACGATACTGGAAGCTTGGGGCTAGTGCACTGGGACGACCCAGAGGGATGGTATGGGGAGGGAGGAGGGAGGAGGGTTCAGGATGGGGAACACATGTATACCTGTGGCGGATTCATTTTGATATTTGGCAAAACTAATACAATTATGTAAAGTTTAAAAATATAATAAAAAATTCTCCAAGCCAGGCTTCAGCAATACATGAACCGTGAACTTCCTGATGTTCAAGCTGGTTTTAGAAAAGGCAGAGGAACCAGAGATCAAACTGCCCACATCCACTGGATCATGGAAAAAGCAAGAGAGTTCCGGTAAAACATCTATTTCTGCTCTATTGACTATGCAAAGCCTTTGACTGTGTGGATCACAATAAACTGTGGAAAATTCTGAAAGAGATGGGAATACCAGACCACCTGACCTGCCTCTTGAGAAACCTATATGTAGGTCAGGAAGCAACAGTTAGAATTGGACATAGAACAACAGACTGGTTCCAAATAGGAAAAGGAGTACGTCAAGGCTGTATATTGTCACCCTGCTTATTTAACTTCTATGCAGAGTACATCATGAGAAACGCTGGGCTGGAAGAAGCACAAGCTGGAATCAAGGTTGCGGGGAGAAATATCAATAACCTCAGATATGCAGATGACACCACCCTTATGGCAGAAGTGAAGAGGAACTAAAAAGCCTCTTGATGAAAGTGAAAGGAGAGAGTGAAAAAGTTGGCTTAAAGCTCAACATTCAGAAAACGAAGATCATGGCATCTGGTCCCATCACTTCATGGGAAATAGATTGGGAAACAGTGGAAACAGTGTCAGACTTGATTTTGGGGGCCTCCAAAATCCCTGAAGATGGTGATTGCAGCCATGAAATTAAAAGACACTTACTCCTGGGAAGGAAAGTTATGACAAACCTAGACAGCATATTAAAAAGCAGAGATATTACTTTGCCAACAAAGGTCCATCTAGTCAAGGCTATGGTTTTTCCATTGGTTATGGATGGATGTGAGAGTTGGACTGTGAAGAAAGCTGAGCTCCAAAGAATTGATGCTTTTTAACTGTGGTGTTGGAGAAGACTCTTGCAAGTCCCTTGGACTGCAAGGAGATCCAACCAGTGCATCCCTAAAGGAGATCAGTCCTGGGTGTTCATTGCAAGGACTGATGCTAAAGCTGAAACTCCAATACTTTGGCCACCTCATGCGAAGGAAGAGTTGACTCATTGGAAAAGACCCTGATGCTGGGAGGGATTGGGGGCAGGAGGAGAAGGGGACGACAGAGGATGAGATGGCTGGATGGCATCACTGACTCAATGGACAAGAGTTTGAGTGAACTCCGGGAGTTGGTGATGGACAGGGAGGCCTGGCATGCTGCAATTCATGGGGTCGCAGAGTTGGACACGACTGAGCAACTGAACTGAACTGAACTGAACCCAAAGAAATCTATAGATTCAATGCAATCCCTATCAAACTACCAATGATATTTTTCACAGAACTAGAACAAAAAATTTCACAATTTTTATGGAAACACAAAAGACCCTGAATAGTCAAAGCAATCTTGAGAAAGAAGAATGGATGTGGAGGAATCAACCTTCCTATTTAATAATTTTTAACCTGTGGTGGATTCATTTTGATATTTGGCAAAACTAATACAATTATGTAAAGTTTAAAAATGAAATAAAATTTAAAAAAAAGAGACCAAAAAGAAAAAAAAAGAAAAATTCAGATTGTCTCTTTCTTTTTGAATTAGTTTGTACTTCACATCTTTTAAGGAATTTGTGCACTTCCTCTAAGTTATCTAATTTATTGGTGAACCTTGTTCCTAATATTCCTTTATATCTTTCTCACTTTTAATGTCACCAGTAATCTCTCCTCTTCCATTTTATTGCTACAAATTTGAGTTTTCTCTCTCTTTTTATTTTATTTTTTTGTCAATCTAGCTTAAAAGGGCTTCCCTGAGAGCTCAGATGGTATAGAATCAGCCCGCAATGCAGGAAATCCTGGTTCAATTCCTGAGTTGGGAAGATCCACTGGAGAATGGGTTGGGCTACCCAGTCCAGTATTCTTGGGCTTTCCTTGTGGCTCAGCTGGTAAAGAATCTGCCTGCAATGCGGGAGACCTGGGATCGATCCCTAAGTTGGGAAAATCCCTTGGAGAAGGGAAAGGCTACCCATTCCAGTATTCTGGCCTGGAGAATTCCATGAACTGTATAGTCCATTGGGTTGCAAAGAGTCAGACACGACAGAGCAACTTTCACTTCACTAGCTTAAAAGTTCTTTTCAAATAATCAGCTTTTGGTTTCATTGATTTTCTCTATTGTTCTTCAGTTCAGTCCCTCGGTTGTGCCTGACTGCGACCACATGAATCCCAGCACACCAGGCCTCCCTGTCCATCACCAACTCCCGGAGTTCACTCAGATTCACATCCATCGAGTCAGTGATGCCATCCAGCCATCTCATCCTCTGTCGTCCCCTTCTCCTCCTGCCCCCAATCCCTCCCAGCATCAGGGTCTTTTCCAATGAGTCAACTCTTCCTTCGCATGAGGTGGCCAAAGTATTGGAGTTTCAGCTTTAGCATCAGTCCTTGCAATGAACACCCAGGACTGATCTCCTTTAGGGATGCACTGGTTGGATCTCCTTGCAGTCCAAGGGACTTGCAAGAGTCTTCTCCAACACCACAGTTAAAAAGCATCAATTCTTTGGAGCTCAGCTTTCTTCACAGTCCAACTCTCACATCCATCCATAACCAATGGAAAAACCATAGCCTTGACTAGATGGACCTTTGTTGGCAAAGTAATATCTCTGCTTTTTAATATGCTGTCTAGGTTTGTCATAACTTTCCTTCCCAGGAGTAAGTGTCTTTTAATTTCATGGCTGCAATCACCATCTTCAGGGATTTTGGAGGCCCCCAAAATCAAGTCTGACACTGTTTCCACTGTTTCCCAATCTATTTCCCATGAAGTGATGGGACCAGATGCCATGATCTTCGTTTTCTGAATGTTGAGCTTTAAGCCAACTTTTTCACTCTCTCCTTTCACTTTCATCAAGAGGCTTTTTAGTTCCTCTTCACTTCTGCCATAAGGGTGGTGTCATCTGCATATCTGAGGTTATTGATATTTCTCCCCGCAACCTTGATTCCAGCTTGTGCTTCTTCCAGCCCAGCGTTTCTCATGATGTACTCTGCATAGAAGTTAAATAAGCAGGGTGACAATATACAGCCTTGACGTACTCCTTTTCCTATTTGGAACCAGTCTGTTGTTCTATGTCCAATTCTAACTGTTGCTTCCTGACCTACATATAGGTTTCTCAAGAGGCAGGTCAGGTGGTCTGGTATTCCCATCTCTTTCAGAATTTTCCACAGTTTATTGTGATCCACACAGTCAAAGGCTTTGCATAGTCAATAGAGCAGAAATAGATGTTTTACCGGAACTCTCTTGCTTTTTCCATGATCCAGTGGATGTGGGCAGTTTGATCTCTGGTTCCTCTGCCTTTTCTAAAACCAGCTTGAACATCAGGAAGTTCACGGTTCACGTATTGCTGAAGCCTGGCTTGGAGAATTTTGAGCATTACTTTACTAGCGTGTGAGATGAGTGCAATTGTGTGGTAGTTTGAGCATTCTTTGGCATTGCCTTTCTTTGGGATTGGGATGAAAACTGACCTTTTCCAGTCCTGTGGGCACTGCTGAGTTTTCCAAATTTGCTTATTGTCTCTATTTCATTAGTTTATGCTCTTGTCTTTTTTTTTTTTTTTACTTTACAATATTGTATTGGTTTTGCCATACATCAACATGCATCCGCCACGGGTGTACATGTGTTCCCCATCCTGAACCCCCCCCACCTCCCTCCCCATACCATCCCTCTGGGTCATCCCAGTGCACCAGCCCCAAGCCTCCGGTATCCTGCATCGAACCTGGACTGGCAATTCATTTCTTATATGGTATTATACATGTTTCCATGCCATTCTCCCAAATCATCCCCCCCTCCTCTCCCACAGAGTCCAAAAGACTGTTCTGTACATCTGTGTCTCTTTTGCTGTCTTGCATACAGGGTTGTCGTTACCATCTTTCTAAATTCCATATATATGTGTTAGTATACTGTATTGGTGTTTTTCTTTCTGGCTTACTTCACTCTGTATAATAGGCTCCAGTTTCATCCACCTCATTAGAACTGATTCAAATGTGTTCTCTTTAATGGCTGGGTAATACTCCATTGTGTATATGTACCACAGCTTTCTTATCCATTTATCTTCTTGTCTTTATTACTTTCTTCTTTAGTCTAGATTTAGGTTGAGTTTGCTCTTCTTTTTTCAGTGTGTTAGGGTGGAAAGTTAAGTTCATGATTTGAGATCTTTGTTCTTTATAAAAGTATACATTTATAGCCTTAAACTTTTCCATGACCAATGTTTTTCCTATATTCCATTCATTTTGGTAAGTAATAGTTTCATTTTTCTTTATTTCAAAGTAATTCCTGGTTTCATTTTTGATATAGTATACAGCTCATTGGTTATTTAGGAGTGTATTGTTTAATTTCCATTATTTGTGAATTTCCCAATTTTTGTTATTGATTTTTAATTTAATTCCATTATGGTTGAAAGGCACATACTGTTTTATTTCTATCTTGAATTGTTGTTTGAATGAAATGGTTAATTAGAGTAGCAGACTATTGTGGTTTATCCAAAGAGACTCTGATCAAATAGATAAAAAACTACCAAGTTAAGGAATATAATTCTGTTTCCTTGATCATTCCAAAAGGCAGCAGGGACTACTGATTTCACTACCATAGTGAAGACTCCATAAGTGGACTTGGCTTTGCTCAGTCACTGGCTTGGAAGTCTGAGCAAAGGTCACAGTGGGAATGATTCTGATATCTTTCTCTGATAGAGCAAATTATACTTCCTGTGTAATTATACTTCCTGTGTAAATTTTGATTTTTTACTGTGCTTTTCTTTTATGTTTTCTCTTCAGTACTCTTTCCATTCCTTATCCCAATCTTTGAAGTATTAAATATCAGCATATTTCCAAAAAGTGCTGTGAATTTTTTGACAACATCCGTAAAAAAGATAAAAGAAAGTCGCCTCAAAGATACTCAAAAGGTAAAATCTGGTGGTGGTTACATGAGGGTGTTCACTTTTTGAAAATGTATTTACCTCCACACATATGATTTGTGTACTTCTCTGCAGTTTTAAAAAGATAGGTAGAGAAGTATAGATTTTAGAACTGGGGAGTTATTAATATATCATTGTGGAGGTTGGGAAAGAAATAAGAAAATGAGCCAGAGAGTGATGTTTAAATTTAATAGTAGGAATGCATACTCATATGTCATTGCATAAGCATTGTTGAGATAAAAGCTTTATCACTTCCATTCAATAAACTGTTAAAGGATAAGAATTAGTTTAAAAATGATTTTACTGATATTATAATTTCCTCAATGTTATACTGGTAAAGAATCCACTTTGTTTCCAAGACTCCTATTTTATAGACTGTGCAATGAAAAGCCTCATCAGTCAGTTGGTGGAGTGACTTCTGTGTTAAATTGCAGCCCTCTCCTAGTCTGGCATGGGCAGGGGTCTTTTCTGGGCCATGAGGCTGCAAGCTGGTTAACCCACCTTCGCTTCCATGAGGCCTGAGACACAAGCTTGTCTGCAGGTCAGGGGAGCAGAGGGTTTTGTACCCAGGATGTCACTGAAAAGGGTCAAGGCCTTGAAGATGCTTCAATAACAGCTGCCAATGTACTTTGCACCTGTGAGGAGATTAATTTGTGTGGTAATTCATTAGGAATTAAAATTGGAAGGAAAAAAAGGATCCAAGTTATGGACTTTCTCCTGAACAAACAGGTGTGACAGGAGAGACAGCAGGCAACTCTTTGGCAAGGAAGCTGTTTCAAAAGCCAGAGAAAAAAAAGATCAGAAAGAGTGAGGACCAAAAAGCGCTGACATGATGGCAGGTTTCTCTCTGGGAAACGTCATGTTCTCCAAGGTCTGTAGGTGAATGTTAGTTCACTGAGGACTCAGGCAATACTAGTCAGACTTCTGCTCTGTAAGGGGCCATACTCTCAGGAAAGAGGTTAAATACTGCACTGCTGATTTGCCTATGACTTCACAAGTAACTTTCTTTCATAGAAATTCTTTCTGCTTACAGCCGCGTGTGGACTTTCTTCAGCTGATGATTAACTCCCAGAATTCCAAAGAAACAGACAATCATAAAGGTAACCAAGGAGAGCTTCAGAGGGGCCACAGTGGGGAGACGCAGAGGTAGGGGGCAGTTCTGAAAATGTGCAGTAAGTTCTCCAGGCAGATGGGAATTTAGGTCAAGTTGAAGAAAGACACGTGCAGAAAGAAAGAATAGACCGTGGTACTTCCTAGAAGTTTGCAGGCACAACTTTGTTCAGAGCTCGAAGGACAAGGATAACAAGAATGTCATGCCCAGAAGTCAGTTATGATGTGGATCACTACAGCTGAACCTCTGGGGAGCTTGGTTCCAATATCAGTTCTCAGGCTCCTCTAGACCCACCAAGTCAGAACCTCTGTCTGAATATTTGCATCAAGGCTTCATCCCTTCATTCATCAGGGGGCACATTGCCCCAGTGTTGGTGACCTTAACTTGGAACACTTTTAAACCTGTTTTCACCAGCTTACTCTACTGTAAAGTATAATTTTTTCCCCTTTGTTATTAACACGTAATTTCTGGGAAAAGACTTTGAAACTGTAAATATTCTATTCCTCTTCAAGTTGTCACCCACGGGACATTCATGGATGTCACCCATTCATGGATGGCTTTTGGTTGAAACCATTGTTACTATGATGATTAAAACATGCCCTTCTAAACCCATCATTCTTCTGTATTTATGAGCTGATGTTCTTTCATAGGGAGAGCTCTCCATTCTCCCCCAGTCATTTATTTATTTATATCAGTATATCTCATGAATAGCTAACTTACTGTGTCACATCACTCTTCATTTTGATTCTCAAATTCTCTCAGGTTTGTACACTGGAGCCCTTTCAAGTGGGCTCCTATATATGTTATTACTTTTTTCTCCTGAAAAAATGTTTTCAATAGGCCATTTTTTGGGCAGAAATTAAAAATCTTAATTGAAGAGTACAGGGTTTCTCAATATGCATTCTGCCCCCACCTACATATAGCCTTCCTCAATATCTCAAGTCCATACTGGAGTGATACACTTGTTATAATCAATGAACCTACACTGATACATTATTATCACCCAAAGACAATAGTTCACACCTGGGTCCAATCTTGGTATTGTACATTCTATGGGTTTTGATAAATGTATAATGATGTGTGTCACCACTGTGGTATACAGAGTATCCTGTATCCTTTTCACTTATCATTTTCCAAGAACTTCCTCACTTCCCAATGCAAGGCATCCTAGCTTTCTCTTCTATTTCCCCTGGAATCAGCCATTTCTCTAAGAAGTTCTGGTTCCATTTAGTGAGAAATGGTATTTAGAACCCAAAATTTGGGCTTTCGAAATGCTCATTGCTACTAGGGTTTCTTTGCTTCTAGATCATCAGTGGACAACTTTCAGAACATTAACTACTTTTACCCAGGTGTAAAAATAAAAAAGATTTCTGTATCTACCTCAAATCACTGATATAAACATGCTCTCTCTCAAACAAAAAGACCCTGGTGTGTTTTAATTCCATGACATGAATACTCATATATGATTAATTTGAAGCTACCAATGGATTGATAACTTCACAAAATTTGTGATAACTTGTGATAACCTCACAAAATTATTAATTTTATAAAGTTGGTTCTTGAAAGCAGGGATAAACTGATTCCAGCCCATTCTCAATATGTCTATTCCTGTGTGTACACTACTTCTATCTATCTATTATTATCATTTATCATTTTTCCAAGTACATTATTCAATACAATGTTCTGTGATGAAGGAAATATTTGATATCTGCTCTGTTCAATATAGTAATCACTAGACATAAGTCTCTGACATGACACTGAGTGAGTGAATGTGAAGTCACTCAGTTGTGTCCGATTCTTTGTGACCCATGGACTGTAGCCTACCAGGATCCTCCATCCATGGGATTTTCCAGGCAAGAACACTGGATTGGGTTGCCATTTCCTTCCCCAGGAGATCCTCCCAACCCGGGGACTGAACCTGGGTCTCCCGCATTGTAGGCAGACGCTTTACTATCTGAGCCACCAGGGAAGTCCCATGACATGTGACTAGTGCTACTGTAACCTGAATGATAAGTTGTATTTAATTTTAATTAATTAAAACTTGAAGACTCATATGTTAGACAGCACAACTCTAAACTTTGAGTATTTTGTGGTTTATGCTAACTGGGGAATGAATTTGATGGTTGAATTTATCCACGATAACATCACACATAACATCATTGGGGAACTAGAACTGTCTAAATCTTTATTACACTCATTTTATATTGCTTTTATTGTTAGTCAGTTGGTTGGGGTAGGTACCACGTTGAGTTGAGTGCTCTAAGTAACAAAGATCCTACTTCAGTCCCATCAAATAGCTGAGAGCCTGAGCATGCTTGATCTCTTGGGAGAAAATAAAAATGGAGACCAGTGTATAATCACAGGGCTGTTTGGTAAGAATAAAGAAGAGCAGAAAGGGGGGATGTATACTGAGAGGATGACCTTCAGGCCAGAGTTGAATCAGCATTGCTAATTCTACTCCCTGGACCTAATTTTTCTATATTTCACACTGGCCTATGTCCTTATATGCACACATTCTTTCTTCTGCTATTTTAATGTCACTGATTAGACTAGGATCATCACAACTCTTTAAGCTTTTTGTTGATTTCTGTAGCTTCTATACATATCTCGATCACCCCTTGAAGGCTTGTGCCCCAGGTCTTGTATTACCTGATGCCTCTCAAGGGCATAATCCATGCTTCTCAGGCTACATTGTTCACATACATCTCCACATCTCACGAAAGTTCATGTGTTGTTTCCATAGTTTTGAATTTGTATTAGGCTTCTGGATCCTGCTCATGCTGCTGGTCCATGGACCACTCTTTTAGTAGCAAGAGTTTAACTGTAGCCCAGTATTGTACTCTCATGTTCCTGGAAATGTTTTGATAAAATATAATTCAATTTCCCCTATCATATAGCCTTAGTATCATAAATCTCTTAAATCAAGCTGCACCTTAACTAGAATAATTTAAAATATTCTAGAAGGGAATGCTGCTCCATTTTACTTGGAGCTAAAGTTCTTTTACAGCTCTCTAAGGGACATGCTGATAACACTGTAAAGTTAGAAGTGCTATCTCTTGAAATACCCAGCTGTGTTGGTGGGGGCGTGAAATTGCCAGGAACAGAGGGCCAAGAATAGTATAGACCTGGGAAAAACTCAATTAAGACAGTTCTTGGCTTTTTCTTGGCTCTGTGAGGCAGACACAGAGTGGAAATCGCTCTCAGTTTGACTCTAAATTACTTTTACCTGATTTCCCCTAGGGGTTTGGGAGTTTCACTGGAATGTCTCATCATCTAAACTGTGATTTTTACATTGCCATGCTTTACCTAAAATGTCTTGACTTTCTTTTTAGCTCTCTCTGACCAAGAACTCATGGCCCAGAGTATTATCTTTATTTTTGGTGGCTATGAGACCACTAGCACTTCTCTTTCCTTCATTATATATGAATTGGCCACTCACCCTGATGTCCAGCAGAAGCTGCACGAGGAGATTGATGCGACTTTCCCCAATAAGGTGAGTGATGATACCTGGAGAGAGGGGGGAAGGTGAAGCCTTCGCATGATTGTCTTCTCTCCTCTTCTCAGGAGGTTTTGCCCAAAGCATAAGCATCAAATCATTTACCTCCATTCCCAGGTGGTGCAGTGGAAAAGAATCCAAACTAACAGTAAGCACTTATTTCTCTGGTGTCTGCATTTGTTGTTGTTCTGTCGCTAAGTCATTTTGGACTCTTTGCGACTCCGTGGACTGTAGCACACCAGGCCTCCCTGTGCCTCACTATCTCCTAGAGTTTGCCCAAGTTCACGGTGTCTGCATATTTATCTATTGATATTGGCTGGACTTGCTGTGGTCTGGGTGTTGGCTGATCTAGGCTGGCCTTAGATAAGCGGTTGGACTGACTCAGCTCCACACATGCTCCTCACGTGTCTCAATCTCCACATGTCTGCTTCTCGAGGCAGTGGTAGATGTCATGAGCAAGAGGCCTAATCCCATGGGTGACTTTCAAAACTCTGCTAGCATTACATTTGGTGAATATTCCAGAGGTTCAAAGTGAGCCACCTGACCAACCTGAGTCAGAATGGGAGGGCACCACAGAGTTAATGGCGAAGGGAATGGACAGAGGAAATGGTGGAGAATTGGGACCATTAATTCATTCTACTGCCCTGTGTAAACTTTAGACTAGGTGAAGCCTGCTGTACAAGAAAGGATATATGGTAGGAAACAGAGGACATGAGTATGAGACCTGACTGGTTTCGGACAAGTCTTATGACCTTTCAAATCCTAGGTCCTTCAAATACTTTGTAGGGCCTGCAGAAATTAGAGATAATATTTCTTCTCTGGTAAACCCCATATTGGGAATCTTTTGATTACAAGAAGATTGAAAGGTCACTAACAGACCAAGGCTAGCTAAGGCATTGCATTCTCTCCTTTACACCCACGGCTGATTCATGTGAATATATGGCAAAAACCACCACAATATTGTAAAGTAATTAGCCTCCAATTAAAATTTAAAAAATTTTAAAAAGAATACTTATAATACTAGTACTATTGGCTGATATGTGCTTCTTACTTTATATGTCTGTTCTAAATACTTTCTACTTATAAATGCATTTAGTTTTCAAGAAATTCTTTATGAGTCAGGAGAGGCTAGCTTATGCCTCGGTAACAGACAAGCCTGGGATCTCAGGGGCTTTCCTAGCACAGTTTTCCATCACCCATGTGTACACGCTGAACATGGACTGCTAGTGGGGGATGGAGTGGACAGCTCTGCTTCAGAGTCACTCAGGAAAACTGACTCAGAGCCTCCACCATGTTGTAATTGCCTCGTCAGGAACATGAGGCCTTCTTGTCTTCTGTGGAATAAGGAACTCGAGAGTTATTTACTGGGTTTTCAACTGATTTGTCTCTGAACTGATATAATCACCTCAGTTCACAGCCTGTTGGCAAGGATGATTTGGCTATAACCTCAAGTGGGATGGGATTCATGGGGCCGACATGGATGCTGGGTGAGCAGTGAGTGTCTCTGCCACACAACCCTCTGGAGGGTCAGCTCCATCTGTCTCCATGTAACATATGAGAAACCTGAGCTACAGGGAGATGAAATACTTCCAGACACTACTCGTGTACATGGTGGTGATCTAGTCAAGCTGTGATCCAGGGTGTTGGCTCCTGAGCCACTCTTACCCTCTATAATGTTGCTCCTTAAATATAACCCCACGTGACAGCCATGTATCACCCCCAGTGGTTTCAAATCTCAGCACAAACTGGAGTTCTTTGTGGTGTGTGGAGACCTGGACCCTGGGGCTGCAATGGCTTGTTTAGACCTTCAGGCCTTAGGGTCACACCTGCAGGGAAAATAAGAGACCCTTCTAGCAGCACACTGTGGGGTTCTGATCCTCTTGTAACCTCCCTGCATCTGAAATTGTGTTCCCAATCTTACTCTTCATTTGCAGATTTGGTTTAGAAAGGAACTTGTTTCTCCCCAAATTATTTATAGAGTTTTCATATATTGTTTCCAGACTGTATATGTGTGATGAAGAGAATGAGCAGTCAGGAGTCTTCAACTGAGAATCGGGGATTTGCTCTTTTACACGCTCTTGCCTTGGTACAGTTGTGTGGCCTCAGTTGGTGATGGACAGGGAAGCCTGGCAGGCTGCAGTCCGTGGGGTCGCAAAGAGTCAGACACGACTGAGCAACTGAACTGTAGCAACTATATTTCAATTAAAAGAATAAAAAAACTAAGTTCTATGGTTCCCTGTCAAGCAATCCCTGACCAGCTCATGTCTCCTGACCCTCTGAACTGAACCTTGTTTTCAGATTCTTTGTAAACAAAATTCCATCTATTCTTTTAAAAAAATAAAATAAAATCTTGTGAGACTGTTGTAAAAAAAATAAAAAGAAAAATAAACACTGACTTTGGACTTTTTCACTTAAGAGTAAGAGTCCTAGTCTGTCGGTCATGTTTTCATAAGAGAGAAAATACACTCCTTGATAACATGTGGTGTTTCATCTCAATGGGCATTGAGAGGTCAAAGGACATGATAGTAATGTATACAAATGCTAGGATCCTTTACCAATTTAAATTATTCCCTGGAGCTCCTAACATTTCAGTAGGTCTACATAGATGGAGTTGAAGGTTGATCTGATATCTTAATTTATCAAAATCTATTTCTTTCTTCCCAGGCGCCTCCGACCTATGATGTCCTGGCACAGATGGAGTATCTTGACATGGTGGTGAATGAGACTCTCAGAATGTTTCCTATTGCTGTTAGACTTGAGAGGTTCTGTAAGAAGGATGTGGAAATCCATGGGGTGTCCATTCCCAAAGGGACAACGGTGACGGTGCCAATCTCTGTGCTTCACAGAGACCCACAGCTCTGGCCAGAGCCTGAGGAGTTCCGTCCTGAAAGGTACCAGAGCCCAGGGAAGGGGCCCCTTCTCATCCTGTTGCTCAGAGCGTATTCTGATGACTCTCATTGTGGGTGACAAATATGTGACTATAAAATCATTTTATTTTACATCTTTTTATTGTTAAATGTCTTTGCTTTTTCCAAGAATGATATTATTTGATTAAAAATTTTACCAACCATAAACTAAAAAAAAAAAAAAAACAACCAGAAAATTTTAGTTGTGTGCATTCCTAAAACCTTAAGCTTTTTTGTTGTTTAGTCACTAAGTCATTTCCGACTCTTTGTGACCTCATGAACTGTAGCCCACCAGTCTCCTCTGTCCATGGGATTTTCCATGCAAGAAGACTGGAGTGGATTGCTATTTTCTTCTCCAGGGGATGTTCCCAACCCAGGGATCAAACCCATGTCTCCTGCATTGCCAGGTGGATACTTTACCCCTGAGCCATCAGGGAAGTCCAATAGCCTAAGATAGGCCTCATTAATAGTGCAATGTAAGTCCTGAGGACGTTTTTCTATGCATATACAGATTGTTCAAACTTAGAATGACATTATATATAGTTTTATTTTTCAATTGCTTACTATATTTAACAGTAAAGTATAAATGGAATTCTGTGTTTTTAATATATATATATATGATTGTTACACCTGCTATAATTTACTTAACAGCTGTGTTATTTTAGGTGTATTGGTTTTTATTTCCTTTAAGTCTTTCTGTCTGTTCTCTTTAGCTCTTTGAATTCGTCACTAACGTTCCCACATTTCCATTTCTTTAAACACTGGCTGCTGTTTCCTCCATTATTATTGTGGGATGTAGGCTGAGGACCTAGCAGTCTCATCCCAGGTGGTTCCAGCAGCCTCAGTGAGGATGGAGGAGACACAGGTGGCCTGGTTCTGTCTGTGGCTGTAGACCTGGGCCAGCTCCCTTTCGCCTCCATGTTTTTTGACCTTCCAAAGAGAAGTCCTCTGCTCTCTAGACATCTAGATACCCCAGTTGGAGAGGTTAACCATTGTCTTCTGGGAATTCAGAGACAGGTTCTGCTTTGAGCACAGATGGGATTCTGGAAATAATTGATGCTCTCCCATTTATTTTATGGTGAACAAAATTTGGATTGAATATTTTAGGGCACTATCTGGGATCTAGCATTTTATGAGCTCCTGACCATAAGCTCCCTGACAGCAGGGACTGTGTCTCGTTCACCTTTTGTCCCTAGTACTAGCATAACCTGTACCCGTAGCATTGTTGAAGGAAGAGTCAGAGTCCACCAAGTCCTCTGTTCTGGACTGGGGAACTTCTGTGTCTGCCTCAAGCTCAGCAACTTCCCCTCCTGCAGCATCAGAAACCTAAAACCAGAGACCACTCACTGTACTTCCCTTTGATTCACTCAGCCGTCAACCAGAGAGTTAGTGCTCACCTGTGTGTGTCAGGGTCTGGTCGAGGGAGTGAGAAATCCAAATGTTAAAGCCAATTATAAAGAGTTTTGACATATACACAGTATAGTTTATAGGCACAAGTTTTATGAATCATGTTTAGTGTATTCTTCCAGAATATTTTGTATAATAGGGACTCTTTAAAATATATACAACCACAGTGTCATTATCACTTGTCCAAATCCAAATTTGAGGAGTCAAATTTGAATAAAGCAGAGGTCTAGCCATCAAGGACTTTATCAGTTTGTGGAACAGACAAGGAAATCCGTGATTGACCCAGAGTAGAGTTGAGTCACATGCCCTCATCAGTCTACTGACCTCAGCAACCTCTGTGTGTGGGAGAGAGACATACCCACAGAAGAGGAAGCAAAGAGAAAACAATAGAAAACTAACAACTGAAATATTTAGAGACATTTTCCCTGCTTCCTTTGTCTCTGAACACATGACCAATGTAAGTGTTCATGGAGGCAGGAACCCACTCTTCCTGCAATCAGTCTCATTTCCTAACTGCCTTTCAGAGCGTGAGCATCTCACCACCCTGAGTGTAAATTTCATATTTAAAGATACATTTTCTTTAAACAGCCTTCATCTCATCTGCTCACCAGGACTGAAAGCTCCTGTGGGGTCCGGGGAATGGGAAGGCCCTGGGGCTTACCTTTCTCACAGCAAAATCACCACAGCAGGATTCAGTCACCCACCCACAGGAGTCTCCCTTATGCTACTGGTTGAGGGTTTAAGTTAAAACTTCAGACCTAGAATTCCTGTGACTTTTCTGTTTCATTCACTTGTTTCATCTACTGTTGTGGATTCAGGTTCAGTAAGAAGAACAAGGACAGCATAAATCCTTACGTCTACCTGCCTTTTGGAACTGGACCCCGAAATTGCATTGGCATGAGGTTTGCTATCATGAACATGAAACTTGCTGTTGTCAGAGTCCTGCAGAACTTCTCCTTCAAACCTTGTAAAGAAACACAGGTTAGCAGTTCATTATTTGCATAAGTAATGTTTTATTGTGAATTTTTTAACTGAGGTTTATCTCTCTGTGTTTATAAGGTTGTGATCTATTCAAATAATAATTTAGCTTACTAGAAAGAGAATCTGTCTGAATCCATCTGTGACCTTTAACTGTCTTTCATCCCTGGGGGGCTAAGTCTGTGGCTTCATAAAGACCCAACTGTAAAGTCATCTAGAGTCAAGGCAGTTAGCACGACATGACTACACAAAGTCCAGTGAATTTGAGCAACTTTTAAATTTGGTGTCACATCCACTAGAAGGAAGAAAAATGTTGTACAAAGTCGTGAGAGCAGTGATGACCATGTCATGACTTTTCAGTGATGCCCTTCTCCACGGGAACTTACAGAAGCTCTCCTGACAGTGATTCTCAGCCACTATTTATATAAAGAAATTACTGGGGAGAAATATCCCGATGCCGAGGTCATCTCAGACTCTCTAAAATAATTTCCCCAGAGTGTGGTGTCGAGAGCACCCCCACTGATTCTCCTGTGCAGCCACAGTGATCCCTGAGTGAAAACATTTCTGCCGGATGGGAAGGGCTCCGACAGCCCCTCACCTGCCAGGAATCCTGCTGCCATCCAGCTGGGCTCCCTTTACATTCTCAGAATGACTGTATGTCCTTCCTGTCCACCCTACAGTCCATTCTCCCCCTTCAAGTTCCAGTTCAGTCCTGAGCCCCTCCATGCAGCCTCCCCATCCAGGCCAGAGCCCACTCTCCCCTCTGCTGTGTTTACAGGTACCACAGGCTGGCGTCACGGGTCCTACCACCTGACAATACTTTGTCACTGAACCAACCAGTTTGGTTTCTTTGTTTCCTTGTACCTTAAAAGGTCTTTAACTCTATCCCCTCATTTATTCCTTCCATAAACGCCCAGTGGTGTCTTGACGTCATCGGGCAAATGTTTAAGGAGTGACTCGCAAATTTGGAACAGTTTGAATTTTAAAAATTTATCAAATGTCATCTGTGTTCTTGCTTGTTTTATGTGTGTCTACCTGCAGGGGAAATACATACCACTTGAAAGTTTAAAAAAACAATTTGTTGCAGTTATAGAAAGACCCGGAATCACTCTCTGAGGAGCACACAGAACAGTTGGCATTGATTCATCTCAAGCATGGCCCTAAAATAAGGCTTATTTCTAGGAGTCATACATTTAATAAGCAGCTCCTCCCTTTGAGTAGTTTTCTCAGGGAAGAGGAGGATAGAGATGTTTCCATTTTACTTGCAGGCATCTGTGTGGGCGTCCTGTAAGTGTGCACACACAGCGGACTCAGCCCTGAGAGAAAGGGGGCCTCGGGCACACCTGGGAAGGGCAGATGCCGCTGCAAGCTCCACCCAGTACCCCATGGGCTGGGGCTTCTCCCTCCACAGCTCCTTGCTTGTCCTTCAGTCAACTGAGGTTAGAAGGTCACTCTGTTGGTTCCCCCAACCCAGAAGGAGTGACTGGGTGAGAAAGGGGCTAAAAATCTCAGACAAACCACTGTAGGTCTTCAGAAGTTCACCATTTGCCCTGCACTTGGAACCAGGGCATGTTTAAAAAAACAGGCAAAATGCTTCATAGGCATAGTGCTCAAATAATATTTTGTGCAAGAATGATGGGTGAATGCTTTCACTATCCAGTCTTGACAGAACTTACAGAATAAGTACAGAGAATCAAAGATAAAGAAGGGAAACTGGATGCAAGTGATTGAAAGGTACAAACTTCTGATTATAGATAAATAAGTACAGGGATATCATGTAAAACTTGATGCTTATAGTTGACATTTTTATATAGTAGAAGAGAGTAGATCCTAAAAATGCTCAAAAGAGGAAAACAGTATTTTTTCCTTTTCTATCTCTTATGAGTGGTGGATGTTAACTAAACTTATTGTGGTAGTAATTTCACATATATGTAAGTCAAATGTTTTTTACCATTAATCATTTATATCTCAGTAAAAGAGGAATTAAAACAACTTTTAAAAGTGAATAGTGAGTAATAGAAATGACTTTATGCCCATATATTTTATAACAATAGTTAAATAGACCAATTTTCTGAAAGCCATAAACTGTTACAGTTTAATCAAGGAAACATTGACCGCCTGTCCATCCCTATAGCTTTTAAACACATTGAATTGGTAGTTTAAAAAAAAACAAAGATACACGATGCTAAAAGTAGCTTGTATATGGTTGTAAAGCATTATTGTCTGTAATGTGTCTTGCCTATTTTGCTTCTCTTGGTGGTGGTGCTTCATTCATTGGTTCTCTTAACTGTTGCAGATCCCCTTGAAAATAAAAAGTCAAGGACTTTTAAGACCGGAAAAACCCATTGTTCTGAAGGTTGTGCTCAGAGATGAGACCATAAGTGGAGCTTGACTTCCCCTAAGGACCTGGGCTTTGTTCTTCAAGGAGCTGTGTCCCACAGTTTCAGGGGACTTGATTTACTTTGTGATAAAACTCAGAAATAAAGACGGCCTTCATCTATTGCACTTGCTGGATGACTAGGGTATCTGCACATTTGTTTCACTTTCTCAGTGTCTGTGTGGTGTTATATATTGTGTAACATGAAAGAGGTGACTAATGAGGGCCAGATACGTACACTCAGCTTATCTGATTCTCAAAGGACCATCTCCACCCACCCCCAGTTAGTAACATCTACTCCTTCAGAGCAACAATCAAGAAAGAAAGTGTCTCAACAGTTTTATCAGCGAATTAACGAAAACAAGAATTATTGTGGTGACTAAAGTTCTGACGTGTTTTAATATATCACAGGTTTTATTTTATATATTTCAAATCTAATATTCTATTGAGGAACTCCGTAAACATCTCTTTACAAAAGTGTTAGGATACCATCCTACACTTTAGGGGGAATGTGTACAACTGAATCAGAGAGAGCCAGTGACTAAACACGGCCGTCACAATTCCTGGTGGGTGGGGCCTTTTTCAAAACTGCTGTTTGTTATATTACATAGGTAAGAATTATTCCAGTGTTTTGCCCATTTCTTAGAAAGTATGAAAGTGAAAGTTGCTCAGTCGTGTCCAACTCTTTGTGACCCCATGGACTACACAGTTCATGGAATTCTCCAGGCCAGAACACTGGAGTGGGTAGCCTTTCCCTTCTCCAGGGGATCTTCCCAACCCAGAGATCGAACCCAGGTCTCCCACGTTGCAGGCAGATTCTTTACCAGCTGAGCCACAAGGGAAGTCCAAGAGTATTGGAATGGGTAGCCTATCTCTTCTCGAGAGGATCTTCCCAAACCAGTTATTGAACCAGGGTCTCCTTCATTGCAGGTGGATTCTTTACCAACTGAGCTATCTTTCATGGTTTAAATCTACTTTTTTTGAGCACATATTTTTTATAACAACAAATGCACATATAATTATGTTATTAGTTTTGATGACAAGTTTTCAGCTCATCTCCCCTGGTATTTCTGAAAGTCAGGAAACAGGTTTTCTTGAAGTGTCTTTGTTTTCTATCCTCAATTCCCAACTGTCTTAACATAATGAATGTGGAATAAAAGATGGTCGATTGGTGAGCTGATTGAGGAGAAAGGCTACAGTCACTGGTCAGTTTCAGTTGATATCAGAAGCTGCACACAGCCCTTCCTTTCCCTTTTCTGCCCCTCCCATCCACAACCCCTTCCTGGCTAGGGTTTTCCTGGATAGTCCAGTCCTAAAGCCATTGGGGGAGCACAGAAGGCTGACAGCCTTACCCTCCAGGGTGTGGGCAGAGAAGGGGGGCTCAGTGGCTCCAAGTTGAAGCTTGAGGGGGGACAGTGTCCACAGGAACAGCTGCGCAGCCTGGGTATGGGTGTCCAGGCAAGGAGCAAAGAGTGTCTTCCCAGAAGAGTGACCTGGCCAGGGTATCCAGAGCCTAAATAGGGTGTGGAGAACCACGGAGGGTGAGGGGGATATCAGGGGTAGAAAAAGGCTGAGTGGCAGTAGCTATACAAAGGGAGATTGATTAAGCAAGTAAACATATTATGGATAATGGAAGACACGTTTTCCCTGTTAGAGAAGGGAGTCCCTGGTCCAGGAAAGGAGAAACCAGAAGAAACCCGTTAGAGTCAGAGATTGGAACTGCATGTATCAGTGAACATCCTGCTTTTCTTTGTAGACAGATGACAGCTAGTTAGTTGGATGATGCACTACAGATAGATAGCTGATATAGATAGATAGATGACAGATATAGATAGGTAACATGCATCTGTGTGGTGGGTGGGCAAGGTAGGGTTGGAGGTCCTGCTCAGGGCCCTGAGCTCGTACAGCTGGACAGATCCCCCACCCCAGCCCCAGTTAGAATCCAGGACATAACGTCCTGAACATTTATGATTCAGTGGCTCCTCACACAGCAGGTGGAAAAGGGGGCATTTAAACATAATTAGAAGGAAAAGGTCAGAGAAGGCAATGGCACCCTACTCCAGTACTCTTGCCTGGAAAATCCCATGGATGGAGGAGCCCAGTAGGCTGCAGTCCATGGGGTCTCACAGAGTCAGACACGACTCAAGTGACTTAGCAGCAGCAGCAGCAGAAGGAAAAGGTAAAGATTCAGAGTCAGCAAACTCCCAACCTTTTATTTATTTTTCAACTACAACTTGAACTCATGTCTCCTTTTGCTAACAAACAACACAGTTCATAACTTGTGCTTACTCTATAATGCTTGCCCTTTTTGGCTACTACTTGAACTCATATGAGCTCTTGTGAGTGAACATTTCTAGAGGATTTGCTAAGGATCAGGTGTGTGACGGGCAAGGTCACATGTTCTCTTCCCCCAGTGACACCAGGACTCTGATAGCAGGTTCAGACCGTAAGCCCCTCAGGTCACAGATCAGGGTCTGGTCTGATCTGGGCTCCTATAAGAAGGGGAAGACATAATTATTTACCCTGTTTCTAAAGATCAGGCAACTGAGGCTGAGCAGGTTTAAATAACCCACCTAGGGCCCACACATCAGTCACATTCTATGGATGCCTTCTAGGCAGCTGTGTACACAGTAGAGAGAATAGGTGTCCCAGGAGCCCAGAGAAGCCTCTGGGACCTGGTGGACCAGGTTCCCAACCACACCCTTCACTTGCCCTCTCTGCCTCTGGTTGAATTCTCACAGATTATTAACTAACATTGGTAGGACAAAGTCAAAATCCCAGAAATTTTACTACATCACAACCACCAGGATGGTTATTTTGTAAAAAGGGAAAATGAAAGTGTTGGTAAGGATGTAGAGGAAATGTGGAAACCTCAGCTGTTGCTGGCTAGTGAGGATGTAATGAAGCTGTCACTGTGTGGAACAGTTTGGCAGCTCCTCAGGTCACTGATCATAGAATTACCAGCAACTGCACACCAGCGTAGATGCCTAAGAGAACTGAACACAATTTCTCAAACAAAGACATGTGCCTTCATGTTCATAACACCACTCTCCACAATAGCTAAAGGGTAGACACAAGGCAAACCAGTGGATGAATGGATAAACCGATCGTGATGTATCCATACAATAGTTGCTTCTTCCGTTATCACAGATGTGAAATCCTAATACATGGTGCAAGAGAAATTAACTTTAAAAATGCATAAATGAAAGAATTCAGAGACAAGAGACCACACATTACATGATTCCATTCATATGAAGCATTTGGAAGAGGCAAATCCATGGAGTCAGAATGTACACGAGTGGTGGCCTGGGGCTGGGAGAGGACAGAGTGGGAGGAGCTGCTTATGGACTCAGGAGTGCACTCTGGTGGAACGGGAGTGTGCTGGAACTAGAGGAGGTGGTGGCACGACCCTGTGAATGTGCTAAATGGCACCGAATGGTTGATTTGTGCCGAGTCAGTGTCACCTTGGTAAATGTTTTTAATCTCAGGACTGTACCCTAACAAATTCAAGACAGGTCACTGTAATACCAGAAAGCCCTGTGGCTTTTCCCAGACATCCTGCACAGCCTTCAGCTTCCTGTTGAGCTGTCCAGGGTGGAACCTTGGCCCTAGAATTACAGGATCTCTAACTTGGCCTGTGACCTCATCACTTCCTTATTAGCAGTAATAAAAATTGGTTGATTTAGACATTGTGCATGTAACCAAGAATAACAAACATACTCAGCAATGATAATTTTGATAAGATGAACCATTCTCACAGCCTGAATGCCCTCTTTCTCTCCTTAGGCAAATTCTGCTCTGTCTGTGGCACTGCATCAGTGTCACCTCCTCTAGGAAACCCACCCATCCCTACAGAGGCTCTGGATCCCATCTGCCTTTCCCAGCCTTCCAATGCCTTTGGAGGTGTCTGCGTGCATGGAGCACCCCACCTCGGTAAGCGCCCTTTGTGACGGTCTTGTTCACACTTTGTCCCCATGTTGTGTCATAGTACCAGGCATAGCTCAGACTGATACCCAGGGCACATGACCACGGAGGTAACTGTGTGGCCAATCAGAATAGGGCATCTTGTGTTGAATTCAAGGTGTGGGCTGGAACTGGCTGGGCAGGGCCCCTGGAAAAAATCACTGGGCTTGGCAGGCATGTGCTGACATGTCTACTTAGAAAACTCTTGGTGCTGTATGCACTAATGAGGAGGATTTGTTTATTCTCTGGGGAGGTGGTTTATTTTTTTCTATCTGATTATCATAAGAGCCTATGTTCTAACTAAAGGTGAAGAACTCATCTTTTGAACCCAGCTGATCTCAGTTGAATGAACCCACTGAATGAACCCATGTTGGTCAGTTCTCAAAGGGTAAAAAAATATTTAATTTATTCAGTGACTTTTTGGAATTGTTCACCTGGGATCTACAAACTGGGTTTCTGACAAAAACAAGTAATGACATTCTTTTTGTTTCCAGCATAAAATTAATTGATGGGATTTTAGGTACTTAAAGAGGTTACAGTTTTTGAAAAGGCTGTATGTGCATGTGGTAAAATGGCGTAAACAGATAATGCTTTTATACTATGAAGAATGATGTTTTGTTAGGTGGTTTTGGTAGATACTTTTATCACATTAAGGAAATTCCTGCTACTAGTAGTGCAGTCTTCTATCGTAAATGATATATTGAATATTAATAAATGTGTTTTCTGAGGCTATTGGGATGATAAGACCTTTCTCTTTTAATCAATTAACCTGATAACTAATACTAATACTTATTCTTTGTTAGTCACCCCTGAGTTTCAGGGTAAAATCCAACTCAGTTCGGTTGCTCAGTCATGTCCAACTCTTTGCAACCCCGTGGACTGCAGCACACCAGGCTCCCCTGTCCATCACCAACTCCTGGAGCCTACTCAAACTCATGTCCATAGCATCAGTGATGCCATCCAACCATCTCGTCCTCTGTTGTCCTCTTCTCCTCCAGTCTTCAATCTTTCCCAGGACCAGAGTCTTTCTTTTTCCAATGAGTTGGTTCTTCACATCAGGTGGTCAAAGTATTGGAGTTTCAGCTTCAGCATCAGTCCTTCCAATTAATATTCAGGGCTGATTCCCTTTAGGATTGAATGGTTGGATCTCCTTGCAATCCAAGGGACTCTCAAGAGTCTTCTCCAGCACCACAGTTCAAAAGTATCAATTCTTCGGCGCTCAGCTTTCTTTATAGTCCAACTCTCACATCCATATATGACTACTGGAAAAAAACATAGCTTTGACTAGATGGACCTTTTTTGGTAAAGTAATGTCTCTGATTTTTAATATGCTGTCTAGGTTGGTCATAGCTTTTCTTCCAAGGAGCAAGTGTCTTTTAATTTCATGGCTGCAGTCACCATCTGCAGTGATTTTGGAGCCAAAGAAAATAAAGTCTCTCACTGTTTCCATTGTTTCTCTATTTGCCATGAAGTGATGGCACTGGATGCCATGATCTTGGTTTTCTGAATGTTGAGTTTTAATCCACCTTTTTCACTCTCCTCTTTCACTTTCATCAAGAGGCTCTTTAGTTCTTCACTTTCTGCCGTAAGGGTGGTGTCATCTGTGGCAATCTTGATGCCGGTTTGTGCTTCGTCCAGCCCAGCATTTTGCATGATGTACTCTGCAATATGTTAAGTAAGCAGGATGACAATATACAGCCTTGACGTACTCCTTTCCTGGTCTGGAACCAGTCTGTAGTTCCATGTCCGGTTCTAACTGTTGCTTCTTGACCTGCATACACATTTCTCATCATGTGGTCTGGTATTCCCATCCCTTAAAGATCCAACTTAGTCATGGTGTATCATTGTTGCTGGATTTGACTGGCTTTATTTTGCTCAGAAATTTTGTGTTGAAGCCTGTGTGTAAGAGCGAAATGTAGTCTTTCTTTCTTGTCTCACTTTTGTCCTATTTGGGTCAAGTTCATACTGTCCTCATAGAGTGAGCTAGGCATGATTGAATTAATTTTATGTGACAACTCAGAATCTTAGCTTCACCTCTACGATGGCATCCTCTCAGTTGGCTGCCAATGGCTCTGCCTGCTAGCACTTATGCCCCCTTTAACCCCCTCCCACTGGTGAGGCTGGGATAGGTGACTTGCTTCTAATGAGTAGAATATTAATTGGGTGCCCCCTCTCACTCCCTCACTCTGGGGGAAGCGACTGCCATGTTGTGAGCTGTTCTGTGGAGAGACCCCGGTTGCAGAGATCTGAGGGGCTTCTGGGCCACAGCAAGTGAGGAACTGAATCCTCAAGCTTGTGACGATCTGAATCCTGCCAGACCACCTGGAGGACCTGAAAGGGGGTCCTTCCCCAGTGAGACTTTGGATGAGAGGCAGCCCAGCCTGACAGCAGGGGAGAGCTTGAGCCAGAGGCTCCCAGGTAAGCCACGCCTGGACTCCCAGCCCAAGGAGTGTGACACAGTCAATGCTTGTTTCAAGGGGCTGTATTTGGGGATAATCTGCTGGACAGCATAGAGAACTAGTGTACCTGCCATGGTCTCTGTTCCCGCCACACTACAGGGACCATCTTTGCCCGGATTCCAACTGAATTCGTGCAGTGAAGCCTGACTGTGCCTCTCAGACTAGCAATTCTTCTGTAATACAGAAGTTTTAGAGAATTACTTTTCTGTGGGAGGAACATTTTCCCAAAGGGAGAGGGAAACCAGTGAGTACCCTCTTCCCTCTTCCCCTGGACGGGCTGCATCTTCTGAGTGGTCGTATGGCCTCTCAGAAGATGGTCAGTTGATCAAAGAGTTGGTTGCTTTTGATACCAAATGTTGGCCAGATTGGTAATGAATCTGGTATAGATGTTTCTTCCATGCTATATTCCTATTTTCCTTCACTCTTTCTCCCCTGGATCAAATTCCCCAGAAGATAGTACCACGAAAGCCTGTATTTCAAGCTCTCCTTTCTTGGGAAAGCAGGCTAAGACATATGTGTTTCTTGAAGATTACCATAAAACTCTCTGAATGTGATGTTTCCTTGAAGAAGATTTGACTTCCACTTACTTTTTAAAGGAATTTTGAGACTGTTTAGCTTTCTATTTTTTGGCTGGTTTTGCTCAATTATGTTCCCTAGGATCTAGGCTATTGCTTTTAATATTTCAACTAATATTTTTCACAATTCTCAGCAACAATTAAAGTAATAGATGCAATTTTCTTGTATTTGACTTCATCCCATGAATTTCAGATATTCGGGTGCACCCAGGCTTGTGTAGTTTTGAACATTCCCCCTGCACATGGATTACAATGGATATCGTGGTCTGAGAGTTAGTATGTTTCCACGTGATAACTGTGAGAACTGTGATCGTGCAGAAGTGGGACCCTCCCCACCACCTACATGTTCAGGACAAGGGGCACTGGGGAAGATGGTGCCCTGGCTGACTCCCAGAGGAAGTCTAGGAATTCATGATGGAAAATGGATTGGACCCATTTCAGATGGAAGAATGGTTGTGTAGACACAAGAAGACCAGTCGTCTAGGGGGCTTGGGAACAGCACATCATACCATTTTCTTAAAACATCATGTTTGCGCTAGAAGTGAGCTGAGACAAGCCTGAAGAAGTCAGCAGTGGCCAGATGCACACAGATCTTTTTTCACCATTTATTTATTAATTTATTTTAAGAAATTGAGTTCTTATTAACATAAAATGTTACATTAGTTTCAGGCATGCAATATAATGATTCTATATTTTAATACATTGCAATTTGCTCACCTTAGTAAGACCAGCAAGCATCTGTCACCGTATAAATTTGTGACAATATTATTGACTCTATTCCCTGTGTGAACATTATATCCCAGTGACATATATTTTCTATGTGGAAGTTTTACCTCTTCATTCCCTCCACCCATTTTGTTTGTCCCTCAACCCGCCTCCCCTGTGGCGACTACCTGTTTGTTCTCTGGATCTGTGAATCTCTTTCTGTATTTTTTGTATTTTTGTAATACAGTCTTTTTCTGTATTCTACTTTGTTTTTTAGATTCCATATATAAGTGAAATCATACAGTATTTGTTTCTTTTTTTTTCCTTCTGACTTATTTCACATAGTGTAATACCCCAGGTCAATATTAAAAAACCAAACAACTTGATTAAAAAGTGAGCAGAAAACCTGAATAGACATTTTGAAGACGACATACAGATGACAACAGACACATGAAAATGTGCTCAGCATCACTCATCATCAGGAAATGCAAGTCAAACCCATAAGAGAAAGCACCTCTCACCTGTCCAATGACAAATTGTCAAAGAGACAAGAAGCAAATGTGGGCCATGATGTGAAGGGAGGGGAACTTTCCTGCACTGTTGCTGGGAATGTAACTTGGTGCAGCCACAGTAGAAGGCAACATGGGGATTCCTCAAAAAGCCGAAAGAGAGCTACCGTAAAATCCAGCAGTTCTACCTCTGGCCATTTATCTCAAGAAAGGGCTACTTTGAAGCCCTTTGCTCATTGCAGCACTGTTTGCAATAACCAAGATATGAAAGTGACCTAAACATCCAACATGGGTTTTTTATTTATTTATTTATTTATTTATTTATTATTATTATTATTTTTTTTTACTTTACAATATTGTATTGGTTTTGCCATACATCAACATGCATCTGCCACAGGTGTACACGTGTTCCCCATCCTGAACCCCCCTCCCACCTCCTTCTCCATACCATCCTTCTGAGTCATCCCAGTGCACCAGTCCCAAGCTTCCTGTATCCTGCATTGAACCTGGACTGACGATTCGTTTCTTGTATGATAATATACATGTTTTAATGCCATTCTCCCACATCATGCCCCCCTCCCTATCCCACAGAGTCCAAAAGACTGTTCTATATATCTGTGTCTCTTTTGCTGTCTCGCATACAGGGTTGTCGTTACCATCTTGAATAGCTGCCCCATGGCATTTGGGTTTAATTCTGTGGATGATGCAAGTGGTTGGAGAGATTTGAGTAATAGAGGAATGATGCATGACTCATGTTTTACCAGGCCCTGTCTCATGGCAGAGTAGGGAATTTCCTGGGTGAGGCCAGTCTAGGGTCAGATAAAACTCCTTAGAAGGTTACTGTACTGATTAGGAGAGATGGCCAACACTTTGCTCCTCTTTTGCAGCTAACCTGTGATGCTGATCTTTTCTTTCATTTTACACCTCCTGTGTCATTAATTCCCTTCCTTGTGGTCTTCTGAAACTTGCCTGCCTCCTCTGATTCCTCTTTCACTCCTTGGTTTCATTCATCTTTCATTTCCTGCTTTCTTGGAAACCCAGATGATTCTGATTGTGACATGTCAGGACTATTTGCAACATCCCTTATCTGCTGACACCGTGAGTTCATGAATACATAAAATTTAGTCATCTGCTCTCTCTTTTGTGGCTACAAACAGCTCTAGCATTTATAACAACAGTAGAAGCATGATGGAGATATTTATCCCATAAGAGGTTGACACCATCTGCCAAGTTATTTCAGGAGGCCTCTTGGAATCCAGGCAAGCATGTCACTGGCACAATTTAGAATTATGAGATCTAGCTCCACATCCTACATTTATTGTTGAATATTTGGGCAAGATTCTTCCCCACCCTGATTTTCTGTTTTTACATCTGTAAAGTGGGAATCAAATAACCCCAACACTGCTTACCTCACATAGTTTTCAAGGTAATCAATTGAGAGATGTGAAAGAACTTTCTAAGGTATACAGTGTCGTAGAGATATTAGTGATTCATTTATCAAGAAAGAGAAATTCAGGAATGGAGTAGAAAGTGAGCAGCCATGTTGAGGTCTTTCTCTTCTCTTTGCTGTGAAGTCCATGGAAGTGCTTCTGCTTAAGGGCATATGTGTGTGTGTTTCTTCATGATGGGATGTGTGTGGGTCAGAAAGAACATCCCACTACCTCATCCCAGCCCCTACTGACTGGCTTGCTAGGGGCCCTCACCTTGTCTGTGTTGGGGCAGAGCTCTGGTTACAGACCCGTGATCTGTGAAATTGGAAACTAACACACACATCAATCCAGAGAAATATGGCCTCCTCATACCCTGAGCAATTCTCTCAGCCAGTGGAAGTCAGGACAGGCTTCCCAGAAGAGGAGTCATCTCTAAAAGGAGAGGAATAGCAGACTGACAGGGCCTCTTGCGTCACTGAATCCCTGACACCCTGCTCACCTCTCCTGATATCTGAGCCTAATGCCCAATTCCATGAGTGTTCTTTGATTTCCATCTCTGACTGATTGCTGAGGTCTGAAAAGATAAGCCATGTATTGTTGATGAGGACACTGTTTCTAAAACATGTATAATTAGTTTACCTTGGCAGTACTATACTTGTCTATTTCTATCTTCCACCTGAGTAATATCAGGATCTTGGTCACATCTGCACATGAAGCACTTGGAATAGAGCTCTGACCATGCCAGGCCGTCACTACACAAATGACCAGATGAGAGACGTGAGGTGTGGGGTGCTCTTCAGGCACACGTCTTCCTTCACGGTCTTCGTAAGTGAGACTTTTCAAGTCAGGTGTGTCTGGCTGTGGAACGAAGGGCACAAAGACCATGCCTTCTGTTATTTCCCCTTGCCGAGCAGGCCATTTGCCTTTGCTAGGATGTGGCTCTGGCTACACATTTTTCTCAGGACTTGACTAGACTATTGCCCCTGGGATAGATTCCAACCAGCTGGACCAGGCCCTGAGGTGAATTGGGAAGGTGATGGTATGTAAGGCTTAATGAGAAAACCATCATATTGGCATATGCATTTTGGAGGAAGGTGAAAGTATATAGTTTCCACAAGGAATTTGTTTCCAAGAAGAATAAGAAAGGCTGTGGGTTTAGCTGAGTGAATCAAGTTGTCAGTAGTTATCAGATAACACTAATCTCTTCCTGGGGATGTATTTTGTGTTCCTCTTAGTGGGGAGTATAGACAGGTGACAAGCACCTGTCATGACAAACATCTGTCCTTGTTTCTCCTGAGGTGAGATGAAGTCCTTGATTCTGGAGACCCATGGAAGGAGCCCCTGGGCAGGGTTAGACATGGAGATAGGAGCCGAACTTTTAACCAAATTGCTGCTTCAGCCTTGAGTCTCACTATTTCACAGTGACCCTCATCATGAAACTGCAAACTTTGAATATTGGCATTTCAGAGCAGAACACTTGCCATCTTTCTTCATATTATTTATAACATGTTTTGATCAATAGCTGTTGGGAAGCCATTTACAGTCACTGAGTCTCACTTTCTATATATGTACATGGGGGATTTTAGCATGACCCTCCTTAAAGGTACCCAGTGTGTGTATGTGCTTAGTTGCTCAATTGTGTCCCACTCTCTGCAACACCATGGACAGGAGTCCTTCAATCTCTGTCCATGGGATTCTCCAGGCAGGAATACTGGAGTGGGTAGCCATTCCCTTCTCTAGGGGATCTTCCTAACCCGGGGATCAAACCTGGATCTCCTGCATTGCTGGCAGATTGTTTACAGTTGAGCCACCAGGGAAACCCCAAAGGTACCCAGAGAAGGCACCAAAAGGGGGCAGAAATGTATCAAAATCCCTCAGACTTTCTATCTGACTTGCTTCCTTGATAGCTCAGTTGGTAAAGAATCCGCCTGCAATGTGGCAGATCCTGGTTCGATTCCTGGGTTGGGAAGATCCCCTGGAGAAGGGATAGGCTACCCACTCCAGTATTCTTGGGCTTCCCTTCTGGCTCAGCTGGTGAAGAATTCACCTGCAATGCGGGAGACCAGGGTTCGATCCCTGGGTTGGGAAGGTCCCCTGGAGAAGGGAAAGGCTACCCACTCCAGTATTCTGGCCTGGAGAATTTCATGGACTGTGTATAATCCATGGGGTGGCAAAGAGACACGACTGAGCGACTTTCACTTTCTCTTCACTTTCCCTGGGGATCATCTCCCAGCTTCCCAGGTCTGTCCTTTGTTGGTACTGAAGCTGCCATCCATTTCTCTCCTTTGCTGCCTCTCTCTAGGGCTCCATTTCCCCCAAAGACTCCAAAAGGTATGCCCCATACTGAGCTTGGTTGTGTGTCTCACTTCCTCCACTGAGAGGCTGCCCCAAGGGACAGGACTGTATAGCTTCTAGCCCACAGCACAGTACCGGCACCTGCCAGTCACCCACTTGAACTGAAGCAATGGACAGATAAATAGATGTGTTCAAACATTATAATTCTCAGTGGAAGCTGTGGATTTTAACAGGGGCCTCCTGGAGGAAGCCTGAAACCAAAGATGAAAAACTATGATGATAGAAATTTCATGCTCATGCCAAGCTTCCAAGGAACGTAAAATAGGGCAGGAGGCATAGTTGGGACTTACTAGACGGGGTCGCACAGAGTTGGCCACGACTGAAGCGACTTAGCAGCAGCAGCAGCAGCAGCAGCAGCAGCACTTTAATAATAAGACTTCCACCCACTCGGGCCAGTATAGGAGAGCCCTGGGGACTCTTAGCCCAGAGTGAGGGGAAAAGTTAGCAAGAGATGAGTACCACTTTCTGCAGAAGGAGTGAAAGTAAGACAGGATAAAGGGAGAAGGAAGTGCAGAAACACAGCTTACATACCTTGTGTTTCTATTAAGTTTTAAGAACCTTTGAGGTTTTGTTTTTCACATAATCCATGGTTACCTAGGCCAACCAGACGCAGGACTTGGTCCAAAGTACTGATAATGAGCCATTGTAATTTCTCGATGCTCAGCCCTCATCCTGCTCCCATCAGGAATTCAGCAGGGTTACGTGGATGCCTGGGCTTCCCAGGTGGTCCTAGTGGTAAAGAACTAGCTTGCCAATGCAGGAGACATAAGAGACGCTGGTTTGATGCCTGGGTTAGGAAGATCCCCTGGAGAAGGGCATGGCAACCCACTCCAGTATCTTTGCCTGGAGAATCCCATGGACAGAGGAGCCTGGCGGGCTACAGCCCATGGTTCACAGAGTCAGATATGATTAAGGCGACTTAAGTGCAGCAGGGGGAGGCCTCCAGCAGGTGATACCAACTGCTTCTCTAGGCCTCCTCTGTATCAGCTCCTTGTTACCTAATAAAATTTCCCTGTGCTCTGCATGCTAAGTTTCTTCAGTAGTGTCCGACTCTTTGTGACCCTGTGGACTGTAGCCCTCCAGGCTCCTCTGCCATGGGATTCTCCAGGAAAGAATACTGGGGTTGGTTGCCATTTCTTCCTCCAGGGGATCTTCCCATCCCAGGGATCAAATCTGTGTCTCTTAGGTCTCCTATATTGGCAAGTGGGTTCTTTACCACTAGCAACACTTGGGAAGCCCCCAAATTCCCTAGGTGTCCACAAGTGGGAACCCCTCTGCTCTGACCCACCCACACCCCACATTCCTCAGAGATAACATGCCCTCATGTGATCTTTTTGGAGTCCTGTTGCTGTACATGCCACATTGCTGGTGGCTAATGATGTTGGAGTCCTCTTGGCCATTGGACCACTTTTTCCTCTCACTCTCTTTACACCCTTTGATCTTGTATTGTGGCCTTTCCAGAGAGAGGTGACCACTTTTTGATCTAGAATCTGACTTACAGGAGCTTTTGAGGTGGGTCCAGAATCAGCTGAATTGATACCATTGGTGCAGCCATCACCCTCTCCTCCATGTCCTACCTCTCCTTCTGAGGCCCTCTTGTCAACAGGATCCTGATGGATCCTCCTGAAAGTACAGAGACAGTGGCCAAGACCCAGCCAGGCCCTCTTGTTGTGTTAACAATTCAGGAAGATGGCGTGGTCACCAAAGAGCCACAGGGAGAGGGCACACAGGTGCCCAGTGCCCTTACCTCTACCAACTGAATTCCATCTACATTTCTGGATACCCACTCTGCAGAAAACACTCTGCTAGGTACCTGGACATGACCCTGGCTAGAACCCAGTATGTGCCCAGGTCTCCATCCACTGAAGAGACTAGGTATGAAAACCGAACATGGTGCAGGAGATAGAATTGTTTTCAGGGGACAGAAATCCCCAGAGGAGGAAATGGTTATATCTGCTCGAGGAGGTTGGTTAGGGAAGAGTCTAACACAGATGTTCTGTCTGAGCTTCATTCTGAAGGATAATTAAGAACCTAAAAGGGACACAGGGGCATTTCCAGGCAGGAAAAATGTCATATGAGTAACAATCAGCACAGCTATCTTGTTTGACCCCATGGAGGAGGAGATGGCACCCAACTCCAATATTCTTGCCTGGGAATTGCCATGGACAGAGGAACCTGGTGGGCTGCAGTCCATGGGGTCCCAAAAGAGTTGGACACAACTTAGCAACTAAACCACCACCATCTTGTTTGAAGAGTTTCAAATATTTTGGACTACAGGCAGCCATAGAGACAGAGAGGTTTAGAGGAGAATTAAAGCCAGTGGCTTTATTTTATTTTCTGTAACCTTTGGGCTTACTGATAACACTGATTGTTTATTGATTTCCTACAGAATATGAACTCAAGGGAGGTCAAACTGAAGTGCGTGTTATGCTCGGCCAACTACCAAGGCAGAGAGGGCTCCTGTAGGTGGAGCCCAGGTGGCGCTTCTGTTGGCTGCAGCTCCAGCTCCACCTCCTTTCTCACCACATAAATCTCCCAACCGCACTGAATCTCCGCCTAATGTGAACAGAAGCTCCACACTCAGAGGCAGGCAGAGGGCAGCACACACAGCTGAAAGGAAACTCAGAAGAAGGAATCGCCAAGAAAAGTGGCCATGGAGCTAATCCTGAGCTTTTCCACGGAAACCTGGGTTCTCCTGGCTACCGGTCTGGTGCTCCTCTATCTGTGAGTAACCATCAGGCTCATCTCCTTTGTAACCTGGGTCTTGGGGTGCTAAGCAGGAAAGGGGGTTCCCTTAGTTTTTTAAAGTTCAAAGTAAATGGAGGGGAAGTTGCTCAAGCATCATGTGCTATGGGCACCAAATGGGTTATTATTGATCTTACCCACATGTGTTGAAGGAGTTAACTTTACTCCCAAGTTGCTGTTAGCATTGTTAGGAGGGTTTGTGACATTCTTTGCTCCTGAGAATGACCCTCTGATTGACTACCAGTTTGCATGGACCTAGACTAGTCAACCAGAGTCCATCAAGGGCAAATTAAAAACAATGGCCCATGTGCAGTGTAGTCCTCACTGATTCCCATGCTGGGAATCCTGGAGGCAAGCAGTAACCTGGGTTTTGTTTCATTCTCTGACTTCTGGATTCTGTACCTGCTACAGGAATCCTGAGGAATGTTTGGCCCCTTTGTCACTCAGGAGCTCCTGCTCTGGACCCTCTTTCCAGGTGTCATTTACACAAGGCACCGGGTGCACCCCGACTTTGTTTGGAGGCCTGAGAACAAGCACCCTTTTTTCATACTCATCCCTCCCCCTTTTCTGCACCCCTCTTCCTTTTCTGCACCCCTCCTCAGGGCATCCATTCCTAAGACTCAATTCCCCTACGCTGTACTCTGCAGAACTATGGAGCCCCAAATGAGAAATCTTAAGATCTAGGGAGACTTGGCAGAAATCTTGAGGTTATATTCATTTCTTTCACCTTTTCTTTTAATCTCTGGAAGGGTTAGCATCAGTGTACAAATTTATTTTCCCTGTGATAAAAATCTGCTAAGCCTACGTTGCCACAAGCCCCAGAGTCCAATTTGGATTTTAAGCACTTTTTCCTTTTTAAGTATGACACAGGAGGATAAATCAAAACCATCTAGTAGAAGAATTCCTTTAAGTGGTGGGCTACCTGGTATCATGGATTAAGTTGGGAGAGGAGTTATTTTCAACAAGTGCTTAGAGATACCCCTCCAAATCACATATGAGCCCTATGTCAATTTCACTTTCCTTTAGTATAGGAAATCATGATGACATGCACATGAATAATATTAACCTCATTTTAATTCTTTGAAAGAAATATTAGGAATTCAAAGTATTGCAGCAACATATTTTCTGTCTGATATTATAAAGTTAATTGGTAGAGTTTAATTTCATTTTATATAGTTGAATCTAGTACTAAATAGAATGAAATTAAACTCTGCCAAAATTGGGGCTTCCCTGATAGCTCAGTTGGTAAAGAAGCCGCCTGCAATGTGAGAAACTGGGGTTCAGTCCCTGGGTTGGGAAGATCCCCTGGAGAAGGGAACAGCTGTACAGTCCAGTACTCTGGCCTGGAGAATTCCATGGACTGTCTAGCTGGGGATCCCAAAGAGTTGGACACGATTGAACAACTTTCACTTCACTTAAAAAATTGATATGAGTATTTCCAGCATGTGTTTTTTTCCCCTGAAGGATAAAAGAGGACTGTTGTCCAGCACCTAGAAAGGTATGTAAATAAACTCACCCTCCAGAATAATGCCTGGAATATGAATCTAGTGTATAAATATATTCCTGTGATATATCTTTTTAAATATACATGTCCAGCAAGCTATTTTAGTCTTCAGGGCAGATGAGTATACATGGCTGGGAGCCAGTGATGATGTGAGAGGCATCCAGAAAGAGGTTGGGATGGAGGGGAGAATATTCCTCATTCTTCAGAGCAGACCTCGCAGGGATACTTCTCAGACCTGATCCCACACAAGGTCCATAAGGTTGGCATCTCATCTGCTGGAAGCTTGGGGACACGGAACAACCTCAGTCACACTGTGTCTGGTCCGTCTGACAGTGGGGCTGGTGCTGGCTAGTGTCCCACCAGGCAAACATCCCTGTAGCCTGAGAAGGCGCTGGTGCAGCCAGGAATCAGCCGCTGCAGACGAGGCTGTCGTTATGCTGATGCAGTGTAAAAACTATGAAAATGTTGGCTTTATCTTTAGCCTCTTCCTTTTTACCCAAAGAAGCATCAATGTACCAAAAAGTGGGGAGCTAGAATAATAACTCACTCAGTCCACCTGCTGCCTTGGTGGAACCATGTGAGTTTAGACACTACACCAGATCTCTCTGTGGGACCAGTGTTGCCAACATGCTCACTCGATGGCTTGGCATCACTTTTGAGTTCATGTAGCACACTGAAGGTTCAGAAGCAGAAACCAGTTTTGCCTGGTTGTGAAGACAGAGAGAGGAACTGGGGTGGGAGTTGCACAGGCCACCCCTTGGTTGTGCCAGCTGGTGCCCACACCTCCACCACTTGCTCTGGAGGAAAGAGAGAGATCGCCAACATGGCTTGGCCAAGGTACATCCATGGGCACTTCCAACATAGGTCTTCCACAAAATTTTTTGCGTTTCTCTTATCACATATTGTAAGATTGCTGGATTTATACAGAAATTTGAACCTGTGCTACCTTAAAGGCTAGCTTCCAAAGAAGGAGAGACAGGAGCTTAATCCAATATTCTGGAACATTCTATGGCCACTCATTTTTGGTCATACAAAGTGTCTTTTGCCTCCACAGGAAGGTTACTGAAGACTGGTGAAAGTGCCTGTAGGGCATTTTGAACCATTTATACACAGCCTGCTTTTCAGCCATACCTTACTAATTTGCCTCTGCGGAGTTAGCATTAGAGGTCTAGCAAGTTCATGTTTAAACCATTGATGGCAACCTCTTCCCTCAGGCTCTCTTTTCCCACACTCTGTCATCTCTCAGTAACACTAGAGTGAGCAGACTTGTAAAGATCCAGAACCCTGAGTCATGGGCTTGCACACATAACACCCGAAGGATAACCTACAGGCAGGCCTGCTATAGGGAGCACCAGCCTCCATTGGTTTTTAAGGTAGTTGAAGTCAGAGGCAGTAATCTAGCTGCTTTGTGATTGAGCATCTTCAGGAAAATGAGTGCACCTGGGGCATTGTGCTTAGCAGGTGAGTATCACTGGTTGGAGGACCAGATGCCATGAGGGGGGGAATGGTCTGGAAATGGATCCTTTAGTCATTGGGTCATTTCTACAGTTTCAGGGAACATAAGGGTCAGTCATCCTTCTTTGTAGTCCAAATCAACCAAATTGCCTGACAACAGAGACATGGGTGTAGCTGAAATGTGCTCAATTTCTGTGATGGCAATGGAAGACTTGAGCACAGTTTTCATTCTACAGATAAGAACACTGTGCTTCAAGAATTCAACCGTTACAACATAAGAGTTGAACACAAGCACTGTGATACCATGACAGTTGATCTGATGATTAAGTCAGCTCCTAAATGACTAACAGGCATGATGAACTGAAGAAAGGGATGGTTCACATTTTGTCAGATGGAGCAAAATTTCATCACGCTGCTCAGAACAATGCACAATTTAAAACTTATAAATTATTTCTGGAATTTTCCACTTAATATTTTTAGACCAATATGTTAACCACATAGACCATGGGTAACAAATCATAGACTGCAAAACTTTACCTGGGTGTGTGTGTGTGTGTTGGGTTACTGTATAGTTTTTAAAGATGTCTCCATTGGGTGGAACTGGGTTAAGAGTAAATGAGATCTTTCTGTACTATTTCTTATAAATTCTTATGAATGTACTATTATCTCAAAATTAAAAAAATATTAAAGAGACAATTCCCTGGTGGTACAAAGGTTAGGACTTTTTACTCTCACTGCCAAGAGCCCAAGTTTGATCCCTTGGTCTGGGAACAAAGATAATGCACGTCCTGCATACTGGTCCATGCAGTCAAAAAAAAAAAATGGTAGAGAGTAAATAAAACCATCTGCACATGAGGCATGATTATATGTTTTCTAAGAACATATACAGAAAATAGACACTGAGCATATTAAGCTGATGACTTACTGATAGGAAAGATGATAAGAATGGAGTGAAAAATGAGTATAAAGGATGTATTTTGTTAACAGGTGAAAAAGTTTTAAATTTTAAAAAAATACTCTTAATTCAGTTGGTTCACACTTGGCTTGTGCGTCCTTGTCTGACTGTTGGCAACCCTATGGACTGTAGCCCACCAGGCTTCTCTGTCCATGGGATTCTCCAGGCAAGAGTACTGGCGTGGGCTGCCATTTTCTCCTCCAGGGACCTTCCCATCCCAGGGATCAAACCAGTATCTCCCAAGTCTCCTGCATTGGTAGGCAGAGTATTTGTGACTGAGCTGCCTGGGAAGCCCAGAGATACCCATAGATATCATATAATTGACTCAGGTAGGTAGGCAAAATATAGTTCCATTTTTATCTCCAGGTGTTAAGCATTTACACAACCACTGATGTAATTCAAGTCATTGTGCCACTATAGTAACCATTAAGTTTGCACTTGCCATGTTTGGGGCAGTTATGCTAACTGGCTCATTTTAATTGTTTAGATAATTAATTTGTAAAGATAGATTGCCACCCTTATGACACCACCTTTATGGCAGAAAGCAAAGAAGAACAAAAGAGCCTCTTGATGAAAGTGAAAGAGAAGAGTGAAAAAACTGGCTTAAAACTCAACATTCAGAAAACTAAGATCATGACATCTGGTCCCATCACTTCATGGTAAATAGATGGGGAAACAATGGAAACAGTGAGAAACTTTCTCTCTTTGGCCTCCAAAATCCCTGCAGATGGTGACTGCAGCCATGAAATTAAAAGACGCTTGTTCCTTGGAAGAAAAGCTATGACCAACCTAGACAGCATATTATAAAGCAGAGACATTACTTTACCAACAAAGGTCCATCTAGTCAAAGCTATGGCTTTTCCAGTAGTCATGTATGGATGTGAGAGTTGGACTATAAAGAAAGCTGAGCACCGAAGAATTGATGCTTTTAAACTGTGGTGTTGGAGAAGACTCTTGAGAGTCCCTTGGACTTCAAGGAGATCCAACCAGACAATCCTAAAGGAAATCAGTCCTGAATATTCATTGGAAGGACTGATGCTGAAGCTGAAATTCCAATACTTTGGCCACCTGATGCAAAGAACTGACTCATTGGAAAAGACCCTGATGCTGGGAAAGATTGAAGGCGAGAGAAGAAGGGGACAACAGAGGATGAGATGGTTGGATGGCATCACCGACTCAATGCATATGAGTTTGAGTAAACTCCGGGAGTTGGTGATGGACAGGGTGGTGTGCTGCAGTCCATAGGGTTACAAAGAGTCGGACAGGACTAAGTGGCTGAACTGAACTGAATTGCCATTAAATAATAAAGCAAATTAACTAATATTACTTTAATTAAAACAAAAAGCTGTGCTTGTTTTAACACCTGCTTGTGAAGACAGAGTTAAGAAGAATCAGATCTTAAAATGAGGTCAGATCATGGTGGGAGCTCCAATGCAAAGAACTGGCTCCTTGGAAAAGACCCTGATGCTGGGAAAGATTGAGGGCAGGAAGAGAAGGGGGTGACAAAGAATGAGATGGTTGGATGGCATCACTGACTCAATGGACATGAATTTGAGCAAATTCCAGGAGATGGTGAAGGACAGGGAAGCCTGGTGTGCTTCAGTCCACGGGATCACAAAGAGTCAGACATGACTGAGCAACTAAACAGCAACAACAGCATAAAGGGAAGGAAAAGGATAAGTATAAGAACAACGCCATGTTATCTCTAGTAACTCTGTCATTGGGTGGATGCAGTTATCCAAAATCTCATGTTTGAGACAGAAAAAAAAATTTCCCCTGTGTTCTTAGAATGAGAATCTCTAAATCATGGGAGAGTCAACTTACTAAATACATATGAATGCATTTTTTTGGAGGAATTATAGCCTAAACCTCCTGGGAGCTCTCAAATTTTGTAAATATTTATCAAGCATCCACTCTAGGATTGGGACCATCAAAATTTCAGCTGCTATTTGTGGTCTCACTATGGAGGAGGGAAAGGAGTTGATGAGTGAAAGTAATTATTGCGTTTGGAATTGCTGTTATTATTTATCGCCTACATATTATCTTTCTAGGCTGATGGTTCCAGTTTCAAGTTAGTGACTGGACAGCTCCAGCATTTATTCCACAATCCGTGACCTGGATTTTCTCTCTCAATTCATAGATATGGAACATATTCCTATGGGCTTTTTAAGAAGTTGGGAGTTCCTGGACCAAGACCTCTACCTTATTTTGGAAACATTCTGTCCTACCGAAAGGTGCATGTTGCTTGATGTCCCTTTTTTGCTTCTTATGGTTGCAAATCCCAGCTGAGTTCCATAGTAAAAATTCTCCTCCTCAGGGGGCAGTTGAGAGTTTTCTTACTTCCCAGAAATGGCATCATAGACCCCACCACACATGACCTCTTTACCCGAGGCTTCTATTGTCAGCTGTCAGGAGCCTCAGGTTTGCCTCCTCAGACAGTCAAGGTCTCTTGGCTGAGTCAGCACATGACTTGAAGTTCCATCTTGTAAGCTTTGTGAGGAGGATCTTCTCTCTGCCAGGTGCAGATTCCCAGCAAGGCACAGCCCTACTAATTGTCAGGAGAAAAGCATGAAGGGATGCCTGGTTGCGGCTCATTGTGCTGCGTTCACTAGTGTCAGATGTGCCTTGATGGTAGCATAAGCTCTGGGTACCCTTTTGTCCCTTTCCTCCTGAATTGTTTGGACACTTTAGTTTTTAACGTATCAGGTAATTTGCACATACTTGGATTCTCTCAAGAACTGCTAATTCCTGCAGTTGTTGTTGTTGTTGTTGTTGTTTTTTCTTTTTTCCACTTTCTGCTCTACCTCTTGCTATACATGACATCTTTTGGGACTTGAGAGATGGAACAAAAGCTTTCTGCTTTTCTTCTGTGCCTTCAGAGCAGGCACCTCACGGGTGAGTTTGAGCAGGGAATGAGTGTAACTGAGACACGTTTGTGGTTGTCTATTTGCTTCAGATATTTAATGACCAAACAAGTTGTGGAGTTTTTAAAAATAAGACAGAATCACATATGCAAATTCACTAGAAAGGATATGATTTGACAAAATTATTAAAAATTTAATTTAATGTTTAATTTAACTGGAGGGAATGTACCAGATGGCAGATGGATTGTGAATTCTGGCTGAACCTTAATATCCATCATGCTCTGATGATTCCCCCAGGGCCCAGTCCCTCAACTGAAGGTCGTGAGCTATGTCCATGTCCACGGGCAGAGCCCTGTGTGCCAGCTGCTCTCTGACTCAGATTTCCTTTCCAGCAGACAGGATTGTTTCTTAGATCCCAATTCTCCCAACTGAGATTGTCATTATCTCATTACTGCCTAATAACTTTCTGAATATTTTTCCATCTGAAGAAGCAGTAATTGCCTATCAACCTTTCCCAGACGAACTTCTTAGTAGATGCACCTAAAAAACCCTCATTTCTGAGAACTTCATTTGCTTTGCTGTTTGTTGTTCAGTTGCTCAGCTGTGTCCCCATGGACTGCAGCACACCAGGGTTCCCTGTCCTTCACCATCTCCTGGAGTTTGCTCAAACTGATGTATTGAGTCAGTGGTGCCATCCAACCATCTCATCCTCTGTCGCCCACTTCTCCAGTATCAGGTTCTTTTCCAATGAGTCAGCTTGTTGCATCAGATGGCCAAAGTATTGGAGCTTCAACTTCAGCATCAGTTCCTTCCAATGAATATTCATGGTTGATTTCCTTTAGGATTGACTGATTTGATCTCCTTGCAGTCCAAGGGACTCTCAACAGTCCTCTCCAACACCACAGTTTGAATATCACAATAGAAACTTAGCAAAAGGCTTTTTTTTTTTAAGTTATAGAAGTAAAAACTCAGGCCAGGCATGTAAACTGCACTGTCCTTTGTGTACTTGTGGCATCTTCCCGTTTTTTCTGCGTTGAGCTGGAAAACTAGAAGGCAAGTCCACTTTGTCATTCATTCAATCACTCACTCACTTTCTCATTCAGCACACACTCCTTAGACTTATTTAAATCTGTGAGATTAAAATACATCCCTGGTGCTTTAACATCCTTATTCTGTTAGAATTTGCATGGGATAAATGAAAAGGCTGCTTAACTAGGAGATGAAAGGGTGTGTAGGAAACGCTTACTTCTCTCAGCTTCAGTTTTCTCACATGTCCATGGGGGATTAGAGATTAAAGGATTTTAGACAACACATGCACAAGGAAAAGGCTTCAGAAAGACAAGGAGTAAGAAGTATTCATTGACAGGGGTAAGCGTTTTAGTATCTACAATATTCAAAGAAAATTAAAGAGTGATTTTAAATGGTCAGTTTCACATATCTCCTCTATTTTCTCTCCTTTCCTTTAAGACATTTGTGAATAAGAACTTCCCTCCAACTGCCAGTGAAAAATGATGGCTTTGTGAATTAGAGGCAGGGTTCAATACAGTATATTAATAATATAATTTTGTTTCTCCTTGCAGGGTGTATGTGAGTTTAATGAAGAATGTTTTAAAAAGTATGGGAAAATTTGGGGGTGAGTATTCTGGAAACTTCTGTTGGATACACTTGTTATAATTAGCCACTCTCCCTCCCCCCTTAGTATGGAGGGGGGTATCCAGAGCTTCTTGGAGTGAAGTCATTTGTTGTAAAGCTTTGGAGACTTATTTGACCAGAGATCCTAGAAGCCACCAGGTATGCAGGTCCACAGTCTGAATCAGGCCTGGAGAGTCACAGGTCATCATTTTTCTCCAGACTTTGACACCCAGGGACTCCTAGCCTCACGTTCTGTCAATGTCTCACTCTTTCTCCCCTTTTCCATTTTTTCTCTCCTTAGGTTGCCTTTAATTGCATAAATGCATTATTCTAGAACATTCTAATATGGGCCTATAAATGCATTTTATTACCCTTTCCCACATGTTTCTCTCTGTTTTTAAAATATATATATTTTATTGAAGTAGAGTTGACTTACAATGTTTCAGGTGCGCACGGGTGATTTGGTTATACAAATACACATATATTACTTTCAGAATTATTTCCCATCGTAGGTTATTATAAGATATTGACTATAGTTCCCTATTCTATACCATAAACCTTTGTTACTTGTTGCATATCTATTTTTTAATTAGAAATCTAGCATTCTATTCATACTAAGTCAAACAAGTAAAATTGAAATGTTGTAATTTTTTTAGTTAGGCAAAAATTCATGTTTTCTAAAATATATATATTATACATATTTATATATAGTATACAAATGCTTTTCTACTGCACTTGATAAAGGTTCAAGAAAGAACATCAAAGAAAAAAAAGGAGATGGAGAAACTGGAGAACATAAACTAAATGAAATGGGAGCACTGAATATGAAATAGAAAAAGTGAAATAAACTAGATAAAAGTAAAAGATCATCATATAGTCCAGTTGTTTTTAAACATGACTGTTCATTAGAAACGTGGAGCTCTGGAGGAAAAAAAGCAATACCTGAGCATTTGTATTTTTCAAAAAGTTTCAAGATAATTCTGATATGCATCTGGATTTTAAAAAGTGATTACAGGTTTTTCTATTAGGTCCTAGTTTTGGTGATATAGACTTCTATTATTTTTCTGTTGACCAGTCATGATATAGTGTTATTAAGTGAGTAACAGTATCATAATCACAATAGTAAAAGATGTTTATCAGTTTTCACAATCAGTCAGACAAAAATAAAAGATAATTACAATTGCAAGCCATAATGGGAACATGATTAAATAAACAATATAAAACAATTACATACAATTTGGGGGGGGGGGTTGTCAAGCAGAGTGATGCGGTAAGTGGACGTGCATACAGGCATATGTTTTCATCCACCCGGCCAGTCTATGTATTTTGGTTGGTCCCTTTAATTCATTTACGTTTAAGGTAATTCATTACATTTAAGATAATGATTGATATGAATGATTCTATTACCGTTTTCTTAATTGTTTTGGGGTTATTTTCTGCAGGTCTTTTTCTTCTCGTGTTTCCTGCCTAGAGAACTTCGTTTAGCATTTGTTGTAAAGCTGGTTTGGTGGTGCTGAATTCTCTTAACTTTTGCTTAACTGGAAAGCTTTTGATTTCTCCATAAAGTCTGAAGGAGAGTCTTTCTGGGTAGAGTATTCTTGGTTGTAATTTCTTCCCTTTCATCACTTTAAATATATCATGCCATTCCCTTTGGCTTGTAGAGTTTCTGTTGAGAAACCTACTCAGAGCCTGATAAGAGTTCACTTGTGTGTTAGCTGTCACTTTCCCCTTGTTCTTTTAATGTTTTATCTCTGTCTTCAATTTTTGTCAGTTTGATTACTGTGTGTCTTGGAGTGTTGCTCCTTGGGTTTATCCTGACCAGGACTCTCTGTGCTTCCTGGACTTGGTTGACTATTTCCTTTCCCATGTTAGGGAAGTTTTCAGGTGTTTTCTCTTCATATATTTGCTCAGGCCCTTTCTTTCTCTCTTCTCTTTCTGGGACCCCTATAATATGAATGTCGATGTGTTTAATGTTGTCCCAGAGGTCTCTTAGGCTGTCTTCATTGCTTTCCATTCTTTTTTCTATGTTCTATTCTGCAGTAGAGATTTCCACCATTCTGTCCTCCAGGTCATTTATCCGTTCTTCTGCCTCAGTCATTCTGCTATTAATTCCTTCAATGGCACCCCACTCCAGTACTCTTGCCTGGAAAATCCCATGGACGGAGGAGCCTGGTAGGCTGCAGTCCATGGGGTTGCTAGGAGTCACACACGACTGAGCGACTTCATTTTCACTTTTCACTTTCATGCATTGGAGAAGGAAATGGCAACCCACTCCAGTGTTCTTGCCTGGAGAATCCCAGGGACAGGGGAGCCTGGTGGGCTGCCGTCTCTGGGGTTGCACAGAGTTGGACACGACTGAAGCGACTTAGCAGCAGTGTGTTATTCCGGAGAAGGCGATGGCACCCCACTCCAGTACTCTTGCCTGGAAAATCCCATGGACGGAGGAGCCTGCTAGGCTAGTCCATGAGGCCGCTAAGAGTCGGACACGACTAAGCGACTTCACTTTCACTTTTCACTTCCATGCATTGGAGAAGGAAATGGCAACCCACTCCAGTATTCTTACCTGGAGAATCCCAGGGACAGAGGAGCCTGGTGGGCTTCCGTCTATGGGGTCGCACAGAGTCGGACACGACTGACGCGACTTAGCAGCAGCAGCAGCAGTGTGTTATTCACCTCTGTTTGTTTGTTCTTCAATTCTTCCAGGTCTTTAGTAAGTATTTCTTGCATCTTCTCAGTCTTTGCCTCCATTCTTTTCCCAAGATCCTGGATCATTTTCACTATCACTGTTCTGAATTCTTTTTCTGGAAGGTTGCCTATCTCCATTTAGTTGTTTTTCTGGGGTTGTCGGGGACCAGCCCCGGCTGATCCAGGGTATTCAAAGGGGAGACGGCGTCGGCGACTATTTATTTATTTATTTATCAAAGATATAAAGAATAATAGAATGAGGATAGCTCAGTAGGAAAATTCAGTGGAGAAAAGAAGCTGAGTAGCTTGGTTTACGCGGAAAATCAATATAACCTGTGACACCAGGTTAGCTCTGACCATGGAGGCCGCAGGCGCCCTCTCGAATAGCGGAAGGTGCCCCACCTTAGACACCTTCTCAAGTGGGTCTTAGAAGCCCAGGCAAATAAATGGTCACAGAGGATATCCACGCTCCAGATGGAGACTCAGCTGGAAATTGAGGGGAAGAATGACATGGGGAGACCAAGCGTTGGTGAGCAAGACCCGTAGCTTTATTTTCAACAGGGGCTTATATACTCTAAGTTACACATAGAGGATAATAGGGGATGCAAATCAGCAGTCTTTGATCCTTATCAAAAACTAGGGTTTCTATCCTGCAAATTTATCGTATACAAATGGTTTAGGTGATTTACATCATCTTCGGGCCAGAAGGCCTATTAACATTTTATGACTCTTGACAAAGACTTATCAACAAAGACTTATTTTATCTAGGAGTAATTATTTTAAGGTTTGGCACCATCTTCCAAAGATAAAATTGCATTCCTATAGGGCGGATGTGTAATGGGTTTACAACAAAGGAAAGAATTTATTACCTTAAGGGTCTAAAGTTACTAACACCAAGGCCACTACTTATTTTTTCTACATACCAACTATATTAATTAATACACATTCAAGGATACAATTCAGGGGATGTGGAAACTTGGCAGCAAGCATTGGCTCATCAATGAAATCCTTTACTAGTTTATTCTGACAGTTACTAACTCTCTGAGAGGTTCTAAGCTATTTGAATATCTTAAGCTTCCCATGTCTCTCGAGGCTGGGAGACTGTAAACAATCGTATGCATAGCTGCAGGAGACCGGGTAAACTTGTCAGGTGAGTTAGGGAGCTATCTGAGGAGTTTGGATTTAAACACTCCTAATTGCCCAGGAACTTTATTAATTGGAGCTGTAAGTTAACTCTTTGACAGAAAGAGCGAGATGATGGTGGGGGACAGCCCCCAGTAAAGTCAGAGGTGAGAGCACAAAGCAATAAAGTAGGCAGACTCTGGTTTTTTGGGGGTAGATGCTCGAGAATATCCGGGGGGACTCCTGAGGCTCGATCCCGCCTTTGCGTATGCCGAGCCTCCTTCCTCATGACCTTTGTCACGAGTGGAATGTCTCTCGCCGGCTCCTGGCATGGGGTTTTATCTTGTCCCTTCATCTGGGACCTAAGTTTCTGCTTTTTCATCATGATTGTCTTTCTTTCTTTCTTTCTTTCTTTTTTTTTTTTTTTTTTGAAGAAAGGGAGAATCACTTTTTATTTGCTCCTGGTAGAGTCTCGGGAACAATAATTGAGATAGACAAGCAGAGACAACTGGCTGGCTGTTGAGGCAGCACTAGTACAGGAAATCATGGCGTCAGTCACTCCAACAGCTTCCCAGCAGCTCAGCGCAGACGCAGACAGTCACTGTGCACACAGCAGCTGTGAGTATGCTCTCAGTCTCCATGGCAAGATGTCAGAGGCTCTGGCTCTGTCCTGAGTAGCAATATGGATGGACTTCTTCAGTTCCAGAGGTTATTTAGCATTTTGGCTTCCCTTGTAGCATCCTTGGTGGTGGTTCCTCAGGCAAGTTCAGTAGCATAGCTGTCCTGGACTCCCAGTTAAATCAATTTTTTAAATTTTTTTTTCTATTGAAGGATAATTGCTTTACAGAATTTTGTTGTTTTCTGTCAAACCTCAACATGAATCAGCCATAAGTATGGGGATGTGAAGAGTCGGACACGACTGATCAACTTCACTTTCACTTTTCACTTTCCTGCATTGGAGAAGGAAATGGCAACCCACTCCAGTGTTCTTGCCTGGAGAATTCCAGGGACAAGGGAACCTGGTGGGCTGCCGTCTATGGGGTCACACAGAGTCGGACACGACTGAAGCGACTTAGCAGCGGCAGCAGCAGCAGCAGCATATATATATCCCCTCCCTCCTGAACCCCCTCCCATTTGCCTCCCCATCCCACCCCTTTAGATTGATACAGAGCCCCTATTTGAGTTTCCTGAGCCATATAGAAAATTCCTGTTGGCCATCTATTTTACACGTGGTATGTAAGTTTCCATGTTACTCTTTCCATACATCTCACCCTCTCTACTCTCCCCATGTCCATAAGTCTATTCTCTATGTCTGTTTCTCCATTGCTGCCCTGTGAATAAATTCTTCAGTACCATTTTTCTAGATTCTGTGTATATGCATTAGTGTACAATATTTATCTTTCCCTTTCTGACTTACTTCACTCTGTATGATAAATTCTAGTTCAACCACCTCATTAGAACTGACTCAAAGGCATTCCTTTTTATGGCCGAGTAATATTCCATTGTGTATATGTACCACAACTTCTTTATCCAATCATCTGTCGAGGGACATCTAGGTTGCTTCCATGTTCTAGCTATTGTAAATAGTGCTGCAATGAACAATGGGGTACATGTGTCTTTTTCAATTTTGGTTTCCTCAGGGTATATGCCTAATTGTGGGATTGCTGGGTCATATTTTATTCCTAGTTTTTCAAGGAATCTCCATACCGTCTTTCATAGTGGCTATATCAATTTACATTCCCACCAACAGTGCAAGAGCGTTCCCCTTTCTCCACACCCTCTTCAGCATTTGTTGTTTGAAGACTTTTTGATGAGGGCCATTCTGACCTGTGTGAGGTGATATCTCATTGTAGTTTTGATTGGTGTTTCTCTAATAATGAGTGATATTGAGCATCTTTTCACATCATGATTAACTTTCTGTAATATGGTTTGTGTTTTAGCTGTTGGAAGACTGTGCTTCTTCTTGCTTCTGTCTTCCCTCTGATGGCTGAGGCCAAGAGGCTTGTATAAGCTTCTTGATGGGAGGGACTGGCAGTGGGAAAAACTGGATCTTTCTCTGGTGGGCAAGGCCTTGCTCAGGTGGTTGTTTGGCTTGAGGCGACCCAGCCCTGGGTCTACAGGCTCTATGGTAGGGTTAATGGTGACTTCTAAGAGGGTTTATGCCAAAGGGGAACTTCCAGTGCCCCCGTCCCTGTGGTGAGCCCCTGCCAACCCTCTCCTCCACAGGAGGCCCTCCAATACTAGCAGATACTTTTGGTTCAGTCTCCTGTGGGGCCACTGCTTCTCTCTGGGTCTTGGTGTGCACAAAATTTTGTTTGTGCCCTCCAGAACTGGAGTCTCTGCATCCCCTGGTCCTCTGGAAGTCCTATAATCAAATCTCACTGGCACTCAAGGCCAGATTCCCTGGGGATACCCAGTCCCTTTGTCAGATCCCCAGGCTGGGAAGCCTGATGTTGAGTTCAGAACCTTGGCAACAGTGTGAGAACTTCTTTGGTATTGTTCTCCTGTCTGTGGGTCACCCACCTGGCAGGTATAGGATTTGATTTTATTGTAATTGTGTCCCTCCTACCTTCTCGCTGTGGCTTTTTTGTCTTTGGATGTGGGTATCTTTTTTTGGTGGGTCCTAGTATCCTCCTGTCAATGGTTTTCCAACAGCTAATTGCAAATTTGGTGCTCTTGCAGGAGATGAGCACATGTCCTTCTACTCCACCATCCTGAAGTGGAAGCCTGCACTTCTCTTTTGACCTAGTTATTCCATTGCTGAGAATTTATTTCAGGGATATACTTGCACACATGCATAAGTAAATCTGTATAAGGACATTTATTCCTGCTCCAGAAGAATGAGGCAGCTCTATGAGTACTCCTATGGGTTTGTAAAATAAAGGCTAAACACCTCCCCCCATATGATCACATGATTCTCTTTTAGTTAAAACCCAAAGTCCTTTATTTAAATTTTGGCTTTCATATGTCCTTTGGGAAAAGATATGGGAGTTATAGGTAAACATAATGGGAAATCGTTTCTGCTCAGCTTTTTACTTTCTCTACAAGTGCAGAGTTTTTTTTTGTTTTTTTTTTTTAATTTTCAGGTAAAGTTTTCTGATAGAATTGTATTCAATGATTGTTTTATCTACTGTTTTTCTGACTTTGAGGAGATGTGGGGTATATATATCTAACCCGAGTGTGTCAGGTGGGCTTTAGGAGCTGTTGGAGGTTTAATGAGAACAGAGGGAGAGGTGTCATGTGGTGCTTCTTTGCCAAAAGCAAATGGCAGAGGCTCTGCCTGTCCAGACCTCTTCATCTTCTCTTATCAAGTTTTCAGAAACCATGGGACCTTGCTAAGTCGTTATGGCCCCAAAACTCAGCCTGCTTGAGTGGAAAGAATACATAGCACTGGGACACCACTGGCCCAGCTCCAGCTGCCCCTCCAGCATTTAGTACCTGTGAGCTCGGGCTGGAGTCCCTTTTTCATGGTGGATCCCAGTTCTCTCTTTAGAAAATGATTCTCAGGTTGGATGTGAATGAGGAGCACCTGGGAGAGCTTGTTATAAATTCGGACTTTGACCCCACTCATCAGTACACCAAATCAGTATGATCTGAGGTGGGTTCAAAAATCTGAATTGGAACGGGTAGGGAGAGAAAGTATTAAGGCTGGAGTGACACCATGGATATAAAGGGTCACCCCAAACCACTGTCTCTTCTCCACCCAAGTGTTGTTGCAAAACCATGATGGGAAGAAGGGAATCATCCAAGTAACATGGTCAGTCAGGTGGAAGAGCAGATTAAGTGCCTCCTCAATCCTTCCTAATACTGCTTCAGCACTAAGTGCTCTTGACACCCACTTACACCCTCTGAGTTTTTTTTTTTAATATAAATTTACTTATTTTAATTGAAGGTTAATCACTTTACAATATTGTATTGGTTTTGCCATACATCAACATGAATCCACCACGGGTGTACACATGTTCCCCATCCTGAACCCCGTTCCCACCTCCCTCCCGGTACCATCCCTCTGGGTCATCCCAGTGCACCAGCCCCAAGCATCCTGTATTCCTGTATCCTGCATCAAACCTGGCCTGGCGATTCATTTCATATGGGTGGGATGATTTGGGAGAATGGCACCCTCTGAGTTTTAGAACAGATTTTGGAAATGGGCAGAAGTAAGTGCAGTGTTTCTCTGCAGTCTTTACATGTAATCACAAAGCCATTTGAAATTCTTCTGTGGAGTTAAAGGAGGAATAGGGAACATGGAGAAAATCTTCCAATTCATTCTAGCCATTGCAAGTGATTGACAGTGAAACCAAAATGTCAGAAGACAGTGTAAATAACTCAGAGTAAACCGCATGCCAGTGGCCATTCCCATGAACGGGCATCCTGACAGGAGATGAGGTCAAATGGTGACGTGTCACATCTGAGGAGTCAGCTTTGTGTGATAAGTGGGTCAAACGTGGGCCTGCCTAGCTGGTGATGGATGTCACCTACGTGGAGCCCGAGGCCCACGGGACCCATGTAATGAAAGAAAATATTTAGAAAATGAATTAAGTAGGCTCCTCTGAAAGTTTTTTCTCTTTTTCCTTTTGTTCAAATTATCCTAAACTTGATGCTACCAAGGATATCTCATTATTTAAAATATTTCCTTAAAATTATAAACTAGCAAGAAAATTTTAGACAATAAGGCAAAAAAACTTTCATAATCCCACTGTCACTGGTAGAGCATTCCAAATCTCCCTCCATTTGCAGATACTTTGTTACATATTTATAATCAATGTGTCTACAGTTTTCATCTAATATTATATGCATTTTCATACTTTGGGTATATCTTCAAAAATGACTGAGTAGATTGACTCTCCTTAATTATTTTTTAATTTTCAAATAATTTACTTCAACTATTTACTAAGATAACTTCCTTTTTGACAATGAAATATATTAAACCTATAAATATTATGGAGAATGTTATAGGAAATACCCATGTCCCTACCGCCTACAATTAACAATGTTTTCATGGTAGTTTTAACTATGATCTTAGAAGGATAGATGATGTAATAGTAGGATGAACATCTGGACTTCCAGGTGTGGTTTCACCTGCAAAATGGCTCATTAAATTTAATCAACTGTTTTCCCTACACAGGATTTTTGAAGGTAAACAACCTCTGTTGGTTATCACAGATCCAGACATGATCAAAACAGTACTAGTGAAAGAATGTTATTCTGTCTTCACAAACCGGAGGGTAGGCATCCATTTTTTTTAATTTAAAATTTATTTGTTTCTAAGATATGCATTTTGAAATATATTATAAATTCATAGGATGTTGTCAAAAGAGAAAAATACAAAGAGACTGCACGTCATGTACCTTTTGTCCTGGTTTTTCCAATGGCAATACATCGATTAATCAGAATACAATTTCAAAGCAGAAAATTGACACTCATACTATTCATGGAGCTTATTCTGATTTCATCAGTTTCACGTTCACTCATTTGTGTATGTTTTGCTCTATGAAAATGTGTCCTAGATGTAGATTTGTGTAGTTACCATGACAATCAATGTATAGAACTGTCCCATCCCTACACGACTCCCTCTTACTATTCTTTTACAGTCATGGCTTGTACAGCTTGCTTTTTCCTCTTATCAAGGTCTTTAGCAAACATTGTTCTTTAAATTTTGATGAATGATTTATCAATTTTCTCTTTTATGGATTTTGCCTTTGTTGTCAAGTCCAAAATATCTTGACCTAGCCCTAGGCCCTGAAGATTATCTCCTATTTTTTCCTAAACATTAAATCACTTTATGTTTTACATTTAAGTCCATGATCCATTTTATGTTAGGTTTTGTGTAATGTATGAGGTTGTCTTTTTTTTTTCTTTTGCATCTAAATGTCTGATTTGCTCCAGCACCATTTATGGAAAGACTATCCATTAAAAGTAATTTATTTATTTTATTTTTTGCTCCCCTGGGTCTTCATTGCTGTGCTCAGGCTTGAGCCTGGCAGTGGGCAGGCGTGTGGCTGCAGAGGTTAGCTGTGGGCAGGTGTCAGTACAGTTGAGTGACAGTAGTAAGGACTGGCTTAGGCATCTGAGCATCTGCAGGGCCCTCCGATGGTGTTTTGCACATGTGCATTGAAAAAGATTGGCTGCTGGTGTGGATCCTGGGTCCACATAGCATCAGCAGTGGCACTAACTGGGCAGCTCTAGTGTGGTTGGAGGCAGTAGGGTAGGACTCCTGCAACTGCCTTAACACCATGAATGTTGAATTAAAGGTGGCTGATTGATCAGTTGATTGGGAGAAAGGCTACACGCACTGGTCAGTTTCAGTGGGGTCAGAAGCTGCACATGGCTTTTCCTTTCCCTTTCCTGTCCCTTCCCTCGCCTCTCCTTCCCCTGCCTGCCATCTCTTCCCTTTCCTGCCCCTTCCCTCCCCTCTCCTTCCCCTGCCTGCCATCTCTTCCTGGACAATCCAGTCCTAAACCCGAAGGTGGGCCACAGAAGGTGGGCAGCCTCACACATCAGGGTGGGGCCAGAGAAGGAGGACAGTGGCTCCAAGTCAGAGACCGAGTAGGGAGGGGAGGGTGTCCACAGGGATGGCAGCTGGGCACGGGTGAGGGAACCCAAAATACTCACTTGTGGGTGTAGCCTGTAGGGTGAGGGGGCATCATGAGTGGAAAGGGATGGATCATGGATTGGGTCCATAAAGGAGGATTGATCAAGTAATACAGAAAGGATGATGGGAGCCAGCATTCTCACTGTTGGAGAAGAAGTCATAGTTCAGAGACTGAGAAACTAGACTAAACCCTGTGAAGTCACTGACTGAACTATCCATGTAAGTCCATGCTTTTCTGTGTAATAGATGATAGCAGGCCAGATGATATAGACAGATGACAGATAGATGCAGATATAGACAGACAGGTGTGTGTGTGTGTGTGTGTAGCTACAAAAGCACATAATATACTGCTTTCCACTGATGTAGTATAGACACCTGAGCAGCTGCAGGGGTCTGGGATGGGGTTTTGCACATGCCCAGCCTAAAATATTGGGGCTGGCAGCCGGTGTGGGTCCTGGGTCTCAGGGTGTCGTTGGCTGGAGCATCTCTGTTGGAGCTGAGGGGGAAGACAGGACTCAGGAAATTGGAGTCTGCTAATGTAGTACCCTGGGGAGTGATCAGCACCAAAATTTTCAGAGGTTGTTCAATGAATATGCTGGCAGTTGGTTTCATCATAGCAAAGTTTCTGGGGTTTTCTACAGAGCAGGATACAGAGAACCGTAGTCACTCCTGCTGCGTGGTTGACACTGGTAGTCCCTGCCCTTCTTCTTTGTTCCTAGTTGTCTCTGGTTGTCTCGGCTCGGCTCGTCTCTGGGTGGGGTGAAAGCAAAGCAGGTCATTTGTGCAATGTTCTGAAAGGCTGGAGAAACTCGTCACTCTTCCTGTTGTCTCTTTTAGTTTTTTTTTTTTTTCCAGCAAGGGGAAATGTCTCAAGCTGTGGAATTTCCTGTTGATGCTGAGCAGTGCTGGCTTAGGGGAAGGGATGATGCAAACAAAATTAACTATTCTCCTTACTCTCTCTGCGAGTTGTTTTCAAGTGTGGTCTGTTATATTGCTGACGCTTTTTAGACCTACTTTCATTTGCTGTGAGCTGTCCAATTGTGAGACAACAAAGGCTGGAGTCTCCTACTCTGCCATCTTGGTGATGTCACCTTAGTATTTCATCATTAAAGTGATGTTAGCTGTAGGTTTTTTGTAGATGCTCTTTATCAAGCTAAGGAAATTTGTCTTTCTTGTTTGTGAGCTTTGTCAAAAATGAGTGTTGGAGGTATCCATTTTAAAACAAAATATAAATTTGAAAGATTGAGGAAATTTTAAAACAGGTTGGCTTCATAATCCTGTCCCAAGATGAGAAATAGAGTTATCTTCTTTACCCTTCTATTCCTGGGGGAAAATGTAGGGGGAAATATTTTCCATATCACTGAGTAATTTTTTCAGAATAGCAAGTAGATTCCTAATCTTTTGTGTAGGTAGTACTAAAAAATCCCCACCATATCAGCACATTCCTTTTCAAGTTGGTCAGCCTGTAAATATATGTAAATACAGAAGTAATCTGAGGCAAAATGCAGTCTGCCAAGGCTATCTGGCTGGCTGTCACCAATCCCTTCTCTGCATAGCCCCGGAAGATGAACTAGACCTTATTCCCTTCTATTCCCCTGGAAGAACCTTTCTGTACTACATGGGTCATTTGCGTTTAAAAGGAGATTGGAATATGAAGGCTGGAAACCACGTGAAGTGGCCAAATGTCCACCACCTTCGCAGGAACCTAGACATTCAGGATAAATGTTTATTGTTCATCTAGCATAGGGCCTGGTACTGTGTAGATAGTCACTAAAGATTTGTTGAATACACTGTTCCCAAATTATTAGCAAATTTTCCACAACTGTTGAGACTTCTAAAACTTAAGTAGGGTAAAATGTGTTTTGCTTTCAACTCTAGGTTTTTGGTCCATCGGGAGTTATGAAAAATGCTATTTCTGTGGCTGAGGATGAACAATGGAAGAGAATACGGACATTGCTGTCTCCAACCTTCACCAGTGGGAAGCTCAAGGAGGTAAAAGAAAAGGGTTTTCCATGAGCAACTTAAAGAATAAGGTAGAAAATAAATTCATAGTCCCTGTCCAAGGAGTGGTGTGCCAAATTTGAGTCTCCTAAAATGGTTTTCATCTTCATATCCTAAAAGAGACCTCATCAGATTCATAATAAAATGTCACTTATGCCTCCATGCCCGTGAAAACCACGTTCTTCTAAAACTTGAGTCTCCACATTTAACTTCCAGTGCTGTTGTGTTTTGTGTCTAGATGTTCCCTATCATTGGGAAGTATGGAGATGTGTTGGTGAGGAACCTGAGGAAGGAAGCAGAGAAAGGCACGTCTGTCGACATTAAAGAGTAAGTAGGGGTGAAGCTGCTGGTCCTCTGAGCTCCACTGAGACCCTTGTGTTTCCTGCCTTGGAGCCTAATTCCTACTGCTGACTTACTCTAGTGACCAAACAGAAGTAAGTATATGGTTTACAACTCTGACCGGCCACCCGAGAATGAGTGGTGGCTCATGAAAGTATCAGAAGGTATCTTCTGTGTACATGAGCCAGGGTTAAATTATCTGCTTAACTGTCACCTTGAATATTCTGGGAAACAAAAATACACAGTTTGGTCTCAAGTCAGGGAGCATGATGCCTCCATCTCTGTTGGTTTTCTCAAGATTGCTTTGGCTATTTGTGGTCTTATATGGTTCCATATAAATTTGAGGATTATTTGTTCTAGTTCTGTGAAAAGTAACACAGGTGTTTTGATAGGGACTGCATTAGATCTATAGATTGCTTTGGGTAATATGGGCATTTTAGCAACATTAATTATTTCTTTCCATGTACATGCGGTATCTTTCCATTTCTTTGTGTCATCTTCAATTTCCTTCATTGTTTCATAGTTTTCATAGTATAGGCCTTTCACCTCCCTGATTAAGTTTATTCCTAGGTATTTTATTCTTTTTGATGTGATTTTAACAGGATTGTTTTATCATTTTCTCTTTCTGGTAGTTCTTTATTATTGTATAGAAAGGCAACAGATTTCTGCATATTAATCATGTACCTGCCACTTTACTAAATTCATTTATTCTAGTTTTTTGGTAGAACTTTAGGGTTACCTATGTAAAGTATTATTTCATCTGCAAATAGTGATAGTTTTACATGTTCCCTTCCAATTTGGATGCCTTTTATTTCTTTTTCTTGTCTGATTAGTGTGGCTAGGACTTCCAATACTACATTGAATAGAAGGGGTGAGAGTGGGCATCCTTGTCTTGTTCCTGATTTTAAAGAGTATGGGCACAAAAACAGACACATAGATCAACTGAATAAAATTGAGAGCCCCAAAATAAACCTGTACACTTAGAGCCAATTAATCTATGATAAAGGGGGCAAGAATAAACAATGGATTAAAGACAGGAAAACTGGACAGCTACACGCAAAAGAATGAAATTAGAACATTTTCTCACACCCTATACAAAAACAAACTCAAAATGGATTAAAAACCTGATTGTAAGACTGGAAACCATAAAAACATAGAAGAAACAATAGGCAGAATGAATGTTCTTTGACATAAATCATAACTGTACATTTTTGGATTTGACTCTTAAGGCAAAGAAAACAAGAGCAAAAATAAACAAATGGTACCCAGTTAAACTGAAAAATCTTTTGCACAACAAAGTAAATTATTAATAAGATGAAAAGACAACCTGGTGAATGGATGGGAGAAAATATTTGCAAATAATATGATAAGAGGTTAATATCAAAAATATATAAATGTCTCATACAACTAAAAATCTGAAAAACAAACAACCCAATGAAAAATGGGCAGAAAATCTTAATAGACAATATTGTAAAGTAAAAAATAAATAAATAAAAATATAACAGTTGTTCAAAAAAAAAAGAAAAAAAAATAGACATTTCTTCCATGGAAGATATACGTTGAAATGATGCTCAACATTGCATATTATCAAAGAAATGCAAATCAAAATCACAAAATCACCCACCACCTGTAAGAATTACTATCATCAGAAAGTTTACAAATAGCAAATATTGGTGAGGATGTGGAGAAAAGGAAACCCTGGTATAAGGCAGTAGACATGTAAATTGATGTAGGGGAAACCATATGGAGGTTTCTCCAAAAACTAAAAAGAGAACTGTTTTGTGTGTGCTCAGTTGCTCAGTCGTGTCCAACTCTTCACAACCCCGTGGACTGTAGCCCACCAGGCTCCTCTGTCCATGAGATTTCCCAGGCAAGAGTACTAGAGTGAGTAGCCATTTCCTTCTCCAGGGGATCTTCCTGATCCAGGGATCAAACCCAAATCTCCTGCATTGCAGGCAGATTCCTTACTACTGAGAGACCTGGGAAACCCGAGAACTTTGATATGATGCAGCAATTCCACCCTGGGTATATATCCAATGAATATGAATACACTAATTTGAAATCATACATGTTTTACATCAGCATTGTTTACAATAGCTAAGATATGGAAGTAACCTAAGTATCCACTGACAGATGAATAGATGAAGAAGATGTGGCACGTGTGCATGTATACACGTGTGTGCACGCACACACACACAAGAAATATTACTGAGTCATAAAAAAGAATGAAATTCTACTTTTACAATAACATGCATGGACCTAGAGGGTATCATGCTAAGTGAAATAAGTTAGACAGAGAATGAAAGTATTGCATGTTATCATGTGTATGTGGAATCTAAACATAAGATGAATAAATATCAATATATAAAACCAAACAGACTCACAGTGTAGAAAACAAACTGATGGTCATCAGTGGGGAGTAGGAAGGGGCGTGCAAGATAGGATAGAGGATTAAAAGGTACAAATTGCAATGTATAACATAATTGTGCTACAGGGGTAGATTGTACATAACAGGAATGTAGTCAATATTTAATAATAACTTTAAATGAAGTATTTAAAATAGCTCTTCTACCCCTGAAACTAATGTGATATTCTGCTTTTGCGCTAAAGGGGAATCAGCTCTGAGCACAGGTTCTGCGGTGAGCTGAGACCCAGATCAATGTCCCCTTTCTTGACTCCCCAGGAAGAGTGAATTTGCTGCCTTTGCTCTGCTCAGACACAGTCCATATACACCTTTAATGCCCATAGTCAAAGCACACTATGTACTTTGTCAGATTATGGGTTCTGTTCTTCTGTGATTGAGCTCCTTGAGTTTGGGGTGGGCGTCTAACTTGCCTTAGTGTCCCCATCCCCCCAGCACGGGGGCAGTTGCAGCATTCACACTCATACACACCTCAGGAGTGAGTGATAGTAGCAGACAGTCTTCCATGATCCAGCAGGTGGTTCTGAGAGAGTGTGGCTCTTGACCTGTCTTGCCTGGGCATCTGATTTTATATGATTTTCTTGTTGACTGTGTTGGATATGGATAGTCAGCTGGTCCTGATTTTAACTGTCTGTGTCTGTCTTTCTCTACTCAGCATCTTTGGAGCCTACAGCATGGATGTGATTACTAGCACATCATTTGGAGTGAATATTGATTCGCTCGGCAACCCACAAGATCCCTTTGTGGAGAATGTCAAGAAGCTCTTAAGATTTAGTATCCTCGATCCCTTTCTTCTCGCAGTAGGTAAGTATCCTACTACATTTCTTTTTCTGTATTCCTCCCTCCATCCCTCCTTCCCTCTCATTCTTTCTTTCTCCCTTCCTTCCTTCTTTTTCACAGGTTTATTGAGATATAATTCACATACCATCAATTCACCCACTTAAAATGTACAGTTCAATGGTTTTACAACTAAGTGTCATCGATGGATAAATGGATTCAGAAAACGTGGTGTACACACACACACACACCAGAATACTATTCAGCCATTAAAAGGAAGGAAATCCTGCCATTCGCAGCAATGTGGCTGGATCTCAGTGGAGGGCATTATGCTCAGTGAGATACGTCAGACAGAGAAAGGCAAATACTTACATGATGAATCCATAAAAAGAATCCAAATTCATTGAAAAACAATGTCAGATTTTTGGTTTCCAGAGACAGGGTTTGGGAGATAGGAGAATTGGATGATGGTGGTCAAAAGGTACAAATTTCAGTTATTACTTAAATAAATACCCCTAGTGTAATATGCTTATAGCTATCCAGTTGTCTCAGCACCACTTGTTGAAAAGCCTATTTTGTCTCCATTAAATGGTCTTGGAAACATTTTCAGTGTTCAGTTGACCATAGGCATGTGGGTTTATTTCTGGACTCAAAATTTCTATTCCATGAATCTGTATGTCCATCCTTAGGCCAGTGCCACATTGCCTTGATTAATGTAGCTTTATGGTAAGTCTTAAAATCAGGAAAGGTGAGTCTTTTAACTTTATTATCTTTTTCAGAAATATTTTGTCTTCTATGAGCCCCTTGCAATTTCACATGAATTTAATCTAAGATAGTTTCTTCAAAGAGGCCAGCTAAGGTTCTGATAGGGAATGTCTTATATCTGTTGATGTGCCATCTTGACAATGTGAATGTTCTGATTCATGAACATGGCATGTTTTTCACTTATTTACATCGTCTTTAATTTAGTTCAACAAGGTTTTGTGGTTTTCAGAGAGTAAATTTTACATATCTTTTATTTTATTCCTACTTATTCTATTCTTTTTGGTGTTACCATTAAGTGGAATTGTTTTCTTAATGTCATTTTCATTTTATTTATTGCAATGTATAGAAATACAATTGATTTTGTATTTTGATCTTGTATCTTGAAACCCTGCTGTACTTCTTTATTTTTTCTAATAGGTTTTTAGTGGCTTCCTTAGGATTCCCTGTATACAAGATCATGTTATCTGATGAGTTTTAGTCTTCATTTCCTATATGGATATATTTTGTTTAATTTTCTTGACTAATTACTTCTTGTTAGAATGTCAGGTACAGTTTTGGATAGAAGTGGTGAAAACGGCTTCCTTGTCTTAATTTTAGAGAAAAGCATCCAGTTTTTCACTATTAAATATTAGTGTTAACTATGTTTTTTTCATAAGTTCCTTTTATCAGGTTGATGAAAGTCCCTCTGTTCCTGTTTGCTGAGAGCTTTTATCACAAGGGGGTTTTGGATTTTGTCACATGGTTCTTATGCATCTATCAGATCATCATGTGGTCATTGTTTATTACTCTATTGAAATGGCATATTATACAACCTTGCCTTCCTGGGATAAAGTGCACTTATACATGATGTATACATCTTTTTATATGTTAGTGGACTCAGTGTGCTAGTATTTTGTTGAGGATTTGTGTATCCATGGTCATAGGATGTATTGGTCTATAGTTTTCTTTTCCTGTTATATCTTAGTCTTTTTTCTCACTCTGGGTTAATACTGGCCCTCCAGAATGATTTTCAAAGTGTTCTATCATTTTCTATTTGCTGGATGAGTTAGTGAAAATTTGGTATTAATTCTGTAATTATTTGAGTAGTATTCAGCATTAAAGCCATCTGGACCTAAGCTTTTCATTGTCAAATTGTGGGTTGTTTCTTGATTATCAAATCAAACTTTGTAATTCTTTTTTTTTTTTTTAAACTTTACAATGTTGTATTAGTTTTGCCAAATATCGAAATGAATCCACCACAGGTATACATGTGTTCCCCATCCTGAACCCTCCTCCCTCCTCCCTCCCCATACCCTCCCTCTGGGTCGTCCCAGTGCACCAGCCCCAACCATCCAGTACCGTGCATCGAACCTGGACTGGCGACTCGTTTCATATATGATATTATGCATGTTTCAATGCCATTCTCCCAAATCTCCCCACCCTCTCCCTCTCCCACAGAGTCCATAAGACTGATCTATACATCAGTGTTTCTTTTGCTGTCTCGTACACAGGGTTATTGTTACCATCTTTCTAAATTCCATATATATGCGTTAGTATACTATATTGGTGTTTTTCTTTCTGGCTTACTTCACTCTGTATAATAGGTTCCAGTTTCATCCATCTCATTAGAACTGATTCAAATGTATTCTTTTTAATGGCTGAGTAATACTCCATTGTGTATATGTACCACAGCTTTCTTATCCATTCATCTACTGATGGGCATCTAGGTTGCTTCCATGTCCTGGCTATTATAAACAGTGCTGCGATGAACACTGGGGTACACGTGTCTCTTTCCCTTCTGGTTTCCTCAGTGTGTATGCCCAGCAGTGGGATTGCTGGATCATAAGGCAGTTCTATTTCCAGTTTTTTAAGGAATCTCCACACTGTTCTCCATAGTGGCTGTACTAGTTTGCATTCCCACCAACAGTGTAAGAGGGTTCCCTTTTCTCCACACCCTCTCCAGCATTTATTGCTTGTAGACTTTTGGATCGCAGCCATTCTGACTGGTGTGAAATGGTACCTCTTATAAGTCTATTCACATTGTCTCTTTCTTTTTAAGTAGTTTCTTTTTAATAATTTTTCCAATTAATTTATTTATTTTAATTGGAAGATAAATCCTTTACAATACTGTGATGGTTTTTGCCATACATCAACTTGAATCGGCCACAGGTATACATGTGTCCCCTCCATCCTGAACCCCCTCCCACCTCCTTCCCCCTATGTCTCTCTGGATTATCCCCAAGTACTGGCTTTGGGTTCCCCACTTCATGCGTTGAACTCGCACTGGTCATCTATTTTACATATGGTAATGTACATGTTTCAATGCTATTCTCTCAAATCATCCCACCCTCGCCTTTTCCCACTGAGTCCAAAAGTCTTCACTTTAGATCTGTGTCTTTTTGCTGTGCTGCAGTAGGATCATTGGTACCATCTTTCTAAATTCAATATATATGTGTTAATATACAGTATTTGTCTTTTCTTTCTGACTTACTTCATGTTGTATAATAGACTCCAGGTTCATCCATCTCACTAGAACTGACTCACATGTATTCCTTTTTTATAACTGAGTAATATTCCATTGTATATATGTACCTCGACTTGCTTATCTGTTCATCTGCCAATGGACATCTAGGCTGTTTCCATGTCCTAGCTATTGTAAATAGTGCAGCAGTACATTGGGTACACGTGTCTCTTTCAGTTCTGGATTCCTTGGAGTGTATGCCCAGCAGTGGGTTTTCTGGCTTTTATTCCCAGGTTTTTAAGGAATCTCCACACTTTTCTCCATAGTGGCTGTACCAGTTTGCATTCTCACCAACCATGTAGGAGGTTTCCCTTTTCTCACCCTCTCCAGCATTTATTGTTTGTAAACATTTTGATGATGGCCATTCTGACTAGTATGAGATGATACACTAGTGTGAGTGTGGTTTTGATTTGCATTTCTCTAATAATATGTGAAATTGAACATCTTTTTATGTGTTTATTAGCATCTGTGTATCTTCTTTGGATAAAAGTCTGTTCAGGTCTATTCTTTACTTTTTGATTGGGTGTTTATCTTTCTGGTATTGAACTGCATGAGCTGCTTATATATTTTGGAAATTAATTCTTTGTCAGTTGTTTTGTTTGCTATTATTTTCTCCCATTCTAAGGGCTGTCTTTTCACCTTGTTTGTAGTTTCCTTCATTGTGCAAAAGCTTTTACATTTAATTATATCTCATTCATTTATTTTAGTTTTTATTTCCATTACTCTGGGAGGTGGATCACAGAGGATCTTGATGTGATTTAAGTCAGAGTGTGTTCTGCCTGAGTTTTCTTCTAGGAGTTTTATAGTTTCTGGTCTAGGCTTAATCCATCTTATTTTTATGTATGGTATTAGAAAGTGTTCTAGTTTCATTCTTTTACATGTAGTTGACCAGTTTTCCCAGCACCACTTGTTGAAGAGACTGACTTTTCTCCATTGTATATTTTTGTCTCCTTTGTCAAAGATAATGTGTCTATAGGTGCATGGATTTTGTCTCTGGACTTTCTATTTTGTTCAATTCATCTATATTTCTGTCTTTGTGCCAGGACCATACTGTCTTGATGACTATAGCTTTGTAGTATAGTCTGAAGTCAGGAATGTTGATTCCTCCAGTTCCATTCTTTTTTCTCAAGATTGTTTTGAAAGTATTTCCTCTAAAATCAGGAACAAGACAAGGGTTCCCCCTCTTACCACTACTATTCAACATAGTTTTGAAAGTCCTAGCAACAGCAATCAGAGGAAAAGAGATAAAAGAAATTCAGACTGGAAAAGAAAAAGTACAACTCTCACTGTTGGCAGATAACATGATCCTCTACATAGAAAACCCTAAAGATACGATCAGAAAAGTACTAGAGCTAATCAATGAATATAGTAAAGTTGCAGGATATAAAATTAATACACAGAAATCCCTTGCATTCCTTTTACTCAGCTATTAAAAAGAATGTATTTGAATCAGTTCTAATGAGGTAGATGAAACTGGAGCCTATTATACAGAGTGAAGTAAGTCAGAAAGAAAAACACCAATACAGTATATTAATGCATATATATATGGAATTTAGAAAGATGGTGACAGTGACCCTATATGCGAGACAGCAAAAGAGACACAAATGTATAGAACAGACTTTTGGACTTTGTGGGAGAAGGCGAGGGTGGGATGATGTGAGAGAATAGTATTGAAACATGTATATTATCGTATATAAATAGATCGCCAGTCCAGGTTCGATGCATGAGACAGGGTGCTCAAGGCTAATCCACTGGGATGACCCTGAGGGGTGGGATGGGGAGGGAGGTGGGAGGGGAGTTCAGGATGGGGAACACATGTACACCCATGGCTGATTCATGTCAATGTATGGCAAAAACCCCTATAATATTGTAAAGTAATTAATCTCTAATTAAAATAATTAATTAATTTTTTTAGAAAAGAAAAAAAAAGATATAACCACCTGGAATATTTTCACATTTCCACCTTTATTATAGCTAAACAATAATAAAACTCAACACAGTGAAGTACTTTTCAAATGTTAATTTTCATAGTTTGCCAAACATATAACAATGCTCCACCTTTAATGTTCCTACCATTTCATTTTACTTGTTCTAACAAGTACAGAGAATGATGAATTTAACTAAGAATGATTTCAGATTAACTTCTCTAACATAAAGCACTCAACTTTTATAATATATGTAGAGCAAGTATAATAAGCACTGAAATATGTAATTGCTTTTTAGGAAATATTTGTTTCCAATTTAGGTTTCAAAGTAATGTGGAAGACTAAATTATATCATTTTTAATGGCTTTCAGGTAAAGCTCTCAGGATCAGTAGTAGATTAAGAAATAGAAGCACAATTATAGAAAAAAGAAAAATAAACTTCAAAAGGACCGGACCTTAGGCTGTACCATTATTCCATAAACTACAAGAAGACCACACCATTATTACTGAAGTAATATTATTAGTCATGCTTTATAATATTCCTGTATACAGCTAGTTATTCTCTGTTATAACATTTGTAAGTGTAGATTTTAATTCCAGGTTTTTGTTTTTATAATCAACAAATAAATGCATATATGTTCATGTTGGGGAAAAAAAAAGAAATCCCTTGCATTCCTATACACTAACAATGAAAGATCAGAAAGAGAAATTAAGGAAACAATCCCATTCACCATTGCAATGAAATAATAAAATACTTAGGAATAAATTTATCAAAAGAAACAAGAGATATACAGAAAACTATAAAACACCAATGAAAGAAATCAGAGATGACACAAATAGAGGGAGAAATATACCACGTTCTTGGATTGGAAGAATCAATATAATAAAAATGAGTATACTACCCAAAGCAATCTGTAGATTCAACACAATCCCTATCAAAGTACCAACAGTATTTTTCACAGAACTAGAACAAATAATTTCACAATTTGTATGGAAACACAAAAGACCCCAAATAGCCAAAGCAATGTTGAGAAAGAAGTATGGAATCAGAGGACTCAACCTTCCTGTTCAACCATTTTTAATAGAGAAATGCAGATTGTCTGTTTCTTTTTGAGTTAGTTTCTGTACTTCATGTCTTTTAAGGAATTTGTGTACTTCCTCTAACTTATCTAATTTATTGGTGAACATTGTTCCTTGTATTCCATTATGCTCTTTCTCATTTTAATGTCAATAGTAATCTCTCCTCTGTTGCTGTGATGCTAGATATTTGAGCTTTTCTCTCTCTTTTTGGTCAATCCAGCTTAAAAGATGATAACAATAACCCTGTGTACGAGACAGCAAAAGTGACGCTGATGTATGGAACAGTCTTATGGACTCTGTGGGAGAGGGAGAGGGTGGGAAGATTTGGGAGAATGGCATTGAAACATGTAAAATATCATGTATGAAATGAGATGCCAGTCCAAGTTCAATGCACGATACTGGATGCTTGGGGCTGGTGCACTGGAATGACCTGGAGGGATGGTATGGGGAGGGAGGAGGGAGGAGGGTTCAGGAGGGGGAGCACATGTATACCTGTGATGGATTCATTTTGATGTTTGGCAAAACTAATACAATTATGTAAAGTTTTAAAATAAAATAAAATTTAAAAAAAAAAGTTCTTTTCAAAGAATCAGCTTTTGGTTTCATTGAATTTCTGTGTTGTTTTGATTCCCTATTTCATTAGTTTCTGTCCTTGTCTTTATTATTTTCTTCTTTGTTGTAGCTTTAGGTTTAGTTTGCTCTTCTTTCAGTGAGTTAGGGTGGAAAGTTAGGTTCATGACTTGAGATTTTTGTTCTTTTTAAAAGTAGACATTTATAGCCTTAAACTTTTCCATGAGCACTGTTTTTCCTACATCCCATTCATTTTGGTAAGTAATGGCTTCATTTTTATTTATCTCAAAGTAATTTCTGGTTGTAGTTTTGATATAGTATACAACTCATCGGTTATTTAGGAGTGTATTGTTTAATTTCCATGTATTGTTTAATTTCCGTGTATTTGTGAGTTTCCCAATTTTTGTTATTGATTTTTAATATAATTCCATTGTGGTTGAAAGACATACACTGTTTTATTTATATCTTGAATTGTTTTTTGCAGAAAACAGTTAATTAGAGTAGCAGACTTTAGTGTGGTTTATCCAAAGAGACTCTAATCCAATGATAAAAGACTATGAAGTTCAGGAATGTAATTCTGTTTCCTTGATCATTCCAAAAGTCAGAAGGGACCACTGATCTCACTGCCATAGTGATGGCCCCTTGTAAGTGGACTTGGCCTTGCTCAGTCGTTGGCTAGGAAGTCTGAGCAAAGGTCATAGAGGGAGTGATTCTGGTATCTGACCCTGGTATCTTTCCTGATTGATAGAGCAAATTATACTTGCTGTGTAATTTTTGAATTTTCACTGTGCTTTTCTTTTATCTTCTCTCTACAGTACTCTTTCCATTCCTTGTCCCAATCCTTGATGTATTAAATATCACCATATTTCCAAAAAGTGCTGTGAATTTTTTTACAAAATCTGTAAAAAGGATAAAAGAAAGTCGCCTCAAAGATAATCAAAAGGTAAGGTCTAGTGGTGGTTACATGAGGGTGTTCACGTTTTGAAAATTTGTTAACCTGTACACATATGATTTGTGTACTTCTCTGCATTTTTTAAAAAATTAGGTAGAGAAATATAGATTTTAGAACTGGGAAGTTACTAATATATCATTTTGGAGGGATGAGGAAGGTGGAGGTTGGGGAAGAAATAAGAAAATGAGCCAGAGAGTGATGTTTAAATTTAATAGTAGGCATGCATATTAGTATGTCATAGCATAAATATTGTTGAGATAAAAGTTTTACCACTTCCATTCAATAAACTGTTAAAGGATAACAATTACTATTTGAAAATGATTTTACCAATATCATAATTTTCCCATATGTTATACTGGTAAAGAATCACTTTGATTCTAAGACTCCTATTTTATAGATTGTGCAATGAATAGAAAGCCCCATCAGGCAGCTGGTGGAGTGAATTCTGTGTTAAATTGGAGCCCTCTCCTAGTCTGGCATGGCCAGGGGTCTTCTCTGGGCCATGAGGCTGCAAGCTCATTAACCCAGGTTTGCCTCCATTAAGCCTGGAGGCCAGCACAAGGATGTCTGCAGGTCAGGGGGACAAGAGTTTTGTACCCAGAATGTCACTGAAGATTGTATAAGGTTTTGAGAGGGTCAAGGCATTGAAGATGCTTCCAAAAACACTACCAATGAACTTTGCAAATGTGAGGGGATTAATTTGTGTGATCATTCATTAAGATTTAAAATTGGAAGGAGAAAAAGGAATAAAATCATGGACTTTTCCTGAGCAAACAAGTGTGACAGGAGAGACAACAGGCAACTCTTTGGCAAAATAAAGCTGTTTCAAAAGACAGAGAAACCAAAGATCAAAGAGAGTGAGGACCAGAAAGCAGTTGGATTGATGGCTGGGTTTCTCTCTGGGAAACATCATGTTCTCCAAGGTCTGTAGGTGAATGTTAGTTCACTATCTCCGGCAAGAGTAGTCAGACTTCTAATTTTTAAGGGGCCATATTCTCAGGAAAGAGGTTAAATACTGCACTCCTGATTTGTCTATGACTTCACAAGTAACTTTCTATCATAGAAAATTTCTTTCTGCTTACAGCCACGTGTGGACTTTCTTCAGCTGATGATTAACTCCCAGAATTCCAAAGAAACAGACAATCATAAAGGTAACCAAGGAGAGCTTCAGAGGGGCCACAGTAGGGAGACGCAGAGGTAGGGGGCAGTTCTGAAAATGCACAGAAAACTTTCCAGGCAGATGGGAATTTAGGCCAAATTGAAGACAGACACTTGTGCAGAAAGAAAGAGTAGGCCGTGGTACTTCCTAGAAGTTTGCAGGCACAACTTTGTTCAGAGCTCGAAGGGCAAGTATAACAAGGAAGTCATGCCCAGAAGTCAGTTATGAAATGGATCGCTACAGCTGAACCTTTGGGGAGCTTGGTTCTGATATCAGTTCTCAGGCTCCTCCAGAACCACCAAGTCAGAACCTCTGTCTGAATATTTGCATCAAGGCTTCATCCCTTCATTCATGAGGGGGCACATTGCCCCATTGTTGGTGACCTTAATTTGGAACACTTTTAAACTTGTGTTCACCAGCTTATTCTACTGTAAAGTGTAATTTTCCACCCCTTTGTTATTAACACATAACTTCTGGGAGAAGCCGTTGAGACTGTAAACATTCTGTTCCTCTTCAAATTTTCACCCATTGGTTTTATCATTCATGGATGGTTTTTGACTGAAACCATTGTTGTTATTATGATTACAACATGATGTCTTTCTAAACCCATCATTCTTCTGTATTTATGAGCTGATGTTCTTTCACAAGGAGAGCTCTCCATTCTCCCCCAGTCATCTATTTATATCAGTATATCTCATGTACAGCTAACTTACTCTCTCATATCACTCTTCATTTTGATTTTCAAATTCTCTCAGGTTTGTCCACTGGAGCCCTTTCAAGTGGGCTCCTATATATATATTACTTTTTTCTCCTGAAAAATTTTTTCAGTAGGCTATTTTTTAGCAGAAATTAAAAAGCAAAACTGAGTGAAGAATAAAGAGTTTCCCAATATACATTCTGCCCCCACCCCCACCTACATATAGCCTTCCTCAAATCAGAAGTCCATACTGGAGTGATACACTTGTTAAAATCAATGAACCTACACTGATACATTATTATCACCCAAAGACAATAGTTCACACCTGGGTCCATCTTGGCCTTGTGCATTCAATGGCTTTTGATAAATGTATAATGATATGTGTCCACCACTGTTGTATACAGAGTATCCTGTATCCTTTTCACTTATCATTTTCCAAGAACTTCCTCACTTCCTAATGCAAGGCATTCCAGCTTTCTCTTCTATTTCCTCTAGAATAAGCCATTTCTCTAAGAAATTCAGGTTCCGTTTAGTGAGAAATGGTGTTTAGAATCCAAAATCTGGGTTCTAGGAATGCTCATTGCTACCAGGGTTTGTTTTTTTTGTTTGTTTGTTTGTTTTTTTTGCTTCCAGATCCTCTCAGTGGACAATTTTCAGAACATCAACTATTTTTACACAGGAATGTAAAAATTAAAAAAAAAAAAAAAGATGTCTGTATCTACTCCAAAACACTGATGCAAACCAGCTCTCTCTCACACACAAAAAGACCCTGGTGTGTTTTAATTCCATTACATGAATACTCCTAAATGGTTAATTTGAAGCCACCAATGAATTGATAATCATCTCACAAAAGTCTGGAATTTTATAAAATTGGTTCTTGAAAGCAGGTATAAACCTACTTCAGTTCAGTTCATTTCGGTTCAGTCGCTCAGTCGTGTCCAACTCTTTGCGACACCATGAATCGCAGCACACAAGGCCTCCCTGTCCATCACCAACTCCTGGAGTTCACTCAGACTCACATCCATCAAGTCAGTGATGCCATCCAGCCATCTCATCCGCTGTCGTCCCCTTCTCCTCCTACCCCCAGTCTCTCCCAGCATCAGTTCAGCACACTCTAAATATATCTATAACTGTGTGGATACTTACTTTTATCATTCTATCTATCTATCTAATATCATCTATCATTTCTTTAAGTACATGATTCAGTACAACTTTCTGTGATGAAGGAAATAATCTGTATCTGTTCAGTTCAATATGGTAATCACTAGACATAAATATCTCCTGAGGACATGACATGAGGCCAGTGTCCCTGGAACCTGAATGCTAAATTGTATTTAATTTTAATCAATTAAAATTTGAATAGTCACATATTAGCACAGCTCTAGACTTTGAGTATTATGGAGTTTATGTTAACTGGGGAAAGACTTTGATGGCATCACAGACATCATCATTGGAGATATCATCATCTACAATCTTGTAGACCTTTATTACACTCATTTTATATTACTTTTATTATTGATTTCTTGGTTGGAGCAGGTACCACATAGAGTTGAGTGCTCTAAGTAACAAATGTCCTACTACACCCATCAAATAGCCAAGAGCCTAAGCATGCTTTGTCTCTTTGGAGAAAATAAAATTGGAGACTAGTGTATAATCACAGGGCTGTTTGATAAGTATAAAGAAGAGCAGAGAGAGGGGATGTGTACCTAGAGGATGACCTTCAGACTCTACTCTCTGGATCTTATTTTTCTAATTTTCACATCGGGCTATATCCTTCCATGGATGCATTCTTTCTTTTGCTATTTTAATGCGAATGATTAGCCTAGGATCATCACAACTCTTCAAGATTTTTGTTGATTTCTGTAGCTTCTATACATATCTCGATCATCCCCTTGAAGGCTTGTGCCCCAGGTCTTATATTACCTGGTGCCTCTCAAGGGCATAATCCATGCTTCTCAGGCTACATTGTGCACATACATCTCCACATCTCATGAAAGTTCAGATGTTGTATCCATAGTTCTAGGATGGGATTTGAGAATCTGAATTTGTATTAGGCTTCCAAATCCTGCTCATGCTGCTGGTCCATGGACCACACTTTGAGTTGCAAGAGTTTGTCTGTAGCCCATATTGTACTCTTCTGTTCCTGTAAACAAGTTTTGATAAAATATAATTTAATTTCCCCTACCATATGGTATCCCAAAGAAAGGCAATGCCAAAGAATGCTCAAACTACTGCACAATTGCACTCATCTCACACACTAGTAAAGTAATGCTCTAAATTCTCCAGGCCAGGCTTCAGCAATACATGAACCGTGAACTTCCTGATGTTCAAGCTGGTTTTAGAAAAGGCAGACGAACCAGAGATCAAATTGCCAACATCTGCTGGATCATGGAAAAAGCAAGAGAGTTCCAGAAAAACATCCATTTCTGCTTTATTGACTATGCCAAAGCCTTTGACTGTGTGGATCACAATAAACTGTGGAAAATTCTGAAAGAGATGGGAATACCAGACCACCTGACCTGCCTCTTGAGAAACTGTTGCAGGTCAGGAAGCAACAGTTAGAACTGGACATGGAACAACAGACTGGTTCCAAATAGGAAAAGAAGTACATCAAGGCTGTATATTGTCACCCTGCTTATTTAACTTCTATGCAGAGTACATCATGAGAAACGCTGAGCTGGAAGAAGCACAAGCTGGAATCAAGGTTGCCGGGAGAAATATCAATAACCTCAGATATGCAGATGACACCATCTTTATGACAGAAAATGAAGAGGAACTAAAAAGCCTCTTGATGAAAGTGAAAGAGGAGAGTGAAAAAGTTGGCTTAAAGCTCAACATTCAGAAAATGAAGATCATGGCATCCGGTCCCATCACTTCATGGGAAATAGATGGGGAAACAGTGGAAACAGTGTCAGACTTTATTTTTCGGGGCTCCAAAATCACTGCAGATGGTGACTGCAGCCATGAAATTAAAAGACACTCCTTGGAAGGAAAGTTATGACCAACCTAGATAGCATATTCAAAAGCAGAGACATTACTTTGCCAACAAAGGTCCATCTAGTCAAGGCTATGGTTTTTCCAGTGGTCATGTATGGATGTAAGAGTTGGACTGTGAAGAAAGCTTAGCGCTGAAGAATTGATGCTTTTGAACTGTGGTGTTGGAGAAGACTCTTGAGAATCCCTCGGACTGCAAGGAGATCCAACCAATCCATCCTAAAGGAAATCGGTCCTGGGTGTTCTTTGGAAGGACTGATGCTGAAGCTGAAACTCCAGTACTTTGGCCACCTCATGCGAAGAGTTGACTCATTGGAAGAGACTCTGATGCTGGGAGGGATTGGGGGCAGGAGGGAAAGGGGACGACAGAGGATGAGATGGCTGGATGGCATCACTGACTCGATGGACATGAGTTTGAACTCCGAGAGTTGGTGATGGACAAGGAGGCCTGGCATGCTGCAATTCATGGGATCGCAGAGTCAGACACAGCTGAGCGACTGAACTGAACTGAACTGACCATATAGTCTGACTGGAAAAGGGAATGGCAAACCACTTGAGTATTCTTGCCTTGAGAACTCCATTAACAGTATGAAAAAGCAAAAAGATATGACACTGAAATAGAGGAAAGCAATAGAATGGGAAAGGTTAGAGATCTCTTCAAGAAAATTAGGGATATCAGGGAATATTTCATGCAAAGATGGGCACAATAAAGGGCAGAAATGGCATGGACCTAACAGAAAAAAAAAAAAAGATATTAAGAAGAGGTGGCAAGAATACACCAAAGAACTATACAAAAAAGATTTTCTAGACCCAGATAACCATGATGGTGAGATCACTCACCAGGAACCAGACATCCTGGAGTGTGATATCAAGTGGGCCTTAGGAAGCATCACTATGAACAAAGCTAGTGGAAGTGATGGAATTCCAGTTGAGCTATTTCAAATCCTCAAAGATTACACTATGAAAATGCTGCAGTCAATATGCCAGAAAATTTGGAAAACTCAGCAGTGGCCACAGGACTGGAAAAGGTCAGTTTTCATTCCAATCCCAAAGAAAGGAAATGCCAAAGAATGCTCAAACTACTGCACAATTGCACTCATCTCACACACTAGTAAAGTAATGCTCAAAATTCTCCAAGTTGAGGCTTCAACAGTATGTGAACTGTGAACTTCCAGATGTTCAAGCTGGATTTAGAAAGGGCAGAGGAACCAAAAAATCAAATTGCCATCATCCGTTGGATCATAGAAAAAGCTAGAGAGTTCCAGAAAAACATCTGCTTTATTGACTGCACCAAAGCCTTTGACTGTGTGTATCACAACAAACTGTGGAAAATTCTTAAAGAGATGGGAATACCAGACCACCTGACCTGTCTCCTGAGAAATCTGTATGCAGGTCAAGAAGCAACAGTTAGAACCAGACATGGAACAATGGACTGGTTCCAAATTGGGAAAGGAATATGTCACAGCTGTATATTGTCATCCTGCTTATTTAACTTTTATGCAGAGTACATCATGTGAAATGACGGGCTGGATAAAGCATAAGCTGAAATCAGGATTGCTGGTAGGAATCTCAGTAACCTCAGATATGCAGATGACACCACCCTTATGGCAGAAAGTGAAGAGAAACTAAAGAACCTCTTGAAAAAAGTAAAAGAGGAGTGAGAAAGCTGGCTTAAAACTCAACATTCAAAAATGAAGATCACAACATTCAGTCCCATCACTTCATGGCAAATAGATGGGGAAACAATGGGAACAGTGAGAGACTTTATTTTCTTTGGCTCCAGAATCACTGCAGATGGTGACTGCAGCCAAGAAATTATAAGACGCTTGCACCTTGGAAGAAAAGCTATGACCAACCTAGAGCATATTAAAAAGCAGAGACATTACTTTGCCAACAAAGGTCCATCTAGTCAAAGCTATGGTTTTTCCAGTAGTCATGTATGGATGTGAGAGTTGGACCGTAAAGAAAGCTGAGCACCAGAGAACTGATGCTTTTGAACTGTGGTGTTGGAGAAGACTCTTGAGAGTCCCTTGGACTACAAGGAGATCAAACCAGTCCATCCTAAAGGAAATCAGTCCTGAATGTTCATTGGAAGGACTGATGCTGAAGCTGAAGCTCCAATATATTGGCCACCTGATGCAAAGAACTGACTCTTTAGAAAAGACCCTGATGCTGGGAAAGATTGAAGGCAGGAAAAGGGGACAACAGAGGATGAGTGGTTGGATGGATCACCAACTCAATGGGCATGAGTTTGAGCAAGTTCCAGGAGTTGGTGATAGACAGGGAGGCCTGGCGTGCTGCAGTCCATGGAGTTGCAAAGAGTCGGACATGACTGAGTGATTGAACTAAACTGACCATGTAGCTTTATTATTGTATCCTTCAAAAAAAAAAAAAAATCAAGCTGTGCCTTAACTAAAATAATTTAAAATATTCTAGAAGGAAATGCTGCTCCATTTTACTTGGAGCTAAAGTTCTTTTACAGTTCTCTAAAGGACACAGTGATAACACTGTAGATGTTAGACAGAAGTGCTGTCTCTTGAAATTACCCAGCTGTGTTGGTAGGGGGTGGCATTGCCAGGAACAGAGAGCCAAGAATAGAATAGACTTGGGAAAAACTGGATCAAGACAGTTCTTGGCTTTTTCTTGGCTCTGTGAGGCAGACACAGGGTGGAAATCACTCTCAGTTTGATTCTGAATTACTTTTACATGATTTCCCCTAGGGGTTTGGGAGTTTCACTGGAATGTCTCATCATTTAAGCTATGGTTTTTACAATGCCATGCTTTACCTAAAATGTCTTTACTTGGTTTTTGTTTTTTTTTTTTAGCTCTCTCTGACCAAGAACTCATAGCCCAGAGTATTATCTTTATTTTTGCTGGCTATGAGACCACTAGCAGTACTCTTTCCTTCCTTCTGTATATTTTGGCCACTCACCCTGATGTCCAGCAGAAGCTGCAGGAGGAGATTGATGCAACTTTCCCCAATAAGGTGAGTGATGATACCCAGAGATAGAGGCGGAAGGTGAAGCCTTAGCATGATTGTCTTCTCACCACTTCTTAGGAGATTTCTGCCCAAAACATAAGCATCAAATCATTTACCTCCTTTCCCAGGTGGTGCAATGGGAAAAAAACCCAATCCTTCTTCCAGTGTAGGAGGTGCGGGTTTGATATGTGGGTTGAGAAGATCCCCTGGAGTCAGAAATGGCAACCCACTCCAGTATTCTTGCCTTGGAAATCCCATGGACAGAGGAGCCTGGTGGGCTACAGTTCATGGGATTGCAAAGAGTCAGAGAAGACTAAGTGATTGAGCACAGCACATTTAGGAAAGATCTAAAGGATACGAAGCAAAGGGAGAAAACATAAGTACTTCGTGCTACTCACAGCAATATAAGTACTTTGAAAAAAGTGCTGGTCCTGCAGTATCAGTTGTCAGAATAATGCCAAGTAACATTCACAGAACTTCAGTGGCATCTGAAAGTGAAAGTGAAGTCACTCAGTCGTGCTGACTCTTTGTGACCCCACGGACTGTAGCCCACCAGGCTCCTCCCTCCATGGGATTCTCCAGGCAAGACTACTGGAGTGGGTTGCCATTTCCTTCTCCAGGGGATCTTCCCGACCCAGGGATCGAACCCGGGTCTCCTGATTTCCAGGCAGACGCTTTAACCCCTGAGCCACCATTTATTTCTCTGGTGTCTGCATTTGTTGTTCAGGCACTACATTGTGTCAGACTCTGTGACCCCATGGACTGCAGCACGCCAGGCTTCCCTGTCCCTCACTATCTCCCAGAGTTTGCCCAAGTTCATGGGGTCTGCATAGTTATCTGTTGATATTGGCTGGACTTGCTGTGGTCTGGGCTGTGGTCTGTGGTGGATCTAGGCTGGCCTTGGCTAAGTGGTTGTGTTGCAGGAAGGAGGACCCCTTCCAGGGCCCGAAACTGGGCTCTTGTCCAACACTCAGAAATGAATTGTCCAAGGAGACACATGTGCTGACACAGCAAGAGATTTTATTGGGAAAGGGCACCCGGGTGGAGAGCAGTAGGGTGAGGGAAACCAGGAGAACTGCTCTGCCAGTCTTGCAGGTTTTATGGTGATGGGATTAGTTCCCCGGGTTGTTTTTAGCCAATCATTCTGACTCAGAGTCCTTCCTGGTGGTACATGCCTTATTCAGCCAAGATGAATGCCAGAGAGGATTCTGGAGGTGGTTGGACATGTGGTGTCTCCTTTTGACATTTCCTGAACTCTTCCGGTTGGTGGTGGCTTATTAGTTCTGTGTTCCTAACCAGGACCTTCTGTCATAAAACAACTCATGCAAACGGTTACTATGGCACCTGGCCAGGCTGGGCAGTTTCAGTCAGTGTGCTTTCCCTAACAGTTAGACTGACTCAGCTCCACACATGCTCCTCACGTGTCTCAATCTCCACATGTTTGCTTCTCAGGGCAGCAGTAGATGTCATGAGCAAGAGGCCTAATCCCATGGGTGACTTTCAAAACTCTGCTAGAATCACACATAGCCAATATTCCACTGGCTCAAAGTGAGCCACCTGACCAACCTGAGTCAGAATGGGAGGGCATCGCAGAGTTAATGGTGAAGGGAATGGACAGAGGAAATGGTGGAGAATTGGGACCATTAATTCACTCTACTGCCCTGTGTAAACTTTAGACTAGGTGAAGCCTGGTGTACAAGAAAGGATATACGGTAGGAAACAGAGAACACAAGCCTGAGACCTGGCTGGTTTTGGATAAGTCTTATGACCTTTCAGAATCCTAGGTCCTTCAGATACTTTGTAGGGCCTGCATAAATTAGAGATGATTTTCTTCTCTGGTAAACTCCATATTGGGATTCTTTTAATTACAAGAAGATCGAAAGGCTGCTAACAGACCAAGGCTAGCTGAGACATTGCATTCTCTCCTTTTTATAAAAATACTAATAATACTAGTACTATTGGCTTATATGTGCTTACTTTATATGTCTGTTCTAAATACTTTCTTTTTTTAATTTCAATGTATTTATTTTAATTGGAGGCTAATTAGTTTACAATATTGTATTGGTTTTGCCATACATCAACATGAATCCGCCACAGGTGTACACGTGTTCCCCATCCTGAACCCCCCTCCCACCTCCCTCCCTGTACCATCCCTCTGAGGGAGAGGGAGAGGATGGGATGATTTGGGAGAATACTTTCTATTTAAAAATGTGTTTAATTTTCAAGAAATTCTTTATGAGTCAGGAGAGACTAGCCTATGCCTGAGTAACAGACAAGCCTGGGATCTCAGGGCTTTCATAGCACAGTTTTCCATCAGCCATGTGTACACGCTGAACGTGGACTGTTTGTGGGGGATGGAATGGACAGCTCTGCTTCACAGAGTCACTCAGGAAAACTGACTCAGAGCCTTCACCACCTTATAATTGCCTTAACTGAAACATGAGGCCTTCTTGTCATCTGTGGAATAAGGAACTCGAGAGTTGCTTACTGGGTTTTCAACTGATTTGTCTCTGAACTGATATAATCACCTCAGTTCACAGCCTGTTGGCAAAGCTGGTTTCCCATAACTTCAAGTGGGCTGGGAAACATGGGGACTACATGGATGCTGGGTGAGCAGTGAGTGTCTCTGCCATACTACCCTCTGGAGGGTCAGCTCCATCTGTCTCCATGTAACATATGAGATACCTGAGCTACCGGGAGATGAAATACTTCCAGACACTACTCGTGTACGTGCTGGTGATCTAGTCAAGCTGTGATCCAGGGTGTTGGCTCCTGAGGCACTCTTACCCTCTATAATGTTTCCCCTTAACTATAACCCCATGTGACAGCCATTTATCACCCACAGTGGTCTCAGATCTCAGCCAAAACTGGAGTTCTTTGTGGCATGCAGATAGCTGGACCCTGGGGCTGGAGTTGCTTGTTTAGACCTTCAGACCTTAGGGTCACACCTGCAGGGATGATAAGAGACCCTTCTAGCAGCAGACGGTGGGGTTCTGATCCTCTTGTAACCTCCCTGCATCTGAAATTGTGTTCTCATTCATACTCTTCATTTGCAGATTTGGTTTAGAAAGAAACTTGTTTCTCCCCAATTATTTATAGAGTTTTCATATATTGTTTCCAGACTGCATGTGTATAATGAAGAGCATAAGCAGTCAAGAGTCTTCAATTAAGAACCTTCATGTTGAATAGGGGATTTGCTCCTTTATACGTTCTTTCCTTGGTACAGATGTGTGGCCTCACTTTCAAAAAGAAACTGACCTATTTCACTTAAGCGTAAGGGTCCTGGTCTTGGTCACATTTGTTCTCATGAGAGAAAAGATACACTCCATGACAACCTGTGGTGTTTCACAAACTATTTAGAGAATTGTTCTGGTGTTCTTCCATTGTCGTGACTACTGCCCATCTCAATGGGCATTGAGAGGTCAAATGACGTGTAAAATGTCTATAAATGCTAACGTCCTTTCCAATTTAAATTATTCCCTGGAGCTCCTAACATTTCAGTAGGCCTACATAGATGGAGTTGAAGGTTGATCTGATATCTTAATTTATCAAAATCTATTTCTTTCTTCCCAGGCCCCTCCGACCTATGATGTCCTGGCACAGATGGAGTACCTTGACATGGTGGTGAATGAGACTCTCAGAATGTTTCCTATTGCTATTAGACTTGAGAGGCTCTGTAAGAAGGATGTGGAAATCCATGGGGTGTCCATTCCCAAAGGGACAACAGTGATGGTGCCAATCTCCGTGCTGCACAAAGACCCACAGCTCTGGCCAGAGCCTGAGGAGTTCCGTCCTGAAAGGTACAAGAGCCCAGGGAAGGGGCCCCTCCTGATCCAGTTGCTCAGAGCGTATGCTGACAACCCTCATTATGGATAACAAATGTGTGACTACGTAATTGCTTTATTTTACACCTTTTTATTGTTAACTGTCTTTTCTTATTCCAAGAACATTATTTGATTAAATAACAATTAAAATTAAAATAAATAATAATTAAAATTTAAAATTTTACCAACCGTGAACTAGAGAAAAAAAATTTAGCTCTGTACATTCTCAATACCTTAAGCTTTGCTATTGTTTAGACACTAAGTTGTGTCCGACTCTTTGCAACCTCATGGGCTGTGTCCCACCAGTCTCCTCTGTCCGTGGGATTTTCCAGGCAAGAATACTGGAGTGGGTTGCCATTTTCTTCTCTAGGAGGTATTCCTGACCCAGGGATTGAACCCATATCTTGTGCATTAGCAAGTGGATTTTTTACCATTGAGCCACCGTGGAAGCCCAATAACTTAAGATAGGTCTCATTAATAGTGAAATGTAAATCCTGTGGACATTTTTCTATGCATATACCCATTGTTAAAACTTGGAATGGCATTATATATAGTCTGATTTTCAATTGCTTTCTTTATTTAACAGTAAACTATAAACAACATTCTGTGTTTTTTAAATATATTTATATATCTTGCATCTGCTATAATTTACTTAACAGCTATATTATTTTAGGTGTATTGGTTTTTATTCCTTAAAGTCTGTCTGTCTGTTCTTGTTAGTTCTTTGAATTCATCACTAACATTCCCATATTTCCATTGCTTTAAACACTGGCTGCTGTTTCCTCCATTATTATTTTGGGACTGTAGGCTGAGGCTAGCAGTCTCATCCCAGGAGGTTCCAGGAGCCTCAGTGAGGATGGACACACAGGTGCCCTCATTCAGTCTGTGGCTGCAGACCTGAGCAGCTCCCTTCTGCCTCAGTGTTTGGTGACCTTTCGGAGAGAAGTCCTCTGGTCTCTAGATGTCTAGACTTTCTCCTTGTAGGGGTTAATATTGTCTTCTGGGAATTCAGAGTCAGGGTCTGGTTTGGGCACAGATTGGACTCTGGAAAGAGCTGATGCTCTTCCATTTATTTTATGGTGAGCAAAATTTGGATTGAAGATTTTAGCACCCTAGCTGGGATCTAGCCCTTTATGCTGCTGCTGCTGCTAAGTCACTTCAGTCGTGTCCGACTCTGTGCGACCCCATAGACGGCAGCCTGCCGGGCTTTGCTGTCCCTGGGATTCTCCAGGCAAGAACACTGGAGTGGGTTGCCATTTCTTCTCCATGAGTCCCTGACTACAAGCTCCCTGATGGCAGGGATGTGTCTTGTTCACCCTGGTGTCCCTAGTGCTAGCATAACTTGTACCTGTAACATTGTTGAAAGAAGAGTCAGAGTCCACCAAGTCCTCCGTCCTGGACCAGAAAACCTCAGTGTTTCTCTCAAGTTCAGCAGCTCCCCCTCCTGCAACCTCAGGAACCTGAAACCAGAGACCACTCACTGTAGTTCCCTTTGATTCATTCAGCAGTCAAGCAGAGAGGTAGTACTCACCCGTGGGTGGCAGGGACTGGGCCAGGGAGTGGGAAATCCAAACGTTAAAGCCATTATTAAGAGTTTTGGACATATACACTGTATATTCTATAGGCAAATGTCTATGAATCATGTTTAATGTATCTGTTTGTGTCCATTCCCTGCTCAACAGCCATCAACCAGGTCTGCACCACTCACATGCTGCCCTTCGACTAATTCTCCATGCATCTGAAATCACATTGTCTGTAAATATTCCAGAATAGTCTCCAAAATAGGGACTCTTTAAAATGCACAGAACCACAATGCCATTATTACCCCAAATCCACATATTTTCTTAATATATTCAAATATTGAAGAGTCAAATTTGAATTGAACAGAGGTCTAACTATCAAGGACTTTATAGATTTGTGGAAATGATAGACACAGAAATCAGTGATTGAACCAGAGTAGAGTTGAGTCATATGCCCACATAAATCTACTGACCTCAACATTCTCTGTATGTGAGAGGAAGAGACACACATACACAAGAGGAGGGGAAGGGAAAACAATTGAAAACTAACAATTAAAATATTCAGAGACATTTCTCCTGCTTCCTTCATCTCTGAGCACATGACCAATGTCAGTGTTTACAGAGGCAGGAACCCAGTCTTCCTTCAACCAGTCTCATTTCCTAACTGCCTTTCAGAGCCTGAGCATCTCACCAATCTGAATGTAATTTCATATTTAAAGATGCATTTTCTTTAAACATCCTTCATCTCATCTTCTCACCAGGACTGAAAGCTCCTGTGGGGTCTGGGGGATGAGAAGGCCCTGGGGCTTACCTTTCTCACAGCAAATCAGCACAGCAGGATTCAGTCACCCGCCCACAGGAGTCTCCCTTATGCTACTGGTTGAGGGTTTAAGTTAAAACCTCAGACCTGGAATTCCAGTGACTTTTCTGTTTGATTCACTTTTTCCTCTATGGTTGTGGATCCAGGTTCAGTAAGAAGAACAAGGACAGCATAAATCCTTACGTCTACCTGCCTTTTGGAACTGGACCCCGAAATTGCATTGGCATGAGGTTTGCTATCATGAACATGAAACTTGCTATCGTCAGAGTCCTGCAGAACTTCTCCTTCAAACCTTGTAAAGAAACACAGGTCAGCAGTTCACTCTGCATAGTGTTTTACTGAGATTTTTTTAAGTGAGATGTATCTCTCTGTGTCTATAAGACTGTGATCTATTCAAATAACAATTTAGTTTACTAGACAGAGAATCTGTTTGAATCCATCTATGACCTTTAACTGTCTTTCATCCCTGGAGGGCTAAGTCTGTGGCTTCATAAAGACCCAACTGTAGAGGTCATCTAGAGTCAAGGCAGTTAGCACGACACTACTACACAAAGTCCAGTGAATTTGAGCAACTTTTAAAAATTTGGTGTCACATCCACTAGAAGGAAGGAAAACGTCGTACAAAGTTGTGAGAGCAGTGATGACCATGTCATGACTTTTCAGTGATGCCCTTCTCCATGGGAACTTACAGAAGCTCTCCTGACAGTGATTCTCAGCCACTATTTGTATAAAGAAATTACTAGGGAGAAATATCCCGATTTTAAGGTCATCTCAGACTCTCCAAAATAATTTCCCCGGAGTGTGGCATTGAGAGCACCCCCACTGATCCTCCTGTGCAGCCACAGTGATCCCTGAGTGAAAGCATTTCTGCTGGATGGGAAGGGCTCCCACAGCCCCTCACATGCCAGGAATCCTGCTGCCATCCAGCTGGGCTCCCTTTACATTCTCAGAATGACTGTATGTCCTCTCTGTCCACCCTACAGTCCATTCTCCCCCTTCGAGTTCCAGTTCAGTCCTGAGCCCCTCCATGCAGCCTCCCCATCCAGGCCAGAGCCCACTCTCCCCTCTGCTGTGTTTACAGGTACCACAGGCTGGCGTCATGGGTCCTACCACCTGACAATACTTTGACCCTGAACCAGCTAGTTTGGTTCCTTTGTTTCCTTTATACCTAAGAAGGTCATTAACTCTGTCCCCTTATTTTATTCCTTCCATAAATGCTCAGTGGTGCCTTGATGTCATCGAGCAAACGTTTAAGGAGTGACTTGCAGTTGATTACAGCTCTTGAACACAAATATGGGACAGTTTGAATTTTAAAAATTTATCAAATGTCATTTGTGTTCTTGCTTGTTTTATGTGTGTCTGTGTGTCTATCTGCAGGGAAAATGCTTACCGTTTGAAAGTTTAAAATAACAATTTGTTGCAGTTATAGCAAGACCTGGAATCACTCTCTGAGGAGCACACAGAACAGTTGGCATTGATTCATCTCAAGCATGGCCCTAAAATAAGGCTTTTTTCTAGGAGTCATACATTTAATAAGCAGCTGCTCCCTTTGAGTAGTTTTCTCAGGGAAGAGGAGGATAGAGATGTTTCCATTTTACTTGCAGGCATCTGTGTGGGCGTCCTGTAAGTGTGCACACACAGCGGACTCAGCCCTGAGAGAAAGGGGGCCTCGGGCATGCCTGGGAAGGGCAGATGCCGCTGCAAGCTCCACCCAGTACCCCATGGGCTGGAGCTTCTCCCTCCACAGCTCCTTGCTTGTCCTTCAGTCAACTGAGGTTAGAAGGTCACTCTGTTGGTTCCCCCAACCCAGAAGGAGTGACTGGGTGAGAAAGGGGCTAAAAATCTCAGACAAACCACTGTAGGTCTTCAGAAGTTCACCATTTGCCCTGCACTTGGAACCAGGGCATGTTTTTAAAAAAATAGGCATAATGCTTCATAGGCATAGTGCTCAGTAGATATTTTTGTGCAATGAATGATGAATGAATGCTTTCACTATCCAGTCTTGATATAACTTACAGAGTAAGTACAGAGAATCAAAGATAAAGAAGGGAAACTGGATGCAAGTGATCAAAGGTACAAACTTCTGATTATAGATAAATAAGTACAGGGATATCACATAAAACGTGATGATTATAGTTTGTGGACATTTTTAATATAATTAAAAGTATAAAATTTTAGACATAAATTTTAACATAAAATTATAGACATTTTTATGTAGTAGAAGGGAATAGATCCTAAAAGTGCTCATGAGAGAAAAACAGAATTTTTTATTTTTCTATCTCTATGAGTTGATGGATGTTAACTAAACTTATTGTGGCTGTAATTTCATGATATATATAAGTTAAATATTTATACCATAAATCATTTATATCTCAATAAATTAGAATTTTAAAAAATTTAAGTGAATAATAAGGGACTACTAGAAATGATTTTGTGCCCATATATCTTATAACACGTTAAATAGACCAATTTTCTGAAAGTCATAATCTATTAAAATTGAATCAAGGAAATATTGGCAGCCTGCCCCTCCCTATAGCTGTTGAACACATTGAATTGGTAGTTTAAAAAAAAATCAAAAATACACGATGCTAAAGTAGCTTGTATATTGTTGTAAGGCATTATTGTCTGAAATGTATCTTGTCTACTTTGCTTCTCTTGTTGGTGGTGCTTCATTCACTGGTTCTCTTAACTATTGCAGATCCCCTTGAAAATAAGCAGTCAAGGAGTTTTAAGACCGGAAAAACCTGTTGTCCTAAAGGTTGTGCTCAGAGATGGAACCATAAGTGGAGCCTGACTTTCTCTAAAGACCTGGGCTTTGTTCTTCAAGGAGCTGTGTCCCAGAATTTCAGGGGGCTTGATTTACTTTGTGGTAAAACTCAGAAATAAAGACAGCCTTCATCTATTGCACTTGCTGGATGACTAGGGTATCCACACATTTGTTTCGCTTTCTCAGTGTCTGTGTTTTTATATATTGCGTAATATGAAAGAGGTGACTAATGAGGGCCAGATATGTACACTCAGCTTAGCTGATTCTCAAAGGACCATCTCCACCCACCCCCAGTTAGTAACATCTACTCATTCAGAGCAATGATCAACAAAGAAAGTGTCTCAACAGTTTTATCAGCAAATTAATGAAAACAAGAATTATTGTGGTGACTGAAGTTCTGACATTTATTTGTATATCACAGGTTTTATTTTATATATTCTAAATCAAATATTCTATTGAGCAGCTCTATAGACAACTCTTTACAAAAGTATTATTTGATACTTTTAATACATCTTGCACTTTAGGGGGAATGTGTACAACAGAATCAGGGAGAGCCAGTCACTAAACACTTTTGACCATCACAATCCCTGGTGGGTGGGACCTTTTCAAAACTGCTATTTGATATATTACATAGGTAAGAATTAATCCACAGTGATTTTGCCCATTTCTTAGAGAGTATGTTCATAGCTTAAATCTATGTTTTTTGAGCACATATTTTATATAACAACAGACACATATACTATTAGCTTTGATTAAAAATGTTCATCCCATCGCCCCTGATATTTCTGGAAGGCAGGAAACAGGTTTTCTTGAAGTGTCTTTGTTTTCCACCCTCAACCCCCAACTGTCTTAATACAATAAATGTGGAATAAAAGATGGTTGATTGGTCAGTTGATTGGGGAGAAAGGCTACAGTCACTGGTCAGTTTCAGTTGATATTAGAAGCTGCACACAGCCCTTCCTTTCCCTTTTCTGCCCCTCCCATCCACAACCCCTTCCTTGCTAGGGTTTTCCTAGATAGTCCAGTCCTAAAGCCATTGGGAGAGCACAGAAGATGGGCAGCCTTACATTCAGGGTGTGGGGGGCTCAGTGGCTCCGAGTTGGAGACTGTGTAGAGAGGGGAAGTATCCACAGAAACAGCAGCCAGGCATGGGTGTGGGAACATAGGCTAGGAGAAAGGAGTGTCCACCCTGAAGCGTGGCCTGGCCAGGGCAGCCAGAGCCTAAATAGGGTGTGGAGGTCCGAGGAGGATGAGGAGGGCACCATGAGTAGACAGGGGTTTGAGTGGCAACAGCTACATAACGGGGGATTGATTGAGTAAATAAATATATTATGGATAATGCTACTGTAGAAGAGCAGAGAAATAGCTCCAGAAGGAATGAAGAGGCTGAGCCAAAGTGGAAATAACACCCAGTTGTGGATGTGTTTGGTGATGGAAGTAAAGTCCGATGCTGTGAAGAACAATATTGCATAGGAACCTGGAATGTTAGATCCATGAATCAAGGTACATTGAAAGTGGTCAAACAGGAGATGGCAAGAGTGAACGTCGACATTTTAGGAATCAGTGAACTAAAATGTACAGGAATGGGCAAGTTTAATTCATATGATCATTGTATCTAATACTGTGGGCAAGAATCCCTTAGAAGAAATGGAATAGCCATCATAGTCAACAGAAGAGTCCAAAATGCAGTACAAGGCAAACTATTCAGTACCACAGTAATCCAAGTCTCTGACCCAACCACTAATGCCAAAGAATCTGAAGTTGAATGTTTCTATGAAGACCTATAAGACCTTCTAGAACTAACTCCAAAACACCAGTCCTTTTCATCATAGCAGACTGGAATGCAAAATTAGAAGGTCAGGAGATATCTGGAGTAACAGGCAAGTTTGGCCTTGGAGTACAAAATGAAGCAGGACAAAGTTTAACAAAGTTTTACCAAGAGAACCTGCTGTTCATAGCAAACACCCTCTTCCGACAACAGGAGACTCTACACATAGACACCACCAGATGGTCAATATTAAAATCATATCAACTATATTCTTTGTAGCCAAAGATGGAGAAGCTCTATACAGTCAGCAAAAACAAGACTGGAAGCTGATTGTGGCTCAGATCATGAGCTCCTTATTGCCAAATTCAGACTTAAATTGAAGAATGTAGGGAAAACCACTAGGCCATTCAGGTATGACCTAAATCAAATCCCTTTTGATTATACAATGGAAGTGACAAGTAGATTCAAGGGATTAGATCTGATATTGTGCCTGAAGAACTATGGACCAAGGTTTGTAACACTGTACAGGAGGCAGTGATCAAAACCATCCCCAAGAAATAGAAATGCAAAAAGGCAAAATGGTTATCTGAGGAGGCTTTACAAATAGCTGAGAAAAAAAGAGAAGCAAAAGGCAAAGGAGAAAAAGAAAGATATACCCAATACCATCTTAATGCAGATTTCCAGAAAATAACAAGGAGAGAAAAGAAACACTTTTTAAGTGGCAAAATACACAGAAGAACTATACAAAAAAGATCTTCGTGACCCAAATAAGCACTATGGTTTTATCACTCACATAAACCAGACATCCTGAGGTGTGAAGTCCCAAGTAGGCCTTAGGAAACATCACTACAAACAAAGCTAGTGGAGGTGGTGGAATTCCAGCTGAGTTATTTCAAATCTTAAAAGATGATTCTGTGAAAGTGCTGCACTCAATATGCCAGCAAATTTGGAAAACTCAGCAGTGGCAACAAGGCTGGAAAAAGTCAGTTTCATTCCAACCCCAAAGAAGAGCAATGCCAAAGAATGCTCAAATGCACAATTGCACTCATTTCACATGCTAGCAAATAATGCTCAAAATTCTTCAAGCTAGACTTCAACAGTATGTGAACCAAGTACTTCCAGATATAAAATCTGGGTTTAGAAAAGGCAGAGGAACCAGAGATCAAATTGCCAACATCTGTTGGATCACAGAAAAAGCATGAGAATCCCAGAAAAACATCTATTTTGGCTTCATTTACTACACTAAAGCCTTTGACTGTGTAGACATAAGGAACTGTGGAAAATTCTTCAAGAGATGGAAATACCAGACCACATTACCTGCTCCCTGAGAAATCTGTATGCAGGTCAAGAAGCAACAGTTAGAACCATACATGGAACAATGGGCTGGTTCAAAATTGGGAAAGGAGTATGTCAGGGCTGTGTATTGTCACCCTGCTTATTTAACTTATATGCAGAATACATCATATGCAATGCCAGGCTAGAAGAAACACAAGCTGAAATCAAGATTGTGGGGAGAAATATCAATAACCTCAGATATGCAAATAACACCACCCTTATGGCAGAAAGCAAAGAGGAACTAAAAAGCCTCTTGATGAAGGTGAAAGTGGAGAGTGAAAAAGTTGGCTTAAAACTCAACATTCAAAAAGCCAAGATCATGGCATCTGTCCCATCACCTCATGGCAAATAGATACGGAAACAATGAGAATAGTGAATACTTTATTTTTTTTCGCTCCAGAATCACTGCAGATGATGACTGCAGCCATGAAATTAAAAGACATTTTCTCCTTGGAAGAAAAGCTACAAACAAGCATTTTTAAAAGCAGAGGCATTGCTTTGCCAACAAAGGTTCATCTAGTCAAAGCTATGATTTTCCCAGTAGTCATGTATGGATGTGAGAGCTGGAGAATAAAAAAAAGGCTGAGTGCCGAAGAATTGATGGCTTTGCACTGTGGTGCCAGAGAAGACTCTTGAGAGTCCCTTGCACAGCAAGAAGATCAAACCAGTAAATCCTAAAGGAAATAAACCCTGAATATTTAGTGGAAGGACTGATGCTGAAGCTGAAGCCCCAATACTTTGGCCACCTGATGCCCAGAGCCCATTCACTGGAAAAGACCCTGATGCTGGGAAAGATTGAAGGCACGAGGAGAAGGGGACGACAGAGGATGAGATGGTTGAATGGTATCACTATCTCAATGGACATGAGTTTGAGCAAACTCCCAAAGATGGTAAATGACATGGAAGTCTGGTATGCTGCAGTCCATGTGGTCAAAAAGAGTCAGACACAACTGAGCTACTGAACAGCAGCAAGGGACAATGGAAAACAGGTGTCTCCTGTTAAAGAAGGGAGTCCCTGGTCCAGGAAAGGGGAAAACAGCAGAAACCCTGTGGAGTCAGAGATTGGAACTGCATGTATCAGTGTACATCCTTGCTTTTCTTTGTAGACAGATGATAGCTAGTTAGTTGGATGATGCACTACAGATAGATAGGTGATATTGATAGAGAAATGACAGATAGATATAGATAGATAACATGTGTCTGTGTGGTGGGTGGAGAATCTGCAGCTGGAGTCCTGCTCAGGGACCTGAGCTCGTACAGCTGGACAGACCTGCCCAGCCCCAATTAGAATCCAGGAAATAATATCCTGAACATTTATGACTCAGTGGCTCCTCACACAGCAGAGGGGAAAGGAAACATTTAAACATAATAAGAATGAAAAAGGTAAAGATTCAGAGTCAGCAAACTCCCAGCCTTTTTTAAAAATTTATTTTTCAACTACAACTTGAACTCATGTCTCCTTTTGCTAACAAACAACACAGTTCCTAACTTGTGCTTACTTTATAATGCTTGCCCTTTTTGGCTACTACTTGAACTCCTATGAGCTCTTGTGAGTGAACATTTCTAGAGGGTTTGCTAAGGATCAGAAGTGTGATGGGCAAGGTCACATATTCTCTTCCCCAAGTGACACCAGGACTCTGACCTGCAGGTTCAGGCCCCAAGCCCCTCAGATCACAGATTAGGGTCTGGTCTGATCTGGGCTCCTATAGGAAGCGAAAGACATAATTATTAACCCTTATTCTACAGGTCAGGCAACTGAGCAGGTTTAAATAATCCACCCACGGCCTGCACATCAGTCACGTTCTGTGGATGCCTTCTAGGCAGCTGTGTACACAGTACAGAGGATAGGTGTCCCAGAGCTCAGAGAAGCCTCTGGGACCTGGTGGACCAGGTTCCCAACCACACTCTTCACTTGCCGTCTCTGCCTCTGGCAAATTCTCGGATTATTAACTAAGATTGTTACAAAAAGTCAAAATCCCAGAAATTTTACTATGTCACAACCACTAAGATGCTTATGTTTAAAAAAAAGGGGAAAACAAAAGTGTTGGTGACAATGTAGAGGAAACGTGGAACCCTCATCTATTGCCAGTGGGGATGTAAAGGTGCAGCAACTCTGTGGAACAGTTTGGCAGCTCCTCAGGTATTTAAGCATAGAATTATGGACTGTGCTATTCGTTAGTTGTATGACTGTACAACTGCACTCCTGGCTAGATGCCTAAGAGAGCTGAACACAATTTCTCAAACAAATACATACACCTGCATGTTCATAACACCACTCTCCACAATAGCTAAAGGGCAGAAAAAGGTAAACCAGTGGATGAATGGATAAACCGATCGTGATGTATCCATACCATAGTTGCTTCTTCCGTTATCACAGATGTGAAATCCTAATACATGATGCAAGAGAGTTTAACTTTAAAGATGCATAAATGAAAGAATTCAGAGACAAGAGACCACGCATTACATGGTTCCATTCATATGAAGCATTTGGAAGAGGCAAATCCATGAAGTCAGAATGTACACGAGTGGTGGCCAGGGGCTGGGAGAGGACAGAGTGGGGAGGAGGGCTTATGGACTCAGGAGTGCACTCTGGTGGAACGGGAGTGTGCTGGAACTAGAGGAGGTGGTGGCACGACCCTGTGAATGTGCTAAATGGCACCAAATGGTTGATTTATGCCAAGTCAGTGTCACCTTGGTAAACATTTTTAATCTCAGGACTGTACCCTAACATTCAAGACAGGTCACTGTAATACCAGAAAGCCCTGTGGCTTTTCCCAGACGTCCTGCACAGCCTTCAGCTTCCTGTTGAGATGTCCAGGGTGGAACCTTGGCCCTAGAATTACAGGATCTCTAACTTGGCCTGTGATCTGATTAGCAGTAATAAAAATTGGTTGATTTAGGCTTTGTGCTTTGCAACCAAAAAATGACAAACACACTGAGCAACGGTAATGATGATAAGATGGACCATTCTCACAGCCTGAATACCCTCTCTGCTTCTCCTCTCAGGCAAATTCTGCTCTGTCCCTGGTACTACAAGCAGTGTCACCTCCTCTGGGAAGCCCACCCATCCCTACAGTGGCTCCAGATCCCACTTATCTCCGCCTTTCCCATCCTCCTGATGCCTTTGGAGGTGTCTGCGTGCATGGTGCACCCCACCTAGGTAAGTGTCCTTTGTAGTAGCTATGCACCTGTTTAACCCCCTCTCACTCGTGAGGCTGGGACAGGTGGCTTGGTTCGAACAAATAGAATATGGCCAAAGGGATGGGATGCCACTCCTGGGATTAGGTTATAAAAAGACTGCGACTTCCATCTTGGGCACCCCCCCTCAGTCCTCACTCTGGGGAAAGTGGCTGCCATGTTTTGAGCTGTCCTATGGAGAGACCCCAGTGGCCAAGGTCTGAGGGGGCTTCTGGGCCACAGTCAGCGACGAACTGAGTCCTTGAACTGAGGATCTGACCCCTGCCAGATCACCTGGAGGACCTGAAAGTGGGGCCTTCCCTGGTTGAGACTTTGGATGAGACACATCCCAGCCTGACAGCAGGACGGTAACCTCATGAGAGAGCTTGAGCCAGAGGTTCCCAGTGTAGCCACACTTGGCCTCCCAACCTAAGGAGCTGTGACATAGTAAATGCTCATTGTCTCAAGGGGTTATGTTTGGGGATAATCTGCTAGACAGTGTAGACAGGTAGTGTACCTGCTCTGGTCTCTGTTCTTGCAACAACCACAGGGACCATCTTTGCATGAATCCAACTGAGCTTGTCCAGTGAAGCCTGACTGTGCCTCTCAACCTAGCAATTCATCTGTATTACAGAAGTTTTAGAGAATTACTTCCCTGTGGGAGGAACATTTTCCCAAAGGGAAAGGGAAACCAGTGGACACCCTCTTCTCCCTTCCTTCCCTTGGATGGTCTGCTCTCTAGGTAGTAGTCATATGGCCTGTCAGAAAATGGTCTGTTGATCAAAAAGTTGATTGCCTTTGATACCAAGTGTTGGCCAGGTTGGTTAATGAATTGTATAGACTCTCCTTCCATGCTTTGTTCCTATTCTCCTCCACCACCCACCCCTGGATCAAAGTTCTCATAAGATAGTCTGTATCTCAGGCTCCCCTTTTATGGGAAAGCAAGTTAAAGCACATGTGTTCCTTGACAGTTACTATAAAACTCTGAATGTGATGTTTCCTTGTGGGAAGAACTTGACTTCCACGTAATTTTATTTTATGATTTTTTTTTCACTATTTAACTTTCTATTGTTCTCGGATTGATTTTGATCAGTTATGTTTTCCTAGGAACTAGCCTATTTCTTGTGATATTTGAACTAATGTTTTTCACAGCTCTTGAAAGTGAAAGAAAGTGAAAGTCGCTAAGTTGTGTCCAACTCTTTGCGACCCCATGGACTCTATAGTCCTTGGAATTATCCAGGCCAGAAAACTGGAGTGGGTAGCCATTCCCTTCTTCAGGGGATCTTCCCAACCCAGGATTGAACAGGGGTCTCCTGCATTTCAGGTGGATTCTTTACCAGCTTAGCTACCAGGGAAGCCCACAGTTCTTAGCAACAATTAAATTAATAGTTGTGAATAGATTACCATGGAGTGTGGCGTGTTCTTCAGGCACATGTCTCTTCCTTAACAATCTTAGTATACGAGAATTTTAAAGTTAGATGTTCCCTGCTGTGGAATGAAGGGGCACAAATATGCCCTGTGTTATTCCTGCTTACAGATCAACGTCATTTGCATTGATTTGAACATTGTTGTTGCTGCTCAGTCGCTCAGTCAGGTCTGACTCTTTGTGACTCCATATACTGCAGCACGCCAGGCTTCCCTATCCCTCCCTGCCTTCCAAAGTCTGCTCAAACTCATGTCCATTGAGTCAATGATGCCATCCAACCATCTCATCCTCTGCTGCCCCCTTCTCCTTTTGCCTTCAATATTTCCCAGCATCAGGATCTTTTCCAGTGAGTTGGCTCTTTGTATCAGGTGGCCAAAGTACTGGAGCTTCAGCTTCAGCATCAGACCTTCCAATGAATATTCAGGGTTGATTTCCTTTAGGATTAGCTGGTTTGATCTCCTTGCTGCCCAAGGAATTAGAACATGACACTGCCTAAACTTCAGTCCTCAACAATAACTAGCCTGTTACCACTGGGATAGACTCCAACCAGCTGGACCAGGCCCTGAGGTAAACAGAGCAGCATATGGTCCTATTTGGGTTAGTGAGAAAAGTCATCGTAACTGAGAATGTGTTTTGGGGAAGATGAAGGCATATAGATTCCACAATGATTTTGTTTCCAGAAGAATAAGAAAGGCTTTTAGTTTAATTGAGTCAATTAAGTTGTCAGTACTTATCAGATGACACCCCAGCATGCCATGTTGAGTGTATTTTGTGTGCCTCTCAGTCGAGGACATGGAGAGGTGGATCCTCATGACCTGCACCTGTCCTGTCCCTGCTGCAATGAGATGGAGTCCCTGGTTCTCAAGACCCATTGGGGAGCACCTGGGCAGGGGTAGTCATGGAGGTAGGAGCCAGAATTTTAACCAGTTTCCATTGCAGCCTGGGGTCTCACTATTACACATCGTGACCCTCATCATGAGACAGCAAACCTTGAATATTGGCATTTTAGAGCAGCAGTAGACTTGCCAATCTTTCTCTACATTAGTTTCTTTACAACATATTTTGATTGAAAGTTTTGTGGAAACCACTTGCAGTCACTGGGCCTCAGTTTCTACATGTGTAAACTGGAGATTAAGTCTTGACCCTACTTAACAGACCCAAAAAAGGCAACAGAAGAAGGAAGTAATGTATCAGAATTCCTGGGACTTTTGACCCTACCTTTCCTGAGGATCATCTTCCAGCTTCCCATGACTATCCTTTGTTGGTACTAAGCTTGCATCCATTTCTCTCCTTTGCTACCTGTCTGTAGGGGTCCATTATCCCAGAGACTCCAAAGGTATGCCCCATACTGAGGTTGCTTGTGTGTCTCACTTCCTCCTCTGAGGCTTCCCCCAAGGGAGGGGACTATAAAGGTTTCTGGCCCACAGTCCAGCACAATATCTGCATCTGACATTCACACACTTTGCCTTGCATCAGTGAATGGATGAATAGATATATTCAGGTATTGTATTTCCAGTGGTAGCTACAGATTTTAACAGGGGCCTCCGGGAAAAAGTTGATAAGCTATGATGGTAGAAACATCATGCTGCATGACAAGGTCCCATGGAAATCCAAAGGGCAGGTACCATAGTTTGGACTTACTGCAATTTACCAGTGAGACATCCACCCACTCAGGCCAGTGTTGGGCAGCCTGGGGACTTTCAGGACAGAAGGATGTAAAGTATTGGTGAGAGTTGAATATCACTTTCTCCAAAAGGACCGAAAATGAGAAAAGATGAAGGGAGAAAGAAGTGTACAAACACAGGTGAAATGTTCTTTGTTTCTATTGAATTTTAAGAACTTTTGAAGTTTTTTTTTTTTTAAACTTTACAATATTGTATTAGTTTTGCCAAATATCGAAATGAATCCACCACAGGTATACCTGTGTTCCCCATCCTGAACCCTCCTCCTTCCTCCCTCCCCATACCCTCCGTCTGGGTCGTCCCAGTGCACCAGCTCCAAGCATCCAGTATCGTGCATCGAACCTGGACTGGTGACTCGTTTCATACATGATATTATACATGTTTCAATGTCATTCTCCCAAATCTCCCCACCCTCTCCCTCTCCCACAGAGTCCATAAGACTGATCTATACATCAGTGTCTCTTTTGCTGTCTTGTACACAGGGTTATTGTTACTATCTTTCTAAATTCCATATATATGCGTTAGTATACTGTATTGGTGTTTTTCTTTCAGGCTTACTTCACTCTGTATAATAGGTTCCAGTTTCATCCACCTCATTAGAACTGATTCAAATGTATTCTTTTTAATGGCTGAGTAATACTCCATTGTGTATATGTACCACAGCTTTCTTATCCATTCATCTGCTGATGGACATCTAGGTTGCTTCCATGTCCTGGCTATTATAAACAGTGCTGCGATGAACATTGGGGTACACGTGTCTCTTTCCCTTCTGGTTTCCTCAGTGTGTATGCCCAGCAGTGGGATTGCTGGATCATAAGGCAGTTCTATTCCCAGTTTTTTAAGGAATCTCCACACTGTTCTCCATAGTGGCTGTACTAGTTTGCATTCCCACCAACAGTGTAAGAGAGTTCCCTTTTCTCCACACCCTCTCCAGCATTTATTGCTTGTACTTTTGGATCGCAGCCATTCTGACTGGTGTGAAATGGTACCTCATAGTGGTTTTGATTTGCATTTCTCTGATAATGAGTGATGTTGAGCATCTTTTCATGTGTTTGTTAGCCATCTGTATGTCTTCTTTGGAGAAATGTCTATTTAGTTCTTTGGCCCATTTTTTGATTAGGTCATTTATTTTTCTGGAGTTGAGCTGTAGGAGTTGCTTGTATATTTTTGAGATTAGTTGTTTGTCAGTTGCTTCATTTGCTATTATTTTCTCCCATTCTGAAGGCTGCCTTTTCACCTTGCTAATAGTTTCCTTTGTTGTGCAGAAGCTTTTGAGTTTAATTAGGTCCCATTTGTTTATTTTTGCTTTTATTTCCAATATTCTGGGAGGTGGGTCATAGAGGATCCTGCTGTGATGTATGTCGGAGAGTGTTTTGCCTATGTTCTCCTCTAGGAGTTTTATTTTATTTTATTTTTTTAATTTATTTTTTTTTCCTCTAGGAGTTTTATAGTTTCTGGTCTTACGTTTAGATCTTTAATCCATTTTGAGTTTATTTTTGTGTATGGTGTTAGAAAGTGCTCTAGTTTCATTCTTTTACAAGTGGTTGACCAGTTTTCCCAGCACCACTTGTTAAAGAGATTGTCTTTAATCCATTGTATATTCTTGCCTCCTTTGTCAAAGATAAGGTGTCCATATGTGCATGGATTTATCTCTGGGCTTTCTCTTTTGTTCCATTGATCTATATTTCTGTCTTTGTGCCAGTACCATACTGTCTTGATGACTGTGGCTTTGTAGTAGAGCCTGAAGTCAGGCAGGTTGATTCCTCCAGTTCCATTCTTCTTTCTCAAGATAGCTTTGGCTATTCGAGGTTTTTTGTATCTCCATACAAATTGTGAAATTGTTTGTTCTAGCTCTGTGAAGAATACCGTTGGTAGCTTGATAGGGATTGCATTGAATCTATAAATTGCTTTGGGTAGTATACTCATTTTCACTATATTGATTCTTCCAATCCATGAACATGGTATATTTCTCCATCTATTAGTGTCCTCTTTGATTTCTTTCACCAGTGTTTTATAGTTTTCTATATATAGGTCTTTAGTTTCTTTAGGTAGATATATTCCTAAGTATTTTATTCTTTCCGTTGCAATGGTGAATGGAATTGTTTCCTTAATTTCTCTTTCTGTTTTCTCATTATTAGTGTATAGGAATGCAAGGGATTTCTGTGTGTTGATTTTATATCCTGCAACTTTACTATATTCATTGATTAGTTCTAGTAATTTTCTGGTGGAGTCTTTAGGGTTTTCTATGTAGAGGATCCTGTCATCTGCAAACAGTGAGAGTTTTACTTCTTCTTTTCCAGTTTGGATTCCTTTTATTTCTTTTTCTGCTCTGATTGCTGTGGCCAAAACTTCCAAAACTATGTTGAATAGTAATGGTGAAAGTGGGCATCCTTGTCTTGTTCCTGACTTTAGAGGAAATGCTTTCAATTTTTCACCATTGAGGATAATGTTTGCTGTGGGTTTGTCATATATAGCTTTTATTATGTTGAAGTATGTTCCTTCTATTCCTGCTTTCTGGAGAGTTTTTATCATAAATGGATGTTGAATTTTGTCAAAGGCTTTCTCTGCATCTATTGAGATAATCATATGGTTTTTATTTTTCAATTTGTTAATGTGGTGTATTACATTGATTGATTTGCGGATATTGAAGAATCCTTGCATCCCTGGGATAAAGCCCACTTGGTCATGGTGTATGATCTTTTTAATGTGTTGTTGGATTCTGATTGCTAAAATTTTGTTAAGGATTTTTGCATCTATGTTCATCAGTGATATTGGCCTGTAGTTTTCTTTTTTTGTGGCATCTTTGTCAGGTTTTGGTATTAGGGTGATGGTGGCCTCATAGAATGAGTTTGGAAGTTTACCTTCCTCTGCAATTTTCTGGAAGAGTTTGAGCAGGATAGGTGTTAGCTCTTCTCTAAATTTTTGGTAGAATTCAGCTGTGAAGCCATCTGGACCTGGGCTTTTGTTTGCTGGAAGATTTCTGATTACAGTTTCAATTTCCGTGCTTGTGATGGGTCTGTTAAGATTTTCTATTTCTTCCTGGTCCAGTTTTGGAAAGTTGTACTTCTCTAAGAATTTGTCCATTTCTTCCATGTTGTTCATTTTATTGGCATATAATTGCTGATAGTAGTCTCTTATGATCCTTTGTATTTCTGTGTTGTCTGTTGTGATCTCTCCATTTTCATTTCTAATTTTATTGATTTGATTTTTCTCCCTTTGTTTCTTGATGAGTCTGGCTAATGGTTTGTCAATTTTATTTATCCTTTCAAAGAACCAGCTTTTGGCTTTGTTGATTTTTGCTGTGGTTTCTTTTGTTTCTTTTGCATTTATTTCTGCCCTAATTTTTAAGATTTCTTTCCTTCTACTAACCCTGGGGTTCTTCATTTCTTCCTTTTCTAGTTGCTTTAGGTGTAGGGTTAGGTTATTTATTTGACTTTTTTCTTGTTTCTTGAGGTATGCCTGTATTGCTATGAACTTTCCCCTTAGGACTGCTTTTAAAGGGTCCCATAGGTTTTGGGTTGTTGTGTTTTCATTTTCATTCATTTCTATGCAAATTTTGATTTCTTTTTTGATTTCTTCTGTGATTTGTTGGTTATTCAGCAGCGTGTTGTTCAGCCTCCATATGTTGGAATTTTTAATAGTTTTTCTCCTGTAATTGAGATCTAATCTTACTGCATTGTGGTCAGAAAAGATGCTTGGAATGATTTCTATTTTATTGAATTTACCAAGGCTAGATTTATGGCCCAGGATGTGATCTATCCTGGAGAAGGTTCCGTGTGCGCTTGAGGAAAAGGTGAAATTCATTGTTTTGGGATGAAATGTCCTATAGATATCAATTAGGTCTAGCTGGTCTATTTTATCGTTTAAGGTTTGTGTTTCCTTGTTAATTTTCTGTTTAGTTGATCTATTCATAGGTGTGAGTGGGGTATTAAAGTCTCCCACTATTATTGTGTTATTGTTAATTTCTCCTTTCATACTTGTTAGCATTTGTCTTACATATTGCGGTGCTCCTATGTTGGGTGCATATATATTTACAATTGTTATATCTTCTTCTTGGATTGATCCTTTGATCATTATGTAGTGACCTTCTTTGTCTCTTTTCACAGCCTTTGTTTTAAAGTCTATTTTATCTGATATGAGTATTGCTAATCCTGCTTTCTTTTGGTCTCTATTTGCATGGAAAATCTTTTTCCAGCCCTTCACTTTCAGTCTGTATGTGTCCCCCGTTTTGAGGTGGGTCTCTTGTAGACAACATATGTAGGGGTCTTGTTTTTGTACCCATTCAGCCAGTCTTTATCTTTTGGTTGGGGCATTCAACCCATTTACGTTTAAGGTAATTATTGATAAGTATGATCCCATTGCCATTTACTTTATTGTTTTGTGTTTGAATTTATACACCCTTTTTGTGTTTCCTGTCTAGAGAATATCCTTTAGTATTTGTTGGAAAGCTGGTTTGGTGGTGCTGAATTCTCTCAGCTTTTGCTTGTCTGTAAAGCTTTTGATTTCTCCTTCATATTTGAATGAGATCCTTGCTGGGTAGAATAATCTGGGCTGTAGGTTATTTTCTTTCATTACTTTAAGTATGTCTTGCCATTCCCTCCTGGCTTGAAGAGTTCCTATTGAAAGATCAGCTGTTATCCTTATGGGAATTCCCTTGTGTGTTATTTGTTGTTTTTCCCTTGCTGTCTAATTCAGAGCTTCTCAGGCCAAAGGGATACAGGATTTGATCAGAGTGAAGACAATGGACCAGTGTATATTTCAGATCCCCAGTCCAATTGTTTCTCCCATTAGAATGGGTGGGGTCACAGATGCCACTGACATCTACTCTGGCCCTCCTCCTTACTAACTCTTTGCTTCCCATTAATAATTTTCAATCTAATCAATGAAAGGTAAGCAACTGCTCTGACCACCCCCTTTGCCCTGTAGAAAACCATCATGTCATCTTTATGGACTCCTATGTGTCTATATGCCACATCCCTAGTGGATAAGGAGGTTGGAGGTCCACTTGGTCATTGGCTGCTTTCTCCACTTCACTCTCCTCATACCCATTGATCTTGGACTTGTGGCCTTTCCAGGGAGAGGGGGTCATTCTTTGGTCAGGAATCTGTGTAACTGCTGTACACTGAAGACCCTGAATTGATGCCATCGGTGTAGCCATCACCATATGGTCCATGTCCTGCCTCTCCTCCTGGGGCCCTCTTGTCAACAGCATCCTGATGGATCCACTTGAATGTGCAGGGATGCTGGCCAAGGCCAGCCAGCTCCTCTTGTTGGGTTACTGATCCTGGGAGATGATGTGGTCACCAAACAGCCACAGAAAACAGATACACAGAGACCCAGGGTTCTTACTGCTGCTGCTGCTGCTGCTGCTAAGTCGCTTCAGTAGTGTCCGACTCTGTGCGACCCCATAAACGGCAGCCCACCAGGCTCCCCCGTCCCTGGGATTCTCCAGGCAAGAACACTGGAGTGGGTTGCCATTTCCTTCTCCAGTGCATGAAAGTGAAAAGTCAAAGTGAAGTCACTCAGTCATGTCCGACTCTTAGCAACCCTATGGACTGCAGCCTACACCAACTCAAGTCCACCAATTTTCTGACTCTCACTCTGCAGGAAACACTCTGCTACCAACCAGGAACACATGGTGACATTTACTCAGGCTATAACCAAGGTTTCAGTACGTTAAGGGGAATAGATGTGGAAATCAACAGTGGTTCTGGAGAATATTAGAACCATAATAAAATTGTGTGCAGGGGATACAGTTGCCCAGAAGAGGAAGTGGTTATTCCTGTTTAAGGAGGTTAGTTAGCAGAGTCTCAAAACCACGTTCTTTCTGAGCTGGAATTTGAAGGATGAGTCGATGCCTTATAGGGAAACAAGGATATCAAGTTTGAGGAAGGTGTTTGGGTAAAGATTTGTAGACATAGCTTGTTTGAATGATTTCAAGTATTAAAGTTCAGGCAGTTACAGAGATAAGGAGAGTTTAGAGGATATTTATCGCCAGTGGCTTTATTTGAGTTTTCCTAACCTTTGAACTTACTGATAGCACAGATTGAGTTGTTATTGAATTCCCAGAGAATATGAACACAAGGGAGGTCAAAGTGTAATGTCCATAATGCTTTCTCAACTATCAAGGCAGAAAGGGGCCTGCAGGTGGAGCCCAGGTATTCCTTCACTGGCTGAAGCTCCAGCTCCACCCACTTCCCAGCACAAAAACATTTCATTGCTGCATTGAATCATCACAGAGGGTGAAAGGAAGCAAGTGAAGAGTAGCACACAGAGCTGACAAGAAACTCAGAGGAGGGAATCACAGCAGAAAGGGGCCATGGAGCTGATCCCAAGCTTCTCCATGGAAACCTGGGTTCTCCTAGCTACCAGCCTGGTGCTCCTCTATGTGTGAGTAACTGTAAAGTCTGATCTCCTCTGCAACCTTGGACTTGCATGGTAATGAGGTCCCACTTTCCCTTTAGTGTTTTGAGGATTAGTTTATGGAGCAAAAGTAGCTTAAGTATGGGTGCTACAGACACCAATGGGGTTATTATGGATCTTAACTCAGTCTGTGAAGGAGCAGGCAACCAACCCTCGGCCCCAGCCCTGGCAGTTACCGTTACAGTCTTTTCTATGACTACAAAGACTCAGCCACAATGGAGCAACTAAGCATTCATGCAGAGAGTTTAGTGATTTTATTTGTTCCCAGGGATGATAGACTACTAATTTTCATAGACCCAGACTAATCAACCAGAATCCACCAGGGGAAGATTTAAAGAAACTAGTCCCTGTGCATTGGGGTACTCTCCCCTTCTCTAGTTCTGGGGATCCTGGAGACATAAAGTAACTTGGGATTTGTCTATTTTCACCTTCTTGGTTCAGTATCTGCTGTAAAGAGTGTTGAAGAAATGGCCCCTGTGTCACTCAAGGAGTTCCTGCTCCCTTCCTTCCCTCCCCAGATGTCATTTACACAAGGCACGTGGTCACCCAGAGCTGGAGATTGATCACCCTTCAGATCAGCTCTTCCCCTTTTTATATGCCCTTCCTGTGGCACTCCCTGCCAAGGCTCAATTCCCTCAACCTGTACTATGCAGAACTACCTACCCCCAAGTGAGAAATCTTTAGTGGAGAGGAGACTTGGCAGAAACCTTGAAATTATATTCATTTCTTTCAGCTATTCCTCCCCTCTCTGAGAGCTTTAACATCAGCATAAATTTGAGAGTTTATGTAACACATTGAAAGTGCAGAAGGAAAATTGATTTGCTCTTGTTGTGATGGCAAAGGAAGGAACTGGGGTGGGAATAGCTCGTCATCCCCATTTGGAGAGTAAGTGTCCGCACCTCCACCACCTGCCCTGGAGGACAGATCCAAACATCCAGGTGGGCTTGGCCAAGGCGCATCTGCTGCACCTTCAAGCACAGTTTCCTTCAGGCAATTTTGGGTTTACTTTATCACATTTATTACCACATTATCATATCAGATCTGGTGGATTTGAACAGAATATTTGGAACTGGTAAGCCCTTAAATGGTAAACTTCATAGAAGAAATTAAACATTCTGGAATATTTTCTGTTTATTTATTCTGTGTTGCACAATACCTCTTTTCTTCACTGCAGGAAAGTACCTGAAGTTTGGAAGGCCCACTTTTAGCTAAAAGTGCTTGGAGGGGAATGTTGAACCATTTATACACAGCACGATTTTCAGTCATACCTTTCTAATTTGCCTCTACAGAGTTAGCCTGGGAGGCCTAGCAAACTTGAACATTAAAACCATTTCAGCAACTTTTCCCCTCAACCCCTCTTGTCCTCCACTCTGCCAGTTCTCAGAAACACCAGATTGAGAAGACCTGCAAGATTTCACACCCCATGTTGTGAGATTCCACACAGGACACGTGAAGATGAGTTTCAGCTATACCAGCCATAGAAAGCGCCAGGCTTTATGGCTTTTTGAGAGTTGATGCACAGAGAAGGTAAACGAACCAATCTGTGATTGAGCATCTCAAAACAAAAGCCCCCCAGAAAAGAGTGTGCCTTGCACTGAAGTTTATAGGTGAGTGTCACAGGTTGGAGGGCCAGATACCATTTGAGTAAGAATGGTCTGGAAATGGATCCTTTATTCATTGTTTCACTTGTACAGTTCTATTCAGTGACAGTAAAGTCAGTCAGCGTTGTCTGTAGGGCATGTCCACCAAATTGCCTGACAACAGAGACTTGAGCACAGCTGAAAGTTGCTTATATTTCCATGATGCCAATGGAAGTCTTGACAAGTTTGTCCTTTTTTAAAAAATAAGACAGTAGGATTTGTTGATGGGTATGAATAAGGAGGGGACAGCACAAAGACTCTGATGAGTGCAGGGCCTGTCGTTTATCCAGAGGGCCAGGATTAGGGATGTGTTTGACCTCACAGCCATCCTGGATGAACTGCTTTTCTGCTACCATATTTTCATATTCATCTGTAGTTAACTTAGGGAAAAAAACCCACTTCTTGGAGATCTGGATCTTCTGGTGACCAGTGAACTTGAATTTGGCCCTGCAGAGGGCCTCAATCACATGCTCCTTGCCCTGCAGCTTGGTGTGTATGGGCATTATGACTCGGCCAATGTGAACCTTTGCCACCGTGCCCTGGGGCTTTCCAAGACACGATGCATACCTGTCTGGAGCTTAGACTGGGGCCAGCATGTCAGTCATGAAATGTCCACTGGAAAAGTCTGGCTCCAAGGTCCCTTAGGGCAACCAGGCTGGTACACTCCCAAGGAAGCCGCTGTTTACAGCCATTGCACAGGCACAGTTTGTATTTTACAGAAATAAGAACACTGTTATTCTCTAAGACTTGATTGTGAAGATAGATTTAAGAAGAATTAAATCCTAAAATGTGGTCAGGACATAGGGGGAAAGAAAAGCATAAAAATCTCCATGCAAATTTTAAGAACAATGCCACAATGGGCTCACAGTAAGTGTGATGTTGTGGATGAATTTAAGCAAAATCTCATTATTGAAATGCATAAATTTCCACTTCCTACCTAGAATGAAACTCTGCAAATCATCTAAAAGTCAAGTTACTAAATTTATCAAGTATCCACTCTAGGATTAGAACCATGAAGACTTCAGCTGCTTTTAGCTAATCACCATTACCGTTTACAGGTTGTAAGAAGTGGTGGGCGAGGATAAGAGGAGTGAAAGTAATATCACTTTTGGAGTTGCTGATATTATTATCACCTACATGCTACCTCCCTATTTCGACGATTCCAGTTCTCAGTCAGTGACTGACCAGCTCCAGGACTTATTCCACAATTCCTGTGATCTGATTTTCTTTTTCCCTTTATAGATATGGGACTTATTCATATGGACTTTTTAAGAAGCTGGGGATTCCTGGGCCAAGACCTGTGCCCTATTTTGGAAGTACTATGGCTTACCACAAGGTACGTGTTATTTAAACTCCCTCTTTTGACTCTCGTGGCTGCAAACTCAGCTGAGTTCCATAGTAACACTGTCCCTCCTCAGAAGGAAGTTTTGAGGCTTTATACTTTCCAGAAGTGATATCATGTGCCCCACCTAGCACATGGCCAAGTGTACCACACACCTCTCTTTTTAGCCGTCAGGATCCTCATATTTTGTCTCAGTCAGATAGACAGGTTCTTCGGCTGATTCAGCAGAGGACCCTATGTTCCATCTTATGCAGACTGTGAAGAGTTTGCATCCTGCCAGGTGAGGTTTCCCATTAGGACGCAGGCTTCATTGTATCAGGAGGAGGGCTTGAACAAGGTGCCCAGGCATGACTCATTAGGCTGCATGCACTAGAGTCAGAACTTTCCTAATGGTCGCAGAAGCTCTGGGTTGCATTTTTTTTCTTCCTCCTCGATTGTTTGGTAACTTCAGTTTTTCGGGCAACCTGTGTATTCAGTGGGGCTTCTCTGGTGGCTCTGATGGTAAAAAAAAAAAAAAAAAATTCATTAGCAGGTAATTTGCACATACTTGAATTATCTGGTAATTCCTGCAGTTATCTCCCTGGCTCTCCTCCACTTTTGCTAGCCCTGATGTCTTCTGCAGTTAGAGGAATGTAACAAGAGCCTTTTGCTTTACCTCTGTGTATCCAAAGGAAGCACTTTTGGGGTATATCTGAGCCATGAGTAGGTTTAACAGAGACAAGATGGTGGTTTTCTAGTTACTTCAGATATTTAACCACGAAATATATTATGGAGTTTTTTTTTTTTTTTTTGAAAAAAGAAAAAGAATCACATATATAAAATCACTAGAAAGTATATGACTTGACAAAATTATTGAAATTTAGTTTAATTCAATGGAATATACTAGGTAGTACATGGATTGTGAATTCTAACTGAGCCTTGATATTAACTGAAGGTCGTGAGCTATGTACAGATGTCCAGGGGCAGAGCTCTGTTGCAGGCTATTCTCTGCCTCAGATTTACTTTCCTGCAGACAAGAGGCTTGTTTCTCAGATACTGATTCTCCAAACAGAGGCCTTCATTGTCTCAGTACTGCCTAAGAACTCTTGAACTTTTCTCCTTCTAAAAAAGCAATAATTTATATTCTTTCCCAATGACTCCTTAGTAGATGTACTCCATACCCAATGTTTCTGAAATCTTCATTTCCATAGCTAAACCATCAAACATCACAGCAGAAACTTAATGACAGAAAGGTGGCTTTTTTTTTTCAGTTGCAGAAGGGAAAATTCAGGGCAGGTTGTTTCGTTGGTGTTGTCATTTTTGTAACTGTGACCTCTCCCCATCTTTTCTGTGTTAGCTGGAAACTAGAAGGCAAGTCCACTTGTCATTTGTTCATTCGCGCACTTATTTTCTCACTCAACACACATGCCTTAGAGTTATTTAAATGTGCTGGATGAAAAAGGTTACTGGTGTCTTTAACGTGTAATTCTGCCAAAACTCTAGAGAGGGCTCATGAGATAAATGAAAAGTATGCTTAACTAGGAGATGCAAGTGTGTACAGGCCACTCTAACTTTCCCTCAGCTTCAGTTTTCTCACTAAAGACAAGGAGGTACTTAGTATTCACAGGCAAGTTAAGCAATTAGTATCTATAGTAGTTAGAGAAGATGCAAGAGTTATTTTGATTTCTGTTTCCAATATCCACTCTATTTCCTCTGAGACATCTCTGAATAAGAACTTCCCTCCAACTACCCATGAAAACAGTAAGCCTTATTAAATGTTTCAAACATTTTTATCCCCTAAGAGGTAGGTTTCAGTACATTTAGATTAATAATCAAATTTTGTTTCTTTTTGCAGGGTATTCCAGAGTTTGACAATCAGTGTTTTAAAAAGTATGGGAAAATGTGGGGGTGAGTTTTCTGGAAGCTTCCATTGAATAAACTTGTTATAATGAGGCACCTCCTGTGGTGTGGAGGAGAGGCTCAGTCCCGAGCCTCTTGGGATAAATTCATTTATTTTAAAGCTTTTGGAGGTTTGTTCTACCAGGGATCCCAGATGTCACCAGGTCCATAGGCTGAATCAGGTCTGGAGAATCACAGGTCATCACTTTTCTCCAGACTTTGAGGCCCAGAGACTCCTAGCAGCACTTTCTGTCCAGTATCTCACTCTTCTCCCCTTTTATATTTTCCTTTCTAATGTGACCTTTAATTGCATAATATGCATTATTCCAGAACATTCTAATATATGTCCATAGATGCATTTTATAACCCTTTTCTTTAGGATTCACTTTAAATTGAAAGACAGAATCTTTTTTTTTAACTTTGGATTTAATATGTTCTCTTGGGAAAAGAGCTGGAGGTTACAGGTAATAAGAACGGGAAGCCATTTCTGCTCGTCTTTTTCCTTTCTGTACAAGTATGGAGGGTATTTTTGTTTTGTTTTTAATTGTCAGCCAAGACATTCCAATAGAATTTCAGTTATTGTTTTATCTAGTATTTTTCTCTGACTCTGAAGAGATGTGGGATATATCTAAGCCAGAGTGTGTCACATGGGCTGACATACTTTAGGATCTGTTGGAGGTTTGGTGAGAGCAGCAGGAGAGGTGTCATTGGTGCTTCTCTGCCAAAAGCAAGTTGAAGAAGGCCCTCCCTCTCTGGACCTCTTCATCTTCTCTGATCAGGTCCTCAGAAACCATAGGGCCCTACTGAGTTGCCATGACGCTGAAGGGTAATGTGATTGAATGAGAAGAATACATAGCACTGGATCACCACAGTTGCCCCTTCAACATTTACTGCCTGTGAGCTCCGGGTGGAGTCACTTTTTCATGGTAGATCCCAGTTCTCTCTTTAGAAAAATTGTTCTCATGCTTGGATTTAAATGAGGACCACCTGGGAGAGCTTGTTATAAATACAGACTTTGACCCCCATCATCAGTACACCAAATCAATACGATCTGGGGTGGGGCCCAGGAATCTGAGCTGTAACTGGTAGTGAAAGAAATACTAAGGCTGGAGTGACATCATGAATATAAAGGGTCACCCAAAACACTAGCCCTTCTCCACCCAGGTGTTGTTTAAAAAGCATGATGGGAAGAAGGGAATCATCCAAGTAATATGGTCAGTCAGGTGGAAGAGCTGATTAAGTGCCTCCTCAATTCCTCCTGTCACTGCTTCAGCACTAAATGCTCTTAACACCCACTTAGACCCTCTGGGTTTTAGAATGGTTTTGGGAAATGGGCAGAAAAAAGTGCAGTGGTTCTCAGCGATTTTTACATGTGATCACAAAACCATTTGAAATTCATCTGTGAAGTCAGGAATAGGAGACTTGTAGAAAATCTTCCAATTTGTTCTAGCCATTGCAAATGATTGATAGTGGGGGGGGGGGGGGAATGCCAGAAGATAGTGTAAATAACTCAGAGTAAACCTCATGCCAGTGGCCCATTCCCATGAACAGGCATCCTGACAGTCAGGAGATCAGGCCAAATTGGGATGTGTCATATCTGAGGAGTCAGCTTTGTGTGGTAGGTGGGTCAAACGTGGGCCTGCCGAGCTGCTGATAGGTATCACCTACATGGAGCCTGAGGCCCACGGAACCCATGCAGAAGAATAAATATAAGTAATGAGAAGAAAATTTTTTATTTTTTTAAATTAATTAAAAATTAATAATTTCCTTTAAAGTAAGCTATAAAGTAAGCAAATTTTAGAGAATAGAAAAATCTTTTACAATTCTATTATCACCTGTGGAGCATTCCATATCTTTCTGTTTGCAGACAATTGTCACATATTTATGGTCAGTGTATCTACAAGTTTCATGTGCCTTTTTCATGCTTTTGATATATCTTCAAAAGTTAGTGGGTAGGCTCTCCCTAATTAATTGTTTTTTCATTCTTAGACAATTTTCTTGGCTTATTTACTAAACTAACTTCCTCACTGATACTGAAATATTTTAAACCTAGAAAAGTTATGAGTAGAGTATAGGAACCACCCACGTACATAACACTTAGACCAAACAAATGTTCTAATGTTATTTCTAACCACAATTTCTAGGAGTAAGGACTATCTATAATAATATCAGAATGATAGTCTGGACTTACAGTGTGGCTCCAGTTGGGGAATCTGTATCAGTAAATTTAATTAGATCTCCTTTCCTTACACAGGTTTTATGAAGGTCGACAACCTATGTTGGCTATCACAGATCCTGATATAATCAAAACAGTACTAGTGAAAGAATGTTATTCTGTCTTCACAAACCGGAGGGTAAGCATCCATTTCTTTAAATTTTGTTTGCTTATTAAATGCTTATTCTGTAATAATTTTAAGTATACAAGATGCTGTCAAGAGAAAAAATACAGGAAGCTGCTATGCTCTATACCCTTCATCCTGTTTCCCTCGATGGTTAGTACTTGCATAATTAGAGTACATCAGAGCAGGAAGTTGACACTGTTACTATCCACAGTGCTTATGCAGATTTCATCAGTTTTATGTGAATTCATTTGATGTGAGGGAGGGTGTCTGTGTGTGTGTTGCTCTATGGAAATTTATCATAGAGGCAGATTTGTGTAACCACCACCACAATAAATGTACAGAAACCTTCCATCCCCATAAGCTCCCTCCGTGTGTATGTGTGTGCTCGGTTCTGTCCGACTCTTTGTGACCCCAGGGGCTGTAGGCCGCGGAATAGAATCTTCCCAGCAAAAGTACTGGAGTGAGCTGTCATTTCCTCCTGCAGGGGTTCTTCCTGACCCAGTGATTGAGCCCTCGTCTCTTATGTCTCCTGCATTCTCAGGCAGATTCTGTACTATGCCACGTGAGAATCCCAAGGTTCCCTCTTTAACTATTCATTTATAGCCACAGTGAGTGGCTTGTCTTTTCCTCTTATCAGGGTCTTAGAAGAGCAAAAAATTTTATTTTCATGAGGTCAATGTATTCCTTTATTTATTTATTCTGTTTTTCTCTTTGTTTGAGTCTGCTGTTGTAACTGTTGCATTTTTTAGTTCATTTATCATTATATTCTAAAGTTTCAAATTTTCTACATTTTACATTTAATATCTCTTTGGTGAACATCTCATTTCATTTTTGTACTTGGAAAATGTGGGTATATAGTTATCCTTTGGGCTTCCCGGGTGGCGCTAGTGATACAGAACCTACCTGCCAATACAGAAGACATAAGAGGCATGGGTTCGATCCCTGGTTCGGGAAGATTCTCTGGAAGAGAGCCTAGAAACCCACTCCAGTATTCTTGCTTAGAGAATCCCATGGACAGAGGAGCCAGGCTAAAGCCTATAGGGTCTCAAAGAGTCAGACAGACCGAAGCGACTCAGCACACATAGCACACATGTTGTGTTTCCTGTAGCTCTGAATTTCTTTAGAACAATTATTTTGAATTCCTTTTCAGGCAATTCGTAGATGTTCATTTCTTTGGGATGACTTACTGGACAGTTATTATCCTCCTTTGGTTGTATCGTGTTTCCTTGATTCTTGGTGATCCCTTATCTTTCAATGGTGTCTATGTCTTTGGAGAAGCAGTTACTCTTTCTAGGCTTAATCAACTCAGTTTGATAAGGAAGACCTTTACTCTTGATGGGACACACTGAAGTGTGCTGAAGCCATCAGTCTAGAGGCTTTGGGTGCCAAGTGTGGGGGGTGGGGGGTGGTGGGTCCAATTCCAAGGGAAAATGATTGGCTCTGGCAGCTGGGTCCAGAACACCACCAACTACATGATATTTGACACCAATAACTGGAGAGTCCGAGGTGGCTCTGGGATGGTTGAGGTCTTCAGCAGCACACCCAAGTCCAATGTTAAGGCACCAAGGCAAGCAGAGTGGTAGCCAGAATTGGGGGGCATGCTCATCTGTGTGAGCTGACTACAGGCACATGCCCAGCATGAGGACTGGGGTCAGTGGCTGGGACTGGGTCAAGTGTGGGTACAGAAGCAGCTTCGAGTGCTGAGCAGTCAGTGTGCACTCATGTAGCCGCAGGGACGAGCTACACGCACATGTGGCTTTGTCGGCCAGTGACAGGAGTCAAGACTGGCTCCAGGCACCTGAGCAGCTATTCACTTGTTGGTGTGGGTCCTGGATCTCAGGACATCACTGGCTGGAGCAGCTCTGTTGGGGGCGGAGGGATAAGACAGGACTCAGGCCATTGGAGTCTGCTAATGTAGAACCTTGGGGAGCGATCAGCAGCAAAATTGTCAGTGGTCTTCAGTGACTGTGCTGGCAGTTGGTTTCCTCATAGTAAAGGTTCTGGGGGTTTTTTGCAGAGCAGGATACAGAGAACCCCAGTCACTCCTGCTGTGTGGTTGGCATTGACAGCCCCTACCCTTCTTTCTTTGCTCCTAGTTGTCTCTGGATATCTCAGCTTTGCTAGTCTCTGGGTGGGGTGAATCCAAAGCAGGTCATTTGTGCAGTGTTCTGAAAGGCTGAGGAAACTAATAACTCACCCTGCTGTCCTCTTTCCAGTAAGGAGAACTGTTTCAGGCTGGGGAGGTTCCTTTTGGCACTGAGCAGTCTGGCCTGGGGGACAAGATGATGCAGGCAAAATGAAGCAATTTTCTTTACCAGTTTGTGGGTTATTCTCAAGTTTTTTTCACTGCTATGTTGCTGAAGCTTCTGGACTCCTGAGGTCTCTTAGACCTGTTTTCATTTATTTAGCACTGTTATTTGTGGGGTGAGAGAAACTGGAGTCTCCTCTGCCATCTTGGTGACATCACTCCAGATTTCATCATTAATGTGCTTTTAGCTATAGGATTTTTGTGTGTGTGTAGAATGCTCTTTATCATGTTGTGTAAGTTTTCTTCTCTACCTAGTTTATGAATTTCTATCATGAATGGGTGTTGGAAGTGTCAATTTTAAAACAGAGTATTTGGAATACAGAAAAATGTCTCAAGCAATTTGGCTTGATAAGCTTGTCCCAAGCTGAGAAACAGAATTATATCTTTCCTTTTCCTTCTATTCCTGGGGGGAAAACAGAAGAAAAAAGTATTTTCGTACAATTGTAACATTTCTTCAGAATAGCAAATAAACTCCTTATTTTTGATGTATTCTATTTTTTTTATTTTTTAACTTTACAATATTGTATTGGTTTTGCCATATATAAAAATGAATCCACCACAGGTATACATGTGTTCCCCATCCTGAACCCTCCTCCTTCCTCCCTCCCCCTACCATCCCTCTGGGTCGTCCCATTGCACCAGCCCCAACCATCCAGTATCGTGCATCGAACCTGGACTGGTGACTCATTTCATATATGATATTATACATGTTTCAATGCCATTCTCCCAAATCATCCCACCCTCTCCCTCTCCCACAGAGTCCCAAAGACTTTTCTATACATCAGTGTCTCTTTTGCTGTCTCATATACAGGGTTATTTTTACTATCTTTCTAAATTCCATATATGTGCATTAGTATACTGTATTGGTGTTTTTCTTTCTGGCTTACTTCACTCTGTATAATAGGCTCCAGTTTCATCCACCTCATTAGAACTGATTCAAATGTATTCTTTTTAATGGCTGAGTAATACTCTATTGTGTATATGTACCACAGCTTTCTTATCCATTCATCTGCTGATGGATATCTAGGTTGCTTCCATGTCCTGGCTATTATAAACAGTGCTGCGATGAACATTGGGGTACACATGTCTCTTTCAATTCTGGTTTCCTCCGTGTGTATGCCCAGCAGTGGGATTGCTGGATCATATGGCAGTTCTATTCCCAGTTTTTTAAGGAATCTCCACACTGTTCTCCATAGTGGCTGTACTAGTTTGCATTCCCACCAACAGTGTAAGAGGGTTCCCTTTTCTCCACATCCTCTCCAGCATTTATTGCTTGTACTTTTGGATCGCAGCCATTCTGACTGGCATGAAATGGTACCTCATAGTGGTTTTGATTTGCATTTCTCTGATAATGAGTGATGTTGAGCATCTTTTCATGTGTTTGTTAGCCATCTGTATGTCTTCTTTGGAGAAATGTCTATTTAGTTCTTTGGCCCATTTTTTGATTGGGTCATTTATTTTTCTGGAATTGAGCTGTAGGAGTTGCCTGTATATTTTTGAGATTAGTTGTTTGTCAGTTTCTTCATTTGCTATTATTTTCTCCCATTCTGAAGTCTGTCTTTTCACCTCGCTTATAGTTTCCTTTGATGTGCAGAAGCTTTTAAGTTTAATTAGGTCCCATTTGTCTATTTTTGCTTTTACTTCCAATATTCTGGGAGGTGGGTCATAGAGGATCCTGCTGTGATGTATGTCGGAGAGTGTTTTGCCTATGTTCTCCTCTAGGAGTTTTATAGTTTCTGGTCTTACGTTTAGATCTTTAATCCATTTTGAGTTTATTTTTGTGTATGGTGTTAGAAAGTGTTCTAGTTTCATTCTTTTGCAAGTGGTTGACCAGTTTTCCCAGCACCACTTGTTAAAGAGATTGTCTTTAATCCATTGTATATTCTTGCCTCCTTTGTCAAAGATAAGGTGTCCATATGTGCGTGGATTTATCTCTGGGCTTTCTATTTTGTTCCATTGATCTATATTTCTGTCTTTGTGCCAGTACAATACTGTCTTGATGACTGTGGCTTTGTAGTAGAGCCTGAAGTCAGGCAGATTAATTCCTCCAGTTCCATTTTTCTTCCTCAAAATAGCTTTGGCTATTCGAGGTTTTTTGTATTTCCATACAAACTGTGAAATTATTTGTTCTAGCTCTGTGAAGAATACCATTGGTAGCTTGATAGGGATTGCATTGAATCTATAAATTGCTTTGGGTAGTATACTCATTTTCAGTATATTGATTCTTCCAATCCATGAACATGCTATATTTCTCCATCTATTAGTGTCCTCTTTGATTTCTTTCACCAGTGTTTTATACTTTTCTATATATAGGTCTTTAGTTTCTTTAGGTAGATATATTCCTAAGTATTTTTTTCTTTCCGTTGCAATGGTGAATGGAATTGTTTCCTTAATTTCTCTTTCTGTTTTCTCATTATTAGTGTATAGGAATGCAAGAGATTTCTGTGTGTTGATTTTATATCCTGCAACTTTACTATATTCATTGATTAGTTCTAGTAATTTTCTGGTGAAGTCTTTAGGGTTTTCTATGTAGAGGATCCTGTCATCTGCAAACAGTGAGAGTTTTACTTCTTCTTTTCCAATTTGGATTCCTTTTATTTCTTTTTCTGCTCTGATTGCTGTGGCCAAAACTTCCAAAACTATGTTGAATAGTAATGGTGAAAGTGGTCACCCTTGTCTTGTTCCTGACTTTAGAGGAAATGCTTTCAATTTTTCACCATTGAGGATAATGTTTGCTGTGGGTTTGTCATATATAGCTTTTATTATGTTGAGGTATGTTCCTTCTATTCCTGCTTTCGGGAGAGTTTTTTTTATCATAAATGGATATTGAATTTTGTCAAAGGCTTTCTCTGCATCCATTGAGATAATCATATGGTTTTTATTTTTCAATTTGTTAATATGGTGTATTACATTGATTGATTTGCAGATATTGAAGAATCCTTGCATCCCTGGGATAAAGCCCACTTGGTCATGGTGTATGATCTTTTTAATGTGTTGTTGGATTCTGATTGCTAAAATTTTGTTAAGGATTTTTGCATCTATGTTCATCAGTGATATTGGCCTGTAGTTTTCTTTTTTTGTGGCATCTTTGTCAGGTTTTGGTATTAGGGTGATGGTGGCCTCGTAGAATGAGTTTGGAAGTTTACCTTCCTCTGCAATTTTCTGGAAGAGTTTGAGTAGAATAGGTATTAGCTCTTCTCTAAATTTTTGGTAGAATTCAGCTGTGAAGCCGTCTGGACCTGGGCTTTTGTTTGCTGGAAGATTTTTGATTACAGTTTCAATTTCCGTGCTTGTGATGGGTCTGTTAAGATTTTCTATTTCTTCCTGGTCCAGTTTTGGAAAGTTGTACTTTTCTAAGAATTTGTCCATTTCTTCCACGTTGTCCATTTTATTGGCATATAATTGCTGATAGTAGTCTCTTATGATCCTTTGTATTTCTGTGTTGTCTGTTGTGATCTCTCCATTTTCATTTCTAATTTTATTGATTTGATTTTTCTCCCTTTGTTTCTTGATGAGTCTGGCTAATGGTTTGTCAGTTTTATTTATCCTTTCAAAGAACCAGCTTTTGGCTTTGTTGATTTTTGCTATGGTCTCTTTTGTTTCTTTTGCATTTATTTCTGCCCTAATTTTTAAGATTTCTTTCCTTCTACTAACCCTGGGATTCTTCATTTCTTCCTTTTCTAGTTGCTTTAGGTGTAGAGTTAGGTTATTTATTTGACTTTTTTCTTGTTTCTTGAGGTATGCCTGTATTGCTATGAACTTTCCCCTTAGGACTGCTTTTACAGTGTCCCATAGGTTTTGGGTTGTTGTGTTTTCATTTTCATTCATTTCTATGCAAATTTTGATTTCTTTTTTGATTTCTTCTGTGATTTGTTGGTTATTCAGCAGCGTGTTGTTCAGCCTCCATATGTTGGAATTTTGAATAGTTTTTCTCCTGTAATTGAGATCTAATCTTACTGCATTGTGGTCAGAAAAGACGCTTGGAATGATTTCAATTTTTTTGAATTTACCAAGGCAAGATTTATGGCCCAGGATGTGATCTATCCTGGAGAAGGTTCCGTGTGCACTTGAGGAAAAGGTGAAATTCATTGTTTTTGGATGAAATGTGCTATAGATATCAATTAGGTCTAGCTGGTCTATTTTATCGTTTAAGGTTTGTGTTTCCTTGTTAATTTTCTGTTTAGTTGATCTACCCATAGGTGTGAGTGGGGTATTAAAGCCTCCCACTATTATTGTGTTATTGTTAATTTCTCCTTTCATACTTGTTAGCATTTGTCTTATATATTGCGGTGCTCCTATGTTGGGTGCATATATATTTACAATTGTTATATCTTCTTCTTGGATTGATCCTTTGATCATTATGTAGTGACCTTCTTTGTCTCTTTTCACAGCCTTTGTTTTAAAGTCTATTTTATCTGATATGAGTATTGCTAATCCTGCTTTCTTTTGGTCTCTATTTGCATGGAAAATCTTTTTCCAGCCCTTCACTTTCAGTCTGTATGTGTCCCCCATTTTGAGGTGGGTCTCTTGTAGACAACATATGTAGGGGTCTTGTTTTTGTATCCATTCAGCCAGTCTTTGTCTTTTGGCTGGGGCATTCAACCCATTTATGTTTAAGGTAATTATTGATAAGTATGATCCCGTTGCCATTTACGTTATTGTTTTGGGTTCGAATTTATACACCCTTTTTGTGTTTCCTGTCTAGAGAATATCCTTTAGTATTTGTTGGAGAGCTGGTTTGGTGGTACTGAATTCTCTCAGCTTTTGCTTGTCTGTAAAGCTTTTGATTTCTCCGTCATATTTGAATGAGATCTTTGCTGGGTAGAATAATCTGGGCTGTAGGTTATTTTCTTTCATCACTTTAAGTATGTCTTGCCATTCCCTCCTGGCTTGAAGAGTTTCTATTGAAAGATCAGCTGTTATCCTTATGGGAATTCCCTTGTGTGTTATTTGTTGTTTTTCCCTTGCTGCTTTTAATATTTGTTCTTTGTGTTTGATCTTTGTTAATTTGATTAATACGTGTCTTGGGGTGTTTTGCCTTAGGTTTATCCTGTTTGGGACTCTCTGGGTTTCTTGGACTTGAGTGATTATTTCCTTCCCCATTTTAGGGAAGTTTTCAACTATTATCTCCTCCAGTATTTTCTCATGGTCTTTCTTTTTGTCTTCTTCTTCTGGGACTCCTATGATTCGAATGTTGGGGTGTTTAATATTGTCCTGGAGGTCTCTGAGATTGTCCTCATTTCTTTTAATTCATTTTTCTTTTTTCCTCTCTGATTCATTTATTTCTGCCATTCTATCTTCTAATTCACTAATCCTATCTTCTGCCTCTGTTATTCTACTATTTGTTGCCTCCAGAGTATTTTTTATCTCATTTATTGCATTATTCATGATATATTGACTCTTTTTTTATTTCTTCTACGTCCTTGTTAGGGCTAGGGCACCCCACTACAGTACTCTTGTCTGGAAAATCCCATGGATGGAGGAGCCTGGTAGGCTGCAGTCCATGGGGTCGCTAAGAGTCGGATACGACTGAGCAACTTCACTTTCCCTTTTCACTTTCATGCATTGGAGAAGGAAATGGCAACCCACTCCAGTGTTCTTGCCTGGAGAATCCAAGGGACTGGGGAGCCTGGTGGGCTGCCGTCTACGGGGTCGCACAGAGTCGGACACGACTGAAGCGACTTAGCAGCAGCAGGTCCTTGTTAAACCTTTCTTGCATCTTCTCAATCCTTGTCTCCAGGCTATTTATCTGTGATTCCATTTTGATTTCAAGATTTTGGATCAATTTCACTATCATTATTCAGAATTCTTTATCAGGTAGATTCCCTATCTCTTCCTCTTTTGTTTGGTTTGGTGGGCATTTATCCTGTTCCTTTACCTGCTGGGTATTCCTCTGTCTCTTCATCTTGTTTATATTGCTGAGTTTGGGGTGTCCTTTCTGTATTCTGGCAGTTTGTGGAGTTCTTTTTATTGTGGAGCTTCCTCGCTGTGTATGGGTTTGTACAGGTGGCTTGTCTTGGTTAGTGAAACTTGTGTCGGTGTTCTGGTGGGTGGAGCTGGATTTCTTCTCTCTGGAGTGCAGTGAAGTGTCCAGTAATGAGTTATGAGATGTCTATGGTTTTGTAGTAACTTTGGGCAGCCTGTATATTGGAGCTCAAGGCTGTGTTCCTGTGTTGCTGGAGAATTTGCTTGGTATATCTTGACCTGGAACTTGTTGGCCCTTGGGTGTTTGGTTTCAGTGTAGGTATGGAGGCATTTGATGAGCTCCTGTCAATTAATGTTCCATGGAGTCAGGAGTTCCCTGGAGTCAGGGTTTGGACTTAAGCCTCCTGCTCCCAGTTATCAGTCTTATTTTTACAGTAGTCTCAAAACAGCACCATCGATAAAACATCTAGGTTAAAGGTGAAAAGTTTCTCCACCATGAGGGTCACCCAGAGAGGTTCACAGCGTTACATGGAGGAGAGAAGAGGGAGGAGGGAGTTAGAGGTGACCCGAATGAGATGAGGTGGAATCAATAGAGGAGAGAGCGGGCTAGCCAGTAATCACTTCCTTATGTGCACTCCACAATTGGACCGCTCAGAGATGTTCACGGAGCTATACAGAGAAGAGAAGAGGGAGGAAGGAGACAGAGGTGGCCAGGAGGATAAAAGGGGGGGATGAAAAGAAGAGAGACAGATCCAGCCAGTAATCAGTTCCCTAAGTGTTCTCCACCGTCTGGAACACACAGAAATTCACAGAGTTGGGTAGAGTAGAGAGGGGTTAGGGGGGGGACACAGGCGACCTGGTGGAGAAAAAGGAGACTCCAAAGGGGGAGACAGGAGGCAAGCCAGTAATCTCGCTCCCAAGTAAAAAATGGGTACTGAAAATTGGGTTCTTAAAGGTACAAAATTGGTAACAAATACCTAAAAGCAAAAATTAAAAATCTAGGGTAGAGTTTGGCATTTCAAAAATACATTGTTAAAGAAAAGAAGAAGGAAAAGAAAGAGAGAGAGAGAGAAAAAAAAAAAAAGTCGCAAAAATTATAAAGAAAATATAGGTACAAAATTGATAACAAATACCAAAAAGCAAAAGTTTAAAATCTGGAGTAGAGTTTGGAATTTCAAAAATACAGTGTTAAAGAAAAGAAGAAGAAAAAGAAAGAGGAAAACAAACAAACAAACAAAAACAAAGTCACAAAAATTATAAAGAAAATATACGTACAAAATTGATAACAAATACCAAAAAGTATAAATTAAAAATCTAGAGTAGAGTTTGGAATTTCAGAAATACAATGTTAAAGAAAAGAAGAAGAGAAAGAGGGGAAAAAAAAGTCACAAAAATTATTTAAAAAATATATAGGTACAAAATTGATAACAAATACCAAAAAGCTAAAATTAAAAATCTAGAGTAGAGTTTGGAATTTCAAAAATACAATGTTAAAGAAAAGAAAAAAGAAGAAAGAAGGGGGGAAAAAAAGGTCACAAAAATTATAAAATATATATATATGAAGTTTGCTTTAAAAAAATAGGGTCTTTTTTTTTTTTTTTGCAAAGTAATAGTAGGTTATAAAAGTGAAAATTAAAGGAGTAATAGAGGTCTTAAAATTTTTTTTAATTAAAAAGAAAGAAAGAATGATCGTAAAAATAGTAAAAATATATCTAGGACTTTCTCTGGTATTATTGTGGGTATTGTGGGGTCAGTTCATTTTCAGCTAGTTCTTTGGTCCGGCTTCTATTTCTCAAGATCTATAGGCCCCTTCCTATGTAGTCGGTACTAACAACAGGGTTTTAATCTATTGCCTGTCGCTTCCAAGGTGGTTCTCTCTGTTATAGCTTCTTCTGTTTGCTGGTCTCTTCAGTGTCTGATTTCCGCCCTGACACAAAGGGAGCGGTGGTGGACACTTTTTTTTTTTTAGGCTCACTTGTTCAGTCGCGCTGTGGGGAGGAAAGGACGCTACAAATAACATTGGCGTGTGCTCGCAGTGCCTCAGCCACACTGGGCCTGCCCCCACTCACGGCGCGTGTAGCCTCCCTGCCCACGCTGCTCAGGCTCTAGGTTGCTCCGCTGGGATCCATCTGCAGTCAGCCCTGGGCTGCTTGCACCTCCCAGGTCTAAGCCGCTCAGGTTCAGGCACTCGGGTAGTCCTCAGAGGTCCGAGCAGCTCAGGTGATGAGGTGTTTGGCGAGTGCAGCTGCTGCGACTTATCGCCTCCCGGCCGGTCGGTTTTCTGGGTGTACAACTGGTGCACCTTCTCAGGCGGATGTTGACCGTCCAGAGCCCCAAGAAGTCTTAGTTAGCAAAGAAGCCTGCTTACAGTTTTGTAGTCTCTCTGGGGCTGCGATTGCCCCCTTCCGGCTCTGGCTGCCTGTCACCAGAGGGAGATGGTCTGCAGCCGGCTATCTCTGTCCAGTCCTTTGTTCTGTGCGCGGGCCTGGCGGTGTCTTAGGTTACGGCTGGCTTTCCGCATGGTAGCTATCCAACAGTCTGGTTTGCTAGCCCAAATTAGTTCGCTCAGATAGCGCTGGGGGCATTCAGGCCAGATCCTTACTCTAAGCGATGCAGCCCGCGCCTCCCTGCCCAGCCCCCGCTTGCTAGTGGCAGGTGCCAGTGTCTGCGCTGCTTCTCCACTGGGGGAGTTACCGTTGGGCTCGTAATCTGTGGGTTTTAATTGTTCATTTATTTTTCCTCCCTGTTATGTTGCCCTCTGTGCTTCCAAGGCTCGGCACAGACTCGGCAGTGAGAGTGTTTCTTGGAGTTTGGAAACTTCTCTCTTTTTAAGACTTCCTTCCCAGGACGGAGCTCCGTCCCTCCCTCTTTTGTCTCTTTTTTTGTCTTTTATATTTTTTCCTACCTCCTTTCAAAGACAACGGGTTGCTTTTCTGGGTGCCTGATGTCCTCTGCCGGCATTCAGAAGTTGTTTTGTGGAATTTACTCGGCGTAAACGTTCATCAAACATTCATCAAATGTTCTTTTGATGAATTTGTGGGGGAGAAAGTGGTCTCCCCGTCCTGTTCCTCCGCCATCTTAGCTCCTCCTCTATTTTTATTTTTAAAAAGTCTCATATCAAGAAATGTTTTGAATCCACATGCTGTAGACATGTAAAGAAAGAACTGGTCTGAGACAACATATGTTTGTCAAAGCTATCAGCTTTCTGTCACTAGTTAGTTCCCTTGTACTCTTCACAGACCAGGAGGATGACCTAGGTCTTATTCCTGCCTATTCCCTTGGGAAAACCCTTTCTATACTACATGGGTCATTTGCACTTAATAGGATACTGAAACATGAAATTTGGAAACCACATCAAGTGGCTGGGTGTCTCTCCTCCACACCCACAGAAACCTAGATATTTTGGATAAATATTCATTAAGCGTTTAGCATAGGGTCTGCTACTAAGTAGACAGTCACTAAATATTAGCTGAATAATTGGTCCTTATTTAAGAAATCTTAAACAACTGTTGAGACTTCTAAAACTTATACAAGATAAATATGTTTTGCTTTTGACTAGATTTTTGGTCCAATGGGAATTATGAAATATGCCATCTCTCTGGCTTGGGATGAACAATGGAAGAGAATACGGACATTGCTGTCTCCAGCCTTCACCAGCGGAAAGCTCAAGGAGGTAAGAAAAGAAGAGGACTTTCAATTAGAAACTTACGGAATGACTCTAGGGACAGGTAAAAACCGAGATCATAGTCTCTTTTCAAAGAGGAGTCTGCTGAGTTTGAGTTTTTTAACGTTGGTCTTTTGTCTTTACATCCTAGAGAGACATTTTTAAGATTTTTATAAAATGTCAGTTACTACTCCATGCTTAGGAAAGCCAGGTCCTTCTAGGACTTGAGTCTCCACATTTAACTTCATGTGATGATATATTTAATGTCCAGATGTTCCCCATCATTGGCCAGTATGGAGATATGTTGGTGAGGAACCTGAGGAAGGAAGCAGAGAAAGGCAATCCCGTCAACATGAAAGAGTAAGTAGGGGTGAAGCTGCTGGTTCTCTGAGCTCCACTGAGAGCTTCTCGCTGCCTACCATGGAGTCAAGTTCCAACTGCTGTGTCGATCTAGAGAACAGACAGAAGTAGGTCGTGTTACAAACCCGATGGGCCGCTCCAGAACGAGTGGCGTCGTCAAAGAAAGCCGGGCAGCCAGGAGAGAAGGTGTCTATTGTGTACATGAGCCATAAAGAGCTTATCTTCTTAACTATGACTTTATGGATATTCCAGAAGACTAAAATAAACAGTTTTGAAAGGAGAACATTATCATGCCAAAGTATTGAGTGTAGAGGGTGTGAAACAGTGGCAGAGGAAGGCTCTTGGTATATATTGGCAGGTAGCGCATTGGGCAGTAAAGTTACAGTATTGAACTTGAAACAACTTAAATCTCTTCACACTTTTCCTACAGAAAATGCTAAATATTAATTATTAATCACTATTTGTTCTTCTTTCATCCTGAAAAGAGAGAATGCCCTGTCCAGGCTATGGGTGGCATAACCATGGTTTTGTTGTCTAAACTGGGTTTTTTTTAAAAAAACAACTATACTATAATAGCAGATATAAAGGAAGACTGTCCCAGGGAAGCTGAGGACATACGCTCACTGAGCCATGGGATTCCCTAAGTCAATTTGAAAGGATTTTTGTTAAACTCAGAACATTTTTAGTTCTTATAGTTCACAGAAATGACTCTTCCCTCAGAGCAACCACAGAACACTGGGGTTGAGGAAGACAGGTCTTCCAGGAGCCTTAGCAGTAGTGTAAACAAGGAGGGGTGATGTTCCTGGCAACTCAGAACAGGGCACTGCTGTTATGTAATGTGCTAAAGGGAAATCAGCTCTGAGTACAGGTTTTATGGTGAAGCAAGACCCAGGTCAATGTCCCTTCTCTTGACTCCCCAGGAAAAGTTAATTATTCCACACTTTGTCTTACTCAAACACAGTCCTTACACACTCTTTATTGTCCATAGTCAAAACACATTACTGTACTTCCTGTCTGATTGTGCGTGTCTTTCTCTATGACAAGATCCCTGAATTCAGGGGGTGGGGGTCTAGGTTGCCTTAATGTCCCCACCTCCCTAATGTAGGGCCAGTTGCATCACTCACATGTCATATACACCTCAGGAGTGAGTGATAGTAGCAGAGATTCTTCTATGATCCAGCAGGTGGTTCTGAGAGAAGGTGGCTCTTTTCCTGTCTGCCTGGGCATCGGATTTTATGTATATTTCTTGTTGCACATGTTGGACAAGGATAAAGAGGTGTTGATTTTAACTGAACATGTTTTTCTCTCTCTACTAAGCATGTTTGGAGCCTACAGCATGGATGTGATTACTGGCACAGCATTTGGAGTGAATATTGATTCCCTCAACAACCCACACGATCCCTTTGTGGAACATAGCAAGAACCTCTTAAGATTTAGACCCTTCGATCCATTCATTCTTTCAATAAGTATGTGAACTACTTTATTTCTTATTCTTTATTCTTCTTTCATCCCTCCTTTCCTCCCTCCCTCCCTTCCTTCTTTCAATCCTTCCTTCATCTATCTTTTTTAAAATAATAGGTGTAATAAGATGCAATTCACATACCACATAATACACCAGTGTGAAATGTATAATTCATTCATTTTTACATCCTACCTATCCATCAACAAATGAAATGGACATGGAAGTTATATACAACATTCAGTATACACATTGAATATTATATCTGTGTGTGTGTATTCACAGAATTTAATATTATTCAACCAGGAGAGGAAGAAAATCCTGCCATTTGCAACAGGGTGGAAGGACCTTGAGGGTATTATGTTATGTGAAATAAGTCAAACAGAGAAAGGTGAATACTTATATAGAATTAAATTAAAAAAAAAAAAAAAAACCCTGGGTCTTCCCTGGTAGTCCAGTGGTGAAGAATCTGCTTCCAATTCAGGTAACGAGTTCAATCACTGGTCAGGGAACTAAGATCCCACATGCCACAGAGAAAACTGAGCCCACAGGCTGCAGCAAAAACCCAGTCAACCAAAATTTTTAAAAATAAATTAATTTTAAAAATCCAAAACTAAAAAACAACAAGAAGAAAACCAAACTCATATAAAAGCAAGATCAGATTTCTTTTGTTAGGAGAGGAGTGGCTTGGATTGGTGGGAAATTGAATAAAGGTATTCAAAAGATGTGATTTTTCAGCAACAGCATAAAAGTACTGGCAGAATAATGTACAATATGAGTCCACTTAACACTACTGTGATTTACTGTATTTGTGATTTACTAAGAAAGTAGATCCTAAAGGTCCTCATCACAAGGGAAAAAAAAAAAAACTGTAACTATATCAGGTGAGGAATGTTAACTAAGCTAATGGGGCTAATTTTAAAATACATGTGTGTTAAGTCATTCATTAGTCATTGCGCTGTGCCCAAATTAATACAGTGCTGTATCTCAACTATAACACAGCACAACTGAAAAAGAAAGGTTTTTAGTGCTCTCAGAGATATATGCACAACCATCACCGCTGTCAATTTTTGTCAACTCTCACGCCCTGTACCTATCACCTTCCACTCCCCCTTAGCTTTAAGCTATCCCTTGGGCTTCCCTGGTGGCTCAGCTGGTAAAGAATCTGCCTGCAATCCGGGAGACCTGGGTTCTATCCCTGGGTTGGGAAGATCCTCTGGAGAAGGGAGCGGCTACCTACTCCAGTAATCTGGCCTGGAGAATTCCATGGACAGTCCATGGGGTTGCAAAGAGTCGGACACAACTGAGCGACTTTCACTTTCTCAATCTATGTTCTGTCACTTCAAATTTGCTTATTGTAGACACTAGATATGAGGGAATCATATACTATGTGGTCTTTTGTGGCTGACTTCTTTCATTTATCACGAGTAGTCTAAAATTGTAGCACGTATCAGTACTTCATTTCTTTGTATGCCAAATAGTATTTCATTATATGGGCATTCCGCATTCTGTTTACCCATTCATCAGCTGATGAACATTTGGGTCATTCACCATTAAGTATGGTGTTAGCTTAGTTTTTCATAGACGACTTTCATCAAGTTGAGGAAATTCCCTTCTGTTCCGGTTTGTTGAGTGTTTTTATCACAAGGGAATGGTAGGTTTTGTCACATGCTTATTATGCAAGTGTTAGATGATCGCATTGTTTTTTTAATTCCTTTGGTATGGTTTATTGTGCAACTTGGCATTCCTGGGATAACCCCACTTGGTCATGGTGTGTATCACCTTTTATGTGTTGCTAGACTCAGTTTGCTAGTATTCTGTTGAGGATCTGTGCATCCATGGGATAAGGTGTGTTGGTCTGTGCCTTCTTGTGCTATTTTTGTCTGGTTCTAGTATCAAACGCAAACACATTGGAAGTGCTCCAATGCCTTCAATTTTTTTGGAAGAGTTTGTTTAAAAATGGGGCTAATCCTTTAAATATTTGGTAGTATTCACCATTGAAACCACCTCTACCTGAGCCTTTCTTTGCCAAGCTGTGGGCTGTTTCTTGATAACTAACTCAAACTTTGTCCATTTTAATAGGTATATCAGATTGTCTGTTTCTTTTTGGATCACTTTCTGCAGTTTGTGTCTTTCTGAGAATCTGTCCATTTTATCTAAATGATCTAATTTATTGTCATACTGTTGTTCATAGATTACTTTTTTATTGAAGTAAAGTTGATTTACAATGTTGCGTTAGATTACAGCAAAGTAATTCAGCTATGTACACACAAACACATATTCTTTTCCAAGTTCTTCCCCAGTATAGGTTATTATAAGATATTGAGTATATAAAGATTTCATTATAGTCCCTGTACTTTTTAAAATGTCATTTGTAATCTCCCTTCTTTTACTTTCAATGCTAGCAATTTGAGTATTTTCTTTTTTTTTTTTTTTTTTGGCCAGTCTAGCTAAAAAAATCTTTCAAAGCATCAACTTTTAGTTTCACTGATTCTCTCCACTGTTTTTTAATCTCCTACTCATTATAGTTTCTTCACTTCTCTTTACCATTTTCTGCCTTCTACTCACTTTAAGTTTTGTTTGTGCTCCTCCTTTCAGAGTGTGAAGGTGGAAATTTAGGTTCTTGACTTAGGATCTTTGTTCTTTTAATATCTAAATGTACAGCCACAAATATCTCCCTGAACACTGCTTTTGCTACATCCCATCAGATTTGATATAGTGTGTCTTCATTTTTAGTCATTTAAAAGCAATTTTTGATTGCCCTTTTTATGTCTTCTACAACCCATTGGTTATTTAGAAGTGTGTTATTTAATTTCCACATATTTGTGTATCTCTTAATTGTCTTTCTGTTATTGATTTCTAATTCTATTCCATTGTAGTAGAAAGACACATACTGTATTATTTTGATCGTGACAATTTTTTTTTAACTGCACAATTAATTGAAGTAACAGATTTTGGTCTGGTTTATCCAAAGAGATGCTAGTCCAAGAATTAAAGGCCATGAGGTGCCAGAATGTAATCCTGTTCTTTGGTCAGTCCAAAGATGCAGAGGGAACCACTGATCTCACTACTATAGTGATGGGCCCCAGATGTGGACTTGGCTTCAATCAGTCATTGACTTGGAAGTCTGAGCAAAGGTCTAGAGGCAGTGGGTCATGACTGAGTATCCTGGTGGTTTTACTCTTTTGATTGGTAGAGCAAATTAAATCTGCTAAAGGTAACTATATTTGCTAAATGCAAAGTAAAATTTGCATTTTCACCGAGCTTACTTTTATCTTTTTCTCTGCAGTATTATTTCCATTTCTCAACCCAGTTTTTGAAATATTAAACATTACTGTGTTTCCAAAAGTACTGTGGACTTTTTCACAAAATCTGTAAAGAAGATTAAAGAAAGTCGCCTCACAGATAAACAAATGGTAAAGTCTGGTGGTGTTTACAAGTGGGTGTGCACTTTTTGATAATTTATTGAGCTGTGTACATATGACTTATATGCATCTTTGCATTTTTGAAACATAGGTAGAAAACTATAGAGTATAGAATATGATGGTTCTAAAATTTGGGGGGCAATGGAAGAGCATAAGAATGGGGAAGAAAATAAGATTATGAGCCAGAGAGTTCTTCTCTGGTTCTTTTACTGAACCAGAGAAGCATGCTAATTAGTATATGAGGGATAAGAGTTACTGATTAAAAATAATTTTACTGATATTTTACCAAATATTAACTTGGTAAAGAATTACTTCAATGCCAAGCCTCATATTTTATAGGTTGTCTGATGAAATACTCCATCGGATGCCTGATACATTGCAGTCTTTTAAAAAGTTGAGCCCTGTCATGGTCTGAAGTGAGCAGGCGTCTTCTCTGGCCAGTGAAGCCACAAGTGGGTTAACCCAGTTTGGCCTTCATGATGCCATGAGGCCAGCACAAGGTTGTCTGCAGGTTAGGAGAGATGGGCTGGTTACAGGATGTCACTAAAGAATGTGTAGAGTCCTGGGAGGGTCAAGAGTTTGTAGATGCTTCTGCAAAATCTGCTGGCGACCTATGCAATGTGAGGGAGTTGATTTGTGTGTCCATTCATTAAGAGTTAAAGTTGAAGGGGAAAAAAGGATTGAAGCCATGGACCTGTTCCTGAGCAAACAGGTGTGACAGGAGAGACAGCAGATAACTATCTGGTTAAGAAGCTGTTTCAAAAGTCAAAGAAACCAAAGATCAGAGAGAGTGAGGGCAAAAAACCAGTGGGACGTGATGGCTGGGTTTCTCTCAGGGAAGCATCATGGTCTCTAAGATTTGTAGGTGGGTGGTTTTGTTCACTGAGGACTCAGGCAATATTAGTTAGACTCTTGCTCTTTAAGGGGCCATATTTTCAGGAAAGAAGTTAAATATACACTCCTGATTTATTTCTATCTTCAGAAGTAATTTCTAAAATTGATTTCTCTTTCTGTTTCCAGAATCGAGTGGATTTACTTCAGCTAATGATTAATTCTCAGAATTCCAAAGAAATTGACAACCATAAAGGTAACCATGGAGAGCTTCGTGGGGGCTGCTATGGGAAGGCGCATAGGTAGGGTGCGGTTCTCAAAATGTGCAAGAAGTTTTCCAGGCATGTGAGAATTTCTGCCAAATGGAAGAAAGACACTTGTGCAGAAAGAGTAGACTATGGTACTTCCTGGAAGTTTCCAGGCACAGCTTTGTTCAGAGCTCAAAAGGGCAAGTGTGGCAAGGATGTCAGGCCCGGAAGTGAGTCATGGTCAGTGGATCACCTACAGCTGAACCTCTGGGGAGCTTTGTTCTCATATCAATTCTCAGGCTCCTCCAGATCCACAGTGCCCCACTGTTGGTGCCCTTAACTTGGAACTCTTGGATAAGGTTGTATTTACAAGCTTACTCTACTCTAGAGATTATTTTTTCCCTTTTGTAATTAATAAATGACTTGTGAGAGAAGCCTGTGAGACTGGAAATACACTGTTTCTCTTCAAATTGTCACCTACTTATTTTATCATTCATGGGTGGTTTCTGACTGAAACCATCATTACCATGATGGTTATAACACGATGACTTTCTGATCCCATCATTCTTCTGTATTTATGAGTTGATGTTCTTTTGTAGGGAAGCTCTCCATTCTCTCTTGTTGGCTTACTTGTTCATCTATATTTATATAGCATGATCTCATGTACTCTCTTACATCACTTTTCATTTTGATTCTCAAATTCTTTCTGGTTTGTCCACTGGAGCTTTTTCAAGTAGGACCTTACATTCTTTTTTCTTTTCTCCTTCCTTCACTTTAAATCTTTTTTTAATGGACTATTTTTAGAATAGTTAGTTTTATAAGAAAATTGAGTGCAAAGTATAGAGATTTCCAATATACATCCTGCCCCAACTACACACAGTCTTCCCCCCACTATCAAAAGACCACACCAGAGTTGTGCATTTGTTAGAATCAATGAACCTACATTAATGCATCATTATCATCCAAAGTGTATAGCTGACCTTAGGGTTCATTCTTAGTATTATACATTCCATGGGTTTTGGCAAATGTGTAAGGATGCACCATCAGTGCATACAGAGTTTCCATTGTCCTTTAAAGTATCTTTTTCTAAGAACTTCCTCACTTTCTGATGTAAGACAATCCAGGTTTCTCTTACCCCTGAGTAGCCCTGGAATCAGCTGTTTTTTCAAAGGAGCTCTGGTTCCCTTTATTGAAAAATGGTATTTATAAATCACAATCTAGGATCTTAGGAATGCTTATTGCCTCTAGGGATTCATTGCCTCTAGGGATTCTTTGCTTCTAGATCTTTCCAGTGGATAAAGCTAAGAACATAAAATATTTTTACACAAGACAGTAAGCATAAGTAGTTCCATATCTGCCCTTACCATGATCACTCCCACATGTTAAATTTTAAGCTATCAGTCATTTGACGACCATGTCACAAAATTCTTGAATTTTAAAAATTTTATTCTGGAGCAATGCCGGGGTCCAGCCCCAGCTGATCCAGGGAGTTCGAAGCGGGGATGGCGACAGCAAGGATCAGGATACAATAGCTTCAATTAGATATTAATTAGAGATGTAAAGAGTAATAGAATGAGGATAGCTCAGTAGGAAAATTCAGTGGAGAAAAGAGGCTGAGTAGCTTGGTTTACTCGGGAGACCAATAAAACTTCAAGACAAGAAGTTTGTACCACTTATGTAGGCCGCAGGCGTCCTTCCGTTCTCCCAAAGGAGAGGAGACACTGAGGCCTCCCTGGTCAGATCTTAGAAGCCCAGGCATAATTAGTAAGCATGGCGGGTTCCGCGCTCCAGATGGAGACTCAGCCAGAGTTTGAGAGGGAGAGAGACATGGGGAGACCAGTCTTTCGAGGAACTGATCCCAATTCTTTATTTTCCATGGTCTACTTTTATACACTGAGACATTATGCAAAAGTCACACAGGGTCAGCAGTCCTGACTTTTATCAAAGTCAGGTGCTTCATACAAATGTATACAGAGGTCTTAGGGGTGTTACATCATCTTCTGGCCAGGGGGCCTGCTGACAATTTATGACCTTCTCCTTGTGACAGCGGTCAGTCAACCAGGACACTTATTTCTCCAGGGGTGATTATTCTTAAAACAGACGCCACCTTCCGAAGGTACCAGATAAAGTTACATTCCTATAGGGTGAGGGTGTAGTGGGTTTTAATTAAGGAAAGAATTTACTTAGCCTAAGGTCCAACGTGATTAATATCAAAGGTTAATACTTATTTCTTCTATATATTCATTAACGTGTATAAAGGCAGGGGATGTGGAGACTTAGCAGTAAACATTGGCTCAACAAATGAAAAACCCTTCACCAATACAATTTCTAATCAGCCCACTATACTTATACTAATAGTTTTCTAACTTCTCTAAAGAACCTGTTTTTAGAAGGTTTAAAGCATCTCGTGCATCTCACGGTTGGGAGGCTCTGAGCAATCACATGTGGCCGGACAAGCCTGTCAGGCAGGCTAGAGAACCTTCAGAGGAGTGTGTAGGTGGAAACACTCTTGTCACACCCAGGAGTTTTTATTAACTGGAGCTCTAAGTTAACTCCTTCTCTGAAAGAGGTGGTGGGGGACAGCCCCCCATAAAGTCAGAGGTGTAGGTGAGAGCACAAAGTAGTAAAGTAGGCAGGCTCTGGTTATGGGGGTAGATGCTCGAGGATTTCCAGGGGGACTCCTGAGACTCGATCAAGCAAGAATGAGCTGACGCCAGCACACCACTATAAATATATCTAAAACTATGTTTAAATCTACTTCAATCTATAATATCTATCTAGATATGTAAGTACATGGTTCAATACATCTTTCTGTGAAGAAGGAGTATTCTATGTCCGCATTGTTTAATATAGTAACCACTTGACATATGTGGCTATTGAGCACTTAACATGTGGTTATTGCCATTGAAGTATAGCATTTAATTGTGATTAAAATTTAAATAGCCACGTATTAGTACAGCTTTAAACCTTCTGGAGTATCATGGGTTTATGCTCACTGGGGGAAAGAATTTGATAGTTGAATTTACCCACAATAGAATCGCAGAAATCATCATGGGGCAATCAGAACCTTGTCGATCTCTCTTCCACTCATTCTCTATTGTTTTTGTTGTCACTCGCTTGGCTGGGGCAGGTACTACATTGACTTGAGTGCTCTAAGTAACAAAGGTCCTACTTCAGTCCCATCAAATAGCTGAGAGACTGACCATGGTTGGTCTCTCAGGAGAAATTGAAAACAGAGACATATTTATAATTACAAGGGTTTTTTTTGCTGAGCATAAAGGAGAGTAAACAGTGGGCATGTACTGAGGAAGAAGACCTTCAGGCCAGGATTGAATCAGCATTGCTAATTCCCCTCCCTGGACCTCATTTTTCTATGGTGCACACTGACCAGTGTCCTTCCACAGACACATCCTTCCTTCTGGTATTTTAATGCCATTGATTAGACTAGGCTCACTCACAGCTCTTCTGGCTTTTAGTCCATCTCTGTAGTTTTTGTGCCTATCTGAGATCACCCTGAGAAGACTTGTGCCTCAGGTCTTCTCTTGCCTGATGCCTGTCAATTGTATAATCCATGCTTCTTAGCCAAGTATTACACACTAATCACCACATCTTATGAAAAGCCAGACTCTGACTCCATTGTTCTAGTTTGGAATTGAGTCTCTGATATTCTAATAAGTTCCCAGATGTTGGTGATGCTGCTGGTCCATGAACACACTTTGACTAGAAAGAGCCTTCTATTGTTCTCTTCAGTTCAGTTCAGTTGAGTCGCTCAGTCGTGTCCAACTCTTTTCGACCCCATGAATCGCAGCACGCCAGGCCTCCCTGTCCATCACCAACTCCCAGAGTTCACTCAGACTCACATCCATCAAGTCGGTGATGCCATCCAGCCATCTTATCCTCTGTCGTCCCCTTCTCCTCCTGCCCCCAATCCCTCCCAGCATCAGAGTCTTTTCCAATGAGTCAACTCTTCACATGAGGTGACCTTGGAGTTTCAGCTTCAACATCAGTCCTTCCAAAGAACACCCAGGGCTGATCTCCTTCAGAATGGACTGGTTGGATCTCCTTGCAGTCCAAGGGACTCTGAAGAGTCTTCTCCAACACCACAGTTCAAAAGCACCAATTCTTCGGCGCTCAGCTTTCTTCACAGTCCAACTGTCATATCCATACATGACCACTGGAAAAACCATAGCCTTGGCTAGATGGACCTTTGTTGGCAAAGTAATATCTCTGCTTTTTAATATGCTAACTAGGTTGGTCATAACTTTCCTTCCAAGGAGTAAGCGTCTTTTAATTTCACTTTTGCAATCACCATCTGCAGTGATTTTGGAGTTCCTACAAACATATTTAGATAAAAGATAGTTTAATTTCTCCCATAATGTGGCCTTACCCTTGTACAATTTATCCAAGAATCAAGTTATACTTTAACTAGAGTAATTTAAATTATTCTGGAAGAGAATATGGCCCCATATTACTTATAACTAAAGTGCTTTAAGGTTTCTCCAAGGGACACACTGATTACACTGTGTTTGTTAGACAAAAATGCTGTCTCTTGAAATTACCAAACTCTGTCGCTGGGGAGGCAGCATAGTCAGGAGCAGGGAGCCAAGAATAGTATTAGTCCAGTGCAGTGGCTCAGTCGTGTCTGACTCTTTGTGACCCCATGGACTGCAGCACACCAGGCTTCCCTGTCCATCACCAACTCCTGAAGCTTGCTCAAACTCATGTCCATTGAGTCAGTGATGCCATCCAACCATCTCATCCTCTGTCATCCCCTTCTCCTCCTGCCTTCAATCTTTCCCAGCATCAGGGTCTTTTCTAAAGAATCAGTTCTTTGCATCAGGTGGCTAGAGTATTGGAGCTTCAGCTTCAGCATCAGTCCTTCCAATGAATAATCAGGACTGATATCATTTAGGATTGACTGATTTGATCTCCTTGCAGTCCAAGGGACTCTCAAGAGTCTTCTCCAACACCACAGTTCAAAAGCATCAATTCTTTGGCTCTCAGCTTTCTTTATGGTCCAACTCTCACATCCACACATGACTATTGGAAAAACCAAGCTTTGAGTATTTGGACCTTTGTCGACAAAGTGATATCTCTGTTTTTAATATGTTGTCTAAGTTTGTCATAGCTTTTCTTCTGAGGAACAAGTGTCTTTTAATTTCATGGCTGCAGTTACCATCTGCAGGGATTATGGACAGTGAGAAAACTGGATTAAAACAATTTCTGCCTTTTTCTTGTTTTTTTATGTATGTATTTATTTTTAATTAGAGAATAATTTTTTTTACAATATTGTTGGGTTCTGCCATACAACAACATAAATCAGCCATAGGTATACGTATTTCCCCTCCCTCGGAAGACTGAGAATACAAAACACTCCCAGTTTGACTCTAATTGCTTTTACATTTTCCCCATAGGGATTTGGCAGTTTCATTTGATTTCTCATCATCTAAACTGTGATGTTTTATATCGATGTGTTTCATATAATATAAAATGTCTCTTGTCTCCCTTTAGCTCTGTCTGACATAGAACTCGTGGCCCAAAGTACTATCTTTATTTTTGGTGGCTATGAGACCACTAGCAGTACTCTTTCCTTCATTATATATGAATTGACCACTCACCCTGATGTCCAGCAGAAGCTGCAGGAGGAAATTGATGCAACTTTCCCTAATAAGGTGAGTGATGATACCTGGAAAGAGAAGTGAAGGTGAAGCCTTAGCAAAAATGCCTTCTTGCTGCTTCTTGAACATATTTGCAGAAAGCATAAGCCTCAAATCTTTTACCTGTGCTATTTAGGAAGGATCTAGGTGTACAAAACAAAGGGGAAACATAGATAATGCCTTGCACACACAGGAATGTAGGTACTGTGGAAAAAAAGGCTGGTGTTGGCATATCACATATTACCGTATGCCATGTTAAAAACTCACAAAATCTTGGTGGCATCTAACAGTCAACATCTATTACTCTAGTGTCTGCATGCATGCATGCTGCATGCTAAGTTGCTTCAGTCATGTCTGACTCTTTGCAACCCTGTGGACTGTAGCCTGCCAGGCTCCTCTCTCCATGGGATTCTCCAGGCAAGAACACTGGAGTGGGTTGCCAAGACCTCCTCCAGGGGATCTTCCCAACCCAGGAATTGACCCTGTGTCTCCTGCAGCTCCTGCATGGCAGGCAGATTCTTTACTACTACAGCTGGACTTGCTGTGGTCTGGGTGTTGGCTGATCTGGGCTAGCCATGGCTAACTAGCTGGCTGACTCAGCTCCTTACATGTTCTACACGTGTCTCGTATTCCACATGTCTGCAGCACAAGGCAATGGTAGGTGTCAGGATCAAGAAGCCCCATCTTGTGGGTGACTTTCACACAGGCTGCTCACAGCACAGTAGCCACCTTTCCACTAATTCAAGGTGAGCCACCTGAATGAGAATGGGAGGGAACCACAGAGTTAGCTACAAGATAAGGACAGATAGCAGTGCCCACCTAAATTACAGATGATGTGTCTTCTCTGGTAAATCTTATTTGGGGATTATTTTGGTGCAATAAGATGAAAAAGTCACTAAGAGACAGAGAGTAGTTAAAGCATTGTGTTCTCCTCTTTTTATAATAATACTTACAATAACAACACCACTATTGGCTAATATTTACTTCTTACTATCTATGTTTATCTAAACACTTTCCATTTATGAATGAATCTAACCTTCATAAAATTCAGTCTTAGTCAGGAGAGTCTAGGTTATGCCTCAGTAACAGATTAGCCTAAAAATCTCAGGGGCTTTCATAGCAAAGGTTTACTTTTAACCCACATCTACACATCCAACATGGATTGTTAGTGGAGGAATTAGTACACAGTTCTGCTCCACAGAGTCACTTGGGGATACAGGCTGAGGCTCCACCTTCTTGTAACTGCCTTATCTGAAACATTCTTGTTATCTGGGGAACAGGAACCTGAGAGTTGCTCACTGACTTTTCAAATATTTTGTCTCTGAACTGCCATAACCACCTCAGTTCACAGCCCATTGGCAAAGTTGGTTTCCCATAACTTCAGATGGCCTGGGAAATATGGGGACTACACGGGATGCTGGGTGAGCAGTGTGTCTCTGCCACACAACCCTATGGAGGGTCAGCTCCATCTGTCTCCATGTAACCTATGAGATACCTGAGTGACAGGGAGATGAAATACTTCCAGACACTAGTCGTGTACCTGGTGGTGATCAAGCCAAGCTGTGATCCAGGGTGTTGGCTCTTGAGCCACTCCTATCCTCCACAATGTTGCCCCTTAAATATAACCCCATGTGACAGCCACATACCACCCTCACTAGTCTCAGATATCTGCAAAAACTGGAGTTCTTTGTGGTATGAGGAGAGCTGGCCCCTGGGGCTGGAGTGGCTTGTTTAGACCTTCAAACCTTCTGGTCACACCTGCAGGGACAATAGAGGACTCTTCCAGCAACAGAGGGTGGAGTTGAGGATTCTGATTCCCTTGTAATTTCCTCTAGAACTGAAACTGTTGCTAGTAGCACTCAGTCTTATTCTTTATTTGCGGATTTGGTTTAGAAAGGAATTCATTTCTCTCCAAATCATTTACAGAGTTTTCATTTAATGTAGTATTTCCAAACTGTATACATATAACGAAAAGAATGAGCAGTCAGGAGCCTTCAACTGAGAACCTTCATGTTGAATAGGGGATTTGCTCTTTTACACATTCTCTTTCCTTGGTACTTACATGTGGCCTCACTTTCAAAAAGAAACAGTGATTTTTGCCTATTTCACTTAAGAGTAAGGGTTTTAGCCTATTGCTCACATTTGTTCTCCTGAGAAAGAAATACACTGCATGATAATGTGCAGGATTTCAGACCCTGGTTAGGGCACTGTCCCAACATCTTCCAAGTCCTCACTATTCTACATCTCAATGGGCCCGTGAGAGATCAAAGGACATGATAGATACTAAAATGTCCATAAATGTCCTTGATCAATTTAAATTATTCCCTAGAGCACCTAACATTTCAATAGGACTGCATTGATGGAGTTGAAGGTTGATCCAAAATCTTAATTTATCAAAATCTGTTTTTCTTTTCCGAGGCCCCTCCCACCTACGATGCCCTGGTGCAGATGGAGTATCTTGACATGGTGGTGAATGAGACTCTGAGAATGTTTCCAATTGCTGGGAGACTTGAGAGGGTCTGTAAGAAGGATGTGGAAATCCACGGGGTGACCATTCCCAAAGGGACAACCGTGCTGGTGCCGCTCTTTGTTCTTCACAACAACCCAGAGCTCTGGCCAGAGCCCGAGGAGTTCCGTCCCGAAAGGTACAAGACCCTGGAGAAGAGACGCCCACCTCATCCTTTTTGGTGCTTGCAAGTTCTGACAACTCTTATTATAGGTGTCAAACGGGTGACCGTGCAACCGTTTACCTGTATATCTTTTTATTGTTTAAAAGATTTTTCTCTTTAACTGGGTTCATTCTTTGAGTTGAATTATTCAAACTAGATTAGAAAAAATAAAATTATTAGCTGTCTTTATTCCTAATACAGTACGATAGGCCTCATTAATAATGTATGTCCTTGTGGACAGTTTTCTACGCATATATAGATTTTTGAAACTTTGAGTGGTATTCTTATATATTATTTAGTTCTAAATGGCTTGATTTATTTAACAATAAACTATAAACAATATTCTATGTGCATATGTTTGTATGCACATTCCATAAGTTACCTTACTACTGTCTTATTTCAGGTGTATAGGCTTTTTGTTTCTTTTAAGCCTTTCTCTCTATTCTCTCCTAGCTCTCTGAATTCACACATGTCCCACATTCCTTATTTTTAGACACGGCTGCTGTTTGCTCTTACTATTGTGGGAGCACAGGCTGGAGACCAGAGGTCTCATCCCTGTGGTTCAAGCAGCCTCACTGAGGATGGAGGAGCACCCAGGGGCCCTGGTTCTGTCTTGGGTGCAGACCTGGGCCAGCTCCCTTCTGTCTCAGTATTTGGTGACTTTCCAAAGAGAAGTCCTCTGCTCTCTAGACATCTAGATTTCCTCCTTGGAGAGCTGTTGAGTATCCTTTTCAGGAATTAGGAGCAAAGGTCTGGTTTGGGCACAGTTTGAACTCTGGATAGAGTTGATTCTCTCCCATTTAGTGTGCAGGGATCAAGGTTTGGAATGAACTTTTCAGGCACTGCCTGGGATCTGGACTTTCATTTCACCTTGACTACGGGTTGTCATTTCATCTCACCCTGATGGCCAACGGTTGTCTTGTTTGCCCCGATGTCCAAGTTCTACCATAGTGGTGACACACAATACTTGTTGATAGAAGAGTCAGAGTCCACCAAGTCCCCTGTTCTAGACCAGGGACACTCTGTTTCTCCCTCAAGCTCAGCAGCTCCCCCTCCTGCAGCATCCAGAAACTAAAAATGGAGACCACTCACCGTACTTCCCTTTCATTCATTCAGCCGTCAAGCAGAGATTTAGTGCTTACCTGTGTATGTCAGGGACTGGGCCACGGAGCGGGAAACCAAATATTTACAAAGGCCTATTATGGAGAATTTTACAAACATACACAAGTGTGGGTGTATTTGAAACATATACAGGTATACTCTATAGGCACAAGCCTATGAAATACATTTTTATTGTGGTATATTGCTAGTTGTGTTTGTTTCTGCTGTACAATGTATATCTGTGTGTGTCTATTCCCTGCTTAAGAAGCGTCAACCCATGTTTGCACATTCACTTGACACTGCTGTCCTTCCATCTCCATATTATTTTGTCACATTGTCTGTAAATTTACATAATGTTTTACAAAATAAGGACTCTTTTAAATATATGTAACCACAATGCTATTATCACTTTCCCCAAATATGCATTTTTCCTTGACATATTAAAATACTGAGGAGTCAAATTTTTATAACACAGAGGTCTAACCATCAGGGAATTTATAGGCTAGTGGAACAGATAGACAAAGAAATCAGTGATTATCTGGAGTAGCCTGGCATCCCATGCTGACAGAATTCTACTGACCTAAGCATTCTGTGTGTGGCAGAGAGAGGTAGAAAGATAATGACACATGGAGGTTGGAAGGGAAACGAGGGAAAGCAGTTGAAATATAACAATTTAAATACTCAGAGGTGTTTCTCCTGCTTCCTTCCCCCATGAGCACATGAGTGACGTAAGTGTGCTTGGAGATGGAACCCATGTTTTCTTCAATCAGATTCATTTCCTAACTGCCTTTCAGAGAGTGAACATGTCACCACCCTGAATGTAAATTTAGAGTTTAAGGATACATTTTCTTTAAATAACCATTACCTCAACTTAACAGGAGTGAAAGCTTCTGTAGGGTGCAGGGAGTGGAACTTATCTTTCTCACCACAGCAGTGTGCAGTCACCAGCCCACAGAAATCTCCTTATGCTACAGGTCCAAGAGTTAAGTTAAAACCTCAGACCTGCAGCTCTTCTGGTTTTTCTGTTTCATTCACTTGTTTCCTCTACTGTTGTGGATCCAGGTTCAGTAAGAAGAACAAGGACAGCATAAATCCTTACGTCTACCTGCCTTTTGGAACTGGACCCCGAAACTGCCTTGGCATGAGGTTTGCCATCATGAACATAAAACTTGCTCTTGTCAGAATCCTGCAGAACTTCTCCTTCAAACCTTGTAAAGAAACACAGGTCAGCAATTCACTTTCTGCATTAATAACGTTTTATTGGGAGTTGTTTTTTAACTGATGCTGCTGCTGCTGCTGCTAAGTCGCTTCAGTCGTGTCCGACTCTGTGAGACCCCATAGATGGCAGCCCAGGCTCCCCTGTCCCTGGGATTCTCCAGGCAAGAACATTGGAGTGGGTTGCCATTTCCTTCTCCATTTTTAACAGATGGATCTCTATATATCTAGGTATGTTATCAATTCAAAGGATAACTTATTCTATCAGCCAGAGAATCTCTTTGGAGTCACCTGAAACCTTTACTTGTCAATCATCCCTGGAGGGCTAAGTCAGCAGCTTCATAAAGACCCAACTATAAAAGGTTGTCTGGAGTCAATGCAGTTAGTGTGGCAGGACTGCACACCATGCATTGAATGGAAGAAAGATTTTAAATTTGGTTTCAAATTCACTGGAAGGAGTGTGTGCACAATCATGAGAGCAGTGACTTTTCATCATGACTTTTCAATGATGCTCTTCCCCACCAGAACTTAGAGAGGCTCTTCTGACAGCGGGTCTCAGCCACTGCTTGTATAGTAAAATTGATGGAAAAATTTTGCCATAATGCCTAACAATCTGGTACATTTTAAATACTCGGTATTTTTACTTAAAATTTAAATCAATAAAGAACACAGGCCAACCTGACTTTGTATCAAGCCTGGTACAGAATAGGTGCTCAAATAGGTATTTTGTGGAATGAATGAGGGATGAATGTTATCACTATCCCTCTTGACACAGCTCTGAATAAATATAAAGAATCAAAGATAGGCAGGCAAAATTGAACGAAGGTGGTCAAAAAGTGCAAACTTTCAGTTATAAATGAGTACTAGGGCTGTCATCAGAGGAGGCGATGGCACCCCACTCCAGTACTCTTGCCTGGAAAATCCAATGGACAGAGGAGCCTGGTGGGCTGCAGTCCATGGGGTCGTGAAGAGTCAGACATGACTGATCGACTTCACTTTCACTTTTCACTTTCATGCATTGGAGAAGGAAATGGCAACCCACTCCAGTGTTCTTGCCTGGAGAATCCCAGGGATGGCGGAGCCTGCTGGGCTGCCGTCTATGGGGTCACACAGAGTCGGACATGACTTACTCGACTTAGCAGCAGCAGCAGCAGCAGGGTTGTCATGCAAAGCACAGTGACTGTTGTTACCATTTCTGTATGATGTCAGTGAGTGCATCCTAAGACTTCTCTCACGGGGGAAACAATATTTATTTCTTTTTCTTTTCTTCCTATATGAGATGATGAGTGTTAACAAAACTTACCATGGTAATAACTTTATGACCTCTATAAATAAATCATTATGCTGTATACCTTAAATATAGGCACTGCTATAAATCAATTATATCTCCATAAAAGTGGAAGTTAAATTCTGATAGGACATGATAAGGGAATACTGTGAGCAACTTTCTTCCCACATGTTTTATAAATATGTTAAATAAACCGACTCTCTTGAAGACGTAAACTATTAAAATTCATTTAAGGAAATACAGACAGCTTAGCTGTCCCCTTATCTACCCTTGTATCTACTAAACATATTGAACTGGTAGTTTAAAAAAATCCAATATAGATCATGCTAAAAGCTTTGTTGTTGTTGTTTTGGTCGCTAAGTCATGCCCGACATTTGTAAAGCAGTATCTTGTCTACTTTGCTTTTTTTGTTTGTTTGTTAGCGGGGCTTCATTAATCGGTTCTCATGTGCTTGTTTAACTGTTGCAGATCCCCCTGAAATTATACACTCAAGGACTTACGCAGCCGGAACAACCTGTTATTCTAAAGGTTGTGCCCAGAGACCTGGGACCACAGGTGGAGCCTGACTTTCTCTAAGGATTTGCACTGTGGTTTTGAAGGAAGCTGCATCTCAGAACCAAAGACGTGTTCTACTTTGATAAAGCCAATAAATGAAGATGGGCTTCACCTGCTGCACTTGCTGGTGAGTAGGGTTCTGCATAATCATTTAGCTTTCTCGCTGCCGACCTGGATTATTAGATACTACGTGCCATACAAAGGAGGTGATTAGCAAGTGCCAGATACTCAACTTCACAGGTTCTCATAGGACACTCTCCATCCACCCCAGTTAGTACTATCTACTCCTCCTGAGCACTGATCAGAATGAAGATCTCTCAACAATCTTATCGACAGACTTTAATGAAAATAAGAATTAAAATGGGGATGGGAATGATATTTATATCACAAATTTTATCTTGAATATGCTAAATAAAACATATTGAGCAAGACAATAAACATCTGCTTACAAGAGTATTACCTGATGCCTTTGTGCATGCTAGGGTGGAGGTGTACAACCCAGTCTGGGGATGCAGTGACCAAATACTTTTTGACTATCACAGTTGCTGGTGGGTGGGGCCATTTTCAAAACTCCACCTTAACATATTAAATAGGTAAGAGTTAATTGACTATGACTTTGCCCGGTGTTTAGAAATCTGCCTTTTAAATCTACCCTTTTAGTTTAAATCTACCTTTTTTTGGAGCACATATTTTCCATACCTCTTTGTATTCCACCCTCAACTCACAACCATCTTAACACAGTAAACACGGAATAAAAGATGGTTGACTGGGGAGAAAGGCTACACACACTGGTCAGTTTCAGTGGGGTCAGAAGCTGCACACGGCCCTTCCTTTCCCTGTCCTGCCCCTTCCCTCCCCTCTCCTTCCCCTGCCTGCCATCTCTTCCCTTTCCTGCCCCTTCCCTCCCCTCTCCTTCCCCTGCCTGCCATCTCTTCCCTTTCCTGCCCCTTCCCTCCCCTCTCCTTCCCCTGCCTGCCATCTCTTCCTGGACAATCCAGTCCTAAACCCGAAGGTGGGCCACAGAAGGTGGGCAGCCTCACACGTCAAGGTGGGGCCAGAGAAGGAGGACAGTGGCTCTAAGTCAGAGACCGAGTAGGGAGGGGAGGGTGTCCACAGGGATGGCAGCTGGGCACAGGTGAGGGAACCCAAAATGCTCACTTGTGGGGGTGGCCCATAGGGTGAGGGGGCATTGTCAGTGGAAAGGGATGGATCATGGATTGGGGTCATAAAGGAGAATTGATCAAGTGGTAAATATGAGAGATGGTGGAGGCCAACATTCTCACTGTTGGAGAAGGAGTCCCTGGTTCAGGGATGGAGAAGCTAGAAGAAACCCTGTTGGTCAGGGATTGAAACTGAATTATCAGGTAAATACATGCTTTTCCATTCAGATAGATGACAGACAGATACACATAGAGACAAATAGGTATGTGTTTATGTTTGTGTAGCTATGAAACACATAATACCTACTGCTTTTCACTACTCTGTGTTAGAAACAGAGACACCTTCTTAGCCACAAGCACACCTTGTGCCCAGACCTTGGATTATAAATATCATTTTCCACTGAAATGAACCAGGGATCCTTAGAGAAAAGGCTGATTCCAGGGTTGGGAAAGTATGTGATGACGATGGACCATCTTGGGCTAGAAAGCAGGGAAATGTAAACATTGAGGGGGACGTGTTGAAAGGACACTGGGCCAAGCTGAGGGGGCTGTGTATGTACATGTGAATATGTATGTATGTATATATTGCAATTCCTTCATGAGGAAACGCATAGCTTCAAAGTACTGCTGCTCCAAATGCCCACTAATTATAGAGGGAAAGGGGAGCATCAGAGCAGAGAAACCTGGCAGACACCCCTTTCATCAAGGGATCAGATAGCAGCATCAGGAACAGGATAAATTGCTGGTGCTTCACCTGATGGGACACAGTGAGAAGAACTCACTTCACCTGTGTGATAATCCTGCCAAGGAGGCAGGAACTCTGAAGAGTCAGACAAACCCAAGTGGGGGAGCATTCTCCTCCTGGTTTGTAACTGGTTTGGAATCTTTGAAAGAGGCAACATCATGAAAACCAGAGATGGACTGAACATGTAGCAGATGAAGGAGACTTCAAAGAGGTGACATCCTAATGTAGCTCAGGAGCTGGGTCCTTCTGCTACAAGGACATGGTTGGGCAGGTGGGGGTCTGGGGGCTCTGAGGTTAGCTGGTAGTGATGTGCATTAACCTCCTGACTTGGAGGTCATATTGTGGTCACATAGGAGATGTTGTTGTTTGTGGGTGATACGGGGGTGTAAATTATCAGGTTGGCAATTTACTCTGAGATGAATAAGAAAAACAGATCTTTCAACAGACTCTTCCATAAGTTTGTGATTATTGTTGAGGCTGGTGGTCACAAGGGCACCTTTTGGCTTATATAGCTCTCCCCATCCCTCACCTTGGTCTTCTTTGTCTTACTTTATTATAAGGAGGCAGCACCACACTCTAACTGAGAGATGGGTGCCTCTGAAGCTGGAGCTCCTAAGTTTAAAATCCCAGCACTGTCCAGGACTGAGTCTAGACTCATCAGCGGCTTTGGGCAAATGAGGACTAGTGGCTTTGGGTAAATGTGGTCTTTGCATTGCTTAGACCACAGAGTTTGGGCTGAATTTCAACACCTCGATGCCCCTTGGCTGAATGGCACTGTACACACATTAGCTTGGACTCGGTCACTGTCTTAGGTTGGGTTCCTTAAAAGCAGAACCTGATATGGGGGTTCTGGCACAAATACTGAGAGAGTGATCTCAAGTAAAGGGATGCAGGGACCTGAGTGGGGCAGAAGGGAAAGCTGAGTTGAAGATGTGGTTTCTGTGGAGCCCAATCCCACAGGGAACCTGAGACAGATTTGTAATCCGAGTGGATCCCAGTTGGGAGCAGAACCAGCCTTCTGCACCCCATCATATAGACTGGCCCTCCTACCTCCCAGGATGTACAAACTCCCAGGTGAATAAGCTTTAGTTTGGCCCAGGGAGATCATCCAGAGTTTGGGTGGCCTGTAATGAGCAGCATCCAGTACTCCCAGTGACTCGGGGTGGGAATGAGTGACTCAGCCCAGGAAAAGGAATCTGGTAACTGCCTGGAAGTCCTGACTGAATCTTATAAATACGCTGTGTCTGTAAGAAGGGAATGTGCTCTTCTTACTCCTGGTTGTTCCTTTGGGATTTTGTCTTTTCCTTACCAACAGTGGACTCAAGTTTGGGACCTTTCTAGAAACAATTGCTCCCCCAAGCCAGGAGGAGGAGAGTGTGAAGGATTTCAACCCAGGGGGGCTTTGGCACCTATAGGGTTGGCGAACGTGGGGCTGGAGGTCCCACTCAGGGCCCTGAACTCACACAGTAGGACAGACACCCCTAACCCCAATTAGAATCCAGGAAATAATGTCCTAAACATTTTTGATTCAGTATCTCCATACACAGCAGGTGGTAAAATGAACTATTTAAACACAACCAATAAGGAGTGAAAAAATGAGCTCACACTCAGCAAACTCCTAATAATTTTAAATATTTTTCACTGTAATTTGCTGACAAAAGATACATTCGATAGTTTGTGTTTACTCTAGAAGTCTTGATACTAGTTAACTGTTTATGAACTCATATGAGTGCACATTTCTAGAGGGTCTGCTAAGGGTCAGGTATCTGATGGGTGAAGTCACATGTTCTCTTTAGTCAAAGCTACCAGGAGGCCAACTTGGAGATCCAGGACCCAAGCACTTCAGGTCATGGATCAGGACTTGTTTGGTATGCACTCCTTTAGGAGGAAAGCTGTTAACTCTCATTATATAGTTTAGGCAACTGAGGCTGAGAAGGTTTAAATAACTCACCCAGGGCCTTCATATCAGTCATGTTCTGTGGATCCCTACTAGCCAACTGTCTATATAGCAGAGAGCATAGGTGTCCCTGGAGCACATAGAAGGCTCAGGGGCCTCCTGAAGCAGGATCCCTCCACACTCTTTCCTCTCCTTGCTCTCCCTCTATCTCTGGCAATCAAACCAGTCGATCCTAAAGGAAATCAACCCTGAATATTCATTGGAAGGACTGATGCTAAAGCTGAAGCTCCAATACTTTGGCCATCTGATGCAAAGAGCCACACACTGGAAAAGACCCTGATGTTGGCAAAGATTAAAGGCAGGAGGAAAATGGGATGACAGAGGATGAGATGGTTGGATGGCATCACCGACTCAATGGACATGATTTTGAGCAAACTCTATGAAACGGCGAAGGACAGGGGAGCCTGGTGTGCTGCAGTCCATGGGGTTGCAAAGAGTTGGACATGACTGAGCAACAGAACAACAACAATCTCTGGCAAATTCTTATAGATTCTTAACCATTTGGATTTTTTATTTTAGTTACAGAAAATCAAAGTTTCAGAAATCTTATTGCACCACAAGCACTACGATGGTTATAAATTAAAAAGGTAAAAAGCAAGTGTTGGTGAGAATGTGTACAAATTGGGTGGCTCATTCATGCTGGTGGGATTGTAAAGTAGTACAACCATCAGGGGAAATGTTTGGCAGCTCCTCTGCAAGGTCGGCATAGAATTACCACATGACTCAAGAATTGCACTCTTGGATAGATGTCTAAGAGAACTGAAAACAGTTTCTCAAATACATGTATCTTCATATCCATTGCAATGCTATTCCCCAAAGCAAAAGGGTGGGAACAAAATCAGTGGATGAATGGATAAACAAATTGTTGTGTGTCCATACAGGACTTATTTTTAAGGCACAACAAAAAAAGGTTTTCTTTTTTTTTAAATTGGGGTGTAGTTGCTTTACAATGCTGTGTTAGTTTCCGCTGTAGAGTGAAGTGAGCTAGCTGCATGTATACATATATCCCCTCCCTCTTGGGCCTCCCTCCCACCCCCAATCCCGCCCATCAAGGTGACCACAGAGCACCGAGCTGAGCTCCCTGTGCTGAACATAATGTGACAAAGAAACTAGATCCTGGTTTTAAAGAATAAAAGGGTTGAACAAAAAAGGTTGACAACAAAAAAAAAAAGAAAGAAAAAATTGTGACACATAAGATTCCTTTTGAACATTTGGGCCACCCTCTCCCTTTAGGGTACCTTGTGAACATGCATTAACCAGCCCTCTTAGAAGACATCAGAATGCCTGCTTCATGTCAAGAGCACTTTTCCCTGGTGCCAGCAAGATGACTCCTTAGAGACAGCAATCCCTTTAATCTTCTAAGGGTGCAGATCTGGGTTGCATAAACTGTCGATATGTCATTTGATATACAACCTTTTCACTCAAAAACTTACCTAACTTTGCTTTGACCTCAAATGTTCGGAACAGTCCTCAGAGCTTTCTGAAAGATTGTCTCTTGGGTTATAATCCTCAGATTGGCTCAAAGAAAGTGTTCTGTTTCTTTCTTAGATGGACTGTTAATTTTTTCATCCACAGATAGAATAGTTATTCAGCCATTGAAAGAGTGACGTACTGAATGCATGGTGCAAGAGGAATGAACCTTGAAAACCTAAATGAAAGAATCCAGACACAAAAGGCCACATATTACCTGAATCCATTTATATGAAACATCAGAAATAGACAAATCTATGAAGAGAGAACTTACATTGGTGGTTATCAGGGCCTGGGGCGAGGAGAGAGTGGGGAGAAAGTGTTTGATGGGCACAAATTTTATTTTGGTATAAGGGAAATGTTTTGGAGCAAGATAGAGCTGTTGGTAGCACAACTTTGTGAATGTGGTAAGTGATAATGAATTATTCACTTTAAAATGGTTGATTTTGTGTCATATGAATTTTACCTCAACTAAAATGTTCAAATCCCAGTGATGTACCCTAACAAGTATAAGGTAGGTCACGATGGTGCCTGCAAAGCCCAGTGGCTTTTTCCAGAGGCCCTGCGCACTGGCCAGCCCCCTGTTGACCAGACCAGGGTGAAACCTTGACCTTACAAGAAGAGGGACCCTAGTTGGGTCTGGGATTCAATCATTTCCTTATTATTAATAGCAGTAAAAAGTTGGCTTGATTTAGACCCTGTGTTTTGCAACTAAGAAATGAGAAGCACACTCAACAATGATGACGATGGATAAGATCAGCCGTTCTCACAGCGTGAAATGCCCTCTCTCCTGTTCTCCCTCTGGCCAAATGCATGACGAGATGGGTCAAGACAAGTTGAAGAAGCCACTCTTAGCCAGATGAGGAGGAGTCTTGAGATTCTACCCTGATTTTATCTACTATTTATTTATTTATTTATTTATTTTATCTACTATTTATTCTACTAAGATTTTATCTTGGGGATGATGAAGGTGGTTGTAAGGATTTGAACCACAGAGGAATGTTACAAGATCCATGTATTAGCAGGCTCTGTCGTGGTTTAAGAAGAGAATCACCAGGAGGGAGGTGGGAGGGGGGTCGGGACAGGGGGACACATGCACGCTTGTGGCTGGTTCATGTCAATGTATGGCAAAAAAAAAAAAAAAAAACAATATTGTAAAGTAATTAGCCTCCAATTATAATAAATAAATTAATTTCTTAGAAAAAGAGAATCACCTGGGTGAGGCCAGCATAGAGTCAAGCAAAACTTGTTAGGTAGTCACTGAAGCAATGAGGAGAGGCCAGTGCCTTGCCTTTCTTCTGCAATGTACCCCAGGACACTTGTTTTTTCCCTTCATCTCACACTTCCTGTTTCATTAATTCCCTTCTATATGATTGTCTGATATTTCCCTCTCTTCTCTGATTCCTCTTTTACTCCTTTTCATCACTTTCTGCTCTTCTGGAAACCCAAATGATTCTGATAGTAACATGTTTGAACCATCTGCAACATCCCCTAATATCTGACACCAAAAGTTCAGTGAATACCCAATATAGTCATGGGTAGAAGGAAGTACATATCATCTTTGTGGTCACAACTGGCTTTGCAGCATTTGGAACAAGAGTGGGAACGTGATGGGAAGTGTGGAAGGAAATATTTATCCCACAGGAAGATGACACAACCTGCAGAGTTATTTCAGAAAGCCCCTTGAATCTAAGCAAACAGGCAGAATTTGGAATCCCAAGTTCTGGCTCTGTGTTCTGGATTCATAGTTTAACTGCTTGGGCAGGACTCTTCTCCAGCCTGTCAAGTGGGAATTAAATAACCCCAATACTGTTTATGGGAGAAGGCAATGGCACCCCACTCCAGTACTCTTGCCTGGCAAATCCCATGGACGGAGGAGCCTGGTGGGCTGCAGTCCATGGGGTCGCTAGGAGTTGGACACGAAAGAGCAGCTTCACTTTCACTTTTCACTTTCATGCATTGGAGAAGGAAATGGCAACCCACTCTAGTGTTCTTGCCTGGAGAATCCCAGGGATGGGGGAGCCTGGTGGGCTGCCGTCTCTGGGGTCACACAGAGTCGGACACGACTGAAGCGACTTAGCAGCAGCAATACTGTTTTTTGTTTTTTGTGTTTGTTTTTTTTTTTTTTTTTTTGCAATACTGTTTATCTCAAAGAGTTTTCACAAGGATCAGTTAAGAGAGACATGAAGGAACTTTATATGGTGTGGTTGAGATGATGTTTAGTTGCTAAAATGTGTCCAATTCTTTGCAACCCCATGGACTATATGCTGCCAGGCTCCTCTGTCCATAGAATTTCCCAAGTAAGAATACTGGAAAAGTGAAAGAAAGAAAGTGAAGTTGCTCAGTCGTGTCCAACTCCTTGGGACCCAATGGTCTGTAGCCTACCAGGCTCCTAAATCCATGGGATTTTCCAGGCAAGAATACTGGAGTGGGTTGCCATTTCCTTCTCCAGGGGATCTTCCCAACCCAGGGATCAAACCCGGGTCTCCAGCATTGCAGATAGATGCTCTACCCTCTGAGCCACCAAGGAAACTCAAGAATACTGGAGTGGGTTTCTATTTCCTTCTGCAGAGGATCTTCCTGACCCCAGGGGAAGATCTCCTGCATTGGCAGGCAGATTCTTTACCACTGAGTCACCAGGGAAGCCCTTGGTAGAGATGTTAGCAGTTAGTTTATCAGAAAAGAGATTCTGGGATAGAGTAGAGAGTGAGCAAACGCTAAGGAAGTCCTCCTCCTCCTCTTTGCTGTAAAGTCTATAAAAGTGCCTCTGCTTCTGGGAGGGGGAGGGGATTTCTCTATGGGGCAATGTGTGTGGGTCTGAAAAAGCATTCTCCTACTTCAACCCAGCCATCTTGTCTCTGGTTTGGGTGCCTACCCTCTCAAAAGATCCAGGCTTTAGTGATAGTCCCACCCCCTCTACCCCCCAACACCCCACCTCCTCCCCTCCCCCAACACACGCACTGTATTCCTGGGCGAGGCTGAGCCTGGTTGAAGTTAACACCTTGGGCTCTAAAGCTAGATGATCTAAATTTGAATCCCAACTGCTTGAGTAGTTAGGGATGCATACTTGAGTGGTCACTTCACCTTTATGTGTCCCTTCTTGCTAATTTGTAGAAGAGGGGTCATAACAACACTTAGCTCATAGGGTTATGGGGTAAATTGAATATCTTAATGCAGGCCAAGTGCTCAGAACAGGAATTATTAGCTTTCCTTGCCTGAGGATAGGTCTCTCGGGGAGCAGGGGTGGGGGGCGGCGGTAGGTGGTATGCCCCTGTCTCTGCAATCTCAGTTGAGAAACTGAAGCAAAGCAGGTCTATATAGTCCTTGCCGCCCCTCCATGTCCTCAGCCTGCCTTTTCTCTGTGGAAAAACTTTAGCTAAAGAATAAGCTTAATCAGAGAACTGAGAAAATGCAGAAACAAAGGAAATCAGTGAAAGGAAACCAAATAATAATAGTGTGGTTATTATGCATTGTCTTTTCATACTGTTCATGGGGTTCTCAAGGCAAGGATACTGAAGTGGTTTGCCATTCCCTTCTCCAGTGGACCATGTTTTGTCAGAACTCTCTTCCATGACCTGTCCAGCTTGGGTGGCCCTACATGGCATGGCTCATAGTTTCATTGAACAACACAAGGCTGATGATGTGATCACTCACCTAGAGCCAGACATCCTGGAATGTGAAGTCAAGTGGGCCTTAGGAAGCATCACTATGAACAAAGCTAGTGGAGGTGATGGAATTCCAGTTGAGCTATTTCAAATCCTGAAAGATGATGCTGTGAAAGTGCTGCACTCAATATGCCAGCAAATTTGGAAAACTCAGCAGTGGCCACAGAACTGGAAAAGATTACTTTTCATTCCAATCCCAAAGAAAGGCAATGTCAAAAAATGGTCAAACTGCTACACACACTAGCCCTCATCTCACACACTAGCAAAGCAATGTTCAAAATTCCCCAAGCCAGGCTTCAACAGTACATGAACCATGAACTTCCAAATGTTCAAGCTGGATTTAGGAAAGGCAGAGGAATCAGAGATCAAATTGCCAACATCCACTGGATCATCGAAAAAGCAAGAGAGTTCCAGAAAAATGTCTACTTTTGCTTTATTGACTACACCAAAGCCTTAGACTGTGTGGATCACAACAAAGTGTGGAAAATTCTGAAAGAGATGGAATACCAGACCACCTGACATGCCTCCTGAGAAATCTGTATGCAGGTCAAGAAGCAACAGTTAGAACTGGACACAGAACAACAGACTGGTTCCAAATCGGGAAAGGAGTATGTCAAGGCTGTATATTGTCACCCTGCTTATTTAACTTATATGCAGAGTACATCATGAGAAATGCCGGGCTGGATGAAGCACAAGCTGGAATCAAGATTGCCTGGAGAAATATCAATAAGCCCATATACGCAGATGACACCACCCTTATGGCAGAAAGCAAAGAAGAACTAAAGAGCCTCTTGATGAAAGTGAAAGAGGAGAGTGAAAAAAAGCTGGCTTAAAACTCAACATTCAGAAAACTAAGATCATGGCATCTGGTCCCATCACTTCATGGCAAATAGATGGGGAAACAATGGAAACAGTGTCAGACTTTATTTTCTTGAGTGCCAAAATCATTGCAGATGGTGACTGCAGCCATGAAATTAAAAGACGCTTGCTCCTTGGAAGAAAAGCCATGACCAACCAAGATAGCATATTAAAAAGCAGAGACATTACTTTACCAACAAACGTGCATCTAGTCAAAGTTATGGTTTTTCCAGTAGTCATGTATGGATGTGAGAGTTGGACAATAAAGAAAACTGAGCACTGAAGAATTGATGCTTTTGAACTGTGATGTTGAAGAAGACTCTTGAGAGTCCCTTGGAAGCAAAGAGATCCAACCAGTCAATCCTAAAGGAAATCAGTCCTGAATACTCACTGGAAGGACTGATGCTGAGGCTGAAGCTCCAATTATTTGGCCACATGATGCAAAGAACCGAGTCATTGGAAAAGACCTGATGCTGGGAAAGATTGAAGGCGGAAGGAAAAGGGGACGACAGAGGATGAGATGGTTGGATGAAATCACTGACAAGACGGACATGAGTTTGAGTAAGCTGCAGGAGTTGGTGATGGACAGAAAAGCCTGGCGTGCTGTGGTCCACGGAGTCGCAAAGAGTAGGGCATGACTGAGCGACTGACCTGAACTGATTATGCATTGTCAAGAACCTTTAGTTCCTTTTCAAGGACTATAGATAAAATTCTGAGCCATATCTTGTGAGCTGTCTTGTAGATACTGAAACCCCCCCAGGTGGAAGAATTTAAGTACATGATGACTATGATGGAGCCACAACATAAGCTGCCACAATTCTGAGAGTTGGTCTCAAAGAAATGGAAACAAACAGACCCTGGATCTGAAGAGTAACTATATTTAAAACAATCAAGATGGAACTTCTCTGGTGGTCCCATGGTTAAGAATCTGTCTTGCAATGCTAGGGATATGGGTCCAGTCTCTGGTAGGGAACTAAGAACCTACATGCTGTGGAGCAACTAAGCCCGAACACCACAACTACTGAGCCTGAGAGCCACAACCAGAGAGTCCATGCACTGCAATGAAAGATCACAAAACAATGCAACAAAATCCTACATGCTGCAACTAAGACCCCCACACACAAAAAATCAAGATGACGTTGATCAGACCAGACCACCAATGATTAATTCAAGATGACTGTCAGAGCCAACTGTGCTGTTTCTGCAGGTAAAGCTTTTGTGCCCTGATTGTCCAGAGGTTGGGGGAGAGAGGAAGGAGTCAGCCTTTGGACAGGCATCTGCCTTCCCCCCACCCCCAGTTACCGGCATCCAAAATAAAGCAAGGCATACTTCCCATCAGCCTGGCCTCTTTGTTGGATTGGAGAAGGCGACGGCACCCCCTCCAGTACTCATGCCTGGAAAATCCCATGGACGGAGGAGCCTGGTAAGCTACAGTCCACGGGGTCTCAAAGAGTCCGACAGGACTGACCAACTTCACTTTCACTTTCCACTTTCATGCCTTGGAAAAGGAAATGGCAACCCACTCCAGTGTTCTTGCCTGGAGAATCCCAGGAATGGGGGAGCCTGGTGGGCTGCTGTCTATGGGGTCGCACAGAGTCGGACATGACTGAAGCAGCCACAGCAGCTTTATTGAATTTTGAGTAGCTAGCAGCTGGACTCCACTTTCAGTAACAAGGAGACCCAGAAAGTTTGTCTATTTCCATCTCCCAGCCACCAAAACTTAGCTATCACCTAATACCTCCAATGGCAAGATCAAGTTTTGCTGTCCTGAGAGAAATGAGGATATGGGAGCAGAGATATAACACAAGTACATGATCTTGCTTTCATTGTTTGCACACTCCAGAGTGTAACCTGTGAAATTTGAGTCTAACACATGAGTCACTCCAGACCAACACTGCCTCTCATATTGCGGGCGATTCGCTCAGCCAGCGGAAGTCAGGACTGACTTCCCAGAAGAGGAACCAACTGGGCTAACAAAATAGAAGGATGGGAATAGCAGACTGATGGGGCCTCTTGTATTGCCGAGTCTTCCCTGAGTGTGTTTTTTTTTCCTGAGTGTTATTTGATTTTCAACTTTGACTGATTGCCGACTGGTGAGAAAGAAGATAATCCACCTAGAGTTGGTGAGGATACTGTGTTCTCATGCCTGTGCAGTAAGTCTACCTTGGCTACTGTAACTGCCTGTTTATTTGTCTCTGAATAACGTCCGGATCTTAGTCACATCTGCTCCCTAAGCATTGAGAACAGAGCTTTGAAAGTACATGCCGAGGCCATTGGTACACAAGTGACTACACGAGAGGGTGCTCTTCACGCACACACGTCCTTCCTCACAGTCAGAACGGGAGTCTCTTCCCTTAGGTCTTACCAGCGGTGGAATGAAGGAGCACAAAGATCATGCCTTCTATTATTTCCCCTTGCAGAGCAAGGCCATTTGCCTTTGCTAGGATGTGGCTCTGGCCACGTTTTATTCCCAGGAAACGACTAGTCTACCTCTGTTGGGTTAGACTCCAACCAACTAGACTGGCCCTGAGGCGAAGAGGGCAGGTGATGGTTGTATAAGGCTTAGTGAGAAAGTCATCATAGCTGAGTATACGCTTTGTAGGAAGATAAAAGCGTATACTTCCTACAAGAGTTTTATTCTCAAGAAGAAGAAAGGCTGTGGGTTAGTTGAGTGTATTAAGTTGTCAGTAGTTATCAGATATCACCCTGGTTGTCCCTGTGGGATGTAGTTTGTGTACCTCTCAGTCAGGAACATAGAGGGGTGGGTCCTCATGACTTGCACCTGTCCTTGTTCCTGCTGAGGTGAGATGGAGTCCTTGGTTTTTGAGACCCATGGGGGAGCCCCTGGGCAGGGGTAGCCATGGAGATAGAGGCCAGAATTTTATGCAATTTGCAGTTGTAGCCTTGGGTGTCACTATTTCCCAAACTGACCTTCATCACAAAACAGCAAACATTAAATACTGGCATTACAGAGCAAATGACTTGCCACTTCCTCAAGAATATTGAAGTGAACATTGTGTGTGTTATTCAGTGAGTAGCCATTCCCTTCTCCAGGGGATCTTCCCAACCCAGCCATCAAACCCAGGTCTTCTGCATTGCAGGCAGATTCTTTACCACTGAGCCACCAGGGAAACCATTTCTCATATTAGCTTATTTATAACATGTTGTTTTGATCAATAGATGTTGGGAAGGCATTTGCAGTCACTGAGCCTCAGTTTCTACATCTATAACTGGGAATATTAGCATTAAGCTACTTAACAGTGCCCAGAGAAGGCACCAAGAGGTGGCAAAAACACATCAGAATTCTTGGGACTTTCTATCCTACTTTTCCTGAGGATCATCTTCCAGCTTCCCAGGTCTGTCCTTTGTTGATACTCAGGCTTGCTTCCATTTCTCTCCTTTGCTACCTCTCTGTAGGGCTCCATTTTCCCAGAAATTTCAGAGGTATGCCCCACACTGACCTTGGCTATGTGTCTCACTCCCTCCACTGGGAGGCCGCTCCCAAGGGAGGGGACTATGTGGATTTCTAGCCCACGGCCCAACACAGTATCCATACCTAATATTCACCTACTTGGCCTTGAGTCAATGGACAAACGAATAGATATATTCAGGCATTGTTTTACAGTGGCAGCTGTGGATTATAACAGGTGCGGAGTTGGTGAGGGACAGGGAGGCCTGGCGTGCTGCGATTCATGGGGTCGCAAAGAGTCGGACACAACTGAGCGACTGATCTGATCTGATCTGGGAGAAAGTCTGAACCAAAAGTTGACAGGCTATGATGGTAGAAATTTCATGCTGCGTGATAAGTTCCCAAGTAAATGAAAGAGGGCAGGAGACATAGTTGGGACGTACTGCAATTTACCAGCGAAATATCCACACACTCAGGTTGTCATCCAACAGCCCTGCAAACTCTCAGGCCAGAATGAGGGAAAGAGTAGGTGAAAGGTGAGTGCTACCTTCTGCAGATGAACTGAAAGTGAGAAAGGATAAACAGAGAGAGAAGTGCACAAACACAGCTTAAATGTCTTGTGTTTCTGTTAAGTTTAAGAATCTTTTAGATTTAGTTTTTCACATAATTCATGATTTCCCAGTCCAAGAAGTCCCAGGACATATGGGGTCAGAGTAATGACAATAAGGCCATGTAGTTTCCAGACCCTCAATCCTTGGGCTTCTCTCATCAGGAATGGAGTGAAGGCTGACAGATGACTGACTTCTAATATAATCCTCCTCCTTGCCATGTCCTCATGCCCCATTATATGGTCCCTATTTGTCACAAAGCAGGAAGCCATCTGCTCTGACCCTGCTTTGCCCCGTAGAAAAGCTTCATGTCATCTTTCTGGAGTCCTGTATGTGCCACATCACTTGTGGATAGAGAGGTGGAGTCCACGTGATGATCAGGCTGCTTTCTCCTCTTTACACCCATTGATCTTGGACTTGCAGCCTTTTCAGAGAGAGAGGCAACCGTTATTTGGTCTAGAATCCATGTAACATGCTGTCTACTGCAGACCCCTCTGAGGGCAGGACAGAAATCAGCCTGAATTGATACCACTGGTGCCGCCATCACCATCTCCTCCGTGTCCTGTGTCTCCTTCAGGAGCCCTCTCATCAACGGAATCCTGATGGATCCTCCTAAATGTACAGGGACAGTGACCAAAGGCCCAGCCAGGCCCTCTGATTGTGTTAACAATTCAAGAAGATGGTGTGGTCACCAAAGAACCACTTGAAAAGGACATGCAGCCACCCAGTGGTCTTACCTCCACCAACTCAAGTCCAACAACCTTTCTCATTCCCCCTTGGCAGGAAGCACTCTCTTGGTGCCAGAAGCACTCTCTTGGTGCCAGGGACAAGTGTGTCGTGTTAGTCCCTCAGTCATGTGACTGAGTAGCTCACCAGGCTCCTCTGTCCATGGAATGCTCCGGGCAAGAATACTGGAGTGGGTTGCCATTTCCTACTCCAAGGTATCTTTCCCAACCCAGGGATCAAGCCTGGGTCTCCTGCATTGTGGGTAGATTCTTTGCCATCTTAGCCACCAGGGAAACCCATGGACACGATGGTGACAAATACCTACACTCTGTCCATTATATAAATGTGGCAGGGGAACTAGGTGAGGAATCCAGCAATGGTGCTGGAGATAATAGAATTGTGTGCAGAGGACAGCAGTTTGCCAGGAGAGGAAGGGGTTATATCTGTTCAGTGGAGTTGGTCAGGAAAATCTAAAACACGGGATTCTGTCTGCACTGGGATTTGAAGGATGAGCAGGGGACTTATGAAAAAGGGGAGGCATTTCTAGGAAGGGGGAGCTGCATGAGCAAAGATCTTTAGACCTAGCTCACTGGAAGAATTTCAAGTATTTTAAAGCATGAGCACAGGGTAACTGAGCACAAATTATGAACATAAGAATAATTTAGAGGAGACATGGCCAACAGTTTTATGAGAGTTTCTGTAATGGTTGGGCTTACTGATGACACTGATTGAGTTGTTATTGAATTCCCACAGAACACAAAGTCAAATGAGTGTCTGTGATGCTCCGCCACCTGTCAAAGCAGAGAGGGTTCCTGCAGGTGGAGCCCAGGTGGCCCTTCTACTGGCTGCAGCTCCAGCCCCACCCCCTTCTCAGCGCTTAAACCTCCCAGCTTCACTGAGTCTCCGCTATCCAGGAAAGGAAGCTCCACATTCAAAGGCCTGCAAAGAATAGCACACACAGCTGAAAGGAAACTCAGAGGAGAGGATCTCAGCAAGAAGTTGCCATGGACCTAATCCCATACTTTTCCATGGAATCCTGGGTTCTCCTGGTTACCAGTCTGGTGCTCCTCTATTTGTGAGTAACTGTTCAGACTCCTCTCCTCTGTAATCTTGGACTTGGGGTGGTAATCAGGCCTCCCTTTCCCTGTCTGTTATGAAGATCAAAGTTAACAGATAGGATGTTATTAAAGCTTTAGAAACTACCAAAAATATTTCCCCTTTCTACCTAGAATGAGAATCTCAAAATCATGAGTCAAGTAATACATGTTGTTGTTCAATCTCTAAGTCGTGTCTGACTCTTTGCAACCCCATGAACTGCAGCACGCCAGGCTTCCCTGTCCTTCACTATCTGAGTTTGCTCAAACTCATGTCCAATGAGTCAGTGATGCCATCCAACCGTTTCATCCTTTCTCCCTCTTCTCCTCCTTCCCTCAATCTTTCCCACCATGAGAGTCTTTTCCAATGAGTCAACTCTTACCATCACGTGGCCAAAGTATTGGAGCTTCAGCTTCAACATCAGTCCTTCCAATGAATATTCAGGGTTGATTTCTTTTAGGATTGACTGGTTTGATCTCCTTGCTGTCCAAGGGACTCTCAAGAGTCTTCTCCAACACCACAGTTCGAAAGCATCAGTTCTTTGGCACTCGGCTTCTTTATGGTCCAAGTCTCACATCCATACATGACTACTGGAAAAACCATAGCTTTGACTACATGGACTTTTATTGGCAAAGTGATGTCTCAAGTGCGTGCACGCTTAGTCACTCAGTCATGTCTGACTCTGAAACCCCGTGGACTGCAGCCCGCCAGGCTCTTCTGTCCATAGGGATTCTCCAGGCAAGAATCCTGGAGTGGGTTGCCATGCCCTGGGCCAACAGATCCTCCCAACCCATGGATCAAACCCAGGTCTCCCACATGGCAGGCGGATTCTTTACTCATAAACATGAGTAATTCCCTGGAAGGATTCCTGCCTGAACCTCTCAGGACCACTCAAATTGGAAACATTTATCAAGTATCCATTTTAGGATTGGTCCCATGAAGACTTCAGCTGCTTTTAACTAATCATCATCACTTTCTGTGAGTCTCACAGTAGAGGTGGGAAAGGAGGTGATGAGTGAATGTAATATCAATTTTGGAGTTGCTGATCTTATTTATTGCCTACATGTTACCTCCCTAAGTTGACAGTTCCAGTTCTGAATCAGCGACTGGCAGCTCCAGCACCAATAGTCCACAATTCCTGTGACCTGGTTTTCTGTTTCACTTTATAGATGCTGGACTTATTCACATGGATTTTTTAAGAAGCTGGGGATTCCTGGACCAAAACCTCTGCCTTATTTTGGAAATATTCTGTCCTACAAAAAGGTGCGTGCTATTTGAGCTCCAGCTTTGCTTCTTATGGTTGCAAATCTCAGGTGAGTTCCATAATAAAAATTCCCCTTCTTAAGAAGAAGGTATGAGGTTTCAAGCTCTCTAGAAATGGCATCATAGGCTCTACTCAACACGTGGCCAAGGTTATCCCATGGCCCCACTGCCAACTGCTAAGCACTTCAGGTTTGCCTCCCCAGACAGCTGAGTTCTCTGATTCAGCACAGGACTTGATTTCCATCTTGTGAGTGTTGTGAAGAGGGTTTTCTTTCTGCCAGATTCAGATTCTCAGGAAGGCACAATCCCCCTTAGGAGAAAAGAATGAGGGGGGTGCCCAGTCATGACTCGTTAAGCTGAGTACACTGGAGTCAGACTTTTCTGTTGCCAGCATATGCTGTGGGTTCCCCTTTTTAAAAATTCCTTCTGGATTGATTGGAAACTTCACTTTCTAAGACAACCCTCATACTCACCCTTGAGTAATTGGCACATACGTGTATTCCCTCAAGAACTGCTAACACCAGCAGTTATTTCCATACACTTCTTGTAACTGGTGACCACTGAGGGGATTTGAGAGCTGAAACAAGAACTTCCTGCTGTACTTCTGTGCCTTCAAAGCAGACTCCTCTTGTGTGGGTCTTTGCAGAGTGAGTGAGTGAGCATCTAACAGAGACAAGATGATGGCTGTCTTCGACTTCAGATATTTATCTACTAAATAAATTGGTTTTAAAAAATAAGGCAGAATCACTTATATAAAATCACTAGAAAGGACGTGATTTGGCAAAATTATTAAAATTTTAACTGAAAGGAATGTACCAGGTGGCAAATGGACTGTGAATTCTAACCAAGCCTTGATATTCATCCAGCTCTGATGCCTCCCCCAGGGCCCAGCCCCTGAACTGAAGGTTGTGAGCTGTGTCCAGATGTTCAGAGGCAGAGCCCTGTGTGCAGGCTGCTCTCTGTCTCAGATTTCCTGTCCCACAGACACAAGGCTTATTTCTCAGATCCTGATTCTCCCAACTGAGCTCTTCACTGTCTCATTACTGCCTCAGAACTTCCTGAACCTTCTTTCCCTCTGAAGAAGTCATAATTTCCTCTCCACCTTTCCCAGACAAACTTCTTTAGTAGATGCACCCCAAACCCACATTTCTGAAACTTTTTTTTTTGCATAGTTAAACCATCAGATATCACAGCATAAACTTAGCTACAGGAAGTTTTGTTTTGGGGTTTTTTTTTTTTTTCACTTTCTACTTTATATTTTGATTCTTTTAAATATAAATTTATTTATTTTAATTGGAGGCTAATTACTTTACAATATTGTAGTGGTTTTGCCGTACATTGACATGAATCCTCCACGGTGTACATGTGTTCCCCATCCTGGACGCCCCCCACCTCCCTCTCCGTCCCATCCCTCTGGGTCATCCCAGTGCACCAGCCCCGAGCACCCTGTCTCATGCACCGAACCTGGACTGGTGATCCGTTTCACATATGATAATATACATGTTTCAATGCCATTCTCCCAAATCATCCCACCCTCGCCCTCTCCCACAGAGTCCAAAAGACTGTTCTATACAATAGACTCCAGTTTCATCCACCTCATTAGAACTGATTCAAATGTATTCTCTTTAATGACTGAGTAATATTCCATTGTGTATATGCACCACAGCTTTCTTATCCATTCGTCTACTGATGGACATTTAGGCTGCTCACAGAAGTGAGAACTCAGGGCACGTGTTTTCATTGCACTGTCCTTTGTCCTTTGTCCTGTGTGTGGTTGTGGCATCTCCCCATCTTTTCCACGTTGAGCTGGAAAACTAGAAAGTGAGTCCACTTTGAAATTCATTCATTCACTCTCTCTCTTGAACTGAGAGCATATGTTGAGTGATAAAGAGAGAGAGTGAATGAATGAATTTCAAAGTGGACTCGCTTTCTAGTTTTCCAGCTCAACATGGAAAAGATGGGGAGATGCCACAACCACACACAGGACAAAGGACAAAGGACAGTGCAATGAAAACACGTGCCCTGAGTTCTCACTTCTGTAAGCAACCTAGATGTCCATCGACTCAACATATGCTCTGCTGCTGCTGCTGCTAAGTCGCTTCAGTCATGTCTGACTCTGTGCGACCCCATAGACGGCAGCCCACCAGGCTCCCCCACCCCCGGGATTCTCCAGGCAAGAACACTGGAGTGGGTTGCCATTTCCTTCTCCAATGCATGAAAATGAAAAGTGAAAGTGAAGTTGCTGAGTCTTGTCTGACTCTTAGCGACCCCAGGGACTGCGGCCCACCAGGCTCTTCGGTCCATGGGATTTTCCAGGCAAGACTGCTGGAGGGAGGTGCCGTTGCCGTCTCCGCAACATACGCTCTAGATGCTTTTAAATCTGCTAGACACTAGAGATTATTGGCACTTTATCTTACTAATTCTGCTAGAATTCTAGAAAGGACTCATTAGATAAATGAAAAGGCTGCTTAGCTTGGAGATGAAAGTGTGTATAGGAAACTCTTCCCTCAGCTTCAGTTTTCTCACATGTCCATGGAGAATTAGAGGGTTATGAACTTGTGTACAAGAAAAAGCCTTCAGAAAGACAAGCAGTAATTAGTATTCATTGACAAGGGTAGGTGGTTAGTATCTACACTACTCACAGAAAATTTGAGTGATTTTTAAATTCTCTGTTTCAAATATCTCCTCTATTTTTGTCTCCTCTACCCTAAGATATCTCTTAGGAATAAGAGTTTCCTTGCATTTGCCAGTGGAAAATAGTAAGCCTGATTTCACGGGATTCAAGTCATTTTTATCCCAATTTGTGGTAGTGTTCAGTACATTTGGAGAAGGCAATGGCACCCCACTCCAGTACTCTTGCCTGGAAAATCCCATGGACGGAAGAGCCTGGTAGGCTGCAGTCCATGGGATGGATAAGAGTCGGACACGACTGAGCGACTTCACTTCACTTCACTTCACTTCAGTACGTTTAAACTAATAACCTAATTTTTTTCTCTTTCAGGATATTTGGGATTTTGACAATCAATGTTTTAAAAAGTATGGGAAAACAAGGGGGTAAGTATTCTGGAAATTTCCATTGGATAGACTTGTTATGATGAGGATCCTGTCCTTCTGTGGCATGGAGGACAATCTCAGTCCATAGCTCTTGAGATAAAGCCATCTGTTGCAAAGCTTTGGAAGCTTATTCTTTCTATGAGGAAGATGTCACCAGGTATCCAGCTCTGTAGTCTGAGTCAGGCCTGGGGAGCTTCAGGTCATCACTTTGCTCCAGGCTTTGAGGCCCAGAGACTCCTAGCATCACTTTATGCCCAGTATCTTGCTTTCTCCCCTTCTCCATTTTTCCTTCCTTGGGGAACCTATAATTGCATAAAATGCATTATTCTAGAACATTCTAATATGTGCTTACAAGTGCATTTTTTACCCTTTCCCACATTATTCACTTTTAACTGAAAGCCAAAATTCCTTTATATAAACTTTGGATTTAATATATCCTTTTCAAAGAAGGACTAGGGGTAATGCATGACAAGAAAAGGAAACCATTTCTGATCAGCTTTTAAAACATTTCTCTGGTTTTTGTTGTTTTTAAGTCAAAACTTTTCAATCTAAGTGTATAGAAGTATTGCTTTAACAACTCTATCCTTCTGACTTTGAAGAGATGTGGGATATTTCTAACCCAGAGTGTTTCCAGTGGGCTGATAGACTTGATTTTATAGAGTGGCCCCAGCTGATTGCAGTGGCTGGTCCCTTTTACAGCTGATGGAGGTTTGGTGAGAGCAGAAGAGAGTTACCATGGAGAAGGCAATGGCACCCCACTCCAGCACTCTTGCCTGGAAAATCCCATGGATGGAGGAGCCTGGTAGGCTGCAGTCCATGGGGTCGCTAAGAGTCGGACACGACTAAGCGACTTCACTTTCATTTTTCACTTTCATGTATTGGAGAAGGAAATGGCAACCCACTCCAGTGTTCTTGCCTGGAGAATCCCAGGGACGGGGGAGCCTGGTGGGCTGCCGTCTATGGGGTCGCACAGAATCAGACACAACTGAAGCGACTTAGCAGCAGCAGCAGCAAGGTAGAGAAAATAGTGTAAAGATTCTTTCTGCTCAAGATAACTTAACTCTTTCCTAATGTATTGGCAGCATTCTTTAATACAATGCTTAGTGGTAGCAGTAATTGTGAGCTTTGTATCTTTAGTTTTGGGAATGTTTCTAATGTTTTTTTTTTTTCCCATTAAAATGTATGTTTGTGGTAGGTTTGGGGATTATACCTTTCATGTTGATGTATGGCAAAACCAATACAATATTGTAAAGTAAAAAATATATATATATCGTTTTCAAAAAAAAAAAATCATTAATGATGAGAGTACCCTGTATTCAATCCAGGCTTGAATACAGGGTACAGTTCAATCCAATTATGTAAAAAGTTTTTACATAATTTTTTTAAATTGAGATAAAATACCCATAACATAAAACTTACCATGTTTACTATTTCAAAATATATAGTTCAGTAGTATTAAGTACTTTCATATTGTGTGCAACAAATCTCCAAAACTCTTTTTATCTTCCCAAACTACACCTCTACACCTGTGAAACTATTTCCCATCACCAGGCATTCGTCATTTTAGGTTCCATCTCTGAACTTGACTCTTGTAGGCGTTTGTATTTTAATGAATGGCTTAGTTCTCATAGAATAATGTCCTCAAGTTTCATCCATACTGTAGTACGTGTCAGAATTTCCTTCCTCTTCAAGGATGAATAAGATTCCGTTGTATATATATTTGCCACATTTGTTAATCCATTCATTCATCAAGGAACCCTTGAATTGCTTCCACTTTGGGGCTCTTGTGAATTATGCTGCTGTGAACCAGGGTGTACAAATACTACCTTGAGATCCTGCTTTCAGTTCTTTTGGCCACACACCCAGAAAAAGAATTGCTGTAACTGTCTTTCTTTTTTTAATCTTTTATTGAGTGGCTGCACCATTTTATGTTCCGCCAACAACGCACAAGCTCTCCAGTTTCTCCACATGTTTGCCAACAGTTGCTCGTCTCTGCTGTTTTAGTAATAGCCATCTTAATGAGCATGATGTGGTGTCTCATCATGGCTTTTGTTTGTCTTTATTAAAGAGTGAGACTCATTTCTCCTACTGCTGTTAAGATGTGAGTGACATTTGACATTGTGTTAGTTCAAGGTGTACAAGACAATGATTCAATGTATGTATATATTCCAAAATGATTACCAAAATGAGTTTTGTTAATTTACCTCAAGTAGTTATAGCTTTTTCTTTTACTGAACTTTTATTTTAATTTAGTCCTTTTATAAGAAAAAGATGTAATCTCTTGGCAATTTTCAAATATACAATTCATACTGTTAACTGTAGTCACCATGTTGTATATTATACCCTTCAAACTAATTTATCTTACTACTGGAAATTTTTACATTTTGATCACCTTTTCCTGTTTCCCCCACCCCTAGCCCCAGCTCTGGCAATCACTAATCCATTTTCTGTATCTAAAAGTGGAGGGTTTTTTGATCCTACACACAAGTGATATCGTAGAGTATTTGTCTTTCTCTGACTTATTTCACTTAGCACAATGCCCTCAAGGTCCAGCCACGTTGTCACAAATGACAAGAACTCTTTATTTTTTATAGAACTAATATCCCATTGTATATACATGCCACCTTTTCTTTATCCATTCATCCATAGACAGACACTGAGGCTGTTTCCATATCTTGACTACTATTAATAATACTGCAGTGAACGGGGGGGGGAAGATAACTTTTCAACACAGAGATTTCATGTACTTGAATTTCTACCCAGAACTGGAATTCCTAGATCATAATATGGTTCTGTTTTTAATTATTGAGGAACCTGAATATTTTTCAATAGTAACTCTACCAATTTACATTCCCAAGATCCTGATGCTGGGAAAGATTGAGGGCAGGAGGAGAAGGAGGCAGCAGAGGAAGAGATGGTTGGATGGCATCACCAACTCAATGGACATGAGTTTGAGCAAACTCCAGGGGATAGGGAAGCCTGGCATGCTGCAGTCCATGGGGTTGAAAGAGTCAGATTCAACTTAGTGACTAAACAACAACAACAGGGCACAAGGATTCTCTTTTTTCCAGATCCTCTTCAGCAATTATCTGTGTTCTTTTTGAGAAAAGCCACTCTCACAGGTGTGAGGTGATACCACACTGTGGTTTTGACTTGCATTTCCCTGATGATTAGGGATATTGAGCACATTTTCATATTCCTGTTGGCCATTTGTGTGTCTTCTTTGGAAAAAGTCTTTTCAATTCTTCAGCCTATTTTTTTTTAAGTTTCTTAGATTTTTATTTATTTATCTTTTATTTTTTTTATTATTACTATTTGGAGAAGGCAATGGCACCCCACTCCAGTACTCTTGCCTGGAAAACCTCATGGACAGAAGAGCCTGGTGGGCTGCAGTCCATGGGGTCGCTAAGAGTTGGACACGACTGAGCGACTTCACTTTCACTTTTCATTTTCATGCACTGGAGAAGGAAATGGCAACCCACTCCAGTGTTCTTGCCTGGAGAATCCCAGGGACGGGGGAGCCTGGTGGGCTGGCATCTATGGGGTCACACAGAGTTCGACACGACTGAAGTGACTTAGCAGCAGCATTATTACTATTATTTTTTTTTACTTTACAATATTGTATTGGTTTTGCCATACATCAACATGCATCTGCCACGGGTGTACACGTGTTCCCCATCCTGAACCCCCCTCCCACCTCCCTCCCCATACCATCCCTCTAGGTCATCCCAGTGCACCAGCCCCAAGCTTCCTGTATCCTGCATTGAACCTGGACTGGCGATTCATTTCTTATACGGTATTATACATGTGCGTGTGTTTTGGCTATTGAGTTGTGTGGCTTTCTGATATATTTTGGATATTAAGCCCATATCAGGTAAATGATTTGTAAATATTTCCCCCATTTTCCAGGTTGACTTTACATTTTTTGATGATTTCCCTTTCTGTGAAGGGCTTCCCTGATAGCTCAGTTGGTAAAGAATCTGCCTGCAATGTAGGAAACCCCAGTTCAATTCCTGGGTTGGAAAGATCTGCTGGAGAAGGGACAGGCTACCCACACCTATATTCTTGGACCTCCCTTGTGGCTCAGCTGGTAAAGAATCCGCCTGCAATGTGGGAGACCTGGGTTCGATCCCTGGGTTGGGCAGATCCCCTGGAGAAGGGAAAGTCTACCCACTCCAGTATGGCCTGGAGAATTCCATGGACTATGGGGTCTCAAAGAGTTAGACATGACTGAGAGACTTTCACTTCACTTCACTTCACTTCACTTGCTGTGAAAATCTTTTGCTTTTTAGTTTAACATAGTCCCACTTGTTTCTTTTTGCTCTCGTTCTTTTTGCTTTTGGTGCCGTATCTAAAAAATATTGTCAAGACTGATGTCAAGGAGCTTGTCCCTTATGTTTTCTTCCAGGAGTTTTGTGGTTTCAGGTCTTACTTTCAAGCCATTAATCCTGTTTGAGATGATTTTCATAAATTATACATCAAATGATCTGTGAGGCTGAGCATCCTTTCATGTACTTGTTGTCCATTTGTACAACTTGTTTGGAAAAATTTCTTTTCAAGTCCTTTGCCCATGATTAGGTTATTGTGATTGTCTTTGAATTGTAGTCATTTTTGTGTATTCTGGATGTTAACCTCTTATCATGAAGCTTTCCCCTTATGTTTTCTTCTAAGAAGAAAATAATAGTTTAATAGTTTTAGTTCTTACATTTGGATATTTGATACATTTTCACTTAATGCTTTGTATAGTGTAAGGGTCTAGCTTTATGCTTTTGCTTGTGGATAACCAGTTTTCACAGCACAGTTATTGAAAAGATTGTCCTTTTCCCATTGAATGATCTTAGTATCCTCAATGATAATAATCTCATTGTATATATGAGGGTCTTTTTCTGAGGTGTCTCTTCCATTCCATTGGTCTATACATCCCTATATATGGTAGTATCACACTTTTTTGATTACTATAAATTTGTAGTAAGTTTTGAAATCAGTAAGTGTGAGTTTTCTAATTTTAGTCTTTTCCAGGATTGTATTGGCTATTTGAGGTCCCTTGATTCCATATAAATTTTAGGATATTTCTTTTTTTGAAGACAAAATGCCATCAAGATTTTGGTAGGTTTTGCCTTGGCTCTGTAGATCAGTTTGGGTAATAAAGAAGTCTTAACAATTTAAATATTTCCAATTCATAAACATAGGATATCTTTCCATTTATTTACATACCTTTACCTTCTTTCAGCAGTGTTGGATAGTTTTCAGTGTATAGATCTTTCACTTTCTTGGATAAGTTAATTCCTAAGTATTTTATTCTATTTGATTTCTATAGTAAGTGGAAAAAAGTTGGACCCTTACCTTACACCATTTTCAAAATTTAACTGGAAATATATCAAAAACCTAATGTAAAAGCTAAAACTACAAAACTCTTAGAAGAAAGCACAGAGAGAAAATTTCATGACATTGCATTTACAGTGTTTTCTTGGATATGACACAGAAATCCCAGGCAACAAAAATAAAAATGAATAAATGGGAATATATCAAAATTTTAAAACATGTCCATCAAATGACACAATCAACAGAGTAAAAGGCAACCAATGGAATGACAGAGGTATTTGTAAGCCCTGTATAAGACAAAGGGTTAATATCTAGAATATATCAAGAATAATTACAATTATAGAGTTAGGTGGCATCATCAACTCAATGGACATGAGTCTGAGCAAACTCCAGGAGATGTGAAGGACAGGGAAGCCTGGCGTGCTGCAGTCTGCGGGGTCGCAAAGAGCTGGACACGACTAAGCAACTGAACAACAGTGAACAACAGTAACTCTTCTCAAGGTGGGGTCATAACGCACTATACTATTTACCTTTGGCAGATGTTAGCATTACGTGAATAACCATCCATCAACTTAGCTCAGATTGTTTCATTCCCAGATAAGCCTATAGCATTCTGGACAAGGTCGTAGTTGTACGTGTATATGTGTAGAGAGTGGGGGTGGGCGTAGCAGAAGAATAGCCACTCTCTGTAACTAGGATTGTGAGCTAGCTGCTTATATCAGACCCTTGTGCCTTCAGGAATAACCCAGGCATCATTCCTCTGAAAATTCTCTCTACTTGATATTGGAGTGTTACAACACAAATCCAACCTTAGGGCTTTGTGTATAACATAGCACCCTACCCATAAAGGGCAGCTCATCTTATTATAGAATGCTGAAAAGCTATTTCTCAAAGAGAAAATACTTAGCGTCAAAGAAAGCATAACTTTGCTCTCAAGCATTAAGTATTTTTCTTCTGAAGATGGTCCCGGGACTGAATAACTAGTAGGAAAAGCAAGATCTAGATATTTGGCTGTGGCTTTGGCATCCCTCAGCCCACTAGACTCCAGGAAAGTTCACTGAGATGTCAAGTCTCTGCATCTACATGGGATTAATATGTGGCTATCTTTCATGTCACGTGAGCTAGTAAGACAATCTAGGTCCCTTTCATTTATTAACCCATAAACAAGTAGTTATTGAGTACTTATTTCATGTCAAACTCTTTTCTTGGCATTGGTGAGACAACAGAAAACAAAGTAAAACTCCTTACCCTTTTGAAAATTTCACTCTAGGAAGCAGACAGTAAGAATAGAATGTTATGCAATATCAAGGAAGTATGATCGTAAGGTAGGATCAGGGGACAAAGAGTGAAGAGGCTGCTTTAAATAGGCTCATCAGGGGGGCATGTTTGGGCAAGATTCCATTTGAAAAGAGATCAAAAGGAAATGAAAGCGTGTCTAGCACTGTGAAGACTTGATCTTTGTACGTCTCAGCCTCCGAAACTGTAAGAAGTAATGTCTGTTGTCTAAGTCACCAAGCCTTGGTACTGCTGTTATAGCAGCCCAAATGGACTAAGATGGTACTGTATGGGGCTTCGATGCCTGAGAGCAAGTGAGAATACTGGAAATGTTTGTTAACCACTTCAATTTTGCAGTAGTCATCACGGCTCCGGACCCTTGAAAAAAATCATTGCAGTTTACAGAAAACAATTTAAGGAGCTGATGAGAATTCCACTAATGTACTCAGGACAACTGCACTTGCAATCTTTTAATGATAAAGTCTCTCCCCAGAACCCTCCTCAGAGCCTTAGCTACATCCTTATTCCGGAGAGTATAAATCAGTGGATTCAATGTGGGAGTGATGATGCTGTAGAACACAGAACCGACTTTGTCTTGCAGTGGAGTGCGCTGGGACCTGGGCCTCATATATGAGAAGATGGAAGCACCAAACCAGAGGGAAACCACAGTGAGGTGAGAGCTGCAAGTGGCGAAGGCGTTTCTCTTACTCCCATGCATCTGAATGACACTGTGGAGGATGAAGACATAGGATGTAGAAATCAGGACGATGGGGAGGAGGAGGAGGAGGAGGGTGCTGATGTACACTGTGGCCTCGTACACAGAGATGTCTCCACATACCAACTTCACAACAGCTGGAAACTCACAGTAGAAGTGGTGGATTTGTCGAGGCCCACAGAAAGGGAAGTGCATCAAGATTGCCGTGTAAATTAGGGAATTCAGGGACGCTCCCAACCAAGACATGGCAGCCATCATTAGCGTCACCTTTCTGTTCATGAGAACAGAGTAGCGCAGTGGATGACAGATGGCAACGTAGCGGTCATAGGACATGAAAGCTAGGAGAAGACACTCCGCACCGCCCAGAGTCAGATAGAGGAAGTGCTGGGTCGCACAGCCCACAAAGGAGATGGACTTCTGGCCAGAGAGGTAGTTGGTCGCCATCTTGGGGATTGTGGTGGAGACATGCATCAGCTCCATGAGCGAGAGCTGGCTGAGGAGGAGGTACATGGGTGTGTGGAGCTGGGGGTCAGCACAGATGAGAAGAAGGGTGAGGCTGTTGCCACTCACAGCAATAAGGAAGACCACCATGGTCAAGGAGAAAAGGAAAAGGTGGGCAAGAGAGTCATCAAAGAGCCCTTCTAGGACGAAGTCTGCCAGAGAGGACTGATTCCTCTGCCACGTCTCCCCGTCCTCAGCCCCTGGGAAACAGGAAGTGGAGATGAAATGTGACATCAGGAATACTGGGGTTCATCCAACCTGACGATAAGCCTCTTCTGATCCACAGAAGAATTTTGAAGAATAATATTTTTCTAGTTCTAATTATTCTACAGCTCTGATTATTGAAATCTCTCTTTTTTAAAATAAGAGAACTTCAAATCTCTGCTCACAAATATGATCCCTCTGAAATTTCAAAATACCTAGGCTCTGTTAGTGCTAGACTTCTAAACAAGTCTCTCCTCATTAAGGAAGATATATACATTTATATGTGTATATATACATATGTTCTTTTTTAAGTATATATACTTTATAGATACACTCTAAATTTTATATATGATATAAAAATATATATATACAGTTCTTTTCTTACATCAGTCAGGGTTTAACCAGAAAAGCTGAACTACCAAGAGATTTATACATACATATACATTTAATGGATTGTATAGAAATTTGGCCTTACTTGACTGTGAAAGCTGGTTAAGCAGTCTATGTAAAGCTGTCACCTTTCTATCTGATTCTAGAACTTGAACTCCATGAGGCAAGCAGTCAGGAAGGGAAGATGGGTATAAAAGTGTGGTAGCTCAAGGTCAGACTGGAACCCACAAACGTGACATAAATCCCACAAGGGCAGACTGAGACCCATGTCATTATTGCTGCCTCTGGAATTGGTGGCATGGTTTCTCTTGCACAATCTGGAGGCCTGCTTAACAAGGCTTAATGCACAGTCCTGGCCTCGGAGTCAGAGAAGCTAAAGGAAGATCCAGGGGAAGACAGAGTAACTGCTGGTCCACGGCTGCCTCACACCAGTGAGGGGAGTCAGCACATCGGCAACAACAGACGCTTCCCCCTGCCCTCTAAATCTGCCTGAGAATCTCTCGGGTGGCCCACCTTAACCAGAAACTCACAGCAACGGGAATTCTAGTAAATGTAGTTCATCCTAGCTAAGATGACACATTAAAAAACTCCAGAGTTCGTCTTCAGTATATTTGGCAAACATATACTTAACACATCTCCTTAAATGACACATCATCCCCAATAAACACAACAAAGCCGTCCTTCTGCCTCCTGTAACTGTCCTGCACACCATCAAAAGTATGCAGATATTCACAGCAAAACAAGGAAGAAAGATCCACTGCTGTGGCCCACAAAATGAGTCATCCTTTCAACGGCTAACCTCTTCTGTGGATACCGGCCTTCTTTCTCACTCAGTGCTGTTCATGCCAATGGACTCCCAGGTTTGTTATAGCAGCATGGATAGAGCTCTACATGGGCTCAACAACATGGACTTGCAGTCACCACGGCCAGCCTAGCCACCACTGAGCGCCCATCTGCCAGCAGAGACCCCGCTCTGAGCCCCTGATATGACGTCATCCCATAGTGATATCAGACACTTGGCGATAGGCTGATTATACTGGATAGCTTCCATTATTGAAGGGACTTTACTTTTTTCTTATTGGAGTTGACACTTTACGTATGGATTTGCCTCCCTTTCTTACAGCGCTGCTGTCAAAAGATACCACCTATGGATATATACAATGCTCTGTTCACCATAATATTATTCCATGAAGTAATGTTATTACTGCCAAATAAAGAGTTCATTTCACAGCAAATGAAATGTGGGGATGGGCCCATGTTGAAGGAATCCATTGGTCTATTCCATACTCTCCAGCATCCTGAGACAGCTGCCCAAACAGACTTCTGAAGCCTCAGTTACAGCAACTGGTAGTTGACAACACCTCATATTGCTGGGGCATTGTCCTCTAAGATGTGGTATATGTTCTAAATTTCTATATCAATTTATGGTGCTGTTTCTCCTATTGCAACAGTTCGTAGGACCAGAAATCAAGAGGTGGAAGTGGGAGTGAGTCCCCCATGGTAACATTTATAACTGGGATCCACTGCCAAATTTTTTACTCTCACACGTTTAGGCTCTGCGAGTTACAAAGGAAGGAATTCCTTCATCAGGCAACACAATTTCGTTTACTGAGAGCTGAGACTGCCACCCTGCCACTTCGGACTCTTCTTATCACTGAGTCAACAAGCAAAGAAAGTTACTCTGCTAGAGGTTGTGATAGATCCTGACTAGCAAGGGAAACCCGAGGTGCTACTACATGGGAATAAGGAGAGACAAGTCTGGAATTCAGGTTTTCTAGGGTGCTCTCTGTACTCAAATGTCCATTGATGAAAATCAGTGGAAAATCACAACAACCCAATTCAGACAAGACTGCTAACGGCCCAGATCCTTCAGGAGTGAAGGTTAGGGATGCTCTCCCACTAAACAAGTAACCATGACCCACTGAAGACAAAGGGAATATGGAATGGGTTGTGAAAGAAGGTATTTAGAAAAACCAGCCATGACTGTGTGAGCAGCTGCAGAATGAAAACTTGAAATATAGGCATTTCTTACTTATTGATATGTGAATATTTTATGTATAGATATATTTACTAAATATTTCTGTTTATTTCACTCAGTCATCCCTTTGTCTAACATAAGATATATTAATATGGTTAGCTTCATATCTCAGTATTTAAATTACAGGACATAAAAGGAGAGTATGAATTAGGAGTAAAATTAATTTCACCTTTTTTATGGATAAAAGGTTAGTGTGTTTTATATATTCTTCTTGGGAGAGGGTTACATGTTATTTGGTTGTACATGGGCTAGTTGTATCCAGGTAGGTGGAAGGGTACATTGATATTGTCTTTATTTGAAGATTGCTAAGTCACTTCAGTCGTGTCTGATTCTGTGCGACCCCATAGACGGCAGCCCACCAGGCTCCCCCACCCCTGGGATTCTCCAGGCAAGAACACTGGAGTGGGTTGCCATTTCCTTCTCCAATGCATGAAAGTGAAAAGTGAAAGTGAAGTCGCTCGATCATGTCCGACCCTCAGCGACCCCATGGACTGCAGCCTTCCAGGCTCCTCTATCCATGGGATTTTCCAGGCAAGAGTACTGGAGTGGGCTGCCATTGCCTTCTCCAATTGAAGATTAAGTATAGTTTAAAGAGAGGCGCATGGGTGCCAAGGTGACACATAACAAACTCACCATGATTATGTATTTGAAAACAGGAAAGATATGACCTAGGAAGACCTGAGAGCATGAAAATTACAAATCAGGCTGATAAAGCTAGGATCACAACATTTAATCAGCCAGATTTCCCAATCAGCCCTTTACCTAATTCTCATATGAATACTGATCAGAATAAGAGCTCAATCTCCACAGTGAAAGTGAACTTTAAAAAAAAATACTCTAAATTGATCCCCAAATACCCACCCTCTCCCTCTTTGTGTTTTTCCCTCTAAGCATCTTCCTGGATCTTCATGTATTCCAGATTACTTACTTTTTAGAGTGAAGAACTCGGGATTGAATGTATTCTTCCAGGTGTAATTTGACCAGTAATCTCTCTCCATTTCATGCAGCAGAGGAGCATCTTAGGGCTGTCACCTTACACTGTTATTTCAAACTCAGCTTCCTGTGGTCTGAGAGCCCAGTGTTCCCCACATTCCCGCTGGTCATTCTCGCCCCATCAGCACATCCATACATTTCCCTTTACTTAGGGATCCACATACTTCCCTCTTTCCTCATTAGTTTCTATCTTTCTCTGTAAATCTCCATAGCATAATAAATTTCCCCATTGTCTGGTTCATGCCTCTCTTCCTCCCATAGGAACTTCACTAATAGTTTCCCTAGTCTGATTTATGTCCCTCAAGAGACTTTCCTCTGCCTTCTCAGGCTGCTTTCCTCATGGAATCACCAATCATCAGCCTGTAACTTGAGGGTTCCAGTAATATGCTGACAATGCCAGAGGATGCCTTAGTTTCAAGTAAAAGTTTCTTGTGGGGAACACAAGTACAGTAGTGAAACAGAGGGTGCAGAATACTTCCACACTGACACACGCGTTAGCTACTGAACATCCAAACAGGTCCTTTCTGAGACGTTCATCAGATTCCCATCATAACTCTCAAAACTGCCTTTTACAGAGGAATAGATAGAGGATATCGTCTACACAGTCTTTGCTGTTTACACTAAATCTCTGAATGACAGAGCATCAGCAGGAGCACGACAGTATGTAATTCTGGAATGCTCTTGCAAAATGTGTTCAGATTTTGAACTCCATCATCATGCATCAGCACAAATTAAGTAACTAAACTTTTCTTTAATCTGTTAGTTGAGTCTTTGAATCATGCATATGCTTTCTCTGCCCCCAAACATATGAGCCACCTCTCCATCCAAAGAGCAATGAGCACTTGAATCATAACCATTTACGTTAATGTTTCCTGGTTAAGAAGCTATACTTAATACCAGTGTCATCATCAGTGAGTCCAAAGTCAAAAGAAAAATCTGTTTTGGATTTCATGTTCTATTGGATCATTCAAGGCACTCTCTTCTTAGCTTTACACCTCCTTTCCCACTTAATGAAGTAAGAATCTGGCTTTTAGCACTGGTGTTTTGAGAATAAGCCCCTTCCTGACAACATGACGTTTCCTCAGCAGGAATCATAACAGCTAGAACGAGGAAAGACTTGGCCTGACCTGAGCCAGTCATGAAGAGGAGCATCATCTGTGAGAAATAAAACTTCCCTAAACCCAGAGGATCTATGTCAGCAGAGGCAAATGGGGGACATGGCATCAGGGATTCCCACCCAAAGGACACACCCTAAATCTCCTCTGGAAACCATTACTCAGGGTGCCAATTAGGCTTGCATCGTGCATGAGATAAGCATTCCCAAAGGGCTTTGCTTGAAGTTTGTTTGTAGGGGTCAGGGGACTGGGATATTTTGAGGACTGTGGCTCAGAAGATAACATGGGAATTTCATCTCCAAGGGCCAGTTAACCATGGAGAGAAACAGTTCCTAGAGTCCCTGGTTTATTTTACCATCTTGAAACCCAGACTCTCTTGCCCCTTTCCATCGAACCCTTTGGAGAAAACAATCTGAAGAAGATCTAGTCCTTGTTGCCCACAGGACCCAGTGGAGAGTTTCCCCATGTGCCATACCACAGGAGAAAAGGTAAGGAATGGAGAGTGTGATTACCAGTAGCACTTCCCATCCTTGCTGTTGGTCATTCTCAAGTTTTTTAGACTACATCAGTATAACATGTGGAAAGACTTCAGATACAGAATTTTTTAAAGTGGTGTAGCTATACATCTCCTCCTCGTTTACTCCCATCTCAGTTATGCCCTTCTCTTCCTCTCCATTACCGTTACCATTAGAGGTAAAGGATCTATTAAGTAGAACCTGAAGTCAAGTAGGTTGATTCCTCCAGTTCCATTCTTCTTTCTCAAGATAGCTTTGGCTATTCGAGGTTTTTTATATTTCTATACAAATTGTGGAATTATTTGTTCTAGCTCTGTGAAGAATACCGTTGGTAGCTTGATAGGGATTGCATTGAATCTATAAATTGCTTTGGGTAGTATACTCATTTTCACTATATTGATTCTTCCAATCCATGAACATGGTATATTTCTCCATCTATTAGTGTCCTCTTTGATTTCTTTCACCAGTGTTTTATAGTTTTCTATATATAGGTCTTTAGTTTCTTTAGGTAGATATATTCCTAAGTATTTTATTCTTTCCGTTGCAATGGTGAATGGAATTGTTTCCTTAATTTCTCTTTCTGTTTTCTCATTATTAGTGTATAGGAATGCAAGGGATTTCTGTGTGTTGATTTTATATCCTGCAACTTTACTATATTCATTGATTAGTTCTAGTAATTTTCTGGTGGAGTCTTTAGGGTTTTCTATGTAGAGGATCCTGTCATCTGCAAACAGTGAGAGTTTTACTTCTTCTTTTCCAGTTTGGATTCCTTTTATTTCTTTTTCTGCTCTGATTGCTGTGGCCAAAACTTCCAAAACTATGTTGAATAGTAATGGTGAAAGTGGGCACCCTTGTCTTGTTCCTGACTTTAGAGGAAATGCTTTCAATTTTTCACCATTGAGGATAATGTTTGCTGTGGGTTTGTCATATATAGCTTTTATTATGTTGAGGTATGTTCCTTCTATTCCTGCTTTCTGGAGAGTTTTTATCATAAATGGATGTTGAATTTTGTCAAAGGCTTTCTCTGCATCTATTGAGATAATCATATGGTTTTTATTTTTCAATTTGTTAATGTGGTGTATTACATTGATTGATTTGCGGATATTGAAGAATCCTTGCATCCCTGGGATAAAGCCCACTTGGTCATGGTGTATGATCTTTTTAATGTGTTGTTGGATTCTGATTGCTAGATCTATCAAGCTACCAATGGTATTCTTCACAGAGCTAGAACAAATAATTTCACAATTTGTAAGGAAATACAAAAAACCTCGAATAGCCAAAGCTATCTTGAGAAAGAAGAATGGGACTGGAGGAATCAACCTACCTGACTTCAGGCTCTACTACAAAGCCACAGTCATCAAGACAGTATGGTACTGGCACAAAGACAGAAATATAGATCAATGGAACAAAATAGAAAGCCCAGAGATAAATCCACGCACATATGGACACCTTATCTTTGACAAAGGAGGCAAGAATATACAATGGATTAAAGACAATCTCTTTAACAAGTGGTGCTGGGAAAACTGATCAACCACTTGTAAAAGAATGAAACTAGAGCACTTTCTAACACCATACACAAAAATAAACTCAAAATGGATTAAAGATCTAAACATAAGACCAGAAACTGTAAAACTCCTGGAGGAGAACATAGGCAAAACATTCTCCGACATACATCACAGCAGGATCCTCTATGACCCACCTCCCAGAATATTGGAAATAAAAGCAAAAATAAACAAATGGGACCTAATTAAACTTAAAAGCTTCTGCACAACAAAGGAAACTATAAGCAAGGTGAAAAGACAGCTTTCAGAATGGGAGAAAATAATAGCAAATGAAGCAACTGACAAACAATTAATCTCAAAAATATACAAGCAACTTCTACAGCTCAATTCCAGAAAAATAAATGACCCAATCAAAAAATGGGCCAAAGAACTAAATAGACATTTCTCCAAAGAAGACATACAGATGGCTAACAAACACATGAAAAGATGCTCAACATCACTCATTATTAGAGAAATGTAAATCAAAACCACTATGAGGTACCATTTCACGGCAGTCAGAATGGCTGCGATCCAAAAGTCTACAAGCAATAAATGCTGGAGAGGGTGTGGAAAAAATGGAACCCTCTTACACTGTTGGTGGGAATGCAAACTAGTACAGCCACTATGGAGAACAGTGTGGAGATTCCTTAAAAAACTGGAAATAGAACTGCCTTATGATCCAGCAATCCCACTGCTGGGCATACACACCGAGGAAACCAGAATTGAAAGAGACATGTGTACCCCAATGTTCACTGCAGCACTGTTTATAATAGCCAGGACATGGAAGCAACCCAGATGTCCATCAACAGATGAATGGATAAGAAAGCTGTGGTACATATACACAATGGAGTATTACTTAGCCATTAAAAAGAATACATTTGAATCCGTTCTAATGAGGTGGATGAAACTGGAGCCTATTATACAGAGTGAAGTAAGCCAGAAAGAAAAACACCAATACAGTATACTAACGCATATATATGGAATTTAGAAAGATGGTAACAATAACCCTGTGTATGAGACAGCAAAAGAGACACTGATGTATAGAACAGTCTTTTGGATTCTGTGGGAGAGGGAGAGGGTGGGATAATTTGGGAGAATGGCATTGAAATACGTATAATATCATATATGGAACGAGTCACCAGTCCAGGTTTGATGCACGATACTGGATGGTTGGGGCTGGTGCACTGGGACGACCCAGAGGGATGGTATGGGGAGGGAGGTGGGAGGAGGGTTCAGGATGGGGAACACATGTATACCTGTGGTGGATTCATTTCGATATTTGGCAAAACCAATACAATATTGTAAAGTTTAAAAATAAAATACAATTTTTTTAAAAAAGGATCTACAATATTGTAAAGTTTAAAAAAAATAAAATTAAAAAAACCCAATACAATATTGTAAAGTTTAAAAATAAAATAAAATTTAAAAAAAAAGGATCTTTGCTTCTCTTTCTCAACTCAGATACTGAAATGTCTTATTTCACCGAGTTTATTTTGTTTATTCTTTGAGTAGATTCACTGTATCACCACTTTCTTCAAAACTTCTGTCTAAGGATTTACTTGGTGCTCTCATTCTTACAAGCATATAATATCCTTCCAGTTAAAGTAGTTATAGCACTTATGTATTGATTTATTGACCAGTATTTGATGATCATCTGCCAGGTCCCAAGCACTGCATTGTGCACAGTGAGAAACAAGCAAACTCCTTCCGCCATGAGACCAAGAGAGAGCAAAGAAGTATATCATGTTGGGTTAACAGTTTGTATTAATCCACATTCTTCAATTGCCAATGACATTAAAACAAAACTTACACTATCTTAAGGGAAGGTTCTGGGATCACAGCAGTGAATGGGGTAGAACTAATCTCTGCAAAAGAGCCAATTACTTGAATCATGTCAATGCCTTCTTTTTCCACCTTGCATCTTGGCTTGGGTCTCTGATCTCATTCTCTCAGACATTTTTAGATGGAGAGTACCCATACAGCTGGAAGCTCTCATGCCATACTTTTAGCTTGAAATCCAATACTCCTCCACCTCCAAGAAAACTCCAGGGAAGAAATCTGTTCAACAGTTTAGCCCTGTGGCCACCTCCTTGGAGCAATCACTCTGTGTCAGAGCCTGCAGTAAAAGGACAGACCTCCCTGGCACAGGTGCCTATCTCTTGCAGCGGTTGGAGAGGTAGGGTGGTGATAGAACAAGGAAAACGGAGATTTGGAATGGAGTACTATTACACAGAAAGTGTGGTTGTGAAGGGGTGGCGTTAGAAGTAGGGAAGGAGAGCGTGAGAAACAAAACAATGCATATCCATTGCTAAATGAGGATAAAGAAGACTTTACTGTGTACAGTAAAACAGGGAGACCACTGTCACAACCTGGGTCACAGGGAAAGCCTCTTTTTAAAATGCCGTCTAAGCTGAGGTCTCTAAATTGAGATAAGGATTATCCAGAACATTGAAGGCAAAAAGAGATCCAGATAAAGTCAAAGATGTACAAAATCCTTAAGTTGAAAAAAAAATCTTGATGTAATTAAGGAGCTGAAAAGAAGCTAGTATGACAGTAGATGTAATTGCAGAGCAAAGTAGGAGATGCCAGGATAGACATAAGCATGAGGGGAAGGGGAAGAAAGAGAGGGTAGGGAGAAAGGGAGGGAGGGAGAGGTAAGGAAGGAAGGAAGCTAGAAAAACCAAAGACATGGAGAGGGAGGAAGGAGGAAGGAAGAAGAAGGAGAAAGGAAGGAAAAAACCAAAGTCCAATAAATTTTATTCAAAGAAAAATGTGAGTTCTTAGAAAGTTTTAAAATAAGGAAGCATCAAGATACAACCACTCAAAGCTGGGGAAAGAACTGCCTTGACCTGGACCTAATCCAGGCCAGGAATAGTGCCTATTCCCACCAGCCAAACTGGAAAACCAGTTTGGAGTACTGGGTGTAATCCTCAGAAGAGCCTTGCCTCAATGGTGAGGAATAATTCTACCTAGACTAAACCCTGTTGTGGTTCTACTTAACAAATCCCAAAAGCAAAACCCAAAAGGATCAGATTCCCAATAACTGCATTCCAAAAAAAAAGCTCAAGAATATTTTTAGGAATACAAAAATATCTAACACACAAGATAAATTTTACAATGTCTAGCATTCAATAAAAAAAAAAAATAATAACCAGGCTTGCAATTAAACAAAATAAATATAAAAATCAGTGACTTGAAGTCTACTCAGAACTGATACTCAATAGACAATTTGAAGTATTCTATTGACTATATTGATTAGATCAGACAGAACCCTGGTGGTCTAGTGGTTAGGATTCTAGGCTTTCACTGCTGTGGCCCCAAGTTCAATCCCTGGTTAGGGAACTGAGATCCTGCAGGCCACAGGACACAGCCAAAAAAAAAAAAAAAAAAGACAAACACATTAAATAATTTATTACAACATATTCCATACATTCAAAATGATAGAGTAAAGATTAAATATGTTAATAAAGACATATTTTAAAGAAGATAAAACAGAAGCGCACGTGCACACACGAGTTTCTAGAGGTGATGGCTACAATGTCAGAAATGAAAAGCACAGTAGAGGATCAGCAGCAGACAGGACATTGCAAAAGGAAATATTGATGCATAAAGACTTAGCAATAGAAACTACAAGAAATGAAATAAGATAGGAAAAAAATTTAAAAATTAATGAACAGAGTATCTGTGAGCTTTAGGACAACCTCAAATGGCCTAATAAATATATATATAATTGGAGTATTGAAAGAGAGGAGAAAGGACAGAGAAAATATTTGAAGAAATAATAGACACTATTCACTAGCTAGACCTAATTGAGAACATCCCATTCAACAAAGAATAATACACATCTTTCCAGTGCATATGAAACATTTATCAAGTTACATCCTGTCACAAATGGCAGGATTTCCTGTAAGGCTGAATAATATTTCATTGTATGTACATGCCACACTTTCTTTATCCATCTGCCTGATAACGGACATTTGGGTTGCTCCCATGTCTCAGCCGGAGAAGGCGATGGCACCCCACTCCAGTACTCTTGCCTGGAAAATCCCATGGATGGAGGAGCCTGGTAGGCTGCAGTCCATGGGGTCGCTAAGAGTCGGACACGACTGAGCGACTTCACTTTCATTTTTCACTTTCATGCACTGGAGAAGGAAATGGCAACCCACTCCAGTGTTCTTGCGTGGAGAATCCCAGGGACGGGGGAGCCTGGTGGGCTGCCATCCATGGGGTCACACAGAGTCGGAAACAACTGAAGTGACTTAGCAGCAGCAGTAGCATGTCTCAGCTATTGTAAGTAATGCTACAGTGAGCATGTGAATGCAGGTATATCTTTGAGGTACTGATTTCAGGTCCTGTGGACATAGAGTCAGAAGTGGAATTGCTAGATCATATGGTAGTTCTATTTTTACTTTTTTGAGGACCTCTGTTTGTCATAATTGTTTATTCTCTTGACAACGGCCATCCAAACAAGTGTGAGTTTTGTGGTTTTGATGTGCATTTCCCTGATGATTGTTCATGTTCAGCATCTTTTCTTGTAAACGGTTTTTGGGAAAATGTCTTCTTCAGAAAAATGTCTCTTCAGATCTTTTGCCCATCCTTAACAAGATCATTTAATTTTGGATATTGAGTTGTAGGGATCCCTTATATATTTTGATATTACCTGGCAGGCTACAGTCTATGGAGTCACAAAGAATTGGACATGACTGAGTGACTGAGCACAATCCTTTATCAGATTGTGGTTTAAAAATATTCTTTGGAAAAATGTCTCTTCAGATCTTTTGCCGATCCTTAATAAGGTCATTTATTAATCTTGTTTTTGAGTTGTAGGAATTTCTTATATATTTTGGTTATTAATCCTTTATCAGATTATGGTTCAAAAACATTTTCTCTCACTCTGGAGGCTGCCTTTTCATTTTGTTGATTAATTCCTTTGCTGTGCAGAAGCTTTTCAGTTTGATATAATCTTTCTTATTTTTGCTCTTGTTGCCTGTGCTTTTGGGGTCATATTCAAGGAGTCATTGCCAAAGCCAATTTCAAGCTTTTTCTCTATTCTTCTAGAATTTTTATCTTTGGGATCTTACATTTAACTACTTAAGCCATTTTTAGTTGACTTTTGTGTGTGGTCTATGATAAGGACTTGATTTCTTCTTTTTTATGTGTATATCCAGTTTTCTAAAAACCACTTATTGAAAAGGCTTATAATTTTCTCCACTGTATTGAAAAGTAGTTAACCAAAGTATCAAATTTAAAATTACTTTTAAACTAGGTATAGCTCTTTAAAGATCCAATAACTGAAATACAGTATAACTTTAAAATATTTTATTAAACCAAAAGAAGGCAGGAAAATAGTAATAAAGAAAAAAAACAGAAAGGAAAAACTTGTTTTTAATTTTTATTTTTGGCTGCACTGCACAGCGTGTAGGATCTTAGTTTCCCAGCCAGGGACTGAACCCATGCCCCCTGCATTGGGAGCACAGAGTCTTAACCACTGAGCCACCAGGGAAGTTCTGGGGGCGGGGTGGAAATTGAAGCAAATTCAAAAATATCAATTTTCATTGAGTGAAGACTAAAAAGCCTTTCAGTACCCACAAAGTGACATGTTGTTTGAAAGTAGACTCAGACCAAAAGCCAGAGATTTTTACAATGGATAAAGAAGCACAACTTGAAAGTGTGTGCATCATGCTGAATGAGAAACCAAAAATGAGATGACCTGTCTATAAGCATTCTGTAGGTCTACACCATGACACCAGTTAACGGCAAAACTGTGAGGAAGAACAGGTTTATTCAAAGGACCATGGTCCCTCTGACTCAGGAAGTCTCCCACTTCAGAATCACCCATGTCCTGCATTCTTTCTTTCAGCCCTGAAAGCAGCCCAGGTCACCAAGAATTAAGGGCTGGACTCCCAGCAACCAGACTCCAGAGGAGCTCCGATTTTCTCTTTCCTGAGAGTCTCTATTGGTTTCCTGAATACCAATCCCTTCTAGGTCATCAGTATGGATATTCCATGACAAACACCTTTCCAAAATTTCTTATGACTCTTCAGTTACCTGGATTTCTTCATTGTCTCTCTTTTCTACTCCTTTTGGTCATTTCATACCACCTTAACATTTTTCAGCACACCCAAGAAAGATGTTTAAAGCAAGTGTTTAAAGCATTAATGGTAACAATGTATTGGGTGGTTACTGCATACCTAAGAGTGAAACTATGAGGAAATGGAACAAGGACTGGGAATCGAGGTGACACTGTTTTCAAATCTTTCACCTCACATGAAATAATACTATTGGAAGGTAGATTCAGATTTTTCAAAATGTACACTGTAAACTCTATGGCATGACTCAAAGTTTTCAAAAGAAGTACAAAAAATAAGTGAGATAAAATCAACTTTATTTTTTAAATAATAAAACTTGAGAAGGCAGAAAAGGGAAAAAAGAAATAGAAGAAATGAAACTAATAGAAAACAGCTAGCAAAATGGTATGTTTTAATCCAACTATACATAGTAACTTTAAAGGTGAGTGGACTAAAAGGAACAGTTAAGAATTGACAGACTGTTTAGAAAAAAAAGCAGGACTCAACTATATGAGGATGTATTAGTCATGGTTCTTCAGTAAAACAGAACTAACATTGGCCACTCCTGTGCTCGTGGAGGACAAAAAGTTCCACAATCTGCTGAGAGCTAAAAACACAGGAAAGCTGGTGGTTTAATTCTGTCCACGTCCAAAAGCCTGAGAACCAGGAGAGTTGATGGCATAAGCTCCAGTTGAGGTCCAGAGGCCCAAGAATCAGACGGCTGATGACGTAAGTCCCAGTCCACGTCTGAAGGTCTGGGAACCAGGAGCACTGATGTCCAAGAGCAAAAGAAGATGAACGTCCCAGCTTAAAACAGAATAAATTGGCCCTTCCTCTGACTTTTTGTTCAGGTCCCAACTGACTGGGCGATGCCTACCTGCAGTGGTGACTGCAATCTTCTTCACTCAGTCTGTGGATTCAAATGTTAATCTCTTCTGGAAACACCCTCACAGCTGCACCAAGAGATGTTTTACCAGCTCTCTGGGTGTCCTTAACTCAGGTAGGCTGACACATAAAACTAACCATTACAGTGCTCTACGAGCCACCTATTTTAATAATTATAAAAGAATACTTCCAGTTTCAGCTCCAACATGTAAAGAATTTGGAAGTCATAACACATCATTATGACGTGAAAAAGATGAAAAGACTGAAAATCATTGACTTTTTGGGGGCCAATTAGAGAACTGAGGTTGCACGGCAAACTTGCACCCCAAAATCTGGAAAGACAGACAAGTCCACAGACTCGAAGCTGAGATCTGCTTAACAGAGTGCCGAGGTCCAGCCCCGGCTGATCCAGGGTATCAAAGGGGAGACGGCATCGGCGACTATTTATTTATTTATTCACCAAAGATATAAAGAATAATAGAATGAGGATAGCTCAGTAGGAAAATTCAGTGGAGAAAAGAAGCTGAGTAGCTTGGTTTACGTGGAAAATCAATATAACCCGTGACACCAGGTTAGCTCTGACCACGGAGGCCGCAGGCGCCCTCTCGAATAGTGGAAGGTGCCCCACTTAGACACCTTCTCAAGTGGGTCTTAGAAGCCCAGGCAAATAAATGGTCGCAGAGGATATCCGCGCTCCAGATGGAGACTCAGCTGGAAGTTAAGGGGAAGAATGACATGGGGAGACCAAGCTTTGGTGAGCAAGGCCCATAGCTTTATTTTCAACAGGGGCTTATATACCCTAAGTTACACATAGAGGATAATAGGGGATGCAAAGTCAGCAGTCTTTGATCCTTATCAAAAACCAGGGTTTCTTTCCTGCAAATTTATCATATACAAATGATTTAGGTGATTTACATCATCTTCTGGCCAGAAGGCCTATTAACATTTTATGACTCTTGACAAAGACTTATCAACAAAGACTTATTTTCTCTAGGAGTAATTATTTTAAGGTTTGGCGCTATCTTCCGAAGATAAAATTGCATTCCTATAGGGCAGATGTGTAATGGGTTTACAACAAAGGAAAGAATTTATTACCTTAAGGGTCTAAAGTTACTAACACCAAGGCCACTACTTATTTTTTCTACATACCAACTATATTAATACACATTCAAGGATACAATTCAGGGGATGTGGAAACTTGGCAACAAACATTGGCTCATCAATGAAATCTTTTACTAGTTTTATACTGGCAGTTTTAAACTCTCTGAGAGGCTCTAAGCTATTTGAATATCTTAAGCTTCCCATGCCCCTCGAGGCTGGGAGACTGTAAACAATTGTATGCATAGCTGCAGGAGTCCGGGTAAACTTGTCAGGTGAGTTAGAGAGCCATCTGAGGGGTTTGGATTTAAACACTCCTAGTTGCCCAGGAACTTTATTAATTGGAGCTGTAAGTTAACTCTTTGACAGAGAGAGTGAGATGATGGTGGGGGACAGCCCCCAGTAAAGTCAGAGGTGAGAGCACAAAGCAATAAAGTAGGCAGACTCTGGTTTTTTGGGGGTAGATGCTCGAGAATATCCGGGGGGACTCCTGAGGCTCGATCCCGCCTTTGCGTATGCCGAGCCTCCTTCCTCATGACCTTTGTCACGAGTGGAATGTCTTTCGCCGGCTCCCGGCAACAGAGAACCAAAATCTACTGGAGCCATAACCTAGTGGGCATACTTAATGACAGTTTTGACAAATTGCTGGTGGGTGAGTGTGGGGAGCTTTGGGGGAGCTGCAGTATTGGGAGAGCTGCCTATTTTCCTGGGTTTTGCCTCCAGGAACCCCACCAGATTCTCAGAGTGAAAAGCTGAGAACGATCCCCTCCTGGCTTTAGGCAGGGGAGGAGGAGTAGAAATCCCAGGAGATCTGTGCACAGTGCTTTCCGCAACAAAGGCTGGCCTCCAGAGGAAAAGACTTTGGCAGAACTTTATCCAGGGCCACACAGAGTGGGCAGCTTACACACCAGTGCATGTACCCACCGATTCTGGGGGCAGGGGAAAAAGGCTCGGTTAACATCGGAGATGGTCAACAGCACCTCGAGGGAGTTCTCTGGCAGTCCAGTGGTTAGGACTCCATTCTCTCACTGCCAAGGGCCTGGCTTCAATCCCTGGTTGGGGAACTAAGATCCCACAAGCTGAGAGCACAGCCAGAAAAAAAAAGTCACTTTGAGAAGGCGCAGGATAAACAATGGTTGCCAAACTGTCTTCTGGGGGCTTCACTGCCGCTCCCAGAGCTACAGTTTCCCTGGCGAAGAGCTGAGTTTACCGTCTTACAATCCTGGAGGCTAGAAGTCTGGGATCGAGGTGCTGGCAGGGCCAACTCCCTCAGAAGCTTCAAGGCGAGGATTCTGCTTTGCCTTTCCCAGTTTCTAGCAGCCCTAGGCATTCCCCGGCCTGGGGCAGCATGACTCCAGCCTCTTCCACGGCCATCTTCCCTCTGTCCTCATGTGGCATTTTCGCGTGTGAGCGTCTATGTTTACGAGGTTCCCTCTAAAGATATCAGTCATATTGGATTAGGACCCACCCTAACGGCCTCATCTTTTTAACTAATTTTTATTGGAGTATAGTTGCTTTACAGTGTTGTGTGAGTTTCTGCTGGACAACAAAGGCAATCAGCTATATGTATACATATGTCCCCTCTCTTTTGGATTTCCTTCCCATTCAGGCCATCACGCTAATGGCCTCATCTTAATTTCCAAATAAGGTCACACTCACAGCTAGGACTTCAACATATCCTTTTCTTTGGAGGACAGAAATCAACTCATAAGAGCAAGTATCTTAGAGAGTTAAGGAGAACTCAGCAGAGATCACTGAATGAGGAGGACTGCTCAGGTTGAAAAAGGAGACAAGCCAGGATGGGCAGGGACATAGCAGAGGAGACGGGTTAGGGAGGGGGCTGGACGTTTTGTAAGAAGCCGTGTTAAATTATTGCCAGAACATCTATTCAAAGTCGAGGCGGAAACACATTACAATGGTTAGCAGTGGTGGTTATTAGCAATAATTTTAATTTTCCATCTCTGCTGTGGAAGTCACATGGGGCATTACATGAAGAGGCTAGCCCAGCGCAAATACTTAACAAGTATTTCCCAGCGTTTGCCAGGTGATGTTAATAACCCTGCGCACACAGTACACGGATCCGACAAGGGGAAAGCACAGTGAACACTCAAAGCAGAGGCGTGGCCGGGTGAGAGGAACGGCACGAGCAGAGCAGGGCACGCTGCCCCAGCCTTCCCGTCCAGAAGGAGCAGTACTGGTACTTACCGGAAAGAAAAGGAAGCACATGACTGAACAGGAAGAGAGTCTATAAATCTGTCAAATTTTGGCAAAAAAGTGAGAGAAACCTACACTGTGGGATGTCCGCGCCGTGTGACAACAGCACCGGTTAGGACGCGTCAGCCTGCAAATGACCAAAACGCAACCAAAACCGCCTCACATAATAAGGAGCAACAATCTCATATAACAAGAAACTCGGGATTAGGGAGATTCCAACCGTTTCATGAAGCCAACAAAGACCACGTTTCTCCTTCCTGCTCCACAGTTACCATGCTCCTCTCACTCCAGTACAGCTGCTGACGTCAGAAGACGAGCTATGTCTTCCCAAACATCTCTTTCTAAAAGCTAAAGAACTTTCCCCAGAAGCACCCTGGAGGATTTCCCACCCGACCTCACTGGCCAGGACTCCCTCCCATGGGCCTGCCTCTCCCGAAGCACGTGGAGTACACATCCCGAACAGTTCAATTAGGAAGAGGCAGAAGAGAGGGAGGAAAAAGTGCTCCAAGCTACCGGAAAGGTACCCCACAGGGGCTTCCACATCTGCCTACACACAGGACATGCAGGGGCCTGAACAGAACATGAGGCTGGAATCTGAATGAACCACCCAGGATGGAAACGCATGAAGTCAAAGATAAGGGCCAAGCAATGGGTATCCCCGGCCTGCGGTACAAGGTGAAGAGAATCACCTCATTTCCCACCAGTCACTGGGGGGATGACTACAGATGCTAATGGACTCAACCAGAAAAACGGCCGGAGGCGCAAGCTGGAAGAGCAGGAGAACGTGTGCAGGTGCTCCCCGTCCACGGCATTGTAGAAGGAGACCTCCCCAGCCCCGTGATCCAGGAAAACTCCCACCCGCTGAAGAGCTGGCTCTCGCTTGGTAGGACTCACGGAGGTGCCTGTCAGGGGCCAAAAGCCAGCAGAGCTCCAGCCAACTGCCCAGATTCCCGCCTTGGGGCACATTGTCGAGCCACCAGGGATCCCCATGATGTCCTCCCGACACACCCCTGCAGCCACCTCCAGGCTGCCTCGGTTCTCAACTTCCCAGTAATGTTTCCCTGAAGTGAAAACATTTTTCCCCAAAACACAGGGTAAATGCTGAAATCGCTCCACAAAGCCTGTGGTCCTCTGCGGATTTCTCCATCCGGCAGCGTAGCTCCATGCTGTAAAAAACAGTGGCCAAGAACTGGTTGATGCTCCGTTTTTCACGTATCTCCCTTCCTGGGAGAAGACAAGTTTGGAATGAGCAGTGTCCTCAGCTAGATTTACAGCCACTGCAGAGAAAATGAGAGCTGAGATCAGTGATGAAGAGCTGACCACTAACCCTGCTCCAGAAATGCCCATCTGTCCCGGCTTCAGTTCCATCCTTCTCCTCCTATCAAGTACTGTTAGGGACGAGACACCTCACTGCCCCTCAACTGCTCCTCAGCTGGACTAGCAAGGTGCAGTTTGCATTAGCAACCTGAAGTCTTCACTTCCCTTCAGCTCTCAAAGACTACAGCCTAGAAAATGGGAGCTTATTATTCCACGGCCCCAAGTCTTCACCATCAGCATAAAATTTGAAGAAACAATAATAAATACCAACGTGCTGAATCCGTACCAGCACCAAGGCTGTCACCTGGCTGGTTCTTTGTACAGGAACACACGGGTGTCCTCCCAGGTCTCTCTACTGTTTCTCGTGGCTCGCTGGGCATCTCCACAAGCCCCCAGCAGGTAACTCAAGCCAAATTCAGAGCCTCGAAGTCCCCTCCCTTCTCTTGAGACTAATCCCCCCTCACAAGCACACATCTTGTTTTCTCTGCTCTCTAAGGCTTAAGGACATGACCGTCACCCAAATGCTCATCCTTGGAAATCTTAACTTTATTTGATTCTTCTTCCCCTCTGACCCTCGTTGGCTAATGAATCACCAAGTCCTATCAGTTCTACCTCTGAGATGATCCCTCGGGTTCTTCCTTCCTCTCCCATCACCATTGTCTACATTCAGACCTTCAGCAAATGTGTCTATAACTTCCTCCCTGGCCTGCCTCCTAATTCTCTTCCCTCCCAAACCCTCCATGTCTCTTCAGTTTGCTGAGAGCTGTGTTTTGTTTTTTCTTAATTGACATAGATGTTAGATTTTGACAAAGGTTTCTTTTTCCTGCATCTACTGAGGTGATCAAATTTATCTTTTTAAAGTGCTAATGTGGTGAATTACACTGATTTGCAAATATTAAACCAAACCTGCTTTTCTTCGATAAATCCCATTTAATTGTGATGTATTATACATTATTGAATTCAACTTGCTAAAATTTTCTTTCAAATTCTTCTGTGTCATGAGGGACATTGATCTATAGTTCGCTTTACTTGTAATGTCTTTGATTTTAGTATCACGGTAATGACTGGTTCCAAATAGGACAAGGAGTACGTCAAGGCTATATATTGTCACCCTGCTTATTTAACTTATATGCAGAGTACATCATGAGAAACGCTGGACTGGAAGAAGCACAAGCTGGAATCAAGATTGCTGGGAGAAATATCAATAACCTCAGATATGCAGATGACACCACCCTTATGGCAGAAAGTGAAGAGGAACTCAGAAGCCTCTTGATAAAAGTGAAAGAGGAGAGTGAAAAAGTTGGCTTAAAGCTCAACATTCAGAAAACGAAGATCATGGCATCCGGTCCCATCACTTCATGGGAAATAGATGGGGAAACAGTGCAAACAGTGTCAGACTTTATTTTGGGGGGCTCGAAAATCACTGCAGATGGTGACTGCAGCCATGAAATTAAAAGACACTTGCTCCTTGGCAAGTGTCTTTTAATTTCATGGCTGCAGTCACCATCTGCAGTGATTTTATGGACTCTGTGGGAGAGGGAGAGGGTGGGGAGATTTGGGAGAATGGCATTGAAACATGTATATCATGTATGAAACGAGTCGCCAGCCCAGGTTCGATGCACGATACTGGATGCTTGGGGCTGGTGCACTGGGACGACTCAGAGGGAGGGTATGGGGAGGGAGGAGGGAGGAGGGCTCAGGATGGGGAACACAGGTATACCTGTGGCAGATTCATTTCGATATTTGGCAAAACTAATACAATATTGTAAAGTTTAAAAATAAAATAAAATTTAAAAAAATAAAATAAAAGACACTTGCTCCTTGGAAGGAAAGTTATGAACAACCTAGATAGCATATTCAAAAGCAGAGACATTACTTTGCCAACAAAGGTCCATCTAGTCAACGCTATGGTTTTTCCTGTGGTCATGTATGGATGTGAGAGTTGGACTGTGAAGAAGCTGAGCGCCAAAGAATTGATGCTTTTGAACTGTGGTGTTGGAGAAGACTCTTGAGTGTCCCTTGGACTGCAAGGAGATCCAACCAGTCCATTCTGAAGATCAGCCCTGGGATTTCTTTGGAAGGAATGATGCTAAAGCTGAAACTCCAGTACTTCGGCCACCTCATGCGAAGAGTTGACTCATTGGAAAAGACTCTGATGCTGGGAGGGATTGGGGGCAGGAGGAGAAGGGGACGACAGAGGATGAGATGGCTGGATGGCATCACTGACTCGATGGACATGAGTCTGGGTGAACTCCGGGAGTTGGTGATGGACAGGGAGGCCTGGCGTGCTGCGATTCATGGGGTCACAAAGAGTCAGACACAACTGTGCGACTGAACTGAACTGAATGCAGGTCTTATAGAACAAGTTGGGAATAGTCTCTTCAATTTTTTGTTAAGAGTTTGTATAGAATAAATATTTCTTAAATGTTTGGTGAAATCACCAGTGAAGCCATTTTGGGAGGTTTCTAACTATAACATGAATAAAACTATTCCAGTTATCTATTTTTTCTTGAGTCAGCTTTGGTCATTCGAGTCTTTTAAGGACTTTGTCCATTTCATTCATGCTGTCAGATTTATCAGCATAAAGTTGCTCGTAATATTTCCTTATTATCCTTTTAGCATCTACAGAAGCTGTAGTAATGATGCCTCTCTCATTCTTGATACTAGTAATATGTCTTTTTTTCTTCCAGTCATTCTGCTTAAAATACATTTCAATAAAATTTAAATTCTCAAAGAGACAACTTTTGGTTCCACTAATTTTCTGTTGTTTTTCTGTATTCTGTTGCAATAATTCCTGCTCTGATTTTTAATTGTTTCCATCCTTCTGTTTCTTTAGGGCTTTATTTGCTCTTCTTTTTCTAATGTCTTATGGTAGAAACTGGTATCACTGGTTTAAGAAATTCCTTTGTATTACATGTGGTTAGTGCTATAAATTTCCCCTTAAGTATTGCTTTAGCTGTATCCCACAAATTCCTTTTCATTCAGTTCAAAGTACTTCCTAGTTTCCCTTTTGATTCACCTTTAGCTCATGGATTATTGAGAAGTGTGTTATTTAGCTTCCTAACATTTGGGGACTTATCAAAGCTTTTTGTTTGTTTGTTTTTTTTACTGATTTCAAAACGCACTGTAGTCAAAGAACATATTATGCATGGCCTGAATCCTTTTGAATACTGTAGCCCACAGGCTCCTCTGTCAATGGGGATTCTCCAGGCAAGAATACTGGTGTGGGTTACATGCCCTCCTCCAAGGGATCCTCCCAACCCAGGAACTGAACCCAGGTCTCCCACATTGCAGGGAGACCTGCATCTTTACCATCTGAACCCCCAAGGAAGCCCTTTGAATACTGATGTCTTATGGCCCACCTTGTTCTACCCTGGAAAATGTTCCATGTACACACAAAAAGAATGTATATTCTGCTGTTGTTTGGGGCAGTATTCTATAAATAACAGGGTGGTCAAGATGACGGATAGTTTTATTCAGTCTGTCTTTGATGATTTTCTGTCTACTTGTTCTAAAATTTATTTTTAAAAGGTATTGAAAATTCCAACTGCAATTGTGAGTGTGTCTATTTCTCCGTGCAGCTCTATTAGCTTTTGCTTAATATATTTTGAAGCTCTGTTGTTAACTGTGTAAATGTTTAGAACTGTTATATCCTCCTGATAAACTGACCCATTTATCATTAGGAAATGACTTTCTTCATCTCTGGTAATATTCCTTGCTCTGAAATCTATTTGATAATAACATAACCATTAGATTTTTGACTAATGTTAGCATGATGTATCTCCACTGTTTTTGCCCGGAGAATCCCAGGGACAAGGGAGCCTGGTGGGCTGCCATCTATGGGGTCACACAGAGTCAGACACGACTGAAGTGACTTAGCAGCAGCAGCATGATGTATCTTTTCTCATAACATGTATGGGTCTTTGTATTTAATGTGTGTTTCTAGCAGCATATAGTTAGTGGGGTCTTGCATTTTTTTATCCAGTCCAATCAGTCTCTGCCTTTTAATCAGGATATCCAGACCATTTATGTTTAATATGATGAGGTTTGTACCTATCATCTTGCTGTATTTTCTACCTGTCCTTCTTTCCTCTTTTTTGCCTTCTTTCTGATTAACCAAGTGTTTTTATAATAATGATTCCACTTTATCTACTTTGTTGACTTATTAGCTATAACTTTGTTTCCAGCGGTTGCCATAAAGTTTACAAAGGTACACCTTTCACTTAACAACCTACCTTCAAGTGATATTATACCACTTCACATGTAAGAATGTATAACAGTATACCTTCATTTCTCCCCTCCCAACATTCATGTTCTTGTTGTTATAAAATAAAAGAATATATTATTTTCTGTTTGTTTAAACAACCACTGTATTTGTCAAGCTTCTCCACAGAAATAGAGCCAATAGGATGTGTGCGTACTTGTAGAGATTAGAAGGAACTGGCCCATGTGATCATGGTGACTGGCAAGTCCAAATCCATGGTGTGTAACAGCAGCAAGACCCAGGGAAAATTAATGTTCCAGTTCCTTCCGCAAGGCAGGAAGAACCAAAGCTGCAGACGGAGTCTGAAGGCAGTCTGCTGTAAAAGTCCCTTGTTCACGGGGGAAAGGCAGCCCTTTTGTTCTATTCAGGCCTTTAACTGACTAGATTAGGCTTGCCAACATTATGGAAAGCAATCTGCTTTCCTCAAGTTTCCTGATTTATATGTTCAGTTCAGTTCAGTTCAGTCACTCAGTCGTGTCCGACTCTTTGCGACCCCATGAATCGCAGCACACCAGGCCTCCCTGTCCATCACCAGCTCCCGGAGTTCACTCAGACTCACGTCCATCGAGTCAGTGATGCCATCCAGCCATCTCATTCTCTGTCATCCCCTTCTCCTCCTGCCCCCAATCCCTCCCAGCATCAGAGTCTTTTCCAATGAGTCAACTCTTCGCATGAGGTGGCCAAAGTACTGGAGTTTCAGCTTTAGCATCATTCCTTCCAAAGAAATCCCAGGGCTGATCTCCTTCAGAATGGACTGATTGGATCTCCTTGCAGTCCAAGGGACTCTCAAGAGTCTTCTCTAACACCACAGTTCAAAAGCATCAATTCTTTGGCGCTCAGCTTCTTCACAGTCCAACTCTCACATCCATACATGACCACAGGAAAAACCATAGCGTTGACTAGATGGACCTTTGTTGGCAAAGTAATGTCTCTGCTTTTGAATACGCTATCTAGGTTGGTCATAACTTTCCTTCCAAGGAGTAAGCGTCTTTTAATTTCATGGCTGCAGTCACCATCTGCAGTGATTTTGGAACCCCGAAAAATAAAGTCTGACACTGTTTCCACTGTTTCCCCATCTATTTCCCATGAAGTGATGGGACCGGATGCCATGATCTTCGTTTTCTGAATGCTGAGCTTTAAGCCAACTTTTTCACTCTCCTCTTTCACTTTTATCAAGAGGCTTCTGAGTTCCTCTTCACTTTCTGCCATAAGGGTGGTGTCATCTGCATATCTGAAGTTATTGATATTTCCACAGGCAATCTTGATTCCAGTATATGTTAACCTCATCTAAAAACACTAACAGCAATACCCAAAACAATGTTTGACCAAATATCTGAGTACCTTATACCCCAATCAAATTACCACAGGCATTAGCCACCCCTATCACCTTTAATGAGACTTAAATAATGACAAAAATAGATATTTCTTTACATTACCATTTTGGAAGATCTTTTATTCCTTTGTATAGATCTGACTTCTATCCAGTATCATTTTCCTTCTGCTTGAAGGACTTCTGCTAACATTTCTTACAGTGCTGGTCTGATAAACTCCTTCAGTTTTTGTATATCTGCAAACATCTTTATCTCACCTTTGTTTCTGAAGTCTATTTTTGCCAGGAATAAAATTCTAGGTAAACAGTCTTTTTCTTTCAGTCTTTTTAAAGTTCTTGCTCACTAGCACTGCTTCCAATGAGCCCTGGGATGTCATCTTTATCTTTGTTCCATAGTATGTAACGTGTCCTTTTCTAGTTGTTGCATCTAAAATTTCCTCTGTATCACTGGTTTTGGTGTGGTTTTCATCATCTTTCTCATTTAGAACTTACTGAATTCTTAGACGTGTGTGCTTACAGTTTTCATCCAATTTGGAAAGTTGAGTCAGTTTCTCCAGCTGATTTTCTGTCTCACCCCTATCCTTCTGCTCTCCCTGAGGGATCTGTTACCAGACATAAGGCTGCATGAAGGTGACCCACAGCTCACTGAGCTGGCTTTCATTTTTTTTAAGTTTTTTTCCTCTGTTTCATTTTGCATAGTTTTCACTGCTCCATCTTTTCAAGTTCGTGTCCAATCACCTATTAGCCCCAACCAGCTTATTCTTCATCTCACAGTTTTCATCTCCAGAATATCTCCCATGTCCACAATATGCATCTTTACAAAACAGTTGCAGTAACTGCATTCATGTCCTTCTATGTTTATGCTACCATCTTGGTCAATCTTGAGTCAATTTCAATTGATTATTCTCATCACATCATGTTTCCTACCTTTTTGCCTGCCTGGTAATTTCTGATGGGATGCCACATTATGACTGTACATTGTTGGGGACTCATTTTTAAAATACCTATCCATCTTCTTGAGCTTTGTCCTGGGATGCAGTTACTTGGATAAATTTCATCCTTTTGGGTCTTGCTTTCCTGACATGTAAAGTGGGTCCAAAGTAGTGCTCAGTGGAGGGTTAATTATCCCCACTGATGAGGCAAGATTTTCCTGAGTACTCTACCCAGTGCCCCATGAATTAAGAGCTTTCCAGGGGCTGATAGGAACAGACGTTGCTCCTGGCCCTGTGCGAGCACCAGGAACTGTTCCTTCTAACCAATTTGAAAATTCCCTTAACCTCAGGTAGCTCTTCACAAGCACGTGCTGATCAGTCCCCCGGTGAATGTTCACAGGACGTCTCTGTAAACCATCAGGGTTCTCCCTGTCCAGCTCTCTCCTCTCCAGCACTCTGTAAACTCCCACTGCTTTGTTCTGACTCTCAGCACCACTCCTCAACTGAGGCAGTCCACCTGGCTCCCCCTGTGTTACCTTCCCTGAGGTGGCCTGGAAACCCTCAAGGCTGGAGGCTGGGGCCATCGTAGGACTCCGCTCATTCGGTTCACATTCCCGTGTATCACTGTCCTTCACTGCCTGATGTTCAGTGTTTTAAAAACTGTTGTTTCATGTATTGCCTATTTTGGGTGTCTTTGGTCAACTGCATCTCAAGAGTAACTCCAGTCCCCTGTCACTTCGCTTTATCTGGAAGTGGACATCTACAACATGGCTCCTGATCAGGGATGTGCTCTTGAGAATGCAGCTCATGTCATGTCAGGCCTTGGTACTTCTCTGGAGATCCAGTCCGTTTACCTCCAGTCGTTCTTACACTCATCTTCTCAAGCTTATTCCTGCCTTTCCCCGTCCGCACCTTACACTGAGTCATATCAAACACCCTCCCCTCTATCTTCTCCACATCTCAGCTCATGCTGCCACCTCTGCTTGGAAGCCGCCTCTCATTTTCCACTTGGCAAACTCCTACTTATCCTTCAAAGTCCCAAACAACTGACACCTGTGCTGTGAAAACCTCCTCACCTTGCCCCAGCAGAGAGCCTGCACTTCTGTGATATTTCACTCATACCACTGGTAAACACTGGGCCCCACGGTACTGCACTAAGTGATGTGTCTGTCTCTCCAACTTGCTCATGCGTTCTTAGAAAGAATAGGTCCTTTTCTTTTTGTGTAACTAGTACCTTTAACATCCTAATGTCCTTTACCTTTAAACGGATGGTTCTTCAGTGAAGCGTATATCCATTTATCCCTAAGTAGTTATTTACCATTTTCTTGACCCTCCTGTTGGCTGCATGCTCTGCTTTCTCCTTCCTTTTCAGACTCCTCTCAATGTTCATTCTCTGAGCTCCAACTCCCTGAAATTCTGCTCACCTTGGAATCGCTTCAGCATTTCCTTCATCATTGGTAGCCGGCACACAGTCTTCACCGTTAGGTCTTCAAAGGAATAATTCACATCCTGATTCTCACACCTAGGAAAAGCACAGAAGGCTGCTCTTCTTAGGAGACAAACAGGACGGCCAAGACCCTCAACTCCCACCGAAGGTTCCAAGCCCAGAGTTCAGACTACTCTCCTATTCCTCCTGGTGCAAGCAAGCAGGATTCCTCCCCCTCGGTCCCCTCACATCAGTGCCCAGACTGATCCGTGGGGCCCAGGCCTCCTTACCCCTCTGCTTGGCCTGTATCTTTACAATCTACTCAACCGCCCATAAGCAGAAAAGAGCTCATACCTGGTCAACACCTCTGCTGGATTCTGTGAAGAGAAGAAAGAAAGAAGTTATGTACCCTCGCCGTGAGATCTGTTACTCAACTTGGTGAGCAGCTACTTTTCTGTCAGTTGCTTTTGTGAGCATCACACATGATCTCCCGCTGCCAAGCCCAACAGGGTTAACACAGGGCAGTCTTTTTTCGTGTGAGCCCTCTGCCGTATTTAACAACGTTGACCCATCCTTTCCTTGAAACCCTCCTCTTCCTCCTTTGGCACTATGACATGAGCTGTCTCCTGGCTCTCCGTCTACTTCTCCATCTACACTCTTTCAGTCACAGACAAGTGTTAATGAGGATGTGGGGGGAATATAAAATGGTTCAGCCACTTTGGAAAAAGGCAGTTTCTTAAAAAGTTAAATATAAATATACCATCAGTTCAGTTCAGTTCAGTCGCTCAGTCGTGTCTGACTCTTTGTGACCCCATGAATCGCAGCACACCAGGCCTCCCTGTCCCTCACCAACTCCCGGAGTTCACTCAGACTCACGTCCATCGAGTCAGTGATGCCATCCAGCCATCTCATCCTCTATCATCCCCTTCTCCTCCTGCCCCCAATCCCTCCCAGCATCAGTCTTTTCCAATGAGTCAACTCTTTGCATGAGGTGGCCAAAGAACTGGAGTTTCAGCTTTAGCATCATTCCTTCCAAAGAAATCCCAGGGCTGATCTCCTTCAGAATGGACTGGTTGGATCTCCTTGCAGTCCAAGGGATATACCATATAGCCTAGCAATTCTGCTCCTACTACTTAACCAAGAGAAATGAAAACATATGTCCACACAAAGAATGGCAGACAAATATTAAGGCAGAACCCTTTATAGTAACATTTGGGTTATGTCCACCAACTGGTGAACAGGTATACAAAATGAGGTATATTCTGCAGTGGAATACTGTTCAGGAATAAAAAGGGAATGCAAATATGATACGATGCTTCAACATAAATGCACCTCAAAATCATCATCCTAAATTAAAGAATTCATATACAAAAAAAATGTGTTATTTCAAAGATTCTGCTATAATATATGTTTGAATATGGAATTGGAACTTCACTGCTCAAGCAAGTTGTAAACGTTCTAGACAGTTCTTGGAATTTAAGTATCTCATATTACCTGAGCTCATCAAACCTAAACTTCACATTAATTTCCCTTGGAAAGTAAATCTTTGACTCTTTAATTATATAATAAAAATAGTAACACAATTAGCAAAAGAAAAAAACATGTCTTCTACTAAACCCACTTACCAGGAAGGACACTCAGCTCTAAAGACAAGAGGGAGATGAGTTAGTGATGTTAACAATTTGATAAAGATAGAGACTATGCCCTTCCCTGCTGGTCTCACCTGGAGCAGCTCCAGGGTGGAGCTCTGGCTCTTCTCCTTCACCTCCAGGATGAGCTTCTTCAAGGAAGTGATCATTTGATTGAGCCTAGATATGTTCTCACTTTGCTTCTTCTTTGTCTCTTCTTCTTCCTGCCTCAGTCCCTGAAGAAACAATTGCTCTTCTTCACTCAGGAGGACATGCAGCTTTGCAAACTCCGCGATGACTCTCATTCGCTGATTCTTCATCTTCTCCTGCAGCCACAAGAGACTAGCTCAGTCCTCTCTCTGCCTGGTCCTTCCTCCTAAATTCCCTGCATGGGACTCCCCAATAGTCCACAATCCTTTCATTCAAATCACCTCCTCCAGAAAAGCTCCTGCTCACCCCCTACAAATGTCCTCTACTCCTTTCTCTATGCCTGCTTGATATCTTCATACTATAGTATTAACTCGTTCTTCGTAGTATCTGAGTTTCTACTACTGATTGTCATGCTTTGTTCGTATAGTTTTCAAACTAAAATGCACTTTCACACCTATTATTTAATTTAGCCCTCAGAACACCTAGTGAGTAGTTGTGGTAAATCTCAGACATACAGGTGCGTACCCACATCATACCTCCCAACTGGACAACAGCTCTGGGGGGAAAGTTCATTTGCTTTCCACAATGCCATAGACCCAAATCAACACCCACCTCAGAAGCCAACCCAGGAGGACTACAGGAAGGAAAGGGGCACCACCCTTGAGGTCTGAGGATGAAGGGTGTGGAACGCGTGTGGTCCAAAGCCACGGTAGAGATCCATTCTTCCTTTTCTGTCAGCCTGACAACTGATAAGACCCTGTGAGCTCTTCCCAGCCAAAGCCCTTGAGCAGCCTCAGGCTCAAAGGACAAAGGGCAAGAAATACCCAGCTCCTTCTGCTATTACCTTCCACTCTGCAGCATTCTTCACTTCCGTGTCCTGAAAATGTATGACTTTCTTCATCTTGGCTGTCAGACTAGACTGAGTCTTCAGAAGTTTGTCCTGCCAGCAGAAGAAACACGCCTAAGTAGGAAATCATCTCTTCCAGCATCTTCCTTGTTCAAGAGCTAAAAGTCACCTCGGCCAAACATGAGACTGAGAAGATGCTGAAGATGACCACAGGTTAATGCACGAGAACTAGTCTGCTCTCAGGTCATCAAAACACTACATAAAGTTTGCTCATTAAGTAGACAAAAATTAATAAATACCCAGTACTGGCAAGGGAGAAGACCTCTGGCACCATAATGGTAGGAGAACAAAAAGATCCCATCTAGTAAAGTGATTATCCTACAATTAAAATAAATAAATAAAAATGTTTTTTAAAGTTCCCACCTTTTTGAAGGGCAACTGGCAAGATTTAACAGTATTTAAAATATGCAATAATCCTATTTCTAATAAGAATATCCAATAAAACACTAATAAAAATTATATATATAGGAATGTTTATTGCAGCATTCTTCATTATCCATCAGTGGGGAATTATTAAATTATGATACACTGATACTCTACTTCAATTTCAGCTCTCGCTATAATTCTGTTTTGAAAAGAACAAATATACATGTGTCTGTGTAACTGTGTATGTTTATAATTGAATAGAAAATAATCTGGAAAGATATATAACTAGGTATTATTAACAGTGCTTATTTCTAGGGAATAGGAATGGTGGAGGGAGTCAGAGGGAGAACTAGAAATTTAATAAACTTGTTTTGTTTGGATTTCTACAAGAAGCATATATCCTTTTGTAATTTAAAACACCCAAATCAGCTATTAAAAAATCGAGCCAATTAGAATTAACAGAGTAAAGCTGCAGAGGGTGAGCAGCTAGTAGCAGAATGTCAGGCAGGACCTTAGAGGCAGAGGCAGACAGGTTAGAGACGGCACACATCAGGGTCAAACCTCACGTGCGTGTGAAGCCTCTAATGAGATAAACAGCTCCTCTGAATGTGACTAAGAAATTTTTTTCAAGTTTTCACTTTTGTTTGCTAAGAAGATTCCATTTTTAAAAGCCCTTAGCGATTCCAGTATGCATGAATTATGCTGCCCCCTTACCCAAGACGCTACCTATGCATTTCTGTATCCTGGCAGCTAAAGAGGTCCCCTGGGCAAACCCTTTGGGGAGATTAGAAAACTTCTTCCCTGCAGTAACAGAAATTGCCACAAGGTGGCGGGAGGGCAACACCGAGCATTTCAAAGCTGGGTAGACCCACAAGTTCAAAAAAATCACTTTTTCTTCATTTAACTTCAGACTTTTGTGTTTATACAGAACTACAACAAAAGAACATCCATTTTATAGAATGAAGACATTTTCTGACTTGTAATCATGTAGTTTAAACGACATGAAACTTCAAATCAGATCTGAGTTTCAGTCTAGACCTTCGTCAACTAGCTATAGATCTGTGGTTAAGTCAGTCTCACACATTTCCTAGGCTGCAGCTTCCTTACCTAGAAGATGAAGGCAACCACGATAGATGTTCTTTTCTTAAACACCATGCCAGCTCTGAGGTTTTGTGAATTTCAATCATTGTAACCTCTGCATCCAATCCAGGCAAATAGGTCTTACCTCCAAAATACAGGTCAAATCTGCCCATCTGCCTATTTGCCACCCCCAGCCACCTCCTTGTTCAAACCACCTCTTGTCCAGACAGCTATCAATACAACAGCCTCATGACCGGTCTCCCTATTTCCAATCTTGTTTGTCTCTCAGCCAATGTCCTCGGGGCAGCCAGAATCATCTTCTAAGACCAGTCCAGTCACATCAGTCCCTTGCTGAGCTTCTCCAAGGGCTTCCCTCATCACTGAGGAAATTCAGCCACCTCGCGGTCCGACAGATCGCCACTCTTGCCTGCATCTCCCAACTCATCTCGCGCTACTTTTCCCCTTGCTGATCATGCTTCGGGCGCACCGCTCTTCTTTCAGTGTCATGGGGATGTCCCGCTCTTCCCAGCCTCAGGGTCTGAATTTGCTGTCCACTGCCTGGGATGTTCTCCCCACAGTTCCTCTGATAGTTCCATCAAGCCTCAGCTGAAATGTCATCTCTTCAGAGAAGACTGCCTGCGCCCTTCTTAGAGCCCTCGTCCCTTCTCTGGCGTGGCACACTATGTCTTTCATAGCACATATTATCATCTGTGATTATTTCTTTGTCTACTGTTTACCTCCTACCCCCACCCCAGCCAGACTACAGTAAGCTCCATGGTCTTTTCATCACTGTACTCCTTTTCTGGGTCTGGCACTATAGGACAGCATCTGACACAAAACGGGTGGTTCAACAAATATTTCTTAAATGAGTTAATAGCAGAGTCAACAGACTAAATATTGGCTTGAAGTAAAGAGGTGCTGGGCTTGGAAGCCTTTTCCAAAAAAACACTTTGCTCCCTGAAGTTTATGAAGTTATTTCTCTCTGTGTGTTCTCTCGTTCTCTCCCACCATCGACGACTCCATTAAAGGCAACTTCTGCTCTGAATACTCTCCTCAGTGAAGGCACTAAGATGTAGGCCCAAGGTCCTCTATCCTGTCTGTGTATCAGAATGTCTTAAAAGTGCTTCCAGGTGGCTCTAATGTGGATCCTGAGCCACTGCTGTGGCCTAAGAGAGCAATCAGAGTGGGCTAGGAATTCATCAAAGCAGGTTTCCTGGACGCGGTGCTCAGGTGTCAGATCCTAAGAGAAAGCGTCCAGCACACTGTTTGCAGAGCGCAGGTGTGGGCACAGACGGGGGGATTTTCCACAGACTTAGCGAACGCCAGCACTTATGACACAGTGCACGTGCCGAGAATGGGATGGTGGAAACAGGGGAGCTTTACCCAAGAGCAAGCCAATGTTTTTCAAGTTAACTCGGGGCGGGGATGTGTATGTGCTAAGTCACTGCAGTCGTGTCTGACTCTTTGAGACCCTACTGACTGTAGCCCACAGGCTCCTCTGTCCATGGGATACTCCAGGCAAGAATACTGGAGTGTGTTGTCATGCTCTCCTCCAGGGGCTCTTCTCCACCCAGGGATACAGCTCGTATCTCTTCCGTCTCCTGCACTGGCAGGCAGGTTCTTTACCACAAGCACCAGCTGGGGTGGGGATGGAGGTGGGTAAACAGAGCAGTGATTACACAGAAGAGGGTGCAGAAAAGGACCAATCCTGGGGATTTCCCTGGTGGTCCAGTGGCTAAGACTCTGTGCTCACAATGCAGGGGGCCCGGGTTCAATGCCTGGTCAGGGAACTAGATCGAACATGCCACAACCAAGATCAAGGATCCCAGGTGCCAGAGCTAAGACCTGGCACAGCCAATTAAACAACAATAAATAAAAAAATTTTTAAAGCAAAAGCTTCTACATATATAATCTAATATATAGAGAGAGAATCTAAAACAAAATAATCTAAGGGAAAAAAAAAAAGGATAGACTGATAATTCTAAAATGCTGTGTTTCTAGTCTCCTATGCCCCCTGCCTCCTGTCCCTTCTCCCTGGACTTCATGTCACAGTTACTTCACTCTCACCGTGTCCCCAGTGAGCACCAGACATCCAGACTTCGGTCCTGGACTCCTCTCTCTTCCCGACCCATCATTACAATTAGTCACAATGTTACTCAGTTAACCCACACCCGCCTCTTCTCCAGGACCCCTGTCCTGCACTGATTCAGGCCCTACGGCCTCCTGCTTCAAATGGTGCACCGACAGCCTAACTGCTCTTCTGCATTCATCCCCCGTGGACGTCACGATGAACATGGTAAAACAAAGAGCTGAGAGCCAATCATGGCTTCCCTTGCCTTCAAGTCCTTCAATGATCCCGATTTGCTGGAAGAGAAAACTCAGGCTTTTCAGTGTAGTGAACAAGATCCTCCACAACGCAGACCCTGTCTCTTTCTTCAGCTTCAGCTCCCACCAACCTCCCTCGCATGTGCCCCCCTCCCAAGGCAAAGAACAACCTCATCCATCAAGAGCGGGCTCATGTTTCAGTCCCCTGTAAAGGTGATCCTCACTCCTGTCTGATGCCTCTAATCTCAGACCTTCTGTATGTTGATAACTCACATACACTGAAATTACCGGTCTATATGCTTACATCCCCTACAAAACAAGACCCACGTCTTCCTCATCTATTTATGTCCAGAGTCTAGAACAATGCCTAGCATACAGGAAGTACCAATAAAGGCTACTGAATAAAGAAATGAATATATACTTTCTAGTCTAACTTTGGAGAAGGCAATGGCACCCCACTCCAGTACTCTTGCCTGGAAAATCCCATGGAGGGAGGAGCCTGGTCGGCTGAAGTCCATGGGGTCACTGAGGGTCAGGCACGACTGAGCGACTTCACTTTCACTTTTCACTTTCATGCACTGGAGAAGGAAATGGCAACCCACTCCAGTGTTCTTGCCTGGAGAATCCCAGGGACAGGGGAGCCTGGTGGGCTGCCGTCTATGGGGTCGCACAGAGTCAGACACGACTGAAGCGACTTAGCAGCAGCAGTAGCAGTCTAACTTTGCATGTTTCCTGTTTATAGTCAGCTGATAAAAATGAACAGCATTTGACAGTTTACAATACACTTTAACTTGTATCATTACATTCATGCTTTTAATGAGTACTTACTAGATACCAATTCAGATGGAGACCACTGGAGTGACACCTTCAGTAATGGAAGGGGGTGGGGCTAGTCTGGAAAGGATGATCAAGGAAGGTCTTCAAGCTAAAATCTAAAAGGATCTAAAGGACAGAAGGTATGGGTAGAGAGAGAGAACAGGCTTGAAATAAAAGCAGGAAGGCCAGTGTGGCTGGAACAGAGTATGATAAACTAATTTATTTAACTGAAGCTTCTTAACCCATAAGATAAGTAGAACAGAGAATCTCCAAATTCAAACATTAAGTGATTTTCCCAACTGATGAAGCTAGTAACAAAATCTAGGCTTATCCCTCCAAGCCAGGCTTTTCCCAAATCATCAGCTGTTGATGACATCTGTAGGCAAAAACCTGTACTGTCCAATACAGCATCCGTTAGCCATGTGAGTTCCTGATACATGGAGAGCCCAAACTGATGTGTGTAAATGTGAAGCACACACATATTCAAAGGCCTGTCATGAAAAAATTAAAATATCTCATTGATAATTTTCATATCGATGTTGGATATTTTGGATAAATGAGTTATTAAAATTAGCATCACCTGTTTCAACACTAGAAAAACTTTGAATAACAGATGTGCCTGGTTCCTTTTGTTTCTATTGGACAGCACCGGTGTATAACCCCTCAGGATGACCCAGCTGCCGGGAGGCCAGTCCCTGGAAAGTTCTGCGATGATGACTGAGCCTCCACTGCCCTCCCAATTCCAGTTTTAAACTCCAGCTCTGATCTGTGAGTCTCTTCACTTTTTTGAGCCTGTCAGGGGTGGGGGTGAGGGTAGGTTTATGCCTCCAGTGCATACACTAAAGGTTCCCAGGGCATATACCGGCAGCCCAGCCCCGTAAACGGCCGGCTCACCCGGTAGCTCCTGCAGGCCTCGTCGGCTGGGGACATGGTGTGGGCCTGGTGCTCCTGCGACTCTCTGCACACCAAGCACACGAGCCGCTGATCATCCTCGCAGAAAAGCCGCAGCGGCTCCCAGTGGCGGCCGCACAGGCCCGCGGGCACGGGGCCCAGGCGCCGGCGCCGCATCCTCTCGGTCAGCCGGGCCAGGGCCCAGTTGGGCCTCATCGAGGCGGGCGCCGACGGCCGCCGACACTCGGGGCAGCGGACGGGGCTGCCGCCCGGCGCCCACGTGCGGCACAGGCAGCCGCGGCAGAAGTTGTGGCCGCACTCGATGGACACCGGGTCCTCGAAATAGTCCAGGCAGATGGCGCAGGTCAGCTCCTCCTGGAAGTCCTCGGCCTCCATGCCGCCCCTCTGTCCCGGATGAGTCGCCTGCGGGCGGCGGGCGGTGGCCTTCGGACCCGGGGCCGCCGAACTCCTCTGCGGTTCGCGATCCAGCGGGGGCGCGGGGTTGGGGGGCGCTGCGGCCCTTTCCGCCCGCTCCGGAGCGTGCGAACCGCCGGTTTCCGCGCGAAGAAGGCCCGTAGGAAGTGACAGAACGGCGGGCTGCGACGGGACCAACAATAACGATGCGGAAGTCCCCCGGGAAGCCTAGAGAGGCTTCGAGGCGCGCGTCGGTTTGCGGGGCGCGCGGGAGTATGGTGGTGCTACCGCAGCTGCAGCGGCTGCTGGTGGAACCAAACAGGGAGGTGCTAATGAACTTGTCCTTCCGGTTTGCCGGCTGCTCCCGGAAGATTTAGGGTCTAGAATTCTAGGCTTGCTGCTGCCCAGAAAGGCATTCCGGGCGAGGTACACCCTAGCGGCGTGGAGGGCCAGGCGGAGAACCTGGGGCTGGGGGCGTCTGTGCAGCCCCGCTGCAAGCGGGGCTAAGGAGGCGCCTTGCCCCACAGGCTGGCTTTTTCTGAAGTTGTCCTTTTTTGTTCAGCTTCATTCTGTCAGTACAAAGGCAGACGTACAGATACACAGACACAGGAAAGGAACCCGTTCTTGACCTCCAACCCCGAGGTCTAGTTGAGATGCTCAAAAGGCAGGATTTCTTGCTGCTCCCACAAAACCCACCCACTCAAAGCTCAACTCTCCTGGAGTCTCCTGGGCCGACTGGAGAGCCAGCTTTCTGGGAGGCGAGCAGGAAAGGGAGTGTTTAGCCCCCACGACCTAGTGGGGAGCCATCTGATCACCCTACCACCCTGATTTCTCTTTCTTCCCCAGCACAGGGGACACACCAGGAAGAGGAAGCCCAACCTCAGGGCATGGGGCACACTCAGCCAGTGCAGATAGTGGTTCTAATAATTAAGGTAGGGGGAAGAACCTAGGGTTAGATGGTTTCCCCCAGGTTTGAGACTTCCCACCAGTATTTTAGGTGGTTCGATGCAGAGGAAGTCTGTAGGCTGAGGATGTTCTGTGTCAGCTTTTGGGTGATCTGTGAGCCGCTGTTGTCTAAGATGCTAGGAAGGAGCAGCTGCTGGTGCTAGAGCTGTTCCTGACCCTCCCACCCGAGACGGTCAAGACCAGGGTGTGAAAGCGGCACCTGGGGAGTGGAGCTGAAGCTGTAGCTGTTGTGAGGATGTTGCGAAAGGCCAATGGGACCAGGAGAGTGGAAAGAAATCAGGTGTTTTCGATGGGAGTGCTTAAGATTCCGAAGCGTGGGGGGCTTCCCTGGTGGCTCAGTGGTAAAGAATCCGCCTGCCAATGCAGGAGACACGGGTTTGATCCCCGGTCTGGGAAGATCCCACATGCCGCAGAGCCACTAAGTCCGTGCGCCACAGTTGTGCTCTAGAGCCAGAGGGCCACAACTGCTGAGCACACCCACAGCAACTGCCGAAGCTGGCACTCTAGGGCCCGTGCTCTGTAATAAGAGAAGCCACCACACTGAGAAGCCTGGGCACCAGGACTAGAGGGTATTCCCCGCTCTCCTCACCTAGAGAAAAGCCCACGCAGCAGCCGAGACCTAGCACAGCCAAAAATGAAATGAATGATTAAAAAAAAAGATTCAGAAGCACAAATGAATTGACTTTTGGTACCCAACTTGAAGACAGCAACCATTTTGCTCTCCAAAGGAGCATCCATTGAGGCTTTCAACATGCAAGATGCTTGCCTGTCTCGGGGAACCATTTGTTTCTCTTCAATGGAGCTTTGATCTTGTGTTTCTGAGGTGCTCAGTTGTGTATTCTTCCCACTCTATTCCTTTTCTTATGAAAGAAATGTTTCATTCTTCTTGTGTCCCAAAATCAGATACTGCCTTTCCTGTAATATGCTCCATAACTGGTTACTAACGGTATGATCAGATGATTTGGAAAGGGGGTTCCTGTGGTCACTGTTTTGGGGTTTTGATGGAAGTTCTATACAATGTCTTAAATGTTTAAATTAGAAAACTGATAGCTGCATTTTCTTTGTGAATTGGAATACCATATTGAGAAGGAATCTGCGGGCATTCCCTGTGGCCCAGTGGTTAGGACTCTGTGCTGCACTGTGGAGCCCAATTCCATTCCTGGTCCCCGGTGGGGGGACTAAGACCCTGAGTCCCACAGGCTGCACAGTGCCGCCAAGCAGAGGAGAAAAAATAGAGAGAAGGAATCTGAGTCTTAAATATGAGCCAAGCAAGAAGAGGGGCTCTCATCTGTTACTGATGCAAACATGAGTATCTGTGGTGTCTGTGTATCTGTATGTCTGCCTTTGTTTTGAACTGTATCTCTTTAATGTCTCTGTGTCTTCAATCCTGCCATACTTCCGAAATGAGCATCCTTCTTTACTGAAAATATTGAGGCTCCCTAATTTACAATTTTATTCATATGGAATTTCAGGGGATCTCAATTGGCTAAACAATCTTAACAAAGAAGAACAAAGCAGGAAGATGGACACTTCCCAATTTCAAACATTATTACAAAGCTACAGTAATTAAAACGTGGTACTGCCATAAGAATAGATACATAGATCAATGGAATCAAATTGAGAATACAGAAACGATGCCATACATCACCAAGCAATTGATTTTCAACAATGGTGCCAAAAACTATTATATGTAGGGAAAATAAACTTTTCGACAAATAATGCTGGGACAGCTGGATATCTACATGGAGAAGAATGAAGCTGGACCCTGTCTCATAACATATACAAAAATTAATTCAAAATCAAAGACCTAAATGTAAAGCTAAAACTATAAAACTTTTAGAAGGAAAGTTAGATGTAAGCTTCATAGTCATGGACTAGGCAATAGTTTCTTAGCTATAACACCAAAATCATAAGCAACAAAAGAAAAAAATTGATAAACTGGATTTCATCAAAATTAAAAACCTGTGCATCAAAGGATGCTGTCAGTTAAATGAAAGACCACCCACTGAATGGAGAGAATATTTGGAATCATACTTGTGATGAGGATCACACAAGAAGAACTCAACAACAAAATTACAAACAACCCAATTTTTTTTAAATGGGCAAAGGATTTAAATAAACGTTCCTCCAAAGCAGCTGTACAAATGGCCAATAAGCACATGAAAAGATACTCAACATCACTAGTCATTAGGAAAATGCAAATCAAAACCACAATGAGATATCATTTCACCCACTAGGATGGCTAGAATTTAAAAATCAAACAGGGAAAAAAGATAATACGAAATGTTAGCAAGGATGTGGATAAACTGGAACCCATTTATACATTGCTACTAGGAGTGTAAAACAGTAACTGGTACAGCTGCTGTGGAAAAAAGTTAGACAGTCCCTTCACAGGTTAAACAACGTTACCATGTGCCCCAGTACCTTCACTCCCAGGTATCTACCAAAGAGACCAGAAAGTATGTGTTCGCACAGAAATTCGCACATGAATGTTCATGGCACCATTTTTCATAATAGCCCCAAAGTGGAAACAACCCAAATGTCCACAGCCTCTAAAATGAATAAATAAAATGTGGTATAGCCATACAATGAAATAACACTCAGTCATAAAAGGAATGAAGTGCATGATGCTAAGGGAAAGATGCCAGGCACGAAAGACCACACACTGCATGGGTCCATTTGTAGGTAAAGCCCACCCTAAGAAAATCTGTAGAGACAGAACATAGATTAGTGATTGCTTATGTCTGAACGGGTATGGGGATTTGGGGATAAAAGCTAAGTATTTTAGAGTTTCTTTTTGAGTTGATGAAATGTTCTTAAACTGTTGGTATTATGGATACACAGCTCTGTGACTATACTAAAAGTCATTGAATTGTATACTTCAAATGGGTGAATTATATGGTATGTAACCTACATCTCAATAATGCTATTTAAAAAGGGACACCATCAAGGAGAAATTCAGAATGATGCCAGTTGCTTTTTTCTTGGCTGGGCTCTGGTTATAACTAAATACCAGATTCTTTATGAAACACTGTGTAGCAGAAAGAAAACATTATTATTTTGATAGCTGTTGCCAGAGTGTCTTTGGGGAACCAGATGTCTTTCCTTCGGAATAAACCTTCCTAATTTACTGGAGGATCCTTTGAGATTCCATTTGCAAACCTGGAAACCGCTCTTTGTTGAGAATTTGAGGGCAAGGAAGAGCTGAGAAAGGAGATGTTTCTGCAAAAAGGTGGAAGGCTGGAAAGCTTTTGGACCGAAATGACTGAGAGACTCAATAAAAAAGCAGCCTGATACTCAGCATTAGATTACCTACTGAATCATACTGTGATATAAATGTTCCTTACTATTAGCCCTGAATCAGCAGTAATGATTTCTGTGTTATATTGAGGACTATGAATTTTAAAAAGTAGTCATAGTAATCTTCCAAAAGAGTGTAGCCAAGTGTTTGAATACATCAAATCTACATAAAGGACCCTGGGTTATATATGAGTGAAAAGCCAGGGTTTCTTAATAAGACCTATGCTGCGGGACTGGGCGCATTTTTGGTTACAGGACTTCGAAGGTGGGGGAGCAGAGGACGTGGACAGCTGGAAAGAGGAGGAGACCCATTGAGACAGGAAAGAGGATTGTCCTCAGCAACAGGAATGCCAGCTCGGTGGTCAGGATTTATTGTGCAGGACAGGGAAAGGTGCTGTTTTATGGAGGCTTCTGCTGGCCAACTCTGGAAACAAGCCTGTGAAAGCTGTGATGCTGACACCGGGGAATTCTGGTGAGAAGGCACGACAGGACTCTCCAAGGAAAAGCTTCGGACACCAGGTCTCACCCCCCACCCCACCATGGCTCTTGGATTCGCAGCCACAGCCTTTAATTTGCCATGGAGCTACACCCCCACTCACTGGATGTCTGGACCAAGAGCTGATCACGGGGTTTCCTTCACAGGGGAGCCAGGTGTCTTCATAACTCTGCAGAAGCTGAGACTTTTTCTAAGTGGGAAGAGACCTAAACGGAAGGGCAGGAGGTAAAATGCGCTGAGTACTCTGGCCCTGATTCATTGGAAGGAACCATCCAGCTGTTGGGTGGTCAGGACACATTTGCTGAGAACCTGCTTTTCTACTTTATAGCTTATGGGGGCGTTGTGCTCCCCAGAGGGTGAGGGACCCACCCTGGGGGACCTTCAGGATCCATACATCAGGGGCGGGCAGAAAGAGGGACCTCAGAGCCCCTCTCGCCTGCTTCTCCGGGCCGTTCTCTTATTTCCACCACTGGGAAGTTATCCGTGGGTGCCTTGCATCTTTTGGCACTCTGTGAAGTTGGGGAGTAATTAGAAGAGGGGGATTTGTGCCTCCAGATCCTCCACCATCTCCCCAGGCCCAGGAGGACAAGCTCCAAAAGCGTGAACAAGAGACAGAGCCCCGTAACCCCAAACATGGTCTTCAAGAAGATGCTCTTCTCAGAGGGGCGAGAGAGGTAACAGTTGGTACTGCCAAGGCAGGGCTCTAGACGACACACAAAGGAACTGGGCATCCTGAACCCGTACAGGTGGTACTGCCCCCCCAAGGCTGCCCCCTCAAGGGCCAGTCGCACCCCGAGCTGTGCCACGTAGGCCCAGAGCAGCCTGGAGCTGCCAGCCCTCGAGGCCTCTCCGCCCTTCTCCCCTTGGCTCAGCGTCTCTTCTTCCGTCTTCACCTTTTCCGATGCCTCCCAGTGCCAGATGACGTGATACAGAATGAAACCCATGTAGAGGGCGCTGGGCACAGCCACCAGCGTGACCTGGAAGGCCCAGAAGCGCAGCGGGGAGAGGGGGTGGAAGGCATCGTAGCACACGGCCTTGCAGCCCGCCTGCTGAGTGTGACACACGAACTCGCTCTGCTCCTCGCCGCCGCCGAAGACCCCCGTCCCGCCGGCGGCCAGCAGCACCAGGCGGAGCCCCAGGAGCGCGGGAAGCAGGAGGCGGCCCACGGGGGTGGGGTGCCGGCTTTCCTCCGCTGCCACCCGCCTCAGGAAGCTGCCGCACATCCTGTTAGGAAGCAGAGGACAGCGGTGAGCCTCGGTGCGCTGCGCGCCGGGCCCCAGGAGAAGCGCCGGGCCGCTCTTCACTCCCGATCCAAGGATGGGTAGGGCAGGCTTGCTTGCTCCTCCCCGAGAACCTGGTTGATCAGATACCACGACCTGACTGTACCTCTTTGTAGTTATGGAGTCATCTCTCTAAAATACTAATTGTGAATGAGTGTGGCTGTGACTTTCTTTTCTTGCCCCTTCCAGTGCTGCTGGGAATTCTGGTGAGAAGGCATGACAGGACTCCAAGGAAAAGCTTCGGAGGCCAGTACCCCCCCATCCACCCACCCACCACGGCTCTTAAATTTGCAACCACAGCCTTTAATTTGCCATGGAGATAAGCCCCCACTCACTGGATGTCTGGACCAAGAGCTGATCACAGGGTTTCCTTCACAGGGGAGCCAGGTATCCATAATTCTGCAGAAGCTGAGACTTTCTAAGTGGGAAGAGACCTAAATGGAAGGGCTGGATGGGAGGGAGCAGAGACAGGCTCTGCTCTCCACCTGCAGGGAGAGCAGAGCCTGTCTTTGTCTTTCTCTTTCCCTCCCTTCCTCTCTCGCTTCCCAAAGGCTGAATAGTCAGAGTCCTCTGAAAACCGCTGCCTCCCCAGACCCCGGTGCTCACAGGCTGCCTGTCTGGCCTCTGCTCCCCTCACAGTGGGGAGACTGAGAAGAGGTTAGGTCAGGGGGGGTCAGTGGGGGTCCAGTGAACAGAGCGAGTGTTGAGGCTTGTCTGGTCTGATGTTCCAAGCAGCTTAGGAAAGAACACTTGGAAGAAGACCCAGCAGAATCTACTAGTTAAATGTCACGGGGTTTGGGCCAAAGCCAGAGCTGACTGGACAAAATTCGAAAACTCGACCCTGCTTTGTCATTGCTCTTTGGGCTTGTATTTCCCTCGTGGTGAGACGTGACTGGAGTCGAGGACAGGCTGCAGAACTCCTTCACTTCTCGGGACAGAATGCCATCACACCGTGAGGCCAGTTTGCCACTTTTCATCTCCTCTCAGCAGCCCTCAACATCCAACTGCTCTTCTAACTCTCCTCCATCAGCCCAAACGCTCACACACCTGGTTCCCCTGACTTACAGAAGAGAAAATAGAGACTATAATGTGAAACCCTGCAGCTACTTCTTTTATCTTCACAGTCACATCCTGATGTAGCATCTTCGAGAAACAAGTGTCTTTCCACTTGTCCAAGGCAACCCTCCCTTTCAAATCTATGTCCCTGGGGCACTCCTTCCAGCTACTTTGAGGATTTGACCCCCAAATTACCTTTCCTGTAATTCCGACCATCCTTGTTTCCTCTCCGACATTGAACTGGCTTCAGTTTCTTCCAGTTAAGTCTAATATTAGTAACCTGAATTTCTAAGTTAATATGGCAGCAAGTGCAACATGCCTAATTGCTCTCTTATCAGCTATTATAATACCCAGGGAGATGCACAAAACAATCTTAAATGATTATTAGTGTTATAAAGTATAGATAAGAACGGGCCATATGCCAGAACTTAGGGAGAATGGTCACTTGTGTGCAATCAAAAGAGATATTGAGATGCCTCCAAGAGACAGTTCTGAGGGCTTCAATTGACCAAAGAATTATGTCACCATCCACCAACTGTGTGAAGCCATATTTTGAGCCACTCAGAATCCGAGTTTGAACCTCTGCCTGCCCCCTCAGTCCCTCTCTTCCTTCTTTGTCACAGACTGTGAAAACTCCAAGCGTATCAGGCTGCTGAAAATTCTTTTCAGTAAAATTGGGTTAAAATTTTAAAAGAAATTTATTCCAGTCTCTAGAAAGATGCAAAACTGGTCCCATGACTAAAGATGGCAGATTGAAGATAAAAGGTTATCCCCTCTCATCCCTAACACTCCTCGAAAATGAGAGTAAATGGATCTTTATGAGTGCACCCACTACAAAGAGAGCAGAAGAGCATCGGAATGATCCCTGAAGGCAATAGAAAAGGTTCTGGAGAAAACTCAGTCAGCATGCTAGAAAGCACACTGGATAATTCTTTCAGAATTCAAAGGAAGAAGATGAATAAAAATAATAAAAGGTAAATAGATATGGATCAAAAGCAACAGTTAGAACTGGACATGGAACAACAGACTGGTTCCAAATAGGAAAAGGAGTACGTCAAGGCTGTATATTGTCACCCTGCTTATTTAACTTATATGCAGAGTACATCATGAGAAACGCTGGGCTGGAGGAAGCACAAGCTGGAATCAAGATTGCCGGGAGAAATATCAATAACTTCAGATATGCAGATGACACCACCCTTATGGCAGAAAGTGAAGAGGAACTAAAAAGCCTCTTGATGAAAGTGAAAGAGGAGAGTGAAAAAGTTGGCTTAAAGCTTAACATTCAGAAAACAAAGATCATGGCATCCGGTGCCATCATTTCATGGCAGATAGATGGGGAAACAGTGGAAAGAGTGGCTGACTTTATTTTTCTGGGCTCCAAAATCACTGCAGATGGTGACTGCAGCCATGAAATTAAAAGATGCTTACTCCTTGGAAGGAAAGTTATGACCAACCTAGACAGCATATTAAAAAGCAGAGACATTACTTTGCCAACAAAGGTCCGTCTAGTCAAGGTTATGGTTTTTCCAGTGGTCGTGTATGGATGTGAAAGTTGGACTGAAAAAAGCTGAGTGCCGAAGAATTGATGCTTTTGAACTGTGGTGTTGGAGAAGACTGTTGAGAGTCCCTTGGACTGCAAGGAGATCCATCCAGTCCATCCTAAAGGAGATCAGTCCTGGGTGTTCATTGGAAGGACTGATGTTGAAGCTGAAACTCCAATACTTTGGCCACTTGATGCGAAGAGCTGACTCATTGGAAAAGACCCTGATGCTGGGAAAGATTGAGGGCAGGAGGAGAAGGGGACGACAGAGGATGAGATGGTTGGATGGCATCATCGACTCGATGGACATGGGTTTGGGTGGACTCCGGGAATTGGTGATGGACAGGGAGGTCTGGTGTGCTGCAGTTCATGGGGTCGCAAAGAGTTGGACATGACTGAGCAACTGAACTGAAAATCTGTTTATAATTTGGAAATCAAGACAACAATAAAGTCGCTAGATGTATTAGATGGGAAAGCTTAGCGAAAGCTTTCCTTAGAAAGGAGTGATTTTTCCATAAATGTTTCAGTTTTGTTTGGTGACTGAGGTCCACAGCGAACCAAAAGAGAGGTCAAGTTTCAAGGCTGGTCCTGGGTTTCTCAGCCTCAGCACTGTTGACATTTGGGGCCTGTGTCTTTAGTGTGGGGCCTGTCAGAGGAGAGCTGGCCCATGAGCTGTAAGACCTTTAGCAGCGCCCCTGGCCTCTGTCCACTAGATGCCAGCAGTGCACACAACCCCCACAACGGTCTCCAATCAATGCTAAGCGTCCCCTGGGGCGCAGATCGCTCCAGGCTGAGAACCGCTGCTTTCGGGTAGCACTGATCCATCACCTGTCCACTCTTGGCTTCAGGTACCAGCTCGTAAAGCAAGACATCTGTACCAGAGCATCTCCAAGGGCTTTTGCAGGGCAGATCATCGGCCCATTTCCAGGTCGGTCGTACACCCTCCCGTGATGATGCCTCCAGCCCCGCCACTGCTGAGTTCAAAGGGTCCTAGCACTTGTGGGGGTGGGCAGCACTGAGCTCTGAGGGTTTCTGCCTCAGCTCTCCCGTCAAGTCACCAGACTAAATGCTAATTTAGTAAACTCTCACCCTCATCTCATTTCAAAGTGCAGCTCCAAACACACATCTCCCCAGCAGACCTGGGATTTAACAGAGAGCGGAGAAGGCAATGGCACCCCACTCCAGTACTCTTGCCTGGAAAATCCCAAGGACGGGGAAGCCTGGTGGGCTGCAGTCCGTGGGGTCGCGAAGAGTCGGACACAACTGAGTGATTTCACTTTCACTTTTCACTTTCATGCATTGGAGAAGGAAATGGCAACCCACTCCAGCGTTTTTGCCTGGAGAATCCCAGGGACGGGGGAGCCTGGTAGGCTGCCATCTATGGGGTTGCACAGAGTCGGACACGACTAAAGCGACTTAGCAGCAGCAGCAGCAGGCCCAGCATGTTCCAAGTGTCAGGAGTTTGAGTGGTTTCCAGAAGCCCTGTCTCTGTTCTTCTCTCTTGCCCATGCCCACCCCAGACCTGTAGCCAAACACCCAGATGTTCTCTGGGAGGCTCTCAGAACTGAGCTGAGGTCTCCAGGTTTCCCCACAGAGGGAGAGAACAGGAAAAAGCAGGACAAGAGGACTTGCTTGAGAACCCCTGGTTTGGAGCACCCTTCCGTGTCCTTTACGCCACGGCTGTTACCACCAGCACAGGGCTTATTCCACACACATTCCAGGGCCTAGAGTGTGTAGGCAGTAAATATCCTGCCCCATCTTCCCAAGTCTGCAGACCAGGGGAAGTTTCTGATAAACTAAAGCCCAAATATAGCCACCCCTCCTCCCCTGCTTTCCTGGGACCCCCTGCTTTCCCCATCTATTCCAGCCATCCCCTGCCCACCCTTCTCGTTCTCTGAGACCCTCTCCCTCCTCCCAGAAACATATCTTTGCCCACAGTGGGTCAGAGACCCCAGGCCAAACTATGGGACCCAGAGAGCTGAGAGCTCAGCATTGTTGAGAAAGCTCGAGAGACCTCTCTGTTTCTGGAAGGGGAGAAATAGTTGGCAAATCAATTTATTCAAGAGGGGGTTGGCAGGACCTAAACTCTGTCAAGATATTAGAAGCAGTTCCTATGAGTTCAAGAATTGGGAGAACGAGGAAAGCCCAGAGTTGGAGGAGATTTTCAAATATATAAACATATTTTTTTAATTCCATCATGATTTTGTTAAGAATTTTTCTGAGCATCTCTTTTTTGGGGGGGAGAAAAATTCCAGGATTCCATAGGTGGCAGAAGCCACCTCTGGAGAGAGTTAAGACTCAACATGGCCATGAAGGAAGGGTGTCCACTGAGGCCAGTGCTGGGCCCAGCCCCTGCCTCCAGCTCACCCCACCTGGCCTTGAAAGCATTCTAAATCTTTTGCTAAAGGGTGGTTAAGGGTGCAGCGGCCCTGGCATCCCCAGGTGTGCAGAACCGCAGGCCATATCCCAGGCTTAGTGAGTCAAGACTGAATGTTAATGTTACCCCATCGTGGGCGGTGGGCGTGAGCATTAGAATTGCAACTGAGCAGCCCAGAGCCCGGGGTGGCCCCCTCCGCTACCCCAGGCCCTGGGCCGGGCCAGCCCAGCCTTGAGCTGCCCCAGCACTCACCTGGCAGCTTCGAGCCAAAGCACCCGCAGCAGAGGAAAGAGGCAGACAGAAAAGTCCTCAGGCCGGAGCCTGCAGGGTCCTCGCTCTCCCCCAGGCCCTGCCTCCCTCCACCACCCACTCCTTCCCCCACCCCTTGTCATTCCTGGCAGCCTTATGCAGGGTCAAAGAAATGCAGCCAGAGGGGCAGGCAGCCCAGCTGCTAAAGAATGGACTCCGGAGAACAACCGTCTGTTGTCGAGGGTCAGGGGTACATCATCTACATGAACTGAAATGGGGAGAGCATCCGAAAGGAGGCAGAGGCTTTGGCGTCTTTTCAGTGTGGGGGCTGGCAGGCAACAACAGAGAGCATTCCCTACAGTTGTCTTGGCTGGGAGAAATAACGCGGGCCTCCCCCATAGCCCGATGGGCGTCTGCCTGCTCCTTGTCCTCTCAGCAGCTCAGGGATCCCAAACCCTGGGAGAATTCCAACACTTGAGTTCCAGATACCGCCCCTGTGCAGATGCGGGGCATCGTGCCACTATTTTCTAGCATTTAATATTTTTACGGAGAACTTCAAGTCCAGCTTGGTAATCTTCACCTTTTAAGCCATTTGATCTTTTTACAGTTTGCCAGATGAATTTTTTTCTTTTTTTTGGGGGGGTGGGGGGGTGGGGGGGGGGTGGGCGGTGCCCACACTGCATGGTTTTCAGGATCTCAGTTCCCCGACCAGGGATTGAACCCTCTGCAGTGAGAGCATGGCGCCCTAACCACTGGACAGCCAGAGAATTCTCAAATGAACGTTTTACCTTGGAAGCCTGTTCACTCCTCCAGGGGATACTATTCAGCAGGACTTCAGAAACCTCTCACTGGCTCTCTTCTGTTCACATCTGGTCCACAGGAAATACTGATGCATCTCTAGGCCAAAAAACTCTGGGCACGTAGGCCGTATCCAGCGCAACCACACCGCCTTCCGTTCATCTGCTGGATATCCTATCTCTTGCCTCTCTGATTTATCAGTCCAGGGCCCACCCATTGGACTCTTTCTGGGCATGAGATGCAGGCAGAAGGCAGCATCCTCTTCCAGACCTTTCCATTGGGAAGAACTAAAAGCACATCTCTTTCCCAAGTAGCTTCCCTCCAGGGTCTTCCCTGGTGACCCAGTGGTTATGACTCCGTGCTTCTACTGCAGGGGGTGCAGGTTCAATCCCTGGCTGGGAAACTACTAAGATCCCACATGCCTCGCAGCATGGCCAAAATAAAAATTCAAACTGAAGATAACAACAACACCAAGAAAAAAGCAAAGTAGCTTCTCTCCAGAGTTAGCCCTCTTTGCCTTTAATTTCCAACAATTCAGCATAGATGTGGGCATAGAGTTTGAGTGTCATAATTGCTGTTCATTTGGTTTTCCTTTGAAATACTGCATCTCAGACTAGCAGCCACTTTAGAATGTCCTACGTATTGTATTTTCCAAAACATTGCATCTTGAAATCCCAGTCCGAATTGCCAATATCTTCTTACACCAACATTTATTCAGTGCATATAAGTGATGGATATAAGTGCTAAGTGGTTATTAACTCATACTTCATAACAACCTTATGAAGTACATACTATTACTACCCTCTTATAGGGGAGAGAAATAAAGAACTGAGAAGTTGAGTAACTTATAAAAGGTCAACCAACTAATGAATGGAGAAGCTGGGATTTGGATAAGCAATCTGGCTGTAGATAGCAAACCCTTAAACACTACTATGCTGCTAGCCTGCTCATATTTCAAATTACCAGCCTTTAAAGACCTATTAATGGTAAATCCACTATAATTTCATACCCTCATGAAAATAAAAACCCTCTGCTTACATTTTCCACATCTTAATGACTAATTCTGCCATCCACCCTGGATCCCAACCAAAACCTATGATGTCATCACTGACAGCTTCTCCTTCATTGAGCACATCTTAAGAGTCTACCAGTTGTGGAGATTCTGTCCCTTGAATTAAGAAGACGCCTTAGTTCAAGACTGAATTACTGAAACAGCTTCTGTTTCTAGATTTCTCTACCCCTCATCCATTCTCAGCATTGCAGACAGAATATTTAACTCAATTCTTATTTAAATTTAACAACATCTTTACCAGTTTCTTTGCTCTGGTTGCTTCTTGAATGTCATACCTTCCTTCTGGATTAAATCTTATTCTCCTTTTCCGTGTGTGTGTGTTCATCTTAACTATTTTGTGTTCAGTTCAATCGTGTGAAATATATTCACATTTTGGTTCAGTGGATTTCCAACTCTTTCATCTCGTAAAACTGGAATTCTGTCCCCATTTCACCCTCTTGACACCATTCCGTTTTCTATTCCTATGAATTTGACTACTTTAGACTCTTTACATCAGTAGAATCATACAGCATTTGTGACTGGCTTATTTTCAGTTCAGTTTAGTCACTCAGTCACATCCGACTCTTTGCGACCCCATGAACTGCAGCATGCCAGGCCTCTCTGTCCATCACCAACTCCCAGAGTCCACCCAAACCCATGTCCATTGAGTTGGTGATGCCATCCAACCATCTCATCCTCTGTCGTCCCCTTCTCCTCCTGCCCTCAATCTTTCCCAGCATCAGGGTCTTTTCAAATGAGGCAGCTCTTCGTATCAGGTGGCCAAAGTATTGGAGTTTCAGCTTCAACATCAGTCCTTCCAATGAACACTCAGGAGTGATCTCCTTTAGGATGGACTGGTTGGACCTCCTTGCAGTCAAAGGGACTCTCAAGATTCTTCTCCAACACCACAGTTCAAAAGCATCAATTCTTTGGTGCTCAGCATTCTTTATAGTCCAACTCTCTGTCTTCAAGGTTCATTCATGTTGTAACATCTATCAGAACTTCAGTCCTTTCTAAGGTTGAATAGTATTCCACTGCATGTATGTATGTGCAACATTTTGTTTATTCATTCATCCATTGATGAATTGTTAGGTTTTTTCCACCTCTTGGTTATTGTGAGTAATGCTGCTATGAACATGCTGCTGCTGCTGCTAAGTCACTTCAGTCGTGTTCGACTCTGTGCGACCCCATAGACGGCAGCCCACCAGGCTCCCCCATCCCTGGGATTCTCCAGGCAAGAACACTGGAGTGGGTTGCCATTTCCTTCTCCAATGCATGAAAGTGAAAAGTGAAAGTGAAGTCGCTCAGTCGTGTCCGACTCTTGGTGGCCCCATGGACTGCAGCCAACCAGGCTCCTCCGTCCATGGGATTTTCCAGGCATGAGTACTGGAGTGGGGTGCCATTGCCTTCTCTGGCTATGAACATAGGTGTGCTAAATTTTTTTCTTCTTGAAGCACAACCTTTGGTAGTTCTACCAGGGAACTGTTTAAGGTTAAACTCTTTGTTTTCTTCCTTTTTTTATTGACGTATAGTTGCTATACATTATTATATGTTTCAGGTGTATAACATAGGGGCCATGAAGCCAGGAATTCAAGAGTTCCCTCCTTTTCCAGACTTTATAGACTGACTTTGGTAAGTCTATAGATTTCCTTTATAGACTTCACCTGTGGCGAGATCATGGCAGAGTATGCTGTGACCCCATGTTGCATACAGGCCAGGAGGAGAACAATCGGAGTATGTTTTGTAAGATTCTTATACTGCGTGTGATGGTCTGATATCCCTTGCAGGTAAACTGCAATAAGATGAAAATGTAAAATGTACAGTATTATACAGTCAAGAAAGGATTGTAGCTAATGGGCAACCAAGGAGACAAAATAGAATTATAAACATATGATCAGTTCATCCAAAAGAAGGCAGAAGAGGAAAGAAAGGGAACAAATAAAGCGTATGAGACAAATAGCAACATGGGAAGTTTGAATTTAACCATGTGAATAACCACACGAGGTGTAAATGGTCACGCCACTTCAATTTACAGGCAGAGAGACAGACTGAGTAAAGCAAGACCTACTCATATGCTAAGTACAAATAACCCACGTTTTAACTTTCTTTCTCTATTTGTGGCCGTGCTGGGTCTTCATTGCTATGCAGGCTTTTCTCCAGTTCAGCAAGTGGGGCTGTTCTCAAGTTGCGGTGCTCGGGTCTCTCACTGCAGTGGCTCCTCTTGTGGTGGTGCACAGGCTGAGCTGCTCCACGGCATGTGAGAACGTCCTGGATCAGGGATTGAACCCGGGTCTCCTGCACTGGCAGGCAGATTCTTTACCTCTGAGCCACGAGGGAAGTCCTTAACCCACTTTCTAATTTCACATGTGGACCAGAAGTAAAAGGATGGAAACATATACTATGCTGACACAAAGCAAAAGAAATCCTGAGGGGCATTATTAATATCAATTAATATTAATAGTAACAGCAAAAATATTACCAGGGATAAAGAGGTCATTCCATTATTATAAAGGGACCAATTCATCAAACCCTGAACATTTACACTCCTAATAACAGAGTTAGGTGACTAGCAAGGAAACCAAGGTCCAGACAGTTTGAATCACTTGTGAAGGTCACTCAGGCAGCAAGTGGAAGAGGCAGGGTGGGAACCAAGGGTGGCTCTAGAGTCTGACGTCCCCCTCCGCTAAGCCTCGGAGGAGCCACTGCATCAGGGGCCTTCAGCTCGTCTCTGCTGATGGCATGCGGTCACCTCCTTGGAAAATCAGAACTGGGAGCCCACCTTTCGGGGCCTCGCAGATGGTCCAGACCCAGTGGCCAAAGTCCTTGTCTAACTGAAGAGGGGGTGGAAGCTGGGGAGAAACACAGGACTCGGGGAACAGGCACACTTTTCAAAGTCGCCTGGATTTCTCCCGATTCCTCAATGGCTCCATTTATAAATGTCCACAGTGCCCTGGGCAGCGTGGGTATCAGGGGAGGAGGTTAAGGTTGGTGCTGGAGGTTGGGGGAGGGGGCTTCTGCCCAATTCTTTCTAAGCTTCTGACAGGACCCTAAAGCACCAAGACAAACTTCTCTTTCACAGTAAGTTCTGAGGATTGGTGCCAGGAAGGGAGCCCCCAGGGGTACCGAGAAGTCATCCCATTTCTTTATTCCACCAGACAAGGCCTTCTTTGTCTCCCTCCTCCCACCAGATGAGACCGGCCTCCTCCCACAGCTGTATGCTGACGAAACGTGCCAAGCCCTGGAGCAGCAGCATGCCCGGGGTGCAGGGGTCACCCAAGGGTGGGGGCAGAAGGAGGCCTGGCCTCTCCCTCCCTCTCTCCACAGCTGGATGGATCTGTCTGCGTGGGGGGACAGTGAGAGACCACCAGGAACGAGGGTGGGGGAGGAGTCAGGAGAAGGAAAGAATCGCATTGCACGGCACTGGGCCTGGGAGACCACGTGACCTAGAGAGAAGGCAGATACGCTGGTCCTGGGAAGGTGTATATGACCTCTGGGACATAGAAGGGACCACACAGGTAAGAGATGGAGTTCCCAGGGTGACGAGGATGAAGGGAGATCCCAGGTGCCGAGAGCAACCTGTCAAACCCAAGATTCCTGAATGTCTTGTGATGAGATTCAAATGACTGGTGAGGCAGTTGAATAAGAACATAGAAAAGTAATAACCATCAGCTCCATTAAAAATAAAAAGTTGTGTGAGAAAGTAAAATGATTATAGCTCACTACACAGCAGAGCTGTGGATGTATTACAGTCATAATAATGAAAATAATGAAGACCTAGCCTAAGTTCTCATATAAGGTATTTTATTGGGAAGATGGATCATGGGAAATGGACGTGTATACTGAAGGCTAGGAAAGGATGAAGGAAAATCATCATTTTCCAGGATGTTGACTTAATAATGAAACGTCAAGAAAGCATTGAGAGACAAGGAGGTAAATGTCTTCAAAGTAACCAGCTGGAAGATAAGAAAAATCACTGCATGAAAAATAAGGAGAAAATATTCTTAAAAACCATATGACTTTGCGTAAACCAAACACTGAAAAAAAATACTTATGGTCTCAAGCAAAGAATTTTGACTGAAAAATAATTAACGGGAAAAGGGAAGAATTGCAAAAAGATCATGTACTTGGAAGTAACAGTGTGGAAGTTTATTTAAAACAAAAAATGTGCAGGAATTCCCCAGCGGTCCAGTGATTAGAAGCCCGTGCTCTCCCGCCGTGGGCACAGGCTCAATCCCCGATCGGAGAACTAAGATCCCACACGCCAAGGAACAACTAAGCCTGCACACAGCTACTGAGCCCCTGTGCCACAACTAGGGAGTCCGTGCGCCGCAACGAAAGATCTCGGGTGCCACGAATAAGACCCGACTCAGCCGAATAAATAAATATTTTTTAAAAAGAAGAAGAAGGCCTACATCTGGATTTGGTCCTTGTCCTGAGCGCCCCAGGGAAACACTGGCCTGGATAAATGCCACGGTCCTGTAGGTCTGTCTCATAGCGGTGTTTATTCTCACCCCATACTCAATAGACAATACATGGAAATGCCATCCTTAATCATTAGTCATGGGGGTTCCCTGGTGGTCCAGTGGTAAGACTCCGTGCTCCCAACGCAGGCGGCCTGAGTTCAACCCCCCGTTAGGGATCTAGATCCCACATGCCGCAACTAAGGGTTTGCACACAGAGACTAAAGATCCCACGTGCTGCATGCAGGCCCAATGCAGCCAAATAAAGAAATTTTTTTAATTTATTTATTTTAATTGGAGGCTACTTACTTTACAATATTGTAGTGATTTTGCCATACATTGAAACATGTATATTATCATATGTGAAACAGACCTTCAGTCCAGGTTCATTGCATGAGACAGGGTGCTCAGGGCTGGTGCACTGAGAAATGTTTAAATAATAATAATTAGTCATGGAAGAGGAACCAAGTAACTCAGAAAGAAATAACACAGCGAGTGATAGTTCAAAGCAACATTTGTTCTGACCTTTGAACAAACAAAGTATAACTTGACAGGAGGAAATTTGTGGACCAGTGAGAAGATCCAGGGCCCCCGTGAACAGGCCAGGGCTGAGGCCAATTGGAATGTGAGACCCACACCACCTATACGACAGGAGATGCGGGCCGGGGTGGGCAAGAGGAGGAAACCTCAGAATACCTGAGTCCTGGCCAGGGGTGGGGACAAGGAAAGGGCACACAGCCACTCAGACAGCCAGAGAAACTTCCTGGAGGGGTTTGGATTTCAGGGGAAGCCTAAGACAGCTTGCCAAGATGAGGCAAAAGATTGTTCCTGACCAGCCAACTGTGAGACAGCCGAGATATGAGGGCAGCAAGATGCTGACAAAGGAAGCAACCCGAGGGCAGGGCAGGACCATCGGCAGTGACTGGGCACTGCAGGGAGGAAGGAGGGGTCCAGAGAGCCGAGTGTGGTCCTGCCTCGGCCACCTCCTGTCCACCCAGCAAAGACCCACCAGTGGATTCTCCAGCAGGTGGGACCATCGTCAAGTGCAGTTGAGAATGCCCCACCCCAGGAGGGGCTCGTTGCCACAAATTACCTCCTTCTCAATAGTTCCTCAGCCATTTTAGAAGAGCGTGTTGCTCTGTATTTGAGGGACCCCACTGCAGACAGCCCATCAACTCCCAGGAGTGCATGGAAAAACCTGCATTTGCATGTGATGGGCTTTCTCTGTATCCTATGTTTTATTTTATGCATTAAACATTATCTTGCGAATTCTCTGGCGGTCCAGTGGTTAGGGCTCTGCGCTCTCGCTGCTGAGAACTCAGGTTCAATCCCTGGTTGGGGAATTAAGATCTGCGTGGAGCAGCCAAAAAAAAACTTACCTTGAAGGAAATTTTTTAATTTATTTTATCAGTCAGTAGAGTCGCTCAGTCACGTCCGACTCTTTGTGACCCCATGGACTGCAGCACACCAAGTTTCCCTGTCCATCACCAACTCCCAGAGTTTGCTCAAACTCATGTCCATCAAGTGGTGATACCATCCAACCATGTCATCCTCTGTCATCCCCTTCTCCTCCTGCCTTAAGTCTTTCCCAGCATCAGGGTCTTTTCGCATCAGGTGGCCAAAGTATTGGAGTTTCAGCTTTAGCATCATAAAATTTCTTTTATAAATAAATAAAATTTTAACATTAAAAAATAATAATTATCTTGAGAATAACTAGCAAGGGAGTAGCTCGCTGTGCTGTGCTGTGCTTTGTCACTCAGTCATGTCCAACTCATGTCTCAGAACTGTAGCCCACCAGGCTCCTCTGTCCACGGGGATAGGACTAGGCAAGAATACTGGAGTGGGTTGCCATGCCCTCCTCCAGGGGAATCTTCCCAACCCAGGAATCAAACCCAGGTCTCCCGTGTTGTGTGTGGATTCTTTACCATCTGAGCCACCAGGGAAGCCTGAGTAGATGGCATAAAAGGCTAAGAACTGCTAACCGAGAGGGATGGGTGTGCAGAGAATACAGACTGGGACTGAAAAGACACGATCAAGGAATGTGCCTCGTTCCTTGGACACTGGGCGCCCATAGGATTGTGGCCCCAAAACTCTGACTCAAGCCTCCCTTTTGCATTTACCATCCTACCACCCAACTGCTCGATCCGTTTCCACCAAGTCGGCCTCAGTGCCCCTCAAGTAGGTCTGGTGCCATCTCTTTTTGTCTTTGCTTGCGGATCCATTGATCTGTTTTTCTAAATGTTCATTGATTGTCTTCTTGCTGCCAGGCACTGCACCATGCAACTGGTCCTGGGTACACCTGTGCCGCCACCAGATGCCACAGGGGACGCTGGGCGCCCCCGGGGCTACTGCTGCCCCACTGCCTCCAGGAGCCACCAAGACCCCCAGGATGGGTCGTCTGCTGCAGCTGCTTCTCTGATTCACTGACCCCTGAGTCGGTGTCCAGGGAGAGAGCGGCTGCTCCCCTGAGCCCGGGCCACGTGCGCCTGTTCTGCTGCTGGGGGCGCCACACAAGGGGCCTCTGGCTGTGCCCGCTTCCCTGATGGAAATGCTGGGCCAGGAGGCAGAGCTCTGGCAGAGCAGCGGGGGTGGGTGGGGTGGGGAGGGGGTCACACCCGGGCTGGGGTCTACCCAGGCCCAGGCTTTGCCAGCGGGGAAGGGTGAAGCGTGGCTTGACAATACCCAGCTCCCTCTATGAACCCCGGGGTGGGGATGTCAGAGAGGCTAGAAGGGTGACACACGCCCCAGACATCTGCCACTTGCCACACACACACCCAGCCCACTGACATTCTTCCACACTGGGGTACCCAAACCCTGGTCCCCAGATCAGCCGTCTCAGCTCTCGTGTTCAGATGGTCTGCAGACTCGCTGAGCACAGACCCCCCCAGCCTGGCCTGTGCACCCTCTTCTCTCACTCACAGCCCTTTCTGACACCTCTCATTGGCCTGTGGATTCCCGCCCCTCCCTGGCCCCACCCCTGACCAGGCTCAAAGCCCAGCCATTCCCGTAGCTACACCTGGCTCTATTCTCCACATTGTCTGCTGCCTGCTCCAGGACCAGGGGAAGTCCAGAACCTTCCAGCTGGACGGTGAGCACGATGGTGCCTGTCCTGCTGGCCCTGCTGCTACTTCTGGGCCCTGCAGTCTCCGAGGAGACCCAGGCTGGTGAGTGGGGAAGCAAGCGGTGGGTCTGGAGAAGAACGGAGGGGAGGTAATGAACTGGACAGATGGGCTCAAGAAGGGCCCCCAGGTGGCCGGGACTCTCAAGGGTACACAGGAACGGGTGTCCCAGGCGCCTCACTACTTCAACTCACACACTTCCAGAAGCACTCAGGGAGCCTCTGGACTCAGGCAAAGTAAAACCTTAAGGAATCAGAATCTAAAACTCTTAATTTACAGGATAAACAAAACTAAGACCCAGAGATGCAGAGTGACCTGCCCAGGGTCACACAGCCCGAACCGAGCAGGAACCACACAAGCAGAACTTCTCATCCCTTCCCTCACTCTGACCACTGGGTGGACCTGTCCGAGACTCAGGGGGAGAGAGAGAGACCCCAAGGGGCAGACGTGAAGGTAGATAAACTGGAGAGATGGTTCCAGAAGAAAACTCATCCCTCACTCCACAGTTCAGATATTACTCCTCTGGGCCAGGCAGGCGGATGACTAGGAAAGAAGCCGGCTGGAGCTTGGAAGGAATAAGGGCCTATTCCAGGACAGGGAAATGAGTCTGGCTCTGGCACACAGAATTTCAGGATGAATAAATGTAAGATAAAACCGTGCAAGTTTTATGTTTTATGTTAACTTTATAACAATCAATCACCTTTAGAATGTCACCCTCTACACCAAACTCTGTATCAGTCAGGGTTCTCCACAGAAACAGAACTAATAGGACTCTGGAGAAAAAGACTTATTTTAAGAATTGGCTAACACAATTGTGTTTTAAGAATTGGCTAACACAATTGTGGGGCTGAGCTGGCAAGTCAGAAACCTGCAGGACAGGTCGGCAGGCTGGAGACCCAGAGAAGAGCTGGCACTGCTGTCTTGAATCTGAAGGCAACCTGAGGCAGAATTTCTACTTCAGGGGACTCAGTCTTTCCCCTTGGGTTCTTCAACTGATTAGATGAGACGCACCCACGTTACAGAGGGTAATCTGCTTTACTTGAGGTCTACTGAGCTAAACGATCATCACATTTAGAAACTAATTAGCAAAAATACTAGTTGAATTAGGATTTTGCCGTACGACCTCCAACATGATTAACACCCATGTGAGTTATAGGATGAATCAATTATGGAATTGATTGTGGGAATGCTCCCCCCTCTCCCAGTCTCCACCTCACACCAAAGGGCAAGTTACAGCCCTGGGAATTCTGAGATCCATCCTGGTCTTACCCTGTGCCAAGCTACTCTAGGTCATTCCCTGAGTTTTCTAGCAAATTGTCCTTCCAGCACCTTCTAACTACATGTATTTGTCAAGTTAGACTAGGCTATGCTCCAGTAAAAAAGTTCAAGGTGGCTTAATGCATCAGATATGGATTATTTCTTGCTCATGTGAAGTTGCATACAGATCAGGCAAATCCTCGTGTAAAACTGAAGCCACATCAGGCAGTCTCTTCCATAGGATGACTCTGGGATCCAGGCTGTTTACATCTTGGGATTCTTCTGTCTCATCCTGTGGCCTCCACAGCCATCGCCTAAAGGGGGAGAGACAGATGTAGCAAACCAGCTCCTGGGGCCTTGGACCAAAAGACATCACGCCCACTCACACTTCCTTTTGACAGAACTCAACCACCTGGTCCCAATACACCTACAAGGAGGCTGAGAAATACTATCTGCTTATTTGTCAAGAAGACAAGATGCAGTGAAGGCCCACAATGGGCTCTGAACTATCATCCCCAGGACAGAAGGCTGCCCCTTCTCTTGGGGGAGGCTCCGGCGGTCTGCGGCTGACAGCGGGTGGACAGAGCTGAGGAGGGGAGGCCCGGTGCCCTCCCTTCCTGGCCCCCTGCTGCCCCGCACCAGACTCGCCTGCAGGGACGCCACTCCTCAAAGTCCTTCTCGTCTTTCACAGGGAATTACTCTCTAAGCTTCCTCTACACCGGGCTGTCCAAGCCCCGTGAGGGCTTCCCCAGCTTCCAGGCCGTTGCCTACCTCAATGACCAGCCCTTCTTCCACTACAATAGTGAAGGCAGGAGGGCCGAGCCCCTGGCGCCATGGAGTCAGGTGGAAGGAATGGAGGACTGGGAGAAGGAGAGTGCCCTTCAGAGGGCCAGAGAGGACATCTTCATGGAGACCCTGAGCGATATCATGGACTACTACAAGGACAGAGAAGGTGAGTGGACCACAGGCTGCGGGGGTGCAGGGGCTCCACTCAAGAGGCAGCCCCGCAACTGTGAGCGGGATGGAAGCAGGCCCTCCCAAAGGAGGATCGGGAAGCACGAGCGGAAACACACAGACTTTTCTGCGTGCCTCTCCCGCATCCCACACTCACCTGCCTGCCTGCTTTCCCCGTCCTCACTCCCAGGGCCGAGTCAGGACGAATCCGGGCACTTCTGAGCTCTCCCTTCCACACCCCCATCCATCCAAGGCGGGTCCCTCTTTGTGTGCCAGACTCACCCCTGCCCAGGGATGTGGGGTGGAGAGTGAGGCAGCCTGCAGTGCGTCCTGGGTTCACGTGGTGGCTCCCCCAGTCACGAGCTACTCGACCATGGACACACTGCTCGGTTGTCTAGTCTTGTTGTTGTTTAGACTCTAAGTCCCACCTGACTCTTTGTGACCCCGTGGACCGTAGCCCACCAGGCTCCTCTGTCCATGGGATTTCCCAGGAAAGAATACTGGAGTGGGGTTGCCCTTTCTTCTCCAGGGGATCTTCCCGGCCCAGGGATCGAACCTGTGTCTCCTGCATTGGCAGGCGAGTTCTTTACTGCTGTGCTACCAGGGAAGCCCCTGCTATCTAGGCTATTGGTGGCAGACTGTGCAAGAGGAAGAGCTCTTTAGGCATAACTGATGCCCAGCTGGCTGGCTGACTTTCACGGGGCCGGGGGGAGGGTGCAGGGTCTCACACCTTTCAAGGAGCATTCGGCTGTGAGCTCCGGAATAACGAAAGTAGTGGAGCATTCTGGGGGTACGCCTACGATGGCCAGGACTTCATCAAGTTCGACAAAGAAATCCCAGCCTGGGTCCCTCTGGACCCAGCAGCTCAGAACACCAAGCGGAAGTGGGAAGCAGAGGCAGTCTACGTGCAGCGGGCCAAGGCCTACCTGGAAGAGGAGTGCCCAGGGATGCTGCGGAGGTACCTGCCCTACAGCAGGACCCACCTGGACCGACAAGGTACCCGCTGCTGCCTATGCCCCACCCTCCCTCGCCCCAACCTTCCCTTGCTCTGCTGGGAAAGACCAGGGCAACCTCAGGTGGGTGCCCAGGAGACCATCCCAGGCAGACCCTGCAGTCCCTTCTCCCGGTGACACCACCGCCCGGCTTGGCCATGGAGAGAAGGCAGGTGTGTGCAATGCCTGCCCCGTAAGGATGGAAACAGGGGTAGCAGGATGGGCTGGCATGAGCTGAGGCTGACTGGAGAAGAAACAAGGAAGAGAGTCGCGGCCCTGAGCAGGGAAGGGTCGGAAGGATGATGGGGTGGATGGATGGAGCCCAAGACAGAACTAAGAGGCAGGGCTGAGACCGGGGATGGGGGGCACAGAGCCCGTTTTGGGGAAAGAACAGGAAAACGTTTGGCCTATTCACAACTTCTTGACCTCGGAAGTCATACATGCTGCAAGCTGGGTAGGGAATAGCGTAGCCACAGAGGGCCCTTGACGCAGTGGGGAAGGGTCTCGGGAAGGGTGGCAGGGGGCCCCGGCCTTCGAGGAGAAGTCCTGCTCACCCCTGACGCCGGGGTGGGGAGCCGTGGGCAGGGAGACGCCAGGCCCTCGGCACCCACACCCTGTCCCTCCACAGAGTCTCCTTCTGTGTCGGTCACCGGGCACGCGGCTCCAGGGCACAAGAGGACACTCAAGTGCCTGGCCTACGACTTCTACCCACGAAGCATCGGGCTGCACTGGACTCGGGCCGGTGACGCCCAGGAGGCTGAGTCAGGGGGCGACGTGCTCCCCAGCGGCAACGGCACTTACCAGTCCTGGGTGGTGGTGGGGGTCCCCTCTGAGGACCAAGCCCCGTACTCCTGCCACGTGGAGCACAGAAGCCTGACCCGGCCCCTCACCGTCCCGTGGGACCCGCGGCAACAAGCCGAGTAGTCACCCTTTCTGTGCCATGAGAGAGGTGGGCGCTCCGAGCTGCTGTCAACGTCGTGGGCCAGGCCCAGGGGATGGCGGTGGATTCCAGGTGGTGGATTTGGGAGGGAAGACTTGAATGCCGAGTGCTGAGCCGACTCACAGCCAACCAGCCTTGCAAAAAACCCATTATGTAATCTGCGAAATCAAATCAGCATCATCGCCTTATAGAATGATTATTTTTAAACTGCAAAGTGCTGTAGAAATGTAAGAGTTTGTCATTAGTCCTGCCTCTCCGAGCACTGGATTCATCTGAAATTCTTAGTGTTTACTGGGTGTCTCACCACCATAGCGTGGCTTGGACCACCGGTCCCAGGGGCACTGTTCACGCGTGACCACTGCTGATGTCCCCAGCGGTCACGAGGCCGTGGAACTCTGCAGTCTCTTTAATACAAATCCAAGCCTCTTCTGTACCTGTTTCCCCAGCAGTCCAGCTCCCGGTAGACACCACCCTTCACTCCAGCTCCCAGACCTTCCCCACACCTTGTTGACCTGGGGCCACACGCCGTAGGTCATTTCAGAGGCTCCATCCATCCAGGACACAGAATCGGCCCTCTTGTTCTTGAACTCCCTCCCTCCTTTTATTTTTTTTTAACTATGTCACCCATCCTCACCCACAAGTTTAAGCCCCAAAGACAGAGCAGAACTCACCTGATCTTATTATCAGGCTTCACCTGCCCAGGCAGGACCTTCCCTCACAGCCCGGCCTCAGCCTCCCACTTCCTACTGAGTCAGTCCTCCAAGCTGAGCTCCTTAGACACATCTTCCCTGCCTGCAGAATTCTGAGCCCACTTGCTTACCTCTCCTTCTCGACCTAACCTAAAATTAAGAGCCATTCTCCCTTTTTTTTTTAATACTTTGATCCAATTTGAAAATCAATGCCAAGAGGTAGCTTTTTTAGTCTATGTGATACCACACACCCCCACCCACCTCCCCAGTGCAAAAAAAAAAGCCCAGTCTGACCAATAGGAGGGCTACAAAGAAAATCCAACTAGTCAAAAGGGTAAAAATGTGGCAATTGATATTGCAACACATTATGAGACTGGAACAAAGCATAACATGTGATAGGAAGAAATATTTAGATCAAGGAGGAGACCCAGGGTCCACGTGAACAGGCCAGGGCTGAGGCCAATTGGAATGTGAGACCCACCCCACCTACGGCAGGAGCCATAGGCTGGGCTAGACAAGGGGGAAGAAATCTCAGAAGACCTGAGTCCTGGCCAAGTGTGGGGACAAGGAGAGGGCACAGAGCTGCTGATAAACCCAGAGAAACCTCCTGGAGGGGTTCAGATTTCAGGGGAAACCTACCTAAGACAGCTTACCAAGAAGAGGCAAAAGATTGCTCCTGACCAGTTGGGTATGAGACAGCCAAGATACAAGGGTGGCAAGATGCTGACAAAGGGAAACAACCCGAAGGCGGGGCATGGGCATCGGCAGTGACTGGGCACTGCAGGGAGGAAGGAGGGGTCCAGAGAGCCAAGTGTGGTCCTGCCACAGCCACCTCCTGCCCACCCAGCAAAGACCCACCAACGGATTCTCCAGCAGGTGGGACCATCTTCAAGTGCAGTTTGAGGATGTCCCACCCCAAGAGGGCCTCATTGCCACAAGCTATCTCCTTCTCAGCAGTTCCTCAGTCCCTAAGTACCACTTCACCCCTCTCTGGAGGACTCTTCTGGGGCTAGCTCACCCGCTGGAGTGAAGGGATGGCATGCTCCGAGTTAGGCAGGAGACACCAGCTGGATATAGGGCTGAAATACCTTCCCTGCTAATGCCCTTTTCCATTTGGCTGAACGAGGCTAGAACTTGCAGTTCCAGCCAATCAGACCTTATGGTTCATCATCAGACATATCGAGGCTGTTTCCTTTTAGTTTCCTTTAGTTTCCTTACCTGCCCTGACCCAGCCTGCAAACCCTCTGACAAGATCAGGAGGTTGAGTTCTGAGCGTGGGTCTGTGCCCGCGTGGCTGGAGCAATGGGTCAGAGGATGCTGTGCTCCAGGAGAGCGGAGGGAGGAAAGGAAGGAGGAACGGCTGCTTGGGCTGCATCTGTGCAGAGAACTCAGTGGAAGCCCCAGAGCTCTGAGAACCAGGCCAGCGTTTACTCAAAGCCATGGGAGGCCCCTCCCCATCAGGAAAAAGATCGTGGTTTGTTGTGCCTAACAGGACAGGGGAGAGTGCTCAGGATTCATGAACCCACCTCCCTGGGTTCTGTTGTGCTGCCTTCTTCCCCTTCTTTCTTCTCCTCCGAATCCTCAGGCCGTGCAGTCAGCTCTGAGCACCTCAAAACTCACATACCAGAGGTCAGGATGGACACAGCACTTTTCCTAATTGGTGCGGTGGGTCGGCGGTGGGGAGGGAACCAGAGCTTCTGGGAGCTCTGCTCAGATTCCCAACACTCATAAGAGGCCAGGCCTGCTCAGTGTTAAATCCCAGGCCTGGAAAAAAGGTGTGATTGGGAGGCAGGGTTACTTCTCAGAAAGAGCCGGGGCTGGTGGAGAAAGATGATAGAATCACGATGTTGGCCTTGCCACCCTCAAAGGACCGCAGGGATGAAGGAGCCCCACCACCTTGTGTTTAGGAGGCTCCCTCTATGTGAATGCTTTCCAATAAACAATAATATATACCAAAAGCATAGGACTCCTCTAAGTTAGGCATGAACCTCCCATTATTGGTCTCCTGTTTCTCCCCTGCTGCCCCACAGTGCCTCCTAGGCTCTCGGCACATGTCGAGGGGGCAGTTAGCTTCTCTGGACCTTTGAGTACCCAGTCCTTATGTGCAGGATCTTAAAATCCATCGTGAAGGTCAGAGTTTCTTCTTAGGCTAATGGGCCACAACTGCAGCTTTCAGGATGCCGGAAGGCCATTTCTGCCTTAGGGTGCAGGCTCAGTTGCAGCTGCATGTAATGGCCACGAGAGGGCACTATATGTCCAGCTAAGAACCTGCAGGGCTTGGCAGAGTTCTGGGTGAGAGGAAAAAGGAGGACATTTCTCTTCTACTGTATCTGTTGGTCCCTTTTATAATTATGGGGTCACCTTACTCCATTTTCACTCCTATCCTCAAGCATTGCCCACTGGATGTCCTAAAGATGTCTCAATTCCAGCATTATCTTCCCTGCTCCACCCCATCCCCAAAGAAAAGCAAAACTGCTTCCCTTCACTATCCTTCTCTCCTCCTCCTTCTGCTCCTTCTTCTGTCTCCTCCCAATTTCCCAAACTAAGACCCTGGGTTCCTGTCCCCTCCCTTTCATTCCAGTGGATGAAGGATGTCACCAAACTGTGCTCTGAGTCCAGCCCTTTCCTCCCCGCAGACTGCACCTGTCTTGCTGCACCTCTGTCGGGAACTCACAGTCCTCCCAAGTCTGCCTCCTTTCCGACCAGCCTCAGTGCTCTGACCACACAGTAAGATCATGTCATTTCCCTCTTAAAGATGAGGTGGAAAGAACCAAATGTCCATCACAGGATGAACAGATTAACAAAATGTGATCTACCCAGTGGAATATTACTCAACTTTAAAAAGGAAGGAAATCCTTACTCAACATGAATGAACCTGAGGACAGCAGAAGAGCTTCGCTTAATCCAGGACTGGCTGTTGAATCCAGAAACTTCCTGCCTTTCTTACTTCACTTAGCATAATATCCTCAAGGTCCATCTGTATGGTCAAAAATAGCAAGATGTCCTTTCTCATGGCTGAATAATCCCATGTCTTAGAAGAAGATGCATTTCAATCTTTTTTATCCATTCATCCCTAAGTGGACACTTAGGCTGTTTCCACATCTTGGTTGTTGCAAATAATTAGGCAATGAACAGGAATGCAGGTGTCTCTTTAAGACACTGTTTTCATTTCATCTGGATATCTACCCAGAAGTGGGATTGTTGGATCATATTGTAGTTTTGATTTTTTAAAAACACCTCCATACTGCTCTACACAGTCACCATGCCAATTTACAGCTTCCCTGGTGGCTCCAACAGTAAAGCATCTGCCTGCAACGCAGCAGACACAGGTTCAATCCCTGGATCGGGAAGATCCCTGGAGAAGTAAATGGCTACCTACTGCAGTATTCCTGCCTGGGAAATCCCATGGACACAGGAGCCTGGAGTGCTACAGTCCATGGGGTCCCAAAAAGTAGGACACGACTAACACACCAGTAGTGCACCAGGGCTACCTTTTCTCTGCATCCTCACCAGCATTTGTTATCTCTTGTCTTTTATATATAATATATAAAATATATTTCTTATATATATTAATATGTAATTCATATATATTATATATATTTATGATATATTGAATATATGTATATGTAATAGCCATTATAACAAATGTGAGGTAATATCTCATTGCGGTTTTGATTGGCATTTTCCTGACAATTGTTGATGCTGAGCATCTCTTCACGTACCTGTTAGTGATCTGTCTTCATTAGGAAAATATCTATTCAGGTCCTCTGTCCAATATACAGTAAACAGGTTACTAGGTTTTTTGCTATTAAGTTGTATGAGTTTCTTAAAGTACTTTTCCCCATTCCCTAAGTTGCCTTTTCATTTCGTAGCCTCTTTTTTCCCTTGAGCAGGAGTTCTTTCATCTAATTCAGCCCGACTTGTTTATTCTGGCTTTTGTTGCTTGTGCTTTTGGTAGCATCCTCAAAAAATCGTTGCCAAGACCAGTGTTGTCTGGTGTTTTCTTCATTAGGTTTATGGTCTCGGGTCTTATATTTAAGTCTTTAAACCATTTCGAGTTATTGATAGTTTTGTGAGTGGTGTAAGACAGGGGTCCAGTTTCATTCTTCTGCAGGTGGAAACTCAGTTTTCCAGCACCATTTACTGGGGAGACTCCTGTCCCCATGGAGCCTTCCTGGCAACCGTGTTGAAGATCAATTGACTGTCTTGGCGTGGATTTATCTGTGGGCTCTTGATTCTGTTGCCCTGGATTATGTGTCTCTGTAGGACTGTTTTTTCTATTTCTGTGAAAAATGCCTCTTGGAATCTTGGTAGGGAATGCATTGATTCAATAGATGCTTTTTGTGTAATATGGACATTTTAATGTTAATTCTCCCAGTTCATGAGCACAGGGGTATCTTTCCATTTATTTGTGACTTCTTCAGTTTCTTTCATCAGTCTTATAGTTTTCAGCGTACAGATCTTTCATCTCTTCAATAAATTTATCCCTAATATTTTACTGTTTTTGATGCTATTGTGAATGTGATTGTTTTCTCTTTCTTTTTCAGATATTTTGCTGTTAGCGTATACAGTCCTCCGCGGGGGCTGCGCCATTGCACAAAGCACACCAGGCATGCACAAGGGTTCCAGTTTCTCCACATGCTTGCTAACATTTGATGTTTCGTGTGTGGGGGTGGTTTGTAGCAGCCATCCTAGTGGGTATAAGATGTCTTCTCTGAGTTTTCACACACTCCATCTGATCAGCTTTGAAACTGTTCCATGTTTCCTACCATGTTGAAAGCAGTAAGCTTTTGTTTTAATAGGATTCATTTCTGTTAAGAGGCAGACCCGGGCAGCGGAAAGTGCACCAACCGTTGTGGCACACCCAAGTCCGAGTTCTGACCCATTCGGTCACTGAAAGACCCTGAGCCCTGATCCGCTTTCTGCAGGGCTGTTTATCCTCGTCCTTTGGGGGAGCTAGGATATTAATCCTCTGTGCTCCAAGCCCTTAGCTGAAACAAGCCGGGATACATTTAAGTGGAGATTCTCTTCCACTTGTAAATTCTGGATTCAATTTCCAAATGTGTTCCTGCGAGCCCTTTGCCGCCCCTGCAGGAGGGCACACACACGCCCTGGGTATCCCCAGGTCAGATCCCTCCACCCACCAGCTTCGGGTCTGGAGAACCACTGAGCTGTGGGGCATCCAGGGTCCTAGAGAGGGCGCCAGGCCAGGCTGACGCCGATGTACTTCCGGCCTTTGTGTTTCGCAGACGACGGCAGCCCCAGGGGGTCAGTTCTCCTTGCACACCTCTGCAGGCGAGCGCGTTGAGGCGTGGTGTCCCTGGGCCCGGGAGGGTGAAGGCGTGGGTTTCCCGGTCCCACAGGGCGAGTTTCAGCCTGAGGGGCTCAAAAAACCGCGGCGGCCAGTCGCAGTCGCTACATCTCCCCTCCCACTCCGGCATTTTGGGTCCTGCGGTCCTTTTGTGCCCCTCGCTGGCAATAACTCACAAAGACTGCGTGGGGGAGAGGGAGATCCGCGCTGTGACCCCCTCATTCAAGCCTCCTGGGAACCTGCCTAGTTGCGGGGTTCAGGCCGACGCCGCCAGCTCTTAAGTCCTTGGCACTGTCCCTGGAAGCTCGTTTTGAAAAGACCTTGTGGAAAGTCGAGTTGTCGAACCAAAGAACGCACGCTGGATCCCTCTACTTTGCGTGTTCTTTTTTTTCCCACATACACTTAATCAGCCGGGCATTGACCTGAGTTGAGGGGAAATAAAAATCAGGCTAGAGTCTTGCGTTTCTCGACCTGGGACGCTCCTAGCAAGGGAACTGACGTGTTGTTGATACGATGTGAGGTCATAACCCAGAGATGGAGAGAGACAGAGCCTGGGGGCAGAGATCAAATCCGAAGGACTTTGCAGAGGGGGTGGTATTCGAAGGAGGAGCTGCGGAAATGCCCTACCAGCCAAGAACATTCCAGATAGAGCTGGTGCAAAAGCACAAAGGTGGAAGGGTGGGGAGAACGGCAGAGAGACTGGTAAATATTTCAACACCCGTTCTGGTAAATGTTTGTTCTGCGCTGGGGAGTGGAGATTAAAGAATGTGTGGCCACAAATCCCTGTTCTAGGGATTTCTAAAAATAGTGAAAGTGGTCCAAAGGTACAAACTTTGGGTTATAAGGTAACAAATTCTGGGAATATAGTGTATAGCATGGGGACTGTAGTTCATACTGTACTGTATATTTGAAAATTGCTAGGAGAGTGGGTCGTAAAAGTTTGCATCACACCACAAAAAAAAATTAACTGAGGTGACAGGTGTTAATTAAACTAATTGTGGTAATTTCACAATATGTACAAATATCAAATCATTATGTTGTACACCTGAAACGAATATAATACTATATGATAATTACATCTCAAACTAGGGGAATTTTTTTTAAATAAAGGGAAAGGTAGCCCGATGGAAGGGCTGTGAGGAAAGATGAGGCTAGAGAGTTAGGGTGACACGGGCAGATACACAAAGATAGGGACAAGTGTGCATAAGCCTTAAACTAAAGCGTGTGGCCGCAGGAGCTAACTGGAGGGAAGAAGGGGCGTGCCCCGTTCCTGGTTGGCCTGCAGTTTGCGGAGTTCAGCTTCCTCAGAGTGCTTAGTTTGCAGGTGCTGGTGCTTTACAACTCAAAGCAGTAACATGCTAAGAAAACATATGAAACAATAGGGCTTCACCTTATATATTAATAGTTCCACTGTTTACCAAGTGCACATAAGCAAATTCACAGTCCAGAAACATAGTCTAGCTAAAACTATCTAGTCTGTCATGGTCTAGCTAAGACTATCGGGTCACTGTTCCCCTCTGGTCCTTCTGTAATGTCTCAAGCTACATTGTGCTGAATTTCTCGGGAGTGGATTTGATGGATGTTAGTTGTGGTTCTGTTGCAGAGAGGAACAAGTATCAGAAACTGGGCTGCCGTATGGATGAGATCAAAGTATACGCAAATCAGGTCATTCTCAGGTTACAAGGGTTCGGTTTCCAGATGTTCTGTATGGACAATGGCTGGATGCGCCCTGCCTCCTCCTCTCTCCACCCTCCACCACCCAGCCCCACCCCCGGAATCCACCCTCCCTGCGATTGTGTAGCAACTAAGAGTTAAGGCTGCAGGACACGTCTGATGAGGCAGCTCCTTCTCACCATCTCAGGGAACTGTGCGCTGTCTTTTCCTGCCCATCACTGTTTCCCGTTAAATTATGCCGCCTTAGACCCTTTCACAAGGGAGCACAAGCCCCCACTGTATGTCCTTGCCACAGGTCCCTATCTTTCATCACTTGTCTTTTACCTTTAAATGGCATTCTTGACACAATCCTTCCCATTCACCACTTTAAAGACATGGTTTGGTACAAATATTTATTTACTTAGTTATGTTTGAAGAGGAACTTGAAGCTTGCTTAAAAAGAAAAACTACATTTACTACACCAGTCAGTTCAGTTCAGTCGCTGAGTCGTGTGGACTCTGTGACCCCAAGGACTGCAGCACACCAGGCCTCTCTGTCCATCACCAACTCCCAAGGCTTGCTCAAACTCATGGCCATCGAGTCGGTGATGCCATCCAACCATCTCATCCTCTGTCACCTCCTTCTCCTCCTGCCTTCAGTCTTTCCCAACATCAGGGTCTCTTCCAGTGAGTCAGTTCTTTGCATCAGGTGGCCAAAGTATTGGAGTTTCAGATTCAGCATCAGTCCTTCCAATGAATATTCAGGACTGTTTTCCTTTAGGGCTGACTGGTTTGATCTCCTTGCAGGCCAAGGGACTCTTAAGAGTCTTCTCCAACACCACAGTTCAAAAGCATCAATTCTTCAGTGCTCAGCTTTCTTTATGGTCCAAGTCTCACATCCATACATGACTACTGGAAAAACCATAGCTTCAACTAGACAGACCTTTGTCGGCAATGTCTCTGCTTTTTAATATGCTGTCTAGGTTGGTCATAACTTTTCTTCCAAGGAGTAAGCATCTTTTAATTTCATGGCTGCAGTCACCATCTGCAGTGATTTTGGAGCCCAAGAAAATAAAGTCTGTCACTATTTCCATCGTTTCTCCATCTATTTGCCATGAAGTGATGGGACCAGATGCCATGATCTTCGTTTTTTGAATGTTGAGTTTTAATCCAGGTTTTTCACTCTCCTCTTTCACTTTCATCAAGAGGTTCTTCAGTTCTTCTTCACTTTCTGCCATAAGGGTGGTGTCATCTGCATATCCGAGGTTATTGATATTTCTCCTGGCAATCTTGCACATACATGGGATTAAAAATATCAGAGCAGTCTGCAGTAATAATAAGGACAAAGCCCCAAGCAAAGGATGGTGTTTTTATTTCTATGCAGGCTTCAAGTTCCTCTTAGAACGTAACTAAATAAACATTTTCGTCAAACTTTGTCTTTAAAGGGGCTTCCCTGGTGGCTCAGTGGTAAAGAATCTGCCTGCCAAGCAGGAGATGGGTTCAATCCCTGGGTCAGGAAGATTCCCTGGAGGAGGAAATGGCAATCATCTCCAGCATTCTTGCTTGGGAAATCCCATGGACAGAGGAACCTGGTGGGCTACAGTCCATAGGGTCGCAAAAGAGTCAAACACCACTTAGCAACTAAACAACCACAACATGTCTTGAAAATGACGAATGGGAAGGATTGTGCCAAGAATGCCATTTTTAAAACTCTATCCTTTGCTCGGGGTTTTGTCCTTACTGCAGACTGCCTGATATTTCTTACCCCATCTATGGAATAAACGTGTTTACAAGAGTGAAGTGATTCATACACGCTTGTTTTCCAATTTCCTTTGAGGCAATGGATAGAGAAACATTATTTCCTGGATCTGCTCTGTCCTGCCATCACTTATCTCTCCAGGTCCGACTGGAACGGGAAAACACCCTCTCTGGATGCAGGTCTGTAATCACGGTCTGTTCTTGACCACGTGGTCCTTCTGTTGGACGGGTAGGACTGGAAGTAAAACTAAGGCAGGAATGGTTGCTCTTTCAAGTAAGTTCCCTTCCCAAGGGCTCTATCTGTGGTACAGCGTCACCCAGGGACCAGAAACGCTCCGCCCCCAAGGGGGTCCATCCCGGGGGACTAGGCTGTGCTGAGTGTCAGTTTTATCTGTTTTTAAATAGAGACATCAAACTTGCCCTCCCACCTCATTGAAGATCCAATGAGAAAAGACAAATGAAAGCACCGTGGAAACTGCAAAACATTAACACCTGTCACAGCCGCTAGGCGTTGAGCATCTCCAACGAAACATGCATGGTACCAGATGCTTTGCAGCCACGATAGGATCGTTTTTAAAACTCAGAACATTTGCCCAAATTCATCAGCTATAGAGTGGGAGAGGCAAGTAATTTCAGGTTCAAAGCTCAGGCTCTCTTCACTAAAATCCTCCAGATATAGGCTCGTATTTTCGGCCATACCCAGGATGAAGAGCTGTTTAAAGTTCTTAACGACGGCAGATGGGACAACAGGGACTAATCACAACTTCAGAACAGCTGGCGGAGAAGCACAAGGCTCTGTGCCCCATTTTAGAACAGGCCCCAAACTGCCTGGCAAATCCACGGGCCCTGTTCATTAGGAGGAATGTTGCTGCATAATATAAAAGAGGAAGATGGAAGTGTTTAGGACAACAGAGTAGGATCTGGAATTCCGGACATAGCCAGAGATGCTGGAATATTCTTTACCCAAAATTCTGTCTTCATATTATTGCATAGATGCACAAATGATAAACAACGTGGAAAAATAGGACTTGATTGTTGAAAACTGCTAAACAGCAACAGAAAAAAAATGTAAGGAATGCAAAGAAGTCTTTTTCCACTGGGGCTAAAATGTTTTCTTTAGATTTTGAAAACAGTTCTATTTATCACCTGAATACAGACATGTGTTCGACTCTTTAGAAAAATTCTGAAACTCCTGCTTTCTGCCCAAGAAAGGCCCGGCTGCTTCTCATCAGCTCCTGCACTGCAGTCATCCTGGGAATCTCCTTTCTGCAGGCCCCTGGGGAGCCCTTAATCCCGTCTCCCATCTGTTGGGTTTCCTGCTTCTGGGTCCTAGTTCTCTCCTGATTACTCCTCCTTTGCGGACGTACTAAGTTGCCTCCGTCCTGTCTGACTCTTTGTGACCCCATGGACTGCAGCACACCAGGCTTCCCTGTCCATCCCCAACTCCCAAAGCTTGCTCAAACTTATGTCCTTTGAGTTGGTGATGCTATCCAACCATCTCATCCTCTGTCATCCCCTCTTCCTCCTGCCTTCAATCTTTCCCGGCATCAGGGCCTTTTCCAGTGAGTCAGTTCTTCACATCAGGTGGCCAGAATATTGGAGTTTCAGCTTCAGCATCAGTCCTTCTAGTGAATATTCAGGACTGATTTCCTTTAAGATTGACAAAGCTCCTCCTTTGGGTGAAGCATATTTTTCTGTAAGCATCCTGAGATAATGTGCCTGTTGGAGTAAACATTTTGAGACCTTGCTTATCTAAAAATGTCTTTTTGCTCCCCTTTAAAAATAACTTTTTATAGTTTGGGTGTAAAATTCTAGTTTGGGAACTATATTCCTTTGGAATTTTGTTTCCTAACTTCCAATGTTGCTATTAAGCCACCCAGGAGCATTCTGATTCTTCGTCCATTGCATGACACCTCTTCTTGATTTCTGGTTTCTGGAAATCTTTAGGCTCAAAATTTTCTCATCCGGGTGTCAATTTTGTTTCTTTCACATTCGTTTTGCTAAGCATTCAGTGGGCTGTGCATGTCCTCCATTTCTGAGAAATTACCTTAAATTGTCTTACTCATAATTTCCCCCACTTCATTTTCTCTGTTCTTGCCTCCCCAAACTCTTAAAATTCAGATGTGGGACCTCCTGGGTTGATACTCTAATTTTCATGTTTTTTACTCATTTTTGAAAATGTGTTTGTCTTTTCTGTTCTGTGTGCTACCATATTTCCTTAACCTTCCCTTCTATTGAATGTTTCATTTTGGCTCCAGTATTTCCCATTCCAAAGATACTCCTTGTGTCTCCTGAGTGTTCCATTTGTAGAGCGCCCTGCAGTTCCTTCTCCTATCTCTAAGGTTGTTAACAGCAGAGGTTTCTGTTCACTGTTTTCTTCTGCTCCCTGTGTTGTCATGGTTTCTCGGTCTTTCTCTTGCTGTAGCCACAGTTATTTCATGAGCTAGAGATGACCTCGGTGTGTTTTACTTCTTCACAGGAGGCTCCAAGCCCACCAGCCCTTAACACAAATCCTCACAAATCCCATTGCTTTAAATATAGCCCAAAGAAGGATATATTTAGCCACCTGAGCCTGCCTGCTTTGCAAAAGGGCACTCAACATCAGCTCCCGGTAGATAAGACAAAGCCCAGAGCGATAAAAACCCCAAACTTGCTGCTGCCCTTCAGGGTTCTCTGACCCAGAAACTCCCCACTGGACTCCTGAGTGACATCACCGAGACACACAAGTCCCGTCTGCGATTGCCCTCTCTCCTGGAAGTTCCCTCGCCCTGTTCCCTCTCTGGGTGCTGCAGCTGTTCCTGTAAGGTCTCCCGCTAGGCCTTCAGCTGTCTGTAAGGTCCTTTTCAAGCAGTCGTGACCAAGCCCTTCCCAGTAAAGCCTGTTCTGTGATCCTGTCTCATCTTGGTCCTGTCTCTTCCTTGATCAACCCCGAAGTTTTCAACCTCACCAGACCTAAAGATGGGGCTTTCCTCACACATTCCGGCGGTCCACTCACAGGCCTCCTGGGCTCTGGGTGTGGGCAGGCCTCGTCCACCTTGAGCGTCCCTTTGAAGATCTGGTGGGAACTAGAGTCCTACGGTCAGCATCGAGATAACAGCTCTTGGTCAGCTTCTCCAGGGAAAAATCTCCAGCCTCCCTCCTGAGGAGTCCAAGCCTGGCTGCCAGTACTCTGCATGCCAGGGGAGGAAAGGACTTGACCCTTGAAGGGTGGAGGGTGAAGGGCAAGGCCACTCTCATCCACCGATGGGTCTGAGAGCCCACACCCCTCAGCTACCAACTAGACCCAGCTGGACTGAGGCCACCAGGTACAGCTGAGGCGTGGCTGCCGTACAGAAACCAAGGACTTAAACAAATGTCTACTTCCCCAGTGATGAGACCTCCCCACAAGCCTCTGTGTCGCAGACACATGGGTTTTTCTTAGGACAGGAGATCACGAACTTCTCTAAAGGGCCAGACAGCAAAGATTTTAGGCTTTGCAGGCCGCGTGGTTGATGTCACAACTATTCAACTCTGCCATCATAGTGCAAAAGCAACTCTGTCAACGAAGAAGCATGGTTTCCTTCCAAAATCACTTGATTTATGGACACTGAAATTTGAATTTAATATAATTTCACATCATGAACAATAATCTTTCTTTTGACTTTTTCCCCAACCATTTAGAAACATAAAATTCTTAAATACATAAAATAGACAACCAACAAGAACCTGCTATATAGCACAGGGAACTCTACTTAAAATTCTGTGATAACCTATATGGGAAAAGAATCTGAAAAAGAATGAATATATGTATAACTGAATCACTTTCCTGTACACTTGAAACTAACACAACATTGCAGAGCAACTATACTACAACAAAATTTAAAAAAAAAATTTTTTTAATAAAACCCCCAAAATAAATAAATAAAAGCCATAAAATTCTTAGATTTCTAACTCTACCTAAAAGTGGCAAGTCGCACTTGGCCCAGTGTCAGAACGCTTGTCCATCCCTGTCCTAGAACATCGTGGTCGAGAGTTTATTGTCAAAGTCCTCTGAACCTTTCTTCCTCCTCTGCCTAGAATGCTCCCAGGGCTGATTTTTGTAGGTAGAAGAGTTACTGGTTCTCTCTCTCTCTCCTCCCCCTCGTGCAGCATCTAAGATGTGCCATGAAAATGCAGACACTTATGAATTGCCCTGGAGTGGAAAAGGTGGTGACAGCAATTCCAGGAGTTCCTGCCAAGTTCTACCCTGGGTGGAACAAGTTGTTGATTGTTTCTGTCCCTGGATTTTACCCAAGGTGATACAGGAGTCCAGGGAGAGGAGAGGAGTTGGCTGGGGGAGGTGGGGGCCCTGAGGCAGAGCTTGTGAGTCAGAACCTCTGTCTCCAGCAAGAAAGGTGGTTTTCAGTAAGCCAGAACTTTCTAATCTCAGTTTTCAAATCAGCAAGGAATCCTCCATTGCAGGGGCAGAATGGGGATTTGGCAGAGAAAAGAGCTGCTTCTGCCACTCCTTTTTTTTTAATTAATTTTTATTGGAATATGTTGATTTACAACGTCATGTTAATTTCTGCTGTACAGCAAAATGAATCAGTTATACGAGTATCCACTCTTAGATTCTATTCCCATGTAGGTCATTACAGAGTATTAAGTAGAGTTCCCTGTGCTATACAGTAGGTTCTTATTAGTTACCTATTTTATATATAGGCTTGTGTATATGTCAGTCCCAATCTCCTGATTCTTAATGTGCATGTTGAGGGTAAATCAGGTCTACTTGCTGAGCCTCAGTTCCTCTGTCTCTAAAATGAAGATTGGCATTCCCTACCTCATTGGGTAGTCCTGTGGTTTACTTCCTAAAATTCCCATCACATCAAGGGAGCTCAATGGCAGAGAGTATAGTTCCAATTTATCTAGACAAGGAAACTCAGAGAGGTTAAGGCACCATTCCAAAGGCACACAGCTCACTAAAGGGTGGTGGCAGGAATCCAATTTATTTTCTCAACTCTCCACCGATATTCTTTCTTCGACCCTGCACTCCTAGAAGAGGAGGCCTTAGTTCTTTTTCTTACCATACCTGAAATTCTACAGTAGGGAAGGCGTCAGGGCTGAGAACATCAGGTCTGCTCCACCCTGCTTTCTCCCAGCCGCGCCCCCCACCCACCTTGGTTTCTGCTGCAGGGGACAGACCCTCTCCTCCCTCAGTCAGACACTGGGCAAAGCAGCCGCTCTGCACCACACACCTCAGTATGGATGGGCCTCACCTCTCCGCCACCTCCCCTCTCCCGGCATCTCATCCCCACCGCCTTCCTGAGGCCGGCTCCCTTCCCCTGGACAGCTACAAAGATTCTTTGTAAAGTATTTATTACACGCAGAGGAGTGAGAGCCAGGGCCTGGCTGCACTCAAACCACCGGGGCCCCCAGCCCTGTTTACATAAAGACAGGAGCCAAGACAGGTGACCCTGTTGCCCTGGGGGCAGGAGAGAGGGCGGGCGACTGAAAACTGAACCCAAGTCCAGACCCCAGGCTCGGGCTCCTGGTTTCTGGGCTACATCCCACAGGAGCGGCGCCTCCGCGCGCCGTTACCCAGGGAGGCCTGTTTACTCGGCTGGGTGAGAGTTGTTTGCACAGGGAGGGAGTCATAGTGCCATCTGGTTGTTCTCTGGCTGAGTGGGGGCGGGGGTCCTTCGCAGGTCAGGCCTCATCTGCGTTCCAGGGCCTCTGAGCAAGCAGTCCCCTGACCACAGTCTTTTGGAGACGCTTGTTGCTGCGGCCAGCACAGCAGGTAGGGATCGAAAGTGGTTGACACACAGTTTGGGAAAAAGAAACTAGAGGCAAAATTAAAGTTTAAAGATGGGACCGGGGGACTCAAGACTCCTTGGGTCAAGAGCCCTGTTCCTCAGAACCACATCACTTTTATCTAGTGTCTTGGCAAGTAGCAAGGTTCTGTTGTGCTACCATGAAGTCAGCCTCCTGTGTCCCTGGACACCTGTCCCATTTTATTGATTACTTTAAACTATCTGTTGTTTTCTTGTACAAGGGCTATCGCCTAGCTGGAGGTCATAGACTCGCATATGCCTTGGGAAAACATCCTGGTGTGTGCACAAGCAGCGCTCTGAACTTGCGCAGACCTGCCATTCCAAGGTCCACACTGTGTTTTTCCTTAGCTTAGCAGGGCATGACAACCCCAGCTGATCAACCTGATGTACTTTTATCTGGGTTATGCTGTATTGCTATATTTTGCTTTTATTCTTTTCCCATGGTGATTTTCTCATGGCTTAGCCAGAGCAACAGGTGGCTGACTGTTAACCCCTGCATATCCCCCTTTTTGTTTTTGTAGCAGAAGATATGTTGATCTTGCAACTTCTTTCTTCATTAGTTTTTGGAGGGTTTTTTGCATGCATCTGAGGACTATTGTTAGTTTCCTCATCTGTATGAGTTTGGGCTCCCCAATATACTCTGAGATTTTTGTGTATGTCTGGAGATAGTCTTTTTTGGACCTTGGTGAGGCTGTTCAGAACCCAAATGTCTCCAATTCCTGGAGGGACGAGACAAAAAAGAAAAATGTTTTAATTTTACCCACAGGTATAAATCACAAAATTCTTTTAAACCATCAGTGACTTGAGGAGAAGAGTTTTTTAATAGCTGAAAACAAAGATTAGAAGCCAGTAATATGTCAGACAAAAAGTCAAGAAAATTATAGTCATATTTAGCAGTCTGTTCAATCTCATATAGCCAAGAGGTCCTTGCCTGGTGACAAAGGATATCCATGAAGGTGATAGTCTCCAAGAAGCTCGTGAAATTTTTGCCAGTGTCTGTGCAAACTGTCCAGCAAAGTGGGTGCCCTGATCACTGGAGATTGCAGAAAATGTATTTTAGCCATTTTTTCCCATTGTGAGATATTAACCCTACAGCCAGGAAAGGCTTTATCCTATCAAATAAAAGTGAGGTTTGTCAGGGGGCCAGGAAAAGCCAAGCGGCCGTCTTGGACTTCCCATAGCCCTGACTGGTTTATAGCCATTGTTTATCCATTTCAAACTTTCTGATGAGGGGTTAATTTTATAGAAGCAGAATGAGCTTTGTCTATGTGTGCCATAGTTTCCAAAGATCATTGTGAAATAACACTCATTGATTTTATCAAAGTAACAAAAGATTTTAAAAGCAAGTATGAATCACTTAAAGACAAATTTACATAGTCTGTTATCAAAAGCCATATTTCAAGAAAACTTTGCTTTTTAACAGGAAGAGAAAATCAAATTCCAGATTGGTACCAGCTTATATTCATTGTGAAACAATAGTTATTCACTTAGTCAAAGTAACAATAAAAGATTTCAAAGGCAGTTTAATGTCTTACGAAATTTGTATCATGCACAAAACTCTTGTCCACTTGCCACAAACCTTTTTTATACTTCTGTGTTCATCACTCTATTTGCCCATTCAGAGAACAGCCACCTGTAAGTTCAGATGTATTTCCCTTTTCTTTAATAGAATGTAATTCCATTCCTTATACCTTTTTATTAAAAACACACGTCCTACTTTCTTTCAGCAACCATGAACTGTACTTCATATCATCATTTTGTAGACTGGTAAATATAACTCACCCAAAGCTATGTCATTTGCAAAAGTATCTTCACAAAGTCAATAAATAAACATTTATACCGGGTATCAATTCAATAGTGAATATTTCCCAGTTCACAGAAGCCTGAAATTCGTTTTAGTTTAATTTTTGGAATTTAAAATTGTTTGATTCGTAAGCACTTACTTCTCTTTAGGCCAATTAAATAGAGCTCATTGACCAATTAGCCTTTAGCAGTTTTGTCCAAGAACGAAGACACACAGTGAGACACACATAAATAGAGATCTCATCCTTTTCTGTTGGATATTTAAAATGTCTCGTTTTTTTGTTTGGTATTTGAAATGTCTCTTTGCCCCTTCTTTTTTTCTTGGTTTGAGTTCTACCAATTTGTTTATGGCTGGAGTCCCAGATAGAGTGGGTTGTGTATCCCAAGGATATGATAAGAGTTAACTTTAGGTTTTTTCCCAGGTCTGTTTTTGCTTCTCAGGCAGAATTGGAGCTCCAAAAAAGTATTTTAACAAGCCAACTTTTTTTTTAATTGCACATGCAAGAAGAACCGGTTTTTCAACTTCAAAAAAGATTTTATTTTAACCAGTTTTTTTCCAAAGTCTAAAGAATATCATGGCCATTCAGTGTCAAAAATGTCATCTCTCTTTTTTGTACTCATAGTTTCATAGCTAAACTTTAAACCAGAGAGTGTTCTAGTTGGCTTTGATGACAGGGGTAAACTGATAAGGTGTTGTCCCAGCAAGGATTGCCTCTCTGGGGAGGTGAGGTCTTCTCTTAAAGTAAAGAAAGCCTGTCCTTTAACCTCTATTTTCTCCCAGGCTCTTATGCAGTATTGCCTCACCTGTTCTATAGCCTTATCTTCCATAAGCACTTGATCTTGAGTTCTCCCCCAATTTCCACTGCCTATCAATTGATCTAAAGAGATGGGGATCTGTCTGGCTTGGTCACGAGCCACCATAATCAAATGGGAACCCTCAGCTAGTCCCTGCACTATTTCCAAGGTAAAAGGAGAATTTACTTCATATTTTTGAACAGCTTTCTTAAGTTCCATTAGTATTTTGGAGGGAATCTGTTTGTACACAGCCTCATACACCCCATTAGGATTATTAGGATCTTTCTAGGAGCTATTCGTTCCTGTACTGTCATTGGAAATGTCATGGTCATAGCTTCCAAGTCACCCTCCTGTTGAGCCCACCAAACACTTTTCTGGAGGGGTAACAGAACTGTTGTCTGTGGCAAGGAAGGAAAAGCTTGAGTCACTCGAGAAGGAGGAAGAGGAGGTAAAGGAAATTCGTCCTCCCCAAAGGTGCAGTTTCGCTCTTGGCGATTTTTTGGGGGCTCCAAAATCACTGCAGATGGTGACTGCAGCCATGAAATTAAAAGACGCTTGCTCCTTGGAAGAAAAGTTATGACCAACCTAGACAGCATATTGAAAAGCAGAGACATTACTTAGCCAACAAAGGTCCGTCTAGTCAAAGCTATGGTTTTTCCAGTGGTCATGTATGGATGTGAGAGTTGGACTATAAAGAAAGCTGAGTTCCAAAGAATTGATGCTTTTGAACTGTGGTGTTGGAGAAGACTCTTGAGAGTCCCTTGGACTGCAAGGAGATCCAACCAGTCCATCCTAAAGGAGATCAGTCCTGAATATTCATTGAAGGACTGATGCTGAAGCTCCAATACTTTGGCCACCTGATGTGAATAACTGACTCATTGGAAAAGACCCTGATGCTGGGAAAGATTGAAGGCAGGAGGAGAAGGGGACGACAGAGGATGAGATGGTTGGGTGGCATCACTGACTTAATGGACATGAGTTTGAATAAACTCTGGAAATTGGTGATGGACAGGGAGGCCTGGCGTGCTGCAGCCCATGGGGTCACAAAGAGTCAGACACGACTGAGTGACTGAACTGAACTGAAGCAAAGGTGCAGTTTCGCTCTCGGTGATCCTTCACTTTCGAGCCCCACGTTGGGCGCCACTTGCTACAGCCAGCACAGCAGGTAGGGATCGAAAGTGGTCGACACACAGTTTGGGAAAAACAAAAAGGGACAGAATTAAAGTTTTAAAGATGGGCCCATGGGACTCAAGACCTCTTGGGTCAAGAGCCCTGTTCCTTGGAGCCACATCACTTTTATTTAGTGTGCTGGCAAGCAGAAAGGATCTGTTGTGCTTCCATGAAGTCAGCCTCCTGTGTCCCTGGTCACGTCTCCCATTTTATTGATTACTTTAAACTACCTTTGTTATTTGCTTGTACAAGGGCTATCGCCTAGCTGGAGGTCATAGACCCGCATATGCCTTGGGAAAACATCTTGGTGTGTGCACAAGCAGTGTTCTGAATTTGCGCTGACCCGGCGTTCCAAGGTCCACACTGTTTTTCCTTAGCTTAGCAGGGCATGACAACCCCAACTGATCGACCCGATGTACTTTTATTTGGGTTTTGCTGTATTGCTATATTTTGCTTTTATTCTTTTCCCATGGTGATTTTCTCATGGCTTAGCCAGAGCAACGGATGGCTGACTGTTAACCCCTGCAGCTTGTCATTCCTTTGAGAGCGAATATGGCGAATTTGGGGAAAATTCTCAAAACAGTGCTAACTTTTCCCCCTGTAATTCATACCCACACCAAATAAATCATCTTGGACTTTTCAAAGTGGGAAGAAATGCAGTTTTCAGCACTCAAGGAATGGTGATGTTTAGCACCATAAGGTACTTTGCAGTTGGCAAAGTATTGTCATTTCCCCATTTCACATGACCTTCAAGACAGCACAGAGGTGGGAAGCTGTGATCAACGTCATCCTGTTTTACAGATGAGGAGCTGACAAGTAGAGTCAAGTTACTGCCACGAAATCACACATGCAACAAGAGGCAGCAGCCCAGTGACTGCAGATGATACTCCTTTTCTACTCTGTCTCTGCCTCCCACTTGGCTGATAAACAAGGTGTGCAGAGAGCTTGTTCCTATATGTAACGGCCTTCCAGGTGGCTCTGGGGAGAGCTGCAGGGCACTGTGTCCAGACCCTGGAGTCTGTCCATGGGTACCACCAGTGGGGTGTTCCCTGGGCACCAGATGGAGCTTTATGTGGACCAGTCATATGAAGCCACATGTAACATACACAGTCTTGTTCAGTTCGGTTCAGTTGCTCAGTCATGTCCAACTCTTTGACCCCATGAACTGCAGCACGCCAGGCCTCCCTGTCCATCACCAATTCCCAGAGTTTATTCAAACTCATGTCCATTGAGTTGGTGATGTCATCCAACCATCTCATCCTCTGCTGTCCCCTTCTCCTCCTGCCTTCAATCATCCCCAGCATCAGGGTCTTTTCCAATGAGTCAGTTATTCACATCAGGTGGCCAAAGTATTGGAGTTTCAGCTTCAGCATCAGTCCTTCAATGAATATTTAGGACTGATTTCCTTTAGGATGGACTGGTTGGATCTTCTTGCTCTCCAAGGGACTCTCAAGAGTCTTCTCCAACACCACAGTTCAAAAGCATCAATTCTTTGGAACTCAGCTTTCTTTATAGTCCAACTCTCACATCCATACATGACCACTGGAAAAATCATAGCCTTGACTAGACGGACCTTTGTTGGCAAAGTAATGTCTCTGCTTTTTAATATGCTGAATATTAATTAATAGGTTATAATTAATATTATTAATAAATTGGTCATAACTTTTCTCCCAAGGAGAAAGTGTCTTTTAATTTCATGGCTGCAGTCACCATCTGCAGTGATTTTGGAGCCCAAGAAAATAAAGTCTCTCACTGTTTCCATTGTTTCCCTGTCTATTTGCCAAGAAGTGATGGGACTGGATGCCATGATCTTAGTTTTCTGAATGTTGAGTTTTAAGCCAACCTTTTCACTCTCCTCTTTCACTTTCAAGAGACTCTTCAGTTCTTCTTCGCTTTCTGCCATAAGGGTGGTATCATCTGCATATCTGAGATTATTGATATTTCTCCCGGCAATCTTGATTCCAGCTTGTGCTTCATCCAGCCCAGCATTTCATATGACATACTTGGCATACAAATTAAATAAGCAGGGTGACAATATACAGCCTTGACGTACTCCTTTCCCGATTTGGAACCAGTCTGTTGTTCCATGTCCAATTCTAACTGTTGCTTCTTGACCTGCACACAGATTTCTCAGGAGGCGAGTCAGATGGTCTGGTATTCTCATCTCTTGAAGAGGTTTCCACAGTTTGTTGTAATCCACACAAAGGCTTTGGCATAGTCAATAAATACAAAGTCAAGTGGGCCTTAGGAAGCATCACTACGAACAAAGCTAGTGGAGGTGATGGAATTCCAGTCAAGCTATTTCAAATCCTAAAAGATGATGCTGTGAAAGTGCTGCACTCAATATGCCAGCAAATTTGGAAAACTCAGCAGTGGCCACAGGACTGGAAAAGGTCAGTTTTCATTCCAATCTCAAAGAAAGGCAATGCCAAAGGATGTTCAAACTACTGCACAATTGCACTCATCTCACATGCTAGCAAAGTAATGCTCAAAATTCTCCAAGCCAGGCTTCAATAGTACGTGAACCGTGAATTTCCAGATGTTCAAACTGGATTTAGAGAAGGCTGAGGAACCAGAGATCAAATTGCTGACATCCGTTGAATCATTGAAAAAGCAAGAGAGTATCAGAAAAACATCTGTTTCTGTTTTATTGACTGTGCCAAAGCCTTTGCCTGTGTGGATCACACACTCTTGTACCACCAGCGAAATGGTGGTGAGGGAACATGGTATGGGACCGCTGAAGTTTCCTCCAAGTTCATTTGCCCCTGCTTCCTCTCTGCCTTATCTCCCTGCATTAAAACTGTGGGTTTCTACCTGAAGCCCTGACCTGAGTTCCAAGAATGGTCCCAGCTCCTTCTTCCTGTTCTTTATCTTCCCTTTTTAACCCCAAACACCAAACGCACCCAATAGGCATCACTCCCAGCTGCCTCCCCTTTCTCTCTCCACCTCTGTCCCTTCAGTCCAGCTGCCCTGCTCCATCCAAATTGCTTTGACCTGTGAAGTCGATTGGAACTTCTCAGCTCTGCTCCCACCCCTGTTAGCCCAGGCCCAGCACCTGACTCTGCACCTGACCAGCCTCACCTCCTGGTCTTTCCCCTCCCTGTCAAATCCTGTCTCCCCTTCTCCTCACCAATCCATCCTTCAGTGACTACTTTTCTGCCAACTGATGTGCAACTCTGTCTTTACAGCTTGCCAAGTACAGTTGCCTTTGTGCATGTACAAACATTCTTACCAAGTCTCATTTAGAAGTTAGTTTTTCCTCCCTGCTGCATCTCTCCTCATCTCCTGCCTAAACTACTACTGGTTTGGGGTGGTGTTGGGGGCGGGGGGCAGATGTGGGAGTTTTGCTTGTAGGTTTTGAGTTTTTTTGTTCGTTTGTCTTTGCCTTCAGTACGCCTGAGTTCTGCCTGCCTTTAAAAAAAAAAATTGGCCACACTGTGTGGCATGCAGTATCTTAGTTCCCCAATCAGGGACCGAACCCTGGTCCCCTGCAGTGGAAGTGTGGAGTCTTAACCACTGGATTGCCAGGGAAGTCCCCTGCCATTGTTCCTTTAACCAACCTACATTAAGATCTTTCCCTACCTTCCTGACAAGTTGCTCTTTATAAACTTTCAAGTATTCTTCCTAACATGAAGACCTCACTTCCTTTCCTCCAAAAATTCTAATTAACCCTCTCCAATCTCTTCTTTCTCAACATTCAGAGCCTGTCAACAATCGTTAGAATACGACTCCTGGAAGGACTTCCCTGGTGGTCCAGTGGTTAAGGATCCACCTGCCAATGCAGGGAACATGGGTTCAGTCTCTGGCTGGGGAAGATCCCACATGCCTCAGAGCAACTAAGCCCATGCACCCCAACTGCTGAGCCTGTGCTCTAGAGCCTGAGAGCCACAACCAGTGAGCACCACGCCATAACATAATGAAGCCCGCACCTAGAGCTGGTGCATCGCAGCAAAGAGTAGCCCCTGCTTGCTACAACTAGAGAAGGCCCATATTGTAGCCATGATGACCCAGCACAGCCCCAAATAAGTAACTAAAGAAAGAAATAAAAATAAATATTAAAAAAAGTGACTCCTGGAACCAGCAGCTCTAAGAATCAGGTGGCCATGAATGACCGTTCTCCCCATGACCAGTCACCCCGTGCCACCTGGGTGTGTTTACACATCCACACTTTGTCTCCTTACCCTGCAAGCTCCTTGTGGCAGTTAAGAGATCCTTTTCCTTTGTAAACTACACAGATGTTTAGAGGAAGCTCTGGATTCGTTTGGCTGCTTTCCAGTTTCTAGCCCAACTCAGACATGTCCTGTATCCTGTGTCCTATTACCTGTAGGTTTGGAGTTACATCAAAGGCAATTTGCAGGGGGTGGGGGAGGAGGCACTGTGTAAAAATTGAGAAACTTCAACTGAATATCCCATTTCTCTTTTCTCCTTGGAAGAATTAGCCTCTCTGGAAATTCTGAGTCCACACCCGGCTTGGCAGCAATAGCCTGAAGGGTGAATGCTTCCCTTGGCCAGAATGTGTGCTCAACAGATGGGCAACTCCCCACAGTCTCACTTCGAGCTCAGGTAACAGTTACATTTACCCCAGCCATTGGCTAGCCTGGCCCCTGTGGGTACTTGGGGGTAGGGTGGCTGGACATGCATAAAGAGAAATCGGTGTTCAATAGAATAAAAGTGTGGGACTTAGAGACAACAAGAAGAGAAGCTGCATGCATCACAGCTGACTGTGGAGCAGGCTTAGACAACCCCTTTTTCTTTTTTTTCCTAAGTAATTTTTTATTTGAGTATAGTTGTTAGTTTCTGCTGTATAGCAAAATGAATCAGTTATACATATACATACATCCATTCTTTTTTAGGTTCTATTCCGTAGGTCATAACAGAGTATTGAGTAGAGTTCCCTGTGCCTGACAGAGACAATCCTTTTTTCTACTACCAGAGAGTTACCTTGGAAAGAGGCACCCCACAGAACCCTTAATTCTGTCCTGGGAAACCCGCAATCAGGCAGAGAAGTGTATTTATGCAGCTCTGAATATACGCATCACTTCACTTTGTATTTTGGTGACTCGTACGTTGGTCTAATGTCCCCACCAGATTGTAAACTTCTAGACTACCAGTGCAATGTCACTATCATATCCTCCAAAACAAGCATAATCCCTGATACATAATATATCATGATCAATGGCTGTGAATAAATAAGTTCTGCCGTAATGCTGATGTAACTCAATAAATTAAGCAAGGTCAATGGAAGGACACTGGTCACCCTACGGGTGTAAGTAACTTTGCTACAGCACAAAGATAAGAATTAAGCCTCTTTGGGGAGGAAATGCGGTTATACATTTATTTTTTATTGAAGTATATAGTTGATATACAATATAAGTTACAGATCTATAGTGATTCACAGTTTTTAAAGGTTCTACTCCATTTATAGTTATGAAATATTGGCTATATTCCCTGGGTTGTGCAATATAACCTTGTAGCTTATTTTATACATAATCGTTTGTACCTTTTATTCCCCACCACTGTATTCCCTCTTTCCTTCTCTCTCCCCACTGTAACGATTAGTTTGTTCTCTGTATCTGTGAGTTTTTTTCTTTCATGTTACCTTCACCAGTTTGTTGTATTTTTTAGATTCCACATATAAATGTTGTATTTTTTAAATTCCACATACAAATATCATACAGTATTTGTATTTCTCTGTCCCATTTATTTTACCTAGCATAATACTCTCCAAGTCCATTCATGTGGTTGCAGATGGCAAAATTCCATTCTTTTTTATGGCTGAGTAGTTTCCCATTTTGTATATCTACAAACACACACACACCACATCTTCTTAGCCCATTCACCTGTTAATGGACACTTAGATTGCTTCCATATCTTGGCAATTATAAATGATGTTTTTTATATATATGTATGTATGCATATATATAAATATTAATTCACTTGTCAGAATCTGTCCTAATTAAACAATCCAAAAGACATTTGCACAAAAATCTTCATTTAACTATTTCTTAACCTAGCAAAACTTTCAAAGTATTCAGCATGTCTAGAAATATAGGAATTACTAAATAATTAATGATACACTGCTTGATGGAATACTATATAGCTATTAAAATGATGCTTATCCATTCCGTGTACCAAAATTTTAAATGTCAGTGATATCATAATTAAGCTTTTTCAAGTAGTACACATAATTTCACATCAACCACATCCGGCTTTGCTAGGTGACAAGGAACCAAGTAAGACTCTTTTATTGGCAAGGAATTTATTGTAAGGACACACAGGGTAATAGGGAGACAGGGAACAATAACATCTGCAGGAAAGTTAAGCAATGCCCAGAATAGGGGCCTGAAGGTTATCCAGACGGTCACCTCCTCATGCCTTGGGTTCTCAGCAGTGGGTGGCTGGGCTCCCCTCTGTGCACCTTGCCATGTGGTGCATCGGCTCTGAAGCCGCTGCTAACCCATGACACTCACAGCTTCGTGGCTTCTGTCACCTAATGCCTTCTGCTGATTGATTTCTGCTTGGCCCGGGTTTTCTGTTTGTCTCACATTTGAACTCCCCAAGAAAGGAGATCTAGATACTTTAGTTCCCTACTGTTCCATTCTTCAGAGCTCTCAGAACAGACCACCTCTGTAATTCCAGTGGCCAGCATATAAGCTGTGCTTCCAAAAAGTGCCTAAACCTGATCCCATCAATTCAGTCCAAAAAGTGGTCACACAGTATGAATTTGGCAGGTACTTCAAACATATCAGCCACCTATCCAATACAATCTATAGTTTTGAACCATGTTTAAAATAATAAATAAAAGCATATACATATGAAAGGGCTTCCCAAGTGGTGTTAGTGGTAAGGAACTCATCTGCTAATGCAGGAGATGTAAGAGACACTGGTTCCATTCCTGGGTTGGGAAGATCCCCTGAAGAGGGGCATGGCAACCCACTCCAGTATTCTTGCCTGGAGAATCTCATGGACAGAAGAGCCTGGTGGGCTACAGTCCATAGGGTCAAAAAGAGTTGGATATGACTGGAGCGACTTAGCACATACACCCACACAGACATATGAAAACAGATAGGAAAGAGATAAATCCATCATAGTTGGGTTAGGGTGGAAGGATTATAGGTGATTACTTTTCTCCATTTTGCACTTTTCATTTAACGATACTGTAATTGACTTTTGGTTTTCAAATATTTTTTCAAAGTACTCTTCAAACTCTAGGAGTCATGCAGCCAAGCTACTGAGTTCAGTCTCTCCCCAGAACTTACCTTGGAATATAGAGCAAAGTCACAATCATTATAGTCTGTGGGTGCTTTTGCTCAGCAGGTAGAGTATTACTTCCGCTTTATCTTGCCAGGTGAAGGCCATAATTGTTGTAGGTTGTGAAAGCACATTGAAGGCAAAAATGCCTGTTATTATTCTGAAAACTTCTTTTAAATTGCTATAATAGCATATGTCACATGAGCAGAACATAGAACCTTACGACTAGCTTGGGCATAGAAAGACGTCCTTTATCCACAAGCCAAGTATTTGAAAATACAACCCACTCAATTGGCAGACACCTTCAGGGCTGGAGAGGAACTACCACCATAGTTTTCTGAAACTGAGCCACCCAAGGCTTTACTTTGATCTCCTCTGTGTACATCATGGAGAAGGCAATGGCACCCCACTCCAGTACTCTTGCCTGGAAAATCCCATGGACAGAGGAGCCTGGAAGGTTGCAGTCCATGGGGTCGCTAAGGGTCGGACACGACTGAGCGACTTCACTTTCACTTTTCACTTTCATGCATTGGAGAAGGAACCCACTCCAGTGTTCTTGCCTGGAGAATCCCAGGGACAGGGGAGCCTGGTGGGCTGCCGTCTATAGGGTCGCACAGAGTCGGACACGACTGAAGCGACTTAGCAGCAGCAGCAGCAGCAGCAGTGTACATCGTTCTTCCAGCTCCTCTGCCACAAACATACAGTTACTAAGTATTATTGCTTGATAAAAACTCTAATTACTACAAGGACTGCCCGAGGTGAAAAAGGAGAAATCGAATTATCAGATGGACTGGTGTGAGTTGGACAGCCTGTTTATCCTTTCGTCCCCAGCCCTAACTTGGGGGCGCACAGGCTGCGGGAGGGGACCCCCAACGCGGGAGACTGCACCTGTGCAGGGCAGTGGACACGTCCAGCATTGGGGAAACCGAGATGTCGAATCCTCCCACCCTCCTAGAGAGGACCCGGAAGCGCGGCGCAGTCCCGGAAGGCGAGGTGCTGACACACTTCCGGCCTTTGTGACTCATTGTGTCTGTGTCGAGGCGTCAGGAGGGCCCGGACCTGAGCGCGGCGCCCTTCGGCCGGCCTGAGCCCCAGAGTCAACTCCCTTTGCTCGCCCCCAGCCGCTCCCGGGGCTCACGGTGAGATTTGGGGCCGGCCCCTGAGGGAGCGGGCGGGGCTGCAGGGGTGTGTGCGTGGAGGTGGGCTCTGCAGCTGCGAACCTGGGGTCCTCTCCTGGCGGCCGGGGCGCCGCGAGCAGCGAGTCCGTACCCCTGTCCCCACCTCAGGCCGGGCTGTAGGCAGCGCCGTCCCCCGGGGCAGCCGACCCCGCCCCATCGGGGACCCGGGCAGGGAGGGGGCCTCTGTCCTTGGCAGGGGGTCCTGGGAGACCCGGGGGAACGGCTGTCTGCGGGTCCCTTCCGGGCCCTCAACTGCAATGTCGTCGTCTTCGCTTGACGTTTTTGCAAACCCGGTCACGAGCGAACCGACCCCTGTTGGATTTTTTTTCTTCTCTGCCCTAGTCGCCATTTGCTTTAATTCTCGTGAGGTATTTTTTTAATTTTCGGGGTCCTTGAAGGACCTCCAGGTGAAAAATGCGGAAGGCTGAGAAACGGACACGTTTCAAGATGCCGAATACGTGTTTCCAGATCACCTGCTTCTCCCCACCCCGTTCCCCGAGCGGTGATTAAAGAGCGTCTGAAGCCTAGTCTGAGTGGATGAAGAAGTGATCTGGTCTAATAGAGATGATACGTACGTCCCACTCTCAGCTTTAGGGGATATTTCGAAGGCTTTGAAAACGAGCTGTCCGGAAGATTAGGTGCGTTTTTTATTTCTGGGTAGTATTACTCTGCCTGACTTGGAAGGGTGAAGAGTGAAAGAATTTGTGGAAATTGCACGGGACCATTAGGAGACTGATTAACTGAGTGACCTTGGATAAGACAGGACACTTCTGCCAACTCTCGGTTCTGTCATCCATCAGATTAGGTTTTCTCCAAAGGCCTCTCCAACTTTGAGATTATTTGCTTTAGTCAGTGTAATTGAAAAATTCAGCTACAGTTCAGCCTGACACTGCCCCCTGCCCTCCCCTTCCTACAGTGCCTCCAGTACACAATAAGATACTTTGACTATAGAGAGTGGCTGTTACATGGCCTGGGACCAAAGAAAGCATTTATTGTACAGGCCATTGCTAGGCGGATTGGAGGTGGTCAATAAATACTTGTTGAATTGAATTGTGGAGGATTCATTGTAACCAGTCAACAAAGCCCTGTTACTGTATTTGCCAGCCACATGTGGAGAAATAGTTTTATTATTTAGGGAATCATGATGATAATTTGCCCCAAAATGTTTCTCCATGTTTGTATTGTCTCTGAATTAATATGCACAATTCTTGTTCATTATTTCAGGCTGTTTTCACCAATCTTAAAATACAAACAGGGAGGCTCACTAATTAATAACCTTAGGCTTTTGCTGATTCTCTGCTTGATCTAAGCATTTAAATTTTTGCTAACTTTATCTAAATACAGATGAGTGTTATGTTAAATCTTTCCTTTTTATTCTGAGTATCAGTATTCTTTTGGAATTCTCAGGATACCTAGTTATCTTTTAAAGGTAGCTTTTTCATGTTTTAAAACATTTCAGAGTGCTTCTCAAAAATGGGGAGGGTGCACTTTGTTTAAAATGTCAAGACTATACCCTGGAAAAGATACTGGCCTGTTTAGAAAATAGCCTCTGAAATAAACTGAGCTTGTAACTCCAAGCCTTTCTTGTAAGAAAATCTTTTGTATTTACCTTTGGTGAAAACCAGTTACTGGGGATAATCTTATCTATATCGGATAGTGTGTCAGAATGGTTTGCAACTCAAAGGGACCCCAGAGGTAGTTTTCTGCTCCTCTGATCCTACCCTGCCCGCCGTTTGACAGGTAAAGATACTGGGTGTCAGAGAGGTTAAATAACTCACCCACGGTCATGTAACTTACTCCTCATAGGAGACTAGAATTCAGTTGTTACAACTTGTGTTGCTTTCACTATAACAGAGTTTGTCCCATTGCTTAAGCGAGTTTGGTGTGATGGTTGGAACCTGAACTGAGTCCCACAGAACTCATTTCAAATCCTGACTTAACCATTTAATTGCTCTGTGACCTTGGGTGTTACTTAACATCTATCAACCTTAGCTTCATTGTTACACATTGTGACCATAATTATACCTACCTCCTAAGAGTGTTGTGTGAAATGCCTGGTACATAGACCAGTTAACATTGGTTCTTACTATTATGCCTGCTAGAGGCTTCTTGAATTGAACAGATGAGGGGTAAGTGGCATTTCAGCTTAGCTCTAAAGGATAAGGAGGATTTGAAAAGGCAGGGAAGACTGGGAGGGAAATCCCAGGCATTATGATGTGAGAAAGGGAAGACAGTCAAAATATAAGACATTTAGGAAATACTGAGTAGAGTAATTTTGCTGGATGGAAAAGGTTCATGCAGGGAAGGGGAAGAAACTGATGGGAAATGAAGCTTGATGGGGAAGCTGGGACCAGGTGCTGGGGGCTGTTGGATTGGACGGCTCTATTGAGTTGTAGGAAGAAGAATCTGAGAGCAAGGTTGGAGATGAATTTTGAAGGGGAGGCAGAAAATGAAGGTAGGGCACCAAAGAGAAGAAGCCATTCTTCACAGAACTAGATAGAAAAATAAGTGTGAACAAAGAACTGCATCTCCCTGGTGCTTGGAGATGAATGTACTTACGTAAGGGGAGAGGAATCAGAGATGAAATTCTCAGTCTGAGTGAATGAGATGTTCGTGGACCAGCTGATCCCTAGTTGACACTGAAGGCAGTAAGATGACAAGGGGAGCTGAAATAGTTTAAGTTGTTCTTACTTCTTCTCTTCAGTTTAACAGAATTAAGGTCTGCCCAGTTCTTTAGAAGAAGAGTCAACAAGAGTCCTTGTCCTCGAGGGGCTTAACGTTTGGTTGGGAAGTGGTGATAGAAACTCAGGTAATGGTAAGACAAGGAGAGCAGACATGCCTGACAGAGAAAGTCTCGAGAGCATTCAGATGAGGAAGATATCTTTAATTTGGAATGTCAGGAAACAGTGTACATCTTGAAGGTGAGTGAAAATTTGACCAGTTGAGGTTGATAAAGGTGGGAGATTTGTCCTAGCAAAGAAGTAAAGATGCCAAGTCATACCCCAAGTTAATGGGTATTATGTTAACGGGAACGTTAATGGGTCGAATAGGCTGAAATAGAGGGAATCACTACTACTAAAAGTAATGGAAGTGGAAGAGTCCAGTGGATTCACTGAGAGTAACTGGGGAAGGAGGGAATGACCAGCAGCAGACTTTGGCAATACTAAGTTGACCTTGGTATGTTGTTCATGTTGGAACAGGGAGAAATGGAAGCAAGACAGACTGGGTGGGGCTGAGGCACTGGTGTCGGCAGGAGATGTGGAGCCTGGATATTGGGATGGTGGAAGATGGCTCTGGGAGGCATCACTGGAAAAGATACTCTTTTTTCCACTTTTCCGAATGAAATGAAGGAGACCCAGCCTTACAGGAGTTATTTAGCCTCCCAGCTGAGAGAAAGCCAGCCAAAAGAGTGGTGTCTTGGACTCCCTGCCTGCTGCCTCTTTCTGTTCAGGTCCTCGCTCTTCCAGTGCTCCAGCTCCGTGGGGCCGTTTCCTGGAAGCTGCCTTGTCAGCTGTCAGGTACCCCTTGGGGCTGCCCCAGCACGTGGAAACCTCCTTAGAACCGTTGGAACGTCTGCTCTGTACTGTAATGATTTGTGTAAAAACGGGAATCGAAGGTCTCGTCTTTTTATTCCCCTCAGTCTAGGCTGACACCACGTGTATTTGTGTTTAGTCACTGAGTCACGTCTGACTCTTGGGACCTTGTGGACTGTAGCCCTCCAGGCTCCTCTGTCCATAGGATTTCCCAGGCAAGAATTTTGGAGTGGGTTGCCATTTCCTTTTCCGAGGGATCTTCCTGACCCAGGGATCAAACCCGAATCTCCTGCATTGGCAGGTGATTCTTTACCACAGTGCCGCCTGGGAAGCCCTTGCGTATGATAAATCTTCAGAAATGCTTAGGGAATTGAATACTTGTAACCAAGGACTTTCTAAAGTTGCTCTGAAATTGAAAAACAAAATATATTTCCCCAGCAAGGGGGTGGAGTGCAAAACAAGTCTGAAGGAATGGATCAGTTCAGTTCAGTCGCTCAGTTGTGTCCGACTTTTGTGACCCCACGGACTGCAGCATGCCAGGCTTCCCTGTCCATCACCAACTCCTGAAGCTTGCTCAGACTCGTGTCCATTGAGTTGGTGATGCCATCCAACCATCTCATCCTCTGTCGTCCCCTTCTCCTCCCACCTTCAATCATTCCCAGCATCAGGGTCTTTTCAAATGTGTCAGTTATTCACATCAGGTGGCCAGAGTATTGGAGTTTCAGCTTCAGCATCAGTCCTTCCAATATTCAGGACTGATTTCCTTCAGATGGACTGGTTGGATCTCCTTGCAGTCCAGGGGACTCTTTAAGAATCTTCTCCAACACCACAGTTCAAAAGCATCAATTCTTCAGCATTCAGCTTTCTTTATGGTCCAACTCTCACATCCATACATGACTACTGGAAAAATCATAGCTTTAACTAGACAGATCTTTGTCGGTAATGTCTCTGTTTTTTAATATGCTGTCTAAGTTGGTGATGGCTTTCCTTCCAAGGAGCAAGTGTCTTTTAATTTCATGGCTGCAGTCACCATCTGCAGTGATTTTGGAGCCCAAGAAAATAAAGTCTCTCACTATTTCCATTGTTTCCAAGTGATGGGACCAGATGTCATGATCTTCGTTTTCTGAATGTTGAGTTTTAAACCAGCTTTTTCACTCTCTTTCACTTTCATCAAGAGGCTCTTTAGTTCTTCTTTACTTTCTGCCATAAGGGTGATGTCATCTGCATATCTGAAGTTGTTGATATTTCTCCTGGCAATCTTGATTCCAGCTTGTGCTTCATCCAGCCCGGCATTTCTCATGATGTACTCTTCATAGAAGTTAAGTAAGTAGGGTGACAATATACAGCCTTGATGTACTCCTTTCCCACTTTGGAACCAGTTCAGTTCTAACTGTTGCTTCTTGACCTGCATACAGATTTCTCAGAAGGCAGGTAAAGTGGTCTGGTATTCCCATCTCTTTAAAAGGTTTCCACAGTTTGTTGTCATCCACACAGTCAAAGGCTTTAGCACAGTCAGTGAAGCAGAAGTAGATGTTCTTCTGGAATTCCCTTGCTTTTTAGAAGACGGTTTACAATAGGCCTTTTACCAGTTTAAAGTATTGGAGAAATGACTTAATTCCCACATTCTTTTTATATTTATGCAGAGAGCCTTTTTTAATGTAATGTTCTTTATTGTAATCATAAGCTGCTATTTTAATAATGATTTCTGTTTTTTATTAGGGACCAAAGAAAGAAAAATGAATCTTGTTATAAACCTCAGATTAAAATCATAATCTTTGTTTAGAACAGTCTTCTCCAAACTTTTCCAGTCACACGATCCTGTCAGTAAAAACTGTTTACAAAAGCTACGTACATACATCATTATACCAGGGTTTTGTGTAATTTTAAAAAAATACAGTAGTGCTTTTCGAAAATAATCTTGTGCTTTAAATGTACGTGATCTATTTTCCACCAAAATTACTAATAATTTTTTAGTGAAAGTCATGTAATTAAAAATGTTTTGTTAGTTTAAAACTATTGGCTTATCTCATTTTGATACAGCCAGATGCTGTGTCTAAAACTTATTGCTTATTTTGATGGCTGTAAGAGGTGAAAACGATGCCTCAACAAAGGTTTGTCAATTCAGATGAAAGAAATACATTTTTGCATCTGCTTAGTAACTCGTGATTGCTCCTGTCCACCAACCCTCTTCAGTTTTTGTTCTTGAAATTCAGCTTCTACATCTCCCTTTTTCCATGCCCTTATATCACCTGTTCTTATGTTTTATAATTTTAACAAACAGGCTCAAGACCCACTAAAAATCCTCATTTGGAAGTTCTTAAAAAAAATTAGGGAATATTTCCAAGTTTGTAAAATGTGTAGACAATAAGGAGTTTCAAGGATGCTGAGTATCAGTTTTAGTGGTTAAAATTATGTAACAACCCACTAATAATTCCTTCCTCATACTTTTTTTTTTTTTTTACTTTTTCACTTGTCGGTTGACTTCTTGTTAGATTTAGATCCACACTGGTTTTCACCTTTTAACCTGGCGGAGTTAGAGATTGCTCTGGATAGAAGCTTCAGCCGCCATTTTCTTGTTTGTGTGTGTTTGCCTTCTTAGTGTCTCCCCTTCTAGTAGTTTCTCTGCAAGAATCTCTAAAGCTGCTTGCTCTTTTCTAAAATGTAGTTGATACATAGCATAAAGGTTAGTTTCAAGATACATAATGATTCAATGTTTCTGTGTATTGCCAAGTGATCCCAATAAGTCCGGATAACATCTATCACCATAGTTACATTTTTTTCATTTGAAGAAAAATTTTAAGAACTTCTTTCAGCAGCTTTTGAATATGCAGCACAGCATTAACTGGAGTCGCCACGCTGTGACTCCACCCCAGGACTTATTTTACAACAGGAAGTGTGTGTCGTTTGACCTATTTTGCCCCTGCACCGCCCCCAGCCTGTCTCTTGTGAACATGTTCAGCGTTTAGACCAAGTGAGCTAGTTAGTATCCATTTGTACATTAGATGTGGTCTATTTTCTCTCACTTCTAAAATATAAATAGACCTTCTGATATTTTCCTTATTCAGAGTGGCTCATTTTGTACTGACCTAGGCACCCATAAAAAACATAGAAATATCTGAATGGTGGGTTACACATCCGGGCCTTCAGATCTGGCGTGAGTGTTGGCTCCACTAGGTAGGTTGCTCCTGAGTACACAGCCGAAGTCACCCACGCCACAGTCGCATCATCTGTAAGAGGGTGCTCCAGGTTGTCCTGGGAGCTCGTACATGTGCCGCTGCAAGCCACCGCCTGGCACCCCTCTCTCAGCTCTCACCAGGCTGTGTGTGTAAACACATGATGTCATAACCTGCCTTCCCCTGGAAGGAGAGTGCTTGGACTCCAGCAGACACCCTGAGGGTAGAATTCGCCATTTGGGAGTTTGCTTGCAAAACCTTAATATCTATAAAGTGACAGTGAAAACAGTTGGTACCAGGGACTTTTTTTTCCTTTACTATTCAGAGGCGTTTTTAATGCTTGGATGTGTAGCCTTGTATGAAGTATTAACCTCAAAGTATCACTTTCCATAAAGGTACCAGTAATTTTTTTTTTTTTAACTCTTCAGAAATAGTACAGAAACAGATACCAGACATCTCACAGGACAGAAAGGAGAGCCCAAGAGCACAAACCCTGTTCGGATCGAGTCAGGTCCCTGAGCCTGAATGATGACTGCTGAGTCGAGGGAAGCCACAGGTCTGTCCCCGCAGGCTGCCCAGGAGAAGGACGGTATCGTGATAGTGAAGGTGGAAGAGGAGGATGAGGAGGAGCACATGTGGGGGCAGGACGCCAGCCTGCAGGAGTCTCCCCCGCCCGACCCAGAGGTCTTCCGCCAGCGCTTCAGGCACTTCTGTTACCAGAACACTTTCGGGCCTCGAGAGGCCCTGAGTCGACTGAAGGAACTTTGCCACCAGTGGCTGCGGCCCGAGATCCACACCAAGGAGCAGATCCTGGAGCTGCTGGTGCTCGAGCAGTTCCTCTCCATTCTGCCCCGGGAGCTCCAGGCCTGGCTGCAGGAGTACCGTCCTGACAGCGGGGAGGAGGCCGTGACCTTGCTGGAGGATCTGGAGCTGGATTTGTCAGGACAGCAGGTGAGGCGAGGTGACGCATGTGATGTGTGAGCAGCACGTGGACTTTGAGACTGGAGCAGAGAGAGAGTTACTGATTTAAAGCTTGGATTTATAGTCTTTGTGGTACTTAGATCCTGCTCCGCTTGGCTGTTAAAAAAGTATTCTGGCCCTGGCCCTCGCCCAGCCCCTGGCGTACTTACTGTCTTTTTGTTTGTCTAAATTCCTGTTTAAAAAGTAATTTACCCACAAGCCCAACCTGTTTGTCCTCAGGTCCCAGGTCAAGTTCATGGGCCTGAGATGCTCGCAAGGGGGATGGTGCCTCTGGATCCAGTGCAGGAGTCGTCGAGCTTTGACCTTCCTCATGAGCCCACCCAGTCCCATTTCAAGCATTCATCTCGGAAACCCCGTCTGTTACAACCTCGAGGTAAGAGGCCAGGGTTCACGTGGGTTGTGAGGCGGGGACACGCCAGTCAGATGCGTCTGTGGTGCTGATGCCTGTAGTGGAGAAGCGTGTTTGTTTCTGTTGTCATTGCTACTACGTATCAGAGGAAACATAACCTGCAGACCAGTTTCATGAGTTAGTGTTACTGAGGAGGTAAGTGGAATGTGCATAATAAACTTGAGTGGACATTATATTATTTGTTGAATTGTTAGCATTCTGGGTGTCTAGCAGACTTTTTATTAACAGGAAAGTGCTCAGAAGAGATGATATATATCCAGCACTCTGGTATGTCATACATTATCTTGAAAAGGATCGTTTTAAAATTGATTTTATTTGGGACTTCCCTGATGGCCCAGGGGTTAAGACTCTGCTTCCTCGGCACTGTTCAGTGCGTGCTGAGGGAAACTGGATCCTCCATGCCACACAGCGCAGCCGAAAAAGAAATAAACTCATTTTCTTTAAAATGTATAAATACTGTATAACATCACTCTTTTTCTAGGTTATTTTCAGAAATTCCAAAGAATGGGAAAAGGATGGAAAAAATGTTTTGGTTGAGGAACATGAGGCAAAAAAAATGATTTCAGAGTCATATGAATAAAAATTAGTTTTTTTCTCTTGAGGGAAATCTTAACGTATTTTATCCACTTTTAAAACCAAAGTAGGTACATAGACTATCAGTAAATAATAATAACATGCTAAAAGAATGATTGTTCACGAGCTGATAAACACACAGTCCTCACCCAGTGTGTCTGTTGTGGTGACGTGCAGGGCGGGCGTGTAAAGCTGAAGGGGGCATCCTTGTCGCTGCGTTCTGGAGGGCAGCCAGCAGTCAAGCTGGAGAAGCCCCGCCAACCAGCCAGATGCTGCGATGGTAGTCCACCACGGCCCACCCCTCCCGTTGCTTCCTCCTAGGGTGAAATCAGGAATGGAAAAGGATGTTCATGGTTTTAAATGCCAGATGAGGGCTTCAGATGATCAGTAACAGCCTTAGAAATCCTGGAATAGGTACTTGTTACGTAGTAGATACGCACTTATTTTTAGTTTCCTCTTTGTGCTGATTATCTTCGACCGGTGTTTCCTCACTGTTGTAAGGTTGGAGTGCTAGGTACTTGATCTTTTTGGACACTTTGCTCTAGCTTTTAGTAATTCTGTTTCAGAATGATTTTTCTAATATCTTTGCAATACAGTAACATCATCTGTTTACCAGTAACATTTCCAAATCTAACATTACTTGGCAAGGGAAGGTTTTGATTTTGCAGTCTCCTAAGAATTTTCCAGTTTTATACATGGCAGTTAGTGTGATCCTATATTGAATATGTCTTTTATTAGAAGAGTATCATCAACCCATGCCTTTATACGCTTGGAAATATCTCATCAGCATTCAGACCCTGTGAACGTTTGATCCAAAAACTGGTCACGTGAGGGAGAAAGTAGAGGGGCAACAATTGGCAGAAACTTGAAACTAAGAAGAGCCCCTTCCTTCTCTGTTTCAAGACATTACTGCCAAAGATTTTTAAAACTTAATTTTTCACAACTGGATGGGAATCTGAAGTCCTAGTACACGTTCCTTGGACTGGAGAAGGTTAAATTATGAGCCAGACCTGACTCGAGCTGAGTGTTGCCTGCTTCTGTGGCTGGGAACAGGAGCCTGGTTCTGGTTCTGGCTCTGGCTCTGGCTCTGGCCTCTCAGCAGGGGACGTTAGGCAAGTTGCTTACCCTTTTAGGGCCTCTGTTTCACCTTCTGTGACTCCTTGTTCCTCCTGCTCAAGAACAGAAGTCTTGGGAAGACACAGCTTATGCTGGCTTTCTTACAGTCCCTGTAATTATCAGTTCTGTAGTTCCTCGTTGAACATCAGGCACTCTGGTACAGGAAAGAGGGTGCCCTGGGCCCTTATTCGAGAGGGACCCAGAGCAGAGCTGGCTTCACTCACAGCTCCTTTCTCCTCCTTCAGCTCTCCCTGCCACCCACGTTCCTGCCCCTCATCCTGAGGGGGCTCCCAGAGACCAGGCGATGGCATCTGCATTGTTCTCGGCAGATTCCCAGGTGAGCTGTGGGCCCCTCTGCCCTCCTGAGTCCCTGCCATCTGCCTCTTGCTGGGGCTCTTCTGGCGGTCTTCTCCCAAGGCGCTGGCTGTTGAAGCCCGGGCCCACAGAATAGCCCCCACTCCCCGAGAGTCCACTGGAGCCTAGCGTGGCTGCCTTTTCTTCCCAGCATCCTTTAGGTTTGCAGTCACCCTGACTGCAGGTTCGGGCAGTGGGACTGTCCCTGGGCTTTGGGGGAACTGAGTGTGGGGATCTCGTGTTATTTCAGGCAATGGTGAAGATCGAGGACATGGCCGTGTCCCTCATCCTGGAGGAATGGGGATGTCAGAACCTGGCTCGGAGGAATCTCAATAGGGACACCAGGCAGGAGAATTATGGGAACGTGATTTCCCAGGGTAAGATGGGTGCAGGATTACTTGTGATAAGAGTGTATTGCTTCTTTTTCCAGTAGCTGTGGGATCTCTGATGTGTTAGACTATCGAGCCCCTTTGTTCAGACCAGATGGAGAAGGAGAACACTGTTTATTTCATCCCAAAGCCTGGCACTGGGCCTTCCTGACTCCACGTGGATTTCTTAGGTCTAGGTAGTTTTACCTCTAGGGAGTCTTTTGAAAGCAGAAGTAACTCTTGCGTTCTGATTCCCTACCTTTTCAACTACTCGGTCACCAGTGAGGATTCTGCTTCATTCCCTGCGGTTACAATTGAGGTGCTTTTGTTGGAGTTGGGGAGTGTCTGTATTTTTTAGTGTAGAGGGCCAGGTGAACGAACACTGACTATCAGTCTCATCCTAACCTGGGACCTGTTCCTGAACCCACCAGGCATCCTTCCACGGGTTTTCGGTCTTGCGTCCTACGAGCGCTGCTCCGCCAAAACCCTGTATGTGTAATTCCATGACCTTATGCCTGTCCCTCCCTCAGGGTCAGGTTTCCTAGGTTCCAAACCTAATGGTGATCTTCTGTGAAGAGCTCTGGCTCCTGAGTGTGTAGTAAGAACAAAGAAGTTCTCAGAGGCATCAACCGGATATGACAAGGTGACGCAGCTGACAATCTCATTTGTCTCTGTTAGGTCTCAACCCCTGGGAGACTTCACTGTAGGAAACTGTCAAATCAGTCCTGTCACAGGGAAGGCCCACTTCCTGAGACTTCTGCCTGGGGAGAGCAAGGGGAATGTGAATGAAGGGAGGATGTTACTACAGAAACTTCAAGTTTTGTTTTGAACCATAGGGTTAGCTGGGGTTCATTTTTTAATACTTGCTCTTTGGACAAGGTGAAAATTAAGCCAAAATACTGATCTGTGTTTGTGAGCTGTGTAGTACCCACCTGTTGCTAACTTAAAACATAGGGAACCATCCAGATCATCAAGGACCTAGGATTGGAATTCAAAAGAATAGACCAGTTTGATTTTCCTTATGATTGGGTCAGTATTTACGGCAGTTTCATCACTAAAGTCAGGGGCTAGATACTCAGCTCCTTCAGTGGTTGTGTTGAGGTAGTGCACACCCACTTGGAAAGGTTTCTTAATGCCAAATAAGTGAAGAATAGATTTGGATTAGTTTGGTTTTTTCTCCTAGACAAACGTAAACATATAAAATAGTGTTTTTGTACTGAACAGTTTTTAGTCTCTGCTTAAAAACAGGGGGGCACACAGACTATAGCAGTCCGCAATAAAAATATATTCCAGGTTTTGCAGGTTGCTAAAATCAGAGATCAGCTCTGCATTTGTAAAATCTTGTTTTCTTATATTACATCCTTTGTGAGCCATCTCCAGACATGTTTTCACTTTCTTTGTTCTTAGTGATTCTCAATCATCTGTCAGTGAAAGTTTCAGTTACATTTACTGATGCCCCAATCAGCTTCTCTCCCTCAGCCCTGTTACTTGAGCACATCACCTCTCTTCTCCCTGGTGGAGAGAAACCATGTCATGTGTCCCAAGATCCGCGTCACCTGCCAGACTCATTCTAATTTCATAAATACCAAGTTAAAACTGAAACTTTTTTTTTAATGTGTATTGATTCTTTCAAATTAATTATTGGGTGACCAATTAAAGAACGATGTGTTGTGACCTCTCATGTTCCTTAATGCCTCACCCCTTCCCTTCCTTTCTTGCCTGGTCTGTTCCTTCTGCTTGTTCCCAGCTTCTGCACACTTCCTGCGTTGTCCTTCCTACTCTTTGCCTGCCCTCGCATTTCCCAGTTCTCCCTGTTGTCCCTATGTTTTTTTCCACTGTTCTACTATTTTGTCTACAATTTGTACTGTGAAGTCATTTTGCAGGTATGTAGAGGTTTCCTGGAAAAGTGTCACTTGAGTAACCCATGTATTCAAAAGAAAAAGGTGCTATTTGTATTTTCTATTTATTGTGTCAGGTTGTGAAAACAGGAATGAGAATGAGGAGTCCACCTCAAAGGCTGAAAGTGCAGAAGACTCGGCATCACGTGGGGAGACTGCAGGAAAATTCCAGAAAGATGTCGGAGAAAAGCGTGAACAGCAGGGCAGAGTGGTAGAAAGGCAGCAGAGAAACCCTGAGGAGAAAGCTGGAAAAGAAAAGAGAGACTCAGGGCCAGCTACAGTCAAGGAGAAAAAACCCAGCACAGGAGAGCGAGGCCCGAGGGAGAAGGGGAAGGGTCTGGGGAGAAGCTTCAGCCTGAGCTCCAACTTCACCACTACCGAGGAGGTTCCCACGGGAACCAAGGCCCACAGATGTGACGAATGTGGAAAATGCTTCACACGGAGTTCAAGCCTTATTCGCCATAAAATAATCCACACTGGAGAGAAGCCCTATGAATGTAGTGAGTGTGGGAAAGCCTTCAGTCTTAACTCAAACCTCGTCCTGCATCAGCGCATCCACACAGGAGAGAAGCCTCATGAATGTAACGAGTGTGGCAAAGCCTTTAGTCACAGTTCAAATCTCATTCTGCATCAGCGAATCCACTCTGGGGAGAAACCCTATGAATGTAACGAGTGTGGGAAGGCCTTCAGCCAGAGCTCAGACCTCACTAAGCATCAGAGAATCCACACAGGAGAAAAACCCTACGAATGTAGTGAGTGCGGAAAAGCTTTCAACCGAAATTCATACCTTATTTTGCACCGGAGAATTCACACCCGAGAAAAGCCCTATAAGTGCACGAAGTGTGGCAAGGCCTTCACCCGGAGCTCAACCCTTACCCTGCATCACAGAATCCACACCAGAGAGCGAGCCTCAGAGTACAGCCCGGCCTCCCTCGACACGTTTGGAGCATTCCTGAAAACCTGTGTGTAAAGTGTTTGTCAAGCCATTTCCCCCTTTCGTTTCTAGAATGATTTCAGAGATTTGTGCCCATGGAGGGGAAATAAAAAGCCTAAACAGGTTATAAAGAAAATCACACTCAAGGATCCTTACAGCTACATCAGCAGCGTTCTGCCTCTGTCTAGTCTGTGGGCCGGTAGTTCTTCCAGAGCTCCTGTAGGGAGATGCTCAACTTGGGATGTAATCCACACGCTACTTCCACACGGGGCAGAAGCACACACACAGGAAAACGTCAAGGCTTTCAGTAATGAGGGTACCTCCAAGGCACCCTTGGACTCTCCACAACCACACCATATAGTTAGAAGACTGAGGTCGTGTCTGTGAAAATAACAACGATTTTCAAAACCTGCTTGCCACAGGCAAACCCTGCTTGGCCAACATCTTGCTGAACCTTATTTCTCAAAAAAGAGGGACAGTTCAAACAGACTACATGGAGACCTGCTGCTCAAGCTAATTACATAGATATGGTAAGTTCTGTCCAGGTACTGGTAGCCTACCAAAGCTGTAGAAATCTAGGACTGCGCTCGTCCACATCAAACCAAAGATTCCCATCTCTTCCTGAAAGGGAGAGTCCACGCGCACCAGGCAGCATTCCAAAGGCAGCTGGTTCTGTCCTCCTCACTGAGAGAGAGCCTGCTGAAACGGCGACTGTGATCAAAACTCTTCTCTCCCTTTGTGAGGTCCCTGAATCCCTGAAGCGCTGCCGCACTCCTCAGTGCATCTCTCCATGAGTTAGCACTTGATTGCATACTGTCCGCACTCCTCAGTGCATCTCTCCATGAGTTAGCACTTGATTGCATACTGTCTGTAATCCTTCGTTGTTCCACGTGTGAAAGTTTTCATCACTCCCCAGAAGAGACGCTTCTCCTGGCGGGTGTATATTTATATTTATATCCTGGACAGCCCCGGACATAGTGCTGAACATGTAAGAAGTGTTCCTTAGGCCTGACTTCTAGCACGACTTTTACATTCACCAGAGAGCCCGTGAGTCAGGAGTACCTGAAACACGGTAGCCTGGGCCAGCTTGTGAGACCTTCAGAGCCAAGGGCATTGCTAGAGCTCCAGAGTCTCATGCCTGTTTTTGTCTTGAAGATAAACATGTCAGTCCACCACCAGCATAGACTCTTATCTGGACCCAGATCAGAGAGAGAATACCAGGGAATATCAGAAGTGACTTTGTTGTCATCATCTTAAAAAAGACACTTAGGCTGTTGCTGGATGTCTGTTTATGGCAAAGATGTTCACCAGAACCTATCAGTCAACTGCTGGACGCCGTGATGATTGGAGCACTTTCTGAATCGTGTGGAACGTTAAACAATAAAGTTCAGAAGATGTGATTTCTGTTGCTTTTCAGAAAAAGGAACATTTTTTCCCCACCCCTTCCAGAAACTTTGAAAAAACATTTTACACCATTATCTGGCAGTTACTAAACATGTCTGTTGCTCCGAGAAGCTCACCAGCCTACTGAAACGTAGGTGGTTGTGTCGCAGTCATTCTGCACAGGGTCTTTTTTGCTTCTCGTCACTGAAGGCTGCGGTGAGGCTGTGAAACTTGGATCTTTCCCACCATCTGTGCAGGAGGTTGCACTCCCTTCTTTTAGAAGCTCATGACAGATCATTTTTGGATACACACACACACCAAGCCCCAAGCAGCGTGGGCTACACAGGAAGTCATCAGGGCTTCAGGTAGGGGTGACTGCTCATGCAGGAACTTAGAAACTGACTAAGAACACACCTGAAGACTAGCCTCATGATAGGAGACTCCCCACCCCCCTGCCACATAGAGTTTGAGATTTTCCGTCAAGAACTAAAACTGTCATTCGTCACTTGTTCGTCAGCCAACAACGCAGCCTTATGAGACAGTGTCAGCTTCATGGGGAGCCATGGGGGTGGGGGCAGCTGTAGCCTCAACTCCAGGCCAGATAGCACTAATCCTCTGGCCTCTGTAACTTGGACCTGCCCCCAGCTTCCGTGCAGCTCCTGAGCAGTCGCATCAGTGTGTTGCCTGGGGCAATTTCACCGAGGTCAGCTGGTGACCAGAGTAGTCTATCCAACTGGGTTAAGAAAAGGAGCGATACTCCAGAAGGGCAAACCTGACTAACTTTTGATAGAAAAGGGAAGGTAGAAGAAACTGCTTTGAGGAATTTTCTTCAGAGTAAGACAAGGATGGTCAAGTAGAAAACTTGGTGCATTTGAGCAAAGACTTCTGCTGCCAGGGAACTACGGAAAGCAGTGAGGTGCTTACCTCCAGACACTGATCAAAGTACCACCTGTTCCGAAGAGGGAAAGAACGTTGGTTGGGTCCACCTTGGCCTTTTTGCACCACAACTCCATGCCAACATAATTCTGCCATCATTTCTTTTTATGGAAATTATAACCTGTTCCCCCATATGTAATTCCCATTTTCCTGGGATATCGTACTGACTGGGACGGCTATGGGGGTTGCTCCAGGTCTTCAGCACATGGACTCCTTGAAATAGCTGTTTGAAGACATCTTTTCTGAAGAAAACAGGCTACTGCTGTTTATTAAAACTATTGGCATTGAATTCATTTATCAGCTGCTCAGCACAAAGTATAATTGGGTCATGGTCCAGAAGGCTCACAACATCTAAATTAGTGCTTGGAATCATCATTCGAAAGTCCTCAACTGGCTGAAGTCTGTTAACAGTTCAAGGACTCTAGTTAACTGTTGGCATGCTAGCTGACCCAGTGGAAATATTTGAGAGGTTTTTAAAAATATTCCTTAACCTTGCCAGGAAGAGAAGTAAAATTCTTCAGGTTACTGGGCATTTGTTTCTGCTTCATCCTGGCAGACAAGGCTTAAAGCCTAAGACTGCAGATGTATGAGGCATCTTGATATGTAGGGCACTTAGTATTTTATTAAAGACATAAAAGTGAAACTGCTAACGATGTTCAGACAGGTTGACCCTTTTGATGGGTAAGAATTCGCATCTTACCTGGCATCAGAAAATTCATTCCAGGAAGGAACCTCTTCAATGTGATAAATATGGCAAAGCCTTTAATCACATTTCAGCTCTTAGCATCAAAAAGCTCACTGTAAATAAACATTGTTAATACTATCTGTGAGGAAAACTTTCCACGTATAGCGCTCATTGCTTTGGACAGAAAAGGAATTCCTTCAGTGTGTTCCAGTCATGTAACGAATTTCAGAAACACTGTGGAGAAAGCTCAATCTTAACTGCAGAGGATCCACAGAAGAAAAAAAATGTGGGGAAATGCTAAAGAAATAGCAAAATGTACAATTTCTGACAAAACTTGTTGCTCTTGGGAACTTCTGTATATTTTGTATGATCATGTCAGTGTCTGTGTTTTGCACCCCAGCCCCTGTCACTCTGTATACTCCCTGTACCAGATAATGTATTTTTATTTTAATCTATTTGACAGAACACATCAATCACTCCAAAAGAGCAGTGTTTTGGAGTGAGTAGTGAAATTGACACAGACAAAAAGTCAATTCACAGAACTGAGGAGAGGGAACAGTGAGGGGAAAAAAAAAAACTTCATAGTTTGGTGCTTATCAAGTCAAGAACTTAGGAATGAGTAGATTCGTTAGGAGGGACAGGTGAGTAGGGAACTAAAATGGAACAGTTTGCTATAGACGCCTGCAGTTTCCACAGCCAGAAACTCAACGCTTAGCTGCCAGATCACCGTTTCCAGCAAGGAGAATGGGTTCTCTGAGCTTGTCGGGGGCGAAAGAAGGTCTGCTCCATGAATTGAGAGTAGGGAGTGGACTGGGAAGGCCAGGGGGACCACTAACTATCTTGACCTGGACCAGTGGTGTAAAGCATCATCCTGCTTCCCCCACTAACTCGTACCTCTGTGTTGAGAAAACGTGGGGTAGGAAAACACCAAGATGGACTTTTCCCTGGAAAACAGACACAGATGCATCCAGGCCCTGGCATTGCAGTGTTCCCTCTGTATACCTCCTGTGTACAGGAGTCTCCTGTATACCTCCCCTGATCCCACTCACCTACCCTGGCCTGTGATTATTAAGAGAGGGCTTGAGAAGATTCACAGCTGAGAAAGAACTTTTTTCTGTTCTTTATCCTAGAGTTGATCACCTTTTATTGCAGGGTCTGGTCATCCTGACATACTCATCTAAAGCTAGCTAACCAGGTTCATCCTACCACCCTCACGGAAGAATCATCATGTAAATTGGTGTAATGGAATTAACCCGTAGTCAGACAGTGACAGCAATACCTGCCAGAGAAGCCATGTGTTTGTGGTCCGATTCTGTGCAGCTGCTCAGAAATAGCGATGAGGGGGCCATGGTGCCTGAACTGGGAAACCAAATGCAGGTCTGCAGATTGCAAAGCAAAATGTAGGATCAGAAAAGGAAAGTAAGTGGTATAAATAGATGTTTTTGTAGAAGTTAGAGTAGATTTTTATTTCAGCTACTGCTGGAGAATATAATAGCATTGTTTAAAAAGTTTCTAACATTTGGGTTTCATTCCTGGGATGGACACACTACTGTACATTGAAAAGTAGTTACTTATTTTGCTATTCAAATTAATTTTTTATTCTATCTAAAACTGAAATTATCTGTTTTACTTTTCAGAGCTTTGTAAAAACAAACTTGAAGTTATAGGGAGGTAAGCCATCTCCGATTCTGCAGGTCAAACAGAAGTTTGGGAAATATTTTAGACATCACATAATAAGAATGTCTTAACATGAGAACTTAGTTTCATATTGTCTGGTTCTGTTTAATAGTGGATACCACAAACCTCGTGTTTTTCTCTCATCCTGAAACCATGGAAGGTAAAGAGACATTAGATTGACTTCTGAACAATGGTCTGTTATTTAACAGGTTTTTCTTTTAATTGTTGAGTTTCTCACCTCCATTTACTAAAGAATCATGACTCACTTCAAATTGCACAGCAGTCAGCAAAGTTAATTGGCCCTAAATTAAATTTTCTCCCTTCAGCAAGCACTCATTAAGCAGTCAGGCTGAGTGTGTTAAGATGCAGAGTTAAGTTTGTGAGGTATTGAAAGGTGATGCTGAAACTGGGATTTCATTCCAGCGTCAGATGTGGGTTTCAAGTTCCTTTGGTCCAGGGAAGGGACTGGGCAGCCACAGGTGCCCCCAAGTTGCTTTTGGTTATTCTCCCAACAAGGTCAGATGCGCCATGAAGGAGAGTGGAGAGGAGGGATGTAGAAGACAGACTCCAGCTGCTTAAGAGTGACAGGGGAGCCTGGGGGAGAGAGGAGAGAGACTGCCCATGAGTTGTGGACCAGTATTCGCCCGCCTTTCCACCTGGCCCCTGCCCCGCCTGAGCAAGGACAGAGCATATTAGAGATGCTTCTGCTGGTGGTAGGGGTTCTTATGTGAAAACAGATATGTGAGGGGGGTGGGTGGGAGGAAACAGGTTGTGATGATACAGGAAAATCTGTGAGTTTAGGGGCAAGGGGTGGGGTATGCAGGCAAAATCAGCAATTATTTTAAAATGAACATATGTATTTTTATTAGCTTTTAGTTAAATAGAGATTATTACACCCAGGTCAACACGATAAGCCTAAATATATATAGAGAACTAACTCAGGCATTGTCTTGTTTATCTGTAGACTGAATAAAATAAACCTTTCCTGTTTTGTCAGTTCCTGGTATCTTCGTTTAGAATAAATTAGACCAAAAGAAGAAGCTCGCTTGTCTTTGTACACCCCCAGAGTTAAGTTATTGCTGTTCAACCCTGGCCTTTTCATTTCACTGGTCTTTGAAGAGTCCAGGTGCTTGATAGATGTTCAGTAAATGATTTTTTAAGTGAACTTGTTTATTTAAAATCCTCTTAACATTTATGGAAAGACTTCTTTCGGTAAGTAATGGGATCTTAGAGGGAAAGTGGTTTTTTTGTTGTTGTTAAAGCTAAGAAACTCCTCCATTGAAGAGTCTTTTGAAACCTTGCTCGAGAGCTAAAAGTTTCAATCATGAAAAATAGCAGCAAACTGAAACTGATACGCACTTGCAGTCAATGGTCCATTTCAGGAGGCTGGTGCTGTCTGACAGAGAAATGTTTAGTGAGGTCGGGGAAGGAGATGGGATTTGTAATAAATATTCTCTATGTTCTCTTCCGAATCTTGGTAAAACAATAAATTATCATCTCTAGGTGGCAATAGTTGTGATGTTTGTGTTTTGTTGTCCTTGGTTGCATAAAATGTACATTTTGGATAAAGAAATAGAAGTATAATTTCAAAGACAAAAACACGTACTGTCACCCACAAACAACCCTCAACCAAATGACATGTCCTAAGTAATTTCTCAGGAGCTTAGGTAGCTTCTAAGAGGGCAACAGAATGAAAAGCCGTGGAATGAAAATGCTTTTTAACGATCTCCTAAAACAATTTTCTCATAAAATGAAACCATTAAAATAATCTTTGAGCACTTTATGAATCTTAGAAAACAGAACATCCTAATGGTAAGAACAGCATGTAAAACTGATGGTTTAGATCTTTAAATATGACTTCTAATAACCTTGTTTATTAGAAACTTTTTTTTTGCTTTGTCTCATTTAAGTAATTTTTTTCACTCTATTTAGAAACCAGAGAGAAGTGCAGAGTGTTCTGTTTTCCCCTGAGCTTCAGTTTTCATATCCTAAAGGGGTCCTAAAGGAACAGTATTTGCCCTGGAATAATGGACATTGCTGATACAGGTTTAAGAGGCCTTTCCAAACTTTGCCTGTCCATTCATCAGTAGTCGCCACCACCACCTCCCAAGTCTCAGGTGTCTTCAGCACAGCCTCCACTCCAGATGCCTGAATGCAGGAGGTGCTGGTCTGAGTCTTCTACCTGAGTTATCGGTCACTGTGCACCCTGCATTGGATTCTGGACTTGAATTTTAAAAGACATCAACCACCGGAGGGAAAAACAAAACCACCTCTGGTGTGCAATGAGGGGTTTTGCTTGGTGAGGAAAGAAGGCATAAGAACTTGGTCTCTACCCTCAAGTATCTCTAAAGGCTTGTCAGGTCAGAAGAGAGATTCAGTCTGTTCTCCACGACTCCAGGAAATAGATTTAAATCCCTTTCAGTAAACATTGTCAGACCACGTCCTGGGTGTCAGGAATAATAGGTTCTGCAATGAGTAAGGCAGATACATAAAACCAGCTCTGCCCAGCCTCAGCCTCTAATTGTCCTGGCAGAGGCAAATTAGAAAAAGACACCTCTTCTCAAGACACTTGGCTGCCTTGTACTGGCGAGTTGTGATAACCGCACAACTCCAGGGACTTCCCTGGGGGTCCAGTGGCTAAGACTCCACCTTCTCAATGCAGGGGGCAAGGCTTCCCTCCCTGGTCAGGGAACTAGATCCCACGTGCTGCAACTAAGAGCCAGCACAGCCAAATAAATATTAAACTGTACAACTCCCTGATAAGATGAATGGTGCCCCCCCCCGGGGGGGGTTTTGTAGGGCCCAAGTTGCACAACCAGGAGGAGTGACCCCAGTGGAAGTCGCTAGGAGAAGGAACCTTGTTGCCAAGTCAGCCAGAGCAGGTTGCTGCATCGAATCAGGTCACCTGTGACACCTGGGGTCCTGGGCAGGAAGGGATTTTGCAAGTGGGAGGGTTGGGCCACATGCCCTTTGTGATCTCCATCTACTCAGAGATAATGCAGTTTTTTTCTAGGTTCTTCCACGACAAGGGGCAATGAGCTGGCAACATGCTCTCTTGTAAAGTCTTGGCAGGAAACTATCTTCTCTTGTTAAGACAGGTGGCCTTCTCCAGAGAAGGTAGGATAACAAAGGATCTGCGATGGGCAGAGCCACATCCATGGCAGTGGGGCATGGGAAGCCGACATTAAAACACAGGAAATGAGAAAAATATTGTAGCCCAGAGTTTTGAAAATTAAAATGTCCTTAGTATTGGTACAGCTAATTACAAAGCTAGCTCACTCTCCTGTGATCCAGGCGCTTTAAAGTTGTCAGAGGAGGTTGTTATTACGCCCCTTTTCCAGGTAATTAAATTGCATCTTCAAGTCCCCCAAGGCTCATTAGCACAGAATTCCAGGTCTAAGCTATGAGGTTGTCTTAACTACATCACCTTGATTCTCTTTTCATTTTCTTTAGCTGAATGAATGTCTTTGCAACTTCCCAACAGGCTGTACAGGTGGATTCCTGGGGGTGGGGGTGGGGGGCAGTGCGAGCTTTCCTTGTTTTAAGAGAAATCAAGGTTTGATCACCCTCTACTGGCAAAGCATAGTGATAGCAGCAAAAATAAGTGAGTGAAACTTAAGGGACAAAGATCCTGAAAGCAGCTCTCTTGGAGAGAAAAAACAACCACCCTGTCCAAAACAGAGGAGGGAGCCGAGACTTATAATAACCAGCGTAGCATTTCGCTTTCCAGATTTCTGCTACAAAGGGAAGGGGACTCCCCCCCCCCTTTTTCTTTTCAAACCAAATCTTCCAAAACAAAAGAAAACTGAGTAATGTAGAGAGTGAAGGGGGAGAATATGGCAGAGTATGGAGATTTATTTAAGAAACCGAGGGCCCTCAGAGGGTCATGTTACACTTCACATTGCAAGATTCAGAAACAACTTTCAGACAAGATTGTGAAACTGTTGTAGCTGATCTTTGGGACAATCATGTGGCAATTTCCAAATATTTTGAAGGGGCTGACAAGAACTACCACATGTATTTTGTGAGAGGAAAAGCTCAGGCAAAACTAGGATCAACATGGGAATTCCCTGATGGTTCAGTGGTCAAGATTTGGCGGTTTCACTGCTGAGGGCCTGGGTTCCATCCGTGATTGGGGAACTAAGAGTCCACAAACCTTGTGGCACAGTTTTAAAAAAAAAGACTAGGATCAATGAGTTGAAATTACAGGAAAGCAAATGTTTAGTTGAACTTTTTGCAAGTAGAACTCTCCATAAGTTTCTTTGTATGTGATTGTTGAATGAATTCATTGGGAAGAGTATGAGGTTCTTGGAAGCCAAAACAATTCTGAAATGCAGATGCCACATCCCAGCAAGCCACCAACCACACTGGTTAACTTTATTTGCTGTGTGGTCTTTTCTCTAGTTGCTGAGAGCAGGGGCTCCTCCCTAGATGTGCGCCGTCTTCATTGCAGTTGCTTCTCTTATTATGGAGTACAGCCTCAATAGTTGTGCACGGTGCATCGGCTGAGTTGCTCTGCAGTATGCGGGATCGTCCTACTTCGGGATAGAACCTGTGTCTCCTACATTGGCAGGTGGATTCTTTACCACTAAGCCACCAGGGAAGTCCCAACTTGTGTGCCTTTTGAGGGATCAATCCCTTATTTACAGTTAGTCCCTAATTGCAATTGAGCAAGAGCGGGGGTGGGGGGAGGAGGTTGATAACGTAGGCACGGACCTCCGTACCGAGTGCTGCGACACCAGGTGCACCTATAAGGTGACATCAGAGATCTCTGTCCAGGAAGCTTAGAACCCACAGAGGCCCAAGGGCACAGCTACTTCAGCTGGATGCCGCCGGGAGAGAAAGAACTGAATCTCGGGCTTAGAGGGCTAAGTGGGGAACTCCATGTTCATAAACGGGGACCGAGTTCCCACGCTGTGACCAGCCTGAGGATCACAGGAGAACTGGCCTCAAGTCCAGGAGGGGGAACCGAGGTCACCGCGCAGAGCCCACGCCTCTCCCTGGCCCGGCGAGAAGCTGCGGGGTGCGAACACCGCCAAGACTTCGTCTAGTCGGCCCTTTCTTAGTTTAAAAAAAAAAAAAGGAGTGCGGAAAAAAAAAGGGGGGGAGGTGCGGACTAGGTCCCCGGCTGTTAACGTTGCGGGGGCTTCTCTCCTCTAGTCCCTGCGGGGCAGGAACCTTCGGCGAACCCGAGACACCGAGATGCAGAGAAGACCTCCCGAGTTCCTAGAGGGGCCGCTGCGGCCCCTCGCAGCTCTCCGCGGGCGGAGCTATGACGTACTTCCGGCTGCGCCGGCCGCGCTGCGCGTTGAGGTGTCCCAGCGGCCCGAGCGGCTCTGACTCACGGTGAGCCTCCTGGTCCACGGTTCGCGTGGCGGGCGGAAGAGGGAGTTTCCGCCGAAAGGGTGCGGGGAGGGACGAGTGGATTAGGCAGCTGTGGCCTCTGGGGACTCCCCAGACCGGTCCTGGGAGGGAGGTGAGAGGAGGCCTCTGTCCCTACCTAGGCCCAGATGGCGGAGGCCTTTGCTCTCGTGAAAGCATTTCCGCCCCTGCCCCCACCCCCGGGTTTAACAAGTGAAAGTTGGTCTCTTTCGCGTTACAAAGCAGTTTTTTTCTGCCTTCGGTGAGCCCAGTCGCCAGTCAGCTAGAACAGGGATGTTTTCTCTTATTTCCCGGGCTCTAAGTAGGCGGTCCAAATTCAAGGCTAATTGATTTAAGAAACTGAGCCTCGGAAGTCTTGTGTATTGTCTGAAATATGGGAGGGACTAAGTCCGTTGGGCATTGTTCAGGTTAGAAAGTACGTAACAGGAATCTGCTCAAGTTTAGAAACCCATTTTAGAGGGCCGTTTACTTACAGTTTGTCTAGAGAAAGGTGATCTGGTGAGTGAGGTACTTAGAAACTCCTGTTATAAAAGGAACAGTTGGAAGAGTTGTGAAGAAAAGAGTTAAGCAAGACAACTGTTTTCAGGTGTTGGAAGGCTACTACGGAGAAAGTAAGTTTTGGACTAGGAGCGAACTAGGATCAGTGAAGAAAGAGAAAAAGTGATGCAGAATTTGGTGCAGTTTAAAGAAGCAAGAAACTCAGAAAACTATCCAACAGTAGAAATCTGTGCCTCAAAATTATCAGATTTGCCTGCGTAGGAGTTTTCAGTTACAAAAGGGTAACATTTTAAGGGTAACAGAGGAGCCTGGTGGGCTGCCGTCTATGGGGTCGCAGAGTCGGACATGACTGAAGCGACTTAGCAGCAGCAGTAGCCGCAACATTTTAAAAGTTCTAGGAGGAAAAAAAAAAGCATTCTAGCAGCAATAGGTAAATCCCATTTAATTGTTAGAATTTATAATAATAACTTGGTTCATTTATGCCTGATCTTCTAGAATGGGATTTGGGACACTTTTGGGGGGCGTGTAAGCTTTGGGAAATTGGCCTAAAGGAGGGGAAAAAACTCGGAACAGAATAAACACTGCTTGTAAACTATGAACTTTTGCTCTTTGGCCATTTTGTGCTAAACAGTCTAGATAGCTTAAAGAAGATAGTTCATTGTGGTTGAAGACAATGTGAGTAATGAAACCTCTGTTTTCTATTCACATGCTTTTTTATTTTATAAACTATTTATTGAGAAAAATTGAGAAGCCAAGATCTGGAGGGCATCCCTAAGTGAACCTTTAGACAAACTCAGCATGACCAGATGTTTGGTCAAGACCAAATACTGGCTTTGACAGGGTAAGGGTGGGAATAAACCATTATCAGATTAAAAAAAAAAAAAATTCTTTACCAGTCTGACAGGTGGAAGAAAGAGGAGAGACAAAGGACAAGGAAATCCAAGAGGCAACAGGGATTGAAATCCTTGAGGCCTTGTTTTTTGTCCTGTGATGATTTTGGCTTTTACTCCGTATGAGACACGAAGCCTTGAAAGGTGTGAACAGAGGAATGATGTGATCTGATGTATAGTATTTTATAGACAACCAAGACTTCCTTGGTGGTCCAGCGTTTAAGACTCTGCGCTTCCACTGCAGGGGGCTTAGTTCCCTGTGAGGGAACTAAGAGCCTGCATGCTGTGTGGTGGGGCAGAAAAAAGAAAAAAGGCACCGATGATGGACTGGGACAGCAGTGTTGGAGGAAGTGAGATGTGGTTGAATTCTGAATCTCTTGGGTGTAGAGCTAACAAGATTTACTCCTGAATTGTGTGTAGAATGTGAAAGAGGAGTCAGGAATGACCAGGGTTTTTTTGCTCCAGAAAACAGAACAGTAGAATTGCCATTCACTGAGATGAGTAGCTTTGGAGGAATGATGGGAAGTGCAGTTTTGGACACGTTAAGTTTGGGAAGCCGCTGGACATGCTGGTGGCAAGGTCAAGTGGGTGGTTGGTTGTAAGAGTCTGGCGCTCAGAAGAGAGGTCCAGGCTGGAGAGTGTGAATTGGCGAATGTGAATAAATAGATGGTAATTAAAGCCACGCAACCAGATGATATCAAGGAGAGTGAGTGCAATTAGGAAGAAGGCTCCAGGTGCCCAGCCTGCCACATGTTGGTGGCCTTACTGAGGCATGAATTTGAATTGCGGGCACTGCAAAACTGGTGTGCTACAATAAATCACTGAACTACTGGGCTCAGTTACTACTGACGGTACTCAGCAGTAACATTTAGGAAAACTTTCTTCCTAAAGTGTTTTGCAAAGGCAATGGTTTGATGTAGTGGCATCTGTGTTTGGATTTGCTAAGTTCAGGGTAACAGTTCCCATGTGAACGTGATGCAGGACACACCCTGTTTAATGCCTCCTGTGCCGCGTTATAACCCCTAGTGTCTGAATTTCCCAGGCTGAATCCCAGAAGCTGAGCCACCCAATGGAGAGTCCCTCTGTTCTTGGGGTGCCCTCCTCTGGCCAGAGTAGGAAATTCTGTAATAGTTAAGTTAGAGTTGTTCCTACGTGCTAGAGACAAGACGGCAGTGCTTCCCTGCTCAGTTTTCAAGTAACCCTCATCCTGGGAGCTTCAGTGGCATACTGACTGCAGAGAGCAGCATAAAGGAGTGTTCAGTGCTGACTCTGGTCCTGTGCAGGAGCAGTGGTGCCTTGTAGGATGCTTCAGAGTTGGGGTACCATAGAGGGGAGTTCAGCTATCATCCCTAGAATTCTGCACGAATTAGCAGCTGATAATTACCAACTTTCTCATAAAAGCGAGGTTGCATATTGAGGTTTCATTCTTAGAACTCCATTTCCTGTATTTTTAATTACCCAAATTGATCACAGAAATAAAGGGGAAGAGTCATATAAAATATGTTTTAAATACATATTTCCCAAATGTGTAAAGCTAAATACATGATATAAAAGCTGTAACAGACATGTACCTTTGTTGGAAGGTTCTGCATGGGCTGGAATTGGTGCTTTTTTGTTTTCCTGGGTTGTTTTTTGTTTTTTTTTTGAAGACCATAGAATTTGGGCATTAGAAGTAAAATCTATCTTGGTTTGTTAAAAACTGCTTATGATCCTTTAAAGATTTTATGATTTTTCTAGTTACAAAAGTAATATCCACTAAAGAAAATTTAGAAAATGAAAAAGACTTTTAAAAACTGAACTCATACATAATTCTCTATCCCAGAAATATCACAGTTAGTGTTTTTCCTTCATGGTGATTATGTGTATATTGTGTGTGTGTGTGTGCACGATATTTCAGGTGCAGTCAGACCAGATCCATGGAGGCTGACATGCATGTTAGAAATGAGCATACTTTGCTGCATGGCTCAGGAAACTCAGACAGGGGCTCTGTATCAACCTGGATGGGTGGGGTGGGGAGGGAGGTTCCAAAGGGAGGGGATATGTCTTTGGCTCCTTATTGAGACTGTTGGAATTTTCCTTACTCAGATCCAGTATAAGAACACATATATGACAGAAAAGATGCTGCTTAGAGTTTGAAAACATGCTTGTCAGGAAGGCCAGTCATAAGCATGTAAGATTAATTAACTTACGGAGTTTTCTTTCAGAGCATATTTAATAATAGGGTGATTCTGTTGTCGATTCACTTTCTACTTTTCCGTCTCCCCCTTTCTCTGTCCCCTACTGGTAATCACTAGTTTGTTCTCTGTATGTGTGGGTCTGTTTCTTTTTTGTTACATTCACTGGTTTTATTGTTTAGAGTTCACATGTAAGTGACAATGTACAGTATTTGTTTTTCTCTCTCTGGCTTGTTGCACTAAGCATAATACCCACCAAGTCCATCCATCCATGTTGTTGCAGATGGTTCCATTCTTTTTTATGGCTGAGTAGTATTTGCGCACGCACACCCCTTTCTAGCTGTTCATCTGTTGGTCGTCACTTAGGATGCTTCCATATCTTGGCAGTTGTAAACAATGCTGGTATGAATATTGAGTGGTTTAGTCTCTAAGTCGTGTCCAACTCTTTGTGACTTCATGGACTGTAGCCCACCCACAGGCTCCTCTTTCTGTGGGATTTCCCAGGCAAGAAGACTGGAGTGAGTGGCCACTTCTCCAGGGGATCTTCCCCACCCAGGGATTGAACCTGGATCCCCTACATTGCAGACAGATTCTTTACCAACTGAGCCACCAGGGAAGGCCCATGTATATTTTTGAATGAGTGTTTTCATTTTCTTCAGCTAGCTATGCAAAAGTGGAATTGAGCCACAGATCACTCTTTCAGAGAATGAAGACAAAATCAGATCAAAACAGAATATTGCTGAGCTGACGCTAGCAAGATTTTTGATAGTCATCGTTATATGGTATTTTTATAGTGGCTATAATTTCCACAATTTTTTAGAGACCAAAAAGCATACTTTTTCTTTTGATAATTTTATGGTAATCATATTTTCATAGGTTTAACGTGTAGCCCTAAAGAACCAGAAACCCACAGGAACCAATATTCCTGCTCCACGGAATCCTGTCTGTAGTGACAGCTGTTTCTGGAGTACCTCCGAGATGAAGGTGCTGGGCATGGCCACAGTTCTGGGCCCTAGGCCTCCACAGGAGCAGGGGCCTGTGATTGTGAAGATTGAGGAGGAGGAAGAGAAAGGGAAGCGCCTTCCCATGGAGATATTCCGCCAGCGCTTCAGGCAGTTTGGGTACCACGACACCCCTGGCCCGCGGGAGGCCCTCAGCCAGCTCCGGGTGCTCTGCTGCGAGTGGCTGCGGCCCGAGATCCACACCAAGGAGCAGATCCTGGAGCTGCTGGTGCTCGAGCAGTTCCTGACCATCCTGCCCCAGGAGCTCCAGGCCTGGGTGCAGGAGCACTGCCCAGAGAGCGCCGAAGAGGCCGTCACTCTCCTGGAGGATCTGGAACGGGAGCTGGATGAGCCGGCACCGCAGGTAGGCCGGGGCGCCCTCCCCCGCGAGATTGAGAGCCCAGCGGACCAGGCAGGGGCGGGTGTGTCCACAATGCTGAGAGTGACTGACAGGACCTTCCGCCGAGCTAGACCGTCTTTCCTCCTGGTTTTCTTCTGTTATCCTGTGTGGAATTGAGGGATTACCCTTGGGAGTTGAATGGAATGGAGGGTCTCTTTTCTAGAGGTTCTACATAGCTGTTCTGAGATTTTCTTTCATTCTGGTTCTTAAAGTGAGCTGTGCACAGACCCAGCCTTTCATAATTGTCTCTAGGTGTCCCCACCTCCCCGTGAGCAGAAACGGTCATGGGAGAAGATGTCACCCTCAGGAATGGCGGAGGAGTCCCTGAGCAGCCCGCAGCTAGAGTCTGTGGAGACCAGTCACAGATACGAGTCCTGGGGGCCCCTCTACATCCAAGAGACTGGTGAAGAGGAGAAGTTCACTCCCGCGCTGAGGAAGGTTCGAGGTAGGACCATCTCTCAGGCCCCGGCTTGGTGCCCCAGGCCTTTGTGGTGGAAGAAACAGTCATCCTCATTCCTGATTGTCAGGAGGTCCCCTGGGCTGACAGGCAGAATGAGTTCCTTTCTTCCCTCAGGTGTGTCTCAGTCAGTCTTGGTGTGGGAACAAATGACACCCTTGAAGGGAGAGCTGAAGTTTGGTAAGGGGACTGTTCACGGAGGTGAGGGCAGGTTGAATGAACTGATAAGAGATGGTGCTGGTTCATTTGTTCATGACTTAGCGGCCCTGCTGTCATCAGTTTTCAGTGTGGATTTCTCTTTTTCTCCTTTTCTGTGTGTGGATGGGTAGGTGGACTTTTAAGAGGGGTGACTGCTTAGTGAAATGGTCTAAAAAAGCTTAATGACTTCAGTCAGATTTCAAGAGTTGCTTTGTAACTGAGAGAATGACAGGAAACATGTATTGATAGTTTAAATGATGAAAGTTAAACCCTCATAGGAGTTAAGTACTGTCATTCAAACTACCAAGGATCTGGGATTAGAATGATTATAAATGGACCAAACGTTCTCTTTTATTGCTATTAAATACATTCAACTTCTGTGAGAATCCGAATTTTGTGAGTTTGCCATTAGCCTCTTCGCCCTTAATTATGCTTTTTATTTCCTGCTACCAACTTTGACCCTTCTACAATCTTTCTTTCTTGTTTCTTTCTGCCTGAACATCACCCAGCTTCTTTGTTGCTGTCTCAGTATGCTTAGTTTTGCCTGAAGTTTTGCCTAATTTCCCTCTATATATGAAGTTCTCCTGGCAGACAGCGCTGTGTACTTCTCATGCCATGATAGCTTCTGGTAGGGGCTTGCATGAAAGGCTGGCGTTGTAAACTAGATCTGATAATGACCTGTTTGTCTTAAACGTGATACTGTGACTTTGTAGAATGGTATTTGGTTACCCCTTAGAATCCATCAGTGTCACCTGATGGTTCTGTTTCTCATTTAGGTTTTTTTCTCATGACAGGAAGCAACTGACATGTCCTTATCCTGCTTATTGTTTCAGATCGTAAGTCGAAGACCCAGAATGAGGAATCAACAGATAAGGAGGGAAGTTCTGAAGAATCTCATGCAGAAGGATTCAGAAGGGATACACTTCCCATGATTATCACCGATAAATGTGAGGCCAGGTTAGAAAGGCAGTGGGTAAATCCAGAAAAGGAGAGAGGAACAAAAACCCCCCTCCAAGACAAAGGTTCTGCTAAAGGTAGAGAAGTAGTGACGAAACCTGCCCCGGGAGAGAGACGTTACATATGTGCTGAGTGTGGGAAGGCCTTTAGTAACAGCTCCAACCTCACTAAGCACCGGAGAACACACACTGGGGAGAAACCGTATGTGTGCACCAAGTGTGGGAAGGCTTTCAGCCACAGCTCCAACCTGACCCTTCACTACAGAACACACCTGGTGGACCGGCCCTATGACTGTAAGTGTGGGAAAGCCTTCGGTCAGAGCTCAGACCTCCTTAAGCACCAGCGAATGCACACTGAAGAGGCCCCTTACCAGTGTAAAGATTGTGGCAAAGCCTTCAGTGGCAAAGGCAGCCTCATTCGCCACTACCGAATACACACCGGGGAGAAGCCGTATCAGTGTAACGAGTGTGGGAAGAGCTTTAGTCAGCACGCAGGTCTTAGTTCTCACCAGAGACTCCATACTGGAGAGAAGCCGTATAAATGTAAGGAGTGTGGGAAAGCCTTCAACCACAGCTCCAATTTTAATAAGCATCATAGAATCCATACTGGGGAAAAGCCCTATTGGTGTAGTGATTGTGGGAAAACCTTCTGTAGTAAGTCCAATCTTTCCAAACATCAGAAAGTCCACATTGTAGAGGGAGAAGGATCTTAACCATCAGGTACGATCTTTTGGTGGTTTTTGTTTTTCTTACTTTAGAACGTGAATGCTAGAGATAGCCCAATAATTGCAAAGTTAACTATGGAGTAGATTTTGTTTGTTTGACTCAATGTGAAGGGGATGGAGTGAGAGCTCAGGCAGGGACAGGGTGGGTTCCTCACCTGCCCACCAACTCACTGGGGCAGGGTCCCCTCACCACACTTGACGTCCCATACACCATGCCGGCATTGCCTTCTGTATAGTTACACTGCTGTGTATCCAGTATAATTAAAGAAAAAGCATTAAAACTGTTCAGCTGTTTTAACATATACTCAAGATTATGACTTGTAAAGAAATGAGCCATGTTGAACACAGTTTAATCTGATTCAGAATAAACTTTAAAAGTTCTTGTAATGCCTCAGGACTGTTATTGTAAAAAAAAAATGTTAATCAACCCTATTCTAGAAAGAGGAAGCTTCCTACTGGTTTTGCTTTTGGAAAATTTGGATTTGGGGTAAATAAAACTTTGAGTACTTGCGAATGTGTGTTAGGAAGTTGCGGCCAGGTATGTAGAGCAGCTGCAGCTTGGTCTTTGTTGTGCTTCTCCTACATACTGAACACTGTTTCTTTTTTTGTCTTTGGGAACATTCTGTCAGCCTCACATCCTTTCTGGTCTTGTGTACTCTGTCTCTGCCAAAGTCTGAAAATCTTGACTCCTTGAGACACTTCCTTCTGAGTTCCAGAAGCCAGTAGTACAGAGTATGATTTTACCTTAAATCAGTCGACCTTGTCTTTTCCCTGTGACTGCAGACTCTCTGGTTTCAGGTGTGGCTTTTGGCCAGTTGGTCCTCCTGTTACTTGGAAACCCGACTTCACTCTTTGCTCCTGTTGGTTGCTTATCTTTGTGAGTTTTTTCCATCTCTTATTGGTAGTCACTGAAATGTCTCTTTGCTGCTGCAGCTCTAGCGTTCACGCACACCTGTCATGCCAGGATTGAGGACAGCAAGGAAGTGTCATGTCTAGTACCAGTTCTGATCGCAGGAAACTGCCTCACGTGCCATCCTGGAATAAGATTAAACTACAGGTAATGAGTCCTTGGACCAGCCAAATATGTTAGGGCGGGAGGTGAGGGAGTCATTATTGAAAAAGATTCAGCAGTGCTTGGATATGAACAGATCCTCAGGGAGGCCCACAGAATTAAGTGACTAGGCGCAGCTGGGTGTCTTTCTGGCCCCCACTGGAGCTGCTGGTCCAGATCAGGAACAGTAGGAACCTGCTAAGCCCAGAGACCTGCGTCTCGTCCTCTGGTGAGAAGGGCCTGGACCCCAGGTCTGTCCTGTCCCTTACCATCCTGACTCTGCAGTGGTACTTTCTGATGGGCATTGAAGTGAGACAAAGGTCCAAACACTTCTTCAGCTCCCATGAGTCCATCAGCTGAAATACTCCTCCGATCTCTTTGTCCCAGACTTTCAGCCTTAATTTTGGCAGACCCGTTGTCTAGCCAAACGACAGCCCAGGAGACACTTTCTCCTTCCACGAAAAGTTGGTGCTCAGTACACAGCTCACAGCTCTGCCCACCAGTTTCCCCTCTCTGGCCTTTAGGGCCACTCCTGAGCAGGGCCGTGTGAATCAGCACATTTTTGGTTCACACATCAAAATACTGAGCTGAACCCTCTGTGAGACAGAAACCCTACTTGTTTGTTCCAGCACATCAAAGGGAAATAAAGCCATAGGTGTGAGCAGAGAGACATCAGTTCAGCAAAGGTAAAGGACGTGGGAATGTGGGTCTCCTGCTTACACCCCTTGTGACTTATGGGCCTGCTCAGATTGTCTAGTGACTACATTCATATTTGTCATAAATCACAATATTGCAGTCTGTATGTATTGGGGAAGGTGGGGACAGATTTTGAGGAGAACGGGCTTTAATCTTGATAGGCACCTGAGTCAGGTGGGATCTTTGCATGGTCTTCAGGCAAAATGAGGCTCTTCTGCATTAAGGGGGAAGGGAGGTGCTTTTGTTAGGCCAGAGGGCTCAGGGGAATTTAGGATTCCAGGTGATAAAGCACTGCTACTGAAATGTTCATCTCCGATACCAGGACCCCAGTCAGGGCCTGGAATTTTGGCCTCAGTGACTAGGCGAGGCTTTTTGTTTAGCCACCTTTGCAGCTCTGCCACCCTTACAACTAAATCCTGCACCTGATTTTCAGAGCAGCCTGCCTTCACTGCAGAAGGTGCACGCTTAAACGCTACCCGGAGGACTTCTGGCTGTCATGACGTGCCCTCAATAGATAGTTGACTGACCCGAGTCTATTGTTTTCTTTCTTCAAAGCTTGAGAGAGGGAAACTCTGCAGCCCTTATAACTGCTTCTGTCCCAGTAACATGCGGGTCACAGAACCAACCACCATTGAGTTTATCACCAGTCTCTCTCTCTTTTTTTAACCACCTGTTCCAGAATCCCATCCTGAGCACTCAATTTCTAGGGCCACTTCCAGTACCAACTGTCAGAGTTTGGATTTCCCTTAAGACAGAGCCCAGGATAAGGGCCTGGGGGCAGAGAGTTTATTTAGGGGACTAGAGGAAGCAGGAGTAAGGAAGCAAGGAGACAGAGGAGGGCAAGTCAGTACCGGATGCAGTATTGAGCTGGTGCCAATGTCAGCAACCAGTGCTCAGGTCTGCTGGGGACCTTCAGAGATGGGGGAAGACCACTGGTCTACCTGAGCTCTGCTCAGCCCCAGTGCCCACCTCCCACAGTTAGGAGGCCAGTGCCTGCTCGGTTCCAAGAGAGCGCTTGAGGACCCCTGGTGGGCTGGGAAGGTCACTGTCCCCGGGACTGTGAGGCCGGCTTGGTTTGAAGATGCTTGTGAGCGTTGCCTTATATGTCACACAGACACACATTCATATGCACACATACACAGGACTCCTGGCCAAGCTTCCAGGTTTAGCAAATAAAAGCACATTTGGATTCCAGGTAAACAATATATTTGGAACATACTTATACTGAAAAAACTATTCAGTGTCTGAAATTAGGGTTAGAGTATCTGGGCATCTTATCTGGCAGTCCTACTCCCAGTGTGTGTGAGCAGCAAAGCCTCCACCTCTCTGTCCAACGTACTCCAGATACCAAGAGCATAAGGGAGCAGAGGAGAAAGAGAGAAACAGGACGTCATCAAAGTGCTTTAAAGGACGCTGTCAAGAAAGTGAAAGGACCACCCACAGAATGATAGAACATTTTTGCAAATCATGTATATGTGATAAGTCACTTTTATATTGAATATATTTACATCTGAGTAATGACAACCAATTGAAGACAGGCAAAGGAAAAAGATAAACCTGTGGACAATAAGTTTATGGAAAGGAAAGGTACTCAAGATAGCCATGAGAAAAGGCAAATCAAAACCACAATGAAACCACATCATACCCACTAGGATGGCTGTAATAAAAAAAGAAAACATCAAGTGTTGAGGATGCAGAGAATTCAAAAGCTCATACTCTGGCAGTGAGAATGTAAAATGTGACAACCACTTTGGAAGCCAGTCTGGCATTTCCTCATTAAATACAGCATTTGACTGAAATTCCTACCCTAGATATGTACCCAAAAGAAATGAAAACATCCACACAAAAACTTGTACACAAATGTTCAAAGCAACATTATTCATAATAGCCAAAAAGAAGAAAAAGCCCAAATGTTTCCATCAGTGGATGAAAGAATAAACAAAATGGGGTCATCCATAGAATAGAATATTATTTAGCCGTGAAAAGGATGATGTATAGATTCCACGCTGCAACATACATAGGTGAAATGACAGCATTATACTAAGTGAAAGAAGCTTAGACAAGAAAAGCCACATATTGTATGACTATGATTCCAGTTAACATGAAACGTCTAGAACAGGCAAATGCATGGAGACAGAAAGTAGACTGGTAAGTTGTCTAGGGCTGGGGGAGTTGGGAGGTGAGGAATGACTGTTAAAGGGTGTGGGGTTTCTTTCTAGGATATGTCAAATTGTGATGACTGGTTAGACACTCTGGATACTAAAGACCACTGGATATGGTGATGAATTAGATCTCAATAAAGTTGTTTTTAAAACAACACACAAGCTCAAGCAAAGGCTTTGCCAAGTGGCCAGCCTTGGTGGAGCAATGGAGGATTCACGCCGTGGAGACCAGTGGATGCCCATGTAGGCTGTTGCTTAGTAGATGTACCGGGCCAGGGACTCAGATGTGAAAAGACAAGATTCACACTAGCAGTTAATCCTTGCATGTAATATCTGGGGAAATTTTCCATCCATTTCAACTGGAATCGAGGATCAAGAATTCTGTGTGAGAAAATCTCCTCCCATCTGAGAGTCGACTTTCAGAGCACAACCTTCCTAGATGGCAGCACCCCTCTCTAGACTGCGAATGTGGCAAACAGCCCTCTGCAAGAGCCCTTTGCAGCTGCTGTCCTTGGGCTTGGAGTGCTTTCCCCCAGTTGTGCACATACTGGGAATTCAGCAACCTGGAAAGAAGGGCAGGACGCTGCAAACGGAACGGTACCAGCAAAGACACTGTAGTGGAAGTAAGTGGCAAGCACATGAGGAAGGGGCTGGGGTCCTGGGGAGGCTGGTGAGCGGAGAGGCCTCTGTGGTGGGTTGTGGAGTCAGTGGTGAAATCTGACAGGACAGAGTGACAGTCCCCAGACAGGTGTGAGACGTAAAGAAAAGGGGGTGGGGTTACACCAGAGGATCATTCAGCTGGTGAAGTTCGGTGTTTCTATGGTGTAATTAGAGCAGATATGAATTACTCAGAACTTCTATGTTTAATTCAGGACACAAGACAGGTGACATAAGTAGCTTTATGAGCAATTTTTTTGGTCACTTGCTACTCCATGAGTCTAATGATGCATCAGCCTCTTCCTGCAAAAGAGACCATCTGAACTTCCTTTTCATTGGAACTTTTCGTCTGGAGTCCACACTGTGGTAAGGCAGACCGGGAGGGAAGAGGGTTGCAGTGGTATTTCACAGTACTGGACAGTTTTGTCGTGATGATGTCTGCCTGCCCTCAGCCTGAGTGTTGTACCACACAGAACAACACACAGCACAGAAGGTCCTGCACGCGGGCATGATGGTGACGGTGACTGATGTCGACATGGTCTGGGGTGGTATCCAGGGAAACATGATGGAGTCTTGAGGGAAGGAGAAGTCACACCCTCGTAACTAAAAAAGGAACAGTTGCCTGTATTTACTGACCCCTGTTCTCAATTCAGCTTTAATGCTATTTGCTCACTGAAGCTTTTTTGTGCCGGCCACGTGCTCTGTCCACATGGAATACCAGCTGGCTTCCTGTGACTCCCCATTTAATTTGCAGAGTCAACACCGTGGTGTAAGTAAGAACCCAAGCTCCAGAGCCAGACTGCCTGGGTTTGAACCCCTGTTCCACTGCTTACTGTCTCTATCATGTATCGGGTTCTCATCCATAAAAAGAGGGGTGTTAATATGACTAACAGCACATATGATCGTATGAAGATAATGCTGACTTTCCTGTCCATGCTGGCGCATAGATGGTCAGTACAGATACCTTGTCATGATGGTTACCAACCTCTCCTGGGGTCTCACTCTGGCTCCCATTAGGCTGGCGTCCCCTTAGTGCAGGAGCTGTGGGTGGTTCATCTCTGTGTCCCCCACAGCACTCACTGAGCTGCTGGCAAAGAGCTTCAAGGATCAGTGGCAGGAGATCTGGGGAGACTGTGATGAGTGCCTCTGAGTCTCCCTGCACCGTCTATTGTGCCTGGAGAACTCCCCTCCCTCCTCTCCTTCGTTTTTTCTTTCCGGAAGAAAAGGGAATAAAAATGGGGCGATAATAGTACCCACCTCGCAGGCTGGCTACAAAGATTAAATGAGTTATCAGGTAAAGCGCTTAGAACAATGCCTGATACACAGCATGTGCTCCATGGCTGGTACTCCTTACTACCTTTATTTTCCCTTTTCCTTGGTGTATATTTTTTTCTGATTATGAATGCCATACTTATTTGTGGTAGAAATGTGTAAAAATGTAGGAAAAACCCCCACCAGAGTGAAGGAGACAGAGGTATGAACAAATAAGGAGAAGACAGAGGAGGAAGAAGATGAGCACAATCGAGCATGTGTACAAGGTGCAGAGGCAGCTGGAGGAAATGGTGGGCCTGGTGGGGCCGGAAGGTGGCGTCCCCCAGGCCCTGGGAAGGCTCCACAGACTAGGGGAAAGTTCCAAAGGAGGAGGTTTGCAGAGAAGAATAGGAGCTTGTTGGGTGGATGAGGGGGAAGGCCATTAGCATGTGCAAAGGCACAAGGCATTAAATGACATCCGGGCGCTGTCACTACCGTTCTGCATTGCCCCCCCCCCCCCCCCCCCCCCGTGTGTTGGAGGGGAGGAGGGTCGGGAGAGTGGGTAGGGCCGGGAAGTGAGAAGCCCTGTGTCCACAGGAAGAATCTGGACTCTGACCTGGGGGATGAGAAGGGGCCCTTGGACGGCTTGGAGGTGCCATCATCCAATCAGCATTTAGGGGAGATGACTCCAGCACAGGCAGGACCAATGGGCTGGAGGAGACTTTGGGAGCAAAGAGACCTGCTGTTAAGGCTGGTGCCAAAGTCCGGAACAAGTTAGAGACGGCTTTGGCCGCTGCGGAAGCCCCCGGAATGGGCCGTACAGGATGGGCTGGAGACGTGGAGGGAGAGGATGTGGAGAGGAAAAGTAGCGAAGCCAGAACGACGCCCACGTCTGGAACTTGACGGGGAAGTTGCCGTCATCAGCCAAAGCAAGGGATACACGAGGGAAACCATGTTTGTGAAGGAAGGTGCTGAGAGTCTCTTGTCATTCCCAAGGAACCACGCTGGTGACCATATTTATCTGTGTGTAGATGATAGTCCATGAGAATTTTTATTCATTAAAAAAACCCTTCAGTTCTTCATTATTGATATACTTAATGCACCTGACTGCTTAAGTGGAAAAAACTTAAACTATAAACCATTTGTTGTTCAGTCACTAAATAATGTCTGACTCTTTGCGACCCCGTGGACTGCAGCACACCAGGCTTCCCTGTCCTTCACTGTCACCCAGAGTGTGCTCAAATTCATGTCCATCCAGTCAGTGATACTATCTAACTATCTCATCCTTTGCTGCCTTCTGTCTCTTCTCTTGCTTTCAGTCTTCCCCAGCATCAGGGTCTTTTCCAATGAGTCAGTTCTTCACATCAGGTGGCCAAAGTATTGGAGCTTCAGCTTTGGCATCAGTCCTTGCAGTGCATATTCAGGATTGATTTCCTTTAGGATGGACTGGTTTGATTTCCTTGAAGAAAAAAAAAAAAATCTTTGGGGAGCTTTTAAAGACAATCTTTTAATCAGAAAGGAACAGTTTGCTAAGATGTTCTTTTCTATCACCACCCTGTGGTTCACACTGCTGGCAACTGCCATGTTCGGGTAAAACCAGGCTTTTCCCCTACTTGGAAACTGAACACAGAATATTCTCAGAGTTATTTCAGTTGGAGCTCAAAGGACAGGTATAACTTAGGGTGGGCAGGAGGCATCAGGGATAAAATTGCTTTGTTATTTTTGTTCTGACTGATAATGTCCCTGTGAATCACTCACAGGTGAGAAGGCAGAGCTAAGAGTGGAAGGCAGGAGCGCAGGAGGGGGCGGCACTCAGCACAACTTAACATCCAGCGATTTTGCCTGGGGCAACGACCAGCCTCCCATCCCTACACACAGCACCACGGAGACTGGAGAGCCATCTGCCAGGGGGTACTGAGCGGAGGTTGAATGCTTTCCAAGGCCCTTCTGGATTCTAATTCTCATTGGCTGGAGGTAGGTAGCTGGAGCACGATGCAGGGGAAGTGAACACAGGGTGTGTTTGGGGCTCATTACCATCCTGCTATTTGATGCGACAGACTTTTTGCTTAAGCAAACCTTAGACTTCCAAACCTTTTCTTAGGCCCCCTCTTCCTTGTAAAATCTAGTTTTAGTGAGTCCCCTGTCCTTCACATCTGAACCCCCTTAATATCTAGTCATCCCGCACCATCACCCCAGGGAGATGTCCAACTACCCTGCCCTTTCTCCAGCAAGAATCCTAAGTCAGTTTAGCCAAACCCCTCTGACCCCTAAAGCTTCCCCTTAGAAAGTTCCCATCCACTGACCCCCTCCCTGCTCCTTTGCTATAAATCCCCATGTGGCCATACAAAAACCACTTGGGAAAGGGTCAGGAAGAGTATGTGCCACGGGTTTGCTTCTATTATGACCTTCACTTGGAAATCCCCTCGCCTCCAAGACCTCAATTCTGAAACCTTGCCCTGTAACAGCAATCCATCTTTCCCGCTCAGGACTTGATGCTGGTCAGATGTAAGAGGATGAGAATAATTAATCTTTTTAAATTTTTATTTATTTTTTTGGCTGCACTGGGTCTCTGTTGCTGCTCTGAGGCTTTCATTGAGGTGAGCATGGGCTGCTCTCTAGCTTCCTGGCGCACAGGCTTCTCAGGGAAGTGGTTTCTCTTGTTGCAGAGCACAGGCTGTAGGGTGAGAGGGCTCAGTAGTTGGAGAGCACAGGCTGTTTCCCTGTGGCATGTGGTATCTTAGTTCCCAGGGATTGAACCCGTGTCCCTTGCATTGGCAGACGGATTCTTAACCACTGGACCACCACCTCAGGCGTTTTGACCTTGAGCAATTTATAGAAATTCTGAGAGGGGCCAGTTTATGGGGGAAAAATGTATCTGGTTTGAAACAATTTGAAACTTTCAAAAGGCCCAAATGTAAATGCCCCACAGTCTGATGAGACCAGAGACTGGAGGTTGGGAGAGATCAGGACCACGTGTGCAGATGTAAAAATTAATTGAAGTTAATAGTTGAGGTCATTGGAGTAAATGGGTTCCCAGGGTAACGGCATAGGCATAGAAAGAGACCACTGATACCGTGACTGAACGTGGAGGAATGCCCAGTTAGACAGAAAAGAGCAATCAGGTGGAAAGGGATGAATCATCTCGACACTCAGGTGAATCAGATGTTATAGCTATTTCAAAGGTTGTTTTTTTAATGTATTTTTCATGCAGTGGCCCTGCTGAATCTCAGGCAGAGAAGGGACTGAGCCCTCCCGTGCAGTGACAGGCCATCACCCAGCAGCTCCACGTGCTCAGGAGTCTTTCCCAGAGCTTCACAACTGCACCTGCACACGAGGAGCAGGCACCTCCTGCTGCACTTCCTCTCCTTCACCACGCAGAACCTAGTGAGGCCTTGCTCAGCGTTTAGCTCCTAGAAACGTTCTCCATTTCATGACCAGTTCTTCTCAGTGTAAATGTTTAGGCTCTACCCTCAGGAAGTATACTTCATGGGTCTGACTAGAACTCAGACACCCGTGTGACTCGCAAGCAGCCTAGTGACCCTGCTGTGATGGTTCATGGTCTGCACTTGGAGAAACAAAGTCAGTCTCAAGTCTGTGGTGGGCGTCAAAGAAGAGCCAAAATTATGAGTTTAAAAAAATTAAAACCATATTAGATGGCCAATCACAGTATATGATCCAGAATTTTTCAGAGGCTAGAGTTCCAGACATTTCCTCATCTTCTCCATCTCAGCTTTCTTCATGACCATAACCCCCCATCCCCTGCCAAGAGCCAAACCAAGAAATCTCAATGTGCCTGTTGTTCTGTTTTGGGCTGTGTGATATGGCTTGCAGGATCTTAGTTCCCCAACCAGGGATTGAACCTTGCACCCAGACAGTGAGAGAACCGAGTCCCAACCACTGGACCTCCAGGAACTTCCTCACTATGTCCACTGTGACCCAGCATCTAAGTAGGCTCCTGTCAAGGATCCCACATTCAGAAGCACCTTTCCAGTCCTGGTTGCTGGTGCGAAGTACTGCACCACACAGAAGGACATGCAGCACGTAAAACCCTAAAGGCAGGCGTGTGTAAGCGGCCATGAGAATGAGACAGCCCGTGTGTGGCATGCAGTGTGCCGTGTGCAGAGGACAGGCTGGGGTCAAGGGAGGGAGGTTCCAGGTTTGAGATTAGAGGAGAAATAAATGGTTGTTTGTAAAAAGTTTTAAAGATTAATTTTTTAAGATTCCATTCATAGTCACTAATGTTTGCTTAAACTGAAATAAATTTGGCCCCTGCACAAAGACACACTCAAGCCATCCTTCTGAAAAACTATTCTGTTTAATAGTGCATTTCATTTATGCTACAGATGAGCAGGATTGGGAAAACAGAATGAAAGGTCATCCCTTCTGCTGGGAAAACTTGGGGAGCTCCATCCTAACCCAGCAAGGAGCCCTCCGCTAGGCTCAGGCCCAAGCTTCCTCCTCAGGGCTTTGCTCTCTGCATTCACACTTGGCTGCTGAAGTCAGAGGTGGGGTCGGGAGAGGTCTAGTGGCTGGGGCCAGAGGTCATAGGTCATAGGTCTCAGAGGGCAGGGCAAGCTGGCTGAGCGAGCTCCTTAAAAGCATCCTTGGTAGCTAGGGGTTTAGCTTAAATCACTTTCCATCACAGGAGTGGCTGGAGGAAGAGAAGAGAAGGAAAACTGAGGCCAGCACTAAAGGCTTTGGATCCTTCCCCTCAGGTTATGCTCACGGAGGACCTGGGCTTTGCCATTAGTCCTGTCATAAAAGGGATGAGCGAGTTCTCCACCAAATGCGTGGAGGTTTGGTCTTGCTGCTCCAAGAGCCCGGGAGGATACATGGTCACTACAGAAAACCTCTCTCAGTGTTCCCCTACACCTGCCCAATGAAATAACAAGTCCCTCAGCACCAGATTTCCATGATTAATGAAGTCAGGAAACAAAATAGCACATTCCTTATCAAAAGAAGAAATCATCAAAATTTAAAGCTGGATTAGAAGCAGTGACTTTGAAATGCAGCCTCCATTTCCCCTTTCTAGCACGAAACACAACCCAGAACATTCTTTCCATTTTCTTCTGTGCTGACTGTGCCAACTCCAACTAGAGGAACCCCTGGAATTTTATTCCTACTGTGCTTCCATCCCCACTGTGGAAAGGCTCTTCTGGTGTGAGAAAAATGGTCTAGTGCAAACTCCCCTCCCAAATGGAAGGAGACTGATCCCAGAGTTTCCTCTGCTCCCAGCGCTCCATCTGTTGCTGGCAGCCTGATTCTTCAAGGCTGGAATCATTCCTGGGAAAAATGACTAGGTTAATAATCACGGGGCCAGGATGATTTGCCCAACAGGCCCCGTTCTCTAAGGTGAAAGGTTGGAGTCGGAAGGGACACGTCCTAAGTTCATACTCAGGTAGTAAGGCAGGAGCTCTGGAGACTCAGGAAGTGAGGAAAACCGGCGTGTGCCTCTCTTTCACGTAGACTCTCTGATATTTACTTCAGCAGTGACTTGGAGGGAACTTTTGCTCACTCCCATTACATTCAAAGGCTTCTCTCCAGTGTGAATTCTCTGGTGGCGAACCAGAGCAGAGCTGTACCTAAAGGCTTTCCCACACTCACTACATTCATAGGGATTCTCCCCAGTGTGGATTCTTTGATGCTGAATAAGGCCTGAGCTATAGGTAAACTTCCCTCCACATTCCATACATTCATAGGGCTTCTCTCCAGTGTGGATCCTCTGGTGCTGATAGAGGTGTGAGCTCTGGCTGAAGGCCTTCCCACACTCGTTACATTCATAGGGCTTCTCTCCAGTGTGGATCCTCTGGTGGTGAATGAGGGTGGAGCTCCTGCTGAAGGCTTTCCCACATTCGTTACAAGCGTATGGTTTCTCTCCAGTGTGGATCCTCTGGTGGTGAGTGAGGGTGGAGCTCCAGCTGAAGGTTTTCCCGCACTCGTTACATTCATAGGGCTTCTCTCCCGTGTGGATCCTCCGGTGGAGAATGAGAGCTGAGCTGCAGCTGAAGGTCTTCCCGCAGTCGTTGCACTCGTAAGGTTTCTCCCCAGTGTGGATCCTCTGATGCTGAATAAGGTGTGAGCTCTGGCTGAAGGCCTTCCCACACTCGCTACATTCATAGGGTTTCTCCCCAGTGTGGATTCTCTGATGCTGAATGAGGTCTGAAGTTCGATTAAAGCTCTTGCTACATTCATCACACTTATGGGGCCTGTCCCCCACAGGGAGTCTCTGATGGGAAATGAGGTTGGCGCTCACCGTGAAGCTGTCCCTCAGATCGCCGCACTTCTCACTTCTACCTCCTGTGGGGGCTCGCTGCTCCTCAGCTGCTACTTGACCAAACTCCTGCATCTTCCTATTCAGTCTCTCTCCAGAGGAGCTCCCCAGCTGCCTCTTCAGACTGACTTCTTGTTCATAGGCTTCTTCAAACTTAAGACCCTGAGAAATATCCTTCTGGAATCTTCCCAACAGCACCCCATGTGATCCTCTATCTTCAGAAATTTCAGAATCAGGCTCAGTTCTGGTCTCACCATCTGGCACAATATAGAACACAAATATCACTTATTCCTTATGGAAAAAAGGCTCAAAACCAGAGACAGGCTAATCACATCATATTCACAGGCTAAAAGCACATGCCACTTATCAATGTGCAAAAAGGCCTGCCCAGGCTGTATGCAGCTGATGCAGAATAAGAGAACTGGGCCAAAGAAACAGGGAAGGAGAAAAGAAGGAAAATCGAGAAATAAGCTGGAAGTGAAGAGAAAACTGGATCAGGCAGAGGCAGGACAAACTGTTTAATGAAGTGACAAAGTCCTAGAGGTCAGAGGCTCAAGATAAACTGGGAGATGGTGACAGCCGGGCCAGTGAGAGGATGAAAGGGAGTAGGTACAAGAAACGCAACACGGACCAGTCTGTCTCCCACAGGAAGACACAGCCGGGTGTGGAGAAGCAGCAGCAGATCAGGAAGCCACAACAAGGGTGCAGCCCTGCAGCCCCAGGGGAACAGGACACTCTGGTTTGCAGTCACGTCACCTTCACCAAGTCCATGGGAACAGGCAAGAGACAAAGGTCAGCCCACCTCCAGCCCTGGGCCTAGAACACTGTGCTAACTGAGCGGATTTGTAAACAGTTTCTGTGTTTGACTTTGCCACTCTCAGCGCTCTGGGGTTTCTAAGGGAACTTCAGGCATAGAGGACAAGTGGAAGGGGTCCAGATGGTTAGCATGTTTAGTCTGTCAGTAACTGAAGGAGTCAAGGCAGGGCAGTGAGCGTTAGGGACAGAAAGAGCTGTTCCTCCCTCACCCGAACAGGTGCCTCTCAGGACCTCTCTGCTCTCAGTTCCCTTCCAATCCAGGCCCCTCGGCAATTCCTCTCAATCCAGCCCAGAGATCACGTCAAAATTCAGAAAAGGGAATCCTGCTCATGGGGAAAGACAGGACAAGGTTTATCCTGTTCATACCAAATGGCCCAGAGCTCAATCCCAGACCCAGGACCTGCAGGGGACAGAGAAGACACAGAGAGGGAGGCCTCCCATGGGAGCGGGGAAGACCCTGGCCTTGCCCAGGAAAACGTCCTGACAGTGGGTGAGGGGGAAGGAAGGAACAGTCCACAGGCTTAAAGGTTAAGAAGCCAACTGCTCCCTGACACAAGGTGAAATTTCTACAAGGGCAGCAGTTACCCGAGGTCCATCCACAAAGCAACAGGTCCCTAGAGGAAGTCCAACAGAGAAGGGGAGGAGCCTGACAGAGTTCCAGAATCTTCATTTGGACACAGAGCAGTGCCTCACATGTTCAGGGATCCCAATGTGTGAATCTTTTGAGAAAATCTCTAGGTTATATGTTAATGTTAAGTCCTGAGAATAACATGAGAAAAAGTAACAGATTGAGAGTTTAAAGGCCAGGGCTCGGGTCTTCCCAGTCACTAGCAATATGACTGTATGCAAAGCATTTAAGACCTCTGAGCTCTCTTTCCTCACCTATAAAATGAGGATAATTCTGGCTGCCTCAACAGCTGCAACATTGTGAGGACTGAAGGAGAGACTATCTGTAAACACTCTTAAGGAACTACAAACTGCAAATGGGAGTCACTATTATTGTTGTCAGAACTTTCTGAGACGAAGTCAGTCCTTAGATAATGATTTTCAGTGACTCAACTGTTACTAGCAAAGGAGGAGGCAAAGGAAGGCCAAAAGGGAGTTTCACTGAGGAAGCATCGTTCCTACCCAGGGAGAACACGTTGCCGTAATTCTCCAGCATCACGTCCCTGTAGAGGTCCCTCTGGGCAGGCTCCAAACGCTTCCACTCCTTCCGGATGAAGTACACAGCCACATCCTCAAAGGTCACCAGTTCCTGAAACGACACGTTCTCGTGTGCAATTTCTGGCTCAGGGATGAGGCTGGTGGAGCCAAAAGCTAATTCGGGGTTGAGTAACACTTCCCAATATTTGGGAAGTGGGAATGGCAGTCAGGGTGGAGGAAGACAGGAGAGGCTGAGACTAAGTGGAGTCCATGATTCCGCGGGGGAGTCCCACGGTCCTGACGGGGGAAGCACAGAACAGGATGTTGTTGCACAAGAGATTTCCGCAAAGTGGGAAGGGAAAGAAGGGTAAAGCACGGCTCACCTGGGCCTTGGCCTTCAGGAGCGCAGCTGCCAGCATCTCATCCCCCAGACCGCCCTTGTCAGAAAACGTGGGGCCTTTTGAGGAAGGAAGAGCTGAGGACGAGAGGGTCCGTGAGAGTCGCTCTGCACTTGAGCCTCTCCACCCGTTACGGAAACTCCTGGGTCCAGGACAACCTAGTACCCCCACTCCTGCATCTCTAAGTTCACTCCCTCTGCCACTGGAAGAGGTGCTCACGGCCAGCGTGGGCCTCGTGGCCTGAGCAGAGACGCCCACAGCCCTGCTGACCCTGGCTCTCTGGTCTGTCCCAGGAGGCACCAGCTATCCTGTTCGTGTCTCTTCCATCGTTCTCCACATTCCAACTCAATCTCTTGGACTTCTTACCCAGAGGAAAGCTAGCTTCACTCCAACTCTGAAGCAAGTCATAATGCCCACGATTCTTCTCTTATTTTCTCGATCCCCAGATCAAATCTACACACTGTAAGTGTTTCCCGTTTCTGTGCTTGATTATGTATCTTTTCCTGTAATTCTTAAGTTAACATATTGGTCCCTGAGAGACTAAATCTCTGCAGATACTAGATTCTGTAGAAGCATGCAGATAAAAATGTTTTAAATGCGTTTTCTTGATAAGCACGGGAATAATACTTCCTTGGACACAAGCTGGCTCCAAAGTCAGTGGCAGTCTGTGAGAGCAAAATACAAATACTTTTCACGCCCTTCCTCTTCCTTCTACCCTTTTTGCCTGTGATCTCCAAAATAACTCCCCAGAGCTCCCCTAAGCACATGCTCCAGAAGAGCACAAACCAGGGCTATTACAAAGCACCTGGAAAATGGGAGTTTGGTGATTGTCACAGTTTTCTAAATGCTGCATGAGGAACCCACAGCCCTTAAAAATGCCTCAGCTATAAACCCTATCAAGCTGGACTTAATGAATGGCTTCAGTCAGCCTTCCCCACTAGGCTAGGAGTTAGTGAAAGGCAAAGACTATGTCCTCGCCAGTCAGGATTCCAGCAGTTAGCCCGGCACCTGGTGAATGAGCGATTTAAATGGGCATCTGCTGAGTAAGTGAATAAAAGGATAAATTCCTTACCGCTCTCAAGCAAGGCCTGAGGTTCCTGAGATACTCGATCAGCCTGAGTTTCCATGGGTCGTACTAGAAGCTCGGATCTCTGGTCTCCTATTTTCAGAGTCAGCAGGAAGCAGGGTTTGTATGAGAAGGTGGAAGCACTACAGAAGCAAAAGTTCAAGGTTCAAAGATAATTTTTAAAAACCCTCCTGCATACAGAAAGAAGGGAACTAGCATTCCAGTTAGTACCAAAACAGCAAGAGGAAATGCAGTAACTGGGACTAGTCTTTTGGGTCAAACGCCCAAGTTCCTGGACAACATCCCACTTTAGGCTCCCCAATTCACACTGGGTGGTAGTTCTAACAACAAAAATGGAGAACACAGGTGCCAAATGATGCTATTAACAAAGTTAAATACTAAGCAATTACTCAAATGAAGAACAGTGAAAAAGAGTGTTACAGCTGGCAAAATGTCTAAGTATCAAGTTTTAAGTATACTTGGAATAATGGACAAACAAACGTATACAGATTTTTTTTTAATCCTCATAAACATTTTTCTTCTACTAAAAAGAAAAAAAAAATTTTTACTGTGGTATGTTTCTAGCTGTTATAGTAAATGTAGATGCTCTCTTTAGAGGAAAAGGGGCCAAGAAACAGCCCCCAAATAACAGATAGTACAGAATACTTCCAGAACCTCCAGAAGTTCTCTGTCTCATTTTAAAAACCCTGTCTCACAGAACTAGGACAGACAGTGCAGATCTATTAAGATAAATTCGGGCATTTCCCGGTGGTCCAGTGGTTAGGATTCAGTGCTTTCACTGACGTGGCCCAGGTTCAATTCCTGGTCGGGGAACAGAGATCCTGTAAACCATGCAGCATGGCCAGAAAAAAAGATAGATTCTTCCTCCCTTTCTCCCTGAGACAGTTTTCTGTTCTCAGTCTCAGTCAACGGTGGGATGTTATTGACAGATTTGGGCCCTTTCTGTGGTCCTTCTATAGTCTCATCACAGGGTGTGGGTGGACATATTCGCCAGATTCTGGGAGAATAGTCCCAGTTGCTGTGTCTCCTCGCCCTAAGAAGAAGCAGCCACCTTGCTTTTTTATCTCCTTTCTCTCATAACAGATTTCCTTGGATCAGAATGTAAGTCCCTGAAGCAAGAACCAATGCTTTTTAAAAAGCCTACTATCATTTATTACTCCATTTTTATCCCTACTAAGGTCCCTGCTCCCTGGTTGCCACGGCAATCAAGAGGTCTGTTCTCTGTTGCTCCAGTGAATAACAGTGAGTGTCAAGTTAGTACCTAGACTAAGATTTGAATCTCAAGTACAAGTCTGTCCTCAAGAATCAACAGGTTGAGAAGAGTGCAGCAGTCCTCAGAGCAGCCTGACACTTAGGCAAGAACCTAGGTGAAAACCCCTGGATTTTGTCCGCCTCCCTCTCTTTATTCATCTGCTCATATAACAAACATCTGTTGAGTGCCAACTACATTGCAGGGTACTCCTGAAAGGAGTAAAACAATCAAGAGTGACCGTTGCATTCACCTAAGATATAAAAGGAGAAGGCCCCCTAGAGTCACTCAGAGTTCAGAGAACTCTAGTCTTTGGGCAGCAAGGGGCTGTAGAAGGCCCATCACAACGCCATTATATAGTGAAAAGCAAGGAGTCAGGCATGAGCCAGGCCCACTGACAATCCAGGTGACACACCCTCTTGCTATCATCACCCTCCTAGCTGGGGCCCTTCAGCTTTTTCTCAGAGTCAGCCATCTTCTTCTTCCTATTGCCCAACTTGACAATCTCCAGGACTGGTCATAAGCAGACACTCCCAATAAATCCGCTCTCAGTCTAAACTCTCCTTAGAAAGGAAAGTCAGAGGCTCAGACTCCAGAGAAAGAAGTAGCACTCCCTCCTCGCAGCTGGGTTAACCAAAGCTGGAGCTCAAAGGCATACTGTTGAGAACAAGTCCCCAGTGTCTGGATCACTGAACAACGTTTCTCACAGAAAGAAAAACCCCCATTGTGCCCGTAGAGCTTCAGGTCCAGGCAGGGCCCTTCCCCTGCTCCACTGCCCATGCGACCCCCTGCAGTGCTCCTAGATGCAGTGTTCCGGGAAGGATGACCGGGCAGTGAGAAGTCGTGGAAGCTTTACCTGCTGGACTCTTTCCTTCCTTCTCTGGAGTTAGTCTCTAGAAGGCCAGAGTAGCAATTATTGTGAACTTGGCAGCCTCTGTTCAAATCCCTGGGAGTTCAGACTTATTTGCTATCAGTGCTGTAGGACTAAGGAAAAGAAAAAGAAAAAGGAATTTCAAATGTTTATGTAAACTTCACTTCTAATCTAGATATTTGGAGTTAAGAGGAAAAGACAAAGAACCTATGCTAATAAATACTGATTAAGACCACAGCTGGTATTTGTGTTGCACCTTTAGAACTGGAATGGAAATCACAGTTCTCCAGGTCAACCTCCCACCCAAGACAAGAAACACCTTCTCCAGTTCTTAAGGTTCTGGCAGCTAACTTGCTACTAGACACTCTCGGCTACTTCAGGGAGTCTGTCCCATTGCTGTACAGGTAAGCCATTAGAAAGGGCTTTGGATGCTTAACTGAAAAAAAATCTACCCCTTGGACTTTCACCTCAGAGTCCTAGTGTCCTGTGTGATAGAACCTTCTCCTTCCGCAGGACTCTCCACCAAACAGGTGAAACCAGATGATGCCCACTCTCCACAACTTCTCTTCTTGGAGATAATAAATAGGTTTAGTTCCTCTAAGTGCCCCACAGATTTCAAGTTCAGGATCCTGCTTCTCTCCATGAGTTTCAGAAAGGAAACACCGGGTCGGTCTGTGTTCAATCCCAGTTGAAAAGCGAATCAAATCAGGGACCTAATACAGCTGAAATGGGACCCAGTTGTACACCTCTCCGAAAAAGACTCGATTTACTGGGCGCCAGGGGGATTCTTCTGTCATCTGAATGGTTCTAACTGCGCTTCCTAGAACCCCTCATTCTCTGGTCCGTTCCCAGCTGATTAAACCCTCCCTCCCACCGGGAGCGCGGATAACTGTTAACATCATATGAAAACGTTTCCGGGAAGGACCAAGTTAGGGTCGCTGTCATCGGCCGTTTAAAGAGAGGGATGCCTCTCTAGCCATACTGGAACTTTGAAGGGCTGGAGCCAGGCGCTGTCGCAGAACCAGAACCGCAGCCCCTTTCCTCCCCCGACGCAGGGCCGGCGGTCAGGGGCCGGGTGCCGGGGAAAGCAGAGTTGGCACCGGGCCCCCCCGCCCCTGCCGCCCGGCACCCTGCTCCAGGTGGTCCTGGGGACCCCGCGGGCCGCGGAGGCAGGGACACCACCCCTTCTCCGGCGATCACTGCCTCCGTCCCACCTCGAGCCCTGGGGGCGGCCGGACTCACCCTGGGGGCAGGGACGGTAGATTTAGGGGACCGGACACCAAACAGGCCCCGTTGGACACTGTCACGGACCCACACACCGGGGACAGAACAAAGAACGGAAGTCCCCTCCGTTTCGCTTCCGGGTCGGTCTTAGTCACCCCCTCCACCATCCTGGATGTCCCCCTCCACGTCCACTTGTTCCCTCTAGGAAAATGGGAGGTCTTCGCCTCTCGGTGGTTTGCTGACTGGGCGCGGGGCCCCAGCGCCGAAGCGACAAGGAGGGCCTGCCGTCCCCGCCCCTCGCGCCCCCTGCTGGCCAGGCAGGGAGGGCGCCGCCGCGCACCTGGTCTGCGGCGCGCCTGCCCGGCTGGGGAGCGGAAGGCGGGGCGCAGCGTGCCCAGCGGGTGCCGGCTGTGTGCCCGTGTTGTCTCCCGTGGGGCTGCCGAGGGCCAAGCCAAACGCCCTGGTTCCAAGCGATCCGAGTCCCCAGCTGACCCGCGGCCAACAGGAGGACGCCTGAAGGATTCGATATAGAAAACTCACCCATATTTGAAGTTTCCAAATCAAGCTTATGCTTCCAAACAGACCAAGTTCATGTAAAAGTGCCTCCTTTAAATGACTAAAATCTGAAGAAAACCTTCTGGCCCATCAGAGTTCACATGAGGACAAAAACCTGTACAAGTGATGCGAGCAGAAAAGGCTTGAGTAAGTTACCAATCCAGATCCACTCAGATCCGAAGAAAACTGGTGAAGCCCCATCTATGTGAAGAAAGTGTGAAATAAGTGAAACGCTTGAGGGAATGAGGGGCGACGCTTCGTGGTTCACTCACATTTATTCCCTTCCAGGAGGAGTCCTGGAAGTGTCGAATCAAATCCTTCAGATTATAAACAAAATGAAATCTTGTGATCTTCTTGATTCCCCTGTGGCCCTGCCTCGCATTTGATCTCAATTTTCACTGCCTTCAATATTTGTAGCGCAGCCATTCAGCTCTGCAGTACAACCGAACTTACTCTCTGGCTGCTGCTGCTGCTAAATCGCTTCAGTCGTGTCCGACTCTGTGCGACCCCATAGACGGCAGCCCACCAGGCTCCCCCGTCCCTAGGATTCTCCAGGCAAGAACACTGGAGTGGGTTGCCATTTCTTTCTCCAATGCATGAAAGTGAAAAGTGAAAGTGAAGTCGCTCAGTCGTGTCCGACTCTCAGCGACCCCATGGACTGCAGCCTACCAGGCTCCCTCGGTCCATGGGATTTTCCAGGCAAGAGTACTGGAGTGGGTTGCCATTGTCTTCTCTCTGGCAACTTCAGTCTAAGGACAGTAATCTAACCAATTCCAGTAAAATATGGTGGTGGTGCTCAGTAGCTAAGTCACATCTGACGCTTTGCAATTGTAGCTCACCAGGCTCCTCTATCCATGTGATTCTCCACGCAAGAATACTGAAGTAGGTTGGATCTTCCCAGCCCAGGGATTGAACCAGCGTCTCTTATGTCTCCCACATCGACAGGCAGGTTCTTTACCAGTAGGGCCCCCTGGGAAGCCCTCACCTACTGTCAGTCCTCAGGAAACAGCTCTTAGATTCCCAGTACTGTCAACACAATCAACCCTATTACTGTGGAGCCTAGAAGTCAATTTGTAGTTCACTTTTTTGGTGTTTGCCCCAGAATCCAGCCATCTGGTTAACTCCCAGCAAGTTCTCAAAAGACCTACTATTAATTTTTCTTGAGTCTGTGGACTCTGAAATGCCTTGAATCACAGAGAGGATTCCCAAGGCAGTCCATCAAGGTGGAAAAGAAAACATTTAAACTTCCATATAGCTTTTATCTAAAAGGAAATAAAGAAAATAGAGTAAAAAAATGTAAGCCTTGGTAAGCCAGAGGCTCTTTCTTTCTTTCACCTGCCTTGGCTCTGGCTGAGTAGGGGGTTCCTGATCTGGCTGGAGCTCAGGCCCCTCTCCTCTCCCCAGCCCTCCCCTGTCCCCTCCGGGGCCAAGGGAATGACGATTAAGAAGTGGATGCCAGATGCAAACGTGATGAAACAGTCAATTTGTCCTAAAGATGTAGCTGTGGCTTTTCAAACAGATTAGAGCAGAATTGTATCTATTTGGTTCTCTATCTCAGAAGACACTTTCATAAGAATTCATCTTTGAAGTCATCTGAGCCTAGAATTTCTTTATGGAAGGACTTTTAAAATTATTGATTGAATTTTTTAAGGTTGTAAGACTATTCTTTTTTTTTTTCTTCTTTTTCTTTCTTTCTTTTTTGGCCACAACAGGCGGCATGTAGGATCTTAGTTCCTCAACCAATGATCGAACTGGTGCCCCCTGCCGTAGAAGCTCAGAGTCCTAACCACTGGACTGCCAGGGAAGTCCCTATAAGACTATTTATATTTTTATTTCTTCTTGAATCATATTGGGTTTGTTAAGTTCTTTCTATGAATTTATCTGTTTCATCTAAAATCTCTAATCTTCTTGTGTGATGTTGGTACTATTATCTTATTATTGAAATAGCTGATTTTGAGCAGTTTTCAAACAATATTCTGTGAACCTGTGTGGGTCCCTGAGACCAGGTGGTCTGGGAGGTCAAAACTGTTTTCATAAGACAGATTGTTTTTTTTCCCCATGGTATTGACATTTGAAATGGTGCTATGAAAGTGTGAAACTGATAACGCCTTAGCATAAATTCATGTAGTGGCCCAAAACTGAACTGTTATAGTCTTCATTGCTATATAATCATAGCTTTTTAAAAAATCCAGTTTCAAAAAAAATCTGGTTTCATTTTAAAATGTCCTTGATGAAGCAGTAAAAATATTAATTTCATTTAAAAAATAGTAAGCCTTATCAGAGGTCAATAGAAAGAAGGGTACTGGTGGCCTTATGTGGGTCTCACGTCAGACAATAGCCATCTTCAGAGAAGGATGTCAGGACTTGGTTTAGGGTGGAAGGGTGGGGGTGGGCGGTAAAAACAGAAATCTTCCCAAAGAGTGTGTAAAGAGAGCCAGTTCTCTCTCTTTTTTTTTAAATATTTTATTTGTATTTATTTACTTATTTGGCTGTGCCAGGTCTTAGTTGGGGCATATGGGATCTTTAGTTGCGGCATGTGGAATCTAGTTTCTTTACCAGGGGTTGAACCTGGGCCCCCTGTGTTGGGAGTGTTCAGTCTTAGCCACTGGACCACTAGGAAGTCCCCCCTAAGGAACAATTAACAAGGAAGCTGCCCCATCTTTACTGCTCCAGGGCAGCTTGTCTCCCAGAATGCAGAAAACATTCTCAGCTTATTTGTCTGGGAGCTGCCTTTACGGAGTGACACTGTGGAAAGAGCTGGCCTGCAAAAGCTGCTGCCCTGAGGGCAAGACCTTTCGCCAGCCCCAAGGCCAGCCCAGGAGTAGGACCACCACTCCACCCTGGCTCTGGGTGACCATCGCCACCAGGCCAGTTTCTTCCCATCACTTGGCCCCTCTTGCCCAACATCTCAGTATAGGACCCCAGAGGACTGAGACAGGCCTCTAAGTACTTGGGCATTCTGGGCAGCGGGAGGAGGCAGGCTTGGAGCTGTGCAGAGGGACAGACAGGACATCTGGATGTCCTTCTATTCCAGCTCTCTGGGTGTGAGCATTCTTAGGGGATCCACCTGAACCCCAGGATGAATTCGAAGGGCATCCCAGTTAGTTTTTAGCAGTTATTAGAAATTGATGTGTATTTCTGTGGTTCTTTATTCACCTTTCTACCCAATGCCCTAAGATTTTTGCAGGGTGATTGCATTCTCTGCACCCCTGAAATCAGAGAGTCCCCTTACTCCTTGTCTTTTGATCGATGATACCTCAGTGCTGATCCCTCTGGGTCACCCCTTTACACCACACAGCCCATGGCAGCAGTGGCTCTGGGGCATCCCAGCTGTGAGCACCTCCTGCTCAGTGACTGGAAGTTCCTGGCCTTAGGGAGTTGTTAGTGCTAAGATCCAGTTCATCACACATGTAATAGCCTCTTCAGACTCACTTGCAGGTGGCTCAGTGGGAAAGAATCCACCTGCGATGCAGGAGACACAGGAGATGAGGGTTGGATTGCTGGGTTGGGTAGATCCCCTGGAGGAGGGTATGGCAATCCACTCCGGTATTCTTGCCTTGGGAAATCCCACGGATAGAGGAGCTTGGTAAGTTAGCCATCCTATGGGGTTGCAAAAGAGTCAGACACGACTGAGCACTCGTGCTCGCTCAGACTAACTCGTGTGAAGTAGGGGAAGGAGAGTGATGAAGGGCCCCTGACCGTGTGCAGACTCTGAAGGTGGGATCCAGCTCAGAGCTGGGACTGTGAGGGAAGCAGCCACTCCCTGCAACAGCGCCACCTGCTGAAACCCCCACGCTGGGGTGACGCAACTGGAACCTGAGTTAACCTGACAGGAAGAGCCTAAATGGCCTCACTAGTCAAATAAATGATATATTTAAAAGTGTAGTCAGCCTGGCCCAAGAAGGGTTTTACATGAAAAAGTGGCAGCTACCGCCTTGGGGGAAACCACCTGAAGCAAAGTCATGGATTGATGGGGCCCTCAGGGTCAGAGTGCACCCTAAATGCCTGGCTTTGGTTCACCTCCTGCTGGTCCACACACCTTAGCTTAGTAAGGCAGCCTGGCCACTGACTGTGGCCATCGCCCCTTGGTCAGCCTTCTCTTGGGTAATGATCAGGATGAAAGGGATGGAGAGCTCTCTAGACTTATTTTGAAAAATTAAAGTTTCTGCCCTGACCATTTGTTGGCCTGACGCTTCTTTTCTTTCCCTTAATCACTACTCCAGGCCAGCCTGGCCAGTAGACTCTTTAAGTGCAGCCCAGTCAAAAGGAAGCCTAGGGAATTCCAGCTTCATTCTGGCCCAGCCTTCAGGATCACTTGTTGGGTTGATGTGGTTCCAGGTCACTTGATTGAGGACGCTGCTCTCTCCAGCTCCCCTCCAGTGGCTCATACATGCTGCGGCAGGCTGAACAGTGGCCCCCAAGATTTCTGGGTCCTTATGCTTAGCACCTGTGAATATGGCAAAAAGGATTTTGCAGATATGATTAAGAATCTTCAGATGGGGAGATTATCCCAGTGGGCCCTGAAGGTCATCCCAAGTGTCCTTATAAGAAGGAGGTAGAGAGAGTACTGTAGACGGCAAAGTGGTAATGAGACAAAGACAGACGTTTGAAGATACTGCTAACATACTGGATTTGAAGCTGAGGAAGAGCCCATGAAACGAGAAATGCAAGGAATGCAGTTCTAGAACCTGGAAAAGACATCAAAAGGGATTCTCCCCTAGAAGGAATGTAGCCCTACAGACACTTTGGTTTCAGATCAGTGGAAACTATTTCAGACTTGTGACCGCCAGAATAAGTGTGTGATGTTTTAAGTCAAAGTCTGTGGTCATTTATTACAGCAAGAATAGGGAACAAAGACATGTGCCAAGGTGGAGGGAGTTATGGGTCTTTGTAAGTTTTTAAAAATGCCTCGTTGCTCACACCTGACTCTTTTGAACAAAAGGTCTGGAAATAAGGGATAATTGAAGGAAAGGAGTAGTCACAGTTACTGAAGCGTGACATCCATCACCATCTGTAGTTACTTTTTCTTGGGATGAGAACTTTTAAGATGTACTCTCTTAGCAGCTTTCATATATGCAATTCAATATTAACTGTGGTCTCCAAGCTGTCCCTCAGAATCTCTTCTTTGCAGGCTCTCTGAGCAGACCCTCTGCTGTCTTTCCAGCCAGCCCAGTCACCTCCACTCTGTGGAAGGAAAAGTTAACAAAACAACTAAGTAATACATTATGTTTAGTTTTGTTGGGAGAAAAAGAACCATGGGATGGTTGCTTTACCCTGAGGTTTTGAGGTGTTTTAATTTTTTTCCTCTAATTCAATGCACTTAAAAAAAAATTTTTTTTTAACAAAGATTTATTTAATTTTTTGGTCGTGGTGGATATTTGTTGCTGCGCTTGGGCTTTCTCTAGTGATTGCAGCCATGAAATTAAAAGACGCTTACTCCTTGGAAGGAAAGTTATGACCAACCTAGTTAGCATATTAAAAATCAGAGACATTACTTTGCCAATAAAGGTCCGTCTAGTCAAGGCTATGGTTTTCCCTGTGGTCACGTATGGATGTGAGAGTTGAACTGTGAAGAAAGCTGAGCACCAAAGAATTGATGCTTTTGAACTGTGGTGTTGGAGAAGACTCCTGAGAGTCCCTTGGACTGCAAGGAGATCCAACTAGTCCATTCTAAAGGAGATCAATCTTGGGTGTTCTTTGGAAGGACTGATGCTAAAGCTGAAACTCCAGTACTTTGGCCACCTCATGCGAAAAGTTGACTCATTGGAAAAGACTCTGATGCTGGGAGGGATTGGGGGCCGGAGGAGAAGGGGACGACAGAGGATGAGATGGCTGGATGGCGTCACCAACTCAATGGACATGAGTCTGAGTGAACTCCAGGAGTTGGTGATGGACAGGGAGGCCTGGCGTGCTGCGATTCATGGGGTCGCAAAGAGTCGGACACGACTGAGCGACTGAACTGAACTGAGTTGCTGCCAGTAGGGGCTACTCTTCACCGCAGCGCGCAGGCTTCTCACTGCGGTGGGTTCTCTTCCACAGGCTGTAGGTGCACGAGTGGCGGTAGTTGCAGCACCTGACTCAGTGGTTGTGGTGCACAGGCTTAGTTGCTCCGCAGCATGTGAGGTCTTCCTGGATCAGGGACAGAACCAATGTCCCTTGCATTGCAAGGCAGATTCTTAACCACTGGACCATCAGGGAGGCCCTTTTTAGAAAAAAAAAAAAGCAAGCTTGTGATAAGCCGCTCTCTTGGGGAGGCTGCTTGCCTCTTTTTGTTTATTTTGCTGCTGTGAGTCTTAGTTGTGCATGCGGGATCTAGTTCCCTGACCAGGGATCAAACCCAGGCCCCCTGCATTGGGAGTTCAGAGACACAACCACTGGATCACAAGGGGAGGCCCTACTCCTCACCCTACTTCTTTAGCATACACTTTTCCAAAGCATGTATAAGCAACTGATTCAATTTCAAAGTCATCTTTAAGTTTCACAATAACTACTGTTTTTAGTTTTCTAGTTATCTGAACAATGTTTCAAAAGCATTTGAAACAACAAAAAGACAGGAATTCTGTAAAGATTGAAATAGCAATGCGAACTAGCAACTTTAACATCAGTATAATCTTTTTTTTTTCAGCCTTCAGTCCATCTGAGAAGGCTTATACTCCTGAGTAGCTGCCTACTATTTAAAAGAGATACATATTTCTGACCTCATTTTTCCTAAATGAGGCATGTGTAGAGAAGTGAAGTTCTTCCATAACCCTCTCACTTGACTGGGAGATTTGTCACTTACTGGGGATCAGAATGAGAGAGACTCTTTCTTATCTTCCCTTTGGCCAGAAGACCTCTCTCCCTGTAGGATTTCTCAAGTCCCTTCCTCTGAGGGCTGCTAGCCTTTTAACTTCTCTTCATCCAGGCCCCATTTAGGAGTGATTGCTTAATTCACAGAAGTCACCCTTATCACAAAAAATCTCCTGGGATCTGCTGGTTCTGGGCACCAGTAGGCTCCACAGGGTCAAGATCCAGGTCTCTACCTGTTCTCTGGGCTTTCCTTGTGGCTCAGATGGTAAAAAATCTGCCTGCAATGCGGGAGACCTAGGTTCGACCCCTGGGTTGGGATTATCCCTTGGAGAAAGAAATGTCAATCCACTCCAGTATTCTTGCCTAAAGAATTACATGAACAGAGGAGCCGAGCCTGGCAGGCTACAGTCCATGGGCTCTCAAAGAGTTGGACACGATTGATTGACTCTTAGGAAAAATGAGGTCAGAAATATATACCTCTTTTAAATAGTAGGCAGTTGCTCTGGAGTATAAGGCTTCTTAGCTGGACTGAAGGCTGGGGGGGAAAAACGGTTATTCTGCTGTTAAATTTGCTAGTTTGCATTGCTATTTCAATCTTTACAGAATTCCTGTCTTTTTGTTGTTTCAAATGCTTTCAAAACATTGTTTAGATAACTATAAAACTAAAAACAGTGGTTAGGAGTGCTTTAGGAGGGATTGCTTAATTCACAGAAATCACCCTTATCATCACAAAACATCTCCTGGGATCTGCTGGTTCCGGGCACCCAGAGGTCTCTGCCTGTTCTCTGGGCTTCACTTGTGCTTCAGATGGTAAAGAATCTGCCTGCAATGCAGAAGACCCAGGTTCAATCCCTGGGTCGGGAAGATGGCTCGGAGAAGGAAATGGCAACCCACTCCAGTATTCTTGCCTAGGAAATCCCATGGACAGAGAAGCCTGGTTGGCTATAATCCATGGGGTCACAAAGAGTCGGACACAACTGAAGCGAATTCACACCTGCTCTGTGTGAGGTCACACTTTGGGTGCAGTGCTGACACACACTGAAAGAGCCAGCTAGGTTGTAGGGGCAATGAGATGGGAGATGGGGTAAAGGCAGTGTACCCAACCTGCTTGGGTTCAGGGGTGGGGAGAGGGCTGGAGGTGGCCAGTTTGCCAAAGTTAAATTTGGTAAGACTGATGGAAGGTAGAGGGAAGTTGGGAGAGGTTAGAAAACGCTGGGGGTGTTAACAGAAAGAGGAAAGATAAGCCGTATAGACAGAGTCACTCAAGACCAGGCTCCACTGCAAAGCATTCATTCAAATATCATTTAGGTGCCCCTGTGTCAGGTACGGATTTGGTCACCGGTGTTACAGTGATGAAGGTGACAGAGGGCCCTTAGGTGGGCCTGAGTGAGGCGTGTGAAAGGAACAGACGTGAGGGCATGTGGCTGAAGCACGGGAACCAAGGAGCAGGAAAGTAGAGGCCATGGCCAGCTGGTCGGCAGGGCCCGAATCTTGCAGGGCCCTGCAGGCCGTGATAAGGGATTTGGGTTTTATTCTGAGCGCAGCAAAATGACGTTTCATTCATTCTGCAAAAGCCTTAGGAACTAGGCGGCCTTATCCCAGTTTTACTGACGAGGACGATCAGGGTCGGGTTAGGTAATTTGTTCACGGTCAGTTGCAGGCGAAAAGGGGTTACAAACACCTGCCGGATCTCCCTGCCCCGGGCCCGCCCGAGCCTTCCCCCGTAAGGCCAAGTAGGAGCGGCCCGGCGTGGCCCAGGGTCCAGGCAGGCGCGCGCCTCGGCGACAACGCGCATGCGCCGCTGCCTACGGAAGCCGGGAGGGAGGGGGCGGGGCCGACGCTGGCGGGCGCGGGGGAAATGGCGGCGACGGCGGCAGCGGCGAACGGGACTGGAGGGAGCAGCGGGATGGAGGTGGATGCTGCAGGTAACGGGCCGTGCGGGGGCGGCTTCTGGAGACTTCTTGGCAGGCCTGTCGAGGCCTTCCTAGAGTCCCGGGAGCAGTCGGGATGGCGAGTCGGCAGCGAGCTCCCTGGGTTAACTTGCGGGAGGGATGGATGGCCCGACTCTGCCGTCTCCCGTTCCCGGCTCCCGGGAGGACCGTGGGGCCTGGACTCTCACCCCCTCTTCCCCCTCCTTAGTCGTCCCCAGCGTGATGGCCTCCGGAGTGACTGGCAGCGTTTCAGTCGCTCTTCATCCCCTCGTCATTCTCAACATCTCAGACCATTGGATTCGCATGCGCTCGCAGGAGGGGCGGCCTATGCAGGGTGAGTGTTCGGCGTCGTTCTCCAGCCTCCTCCCCCCAAATAGTGGTCCTTTCTCCTTCCTTTGCTGAAGCCAATTCCTCCTCCGCAAATCATTTCTCTAGAACTTGGTTCACGTGACCTCAGACCCTCAGGCTACTATTAGAGAAGTTTGAGGATTCCTTTAGTGTTAGTCGCTCAGTCTTGCCCGACTCTTTGTGACTCCATGGACTGTAGCCCGCCAGGCTCCTCTGTCCTTGGAATTCTCCAGGCAAGAATGCTGGAGTGGGTTGCCATTCCCTTCTCCAGGGGAATCTTCCTTACCCAGGGATTGAACCCAGGTCTCTACCATCTGAGCCACCAGGGAAGTCCTGGAGGATTCCTCACCCTCATCTCTTATGTGTCCTTTTCTACTCCAGTGATTGGGGCTCTGATCGGGAAGCAGGAGGGCCGAAATATTGAGGTGATGAACTCCTTCGAACTGCTGTCCCACACCGTGGAAGAGAAGATTATCATTGACAAGGAATATTATTACACCAAGGAGGAGCAGTGTGAGAGGGGAGGAGACGTGGGGGAGAAGAGTGGGAGTGGGGGGAAAAGAATGGGGAAGATGGAGAGGGTTGGGGAAAAAATAAACAGAGAAATAGGACCAGAGTAGAGGAATAATGGAGAGGGTAGCTGAAGAGACCTTAGAAAAAGAACACATATGGGTTATTCCCCGCAGAGAGAGCAAGGAGTGAGAAAAGACACAAGAGATTAGTTGTTCTACGTGGAGCCAGGATGGGAAGGGGAGAAGCTGGTAAAAACACACCAGGAGTTTCAAATTAAAGAAGGACGATTTAAAGATACACTGTCCTGGCCCCTTTCTCTCCAGTTAAACAGGTATTCAAGGAGCTGGAGTTTCTGGGTTGGTATACCACAGGGGGGCCGCCTGACCCCTCCGACATCCACGTCCATAAGCAGGTATACACGTTCACACAGGTACATATTGGGGTGGAGACGAGAGGAATGAGGGGAAGGAAGATGGGCCCTGACACGCGTGTGCATCCTCCCTTCTTCCAGGTGTGCGAGATAATTGAGAGCCCTCTGTTTCTTAAGTTGAACCCTATGACCAAGCACACAGATGTGAGTACAGTGACCCTGTGCCCACTTTGTCCTGCCTGTCGCTCTGCCCCTGCTTTTTACTGTATGACATCTCTGTTGAATCTCCTTTTTGTGGTTTACTATCTGTGAGACTTTAGTCATTTAACCTTTAAACTGCATTTTCTCCACATGTGAAAATGGGAATGAGTTCCACTTCAGCAGATCCTGGGAAGATTAGCTGAGGAAACGCAACGTGAAGGGCCAAGTCCAGTTTCGGTGCTTAGTATAGGTTCAGGCCTCTGATGTTTAGTAAGAGCTGTTCTCTCTTCTTCACAGCTTCCTGTCAGCGTCTTTGAGTCCGTCATAGATATAATCAATGGAGAGGTAGGTAATGCCCTACCCTTCAACCCACACAGCCTGCCCCTGGGGTTTCCTGCTTTTGACTCTCTGTGCCCCATAGGCCACCATGCTGTTTGCTGAGCTGACCTACACTCTGGCCACAGAGGAAGCGGAACGCATTGGGGTGGACCACGTAGCCCGAATGACAGCAACAGGCAGTGGAGAGAACTCCACTGGTAAGGGTGGCTGCAGGGGCTTCCCTGGAAGTGGGGGGAGGTGTGCCCACACACCTCCTCACCCTCGGCCTACCACCCCCCAGTGGCTGAACACCTCATCGCACAGCACAGCGCCATCAAGATGCTGCACAGCCGCGTCAAGCTCATCTTGGAGTACGTCAAGGCCTCTGAGGCAGGTAGGACAGGTATCTCCCTGGTTCCTGAAGCACTTTGCCTCCCTTCTGGGGAAGCGACAGCATCCACGTTGATGCCGTTTCTTGTGCCTTCAGGAGAGGTCCCCTTTAACCACGAGATCCTGCGGGAGGCCTACGCTCTGTGTCACTGCCTCCCAGTGCTTAGCACAGACAAGTTCAAGACAGACTTCTACGATGTGAGTGCAAGGCCCAGGACGGGGAGGTGGGGCTCCCGTGTTCTGCATGCAGGACATGACCGGCTTCTGTCCCTTCACAGCAATGCAATGATGTGGGGCTCATGGCCTACCTTGGCACCATCACCAAGACGTGCAACACCATGAACCAGTTCGTGAACAAGTTCAATGTCCTCTATGACCGACAAGGCATCGGCAGGCGGATGCGGGGGCTCTTTTTCTGACAACAGGGTACTTGACGACGTACAGGGGTCAGACAGCTGTCAAGGGGAGGGGTGCTACACTCCCTTGAGAGAAACCTGTCACTAATAAAAGGGGAGCAGCCCCCCAGCACCCCTTCTAGTGGCTCTGTTCTCTCCTGTGGGCACTGTGGATGGCTGAGGGAGAGGGGTTTGTTACTGCAGCATCCAGCGCTCGCGAAGATGAAATACCTGCCTGAAGCTCAGGAGGCAGAAGTACTGGTGTCCATACTTTGAGACTAACTGGAGGGGGGTGGGAGAGGAGACCAGTGCAGTCCGGTATCGGTGCCTTGCAGGCAGAGCAGGAAGTCCCCTCAAATTTAATGAATGGCTGGAATAAGGTAAGCATAAAGGGAAGACAAGAATCCAGAAAACTCAAAACCCTGTTTTAACAGAAGCAGCAAATGGACACACGCTTTATTAGGAAAAAAGAATAAGTAAAACAAGTGCAGCTTGGGCAAATAAGGGGACCTTCCTTTGCCCTCAAAAGCATTGGCAAACCATCAAAGGAAGCGGAGTAGGGCAATATGCAGAGCAGATCCAGTGTCCAAGCAACTGGACTCACACAAAAGTGATCCGTGTCCGGGCAGTGTTGACCTGCCAGACGTTGAGCTCCTCATACTCGTCCAGGGCCGCCTGGAACTGAGCAGGTGTGAAGCCACGGGAGATGCAGCGCTGCTCCGCCTCGGAAAACCGGACACTTTGGCCCTCTGAGACCAACTCACGGACGGTTGCAAATATCACATCTGCTGGTCTCTGGGTCCTGGATGGACGAGCGTGGTGTGTGGTCAGGGTTAGAACTTCGAGGCCAGCACCACAGACCCAGGGGTGCAGAAGCCGCAGGATGAGTTTCCTGCTCAAGACAGTCAAGGTGCCCCCTGCCACCCTCTGCTAAGCCGCTCACCTAGCTGTCTGCCCCTTGTCACCCAGCAGTGAGTCCTTGGACATCTCCATCAGCCGTATGGCTTCATTCACATCTTCCTTCTCCACGGTGTCCACCATTCGTAGACGTGCCTAAGGGGAAGGTAGGGAGAGATGGGCACAGAAGGAGGGGGTGGAACAAAGTCAGGGAGGCCCCCCACCCTGCTCCAGCTTTAAGGCTGGGCACCTGAGTGCTGCTACTCACAAAGGAGTAGCGGCCCCCTCCCCGCCCACCAGGCATCCGCAGTGTGGGGCCGGCACTGTCAGACCGAGACAAGTGCAATGCCCGGGGCAGCGTCCAGCAATTGCCCAAGTCTCCGCCTCTCAACACTGGCCAGTCCCGGTGTGCAGCTGTCCTGTGAGGGAGACCAGACCCTTCTGAATTCCACTGGGCTCCCCACCACGAGATGGAGCTTGGGGCGCTCGGCCGAGAAGGCGACTGGCAGGGGTAGTGTCCCCGGGGCTCGGGAAGTGCTGGCTCAGCAGTAGGTCAGGTGATCACACTACCTGCACGAACAGCACTTTGGAGCCCCCAGGACGATGGTCCACGGCATGAGGACAGAAATGAAGCTTCCCGACCCCAGAGCGAGGTTACCCCACCCGCCCCTCAGCAAGATCTGAGAAACGGAGAAGCCTCTCTCCTGGGACGCTGGGCGTGCCCTGCCGGAGCAGCAAGTACCCACAGTGCGGTAGCACACAGGACCACTATCTGCACTGTCAGCACTTTAGCCCCGGCAGGGCCAGAGCAGGAGGGAGGCGGTAGCGCACGGGCAGGCTGCCAGCAGAGCCCAAGCGGACCATCCTCCAGCGCACAGGCTGGCACTCACCAGAGCAGTGGACAGTCGCAGGATAGCCAGCAGAGTCCGGGCCGAAGTGTAGGTGGCGTCCTTACTGGCCCAAGCCTCGCGCCTCATCTCCACGTACGCTGCTGTGATGTAGTCGGCCAGAGACTCTGGCACCGCAGGCTGCTTCTCCCGGCACATAGCTATGTACCGCCTGTGGGAAAGCAGGAGAGCTGGAGAGCGCATTTGTTCTGCATTAAGAGTTGGAAAACTGGGAGTAAAGAAACCGGAGGGGAGGGCGCTCTGAAGTAGGAGACAGCAATTGGTGGATGATTAGGCTTAAATAAGCTACATTTGGAAAATCTATCAACATTTCAAGTTATCCGCAACTTTTTTTTTAAATGAAAATGGCCTTTGCACGATTGAGACAAATCCACCTGTCTTAAGAGATGGTTCTGTTAATTCATGAGAACAGCTAAAAGGGAAAAACAACATTAGGAATCCCTGGGAGTCCCTGGACTGACTCCTTGGACAGAGCAGTGCTGTCAGGCACCCACGCAGCAAAAGCCAGCTTTGCCAATATCCGTACCTGAGTTAGTAACCCCGAGACTGCGGGTGGAGGTATGTGAAGGCAGGTTCTCCACCATGGTCTCCTATGGCCAGCCCAGGGGAACCAAGACTCACTGTTCTCAGACCCAGGATGCCAGGAGGGGGAGGGGTGAGCGCTTTTCAAGAGAAGCACAGAGGCCAAGCCGCCCGGGGGAGTGTCCGCCCTGTCCAGCTCTCCTACCTCATCAGTTTCATGTCCAAAGGCTCAAACTGGGCGGGGGGCTGCCGGCTGTGCTGGTGCACGTAGGTGATGTGCTGGGCCAACCTGGGAGGAGGGGAGGCAACAGGAGCGCTGCATCTTGGTGCCCCCTCAGCGCTCCACCCCACAGCCTGGTCGGTCAAGGACTGTCGGCACTTCAACCCTGACCCCCTCTGAGAACTGTGGAGCAACCCCTGCTGTTTAAGGGGAAGGCTCTGGTGTTTCCCTAAGACGACAATAACGGGTTTTCCAGTTTCTCCTCCCTGCACATAGATGGCTACAGGGGGTGTCTCCCCGAGCGCAGAGCTGCAGTCACCTCAGGTCATTGTCTCGGTCGGGCCGGTCCTGGATCAGCCAGAGGAGGTCAAATCGGGAAAGCAATGCCGCAGGAAGCTGTATATTTTGTTCCAGGCTGCGGCGAGGGTTGTAGCGTCCATAGGCAGGGTTGGCGGCAGCCAGGATGGAGCAGCGGGCATTGAGCGTTGTGAGAATGCCTGCCTTGGCAATGGAGATGGTTTGCTGCTCCATGACCTCGTGGATGGCCGTGCGGTCGGCCTCCGCCATCTTGTCAAACTCGTCAATGCAGCACACTCCCTGGTCGGCCAGCACCAAGGCCCCGCCCTCCAAGGTCAGCTCGCCACTCACAGAGTCTCTCAGCACAGCTGCCGTGAGGCCCACGCCGGAGGAGCCTCGGCCCGTCGTGTACTGGCCTGCACAGAAGGGTCAGGAAGACAGACACGCACAGGCCTGTTTAGGACGACAGCAGGGCAGAGGGAACGGGGCCATGAGGCGAGGTCTGTGCTGAACTGCTCTACTGACCCAGTTGGGCTGTCCCGAGGCAGCGGCAGGTCTGGGGGCAATAACACCAACACCCATCTCCACCCCCTGGCCCTCCCACAGCGGAAGCCTGCTGGTCCTCCTAAGTTTGCCTCTCCCAGGATCTGATACTCACTGCGGGGGGCCAGGCGGTCAATGTAAGACAGGAGCTGAGACTTAGCCACACCAGGGTCCCCCATCAGGCAGATGTTGATGTTGCCTGGAGGAAGGGAAGGAAGCCCCTGAGTGACTGTTCCCTCGATGCAGGTTGTCTGCACACAGAGAAAAGGACTATTGAGGTCTGCCTGCCCTGTTTCTAATCCCACCCTGTGCCCATGAAATAGAGATGCTGGCTTTTATTCTGTGACCGATGCAACCCTGGTCCGGCATCCTTTCTTCCCCAATGCCTCCACTCACCCCTGATTTTCATGCCTCGAGGAGACTGGTCTACCCCTCCCACCAGCAGGAGCAGCAGCGCCTTCTTCACGTCTTCGTGCCCATATATCTCTGGGGCGATGGAGGCTGCCAGCTTCTCATAGAAATCCTCCTCTGTGGGAAAGCAAAGACTCAAGAGTGTTTTTCCAGGGGAAAGAAGTGCTTGGGATAAATTTGCATTTATCTTCCCGATGACCCCTCACCTGTGATTTGCCTCAGCTCCTCCCTGGTCAGCTCTCCGGCCCCAGACTCATCCTCCTCACTCTTACTCATCTTCACAATCCGATGAGCTTCCAGATAAGTTTCCGAGAGTAAACCCTTGGGCAGGAAAACGCTAGGGCATGAATGAAGTTCTCTACTTGCCCACGCAACACGATGCCCTCTGGAGTTCCTGACAAACCCTTTAGTTCTGTTCTGCCTGGTGTTCTGCTATTGAAACTTCTTTCTATGGGGCTGGTAAAACGGAGGGAATAAACTTCCCTTCTCACCTGGACCATCTGTCGGAACCCAGTGCGCAGGATTGGCAGGAAGATGCCGGTAACACTGACGTGGTCCCCAGGCTGGGCGATCCTTGTGTTCTCTCCTTCCACCAGCACTGTGATGCTGCGAGGGATGTTTCCCACGGGCACTTGGTCGCTCTGGGGGAGAAGGGCACTTGAGGCCAGACGACTAACCTCCCCTTCTGCGCCCACCACTCGGCTACTCCCTGGCCCCACACAAACCAACCGAGGGAAGCTGAGCTCTCCTTTACCACATCCCAGCTCAGTCAGAAAGTTCCAGAGAAGCCTGCCTCCTACTCTCTGCAACTTCTCTGCCTCAGCTCCTCTCTGTTCTACTTTCTTCCCTCTACTTCACGAGTGACTACCGGAGTTGAGTGAACTCCCAACCTCACACTTCCCTGGGCCCTGAACCTCATATCCCAAACTCACATGTTCCTGCATCTTCATCTCCTGGAATTTGATGAATTTGGAGCCACGAGTCTGGAGGTACAGTCGGCCTCCTGAGCGGTTGGTCTGGCACTCCTGGCTCGGGCACATAATCAGAGGCATGAAAGTAGGAGATTGGATCTAGAGTGAAAAAGGAAGCACCAAAGAAAGTCATGAGGAAAGGAGCACCTCAGTCCCCGGAATCATGTCCCTCCTTCGGCAGAGATAATGAAACTTTTGAGAATGTCTTAAGCCGTGCTACGTACACATTGACAGACACAAAGAGAACAGACTGGATGGAAGGACCACGCCATAGTAGAAAGAAACTGCAAAGTGACCACACAGGCGTGTTTTACAGTAAACAGAAAAAACACCAGGTAAACATCAGTAGACAAAATTCACTCTCGCAGCATTAAGCGTGCTCCGTCCTCTGCTCCATACGTACCGGCTGGTAGGTCTCCGCCCCGCACTGGTCGCAGGTGTAAGTGGCCACCACCATTCTTGGTTTGACCTCAGAGACGCGAGTGACAATTCCACGCACTGTTACTAGCTTCCCCACAGAGTCAGCCCGTACTTCCCGGATCACACGAGGCTTGTTACTGCTGGGGCCTTGAAAATACAGCTCACTAAGGGAGAAAGTGGTCATTCGCAAATGTCTGGGGACCTGAACCCCGCGCCTGTCCCCACCGTGGCCACTCACAATCTGCGCATGAGCTCGGGAGGGTACTGGTTTTGAGGGCTTCGGGCTGCCCCCGGGTCGCGGCTCCGCTGCTCCATCATCAGCCGGTGCTCAATGTAAACGTCCAGGACGTCTTTATTTACTACCTAAACGAAGGGAAAGGAAAACAAGGAAAGTGAGCGGCAGGACGGTGAGAGGAAAGAACGTAAGAGTGCCAGGCAGAACCACTGACCCCTTTGGGTCAGCTCGGACAGCATCAGTACCCAGGAAGATTTTCGACACAAACCTAAGTGTGCCCTGCATTTTTCTCACCTCCCTCTCCTTGTATTGAGGCAGCAGCTCTTGAACAGCATCAGCAAAGAGCCTGGCATAGCGCTTGGTGTTCTCACAAATTGAGTCCACCAGCTCAGGGTCATCCTCAGCAATGTCGTCTAGGTCTACGTACATGGCCACTTGCTCCCGATGAGCCAGTTGAACCTGGTGTGGGGAAGAGAAAGCGACGGAGCCAAGTTTATCTTACTAGTGTTCACAAGCAAAAATTGGTCACTACGAGCTCAGCACACAGGATCCAGGCTCCATGAGGGAGAAAGGTGTGTATCACTACGTTTGCAATAATTAAGGTGTTTTCAGGGATTGAGGGAGCTGAAACTGAGTGCTGTTGAGTCTCACATCGCTTTCTCCCAGGTGGCACAGTGGCAAAGAATTCGCCCGCCAGTGCAGGAGACACAAGAGATATGGGTTTAATCCCTGGGTCGGGAAGAGTCCCTGGGGAAGGATATGGCAACCCGCTCCAATATTCTTGCCTGGAAAATTCCCTGGACAGAAGAGCCTGGTAGGCTATAGTCACAGGGTCGCAAAGAATTAGACTGAGCACAGACGCAGCATACACTGAGTGATACACAAGTTATCAGGTATGGTGCTAAACTCACCACTTCCAGAAAAACATACCTGCTAAAATAAGCCAGGCCTTATAGCTCAAGTCACCACCCCTTCCCTCTACCTAACCTTAGACTCACCAACTGGTTCCCATACTTGAACTGCTTCTTGCCAGATTCGTCATCCTGGTAGAACTCTTGTAGGAACTTCTTCACTTTGTCTGTAAGCAAGAATAAAGCGGTAAGGACGGACTTTTCTTCATATACCTTACTGCAAACCCTTGAGAGAGATCTAAAAAACTTCTTTTACTTAAAGTTAAATTTCTAAACAAATTAAATGAACATTCACATATGCGTACGTAATTCTCCCCAACAGAGCAAAACTCCTTTTCGCAAGTCTGTTTTGACCTAAGAAAAAATAAGTGGCCCCTAGCAGTTTAGAGTATTACCCAATACGCTCCCCCCCAGGGGAATTCCACTCTCTGCCTTAATTAGAAATCTCAGTACCCGTTTCTAAGGGCCTTCCACACCCGGCAACACACTCAAGTCTCACGGTTCTCAGCTTTCCTTCTACGTGCTTTATTCCCTCTTTCTTTCGGTCCCTTAAATTGTTGCTCTCCCGGGGATCTCCGCCACCAGGCCCGTCCTCCGCCCCACCCCCTCTCCCGCCACTGCTTCCGCTCTTAGTAAACAAAGAAGCACATGGGCCCAGATGCCGCCGCCTCACAGCCCGGGATTCCTCCGCCCAAGGCGGGAGCCCGTCCGGCGATTGGCCGCCTTGTCGAGGGCCACCCTGCCCCACCCCACCACTTTATCCCTCGGCCTCCGCAGAAACCCCTCCAATTCCAGGCACGCCCCCACCCTCGGTCGCTCTCTCCGAGGCCACCGCGCGGAAGGACACTGTTTACACACGACACTCCCTCCAGTAGCGTCGCGCAACTTCCGCCCGCCTCCACTTCCGCTAGGAGGTGGACCTAATGCGGCCCAATCCCCGCGCGCAGCGGCCCGGGGCCGCCCGCCCCACCCCACCCCGGGCTTCGGCGCGTCGGGGGTCGCTGGGAGTGCCTAAGCGCGCGGAGAAAAGCGGGACTGGGGGGTCGCTGGTTAGATAAGCCCCTGAGGGCCTGCTCTCTCCTAGACGCGACCCTTCCCTCTGGAGCTTCTAGTTCGGATGTCCGCAGCGCGCCCCGCCCGCCCCCCCCCTCACCCCACGACTCTCACTCTTTTCCTGGACACGATCACTAGCTCTCCCCCGGCCTCGGCGGCCCGTGCACCCCAGGCACCGTGCGCCTCTACTCCGCCACCTCCCTACCCTGCCTCCGGCCTCGTGCGCCGAGAGCCCGGGACTCCAGCCCACACCAACAGGTGTCGCCCAGGAAGCTTCCCGCGCAGAACGCCCCTCCTACACTCGCAGACCCTCACCTTTCTCGAGCACGTAGTCCTTAAGTGCCATTGCTGCCGAGGACCGTACGGCAGCAATTGGCGGGCTCTGAGCTCTCACTCCCCGTACAGCAAAAAAACGTCCGCGCGGCGGACTGCGGCCGACCAACCGAAATTGGCGCGAAACGTCGCCCCCCACGTGACCAGCGGCGCCGCTTGCGGGCCAATCGGAGAGGATTACCCTTCGTCCCTCCCGCTTGTCGCGGGCCCCAGCCTCGGCCAATCAACGGGCGAACCTGGGCTGAGTGACGGGGAAGAGGCGCGGGTGTTTGGAGGGAAGGGCTGGGCGAGGCGGGGCGCGCGCCGGGTTTCCCGCGGTCGGAGGAGAATCGCTCTTAAAGGGCCAGTCTACTCGCGTCCTTTTGTTCCGGGGCCGCAGGGCGGGGCAGGCCCAGCGTTTGCTGTCTCCTAGTCTATTCTCCAGAACGGCCATGATTTCCCAGTTCTTCATTCTGTCTTCCAAGGGGGACCCGCTCATCTACAAGGACTGTATCCTTGGCCAGCGGGGCGAGGGGAGAAGGGCTGAGTGGGACTAGGGCCCCAGTGCCAGCGAGTGTCGCCAGCTCCTTAGCTTCCCTTCCACTCGGTCAGTCCGCGGAGACAGCGGCGGCCGGGATGTGGCCGAGCTCTTCTACCGGAAGCTGACGGGACTGCCTGGAGACGAGTCTCCGGTTGTCATGGTAACTACTGGCGGGAGTGGGGGTGGGGTGGTGGGTCTGCGGTTGGTGGTCTGGGGTTGGGAGGCACCTCCTCCCGGGACGTTCTCTAAGAGCTCATACGGGGGGTGGAAGAGGGTACATTCCTCTAAATAATATTAATGGCGGTTTACTGATCGCTAACCGCACCAGGCACAGCTCTTCACACGTCTCAATCCTCAGCCACTTTGGAGTAGGTACTATTACTAACTTCATTTACACATTAGGAAGCTGGGCCCCTTGGGGAGGTTTCATATGTGGCCTAAAGTCACGCTGCTAGTAAGTAAGGAAATCAGGATACTAGCCTCAGTCTCATGGCCAGGAATCACTGCAGCTCTCTTCCTAACGTTTTTCTCCTTGCCTCTGCCTCAGCACCACGATGATCGTCACTTTATTCACATCAGACACAGCGGTCTCTACTTGGTGGCCACTACTTCAGAAAACATTTCTCCCTTCAGTCTCCTGGAGCTGCTCTCCCGGTGAGGAGGGCAGGGCTGGGCACCCGGGTGCAGGGGTCAGGGAGTCAGAGAGGAGGAGTTATGCACTCTCTGTCCGGGTTTTCGCAGGTTGGCCACTCTTCTGGGTGATTACTGTGGCTCCCTAGGGGAGGCGACCATCTCTCGCAACGTGGCTCTGGTCTATGAACTCCTGGATGAAGTGCTGGTGAGGTGCCTCCCTGTCCCCGGTTCCCTGAAGATACAGCATTCATTTTCACCCCTTCCCCCACCGAGTACCCAAAAAGTGTCTTTCCTCTGTCCCTAGGACTATGGCTACGTACAGACCACATCCACGGAGGTGCTGAGGAACTTCATTCAGACAGAGGCTGTGGTCAGCAAACCCTTCAGCCTCTTTGATCTCAGCAGCGTTGGCTTGGTCAGTCCGGGGACAGAGGAGGCCAGGATTGAGGAGGGTTAGTGGGAAGCATCAGCCATGAGGATTGATTGATTTGGGTGCTTTCAGTTTGGGGCCGAGACACAACAGAGCAAAGTGGCCCCCAGCAGTGCAGCCAGCCGTCCCGTCCTGTCCAGCCGCTCTGACCAGGTGAGGGAGGGGCTACTGGGTTCACATCGTCTGGTTTTTGAGTCCCCAGAGTGCAAGATCCTGGCATATCTTTCCCCCTTCTCTAGACATGGAGGATCCCTTTTCTTAGCCCTGTGCCCCCATCCTGGGCCCCAGCCTCCACTGTTCTGTCCTTTCTGCCTGTCCACGTTAGAAGACAGACCAACCAACCTCCAACCACCAGACCCCCTCTCTCTCCTTAGAGCCAAAAGAACGAAGTGTTTCTGGACGTGGTCGAGAGATTGTCCGTACTGATAGCCTCTAACGTAAGTTTGGGCCCCCAGCCCTGCGGCTGAGGATGGTGGCACCTGGGAATTGCTGGGCATTGACCTCCCGCTGCTCTCAGGGCTCGCTGCTCAAGGTGGACGTGCAGGGAGAGATCCGGCTCAAGAGCTTTCTGCCTAGCGGCTCAGGTGAGCAGCGTGCGGGCTGGACCGGGTTGGGGTGTGGGAATGGCTCCTTGATGGCGGGTATGGTAGTATGGTGGCTTCTTCTGATACTCTTTTGTCTGACAGAGATGCGCATCGGCTTGACTGAGGAGTTTTGTGTGGGGAAGTCCGAACTGAGAGGTGAGGAGAAAGTGGGTCTTTTTCTTCTAGGTAGAGGTCACTGTCCTAGGTTTCATCTGGGTTAGTTAGATGGATCCCCACCATGGATCCCCACCCCCTCCCAAAACACAGATCAGCAGAGGGGGTCTTTCTCTCTTTCCAGGCTATGGGCCGGGAATTCGGGTGGATGAGGTCTCCTTTCACAGTTCAGTGTACCTGGATGAGTTTGAATCTCATCGGATCCTCCGTCTGCAGCCCCCTCAGGGTGAGGTCAGGACCGGGCTGGCCTAGCACATTCCATCTACTGAGGGGGAGGGAGGCCATTCAGGTGTAAGGAGACCAAACTCACCTCCATTCCTCTCTGGTCTCAGCTGACTGTGATGAGGTACCAACTCTCAGATGACCTCCCTTCCCCGCTCCCCTTCCGGCTCTTTCCCTCTGTGCAGTGGGACCGAGGCTCAGGCAGGTGAGACCATTTCCCCTCTCTAGAACTTCTCTGGACCCCAAGCCGATGTATGTATGTACATGTGTGTACATATGTATTTGTATGTATGTATGTAATTCGCAGGTTGATTTTGGAGTGTGGTGGTGGTGGTGACATTGGCTCCAAGTTAGAATAGGCACCCTCCCCCACAAGTGGACCCAGCTCCGTGTGTGTAATGGCTCATAGAGTTGGGTGGATCTCAGTTCTTCTCTTTCCTTCCTGGGGCAAAAGCCACAGCCACACATGGGGGCCCTGCCTGGGGATAGGGCCTGAGTAACAGTATTTGTACCCCCTCACACAGGCTCCAGGTTTATCTGAAGTTACGTTGTGACCTGCCCCCAAAGAGGTGAGTGGGGGGAGCCCAGCCTAGTCCAGCTATGGAGGGTAGGAGACAAGGCCCAGATAGCTGCTCTTTCCACCCCCAGGTGCGGCCGGCAGCCTCAGAATCCAGGGGAGAGCCTGGAGTTTGGGAAGGGGGTGGGGGGCGCTTGTGCGCAAGTCCAGTGGTGACATTAATGAAGATGGGATGCGGCTTTCCTGGGACTGACTGCTCCCTTCTCCCTTGCAGCCAGGCTCTGAACGTCAGGCTGCATCTTCCCCTGCCTCGAGGGGTGGTCAGGTAAGCATGTGTGCACTACGGGCCTGTGGGCAGTCGCACTAGCTTCTCAGGAAAACGGATAGCGCTGGGGTGGGAGCTGTGGGGCAGGGGCTGAGCCCAACCCTTTCCTCTCCCAACTCTAGCCTATCTCAGGAGCTGAGCAGCCCAGAGCAGAAGGCAGAACTGGGGGAGGGAGCCCTTCGCTGGGACCTGCCTCGAGTGCAAGGAGGCTCTCAGCTTTCAGGCCTTTTCCAGGTACCAGCTGCTGATTCTCGAAGGCCCTGCCCCTGCCTCCACCTCCAGCCCTGACCCATGCCTCCTCACGCAGGCGGTCGGTGTGGTCAGCTTCCTGGCCCCTTGGCTCTCTTGCCTGCCCTCCTCTCGGGGCCTTCAGCACCGTTCTCTGCCTCTCCCCCTCACAGATGGACGTCCCAGGCCTCCCTGGGCCTCCTGGCCAAGGCCCTTCCGCCTCAGCTCCTCTGGGGCTGGGCCCCGCCAGCCTCTCCTTCGAACTTCCCCGGCACACGTGCTCCGGCCTCCAGGTCCGCTTCCTCAGGCTGGCATTCAGACCCTGTGGCAACGCCAACCCCCACAAGTGGGTGCGACACCTCAGCCACAGCGACGCCTACGTCATTCGGATCTGAGGCTCCCAAAGGACACAGGAGGCAGAGGTGGCGGTCAGGGCATCGGAGAAGGACGAAGTTTTCTCTCCTAGTGTCCTGACCTGGGGCTGGGGCTGGAAGAGTCCTGAGTCCTTGAGACCAGGGAGCTCGACGAGATAGACTCTCCTGTGGGACCTGACCCAGGGAGGACTGAAGTGGATCACAACTTAAAAATCAAACTTTTATTCTGAGCAACTGGCTGTACAATATCTAAAGAGAAAGTCACATAGGGGGAAGCTGGCTACTACCTTCTTCCACCCAGCATGTGTGTGTCTGTGTGTGTGGGAGAGAGAGAGAGAATCCAGGGAGAAGGTCAGCATCAGGGTGCGGGAGGAGGGGAGCCGGTCCCGGGGGGCTGCGAGCCATTAGCCTTTGGAGTCCCTGGAGCAGGAGGGGGGCTCTCCCCAGCTTCCGGTTTCCCCCCACAGAGGGCGCTGCCCCCAAGTGGAGAGGGGGCTGAGGTTGGGGTAGGGACAGGAGAAGGATGGGAGGCGGGGCCTCCTTTGCCCTCCCCCGTGGGCGGCAGAGACACCACAATGTACTTCTGGACACTGCCAGGACCAGCGGGGGCGGTGCTGGGGGGCGCGGTGGTGGCGGTGGAGACCAGCTTGACGATGGGCTGCACGCTGGGGACGGTGGTGGTGACGGGAGAGGTTGTGGTGGAACCAGAGCCCGGGGCTGAGGTGCTGAGGGACAGGACCTGGGCCGGAAGGAAGGCAGTGCCGCTGGCCTGCACCCGCCCCACACCCCAGGCTGGGGGATGCCTCCCGTGCTCCAACCTGGGCCCCAGTATCCCCAGTCCCACGCGGGGTACCTGCTGGGTGGATGAGGCGCTGGAGGACGAGGACATGACAATGAACTTGGTTGGCGGCGGGGACGGCTGTGGGGGGGCAGCAGCTCGCGTAGACACAAGCGTCTGGACAGGCAATGCAATGGAGCCGGGGACCTTCAGCAGGCCGGGGGTCCGAGGGCCAGGCTGGGGGGCCTGTGACAGGGTCAGTGTGGGCCGGGGCTGTAGAAAGCAGCAGCAGGAAGAAAACATCACCATCTGTGTTCACCAGCTCCCCCAAGATGGCTGACTTAGGGGGCCCCATGTTTCACAGAAATCAGGGTGCGCCCCCCAGCATGTGGTGTCTGTGAGCCCCACTGGGATGGGAACCACCCCCCGAGTTTTCCTTCCTTTCACCCTCCCCTCCCTCTCCACTTGCTCCCCCTTCCTCCCCGAGCCTGCACTGACCTGAGTGATGGTCAGGGTGGTCCTGTTGACCTGCTGAGCCTGCAGTGCAGCCTGAGCCCGGGCCTTGACCACATGCGAGCAGAGGAGGGGCCCAAGGGACCCAAATTCTGCCCGATAGGCGTCCTGATTGTCGGGCGGCGGGCGCAGCTTTGCCAGGACAGGGGCACAGTGTTTCTGTAGAGAGAAGGCAAAGATCCACCAGGTGGAGGGAGGGCCGGGACGCTGAGAATCCGGACAGGGAAGGGGTGACAAAGGAGGTCATCCATTGTTTCAGTGCATGCCTGCTGGAGGCCAGGCTGTGCTCGCTGGCTTATCGGTGTGTAAGGAATGCGGAGGTTTTTCCTCGTAGAGAACACAGGCACCAGCTGGCTGAGTGGACAGCTCGCTGAGTGATTACAGTGGTCACATCTAAGGGCCAGCCAGTCCACAGGGCGTGTGCCTTGCAGAAGCATCAGGGGCAGGTCAGGCTGGAAAGTCACAGGCTGAGTTCAAACTCCTTATTTCTTACTCAGGTCTTACACAGTGCCAGCTATTAACAGTACTGGACTCAGGTGTGCTCTGCACATGAGGCGAAGAGGGGATAAGTGAATGGAAGACGCTCTATGCTTGCTAAAGACTGTCCTGTGTGTGTGGCGGGGGAAGAGGGGGCATCAGTGGGAAGAAGGGGGAGGGTGGGGCTCTGTCACCAGGAGGAGGCTCTGCACGTGGTCAGCCCCGATGCGGTCAATGTTGCTCAGCACTGGGCCATCCAGAACCCCACGGATCCGCTCCCCTTCCTGCTGCAGCCGCGGCAGAATCAGTGTCTTAATCACCTGTTAGTAAAGGAAGGGAGAAGCCGGGGTCTGGGGGTCACCACAGGGACTCCCAGGTCGGGAGGCTGTTGCCCACTCTGACCTCCCGATCCCTCCCCTCCCCAGGGCTCCCCTGCCAGGGCCTAACATCGTGTCCCAGCTCTGCCAGGCCTGCGATGGAGCCGTAGCGCGTTGTCCACGGGGTCTTCTCGTCCACCCAACTCTGTAAGGGGATGGAAAATAAACCCAAATGAAGGGGTGTGAAAAGCTAACTGGTAAGGACTTGAGTCTCATATACTCACTTCCTTATAAGTCATTTAAGACACAACAGCTCTTTGCCGACCACTCCCTCCTCCCCAAAGTAGCTGCTATTCTGACCTCAGAGATTAGTTTGCTTTAATTCTCTGGCAGCACTGTGCAGCATGTGGGCTCTTAGTTCCCTGCCCAGGGATCGAACCCTCGCCCTCTGCATTGGAAGCATGGAGTCTTAACCACTGGGCCACCAGGGAAGTCCCACAGCAATTAGTTTTTGTTTTTGAACTTTAAAGTGGGATCCCACAACTAGAAAAAAAGACACTGCGGATCTGGTCCAAGTCCAGTCCGCACCTCTCTGCCGCTGGCTTTCAGTGTCCCTTCCTGAAGCCACACTGGCGTGGGCGTGGTGCTCACTGTTCCCATAACAACCCAGCCAGTGATGGAAAGGGCTCACCTTGGTGAAGGTCTTGGTGATGCGGGACTGAATGTTGTTCGTGGTTGTGCTGAAGTGCTTGCAGATCTGGGCCACCAGGCGGGCGGCGAAGTCCCGAAGCGCCCAGTGATTGTCCACATCTGGCCGCAGGCACAGCTGCCTGCTCACGATGCAGGTCATCACAGCCGGGATCAACTCGTGCACCTGGGGGAGAAGCCCCGCGTCAGCCAGCTGTGACAGATGGTCCCCGAGCCCGGACAAGAGGCGGGCCAGCAGGTCCACTCACATATTTCTCTAGGTACAGGGTAGGGTTGTCCATCAGCGCCTTCACCATGCGCATCAGGTAGATGAGCAGGGCCAGGTTGTTCTGCACCACATTCACACGCACCTGGGGTGGGGAGGGAGCAGGGATGGGCCAGCAGGGACCCTCCATGAGCCTCCTCTGCTGCCCGCCCACCCCTGGAACCCCACTGCGTCCTCCCGTGGCCTCTCACCCCCTCTGAGATGAAGGTGCTGAAGCGTGGCAGCATTTGGTAGAGACCGGGGTCCGTGGCAATGCTCTGCAGAGCCTCCTGTGGGGGGAGGGGAACGAGTGAAGCGGGGTGAACCCCGGGGCCAAGGAGGGGCGAAGGCAGGACACGTAGTGGGGCCTCACCGCTCTCTTGGCCTCACAGGAGCCCACACAGGCCTCAGTGATCTCCTTGTAGTATAGCTGCTGCTCCACTGACAACTCGTGGATGCTTCGGGGCTTCAGTCGCAGAGGCGCCCCCTCCAGCAGGGGTGGCGCCTTCTTCTCTTTCCCTGTGTGAATCAGGAAGCCAGGTTTAGGCAGGAAAGCTCCTGAGGAGGCCTGGGCACTAGGCAAACCTCTAGCCTCACCTCCCCCACCTACGGAGACCGGCTTCTTAGCTGTTTCTGGGGCTCACTGGCCAGAGCTCACAACCTCTGCCCTGACCTCACCCACCTCACACACATGACCATCTGGCTTTGGGCAAGAGGCCTGGCCCAGCTGTACTGACCTTTGCCGTCAGCTGGAGCAGCCCCCTGACCTTTGCCTTTCAAGGGGCCGTCTTCCTCCTGGCCTGGCTTGGCTGACTTCAGGGGTTCTGTGGCCTCAGCCTTCTGCTGCTCCTTGGGAGCTGGCGAGAAAGGAAAGCAGTCTGGAGAAGTGGAGGGGGGAGGGAAAGGGGTGGATGTTGGGCGTGGAGGTTACCTGGGGGTGGGTTCTCTGGAATTGCAGGCTGGCAGCCTTCGATGCTTAACCAGTGAGCTGCGAGGAACAAAGGTGTCCAGGTGAACCACCGGGCGGGGACATTAGGAAGTCACTCCACTCGAACGGATGTTTTCCTTCATGTTCCCCATTAGGGGTCTCACACGGAGGGCTCCTTCACCAGTGCCCTTCCTCACACCCACACACGGCCCTTTCCCTCCTCCCTGCCCCTTGTTCTCCCCTCCCCCAACCTTTGAGGCAGACGTCCAGGGGCACCCGGGGCAGAGGGGTGTTGATGATATCGCTCAGGTCAACCTCCTTCTCCTCGTAGAAGTAAAGCTCCCGGCCGCCACCAGAGGCAAAACGGAAAGGAATGAATTCCTGAGCGTGGAAGCCATACAGTGGCTACAACAGGAGGAGAGAGACCCTGGATGAGAAGGGAGCCTGAGCTGGCTGGGCTGAGGTCAATGCAGCGCCTGGGAGGTCTCGACACCCTGCCCCTCCACCCTGTGCGTCCCCATCACCTCGACGTTCTTTAGCTTCAGTGCGTAGTCAATGTCACTGGTGGTGAGTTTCTGCCGCTTCCCCATGTGCATGAACTTCAAGGCATCCTGGGTGGGGGGTGGGAGGACAGACGTCAGCCGGAGACCCTGGGGAAGAAGGCGGCCTGGGCAGCAGTCTCTGTGCAGTGCAGGAAGACCAGGGTACCTGCGCGATCTCCTTGATGCGGTAGCTGACCTCATCCGTCAGCAGCTGGCAGGTCTCCTCCTGAATCTGAGCGATGCCCATGGACTCGGCCACCACCTTCATGGACTCCGAGGGCAGCACGGTGTTGCTCAGCTTCAGCTTCTTCTCCTCAGCCATTCTGGAGCCCCTCCTCCCCTCCCCGGAAGGATGATGCCCCAGGGCAGAGAGATGGAGACCCTGGCAGGGGGTGAGAAGAAACCCGAGAGTGAGGCCTAAAGAACAGGGGCTGTCAGTCAGGAGGCCGCTTGAGGGGAGAACAGTGGAGCGTGAGGGGGATGGAGCTGGGGGACGTCTTCTGTCCATCCTCACACGAGCAGCACTCGCTGAACAGCAGGTAGGACTTGGACCCAACTGGACGCAATTTATTGAGCTCTGGTTCTGTGCCAGGCACAGTACAAGTCAGGTACAGCAGAACGATCTCAGTTCTCAGTTTAAATCCCAGCCCCAGGACTACCTAGCAGTGTTGTCTAGGCAAGCTACTTAAATGCTCCCGGCTTTGGGTTTCTTCTCTGTAAGATGTGCAAAGTGTCTTTTTTCCCTCAGGTGGTTGACATGCCTACCTTTATGTCTCTTGTCCCTTCTTGCATCATTATTCATGCTTGACAAATATAAAATATTGGTTAAATACAACTTGCCCTGTCTAAGCCTATGTGCCCCTACCATTGAATGTGATGAGAAAATACACAGCCATGTTGACCAATTTGCGCTTTAAATTCCTGGCCACAAACTTCAGATGGGTTCTTGATGCTGCTCTGATGGTCACAGAGCTCAGTGGACTCAGGTTCCATCTCACCTGTCATCTCTTCTCCTCCCTGACTTTTGGCCATCAGAAGAGACTTCCCCAGGCTCCCATTGCTATGTCCACCCGCTGAGCATCACTGGCACCCACGTGCTCTGTCTTCTTCCCTGTTACTATAGAGGTTCTCGTCACGCCCCTCCCCAACTCCTCTCCTTCTCTTGAACCTACCCCAGTTAGGATTTTGACTCCTGCTCTTGGTTTTCCTCCTACTTCACTGGCCCCTCTTTACATTGCCTTTGCTGGTTCTTCCTCTCCTCATCTGCCTGATGCTGGAATGCCCTCATTTGGTCCTCGTATAGCTATGAGGTATACATATTCCCTTGATGACCTCAACCATTCTCACAGCTTTCAGTATTGCATACAGACTAAGGATGGTAAATTTATATCCCCCACCCAGAGCTTTCTTCCCAACTCCAGAGTTGTATATTTAACTGGCTACTTAAAATTTCTTCTGAACTCAACTCCTGACATCCCTCTCCCCACCTGCTCCAGCCTCAGCTTTCCTCATCTTCATAGCAACGCCATTAATCCAGATGCTCATTCATCATGTGAGCCCTCACCGCAAACCCATCAGGTGATCCGACTTGATCCCTCTGCTCCCACTGCGTGGCCAGCTCACTATTTTCCATCCCCCGGGAACCTTAAGAGCCTCCTGACAGGGTCTTCCTGCTTCCATCCTTGCTCCCTACGTCTATTCCCAACATAGCAGCCAGAATGATTCTGTCAAAATATAAATCAGATTGGGTCATTTCTCTGCTCAAAACCCTGTATTGGCTCGCAGTGTGCCACAGCATAAATACAAAATCCTTATTTTGGTCTACGGGGTCCTTTATGATTTGCTCTCTCCCCACCAAGTCTCTGACCTTTCCTTTCTTCTTCCACTATGATCCAGCCCCATGGTCCTCCTTGCTGTTCCAAGATGCCAAGCATGTTCTTGCTTTGTGGTCTTGCTCTGTTCCCTCTGCCTGGAATGCCCTTCCCTAGATGTCCCCAGGCTGCCTATTCCCATCACCCTGTTTAATACTGCACCCCACCCCCCTCTTTTTTTAATCCCCATGGACTTTAACATCTGCTGATACATACTGTATTACTTCTTATGCTTCTCACCACATCGCCCCTTCCCTTCTCTGTGTGGACAGAGAGCTTTGTTATGTTGACTGATGTATGCAGAGTCCCCAGACAGACACTCAACAAATACCTGCTGAATATATGAGTGAGTTGTAAGGCTTAGAGATTAGGAACTCACTGAGGACTCGGTACCATTATTATCGAACAAGACATAGGCCCAAGCTTGGAATCTACTTTGTGGCCAAAAGGAAAGTGGCTCACTTGAACCTGGCATTAGGAAGTCTAATGTCAAAAGTGTTCAGGACCGACTGCAAGGTGGTGAGGGGCAGGTGTGGGCCTGATGGAGGGGCGAGAAGAGGGAAGGGAAAAACAATTTCGTTCTTCCCAACCTATCCCAGGTCTCCTCCCCCACTTTTATAAATCTTATCTGCAGAGGACACATTTATTCAACACATACTCTGGACCTGGAGCCGAGTAAAGAGGAGGCGGTCGTGTCCCAGTTCCCTGGCGAGCTCCTACTAATTTTTCGATAGCCCGCGCGGTACCCTCTGCCAGTGTAAAGGCTCACAAAACACGCCACGGCCTCAGGAAACCTCAGGTCAGTGGAAGGGGCAAGGAGGCGTCACAGGAGACTAACTTGATCTAGATCCGTGTAGCATTCCCCAGCAGAGAAGCGGGTCGAAGGTTCTCCAGGCAATGGGTACAGCGCGAAAGAAAGCGTAGAGAGCCCACCTCATCCCCCAACATCCCTCCAGTGCAAACACACAGAGGCCCCACGCACACGGACACTCAACCAACCGTCCTCCTCTGGGTCCCCACAAGGGCCCTTCAAAGGGTCTAGTCCCGGGTACCACTCAGACCCGCCCCCGCCAGCCGAACGCCCAGCGCTGGAAAAGCCTCTCACCGCCGCCAAAGCGCCGCTCACCCGGCGCTCGGCGCCATATTGGCCCCGCCCCCTCCGGGAGCAGGTCCTGGCAGAGACCGAGAGCGGGTCCCTTGCCCCTTCCCTGAGCCAGAATGAGCTCCCTAGTCTCAGAGTCTGAAATGATATAAAAATGGTGTCTCTATGCCTGCGTGTAAGGAGCACACTCTCTCGCTGTAATTACTTCAGTTTATTCTTTCACTATCCGGCGGCCAGGACCTTCGGGAGGCGCCACAAAACCAGGTGGGGAAGCCCAGAGCGCAGCGAGGCCCCGCCCTCTTTCGAGGCGGCACTGCGCGTGCGCCTCCCATGCCAGGCTGGATTAAAGTTGCCGCCGACCGCCTGGCGATTTAAAGGGCCCGCTGCCTGCTCGAAGTTGGTTTGAAAGCGAGGGGTGGTTAGCTGTGGACGGCACTTGGTCATGGGACCTGTGCGGTTGGGAACGTTGCTTTTCATTTTGACTGTGTACGGTGCTTGGGCTGGGACGCCGAAGGAGGAGGAGGATGACACAGAACGCTTGCCCAGCAAATGCGAAGGTATCTAAAGGGAGTAGCCCCTATGGAGTAGCCCCTATTCGCAGCCTTCTGCCCTACCTCCTTCGTCTGGGCCAGACCAAATGGAACGTGATGGGTGGGTCACTCGACCTCCTTGAGGACCTGAGGGAGGTTCTGATGGAGCCTGATGGAATTCGAATGGGGCCAACAGAGGGAACGTATTAGCGCTACCCGCAAACTATGGCACTCCAATTCCCATGAGACATCCAGAATGGGAGCCTGCTTTTTCTTGCTGGTTTGGGCCCCAGTGGCTTGTGGGAGTTGTAGTTCAGAGACTATCGGCCCGATCGCCCACTCCAATCAGCATCTTCTCTGTGTGTGTGCGTGTGTTTCCCCCAAAGGACCAGAGCTAAATCTGAAGAGCCTGTAGGAGTGGGCTGTCAGGCTCATTACCTCGTAGATATCCTCTGCTCCACCCCAGCAGAGACGCTCCCAAATTATAGGCCCTACGCCCTCCTGCGGGAATTTGAGAGTGAATAAATCAGGCTTTGAAGCTCATAAAAGAGAGAGGTGGCCAAACAACTGGGAGAGGTTCCCATAACTGTGAGGCTTTGCAGAGGGTGTGTACTGTGTGGGTTTTTCATCGAGCAGCATCTTCTGTAGCTGCATCTGTGGGACCAGCTGGGAGGGGGCACCTCAGAGCTGAGCCATCGAACGCCCTGGTTCCCTAGTTTGTTGCCTTCCTGGCTTTAATTTCTTCCTGGATTCTATTCCCCTTTGCCTTACTCCACCCTGCATTTCAGTATCAGTGTTCTTCATGACATGGTCCTAACCGCTCCTTTCCTTTGTGTTCTCACTCTTAACCCGCTACACCTGTCAGTCTTTCTAAACACAGGCTCAGTAGAGTCCCTCCTTGCTTTAACACCTCTTCAGGCCTCTTACTGTGATTAGACTCAACGTTTTTGGCACATCATTCAAGTCTCTTTCTTTGTTACAAGCCTTCATCTTTCTTACATTTCCATACCCTACCTCCCATCCCCAAAGTGCCCATGCTTCAGCCACACTGAACTTGTCAGTGGTCACTGAAACTGCCTGGTCCTCTTGCTCCTCTGTGCCATTGCACTTTGTTTTTGTCCTTTGCCTGGAATGATCCTCACTCTTCTGTACTTGGTTCTTCAACATCCAGTTTAAATGTCACCACCTTTGGAAGCCTCCTTCCTTATCTGTCACCTCTCACTGCATTGGAGGGAAGGAGAGTACCTATGTCTCCCTGGTCCTAGCATAGTGCCATAGGCATATGTGAGATACTTTTGTTACTTGCCCCTGTGGTGAGTTTGCTTGGCACTTCTGTATAGGCCACTCCTTTTCTTGGGACCCACCGGTACTGGAAAGACAGTGGTGGAAGAGACACAATAGTCATCCTTGAGGAAATCACAGGCTAGTAGGAAGTCAATGAATGACCGTTGAAGGAATTTTGCATTTCCCAGTGAGATTAAGTCTCTTGGTTTTATCTCCATCCCCTCCCCGCCCCAGTGTAGGGTCCATTACAAAATACTGTCATCGTCTTTTTATCTGCCCCCAGTGACACTGGCAGTGTCCTGTGGATAGGGATCACGGGTCTATTGCTCTCTTTATTGCTATTGTGTATCCAGAAGGAGCTCAATAAATAACGGCAGGAAACAGCAAACACTTATGCAGTGTTCACCACCTTCCAGGCACTATTCTAGGGGCTTTACATAGATTGATTTAATCCTCACCACAGCCCTGTGATGGAGGCACTTCGTTTTAGAGGTGAAGAAACAAAGACCCAGCAGGATTGTCACCCAGCTACTATGTGGCTGAGTCAGGATTCCAGCCTTGCCAGTCTGGCCCCAGGGCCTGCACCCATAACCACTGTGGCTCTGCTGCCATCTACAGAATGAGGTGCTGGTATGTTTGTTTATTTTTCACATCCCCTTGGACATCTAGTATGTAAACTCCTGAGCCTGGAGCTACAGGAAGAGCTGAGTCGTACTGGCCGATCTCGAGAGGTGCTGGAGCTGGGGCAGGTGCTGGACACAGGCAAGAGGAAGAGACACATCCCTTACAGCGTTTCGTGAGTCCTTCTCAATGTTCCTCCACCTTCCAGTCCTCTGAAGAGCCCTGGGAGCACCCACAGCATCCAGGGAGTCTTTGTTTCCCCTCTTCCCACAGAGAGACAAGGCTGGAAGAGGCCTTGGAGAATTTGTGTGAGCGGATCCTGGATTACAGTGTTCACGCTGAGCGCAAGGGCTCATTGAGATACGCCAAGGTCAGATTCTACTCTAGGGCAGGATCCCACCTTTCAGAAACTACAACCTGTCTCCCCTGAGGTCCTCACGAAGTCTGCCCATCTTCTTCCAGCTCTGGAGTGTCCCCTCCCCATGGTAGACTCGCCTCATCCCTGTGGCACTCACTAGAGTCTCCAGTAGATGACAAAGTGGATCTGGCAAAAAGGGGAGGAGGTGGGGCAGGGGACTAGACTGAGCTCAAATTCCCATCTTTCAGGGGCAGAGTCAGACCATGGCGACACTGAAAGGCCTGGTGCAGAAGGGGGTGAAGGTGGATCTGGGGATCCCTCTGGAGCTGTGGGACGAGCCCAGCGTGGAGGTCACATTCCTCAAGAAGCAGGTAGGCTGGATGCTACATTGCCCAGGGAGGTGAGAAGGGAACCTGAGAGGGGAACTCAATCCTAGGGAGGTCCATCTTTGAGCAAAGCAGGGACTCTGCCATTGACTAACGTGGGCCCAGGAGCATATCAAGAAGTAATAATGAAAAAAAAAAAAAAAGAAGTAATAATGGAGGCTAAGAATATATACTGCCATTTATTGAGTACCTACTGTGTGCCTGGTTTGGGGCCACATACTTTCCAGCTGCTGCCTCATTTTACTCTCACAACAACCTGATGTGGTAGATACTATTACCACTTCCCATTTTACAGGCAAGGAACTGAGACTCGGAGCTTAATAACTTACTTGGCAGGGTAGGTGCCAATAAATGTCTGTTGGATGAAAAAGGACCACAAATCTAATAACCCAAGTTTAACTGCCTGGCTCCCTGCCTCTCCAAAGTGGAGACCGGGAATGAAGAGCAGGGAGGAGGGTGTGCACAGAACAGCAGAGTAGAAACCCTTCTGACCCTTCCACTTGACCAGTGTGAGACCATGCTGGAGCAGTTTGAAGACGTCGTGGGAGATTGGTACTTCCACCATCAGGAACAGCCCCTACAGCATTTTCTCTGTGAAGGTCATGTGCTTCCAGCTTCTGAAACTGGTAAGCGTGGGAGCTGGCCCCTTTCTTGCCAGGCTACAACCTCTCTGCCCCCCAGGACTAATATCTAAATTATTTTCTATTACCCAACCTAGCGTGTCTACAGGAAACTTGGACTGGAAAGGAGAAGATCACAGATGGGCAAGAGAAGACTGAAGAGGAGGAGCAAGATCAGGAGGAGGAGGAGATGACTAACACACCGGTCCACTCCCAGCATGACCCAGAGGATCTTTGACCCTTGCCTTTGAGCCCCCAGGAGGGACAGGGGTCATGGAGAGTCTGAGCTCTCCTTGCCCCACAGCTTTAAGAGTGTGTGTATGTGTGAGTGACCCCACCCTACAGCTTGTAGCTCTTCTCTCCCATCTGGTCTCAGGCAGGATCCTGGTGGTGTAGCATGGCCTGGCTAGGGAGAGAAAGGTGGAAGCAGTAGATAGAAGCCCGGCCTCAGCAGATGAGTCCTCTAAATGCCATTCAGCCCCTTCTCAGGTGTGTGTGGTGACAGTATTGAGTTATTTGAATATCTCCACTATTCCTCCACAGGACCCAGAGGTCAGCTGGGCATAGGAGCAGTGGACCTTGGCAAAATCACTTTGCCCCTCGAAGGTCTGTTTTTAGATTCTTAAAAGAGAAGCCAGAATGGACGTTCTGAACAACCTGTACACACTGCTGGCATCTAGGAGGCTACATGCCAACAATCTGTGAACGGGAAGGGGACACTGGATGGGGACAGGGCGATACTGACAAGTTAGATGAGGTCAGATGGGGTAGACACTTTGGTTTACTTCGTAGTAATTTCACCGATAGACGACCATGTAACATCAAAGGTGCCAAATTTTCTATAACGCTAGTAAACTTTTTTTTTTTTAATATCAGTTGGATCCCAAATTCCAAACAACTGCCGCGCACGCATCATAGCTGCCCGATAAACAGCAGCGTCCGGTGAGGAGGGCCATCTGCCGCCGGCCTGTCAGAAGTTAATGGTGCTTTGTAATTTTGCAGCCTAGGAGGTTGGCAGGGATCGGCGGGCTGAGACCGGTTTCAGGCTGGCGTCTGTGTAGCCCCGGTCTGCGCATGCCCGAAAGCGCGCCGGATAAAATTCCGTGCGCGGCACCGCCCGGGCCGCCATATTTGGGTTACGGGAGCTCGCAAAAGACAAACTCCCTCTCGCTTTTCCACTGTCACTTCTTTCCTCGAAGTGAGGCAAATCCTGAGAGGCGCTAAAGCTAGGTCCAAGGTGGAGAGCGGCTCAGGTTAGAGAAAAGGAAATAACTACGACATCCCCGGGGTTGCGGTTGAGAACCTCACACGCGAGCGGGGCGGTGGCCGAAGTCGCTGAGGGACTGGCGGATTCGCGCCGAAGTTCAATTGGGCGATGCCAATTTAAGCGTGTGAGGAGGGTAGGAACTGAGATTTGGAAGGTACCATTCGGCGGAGGCCGGGCGAGTGTGGGAACTTGAAGGGAGCGGACAGTCACCCACAGCCCCCTTCTCAGCTGATCCCTCTCAGGCCATGAGCGGTCTAGTGCGCACCGAGCCGCTGCCCGGGGAGACCCCTCTGCTGGTGCCCGGCGACCCCTACTCTGTGGTGGTTCTGCTGCAAGGCTACGCGGAGCCCGAGGGGGTCGGCGACGCTGTGCGAGCCGACGGCTCCGTGACCCTTGTCCTGCCCCAGGCCTGGGGCCCGGCCTCCAGCCACCGAGAGCCCCAGCCTTACGAGGCGAAGACCGCCCTAGAGGAGGCGGCCCGGGGCCCCATCCTCGTGGACACCGCGGGCCCCTGGGCTCGCGAGGCGCTCCTGGGGGCCCTGGCGGGGCAGGGCGTGGCTCCCGGAGACGTGACTCTGGTGGTGGGGACCCACGGACATTCGGACCACATCGGGAACCTGGGGCTGTTTCCCGGGGCGGCCCTGCTGGTCTCGCACGACTTTTGCCTCCCTGGGGGCCGTTACCTCCCCCACGGACTGGGTGAGGAGCGGCCTTTGCGGTTGGGGCCGGGACTCGAGGTGTGGGCCACACCCGGCCACGGTGGCCAGCGGGACGTGAGCGTGCTGGTGGCTGGCACGGCCCTGGGAACCGTCATGGTAGTGGGCGATGTGTTTGAACGTGATGGGGACGAGGGCTCGTGGCAGGCGCTGAGCGAAGACCCAGTGGCCCAGAAGCACAGCCGAAAGCGGATCCTGGGCACTGCCGACGTGGTCGTGCCTGGTCACGGAGCCCCCTTTAGGGTGATAAGGGAAGCCTCGGCGCCAGAGACAGAGCCAGCCAGATCTCGTGACGGAGAGGAGCCCACGGTGCACGGATAAAACCCAGTCTTGACTGGATCCTTTGCAGTGATCCCATCTCCCACCCCCCAACGGAGGAACTGAACGTCCAAGAGACAAGATGACGTGTCATAGTAGTCATGGGTAGTCTCTTCCAGGAGGCCAGTTTTCCAGTGAGGACAGAGTGCTTTTGCCACAGCTGTCACCAGTATCATTGTGTCTCTGACCAAACTAGGACCAAGGACTCAGCTCTGTGTCATCTCTCAGCCGTCATTAGTGAAATAGAATGTTTCTGGGGGTCTTCCAAAATAAAGGTAGAAACTGCATTGAAAACCATGCTGCCCTTCAAATATATTCCAATTAAAAGTTTTTTTTAAAGGAAAGAAAATCATACTGCCCTAGTGTAAATGTGAGTGCCTCAGGTGGCGCAGTGGTAAAGAATCTGCCTGCCAGTGCAGGGGATGCAGGAGACTTGGATTGGATTCCTGGGTCAGAAAGATGCCCTGGAGTAGGAAATGGCAGCCCACTCCAGTATTCTTGCCTGGAAAATTCCGTGGACAGCAGACTGGCAGGCTACAGTCCATGGGGCTCAACAAGTTGGACACAACTGAGCATGCACACATAACGTAAAAGTGAAGCATCCATAGTGATTATTATGCAGATACAATCCAACAACTGCAACAAGGGGACACTTTTGCAATACATTGCCTGTTTCTCAGAGGAGGCAGTTTGCTGTGAGAAGGTGCAGGGCAGAGAGGGATCATTGGAGTCCTGTGACTTTAAGTTGTCATTCATTTGTTCAACGAATGCTTGTTAACATACCTGCAGTATCTCAAGCATGGCTCAAGCTCTCGGGGGTACAGCAGTGAGCAATTAGACAAACTCAAGGAGACAGGTAAACAACAATAGTAGTAAGCTAAATAATTCCAGGTTCTGGTTAGTGATATGAGCAAATGGCGGGGTGAGAAGGGGATAGAATGCTGGGGTGGGAGAATGGTCAGGAAAAGCCTCTGGGAGGTGGTGCCTGATGAGAGAACTGAATGAGAAAAAGCTGGCCATGTGGGAGAGGGGCATTCCAGGCACAGATATAAAGGCCCCAGGCAAGCTTGACTTACTTGAGCAGTAAGAAGACCTTGATGTTGGGTTACAGAGCATGGGGGAAGAGCAGTAAAAAAAAGGCTGCAGAGTTCGGCAGCACCGTCTTGCAGGGCTTTGGTGACCATGGTGAGAGGTTTTGATTTTGTACCGAGATTGAAAGCTTTGGCTTTATACTGACACACAAGACCAGGTTGTTGACCTGGTCATTTATGTTTTAAAATAATCACTCTTGTTCTGAGTGGAGAAGGGGGTTGGAGTGAGGCAACAACTAGGTTGAAAGCCATTGTGGTTGAACTTGATGGCACCTGCCTTTATTCCAGAAGTCCTGTTGTGGCTGTGGTCCTCCTCATAACTGTGTCCCAGTACCAGGGCCCTTTGTCCACACAGCCCAACATGGACAGAAGTGTTTAGATTGGGGAGAGGAAGGAAAGGACAAAGTCCACTTCACTGTGGAGGATGAGCCTCCCTGGGTGGATGCTGTTGGGGAAGACTGGGCTGGAGGTCATTTCTCAGTGTCCACAAAGGCCACATGGTCCGCAAAGGCAGCTCAGGAGAACCAGTTCACCTGGAGGGCGTTCCAGTCGCTGCCGTACACCGACTTGTATTCTGTGTTGGCCAGTTTGATGACCACCAGAGTGCAGGGCTCCTGGGCCAGCAGTGCAGCCACAGCAGCCCGAATCCCCAATTTCATGGGCCACCAGTTGTCATGAGGCTGCTGGTATGTGGAGGGAACACAGGGGCCAGCTGTGTGCACACCAGTGCAGCACTATGCCCTGAGTGGTGTCCATGGCCATCGGAGGACCCATCTGATGCACGGTATGTAATTCCACTAGCTTCAGGGCTGCATGGGAGGATGAGAAAGGAGGGGACGGGTTTCTTTTTAGAACTGTGTGCTCAAGTTTTACAGGTAGAAGTTCCAGTCTTGAATTATTTACTGGAGCATAGGTATCCTGCCCTTGATTCAGGGCTGGTCACCCAGAGCAACACATCCCTTTGGCCACGTCGATTGTCTCCAGGATGGAAGGGTCACCTACTAAATCTTAGTAATCTTAGTGGTTTTGCTGGATCTAGGAGTGAAAAGTCCCGTTCTTTCCTGCAAGACTGACATGGGAGGATGAGTCGTCTTGCCTCCTTGTTGGAGGAGCCCACTGCTGCTGGGGCCACCAAAGAGGGATTGAAAATGAAGCTGAACGGTAGGGGGCAGAAGTGGGCAGTGAAGAGAAACAGACTAGATGACCAGTGAGAGCAGTGGAAGCCAGATCTGCTGCTTAACTCATCAGTCACCTGGGCTAATCAACTCCTTTCCTAAGCTGTCCTGTGTTTTCAGTTGTTTACAAGATGAGTCTTGAATGGATACAAACACTGAACCCTTAGAGACAGGCAGTGAGGACGGTGTGGGGAGGGGGCTGATGGTGAGGGAAAAAGTGCTAAAGATATTAGGGGGTTGGGCCCAGAGTGACTGTTCTTTTCAAACTTTTTTTGTGAAAACAGGAAAACTTGACCTATATGATTAACTGCCTCTGCTCACAAATCAGTGGCAGACATTGGCTGCAGAATAATCCAAACTTTCTTGCCTGGTTCTCTCCAAGAATAACTCTCCGCTCCAGTTTGGCTGAGGGCCTGCTGCCTTCCAGACACCCACATCCACCTCTCCTACAGGCCTTTGATTCTCTTCCCACCCACCGCCCCCACCCTCCAGTCCTCTTGCTCTTCTGCGCCAATCTCAAACACCCACCAATCCCAAACACCCAGGCTCAGCTTTCTCATCTCCTACAGAAAACCTCCCCTGAATTTGCCAACCTTATTTTATTTTATTTTTTTATTTATTTATTTTTTGTACTGCCCTCCCCTCAACCTTATTTTAAACTCTAGCAGTGCTTTCTCTGTATTGTTCACTTAGCATTAGGTAATACCTGGTGTTGGTCATTATTTCTGGAAATGTCCTCTCCTTGTTGTGTCCCTTGGGAGCAGAAGCTGCAAGGCCACATGAGGTCTAGGCTGAGAAATTGTACATCACTTACATCACATTCTTTTGACCAAAGCATGTCATAAGGCCAGCCCAGATTCAGGCATGAGGAAATAGCCTCTCCATCTTGATAGAAGCAGCTGTAAGGAATTTGTGGCCATTTTTTCTGTTGCAGCGTATCACAATAGGTTAGTTGGTGATAGCAAGTTCCCCTTCTTTTGAGGGTGTGTGTGTGTGGTTATTCTAGTTCTATTTGTATTTTTTAAGTTTTAAAATTGAATTCTAGTTAATTTATAATATACTAGTTTCAGGTATAGAACATAATGATTCAGTATTTTTCTAAGTTGTACTCCATTTAAGGTTATTAAAATGGCTGTATTCATCTGTGCTGTGCAGTATATCCTTGTTGCTTACTTATTTTGTATTTAGTAGTTTGGTTCTCTTAATCCCATACCCCTATTTTTCCCTTCCCCCTTCACCTCCCTCACTGATAACCACTACTTTGGTCTCTATATCTGTGAGTCTGTTTCTGTTTGTTCCCCCACCCCCCACCTTTGTGTCATATGGCTTGTGTGATCTTAATTCCCCAACCAGGGATCAAACCTGGGCTCCAACAATGAAATTGCCATCTTAATCACTGGATCACCAGAGAATCCCTGTGTTTTGTTATATACATTCTTATTATTAATAAAGGCAGTCCTTTATGCCTTCTCCCAGGACTGATGCTGCAGCTGAAACTCCAATACTTTGGCCACATGATGTGAGGAACTGACTCATTTGAAAAGACCCTGATGCTGGGAAAGATTGAAGGTGGGAGGAGAAGGGGACGACAGAGGATGAGATGGTTGGATGGCATCACCGACTCAATGGACGTGAGTTTGAGTGAACTCCAGGAGTTGGTGATGGACAGGAAGGCCTGGTGTGCTGCGATTCATGGGGTCGCAAAGAGTCGGACACGACTGAGCGACTAAACTGAACTAAACTGAAAAATCCTCTGTGCTCTGTCTATTCATCTCTGCCCACCACCACCCCTGCCCCCAGCAGCCTGTGATCTTTTTATTATCTCCATAGTTTTTGCCCTTTCCAGAATGTCATAAAGTTGTAATCAATAATATACAGCTGCCTCAGACTGGCTTCCTTCACTTTGCAATATACCTTTAAGGTTCTCTCACGTGTTTTCATGGCCTGATAACTTCTTTAGGCTGTGGAATAATATTCCTTGGTCTGGATGTACCACAGCTTATTTACCCACTTACTTTCTGAAAGACTTCTGTTTACTTCCCAAGTTTGGGCAGTTATGAATAAAGCTACTATAAATATCAGTGTGCAGGTTTTTGTGTCATCTTAAGTTTTCAACTCCTTTGAATAAATACCAAGGAGTGCAATAATTGGATCTTATGATAAGAGTATATTTAGATTTGTAAGACCCACCAAACTATCTTCCCAAATGACTGTATATTTTTATTCCCACCAGCAACGTGAGAAAAAGTTCCTGTTGCTTCACATCCTTGCAGCATTTGGTATTGTCAGTGTTTGGAATTTTGGCCATTCTAATAGATGTGTAGTGGTGTCAAGTGTTGTTTGAATTTGCATTTCCCTGGTAGCATATGATGCGGAACATCATTTCATATACTTATTTGCCATCTATATATCTTCTTTGGTGAGGTGTCTGTTTAGGTATTTGGCCCATTTTAAAAACTGGATTGCTTATGCATGTGGCATGTGGGATGTTAGTTCCCTGACCAGGGATTGAATCTATACCCTCTGCAGTGGAAGCACGGAGTCTTAACCACTGGACCACCAGGAAAATCTGGATTGTTTTTCTTATTGTTGAATTACGAGTTCTTCATATACTTTCAATAAAAGTTGCTTTACAGGATATGTCTTTTGCAAATATTTACCCCAGTCTGTGACTTATTTTCTGTTAATAATTTCCTTGTCATTATGTTGTGCAGAACAGAAGTTTTTAATCTTTAAAAAATAATTTTGATTTCTTTTTTATTGTGCTGAGTTTTCATTGCTGTGCGGGCATTTTCTCTAGTTGCAGCAAGCAGGGGCTACTCTCTACTTGCAGCGCATGGGCTTCTCATTGAGGTGGCTTCTCGTGTGCAGAGCATGAGCTCTAGAGTGTGTGGGTTTCAGTAGTTGTGGCAGTAGTAGTAGTAGTAGTAGAGCTCAGTAGTTTCAACTCGTGGGCTCTAGAACACAGGCTCAGTAGTTGTGCACGGGCTTAGTTGCTCTGAGACCTGTAGGATCTTCCCAGACCAGGGATCGAACCTGTGTCTCCTGTATTGGCAGGCAGATTCTTTACCACTGAACCACTCAGAAGTTTTTAATTTTAATGAACTCCAGCTTATCAATTATTTCTTTCATGGATCATGTCTTTGATAGTGTTTAAAAAGAATTCACCATACTTGAAGTGGGCTTCCCTGGTAGCTCAGACAGTAAAGAGAGACCTGGGTTTGATCCATGGGTCAGGAAGATCCCTTGGAAGAGGGAATGGCTCCCCACCCCAGTATTTCTGCCTGGAAAATTCCAAGGACAAAGGAGCCTGGCGGGCTACAGTCCATGGGGTTGCAAAGAGTCAGACATGACTGAGTAACTAACTCTTTCACTTTTCATACCCAAAATAGTCAGATTTTTTCCTAGTTACCTTCTAGGAATTTTACATTTAGGTATAATCCATTCTGAGTTAATTTTTGTAGAAAATGTAAGATCTGTGTCTAGAGTCTTTTTTTTTTTTCTGAGACTGTCCAGTTGTTCCAGCGCTATTTGTTGAAGAAACTATCTTTGCTCCATTGTATTTCCTTTGCTCCTTTGTCAAAGATCAGACTGTATTTATGGGGATCTATTTCTGGGTTCTCCATTCTGTTCCATTGATCTGCTTGTCAGTTCTCTCGCCAATGCCACACCATCTTCATTAGTATATATCTTGAAGATGGGTAGGGTCAGTCCTCCAGCTTTGTTCTTCTCCTTCAGTATTGTTGGTTATTCTGGGTCTTTTGCCTCTCCATATAAGCTTCATTTATTTTTTTAAGTTTTAATTGGAGGATAATTGCTTTACAATGTATGTTGGTTTCTACCATACAATATGAATCAGCCATAAGTGTACATATGTCTCCTCCCTCTGGAATCTCCCTCCTACCCTCCACCCCATCCCATCGCTCTAGGTTGTCACAGAGCACTGGATTGAAATCCCTGCATTACATAGCAACTTCCCACTAGTTACCTGATTTACAGATGGTAATGTGTATGTTTCAGTGCTACTCTCTCAGTTTGCCCCACCCTCTTTTTCCCTCACTGTGTCCACAAGTCTGTTCTCTGTGTCACATAAACTTTAGAGTAAGTTTGTCAATGTCTATAAAGTAACTTTCGGATAAGGCAATGGCAAGCCACTCCAGTACTCTTGCCTAGAAAATCCCATGGATGGAGGAGCCTGGTAGGCTGCAGTCCATGGAGTCGCTAGGAGTCGGACACGACTGAGCGACTTCACTTTCACTTTTCACTTTCACACAATGGAGAAGGCAGTGGCAACCCACTCCAGTGTTCTTGCCTGGAGAATCCCAGGGATGGTGGAGCCTGGTGGGCTGCTGTCTGTGGGGTCGCACGGAGTCGGACACGACTGAAGCGACTTAGCAGCAGCAGCAGCAGCATAAAGTAACTTCCTTGGATTTTGATTGGTTGCATTGAATCTGTAGAACAAGTTGGGAAGAACTGACATATTGGCAACATTGATTCTTCCTGTCCATGAACACAAAATATTTCTCCATTTATTTATTTCTTTGACTTCATCAGAGTTTTGTAATTTTTCTCATAAAGCTCTTGTATATATGCTGTTAGATTTATACCTAAGTATTTCATTTTGGGGGTTGCTAGTGTCAGTGATAATGTTTTTGTTTTTTTTCTAAATTCTGTTTTTTCACTGTTAGTATATAAGAAAGCAATTGACTTTATGTTAAATGTATAACTTGTAACCTTGCTACAGTCATTTATTAGTTCTAGGATTTTTATGTTTGTTTTGTCAAGTCTTTCAGATTTTCTACATAGATAATCATGTCATGTGCAAGCAAAGACAGTTTTGTCATCCTTCCCAATCTGAAAACCTTTATTTCCTTCTCTTACCGTATTGCCTTATCAAGGACTTCTATTTCACGGTGTGGAAACAGAGTGGTGAGAGGGGACATCCTTGCCTTGTACCTGATCTTGGTGGGAAAGATTCAAGTTTCTCTCCATTAAGTATGATGTTGTTGTTGTTGTTGGTTGGTTGCTGAGTCATGTCCAGCTCTTTTGTGATCGCATGGACTATAGCCCACCAGGTTTCTCTGTCCATGGGATGTCCCAGGCAAGAATACTGGAGTGGGTTGTCATTTCCTTCTCCAGGAGATCAAACTCACATCTCCTGTGAATTCTTTACTGCTGAGCCATCAGGGAAGCCCAAGTATAATGTTAGGTTTTAGTTTTTTGGTAGATATTCTTTATCACAATGAGAAAGTTTCATTCTGTTTCTAGTTTACTTAGAGGCTTTATTTTAAATCATGAATGGGTGTGGGATTTGGTCAGATGCAAGTCTGTTCATGAAGCCTGTAGTTTTCTTGTAACGTCTTCGTCTATTTTGGTATTTAGGAAATGCTGCTCTCATAGAACAAGTTAGGGAATATTTTCTCTGCTTCTATCCTCTGAAAAAGATTGTAGAAAATTGACATAATTCCTTACTTAAATGTTTGGTAAGAATTTACCAGTGAACCCATCTGGACTTGGTGTTTTCTGTTTTGGAAGGTAACTAATTGTCAAGTCAATTTCTTTAATAGATATAGGCCTATTCAGATTGTCTATTTTTTTCTTATTGGAGTTTTGGCAGATTGTGTATTTCAAGGAATTGGTCTATTTCATCTAGGTTAACGAATTTGTGGAGATAGAGTTTCCTTTATTATCCTTTTAATGTCTATGTGATCTGTAGTGATATCCACTCTTTTACTTCTGATATTAGTAATTTTTAGTAATTTCCTTTTTCTTAATTTTTTCTTAGTAGTCTGCCTAGAGTCTTGTCAATTTTATTGATCTTTTGGTTTTGTTTATTTTCTGTATTGATTTTCTATATTTGATTTCATTCATTTCTGCTCTAATACTTATCATTCTTTTCTTCTGTTTACTTTGAATTAAATTACCCTTCTTTTTCTAGTTTCCTAAGATTGAATCTTAGGAAATTCAGTTCAGTCAAATTTCCTGATTCCTAATGAATCTTAGATTATGGATTTTATATCTTTCTTCTTTTCTAATAAACATATTCAGTGCCATGAATTTCCTTCTAAGCACTACTTTTGTTCCATCTGATAATTTTGACAAGTTGTCCTTTCACTTTTATTTAATTAAAAATATTTTAAAATTTATCTTGCGATTTCTTCTTTGATCTACATGAATTAAGAAGCATGCTGTTTAATCTACATGTATTTTGGATTGTCCAGTTATCTTTCCATTACTGAAACTTCTAGTTTAATTCCATTGCAGTCTGAGAACAGACACTGCATGATTTCTAACCTTTTAAATTTATTTGGATGCATTTTGTGACCCAGAATGTGGTATATCTTGGTGAATGTTCTATGTGACCATGGGAAAAAATGTGTATTCTCATTTGTTGGATGAAGTAGTCTATTGATGGGATTGTTCATTGGCTGTGAGGTTACTTGGCTAAAGTTAGAGTTGTGCAGCTTATATATTAGTAAACCAGGTTATTAGTTACTGTGGTTTGGTTCATCTCTAACCACTTGCTCAGCTTTGGCTTTTTTCTCTGCTTCTCCATGTCACTGGGCACATGGTCCTTCTGGTGGAAGATCTGTCAGTATAGGGATCTGGGAAGGCGATGACACCTGAGTCCTGGGAGAAGGACATCGAGAGGGCAGGTCTGAGTTCACATCCTGCCTTAGCCACTTACTAGCAACATGGCCTTGGGAAAAGCGCTGTGACCATTCTGATTCTTATCCTGTCTCAGATGGTATATCCAGTGCCATATAGAGTGGCTGATGATGCTGAAATGAGGTGATGCACAAAAAGCATGAACACGACGCATCCTAGTTATTATCCTAAGAAAAGCAGAAGGGTTAGATTAGGGGGACAGACCTTGAGTTCCAGACTGATTACCAGTGTTTGGGGATTTATTTATCTCTGGCCTGAGGCAGTCACTAAACAGAAGTACTAGGGGAGGGATCTGGGTGTGAGCTATCTATTCAGTTCAGTTCAGTTCAGTCGCTCAGTCGTGTCCGACTCTTTGCAACCCCATGAATCACAGCACGCCAGGCCTCCCTGTCCATCACCAACTCCCGGAGTTCACTCAAACTCATGTCCGTCGAGTCAGTGATGCCACCCAGCCATCTCATCCTCTGTCGTCCCCTTCTCCTCCTGCCCCCAGTCCCTCCCAGCATCAGGGTCTTTTCCAATGAGTCAACTCTTCGCATGAGGTGGCCAAAGGACTGGAGTTTCAGCTTTAGCATCAGTCCTTCCAAAGAACACCCAGGACTGATATCCTTTAGGAAGTACTGGTTGGATCTCCTTGCAGTCCAAGGGACTCTCAAGAGTCTTCTCCAACACCACAGTTCAAAAGCATCAATTCTTCGGCGCTCAGCCTTCTTCACAGTCCAACTCTCACATCCATACATGACCACTGGAAAAACCATAGCCTTGACTAGACGGACCTTTGTTGGCAAATTAATGTCTCTGCTTTTGAATATGTTATCTAGGTTGGTCATAACTTTCCTTCCAAGGAGTAAGCGTCTTTTAATTTCATGGCTGCAATCAACATCTGCAGTGATTTTGGAGCTTAAAAAAACAAAGTCTGACACTGTTTCCACTGTTTCCCCATCTATTTCCCATGAAGTGATGGGACCAGATGCCATGATCTTCGTTTTCTGAATGTTAAGCTTTAAGCCAACTTTTTCACTCTTCTCTTTCACTTTCATCAAGAGGCTTTTTAGTTCCTCTTCACTTTCTGCCATAAAGGTGGTGTCATCTGCATATCTGAGGTTATTGATATTTCTCCCAGCAATCTTGATTCCAGCTTGTGCTTCTTCCAACCCAGCATTTCTCATGATGTACTCTGCATAGAAGTTAAATAAGCAGGTTGACAATATACAGCCTTGATGTACTCCTTTTCCTATTTGGAATCAGTCTGTTGTTCCACGTCCAGTTCTAACTGTTGCTTCCTGACCTGCATATAGATTTCTCAAGAGGCAGGTCAGGTGGTCTGGTATTCCCATCTCTTTCAGAATTTTCCACAGTTTATTTTGATCCACACAGTCAAGGGCTTTGGCATAGTCAATAAAGCAGAAATAGATGTTTTTCTGAAACTCTCTTGCATTTTCAATGATCCAGCGAATGTTGGCAATTTGATCTCTGGTTCCTCTGCCTTTTCTAAAACCAGCTTGAACATCTGGAAGTTCACGGTTCACGTATTGCTGAAGCCTGGCTTGGAGAATTTTGAGCATTACTTTACTAGCATGTGAGATGAGTGCAATTGTGCGGTAGTTTGAGCATTCTTTGGCATTGCCTTTCTTTGGGATTGGAATGAAAACTGACCTTTTCCAGTCCTGTGGCCACTGCTGAGTTTTCCAAATTTGCTGGCATATTGAGTGCCATGAGGAGATACCCATTGTCCAAGGTAAGAGAAACCCAAGTAAGATGGTAGGTGTTGCGAGAGGGCATCAGAGGGCAGACACACTGAAACCATAATCACAGAAAACTAGCCAATCTGATCACACGGACCACAGCCTTGTCTAACTCAAGGAAACTAAGCCATGCCCGTGGGGCAACCGAAGATGGGCGGGTCATGGTGGAGAGATCTGACGGAATGTGGTTCACTGGAGAAGGGAATGGCAAACCACTTCAGTATTCTTGCCTTGAGAACCCCATGAACAGTATGAAAAGGCAAAATGATAGGATACTGAAAGAGGAACTCCCCAAGTCAGTAGGTGCCCAATATGCTACTGGAGATCAGTGGAGAAATAACTCCAGAAAGAATGAAGGGATGGAGCCAAAGCAAAAACAATACCCAGCTGTGGATGTGACTGGTGATAGAAGCAAGGTCCAATGCTGTAAAGAGCAATATTGCATAGGAACCTGGAATGTCAGGTCCATGAATCAAGGCAAATTGGAAGTGGTCAAACAGGAGATGGCAAGAGTGAACGTTGACATTCTAGGAATCAGCGATCTAAAATGGACTGGAATGGGTGAATTTAACTCAGATGACCATTATATCTACTACTCTAGGCAGGAATCCCTTAGAATAAATGGAGTAGCCATCATGGTCAACAAAACAGTCTGAAATGCAGTACTTGGATGCAATATCAAAAACGACAGAATGATCTTTGTTTGTTTCCAATGCAAACCATTCAATAGCACAGTAATCCAAGCCTATGCCCCAACCAGTAAAACTGAAGAAGCTGAAGTTAAACGGTTCTATGAAGACCTACAAGACCTTTTAGAACTAACACCCCAAAAAGATGTCCTTTTCATTATAGGGGACTGGAATGCAAAAGTAGGAAGTCAAGAAACACCTGGAGTAACAGGAAAATTTGGCCTTGGAGTACGGAATGAAGCAGGGCAAAGGCTAATAGAGTTTTGCCAAGAGAACGCACTGGTCATAGCAAACACCCTCTTCCAACAACACAAGAGAAGACTCTACACATGGACATCACCTGATGGTCAACACCGAAATCAGATTGATTATATTCTTTGCAGCCGAAGATGGAGAAGCTCTATACAGTCAGCAAAAACAAGACCGTGAGCTGACTGTGGCTCAGATCATGAACTCATTGCCAAATTCAGACTTAAATTGAAAAAGTAGGGAAAACCACTAGACCATTCAGGTATGACCTAAATAAAATCCCTTATGATTATACAGTGGAAGTGAGAAATAGATTTAAGGGACTAGATCTGATAGAGTGCCTGATGAACTATGGACGGAGGTTCATGACATTGTACAGGAGACAGGGATCAAGACCATCCCCATGGAAAAGAAATGCAAAAAAGCAAAATGGCTGTCTGGGGAGGCCTTACAAATAGCTGTGAAAAGAAGAGAAGCAAAAAGCAAAGGAGAAAGCATCTGAATGCAGAGTTCCAAAGAATAGCAAAGAGAGATAAGAAAGTCTTCCTCAGCGATCAATGCAAAGAAATAGAGGAAAACAACAGAATGGGAAAGACTAGAGATCTCAAGAAAATTAGAGATACCAAGGGGACATTTCATGCAAAGATGGGCTCGATAAAGGACAGAAATGGTATGGATCTAACAGAAGCAGAAGATACTAAGAAGAGGTGGCGAGAATACACAGAACTGTATAAAAAAGAGCTTCACGACCCAGATAATCACGATGGTGTGATCACTCACCTAGAGCCAGACATCCTGGAATGTGAAGTCAAATGGGCCTTAGAAAGCATCACTACGAACAAAGCTAGTGGAGGTGATGGAATTCCAGTTGAGCTATTATGGTTCATTTTATCACTTTCTGGAAGGACAGAAGTTGAAGGTGACATCAGCTTTCTCCTTAGATGTGTTCAGGCAAATTGTACAGGTCCTTTTATTTTTGTGGTGAAAGGCTGGAAAGTTGAAGAGGAAATTGGGGCAGGGAGCTGTGTGACTCTCAGGTCCTTGGTGACTTTCAGCACCTGCAGGTCTCTGAGCTGTCTGTGTCTGGCCGGGGTGATTATGAGGAATTGAGATCCCTGTGCGCAGCTGACTCAAAGGAGGTCCTCACTCAGCCCTACTCCTTAGGTCTTTAAGACAGAGTATAGGGTCTCTTCCGGCGGTTCCCAGTGGGGAGGGGGGAGGGGAGGCGCTGCTGAGTTGGTGAGGTCAAGCTGAAGAGGGTGAGGGAGGCATGGAGGACTCCAGCGTCATCCTGGGGGAGAAAGAAGTGGGAGGGGGTGAGACAGCAGAGGGGAAGGGGTCCCATCTCAGAGCCACGATCCCACAGCTGATCCCCTACTGACACCACAGTCCCTCTGTCCATCCACCCCACCTCCTCCAACTTCCCTCTCATGCTTTCAGGCCCTAACCGGAGCTGCTTATGTCATTGTTGTGCTCTGGTTTTATATGTTGTCTTAGAAAAAAACAAGGTGTACTGGAGTCAGGTGACCAGGCAGCCAGGGTAGAGAAACGGGCAGGGGCTCCAGCAGTGAGGTCATCTCTAGATCAGGACCAGGGTCTCAGGGGAGGGTGGGTGAGGCAGGGGAGAGAGGAGGATGCTAAGGACACCTGTGGGGGGAGGGGGTGTGGGGAGGAGAAGGAAGACCCAGGTGAGAGCGGGGATGATGGCTGCAGGGCTTACCTTTATTCCCGATGTTCTCATAATTCTCTTCCATGTGTTTGAAGGACTCTCTGAGTGGGAACAGGAGGGCAGTGATGTGTCAGAGTCTGGGCAGAAAAGAGCTACCACCTGCCTCGGGCTGCTCCTCTCACTGGGGGCTCTGTGACCTGCCTGGTCACACTCGGAGATGAAGGCAGAGGTTTGAGGCTCTCAGACGGAGGCTGTCTGGATGGGGATGAGGGGCCATTTGCAGTGTAGCCCCGTCCCTGAGAGCTGACTGGGGTGCACTCTTGTAGAGAAGCAGCTTTATTGAGGGGAGCAGGGAGGAGAAGCAGGAGGGGGTGCCTGTCCTCTGTGGCAGCGCCTGTGTCCAAACTGGAGCGTGAGAACCAGGGAGCTTCTCTCTGGTCCCCTGGGAGACTCCCGAGGAGACGCCATCCGGGGAGGGGTCCCAGGAGGACACTGTCAAGAGTCAGGAAGGCTAGAAAGGAGGAAAGGGCTGTGAGAAGGAAAAGCCTGGACGTGGCAGAGAGGATGAGAAAGGAAAGCGGTGGGTGGTGAGGAGGGTGAGAGGAAAGGAAGAGGAGCCGGGGCCAGAAGAGAGGGAGCCAGGCTGGGGGCGGAGGGAAGCTGCTCTAAGGAGAGACAGGGCGGAGCAGCCAGAGGCCCCGAGTCACAGGGCAAAGGAGGAGCAAGAAAGGGGACAGAGCATGGAGGAGGCTGGTGTGTTCTGGAAGGATGGTGTTCAAGGGGAAGACAAACCAGGATGAACAGAGGGAAAGGCTGAGACCTGAGGATGGAAGGAGGAAAGGCGGGTGCCAGAGACAGACAAAGGGAGATGTTCTGGGGTAGAGTCAGAGAAAGTGCTGGGGCATGGCTCTGACTGTTTAAGGATCGGGAGCCTCAGAAAGTGAAGAGCCTGGCCTTTGGGGACTTGGGGGGATGTGGATGGAGGTCCAGGAGGGGAGGCCCGTGAAAGGCTCCCTGGTGCTGCGCTTGGGAGGAAACTTCTTGCTCATAAAATAGCACTCCCCACCTCCCCCCCACCCATACTGGAGGACAAGCGCTCACCTGGCTGGGGTCCTGGCTTCAGTCTGCACACCTGTAGGAGGACCAACAGCGAGTCACTGTGCCATCCACGGAGGCCTGTCTCCTCCCTGCTTATCTGCCCCATCCCAGCTGAAACCTCCCTGGGAAGGGCTCAGGACTCAGAGCTGACCTCCTCCTCCCCAGTGGCACCCCGAGGCTGCCTGCACCTGTGCTGCCTTGTCTTCCACACCAGTCAGGAGAGCAGCTCTTCCCGCACCCAGAGCCCTGTCACCCTCTGACACGGTGGTCTTGACCTCCCCCCAATTCAGGCTACCTCAGGTCCACTCAGCCAAATCCTGGACTCATTTTCTTTCCTCTTTCTTTTTAATCACTGCAACTGGGAACTCTGACAGAGCAAACACTAGTATTTTTATGCTCAGCTATCTTTCTGGCTGTCTTCAGTCATCATCCCTCTGTACCTGTACGTGACCTCACTGCACTCTTGTCCTGATGATCCACTCTCTCAGGTTACCCAAGCCCCCTGCTGAGCCCTCTCCTCTCCACCTGTGCCCTCCCATGGGCTCCCTGATCCCCTGGGTCGCCCTGTGCTTCTGCCACATTTGTTGACACGTCTCCAATCATGGATGCTCCCTGAGGCAGGGGATACTGTTTGTTGCCCCATATCCACTCTTCCTTGTTCAGTTACAGAAACTTGATTATATCTAGAGTGGCTGGGTGCCCCCCAACAGACAGATGTAGGATCTATAACTAAATCTAACATATAAGGGACTTCCCAAGTAGTCCAGTGGTTAAGAATCTGTCTTCCAATGCAAGGGACACAGGTTCAATCCCTGGGTGGTGGGGGTGGGGTGGGGTGGGGTGCAGGTAACAAATCCCACAAGCTGCACAGGGCACCTAAGCCCGAGTGCCACAAGGAGAAAGCCTGCGGGCCACAACGAAGAACATCCTCCCCCCACCCCCACAAAAAACGACAGCAACCATCATTTAAGTAAAACATTTTTTAAATATCACCAATAAGACATAAGGGGAAGTTGTGGGTAGGACTTGACAAAGGCTCTTTAAAAGGAGGACAGACAGCTGGGGAATAGTCTTTTTGTTCTTTCATCCTGATTGGATTCAGAAATAATGGCTGGAATTCTAGCAGCCATAATGAACCATGAGGTGGCCTTCAGGAGAGAAGCCAAAATGCAGAACAGTGAACAGAAAGGTAGGAATCTCCGTGCTTATGGATGGCAGCTTCTGCTCTCTGGCTCCACATTCTTTTATATGAGGGGGAAAAAGTAAGCTCTGTGTTATTTAACTTAACCATTCCTTCTGGATTTTGGTGCTAACAGTTGTATGCAAATTCTAACCAGTAATTCCTAAATGTTTCTAAACCTGCATGCTTGAATACTGCTGGGGGAAGACATAACTATGTGCAATGATGTTTCTACCCATTTGTGGTTTCTCATCTGAGTTGATCCTCAAATACCATTTTGCATTTCCACAGTGACTATGTCACATTTTCTCTTCATCTCTGACCCTCATCCTCACTCTCAGGAGACAACCACTATGGTTTTCACTCTGCAGAATTAAAAAACCAATTTGTATGTAGTTGAATTTATAAATATTTTTATTTATGACTTTGGATATTTTGTCATACTTAGTCCAGTCATCTTCAACCCATGGTTGTAAAATAGTTTCACCTGCTTTCTACTAGCACTAGGGTTAATTTTTCCTCATTTATATCTTCAATTTTGGTGCAAATTATAAGGCAGGGAGCTAATATTATTCTTTCTCAGCTGTGACTCCAGAAATACTCATTCTTCCTCCTTGATTAGAAATGCTTCCTTTTAACCTACTAAATTCCTGCGTATATTTGGATCTGTGTTTACCCTGCTTGTATCTGATTTTTCACTTTTATTCCATTTGTTTACCTATATAATCCAGAATTACATAATTTTAATTGTTGTAGCTTAATTATAAGTGCTCATGCTCATATAGTGCTTACTCTGCAGCAGGATCTATTCTAAATGCCTTTTGTTTGTCATGACAACACCAGGGAAGTACTGTTTTCATTCCCATTTTACCGATCAGTAAGTTCAGGCTCACAGCAGTAGTATTAGTGTGCCAGAGTTTACCAGGCCAGAGTGTGAAGCAGGATTTGGCTGCAGGCATGCCCAATTCTGTGCTTTTCAATCTCTGAGCTTTACAATCTGACAGGGCTCATCACTCACTACAAATTTTAAAAATTATTTATGTACTTATTTTGCTATGCCATGTCTTGTTGCAACAAAAGGGACCTGTGTTTGTCATGCATGATCTTCCCTGTGATGCACTGACTGTCTAGCAGTGCATGGGCTTCAGTAATTCTGGCATGCAGGCTTAGCTGCTCTGCAGCATTTGGGATCTTAGTTCTGCCACCAGGGATCAAACCTGCATCCCCGGCATTGCAAGGCTGATTCTTAACCACTGGACCACTAGGGAAGTCCCCATATTGCAAATTAAAAAAAATATTTCAAATCAGTTTTGGAGTTTGTTGTGGCATAAATAGTTAATGCCTCTTGCCCTGTGGTCTCTTTCATCTGTAAATACATACATCCAAATTTCTGATGGGCATCTCTACTCAGATGCCAAACAAACACAAACCATCCCAAACTCAAGAATCATTCTCTCCCAATCATGGTCCTTGACCTCCTCTGCTCCCTAATTTACTTGGTGATCTCACCATGGCCTCGTTTGCCCAAGTTGGAAACATGGGACTTATTCCCACTCCTTCACCCTCACACCAATGCAATCACCAAGTCATACTGGTTTTCTCTCTTAAACTTTTCCAGGATCTGGCCTCTCCCTCCATGCACACAGACACGGTAGGTCCCAAATTTGATAGCACATGAATGCCACCTGAGGAGGTCACTAAAAATTCAGATTCCCAAGCTCAGACCCCAGGTCCAGCAGGAACTTGCATTTTAACTGAGCACCCCTGGTCATCTCGTGCAGTAGGTTCTGAGAAACACCGAGCTGGGAATCTTGGGGAGAGGTTAGGGGTCCCGGACCACTTACCTTTGCTTCTCTTCCACCCGAGGTACACAGTCAGTCCCATGATTGGGATCTTGAGCAACACAACGCTGGCCAGCACCAACCCGACTATAGCTTCCATGGTCAGGGACCACAACTTGGAACTCTTTTTGCCCTCTGAGCCCCTGAGGCCAGCTCTGGTGGTGGTGGTGGCAGGACCCCAGGTGGTTGTCTTGCTGCCTGAAAAATATGCAAATTCTTCACTAAAGGGCTGGAGGTATCTGGGTGAAGCTGTCACATCTTGTTCCTTAGTTTGGGGAAAGGGGGGAGTGGGGAGCAGGTCTCTGAAGCTCTCCCACAGGGAGCTGAGTAACAAGAGGTGACAATGGAAGCTCTGAATCCTCTTCACATCTTTAAAATCCTGACTCTACCACTGATCAGTGCTATGACCTCAGAACCTCATTTTACCACCTACTCATAGGTGAACTAAATCACAGGATAAAAAATTATTTATTGTGGTAAAAGACACATAACATGAAAATTACTATTTTAACCATATTTAACTGTATAGTTCAGTGGCATTAAGTACATTCACACTATTGTACAAGTCTCACCTCCATCCATCTCCTGAATTTTTCACCTTCATAAACTGAAGCTCTGTCCCCCAATTCCCCTTCCCCCCAGCCCCTGCCCCAGCAGTCTTCTTTCTGATTCTGTGAATATGACTGTTCTAGGGACCTCCTGTAAGTGGAATCAAACAGTATTTGTCTGTACCTAATGTATACTGGAATGCATTTCTAAGGTTAACTTAATTTCTAAGTCCTACAGACAGATTGTACCTCTTTTAATAGACAATTTAAAAATTACTTAATACCCCACTAAAGGGAAGAAAATCCCAAGTTCCAGTGAAGTCTTCCAGTTAGTGTGGACCAAATTCATGTCCACTCTTATTAGAAATTAATAATAAAAGTGTAAATACCATCCCTCAACTAAGATTTTCAAATTTAAATATTATTTAATTTTACTAACATATCAGATAATATCAGTGATAGGAATGCAAGTTAAAACCCTACAAAACTAAAGCTTCTATACACTTTCATTATTTTAAATGTGAAGATGCTTTAAATGAATGAAAGATTAGTATCCAAGAAACGAGTAACGAAAATAGTGAGGAGGCAGCTCTAAGGACACTTGTAGTTTGAAAGTAATGAAAACCTATACTGGATACATATTTAAGGAAATAGAACAGCAGAAGGAATGAAAAATGCAGGAGGCACTTAGAGAAAAACAAACCAGAAAGAAGATAAGACTCATAAATCTAACAGTGTCAAAAGAGTATTGAAATCATACATGCATTGAGAAAATCATTGAGAAATCTACAAAGCTCTGTGAAATGGCTGATTTTCTAAGACAAAAATTGAAAAGAATTAAAAAGTAGTAAACTTTAATGGGCAGACAAAGAAGAAATTGAGGACAGTTTTAAAGAACTACCTTTTGTAGAGATTTCAGCTCAGAAGGTTTAATGGCTAAATTCTTGTGAAAATTCAAGGAGTGAATAATTCCCAGACAGAAGGTTCCAGAACATAGAAAAATGATGCAATTCTAATTCCAAAACTTCCAGATGTACAAGCTGGGTTTTGAGGAGGAAGATCATGGAGAAAGCAAGGGAGTTCCAGAAAAACAGCTTCTTCAGGTTCATTGACTAACTAAAGCCTTTGACTGTGTGGATCACAACTAACTGTGGAAAATTCTTATAGAGATGGGAGTTCCAGGTCACCTTACCTGTCTCTCAGAAACCTGTGTGCGGGTCTAGGAGGAACAGTTAGAACCTGACATGGAACAAATTGACTGGTTTGGAAAAATTGGAAAGGAGCACGACAAGGCTATGTAGTGTTACCCTCCTTATTTAACTTCTATGCAGAGTACATCATATGAAATGCCGGGCTGGATGAAGCACAAGCTGGAATCAAGATTGCTGGGAGAAATATCAACAACCTCAGATATGCAGATACTATCACTCTAATGGCATTAAGTGCAGCGCCTGGAGGGCTGCAGTCCATGGGGTAGCTGCGGGTCGGACGCGACTGAGCGACTTCACTTTCACTTTTCACTTTCATGCATTGGAGAGGGAAATGGCAACCCACTCCAGTGTTGTTGCCTGGAGAATCCCAGGGACAGGGGAGCCTGGTGGGCTGCCGTCTATGGGGTCGCACAGAGTCGGAAATGGCTGGGGCGACTTAGCAGCAGTAGCAGCAGCAATGAGGACGAATGAAAGACAAGAATGAAAAAGCTGGCTTGAAACTCAATATTAAAAAATCTAAGATCATGGCATCTGGTCCCATCACTTCATGGCAAACAAAAGGAGAAAAAATGAGAGCAGTGATAGATTTTATTTTCCTGGGCTCCAAAATCACTGTGGATGGTGACTGCAGCCATGAAGTGAAATTTCCTTCCTTGCTCCTTGGAAGGATAGCTATGACAAACCTAGATAGCATATTAAAAAGCAGAGATGTCACTTTGCTGCAAAGGTCTGTATGGTCAAAGCTATGATTTTTCCAGTAGTCGTGTACAGATGTGAGAGCTGGATCATAAAGTAGGCTGAGCAGTGAACAATTGACACTTTTGAACTATGGTGTTGGAGAAGACTCTTGAGAGTCCCTTGGACTGCAAGGAGATCAAGCCAGTCAGTCCTAAAGGAAATTAAGCCTGAATATTCATTGTAAGGACTGATGCTTAAGTTGAAGCTCCAAATACTTTGGGCCCCTCACCTGATGCAAAGAGCCAACTCACTGGAAAAGACCCTGGTGCTGGGAAAGATTGAAGGCGGGAGGAGATAGGGGTGGCAGAGGATAAAATGGCTATATAGCATGAGTGACTCAATGGACATGAATCTGAGCAAACTATGGGAGAAGAGTGGAGTGCCGGGGTCCAGCCCCGGTGGATCCAGGGAATTCGAAGCAGGGACGGTGTCGGCGAAGATCAGGAAACAACTGCTTAATTAAACTTTAATTAAGGATATAAAGAGTAATAGAATAAGGATAGCTCAGTGAGGAAATTCAGTGGAGAAAAGAGGCTGAAATAAGGATAGCTCAGTGAGGAAATTCAGTGGAGAAAAAAGGCTGAATAATTCAGCCAGAAGGTGAGAGAAAGAATGACATGGGGAGACCAAGTTTCGGTGAACAAGGCCCGCACTTCATTTTCCAAAGTAGTTTTTAATACCTTAAGTTATGCATAGAGGATAATGGGGGAAGGGGTAGAGTCCTGCAGCAAGCCAGGCTTTCTTCCAGCAAACTTATCATATGCAAAAGCTTAGGTGATTTGCATCATCTTCTGGCCCGGAGGCCTGTTAACATTTTAAGACCCTTTCTTCAGAAAACTTACTTTTCTCTAAAGGTGATTGGTCAGGAGCCACCCTCCAAAAGCATTAGATAAAGTTGCATTCCTACAGAGCAAAGGTGTGGTGGGCTATAACAAGAAAAAGAATTAACTCAAGGGTCCCAGGTTACAAACATTAAAGCTACTACTTACACCAATTATATTAATCAATACACTGCCAGGGACACAGCAGGTAAAGGATATGGAAACTTAGCAGCAAACATTGGCCCAACAAGTGAAAATCCCTTCACCAATACAATTTCTAATCCATCTTTTAACTGCTCAAAGAATCTGTATTTAGACAGTTTAGAACATCTCATGCCTCTCACAGTTGGGAGGCTCTGAACAATCACATGTGGCCGGAAAAACCTATTCAGGCAGGCTAGAGGACTTCCAAAGGAGTTTGTAGGTTGAAACACTGTCACACCCAGGAATTATTAACTGGAGCTGTAAGCTAACTCTTTTTTCAGAGAGAGGTAGTGGGGGACAGCCCCCCGTAAAGTCAGAGGTGTAGGTGAAAGCACAAAGCAGAAAGTAGGCAGACTCTGGTTTGGGGGGGTAGATGCTCGAGAATTTCCAGGGGAACTCCTGAGGCTTGATCCCGCCTTTGCGTATGCCAAGCCTCCTTCCTCGTAACCTTTGCCACGGGCGGAGCTCGCTCTGGCTAGCTACAGTCCATGAGGTTGAAAAGAGTCAGACTCGTCTAAGTTACTGGACAGCAACAAAAACATAAACGTTATGCTAATCTGCCATCATAATCTGGACTGCTTCATACCCTCCTTCAGGGATATTCAGTTCAGCTCAGTTGCTCAGTCGTGTCTGACACTTGGCAATCCCATGGACTGCAGCACGCCAAGCTTCCCTGTCCATCACCAACTCCCGGAGCTTACTCAAACTCATGTCCATCAAGTCGGTGATGCCATCCAACCATCTCATCCTCTGTCATCCCCTTCTCCTCCTGCTTTCAATCTTTCCCAGCAGGGATATTAGGGGTTCACATTTATGACCCTTTAAGGGGGTTTGTAGCATGAATTGCTTTCCTCCTGGTTGTCCCCATTGCTGGCTTAGGGTTTAACTCCTGTGATCTCCTGAGTTACATACATCTATTTCCAGCTTCCCAATTTTGTTTTTGTCCTCCTAGATCACAAATTTTTTGTTGTTGCTGGTTTTTGTCTTAAAAACTCCCTTCGCTGTCATTCATTAGATTTTGAGAGGGAGTGGAGATAAATATGTGCATATAACTCTCCATCTTGGTCAAAACGTATGCTTTACTTTCACAACTTAAATTATAAAAAGTAAACATTCAAAAGATAATGTTACACACTAATAATAAAAACAAAGAATGGAGAGGAAGTTAGGGAATTAGAAAAGGAAGAAGAGGGATCTAAGGAGGCCAAAAACCTCTCAGAAAAGGTCATTTAAGGAAATATGGAGAAGACACAGGAAATATTAATTCAAGGCTGTCTCAGTGAATTCAGATTCTGAGTCACTATCTGTTTGCTTTGAAATCAGCATAGTGGTCAAGAAGGGGCAGTCGTTTTCCAAGGGAGGAGTCTGAGAGAGTGCCCTTCCCAGGCCAGAGCCATCATCCCTGGTGGACACTGTTTAGAATTTCCAGCACAAGTGATTATTAAAGCAAACTATCTTAGTCAATCACTAGTTTTCTAAAAAGTTATAGACAATAACCCCCTTACTGCCTGTGACTGTCAGAGAGGACCCCACCCCCGTTGCTCTGGAGACAAATAAATTGAGGTTAAATAAATTGAGGTTCAAGTTCCGACGGCCCACTGAGTGACAGAGGGAGATCTGTTAATGCAACACATCCATTGTTAGGTTAAAAATACTCAGGACAACGAGATGACAGGTCAGTAGGTGAGGTTGAGAGGCTCATGGTTTAGAGAAGAGGTTCTGGGATTAAACTGGGGTCAAACCCCGCCTGCACCAGGAGTGACGGGGCAGGTGTTTGCTGTCCGAGGACGACAGCAGGACCAACTGTTACATAGGGTCATGGGGAAGGTCAGTTGGGGCGATGCTGCTAAGGTGTCCCCCTGGGATGCAGGGCACAGTCAGGGGAGCTGCTGGGACTGCTGCCTTGTCATGACCAGGACAGAGGGGCACGGTCAGGGTGGACACAGGGACAGGGTGACTGGAACCACATGGGGGGGTGGTGGTAAGAGAGGGAAGGAGGTAAAGGGAATGGAAGAAGGGAGAAAGAGAAGGAAAGCGAGGAGAGATAAACCGAGGGAAGGATGGTTGAACTGATGTTCTGGGGTTCAGAGCAGAGAAGGAAGGGGAGATGGGAAAAGGTGATGGGGCACGGGGCCCCTCGGCACCTGCTGTGTGTGTGGGCTGAGCTCATGGCTGGGGGGACAGACATGGGGCAGCTGAGGCTCCACACAGGACTCAGGACAAAGGGGAGGAGCCACACCCTGAGGATGTCAAGTCACCTGGAGGACGTGGGGTGAGGTCAGGGGGCTGGGTGGAGCCCAGCTTGGAGCAGGAAGGGAGGACAGCTGGGAGCACAGAGGGTGCAGGATCTGGGGTAGGGGAGGGGCTGGATCTGGAGGGCAGAGAGGGAGATGGGCAAGGGAGGTGGTCCAGGGTTGGGGAAGATTAAGGTGAAAAGGGTAAAGTTGGCAGAGCCCTGGGGAGGAGAGGGGAGAAGGGAGAGGAGTTTGAGAGAAGAGTCAGAAGGAGGGGCCTAAGCCACATCTAGGGCTGAGGCACCAGTGGCCTCCAAGAGCCTCAGGCAGGACAGCTGGACTCACGGGGGGTGATGGTGAGTTTGGTCCCCTCGATGGACTGCCACTCCTTCTTGCCATCTCTCAGTGTGTCCAACTGCACCCGGCAGAAGTACACAGACTCGTCCTCCCTCCGCAGGTTTGAGATCCAGAGGGAGCCGTTCTTCTCAGGCTCTGCCCAGTTCAGGATGAGCCGGTTCTTGAAATTCTTGTGGGTGAACAGAGGGGTCATGTTGTAGATGAACTCCCCATGGTAGTGTTTCCATCTCCAGGATATTCTCATGTTGGGATCCTTGGCTAATTCCCAGGGGTGAGAGAAGGAGAAGGGGATGAGGATGGAGCCACCCTCAGGGGCTGAGAGATCCCTTGGTTGCTTCATCTCATGGTGTTGCTGTGAATTTCTTTGTGCCCGGTGACCTAGAGGAGGGAGGGAGAGACTCTGAAGCCACCAGGAGAGACACAGAAGGTGACCCCACCATCGGGCACCCTCACCTGCAGGGGGACGTGCGACGGGGTAGGACTGGCCCTCTGGCCTGCGTGATACCCTCTCCAGGCTTGGGGCAGGCGGGAGGGTGAGGGGTTGGGGGACCCAGCACTGTGGGACCCGCCCTTTATTTGTTGGGGGTGGGAGGCCTGGCCAGCTACCCCAGGGGACCCTTCTACACACACCCAGCCACAGCTCCTCCCTGGGGTCCCTGGCAGAGCAGGACAGTTCCGGCCACTCACCAGCCTGCAGAGACGCCAGCAGCAGCAGCAGGGGCAGCAGCAGGGGCAGCCCCATGGCCTTGCCCTCCTCCCGGGTGAGAAGACAGGCAGAGCCCTCAAGGCCAGACAGGAGGCCTTGGGGGGCCCCTGGGAGTCTCAGCACCAGGAGTGAGGACTAGGCTCCTTCAGAGGACAGAGGAGGTAGGGGCCTTCCCCAAACCCGCCCACCCTGACAGTGATGGGCACTTCCTTTATCAACCTGGCTTCTTCTTTTCCTTTATTGCAAAAGGGCCTCCCTGTGGTCAGTGCAAAGGGAGCCATGATCTGGGGCTCCCCGCCCCCGTCTTCACGCTGAGGGGCTGGTCCTGACCTGCGCCTGCTGGGCCTCCTCCCTGCTCAGCTCCTGCCTCCCCGCCCTCACATCTCCCTGGCAGTCAGCCTCTGTGTCTCTCCTTGTCTCTGCTTCTCTGAGTGTCTCTCTCCTTCCGAGGGAAGGGACAGCAGCAGGACCAGCTGAGGCTCCTTTAGGGAGAGATGGGGGCCGAGTCCCTGCCCAGCTGCAGCCCCACAGGGAGGAGCAGGGGGGAGCCGCTGGTGGTCAAGCTCAGCCCCCCTCAGACACGGGGGCAGCAGCCCGCTCTGGGCCCCTCTCCCTCCAGGCAGGAGCTCCCTGCCGTGACTCCCTCTCTCAGTCTTCAGGCAGAACCAAGGCCCACGGCCAGGACTCCGAGAGTGGGACCAGCACTTGAGCTCCAGTCCTGCTGAGCCCACAGAACCGTCTGCTCCCTCTGGAAGCTTCCTCCTGGTCCCACCTCAGAATCTCTGGGTCTCACCTTCTGAGAGCAGAGCTCTGGGAGGTGACTCCCAGGAGGCTGTCGTTAATAACACTCCTAAGGAATCTATCTGCAGCTGTGAGTCCCTGGCTCATCCAGGGCCTTCCCTGGACAAAGGGGAGGAAGGTCAGAGCAGTCATGGGTCATCCTGACGACAGTCCCTGGGATCATCTCTGAGGCAGACATTGCCAGCTGTGACTGGTGGTGGGTGGGGTGAGAGACTGGGGGCTGGTGATCTTGGTGACCCCAGGGCTGCCTGTGAAGGAGGCTCCACTCACCACCTCCACGATGCACTTGGCATTGCATACTGAATGGACCATGGTGGTGGGAAGACACGGTTTTGACTTCCTTTCTCCTTTTCTCAGTTCCTCCCACCCAGTCCTAGTAGTTTTTTCCACACTTCTCTCATGGCCAGGCAGGCAGCTGTGCTATCTCTATGTACCTGTGTTTCCAGGCGGGAGAGGACAGATTCTGTGCTTCCATGGAACCCTCTTATCTGACTCAAGCCCTAAACATGCATTTTCTCACTTCCAGCTTTAGGACATTCTTTGGTTCAGTTCAGTTCAGTCGCTCAGTCGTGTCCGACTCTTTGCGACCCCATGAATCGCAGCATGCCAGGCCTCCCTGTCCATCACAAACTCCCGGAGTTCACTCAGACTCAAGTCCATCGAGTCAGTGATGCCATCCAGCCATCTCATCCTCTGTCGTCCCCTTCTCCTCCTGCCCTCAATCCCTCCCAGCATCAGAGTCTTTTCCAATGAGTCAGCTCTTCACATGAGGTGGCCAAAGTACTGGACTTTCAGCTTCAGCATCATTCCTTCCAAAGAAATCCTAGGGCTGATCTTCTTCAGAATGGACTGGTTGGATCTCCTTGCAGTCCAAGGGACTCTCAAGAGTCTTCTCCAACACCACAGTTCAAAAGCATCAATTCTTCAGCGCTCAGCCTTCTTCACAGTCCAACTCTCACATCCATACATGACCACAGGAAAAACCATAGCCTTGACTGGATGGGCCTTTGTTGGCAAAGTAATGTTTCTGCTTTTGAATATGCTATCTAGGTTGGTCATAACTTTCCTTCCAAGGAGTAAGCGTTTTTTAATTTCATGTCTGCAGTCACCATCTGCAGTGATTTTGGAGCTCAAAAAAATAAAGTCTGACACTGTTTCCACTGTTTCCCCATCTATTTCCCATGAAGTGATGGGACCGGATGCCATGATCTTCGTTTTCTGAATGTTGAGCTTTAAGCCAACTTTTTCACTCTCCACTTTCACTTTCATCAAGAAGCTTTTTAGTTCCTCTTCACTTTCTGCCATAAGGGTGGTGTCATCTGCATATCTGAGGTTATTGATATTTCTCCCGGCAATCTTGATTCTTTGGTGGATGCATCCTTATATCCCTTTTATCCCTGGGGGAAACTGAGGCACAGACCTTAATGTCATAGAGAGTCCCCAACTCTCCCATTCCTATGGGGGAAGGGAAGATGAATTCCTGTTATCAATTCAGCCCAAACATCTTCAGGATCCACAAAGAGGTCACCTTGAAGGCTCTTGCTTCCTCCAGGCTGGACTTGGACCACACTCAGGTCTGTCTGCCTTGTGAACCTGGCTCTTACCCAGATTGCCCCTCCCCTATCAATCACCCTGTTAATCACCAGTTAACTTCCCTCATGTCCCCTTCCTCCCACAGCCCAGGCTATAGGGGGGTCATTCATCGTGCTCCATTCGGCTGGCCACTTCTCAGGGTCTGGGGAAACAAAGGCAGGAGGGATGTGAGCATGGTCCGAGCCCGGGTGAGGCAGGACACACGAGGCACAGAAAGATGGCGAGGGGTTCTCAGAAGGACGGGGACGGAGGAGAGAGGAGGGTCAAGGTCGTGGTCCCTACTCTCTCCCACGGACTGTCCGCAGGCCTCTGCTGACATCAGCACCCTTTATTTCCTCTTGTTTACCCTGGGGCAGGGGCCCAGAGAAGGCTTGTCCTGCCCTGGTTGGGTGCAGGCGTGCAGTGAGCCCTCCAGGACCCAGAGTCCAGCTGGGAAGGGAAGACCCACAGCATGAAACAAGCAGAGGGAGACCCAGGCCCCACGAAGTTAACGTTGAAACAGGCAGGAATGGCATCTCCCACTTATGCTGGGAGCCTTGTACTCACATTGACTGTGTTTTCTCATTCACTGTGTTCCTGATGCTCTGACATCTGGGGCCTCAGTGACCAGGGAGAGACTGTCCCTGCCAGGGCTGCCAGTTCTTAGAAGATCAATGGACGTGCGCAGGAGCTCACCCGTCAAATGCAAACCAACCAGTCCACAGCCCATGTTCCCCACCACCTCCTCCATTTGGCTCTTATGCTCCACGAGGCCCATATTCTTCTGCCTTATTCACTCCAGGGCCAGGTGCCAGGTTACCCGTGACAGCCCCTAATCCCCAGAGCCTGCAGACGTTGTTCAAACCAGCCAATCCTAAATCTCCCTGCTCACCCTTGCCTGTCTTTCTCAAAGAACCTACAGCAAAGGCTCCTGCCCATGATTCCCCCTTCCTCTCTCTGCTTCCTGACTGACTCGAGTGATGGGCATCTCATTTTTAAGGAGTTGTGAATGTAAAGTGCTTCCTTCATAACAGTTATTTGTGTGCTTGTCTTACCATACCTGATTAAAACAGATCCAGGTTTTATTTTAAAATATAAAAATATTTTATATTATTATTTTAATAATATCAATGTAAGTCCTAAAATTATACAACTGAAGAAAAAAAAAAAAAGGAGAAAGACATTGAGATCTTGGGTTAGGCAAAGATTTCTTATATTCAGTGCCCAAAGTATGATCCATAAAAGAAAATATTTAAAAGTTAGAGTTCATCAAAATGAACAACTTCTCTTAACTCTCCCAGCAACCCCAGGAGGTAGGCAGGGTCTATTTTGATCCTCATTTTGTGCGGGAAGAAACTTGGGCCCCAAGTGAGACTATGAGATTCAACCGAAGTTACATTGCATGTCAATGTCGGTGGTGGTGTTGGGTCTGAACCCAGAGCCCATGCTCCCGACCACTTCCCCATGCAGTGACAAAGATCAGCAGCCCTCTGGCCGCATTAACAACCAACGCTTCCCTTTTCTGTCTTGTCTTCCTGCTACATACACAGATGCTTGAGGATCTAATGGGACAGTGCCTCAGGGGGCTTTGGGTCCTTGTCACCCAGCACAGGGTGTGGGGTAGTTGGTGCTGACCTAAAGTTTATGGAAAGAAGGAGAGATCTTGAAGGGATGGGTATCGGTGTGATGATCCATGGAGCTGTCCAGGCCGTGTGCAGAGCCTCTGTGTCATCCTGTCCTCACTGGGCCCCTCCAAGGGAGGCGCTGTCACCACCCCCACTTTGCAGATGAGAAACCAGAAGCTCGGAGGAGGGAAGTCCTCTGCCCCACAGTTGGCTCCAGAGCCTGCATCTGCAGTTCCTGCCTCTGCCACATTCACAGGGTTCATCTTTGTGTGACTAGGTTTCCTCACGTCACTAGGATGCGTTTCAGCTCCTGATCCACCTGACAAATGCTGATTGGGCTTCCAGGAGATGAGAACAGAGGGCGAAGAACTGGGGAGTAAAGGCTGACCCCTGACCTGCTGAGCTTCCGGGCTGGGAGAAGTGAAGGACAATCACAAGAGTGGGACCAGGGGATTGTTGTCTGCACTTCCCCTCAGAGCAGTGTGCTGGTGAGCGTTCACCAAACAGTTTTCAGAGGTGTCCTGATTGGTAGGCTTTTACAGTTTCCATGTGTAAATACTCTCACAAAGTCAAGTTAACTATTGTGTGCACTGATTGTGTCCCCCCCCAACCCCAAATTCATATGTTGAACCCCTAACCCCTCAGTGTGTATTTGGAGATGAAGGCTCTAACAAAATACTGAAAGTTGAATGAGGTCATGAGGAGGGGACCCCAGCCCAATAGGATCAGTGTCCTCATCAGAAGTGAGCCCAGAGCAGCCCCTACACTCAGAGGCCATGTGAACACATGGCAAGAAGGCGGCTGCCTGCACACCAAGGGGAAGAGGCCTCAGAGTGAGACCTGCCTTGTGAGCATCAGAGTCTTGGGTTTCCCACCCTCCAGAACTGTAGAAATCAATGTCTCGTTTTTAGTCACCCTGTCTGTGGTATTTTGCCCTGGCAGCCTAAGCAGGTAATACAGCCACCAACGGGAAGTCACTGAATGTGAGTCGGGAAGCAATGTGGGGTGTGTGCCACGTGCAGCCTTCCCACCATGCAGCTACAATAAGTAGCACAGCAGCCTCGAAAGCATAGAAAGTAGTGGAATATGATGAAGTAAGTAGGCAGGGATGAGCGTCCCTCATTTCTAATATGATTTATTTAATTGTAGGGCTTCCCAGTTGGCGCTAGTGGTAAAGAACCCGCCTGCCAATGCAGGAGACTTAAGAGACACGGGTTTGATCCCTGGGTCGGGAAGATCTCCTGGAGGAGGGCATGGCAACCCACTCCAGTATTCTTGCCTGGAGAATCTCATGGACAGAGGAGCCCAGTGGGCTACAGTCCATGGGGTCACACAGAGTTGGACAATACTTAGCTCATGAACACATTTAACTGTAAGTTCATATTTTTTTCTTGATTAAGATTTTTTTTATTATGTAAAATATACCTAACATAAAATTTATCATTTTCACCATTTAAGTGGCATTAAGCCACTTTGTACAGGTACTATATAATTTTTACTAAGGCTGTGTTTTAACAACTGGCTTGCAACATTCCCCCAAATTTAACAATCAGCTCCAGCACATCCCTGTCAATGTGGTCTCCTTACCAATCCTCAGGTTGGTTGACAAATTTAGGATAAAAAGCCATGAAGTGATCTTGTTTATGTGCATTTCAAGTAATTCAAATTTATGATGAATTATGATTAACATAAAAATCCTCCGTTTTCTTCCTCTTCCTCCTTTCTTCCTCCCTCTCTCACACCCTCTCCTTCTTTATTTGTAATATCTTTTTAGTAAACTCTCATTCTGAACAGCTAAGTGAGAGTTGCTTCTAAGGCCTGAATTGGCAAATGGATCTCAGTCAAGGTCCTGAACTCCAGATACGTTTCATCTCAGCCCACAAAACGTCATGTTATTGCATGTCACTGGCCCTCATATTTATTTGTTTTCTGGTTTAAGACAACAGAAATTTGCTCTGTCACAATTCTGGAGGCCAGAATCCACAGTCACAAGGCTAGCAGTGCCATACGCCTCCCAACAGCATATGGGAGGAGGATGCCTCCCAGCCTCTTCCAGCTGCTGGTTCTTCCAGTGTCCTCAGCATTCCTTGGCTTGTAGATGCATCGCTTCAATCTCTATCTCCCATGTCTCTTTTTGAAAGTATTATTATTTGACTGCTCTGTGTCTCTGTTGGGGTGCACAGGCTCTTCCTTGCTGCATGAGGGCTTTTTCTGGTTGCAGCGAGCAGGGGCTGCTCTCTAATTGCAGTGCACAGGCTTCTCATGGCACTGGCTTCTCTGGACTCGAAGGTGCTCGGGTTTCAGTAGTTGCTGCCCTCGGGCTCTAGAGCGCGGGCTAAGTATTTGTGGCACTCAGGCTTAGTTCTCTCACGCCTGGTGGGCTCTTCCCAGACCAGGGATAGAACCCGTGTCCCCTGCATTGGCAGGAGGATTCTTAACCAATGGACCACCAGGGAAGTCCCCATGTCTACTCCTGAGTGTCACGACTGGGCTTCATTGCATTCCTGGTTCACAAAACTGGATCAATGGCTCTAGCGTGATCCTCTGAAGGGCAAATTGAAATTGTGAGGAAAATAGTTAACACTGAACTGCAGACAACACAGGCATGCGACAGCTGAGGAGACCAGGGGAGCAGCGAGGGAGTTTGCTTCTGCAGAGACGAGTGAGTGAGGGCAGCAACACCAAGGACCAAGGGAGAGAAAGGCCTCTCCGAAGCCCAGGGATGATGTCTGAACGTTGGGAGAGACCCATGAAGTAGCGCCCCGCCCCACACACAGCTCTACCTCCTCCCCCTCAGGACTGCAGGTCCTGAGCAGACTTGCTGGACTGGCCGTGGGCCACCACCCTGTCTCTCAGCGTTCGCTGGTGGCTCAGTGGTAAAGAAGCCGCCTGCCTATGCAGGAGATGCAAGTTTGATCCCTGAGTCAGGAAGATCCCCAGGAGAAGGAAATAGCAGCCCACTCCAGTATTCTTGCCTGGGAAATCCCATGGACAGAGGAGCCTGGCAGGCTACCATCCATGGGGTCGCAGAAGAGTCGGACACAACTTAACAACTAAACAATAACACCCTGCCCACCCCTTCTTCTCTAAGCATCCCTTTCTTCAGCTCTCTTTCAACTGCCTTCATCTGAGAGAGCCACCTGGTTCCAGCCAGGACACCCCCAACTTCATGACAGAGTCTGAATTTGCTTCCATTAAAGCCAGGGCGTCAAATTATAATAAATTCTAGTTTTGAAATAAATAGAAACTTTAAACTTAAAATAATGTGAGTTTTAATAGACCTTTTCAATTTTTCAATATTTTTTCAACTCTTCAGTATTCTGTTAAATGTTATCCATTAAATATACATGATGGTCTTCCCTGACTGCTCTGTGGTTAAGAGTCCCCGCTTGCCCTGCAGGGGGTGCAAGTGTGATCCCTGGTTGGGGAACCAAGATGCCACCTGCCATGTGGTGTGTCCAAGACAAGATTTTTTTAAAGCCCATGAAAGCGTGTACCTCGAGGTCCACACTCCTGTGTGTCTGGCAGGAAAGGGAGCTAGACCTTAAGGAACACGTGAGAGTCTCTGCCAAATCCCCACACTTTATGACTATTGAAAGCAAAATTATAATATTGTTGGTGGAATTTTCCATGATTATAGATTTAATACATATGATAATTACCACAAAAAGTGAACGGTAAATAAAACTCTATGGTTGTGAGGTGTCTACACGTCACTTAAAATAGTAAAATATTAATTTTAAGTAAACTGAAAAGTTAAGTACATATTACCATCCTAGAGCCCAATGTATTCTCATCCTTTACTTATTTCATCTTTCTCCTTTTTTATTTTTTGGCCTCGACACACCAAATGTGGGATCTTAGTTCCCTGTCCAGGGATCGAACCTGAGCCCCATGCACTGGAAGCAGAGTCTTAACCAATAGACTGCCAGGGAATTCCCTCATCTTTCTTCTTTGATCACAAATGCCTTTAACCCAGGATAGTTTCCTCTGCATACACGCTCATTGTGGTCAAGGTCTTGGTGACATGTTGTCCTTCTTACTGCTTCCTGAGAGGTTTGTTATTACCCTTTTAATTTCTTTTTAATCCCAGAGTTATTTAAGAGTATGTCTCTTCATTTCCTGGCTTCCCTGGTGGCTAAGCAGTAGAGAATCCACCTGCCAAGGCAGGTGCAAGAGACACAGGTTTGATCCCTGGATCAGGAAGATCCACTGGGAGAGGAAAGCGCACCCCACTTTATTTATTCTTGCCTGGAAAATCGCATGGACAGAGGAGCCTGGCAGGCTACAGTCCATGGGGGTCACAAAAGAGTCAGACATGACTTGGTGAATAAACAACGAGAACAAAACAACTCTTCGTTTCCCAGTATATGTAGTTAAGATTTTTTGGTCCCATTAAAAAAAAAATTAGCCTCATGAACAGTGTATAGTTCTATGGTGTTGGTGTACTACATTAGTAAGTTTTAATACTTGTGGTAAAACATACACAACATAAAATTTTACATTTTAACCCTTTTTTAGTGTACAACTCAGTGGCATTCTCACACTCACAATGTTGTACAGCCATCACCACTACCTCCTTACGAGTTTTCCATTACGCCATACAGAAACTTCCTTCTTTTGCATGTAGATATCCAGCTCTCCCAGCACCATTTATCCAAGAAAACTTGTGTAGTTTTTAGTGGTTGCTCTAGGATGATAATATGTGTACTTAATTTTTCAGTTTAGTTAAAATTACAATTATTTTACCATTTCAAGTGACACGAAGACACCTCACAACCAAAGAGTTTTCTTTCCCATTCACTTTATGTGGTAATTATCATGTGTATTATATCTATAATCACGGAAAATCCCACCAACAATGTTGTAATTTTGCTTTCAATAGTCATATATATTTTAAAGAACTTAAGAGGAGAAAACCACCTCTTCTATTCACCTGGATAATTACCATTTTTGTCGCTGGTCCTGGATCCCTGAAGTTCCAAGTTTTCCTCTGATTTCATTTCTCTTCCCTGTGAAGAACTTCCTGTAGCATCTCTTTTCAAGCAGGTTTGCTGGCCATGAGTCCGCTCAATTTTTCTCTATTTGAGAACACCTATTTCATCTTCATTACTGAAGGATGTTTTCGCCGGAGGTAGAATCTGGGTTGACAGCGCTCGTCATTCAGCACTTTGAACGTGCAGTTCTGCTGCCTTCTGTCCTCCGTGGTTTCTGATGAGAAATCTGCGGTCATTTGCATCACCGTCCCCCTCGTGTGGTGCTTTGTGATTCTCTGGCAAGATTTCTCTATCTTTAGTTTTCTCTGGTTTGATTATGATGTGTCTGGATATGGTTTTCTTTGAGTTTGTCCTCTCTGGAGTTCACCAAGCTTTAAATTGATCTCTTTAAATTTAAAAAGATCATCTTTAAATTGATCTCTTTCAAGCATTTGAGAAGTTTGTATTGTTTGTTCAAGTGTTTTCTTCTGCATCGATCCCTTTCTCCTCCGTTTCCAGAATTCCAGTGACACATGTGTTAGATCTTTCTATATTGTCCCCTGGGTCTATAGGCTCTGTTCATTTTTATAAATCTAATTTTTCCTGGTTGTTCAGGTTGGATCGTTTCTTTTGATTTATTTTTAAGTTTACTGACTCTTTTCTCCGTTATATCCATTCTCTTACTGGACTCCTCAAGTTAGCTTTTTGTTCCAGCAAGATCAGGTTTGTCAGCTTGAATGTTTTCATTTGGCTCTTACAGATTTTATTTTCTGCTGAGAATGTCTGTCTTTCTATTCATTTCAAGACTGTTCACCTTTATTTTGTAGAGCAAGGTTGTCATCGCTGTGTTAAAGTCTTTGTCTACAATTCCAACATCTGTATCATCGAGGTGGGTGTGCCTTGTGGGTTGTTGAGATTTTTCTCTTTATTTGTACCTCCAGGAATTTTGCTTTATATCCTGGACATTGTAACTCTTGTTCTATGAGGCGCTGGGTCCTGTTACAACCTTTCAGAGACTGTTGATTTCTGTTTAGGCAATGAGTTGCCCTGAGTCTTCAGCCCAGAGTCCCAACATGCCTGCTGTGGGCTGTTGTTCCAAAGCCATTTCCATTTTCAAATACTTGGCTGTGGAGTTTGTCCTGTGTGTGCACCCACCCCCTTCCTCTCCTTCACCCCTTGCCCCTCCACTGCCCACGAGCCACCCTGGGACTGGGGTGGGGGTCTACATCACAGTTTAGTTCTCAAAGCCTTTAGTATGTTCTTTAGGATCAGTTCCATTAATGTTTATCTTGGGTGAGAACTTGGGACTCCATATGCAGCTGATGGAATTCCTCTTTCAAGCTTCTTCCTCTTAGAGATAGAAAGCCCAGGTTTTAGCTTCCTCATCACTTCTTACATGCACTTTCTGTGACTTCATCTGCCTTTTAGGGCAACAGTGAGAGGGAGGGGAGTGAGAAAAGCAAGGGAGTTCCTCCCAGGCTCTTTCAACCACAAGGTCTCCTTTTCTTAGTTTCTGTGGTCAGGGAGAAGAGTTGGTTTTTTTTTTTTCTCTCTCTCTCCTAGTTTTTCTTTTTATAAAAAATATAAATTTATTTATTTTAATTAGACGCTAATTACTATACAATATTGTAGTGGTTTTGCCATACACTGACATGAATCCACCATGGGTGTACATGTGTTCCCCATCCTGAACCCCTTTCCCACCTCCCTCCCCATCCCATCCCTCTGGGTCATCCCAGTGCACCAGTCCTGAGCACCCTGTCTCATGCATCGAACCTGGACTGGCAATTCGTTTCACATATGATAATATATATGTTTCAATGCCATTCTCCCAAATCATCCCACCCTCGCCCTCTCCCACAGAGTCCAAAAGACTGTTCTATACATCTGTGTCTCTTTTGCTGTCTCGCATATAGGGTTATCATTACCATCTTTCTAAATTCCATATATGTGCATTAGTATATTGTATTGGTGTTTTTCTTTCTGGCTTACTTTTGTGTATAATACTCTGTATAATAGGCTCCAGTTTCATCCACCTCATTAGAACTGATTCAAATGCATTCTTTTTAATGGCTGAGTAATAGTTCATTGTGTATATGTACCACAGCTTTCTTATCCATTCATCTGCTGATGGACATCTAGGTTGCTTCCATGTCCTGGCTATTATAAACAGTGCTGTGATGAACATTGGGGTACATGTGTCTCTTTCAATTCTAGTTTCCTCAGTGTGTATGCCCAGTAGTGGGATTGCTGGGTCATATGGCAGTTCTATTTCCAGTTTTTAAAGGAATCTCCACACTGTTCTCCATAGTGGCTGTACTAGTTTGCATTCCCACCAACAGTGTAAGAGGGTTCCCTTTTCTCCACACCCTCTCCAGCATTTATTGCTTGTAGACTTTTGGATAGCAGCCATTCTGCCTGGCATGAAATGGTACCTCATTGTGGTTTTGATTTGCATTTCTCTGATAATGAGTGATGTTGAGCATCTTTTCATGTGTTTGTTAGCCATCTGTATGTCTTCTTTGGAGAAATGTCTTTTTAGTTCTTTGGCCCATTTTTTGATTGGGTCATTTATTTTTCTGGAATTGAGCTGCAGGAGTTGCTTGTATATTTTTGAGATTAATTCTTTGTCAGTTGCTTCATTTGCTATTATTTTCTCCCATTCTAAAGGTTGTCTTTTCACCTTGCTTATAGTTTCCTTTGTTGTGCAAAAGCTTTTAAGTTTAATTAGGTCCCATTTGTTTATTTTTGCTTTTATTTCCAGTACTCTGGGAGGTGGATCATAGAAGATCCTGCTGTGGTTTATGTCAGAGAGTGTTTTGCCTATGTTTTCCTCTAGGAGTTTTATAGTTTCTGGTCTTACATTTAGATCTTTAATCCCTTTTGAGTTTATTTTTGTGTATGGTGTTATAAAGTGTTCTAGTTTCATTCTTTTACAAGTGGTTGACCAGTTTTCCCAGCACCACTTGTTAAAGAGATTGTCTTTTCTCCTTTGTATATTCTTGCCTCCTTTGTCAAAGATAAGTTGTCCATAGGTGCGTGGATTTGTCTCTGGGCTTTTGATTTTGTTCCTTGATCTATATATTTTTGTCTTTGTGCCAGTACCATACTGTCTTGATGACTGTGGCTTTGTAGTAGAGCCTGAAGTCAGGCAGGTTGATTCCTCCAGTTCCAGTCTTCTTTCTCAAGATTGCTTTGGCTATTTGAGGTTTTTTGTATTTTCATACAAATTATGAAATTATTTGTTCTATGAAAAATACCAATGGTAGCTTGATAGGGATTGCATTAAATCTATAGATTGTTTTGGGTACTATATTTATTTTCACGATATTGATTCTTCCAATCCATGAACATGGTATATTTCTCCATCTATTTGTGTCCTCTTTGATTTCTTTCACCAGTGTTTTATAGTTTTCTATATATAGGTCTTTTGTTTCTTTAGGTAGATATATTCCTAAGTATTTTATTCTTTTCATTGCAATGGTGAATGGAATTGTTTCCTTAATTTCTCTTTCTGTTTTCTCATTGTTAGTGTATAGGAATGCAAGGGATTTATGTGTGTTAATTTTATATCCCGCAACTTTACTATATTCATTGATTAGTTCTAGTAATTTTCTGGTGGAGTCTTTAGGGTTTTCTATGTAGAGGGTCATGTCATCTGCAAACAGTGAGAGTTTTATTTCTTCTTTTCCAATTTGGATTCCTTTTATTTCTTTTTCTGCTCTGATTGCTGTGGCCAAAACTTCCAAAACTATGTTGAATAGTAATGGTGAGAGTGAGCACCCTTGTCTTGTTCCTGACTTTAGAGGAAATGCTTTCCATTTTTCACCTTTAAGGATAATGTTTGCTGTGGGTTTGTCATATATAGCTTTTATTATGTTGAGGTATGTTCCTTCTATTCCTGCTTTCTGGAGGGTTTTTATCATAAATGGATGTTGAATTTTGTCAAAGGCTTTCTCTGCATCTATTGAGATAATCATATGGTTTTTATCTTTCAATTTGTTAATGTGATGTATTACATTGATTGATTTATGGATATTGAAAAATCCTGCATCCCTGGGATAAGGCCCACTTGGCCATGATATATGATCTTTTTAATATGTTGTTGGATTCTGTTTGCTAGAATTTTGTTAAGGATTTTTGCATCTATGTTCATCAGTGATATTGGCCTGTAGTTTTCTTTTTTTGTGGCATCTTTGTCTGGTTTTGGTATTAGGGTAATGGTGGCCTCATAGAATGAGTTTGGAAGTTTACCTTCCTCTGGATTTTCTGGAAGAGTTTGAGCAGGAACATAGCCCTGAGCTTCAATATACAGGCTGCCCAAAGTCACACCAAACCCACTGACATCTCAAAACTCACTACTGGACACTTCATTGCACTCCAGAGAGAAGAAATCCAGTTCCACTCACCAGAACACTGACACAAGCTTCCGTAACCAGGAAATCTTGAGAAGCCACCCATCCAACCCCACCCACAGCGAGGAACCTCCACAATAAAGAGGAACCACAAACTGCAAGAATACGGAAAGGCCACCCCAAACACGGCAATATAAACAAGATGAAAAGGCAGAGAAACACTCAGCAGGTAAAGGAACAGGATAAATGCCCACCAAACCAAACCAAAGAGGAAGAGATAGGGAATCTACCTGATAAAGAATTCCAAATAATGATAGTGAAAATGATCCAAAACCTTGAAAACAAAATGGAGTTACAGATAAATAGCCTGGAGACAAGGATTGAGCAGATGCAAGAAATGTTTAACAAGGACCTAGAATAAATAAAAAAGTCAATATATAATGAATAATGCATTAAATGAGATCAAACACACTCTGGAGGGAACCAACAGTAGAATAACAGAGGCAGAAGATAGGATAAGTGAGGTAGAAGATAAAATAGTAGAAATAAATGAAGCAGAGAGGAAAAAAGAATTAAAAGAAATGAGGACAACCTCTGGGACAATGTTAAACGCCCCAACATTCGAATCATAGGAGTCCCAGAAGAAGAAGATAAAAAGAAACACCATGAGAAAATACTTGAGGAGATAATAGTTGAAAACTTCCTAAAATGGGGAAGGAACAGTCACCCAAGTCCAAGAAACCCAGAGAGTCCCAAACAGGATAAGCCCAAGGCAAAACACCCCAAGACACATATTAATCAAATTAACAAAGATCAAACACAAAGAACAAATATTAAAAGCTGCAAGAGAAAAACAACAAATAACACACAAGGGGATTCCCATAAGGATAACAGTTGATCTTTCAATAGAAACTCTTCAGACCAGAAGGGAATGGCAGGACATACTTAAAGTGATGAAAGTGAAAATCCTACAGCCCAAATTACTGTACCCAGCAAGGATCTCATTCAAATATGAAGGAGAAACCAAAATTTTACAGACAAGCAAAAGCTGAGAGAATTTAGCACCACCAAACCAGCTCTCCAACAAATGCTAAAGGATCTTCTCTAGACAGGAAACACAGAAAGGATGTATAAACTTGAACCCAAAAGAACAAAATAAATGGCAATGGGTTCATACTTATCAATAATTACCTTAAATGTAAATGGGTTGAATGCCCCAACCAAAGACAAAGACTGGCTGAGTGGATACAAAAAGAAGACCCCCATATATGTTGTCTACAAGAGACCCACCTTGAAACAAGGGACACATACAGACTGAAAGTGAAGGGCTGGAAAAAGATATTCCATGCAAATAGAGACCAAAAAAAAGCAGGAGTAGCAATACTCATATCAGATAAAATAGACTTTAAAACAAAGGCTGTGAAAAGAGACAAAGATGGTCACTACATAATGATCAAAGGATCAATCCAAGAAGAAGATACAACAATTATATATACACCCAACATAGAAGCACCACAATATGTAAGGCAAATGCTAACAAGTATGAAAGGGGAAATTAACAATAACACAATAATAGTGGGAGACTTTAATACCCCACTCACACCTATGGATAGATCAACTAAACAGAAAATTAACAAGGAAACACAAACTTTAAATGATACAGTAGACCAGTTAGACCTAATTGATATCTATAGGACATTTCACCCCCAAAACAATGAATTTCACATTTTTCTCAAGTGCACACGGAACCTTCTCCAGGATAGATCACATCCTGGGCCATAAATCTAGCCTTGGTAAATTCAAAAAAATTGAAATAATTCCAAGCATCTTTTCTGACCACCATGCAGTAAGATTAGATGTCAATTACAGGAGAAAAACTATTCAAAATTCCAACATATGGAGGCTGAACAACACGCTGCTGAATAACCAACAAATCACAGAAGAAATCAAAAAATAAATCAAAATATGCATAGAAATGAATGAAAATGAAAACACAACAACCCCAAACCTGTGGGACACTGTAAAAGCAGTCCTAAGGGGAAAGTTCATAGCAATACAGGCTTACCTCAAGAAACAAGAAAAAAGTCAAATAAATAACCTAACTCTACACCTAAAGCAACTAGAAAAGGAAGAAATGAAGAACCCCAGGGTTAGTAGAAGGAAAGAAATCTTAAAAATTAGGGCAGAAATAAATGCAAAAGAAACAAAAGAGACCATAGCAAAAATCAACAAAGCCAAAAGCTGGTTCTTTGAAAGGATAAATAAAATTGACAAACCATTAGCCAGACTCATCAAGAAACAAAGGGAGAAGAATCAAATCAACAAAACTAGAAATGAAAATGGAGAGATCACAACAGACAACACAGAAATACAAAGGATCATAAGAGACTACTATCAGCAACTATATGCCAATAAAATGGACAACTTGGAAGAAATGGACAAATTCTTAGAAAAGTACAACTTTCCAAAACTGAACCAGGAAGAAATAGAAAATCTTAACAGACCCATCGTAAGCACGGAAATTGAAATTGTAATCAGAAATCTTCCAGCAAACAAAAGCCCAGGACCAGATGGCTTCACAGCTGAATTCTACCAAAAATTTAGAGAAGAGCTAACACCTTTCCTTCTCCTAGTTTTTCTCAGTGGCCACGGCTGCTCTGTGACTGGGTCGCCCCTACTGCATGAGCGTGCTTCTTTGGGTCTTACCCCAGGGCAGGGCGGGGTGCGATTACAAATAAAACCACGGTTTTCCTTCTAGTCTGTCTGTCCTAGTCCTCTGATCAGTAAAGGAGGGTTTCTGTTGGAGTTTTTCTTCCTGTGTCTGCTGTGCAGTTCTGGGATTCAGGATGCTCTGAGTCTGGGATGAGAGACACAGGAGGATAAAACAAAACCAAACCATAAACTCACCGCCATACCTTTCCATGAGTTCTGATTTCTCTCTCCCAGTCTCCTGTAACTGATTTTCAGAGTCCTCCAATAATTCATGTATTCTGTCCAGGGCTTTAGCGGTAATCAGTGGGGGAGAGACAGGGTGGAGTGTGTTTACTCACCTAACTAGACCTGGGACTCCTACCTTGGTATTTTCAATCACACAAGCTAGATATCATGTTACTGTTTTATAAGCTCAGTATTACTTTTGATTTACCTGCATGCTAACTTACATGCAGAGTACATCATGAGAAATGCTGGGCTGGAAGAAACACAAGCTGGAATCAAGATTGCCGGGAGAAATATCAATAACCTCAGATATGCAGATGACACCACCCTCATGGCAGAAAGTGAAGAGGAACTAAAGAGCCTCTTGATGAAAGTGAAAGAGGAGAGTGAAAAAGTTGGCTTAAAGCTCAACATTCAGAAAACGAGGATCATGGCATCCGGTCCCATCACTTTATGGGAAATAGATGGGGAAACAGTGGAAACAGTGTCAGACTTTATTTTTGGGGGCTCCAAAATCACTGCAGATGGTGATTGCAGCCATGAAATTAAAAGACGCTTACTCCTTGGAGGGAAAGTTATGACCAACCTAGATAGCATATTCCAAAGCAGAGACATTACTTTGCCAACAAAGGTCCGTCTAGTCAAGGCTATGGTTTTTCCAGTGATCATGTATGGATGTGAGAGTTGGACTGTGAAGAAAGTTGAGTGCCGAAGAATTGATGCTTTTGAACTGTGGTGTTGGAGAAGACTGTTGTGAGTCCCTTGGACTGCAAGGAGATCCAACCAGTGCATTCTAAAGGAGATCAGTCCTGGGTGTTCTTTGGAAGGACTGATGCTAAAGCTGAAACTCCAATACTTTGGCCACCTCATGGGAAGAGTTGACTCATTGGAAAAGACTCTGATGCTGGGAGGGATTGGGGGCCGGAGGAGAAGGGGACGACAGAGGATGAGATGGCTGGATGGCATCACTGACTCGATGGATGTGAGTCTGAGTGAACTCCAGGAGTTGGTGATGGACAGGGAGGCCTGGCGTGCTGCGATTCATGGGGTCGCAAAGAGTCGGACACGACTGAGCGACTGAACTGAACTGAACTGAACTTGCTTCTTCTTTCTCACTATTCTCTTTTGTACCTCAGAGCTTACTTCTTTCTGTTGTTTCTTATTTTGTTTAGAAATATCTTTATTTTGCTAATGTTCTTGAAAATAGCTTATTTGGGTACGTAATTCAAGGTTGACATAGTTTTTTTTTCTCAACACTTGGAAGATAATTTTGCACTTTCCAGTGAGAAGTTAGTTGTCTGTGGTGCTTCTGTAGATACTGGGTTTATTTTGCCTACTGTTAACATCTCCTCCTTGTCTTTGGTATTTTACCGTTAAACTAGAATATTTCTGGTTGTGACTTTTTTTATTTATTATGCTTGGAATTTATTTGGCTTCCTGAGTCAATACTAGAATATCTATTTTCTCATCAAATACTGTTTATTTCCCAGTTTCTCAAGTCTGTATTTCTGAGGTCGTGTTATTTGACACATCAGAACTTTTTCACTCTGTCTCTTGTTGTTGTTGTTATTCAGTTGCTAAGTTGTGTCTGACTCTTGCAATCCCATGGACTGCAGCACACCAGGCTTCCCTGTCCTTCACTATCTCCCGGAATTTGCTCCAACTCATGACTCACTGAGTCAGTGATGTTATCCAACCATCTCATCCTCTGTTGCCCCTGGCTCAATCCTGCCTTCAATCTTTCCCACCGTGAAGGTCTTTTCCAGTGAGTCGGCTCTTCCCATCAGGAAGCTCCAACATTTTGGAGCTTCAGCATCAGTCCTTCCAGTGAATAGTCGGGGTTGATTGCCTTTAGAATCGACTGGTTTGATCCCCTTACTGTCCAAGGGACTCTCAAGAGTCTTCTCCAGCACCACAATTCAAAAACATCAATTCTTTGACACTCAACCTTCTTTATGGTCCAATTATAACATCTCTACATGACTACTAGAAAAACCATAGCTTTTTATTTTATATTTGTCCTTTATATTTGACTTTTTTTTCTTTGTATTTTCCTTCTCTGTGCATCCAGGCTGCCTTCTGACAATTTTATCTCCCACTGTATTTAATTTGCCTATTATTATTTCAGTTTTATTTCCATTTTTATATTTTACATTTGAAGAGTTTCTATTTGTGCTTCCCCCCACCCCCAAACCTGCCTGGTCAGTTTTACATTCTCTCGTTTCATCATACTTCCAATATCTTATTTCTTCACACATATTGATTTATGAACAGTGTCAGATAATACTAATATTAGCAGCCTTTAAAGGTCTAACTAAGTCTGCAGTTAATTGTTTCTATAGTTCTTTTGCTCATGATCACTCGTTTTGTTGTGTTCGATGATTTTTTAAATTTATATTTCATCTTACTTGGAACTATCCCATGTGAATTCTTTGAGACCTTGGTGTAAGTGCCCTCCTCCAGAGGTGATCTTTATTGACATCTGCTGGGTACAAGTGTACACCCATCTAGGGTCACTTTAAATGACATTTTTGGCTTATATTTTTCAACAGCCATTTTAAGTTTTGGCCTAACCCCCAACCCCACGACCCCCATAGTGGCTCCCAGGATGCTCTTCTCACCCGCGGCGGAGCCAGCGTCCTCTGCAGAGGGACCTCCAGGGAACCCTTGGGTGCCCGCCCCAAGAGACTACTTCCTGGCGGGTGTCAGTGGCGCCACCTAGTGGTGCCCCACGGCTGGCTCTGGGCACCCGGTTCAAGATTCTTCTTAATTAGGTTGGTTGCAAAGTAATTGTGATTTCAGACCTTGAATTTTTAATTATTATAACTAGACTCAAACACATATTTATTAATCAAAATAGGACCCATTAAAGTCAACACATTTTTGCAAACGAGAAATAAAGTGATTTATTCCTGTAGCGTAAAAATCCGTGCTTTGGGATTCGACAAACTCTTGTAAAGCATTTTCTGCCTCCTGCTGGTTGTGGAAGTGTTTTACCTGCAAAAAGTTGTCGAGATGCTTGAAGAAGTGGTAATTGGTTGGCAAGGGGTCAGGTGAGTATGACGGATGAGTCTAAACTTCGTAGCCCAACTCATTCAACTTTTGAAGCATTGGTTGTGCGACATGTGTGCGACGTGTGGTCAGGCATTGTCGTGGAGAAGAACTGGGGCCATTCTGTTGGCCAATGCTGACTGCATGTGTTGCAGTTTTTGGTGCATCTCATCGATCTGTTGAGCATACTTCTCAGATGTAATGGTTTCACTGGGATTCAGAAAGCTAGAGTGGATCAGACAGGCAGCAGCCCACCATCAGTGACCATGACCTTTTCTTTTGGTGCAAGTTTAGCTTTGGGCAGTGATTTGTAGCTTCTTCTCAGTCTAGCCACTGAGCTGGTCGTCACCAGTTGTGTAAAATCCACTTTTCGTTGCAGATTGCTCAATCACAATCTGATTGAGCAGTGGTTCATTGTTGTTGCACAGAATAAGAGAAGATGACACTTCTAAATGACGATTTTTTCAATTTTTGTTCAGCTCATGATGCACGCACTTATTGAGCTTTTCCACTTTGCCAATTTGCTTCAAATGCAGAATGACCATAGAATGGTCAATGTCAAGTTCTTCGCCAACTTCTCATGTAGTTGTAAGAGGATAACTTTCAATGATTGCTCTAATTGGTCACTGTCAACTTCCGATGGCTGGCCACGACACTGCTCGTCTCCCAGGTTCTGGTCTCCTTTGCAATACTTCTTGAACCACCACTGTGTTGTTCCTGAGCCAATTGCGTTGTTGATGTTGTGAGATGTCTCCACTGTTTTATGACCCATTTTGAACTCGAATAAGAAAATCGCTCAAATGTGCTTTTTGTCTAACATCATATCCATAGTCTAAAATACATGTAAAAAATACTCTATGTCATTGTCACTGCTGTGATAACAATTTTAATCTTATTTCTATGTACATGACTTGCTCTCACTTGGAAAGTTCTTAAGAGTTTTCTTTGATGTGCTTATCTTTTGTTATAACGCATCTACATGTTTCTCTTACTTCTCCTAGTTGGTATTCAACAAGGCCATGCAATCAAGTCATTTCTCTTTTTAATTAAATAAAGTGACTTTAGTAAATTCTGGGAAATTAGTTTCTATATTTGTGTCAGGGGAGCAGACAGATGACATTCTCAAATGGAGGAGAGTTTAATAAAGGGATCATTTCCAAAGGAGTGGGAAGGATTGTGGGATGCCGGCAGGGGAGGTGGAGCAGTTTGGAAGGGCAATCGTGGAGTCCCTGTTGCCCATATGCTTGAAGGAGCAAAGAGAGGGAAGAATTACCAGAACGGGGAATGAGTAGCCCCAGTTATAGTGAGAGGGACATTGGTGGAGGAGAACAGCAACCCAGGGTGATTCAGTGAGGAGGGTGGTCTTCTCCCCTTGATCAGCAGGTGCCTTCCACTGGCAGGTCCCAGTAGGAAGCCAGAGGGCGAGGGCACCTGGGTGATGTGGTCCATAGGAATCAGCCTCCTGGGGAGTGTAAGGTGGAAAAGTTGGGAGAGTGGATGGGTGGGAGAAGAAGCAAATGGCAATCTTAGCATTTTTTTCCTCCTTAATTAAAGCAGTTTAATAGACTTTATTTTTTTGGCTGTGCTAGGTCTTCGTTGCTGCCTGGGCTTTTCTCTAGTTGCAGCGAGTGGGGGCTACTCTGGAGTTGCGGTGCTTGGGTTTCCTGTGGCTTCTTTTGTTGCAGAGCACAGGCTCTAGGGCATGAAGGCTTCAGTAATTGTGGTTCCCCGGGCCCTGGAGCACAGGTTCAATAGTTGTGGTGCACAGACTTAGTCACTTTGAGGCATATGAGGGTCTTCCTGGATCAGGGATTGAACCCATGTCTCCCGCATTGGCTTGAGGATTCTTTACCACTGAACCACCAGGGAAGCCCTTAACAGACTTCTTTAAAGAGCAGTTTTAGGTTTACCAAAAGTTATCCCAAAATACAGAGTTCTGAGCATGAGCCTCAACTTCCCCTGCTAAAAACTCTTTAAGGGTTTCCTATGATGTGAAAGACCAAGCCTTTAAAGCCATGGCCTTCGGCGTCCGTGCTTGCTTCACCCTCCTCACCCCTCCCTTCATCTCCCCATCCTTCCCCTTGTTCTCTGGGTCCAGGCCGCCTGCTCTTCCACTTCTTCACACTTTGATGCCGCTTCCTGCCACAAGGTACTTGTCTGATGTTTGCATTACCTGAAATGCCTCTCCTCTCTAATCCACTTTCTCCTGTTACTAACTCCTGTGGTTTCTTTAGACCTGAACACAAATATCACCACCTCAGGGAAGTTTTCCTGATCCCCCAAACCCGATCAGTGTACCTGGTTATGCACTTGGTGATGTACTTAACATTGATCGCAATTTACCTTTTTTTCCTTGAAGTATAGTTAGTTTATAACGTTATGTTAGTTTCTGGTGTACAGCAAAGTGATTCAGTTATACATGTATTCTTTTTCAGATTCTTTTCCATTATACTTTATTACAAGATTTTTAAAAAAATTATTGACGTACTTATTTCTGGCTGTGCTGGGTCTTTGTTCCTGCACGGACTTTAGTTGCAGCAAATGGGGGCTACTCTCTGGTTGCGATGCGTGGGCTTCTCATCGTGGTGACTTCTCTTGCTGCAGAGCACGGGCTCTCCACGCTCGGGCTTCAGTAGTCGCGCCATGTGAGCTCAGTAGTCACGGACCCCTGGGCTCTAGAGCACAGGCTCAGTAGTTGTGGCACTCGGGCTTAGTTGTTCTGCGGCATGTGGGATCTTCCTGGATCAACGATCAAACCCATGTCTCCTGCATTGGCAGGCAGATTCTTTACCACTGAGCCGTCAGGGAAGCCCTACAAGATACTGAATTTAGTTCCCTGCGCTTTACAGTAAGCCCTTGTTATTTATCTATTTTATATATAGTAGTTTGTATCTCGGAGAAGGCAATGGCACCCCACTCCAGTACTCTTGCCTAGAAAATCCCATGGATGGAGGAGCCTGGAAGGCTGCAGTCCATGGGGTCGCTGAGGGTCGGACACGACTGAGCGACTTCACTTTCACTTTTCACTTTCATGCATTGGAGAAGGAAATGGCAACCCACTCCAGTGTTCTTGCCTGGAGAATCCTAGGGACGGGGGAGCCTGGTGGACTGCCGTCTATGGGGTCACACAGAGTCAGACACAACTGAAGTGACTTAGCAGTAGTTTGTATCTGCTAATTCCAAACCCCTAATTTGTCTCTCCCCCATCTTTCCCCTTTGTTAACCATAAACTTGTTTTCTATGTCTGAGAATCTGGTTTTCTTCTGCAAACAAGTTCATTGGTATCATCTTTTTAGATTCCACATATAAGTAATATCATACACTGTCTGTCCGGGCCAGCTGCAGTGGCGGGGATGGGACTGAGGGACCCACCATGAAGCAGTTGGGGGTTAGTGTTGCTTTGTTTCCTAGGTCACAAGATGTCTGCTCCCTCCCAGCACCATAACTGCATCTTAGAAGGTCAAGAAGAGAAAGAGAAAAGGGCAAAAGACCCACCAGCCAAGTCTCTCTGCCTGTTAAAGAGCCTTCCTGAAGCCCAGCTCAGAAATGTCACTGGCTGAAGTATGTCACATGGCGTAACCCCTAGTTGTCAGCAAGTCTGGCAAATGCAGCTTTTACACCAAGTACTTTTTTGAGGGGATTCACGTGCAGACTTTATTTACTTTCTAGCCTCCATAACACACTAGGTTCATCTTACAGAAAATAAAAATATGTGAATTTATAAAATGATCTGAAAGAAGGAACATAATAATTAGACCAGAAATACAGTCCCTAAGGAAACAACCGTAAGAATGCTTAACTTTGGAAATGTAATTTTCCCTAATGTAATTAATTCCTGTTTATGATTCATGAACCGTTCCTTAATTTTCTGCTGCAATACGATTCTGTACCATTCGTGTAACAAGCAGAAAAGCTCCTAGCTACCCTGTGTGCACAGAGACTTTCTATAAATATTTCTGTAGTCAGTTTCATTTGCTTTGCCCAGGATTCGTTGGTTGACTGGCGATGCCTTGATTCATCACAGGGCAGATTCTCAGGAAGCCTTGATCATCCTTAATCGGATTCACACTGGGGCTATATGGACGCAGTGGCTCCACAGCAAAAATTTTAGTGAATGTAGGGGACTTCCCTGATGGTCCAGTGGTTAAGGCTCTGCGCTTCCACTGCTGGGGATGTGGGTTTGAGCCCTGGTCATGGAACTAAGATCTGGAGAAGGAAATGGTAACCCACTCCTGTATTCTTGCCTGGAGGAGCCTGTAGGCTACAGTCCATGGGGTCACAAAGAGTCAGATAGGACCGAGCAACTTCACTTTCACGGAACTAAGATCCCATATGCTGTGTGATGTAGCCAAAAAAACTTTTTTTAGTGAATGTAAAAATATGGGATCCATTTCTCTGTTTCTTTCTCTAGTATTATAAAATGCCTAGATTTTAATGCTTAGGCAGGGAACAGGAGCCAGCACACCCTAGGGATTCTTCTGTAATCTGATTCTTCAACGTTTCATCCATATCTATTAGAAAATAGCGGCTGTGTGGTTCACTGGAGCAACAAGGGTTGTCAATACATCATCTATGGATTCCCTGTAAGGAAAACAGCGTTCATCTTTTATTAGCACTAACATCCTCACACAAAAAAGCAGGGCTGTGTTCTGGCTGTTCATTTACCCAAGCTGAGCATATCACTCTCTAGATGGCAATCACAGGTTTCCTTGTTCATTTTTTGGTACTTTTTCAGTTTTTCTACAAAGAGCATATGTTACTATTTACAGTTAGGAGACATATTTTATTTTACAAATCAATCTATAAAAGTCTTTATATACAGAGTCAGGCTTTCCACTTGGGTGGCCTCTGATAACTGAAATGGAACCCATCTCCTATCTTTGCAAGGCTCCTTGATGCTCTAAACAGAAAGCCCAAAACGGACTGTCACAGTGCACATGCTCACTGAGGGAGCAGGTGTGGTTTCTGCCCCCAGACTCTCATCCCCTCCACGCGGCTTTTCACATGGGGACAGAAGTTCTTAAGACGCACTGGAGGACTGCCAGGCTTCCTGCATCGGAAGGTGGTGAGAGAAGACATTCCGACAGCTGAGGGGAAGGGCTTCCAGGCTTGATCATCGCACCAGTTTCTTCATCCACAGCCCCAGGACCGGCAGGAGCGCTCAGGTGGGGCAGACATGGGAGAGCAGGAGGTCCACCTCGTTTCGGACGACGCACCTCCCCGGGTGGATGCTGTCGGGCAGGGCCAGGCTGGAGGTCATTTCCCAGGCGTCCACAAAGGCCACGCGGAGGTCGACAAAGGCAGCTCGAAGGAGCCGGTTCACCTGGAGGGTGAACCAGTCGCTGCCGTACACAGACTTGTAGCCGGTGTTGGCCAGTTTGATGACCACCAGAGTGTCGGGCTCCCGGGCCAGCAGAGCAGCCACAGCAGCCCGGACCCCTGCCAGTCGTTGCACGAAGACGGACGGAGGGAAGGTGGTGAAGTGGGCGCCCAGGCTCAGCACCACCACAGTGTGGGGGCCCCCAGCCAGGCCCCCCAGTTCCCGGACCACGGAGTGCAGGGCAGCCACAGGGGTGCGAAGAGAACGCAGGGGCCAGCTGTGCGTGCGCCACTGCAGCACTATGGCCCGGGTGGTGTCCACGGCCATCAGTGGCCCCGTGTGATACGTGGCGTGTAGATCCACCGGCTTCAGGGCTGCGCGGAGGACGAGAGGAGGCTTAGGGGTGAATACAATTGGACCCTGCACCATCCTCTTGGATGGAATGCTAACGATAGCCCCCACTTCCCAAGACATAAACCTTCTCCCCCCAAGCCCTAGGGCTGCCCCCCGGCTCAAGTTTTCAGGGTTGCCAAGGATCTCCCTATTATCCATCCAAACTCCTATTCAGTTTGCTTTTAATTCTTTGGCGTTTAATTCCCTATGCTGGTTGCCTTTCTCCTGAAACCTTCCTTTCTTGCCTCCTGTCACACTACCTCATCCCTGTCACATTTTCCTCTCCCTTTCGGGTCAGAGCACACAGCTGAGTGAACACACTGGGTCTCTGGACCCTCTGGCCTGGTCCGAGCCTGGTCACCACTGGCAAAGTGCATAAACTGGGCAAAAAGAATCTCTAGCCTGAGGCCAGTCTTTAAGATGAATCCAAGTGGGAGTGCTCGGTCAGAAAGCAGAGAGGGACAAGACACTGCAAAGAAAGGAGATGGTTCCCAAAGAAAAGTCAATGGTGCAAAGTGCTCCAGGGGGCCGGGGAGCCCAAGAGCTAGGACTGGGTCCTCAGACTTGGTAGCCAGGAAGTCCCTGGCAGCATTCTAGCTCAGGGACAGCAGACCAGTGCTGCCCTGCCCCCTCGCGGCTGCTCACCGGGCACGGTGTCTCGCAGGTACTCCCACCACTGCCGGAGCGTGGAGTCCCCCATCATGTGGACGACGCGGCCAGCCAGGCAGCGCAGGATGCTGTCGGCGGTGGAGAAGGAGCGGCTGGAGCAGGACAGTGAGTGCCACACGTTTTGGTGGTAGAATCCAGAGGGCCTCGGGGCTGGGATTCCAGGGTGGCAGGGTTGCGGAGGGGACAGGACTGTAAGCCATTGTTCAGGAGCGAAACAATCAGTGAGAACACAGGAAGCTAAGGCCATGGCCCTGAATCAGGGCTGCCCTTCCCACCAGCCCCAGAGCCACTCACCCAGACTTCTGTTGTTCTCCTGGGCCACCCAGATTGGAGGAATGCCCTGAGGGAGGGTCTTGTTTGTCACATTCCTGAAGAGAAACCAGTGGGCAGAGGGGAGTGTGTGATGAGAAGGAATCCTGGGCTGAGGTGAAGGAGGGGTCCTTGGAGGAAAGGAAGTTCTCAAGGGTGAAGGTCATCTGTCCAGTGTCAGGGCTCCTGGGACACGGCGAGTTAGGGGCCTGGGGAGGGACTGGAAGCTGGAGGTCAGACATCCAGGTTCTTTGAATTTCAGGACCTCAGGGATTGCATCCGTGCAGAAAGCAGAATTGTTTAAACATGTACCCTGGGGACTTCCCTGGTGATCCCATGGCTAAGACTCCATGCTGCTCCCAATGCAGGGGGCTCAGGTTCGATCCCCTGTCATGCTGCAACTGGTGATCCCACATGCTGCGACTAAGACCCAGCACAGCCAAATACATAAATAAATACTTTTTAAAAAGTTGTTGTAAAGAAAACACCTGACCTTGGGGTTGCAAATCCATGTCCACTACACACTTGCACATGTGTGGTTGTCTGTTGAATGCCGTCTTCAATGGGCCCAGTGTTGGCTCCTGAGGGACGGGGCCCTGATGCCCTGCTCTCCTGTCCAGGACCCCCAGGACCCTGGACAGTGTCTGGTACAGAGGCAGTTTCAGGGGTGCCGCTCAAAAGCAGCAAATGCCTGAGAGCAGGTTCTCAGAGCCGACAGAGCCTGCTGTGCTGTCCCTGATCTAAGCACACAGCATACAGTAACTTATTTGAACCTCACCACAACTCAACAGGGGAGGTACTAAAGTTATCCCCTCTACCAGTGAGAGACTGGAGGTGCAGACAGGTTAAGTAGCTTGCCAGAGATCCCACGAATAGAAGCTGGAGTATAGTAACAGGTGGAGCAGGAATTTGAACCCAGGCAGTCTCACTCCAGAGATGGCTGGTCTTTACCTCAAAAGATGTCCTGAGATGGCTCCTGTATTGAATCTTAGACTTATTTCCCACCGATCAATGCAAAAAAGGATGTGTGGTTATTTTCTTCTGACCAAAGGGAGTACAAAATTTGGTCTGGGAAGAACCAGGTTTCCTGGTGCATAATCCTAAATGCTGTGGTTGGTGGTGGTTTAGTCGCTAAGTCGTGTCCGACTCTTGCGACCCCATGGACTGTAGCCCACCAGGCTCCTCTGTCCATGGGATTTTCCAGGCAAGAATACTGGAGTGGATTGCCATTTCCTTCTCCAGGGGATCTTCACAACCCAGGAATCGAACTCAAGTCTCCTGCATTGCAGGCAGATTCTTTACCAACTGAGCTATGAGCGAAGTCCCAAATGCTGTGGGAAGTCACTAATCAATGCAGAGAGCCTCTAGCAATGGGGGTCTGATGGAGCTGGTGCCTCTGGGGTCTCCAGCTCAGCTGCCTCAGTGCTTCAAGCCCACCTGCCTCTCCCGTCCTCATAGAGCCAGTGGGAAACTCCATGCTCCCTGGGTCTCAGAGCTGCACCTCCTCCCACCTGCCCACCTCCGCCTCTCCCACAGCTCCTTCTCCCCCCTCCGCCTCCAGAGTGGGTGTCCCTCCCCATCTGCCCCGGCCCCAACCTTCCTCTCAGACCCTGTTTTTGCCTCCTTCCCCTACTGTCTCTCCCAGAGACCAGATGCCCAGCTGCTCCTATCTTTAAAAATGCTTCTTTCCTCTCTGGGGTCTCTCTAGCCCAGTCCCAGCCTTGGATCCCAGGGGCAGAAGCCAGTCCAGTTTTACTGTCTCCTCCCCATCACTCCCAGTCTTGCTGGTCCCAATCGTCCCCTGGGACCGAGGACGATTCTCAGCTTTGATTTCACTTGGTTTCTAGGCTGCAACCTCTGCTCCACTCTCACTCAGTGGGCTCGCATCCATCCCCCCTGCTCCCTGACCACACCTGCTGGTAATTTTCAATGGACACTTCTCCCTGCAGGCCATCAGCACGGCAGAGGGGCCAGGACACTGCTCTGTGGCGGGAGATCTGCAGGTCTCCTTCAAGCTTCAGCTCACCTGTCACCTGCTCTGACCATCCTACACCAGGTGGGGCGCCCTGTTCCGTATCCTTAGACCCCTCACCCCTCAGTGCATGCTGCAGTTAAGCACTCACTCCAGTGCATGTTTTAAAAGGTCCCATGTCCCCTCACTGAAAACTAGAGGGCAGGGATGCCAACCATTACATAAAAGTTTTCAGCACTTAGCATCAGACCTGGTATATAGTAGGTTCTCGGAAACATGTTTAACAGAAGTGAGCAAATGAATGATAAGGGTACGGGCTCAGGCAGAATGACCACAGGGACAGGGTTCAGGGGTTGGGGCAGACACCCAGATGACACTGGGTCTCCTACCGTGCCAGCAGGGCCTCCTCGTGTGGTGTGGTCACGTTCCAGTAGCGTCCACTTGAATGTCCTACCAGTGAGTCACAGGGCAGGGTCGGAGGTCGAGCACAGAACCAGAGCTCACCTGAATCTTCATCCCTGTAGTGACAGGTGCCCTCTTCCTCCCCAATTAACAGGGGGTTAACATTGCAAGTCACAGTTTCTTCGTATCCTGTGGGCCCCCGGAAATAGCCCGTGAAATCAACCGTGGCCCATTGGTCTCTCCAGATGCCCTGCAGAACCCTGACTGCCTCGCTGGAGTGGATCAGCCGCACTTGCACCTGGGCCTGCCCAGCCCAGAGCAGGGGGAGCGTCAGCAGGTATGTGCCGTTCTCCAGGTCTGTGACATCTCCAGGGACACCTGCCTTCAGGTCAGGACCCAGCAGCTGTGCCCGAAACAGATCCCCACCATGGGCCTTGGGCCTGCCCTGGTGGTCTCTGGCGATGAGGATGGCCTCCAGGTAGCCTCCCAGGGTGTAGCTAGTCTGAGCAGGACTCCTCAGGTGGTAGGTGGAAGTCTGGGGGCTGGTGGAAGCCAGAAGGTCCCCCCCATCTCCTGGGGTCAGAGGCCAGTGCAGAAGATGGGTCAGGCCTGAGAACCCCTGGGGGAGAGAGCCAGAAGACTTGTGGGCAGGGCGGGGCCCTGGCGGCAGAGGGACAGCGCGCTCAGGCCAGGAAACCCCGATGTAGAAGATCTGTGGGCAGAGAAAGAGGAGCCCATCAGTGGTTTGTGTCTCTTCTCCTTCTGGGAAGAAGTTCTCGGTTCACCAGACTTAGTGCCTGGTGGTCTCAGGCAGAAATCCCATCTGCCCTGCTTCGTGCTTCTCTGACCCGAAGCTGGTGTCTGAGCCACTATCACACACATCTGCAGACACCACCTCATGTTTATTTTGTACTTTTTAATAATTTTTATTGAACTCTAGTTGATTTACAATGTTATATTAGTTTCAGATGTACAGCATGGTGATTCTGTATATTTATAGATTATACTCCATTTAAAGGTATTATAGGGACTTCCCTGGTGATCCAGTGACTAAGACTACACTCCCAATGCAGGGGCCTGGGCTCACCCTTGGTCAGGGAACTAGATCCCACATGCTGCAACTAGGACTTCACATACCTGTGATTAAGAGATCCTGCATGCTGCAACAAAGATTCCAGATCCTGCTTTTAGGGGGAAATTAGGATTTGTTAAAAAAGAATGCAAAGGAAAAGATGACATGTAAAGGCTGTAATGAAGGAGAGGAAAATGGACTAATCTTATAAGCATGTTAGAATATTAGAAACTTATTTGAAGCTTTTTGAAATGATTAGGGAACAACAGAGAGGAAGACAACACCAGAGATAAACCCTCTTCTACAAAGAAAGATGTGACACAGAGAAATAACACATGTTACTCCAACACTGGAAAATTCAAAAGCAGAAGAAAAGCATACGTGTTAGTTAGGAATTGCTTTTGGCCGGTAGTAACAGATACTATAGGACTTCAGTGGTGTGAGCAAAGAAAGGCTTACTTTTCTCACAATGAGTGTCTGGTTCAGTTTCTTAAGGAAGTCAGGGCAAGGTCTCTGTGATTCTCTTGGCATTCCTCTCATGGTCCCAAGAAGACTGCTGGAGCACCAGCCATCATATTTACTTTTGGAGCAGCAGGAAGAGGAAAAGCAGAGCACCAAAATAGCTTTCAAAATCCCACCCAACAACTTCTGTTTGTAAACCATTGGCCCCCTTGTGCCTGCGATGGAGTCTAGATGTAGAGCCCTCCCCCTTTTCCCTACTAGTAAGGAAGAATGGGAGCATATCTCTAAATGCTAAAATGAGGCAAAAGCCGTGAAGCTACAAGAAGTAATTTAGAGATCTGCTGAAAGTGAAATCAGTCGGGGCTGAGAGAGAAACTACAGCCAGGAGGCATGTTTCACGTGAAAAAGCAATGCTCTGTCACGTGAAACATGGAAGCGAAGAAGAGGCCACAGCCTTTGAACCGAGCACAGAGGTTTGTGTGTGCTTGTGTGATGCCTACACACAAGGTACGGTAATATGTGTCTCTGTTGCGCTATTTGCAGAACCCACACCTTATGCAGCAATTGAATGTCTGGACCATGGAAGTTGATGGGGAACAGGAAATCGAAATACTTTAAACAGACATGACGGTAGGGGACGACGGGCCCCTCAAGTGAGATCTGATGATGAGGGTTTTGTTAATGCACATTTCCACATTTTTCAAAAAGAAAGGAATGTCCCACACCCCATTCTCTTGTGAAGGAGGCAGCACACAGATGTGGGTTTCCTCTATGACTCTACACGCAGGAAACAATCACTCTCGGTGGGAGAAATTTTCCAATGACGTTTATTCATTTATTTGATTGCACTGGGTCTCTGTTGCTGCGCTCAGGCTTTCTCTAGTCGGGGCGAACAGGGGCTGCTCTTCATTGCAGCGCGCAGACTTCTCATCGCGGTGGTGTCTCTTGTGGCGGAGCACGGGCTCTATGGCGGAGCACGGGCTCTAGGCGCACAGGCTTCATCAGTTGCCGCACGTGGGCTTCAGTAGTTGCGACTTGGGGACTCAACAAGTGGGCTCAGTAGTTGTGGCGCACTGGCTTTAGTTGCCCGCAGCATGGTCTCTGACCAGGGATCGAACCCGTGTCCCCTGCATTGACAGGCAGATTCTTACCCACTGCACCCCCAGGGAAGTCCTCCCAGTGAAATTCAGGTTCATAAGTTGTAGGTGTTGGACAACCAGTGCAGGCCAACTGGTGATCGGATGAGGCTGAACCTGAGAAGCTTTTCTCTTCTTTGCTCCTCACCTGGCTTCAGCTCCCTCTGAAGTTCAGCTTCCCTCTTTGGCAAAACCAGAGACTGAGTTGTGATGAGTACTGGGCTCTGGGGACATTGTTTTTTGGGCTGACTGCTCAGAGGGATGGGAATTTGCTATCATTCTCTGACTTCACGAAGTGTGGGCCTGGTGCAATGACGATTGTAGAGTCCTGCCGACTCTGCAACTCGTTTTGTCCTTCTCTCTCTTGTTCCATCTCTGAACCCTCAGGGCTAGTGTACGTGAGACTGTGATTCTCTATAAGTGTGTCTCTTGTGCGAATCCAGGCTCTCATGCAGGTTTCCTGGGGTCTAGACTCGGGGGAGCTGTTTATGTCAGACACTGTTGTTGCCTATCCAAGACCTCATTTCGGTTTGGAGCAGAATGTAGCCACAGGTGACACATTATTATCATGTAATATATTATTATTGGTCTCAGTCAGTCATGGCATCCACATCCCACACTTTCCCAATCTTTAGGAGTTTCTGAGTTCCAATAAGGCATAAGGAGGGGTCTGATGAGAAATACCAGGGCCAGCTTTCACTCACCTAATAAAAAAGACCAATGAAGCTGGAACTATTTTATTTCCACCTGGGATGTGGATTCATTGTGTAGCAATGCATCAACCTTCTCAAGATAAGAAGGGAAAGGCCATTTCAAACCTGGTTTCTCCTCCACTGCCCACATACTTCTGGTGCTGGGTGTCAGAGGAAACATACATATTGTGATGGGACCTCTGGCTGTCTCTTCAGGTCATGATGCTGAGTTGGCACTGTGTGGCATAGGAGTGTTCCTGGAAGCTGTTCCTATACTGAGACATTTAGCTGTCACCGAACTATACACAGGAATGACTGAAAACCATGTTAAGTCAAAACTAAATATTCCTCAACTCAAATTCCCCTTATCAGGCTCTAAAAAAAGTGCCTGTGACCACTCCAACATCATCTGACATGGAGGAAGTTGTAATAGAAAGATACATAACCTTAACACAACAAGGTTAAAATATTTTACTGTTGTAAATTTTACAAAAACACATTGACACAAGTGCCTCTCCCAGGGCCTCAGAAGGGGTCTTTTCAAGGGAAGGACTCTGAACCATGAGCCTCTTGGCAAATATGCCTCAGGTTGTAATCACAGCAATGCCAACTCTGCCCCCAGCTGACTGCGATGTGACATACTATAATTCACAAGACAACGTCTCAATTTCAGAGATGTTCAAATGTGAATTGATTTTAGAATTGATCAATGAAATGTGATGTTCGTCTTAGAATTGATCAAATATGGTATTTGCAACATATATTATAACCAAAGGACTCAGAAAATAGGAAGGATGGTCACAAGTCAACATGAAAAAAATAGTTCAATAGAAAAATATGCACAGTGTATGAATAGACAACTTACAGAAACAGAACTATAAAGATAAAATAAACATCAGGAAAAAAATGCTCAACCATGTTATATGATCTAGGAATACTTCAGCTGCAAATTAAAGAAAACCCCACACACAGTGACTTAAGAATGATGGTCTTATTTTTCTCACATGACAACATGTCTGAAATAGAACATTAAGGGTTAAGCATATTTATTAATTCTAGGAGTCTTTTGGTAGGTTTCTTGGGGTTTTCTATGTAGAAAATAATATCTTCCATGAGTAGAAAGTTTTATTACTTCCTTCCCAAACTGTATACTTTTTTTCCCCTTGCCTTATTGCACTGGCTAAGACTTCTAGTACAACACTGAAGGGAAGTTTTGAGAGCAGACATCCTTGCTGTGTTCCTGATCTTTGGGGATAGCTTTCAGTCTTTCACTATTAAGAATGATTAAGTAGATTCCTTCTATTATCTCAAGTATATTCCCTTCTATTTATAGTTTGCTAAGATTTTTAATCATGAATAGATGTTGAGACTCATCAAATGCTTTTTTTGCATCTGTTGAGATGATCATTTGTTTTTAATATGGTGGAATATACTTACAATCCCTGTTGATGTTTGAATGTTGCATCAGCCCTGTACACCTAGGGTAAACCACTTGATAATGCTGTATTCTCTCTGGAAGATTTTTTAACTACAAATTCAGTTCCCACAATGGATACAGGACTATTCATGAAGTATATTTCTTTTTGAGTCATTTTTAATTGTTTTTTTTTTTTTTTTTTTTGTCTTTCAAGAAATTTGTTAACTGCATCAAAGATTTATAATTTGTTGGCTTAAATTTGTTCATAGTCTCTCATTATTATCGTAACATCTGTAAGGTATGTATTGATGACACCTCTTGCATTCCTGATATTGATAATTTGTGTTTTTATTCTGTTTTCCTGATTAGTTTGTCTAGGGGACAGCCTTCTCCTTCTAGATGAAAGTAACTGGTTCAGGTTCTGTGGATGGATAGGACAGGCGGAAAGAACTATACTTACACAAATTGCAATGACTGATGCCACAGCCACAATCCTGGGCCACTTGAACTGTCTGATGAATAGGTTTGTGGAAGCTCGGAGTTGTTTATTAGACATCTGGTATGTGACCAAGACCCTAGGTAGATAAAAGTGTAGAAGTAAAAGGAGTGAGGTCATAAGCATGATGCAGTGTGAGCTTCCTACCATTTCCCCACCAAAAAACAAAAGTTCTTTAACATCACCCATATGGCTGAGAGGGCTTTTGCAGAAGTTTGGGTGTTCAGTGAAGAAGTTCCAGCACACACTTGGGGCAATTATAATCCAGAATGTCCATAGTGAAACAGCCCAACTGGCATTTCTGGGGGCCTCTGAAGAGCTCTGATCCTTTATGTCTCAATGCAGAAAAAACTCAGTGAGATGCAAAGTAATAGATAAGAAGTGAATTATTAGAATAGGACTCTTGTGAGGCTTACAGGTGGGCGAGTGAGAGGGTGTCACCCAGAGAACTTAGTGGGCTACAGTTTTAAAATCAGAGGAAAAGTGTGCAAGAGGCGAAAACCACTTTCTTCCTCATTTTTGGGTAGACATCATGCTTCCATCATCAACTCCTCTTCCAGGTGAGGAGGGGAGTGTTTTTGTCCTGTTTTTGTTTTCATGGTGCTGTGGAAAAATCATTTCAGGTCTCAGTACAATAAGCGCCCCTCATTTTGAAATGTCACCTTTCATAAATTATTGTGTTTTTTTAAGTATTTATTTATTTGGCTGTGCCAGGTCTTAGTTGAGGCATGCAAGGTCTTTGGTTGTGGCATGTGGGATCTATTCATAGTTCCCTGATTGGGGATCAAATCTAGGCACCCTGCATTGGGAGCATGGAGTCTTAGCCACTGAACCCCCAGGGGAGTCCCCATAAATTACTGTTGTCATGTGCTTAGAGAACATGCCCTAAGGATCATTAACTTCCTGGGCACGTGGGGCTCATGCCACCATTGTTTCATTATTTGGGGCCATGTCCTGTGCTTCCGTTGCGTGGTTTTGTCGCTATGAAAATTCGCTGTTTTTTTTTTGGCTGCACTGGGCCTTGATTGCTGCACACGGACCTTCTCTAGTTGCAGCGAGTGGGGCTACCCTCCGGTGGCAGCGCTCAGGTTCCTCACTGCGTCGGCCTCTCTTGCTGCGGAGCACAGGCTCTAGAGTGTGCGGGCTTCATTGGTTGCAGTGCACAGGGTTATTGCTACTAACTAACCCTGGTAAAGAGAGACTCTTTTCCACCGGACCACCAGGGAATTCCAAGCCTGCTTGGTTTTGTGGTTAAGCAAACCTACTTTCTTGAATAATCATTAATCATCATCATCATTATTATTATTAATCGTTAATAATCATTAACTTACAGGGGTCTCCCATAATTTTTCCTACTTATAATCCCCTAGTGGGATTAACTATTTAATCACCTACTCGTCCCTATCAATAGCAGCCTTATTCATAATATTTCCAAATTTAATAAAAGAAAAATATATACCAGTGGAAGAATAGATAGCAAGTCTGGGAGATTCGTGCAATTGAATACCACTTAGCAATAAAAAGAAAACAATTACTGATAAATTCAACAATATGAATGATTCACAGAAAAAAATCAGGTTGAGTGGAAAAAAACAAACAAAAGGTTCGTGTTATATGATTCCTTTAATAAGAAATTCTAGAAGAGATCAATCAATCTATGGTGATAGAAATCAGAAGAGCACTTGGCACTGGTGGAGGGGGTTGACTGGAAGGGGGCGTGAGAGAAACTTATGGGGTTCTGAAAAGCCCTTTATCTTTAATTGGGTGATGGTTATATGGGTATATACATTTGTCCAAATTAATTATACTCTTAAGATCTGTGCATGTGACTTTATATAAATTATACTACAATAAAAAGGATTAAAAAACAGGATAATAGAAAAGACAAATAAGTACATTCATAAAACTATTGACTAAACTCCAGGCAATATCAACATCTAGAGGTGGTGCATTGGGTAAGATTAAAAGATGTGAGAGTCTGTTCAAGTACTCTTATGGGTTCAGGGAGAAATAGATATTGATAAGATAAATCAACAGGTCTAAGTAAACATAAGAAACCAATATAAGACTAAAAACAGAATGTAAAATGTTTAAATCTGAAAAATATTTCATTCACCTATTGAAAAGTACGGAAAGAGGAAAAAAGAAAGTACAATAAATGGGGAACTTGAAACAAGTTGGAAGAAACAAGAAACTATCATTGCAATAAATATAAATAGGTTTAGGGGGAAGAAAAGGGTGTGACGTTAGGAGAGTAGCATTGATATATACACACTGCTGCTGCTGCTGCTGCTAAGTCGCTTCAGTCGTGTCCGACTCTGTGCGACCCCCTAGACGGCAGCCCACGAGGCTCCTCTGTCCCTGGGATTTTTCAGGCAAGAATGCTGGAGTGGGGTGCCATTGCCCTCTCCGATATACACACCACCGTGTGTCAAATAGACAGCAGGTGGGAAGCTGCTGTGAGGCGCAGGGAGCCCAGCGAGGTGCTCTAGCTGGAGAGGCGGGAGGGAGGTTTGAGAGGGAGAGGATATATGCACTGCTGATTTACTTCCTTGTACTGCAGAAACTAACACAACATTGTAAAGCAATTGTATTCCAGTAAATTTTTGTTAATGTAAATAAGTTAAACTAACCAATTAGTCAGAATGCAAGCAAGAACATATACTCTTGGGACTTGCCTAGCGGTCCAGTGGTTAAGACTCTGTGCTTCCACTGCAGGGACGTGACCCTGGTCAGGGAACTAAGTTCCCACATGCCTCAAGGCACAGCCAAAAATAAAATTTGAAAAAAAATAAAAGAACATATGCCCTCAGTGAACATCTCACTTCCCCAGAAAACACAGAGAAAGAGCCGGGTTTACCACATCCAACCTCTCAAACTAAAAAGTATACTTTCATGAAGGAATTGTTTTCTTCCTTCTTTGAGGCTGGATCCCAGAGAAGGGCAGAATTAAGTGGGGACAAAGACAAACATAACCCTATGTCCTACCTTGGTGGCTGGTGACATGTTTAAGTAGGGGAGGACCAAGTACTTGAGGAAGGAGCTGGAGAGGGACCTGAGGGCCTAGGAGCAGGGCTGAGGGAGAGTTCAGAGGGTACTTACATGCGGCATATGGGGGTGAGGGCTCTTTAAGATTGTCTAGAACTAGATATATAGTATATATGTGGATAGATATAAATGGATATATATATGCAGAGTACATCGTGAGAAATGCTGGGCTGGAAGAAGCACAAGCTGGAGTCAAGATTGCCGGGAGAAATATCAATAACCTCAGATATGCAGATGACACCACCCTTATGGCAGAAAGTGAAGAGGAACTCAAAAGCCTCTTGATGAAAGTGAAAGAGGAGAGTGAAAAAGTTGGCTTAAAGCTCAACATTCAGAAAACGAAGATCATGGCATCCGGTCCCATCACTTCATGGGAAATAGATGGGGAAACAGTGGAAACAGTGTCAGACTTTATCTTTTTGGGCTCCAAAATCACTGCAGATGGTGAGTGCAGCCATGAAATTAAAAGACGCTTACTCCTTGGAAGGAAAGTTATGACCAACCTAGATAGCATATTCCAAAGCAGAGACATTACTTTGCCAACAAAGGTCCGTCTAGTCAAGGCTATGGTTTTTCCAGTGATCATGTATGGATGTGAGAGTTGGACTGTGAAGAAAGCTGAGTGCCGAAGAATTGATGCTTTTGAACTGTGGTGTTGGAGAAGACTCTTGGACTGCAAGGAGATCCAACCAGTGCATTCTAAAGGAGATCAGTCCTGGGTGTTCTTTGGAAGGACTGATGCTAAAGCTGAAACTCCAGTACTTTGGCCACCTCATGGGAAGAGTTGACTCATTGGAAAAGACTCTGATGCTGGGAGGGATTGGAGGCAGGAGGAGAAGGGGACAACAGAGGATGAGATGGCTGAATGGCATCACTGACTCAATGGACGTGAGTCTGAGTGAACTCCGGGAGTTGGTGATGGACAGGGAGGCCTGGCGTGCTGCGATTCATGGGGTCGCAAAGAGTCGGACACGACTGAGCGACTGAACTGAACTGAACTGAATATATATATATATATGGATATATATACATATATATATATCCATTGGAATCCTGGCCTGGAGCTTGAGAAGCAGGCCTTCCATTGCTCACCCTGAATCCTGGGAGTGGCAAAGAGCTGCCAGATTCGATGACAACCTGGCTATTTATGAGGATGAGGACCAGCAAGCTGGAGAATAGACCAAGACTCCTTGACCTTCTGCATTCATTTCTGCCTATCCTCTAATCCAAAGCATCAAAGAACTCTGGGCCAGAGGGTCATACAGCAATTGAGTAGTGTCACCAATGTCACTGTAATTATCCATATTATTGATTCCAACAATGTCCCTGTGGGTACTGAGTAAGTATAAAATGCATGCGTGCATGCTCAGTCTCCTCAGTCGTGTCCGATTCTTTGCAACCTTGTGGACTATAGCCTTCCAGGCTCAGTCCGTGGGATTCTCTAGGCAAGAATACTGGAGTGGGTTGCCATGCCCTCCTCCAGGGGATCTTCCCCATATGCCAGCACAATTAAAATTATGAGGTCCCATAAAAACGTAAAGCAAGAGCAACAGCAGTAATACAGTAGTAGCAGCAATACAAGGCACCTGGGCAGATTTTAGCTTCCGCCCAAATGAGGATGGAAGGCAGGGAGAAGTGTATGAAAGAGATCCAGTCCCCCAGCTGCTATTACAAACTCCAAATAGGCTCCCATTTTCCTTCTTGTCTTGAAACACAGGAATCTTAGCTCCTAAGTTCCACCCACCTACTCACCTCCCTCACCTCCATTTAAGCACCTAGAAATTCTACCTGTGCTTCCTTGTACCTGTAATGTTGGACAGACTTCCTTAGAGTAAGAAAGCTGCCCACAGTGCTCTAATAAATCCGGTCTTCCTACACTGTCTGCTTCCAGAATTACAGCATCATGTTTATTCAACATCCTGACAAACCTAAGGCAAACACTAGTGAGAGAATTTAACCTGGGACAGAGTCAGTGGTCTCTTCTCCAGGTTCATAAAGCAACTGCTACCTATTATTTTTCCCTTTTCAGCCCCTCTTCGAGTAGGAAGCTTAGGTCCTCCTCAGCACTTACTTCTTGGGGAAGAACCCAGTAATCCAAACCATCCTCCCTTAGAAATTCTAGCCATCCTACCACTCAGTTAACCCTTTTCACCCCTAGGATTAGGACGCAGGCCTCATTTTCACCCCAGCACAGCCCCAGGACCGAGGTAGGTACATTCAGCTAGAGAAGACTGCATAGTTATAAGTGATGGTCAGGACAGAATCAATTTGATACCATAACGCAAACCACAAAGGGTTACCAGCAAAGAAAGCCATCTCAGGGAAGCCTGTTCCACTGATGGATGAAGTCACTGCCTTATGTAGACCTGAGCTCACTGTTGGAATTTTGGTGGCAATCAGTGTGCGTGGTTCCCCAGCCAGCGCTGTATTCAGGACCATCCAGACATTGCTGTACGTCAGGCAGTGGTCACTAGCAGCAAAAAGGGAAAAGGGAACCGTCGTGTCTGGGTGCCCTACCACCACCCAACGTCACCTTCCTCTTCCTTGTGGCCTAGTTCATGTATAAGAATGAGCACACAGGGATATCATGGCATGGCCTACAGAACCAAGGGTCAGCTATGGGCCTGTTGGTACAGCCCCAAGTCAGGGATGATGCCTTGCCATCATTCCTGACTCTACGCAGTTGAGCACTGGCGAGTGGCTTTGGCAGGCAGACACCCAGTATCCTATCCTACATGCATGCGTGTTACACTGCTTCAGTCATGTCTGACTCTTTGCAACCACATGGACTGTAGCCCACCAGGCTCCTCTGTCCATGGGATTCTCCTGGCAAGAATACTGGAGTGGGTTGCCATTTCCTCCTCCTGGGGATCTTCCTAACCCAGGGATCAAACCTTCGTCCCTTAAGTCTCCTGCATTGGCAGGTAGGCTCTTTACCACTAGCACCACCTGGAAATCCCTAAATTCCCAGATATTCCAAATCTTCTAGAAACAAAAGATCCATCCTACCCCACTCCCAACCACAAATCTACTTCCAGTTCTCCTCAGGTTTACCAGTGTTAACTGTCATCTCTGAGGTCTCTTTCTCCAGTATCTTTCTCAAATTCTCAGCACTATTTTAAACTGTTGACCACTTTCTCCAACCTGAAGCCCTGCCCAGTTCTGGTTTTCATGAGCACCTGAGTCTCCTGTCTTCCTGACCACTCATCTGTGGATATGACCCCGTGTCCTCTTTGTTAAGCCCTGTACATATCACTGTCAAAATCAGGCACATCTTGTGATCTTCTTTGTATCCCACACAACACCAAGGACAGTAATTTGCCCGGATTGTGATTTTAATCCATACTGGTTGCACGACAGATAGGCTAAGTGCCCTGTTCCCTAAACCTGCATCTGCCCAGGAGTCTACTCCCCCAACTCACATTTCCTTTCTGAAGCCTAAGCCCTCTTACCTCATCGCAGGATACCCCTCGACTCTTCTTGTTCTTTCTCTCCGTCCTCTGCAAAACCCCCAAAGTCTTGTTTCCTCTCTTCACAGTACCTCACAGGATAACATCCTGTTGATGCTGCGGCCACTGGCAAAGTACGGCATCGCCACACAAATGGATGACATGGCCAGTCAGGCCCCCAGAATGAGGTCAAATGTAGAGCAAGGGCAGCTGCAGTAGGAAAGAGAGAGCCATGCTCCTTAGCAGAATAAACGCAGAGGCTGAGAACACACAGTCAAAAAGGAACGTGGGAATAAGGTGCAGCAGGAGGAAATTAATCACCATAGAACACTGTGGTCCAAACCCCAGACAAAGCAGAATGACTTCCTCTTCCCACTCACCGGGGAGCCTTTTCTATTGATGTCTGAGGAACAAAGCAATGCCCTGGGAGAGGGCCATACATCTCTCCTTTCTAGAAAGAAACTAGACTTGAAATCCATACCTAAGTGGATGAGGGAAGTGCAGGGGATGAGATATAGTGCTCTTGCTTGAAGACTGAGTGCTTTCCCCACCAATTTTCATTGTCTTCTACGTAGCACTCAGTACTAAGAGGAGAGAGGTGGCTCAAGCTGGAAGCCATGGCTGCAGGAAATGGGGGAGAGGTTGGGAGAAAAGAGACATTTTAAATTTCAAGGTTCACAGAGGAAACATTATTTCGATTCTATTTCCAAAAGATATTATGCAAATTATTTGATTAGACCAGATAAGAATGATTTACAAACAAAAAGCTCAGAGAACAGAGAGGGTCGTACACAGGCATACCTCATTTTATTGCACTTTGCAGATACTGTATTTATTACAAGTTAAAGATTGGTGGAACCCTGTGTCAAGCAAGTCTGTTGGTGCCGTTTTTCCAACAGCATTATATTTTGGTTTTATTTTTAATACAATTTTTAAAGCGTACACTTCAGTTAACAGCCATTACAAAATACAGGCTATATTTCCCGTGTTATATAATACATCCTTGTAGCCTATCTTACAGCCAATAATTTATAACTCCCACTCCCCTACCTGCCTCCACAATGCTACCCACCCCCACCTCTGGTAACCACTGGTTTGTTCTCTACACCTGTGAGTCCCGTTCTTTTTTGTTATATTCACCAGTTTGTTGTATTTTTTAGATTTCACATATAGATGACAGCATACAGTACTTATCTTTCTCTATCTGACTTATTTCACTTAGTGTGAAGTGAGTGAAGTGAAAGTCACTCAGTCACGTCTGACTCTTTGTGACCCATGGACTCCATGGAATTCTCCTGGCAAGAATACTGGAGTGGGTAGCCTTTCCCTTCTTCAGGGGGTCTTCCCAACCCAGGGACGGGACCCAGGCCTCCCAAACTGCAGGCAGGTTATTTACCAGCTGAGCACTTCGTGTGATGCCCTGCAAGTCCATCCGTCACTGCAGATGGCAACGTTTTCATTATTTCTATGGCTGAGTCGTGTTCTGTTGTGTATATACACAGCGTATCTTCTTTATCCATTCATCTGTTGAGGGACACTTAGGCTTTTCCATATCTTGGTGATTGTAAATAATGCTGCTATGAACACAGGGGTTGTGTATATCTTTTCAAATTAGTGCCTTTTTTTTCCAGATATATACCCAGGAGGAGAATTGCTGGGTCATGGAGTAGTTCTATTTTTCGTTTTTGAGAGATCTCCATACTGTTTTCCACAGTGGCTGCACCAGTTCACATCCCAACAGTGTATGAAGGTTCCCTTTTCTCAACATCCTTGCCAACATTTGTTATTTGTGTTATTTTTGATGGTAGTCATTCTGACAGGTGTGAGATGATATCTCATTGTGGTTTTATTTTCATTTCCCTGATGATAAGCAATGTTGAGGATCTTTTCATATGCTTGTTAGCCATCTGCAGTTCCTCTTTGGAAAAGTGTCTATTCAGTTCTGCCCATTTTTTAATCGGGTTGTTTGTTTGGTGTTGAGTTGTATGATCAGTTTAGATATGTTGAATATTAATTTATTATTGGTCATATGATTTGCAAATATTTTCCCCCATTCAGTAGGTTGTCTCTTCATTCATAAAAACTTAGACAAACATTCTTTGACATAAATCACAAGAGTTTTTTGGATCCATCTCCTAAAGAAAATAAAACCAAAAATAAACAAATAGCATCTAATTGAGCTTGGAGAAAACAGTGAGAAAAAAAATTTGAAGAGATAATGGCTGAGAATTTCCCAGAAATAGACACAATGAGGGGCATGGATCTACTGTCGCAAATATCTCAACAAAGCCAAAACAGAAATTTTTGAGAAATCCATACCTAATCACATTTGATTGAAAATATAGGAAAATCAAATGAAAAAACAGAGAAGACAAAAATAACCAATGCCAGGAAGGAAACAGAGGCTATGGCTACAGGCTCTGCAGACATTAAAATAAGGGAATATTGCAAACAGCTCCATGCACATAAATTTGACATCTGAGATCTATTTCTGCTTTTTGACTATACCAAAGCCTTTGACTGTGTGGATCACAATAAACTGTGGAAAATTCTGAAAGAGATGGGAATACCAGACCACCTGACCTGCCTCTTGAGAAATCTATATGCAGGTCAGGAAGCAACAGTTAGCACTGGTCATGGAACAACAGACTGGTTTCAAATAGAAAAAGGAGTACATCAAGGCTGTATATTGTCATCCTGCTTATTTAACTTATATGCAGAGTACCTCATAAGAAATGCTGGGCTGGATGAAGCACAAGCTGGAATCAAGATTGCTGGGAGAAATATCAATAACCTCAATTATGCAGATGACACCACACTTATGGCAGAAAGTGAAGAACTAAAGAGCTTCTTGATGAAAGTGAAAGAGGAGAGTGAAAACGTTGGCTTAAAGCTCAACATTCAGAAAACTAAGATCATGGCATCCGGTCCCACCACTTGATGGCAAATAGATGGGGAAACAGTGGCAGACTTTATTTTGGGGGGCTCCAAAGTCACTGCAGATGGTGATTGCAGCCATGAAATTAAAAGACACTTACTTACTCCTTGGAAGGAAAGTTATGACCAACCTAGACAGCATATTAAAAAGCAGAGATATCACTTTGCCAACAAAGGTCCATCTAGTCAAGGCTATGGTTTTTCCAGTAGTCATGTGTGGATGTGAGAGTTGGATTATAAAGGAAGCTGAGCACCAAAGAATTGATGCTTTTGAACTATGGTGTTGGAGAAGACTCTAGAGAGTCCCTTGGACTGCAAGGAGATCCAACCAGTCCATTCTGAAGGAGATCAGCCCTGGGATTTCTTTGGAAGGACTGATGCTAAAGCTGAAACTCCAGTACTTTGGCCACCTGATGCGAAGAGCTGACTCATTTGAAAAGACCCTGATGCTGGGAAAGATTGAGGGCAGGAGGAGAAGGGGATGACAGAGGATGAGATGGTTGGATGGCATCACCGACTCAATGGACATGAGTTTGAGTGAACTCTGGGAGTTGGTGATGGACAGGAAGGCCTGGCGTGCTGCAGTCCATGGGGTTGCAAAGAGCCGGACATGACTGAGTGACTGAATTGAACTGAACTGATGAATTAAACAATTCATTAAAAAGCACAAACTAGGGACCTCCCTGGTGGTCCAGTGGTTAAGAATCCACCTGCAGTGCAGAGGACATGAGTTGAATCCCTGGTCAGGGAACTAAGTTCCCACATGCTGGGAGCTTATAGCACAGTCACATAATGAGTAAATAAAAATAAATTTTAAAAATCAAGGGACAAAACAGCCAGATCCCAGAATGGATTTGGCTTTGAAAAAACAATTGCATAAACTCTTGAAGGACAATTGAAGAAACTCGATTATGAACTGGATACTAGATGAAAAGAATCTAGTTTTGGTTATGTAGAATCTACTTTTGGTTAACCCGATTTTTTTTTTAAACTTTACAATATTGTATTGGTTTTGCCATATATCAACATGAATCCACCACAGGTATACATGTGTTCCCCATCCTGAACCCTCCTCCCTCCTCCCTCCCTGTACCATCCCTCTGGGTCGTCCCAGTGCACCAGCCCCAAGCATCCAGTATCATGCATCGAACCTGGACTAGCGACTCGTTTCATATATGATATACACGTTTCCATGCCATTCTCCCAAATCATCCCACCCTCTCCCTCTCCCACAGAGTCCAAAAGACTGTTCTATACATCTGTGTCTCTTTTGCTGTCTCATATACAAGGTTATTGTTACCATGTTTCTAAATTCCATATATATGCGTTAGTATACTGTATTGGTGTTTTTCTTTCTTGCTTACCTCACTCTGTATAATAGGCTCCACTTTCATCCACCTCATTAGAACTGATTCAAATGCATTCTTTTTAATGGCTGAATAATACTCCATTGTGTATATGTACCACTGCTTTCTTATCCATTCATCTGCTGATGGACATCTAGGTTGCTTCCATGTCCTGGCTATTATAAACAGTGCTGCGATGAACATTGGGGTACATGTGTCTCTTTCAATTCTAGTTTCCTCGGTGTGTATGCCCAGTAGTGGGATTGCTGGGTCATATGGCAGTTCTATTTCCAGTTTTTAAAGGAATCTCCACACTGTTCTCCATAGTGGCTGTACTAGTTTGCATTCCCACCAATAGTGTAAGAGGGTTCCCTTTTCTCCACACCCTCTCCAGCATTTATTGCTTGTAGACTTTTGGATCGCAGCCATTCTGACTGGCGTGAAATGGTACCTCATAGTGGTTTTGATTTGCATTTCTCTGATAATGAGTGATGTTGAGCATCTTTTCATGTGTTTGTTAGCCATCTGTATGTCTTCTTTGGAGAAATGTCTTTTTAGTTCTTTTCCCATTTTTTGATTGGGTCATTTATTTTTCTGGAATTGAGCTGTAGGAGTTGCTTGTATATTTTTGAGATTAGTTGTTTGTCAGTTGCTTCATTTGCTATTATTTTCTCCCATTCTGAAGGCTGTATTTTCACCTTGCTTATAGTCTCCTTTGTTGTACAGAAGCTTTTAAGTTTAATTAGGTCCCATTTGTTTATTTTTGCTTTTATTTCCAGTATTCTGGGAGGTGGGTCATACAGGATCCTGCTGTGATGTATGTCGGAGAGTGTTTTGCCTATGTTCTCCTCTAGGAGTTTTATAGTTTCTGGTCTTATGTTTAGATCTTTAATCCATTTTGAGTTTATTTTTGTGTATGGTGTTATAAAGTGTTCTAGTTTCATTCTTTTACAAGTGGTTGACCAGTTTTCCCAGCACCACTTGTTAAAGAGATATCCTGATTTTTAAAGGTTTATACTGAAATATTTGGGAGTGGAACATCATGATGTGTGAAATTCACTCAAAAATACTTAAGCACATGCAAATAAAGTAAAAAGTAACATGTTTATATGCTGATGGGAATGTGATGAAAAGAAGGCTGTTGAGAGGAAAGATGATTTAGGAGGAAGAGGGAGAAATTGGCTGAGTGATGCTCTTGAGTGGGCACAGGGGATAAGGTGTAGAGATGAAGTTGCAGATGGGAGTGTGGAAAGTTATTGCTTCATTTTGTTCAAGAAAGTAGGTTAGGTCATCAGCTGAGTGTGGGGATGCAGAAGGTTTCAGGAGAGAGGAGAAATACAGGGGCACCAGGGCGGTGGCTCAAACTTCAGTGCACGTCAGAATCACCTGGAGGACTTTTTGAAACAGACTGAGCTCCCTGTGTGTGCGTTCTCAGTCGATCAGTCATGTCCAACTCTTTGAGACCCCCTGGACTGTAGCTCACCGGATACTAGAGTGGGTTGCCATCTCCTCCTCCAGGGGATCTTCCAGACCCAGGAATGGGACCTGCATCTCCCACACTGGCAGGATTCTTTTACCACAAGTCACCTGGGAAGCCTGAGCTCCTCCTGAATCTGGCGGTCCTGATTCCAGAACTCCTGGTTCTGTAGGTTTGGGGTGGGGCCCGAGAAGCTGTATATCTTACAAGCTGCAGGTGATGCTGATGCTGCCGGCCTGGGGATCACATTCTGAGAACCACTGTGATTGCTGTGCAGCAGTAGGGCCTCCCTGAGGTTTGTGGTCAGACTCTAAAGTGAGAACAGTCAGTGAGAAAGTTCAGAGACAACTTTTTCTCCAAGCGTGTTCCGATACACAGGTGCAGTTGAAAAGAGGCAGAGGGTTGAATGAACCAGAGATGATCACCAAGATCATCACAGAGCTGGCTGCTTCTTATCTGAATGTGTGTGTGTGCTTTGTCACTCAGTCGAGTCCGATTCTTTGTGACCCCACGGACTGTAGCCCGCCAGGCTCCTCTGTCCATGGGGATTCTCCAGGCAAAAAAAAAAAAAAAAAGAAATTAAATATGGCAGAGATTATTTAAAAAAAAAAAAGAACACTGGAGTGGGTTGCCATGCCCTCCTCCAGGGGATCTTCTCAACCCAGGGATCGAACCCAGGTCTCCTGCATTGCAGATGAATTCTTTACCTTCTGAGCCACCAGGAAAGCCCTTTTATCTCTGGGCCCAGCCCAAATGAAACTGCCTCAGAAGCATCTTTCCTGACCATCTAATCTATCTTCCGCCTCCTCACCATCTTGCACTTTCACATTATTTTTTTCTTGCAGAAAAATTTTCATTCTTCAGAATCTTATGTATATTTATTTTGTTACCTGTTTCTGAGTCTTTTCACTGGAGTGTGTGCACCACAAAACAGGAATCTTTTCTTGTTGGTGGTGGTCACTGCTATGTTCCTAGAACCTAGAAGAATGCCTGGACACCACAGGTGCTATTTACTCATGAAAAGTAGAAAGAAAGAAAAAAAAAGAAAGAAAGGAAGGAAGGGAGAGGAAAAAAGAGAGAGAGCCAAGGAAACACAAGAAACTAAATGATAGTATTTGTTTTGACTACGAAGAGGAAAATATTTATATAATTATAAAATATAAACACAGATTACTATGTCTAAGAGGCTGGGATGGTTAGATAGCATCACTGACTCAATGGACATGAATTTGAATTTGCAAAGGAGATAATAGAGGTCAGAGGAGCCTGGCATGCTGCAGTCCACGCAGGTTGCAAAGAGTCAGATACAACTTAGCAACTGAACAATAACAACACAAAATTATTGTAAATACATTAGAAAGATGGGAAGGAGGAGCTAGCTAGTTGCATCTTCTTTTCCTGAAGACAATGCTTCCCAAATTCCCTGTTTGGACCACGAGTAGGTTGTGGTCATTGGAACTTGGGCAGGGAAGATGCACACCATTTTCATGCCTGGCTTCAAAACATCTCATGCAATCCTTTGTTCTCTGTCTCTGTCTCTCTCAGCTCACCAGTGTGCTGAGTGCAGAGGACCCAGTAGTGACCGCTGGGGAGGCCCAAGGGGACAGTGGAGTTGTAGGATGAAAGGGGCCTGGGTTCCGATGTGGCAGCTTGGAGGACAGCAGTGTAAAAGCCTGCTCCCAGACGCTGGCGGGACTTCAGGTGAGTTGAAAATAAACTTTACTTGTGTCAAACAGCCACTGAAATTCCAGGGCTATTTGTATTACTGAGAAAAATAGAAATGTCAAAAGGTGATTTATTAGGAATTACTAGTGTTCAATCAGGAGAAAAAGAAATCACATGTTAATCTGAACAGGGAAAGTTAATATAAAGAATTATTAACTGTAACAGAGTAAAGAGAGTTCTAAAGAACAGTAGTGAGTTCTGGAGTAATTCTTCACCTTACTAATTCACTCTCAAGTGGTATCCCTTCTGCTATGTATTCCATCCACTGAGTATTCTTAAAGAATATTTCCATTTGCAAGCTAGCTAATGGGTTCTCTGTAGGGTGTAAACAATGCAAAGTAACATACAAGCTATTCAAAATGAAATTGACTCCAGGAGGGATCTAAGTGTCTGTTCCCACATGGCAACAAAACAGCAGGAAAAAATGGCATGAAGAAACACTGGCTGGCACTGCACGCCCCCACCTGACATCAGTAGGGCAAAGTGTGGACCTGAACTTGCACCTTCATCTGGAGGCAACAAGGCCACGAGAACTGGTGCTCCACTCACACCAGGCGGCACTGGCAGAGCCCAAAGGGACGGCACATAGCATTTGTAATATCCACGACTTAATTTTTCAAAAATGTAAATACATATAAAAAAAGAATATCCAGTGAGTGCTCACTGGGCTTCTTGACAGTGAGTTCCTTGAAGATGAGGACCTAGTCCACCTTTGAAATTCCAGTGTCTACCTCAAAACCTAGCACACTGCTACCTACAAAACTTCTTTCCTATATGCCAAATTGCAATTTATTAATTGCCAAGGATAAACATGTTTCCAGGACTTAGAAAGGTGTGTATAACTTGGGGCACCATTTTCTTGACTTTAAATAATGCCATTCCTTTAATTAGGGCTTGGAGAATTCAACACTTTCCATTTCAGCATTCACCTCTAGATCCCCAGAATCTATGTTAAGTTGCGAATTAATGATTTTTTCCTACATTGTCCCAGCTTTTCTCCCAAGACTTCCTTCTAGTTTTTAGAGACGTTTTTATTTTGGCCTCTGGATCTCTAACTCTGCTCTTTGCCCTTCCTTCTTTTGAAAAGGAGGGAACAAATCCAGACATGTAAAATAACATGTTTTCATCCATCCCAGAGGCAGAGCTGGCCTGCTCCTTCCTGTCTGAGTCCATTGCCAAAAGATCCCAATACCCCCCGCCCCCCCGCCCCCGCCACCCCTCAGCCTAGCAGAGCCTCCTGACTGGAAACCACGCATCCTTTTATTCACCCTTAACTCAACCCCTCCCAGTGCACACGGCTTGTCCCAGGGGATTGAAGGGGCTCATCTCTCAAGTGTTACTCTTACTACACTTCACGTGACTCCATGCCTGCCTTGTTCACTTACAAGCTGAGCACTCACGGCTCAGGGCTGTGTGTTTTCACCATTTTATTCCCAAAGCACATGATGCTTATCCTGTAGTCCTTGAAAAGTGCTGGTTGAACTGGTGTCATCAGGGTGAAGAGAACCAAGAAGGGCAGAGTTGGAAATGGGGAGTCTGTTGATGGCTGTTTGATAGGGTAATAATTGGTTCTAGGAAAATAAGAGAAAAGGAGGTTGTGTGTGACAGGCAAGGAGGTCTAGTTTCAAAGCAAACAACGACCCCCAAAAATCAGAATCAAAAAGAAAAAGAATGCAAAGGGAGGCAGCAAAGATGCCAAACCCACAGGAACCAGCCATGAGTTAACCACTGTGTTAGTCAGCGTTCTCAAGAGAATAAGGGGATGGGGTTGGTGGGAGAGAGCATATTTATTTTGAGGAATTAGCTCACAATATGTGGGGACTGGTAAGTCTTGAATCTGTAGGCTAGGCCAGCAGACTGGAAATTCAGGGAAGGGCTGATGTTGCAGTTTTGAGTCTGAAATCTGCTGGGCAACAGCCTGGAACTCAGGAGCGTTTCTGTACTCATGCAAATAGTTACTATGGTGCCTGGCCAGGGTGGGCAGTTTCAATCAGTGTGCTTCCCCTAACATTTCTATGTAATTAAATTCTTGATGAGAATTCCTTCTTCTCCGGAAACCTCAGCCTTTTCTCTTAAGACCTTCCGTCGATTGGATGAAGGCCATCCACATCATGGAAGCTAATGTGCTTTATTCAAAACTGAATATTTTTCCTACCTTAGAAGCACCTTCACAGTGTAGGGGAGGCATTTTTTTTTTTTTTACCTCTACCCTCTTAGGGTTTTCAGCTGGGCCTAAGAATTAACTTGACAGAAGACAGATTAGCAGGAGAAAAGCATACAAATTTACTTAATGGGAGCCCTCACAAGGAAATGAAGATCCAATGAAATGGACAAATCTACGTGCTTTTTATAGCAGGTAGAGGAAAAAGAGGCAACTGAGGAAAAGTGACTAAGCTGTGGGGAGCCTAAGGAAAGACAGAAATTTTAATAAGGTCTGTTTTAGAGAATTCTCTAGCTCTAAGTCCTGTAAATGGAACTCTGCTTTATGCAGAACTCTGCTCTGCATAGCATTTCTCACTGCTCAATATACTTATTTTCTTATTTATTAATTTATTATCTGGCTCACCCTCTGCCCCAGGGCTCCTTGAAAACAATAAAAAAATATGTTTCATTTGTATTCAATGCTGTATCTCCAGTTTCAAGAACAGTGTGTGTGTGGTACATAGAAGGCACTCAATAAACACCAGATGAATGAAAGACTTTGCTTCCTTCATAAGTAGCATGTTTCAAGCTGTTTGTGTAAATGAAACAATTCTAGCGATGGCTGCTGAGCATTGTCCTGTGAAAGGTTCCTCTGTGTCAAGAACAATGAGAACTGGCAATTTCTGAGGTAAAATCAAGTGTAACTTCAAAAAAAAAAAGTTGGCCAGTGGAGCAGTGGAAAAAGCCTCAGCCTCAGCAACAGCAGACTTAGACTGGAATCTGGCTCTGTCACTTGCCAGCTGTGTGCCGTGAGCAAGGCTCAATCTCTCTCAAGTTTCCACTTCCTCATCTATATAGTATCTGGGGATATTATTACAAAGACGGTTAATGAGGATTTGGCCAGTGTATAGATGAAAATGCTTGGAACCAGTGTGTGCTAAAAAAAAAAAAAAAGATTCCACAAGGCCACAGAAGGTTTTGCAGACCAAGCATCTCCACAGAATTTTCTCTCTCTACATCCCCCTCCAATTTAAATTTTATATTATAATCGTACCTGATTTTTAAAAAGGCATCCATCTTCTCTAACTGGTTTTCTCCTCAAGCAACAGCAGTTTTATTTTATTGATATGATTCACATACTGTAAAATTCACCCTTTTAAACTGTACAATTCAGTAGTTTTCATTACATCCACAAGGTTGTGAAACCATCATAACTCTGTAATTCCAAGACATTTTCATCATCCAACACACCTATTAGCGGTCACTCCCCATTTCCCCCTCTGCTCAGCCCCCCGCAACCACTAATCTGCTTTCTGTCTCTATGAATTTGCCCAGTGTAGACATCTTACAGATACACCCAGATGATATGTGGCCTGGATGGTCTGAGTTCCATCACTTAGCATGATGTTTTCAAAGTTTATCCGTGTGATAGCATAGATCAGTACCTCATTCCTTTTTACAACTGGATAATATTCCACTGTATGGATATGCCACATTGCTTTATCTGGTCTTCAGTTTATGAATATTTGGGTTGCTTTCCATTTGGGGGCAATTATGAGTGATGCTGCCATAAACATCCGTGTACAAGTTTTTGTGTAAACATACAGTTTTCAGTTCTCTTAGGTATGTATTTAGGAGTGGAATTTTTAGGTCCCATTTAATTTTCATTTATAAATATAGTAACTCTATTTAACTTTCAGAGGAAGCACCAATCTGTTTCCCACTGCAACTGCACTATTTTACATCCCTACCAGCAATGTATGAGGGCTCCAATGTCTCCAAATCCTCATCAAGCTTTTTTATTACTGTTTATCATCATTTTGCCTCACATTAATATTGCAGCAGGTCTAAAAACTACTTAAATTAAAACAAAATTTCTAAATGACACTCATATATTTAAAAAGTTACCCCAAGGTCATTTTCTAATTATTCCTGGCAGAGAATATTCAGTATTGCAGCTCCCTTGGCTAGGGAAGGATAATGCTCTATCACACAGTTTCTTACAGAATCCCGGGACGAAAAATCGCTTTGGAACAAATTCCTGTCAGAGAGCTGCCTGAAGTAGGCACAAGAGTAGCATCTGAATAGCTCTTTATCTACGTCTTTTGGCTTTGTCAGGATTCCACTAGTGAGCCGCCTAGCTTTGTTGGAATCTGCCCCCCCGCCGTCCCCGTGTGCACAGGCGCAAACTCTCAGCCCGGCCTCCCTCCGGCCCCGCCTCCAGACCCGCCCACCGCCAACACGCCCCCTACCTTCGTGCTCTGGGGCTAAGGGGAAGGGAGATTAATGTTCAGGAGGATGTGCGGCCAATGCGCGAGCGTCTCGGAAGCGGCGCTCCGCACTGGCAGAGTAAGTCTGATGACGTAGCCACTCTCCAATCGGCATCCTGGGGGCGGGACTAAAGTCGGGCTGGGCAGGGCTGGAGGAGGAGACCGCCGGGGGAAGCACGTGACCGCGGCCTGGAGCCGGAAGCAAGGTCTGGCTGCAGGCGCCCCTAGCACCTAGAGCTGCGATGGTGAGTGAGGACGCATGCGCGGAATTACGCGCCGCGCCGGGGGTTCCTTACCCCTGTCCCCCAATCTCTTTGGTTGCCGGGTCCTGAGCGTGCCCTCCGGCCTCACCTCCTGTTCTCCCCGGGACTGGAAGGAAATGGAGAAGGGAGGGGTGGCGACGTAGAAGGCTAAGGAGAAGTCGCTGGGAGGGTGTGTAGAAGCTGGGGACTAGTCTGAGGGGGAGGCGCAGGCCACAGGTGGGTTTGGGGAGGGGTCCCGTGGGGTAGCAAAGGTGACGTGTGGAAAGCTGGTGGAGCCCGGGTGAAGGAGAGGACTGACGGAGGCTCAGGAGCATCAGTGTTGAGGCCGTGTAGAGGGAAGAAGGTCTGGAAAGGCCCTGGCTGGGTAAAGAGGCCTGGAGCGGGGGCAGGGGGCACTGTCAAGAGAGACACTCGGGTTGCCCAAGGGCCATCCTTTCGGCCCGCTGCTCACTAATTGCATCTTTACCCACCAGACTTCGGCACTGACCCAGGGGCTGGAGCGAATCCCCGACCAGCTTGGCTACCTGGTGCTGAGTGAAGGCGCGGTGCTGGCGGTGCGTTCTGGAAGCGGGAGGGGCGTGCTCCAAGTACACACGACCCTAGGATGCCTTCTAATGTTGCCCTGTTTGGCCCGATTGGTTTCTATTCTTGGTCTTTACCTGGTATCACGCCTGGCATGTAGGAATTAAATCAATTAATCAATCTCTGGACTCTTAGTCTTGTAACTGTCCTGAGGTAAAAGAGGTTTACCGACTTTACCAAAGGCAGGCAAGTTACAGATTTGTTGATAACTGACAATACTCAAGGTACTCTTGAGTATGTCTTTATTTGGTATGTATTGAAGAGGTTTGGTATTTTGTTCTGTAGTACAATACAGTGTCAGCTCTGGAAGTTTTCAATTTAGCTAGAGAGACAAGGCTTAAGGCTAAAAGTTTAAAGTAGTGCGTGTGGTTAACCCAGCTGAAGGAGTCCAGAAAGTGAAGGATTCAGCCCTTCATATTATAACTTGTGTTTTGGCAAGGAACCTTCCTTGGACGAGGTAAGAATTCATCTGGGCTTCAAAGATGGATAGATGACAGGAAAAAAAGAATATTCAGGGTTGGGAGGTGGACATTTTGCAGGAGTGTAACACCAGCCTGTCTGAATTGGTGATGGAGTTATGTTGAAAAGATTTGGAAACATTTGGGGGAAGAAGAGGATATGGTGAGGAAAGGTCCGATTGTGAAGGACTTTCAAGGCTAGGTTAACACATTTGGCTCTCTTGGGAGTTAACACATTTGGATTAATCTTGAAGGATTTTTGAACAGAAACAAGCTGATGAAGTGATTGAGTGGCATTGTTCTGTTAGGTAAAGCTAAAGGTAAGCCAGAAGGGGTGGGATTCAAAAGCAGGGATGCTATTGCCAAAATGTAAGTATGAAACCTCTGGTTGCAATGAGGAGGAGCAAGGAGAGAAGGGGTTTTTAAAGGAAGAATCAATTTGTCTTTGTAATGACTTGAGTTCAGTAATAAAGGGGATACTTTTCCATCCTGTAAGACTTTGAACTCAAGTCTAGAATGATGGTCCCCTAACCAGCAAGGACTTAAGAAAGGAAGTTGATTGGGGAGGGGAAGAGGTAAGGGGGATTTTGATAGTGCAGCTTTAAATACTGAGTTTGATATAGAAAAATAGGGTAAACTCCAGGAGTTGGTGATGGACAGGGAGGCCTGGCATGCTGCGGTCCATGGGGTTGCAAAGAGTCAGACACAACTGAGCGACTGAACTGAACTGAATAGCAGTTAGATAGATAATGCCAGGAGCTAGTGTGAGCATCTTGCCCCAGTACTCTTGTGACACTCACAAGCACGTAAGATAGGTACTGATGTCCCCAATTTACAGATGAGGAAACGTATAGAATCCAGCAGGAGGGCCACACTGAGGAGGTAAGAAGTTGAGATCATTACCAGAAAAGAGGAAGCCCAGGCCACTGTGACGTCATTACTCAAGGGCTAGGTAGTCCGAAGGGGTTCAGAGACAAAAGGGATGTTTATGTTTCAGGTTCTGCAGACAGGGTGACAAATGGGGAATGGGAAAAGATGGAGCCTGGGACTAGCTGTGGTGGGTGGGCACTGATCTGTGAGAATGTGGTTTTTTTTCAAATAAGTGGAGACAGGGAGAGAAACCAAGATTCAGGGATTAGGGAAACAGGGTCAGTAAAGAAATGGATGAAAGTTCCTGCTTCCTCGGGAAGCCCAGTATTTTGGAACAAGATGGCATCAAGAGGGGCAACAATGTCATAGGAAAGTTTTAGGTTTTTCCAAAACTAGGGGTGATGTTGGGGTATCGGAAAGTGGAGACAGAGAGGTTATACATGCTACCACCAAAGTGTTCTTGGAATTGCCTCCCAGTCTGTTCCCTGATTCCTGCCCCCCTCCCTCTGTGTGCAGTCATCTGGGGATCTGGAGAATGACGAGCAGGCTGCCAGCGCCATCTCTGAGCTCGTCAGCACGGCCTGCGGTTTCCGGCTGCACCAAGGCATGAGCGTACCCTTCAAGCGTCTGTCGGGTGAGCCCCGGCCTCTGGTGGTGGGGAAGGGAGCGGGGGTGCTGCTCCCCAGGGCCACTCTTTTCAGGGAAAGACACCTGTCCCCTACCAGCTGCCCACCATCTCTTCTGGAATCCCTGTCTTCCCCTTGGTATTTACCCCTGTATCAGAACTATGAGAAAAGCAAGAGGAGGGAGGGGATTTAATGGAGACCTCCCATCTTCTAATCTCTGAGCTTTGAACTGTTGAATTCCTTTGGCTTTGGATCCTAGCCGGTTTGTGTGCAACCCCCACGGAGGCCCCCACAACCCACTAACTCTCTGCTCCCTTCCCTCTTCTGGGCTGGGGGAAGGTGCGTCTCCCCTCCAGTGGTCTTTGGAGAACACACACTGCTTGTGACCGTGTCGGGACAGAGGGTGTTTGTGGTGAAGAGGCAGAACCGAGGCCGGGAGCCCATTGACGTGTGAGCCTGCCCGAGGGCGAGGGGCAGAGGAGGAACCTCTGTGATGAGAAAGACGGGAACCTCCGCGGCCTCTCTCTTGGTGCCACTAGAACTAAAGCTGTCTGCTCACCCGCTTCCCCACCCCGACCTGGAAGGGCAGAGGCTCGGGGACTTTGTACTCTGTTAAGGAGAGTGAAGGTGAGGGGACCTCCCTTCTTCTCAGCCTCCCTAATAAACATGAGTATGATGTTCCTGGGCCCGGGGATGTGTTGTGTGTATTGGGGGAGGAGAGTCATACCCCATGTGTCTTTCAGCTTCCGGGCCCTCATACCAGAGGAGTGGGGTGGACAGATAAAACTGGGAATCAGAAGAAAAAAAAACAGGATGGAAGGGAGCTATTTGGTGTACAGGTTGGAGGGAATCTTTCTGAGCCCTTAGGTCTCTGCTGCTGCCACCAACACCCAAGTAACAGTCTTTTTCTCCCTCCTGAACAGGCATTTAATAGTCTTATTTCAGTTGGAAGCAGTAGTCGGAGAATAAGTTACAGGGACAGACAGACCGAAAAAAAAAACAAAACCCAAACCAAAAATCCCACACAACTTAAAGTGCTTCAGGCTGCAAACGTAAACATGAGGACGAGGGGAGGCCACCTAGCTCTCTCCCCTGACCTGAGACAGGAGGGTCGTGTCATTGTCGGGTCCCTTTACCGTCACCACCCTCTGATCTCAGCCCTGCGGGTGGGAGGGAGGGAGGGAATGTCAGAGGCGGGGAAGACAACATAAGAGGAACAAGGAAAACACTTTGTAAACTTAGAACCAGGGTGCAAGGCGGGGGGCAAGGGAGCTCCTGGAGCCCCTGCCCTGGCCAAGGGGTGGGGCCAGCCCCCCCAGGAAGTCCGGGAAATACTGTCGGCTTCACGCTGCAGCCATCCCCGGCCATTTCACAGCTTCTTCCTCGTCCCTCATCAGTAAACACAGACAGGCGGCCCTGCGGGGGCCCCCTCACCCTTGGTGGGAGGCTCCCCGGGGAGGCACAGCCTGGAAGGGAGCACCCACACTGGGGGCTGTCCATTTCCGGGAGTGTGAGAGGGAGGCGGCCGGATGGTCTACTTGACCGGCTCCACCACCAGGACCTTGCACTCGCGTTTGGCGATCTTGTCCAGAGAGAGCACAGCCTTGTCCGGAGGCAGGTAGAGGGGGCGGCCAACAGGGGAGGCCACGGGGGGAGTGATGGCCCGGCGCTCCATCACACTGCCCGACCTGGAGGAAGGTAGAGGCTGTGGGCTCTGGCCGGACCCCAGGGTCCCGTGCTGCTCCCTTCCCGATCCCGGCCTCTACCAAGCCTGCGGGCTCTTCCCCACGCGGTTCCATACCTCATGAGGTGGCTGCGGGAGGGCTGTTGGTGGGAGAAGGACTGCGAGCGGCCCAGGCTGGCCTGGTGCCTCTCCACCAAGTCCCGGACGGCAGGGCTGCTGGGGCTGCTCTTGCGAGAGAGGGGCCGGGCCTCGGGCGGCGGGTGGGACACGCTGGCAGTGAACTGCAGCTTCAGCTTCATGTGCTGGCTCAGCTGGGGTGGGGAGACACAGATCAGCCGGCCAGCTCAGCTGCCAGGCCCCCGACCCCCTTTCAGGTCATCTTCCCCACTGGACAGGCCTAAGTTGGATCTAAAGCCCACCTTCCCTCCCCCCGGCTTCGTAGCACCCACCCATTTATGCTTCAGCCATAGAAGCCAGCAGCTCTGACTCCTCCCACCCGACGCTAGGCCTCACCCAGCCCACCTCGAAGAGCCCGGTCCGCAGAGCCTGGAAGGCCACGCTGAAGGTGAGCGCGCTGCCCTTCCGGGAGAAGCCGAGGTTGTTGAGGGGTGTGTGGCAGACGATGGAGTCCAGGGCTGCCTGCATGGCCCGGCGCTCCTCCTCACACAGCTGCTTTCCTGAGGGGCAGAAACAGGGCCGGGAAACACATCTGTGTGGCCTTTCTCAGTCTGCAGAGGGCTTTCATCAGCACAGTCTTGCTTGATGCTCAGAGCCACTCTGTGGAGTAAACTAAGTATGTGCTATTTTTTGCTGAACTTTATAAACAACAGTGGCTAATAGTTATCATGTACTGAGATCTATTCTAACCACTTCACACATATTAACTTACTAAATTACTGTAACAGCCCCATGAAGTAGTATTTCCTCCATTTTAGAAATGAGAAATCTGAGGCTCAGAGAGGTTAAGTAACCTACTAAAGGTCACACAGCTAAGAAATGGGAGATGTACAAGTCAAACGGGGAACCCAGCTCAAGTGTCAGTGCCCTTAAAATCACTCTGCCCATGGCCTCTCTAAACTCTGCATTATGACACCGTGGAGACCATCCAGGTACACAGCTGAAGCAGCCTGGCACAAGTCACCTGCCTCCATGACATCTTCCTTTCCCCTCCCCTCCTTGAGGACAAGCCTGGCAGCTACCTACCAGCCTGGGCATGCTCCGGGGTCCACACGAGCCTTACAGCAAGGAAGTCTTGGAGATTGTTGAGCAGCGTATAGGTAACAGTGAAACGCTCATAGGTCCGAACAGGGGACTCACAAGAAGCAGTCATCACAAAGCACGGGCGGTCCAGGCGGATGCTGGGCAGGCTAGAAGCAGTGAGAGACAGGGAAGCAGGATGTGTGTGTTTCGAAACAGAGATGAACAGGATGGTGTCCAGCAGGGGGGGGGGCATTGAGGTGTGTCCCACAAACTCACCGGTAGTGGGTATAGATGCTCTGGGTGAAGGGCAACTTCGGCGTAGACCACTGAACCACAGCAATCAGGGGAACCTCTAGGCCCTGTCAGAGGGACAAGCAGAAACAGTACCTGTGTGTAATGACCTGAAGGAGAGGTTTCCTCTCCTGTTAGTCAACTCCCTGGCCTCTCTCTTCCCATTGCATTTTCTCAGCCTTTGTCCTTAAACACACCAGTCCATTGTACTCACCTCCTTGGCCCCTGGAGGGGGCTGCTCACCCGCTCTGAGCTGAAACAGGAAGTTATGTTCCTCCAGGGCACTAAGTGGGCAGGGGAAGCAGCCAGAGGTACCAGGGAGCCGGCAGAAGGAGCCCATGGAGACTTCACCAGATTGGTGACTAGTTGAGAAGAAAGGGATTAGAGCTGGACCTTTCCCTGCCAGAGCTCTGGGCCCTGCAGCAATGCCCAACACTCTGCAGCCCCGCCCCTCCCAGGACCTCACCAGACGTTGTCCACCAGCAGCACAGAGCCGTCGGGCATGACAGGTAGATAACTGGCATTGAAGTTTGGGAGAATGCGGATATCCCAGACAGAAATTTCCTCCTGGGAGGAGCTGTTCAGCACTGTGGGAGGTAACCAGCTCAGCTCAGAGAATCTGAACTCCTCAGACCACACCAATCCTCCCCCGCCACCAAAATGGATCTATCCCCACCGTATTGTCCAGGGCCACATTGCCACCCAAGACCAGAGCCTCCAGTCTGCTCACCCTTGAGCACGGTCAAGTGTTTTCCAGCCACAGTGAACTGGCGGCACTTCAGAACTGGAGGGGGCAGCAGAGTCAGCAGGGTGCTCACTGCAGGAGAGGGCGGAGGCTGGAGATGACCGGCTGGGCGCACCTCACCTCCAACCCTCAGGTCCAGTCTTCCTTTCCCCGGATCGGGCACTTGCTGGTGTCACCCCTCCGCTGTCCCCACAAAATCCAGACACTAGGATTTCCTGTCTGCATTCTCCTCCCCACCTTGGGCCTTGAAAGCGCTCTGCTCGCCCCTGAAGGTCTCCCCAGGAGATCGGGTCTGCAGCAAGCGCAGGTAGCCTTGATCTCTGACCTCTGGTGCCTCAACCTCCCGCTTCCACACGGTCACTACAATCTGAGCACAGGGGACACGGGACCACAGTCAAGAGGAGAAACAGCCTCAGAAAGGGCGTCTCAATTAAGACAGAGCTCCACTCCGTGCCAACCTTACCTTGGCCTTAGGTGTCCCTGGGGGCAGTCTATCCAGTGAAACGGTGAGTGGGAAGATGACCTCATCTGTGGACACAATTGGTTCCTCCACAGGCAGCTGGGTTGCCAGAGGGGTTGAAGAGGTCAGGAGAGTCAAGGCCACCCGCCGCGCCCGCGTCCCCTTTAAGATCTACGGTACGTGGTTCTCGCCCTCCCCTCTCCTCATCCGTCATAGACCTCCAGCTTCCCGCAAGCGTCCCTCTCCCCTCCGGTCTTGGGAGCCCAGCAAACCGCCCCTCCGCCCTGTGTCGTGGCGCTCCGGGCTCCTCACCGTGGTCGCTCCCCCTGAGGTAGCAGGGCCCGGGCCGTGGGTGAGGAGGGGGCTGCAGCCTCGAAACAACCCCCCACCGCCAGGGTCCCCGCCCCCCGGGGGTTCGGGATCCTGGTCGCCCGAGCCACCGCCCGCGGGCGCCCCGCCTCCGGCGCTGACCGAGGCCAGGGCGGCCAGGGCGGTCGCCAGTTCCGCCCAGGCCCCTCGGGAGCCCAAGCCTGGGCCGCCCCCGGCGCCGGACCCCGCACCGCCCCGGCAGCGCAGCACCAGCAGGAAGCGAACCGTCTCCCCTAGGTAGAGGTGGTTGCGCCGGGGCAGCGCCCGGTACCGGCCCGGGTCCCCCGCCAGCTCCGCGCGCGGCGGCAGCGGCACGGCCGGGAAGTACATCGAGTAATCGCACTGGGACTCCATGGGCGGCGCGGGCCGGGGGGCGAGGTGGGCCGGGGCCGGCGGAGGGTAAAGGGGCCGCTAGGGTGGTTCCGGGAGCCCCGAGTTCCGACTGGTGCTGCGCGCGGCCGGGCCGGCCCGACAGACCAGCTGGGGCCGGGAACCGGGACAACGAACCCGGAACCGAGACCCCACGGGGCCGGAACCGGGGGTGCAGGACCGAATGACTGGTGAGAAACCGGAAGCGGAAGGGGAGGGGCGTGGCCTCGGAGGCGCCGGAATTTGTAGGTGACTGGACTTTGGAGGAGAGGGGCGGGTGCGGCCGGGATTAGGCTGCTGCAGAAGGCTAGACTTCTTGGACTACGAAAAGGACCCCCCCCCCCCCGCCAACCCCGTTTCTCCCAGGAAGATGCTCCATCCCTTTCCCTTGCCGCTCTAGAGAAGGTCGAAGTTTCAAATTATTTATTCACTGAACATTTCATTCGTAGTGAAATGAGCATAGCTCAATAACAAGTGTTTCATAGAGAGATGGACGTATTCCGATCCCTTGTGTCCCAGACTTTCTCTGTCGTACTCCATGGTTTGCTCCTCCAGAAGGCCTTCGAAAGTGCAGCTTGGACCTTCAGGGATGGGGGTGGGGTCGGGGGTGGGAAAGGGGAAGGGGCAAAAATGGGAGGGAGCCTGCTGCTCGGTCTGGGATTCCTTGGCACGGGCTGGAGGATGTAGGACCAACATTCTTATAAAAGTTCCACTGGTCCTCTGGGGAGCTGACATGCTTTCTGAGGGAAGCCAAAAGGGCATCTGGCTGCCTCACACTCATCACTGGCGCCCTATGGCTTAGCTGCTCTTCAGCCTAAGACAGTGGTTTGATGCCTAGGGGGAGGGTCGCCTTGAAGTCTTGAGGGGCAGAGAGACTGTTGGGGGGAACTGCTTGGCATCTAGCTTATCCTTGTACTGCAGCTCGGGGGTAGCCAGGCGCTCACACTCCTCCTGGTCTTGGAGGCTCAGCCCACTTCGGAGCACATAACCCAAAACCTTACCTGACCCAAACTGGAAAGGGCGGAATCGCCGGTCAGTGATGTACTTGGGGTCTAAAGCCTCACCCCCCACCAGACAGTGTTTAGCCAGGGCTTCTCGGCGAGCCCGGAGCTCCGCCACAGCACTGTCCAGCCGGCTCTGGCCATATTGCTTTATCCGGGCCCATAGACTTCGGTTGAAATGAACATAGAGAGCCCAGTCCAGGTTGTTCCAGGCTCGTGCCCGGGCAGTCAGCTGCCTTTCCTCAGTGGTCAGTCCACCATCGTCAATGGTGCTTCTGTCCTGCCCACCTCCAGCCTGGGCGTTGTGCATAAAGCCTACCACATCATCTAGACCCCAGCACAGCGCATCTGCCAGCAGGACCAGTGACTCGTCAAAGTACTCGGCCACCAAGACCAGGTCAAAGACAGAGTCCAGCCAGGCCAGATTCCACTGGATGAAGGATGAAGACCCCAAATCTAAAGAGGCAGGGCTGGACATCTGGCTGTGACCATCAGCAACAGTGGGAACAGGATGGAAGAGAGCATTGGGATCCAGGGTGTGGGCTGGAGGGCCAGCGCCAGAAGGTAACTGGGGAGGGTTGGGGTCTCTGGAGACATGCGGATTCCCTCTCTTGGTCCTCAGCTCTGGGGGGAAGGGGAGGCCAAAGTCAAACCATAGCAAGTTGCGTGCATAGTGGTCCCCCCGGGCCCCGGGTCGGTAGAAGGCTCGAGGATTGGCCAAGAAGGCAGCCAAGGATGGTGCTTTGCGGAAGGCCGATGATGTGGATTTATAGTAGGAGAAGGCAGAACGGGCCAGAGCCGCTGGGTCTCGGACAATGGAAAAGAAGAAGCTGTCAGAAGGCATGACCTGAAGTACCTGGGGAGGAGAGGAAGCGGGCATGGAGTGAACCAGGAAGGAAGAGACTAAGAGCAACCAGTGCACACCGGCCCCCCAGCCTCTTCCTGCCTCCTTCTGGCGGCTCTGCTGGGAACCCCCAGCTTCCTTCATTAGCTGCACAGAGCTTGGTAAGGTACTTGACATCTCCGAAACTCCATTTACATATCTGCAAAATGGGGACCATCATACCTTCCTTCCCAGACGATTATGGAGGTTACATGAGATAAGGATAGGAAGGAACCCAGAATATGGGGAGCTCCTAGAGAACATTTCCTCAGGGCTTTCTGTCTGCTTTGGTAACACTCTAGGAATCAAACCTTGTGTTCACTTGTCCAACAAAAACCTATAACATGTCTACTCTGGGATTCTTGGTCACAGCTCCAAGAAGGGAACTGGCTTCAGGCCTCCTCAGGAGGATCACTGGCAGCAAGTAGATAGCAACCATAATTCTATCTCAGATACAGGCGTCATGTGGGCAGGCCAAGCCCAGAATGGCTGAAAGTCAGGGCACTTGGGAGGCTCCTTGGCATCTTGGAAAGCAAGAGACATCCCTGAAATGGGCACTGGGGCACCATGGCCACTCAGTAAGGAGCTGTTCTGAGTCTTGGGACATAAGATCCCACTTCTTGGCAAGAAGGAAGGTGGGCATTGGGCTGAGCCACACCCTAGTGTGGTCCGGCAGGCAGTTCCACACCAGAGTCCAGCTCTGGGACTCCCTGCAGGATTTCTGCGTCTGAATGTGACTGTGGTCATTGACCGTGACTCCCTGACAAGTCCTCCAATCTGTTCGATGGATGTGGGCGTGCCTGAAGGACAAGCCTGTGAACTGTGTGTCTTTGAAGGCATAGGGGAAGAGGGCAGAGAACAGTCCATGGCATCAGAGGGACCTGGAATAAAATTCCAATTCAGCCATTTACCAACTGGTGTAACTTTGGGCAGGTTATTGTACTTCTCAGAGCCTTTATTCCTCCATCAATAAATCTGGGTTAATACTCACTCTGAAGAATGTGGAAGTGCATGGAACACGGGAGGTAGGCAGTGAATGGTGGTGATAGTCATCCTAAACTCCAGAGACACCTGCCTCAGTGATTCCTCTCCTCGCTTTACTCTCAACAGTGCCCCTCACTGCCCGTTAGATCAGTTCATGCTGCTGCTGCTTTCTTCAGCTCCAGCTCCAACAGGACTGTCTTTGCAGCCACCGCTGAAGTACTATCACTTATACACACACACATACACACACACCCCACCGCCACTGTGTCTCTGAGATGTTTTGCTCTGAGAACACCCGATATTTCCCTTACTACAAAGTGACGTCCATCCTTCACTATAAAACCCACCTCTTGAGAAAAACCCCACCTCTTTTGATGAATATTCTCACCGCAGTTCCAAAAAACAAATACACATATGCACACACACGTGCAGCAGAAGGCACTTTGGAGCAGCTGGGCCTGGGTTCAAATGCTAGTCTGCAGCTTTCTGTTAACAGAGGCCAGTCCCTTAGCCTTTCTGAGAGTGCATCTACTCATCTGTGTAGTGGGGACACATGCCTTCCTGGCAGGGTGATGATAAGATGACTACCCAGCACTCGACGTGTTCAGTGAAAGTTCTCTCTTTCCCTGGGTGTTTTCATTTGCCCACTGATTTTCCTCCTCCAAGAGCTCTCAGGTTCCTGTGTGTGTGTGCACGGATGACACGTGAGTGCGTGCACTCATCTCCCTATTTAGAACTGAGGCTAGGGGCAGGGAAGGGAGACTGGGACTGGGCTAGAGCTTGGCATATAGCTGATCCTCAGAATCTGGCAGACTTGGTGAAGGGAGTGAGAGGAAGATGGGTCCGAAGGCAGTGTCTGTTCAGGGACCCTGGTGGTGTCAGTGGGAGAGGCCAGGAAAGGCCAGCGGCACCTGGAGGGAGAGTTGGCAGAGCACTGATGCCAGCAGGCTAAATGGATCAAGGAAAGAGACTCTAGTAAATTCTAGATGGGAGAAGGCAGAACTTCAGGTGCTAGAAAATTCTGAGGCAGGGACAGCTGAAGAGAAGAGAACAGGACTCCCACCTTTGTGGGCCCCCCCAGCCCAACTTTTGGGTAAGGAGATGCCTGGGGTCTCCTCTCCTGGTGGTCTTGGCTACAGGCCCGAGCCCATTTCTCCCCAGTCCCTCCCACCCCCTCACACTCCTCACCTCTTTCAGGTTGAACCTCATGTGATGACAGAGAATGTGGAAAGGGGGCTGGGTGCCTCCACTCTGAGGCCGGTAGCCTTTGACCCGAGAGGCCTGGAAAAGTCTTGGGTAGCCAAACTGGTAGCGGGCAGGGAGGGCAAAGCGCAGCCCGTGTCGGTCCCCATAGCGGTGAAGCAGACTCAGCACAGAGCTGCTCCCGGATTTATGTGTCTTCAGGAACACAAGGTGCTGCCGAGGTGGACAGGATGGAGCAGCTGGTCCCAGGGATGAGGCCCAGGAATGTCGGAGCTGCAGCCCGGGTAGCCTGGGGAGAGACGGGAGGGGAAGTGTCCTGTCCCTCACCAGCAGGTGGATGGGTGTCTCGTGGAGCCAGAAAGGCATGGAGTGTCCTCTGAGTCCCCAAGAGTCACAGCCCCAGGTGGGACAGACAAGAGCACGTGGGGCATCTGGGGGCCGTTGGGACAAGATGGGAACTCACCTCCTCTGGAAGGGACCCCCCAAGAGCTGGAGGGCAAATCCAATGGTCATGAAGACTCCCAGAGCCACCCCTAGGCTCCGGGGCCCCCAGAGGCGCATGGTCCTGGTGGGAGACAGAACGCCCATGTGGCACAGGGGAGGGTGACACTAGAGAGGGACAGGGCAAGGGCCAGGCACAGAGGCAGAGACAGCTGGAGACCGCCGTGCAGCCGCGGAAGGCGCTCGTTCGAGTTCGGGGGTTCATTCCCCAGGCCTGCTCGCAGCCCTGGTTGAGTCTGCCCCCTGAGTTAGCAGATTTTTGCCTCCGTCAGCGTCTAGAAGGGAAATGAGGGGGAAGGAGGGGAATCTAAGGAGCGGGTAAGAGCCTTTGCTCGTGCTGCCGGGCAGCCACGACCTCATTGCAGGCAGGGGGGTGGGAGGGGAGCCCTCTCTACACCCAGAGCTTCCAGGTGCCCCATGACTGCGGCTCTGCTGTCAGCTGCAGCTCCCTCCAACCTCCAAGGACAGTTTTGCCTCAAGCCCCAGGGATTTGGAAGTGAAAGGGAGGAAGATCAGACCAGTCCACTCTTACCAGGGAGATGGACATCTCCAGGCCCCGGGCCACCTCCTCTGCCCCTCTGCCTGTGACAAGTCTGGATGTGGCGCCCCCCCTCCCACCCCCGAGGCTGAGAGGGGAAGCCTTAAGGAGGGCCTGACGGGGCACACGGCTTAGAAACCCAGGGAAGTGAGACCGCAGGAGCGATTTTGTAAGGAGTAAGAGTAGACCAGCTCATTTAAGCTCAGGCATCCTTTCCCTCGCACGGTGGCGCGCGCGGGCAGACCCCAGTGTGTGAGAGCGGCCTGGGGGGTGTAGGGTTGCTTACGAAGCCCAGATCTCAGCCATAACCCCCTCCGCCAAAACACACCCCCGTTCCCACTTTCCAATCCCAGCAGTGCACTCAGAGGGGATTGAGAGGGTGGGGCTGGGGAGAGAAACTCTGTGACACAAAGATAACAAGACAAGAAAAGTGGACGCTGAGCTTTGGAATTCCTTCTCAGGCCCCAGCTTCCCAATCAATTGGGAGTCCGGACCTGCCCCTTCATTCCAACCCACAGCCACTGGCCACAGTCCGTCTTTCAAACAAGCCCTGACAGCCCCCTTCCAGGATGAGCCCAAAGCGACCCCAGGCAGAGAACGCACACTTGCTACCCAGAGACCTGCCCCCTCTGGCATCACCCCCTGGTTTCCTCCCCCAACCCAGCCCCAGGGTCCTGACCCGCACGGCGCCCCCGCCCATGCTTAAATTTCTTGTCTTCCTTCCATCCATCTCTGTCTCCTCCCATTACCTCCAATTCCAGCCCTCGGACCCCTCCAGCTTTGGGGATTGCTCAGTCTGTTGCCAGCCCTGGGTTGGCTCCCTCTGGGGTTCTCTGTGAAACCCCTCATGACTCCTCCCATCAATTCTAGGGTCCTTCCACTGATCTAGGCCTCAGCTTCGCTTGCCGACTCACCAGGCCACCTGAGGAGCAGCTGGGAAATCGGGGTCTGGCCCTCCCGCCTGCCCCAGCCACCGCCCGGTTCCTCGCTCAGCTCAACTTTCCCCATAAACTTTCTCAGCGCCCAGGCTCCTCCCCCTCCCTCCCTTTGTCCCGCCAGTCTGTGCAGCTGATTCGGCTTTGACCGAATTCGGCGTCTCTGGGTCTCTCCTTCCCCGCATCTTTCCTTCTCTTTCAGGGCACCCAGCCTGCCCTTAGAAGACACTTCTACCCTCCTTTCGCTATTGTACTTTTTCTTTCAGCTTTCTGCAGAACAGAAGACTCATTCAGGCGACTGAAAGAAAAAAGAAAAGATGGTAACAGAGTTGAAAGCAGACATTATCGAGGATATGACAAAGTAGCCAGAGGAACCTTCACAGAGAAGAAGGAGGTGGGGGCCGAGGGGGCCCACCCACCCTGAAGGCAGAGAGCAGTAGTATGGTGATATTAATGATGCCTTGGGTCCAAAAGAGTTTTGCTAGTCTCCAGAATTCTCCCCATTTTGCAGATAGGTATTCAGACCCAGAGGGTGGACAGCTTGCCCAAATTCAATCCCAGGGGACAGGTTTCAAGGAGGCAGAAAATGAACTGCTGGTCACAGAGACTCTGGGGCTAAAGGTACAGAAAGTCACACACCGGGTCCAACAAATTAGCCATTTATTTTACAGAATAAACACTGAGTTGAACACTGAAACATGAAATGGGGATACTTGTGAAGGATGTGGATGGCAGAGACCATGAAATGTGGGTTTTTTTGATATTTTAGTTTAAGAAAGTGATACTGAAAAACTCAACAGAATCCAGCCCCATAGATCCTGACATCCTAGTCCCCTGCCCTGCACCCCATAAGCGCCCAGCTTTGTCTATTTCTGAGTTTCTGAGACCGGGTGCCCCACCCACCCCACTCTCAACTTCTTTCAAACCCCACCCCACCAACTGCAACTCTGAAACTCCTCCCTTTCTCCCTGTTGGGGCTCACCAACAACCTAACCATAGAGGCTGGGTTGGAGAGACCATATCTCCTTCCTAAATAAATACCCCCCCCCCAGCCCTTCCTCCCCAGATACCAAATGAAAAAATAAATATTGTGAACACCCACCCCCCAACCCACCAATGGAAATCTCCTGGATTTGGGGCCCCAGCCATTCACCCAAAACGTCCCTCTCTACCCTCTCTGCGGCCGCCTTCGACTCCTCTCCCCACCCAGCTGATGGGGGAGAGGGGAAGGGCCATGAACCCTTCCGATGCCAGGGCACCCCTCCCCTGTTATCGAGGTCCAAGCAGGGCTAGGGCTAAGAGGAAGAGAATGAGGAGGGGTTGTGTGTGAAAACCAACAGACGTCCCTCCAGTCCTGCTCCGGTCCTGGCTGTGGCGGATAATGACACCTCCTCCTTTGCCCCCAGCACCTTCCCTTCGAGGAGGGCGAGGAGCTCGCGCTGGGGGGGCCACAGCTGCTGCGCCAGCCATCCAGTCATCTGCATAGTGTTGTCCCTCTCCAGAGCCGCTAGCGTCCTCTGGAAGGAGGGGGAGGATCGGAAACAGGGATGGTGAAGGGAAGTAGCGTGAGAAGGTGCAAGAAACAGCCACAGGCAAGGAGGAAAAGAACTCGAGACAAAAACAGTGAAAGGTTGGGGCAGGGGCAGGCAGGATGAGAGGAGGGAGAAAGTGAGTGACAGGAAGGCGAAGAGAGAGATCAGACAGACATGGAAATAAGGCAACGAGACACAGGAAGAGACGAGACAGAGACAAAAAAGAGCGACAGATGGGGAGAGAGGATAAACAGGAAAAGACAGAGAAAACAGACAACAGAAGCAGCGAGCAGACGGAAAGAGGAGTGGGGGAGGAGAGACAAAGAGAGACGGTGGGAGTGAGGGGAAAAAATGTATGTCAGTGCCTTGCATCTCTGGCAAATTCTACTTTGGGGAGCCAGCCCCGTGGCACCCGCACCCCACTTCCCTGCCCCCAGACTCTTCCCACAGCCCACCCTCGGGAGCTTCCCATCGCTCTGTAAGAATAGTTTGGTGTCTCCCCCAAGGGACCGTGAAATCAAGGGTAGAGATCTTCTCCTTGGTCTTCCACTCCCTACCTTTGAGGTAAGCGCTCAATACAGGCGTGTGAACTGCGTGAGTGAACGAATGAATGGTAACTGAGACACGAGGGGAGGGACAACAGACGCAGGGGGCGGGGCTGAGGGTTGGCCTGAGTCCAATCGCGGAAAGCGGGGCGGAGCGAGGTCCTCGCGGCGTCCGCGGGTCTCACCCCAGTCCTCCAGCTCCAGGTCGCGTCCCAGGGCAGCCGCTTTCATCCTGGTTGTGGTGGCCCGGAGCTGCAGCCGCCGCCTCCGCGTCTGGAGGTCGGGGCTTGAGGCTTCTGCATCCAGCTCTGGGTTGTCGAGCTTCCCGGCCTGGAAGCCGACCACGGGCGACAAGTACCTGCGAGCAGAGCAGCCCCGGAGGCTCCCGCCCCACCCCGCCCCAGGAGTCAGCCTCGCCCGCCCGCGCCCCCGCAGCCCACCGCCCGGCTCTCACCGGCCCGGTCCAGCTCCGGTCCAGCAAGGCGCCGCCTCCTGCGAGAGGTCCGCCGCCACGCGGGGGTCCCCGCACACAGTCTGGGGCAGCCCGGCCCAGATGCCCCTCACCCGGCCCAGACGCTCGCGGAGCTCCCACACCTGGACGTAAAGAGAGCCGGCCGGGCAGAGATGGAGCGCGCGCCCCTGTCCCCCGCGCTTGCGCCCCTGCCGCGGCCGCCCGCCACTCACCAGCCGGGGCAGGCTAGCGCCTGCAGCCGTCGTCGGCCGCTCCTCCTCCGCCGCCGCCGCCGCGGACCAGAAGCGACCCACCTCCTCCCTTGGGGCTGGGGCACGGCGGGCGCGAGCCCGCGCTGGCTGGGGGCTCCCGCATTCCTGGAATACCTTCGGCACCGGGAAGAGACCCCACACACAGTCATCCCGCGGTAAAACCCACACCCCAACACGCCAAACGTCCTTGATACCCCAGTTTATCCAGAGACCCTACAGTGTCTCCCTAACACCCCACACTGTCCTCCCACCCCAGGGCCTCCCCTCTATGCTTCTCCCTCCTGTCAACTCCCTCCCTCCCGCCAACTCCCAATCTGACACTCTCACCCTTCCTGTGGCCCCTGTACCTGGGCTGACACCCCTACACTGTTCTCCTGCAAATGCATCAAGCCTTCTGAGATCTTCACCCCGATGGACTGGGCTGCCAGCTCAAAAGAAAAGGGGCCTTGGATCTTGTCGGCTAGGAACAGGAGACCATCTTGAAAGAGGGTAAGACGGAGAAAGGGTTAAATGAGGGGCTGTACAGGGAGATAGATACTCACTGAAGTGGGATGTTCCCACAGATCCTGACCCAGGCCTTGGAGGGGAGCTGCGGATCTTAGATTGGGGGGAGGACTGACATGAGAAGAGCCCCCCTCATCCTCTGCACTCAGCACTGCTGAACACTCCCTCCCCAGTCCACCCTGCCCACCCCACACAGACAGCCATCTCAGGCTGTCCTGAATCCCCTCACCCAGATAGGGCCCCCAGTCAGGATCCAGTCCTTGGCTGCCGATACAGCCATAGGCCACGTTGAGGCAGAAGCCCCGGCAGGGTGGCAGCGAGGGCACCCCCCGGCAAAGGGGGCAGCCTGTCAGACGCATCACAGCCCGCTTGCAGCCTTCGGACAGCGGCATCTGGGAGCAGAGAGCAGGGCTGTGTCATCCACAAACACTTGGCTGCCCTCAGCCAAGCCTGGTGCTGGGCACAGAGAGAAATCCAATACCCCATCCCACCTTTCCTAGGCTCTAAGTGTGAAGCTGGATGTGAATCTCTAGGGTTGATGACCCCACGCAGCAGCAGGAGTGACCCCAGGACTGCGCCAGATCTGAGGAGGGAGGCTCCTAGGGGCCGGGCTGCACATCCTGCTTCTTGGGAGAAATGGACCAGAGGGGCAGTGAGGGGCCTGAGAATAGGTTCAAGGACAAGAGTGAGCCCATCATGGCTGAGAGGAGAATGAGGATACAGGAAGTAAGGCTGGGAGGCCAAGGAAAGAATGGGCAGTCGAGAGGGCCTTGAAGCCCAAGCCAGGAATCTGGCCTCTAGGAGGGAGCCATGGAGGGGCCCTGGAGAAAACCAGGGGGGCCAATGGGCCAATCTCAGAGAGGCTATGGAGATGAGCAGGTCCTGAGAGGCTGGCAGAGGGTAAGAGTCATCAGAGGGCAGAAGAGGGTCAGAGGTGGGAAGAGTCATGGGTCATGACACAAGAAAGACTCCAGTCTTCCTGATTTACCCAGGATGCCAGGGCTTCATGGCTGATAAGGGAAGGCCAGGCCTCTCCTGCCAGCTGACACCTGACTCTTCTTCACGGGGCCTTTCCCACTTCCTCTCCCTCCCTGGGCCCCACCCATACTCAAGGCCCTTCTAACCTTAAGTGTTTCGCTGACCACATTTCTTCCAGTCTCCAGGCCCTGGACAAAGGCCCGGGCCGCCACCAGGGCCCGGGTTATCTGGAGGAAGGGAAAGGGGAGAAAAACCACCAGATTGTTGAAGGTCAGTCAACACTGGGGCCAAGAGACTGCACCAAAGGGATGAGCAGTGGGGATAAGGTTTGCAGGTTATCTTGGGGTGATTAGGAATGTCAGGTGGTTCCGGGAGGCAGGTTCAAGAAGATCAACGAATTCAGAGTCTGGCAGGACCAAGGGGAACTGGGCTTGGGAAGAAGTGGAAGGGTTACATTTTACAGGACTTGGAGATAGAGGGACTTATATTGGAACAAATGCTGAACCTGAAGCCAGGAGACCTGGGTGTGAAGCCTAGCTCACCCCTTACTGGCTGTGAGACCTTAACCTCTTCAAGGTTCAGTCTTCTCATCTGTAAAATAGGAATGTGAACATCTACTTCATAGAGTTATGACAATTAAATGAGATACTATAAGTGAAAATCCTTTAATAGTGTTGAACCAGCGTTCAGTACAGTCACAACTCACACTCACACTACACAGCTGAACCAGAGGAAGTCAAGATATTGGGAATAGGGATGAGTTGTCAGAAAGGGGGGGCAGGGAGCAAAAGCAGATGAGTGGGTGAGCCACTAGGATGAGACTAGGACACAGAATTGGGGGCAGGGCTCCAGTCAAAGGAAACAAGGAGAGCTGGGTCAGGCAGAGGTGACTGGGGCGACTGGGGCATGAAAAGGGGGTCACTGAGTTGGAGGTGAGTGGTACACAGTTCAGAGGTCACTAGGTCAAAGGTGGCTGAAGCTCAGGCCTTGGGGCCCCTCACCTGCAGGCGGAGGCGGCGGGGTGAGTCCCCAAAAGGCTTCAGAGAGTCATCAGCAGAAGAGGCCAGGCGTGTGAGGCAGAACAGGTAGTCGGGGGAGAAGATGTACTGTGGGTGCAGCAGGGGGAACATTTTCTCCAGGAGCTGAGCCCAGAAATCCACCAAGGCATCATCTAACCCCTCACCGGACCTCTCATAGTAGTCCCGTAGCCGAGAGAACAGACCACTGAACAAGGGGGTGTGCTGGGTATACAGGCGGCCGAAGGAGCGGTGGAAGAGCATGGACAGGGAGTGCTCGGCTGAGGAGAGCATCTCCCGAAAAACCTCTGTGGCAAGTGCAGAAAAAGAGGTGTGAGGTGGGATGAAGCCAGAGAAGGATGGAAAAGTAAAAAGGCCGAGGCAAGAAGAAATGGGCATGGGGAGAAAAAAGAAAAGACAAGTGAGTTAGAAATTAAGCAACCCTTAGCAGTCTGGGCAGACTGGGGGTGGGGGGGTGGGGCAGGACCCTGTGAGAGCATAGGGTGGGGATGTGGGGGCTAAACCAGGGCTGGAGTGCCTTTGGGATGAGTCAGGAGTAGGTACAGGATGCTTGTGGGGGTCATGAGCTCAGAGAGAAGGTATGAAGCCAGGTTTGGGGGTGCCAGGTCCTCACCATCAAATTTTCTGTGTCGGGCAGCCAGTGTGTGAACCAAGAAGGAACCATTCTCCTCCACCAGGCCTCGGAAGGTGGCCTCAGTTTCCCAGGTCAGCCTCTGCTCTATCTCACTGGAACAGCAAGTGTACTCCTGAGGACAAATCCGGAGGTGTTCACCTGGACAGAGGAGACACGAAGGAAAGGTGGAAAGTGATGTCATGAAATTCCTTCCTTCTCCTGCCCATCTCTGGGGGCCATCCTTTCTCTTCCAGCCGTCTGGTTTCTTTTCTATTGTCTGCCACCTCATTCCTACCTGGTCCTACCCCCTCCTTATTGTCCCCTCACCCATCCCAAGTTCACTGCCTTTAGGCATGGGATCAAATAGGAGTGGGTCAATTTAGTGATCAGAGGGTCCTCAGGTAGCCTGCCTAACATCACACACTCCAGGCCTCAAAGGACATACAGATGGTTTCAATGGGAAGAATGGGGTTTGGAGGGGTGGGGTTATCTGGTAAGAAAGCAAGTATTATCATACAAGGGACTCATGGAAATAGCGAGGGAAACAAATTAGGCTGTGAAGAAAAAAACACAGAGGGGTTGCTAATTATTAGAAAGGGATTCCTGGGGTGAGGGTGGAGTAAGAGAGCTGTTATGTGAAGGGGAGTGTTATTGTGATCCTGATAAAGAAGTTCCGGAGGAGAATAGACATTATTACCGTGAGAGGAAAAGATTATTATAACGGCCACTCTGAAAGGGAAGAGAGTTATTGTGAGATGGGGAGGACCGGCCCCCGCCCCCTCCCTCGCCCCCAATTCTCTAGTCTCCCTCTTTCTCCTCACCTGAGATCAGGGCGGGAGGGAGTACGCTTAAGCTATATCCCCGGGCCCCCAGAATCTGCCGGGTCTCAGTGCAACTCCGGGTGACCTTTGCCTCGATACCGGGTCCAGGACCAGGACCGGGACAGAGGGGCAACAGCAGAAGCAGAAGAGAGCGCAGCGCGTACATAGCTGCTGCTGCCACCTTGGGACCGCAAAGTGGGTCGTAAGGAGGAAAGAAGAGCCGCCCGAACTCAAAAAGCCGGTTCTCTGCCACAGGACTGTCCCGCCGGCCAGAGAAAGAGCGCGACCTCCGAAAAGTGAACCGGGACCACGATCGCTGGACCAAGGCGGCATCTGCCGAGACAATGGGAGCGGGGAGCCGGACAGGAGGCGGGGCCCGGGGCGGGGCCCCGCCAATAATGGTAAGGAGCCGAGTTTAGGGGCGGGGTCAAGGAGAAATGAAGCCAATGTACTGGGGAAGCTCGGCCGCGGGGCGGGACTCGGCAGGACTAGGAGGTTAGGGGAGGGGTGTGGTCTTCCTCTGAGGCGTGGCTATCTACATCTAAAGGCGGGGCCTAGGTGGAATCCAGCCTATGGTAGTTGAGAAGCCAGATTAAAGGAGTTACTACTAGGGCAGTGTGAAGCCCAGCCAATAGAGGGGGAATTTGGGGGCCGGGCTGGGGCGGAGCCAGGAGGAGCCGAGTTAAAGCAGGTGGCCAGCGCGCGGGAGCCCACGTGATACGGCTGCAATCTAGAGAGCTCGTGGCCGCACGAGGCTGCTGGAGTGGCGTGGCTAGAACGTGGTGAGCACGAGCTGGCACACGCTCAAGTCTCGCGGCAACTTGCAACCCTAGGACGAGCCGTTGGGCTCGCGCCTGCGCACGACAGGCTTCGCGCCTTCCCGCGTTTTTCTGGATTCGTCTGCCACCCAAAGGGACGGGGGCGTGACCACAGAGAACTAAAGGGACCCGAGACGGTGACTTTTCCTCAACGCTGCTCGGCCAGAAGTCGCTGTCCCGGGCTGTCACAGTGAGGCTCCCCTTTCACCCAGGCGTTCCCCGTCCCCCGCTCTCCAGTCCTGAGAGAAGACCCTCCCTCCCCCATGGCTTCTTCCACAGAGGCCAGGAATCCCAGCCCCGGAAGACAGATAATCACTCGAGCGGTTAGACGGCTCTGTAACCCAAATAAACTAGCCCAGGCTGGGCTACAGAGCCTGTCTTCTGGAGAAGTGGAGAACGAGAGCTTTCCGTGACTCCTTCAGCGTTTCCGGCCCGGTTTTGATGGCGCCTCCAGCCCCAAATCGTTAAGCGCGTCCCAGTCTGGTCCTTGTCGGGGGGCAGGTTGTAACGTTGCAGGAATGGAAGTTTATGTGCCTTTGTAGGGGGATGGGGGGTTATTTTCTTATTTTTCTTGTCTTTTGTTTTCCCCGTGGGAGCTGGTTCCGTTTCACATGATTCTCTCCTCTGAATCGTGGAGAGAGAGAAGGGTGTGTTAAACTACCCTGGTGTGTGCCTTGGTCGACGCTTGGGGAGCACCTTCAAACCCAAGGATGGCGTTGGGACGGTGGCGTCTTTAACTTCCTGATGCCTTGGGTCAGGACCCTCTCGGTTGTTTTTTAGGCTTTTTTTTTTTTTTTTTTTTTTAATTGACGTATTTTAAAAAAAAACTTGTGCCAATCTCTGCTGTACAGCAAAGTGACTCAGTTATACACAGACATGCATTTTATTTTTGCTGTGGATTATTTTTGAAGTCTTTAAAAAATAATTCGTTATATATTTTTGGCTGGGCCTTCGTTTCTGCCAAGGCTTTTCTCTAGTTGTCGCGAGTAGGCGCTACTTTTTAGTTGCGGTACCAAGGCTTCTCATTGCGGTGGCTTCTTTTGTTGGGGAGCACAGGCCCTAGGCCAAATGGGCTTTAGTAGTTGCGGCTCCTGGGATCTAGAGCACAGGTTCCTTAATTGTGGCGCATGGGCTTAGCTGCCCAACAGCATGTGGGGTCTTCCTGGACCAGGGATGGAACCCATGCCACCTGCACTGGCTGGCGGATTCTTTATCACTGAGCTACCAGGGAAGCCCCATTTTTAAAGTGTTTATTGGTAACAGTATTGCTTCTGTTTTATGTTTTGGTTTTTTGGCTGGGAGGCATGTGGTATCTTAGGTCCCTGACCAGGGATAGAACCGCTGCCCGCCCACCCCCCACCCCCATCGGCAGGTGAAGTTTTAACCACTGGACCCGGCGGGAAAGTCCAAAACATACACATTAAAAAAATTTTTTTATTCTTTTCCTTTATGGTTTATCTATAAAGCTGTGCTTTTCTGTTTGTTTTTTTTTTAATTGACGTATAGTTGATCTACAGTGTATTATCCCTCTAATTTTGCGCCCCCTACCCCCACTCCCTGAGTTCCAGAGCCATTCCCATGTAAAGAAGGGGGATCGTTGGAGCTGGGAATGGAGACGTGGTGGGTCAGGACGCCTTCCTCCCTTTTCCCTTTTTCCCGAAGCTGGACCACCATGCCCACCCTTCGGTCGTCGTCCTCCCGGTACCACAGCTCCTCCTCCCCGAGCAGCACGTCCTCGCCGCTGCGCAGAGCGGTAGCGGGTGGACGGAGGAGCGTGTCTGCTGCTTCTAGTTCTTCTGTGTCTGTCGCTATGCCCTGCGATGACGGGGACTCGAAGCAGACTTCAGAGGGGTGAGTGGAGTTGGTGAGAAATGCGTCGTCCTCAGGTTTTTCCCATTTTCATTTTCCAAACGAGCAAACTGGCAACACATGTGTGACTGGGAAACGCTAGGAGATGCTGTGCTGGTTCAGAACTGTGACCCACGCCTGCCGCTAGCTCTGCTGGGTGCCTTTCTGCTGCCCTAGGTGTTGGAAGCCTCGAGAATAATCCATCCTGTTATAAATCCATCATCCATCTTGTCTAAACTTTTCTTGAACACGTTTGTATGTTCAACAGGGACAGCCTCTGGTAAGGGCCCAGACATGGGGGAAAGGGAAATGAGTTCTTTATTTGGTGCCAGAAAACTAGTATATCCTTTTTAGTTGGTGTCCTGTAATTCCTTCATTTAGGGTTATAGAAACAAGTCATCACCTGTTAGCATTTATGAGCTTATTCTGTGACAGTTATAAGAGTACATCCTGGGTTAAAAAAATTGTTTTTTTAATCTTTCCAGGAAAAAAAAAGTCTCATACAAGGTCTAATTTATCCCCTGGTAATTTTTTTTATTGAGGTATAGTTGATGCATGATATTATATAAGTTTCAGATATACAGCATAATGATTCACTATTTTTAAAGTTTATATTTCAGTTATATATCTCCTGGTAATTTTATTAGTCTCTTGTAAATCATTGTGCTGTTTAGGACCAGGTTATATATATTTTGTACATTTTAATCAGTAAGAGGTGAATTTGTTTTAAGGGCTGAAATTTAACACCAGGCACATATTAATCTCCTGTTTGTGTATTAGTATTAATCAAACACGATTTCCTGACCCATGCTAATTTTTCTCTGCACAGCAGTTATCCCCCTGACTGCCTACGTGAATATCTTTTTTTTTAATGTGGATATTAGGAAAGAGTTTGGAGAAGGAAATGGCAACCCACTCCAGTGTTCTTGCCTAGAGAATCCTGTGGGCAGAGGAGCCTGGTGGGCTGCTGTCCATAGGGTCACACAGAGTAGGACACGACTGAAGCGACTTAGCAGCAGCAGCAGGAAAGAGTTGTGCTTCATCTCCCTCAGTGCCTCATTCTTCATTTCCAATGCTTTCTTTAAGTGAAAGTTTTCCTTTAAGACATTGTCTCTACTTCCTGGCAACAGTCAGCTCATCTCTCCTTAAAATCTGAATATATTTTTCTCATGGAGAGGGGTGTATAGTTAGAGAAATTATAATTCATTTATCCTTTTATATATAGGGACTAGGGTGTTGTATCTAAGCAGAACCACACTCCTTCATAGGGATAGTGAATCTTTGTCAGCTGGTGAAGGCAGTGATTTCGAAGACAGCTTGAGACGAAATGGGAAGAAGAGAGCAGCAAAACGTCCACTCAAACCAACCCCAGTGAGTCAGTTTTGTTTTTGAACCTGGTCTGGAAAGCAGCTAAAGAAAACCTAGAAGAGGCTCAGGTGACATGCTTGATGAAAGGACAGGGCTTAAAGAGTATTAAGGGACAGAAGTAGAAAGAAGGCAGATTTTGAAGAGCAGAGAATACAGTATTAGGGTATAGAGGAACAGGAATGGGGTTAAGGAACTTTTAAAAGGAGATAAGGCTAGAAATAATAAAGTTTATAATATAAAAATCCTTGATTTCTAAGCTGAGACAGTAACTCAAACTCTGCTGTGGAATTAGCAGCTTAAGCCTAACTGTGATTTTGATGAGAGTAAGTGTTAATGTCACTTTTACTTTTTAAAAACATTCATGATTTCTTATTACTAACTAGGCAAAACTTCCAAAGAAGAGGTCCCAAACAGTACGTGCTAATGGTCAGAAAGAGTCAGAGCCACCAGCCAGTGATCTCTTTGATGCTGTGAAAGGTGCCAAAAGTGACATGCAGGTAAAACAGAGTATCTCACGCTGGTGGAGTGATAAGAACAGATGGTACAAACTTGATTTAGTGAACATAACTGGTATCAAGAGAGGCAGATTAGGCCACAGGGTGAATCCGTAGAGTGATGTAAGGGAGATCTTGCATGAGGGGGAATGTTCCTTTCCTAATACTATCACAGATGAGGGTAGGTCTTGCCTTTATTGATTGATGGGAGGGGCAAGGAAAGGCATTGGATAATTTAGAGAAGCAGCTTGGATTCGGGTGGCGACGTGTTCACCCCTGTCACTTTTAGCTCCACTTTGACAATTATACCTATCCACTCTGCCTGTGTCTCCTTTAATAAGAGAGATTGATTCATATTTATTGTCAGTACTGATATTTTTCAATTTATTTCTACCATCTTAAGTGGTTTCGCTTTATCTTGCCTTTTCTGTTTCTCTTTCCTCTTCTCTTTTTTCCTTTTGAATGTTTTATCTCATACAAGAACCTAAGCACATTTTAATTCCAGTTAGACCTTACAGTTTACATACTGTTTGGGTTTTTTTTTTTTTTTGGCAGTGCCAAATGACTTTCGGGATCTTAGTTCCCTGACCAGGGACTGAACCCGTGCCCCATACAGTGGAAGTGCAGAATCCTAATGACTGGACTGCCAGGGAAGTCCCCTTACATGCTGTTTGTTGTACAGTGTTTTAGTTCTGTCCTGTCCTTCTCTTCCAAGTAGACATCATTGTTTTAAATAATGTTTGTTTATACTTATCTACATTTTAATCATTTTTTGTTCATCATTTCTTCTTTTAAAAAATATTTATTTGACTGTGCTGGGTCTTAGTTGCGGCTCTCAGGATCTTCAATCTTCATTGCAGTATGCAAACTCTAATAGTTGCATCATTTCCTTTCAAATCAGAAATCTTCCACACAGAATCATTCTCTTGCTGTCCAAAGTTTTATGTTTTAAAATTTCTTTTAGATAGAGTTTATTAACAAACTCATTGTTTGCTTGTATAAATGTCTTTTACCCTTGTTCTCAAAAGGTTGCTGGGTATCAAATTCTAAGATGACTTTTCTTTCGGCACATTAAAAAGATTATTCCACTGCCTTCTAACTTCCTGTATTGCTATTGAACATCAGCAATCAGTCTAAGTGCTGTCTAATGCAACACTCTCTAATGCTGGAGATGTCTGTATCACTGTTGTCTGGTACAGTATTCCACCAGCCACATATGGATTTTTGATATGTGGCTGGTGTGACTGAGGAACTACATTTTTAATGTTTGATTTAATTTAATAACCATATACAGCTGGGACTGTTTTTGTGCACATCTAACTTGTAAATGCTTTTGTTTGTAAATGTTAAATGCATGTCCTTTGTAAGTAATTTTTTTTACTTTAACAGTTTTCAAGACTGTTTTGCTTTTGTGTTCTTATGTATTATCAGATGTTCAGAGGTATAAACTTTTCTTTTCATGCTTGAGGTCAGTTAGGTTCCAGGCTCTGAGGACTGGTGTCTTTTGACAACTATGCAGAATTCTTTTTCAATGTTGCCTCTTTCTCATTCTGTTAATCTCCTTCTGGAATTCAATTAGACATCATTAGAAATTCTTGCTCTTTTCCATGTCTTAATAACTTTTTTCCTTATTTTTATTTGTCTCTCTGGGCTATATTAAGTCTTTGACTTAATTTTCTACTTCACTCATGTTGTGCTGTATCCAATCTGTTTTTAATCCATTCATTGAAATTTCAAATTTTATTTATTATATCATGCACTTCTACACATTTTGTTTGACCCCTTTCCAAAGTTAATTGTTCTTTCTTGTATTTTCAAGCTTCTATTTTATTTAATCATGGAAATAATAATTTTATAATCTGTGGTAACTTCCGTGTTTGAAGCCTGTGAGTGTAATTCTGTCTGTCTGTCGGCTAGTTGTTAGTTTTAGTGCTTGTTTCTTTGTTGGGGTCTTTGTTGCTGGGTGCAGGCTTTCTCTAGTGGTGGCAAGCAGAGGCTGCTCTCTAGTTGCAGTGCGCAGGCTTTTCATTGTGGTGCCTTCTCTGGTTGCAGAGCACGGGCCGTGGAGTGCAGGTTTCTGTAGTTGTGGCATGCATAGGTTTATTCGCCCCATGGCATGTGGAATATTCCCAGACTAGGGACTGAATCCGTGTCCCCTGCATTGGCAGGTGGATTCTTAACCACTAGACCACCAGGGAAGTCTGAAGAATCACTTTTAATTAAATTCTGATTGAAATTATTTTGATTTTATTGGTAAGGTGGATCTGGACTGCAAATCCAGATGTGAGGACTGGCTTATGGTTATGAATTCTGAAGGAACAATTCTTTTTTTCTTCTACCCCACACTAAGGTCATAACAAGCTAGTTGTCTTGCTTCCCTTCAGACCTGTAAATCTATTTCTCATTCTTGCTTTCATGAAGGTATGCCTCTTTGCAGGAGCCTCCTTTTGGACTACTCTCTTTGGAAGCCCTTTAGCCTTTGTCTCCTGTGCTCTACATTCTATGCATCCATCTGGACAGAAAGTTAGGGTTCCCGGGGTTTAGTAGACCCTCAGCAAAAGTCAGCTTGCTTATCTCCCAGAATTGCTACCTTCACTTCCATTTTTGGTTTTATGGAATTCTACCTTTCATTCTCGTTTAGTAGTACATCATTTTAAAAGATGTTTTTAATATTTTAATCAGAAGTTTAGATGTTTCAGTTAGGAAGCTTATACAGAATTTCTAGTCTATCATATTGCCAGAAATAGAAATTACCCACACTGTTTTCCTAGTCTTTGGTCGATGAGTGGCTGGATAGCTACAAGCAAGACCAGGATGCAGCGTTCCTGGAGCTCGTTAACTTTTTCATCCGGTCTTGTGGATGTAAAGGTGAGGAAACTACCCTTTTCTAACCCCCAGCCTTTCTCATAAAACTTTTTCTTTGTGAATATGAGTAGGATTAGGCATTCCTAAAAAGAGAGGGTAAAGTGTAAGAAAAGTTTCCTTTATTTAACTAGTATCAACTACACTGTTGATTGGTAAATAGGGAAGTGATCCAGTAATGGAATGTATTGGTTTGGAGACAGAATCCTTTGGAGAAAAATAAACATACTAAAGTGATGATGTTTACAGATTTGGACCATCAGACCTTTCTTTCCTCTAAATAATCTTTTCTTATCCCTTATTTCTAAGCCATTTCATCTCATATTTCTCTACTGAAACTGTGGCCCCAGGTCCCCAAAGGCCATGACCTAATTTACTGGGGCAGATAGTCTTATAAGACTGCAGGTTGTATTATAAGAACCTGGCATAGTTTTCTTGCTTTCTTTTTGTTTGGAATATTTCTTTTTAACTGTAGTTTTCTGCTGTTTGATTCCCTGGGGTTTTCTAGACAGGTTGCCTTATATCAGATATTCCAGTTAGATGGTAGCACATTTATGACTAGGATTCTGGTCTTCTGATTCCCCACCTGAGCTCTTTTCAGTATATTTTTAAGATCATCTTCAAATGTTTATGTAAATGGTCATGGTATCTGTTATTTCCCTTCTAAGTATCTCATCTCCATTCCTCAGGCACTGTGACCCCTGAGATGTTCAAGAAGATGTCTAACTCAGAGATCATCCGGCACCTAACCGAACAGTTTAATGAGGTGGAGGAAGACTATCCAGGATTCTCTAGCCACCGTTATTGCAAAATACAAGGCCCATTACCCTCTTCTTTTCGATTCTGGGAAATAGGATAGCTTTTGGAAGGAGGGATTTAATCTCTTGGGAGCAAAAGGGACCTATACACATTATCCGAATATGCCTACAGAGTTGAGAATAAGATATATATTTTTTTACTATATGGTTGGGTTTTGACATCCAGTCTCTGTGACTCCATGGATCTGGTAGTAACTCTCCCATCTTTTTCATGAACTCTTCTTTAGGATTCAGGAGACTATCCTCTGACAGCTTCAGGCCCATCCTGGAAGAAGTTCCAGGGAAGCTTCTGTGAATTTGTGAGGACATTGGTCTACCAGTGCCAGTACGGCCTCCTCTACGATGGCTTCCCCATGGACAACCTCATCTCCCTGCTCACTGGCCTCTCAGACTCCCAGGTCCGTGCCTTCCGTCACACCAGCACCCTGGCTGGTAAGCAGTCACTGTTAACTCTGTAAGTGTTCTCATGGGGGTTGGTAGAACTTCCCTCTGTTCTCTAGTCCTGGGTCATCTTTCCTGCCTGCATTCTAGCTGTTTACTTCAGGGTCATGCTTATTTTGTCCTGAACCTTCATCCAGTTTCTCACTAGTGGGATTGTTAAAAGGGGTGGATCACAGTGACAGTTTCCAGCTTTAACATGTTTCTCAGAGCTCACTGAGAACAGGCTAAGGATTAAAAGCAGCCCAAAAGAGGGAGAGAAAAAGCCCACTCCAGAACAGTGAGTCTTAGGATTTTAGGGTCACCCTGCTCTAGCTTTTCTTTTTCACTGCTCCTTTTTCCTTCTTTTTTGAACATACCATCCCTCCTCTGACTTAATGATTTTCTTACCTTGTTTTTACTGACTCAAGCCATGAAGCTGATGACCTCCCTGGTAAGAGTTGCCCTCCAGCTGAGTCTGCACAAGGACAACAATCAGCGTCAGTACGAGGCTGAACGGAACAAGGGCCCGGGACAGAGAGCGCCTGAGCGCCTCGAGAGCCTGCTGGAGAAACGCAGAGAGGTGAGCTGTTTCCCTGCCTCCTGCTCTGCTCCCGCGCTTCCATCACAGCTGCTTATCACACCGCCTTATCAGCCCCCAAGCTTCTCTCTCCCAGGCAAGCTTTCAGACTGTGATGATGGAGTTTGGCAGTAGTTTAATAGACCCATCCTGTTAGAGGTCATTGTATGTTCAGCTTGTTTCTGGGATTTGGGCTCAAGAGAGCATTTCTAGTTAGAGTAAATTTTAAAAGTTCTCTGTAGTTCCACTTTTGCTCAGTTTCTATTGTCTGCGTTCATTATCACAAGTATTTAAGTGTTGGGCCTGCATCTTGTGCAAGGAATTAAGCATTGACTTTCATCTCAAGTGTATGGTATGCAGGAGTGCTGGGAGGCCAACTGCTGGTGGAGGAGGCCAAGTTTTCAAGGAATGGAAAGGACACAGGCCTGTCGTTCACTCCTGGATTTAAATTCTGTTCCAGTTAGCTACTAGCTCCATGGCCTTATGTAACCTCTAAGCTTCAGCGTCCTTTCCTTTCAAAAGGAGGTAATTGTTTTTGTGATGACTAAATGAGACGAGTAAATTGCCTACCCAGGCACGTAGTAGGTACTTGCTTTGATTCCTTTTAAACCTGAAGACCACCACCAGAGGACATAACCCCCAACAAAATCTCTTACACTGTGTAAACCTTCAAACAGCTGTGTATGTCATGAAACTTAACACTGATTTTCCCCTTACTTCTCCAGAGTATCTGAGACCTCCCCAACCATGAGGTTGGCAGGACTCACCATGTCTAACTGTGCCAACTGACTGTTTTCCAGCTCTCATCAAAGATCTCTTCCATGCTAAATCATTAGAGGAGGGAATGTTCTACTTCCCGGATTCTCTTTTGCTGTTTTCACTGTCAGTGTGATCTTAAATAGTATATGTATTAAATCTGTCTCAAATCTTATATACACTCGTGTGATTGTTTTATTGGGACTTCTCTGGCTCTTGCTTCATCAGTTGTAGTTTTACTTTTCTGTCTTTAATTTCTCCCTCCCCAATGGTTTCCTCTTTCCAGTTATAACTGTATATAAGCGTTTGAATCTATCCTTAATCCTTCTCTATCAGTTACTCCATTTCTATCCTTTTAGTATTTCCTTCCTTCCTTAATATCCAGCTGAATCCTTTTTGCTACCTAGCTTCTATACCCATTTTTTCCTTTCCAATTTCTCTCTCCAAACCAGTAACTTCTTAATCCCTATAGCCAATGGCCTTTTATCAGTCTCCCTTTTTGACTTAACGTAAAATTTGGTATTGATAGACCCACCTTTCTTCCTTTCCTCTCTTTTCCTTTTTCTTTAATTTTGAAAATATTCAAATGTTCAAAAAGATATATTGGTAGAATGAACACAACATATGAACTATCTAGATTTAACAACTATTATTTCGTTCAATCACTCAGTCGTATATTTCACTATACTTCATCTACTTTTTTTTCCCTGGTATTTTTACTAAATTGTGGATGTGTATGTGTGTGCTCAGTCATGTCCGATTCTTTGCGACCCCATGGACTGTAGCCCTCCAGGCTCCTCTGTCCATGGAATTTTCCAGGCAAGAATACTGGAGCCGGCTTCCATTTCTTAACGTCAGGGCATCTTCCCAACCCAGAGATCGAACCGCATCTCTTGCACCTCCTGAATTGGCAGGCAGATTCTTTACCACTAGTGCCACCTGGGGATATTTTAACCTAAAGATTTGAATATGTCCTCTAAAAAAACATGTTCCTGTATTATACTGTTTTCCTATCCAAAAACATTAACAGTGATTCCCTAATATTTTCTAATCCCAACTCCTATTTAAAAATTTCCATTTGTCCCCAAAATGCCTTTTCAGTTCAGTTGCTCGGTCATGTCCAACTCTTTGCAGCCCTATGGACTGCAGCACTCCAGACTTCTCCATCACCAACTCTCAGAGTTTGCTCAAACTCATGACCATCAAGTCAGTGATGCCATCCAACCATCTCATCCTCTGTTGTCCCCTTCTCCTTTCTTCAGTCTTTCCCAGCATCAGGGTCTTTTCCAGTGAGTCAGTTCTTTGTATCAGGTGGCCACAGTATTGGAGTTTCAGCTTCAGCATCAGTCCTTCCAATGAACACTCGGGACTGATCTCCTTTAGGATGGACTGGTTGGATCTTCTTGCAGTTCAAGGGACTCTCAATAGTCTTCTCCAACACCACAGTTAAAAAGCATCAATTCTTTGGTGCTCAGCTTTCATTATAATCCAACTCTCATATCCATACATGACTACTGGAAAAACTATAGCTTTGACTAGATGGACCTTTGTTGGCAAAGTAATGTCTCTGCTTTTTAATATGCTGTATAGGTTGGTCATAGCTAGTCTTCCAAGGAGCAAGCATCTTTTAATTTCATGGCTGCAGTCACCATCTGCAGTGATTTTGGAGCCCAAGAAAATAAAATCTCTCACTGTTTCCATGTCTTTTATATCTGGTTAATTCCAGCCAGACTGTGGCTTAGTTAAGGATTGTGCATTTCATTTGGTCTTTTGTGTTTCTTAAGTCTCTCTTAATCTTGTACAGAACCTCTGCCCCGGCCTCCACTTTCCCCTCAGGATATTGATTTATTGAGTTGGGTCAGTTGTCTTCAAGAATGTCGCCTTGCAATTCTGCTTCCCTGTTACCTGTTAGGGTAACAGATAACATCTAGTCTAGCGTTTCTCAACAATGCCATTTAGGAGGCTGTCCTGGCATTGTTTCAGCAGATGTGCTCAATTGTGTCCAACTCCTTGTAACACCATGGATTGTAGCCTCCCAGACTTCTCTGTCCATGGGATTTTTCAGGCAAGAATACTGGAGTGGGTTGCCATTTCCTCCCCCAGGGGATCGTCCCATCCCAGGGATCAAACCCACAGCATCCCTGGCCTGTATCCACTAGGTGGCGGTAGTACCCAGGTCGTAATAAACAAAACTGTCTTCAGACTTTGCTAAAGTCCTGTGGGAACCCCAAACTGAGAATCACTATTCTAATTGCTTTGGCATAGTCACTTATAGATGTTTTTCTGGAACTCTCTTGCTTTTTCCATGATCCAGCAGATGTTGGCAATTTGATCTCTGGTTCCTCTGCCTTTTCTAAAACCAGCTTGAACATCTGGAAGTTCACAGTTCATGTATTGCTGAAGCCTGGCTTGGAGAATTTTGAGCATTACTTTACTAGCGTGTGAGATGAGTGCAATTGTGTGGTAGTTTGAGCATTCTTTGGCATTGCCTTTCTTTGGGATTGGAATGAAAACTGACCTTTTCCAGTCCTGTGGCCACTGCTGAGTTTTCCAAATTTGCTGGCATATTGAGTGCAGCACTTTCACAGCATCATCTTTGAGGATTTGAAATAGCTCAACTGGAATTCCATCACCTCCACTAGCTTTCTTCGTAGTGATGCTTTCTAAGGCCCACTTGACTTCATATTCCAGGATGTCTGGCTCTAGGTGAGTGATCATACCATCGTGATTATCTTGGTTGTGAAGATCTTTTTTGTACAGTTCTTTTGTGTATTCTTGCCACCTCTTAATATCTTCTGCTTCTGTTAGGTCCATACCATTTTTGTCCTTTATCGAGCCCATCTTTGCATGAAATGTCCCCTTGGTATCTCTGATTTTCTTGAAGAGATCTCTGATGCTGCTGCTGCTGCTGCTGCTAAGTCGCTTCAGTCATGTCCGACTCTGTGCGACCCCATAGACGGCAGCCCACCAGGCTCCCCCGTCCCTGGGATTCTCCAGGCAAGAACACTGGAGTGGGTTGCCATTTTCTTCTCCAATGCATGAAAGTGAAAAGTGAAAGTGAAGTCGCTCAGTTGTGTCTGACTCTTCGCGACCCCATGGACTGCAGCCTACCAGGCTCCTCCGTCCATGGATTTTCCAGGCAAGAGTACTAGAGTGGGGTGCCATTGCCTTCTCCAGAAGAGATCTCTAGTCTTTCCCATTTTGTTGTTTTCCTCTATTTCTTTGCATTGATCGCTGAGGAAAGCTTTCTTATTTCTTCTTGCTATTCTTTGGAACTCTGCATTCAGATGCTTATATCTTTCCTTTTCTCCTTTGCTTTTTGGTTCTCTTCTTTTCACAGCTATTTGTAAGGCCTCCCCAGACAGCCATTTTGCTTTTTTGCATTTCTTTTCCATGGAAATGGTCTTGATCCCTGTCTCCTGTACAGTATTACAAACCTCTGTCCATAGTTCATCAGGCACTCTATCAGATCTAGTCCCTTAAATCTATTTCTCACTTCCACTGTATAATCATAAGGGATTTTATTTAGGTCATACCTGAATGGTCTAGTGGTTTTCCCTACTTTTTTCAATTTAAGTCTGAATTTGGCAGTAAGGAGTTCATGATCTGAGCCATAGTCAGCTCCCGGTCTTGTTTTTGCTGACTATATAGAGCTTCTCCATCTTAGGCTGCAAAGAATATAATCAATCTGATTTCGGTGTTGACCATCTGGTGATGTCCATGTAGTCTTCTCTTGTGTTGTTGGAAGAGGGTGTTTGCTATGACCAGTGTGTTCTCTTGGCAAAACTCTTGTCTTTGCCCTGCTTCATTCCGTATTCCAAGGCCAAATTTGCCTGTTACTCCAGGTGTTTCTTGACTTTCTACTTTTGCATTCCAGTCCCCTATAATGAAAAGGACATCTTTTTTGGGTGTTAGTTCTAAAAGGTTTGTAGGTCTTCATAGAACTATTCAGCTTCAGCTGCTTCAGCGTTACTGGTTGGGGCATAGACTTGGATTACTGTAATATTGAATGGTTTGCCTTGGAAATGAACAGAGATCATTCTGTCATTTTTGAGACTGCATCCAAGTACTGCATTTTGGACTCTTGTTGACCATGATGGCCACTCCATTTCTAAGGGATTCCTGCCCATAGTAGTACATATAATGGTCATCTGAGTTAAATTCACCCATTCCAGTCCATTTTAGATCGCTGATTCCTAGAATGTCGACATTCACGCTTGCCATCTCCTGTTTGATCACTTCCAATTTGCCTTGATTCATGGACCTAACATTCCAGGTTCCTATGCAGTATTGCTCTTTACAGCATTGGACCTTGCTTCTATCACCAGTCACATCCATAGCTGGGTATTGTTTTTGCTTTGGCTCCATCCCTTCATTGTTTCTGGAGTTATTTCTCCACTGATCTCCAGTAGCATACTGGGCACCTACTGACCTGGGGAGTTCCTCTTTCAGTATCCTATCATTTTGCCTTTTCATACTGTTCATGGGGTTCTCAAGGCAAGAATACTGAAGTGGTTTGCCATTACCTTCTCCAGTGGACCACATTCTGTCAGAGGATGAGATGGCTGGATGGCATCACCGACTCGATGGATGTGAGTTTGAGTGAACTCCGGGAGTTGGTGATGGACAGGGAGGCCTGGCATCCTGCAGTTCATGGGGTTGCAAAGAGTCAGACACGACTGAGCGACTGAACTGAATCTAATTTCTTCCTTCTCTTTTTTTGTTCAATTTCTTTTATCAAACAAATTGCATTTATTTAAAAAATTTCCCCAGTTGATGTTCGTAAAAAACTTGTATAACTACCAGCTAGGACCTCTGAATAGCCAAAGATGGTCAAAATAACAAGACACAGAAGGGATATTTTTTCAAAACAAATCTCAGAAGTATTAGTTGACTATACAGCTTCTTTTAGAATTAGAAGGTTTAACCTTTTTCTATTCTGATAACTTATTGGCTTCATTTTCTTTTTCTCTGCTTTAGACTGATTAGCTTAATTACTTTCATTTGCCAACTCCAGCTTTCTCATCAGCTTTGTATTTTAGAGGTATCTTACTGACTGCCTAACTTCACCAGGCTATCCAGTATCACATGTGGATGAGTAGGTGGTATTCTTTTCTAAGGTATCTAATCCATACCCTCAAAGGAAAGAGGGAGAGTGGCTTGTAGCTTTCATACCTTATTTATAGATGTGTATTTTTCACATGGAGAAAAAAGTGATTTGGGGAGATAGAAGTATTGTGAACATGTGGGAAATAAAGCCACATGACCTGAAAATAAAAAAAGGTTTAAAAGGGAACATAGGATACAGGAGGTTCAGACTGTGCCCTGTAATTAATAGGAAACAGGTGAATGTCATATTTTTCTAATATTTTTGTGGCCTTATACTGCTGGGGGACATGAGAGATTGACCTGTTCCTCCCCATCCTCCAGCTTCAAGAGCATCAAGAGGAGATTGAAGGGATGATGAATGCCCTTTTCAGGGGTGTCTTTGTACATCGGTACAGGTGAGTTACTGGGCTCCTTTCATTGAAGCAGCTGGGTCCTCAGTTACGGAGTCTATAGAAATAACAAGGTCCCCTCCTAACCCTGTTATCTGTAGTCCCACAGCTCAGAAAAAACTCTTTAACAAATGTTCCAAATTGGGTTTAATTTATTCCTGCCTACAAAGGATTGCATAAACTCTTCTGGGAGGGAAGATAAGAGCATCAGGCATTGATGAGTATTATTCTGCTCCAACTTTGCCCAAGACCTCCCCTCCCCCATCTTCATGGGGCTTGAGCCTTGAGAGGACAAGAGGAGAGAGCCAAAAGCAGGGCCTTTCTGAGGGTTTACAGTTCTTCCGGCCTTTCCCCAGCCCACTTCACCCTGCCTTTCACTGTGCTAAAGGCAGGGGAGTTTTATACTGGGTAAATAGCTGGTAGAATTAAGTTAAAGAGTGTCCATGTTTGTGTCTCACTCTTACCTAGATTTCAGCCTCTGCCTTTTCAGAACCCTTCAGCTGATTTAATCTTTTCTTGAAGTGGAATCAACACATACACGTGGATATGTTGTATAACATAGGGAATATAACCGATCGTCTTACGATAAATAAAACATAATCTTTAAGAATTATGAATCACTGTTGTACACCTGAAACTTATGTTGTACATCAGCTGTATCTCAGTTCACCACACACAGTTTGGTCAATAGTTAAGATTCCAAAATCAGTTTTTAAAAGGGGCATAGAGGATAAGTTTTAACGATTGGTTACGGAAGGGAACTGTTCACTTTTTAATGTATTTTATTTACATTGGGACGAGGAAGTGAAAGGGCTAGTACTTGATGTTTAGTCAAGAAAATAGACTCTTCTGTGACAAACATATCTGCTAGGATAGAAAGTCAGTTTGGAGAGAAGGTGAAAAGGGTCAGCTTTCTCTCTGTGCCTAGGGATGTCCTTCCTGAGATCCGTGCTATCTGCATCGAGGAGATTGGGTCTTGGATGCAGAGCTACAGCACCTCTTTCCTCACTGACAGCTACTTAAAATACATTGGCTGGACCCTGCATGATAAGGTGAGAGTTGACTCAGTCCTCTTCCCTGCCCCAGGGTGCTTCAGCTTTTCCTGGTCTTGCCACTTAGGTGTTTCACTAGTGATCAGTGATGAACTCATCAAGGCACTGAACCTCAAAACTCCCCTAGTCCTGGGGAGGGTAAGAGAAGTTAGGGGAGAGAAGGATATATTTAGGGGAGTAAATGCCTTAAAACAGAGTTGAGGGAAGAAAGACTTTGCCTATGAAAAGGCAAGACAGTTACTGATAGGGTGGTGATACAAGTGCTGGGGTGGTAGCCAGAAGATCCTCTTAGCAGGATTGCTTAATTCTGTTGAAAAGGAGAATTTGGGATTTTAAGTGAGAAGACAGTCATTCATTCTTTTTGAGACATCTCAGAGTCTTCAATATAGAGGATACCCAGGCCCAGGATGAGCAACCTGAGAGGGAAGTATGGAGATCCAGTAGGGGTAAGTAGAGGAGGAGTCATTCATATTTCCATTCTCCTCAGTAGCATCGAGATGTGCGTCTGAAGTGCTTGAAGGCTCTGAAAGGGCTGTATGGCAACCAAGACTTGACTTCGCGCCTGGAGCTCTTTACCAGCCGCTTTAAGGTAGAATCAGGACCGTGCTCCTGTGCTTGGCCCTGTCTGTGGTTCCCATTTCCGCACCTCATTTTCCCACTTGTATTGCTTTTATGTATCTGTGGCTATCCCAGTATCTGCTTCTACACCCCCTCTTTAGGAATCTCTCAGATTCTAAGAGGTTGGTGTTTGGGGATGGATGCAAGGAGGTACTAAGTGATGTTCTCCTTCTTACAGGACCGGATGGTTTCCATGGTCATGGACCGAGAGTATGATGTGGCAGTGGAGGCCGTTAGGTTGCTGATAGTTATACTCAAGTGAGTCCTGGGCAGTGGAGAGACAGGGATCTCAGGGTTATCTTTTCAGTATCAGACAGGCCCTTCCAGAGTCTCTCTCCCTTCACGCATTGTAGGTTGACTCTTGTCTGTACAGGTTGAAAGACCGAGATCATTCCCAAGTTGCAAGAGCTCCGGGGGGAAATTTCCCATCTTCTCTAACTCCATATCCCTCTGTCTCCCAATCTTCTATTTGCAAGTTCTTTGTGAGTTAATCCTTGTTGGCTTTGCCATGTTTCTAACCTTGGTTGTGCCAGAGGACGACATCCACATCCACCTGCTCGTTCTGCTTTTCTCCCGGCAGGAGCATGGACGGGGTGCTGACGGATGCAGATTGCGAGAGCATCTACCCTGTCGTGTACGCCTCTAACAGAGCCCTGGCCTCTGCTGCAGGGGAGTTTCTGTACTGGAAGTGAGTGGGGCTCCTTTTGTTTGTTTCTTTATAACGCCGTCTTCTCTTGGTTTCTCTCCATCCTCTGCTGCTGTTCTAAGCTCCCCTCCCCAACCCATTAGTCTCCCTTGGTGTCTCCTTCCCACCTCAATCCCTGGAGACTTTCCTTAGCTCTGTCTCTTTCTCCTTTAATCCTCTCCCTCCAAGGTAACTTGTACTCCTTCCTTTCTCCTGTGCTGTGCCCTTTCCCTCTGCCCCTTCGACCAGGCTCTTCTACCCTGAGTGTGAGACAAGAGCAGTGGGCGGGAGAGAGCGTCGCCGAAGTCCACGCCCCCAGAGGACTTTCTTCTACCTTCTGCTGTCCTTTTTCGTGGAGAGTGAGGTGACGTATGGAAAGGAGCTGTTGTGCTAAGATGTGCAGGTAGAGAAGGATGGGAGCTGGCTCTACACGCGGTGGAGAAATGATTCATCGGGAGCCACTTCTAGCGTGTTAACATACGGCTTCGGTGACTTAACACCTGCCTCCTCCCACAGCTCCATGACCACGCCGCGTACTTAGTTGACAGCCTGTGGGACTGTGCAGGGCCTCTGCTGAAGGACTGGGAGAGTCTGACAAGCCTGCTGCTGGAGAAGGACCAGAGTATGTGCCAGCTGGTAGCCAGGGAAGGGGCCCTCTCCCCTCCTTGTAGGAAACCAGGAGAGATTTCTCTCCTGACTTGTAGAAGGCATAGGTAATGGGTGATGGGGGTGATGGAGGGGGTTCTTAGGGATCAGGTGTGGATAATCTATGAATCTGTGTTTTCCATCCGCCTGCCAACCCAGACCTGGGCGATGTACAAGAGAGTACGCTGATAGAAATTCTTGTATCCAGTGTCCGGCAAGCTTCAGAGGGCCACCCACCTGTGGGACGGGTCACAGGGAAGAAGGTACAGCGTGAGGGGTGCGGGGGTGAGGGTTGTTGGCAATGTTAAATCCAGGCAGGTACTGTCTGTCCTTACCCTCAAGTCTTAGGTTAGGGTGCTCCTTCCTCAGCCTCTCGAAGAATTCCATTTCTAGCAAAAGAAATCTGAAGGCAGCTGCTTATCTTCCTAGGAAGATAAGAGTATCAGGCAGAGGAATACACATACATACACCTTTCCCCCATCCCCAAATGATTAATTTCAGGGCTTAACCCCAAAAGAACGTAAGATCCAAGCCGATGACAAGGTGAAGCTGACTGAGCACCTCATCCCCCTGCTCCCCCAGCTCCTGGCCAAGGTAGAGGTGCCTCATCGCTCAGCCTCTGGGAAAGAGCGGGTGGAAGGAAGTGGCCTCCAAATTAGCAGTGTGGCAGGTTGTAAGTAGGCTTCCCTCTGAATCACCGCAGTTCTCAGCTGATGCAGAGAAGGTGGCTCCCCTGCTGCGGCTTCTCAACTACTTCGACCTCAACATCTACTGTACCAGGCGCTTGGAGAAAGTGAGGGGAGAGGACGACACATTCCCTCTTGCTTGCTGCTTTTGTCCCAGAGCCAAAGATTCTACTGCCAGTACCTGCTTTTTCTTAAGGACATGGATTCTAGAAAAACCAATAAGCCTTCCTTCTCCTAGGCATCTTATCCTTGAAGTTTAATGTTGTCAATGCTGTTTCTTTCTCCCCGTGTCTAGTCCCCTCAGGAGGAGTTCTCTTCCCCAGCTCCCCCACGACACTGTCTTCTCCCACCTTTCTTTCTCAGCACCTGGAGCTGCTCCTGCAGCAGCTCCAGGAGGTGGTGGTGAAGCATGCGGAGCCTGCGGTGCTTGAGGCAGGCGCTCACGCCCTCTATCTGCTGTGTAATCCTGAGTTCACATTTTTCACCCGCGTGGACTTTGCCCGCAGCCAGTTGGTGGATCTCCTGACCGACCGCTTCCAGCAGGAGCTTGAAGAACTGCTTCAGGTTGGAAGTAGGGCTATGTGACAGGACTCCCCAGACCTGTGTGGGAGAGGCCATGAGATACGGGGGTGTGGATCCGCGAGTTCTCGGGGAAATGCCACATGGACTTCCTTTTTTCCTCAGTCGTCCTTCCTAGATGAAGATGAGGTGTACAGTCTGGCAGCCACTCTGAAGCGCCTCTCTGCCTTCTACAAGTGAGCAACTCCCTGCCTGCTCCCTCTTCTATTCCTGCCGGTGTCCGTTCCAGTGTAACATTTCCCTCTTCCGCCCCCCACCCCCCACAAAGTGCCCACGACCTAACCCGCTGGGAGCTTTATGAGCCCTGCTACCAACTCCTCCGAAAGGCTGTGGACACAGGAGAAGTTCCTCACCAGGCAAGTAGACAAGTTGGAAACGTGGAAGCAGGAATCTTAGGGGCCCCGTGTCCCAGGTGGCCGCCTTGCAGGTGGTTCCAGTCCCAGGGGTGTGGAGTGGATGAGAGCTCCAGCGTGCGTGTCGTTCCTTCTGTCCCACTCTCGGAAGTGAATGTACTTTCCCAGCACCTGAAAACAGTCATTCTCTCTGGCTTCTGGGGAGTCAAGGATAATATTGAGGGATTATAGGAGACTTTAAATCAGGAAGAGATGGCATTCCTGCTCAGGGCAGAATTCTCTGAAGACTGTCGAGAATCACTTTTTTCCTCACCAGAAAAGGAAGTAGGTGTCTCCTCATCTCATTCTCTCTCTTCTGGTCTGCTTTTTTCTTCTTTCCTTCATGTGTATCTGCCTGTCTGTGTCTCCCCGCCTGCCCGTTACTCTACTGATCTTTGCTTTTTAACATGTGGTTCTTACAGGTGACCCTGCCAGCCTTGACTCTTGTCTATTTTTCCATTCTTTGGACACTAACCCACATTTCTGGATCAGATGCTTCCCAGGTGAATATGGGCCTGAGGAGGGGGAACAGGAATGGAGTACCAGTGTCTTCCTTCATTCCTTCCCCTGAAGTCGTTGTCTCCACAGAAGCAGCTGTTGGATTTGAAGGGCAGGATGGTAGCCTTCTGCGAACTCTGCCAGAGCTGCCTCTCAGATGTGGATTCTGAGATCCAGGAGCAGGTGAGCGTTCGTCAAGGACGCACATCGTCTGTAGCCCGGCTCCCATGGTCTGGGGAAACCCATTCTGAGGGGAACTTAGCAATATAATTTCTGTCATGGTCACTTTTCTGTCCTTTTTAAGCATTCTCTTTTTTCCCCCAACAGGCTTTTGTCTTGTTAAGTGATCTGCTTCTCATCTTCAGCCCTCAGATGATTATAGGGGGACGAGAGTTCCTCAGGCCCCTTGTCTTTATTCCTGAAGCCACTCTGCAGTCTGAGCTGGCCAGCTTCCTCATGGACCATGTCTTCATCCAGCCTGGGGAGCTGAGCGGTGGTACCAGGGCTCGGGAAGGGTTTGGGGCTCAGGCCTGCTTTGGGCTTGGAGGGCAGGGGGCCTGAATTGTGATTCTGACACTTCCACTCTGTGCTTGGGGGGAGCCAGGTCATTCCCAGGAGGATCACTTACAGATTGAGCAGCTGCACCAGCGGCGCCGCCTCCTGGCTGGGTTCTGCAAGCTGTTGCTCTATGGGGTGCTGGAGATGGACGCGGCCTCGGATGTTTTCAAGCACTACAGCAAGGTACAGCGGGGCGCCAGGCTGAGTATAGCTCTGACTCATGACCTCAGACCCTGTAGCGCTACAGAAAGGGTGGGGGAAATGATAGTACCAAGCTTAAAGGAAAAGTCAGGGGAAGGCCTGTGGTTCGGAATAAAGGGACAAAGAAAAGAGCCTTAGAAAACAATTGTGGAGGAAAAGCTGTTAGGAAGAAATTCATTGGAGGGAAAATGCCTTAATCTTCCTGTCCAGAATTTTTTTTTTTTTTTTTTCTTTCTGTGAGCCTAGTCTGTGGAATGGGGTAATGTAAGAAGGGGAATAAAAAGAACAGAAGAGGGTTCAGTCCTTCCAAGGTACCTAGATACCTACCTTGGTCTCCTCAACCCCCATCGTGTTGATTTCTATTTATTGAGTACCTAGTATCCCAGGCACGAAGGGCTCCTCAGTGAACAACAGTCAACTGTTCCTGCTCCTTGGAGCTTCTGTTCTGGGGGAGACAAACAGCGAAGGTTTCAGTGCAGTGGCAGTGTGTTCTGGCAGGTTCCTACTCTTCTCTGAGAAATGGACTCCAGGCAGGGTTTCTTCCCTTCGTTATTTGCCTAAACCGTGATTTCTCTGGGGCTTTGTCTCTGCTGGCCGGAGATGTGGTCTAGTATGAGTTGTTTCATGCGTAGATTCATATTCCCTACCTCAGGTCCTTTTGGAAGGAAAAGGAAAGAAAAAATCTTGATGCCTTCCCTTGGTTGAGCAGAATCATTTTAGGAAGACAGGCCCCTCCCAACTATCTCCCAGGGCTGAGGCATCCTGTCCCAGTGCTTCTTCCTCCTGCTGGACCCAGCCTGTCGCCCAGGGATACCAGCTCACCCAGAAAAGAAAAAAAAGTGAAGAAAAAATCAAAACAGAAACAGTCCCTTTCTGTGGTCAACATCATTTTGTCTACTTCCTTCCCATCAGTTCTACAATGACTATGGTGATATTATCAAGGAAACATTAACAAGAGCAAGGCAGATTGACCGAAGCCACTGTTCCCGAATCCTGCTGCTGAGCCTCAAGCAGGTACCCCTTCTGCCTGGGGGGCCTCAGGCCTTCTGTGTCCCCCACTGCAGCCCACCCCCAGCTGTTCAGAACGTGAGCTCTTTCAGAGCAGGACGTTTCTAACTTATTTTGACTTTTATTTCACATGACAGTCTCCTTCGTAACTAGTAGATCCATAAAAAGTAATTTATTTTAACCGTCAGGGCAGTTTCTACCCCAATCCCATAGATCTCCTGTGTGAATTAATTAGCACATGGGAGCACCACAATAAAGTGACAGGGAATTCCTAATTTTCTTCTGGCTGTCGTCTCTCAGATTCTTCAGTTACTACAGGCATTTTAATTTATTTTTACAGAGCACAGTGAAGCCTTCTCTGGTGCAAGGCAGTCAGGAATAGGGTCAGTGTCCTCAGAGGAAAGAAAGTAAAAACAGCAGATGGTTTCCCAAGCCCTTTAGAATTTCTAAAGGACAGAGAAAGGAATGCTGTACTTGCTTGTTCTATCTTGTTCCTCCCTTTCCTGTGTGCCATGTCTCCTGGACAGTTATACACAGAACTGCTGCAGGAACAAGGGCCCCAGGGCCTGAATGAGCTTCCAGCTTTCATCGAGATGAGGGACCTGGCCAGGAGATTTGCCTTGAGCTTTGGACCCCAGCAGCTACAGAACCGTGACCTTGTGGTCATGCTACACAAGTAAGGAAGTATTGGTAGAAGGCAAGGTACTTGCCTCTTCCAGACTCTGTGTACAGGACCAGCTGGGAGTGAGGTCTCAGAGGGAGGGTCATCAGGTCCAGGAGTAGCGGTCACGTGGGTGAGCGGGTATCCCTGGGCGACAGGCTGGGTCCAGGGGGAGGAAGAAGCACTGGGACAGGATGCCTCAGCCCTGGGAGATAGTTGGGAGGGGCCTGTCTTCCTAAAATGATTCTGCTCAACCAAGGGAAGGCATCAAGTTCTCCTTGTCTGAGCTTCCTCCAGCTGGCTCCTCCAGTCAGCCCCCAAATCTGGCATTCCTGGAGCTCCTCGCGGAGTTCTCCCCCCGACTCTTCCATCAGGACAAGCAGCTGCTGTAAGTTAGGGGTGGGTGGATAAAGACGTGGGTGAGAGAGGAAGGGTCTGGTGAGGGCTGTGACCACTTCAGACAGGCTCCATCCCGCCTCTCTCTCAGACTGTCCTACCTGGAAAAGTGTCTGCAGCGTGTCTCCCAGGCACCTGGTCGTCCCTGGGGTCCAGTCACCACCTACTGCCACTCCCTCAGCCCCGGAGAGAACACGGCCGAGGTCAGCCCTCAGGGCTACCCCCGCTCCAAGAAGAGGCGAGTTGAAGGTAAAGTGCAATGAGTGTGGGTATCGGGGTGCTCAGCGCTACTGCCTTGATAGCCACTGCTTAGGGAAGCAGCATGTGGCCTTTGCCCCTTTCAGAGTCTTGCATTTGGTCAAATAAATATTCATGTAGCCCCTACTATCATTAAGGCTACTCATTTTCTTCCAAGGTTTATCTAGCCAAGTAAAAATAGCCAACTTCTATGAAAAATTAAATAGAAACTAATGATAAAACCAAAGATTGAACTAAAGAATCTGTACATTTATGATGCCTCTTGTTGACATATTATTTTGCAATTTTTAAAAATTTTATACGGTCTTCATGATTTTTATAGTCTTCAGATCATACCTGTCACATTTACATATGTTTTTTCTTTAAAGTGATTTTTAAAAAATATAGTCTCGTTTTGTGATAATACCCCAGAAATCACAAACTTGAGGTGTAAGTTAGTTTTCTGGTGTACATTTTAAAATACTAGTAGTCACACCGCATCCCCCAGGTCTAGGTAGTAGACTGACCTATTTCTTGTCTCCGGATTTGCTTATTTTAGACATTTTATGTAACTGGAATCATAGTCTGTGGCCTGTGTCTTCTTTTAATGAGCATGTTTTTAGGGCTCATCCATTCTTAGCATCTGTCAGTACCTCATAACTTTTCATGGCTGAATAATCCATTTGTATGGATATGTCATTTTATCCATTCATCAGTTACTTGACATTTAGATTGTTTCAACTTTCTGACTGTTAACACCTGATGCTCCTGTGAACATTCATGTGTAAGTTTTCACATGGATGTAGGATTTCACTTCTCTTTAGATACATGTAGGAATGAAATTGCTGTATTGTATGGTGACTATGTGTAACTTTATGAGGAACTACCAAACTAGTTTCCAAAGTGCCTGCATTGTTGTGCAGTTCCTACGGCAGTTGACAAGGGCCCCAGTTTCTCTACACGTTCAAACTTGTTATTGTCTATCTTTTATTTTATCCATCTCTTAGTGACTAAATTGGTATCTCATCTATTATAGCTTAAATTTGTATTTCTTTAAGTACTAATACTGTTGAGCATCTTTGCACATGCTTATTTGCTATTTGTATATCTTCTTTAGAGAAATATCTATTCAAATTCTTTGCTCATTTAAAAATAGGGTTGTCTTTTTATTGTTGAGTTGTCTCTTACCAGATATACAGAAAAAATTTCCTCCCATTTTTTGTTGTCTTTTCATTTTCTTGATGGTGTCCTTGAAATACAAAAGTTCTTAATTTTGATGAAATTCACCTTACCTGTTTTTTTGTTGTTTGTGCTTTTGATGTCATATCTTAAACTTTCCTCATCTAAAGTCACAAAAATCTATTCCTGTGTTTTCTTCTGAGAGTTCTCTAATTTTAGCTAATACATTTAGGTCTATGATCCATTTTGAGTTAATTTTTGTGTGTGGTGTGAATTATTTTTAAGGTCTTCTGTATGCCACCTAAAGTTATCTTTCATACCACCAGGAAACTCTGCTTTTAACCAGTAAAGTAATACTTGTTAAGGACCTACCATATGCAAGATACTGTATTAGGTGTTTTAGAGGCCATGATAGATTCTCAAGCAGCTTACCATCTAATAGAAAAGAAAGAAAATACATTTATAGAAAATCTGAGCTGTGAAGTCACCAGTAAGTGATAACTTCCCCGGGGTTGGACAGATGACTGCTACAGAATTCAGAGAAGAAAGGTATCCTTTTATGTTCCGTTGATCTTATGAAGGCTTTATCAAGAAGATGGTATTTAAGCTAGATCTTGAGAAATGGGTAAGATTTATATAAGCTGAACAGAAGAAGAATAAGTACCACGGACAAGCAGAACAGCACAAGCAAAACAGGTCAGTGTTTGCCAAAGCACATGAATACATAGATTGGTTTGCCTAAAACAGAGGGTTTGTAAAGTTAGGATAAAACTGAAAAAATTGGTTCCATTGTTCATCATACTTACTGAGCTCCTTGCCTTCAGTTGTGCTTGGAATGCAGGAGTGAGCTTTCTTTGGAATAGTGTCAGATAGCGATGTGCTGTGGAAGAGGGTGGGGAAAGTCTTACAAAAAGTGATCAGGGAAAGCCATAGAGAGTATGAATGCAGGGCAAAAACTGGAGAAAGAGGGGGTGCCTGGTGTATATCAGAATAGCAGATGAGGACTTAACCTGGAGGTCCAGTGGTTAAGGCTCTGTGCTTTCAATGCAGGGGCTGTGGGTTCAATCCCTGGTCGAAGAACTAAGATCCCACATACAACACAGCCAAAACCTTAAAAAAGGGGCAGCTAAGGGAACAGCAGACAGGCGGGTGCGAGTGGTCCAGAGGCCATGGCAGGGTGTCTCTGGCTTGTTCAAGGAATAGCTAAGAAGGCCAGTATTGCTGAGTGGAGATTGTGTAGGATACAGGACCAAAGAGGTTGTCGGGGTCCCAAGCATAAGTCAGAATAAAAACTCTGGCTTCTACTCAGAGTGAAATGGGTAAACACTGAGGGATTTGAGCAGAGGAGTGACAGGATCCGCCTCACATTTTAAGGGGTTCCTGGGTGCTGTGTGTAGAACTGGCTGACGGAGAGGCAGGGCTTGAAGGCAAAGAACTGCTGAGGAGGCTGCTATAGGGGCCCAGACAGGCGGGAGCGGGTGAAGTGGGGAGAGGCAGATGTGAGAAGTGACCAGACTCTGGACATACTTCCAAGCTGTCACTAATAGGGCCTCATAATAAGAGAGAAAGTAAAATATGAGAGAGAGAGGAGTTGCGGATGACTCCATGGGTTTTGGCCTGACACTTGGAAGACTGGAGTTGATAGCAGCTGAGATGGGGAAGTCTGTAAGAAGTGAGACCGGGACTTTGGTATGTTACAGGTGGAGATGCTGGAGACAGGAGTCTGGAGTGTAGGGTGGGGGGAGGGAGAAGCTTGAGATAGATGTTCGAGTTGGTACTTAAAGTCATGAACCTGAAGGGCTAAGAAAGCCACTGAGGATGGAGATGGGGAGAGGTCCTAGGGCTGAATCCTTGGACATGACACCAGTTAAATAGGCTGGAAGATTAGGAGTCACCTGGGGGCTCAGGTTTATTCTCTGGGAAGACAAGCTCACAGGTGTGGCTCTTCCCTGTTTAGGGAATGTTCTAATGCTTACACCAGAAGCAGCTCACTCTCCAGTTACTGGTTTCAGAGTGCAAACAAGGCTGTGGGGAGGGAGACAATGGGTGTATGAGTGTTTCCAGTTGATAAATACTAATATCAATTTGACTTATGTTTTAAAATAGCTTTACCTGGGTTTTTTTTTTTTAACATTTTGGCTTCTTTCTCCTTTGTCTTCCTCAATCTCTTATAGACAGTCCTTAATATTTTGAGCCCCAGGTTTTCCTCTTACCCTTCGTATTAGAACTATGCTGACATTACGGTCATTTCATTTTTTTTCTGGCTTTTAGAAAACCCAGTCTTTCACTTTCCTGTTTCTCCTTAACTCTCATGCTTCCTGCCTCATTTCAGGCCATTCTAAACTTTTTCTCACTACAGAAACCTTGAATGAATGGAATCTCAGATTTCTCCATTGATTAACTGAGACCTCTCAGTCTCAGCGACTCCAGCCTTCTCTCACATTTGTATATTACGTTTATCTGTGGAACGTATGTCTCTTTCCATCTTGTTTTCTAAGCTATGTATGAATTTCTCCTGGACAAGCCCTTGATACAATTCTATAAACCCTACTTTTTAGTACGTAGGGCTGTGCTCAGTTTTAGTCATGTCGTAATGAGACCATCTAGATTTTCCACTGCCTTTTTTTTTTATTGCCTTCTTATTTAACTTTTTGTTACCAAATCCTGACTGAGCAGATCTTGAAAAACTGAAGTGTCTGGTGGTACCTGGTCGCCAGTAAGCATGTGCCTCTGCTGCTTTGCAGGGCCCTCCAGGCAGCACAGAGAAGACATCTCTGCATCCCAGGAGGAAAGCCTACAGCCGAACAGCATCCCAGCCACACCTATGCTCACCTCCACAGCTGTGAAGAGTGGGCAGCCCCTTGGGGCATCAGAGGAGATGGAAGAAGGCGGCAGCTCAGAACTGGCATTTCCCCAAGGGTGCGTCCCCCGGGGAAACCTGGCTCTGATTTCCCAGTCTGGTGTCTCCCCATTTCTGTTGTGTTGTTCCCTGCCACAGGATCCCCTCATTCTTGGTTCTTCTCAGGTCCTTTCCCCTTTTTTCAGCTTTTCATTTTCTCTTTTTCCCTCCATTCTGAACTTTCTGCTGGCTTTAATGCTGGCCACTTTACCTCCTCTTTTTACCCTACATTTTTATCCCTTGTCACTGATCCAACTTCATTCCCAACAGCCTGTACCTTTTAGGCAACCCAAGGTCAAGGTCCTTGAGTCCACAGCATTTCCAGACTCCGCTCAACCCTTCAGATCCTGGTCTGGGCAAGCAGCTGACCCGGTGAGCTTTTCTTATCATCTTCTGTCTTCACTTCAAGTCTGTCCCCCATTATGAGGGGATTCTCCCTGATCAGTGCTGCTGTGCTGGTGCTTTCTAGACTGTTTTTAACCACACAGCACTTCCTTCCAGTGTAATGTGGAGCCCTAGTGTATAAAACGGATGGAAGTAGAGCTGCTCTGATGGGAGCAGGGGTGCGAATCTGGACCCCTGGTCTGCTTACTGCCCTGCCCCCGCTTCCCCATTCCCCTGGGGTGCCAAGAAACTCTTGGGTCCTTGAAAACCTCTACTCTTGGCCACTGCTTCCAGGCTCAGCTTGATGGAAGAGGATGAGGAAGAATTAGAAATTCACGACGACTTGAGTGAAGATTGGCAAGGTTCAGGCAAGGTGAGTGGACCCAACAGTCCCTTCTCCCTTTAGAACTGGAAGCAGATGCAAGGGAAAGAACCTAGAGTGATTCTCCTTTGTCTTGATGATGCCTTGTCCCTGGAAGCTGCCCCAGACATTTTCAAAGAGTCATAAAAGAGTAACGGTTTGTAAGTTTCTATTCACTTTGCTTGGACTTAAAATTTTTCTCCCCTATCCTCTTAAAAAAGTAAAGTACCAAAAAGGACTGGAACCACACTCCCATTCCCAATCCCCATGTAAGTATTTTGTTTGTTAATTGCCCCAGAACTAAAGAGAGCCCTCAAGCTAGAGAGAGATGGGCAGTTACCCAGTGCTTAGAGCCTGGCAGCAAGTCTCTCCTGTCCCAGCGCAGGCTCAATTGACCTCCTCTCCTGAGAGGGCTGCCCGAGCCCCTCCTCCACTCACTCCTCTGCCCTTGCCTGCCTGCTTCCACAGGAGGAAATGCTGCCAGTTCAGTAGGAAACACATTGAATTCAAATGAGATGTCTCATAGGAGTCCTAGGTTCCCCTACTTTATCAAGTTAACTCCATAACCCCTCTCGGCCTCATCTTTAAAATGGACCTTTTACGCAAGATACAGAGAAAAGGAACCGTATAAACAGAAGAGTATTGTGTTTCTGCGGCTGTTCGCTCCCTCCTCTGCTCTTTGAGGAGAAACGGGCACAGCGGAGCGGGGTGGGGCTTGGGGGGTCTTGTGCTTGAAGGCAAAACCAGACAAAATGTTCACCCAGAGCCTAGACAGCAGGACCTCTGTTAGGTGTTTAGTGCTAAAGTTCCCCCAGGAAGACCCGACCTCTGGTTCCAGCGCTGAGCAAATGGAGGTCTCCGTCGGCAGGCCAGGAGAGGGGGCACTGCCCTGATGACTCTCACTTTGCTCCTCTGCCCTTCCTGGCTGCTTCAGGGACCCACTCGGCCTCAAATTTGCCACGTGAGAGGGAAGGGGCCCTCTGTTGTCTGCAGGTGATGGGAGTGGGGAGGACTGTTCTGACATTTGACCCCGTTCTCTCTAGTCCTCCTCCTCCAGTGAGCACAGGCTGGACCTTTTAGATTCTACAGAGCTGAACACTGAGGTGAGTGTCCCCAGAACAGACTGCAGAAGGCAGGTTAAGAGGCCTCAGCCCCGGGCTGCCGTCTCAGTCACCTGGGGCTTTAGCGTGTCCTGGGGGAGGGGCGGTACGGGAAGAGGAGGAGAGTGTCACCTGGAGGACACTGCAGTCATCTCTTTGACCCCTGGTCCATTGTTAGGTCTCTGTATTTTACTTTAATCTTTCTCATTACAGGATTTCTGATGTAACCCTAGGTCCTTCCCCATCTCCACGACATGACCCAGCAGAAGATGGAATGAAAGGAATCGTTGCTTCCCCACCCCTGGTCTCTGAGGGGGAAGAGCTGGGCTGTGCCTTGCTCCCTGGCCTTCTCTGACGATGCTAGGCTGGGGCAGTCAGAAGCCCCTGTCCTTGGGGCTCCATCCCTCTGTTTGAGCAGAGTGCCTATTTTCTGCTGTTTGGAGTTGGGGGGGGCATCACCTCAGTTGTGGAGAGGGGCACCGCACACCTGTGTTGAAAATAAGGAGCCCATAATTTTTTCTGTATTGTAGGAAAGTTTCTGAGCTGCTTTTGTGCCCTATTGATTTAGCTCAATAAACACGTATGAGTCAGTTGCAGGATGTGGCTTGAGACTGTTAAACTGATGGGAGGTCAGGTTCTTTGCTGGAGCCTTAAGCAGCTCTGCCCAGCCCTGTGGTCCCATGTACAGGTGCTGGCATTGCCCCCACCCCCGGCAGGTGCTTTGTGCACTGGCTCTCGGGGATGTGTTGCTTAGTCAATGGGATACTGGCTGCCCCCGAATAGTTTGTCTGGTGGAACGAGTTTAGGTCGAAGAGGGAAGGTAGGGGAAGCGTCCCGAAGGGCGGACCACGTGCCTCCACTGAGACCAGGCCAGTTCCCGTGTCTTGGCAGGCTTCACCCATGTGCTGCTTTCTAGGGATAATTTCACGCTCTCATCCCAGAGACAGCTGTTGTAACTTGAACTTCATTACAGAATCTCAGTATCTGAGAGTTGGGAAGAAACTCAGAAGATATTCTGAATGTCCAACCCCAAACCTTCACCACCGCCCTCTCCTCGTCCTTTCATTCCCCAGCTAGTTCCTCACCAAGCCCTGGCAAGTCATTCTCCAAAATTTCTCTGATCTCTTTCCTGTCAGTGCTGCCGTCATCTCACACCCAGACTCCATAGAATAGCCTCTGGCTACTGGACTTCTTGAAACTGACTTGTTCTCATTTTGCTTCTTGAAACACTGTTCTCTGTTCCCTCTAACAAGTAATCAAATACCTGAAACTGTTGTCACCTTTCTGCTGTGACTGCTTCCTTGTGTGGTTTAAGGAACTCTTCAGCCTCTCCTTTTAGATACAACTTCAGTTCTTCCCTGTCCTGGGCATCTGCTGTAATCTCAAGTTCTCGCTGTGTGGTGTCCCAGGCTGCCCAGCCGGTCTAGTGGTTTCTGCAGAAGGATGCATGGTTTCCTGTGATGAGGTCACTCAACCAAACTCATTTCTTCCTCCTCCTCCCTCCCTCCAGATAAAAGCTAGAAGTTGGGTTTGTGGGTCCCATTTTAGAGAGGCAGAGTGCCAGTGCCCCGGGCACCTTCACCTGTAATCAGTGGAGCAGTTCCAGAGAGGAGCCTTTTCTGTGGGTCTGGGAGCAGAGTGGGAAGACCAAGGTGAAGACAGAGGTCACTAGGGGTCTAGGAGGAGAAAGAATCCCAAGTTACTTAAATACCCATTAAGCTGGTACTTCATGAGATCAAAAGAAAGTCGGAAGCTCTGGAAATGTGGAGATCTTTATGCAGCCGACAGACCAGTGGAGGAGGTTGAGTCCCAACCTTAGAATCTATGCGTGTTTTACACCATGATCCCCAAAGTCTTTGCCACTCCTCATATATTGAGACTTTGGGTCTAAGTCCTTTGCCTTTGAACACGGGTTCTGTGAGTGCTAGGTAAACACGATACGGTGGGGTGATGCTGGGCCAATTTCTGAGCCCAGACCTTGAAGAAACTGGCAGCTTCCACATCCTGTTTCTTGAGACACTCACTCTTGGTGCCCCAGCAGCCATGTGGCGAGGTCACATGGAGGTGTCCCTCCAGCAGCCCTAGCCGAGGTCCTGGCCTGTACTGAGCACCAACTGCCAGGCGTGGTTCAGATGTGAATCAGGTGATTCTAATGCTCAGCTTTTGAGTCTTCTAGTTAAGGTCCCAGCCATCGGGGAACAGAGACGAGCCATCTTCCCAGTACCTTTTCCAGAGTTCCTGACCCACAGAATCCAAGAGCATAACTGAACGATGGTGTTTACACCACTTTGGGGGTTCATTATGTAGCATCAGTAACTGAAACAGAACCTTAGTCATAAGATGCTTTGGGCATATTTGTCAGTTTAAAAATTACTTACATATTAAATGAAAATTTACCATCTCTTCTATGCATTCACACGTAATGGATGAATTTATGAGGGAATGTTTTAAAATATTTTATTGGTTAACAGTACAAAAACCCCTTTTTTGCTCTAAAAGAAACATTATACTGAGAGCAAAGTGAGAAACATGAGAGAACATTGTTGTGCTTGTGCCGCTCCTGCCGGCTCCTGCGGTCACTTGGCCTTTGGACGCAGGGCATCTTTCCTCGGCAGGTCCCGGCATTTGCCAGTGGTTGTTCAGCAGTTCACTGTGATTTTGGCGTTTTTATGAGAGGAAGTCAGCTCATGTCCTTCACCATCTTATCTCCGCCCCTATTTTGAGAAACATTTTTAAAATCCGCTTATTTTCTGAAGTTCTAGTTAAAAGTGTGTTTAAAACTATCAAAATAAACTGAACTTCTTAACTGAAAAGATTATCTTTCAAACATTTAAATCCGAATGGAACAAGTGCTTCTTCGGCTGCATTTGATGAGTCAGAACGCACTGAGATTCTTCATTTGGAAGACTTGTCAACAGGTGAGAAAGTGATTTCCAAGTTGAAATAACAGCATTCTTAGAGGGAGAAACACACTGTTTGGGACAAAAAACCCACTACATCCTGCAGCACGTTAAGTTGCAGTTGGTCACGCAAGCTGAGTTTACTTCTCTGACCTTATGACACTGACCTTGTTAGCCGTGAACCATGGCATGTGTAACCAAGTGAGGGCACCAGGGTCACTTGAAAATACAGTGAACTTAACTTTTTATTAGTTATCTTTAGAAATCTTCATTTTTCCTGCATGACACCAGTGGGTATTTTGTACCACCTGAGTTGCAGGTACCGCCCTTGACAGCTGCAGCTCTGGAGGGTTCTGTGCCAGTAAGCCCCGAGCTGGCAGAGGCAGGGCTGGGGCTTCCTAAGCAGCAGCTCCGGTCAGTCAGGCCCAGGTCAGGATGGAACCACAGCTGAGGCCAGTCCCGGCAGGAGAGGTGGAGGCCTCTGCACGGCTGAACCTTCCCGTGTTGATAGGAATGTTTGCAGGGGACTGGCGTTGCTGTGCCTGTCCTGGCTGCTGAATCACTGCTTAAATCATTTTAAATATTTTTCAGTAAGACTTTTTCTTCCCTTGCAACCATGAACTCTGTCAGAAGGTGAGTTGCTGAAAAAAAAGTAAAGTATTAGTCATGTCTGGCTCTTTGCGACCCCACTGTACAGGCTCCTCTGTCCATGGGATTCTCCAGGCAAGAATACTGGAGTGGGTTGCCATGCCCTCCCTCCAGGGGATCTTCCCAACCCAGGGATCGAACCCAGGTCTCCTAAACTGCGGGCAAATTCTTTACTATCTGAGCCACCAGGGAAGCCCTGGAGGAGTTGGTGTTCTCTCCTAAAGTGAAGAGGGTTTTTCCAGTTTGTTGAGAAAAGCCTTCTGCTAAGAAACATTTAAAATTTTCACTTTGTCCTTTGAACTCCAGGCAGCACTGACCCTGGGGGTTACAGGATGAAAGAATTTGTGCTTGGATGACGTGAGAGAATGGGGTGGTATTTTCATAAATACATTTTAAGGCCTTCTCTGTAGTTCCTTCCCAGGGAAAAGGAAGGGAACATCAGGATCCTGAGAAGAAGCCACAAAGCAATTCACTCTCTAGCACAGATTCCCTGAAAACCCTGTGTGTTGAGTGGGATTGCTGAGAAATAGGCCCTGAAGAGTGCTCAGGCAGGAGGGGAGAAATGGAAAGCCAGCAAACTCACCAGAGATGAACCCAGGAACCTCAGGAAACTAGAGGGCAGGGCTCAGAATGCTGGGGGAGACCCAAAGGACAGTCCATTTACTTGAGTAGATTAGACCCGGTCATGGGCTGAGTGGGGTGGTAGAAGCGGAAAAACAGGATCGTGTGTTGGCCCCCCCATCAGGATGGCGAGGGTGCCTGAGGCAGGAACTCAGCACAGGTTGTCTGCTGAGGTGGCAGATGCTGTGGCTTTTGTGACGAAAACTTTATAATTCCACTTAAATTTTTCACTGGGACAAGCTGCTGAGCATAGTGGTTAGTAGAGTGAATTTGGGAGCTACAACTTCTGTTCGCTGTGTACTGCTAGCTTTGTGACGCTGGATAAAGTATTTGCTCTTCAGGTAGTGGTGAGCAATTCACATACGTTAGTTTCATAGTTACAAATTTAGTACATAGTATACACTCAGATATAATCTTTTACATTATTTTGATGTAAGAACTTAAGTGGCCTATTACACACATTTAAAACAGATGTAAAAATGAGTCTGTCTCTACCAACTCAAAATGAGGATCCACTGAGAGGTCTGGAGGCTGTCGTGGGCAGAGTGCTGCCCCCGCGCCATTTACCTGGTCCTCCAGTCACACTCCAGCAGCTTTCCCGCTGCTTTGCCTGATCATGAAGACCTGGGAAATCCTAGCCCCAGTTCAAACCCTCGAGGTTTCCAGAGACTGACCATAGGTGCTGCTTGCTCTGCAGGAGGACTAGGGCTGTGGCCACAGGGCTTTCACCAAGAGGTGTCAGAGCAGGAGGTGGCCAGTACCAGACCTGTGTTATCTAACCTGTACCTCCAGGCCAGAGGGCAAAGGCCAACAGTGGTGAATACATGGCTCACTGTACTTAAAAGATTTTAATGACCTTTGTGTCTCCAGAGCTCAAAATTCTGGAGACTGTTCAGGAATAGCCAAGAAAGTTCTGAGAAAGGATGAGCACCTTCACATACATCAGAACATAAAAGCATTCTACTTAGGACCATGTGATATTGACACTGGAATAACCAAATAAATCAATGGATAGATTAGGAAAGAATCTAGAAGTAGGCCCCTTTGTGAGAATTAATAATTAGGACACCAAGAGACTGAGGGGACTTGGCCAAGATGGAGTAGAAAGACCCTCAGTTTACCTCTTCTCATGGGCACACCAAAATTACCACTATTTACAGAAGAATTAATGAGAAAGATCAGAATCTACCAGAAAAGATCTTCTACAACTAAAGATATAAAGAAGGAACCCCAAAATGGATAAGAGGGGCAGAGTTAGGACAGAGTCGACCCAGAGTAAGCAACCCTCAAATACAAAAGTAATTATAGTTGCAGAGGTTCTCCCCATGGAGGGTGGGATTGGCAGCCCACATCAGGCGCCAAAGCCATTGGGAAGATGGGCCTGCAGAATGGCCTTGAAGGCTAATGGGGCTTGCTTGAGGGAGAGCCAGAGGGCTGTGGGAAATGGACTCCACTCTTAAAGGGCACATACAGACACATGGTGGGGGACTCTGGGCGGAAGAGTCTGAGGCAGAGCCACCTCGGAGAGCCTCCCAGAGAGGCAGGTGGCAACCGGCATCCACCTTGGGGACATAAGTGCTGGCAGAAGAGCTTGTTCTACCACAAGGACACTGGCGCTGGCAAGTTCCACGTGGACTCCTCCCTCTAGTTCATCAGCCTTGGGACTTGGCCCCACCACTGCCCCCACCCCCGACAGCCTGCAGGCACCAGCGCTGGGAGCCTCAGGCCAGGCAACTGCCAGGGCTCATGGGGTCCTGGCATAGCAAGCTGCAGGGTTGTGGTCCTGGAACTGGTGTCTGCCCACTGGTGGGCTGGACGGGGGTCCAGGGCACCCCACCCCCAGCACCTGGCAGGCTGCCTTAAGACCCCCAGAGCCCACAGTCACTGTCCACTGAAGGGCGCAGGACCCGACTTCACCTCACACTCCAACTCTGGGATGCAACTCCGCCCATCAGTCGGCAAGTACCAGCCCCAATACCCCTGGGCTCTGGGTCCAGCTAGTAGCGAGCTGGCAGGCCCTAGCCCCACCTGCCAACAGGTAGATATTAGCTCCAGACCATTGCAGCCCCATAGCCTGCCATAGTGGGACCCAGCCCACCCATCAGCAGGCAGATAGGCACAGCCCTGGCGTCCCCCTGAGCCCTGCTCACCAGTTCTAGGACACCTTGGGCCCTTGGCCAGAGAACTTGGGATTTAGCACCACCCAGCAAGCAGGCTGACACCAATGTCAGGATCCACAGGGCCCAGTAACCGGAGACCCTAGGACCCATCTCCGCTCACCAGTAAACCAGCACTGGCCCAGGACCCCTGGGGTTCTGCAGTCAGCTAGCAGCCTTGTGATCAGGCCCCAACTAGAAGCTGGTAGGCTTTGCACAAGACAGGGCCTAGAAGCCAGCCCAACGAGGGGCCAGCTATGCTCACCAGACTGCCCACAGTGATTAGCCTGCCACCATAACCCACACAGGGCCACCCCTAGAGCGTGTATCCCTGGTGACCAGAGGGGAGTGCACTGCTGGGATACATAGGACGTCTCCTACAAAAGGCCATTTCTCCAAGACCAGGAAATGTAACCAATCTAACAGATAGTGTGCTGGTCACTCAAGTCATGTCCAACTCCGCGACTCCATGGGCTGTAGCCCACCGGGTTCCTCTGTCCATGGACTTCTCCAGGCAAAAATACTGGAGTGGGTTGCTATTCCCTTCTCCAAGGGATCCTCCCAACTTAGGGATCTAACCCAGGTCTCCTGCAGTGCAGGCATATTGTTTACTGTCTGAGCCACCAGGGAAGCCCAGGAATTCCAATACATTCATAAAAAAGAGTCTGGCCCTACATAGAAATAAAAACAGCAAATTAAGCAGAGTGAGGTGACAGAGAAACGTTACAAAAGAAGGAAAAAGACAAAGTTGCAGAACTACGTGAAGTGGAGACAGTCAATCTACTCGATAAAAAGTTGAAGGTAATGGTCATAAAAAAGAACTTCAGAGAAAAATAGAAAAACAGAGTAAGAAGTTAGAAGTTTTAAGGAAGAGTTAGAAAATATAAACTGGAACTGAATAATAAAGAGAAAAATACACTAGAAAAAAATCAACAGATTAAATGATACAGAGGAATGGATCAGTGAGCTGGAAGACAGCAGTGGAAACTGCTACAGCTGAACAGAAAATAAAAAATGAGGACAGTTTTAAGAGACCTCCAGGGGAACACTGAGCACGCTACCATGCACGTTACAGAGGTCCCAGAAGGTGGGGAGAGAGAGAGAAAGGGGCAGGAAACATATTTGAAGACATAAGAGCTGAAAACATCCATAATCTGGGGATAGCAACAGACATTCAGGTTCAAGAAACACAGAGTCCCAAACAGGATCAACCAGGATACACTGTAATTAAAATGGCAAAACTGGAGAATATTGAAAGCAGTAAGGGAAAAGGAACCAGATTCATACAAGGGAACTCTCGTAAGGCTATCAGCTGAGTTTTCAGAAGTTTTGCGGGCCAGAAGGGAGATGCGTGAAATGGTGATAAAAGAGAAAACCTACAACTAAGAATGCTTTACCCGGCGAGGTTTTTGTTCAGATTTGATGGAGAGATCAAAAGTTTTATAGACAAGCAAAAGCTGGAAGAGTTCAGCACTACCAAACCAAGAAACCTTAAAGGGATTTACCCAAGCGAGAAAAAGGTAACACTAGAAACATGAATATTACAAAAGGAAAAACCTCATTAGTAAAGGCAGATATACAGGAAAAGTAGGAAGTTAGCCACATACAAAGCTACTAGTAAGATTAAAAGACAAAAGTAGTAAAAATCATCTATACTCATAATAAGTAGTTAAGAGATATACAACAAAAAGATATTAAAATGTGTTTGAAATCAAGAGATCAGCAAGTTAATCACATATATATATATAGACTGCTATGTGTAAACCTCATGGTAACAACAAACCAAAAATCTATAACACATACACACAGAAATTCAAATACTAAAGATAGTCATCAGTTCACAAGGGAATAAGGCAAAAAAAGAACAAAAGAACTACAAAAACAAGCAGAAAACAACACTTGGACTGGAGACACATTAATGCCACAGGTGTTAGTTTCTGCAAAAATCCCCCAGTCAACATTAACACCATGGGTGTTAGTTTCTGCAGAAATTCCCCAGTCAGTAATGTGTTAATAAAACAGCAATAAGTGCATACCTATCAGTAATTACTTTAATGTCAATAGACTAAATGTTTGAATCAAAAGACACAGAGTGGCTAAATGGATACAAGACTCATATAGGTGCTGCCTACCAGAGACTCACTTCTAATCTGAAGAGACAGAGACCAAGAGAGGGGATGGAAAAAGGCATCCATGCAAATGGAAATCAAAAGAAAGCTGAGGCACCAATACTTAATATCAGACAAAACCAACTTTACAACAAAGAGAATAGGAGACAAAGGAGGACATTATGTAACGATCAAGGGATCACTCCAAGAACAATAATTAAAGATATATATGCACCCAACATAGAACACCTCAATACATAAACTAAGCCTCTTGATGAAAGAGGAGAGTGAAAAAGGGCTTAAAGCTCAACATTCAGAAAACAAAGATCATGGCATTTGGTCCCATCACTTTATGGCAAATAGATGGGGAAACAGTGGAAACAGTGTCAGACTTTATTTTTTTGGGCTCCAAAATCACTGCAGATGGTGAGTGCAGCCATGAAATTAAAAGACGCTTACTCCTTGGAAGAAAAGTTATGACCAACCTAGATAGCATATTCAAAAGCAGAGACATTACTTTGCCAACTAAGGTCCGTCTAGTCAAGGCTATGGTTTTGCCAGTGGTCATGTATGGGTGTGAGAGTTGGACTGTGAAGAAGGCTGAGCGCCGAAGAATTGATGCTTTTGAACTGTGGTGTTGGAGAAGACTCTTGGACTGCAAGGAGATCCAACCAGTCCATTCTAAAGGAGATCAGCCCTAGGATTTCTTTGGAAGGAATGATGCTAAAGCTGAAACTCCAGTACTTTGGCCACCTCATGCGAAGAGTTGACTCATTGGAAAAGACTCTGATGCTGGGAGGGATTGGGGGCAAGAGGAGAAGGGGACGACAGAGGATGAGATGGCTGGATGGCATCACTGACTCGATGGACATGAGTCTGAGTGAACTCCAGGAGTTGGTGATGGACGGGGAGGCCTGGCGTGCTGTGATTCATGGGGTTGCAAAGAGTCAGACACGACTGAGCGACTGAACTGAACTGAACTGAATATTAACCGACATAAAGGGGGAAGTTGACAGCAACACAATAGATGAATCTGGAGGGTATTGATGCTTAGTGAAATAAGTCAGAGAAAGTCAAACACTGTACATCACTTACAAATGGAATTTAAAAAATACAACAGACTACTGAATATACCAAAAAAGCACTCATGGAGAAAAAATTAGTGGTGACCAGTGGGGAGAGGGATGGTAGAGGGGCAAGATAGGGGCGGGTGATTAAGGGGTACAAACTACTATGAATTAAATAAGCCAGAATGATATTAGTGTGTAATACAGGGAATATAGCCGATAGTTTATAATTATAAATGGAATAGAACCTTTAAAATTGTGAATCACTATGTTGTCACCTGAAACATATAATATTGTACATAAACTATACCTCAATTTAAAAAATAAGGCTCCAAGGTTTGTACAGCACAGGGAATATAGCCAATGTTTTGTAACTTTATTTATTTTTTTAGCTCACAATATTATTTTTTTTACTATTTTATTTTTTTAACTTTACAATATTGTATCGTTTTGCCATATATCAACATGAATCCGCCACAGGTATACACGTGTTCCCCATCCTGAACCCTCCTCCCTCCCCGTACCATCCCTCTGGAGTAAAATCTATAAAAAATGTAAATCACTATGCTGTATACCTGAAACTAATGTTATAACTCAACTACCAATAATAATTTCAAAAGATGGCAAGTGACTATTCAACGGGGGTTTGGAGACCTTGGCTGGCATCCTAAATTGTAAAATAACACCAGCTCCGAATCAAAATTCTTCATGGATCAAACGTAAAGCCTCATAAGAGTTAAGCATAAAAACAAAGCTATGAAGTTATACTTTGGCCCTCCTAAGCAACACACAAAATCCAGAATCAATAGAAGATGGACATTCTTAACCTTACTGAAGATTAAAATGCAGAGGGAAAGGGAGCGGGCGGCTGAGAACAGTAATGTTTTCTGCTCTTCCAACACAACAACAAACACCACACTGGCGTCTGAATCTCATACGATGAGAACTTACTGGGACGACGTGACTTACAAGACTGAAAAAAACCCAAAATGCTGAATAGTTAACTTTGTGCCGTGGCTTTTCATTCACCGGTCACCCAGTGTTGAGCTCCTCTATGTACTTGGACCGTGTGGAGGTTAATAAAAGAGCCACCACCAGGGCCCGCCATCTGGGCGGGAGGTTATCCATGAAGGAAAAGCACTCTGGAGAGACAGCTTCCTAGAGTGGGTGGGGTCTGACCTGGGCCTCGCAAAGCGGGGAGAAGAAAAGGGTCCTCCCAGCTAGAGAGGCTGAAATCAGTGGCCCCGTGCGCCCTGGCGCTCGGCACCCGCGCTGGGCTGGGCCTCCGTGGAGTGGCCGAGCTCTGCACAGGTCTCCCTCACCTCAGGGGAACAGGAGGGGAGAAGGCGGGTGAGAGCAGGTCTGAGTCAGGTTTGGAGACCAGCACCCAGCCTGAGAGAAGGTCGAGGAGTAAGAGAATGCACGCCACCTGGGCTGGGCGCCGTGAAGTGACTGGCCCGGAGGCCCTGCTTATTCTGGCTCTTGGGTGTGGATGGTTCACTTGAGACTGACAGGCTGATGGCTGGCACCACGGAGTCTGAAGAGATGCTGAATCAGGGGCATGTGGCCAGGGCAGGCCTCGGCAGCACTGCCCTCTGAGTTCTCACCACACCCCAGACAGGAGTCCTCCACACAGACCCGTTGCTCTATCCCCTAAGCTCAACAAGCCACTCTCAGCCCAGATGCAAGTTCAGCGGAAGACAAGACAGGACGCAAAGCATCCTGAGCACTTGTCACTGCTGACAGCAGCACTCTGGTCAGTGTGTGGTCTGTAAACGAAGGTACACAGGAAAGCGATTTAGAGCGATTCTTAGGGGGAGAGACAGCTTGAGCCCGAGAGGTGGGGGTGGGGTGGTTAAAGAGAGGCCAGGTGGCCAGGATGGGAAGCCTTCAGAATTTCCTGACGGGCTGAGATGAGTGAAGAGTTTAGATGACTGTGCCTTTGGCCTTAGCAGCTGGAAGCCAGTTGCCCTCAGCTGTGGGGAGGAAGGTGCAGATGGAGCAGAGCTCTGCAGGCAGGTCACAGCCCAGCTGTGCCTGGCAGGCTCCGCTTCCTCTCCCCAGGTTCTGCCACATTCCCTTCAGGGAGGTTGGGGGGGTTGTGTGTGTCTCAGCCTTCTTCCTAAAGACAAACCAGGGGGTCTGTCCCTCTCCAGGGAAGGACATCGTCTCAGGTCCCCCTGCAGCATATCTCCCCTCAGAGCCGCCCCCCACCCCAGGGCTGGTACGCACAGGCAGGGCAGGGCTGGGAACCTGAGCCACCGTCCCGCTCACACTGGAGCGCAGCGTGGGAACAGGGAAAACCTTGTCACTATCACTTTAAATTTCTTGGGGGGCGTTGTTTCTCGACCCCAGATTCAGAGAAGGAAGTGGGGCAGATTTGCTGAGAGTACCCAGCAGCTGCTCCCAGGACCGCTCATCCTCATACGTAAAACTTCCTGCGATGACACCGGAAATACAAGTGCTGTCCCCACGACCACAGCCCCCTGGAGCCCGGGCCAGAGGGGAGCCATGGACAGGCCCCGGGCCCTGGGCCTGCTCTGGGTGCTGCTGACTCTCTGCCTCACTACTGGTGAGTGGGGGCCGCAGAGGAGCAGAGGCCCTGGGTGCGGGTGGAGACCCAGGCCCGGACCTCGTCCCTGCACCTTCTCCCGCAGGGACTCCGGAGGTGTGGCTGCAGGTTCAGAGGGAGGCCACTGAGGCCTCCTTCACCGTCCGCTGTGGATTCCTGGGCTCGGGCTCCATCTCCCTGGTGACTGTGAGCTATGGGGGCCCCGACAGTGCTGGGGGGACCACGCTGGCTGTGCTGCACCCCACACTCGGCACCAAGAACTGGACAGCTGCCTGCCGGGCCCGCTGGGAAACCAGTACCAGCATCTCCCTCACCTTGGAAAGGGCTCCCACCGCAGCAAGGGACTCCAGTCCCAACACCACCTTCTGCTGCAAGTTCACGTCCTTCCCTGAGGGCTCCCAGGAGGCCTGTGGGAAACTGTCCGCCAGCACAGACCAAGGTGGGGCGGATGAGGAGGGGGGCTGGGGGGACAGGGAGGGACTTGGGACGCCAGCCACCTGACTGGTATGTCTCTCTGTGCACAGAGCTCCCTGCTCCCAGTCCAGCCTCCGTGCTGCGGGCCGACCTGGCCGGGATCCTGGGGGTCTCGGGGGTCCTCCTCTCTGGCTGCATCTACCTTCTCTACCTCCTGCGTCGGCAGAGGCACTGGTGAGATGCAGCCCCCGCTGAGCCCAGTCCACCGCCCCCATCTCCCCCCATCCCAGGCCGGCCACACGCTTTGCCTCTGACCATCCTCACTCCCCCAGGTCCGTCATGAAGCTTCAGCCGCCGAGACACGGCAGTCCCCAGACAGACGGGAGAACCAGTGTGAGGATGGGGGCTGGTTTCGGAGGGGAACGGAGGGAACTGCAGCTGGGGGGCCAGGAGATGGAGCCTCACTCGGGCCTCCGTCCCCATCATCCCTGCAGGCAGCCGGCCAAGCCTCCCTGACCTCCTTCCACGTTCCCTACGCCACCGCCGCCACGACCTCCAACTACTTCAGCCCGGCAACCCTGCACCCGGTCCCCCCACCCCAGCCACTGCCCGGGTGGGTGCCGCCCCTCACCCACGCCGCGCGCCGACCCCAGAGCCCCGGCCCCTGGGCGCCCCCGCCGGCCTCCGCACGCAGCAGCTTCGTCTCGGTGGAGAACCGACTCTACGCTCAGACAGAAAAGCGGCCGCTCCACGCCGGCGCCGACCACATCTCGCTCCCGGACCGTCTGGGGCGCAAAGCCGCTTTGGGGCCTTCAGGAGTGCGATGAGAGGGACCCCGGGTCACTCTGCCTTTCTCCTCTCCGGGCCTCTGGGAACCCCCCCCCCTCTGTTGGATGTCCGCGTTCTGGGGGCCACAGTCTTTGCACAGCTTGTTTTATCCTTAGGCTTCCAGCGAGCGTCTCCACACAGACCCCGCGGGCTGCGGATGTGGGCAGCACGTGTGCAAGCGTGGGCACCCGGGTGTATGTGTGAGGCGACAAAACCCCATCCCAGGTGGTTTCCTGTTTTCAAGTCCTCAGCTCCCCAGGTGAGGGCGATAACTGTCAACAAAAATGGTTTCTCTGACCTGGCCTTTTCTTCTTTGGGGGTGCAGGCGGTGGGGGGCGGGGGGCAGGTTTGTAAGAGCTTAGCGGCGTTTCAACCCCTGGGAGGGGCCAGGTTAGGACCGGAGGGGAGGGGGCGTCAGCATGGGGACCTGTCCTCTGCCCCACCCCTGGCGGAGGTAGGGGGTGGGGATGTCCTGGCCCTGCAGGTCTGGCTGAGGAACGCCAGGTGCAAAGACAGGTTGGGGGTCTGGTGGCCCAACCGCAAATCCCACTATGTCCTGGGACCGCAGCAAAGGCTTATGGGGCTTCAACCTCAGAAAAGTGCCCAGGTCAGGGGCTCCCCGAGATGGCCTGGGGGTGGGGCCCTGATGCCCTCCCTCCAGAGCTGACATTCGGAGGCAGGGGACCCACCTCAGCTCTGCCCACACCGGCTTCCTCCGGCTCCTCTCTGTTACCTGGGCACCAGGATTGCTCCCCACTGGCCACCTTGAAGGGTGGTGGGGGCAGGCAGAGGCCGCTCAGACCCGGCCTGAACCCACGATCGCCCCCCACCCCCCGGGAGCAGTTTTCCTCCTGTAAACAGGCCCAGCGACCCTCAGCTGGGCCCGGGCCTCCTCACACCTTTGCCACAGGAGACATGGTGAGAACCCTGTAACTGCAAGGACCCACGGGCCGTGAAGGATTCTGGGTGGTGGGGTGGGGGCCGCAGAATGGGCCTGGAGCCGGGCTCGGACAGCACCCAGCCAGGCGGGGGCACCTGCTGCTCTTGGCCCCTTCCTGGGTCCTGCCTGTGGGAAACCCCAGGAGTGCCACCTCTATCCCAGGAACTGCCTCCTCTGCCTGGCTCAGGGAGGGTCTGCTCAGAGACTACGCCCAACCACAGAATCTTCCAGAAACCTCACTTACTCCTGCAGGCATTGTTCAATGAACCCATGGGAGCCCCACCAGCCAGCAGCTCTACACCACACAGGGGAGAGGGTGAACCAGATAGGGCGAGGGGGTGGTTGAGGGTCATTGGCATCCTCTGAGGAGCCCTCAGCACTGGCTTGTCAGCTCAGTGGTCCATGTAGGATTGGGGGCTCATGGGAAAGAGGTGGGGGTGCTGAGGAGGGCCCTGATGGTAAACCAAGATAGAGATGTAAGCAAGGGAATAGCCTGGGGCCGGGCAGCCGTGGGACCACGTCAAGACCAAGGACAGAGGGGTGGGCAGTGGGGCTGAGGGAAGGCCTTGAAGGAAGGTTCACTTGCCTAGAAGAGACTGTTCATGGGAGGAGGGGACCGCTCTGAGGGCTCCTGGGCCCCCAGCCAGGCCACCGGCCCATCAGAGTCGGGAGAGCCCGCCACCCGCGGCCTGAGCCGGCCTTCCGCCACGGGCCTGTTCCTAGCCGGCCCCAAGTCAGAGCCAGGGGTGGTGAGGGGCCCGGCTGAGAGCCGAGGTGTGGCTGCGCACAGTCCCCTCAAAACCCAGCCTTCGTTCAACAGTTGGGGTCCCTGAGGCCCAAAGGGGCGAGGACTGGCGCCAAGCGACAGGACTTAGCCAGCCCCAGAACTTCCCCTGGGCATCAGGGACATGCCCTCAGCCGATCCGGCGGCATAAGGCTTGGGTTCTGATCCCAGGCGCCGCGCCCCGCCTGGGAGACCCCGGGGGGCTCACTTCAACTCCAAGAGGCTCACTTTGCGCCTCACGGGAGGGAGGTAAGGCCCGAGGGGCATGAGGAGATGGTGAACCAGGCCCAGGCACTAAGCAACTCCGCCCGGAGCATCCTATTTACTACTTTGAAAACACCTGCCACTCGGGGTGTTTAACAGCCCACTTAAGAGATGTGGAGCCAGAGCCCCAGGTCCCACAGCTGGGAGGCAGAGGCGTTCTTAGTGGGAAGGAGGGGAGACGCTCGCCGCTGGGCTCGGAGAGTGGCAGAAAGAGACCGCGGCGGAGACGCCGGCCGGGCGTGCGGGGGCCACCAGGTGGCGCCACCGACACGACTGTGCGGCCCCGCGAGGCGGTCCGGAGGCCCGTCCGCAGAAGCCGCCCGCCCAGCCAGCGGGAGCGAAGAACGAACTCAAGGCGCGACAGAGCTGTGGGCCCAGCCCCCATCCGGGACCCCCATCCTCTCTAACCAGCCCCGCATCCCCGCCCCCCTCACCTGGCCCAGGAGCCCGCCCCAGAGCCTGCGACCCCAGCCCAACCCTCAGACAGCCCTGGGGACCCTTCCTCCCCGTGACTGCCTGCCACCCCCGGCCACCTGCTCCTCCTCCCTCTCCCATCCCACCGCAGCGAGGCCAGGGGGCCCCTGAAGACGCACCCCAACCTGCTCCCCCCTCGGCGACCCACAAGCTCCCCTTCTGCAGTTCAGCCCCCACCCACCCTCGGGCTCGCCCTGCGGCCCCGCCCTGAGACCACCCCCAGTCCCCAGCGCTCAGGAGCCCTCCTCCCCACCCGGTCTGCCACCTGTCCCGGTGGGCCGCAGCTCCCACCCTCCCTCTGGGGAGCCCACGGCTTTTCTAGGCTTCCGACTCTCGGCTGCCAGTGCCAGTGCTGCTGCCCGCCCAGACTGAGCACTGGACCCTGGGCATCACCACCACCTGCTGGTGTGACCTCGGGCTTCCTGTGGGTCCGGGGAGCCTCACACCCTTGCTGGTTAGCTGTAGGGGCTGGGCAACGTCGTGGCCTCACCCCCAGTCCAGTCCAGGAGCCCACCACCTGGGGTTGACCTTAGCAAAGGAAGGGAAGGGTCTGGGACCTAGGGAGCAGAAATCAGATGTGGTGTCTGAGGGCTTAGCCAGCCCCAGCACCTCCAGAGAGAAGGGCTGGCCTGGATGAGCCGGGGGCTGGAAGGGGCCAGAGTTGCGGAGCCAGGGGAGCCTCTGGCCTCCCTGCTGGTCTCTGGGCCTCTCCCAGGCCCCCGGGGAGCGACTCTCCAGAGAGAAAGCACAGGCTGTGCCCCATCCCCAACACGGGGATGCCCGAAAGCACAGGACACTATGTCTGCTGGCAAAGCCAGGGGTGGGAAGGCCCTCCAACCTCAGGTTCCACTCAAACCCTGCTGAGGGTGGGCATGACGTCTGGAATTTCCATTAGTGACCCCTCAACAGCTTCATTTCAGCATCCATGAAATGGGTCAGAAAGCTATTTGGATAAAATAAACAGACATTACAAAAGATTAGGGTGCTCTGAGGAGGAGGAGTAGGGCTCCTCTGGGATGACCTTTTTTCCCCAATTTTTTTTCTTGTAGCAAAATATACAAAACTTACCACATGAGTCATTTTTAAGGGAAAAGTTGAAATGCAGTTGAGGAACAATATTATGGTAATTCCAGGTGTACTAATTGATACTTTGAACTGTGGTGTTGGAGAAGACTTTTGAGAGTCCCTTGGACTGCAAGGATATCCAACCAGTCCATCCTAAAGGAGATCAGTCCTGGGTGTTCATTGGAAGGACTGATGTTGAGGCTGAAACTCCAATACTTTGGCCACCTGATGCGAAGAGCTGACTCATTTGAAAAGACCCTGATGCTGGGAAAGATTGAGGGCATATGGCAATTATATCTTTAATTTTTTGAGGATCCTCCATACTGGTTTGCACAGTGGTTGCACCAATTTACATTCCTACCAACAGTGCCCAAGTGTTCCCTTCTCTCCACATCCTTGCCAACATTTGCTATTTTCCGTCCTTTTGGTGACAGTCATTCTGACAGGCATTAAGGTGGTATCTCATAGTCATTTTCCTTTGCAAGATGACATTTAAAATAAAACCTGAGGGACTTCCCTGGTCCCTGGTTGGGACTCCACAATTCCCAGGAAGAGGGCACAGGTTCGATCCCTGGTTAAGTGTAAGTAAGTGTAGTTGCTCAGTTGTGCCCGACTCTTTTCGACCCCATGGACTATAGCCCACCAGGCTCCTCTGTCCATGGGATTCTCCAGGCAAGAATACTGGAGTGGGTTGCCATGCCCTTCTCCAGGGGATCTTCCCGACCCAGGGATCGAACCTGGGTCTTCCACATCACAGGCAGATGCTTTACCCTCTGAGCCACCAGGGAAGCCCGATCCTTGGTTAGGGAACTAGAATCCCACATGTCACACGGTGCAGCACCTGCCCCCCAAATTAAAATTAAACCTGAACATGAGTGGTAGTTCTCTATGCAAAGATTGTGGCGAGATCGTTCCAGGCAGGAAAAAGTATGTACAAAGGCGCCATGGTTAAGAAGAGCTTGGCACTAGCATGGCCCAAGGAAGGTCAGGAAACAAGGCGAAAAAGAGAGCAGTAAGCAAAGCCCAAAAAAGGGATCTGGATTTTATTGTTAGGGCAGGAGTCACTCTTGCTGGGTTTTAAGCAGAACAGTGAGATGATCAGAGTTACATTATACAAATATCATTCTGGTGCTGGGTAGAGAACACTTGCATGAGAGGGAGAATAGAGAACAGTTAGGAAGCTACCTCATAATCCAGGCAGGAGATGGAGTGTCTGAGTCAAGGATGGTGAAAAGTAGATGGAAAGAAGTGGATGGATTAAAAATGTTTTTTGGAAGCAGAGGGTTGTTCCCGGCTGTGGAAAGGGATCAGGATGGTGTTATGGGTAAAGCCCAGTTTTCCAGCTTGAACAACTAGGTAGGGGGAGATGCCATTCACTGAGATGGAAGACTAACAGCAGCACATCCCAGGGAAAGGGCGATAAGGGGCCAATAAACGCTTGAGTTGAGAGAGCTGAGATGCCTGAGCTCGAATGACGTGCAGCGATGTCAGTGCCTCCTAACAGCCCAGGCAGCATCTTTGGAAGGGACAAGAATTATATGCAAAATATTGGAAAGAAATAAAAGTTCTAAGTAAATGGTAAGATATACTATGTTTATAGATCAGAAGACTCATTGTTTAAAGATTATTTCTACCTAATGTATCTACCAGAGCAGGAAATGGCAACCCACTCCAGTGTTCTTGCCTGGAGAGTCCCGTGGACAGAGGAGCCTGGTGGGCTGCTGTCCATGGGGTCGCACAGAGTCGGACACGACTGAAGTGACTGAGCATAGCATGCAATGTATCTACAGAGTCAAAGCATTCTGAATTGATACTCCAGCAGGCTGCATTGTAGAAACTGCCCAGCTGATTTTAAAACTTAAAATGTATTTGGAAATATAGAAGTAAAATTCCTATATCATATGGCAATTATATCTTTATTTGGAAAAGTAAAACAATTCTGAAAAAAACGAAGTTGGAGACTCATATTATTGAATTCAAAACTTATGTAAAGCTAAAGTAATCAAGCCAGTGAGGAGTATTGGGGGAAGAATAGATGTAGATTAATGGAACAGAATAGTCTTAAATAGACCCCCGCACGTGTATATTTACAGTCAGCCCTCCACATCTGCAGATTCAACTAACTGTGGATCAAAGGTATTTAGCAAAAATTTTTCAGAAATTTCCACAAAGCAAAAGTTGAATTAGCCACATGTTCGCAACTCTTTACATAACATTTATATTGTGTAAGGTATTATAAGTAATCCAGAGGTAATTTAAAGTGTGCAGGAGGGAGGTGGCCAAGATGGTTGAGAAGAAAGTATAGAACAGCAAAGAGTCTACAAATAATAAATGCTGGAAAGGATGTGGAGAAAAAGAACCCTCCTACACTGTTGGTGGGAGTGTAAATTCGAGAACATTATGAAGCTTCCTTAAAAAACTAAAAATAGAGCTACCATATGATCCTTCAATCCTACTCCTGGGCATACATCTGGAGAAAACCACGCTTTTAAAGACACGTGCACCCGTGTTCACTGCAACACTATTCACAATAGCCAAGACACGGAGGCAACCGAAGTAAATGCCCATCAACGACGAATGGATAAAGATGCATACATGTATACAATGGAATATTACTCAGCCATAAAAAGAATGAAATAATGCCATTTGCAGCAACCTTGATAGACCTAGAGATTATCACACTATGTGAAGTCAAACAGAGAAAGACAAATATCATACGATACTGCTTGTATGTGGAATCAAAAAAAATGATATAAATGGACTCATTTATAAAACAGACTCAGAAGATAAGCTTATGGTTACCACAGGGGAAGGGTAGAGAAAGATACATTAGGAGTTTGGGGTTAACAGATACACATTATATATATAAAACAGATAATCAACAAGAACCTGCTGTGTAACACAGGGAACTATGTGAAACATCTTAGACTAATCTCTGATGGAAGAGACTGTAAAAGAAGAATATAGGTATTTATTTACACATATAATTGAATCACTCACTTTGCTATACATCTGAAATTATCACAATAAAAATTTTTTAAAATAAACTATACAGGAGAGAGGTGACCAAGATGGTGGAGAAGGAAGACCCTGAACTCACCTCCACCCATGAATACACCAAAATTAAAATTACCTACAGAGCCACTATCTATGAGAATGACCTGAAAATGAGCAGAAAAGATTCCCCACAACTAAAGACAAAGAAGGAACCACACAGATGGCTAGGAGGGGCAGACATGCAGTGCAGTCAGGACCCACACCCCAGGTTTACAACCCACCTATGGAGGGAATACCACAATCCTAGAGGTCCTCCCCAGGGAGTGAGAGGTCCAAGCCCCACATCAGGCTCCCCAGTCCCAGAGGTCCTACACTGGGAAGATGAGTCCCCCCGAACAGCTGGCTTTGAAAACCAGTGGACTTACGTTCAGGAGAGCATGAAGGCTGTAGGAAACAGACTCCATTCTTAAAGGGCAAGTGCAAAATCTCACACAGAGTCCCAGTAGAGAGGCAGATACACAAAAATCTACAACAGACACACAAAAACTAGAAAGGAATACAACCGCACCACTAAAGAAAATCAGCCAATGGGGAAGAAACTAAAAGAAGAACCACAAAAACAACCAGAAAACAAGGAACAACCAGAAAACAACTGACCCAGCTCGAAAGGAGCCTGGGTCAGTCCCACGCGCTGATCTTGGCGAGCCTCCTAGAGAGGCCAAAGGCCTCTCCCCCTAAGGACAGAGATGCTGGCAGCCGCCTTTTCTGGAGTTCACTCCATCAGGGTAACACCCGCACTGGCGGGCACCATGTCGGAATCCTCCCTCTAGCCTACGAGCACCGGGGCCGAGGCCCTGTCCGCCAACAGGCCAGCGGTGGTCTCAGGCCCCACCCCAGGCCGACAGGCCAACCACAGTGTACGGCTCCCCCACCCGCCAGTGGGCCTGGTAGCCGCTGGGCCGGGATGCGCGCGACTAGCACAGCTGCAGTGGAAGGGCCCGGGCAGTGTGCGTAGGGGCCATCCCAGAACACACAGGTCTGGTGACCAGAGGGGAGCCTGCTGCTGGGCCCCACTGAACATCTCCCACATACGGGAATTTTTAAAATGTAGATCTTTTAGGATTCATGTGAACTTAAATGACTACCAGTTTAAAACAAGTGAGTCTAGTTATAGGTCAACATATATGAACTCCGTGGTAACCACAAGTCAAAAATCTACAACACATACACAAAAACTAGAGAGAAAGGAATACAGCCATGCCACTAAAGAAAAGCAGCCAAAGGGGAAGAAACTAAAAGAAGAACTACAAAAACAACCAGAAAACAAGGAACAAACGGCAGTAAGTAATACAGATCAATAACCACTTTATGGAAAAGGAAATGGCAACCCACTCCAGTATTCTTGCCTGGAAGAGTCCATGGCCAGAGGAGCCTGGCGGGCTGCAGTCCATGGGGTTACATGACTGAGCACGTTTGCATGACAGTGGAGGGAGATGGGCTGGTAGCAGTAAACTGGTAGAACTAAAAAAAAAAAAAATCGCTTTAAATGTCATTGAACTAAATACTCCAATCAAAGAGGGGCTGATTGGATTTAAAAGACTCATCTATATGCTCTTTATAAGAGATTTGCTTCAGAGCTGAAAACATTCAAATTGAGAGTGAAGTAATGGAAAAAGATATTTCAAGCAAATGGAAATGACAAAAAAGTAGCAATACTCACATCAGACAATAAATTTTAAAACAAAGTCTATAACAAAAGACAAAGAAGGGCATTATATAATGATAAAGGGATGAATACAAGAAACTATAACATTCATTAACATATATTCATCTAATATAAGAGCACCAGTTATACACAGCAAATGTCAACAAACTTAAGAGTAGAAACTGACAATATAATAACAGTAGGAAACTTTTAACACGTCACAATGGACATTCTGTTCGAACATAATAATAATAAGGAAATAATGGTCTTCAATAACCTCAGATATGTAGATGAAACCACTCTTATGGCAGAAAGTGAAGAGGAACTAAAAAGCCTCTTGATGAAAGTGGAAGAGGAGAGTGAAAAAGTTGGCTTAAAGCTCAACATTCAGAAAATGAAGATCATGGCATCTGGTCCCATCACTTCATGGCAAATAGATGGGGAAACAGTGTCAGACTTTATTTTTCTGGGCTCCAAAATCACTGCAGATGGTGATTGCAGCCATGAAATTAAAAGACGCTTACTCCTTGGAAGGAAAGTTATGACCAACCTAGATAGCATATTCCAAAGCAGAGACATTACTTTGCCAACAAAGGTCCGTCTAGTCAAGGCTATGGTTTTTCCAGTGGTCATGTATGGATGTGAGAGATAGACTGTGAAGAAGGCTGAGCACCGAAGAACTGATGCTTTTGAACTGTGGTGTTGGAGAAGACTCTTGAGAGTCCCTTAGACTTCAAGGAGATCCAACCAGTCCATTCTAAAGGAGATCAGTACTGGGTGTTCTCTGGAAGCAATGATGCTAAAGCTGAAAGTCCAGTACTTTGGCCACTTCATGCAAAGAGTTGACTCATTGGAAAAGACTCTGATGCTGGGAGGGATTGGGGGCAGAAGGAGAAGGGGACGACAGAGGATGAGATGGCTGGATGGCATCACCAATTCGATGGACGTGAGTTTGAGTGAACTCCGGGAGTTGGTGATGGACAGGGAGGCCTGGCGTGCTGTGATTCATGGGGTCGCAAAGATTCGGACACGACTGAGTGACTGAACTGAACTGAATGGTCTTAAATGACACCTTATACCAGTTAGACTTCATAGCTATCTATAGGACATTACATCCAAAAAGAATAGACTACCCAACATTTAAGTGCACATGAAACATTCTCCAAGACAGATCACATACTAGGCCATAAAAGTGTCCAAATTGAAGAGTAAAGAAATTATATCAGCATTTTTTCTAACCACAATGGTATGAAACCAGAAAACAATAACAGGAAGAAAAATGGGAATATCACAAACACATGGAGACTAAACAACATGCTACTAAAAAAAAGGGGGGGTTGAAGAAATCAAAGGGGAAATCAGAAAATACCTCCAGACAAATGAAGAGGGAACAACTTTCCATAATCTATGGGATACTACTACTACTACTACTACTACTACTACTACTACTACTACTACTAAGTCACTTCAGTCGTGTCCGACTTTGTGCGACCCCATGGACTGCAGCCCACCAGGCTCCCCCGTCCCTGGGATTCTCCAGGCAAGAACACTGAGTGGGTTGCCATTTCCTTCTCCAGTGCATGAAAGTGGAAAGTGAAAGTGAAGTCACTCAGTCGTGTCCAACTCCTCGAGACCCCATGGACTGCAGCCCACCAGGCTCCTCCATCCATGGGATTTTCCACGCAAGAGTACTGGAGTGGGGTGCCATTGCCTTCTCCCATGGCATACAGAACAGCAATTCTAAGAGGGAAGTTTATAGCTATATAGGCCTACCTCAAGAAACAAGCAAACTCTCAAACCACCTTACTTACCATCCAAAGGAATTATAATAATAACCATAGCCCAAATTTGGCAGAAAGAAAGACCAGAGAGGAAATAAAATAGAGACCAAAAGAAAAAAAAAAATCAATGAAACAAAAGACTGTTTTTTTGAAAGACAAAATTGATAAGCCTTTACACAGGCTCATCAAGAAAAAGGACCCAATGAACAAAACAAGAAATGAAAGGAGAAATAACAACTAGTATTACAGAGACTCACAAAAAAAAATCATACGTGAATAGTACGAACAGTTGCTGTTTAGTCTCGAAGTCGGGTCTCTTTTGTGACCCCATGGACGGTAGCCCACCAGGCTCCTCTGTCCATGGGGTTTCCCAGGCAAGAATACTGAAGCGGGTTGTCATTTCCTTCTCCAGAGGAATCTTCCTGAGCCAGGGATCAAACCTGCATCTCCCACATTAGCAGGCAGATTCTTCACCACTGAGCCACCTGGGAAGCCCACCCACACATGCACATCACAGTGTATTACTCAGCAATAAAAAAGAATGAAATTCTGCCATTTGCAACCACGTGGATAGAAACAGAGGGTATTATGTCCAGTGAAATAAGTCAGAGAAAGACAAGTACTGTGTGTTAACACTTGTATGAGGAATCTAAAAAAATAAAATAAATGAATATAACAAAACAGAAACAGACTCACAGATGTTGTTAGTTACCAGTAGGAAGTGGGGGGGGGGGGGTAGTGCAAGACAGAAGCAAGAGATTAAAAGATACAAACTATCGTGCAGAAAATAAATGAGCAAAAAGGATATAATACGTAATATAAAAGATCATAAAAGAGATTACCATGAACAAGTTACATCAATAAAATGGACTATCTAGAGGAAACGGACCAATTCCTAGAAAGTATAGTCTCCTAAGACTGAATCAGGAAGAAATAAAAAACATGAACAGATTACCAGTAATGAAATTAAGTAATAAAAACAAAGAAACCCTCCCAACAAACACAAGTTCAGAGTCAGATGGCTTCATAGGTGGAGTCTACCAAACATTTAGGAACCTATCTTCCTCAAACTATCCCAAAATATTGAAAAATGCTTCTGAAATCATTCTGGAAGCCCAGAATCACGCTGATACACAAACCAGATAAATGAACCACAAAGAAGAGAATTCCAGGGCAATATCCCTGATGAACATAGGTGCAAAGTCTTCAAAATATTAGCAAACCAAACACAATACACTAAAAGCATCAAACCCCAAAATCAAACCCCCAAATCCCTGATTCCAGGGACGTAAGGATGATTCAATGTCATTAAATCAATGTGTTACATCACATTAACAAATTGAGAGATAAAAACAACATGATAACCTCAATAGATGCAGGAAAATCTTTTGACAAAATTCAACATTAATTTACAATAAAAAGTCTCCACAGAGTTGGTACAGAGGGAACTTACTTCTGTATAATAAAGGCCATATATGACAAACCCACAGCCAACTTTATACTCAATGGTGAAAGACTAAAAGCACTTCCTCTAAGTCAGAAACAAGACAAGTATGCCCACTTGTACCACTTTTTTTCAACATAGTATATTGTAAATCCTAGCTGCAGAAGTCAGTAAAGAAAACAAAAATCCAGATTGGAAAGGAAATAGTAACTCTGTCACTGTTTTCATATGATATGATACTATATACAGAAAATCCTAAAGATGATAGCAAAAAAATAACCTTCCTAAAATAAGTGAATTCAGTGAAGTGCAATATACAAAACAGAACAAAATATGCAGCATTTCTATAAACTAAAAATGAACTATGAGAAAAATACATTAAAACAATCCTATTTACAACTGCATTAAAAAGAATAAAGCACTTATGAATAAATCTAACCAGAGTGCTAAAAGACTTGTACTCTGAAAACTGTAAGACACTGATAAAAGACATTTAAGGTGACACAAATGTAAAGATACACTGTGCTCATGGAATGAAAGAATTAATATTGTTAAAATGACCAGACTAAATCTACAGATTCAGTGCAATCTCTATCAAAATACCCATGACTTTTTTCACAGAACCAAAACAAATAATTCTAAAATCTTCAGTGAAACACAAAAGACCCCAATAGCCCAAGCAATCCTGAGTAAGAACAAAGTTGAAGGTGTCACATGCCCTGATTTTAAACCATACTACAAAGCTGCAGTAACCAAAACAGTATGGTACTGGCATAGAAACAGATACCTAGATCAATGGAACAGAATAGAGACCAGAAAACGAATATAACAAAAGAGACCTAATAAACAAAATAAGAAATGAAAGGAGAAATAACAACTAGTATTACAGAGACTCACAAAAAAAATCACACGTGAATACTATGAACAGTTGCTGTTTAGTCTCTAAGTCGGGTCTCTTTTGTGACCCCATGGATGGTAGCCCACCAGGCTCCTCTGTCCATGGGGTTTTATATGGGCAATAAATATATCAAAAAGGAGGCAAGACTATACAATGGGGAAAAAGTCGAATCTTCAATAAATGGCATTGGGAAAACTCGGCAGCAAAGTAACATGCTAAGGAAACAAACCGGATTACTTTCTCACACCATGTATGAAAATAAACACAAAGTGGATTAGAGACTTAAATGCAAGACCTGAAACCATAAAACTTCTAGTAGAAAATATAGTCAGTAGACTCTTTGACATCAGTCTTGGCAATTTTTTTTTTTTTGACTCTGTCTCCTTAGGCAAAGGAAACAAAAGCAAAAGCAGACAAATGGGGCCAGCCTGAATTGAAAAGCTTTTTTACAGAGAAGGAAACTATCAACAAAACATAAAGATCTCCTACTGATCAGGAAATGATCATTGCAAATGGTACATCTGATAAGGGGTTAATATCCAAATATACAAAGAACTCACACAACTCAACATCAAAAATCAAACAATCCAATTGAAAAAATTTTAGTGGGCAGGAGACCTGAATAGACATTTTTCCAAAGAAAAACCTACAGATGGCCTCCAGACACATGGAAAACTGCTTAATATGACTAATAAGAGAAATGAAAATCAAAACCACAATGAAATGACAAAAAAACTGCATATCTGCCACAATGGCTGTCATCAAGAAGATGAAAATGAAGTGTTGGTGAAAATGTAGAAAAGGAAACTTTTGTGCACTGCTGGTGAGAATGTAAGAGTGTAACCTCTATAAAAAACAGGGTGGAGGTTCCTCAAAATACTAAAAAACAGAACTGGATATGATACAGCAATTTCACTTCTGGATATTTATCTGAATGAAAACACTGATTGGAAATAGTATTTGCATGCCTATGTTCACTGCAGCACTACAGTAGCCAAGATGTGGAAGCAGCCTAAGTGTCCATCAATAGAGGAATAAGGAAGATGTGGTATATTTAAACAATGGAGTATGACCCAGCCATAACAAAATGACATCTTGCCATTTGCAGCAACATGGATGCATGGAGAGGGAATTACGCTAAGGGAAATAAATCAGAGAAAAACTAATAGCACATGACCTCACTTATATATGGAATCTAAAAAACAAGAGAAAATGAACGACAAATTGATACAAACAACATATTGATGGTTACCAGAGAAGAGAAGGTTGAGGGCAGGGACAAAATAGGGGAAGGAGATTAAGAGGCACATACTTTCAGCTATAAATCATGGGCATGCTTCTCTGATGACTCAGACAGTAAAGAATCTGCCTGCAATGTAGGAGACCTAGGTTCCATGCCTGGGTCAGGAAGATCCCCCGGAGAAGGGAATGGCTACCCACACTCCAGTATTCTTGCCTGGAGAATTCCATGGAAAGGGGAGTCTAGCAGGCTACAGTCCATAGGGTCGCAAAGAACTGGATGTGACTAAATGGCTAACTTCACTTTCAATAATATTGTAAAACTTTTGTATGGAGACAGATGGTTACTAGACTTGAGGTTATTATTTCATAATGTATGCAAATGTCAAATCATTATGTAGTACACCTGAAACAAATTGTATGTCAGTTGTATTTAAGTATAAAATAATTAAGATTAAGCTGTATGAGAAGATTGTGTAGGTTATATGCAAATACTATGCTATTTTATATAAGGGACTTGAACATCCTGAGATTTTTGTATTCACAGGGTGGGTCCCAGAACCAATCACCTCCACAGATACGCAGAGTCGTGTCTGACTCCTTGCAACCCCATGGTCTATGCAGTCCATGGAATTCTCCAGGCCAGAATACTGGAGTGGGTTAGCCTTTCCCTTCTCCAGGGGATCTTCTCAACCCAGGGATTGAACCCAGGGATTGAACCTGGGTCTCTCGCATTGCAGGCAGATTCTTTACCAGTTGAGCCACAAAGGAAGCCCAAGAACACTGGAGTGGGTAGCCTATCCCTTCTCCAGCGGATCTTCCCGACCCAGGAATCAAACCAGGGTCTCCTGCATTGCAGGCAGATTCTTTACCAACTTAGCTATGAGGAAAGCCCACAGATACCAAAGGACTGTATATTCAATTGATTTTCAACAAAGGTGCCAAGGTAATTAAGTTAAGAATAGTATTTTTAACCAGTGGTGCTATAACAACTGGATGTCCAGGTGCAAAGAAATAAAACTGAACCTTGACCCATACTTTCCATTTTATATTTAAAAAAATTTAAGATAGATTATAGACAATGTAAAAACAGACTATAGACAATGTAAACACTTAAGACTATTAAACTTGGCTTCCTCCGGCTTCCTCCTTGACCGCAGCCGTAGACTCTCGGAAGCAGTCCGACGCCATGGACTGCAGCCTACCAGGCTCCTCCATCCATGGGATTTTCCAGGCAAGAGTACTGGAGTGGGTTGCTATGTAACTCTAGTTCCCGTGTATTCAGTTTTCTGCCCGAATTATCAAAATTGACAGTTTTCTTTTTACTTTTGTGTAGTATAATGGCAACCCACTATACTAATAGTCAAATGCAGTCTACATCTGACTATTAATCTGTTCTCATAACTTACACTGAAATTACTTTAGTACCTTCTCGTGTAATACTCTCTTACTTTTTACGGCCTATACATTTCTTGTGGTGGTTGCCTTTCTGTAACTGGAAGAAAATGCTACGTAACTTCCACGTATCATAAGAGAAAATCATTTGTTTATGGTTTTCAGATTTACAAGGCTTAATGTGTGACGGTTATTTCCTAGTGAATTTCTCTCACACATTTCTGGTTATTTTCCTATTTCATTAGACTTTGATTAGATTTATTTTAAAGTATACCAATTAGCATGACAGTCACATTTCTCTAATGTTGCCAAAGAACTGTTGATGGGTTTGAGAAGCCCTGGGACTGTGTGTGGGAGTGAGTTTTGTTTAGATTTTAATCAAAACTAGAAATAAAATTTTAGGTTCTAGTTAAAAAAAAAAAAAAAAAGGCTATTAAACTTTTAGAGGGAAAAATAGAAAATCTTTGTGACCTTGAATTAGGCAAAGATTCCTTAGATTCAATACCAAAACCACCGTCCATAAAAGAAAAACATTGATAAACTGAACTTTTTCAAAATTAATAACTTCCGCTTTACAAAAGATGCTATTAAGAAAATTAAAAAACCACCTACAAACTGGAGAAAATACTTATAAAACACACATCTGATAAAGAATTGTAACACATGTAGACTTCAATACTCAATAACAAAAATCCCAAGTTTTAAAAACTGGAAAAATACCTGAACAGCTATTTTATCGAAGAAGAGATACAGATGACAATCACATAAAAGGAAGTTCAAAATTATAAGTCATTAGGAAAATGCAGAATAAAACCACCATGAGGCAAGACCATAGTACCAAGAATTGGTGAGAATGCAAAGCAACTAGAATTCTCATACTTTACTGATGGGGATGAAAAATGGCACAACCAGTTTGAAAACCATTTTGACAATTTCTTATAAATGTAAATACGTGTCATCATACGACCCAACAACCACACTGCTAGGTATTTAGCCCAGGAAATGAAAAGATGTTCTCGTGCAAATCTGTACACCAATATTCATAGCAACTTTACTTATAATTATTCACAATGTAGGGAAGACTGTCCCTCAACTGATCAACTGGTGAGTGGGTCAGTAAGTCATGGCACATCCAGTGAATACAAGTCAGAAGTAAAAAGACATCAACTACCAATACGCAAAGATGTGGGCAAATCTCAGAAGTATTTTGCTAAGTGAAAAAAAGCCAAACTCAAGAGGCTGCATACTGCATGACTCCATTTATGTGACATTCTGGAAAAAGCAAAAGCAGACACAGAATTCAGAGCAGTGATTGCCAACAGCTAGAAATGGGCGGAGAGTACTGACTACACAGGGGCAGGAAGGACCTCGGGTAGTGGGGTTCTCCATGTCTTGACTGTGATGGTGGCTACAGAACCTTATACCTTTTAAAAGTTCAATGAATTGCAACACCTAAAAAAGATACATTTTACTCTATGTAAATTACACGACAGACCTGAATTAATAAAATACAATTATCTAAAAAAATGCTAATAGGAATAAAATGAATAAATCAAAAGATATGTAAGACCTTTTTGAAAAATGTATGAAACTACTGAAATTTAATTTTACACCGTGGTCATGGATAGAGACAATATCATAAATACGTCAATCCTTCTCAAATCAGTCCATGAATGCACACTGTTCCAATAAAAATCCCAATGAGTCTTGTCATGGAAATCAACAGATTCTAAAATGCAAACAGAAGAACAAAACACCTAGACTAAATGAGATTTTGAAGAACCAAAATTAGATGAGGGTCTCAAATACCAGGTCTCACGTCCTGATATGACGTAAAGTTACTGAAATTAAGACAGTGTGGCTTTGGTACAAACAGAGCAATGAGAAGAGAGCCCAGAAACGGAAACTTCATGTATTAGAGAGATGGCACTATAATTCAATGGGGAAAATAGCCAGGACAACTAGCTCTCCATCTGGAAAAAGTCAAATTCCGACTTCACACCATACACAAGAACCAAGTTAACTGGATGAAAAACTTAAATATGAAAAGCAAACCTTTCATCTTTAACACAAAGTACAGGAGGTTGTGTTTATGACCTTAAGAGCGGTCAAAATTTCTTACAAGACACACAAAGAGAGACGGATGAGTCTGAGATCTGATTTAAATTTCTATAGTTCAAAAGTAAAGTGAAGGGCTTTACTCCTGGTCCGGTGGTTAAGAGTCTGTCCGCCAATGCAGGAGACACGGGTTCAATCCCTGGTCTGGGAAGATCCCATATGCCTCGGGGCAACTAGGCCCATGGGCCACAATCGCTGCCCTAGAGCCTGTGCTCTGCAACAAAGAAGCCACCACAATGAGACTCTAGCCCACCCCAGCTAGAGAGTAGCCTCGGCTCCCCACAACTAGAGAAAACCCGTGACAGCAATGACGCAGCCCAGCCAAATAAAAACGTAAAGTCAAACAACAAGCCACCGACCGAAGAGGACATTTGTAACATATAAGATTAACAAAGAATTAAAATTCCAAATATCTAGTGAACGGCAAACCCAATTTAGAAATAGGGAAATATGTTACTGAACCTGGTTTGTTTGCTGGACAGGTAACTGGCAGAAGAATGAGACTCCGAGGTTTGTGTATTCATGAGGTAGCCATGCCAGCAGAGGGGAGAACATCCCAAATCTGCCTCCGGAAAGGGAAGCGGAGCGGCTCAGGATTCTGATGCGACCAAGCTGAGGCTGGGGGAGCACACGGAAGGGGACTGGAGAGAAATGGGTAAGGCGATCGTCCTTCTGCGCAGGCGCAGTCAAGCCAAGGCTGCTTCACTGGAGGCACCTGCAGAAAATGATGGCGTTAGCATGCGGGGGCAGGGGGCGTGGTTGGGTCCTCTGGTGGCTGAAGGTCCCTGAGTGAACACTTGCTGGACATGCCCAGCTGGAAGGTCAGTGGTCTTAATAACCTGCTCAAGCTTGAAATGGACACAGCTGACTCCAGCTTACTAAAAGACCAACTTACGCAAACACCTTTATTCTTTAGGCTACAGGGAAGCTTGGAAGACATGCAAGCCTTCTGCATCGACAATTAAAGGAGCTTGAGCGGTGAGGGCAGGTTACAGGTGTAGTGAATCTAACTAACGATCACCCTCGGTTTCCAGTATGCTGCTGCTGTTGCTACTAAGTCGCTTCAGTCGTGTCCGACTCTGTGCGACCCCATAGACGGCAGCCCACCAGGCTCCCCCGTCCCTGGGATTCTCCAGGCAAGAACACTGGAGTGGGTTGCCATTTCCTTCTCCAATGCATGAAAATGAAAAGTGAAAGTGAAGTCGCTCAGTCGTGTCCGACTCCTAGCGACCCCATGGACTGCAGCCCACCAGGCCCCTCCATCCATGGGATTTTCCAGGCAAGAGTACTGGAGTGGGGTGCCATTGCCTTCTCCGGGTTTCCAGTATAAACAAGATAAATACAAAGAGACAGTTTACAGAAAACTAAAATGGGGGAAAACATGAGACATGTTCTTCTCTCTAGCCGTCAAGGACATACCAATAAAAACAAAGTAAGTCAGAGACAGATGAATACTGTATGATATCATTAATACGTGGCATCTCAAAAAATGATACAAATGAAAATTTACAAAGCAGAAACAGGCTTGCAGACAGAGAGAACAGACTTGTGGTTGCCAAGGGGGGTTGAAGGGGTGGGGGAGGGAAGGATTGGGAGTTTGGGATTGTGCATGCATGCTGAGTCTCTTCAGTCCTGTCCGACTCTTTGCGACCCTGTGGGCCATAGCCTGCCAGGCTTCTCTGTCCATGGCATTCTCCAGGCAAGAAGACTGGAGTGGGTTGCTGTGCTCTCCTCCAGGGGCTCTTCCCAACCCGGGGATTTAACCCACATCGCTTATGTCTTCTGCACTGGCAGGTGGGTTCTTTACCACTAGGGCCACCTGGGAAGCCCTCTTGGATTAACACATGCAAACTATTATATGAAGACTGGATAAACAACAGGGTCTGTTGTATAGCAGAGACTTATATTCAATATCCTGTGATAAACCACAATGGAAACGAATATGAAAAAGAATATACATACTGAATATTCATTGGAAGGATTGAAGCTGACGCTCCAATGCTTTGGCCACCTGATGGGAAAAACTGACTCACTGGAAAAGACCCTGATTTGGGGAAAGATTGAGGGCGGGAGAAGAAGGGGGCGACAGAGGATGAGATGGTTGGATGGCATTACCGACTCAATGGACATAAATTTAAACAAACTCCAGGAGATGGTGAAGGACAGGGAAGCCTGGCATGCTGTAGTCCACGGGGTGGCAAAGAGTCAGACGTGACTTAGTGACCAAACAACAACTGAATCACTGTGCTGTACAGAAGAAATTAACACAACATTGTAAATCAATTATATTTCAATCAACTTTTTAAATAATTTTTTAAAAAGACAAAATGTGGCTTTGCATAGAGACAGACACACGAGCAATGGGAAAAGAGAACCTGGAAAAAGATCCCTGTGCTTTTGGAAACTTTGAGATGGCATTACAATTCTCTGGGGAAGGATGACCTATTCATCTGGGGAAAAAAAAGTTACAACTTCACACCTTACACAAAAACCAGTTCTAACCAGATGAAAAACTTAAATATGAAAAGCAAACTTTCGGTCTTTAATGCAAAATACAGGAGACTGTCTTTATGACCTTAAGAGTTGGACAGGATTTCTTACAAAGACACATAAAAGGAAATGGATGAACCTGAGATCAGGTTTAAATTTCTATAGCTCAAATGTCAGATAAGTGAAACGGACAGAAAGAGGACATTTGTAACACATATGACTGACAATTCCAAATATCTAATGATTGGCAAACCTATTTTAAAATAGAAAAACGGGCTTCCTTAGTGGCTCAGTGGTAAATCGCCCTGCCAATGCAAGAGAAATGGGTTCAATCCCTGATCCGCGAAGATGGCACAGGCCATGGGAGCAACTAAGCCTGTGTGCCACAACTACTGAGCCCGTGTGTCACAGCTGCTGAAAGCCCTCGTGCCTAGAGCCTGCGCTCTGCAACAAGAGAAGCCACCGCCAGGAGAAGCCCCGAGCAATGCAACGAAGAATAGACTCTGCTTGCTACAGCTAGAGAAAAGCCCGACCAGCAACGAAGACCCAGCACAGCCAAAAATAAATTAAATTAAAAAAAAAAAGTAGACACAGTACCGAACCTGGTTTGTTCACCCAACAGGCAGCAAACCAAACACTGAGACTCCGAGGTTTAGAGCTGAGAAAAAGCATCTTCACGAGGCAGCCATGCCAGCAGAGCGGAGAACACCCCAAATCTGCCTCCGGGAACGCGAGGGGCTCAGGAGACTGATGGGATAAAGCTGAGCACTGGGGAACATGGGGAACGTGATTGGAGAGAAAGGGGTGAGGCAGTCGTCCTTCTGCGCAGGCATAGCTAAGCCAAGGCTGCTTCGCGGGGCACACGTGCAGAAAATGATGGTGCTACCATGCTGGGGTAGGGGGAGGTGGTGCGGTTTGGGCCTCTGTCATCTAAAATTCCCTGAGTGGTCACTCACTGAACATGCCCAGTTAGAGGGTCAGTGGTCTTAACAATCATAATGGGTTCAAGCTCAAACTGGACACAGCTGACTCCAAGCTACTAAAAAGCCAACTTGGGCAAATATCTTTATTCTATAGGCTACGTGAAGCTTGGAGGACATGCAAACCTTCTGTAGCAACAAAATGAGCGTGCTCAGTGAGGGCAGGTGTAACGGATCTAACTAATGATAACCCTGGGTTTCCAACATACACAATACAAAGAGGCAGTTCACAGAAGAGAAGACCAAAATGGTGAAAACATGAGACATGGTCTTCTTTCTAGCAATCAAAGACATGTCGATGGCCATTTTCACACACATCAGATTGGTTAAAAATTTAAATGTGACTAATGGACTGTTGGAGGCAATGTGAACAGTGGTGGAAGACTGTCTTGCTACTGTTTGGAGAGCAATGACATATAATCTCAAAAAGTTCAAGTGCACAAACTCTGTGAACCAGAAATTCCACTTTTAGGTATATACACTGGAGAAATGCTTGCATATACTGAAAGAAACGTGTAAACAATGTTTACTGCAGCATTATTTACCAAAGACTGAAAATCACCTAAGTGTCCATCAACAGGAGAATGAAGAATGAATAAGTAGATCACCATAAATATTCACACTGAAATATGTGTATTTTTTATGGCTGTGCTGGCTTCAGCCTGCGAGCAGGCGTCCTCTAATTGGGGCGAGCAGCGGCTACTCTCCGTTGCGGTGTGTGGGCTTCTCCTTGCAGTGGCTTCTGTTGGGGAGCGTGGTGTCTAGGTTTGTGTTCTTCCATAGTTATGACTCACGGGCTTAGTTGCTCCGAAGCATATGGGATCTTCCCAGATGAGGGATCGAAACCGAGTCCCGTACATTGGCAGGCAGAGTCTCTGCCACTGAGCCACCAGGGAGGCCCTCATTACATACGTATGATTGAATAAGTTATTGGTTATTGGTGATTAATTCAAACTTCAGCCTCTATGCCCACCACAGAAATCAAGGGATGTGGTCATGATTGGTTCCCTTGGCAACCAGCCCCCATCCTCATGTGCTTTCTAAAAGGCACCTCATCAACACAAACCCAGTTACGGTGAAAAGGGGCTTGTTGTGAATAACAAGATGCCCATTTCACCTTTATGGCTCTGAAACAATAAGAACTGAGGATAAGAGACCAAATTTTATAACAAAAAATTCTCCTATTGCTCTTATGGCTCAGGAAATTCCAAGGGTTTGGGGAGCTCTGTAAACAAAGAGTTTGGGGAACTGTAAATGAAAACCAAATAAATATGAGAAATACGTTCTGGTCATCTGAATGACTAAATATATATTTCTTATCAATTACAATATTGCAAGAGTAAAAGGCAAGTTGCAAATGAATGTATTCTGGAAGATACCATCAATCATCCAATCCCCAGGGGCCTAAAGATCTTTAAAGCCTGGGCTTTAACCAATTTCCCAATCCCTGGTGACAGACAAAGCCCGGGCCAGAGCAGGGTGGAGATCAGACGAGACCTCTGCATAAAGCTGAGACCCCTAAATCACTGACCCTCAGACAGTGAGGCAGCAGAAAAAGAACTGCCTGAAAGGGGAGGAAGTGGGGATGGATTCTTCAGCAACAGCTTTAGAGAAAAGAATGAAAAAATCTTCCAGAGTATCTCTAATCCTCACCCACACTCTAGAAAGTTTAGGCCAGAATCCACAATACCTATGAGACTTGAAAAATACAAAGCCAAATTTTTCACTTAAAGTGACTCTGGAGGACTTCCCTGGTGGTCCAGTGGTTAAGAATCCACCTGCCAATAGAGGGGACATGTGTTTGATCCCGGGTCTGGGGAGATTCCATATGTTGTGGAGCAACGAAGCCCATGCACCACAACAACTGAGCCTGTGTAGCCCAGAGCCTGTGCTCCGTAGCAAGTGAAGCCACTGCAATGAGAAGCCCTCGCACTGCATCTAAAGAAAGCCCACGTGCAGCAGTGGAGACCCAGTACAACCAAGAATAATAAACACATTAAATAAATTAATACAAATAAATAAAGTGACCCTAAATGGGTGCACACCTATACCCAACAGATGTAAACACAGATCACCTCTGGACGAAGGCACTTACCCCAAGGCCTCAGAGAATTCCCATGAACTAAGTTCCACTCCATTATTCTTGCCTCAAGAACCCCATGGACAGTGTGAAAAGGCGAAAAGATGTGACACTGGAAGATGAGCCCCCCTGGTCAGAAAGTGTCCATGGTGCTACTAGGGAAGGGCGGAGGGCAAGTACCAATAATAGCTCCAGAAAGAATGGAGTGGCTGGGCCAAAGCGGAAATGATGCCCAGTTTTGGACGTGTCTAGTCGGAGAAGGCAATGGCACCCCACTCCACTACTCTTGCCTGGAAAATCCCATGGACGGAGGAGCCTGGTGGGCGACAGTCCCTGGGGTCGCTAAGAGTTGGATACGACGGAGCGACTTCACTTTCACTTTTCATTTTCATGCATTAGAGAAGGAAATGGCAACCCACTCCAGTGTTCTTGCCTGGAGAACCCCAGAGACAGCAGAGCCTGGTGGGCTGCCGTCTATGGGGTCGCACAGAGTCGGTCACGACTGAAGCGACTTAGCAGCAGCAGCAAGTTCCAAGTAAGATGTAATATCAAGGTAAAAACCATCAAAAACAACGAAACAAGTGATCATGAGCAGAAAAAAAAAACCCTGCAAAAACAACTGTAAAGCTAGGCCTTCAAAGACTGCTGATATTAGTATTATCTGACACTGTTTGTAAATCAAATAGGTGTAAAGAAATAAAAAAGTATTAGAAATATGATGAAAGAAGATAATGTAAAACTGACCAGGCAGATTTGGGGGGGATGGGGACAAACACAAATAGAAACTCTGCAAATGTAAAATATGAAAATTGAAATAAAAGAGTAAATGGATAAGTTAAACAGCAAATTAATTACAGCCAGAGATAAAAATTAGTGGGTTGGTTTAAGATAGGTCCAAAGACATTGTCAGAATGCAGCCTGGATGCACAGAGAGGGAGAACATGAAGGGAAAAGAGTCGAACATCAAATAGTAAAAAGGTGTGATGTGTCTACCTACTGGACAGGGCAGGGAACTCTACTCAATAGTCTGCAATGGCCTACATATGGGAAAAGAATCTAAAAAAGAGTGGATATATGTTTATGTATAACTGATTCACTTTGCTGTATACGAGAAACTAACACAATATTGTAAATCAACTATACTCCAGTAAAAAAAATTTAAGTCTGATGTGTCCAATAATACGCCTTCAGAAAGAGAGTATAGAGAAAGTAGGAAACAAATAGTATTTGATGAGACAATGAATTTTCAGGAAGGCCAGTAACTTCCAAGTATAATAAATAAATAAAAGGAATTCCACAACCAGAAACATTCTAGTCTAACTGTAAAATACTAAAGACAAAGGAGATGTTAATAGCAGGCAAAATGAAAAATCAGTATGTACAGAATGAACCAGCTGCCTGTGAAACCCAAAAGACAGTGCAATGTCATCTCTGAGGTGTTAAGAAAAAAACAATGTCCACCTAGAATCATGTACCCGGATAAATTGTTTTCAAGGACACTAGCAAAATAAAGCCATTTCCAGGCAAAATAAAAGTAACAGGAAGAAGTAAGGTCTGAGGGAATGTGGAATTCTGGAAGCAGAGGAGAAAGGGATCAATGCAGAAGAAACCATTTGAACAACCAATGGCTGCAAACTTCTCAAATGTTTGAAAGAGATCATTTTAAAGATGTAAGAAGATCAGTGAACTCCAGATAGGAACAACCCAAAGAAAACCATGTCCAGACACATCATAATCAAACCAGAGAAGACTAAAGATAGAGAGGGAAGTCTTGCCAGAGAATCACAAAGCACCACACACGGGGGACAGTGATTCAAATGCCCGCAGATTTCTCATCAGAAACCACGGAGGACAGAAGACAGCAGAACTGCATGTTCAAAGTGCTGAATGACAAGCGCTGTCAACCTAGATTCTACCTCCAGCAAAAACATCCTTCAGTAATGAAGATGAAATAGGTGTTCTCAAATAGAGAAAAACTGAGCGGACTCGTGGCCAGCAAACCTGCTCGAAAAGAGATGCTAAAGGAAGTTCTTCACAGGGAAGAGAAATAAAACCCCAAGGAAACTTAACTGCTTCAGGGTTGCAGGTCGGGCGACAGAAATGGTAATTATCCAGGTGAATAGAAGAGGTGGTTTTCTCTTAAGTACACATATTATCACACACAAAAATTAAGTACACATATTACCATCCTGGAGCAACCACTAAAAGTACTACACAAGTTTTCTTTGATAAATGGTGCTGGGAGAGCTGGATATCTACATGCAAAAGAAGGAAGTTTCTGTCGGGCGTAATGGAAAACTCATAAGTGGTGATGGTTGTACAGCATTGTGAGTGTAAGAATGCCAGTGAGTTGTACACTAAAAAAGGGTTAAAATGTAAAATTTTATGTTGTGTATATTTTACCACAAGTATTAAAACTTAATAATGTAGTACACCAACACCATAGAACCATACACTGTACACGAGGCTGATTTTTTTTAATGGGACCAAAAACTCTTAACTACATATACTGGAAATGAAGAGTTGTTGTTGAGTCACCAAGTTACGTCTGACTCTTTTGCTACTCCATGGACTGTAGCCCGCCAGGCTCCTTTGTCCATGGGATTTTCCAGGCAAGAATACTGGAGTGGGTTGCCATGCCCTCCTCCAGGAGATCCTCCCGACTCAGGGATCAAACCCATGTCTCTTGTATCTCCCGCCTTGGCAGGTGAGCATTTCTCACCTGCCACACACTGTCCCCTGTGTGTGGTGCTTTGTGATTCTCTGGCAGGATTTCCCCCTCTATCTTTAGTCTTCTCTGGTTTGATTATGATGTGTCTGGACATGGTTTTCTTTGGGTTGTTCCTGTCTGGAGTTCACTGAGCTTCTTACATTCTCTTCTCAGCATTCTCTACTGCTGAGCCACCAGGGAAGCTGGGAAATGAAGTGATACACTCTTAAATAACTCTTGGATTAAAAAGAAAAAAAGGGAAATAACGTACCTCTTAGGAAGCAATAAGAAGGACAACATGTCACCAAAATCTTGCACACAATGAGTGTGTATGCAGAGGAAAGTGGCCTGAGTTAAAGGCATTTGTGATCAAACAAGAAAGATGAGGAATTTCCCTGACAGTCCAGTGGTTAAGACTTTGTGCTTCCAATGCATAGGGTTTGATCCCTGGACAGGGAACTAAGATCCCACATGCTGTTTGTCAAGGCCAAAAAATTAAAAAGGAGAAAGATGAAATAGGTAAAGGATGAGAACACAGTATGGGGTTTGGCAGAGACTCTTACATGTTCCTTAAGGTCTAGCTCCCTTTCCTACCAGACACACAGGAGTGTGGGCCTCGAGGTACACGCTTTCACGTGCTTTAAAAAAATATTGTCTTGGACACACCACATGGCAGGTGGCATCTTGGTTCCCCAACCAGGGATCACACTTGCACCCCCTGCAGTGCAAGCGGGGAGTCTTAACCACAGAGCAGTCAGGGAAGACCATCATCTATATTTAATGGTAACTTTTAACAGAATACTGAAGAGTTCCAAAGATATTGAAAAATTGAAAAGGTCTATTAAAACTCACAACACTATTTTAAGTTTAAAAATTCTATTTATACCAAAACCAGAATTTATTATAATTTGACGGCCTGGCTTTAATGGAAGCAAGCATCAGTAAGACACTCAAAACCTACTGAGTTCTTTGGCATCCCCTGAAACCCTCAGTCTGGGGTGAGTGCTCCGCCTGCCTCACCCTAATCCTGTTCCCATATGTAAACACATTTCCCAGCCTCTCTGCACACAGATTAAGTTCAGGCAACTGACCCCTGGCTGATGCAGTGTGGAAGGAAGTGACGTATGTAACCTCCACAGGAAGTGGTGTCGGACCCCCTCGAGCAGCCCTCCAAGCTCTGTCTCCCATTTGCCAGGTGAACAGAGAGGACACGAAGGAACCAGAGAAGGTGAGACCGAAGGAGCCTGGCTCCCTGAATCACCGATGGGAGCAGAGACACCTGCAAGCCTGTGACCAGGAGCCCCACACTGGAACATTACAGGACCCAGGACAGAGCTCCCGCTGTGCTCCGCCACCCGCATCTTGGGCTGTCCGTCACACAGCAGGGTGGGTTTACCTTACCCCGTGCACTCCAGGTCCAAGAATGAAGAAATACAGCCGCCAATTCTTTAGTAGACTCCAGAGCCCTTTCCTTCCTGCCTGCATTTTCCTGTCTACATTGTGGTCTCCTGCAGCGGGGGTTTTCAGCAATAAATAAGACAAAAATCGTGAGCACCTCTCTCTCTATCTACCACACACTGGCCAACGGTGAATTCAGACTCTGTCATGAAGTTGGGGGTGGGGGTGTCCTGGCTGGAACCAGGTGGCTCTCTCAGATGAAGGCAGTTGAAAGAGAGCTGAAGAAAGGGATGCTTAGAGAAGAAGGGGTGGGCAGGGTGTTATTGTTTAGTTGTTAAGTTGTGTCCGACTCTTCTGCGACCCCATGGATAGTAGCCTGCCAGGCTCCTCTGTCCATGGGATTTCCCAGACAAGAATACTGGAGTGGGCTGCTATTTCCTTCTCCTGGGGATCTTCCTGACTCAGGGATCAAACTTGCATCTCCTGCATAGGCAGGCGGCTTCTTTACCGCTGAGCCACCAGCGAACGCTGAGAGACAGGGTGGTGGCCCACGGCCAGTCCAGCAAGTCTGCTCAGGACCTGCAGTCCTGAGGGGGAGGAGGGAGAGCTGTGTGTGGGGCGGGGCACTACTTCATGGGTCTCTCCCAACATTCGGACATCATCCCTGGGCTTTGGAGAGGCCTTTCTCTCCCTTGGTCCTTGGTGTTGCTGCCCTCACTCACTCGTCTCTGCAGAAGCAAACTCCCTCGCTGCTCCCCTGGTCTCCTCAGCTGTCACACGCCTGTGTTGTCTGCAGTTCAGTGTTAACTATTTTCCTCACAATTTCGATTTGCCCTTCAGAGGATCACGCTAGAGCCATTGATCCAGTTTTGTGAACCAGGAATGCAATGAAGCCCAGTCGTGACACTCGGGAGTAGACATGGGGACTTCCCTGGTGGTCCATTGGCTAAGAATCCTCCTGCCAGTGCAGGGGACACGCGTTCTATCCCTGGTCTGGGAAGAGCCCACCAGGCGTGAGAGAACTAAGCCTGAGTGCCACAAATACTTAGCCCGCGCTCTAGAGCCCGAGGGCAGCAACTACTGAAACCCGAGCACCTTCGAGTCCAGAGAAGCCAGTGCCATGAGAAGCCTGTGCACTGCAATTAGAGAGCAGCCCCTGCTCGCTGCAACCAGAAAAAGCCCTCATGCAGCAAGGAAGAGCCTGTGCACCCCACACAGAGGAGTCAAATAATAATAATAATACTTTCAAAAAGAGACGTGGGAGGTAGAGATTGAAGCGATGCATCTACAAGCCAAGGAATGCTGAGGACGCTGGAAGAACCAGCAGCTGGGAGAGGCTGGGAAGCATCTTCCTCCCATATGCTGTTGGGAGGCATATGGCACTGCTAGCCTTGTGACTGTGGATTCTGACCTCCAGAATTGTGACAGAACAAATTTCTGTTGTCTTAAACCAAAAAACAGATAAATATGAGGGGCCAGTGACATGCAATCAGTTTAGTTCAGTTCAGTTGCTCAGTCGTGTCCGACTCTTTGCAACCCCATGAATCGCAGCACGCCAGGCCTCCCTGTCCATCACTAACTCCCAGAGTTCACTCAAACTCACATCCATCGAGTCAGTGATGCCATCCAGCCATCTCATCCTCTGTCAACCCCTTCTCCTCCTGCCCCCAATCCCTCCCAGCATCAGAGTCTTTTCCAATGAGTCAACTCTTCGCATGAGGTGGCCAAAGTACTGGAGTTTCAGCTTTAGCATCATTGCTTCCAAAGAGCACCCAGGACCCATCTCCTTTACAATGGACTGGTTGGATCTCCTTGCAGTCCAAGGGACTCTCAAGAGTCTTCTCCAACACCACAGTTCAAAAGCATCAATTCTTCAGCACTCAGCTTTCTTCACAGTCCAACTCTCACATCCATACATGACTACTGGAAAAACCATAGCCTTGACTAGACGGACCTTTGTTGGCAAAGTAATGTCTCTGCTTTTGAATATGCTATCTAGGTTGGTCATAACTTTCCTTCCAAGGAGTAAGCGTCTTTTAATTTCATGGCTGCAATCACCATCTACAGTGATTTTGGAGCCCAGAAAAATAAAGTCTGACACTGTTTCCATTGTTTCCCCATCTATTTGCCATGAAGTGATGGGACCAGATGCCATGATCTTCGTTTTCTGAATGTTGAGCTTTAAGCCAACTTTTTCACTCTCCTCTTTCACTTTCATCAAGAGGCTTTTTAGTTCCTCTTCACTTTTTGCCATAAGGGTGGTATCATCTGCATATCTGAGGTTATTGATATTTCTCCCAGCAATCTTGATTCCAGCTTGTGCTTCTTCCAGCCCAGTGTTTCTCATGATGTACTCTGCATATAAGTTAAATAAGCAGGGTGACAATACACAGCCTTGACGTACTTCTTATAACATGACATTTTGTGGGTTGAGATGAACTGTATCTGGGGTTCAGGACCTTGACTGAGATCCATTTGCCAATTCAGTCCTTTTAAGCAACTCTCACTCAGCTGTTCAGAATGAGTGTTTACTAAAAAGATATTATAAAGAAAGAAGGAGAGAGTGGGAGAGACGGAGGAAGAAAGGGGGAAGAGGAAGAAAAAGGAGGATTTTTATGTCAATCATAATTCATCATAAATTTGAATTCTTTGAAATGCACATAAATAAGGACATTTCATGGCTTTTTATCCTAAATTTGCCAACCAACCTGAAGATTGGTGGGGAGACAGCACCAATCTAGACAGGGATGTGCTGGAGCTGACTGTTAAATTTGGGGGAATGTTGCAAGCCAGTTGTTAAATATAGCCTTATTAAAAATTAAATAGTACCTGTACAACAATAGCTTAATGCCACTTGGTGAAAATGGTACATTTTATGTTAGGTATATTTTACATATTAAAAATCTTAATCAAGAAAAAAATATGAACTTAAATGTGAACATGAGCTAAGTCACTTCAGTCGTGTCCTACTCTGTGTGACCCCATGGACTGTAGCCCACCGGGCTCCTCTGTCCATGAGATTCTCCAGGCAAGAATACTGGAGTGGGTTGCCATGCCCTCCTCCAGGAGATCTTCCCGACCCAGGGATCAAACCCGTGTCTCTTAAGTCTCCTGCATTGGCAGGCGGGTTCTTTACCACTAGCGCCAACTGGGAAGCCCTACAATTAAATAAATCATATTAGAAATGAGGGACGCTCATCCCTGCCTACTTACTTCATCGTATTCCACTACTCTCTGTGCTTTCGAGGCTGCTGTGCTACTTACTGTAGCTGCATGGTGGGAAGGCTGCACGTGGCACACACCCCACATTGCTTCCCGACTCACCTTCAGTGACTTCCCGTTGGTGGCTGTATTACCTGCTTAGGCTGCCAGGGCAAAATACCACAGACAGGGTGGCTAAAAACGAGACATTGATTTCTACAGTTCTGGAGGGTGGGACCCCAAGATTCCAATGCTCACAAGGCAGGTCTCACTCTGAGGCCTCTTCCCCTTGGTGTGCAGGCAGCCGCCTTCTTGCCATGTGTTCACATGGCCTCTGAGTGTAGGGGCTGCTCTGGGCTCACTTCTGATGAGGACACTGATCCTATGGGGCTGGGGCCCCCTCCTCAAGACCTCATTCAAGCTTCAGTATTTTGTTAGAGCCTTCATCTCCAAATACACACTGAGGGGTTAGGGGTTCAACATATGAATTTGGGGTGGGGGGGGGACACAGTCAGTGCTCAAAATAGTTAACTTGACTTTGTGGGAGTATTTACACATGGAAACTGTAAAAGCCTACCAATCAGGACACCTTCTCTGAAAATTGTTTGGTGAACACTCACCAGCACACTGCTCTGAGGGGAAGTGCAGACAACAATCCCCTGGTCCCACTCTTGTGATCGTCCTTCACTTCTCCCAGCCCGGAAGCTCAGCAGGTCAGGGGTCAGCCTTTACTCCCCAGTTCTTCGCCCTCTGTTCTCATCTCCTGGAAGCCCAATCAGCATTTGTCAGGTGGATCAGGAGCTGAAACGCATCCTAGTGACGTGAGGAAACCTAGTCACACAAAGATGAACCCTGTGAATGTGGCAGAGGCAGGAACTGCAGATGCAGGCTCTGGAGCCAACTGTGGGGCAGAGGACTTCCCTCCTCCGAGCTTCTGGTTTCTCATCTGCAAAGTGGGGGTGGTGACAGCGCCTCCCTTGGAGGGGCCCAGTGAGGACAGGATGACACAGGGGCTCTGCACACGGCCTGGACAGCTACATGGATCATCACACCGATACCCATCCCTTCAAGATCTCTCCTTCTTTCCATAAACCTTAGGTCAGCACCAACTACCCCACACCCTGTGCTGGGTGACAAGGACCCAAAGCCCCCTGAGGCACTGTCCCATTAGATCCTCAAGCATCTGTGTATGTAGCAGGAAGACAAGACAGAAAAGGGAAGCGTTGGTTGTTAATGCGGCCAGAGGGCTGCTGATCTTTGTCACTGCATGGGGAAGTGGTCAGGAGCATGGGCTCCGGGTTCAGACCCAACACCACACCAACATTCACATGCAATGTGACTTCGGTTGAATCTCATAGTCTCACTTGGGGCCCAAGTTTCTTCCCGCACAAAATGAGGATCAAAATAGACCCTGCCTACCTCCTGGGGTTGCTGGGAGAGTTAAGAGAAGTTGTTCATTTTGATGAACTCTAACTTTCAAATATTTTCTTTTATGGATCATACTTTTGGCACTGAATATAAGAAATCTTTGGCTAACCCAAGGTCACAAAGATTTTCTCCTGGTTTTTTTTCCTTCAGTTGTATAATTTTAGAATTTACATTGATATTATTAAAATACTAATATAAAATATTTTTATATTTTAAAATAAAACCTGGATCTGTTTTAATCAGGTATGCTAAGACAAGCACACAAATAACTGTTATGAAGGAAGCAGTTTACATTCACAACTCCTTAAAAATGAAATGCCCATCACTCGATGCATGGAAGCACCAGGATCAGTCAGGAAGCAGAGAGAGGAAGGGGGAATCATGGGCAGGAGCCTTTGCTGTAGATTCTTTGAGAAAGACAAGCAAGGGAGAGCAGGGGGATTTAGGATTGGCTGGTTTGAACAACGTCTGCAGGCTCTGGGGATTAGGGGCTCTCACTGGTAACCTGGTACCTGGCCCTGGAGTGAATAAGGCAGAAGAATATGGGCCTCGTGGAGCATAAGAGCCAAATGGAGGAGGTGGTGGGGAGCACGGGCTCTGGACTGGTTGGTTTGTATTTGACAGGTGAGCTCCTGGGCACGTCCATTGCTCTTCTAAGAACTGGCAGCCCTGGCAGGGACAGTCTCTCCAAGGTCACTGAGGCCCCAGATGTCAGAGCATCAGGAACACAGTGAATGAGAAAACACAGTCAATGTGAGTATGAGGCTCCCAGCATAAGTGGGAGATGCCATTCCTGCCTGTTTCAACGTTAACTTTGTGGGGCCTGGGTCTCCCTCTGCTTGTTTCATGCTGTGGGTCTTCCCTTCCCAGCTGGACTCTGGGTCCTGGAGGGCTCACTGCACGCCTGCACCCAACCAGGGCAGGACAAGCCTTCTCTGGGCCCCTTCCCCAGGGAAAACAAGAGGAACTAAAGGGTGCTGATGTCAGCAGAGGCCTGCGGACAGTCCATGGGAGAGAGTACGAGAACCCCTCGTCATCTTTTTGTGCCTCGTGTGCCCTGCCTCGCCTCAGGGGCCATGCTCACATCCCTCCTGCCTTTGTTTCCCCAGACCCTGAGAAGTGGCCAGCTGAATGGAGTACAATGATGACCCCCTCTAGTCTGGGCTGTGGGAGGAAGGGGAAGTAAGGGAGGTTAACTGGGGTGCTTGGTGGGGGAGGGGCAATCTGGGTAAGAGCCAAGTTCACAAGGCAGACAGACCTGAGTGTGGTCCAAGTCCAGCCTGGAGGGAATGAGAGCCTGTGAGGTGACCCCTCTGAGCCTCAGTCTGTTCCCCTGTCAGATGGGAATCAGATTCCTTTATCTCACAGGATTGCTGTGAAAAGTGGAGGTAACGCACAAGGCAAGTTCCCAGCGTCCTTGCCCCGGGGCAGTGGTTCTCAAACTTCAGCAGGTCAGGCTGCGGCCTGAAAATTGGCATTTCCCACCGGGTTGACACTGCCGGTCAACACTGTGGTACCTGTGAGGGGTATGTCTAGGTCATACGGTAGATGTTTCTTCAACTTTTTAAGGCATGGCCAAAGTAGTCATACCATTTCACATTCCCACCAGCTGTATATGAATGTGCTGGTTGCTCCATGTCCTTGCCAGCAGTTACTATGGTCGGTCTATTACTGTTAGCCATTTAATAGATGTATGTTGATATCTCACTGTGGTTTCCACTTGCACTTCCCTAGTGACAAATGATGTTATACATCCTCTCATTTGCTTATTTGTTACCTACATATATTCTTTAATGAAGTATCTAACCACATCCTTAGCTCATATTTTTAATTGGAATTTTGTTTTCCTGTTAAATTTTGAGAGTTCATCGTACATTCTGGATACAAGTCCATTGTCATTTACGTGACCTGCAGTATTTGTCTGTATCTTGTCCTTCATTTCCTTGATAGTATCTTTTGAAGAAGAGAAGTTGTTAATTTTTATGAACTCCGATTTTTAAATATCTTCTTTTATGTTTCATGCTTTTGGTGTTGAATCTAAGAAATCTTTGCCCAATCCAAGACCACGAAGCTTTTCTATGTTTTTCCTTGAGTTATGTAATTTTAGGACTCATTTAGGCCTATGATCCATTGAGTTCATTTTTTTATATAGTGCAAGGTATGGATTAAAGGGTTTTTAAAATATATTAAAAAAAGTCAAATTGTTCCAGTACCATTTGTTTAAAAGACTACCTTTTCTTCACTGAATTGCTGTTTCATCTTTGTTGAAAATTAATTGACTATAAATTGCTAGTCTCTTTCTTTCCTCTCTGTTCTGTTCTGTGGATTTATTTGTCTTCCTTGATGTGAAAATGACTTGATTATAATAGCTTTATAAGAAGTCTGAAAGTCAGGGTAAATCCGCCAACATTTTTCAATTGAAGGGTATTTTGTAGCTTTTTTAGGTAGTTTGAATGTCGATAGGAATTTTAGAAATGACTTGTCAATTTCTACAAAAAAAAAAATACCTACTGGGATTTTGATTGAAATTGTGTTAAATCTACTTATTATTGGGAGGAGAACTGACATCTTAATAGTACTGAGTCTTCACATGTAAGAAGTATCCACCTATTCATCTTTTTCAGCAATATTTTATAGTTGATGTTCACATCTTGCACATTTTCTGTCATATTTATTCCTACATATTTTATACCACTGATATTATAGATGGCACTGTTCTTATTCCAGTTTCTAATTCTTTGTTGTTAATATATACAAATGCATTTGATTCTTCTGTATTGATCTTGTATTCTGCAACCTTGCTTAATTCACTAATGGCTCTGGTAGCTTTTTTGTGGATCCCACTGAATCTTCTACATAAACAACTAAGTCATCTGTGAATAAAGACAGTTTTTACTTCTTCCCTTCCAATCTATGTTGTCTCAATTACTGTACCTGCAGGATTTTAATTTACAGAGAGGACTGAGTGATGATTCACAGAGGTTAATGCTATAAGGTACACCACCCATTATAGGTGGGGAAGTACCATAGTCATTCAAGAGGCAGAAACAAGAATGAAGATAAAGAAAACACAGTCTTTATTATGCTTTCTATGGGAAAAGCAATGCAGGAGAGATAAACAGTTTGGGATCAGGTAGTTGGAATTATTCTGGTTGGCTTTGGGTTATAGGTGCCTGGTACCTGGCCATGAATTGATTTAAGGCAGGGGAAATACTAGCTTGGTGTATGAGAGTTAGAGAAGGGAGGTGGTTTAGAGTATGAGCTTGGAGTGGTTAGTTTGTATAATGAAAAGCTCCCAGGAATCTCTATGGTATCTCTAAGAATTAGCAGTAATTCCCTGGTCCATGAGGCCCCAGCTGTAAGAGCATCAAAAACACAAAAAATAAAATACAGTTAGCAAAACTGACCTTGTGATGAATGTATGCCAAACAGAAAAATAGAGAATCTAAAAAAATATGGTTAGAACAACTTTATTTGTTCCTTACTTTATTGCATGAACTAGAACCTTCCAGCACAATGAATGGAGGTAGTGAGAACAGATGGCTTTGCCTACTCACTAACTTGGGGGGAAACAGGAGGTGCCATGGAGGGGGAAGGGGTGGGGCAGTGATGGATGTGGTCAATGGGGAAAGGAGGACAGAAGCTTGGGAGAAAGTGAGGAAGACCTGAGGCAGTGGGTCTCACGCTGTGGTCCACAGCTCATAGCCCTCCCCTGTCCCTGCTGCAGATCACACAGCTTCTGGCCTCTCCCTCAGGGCCACCCGCTGGGCTAAAGGGCTGCATTTAGGTCCTGCTCAAGTTTAAATCACACAGCTCCAGGCCCTTCTCCTCCCACAAGGCCCTTCTCCTCCTCCTCCTCTGGGAATAGAGCCATAGTGCCAGGCAGAATCCCAGGCCCTGGATCTCCTGTGAGGGGAAAGGAGGATGACCACACGCCATCACTAAGCAGAAACCACACATCCCAAATCCTCAACTCATGGGGGCCCAACTGGGGTCTAAGAGCCCGAACATGATGTAAGATGTTCAACTTTCATCTAGGGAGACTTGATGTGAAGCAACAGGGCCTAAGGGCACCTGACAGTCAGTGCTCTGCAAAGCTACCCTGAGCCTCTTTTGTAAAAGGTCCGTGCTGTCGAACAGAGTAGGCAGTGGAGCCCCCTGGTAGGATGCAGCTGCCTCCTCTGAAAGCCAGGCAAGCAAGAGACATTCCAAGTCCCAAGCTAGTGGGGTGAGGCCAAAATGGGACCCAGGGATCACCCCACACAGGTACTCTGAAGGCACTGCCAAGAAGCCAGCAGGTCCATCCTCCTCTGCACACATTTCCAACTGTTACAATTCAGCCCAAGTACCTTCCACAGCCCATAGGACTCTGATATGATTTTGTGCCTCAGTTTCCCCTGGGTGAGATGGAGACAAGGATACATCCACCACAGAATGTTGTAAAGCTGAAAAAGAGAAAACAGATGCAGGGCCTGACTTGGATAAGAGGATTCCATGAAAATGTAGAACCTTTCTTCTCAGGCCTGGGAGGAGGGGTAAGAAAAGCAGACATAGAGGGAGGGCAGGGGCTGCTTGGCTGGCCATGGGAGAAGCATGGAAGAAAACTATTAGGACTGGGCAAAAAACTAAACAGGAGAAAAGAAGTCGTTCTGCTCACTCCCACTTCTAGAACTGAGGTCCCTTCCTGTGGTGAAATCATGTCCTTCCACCCCCATGGTCCATTCAGTAAGCCAATGCTGACTCAACCTGGGGAGGCTCAGACAGCCTCATTCTCAGCCAGGCCTGGGAGTCACCAAAGGTCCCAGCTCCCAGTCTCTCACCCCACCCACCACCAGTCACAGGCTGGCAGTGTCTCCCTCAGAGATGATCCCAGGGACTGTCACCAGGATGATCCATGACTGCTCTGACCTTCCTCCCCTTTGTCCAGGGAAGGCCCTGGATGAGCCAGGGACTCACAGCTGCAGATAGATTCCCTAGGAGTGTTATTAACGACAGCCTCCTGGGAGTCACCTCCCAGAGCTCTGCACTCAGAGGGTAGAGTGCAGAGATTCTGAGGTGCGACGAGGAGGAAGCGTCCAGAAGGAGCAGAAGGCTCTGTGGGCTCAGCAGAACTGGAGCTCAAGTGCTGGTCCCACTCTCAGAGTCCTGGCCGTGGGGCCGGGCGGGTCTGAGCCCCAGGGTCCTCCCTGTAGAGTGAGCACAGAGGACCCTGCAGATCCAGCCCTCCATCTGCGGGTGGAGGCGTGGCCTCCAGAAGGCCCACCCCCTGGGCAGGTGGGAAGCTGAGCCCCCTCACCTCCTTCCCTCAGTGGGGTGTGAGATGGCACACAGGGAGCACCCGGGTGGGAGGGGCCTGGTGGGCCTTGGTTCTGCCTTAAGACTGAGGAGGGAGACACTGCAGGGGAGCCCCTGCCTGGAGGGAGAGGGGCCCAGAGTGGGCTGGCGCCCCCGTGTCTGAGGGGGGCTGAGCTTGACCACCAGCGGCTCCCGCCTGCTCCTCCCTGCGGGGCTGCAGCTGGGCAGGGACTCGGCCCCCACCTCTCCCTGAAGGAGCCTCAGCTGGTCCTGCTGCCGCCCCTTCCCCTGGAAGGAGAGAGACACTCAGAGAAGCAGAGACAAGGAGAGACACAGAGGCTGACTGCCAGGGAGATGTGAGGGCGGGGAGGCAAGAGCTGAGCAGGGAGGAGGCCCAGCGGGCGCAGGTCAGGACCAGCCCCTCAGCGTGAAGACGGGGGCGGGGAGCCCCAGATCATGGCTGCCTTTGCACTGACCACAGGGAGGCCCTTTTGCAATAAAGGAAAAGAAGAAGCCAGATTGATAAAGGAAGTGCCCGTCACTGTCGGGGTGGGCGGGTTTGGGGAAGGCCGCCACCCTCCTCTGTCCTCTGAAGAAGCCCGGTCCTCACTCCTGGTGCTGAGACTCCCCCAGGGGCCCCCCAAGGCCTCCTGTCTGGCCTTGAGGGCTCTGCCTGTCTTCTCACCTGGGAGGAGGGCAAGGCCATGGGGCTGCCCCTGCTGCTGCCCCTGCTGCTGCTGCCAGCGTCTCTGCAGGCTGGTGAGTGGACGGAACTGTCCTGCTCTGCCAGGGACCCTGGGGAGGGGCTGTGGCTGGGTGTGCGTAGAAGGGTCCCCTGGGGTAGCTGACCAGGCCTCCCACCCCCAACAAACAAAGGGCGGGTCCCACAGTGCTGGGTCCCCCAACCCTTCACCCTGCTGCCTGCCCCAAGCCTGGAGAGGGGATCACGCAGGCCAGAGGGCCAGTCCTACCCTGTCGCACGTCCCCCTGCAGGTGAGGGTTCCCGATGGTGGGGTCACCTTCTGTGTCTCTCCTGGTGGCTTCAGAGTCTCTCCCTCCCTCCTCTAGGTCACCGGGCACAAAGAAATTCACAGCAACCCTATGAAATGAAGCAACCAAGTGATCTCTCAGCCCCTGAGGGTGGCTCCATCCTCATCCCCTTCTCCTTCTCTCACCCCTGGGAATTAGCCAAGGATCCCAACATGAGAATATTCTGGAGATGGAAACACTTCCATGGGGAGTTCATCTACAACATGACCCCTCTGTTCACCCACAAGAATTTCAAGGACCGGCTCATCCTGAACTGGGCAGAGCCTGAGAAGAACGGCTCCCTCTGGATCTCAAACCTGCGGAGGGAGGACCAGTCTGTGTACTTCTGCCGGGTGCAGTTGGACACACTGAGAAATGGCAAGCAGAAGTGGCAGTCCGTCGAGGGGACCAAACTCACCATCACCCGCCGTGAGTCCAGCTGTCCTGCCTGAGGCTCTTGGAGGCCACTGGTGCCTCAGCCCTAGATGCGGCTTAGGCCCCTCCTTCTGACTCTTCTCTCAAACTCCTCTCCCTTCCCCCTTCTCCTCCCCAGGGCTCTGCCAACTTTACTCTTTTCACCTTAATCTTCCCCAACCCTGGACCACCTCCCTTGCCCATCCCCCTCTCTGCCCTCCAGATCCAGCCCCTCCCCCACCCCAGGCCCCCACATCCTCTGTGCTCCCAGCTGTCCTCCCTTCCTGCTCCAAGCTGGGCTCCACCCAGCCCCCTGCCCTCGCCCCAGGTCCTCCAGGTGACTTGACATCCTCCGGGTATGGCTCCTCCCCTTTGTCCTGAGTCCTGTGTGGAGCCCCAGCTGCCCCATGTCTGTCCCCCAACATCCATGAGCTCAGCCCACATACACAGCAGGTGCCGAGGGGCCCCATGCCCCATCACCTTTTCCCATCTCCCCTTCCTTCTCTGCTCTGAACCCCAGAACATCAGTTCAACCATCCTTCCCTCGGTTCATCTCTCCTCGCTTTCCTTCTCCTTCTCCCTCCTTCCATCCCTTTTACCTCCTTCCCTCTCTCCCCCCCACTATCCCCCCATGTGGTTCCAGTCACCCTGTCCCCAGGTCCACCCTGACCGTGCCCCTCTATCCTGGTCATGACGAGGCAGCAGTCCCGGCAGCCCCCCTGACTGTGCCCTGCATCCCGGGGGGATACCTTGGCAGCATCACCCTGGCTGACCTTCCCCACGACCCCCAGTACAGCGGTCCTGCTCCTGTCCTCCAGTCACAGGAAGGGGAACCGAGGCTCGAACAGCAAACACCTGCCCCAGGTCACTCCTGGTGCGGGTGGGGTTTGACCCCAGTTTAACCCCAGAGCCTCCCTTAACCATGAGCTGCTTGGACTCACCTACTGACTTGTCATCTTGCTTTGACTATTTTTAAGCTAATAATGGATGTGTAGCATCTGTCACTCAGTGGGGCGTCCAAACTTGAACAGTGTATGACTCCAGGGTAGAGAGGAGGGGTTCTCTTCTAGGCACAGGCAATAAGGGAGTGTGTCACCAGTAGATAATTTTTTGAAAACTGAAAATTGATTAAGTTTGTTTGCTTTTTGCAATCACTTGTGCTGGTGATTCTAAGCAGTATGTGACTCAACCTGAATTAAGCAAGACAGCTTTGGATTAATATTTCCTGCACCTCCTCCAAATTCCCTTAAATGGCCTTTTTGGAGGGACTTTGGTCTCCTTAAATCCCTCTTCTTCCTTTCTTAATTCTTCCTTCTTTTTCTCCTTTCTCTGTTTCAGCCACATTTCCTATGTTTTTTCATCAGTAAATTAATTTTTTCAGTTAATTCAATCAACTGGATGGTCATGCTCATTTTTACAGGGAAGTAATAAAAAGAGATGTTTTTAATCCAAGTGAAGTACCACCATGCAAAAACATCACACCAGAGGAATACCTATAGCAAACATAACTCATAAGTTTGAGATTGGCTTATTAATTTTTTTTTACAAATAGTACCTTTATTTATGTAGCCAAATCTAATTATATTCTCACTTGTAGTTTTTCTTTTATTTCTAAATCCCAAACCCCACATCTCACTAGAAGTAAAAAATAGTTTTCCTAATTTTTGTAAGATTTGATTACTTTTCATAATAAGTGAAAGAGAAATTCGCTCAGTCGTCTCCGACTCTTTGCGACCCCATAGACTATAGAGTCCATGGAATTCTCCAGGCCAGAACTATAGTGGGTTGACTTTCCCTTCTCCAGGGGGTCTACCCAAACCAGGGATCAAACCCAGGTGTCCCACATGGCAGGCAGATTCTTTTTTTTTTTTTTTTGGCAGGCAGATTCTTTACTAGCTGAGCCACAAGGGAAGCCCAAGAAAACTGGAGTGGGTAGCCTATCCCTTCTCCAGGGGATCTTCTCAACTCAGAAATTGAACCGGTGTGTCCTATATTGCAGGCAGATTCTTTTTTTTTTTCTTTTTTAACTTTACAATATTATATTGGTTTTGCCATATATCAAAATGAATCCACCACAGGTATACTGCAGGCAGATTCTTTACCAGCTGAGCCACAAGGTAAGTCCAAGAAAACTGGAGTCGGTAGCCTATCCCTTCTCCAGGGGATCTTCCCAACTCAGAAATCAAATCGGTGTCTCCTATATTGCAGGCGGATTCTTTACCAACTGAGCTATCAGGGAATCCCTTTTCATAACAAAGCTCTTCAATATAGTGAGAATTTATCTTGGTAAATGGTGTGAGATAAAGAACTAAGTTGATCCTTATACCAAGAAATAAATCAATTGTCCTCACTTTGTTATTGAATCAGTTCAGTTCAATCCAGTTGCTCAGTTGTCTGACTTTTTGCGACCCCATGGACTGCAGCACACCAGGCCTCCCTGTCCATCACCAACTCCCGGAGCTTGCTCAAACTCATGTCTGTTGAGGTGGTGATGCCATCCAACCATCTCATCCTCTGTCGTCCCCTTCTCCTCCTGCCTTCAATCTTTCCCAGCATCAGGGTCTTTTCTAAGGAGTCAGTTCTTCACATCAGGTGGCCAAAGTATTGGAGTTTCAGCTTCAGCATCAGTCCTTCCAATGAATATTCAGGACTGATTTCCTTTAGGATTGACTGGTTTGATCTCCTTGCAGTCCAAGGAACTCTCAAGAGTCTTCTCCAACACCATAGTTCAAAAGCATCAATTCTTAGGTGCTCAGTTTTCTTATCTTTATTTCTTATTATTGAATATTTCCCCCTTTTTCCATTGATTAATAGGCCTTAGCTTTTAAGTTCTTTTGTAAAATAGCATCCATTTCCGGTCTATCCATTCTGTTTCACTAGTCTGTGTTTTCTTTTCTTTAATATTCATTTGTTTGGCTGCGCCGGGTCTTAGCTGTGGCATGCAGGATCCTCGTTGTGTGTGGGATGCAGCTGTGGCATGCAGACTCTAGTTCCCCGACCAGGGATGGAACCTGGGCCCCCTGCACTGGAAGCGCAGAGTCCTAGCCATTGGACCACCAAGGAAGTCCCTTATATTTTGTTACATTAGTAGCACACTGTTTTAGTTTTTATAACTTTATCATGTTTCAATGGCTGTTAAGACTTTTTCCATCACAATCACATTACTTCTTCCTCAATAGTGTTGCCTGCCTATTCTTCCACACAAATGTTAGAATAAGTTTGCCAAGTTTCTAGAAAAACATTCCTGTTGGTTTTTTAAATCAGAATTGCATTAAGTCTGTAAAGTAACTGACAGAAATTGAAATCAGTATAACGCACAATCTTTTTGCTGAGGAATAGGTCCTATTTTATATCCCTAAGTAAACCTTTGTAGTGTTCTTCCAAAGATCATGTGTCTCATAAGATTTTCATATTCTTTATTTTTATTATTAATGTGCAGTATGTAAAAAAAATGTGTACTTGGTATAATTTTCGCTCTAAAAGTAATGCATAAATTCTGGCCAAGATGCTAGGTTATATGCATATGTTTACCTCCACTCCCTCCAAAAATCTACTAAAATGACAGCAAAGGGAATTTTTTTAAGACAAAAACCCAAAGGGACAAAAACATTTGCAAGTTAGGTGACAAAAACAAAATTTTGGAAGTGGGAAATAGACCAGAGGAATTAAACCCTAAGTCAACAGTGGGGACATCCAGAAGGAAGGCAATTTATACTGCAAAACCCCTTAAAGGGTCAGGAATAGCAACTCCTAGTACCCATGAAACTGGGCGTGGAAGGGGACCTGGAAACTAGAGCACTAACTGAAGTGTATTTAGGAAGCAGAGACACCTCCGCACTCTCACACTTCACCCCAGCAAAAGACTGGATATATGCATTCTAGAAACAGTAATCCACAGGGAGTCTTAGGGGGGTACCCTGGGGCATACCCGGAGACAAGGGTTCAGTTCTTAAATTCGGAGATTTGGTGAACTGATGAGACCTGAAATACCGTGACCCTTGTAGAGGCCTCACAGGACACAGGCAGCCAGGCTGGTACTCCCACACCACACACCCACTAAGGGCAGACAATCAGGAGACTCTTCTCTGGAATAGCTATCTGATGGGCCTGAAAAGATCTAGAAATCTAACAGATCACTCTACTCACTGTAGAGTGAGTCATACTGTCCTACTCACTGTAAAGTGATCTGACATGCACTTTCTGCTATAACACACTCACATCTTCATGCACGTTGGGAGCCAAGGGGACAAGGTGGCTGGGGTCTTGGCCTTGCACCAAATCCCCTGCAGTGAGGACTATACCCTCACCTCAGCTGTGCCCAGGATGCCTGTTTTTAAAAGCTTTGAACTAAACATTTAAGGAATGTTTGTCCCATGAGATGCAGAGAGCAGAACAATCAAGGGGGAAGGGAACGTGGAAGAATCCAAAACAATGAAAGGAGACTGAAATTTTCAAAGAACCATCATCCTCATAAAGTTAAAGAATTTCATGTATATGACACAACAGAATGCTTTGCAAAGGAGCTTTCAAAACAAAAAAAGAGATCTTAGAAATTAGAAGTATACTAGCAAAGATGGAAAACTCAATACATGATTCAAAGATGAAGTTCATGGAAATATCTTAAAAGGTGGGAGAAAACTGAAAGATTTGGATATTGTAGTTCAAGAAAATTCAAAGATTTGGATATTGTTGTAGTGGTTTGAACAGTGGCCCCCAAACAAGTGAATAATATCTTATATGGCTGCAGATGTGATTCAGTTGAGGAATTTGAGATGAGGAGGTTATCTGGGATTATCTGGGTGGACTCTAGATGCTAATAAACATGTCCTTATAAGAGAGGGGCAGTGGGAGACTGGACACAGATGGAAGAGCAGGCAATGTGACCACAGACACAGAGACTGGGGTGAAGCAGCCATTAGAAGCCAAAGAAGCAAGGAACAGACTGCCCCCCACCACAGAGCCTCCTGAGTGATGCAGCCTGGCTGACACCTTGATTTCTGCCTTCTGGCCTCCAGAACTGTGAGCAAGTAAACTTCTGTTGTTTAGAGTCACTCAGTTTGCAGCAATTTGTCATAGCAGCCTTAGAAATATAATGTTGGAATTATAAGGAAGGATAAGACAAATTGAGAATTGGTCCAAGAGTTCCAATCTCTGAACAAGTTTTAAAAACAGAGAAAAAAGGCGGCCATGGGGAAGAAAATATCAAAAAAGCTACTATAGAAATTCTCCAGAATGAAAGAACCCAGCAACATGAGTAAAAATAAAAAGACGAACCCTGGGGGTACTGCAACATACAAATTTCAAAACACCAAGGATAAGCTCAGTTCAGTCTCTTAGTCATGTCCGACTCTTTGTGACCCCATGGACTGCAGCCCACCAGGCCTCCCTGTCCATCACCAACTCCCAGAGTTTACTCAAACTCATGTCCACTGAGTCAGTGATGCCATCCATCTCATTCTTTGTCCTCCCCTTCTCCTCCCACCTTCAATCTTTTCCAGCATCAGGGTCTTTTCAAATGAGTCAGTTCTTCACATCAAGTGCGCAAAGTATTGGAGTTTCAGCTTCAGCATCAGTCCTTCCAATGACTATTCAGGACTGATTTCCTTTAGGATGGACTGGTTGGATCTCCTTGCAGTCCAAGGGACTCTCAAGAGTCTTCTCCAACACCACAGTTCAAAAGCATCAATTTTTTGGTGCTCAGCTTCTTTATAGTCCAACTCTCACATCCATACATGACTACTAGAAAAACCATAGTCTTAACTAGATGGACCTTTGTTGGCAATGGTTTTTGTGGTAATGTCTCTGCTTTTTAATATGCAGTCTAGGCTGGTCATAACTTTTCTTCCAAGGAGTAAGCGTCTTTTAATTTCATGGCTGCACTCACCATCTGTAGTGATTTTGGAGCCCCCTAAAATATAGTCTGACAGTTTCCACTCTTTCCCCATCTATTTGCCATGAAGTGATGGGACCTGATGCCATGATCTTAGTTTTCTGAATGTTGAGCTTTAAGCCAACGTCTTCACTCTCCTTTTTCACTTTCATCAAGAGGCTCTTTAATTCTTGTTCGCTATCTGCCATAAGGTGGTGTCATCCGCATATCTGATAAAGGGAGATCCGATACATTTCCAAGGAGGGAAGAAACTGGCCACATAAAGAGAGTCAGGAATTAGAGTGGCTTGGCTGTCTCAATAGCAATAGAGGATACTGAAAGGCAATGGTTGAGTGTCGTGAATTTCCAAGGGAAAATTATTTTGTTTAATCCTTTAACAAATCAAATAGCAAATACTGACTGAGTGCCTGCTATGTGTCAGGTCCTAAGCTGGGCACTGAGGAAAGAGCAGTTAATACAGAACAAAACATAAATGTCCTTAACAATGGAACTTACACTTGAGTGTACAACTTACAGTTGAGTGTAACAACTTACACTCGAAAGAATATCACACACAAAAAACAAATTAATTCTGTGTGTCAGGTGGTGGTGAAAAGAGAAAAGCAGGAAAATGAAGCACAATCAGTGGCTAGAGGTGCTAGGGTGCTGCTTTATTCAGATGGAACAGGAAGGCCGCTGGGACGTAAGTGAGAGTCCCAGTAGGAGGCAGCTGCTTCAACAGGGTAACTGAGAGTTTTGATGGGGGGCACAGGGTGGGGAAACCAGTCAGGGATAGTGAGACGCCTGGGACCAGCCACAGGCCTAAGAAGCAGGGGAGGAAGTAGGTTCTGGGACCTAGAAAGGAGCTGTGACCTCTGGGGAGAGAGAGAGTTTTGTGTCTATTTGACTGGCTGAGGGATGGCCAGACAGTTGCTGAGACGTTATTTCTGAGTGTCTCTGTGAAAGTGTAGAGAGATTATCCCAGTGTGGAGAGAGGAGGTCCCAGGGCTCAGTCCCAGGACCTCCTCTCTCTACACTCACTTCCCAGATAAGCCTGTGATTTAGAAACGTGAGGTTAATGCCAAAAAACAGCAAGAGGTGCTAAAAACAGTTCCATCTGGGGAGTGAGGAGGGGGTGCTGTTTTTATAACCTGTGGGGAATTTGTTGATTCTTTAAATTATGTGCCTATACAACTTATATAAAAATAGATGTTACATTTTAAAAATAAAATTACTGGTAATACATACTTGCACATAGTTTTAAAAACAGTCAAACAGCACAGAAGGGAATCAAATGAAAATCACATTCCTCTCCGCTTTATCTCTTGGCTACTACCCCTTTCTGCAGAAATGCTCTCTCCACAGATAAGAGACACAGATGCAGATATACAGAGATGGAACATAAGAGACTCAAGCTGCACACTCTCCCGATCTTCAGCTTGCTGTGTTTACTTCATGGACCTCAAGTATCTTTCCACTTCAGCACATATACATCCACACCTTTCTTTTTAAATGACTGCATGGTCTCCCACTGTAGCAATGGATTGTAGTTCACTTAATCAGTCTCATATTTAAAGACATTTAGGTTGCTACCAAATCACAAATAAAGCTGCAGAGAACACCCTCAAACACAGGCCTTTGAATACTTGTACCAGCACGTCCATAGGATAATTTCCTAGCACAGAAATCACTGAATCTAAAGGCACGCTTGGATATTTTACATTCTGATAGATATACCCAAACCTCTCCTAAGGTTGTGCCAACCCATACTCCTGCTGTGTCAATACTAGGTATTTTCCCCGACTCAGGTCAGTTTAAAACAAAATAGCCTTTTATTCTTTTAGTCTACATTTCTAAAAGTTATGAATATTAGCATCAAGATTATGTTATCACTTTATGAAATGAATTAGAATTGTACCGTTTTCCATATTTTTCTGTTCTAGAATCTTCTGAGAGTTATCTGTTCCTTAAATTTTCACAAGAATTTTTCCATTAAACCTTCTGAACTTGAAATCTTTATGAAAAATAGTTCTTTAATAGTGTTCTAAATTTCTTCTTTGTCTAATCCATTAAAGGTTACTATTTCTTAAATGCATTTTTAAAAATTATTATTTGTCTCAGAAAATAATCCATTTCAGAGGTTTTTAGAATTATCAACCCATAAATTGAGCACACACTCACTCATGATTTCAATACTCTTTGTTGTTGTTCGATTTACAAGAGTCTTGTCTGTTTTCTTGTGTTTTTTTTTTTCTCTAACCACTTTCTGCATTTATGATTCTTTCTGCTGTCCTGTTTCCTAAAAACATTTATTCCTACGTAGGTTTTCATTACTTTTAGTTTCCTTAGAGCTAGTTCCTTTCTGTTTGGTAACTTTTTTCTTTGGAAATTGACTATTTCATTCATTTTAAAACTTTCATTCCATTTTAAATAATTATAGCATCTAATACTATGAATTTAACTTAGAATTTGGCTTTAGTCATATTCCAGGAGTTTTAAAAATATACATATATATTGCTGTTGTTTTTATTTTCTAAATAGCATGTCATTATATATATTTATTTGACTAAGAATTTAAATTTTTTGTCTCAATTGAGAAATAGGATTCACACTTTACTAATTTCTACTAAGTGGACAGAGAATTCAGTCCACACAAGATTTTACTGGAGTTGGGTTTTTTGTATGTGGCTTACTATTATGCCAGTTTTTTAATGGTGCCTTAAACATCTACAAAGGTAGCATGTCTGTATAAGTAAAGTTCAATATATATTCATGTAACAATAATATATTTCCAATAATACTAGTTGCTTTACAGATGTTTTCTCACTTATTAAGATAATCATGTAAAATGACAAACACTGTTTGAATCCACTTCTCTGAAGTACCAAGAGCAATCAAATACTTAGGGTCAGAAAGCAGAACAGTGAATGCCAGGGCCTGGGGGGAGGGGGGATGGGGGTCAGTATTTAATGGGGACAGAGTTTCAGTTTGGACAGATGAAGTTCGAAAGATGGCTGGTGATGATGGTTGCATGCTAATGTGAATTGGCTTGATGTCACTTAAATATGGTTAAGATGGTAAATTTGTGTTGCATGTATTTTACCACAATAAAAAAATTTGTTTTTGATTCTGTGATTTACTTCTCCCTATATGTAAGTAATGAAATGAGGTTCTGAGATCACAGCACTGATCAGTGGTTGAGTCAGGATTCAAACAGAGTGAAGATTTGGAGCTTCCAGAATCTCCCTTTGTTACTCCCCTCTCTGTGGGAGAGCTTCAGAGAGTTGTTCCCCACTCTCCACATTCCCCAAACTAGGGAACAAAATGAGACAGTTTTCACCCAGATGCTTCCAGCCCTTCAGCGAATAATTTGCATATTTCTCCTGTCTTCCCAGCCAGCAAGACAACCATCCAGAACCCCACCACGGCTGCCACCACTGCTACAGCTATCCTTAAGAACTCAGAGGGCGGAAAGAGTCCATGGTCTTGGCTCCAGAGTACGGAAGCTATAGTTGGGTTGGCACTGGCCAGCGCTGCGCTTGTAGCCACAATTGTGGCGCTGATTGTGTACTTTAGATGCAAGAGAAGCAAAAGTAAGTGATCCAGGACCCTCAACCTCTCCCCAAGATTCCCAACTAAGTGTTTCTCAGAACCTTCCTGCATCAGAATGACCAGAGCTGCTCAGTAAAAATGCAAATTCCTTCTGGGCCTGAGGTCTGGGCTTGGGAATCTCATTTTACCTCCTCAGGTGGTATTTGTGTGTCATCAAGTTTGGGACCCACTGCTCAAGACCAATCCCTCTCTACAAACCTGATGATTTTCCAGTTCTTGTCTCCTGACTTAATCATTTCTCATCAGTCTCCCTTTTGGTTCCTGGGGAGGGAGGGCCTGCCCTGTGAAACACAGAAGAGAGAGAAAGAAGGGATAGGAAGGTGGCTCCACTCAGCAAGTACTGGTTGGACACCGATTTTCCAGAGCCTGGCTTGTAACTGGAAATGCAAAAGTAAATAAAGCGCAGGCCTGCTCTCAAGGATCTGGGGGCTGGGAGGATGAGGGGAGCAGTTGCCTCAAGGGCTAACGGCCTCGTGTGGAAAGAGCTGTGGTAGTTTGGGAGGAAGGAAGGGTAATCAAGGAAGACGTCAAAGAGGAAGCGCAAAACTATCAAAGAATGAAGAAGAATTAGCCAGGTGGTGAGGGTGGTATAGAGGTCACTGTCTTTCCAGGGGAAGGAAGGCATTCTAGGGACTGTAGGTAGCTCAGGGCTGTGGAAGAGCCAGGAGATGAAAAAAGACAACCTTGGAAATCACATCCCAGAGCCTCTGACCCCAGAAACAATGTGAAGCAGAAGTGGCCTCCTCAGCTTGGCCTGGCAGATACACAGTCTGGTGGAGGGGCCAGGCTGGGGTCACTCTGAAATCATTATTTTATTCTGCAGAGCAAAAACCATAGTGGTTGTGTCCTGAGACTAAGAATGAGGGTTTGAGATGAAGAAAAAAACTTGATGTAGTCACTGAGAAAATGCAATATGGTATTTGATGGTCAATTCAGATGAGAAGCCATAAATCTGTATGAGCATCATTGTATTTGACTATGTTTTTTTTCAGCAGTATTCAACTACAACCTTTAGAAATTACTGATTAAAATCCATCTTCCCTGGTGGTCCAGTGGTTAGGACTCTACGCTTTCACTGCCTAGGGCCTGGGTTCAATCCCTGGTCAGGGGAGTAAGATCCTGGAAGTTGTGCCATGGCCCAAAAAAAATAGTTGTGTTCAGCTGCTAGCATCAGAGAATAGAAATAACAGTGGGCAAGTAACACAAGAGTGGATTTTTTCCTCCCATCTAAAAGGATCTGGAGGCAGAAAGCAGAGGATACTAAGACACTGAGTCTCCTGTCTACTCACTGTCGTGGATACTGGCTTCTATCCTGAAGGTTGCTTTATGTGCAAGACAGCTGCTAGGATGCCAGATTTGTGAATCTAAACAGGAAGCAGGACGTAGGAGGAAAAGACAAAAAGACTCTGCTCCAGCTGTCTGTCCTTTTAAAGAGTCTTCCTAAAATTCCTGCAGCCATGAAATTAAGACGCTTGCTCCTTGGAAGACTAGCTATGACCAACTTAGATAGCGTATTAAAAAGCAGAGACGTTGTTTTACCAACAAAGGTCCATCTAGTCAAAGCTATGGTTTTTCCAGTGGTCATGTATGGATGTGAGAGTTGGACTATAAAGAAAACTGAGCACCAAAGAATTGATGCTTTTGAACCGTGGTGTTGGAGAAGACTCTTGAGAGTCCCTTGGACTGCAAGGAGAGCCATCCTAGAGGAAATCAGTCCTGAATATTCACTGGAAGGGCTGATGCTGAAGCTGAAACTCCAATACTTTGGCCACCTGATGCAAAGAACTGACTCACTGGAAAATGCCCTGATGCTGGGAAAGATTGAAGGTGGGAGGAGAAGGGGAGGACAGAGGATGAGATGGTTGGATGGCATCACTGATGCGATGGACATGAATTTAAGTAGGGTCCGAGAGTTGGTGATGGACAGAGAAGCCTGGTGTGCTTCAGTCCATGGGGTGGCAAAGAGTTGGACACGACTGAGCAACTGAACTGAACTGAAAAATACTACCCACAACTTCCCCTTATATTAATACATCATCAGCTAGGTTTCACCATAGATCCCACATCTGCCTGTAGCGGGGAGGGGTACCCTGACACTCCAAATAAAATCAAGGTTCTGTAACTGAATAAGAAGAAGGGAATGGATATGGGGCAAACAAATAGCATCCTCTGCCCCAGGGCACAGCCAGGATTGGAGATGTGGCAGAAGCACAGGGGGACCCAGGGGATCAGGGAGCCCATGAGAGGGCACAGGTGGAGAGGAGAGGGCTCAGCGGCAGCTTGGGTAACCTGAGTGAATCATCAGGACAAGAGTGCAGTGAGGTCACGCACAGGTATGGAGGGATGATGACCGAAGAGAGCTGGGAGGAATTTTAAAATATAAAAATGATACTAGTGTTTACTATGTCAGAATTCTTAGTCCCAATGGAAAAAAAAAGTCCAGGATGTGACTGAGTGGACCTGAGGTCACTAGAGTTGGGGGAGGTGATAAGTCCAACCTGTTCAGAGGGTGACGGGGCTCTGGGTGCGGGAAGAGCTGCTCTCCTGACTGATGGTGAAGACAAGGCAGCACAGGTGTGGGCAGCCTCAGGGTGCCTACAGGGTGGCGGCTCTAAGTCCCGAGCCCTTCCCAGGGAGGTTTCAGCTGGGATGGGGCAGAGAGGCGGGGAGACAGGCCTCCATGGATGGCACAGTGACTCGCTGTTGGTCCTCCTACAGGTGTGCAGACTGAAGCCAGGACCCCAGCCAGGTGAGCGCTTGTCCTCCAGTATGGGGGGGTGGGCAGTGCTATTTTATGAGCAAGAAGTTTCCTCCCGAGCGCAGCACCAGGGAGCCTTTCACGGGCCTTCCCCCCTGGGCCTTCATCCACATCCTCCCAAGTCCCCACAGGCCAGGCTCTTCACTTCCTGAGGCTCCCGATCCTTAACAGTCAGAGCCATGGCCCAGCATTTTCTCTGACTCCCAGAACATCCTTTGTCTGTCTCTGGCACCCGCCTTTCCTCCTTCCATCCCCAGGTCTCAGCCTTTCCCTCTGTTCCTCCTGGTTTGTCTCCCCCTTGAACGCCGTCCCTCCAGAAGACACCCACCTCCTCCACGCTCTGTCCCCTTTCTTGCTCCTTGTCCAGTCTGTCCTTTGCCCTGTGACTCAGGGCCTCCAGCTGCTCTGCCCTGTCTCTCCTCAGAGCGGCTTCCCTTATGGCCCCCAGCCTGGCTCCCTCTCTTCTGGCCCTGGCTCCTCTTCCTTTCCTCTCACCCTCCTCACCATCCACCGCTTTCCTTTCTCATCCTCTCTGCCACGTCCAGGCTTTTCCTTCTCACAGCCCCTCCCTCCTTTCTCGCCTTCCTGACTCTTGACAGTCTCCTTGGGGGTCTCCCAGGGGACCAGAGAGAAGCTCCCTGGTTCTCACGCTCCAGTTTGAACCCAGGCGCTGCCACAGAAATGACAGGCACCCTGTCCTGCTTCTCCTCCCTGCTCCCCTCAATAAACCCACTTCTCTGCAAGAGTCCACCCCAGTCAGCTCTCAGGGATGGGGCTACACTGAAAACGGCCCCTCATCCCTGTCCAGACAGCCTCCGTCTGAGCCTCAAACCTCTGCCTTCATCTCCAAGTGTGACCAGGCAGGTCACAGAGCCCCCAGTGAGAGGAGCAGCCCGAGGCAGGTGGTAGCTCTTTTCTGCCCAGACTCTGACACATCACTGCCCTCCTGTTCCCACTCAGGGAGTCCTTCAAAAACACGGAAGAGAATTACGAGAACATCGGGAATAAAGGTAAGCCCTGCCGCCATCATCCCCGCTCTCACCTGGGTCTTCCTCCTCCTCCCCACAACCCCTCCCAACACAGGTGCCCTCAGCATCCTCCTCTCTCCCCTGCCTCACCCACCCTCCCCTGAGACTCTGGTCCTGACCTAGAGATGACCTCACTGCTGGAGCCCCTGCCCGTTTCTCTACCCTGGCTGCCTGGTCACCTGATCCTGGCACATGTTGATTTTTTCTAGGAGAATATGTAGACCCCAAGCCGGATGCCAAGGTAAGCAGCGTTGATTAGGGCCTGAAAGGAGAGGGAAGTCTGGAGAAGCAGGGGGTGGAAGAACAGAGGGACTGCAATGTAGTCAGGGCATCAGCTGTGGGATCGTGGCTCTGAGATGGGACTCTTGCCCTTCAACTGTCTCACCCACTGCCCTTTCCCTTCTCCCCCAGGATGATGGTGGTGGCAGCGGAGGAGTCCTCTACGCCTCCCTTGCCCTCTCTAGGTTAAACTCACCAGCAACAGCAGTGCCTCCCTTGCCCTCTCTCCATGGGGGCCCCCAGGAAGAGACCCTATACTCTGTCTTAAAGACCTAAGCAGTGGGACTGAGTGAGGACCTCCTTCAAGTCAGCTGCGCACAGCAATCTCAGTTCCCCACAATCACCCCGGCCACACACAGATCACTCAGAAGCCGGCAGGTGCTGACGGCCACCAAGGACCTGAGAGTCACACAGCCACCGCTCCAATTCCCTCTTCAACTTCCCAGCCTTTCACCACAAAAATAAAACTACCTGTACAATCTCCCTGAACACATCTAAGGAGAAAGCTGATGTCACCTTCAACTTCTGTCTTTCCAGAAGTTAAAAAAAATGAACCATGAATGCTAGCTCACGCCCAGATCCCTCCCCTAGTACTGTGTTCAGTGACTGCCTCAGGCCAGAGACAAGTAAATCCCCAAACACTGGTAATCAATCTGGAACCCAAGGTCTGTCCCCCTAATCTAACCCTTCTACTTTCCTTAGGATAATAACTAGCATGCGTCATGTGTTCACGCTTTACACACATGGCCTCATTTCAGCATCATCAATCACTCTATATGGCACTGGATACACCATCTGAGACAGGATAAGAACCAGGATGGTCACAGCGCTTTTCCCAAGGCCATGTTGCTAGTAAGTGGCTGAGGCAGGTTGTGAACCCAGACCTGCTTTCTCGATGTCCTTCTCCCAGGACTCAGGTGTCATCACCTTCCCAGATCCCTATACTGACAGGTCTCCCACCAGAAGGACCATGTGCCCAGTGACATGGAGGAGAAAAGGAAGAAGCCAAAAAAGACCAAGTAGTTAGAGACAAACCAAACCAAGTAAACCAGTAACCTGGTTTATTAACAAGAACTGCACAACTCTGACTTTAGCAAAGTAACCTCACAGCCAGTGAACAACCCCAACACTTATCAGCTTCTTGGGGATCCTCTAAGAGGCTCTTCACGCAGGAAGGAGTGAGAGAGCAGGAAGGAGGCACAAGTCCACAGCTATTCCTCACAGAAGGCCACAGCGAGCTCCCCCCTGTCAACTCTGTGCTGCGGCTCCTCCCTCTGCTCCAGCTCTTCTCCAACATCTTCCATGAGTTGGTCCAGATCCAGGTCACTGGAGGCTCCATCGTCAGAAGGCACACTTCCAGCATGCTGGGGTTCAGGCCCTTCTTCCCCCACAACATGACAGGCCCCACAAGGAGCTGGTGCGATCAGGACTTCTGGCACTAGTCTAGCTTCTTTTTCTTCAGATAGGCTGCTTACTGGGGCCTTGCTTTGGGGAGCTTTAAATTTTTTCTTAGGGTCTAAATGAAAAAGTGACAAAACTGAGAGTCTTATCGGGTAATCTGTCCTCACCTTGTATAAGTCCAACTCCTAAACCTTTTATTTCCAAAACAATCTCTGGGAAAAGATGACTTTTCTTTATAGAAAGAAAATGGGGTTTGGGATCAGAAAGACTTGGATTCATGGACCTCGAGAAAACTTTAAACCCTTTGAACCTCAGTCTCCGTATCTTTAAAATGGCGGATATCCAGTGATAGAGACACTGAAAGAACTAAAGGGAACAAGTATAGAAGTATCTATCCAGCCAGCCCACAAAAATATCAATAAATGTTACTTCTCACCTCCTTACCATTCTTGTATCCCTGTATGTCCCTGAATAAAATCAAATAATAACCATAAAATGTTTCTACAGTGTGTGTTGTGTTCTGCAATTTAGATGATGCCCTTTTGGCCAAACTTTTGTGTGTTTTTTTGTTTTTGTTTTTTTCCAAAGTAATGAAAAGCTGTGGAAGTTTTACGGAACGATCAGAGCAGGAAACCTGCAGACGTGAGCCTCACTCCCCACAGTCCCCAAGTCTGGGTCTTACCCGGCTGCTCAGATCCTGAATTTCCATGCCCTTTTGTCCTTCCCATTATAGGCACAGGTGGAGGTGCAGGTTCGTTTAACAGAGGTCTCTTTGTTGTTCTCCTTTTCAGGGTCCCATCTCGTTCATCTGCTCCACCGGCATCACTCCCAACCCCCAATCCTGAAGGACATTGGTTTATTTCTGAGTGACAGTGTGGTTAGGGTCCACAAACTCCAAACATTTAGTCTCTGCCCTGGGTCTTCTGCTCATTTTCAATCTAGTGAGTCCTTCTGGTTCCTTTCTTTTCCCCCAAATATTTCTTTTCTTTCTCCCTGGGTCGTCTTCTCTTTATAGTTCACCTCAAAACCTGCCTTCCCCATGAAGTCATCCTTCTTGGCTAAAAATTTAAAATATTCATTCCACCTTTAACCTAAGATTTTGTAATTCAACTCACAGAAGTGAGAAGCTACAGATTCCCTGACCACATTAGCATGAGTCTTACCCATTTTCTCAGGTTCTGGAGCCGAGAGGTCAGTAAGGCCCAGCTACCTGCAGACTCCTTGCACTTTCTGCTTCTGCCCTGCCTTAACAGGAACACATGTCTCATTTCCAATTATCCTGCTTACCTCTTGTCTTGGGTTTTTTTGTTTGAATTTTGGCTGGCTTGGGATTAAGCAAAGTTGGATCCTGAGAAAAATAAAATATAAATGAAGTCATATAATTGTGATTTAATAGAGTAGGATGCTACAGAAATGATGGGTGTACTTAAGGAAGTTCCAGATGCTAATTCTTCCCAGTTTGATCTACAGAATCGATCTAACTTCAGTCAAAATCCCAGCAAGTTATTGTGTACCAGTATATGATACCATAATGATGGATACGTGTCCAAGTCCATAGAATATACACTACCAGGAGGAAATCCTAATGTAAACGATGGACTTGCGTGATTATGATGTGTCAATGTACTGAATAGGTTCATCAACTGCAAACAAATGCACTGCTCTGGTGGACGCTGTTGCTAACAGGGGAGGCTATACATGTGTGGGGGAAGGAGGCACATGGAAACTCTCTGTACATTCCTCTCAATTCTCCTGTAAACCGAAGACTGCTCTTAAAAAGTCTTTAAAGATGAAAAATATCCACATTTCATATGCCTGAAAAGAGACTAAGGAAATAAAATAATGAATATCCTAAGTGTCCACACAGGGAAGAAAGTAAAGAGAGGCAACCTGCTATTCTGTAAAATTGCTCCAGTAAGAACCAAAGAACTACAGTAGGAAATGAGATTATCATCAAAAAATAAGTTCCTAGAGATATGAGGTATTAGAATAACTGAGGACAGAGGAGGCTCTTCTTCCCTGAAGAGTCCTAAGAGAGAAAACTAGCCCGTCAGGGCTACCCTGATGTAGGGACAGGACAGTGCCTTAGAAAATACAAATCCATGCTAACCAGATGCCCTACAGCTATCTCCTCAAAGGAATCCCCAAGATCAATCTTACTGCTTTATCTCGTTCCTCCTCTCCATCCTCCTCCAACTCTGGCTCTTTCTCTTCTTTCTCCAAGCAGGAATCTAAGCTGCTAGTCCCAGAGAGCGCTAAATCTAAAACAGGAATAGGAAGGAAAGGCTAAATAATTTATCCAACAAAACAGGTGATGAGTTAGTGGAGCTGATCCCAGAAAATCAATCTTCCAACTCTGTCTTTCATATCCAAGTCGTATTTTCTCCGTAAAATCTGCTGTCAGATTATCATGGTTCTACCCTCTTCCAAGTCCTGTCACTAGTCAACATGCACCCTCCCTCCCTACTTCCTTTTTTCTCCATTCCTCTCTCTCCCCATGTGTCCATCCATCCATCCCAGACATTTGCTCAACGGCATTTATGTAAAGCTTCATATTATAGAATCCAGAACTAGGTTGACGGCACTGGATATAAAATAAAAGCTTCAGCAGCTGCCCTCATGAAAGAATCCCTTCCCTCCCTCTCTGGTCCTTAGCCTCCTACTTATCCTACCTTTTTCTTCCCCATCATTGTCAGGTCCACTGTATCGGCTCCAGAAACCAAACAAGTTAACCCGCTCCTGAGGGAGCCAAGAAACAAAAGCATCATCCACTGGTCTCCCAGGGGCTAGTTTTGCCCCTGTCTTCAAGGTTTCTAGTTATAGAGTTTGTATTCATATTCCACATCGTTTTCACTTGAAACTTCACATTAGGTTTATCTAAATTTTTGGAGAACTTAACTACTATATTATAACATTATACAATATTATTGTAACTTCTTTTTCCAGTTTGTTTATAATTCAGTTAATAACTGGGAAGAGGAAATTAACTGTTTGTTATTCTCCACCCCCTACCCAAAGGCAGGATTTGAGGGTAAAACTAACTCCACAGAATAAGGTACATACACCTGAGACTTGAAGTTAAACAGGGTGGTGGGATTCCCTCTACCACAAACTGTCTCTGTTTGGACAGAGAAAAAATTCCATTTGTCCAAGGGTAGGGAAAAGAATGGATAGTTTAAAGAGTCAAAGGAACTTGGCCTGGGAAGAAAAGACTAGTTCTAGAACTAAGACTGTGTAAGAGGGAAGGAGAGCCAATTTTCTACAGGAGGGACTGTATGACTTGTTTTGCGTCCCAAGTCCCAAAGAGAAGGAGGTGTGTGATCTAAACTTTCCCACCTGAATACTGATCTGCTCTGCCTTTTGAGCCATCATCAGGGCTACCAACAGTTTCTGGCTGCAGTCCTTATTTTTGCACTTTCTCTGAAATGAAAGAAGATTAGAGTCAGTGATAAACATTAGGGAAGTGACTCCAACATACTGTTACTCACCAGACATTATCTTTACATTTATCTCTACTTCCTGGTATTGATATGATACTCCTATTCTTAATCTTTTGAGCTCAGAAACACAGTCCTCCCTTGTACCCAAACAAACCTTTCATCAATTTCTAGCAATATTTTCAACCAACATTTTGGCATCCTCTCCAAAGTAAAGCCCATGGAAATTTGTAGAGGCAAAATTAAAGGAGTTCAGATGACTGCACTTTTAAGCTTCTCACAAGTTTCTTTATATCCAGCTACTTGATTTAATACTCACGGCCTGATTATCTAAGGTCCCTGAGCTCCTAGGCCTCACTGGTTAAGGCCCAAAATGATTATGGGCTTCCCCGGTAGCTCAGCTGGTAAAGAATCTGCCTCAAAGCAGGAGACACTTGTTCAATTCCTGAGTCAGAAAGACCCCTTGGAGAAGGGATAGGCAACACACTCCAGTATTCTTGGGCTTCCCTGGTGGCTCAGATTGTAAAGAATCTGCCTGCAATGCAGGAGGCCTGGATTATATTCCTGGGCTGGGAAGATCCCCTGGAGAAGGGAATGGGTACCCACTCCAGTATTCTTGCCTGGAGAATTCCAGGAGGAAATATCACTTAGTTATTTCAGTGGTTCTCAACCAGGGGAGACTTTATTTTTCTCCCAGAAGATATTTGACAATGTCTAGAGACAATTTTTCGGTTGTCACAACTAGGGTGAGGGCTACTACTGGCTAAATGCCATTAGAGCCCATGGATGCTGCTAAATATCCTATAATGCCTAGGACAGCCCCTCATAATAGAAAATTATCTGACCCAAAATGTCAATAGTGTTGAGACTGAGAAACCCTGAGTTAATCTGTGCCTTCATTTCTATCACACTTGCTTTGGCTAACCTGCAGAAAACCATGGTCTTCATGAAGGCCCTCTATCTGCAGACAGGGAATGAAACTAAGAAAAATCATTTTCCTGCTGCAATCATGGTAGAAGGTGTTCCTCATGAATAGCCTCACCCTGGCATACTTGGTCAGACATGCAATTTCCTCCTGGCACAGCTTCCTCCAGGAAAAGTCACATTTAATAAAGGGAAGATTTTGTTTCTCAAGTTCCCTATATCACAACTGACCCCTGAAGGTTACTCACCACTCCACTTAGCTCCAGGGTCAGCTCCTGGAAGTTCTTTAGCATGTTGACTGGGATCCAAGCACGAGAGACTGTTTCTCCAAAAAATGTCACATGGTACTTGGACTGTAATAAAAGATAGCTTTGTTATAGCCTCTTGTCCTTCTTGCTCTGACCTGCTAACCAGGAAAAGGCAGGAGAAGAGCTGAGAATTCACAAGAAAGGAAGTGCTGGGCCTTGTCTGTTCCTTTAAGCCTGACCCACCTATCCCACCTCATTCCATTGTTCTTCCATCCTGACCTCAGATATCCCAACCAAAGCCTATTTGTCAAAATCACAAATGTCCTAGTAATTAATAAATATTTAATTAGATATTTGTTTCTATATCCATTTGTCACTCTAGCTAAGAATTTGTTTCTGTTTGTGTCTGCTGGCTATGTCTGTATTTCTATCTCTGTGCATCTATTAGGATGGATTTGTTCATTACTTTGCCCTGAGCACCTACCCACCCTGAACCAGGAAAACTCACCGGCAGGGAATCAAGATGAGAAGCAAAAAGAAAATATTCCCCCAGGTCAGGATCAGGTTCTACCATGCCTGGCCACCTGGAGAAGACAGATGGGTGTAGGGGATGGAAGAGAAGGGGTTATATGAGCAGAACACAAACTCATCAATATACATGTACGTGAAAGGGCACTGGGCTTCCCTTGTGTCTTAGATGGTGAAGAATCCACCAGCAGTGCAGGAGACCTGGGTTCGATCCCTGGGTTGGGAAGATCCCCTGGAGGAGGGCATGGCAACCTACTCCAGTATTTTTGCTTGGAGAATCCCATGGACAGAGGGCTACAGTCCATAGGGTTGCAAAGAGTCGGGACACACCTGAAGTGACTTAGCACACAAAAGGGCAGTACGTTTTGCAAATAAAGGATCCCCCAAATAGACCCCTCTGTCATCCCTCCACAGTGGTCACTACCAAATGACTGAGGTAACTTCCATCAATGTACAAAGAAGCTCAGAATCTTCCTCCTACAAAATATCTTATCTTCTAGGCCTCCTGGCAACCCTGAGAACAAAAATCTTCTGACTTGGGACATCTCCAAAGAAGAAACTCTTCCACCCTTCCCTTTCCTCTTTACTTTGTATATCTCTCCTTTCCTAATGTCTAAAAAAAAATCTTAGAGCCACTCATCTCTTTCTACCCATTCAGGGTAGAACTGGCTGACCCTTTTCACCAGGGACATACCACATCCACCATGAAATCTCTAGAAATCACTCTTTCAAAGCCTCCAAGATTATTCCTTTATATTCTCCCTCACCCATGCTCTTTATAAGGCAGGTAACATTTCCATTATAAATCCCTTTCATTTTCTTCCCTCTCTGCCTGAAGCTACCACTCTCAAGTTTATGAAGGATGCTCTGACTCTACCATGGCACCCTACCAGGGGTAGCCGTATTGCTTGGCCCAGATGATGGATCCTGGGATGTAGGAGGCATAGGCCACATCACTTTCATGACCAGTCCAGGTCTCCTCAGGGATATCACAGCGATTATACTGCAAGTCTGCCAAGAGAGGAGGAGTGCAGGGAAAGAAAGGGCCTCATGAGGTGAAAATCTGGATGAGGGCAGAGGAAAGGTCAAGAAGAAATTGTTATATGCAGCAGGTAAGACCAAAAGGACACTTGGAAGACAGGCCTGAAGGATGAATAAAGGCTCATGAAGGAAATGCAGCTAGAGCTAGGAGAAGCAGGAGTTATGTTCTGTAGAAAGAGATCCCAAACTTCCACCTACACATGTCTGACCCTGCTTCCACCTGTGTAACATCATGAAGATAATTTCTCCAATATTCTGTTTTCTCATCTGTAAAATAGCTGGGCAGGACTAGATCTTCATAATCTTTTTTAAGTAGTCAAACATTCTAGAATTCTAAGCCACTGAATCTTTCTCACTGGCTTTTCCTCATATATCCCATACCAACCCAATACCAAAAGTCTAGTCAGACTAACAGGGTCAAACCAATGCAGAAGAAGATGGAATTTACTCAGAACAATCGTTTAGATTCCAGGACCCCCCTACTCTTCAGAGTGTCTTCCTCTATCCCTTTATGCCAAATTCATTTTGAAAAGACATCAAGATCCCCGCCTCTCCCCAAATGCTAACTACAGGGACCCCTGGATTTATAACTATATTTTTGTCATATTTAATCTAAAGGATGAAAGCAGGGAAAGAAAGAAAGGAACATAAAAACTGAAAAGAAATTTCCATTTTACCTGTGTTCTGGTCACAGGACCAATTATCTGGGAGGACTGAGGGGTCAATGTTCCCACGTAGCCGCCTCCATTTCTCACAGTTTGGGGAGGAACACTGGACCCAGACTAGACATTGACCTGTCACAGCAAAGAAACCTGAAATAAGAAGACTCAAAAATACGTTCTTCCTTCTTCAATTTAATTAAAATTAATATACTCCCTGCCGCCACCACCTCTGCAAGAATCACACAGCTCTAGAGATCAACTTGTTCAAGCCCTGACTTATAAACAGTAAAACCAAAAGCTCGGAAGAGATAACTGACTGCTAAAGGTCAGTCTAAATTGGGGGCAAAGCTGAACTTGGAACCCAGGTCTCACACCTCAGTCTCTCTGCTGAACCACCTATCACCTCTTCTCCCCTGGGGCAGAAAGCAGTGTTTCCTGTATTTCCATTTTCTTTAAAAGGCTGCCTGGCATCTTTTTGGCTACTGCCTCATTTCCTGGCTGCATGTCACTACTAAAAAGTTCTCCTGAAGGACTGTGCTCGCTTTGGCAGCATATAGACTAAAATTGGAGCAATACAGAGAAGATTAGCATGGCCCCTATGCAAGGATGACACGCAAATTCGTGAAGCGTTCCATATTTTTTAGAAAAATGGTACTGAAGAATTTATTTACAGGGCAACAATGGAGAAACAGACATAGAGAATAGATTTATGGACATGGGGTGAGGGGAGGAGAGGGTGAGATGTATGGAAAGAGTAACATGGAAACTTACATTACCATATATAAAATAGATAGTCAATGGGAATTTGCTGTATGGCTCAGGAAACTCAAACAGGGGCTCTGTATCAACCTAGATGGGAGGGATGGAGAGGGAGATTGGAGGGAGTTTTAAAAGGGTGGGGATATATGTATACCTTATGGCAGAAAGTGAAGAGGAACTCAAAAGCCTCTTGATGAAAGTGAAAGAGGAGAGTGAAAAAGTTGGCTTAAAGCTCAACATTCAGAAAATGAAGATCATGGCATCCGGTCCCACCACTTCATGGGAAATAGATGGGGAAACAGTGGAAACAGTGTCAGACTTTATTTTTCTGGGCTCCAAAATCACTGCAGATGGTGACTGCAGCCATGAAATTAAAAGACGCTCACTCCTTGGAAGGAAAGTTATGACCAACCTAGATAGCATATTCAAAAGCAGAGACATTACTTTGCCAACAAAGGTTCATCTAGTCAAGGCTATGGTTTTTCCTGTGGTCATGTATGGATGTGAGAGTTGGACCGTGAAGAAGGCTGAGTGCCGAAGAATTGATGCTTTTGAACCGCAGTGTTGGAGAAGACTCTTGAGAGTCCCTTGGACTGCAAGGAGATCCAACCAGATCATTCTGAAGGAGATCAGCCCTGGGATTTCTTTGGAAGGAATGATGCTAAAGCTGAAACTCCAGTACTTTGACCACCTCATGCAAAGAGTTGACTCACTGGAAAAGACTCTGATGCTGGGAGGGATTGGGGGCAGGAGGAGAAGGGGATGACAGAGGATGAGATGGCTGGATGGCACCATTGACTCAATGGACGTGAGTCTGAGTGAACTCCGGGAGTTGGTGATGGACAGGGAGGCCTGACGTGCTGCTATTCATGGGGTCGCAAAGAGTCGGACACAACTGAGCAACTGATCTGATCTGATCTGATGGATGATTGATGTTGAGGTTTGACAGGAAACAGCAAAATTCTGTAAAACAATTATCTTTCAATAAAAAAATAATTAAAGAACAAAAAAAGTTCTTCTGAAGGACTAACCAGCATTTCTTTTGTGCACAGCATCCAGAGTTCCTCTTTGAACTAACCTGTCCTATTTGAATTAACCTGTCACCAAATCACCAAGTTGCAGCCTTTGGGACCAAGAGCTCTGAGTTCACCCCTCACCAAAAGACAGGTTTAAGCCTATCGTTTCTCAGTCAACTATTTACTTCAGGCCCTGCTCAAAGGCCAAACATTCTTTTTATCCATTACATTCCAAACTCTCATCCCCACCTTTCTCTACCCCACATCTTCTAGGCTGACCCAAAGCTCCACACACCCCTTTCTCCCTCCCAAACTCTTCCACTATATTATTTGGAAATGAAAATGAAATTAATATTCTTTGGAATTCCGGGCAAGAGTAACTAAAATCCACATATCTTCAACCTGTTCTCTGAACCTCTGCCTCCTTTTTGAAATCTGGTGATGCAGAAATCTGGTGATGCTGCCCCAACCCAACCCCACCTGACCCATGCAGCCCTCTAAGCAGAAGCTGTTCTTCTCACATCCCCCAGGCCAGAAAGTGGGGCCAGTATCACCCTTTCCGCCCATTGACACTTGCAGACCATTACTATCCTCCATTCTATAAAAACACTCCCTCCCTTAAGGTCCAGGCCATGAGATACACTGCCTTCTTATCTCCCTTGCAATGACAATGCTGCTATCTGGTTCAGTCTTTTCCTTCTCTCTGCCTCCTGCCCTCATAGATTACCATATATCCACAAGGGTAATGTACAAGCACCACATACCTTCTCCTCCATGCCACCTCAGTAACCCCTTCACCTCAGGAACCCACTCCCATCCTGCATGGCCCCCCGAGTCATCTGCAGGGACTGTACACTCCCCTGAATCACTTATCTAAACTCTTCTCTGATAAAAATGCCCCATCCTTCCACCTTGCTCCAAGAACTCATGGCAACTTTCCCTTTATCTAGATCTCCAATCCACTGGCCCCACCTTCCTCTCAACTAGTAGCAACCTCTTTTCTTCACTCTGTAGTTACGCACATTTGATTTCCTTAGATTCTCTTGCAGACATCATCAACTCCCTTTCCCTCTGTCCTTCCCCCGACTCAGCTGGCAAACACAATTCTGAATGAACCCACTCTTTTTCTGTGCCTACACTCATTCAACTGAGCTTTGCTAGAGAAAATCACTGACCAGGTACACCATATATTCAGTTAACAACACCAACCAATATGTTTCTCTAGTAAGTTCACTCTCTCACTTGTCAGTTTACCTTAAATGCTGAAACGTAAGGGATGCCCTCCATCCCACCAAAATCATCCCTCAGCAAAGTAGATGACTTACATTTGGGTCCTTCCAAAATATCTCATATTATGGATCACTTTCTCAGTTATTTTGAATAATTAAGTACTGGTTGGGAATGATGTATTAGTTTGAAATGACAGTTGCCACTGACAGTTGTAGATGTTTACAGAGGTAACCTGGCAAGGCTAGAAAAGAGAGTGGGAGAAAGGGCCAGGGACCATAAAAGAGAACAGAGATCAAGAAAATAAATGGTAGTTGTAAAAATATAAATATTCATGAGGAAATGAATGGGTAAAAAATCATCCTAATGCTATAAACCTAGATATTCATGGTTTAGGATGATATTTCTATGACAGTTTTAAAGACATACAGTTCCTTAGAGTTTCCTTTCCAACAACTTAGAAAGCAAAGATGTGTTAGAAAACTGAAGTTCAGATGTGGCTCTGTGTTAATGAAGGCTAATGTCATAGACACACAGGTAAAGAGCATTTCAGTTAATGCTAATTTGTGAAACACCAGCTTCCTTGGGTTCTGTGATCCCTCATTCTCCCTTTTCCCCTCTCCCCTTCCATTTTTCTGGTAACTTAATTGGGTTCACCTCATTCTCTGTCTAATCTCTAAATTGGAGTCCCAAAGCCTAATCATGGGTCTTCACTCCCATCTGCACTTTCTCCTGAGGTCAGCTTACCCATATCCTCTATTTGAAACCCATTTTCATACCTGACAACACAGAGATGTATGCCAGTGGCCTCTGTTCTGAGCTCCCAGTTCCTATAGCCACCTTGCTCTTTGACATCTCTATTTGGAGGTCTCACAACAATCTCAAAACCAATGAGTCCAAACCCAGATTCTTGATCTCATCCTACAGAACTGCTGTTCACCTGCTCCTTTCACACAACTGCTCAAACCCTCTTCTCTCTCACTTTCCAATATTCAATTCATCACCAAGTTCTGACAACCCTATCTCCAAAACATATCGTAAAACCATTTGCTTTTCGTCTCCTTCATCATCCTAATCCAAGCCACCAAAATATTTAATCCTAGCACTAACTTCTTAACTGGTCTACTCTTGGCTTCTCATACTCCATTCTCCAATTAATCACCAAAAGGATCTGTTTAAAACATCAATTTGAGGATGCCACTTCCCTGGTTAAAACCCACCAGGGGCTTCCCACTATACTTAAGATGAAATTCTCACTTTGTAACATGGTCTTTGAGCTAGCCACTGCTACCTCTTTATGAAGGAGGAAACAGACAGAACAGGCTCCATCTCGAAACGGGACTCCATCTTGGGCCGGACTGTGGACTTTTGAGCTCTATGCCCAGTATCTATGGAAACGACATACCAATTGGAAAACCAGGCCCCTGGAAGGAAGAGCCCCAGGGCTCATACCTAGACTCTCCCTCGCCTGAAAGAATACCCTAATTAACTGTGGAACTGAATAGAATCATACATTCTATTATGTGTACTGGGGTATGACCACAGGCCTATTGATAATTGTCCAGTGTTAACTACCTAGGCCTAAGGCATATGAATCAGGGTTAACTTTGTATTCTCTTTTCCTTTGTTCAGACCAGTTCCAGGGAATTTAGGGAGGTGGGTTTGGGCAGGTATACTTAGGGTATATAAGGTTTTCACAAAAGCTGGTCGGGGTCCTTGGCTAAGAGGAGACTCTGCCTTGCACCCGCCCGTGTAATAAACTTCACTCCATTATCTGCCCTGTCCTTCTGAGTCTGTTTTCGGGAATGTGTGGCTGTAACAGTTCCATTTATCTACAGCCACTCTGCAGCCTTGCTTCCCTTGCTCTCTGAATCCCAGTTATACCAGGTTTCTTTTGGTATCCAGAGTAAGCCAAACTTCACCTTATCTAAAACTTTCTCCCACACACTTTAGTTGGCTAACTTCTACTCTTGCTACAGTTTTCAGCGTAAATGTTATTTCCTTCCAAATGCATTCTCTGACTGATCCTATCTTAATTAGATCTCCACCATTTCCTCTCAGGACATTGTCTTCCTTCCCTTCACAGAACTTTAAGCAAATTTTATTTACTGGATACTCCCTTTCTACTACCTACTCCAGGAGTACCCATCTCTCCTTGGCAACTGTAAAAAAACAGGAAGAGTGGTTCACTGATAGTAAGAAGCCTACACATTTCACTATAATCACAATTCAACCCACAAGCACTGCGAAAAAATAAACTTCCTCCAACAACTATGGATTATATGACTGAATAACTGAATGAATGAAATAGCTCTCTCGCTTCCTCAGCACTATATCCTCTTAACAAGTAGCTGTGTGAGATAAACTATAGTCTTTGGAGAATTTGCTCTAACATCCTAACTGGTCGTTACCCTTCTCCTCCACCTCCAATTTTCAAGTTCCAAGTAGGTTTGTCAAACCATGGTTGAACTTACCAAAACCACTTCCTTCTCCTTTTTGTTGGTCCCTGTTCTGGGAATGATCCTGAATAGTTTTCTTATGTTGGTCATCCTGTCTGTGCTCATGTCCACTTTGGTCTTTCTCCATTTTCTCATCTTCTGAGAAGATAAAAGAAAAACATCATAGGGTTAAGGGATGAAGAGAATATTTGTAGATAGTAAAAGAAGGAAGAAGAATCACAGTTCATTAGTTTTAAGTCTTGGGCTGAAAATTCTCAGTATGCCCACTGTCCCATTCCCTAATTTCATGGAATAAGTACTTGAGCCAGATGTCAAAGTATATCGGATTATACTTACGAGCTTCCTTCTTTCTTTTGCTTAAGGAGAGTTTATTGAATTTCTTCTCAGAGGATGCAGAATCTGGCTGGCCTGGCTTAGATATCTTTATCTCAGGGATTATTCCATCTTCCTGAGAGGCTGAAATCTCTAGAATAGGAGGTACCACTACTCTGTCTCTGCAAATAAGATTTTTAATTAAAAGACAGAAAAGGGCAATTTGTAGTACCCCTCTTTTGAAAAAACCTAAGGGTAAAAGTTAGGAGGACAGAAGACTTGCAAGTTCTCCATGGCCTCCTGGGGTCATTTTATCCATTTACTGGCCTATTTTCCCAGTTCAAGTATCTTTCCTGAGATGAGAGAAATCTACCAAGATATGAAAAACATCTAGATAGAAAGACAGATAGATGGATAATCATTTATCAGTATTAAGTCTACCCTGTGATCAACTCGCCGCACTGGGATAAACTTACCCATCAGCATTATTATTATCAGAAGTATTAGAAGAAGCAATTCCTGGTTCCTTGTCTAATTGGGTACATCTTGTAGGCTGGGTACAGGAAGTCTCTGAAAAATCAAGGCTAGATTCCATCCTCCCAAAAGAAAATACTATAAGCAGAGAAGCAACCAAAGAAAATAACTACTCCATTATTTGCAAACTGTAACCTTTCATTAACATATCTCCCATCAGTTGCCTGAATGAACTTACCTTTAGACTTTTGCCATACCATAGAACTTTCAAGTTTTTTAATTCTCAGGAAAAACCACAAATCTGTATCTTTCTGAAAGCTTTTCCAGATGGATTCGCCTATTCTAGGATAGTCAGGTAATGTTAATTTTGTGTACATAACAGAAATTTTAGGTATATCTTTTATATAATTTGTCCCTCAAGCTTTCTCTAGAAGTGGAAGTATACCTAAGAAAAGCTTAAAGTATCAAACCACTGTCCTTAGCCTCAAGACCTTACGGAGTAAGGCTTCAGGGCCTATACTACAGAGTTTCTTATTCTAAAAATCAAATTCCTGAGCAAATGTTAAAACAGTATTGCAAATAGAAATATATAAGAAATGGAAACTAAGGTCTTCAAATCTGGGAAAAATAATTTATCTTTTCTATGAAAATTGTAAACATATAAAAATAAATTTAAATTACATTTAAAAATCTAGATGAAGCTATATTTATATTCTGAAGTCAAGGTAATCTAATTTTCTAAAAGTCTATACCTTCTAAGATGGTTTAGCTATAGTCCTGTTGATACAAGATGAGTATTTAAAACTATTTCGAAGTCTCATCTAATATTTCCTTATGTAGAAAGATGGAGAGAAGGAGAGATGATATTAACTTACTCCACCCTTCAGATAATTTCTTTGCCTAACTGAAACTCTATCTTTCACTAAAAGCCATACCCAAGCACTCCTGGAAGGACTTCTGTAGCACAATCTGGACAATCTCCTCAAATTCTGCATTGGTAAGAGTTGATTTTTCCTGCAGAGAGACAGGTAGGGGAGAAAAACTGCTAATCTTTCCCCATTCCTCCTCTGTAGGAAGGAGGAAACCTCCTTTGGATGAGGCAGCAAGTTCACAAAACTAAGAGCATGAAGTCAACGTAAAGATGCCATAAATTCTATCACAGATCGCCTGGGAGTAAGAAGTCAAAGAAAAGGAAAACACTGATAAAGTCTCTACTTCTACTCTCACCTACATCCCATCTCAGCCCCTACCTGCCCAGTATTCCCTGCTAAATGCTTTCATTAAAACATTTTTTACCTCTTTGAGAATAGACACCCCCACACAAGAAAAAAAAAAACTGAAACTACAGGATGAATCTCCCCTGTGATATTTCCTATATTCAAATTTATGTTATAAATATTTAAATGTCTTCTGAAATGGAAAGATCCTGTTTGCCCAGGCTGGATGACAAGAAGCTATCCCACTACAGCCATCCTTTTGATTTTTACCTTTTCTTTCTTTGCGTTCTTGCTGTCTTGAGCCTTTCCTTGTATCTCCTGGCCATTGCCTGGACCATTCTCTGTGGTTGTTTTCTTCTTCTTCTTCTTCTCTAACCCGGCCTTTAGCAGGCTTGGCCTGACCTCTGCCTGTGGGGAACTGATCTCCAGGATCTCCTCCTTTGATGAGTTAAGGTTATAGGACATCAGGCTATGCAATTTTTGTGCAGGCGGGGCAAAGGTATTTTTTGGTCCCTTCCCACATTCTGAAAGAAATTTTGTCATCAAATGTAATTTGTGAAACATGGAATCTAACACAGAAATTGCCAAACACTGCCCACTGACTGACAGTATCAGAATTATCTGGAGAGACCTTTTAACAAATTCAGATTCCTAGGCCTCTCCTTACCAAACTTCCCCAGGCCCCCACCTTCTCACCCCTGCCCTAAGATTGTGACGAAGTAGTCTGAAGTGAGACCCAAGAATCTGTAATTTTATAAGGCTATCCAGCTAACTCAGATGCACTTCCAGGTTTAGGAACCACTGAGTAATTCAAAAGTGATAAATACAAGTATGAGGAAAACAGAAATATTCAAATACGAAATTTTTAAAATTTGCTTTTTAAAAATTTTGCACAAAGTGTTATGGGAAATTAGAGGAAAATTTTTAAAAACTAGTAAAAATCTACAAAGGATGCAATGAAAACTGTACTGATCCTCCCGGGCATAAGAAATGTACCTTTATTTGGAGCTTCCATAATATTTTGTATCTATCCTGTGGCATTTACCATATTCAAAGTTATTTATAAGTATTTAAATGGCTCTTCTCTCCCTACAAGTTCATACATTTCTTGAGTAAGACTGTTCTAAGTCAAATATATTTACTCAAAGTGCCTAGAAAAGCAGTAACTTTAACAAAGTGAACATGAAATACATATGAACTGAGCTTCCCTTTGGTAGGAAAGGTGTCCAGATGACCTAAGACTGAGAAAGAAGAGGAAAATAACTCTTGACTCACTTTCTTTACTCTCCAAGGTTGGCATCATTCAGCTCAGAAGCTACACTTTCTTTATGCCTCTGCTGAAAAAGAAATGAACAGTTATGCTCTGATGAACAAAATTTATTTTATTGAAGCATAGTTGATTTATAATGTTAATTTCTGCTACACAGCAAAGTGATTCAGTTATATATATATATATATATATATATATATATATGTATACAGTACTGATTGAACATGATTTTAAACTTTCTCCTCTTGCCTTCTTGGGTTCAGGGTGATAAACTCTTTAAGGGTCTATCAGGCAGATTTAGAGTCGGACAGGGCTGAGCGACTTCACTTTCACTTTTCACTTTCCTGCACTGGAGAAGGAAATGGCAACCCACTCCAGTGTTCTTGCCTGGAGAATCCCAGGGACGTGGGGAGCCTGGTGGGCTGCCGTCTATGGGGTCGCACAGAGTTGGACACGACTGAAGCGACTTAGCAGCAGAAGCAGCAGGCAGATTTACCCAACTAGTATTGATCAGGCAATTCCTGACTGGTTTAAGATTCCATTTCTGAGAGAGCCAAAACTGTAATTAAATTGTCTTGGTTTAGTGATAGGAGGCTTAGCATAAGCAATCCCATCCTTTGCCTGGGATGCCTAACCTACATTTTCTGCCTTATTGACTACAATCCTACTCTTGGGCAGTGCCAATTAAATGCTGGAGGATAATGAAGGTTGTTTTAAAGATTAGCAACAATCTTTAGTGTTTTAAGTGTTTAGAACTATGTCCAACATGAGGTAGGCACTTATAAGTAGGTGGAAATGATAGTGGTAGTGATTTGTTAAAAAACACACACACACAAAATTCAACTGAGTAAATTTTAAGGATCTTTTTGGCTTTATTCAACAACTCATGAATTGGGCAGCATCGAATCTATCAGATGGATAGGAGCTCCAAGGAACTATACAAAATTAAACACTTTTACAGGGAGAAGACATAAGGAACACAGGTGTAATACTAGGCAAAAAAAGAAAGAAAGAAAAAGAAAAAGGCAAACTGGTTATACAAGGTTACTTTCCTTTAAGGGTCTATCAGGCAGATTTACCCAACTAGTGCTGATCAGGCAATTCCTGACTAGTTTAAGATTCCATTTCTGAGAGAACCAAAACTGTAATTAAATTGTCTTGGTTTAGTGATAGGGGGCTTAGCATAAGCAACCCCATTTGGTGACCCTTATTGAAACAAGATGTGTTTTTAACAGCCAAAAGTAAAAGTAGTAGTAGAGTAGCGGCATTAGGGTATAGACCTTCCTGGAGTTAAACAGTGAGATTTTTCTTCAGAGCAATAACCTTTCACAAGGTTCTTCTAAATACTCAAAACAAATACACTGTAGATTCACTTATCTATTTCAGACATCCCTATTTATAGAGAACCCCCTTTTAACGTCACTATAATGTATTATCTTCCTTTTACATAGATCTTCTAGTCCAATAAATTTCCCAATGTGCTAGATTCTTATATTAATAATTTTTATTCATGGCTCAGAAATATTTAGTAACCAGCAGATGTTTTTGAACCGTGGTGTTGGAGAAGACTCTTGAGAGTCCCTTGGACAGCAAGGAGATCAAACCAGTCAATCCCAAAGGAAATCCACCCTGAATATTCATTGGAAGGACTGATGCTGAAGCTCCAATACTTTGGCCACTTGATGTGAAGAGCCAACTCACTGGAAAAGACTGATGCTGGGAAAGTTGAAGGCAAAAGGAGAAGAGGTGGCAGAGGATGAGATATTTGGATAGCATCACCAACTCAACGGACATGAATTTGACCAAACTCCGGGAGATAGTGAAGGACAGGGAGGCCTGGCATGCTGCAGTCCATGGGGTCACAAAAAGTCAAACACAACTTAGTGACTGAACACAGAGGTCTCCAGAGAAGCTAGTAATAAGAATCTAGCATATTCATTCCATATCCATAGTTTATCTGTAGCTATCTACTCAGATATGTTCTATACAACATCAGCATGTTTCATTACTGCTACCAAAACTGTGACTAATAATAAATACACTTATTGGGCACTGACTATAATCTTTCAATATGTCATCTCATTTAATTCTCCCAATAAATCTATGAGATTGATGCCATTTTACACTTGGGGAAATTGACACTGAAAGGGAGTCAGAGATATTAAGTAGCTGATAAATGGTAAAATCAGGATTAGAATCTGTCTGGTTTGCGTCATGAACTGTGCTACACTACATCCCAGTAGTCTAGTTCAGTAGTTCAGTGCTTCACACCCGTTTTAACATCACAGCACACATGTAAAGCATACACTAAAAGTAAACACTGAAACAGACAGAAAATATTTCTAGGTACTTTAGGGTAAAAGGACCAGGCTGCTCACAGCCATAGACAACTGAGGGATGGGAGAAGGAGGCCTCCAGCCACACCAAAGGCTGAAGAGGTTACAATCTCTAGCTGTATGTCATTTGTGACCCGGCACGGTGCCAAGACTCATCTTATGATGTTCCAAGAACTTATACATTTTCCAGTCTTCACTTTCCACTACTGATGTTATTTCTACACAGCTGTGGTCTACCAAAACCTCAGTGTTAACACATGGTAGAGTAAGATGAATCCAGGTCTTTGACTTCTAAATTCTAATAACATGTCTATTCTTCTCAGTGATATGATTTCTGGCTGTTGGTTTTGAGTACTTTGACGGCCTTCGACCTGAAACTCAATCCTTTAACTCTGCTATCTCCCACTATAAAGAGATCCAAGAGGTTTCCAAGGTGGCCAGTGGTAAAGAATCTGCCTGCCAATGCAGGAGAAATCAGTTTAACCCCTTATCTGGGAAGATCCCACATGCCATGCAGCGATTAAGCCCATGTGCCAGGACTACTGCGCCTGTGCTCCAGAGCACGGGAGCTGCCACTGCTGAGCCCACGTGCTGCAACGACTGAAGCCCCCGCACCTTGAGCCTGTGCTGCAACAAGAGAAGCCACTACAGTGAGAAGCCTGTGCACCACAACTGGAGAGTAGCTCCCGCTCATTGCAACCAAAGAAAAGTCCGAGCAACAACAAAGACAAAGAAACAAAGAAAATGAATAAGTAATAATAAAAAAGAGAGAGATCCAAAAGCTGCATAAAATGGATCTTTGGGTTCGTATATTTTTCTCTCTAAAGGGGCTGAAAATTTTATGACCCTCAAATGGCCAACTTAAACACTCAGTTGTTCAGGGTGTAGAATTCCACTCTCCAGATTCCAAGATGAATTCAAAAGTTACTGGGGACTTGACCTAGTGTGGCCACAGCATGGCTGAATATAAAGTCTTTTTAAATTTTTTTGGTATGTTTCTGTTCCTTTTCTTAATTCCATAAATGCAAATAATTGCTATGTGCTGGTTTGCAGTAATTCCTCTTCGTTTATACTTGTCTAGTGTGTGTTAGTTGCTCAGTTGTGTCTGACTCTTTGTGACCCCATGGACCATAGCCCATCAGTCTCCTCTGTCCATGAAATTCTCCAGGCAAGAACCCTGGGGTGGGTTGCCATGCCCTTCTCCAGGGGAATCTTCCCAATCCAGGGATCGAACCCGGGTCTCCGCATTGCAGGCAGATTCTTTACCATTTGAGCCACCAGCAAAGCCCAATTTAAGGAGCACATTTTATCATGGTTTCCATCTTAACGTTTCACCAACTCCCAAACTTATTTGACAATCAAAGAAAAAGCAAGTAGGAAATTGGGGGAGAATCACTACAGCAAACTGGTCTCCTTCTTTACGATAACCGTAAATAGAAGCTACAAACTGTATAAAATTAGGCCACAAAGGGAATAATAATAATAATAAATGACAAACATATCTTCTCCCAGACTCTAAAATTCCAAAAATGACCATGAGAAGTCCCTATGAAGATAATCAGAATTACAAAACTATACTGAACGAGGAAAGCAAAATGAAATTAGTGTACTTGAGATGACAAAATTTGATTTTTTTTAAATTTTCATCTATACAATATGTTTGAGTATCCTTTAACCATCTCTGGAAGAATACACAAGAAATTGACAAAAATGTCTCAGTTGAGTGGAAACAGGTAGCTGAGAGTGGAAATGAGCTCTCTACTGTAGCCTCTTGTGTAACTCTAGTATTTTATACATAGACTGCCATTTCAAAGTGATTTTTAAATTCTATTTTTAAAATAAAATTTAAAAAAGAGTATTTTGATCAACCTAAAGAGGCAAAATTTTTCCAAGAGTTAAGTTTAAATCATTATCTAAGCCTATACTGACCTCTCTAGGCCAAAGTGTGTTACTGAAGCCCCAACCAACTAAATAAAATTGTGGATCATTGTTAAGTTAATAAGATGTAGTAAACGTATAAGCTTCCCTTATGGCTCAAACAGTAAAGAATCTGCCTGCAATGCAGGAGATAAAGGAGATGTGGGTTCGATCCCTGGATCAGGAAGATGCCCTGGAGAAGAAAATGGCAACCCACTCTAGTGTTCTTGCCCAGATAATTCCATAGACTGAGAAGCCTGCCAAACTACAGTCCATAGGGTCCCAAAGAGTCAGACACGACTGAGCATGCATGCAGAGTGAGGTTGTGATGAAGAACATTACTTATAAAGAAAATCTCTATCCTGATAAATAGAGAAGGCAAAGTTTGGAAGTCACTGTCTGATAAATCTCTGCTCCTCTGTTTCAGATTAAGTATTTGTTTCCACAATAACGAATACTGAAATGCACTTCAGAGAGAGAAAGACAATTTTAAAGATAGTTAATAAATATACAAGATACCACCAACTTTTACCTGGTCAGCTACGAAATGACTGGGGGCTCTAAACCCAGGAATAACATTTGAGATTTTAGTTTCTCTTTTCTTACCTTAGATGAAAAATATTGGGGAAAAAATCCAATAAAGCTTTAAATGTCAAAGTAAAAGAACTTCCATAACCAGATCCTAACTCCTCAACTGACATAAGAAAGAAAGGCGGATAAGAAGAGGGAAATAACTCAGAAGTAATAAAGGGACCTAAGGGAAGGTGAATGAGGTGTTCCAAAAGATAGTTTTCTTTCATTTGAACACCAAAAATCATCATACTGATTAGAAGATGAAATCACCTAGCTCAGCAGATCTCCAACTGCTTATCTGTGTTAGGTTTTCTCACATTCTTCAAACAAAACAAGATATCACAACACATTGAATTCAGAAACAGATGAAAATCCAGCTGTTTTCTATTAAGCCAGACATGAGAGAGATTTGCAGAAATGTAAAATAACACCATTCTTCATATTAAATTTTCTTTCACTTAGGAAACTATATTTTCATTTAAGTGTTATCTACATTAACATTATGTAAATGGTTTATTATCATTATTTTAAAATTAATAAATAGATTAATTTTTCTCAGTTTAATTTCTAATACTTAAGTATCAATGCACAGGTAAAGAGATATAAACCAATCTTTGGAGTTCTTCAAAATTTTTAAGAGTATAAAAGGATTCTCAGAGGACTTCCCTAGAGGTCCAGTGGTTAAGAATCTGCCTGCCAATGTAGTGGACACAGGATTGATCCCCGGTCAGGGAAGATCCCACATGCCGTGGGACAACTAAGCCCACAGCTTAGTTGTATATCCACAGCTACTGAGCACATGCTCTAGAGTCTAAAAGCCACAACTACTGAAGCCCATGTGCCCTAGAGCCCACGTTCTGCAACACAAGAAGCAAAGAGAAGCACATGCACCGCAACTGGAGAGTAGCTCCTGCTGCCCCAACTAGAGAAAGCCCACATGCAGAAACAAAGACCCCGTGCAGGCAAACAACCAAAAAAACCTTTTAAAAAATAACTTAAAAATAAATTTTACAAAAGATTCCAGGGCTTTCCTGGTGGCTCAGTGGTAAAGAATCTGCCTGCCAATGCAGGAGACTTGGGTTCAATCCTTGATCCTGGAAGTTCCCAAATGCTGAAGAGCAACTAAGCATTTGTGCCACAACTATTGAGCCTCTGCTCTAGAGCCGGTGCTCCACAAGAGAAGCCATCGCGGTGAGAAGCCCACACCCCGCAACTAGAGAGTAGACCCTGCTCACCACTACTAGGGAAAAGCCTGTGCAGCAATGAAGATCCAGAACAGACAAAAATAAATAAGTAAATTTAATTTAAAAATAAAGGGATTCTGAGACCAAAATATTTTAGAACTGACTTAGCTAAATAACTTAATTCAGTCTTGTCAATATTTTTCAAAAAGCCTTAATCCTCCTCCTCTCACTCGGAATGTGTTCACAAATTTCTCCCAAGTATCCAATTACTCCCTCTTTATATTGTCCCTGGAATCCTTGGTCTAAGAGAACAAAAATAAAAACTTTAGAATTGCCTTCTAACACAGACTCTGTGAGCCTCAAAAAATTGTATTTAAAAACTATATTTTGAGCAGAGAAAAAGAAAGATCAAGTTTCTATTCTCACTGAGCTGACATTCTAATGGGAGTAGACAATGATCAAAACAAGTAAATATATATATTGTAAAATAAATAAAGATTATATTTTCAGAGGAAGCACTTTTCTCAGAGTTACTTGAGATGCTATCTCCCAGGCTTGAGTTCCTCAGTATGTCCACCAAATAAAATATAACTCTCAAAAAACTAGATAATAAGATAAAGACTATATTTTAACTCTCCTTTAAGCTAGAGTTTGGTTTCTTCTTGTCTTAATGTCTAATGGTATGTACAGTCCTGCTCATTTTCATGCCTCCATCAGTAAATTTGTTCTTTCTTCCTTCCTTCTCTCATGTGCGCTCAGCAAGCATGATTCTAAACTTTAAACAAGACAGAAGGAAATAACTGATCCCAGCTACCCTTATTACCCATACTAGGCTGCCTAGCAAAACATTTGGGGCTTCCCCGGTGGCTCAGTGGTAAAGAACCCACCTGCCAATGCAGGTGAGGTGAGTTGATCCCTGGGTCGGGAAGATCCCCTGGAAATGGCAATGGCAATCCACTCCAATATCCTTGCCGGGGAAATCCCATGGGCAGAGGAGCCTGGCAGACTACAGTTCATGGGGTTGCAAAAGAGTCTGACACGACTTATCAATGAAACAAGACATTTACTGTCATAACTACTTTAAGTAAAACCTTTTACGGAATCTTCAAATTAATGGTGACTAAAGCTTAAAGTTCAGGGAGTGCAAGGAAGCAGAGAGACATGGCCAATTATCACCAAGACAGACTCTTTAGTACCCTGATCCTGGTTCAGACCCTTTCTACCTAACCGCTGAAAAGCTTCCACAGGTGCCCGGAATAATGCCAACCTCAAACTAGCCATTTTGTGTTCTTTCCAAGGGGCCATGCCCATGAACTCCCAGACCACTGCACCATTTCCCCTCACAGAGTGCCAAGGTTTGGAACAATAAAAGGCCTAATCTCACTTTTCAAACCAGAGGGAAGAACTTGGAGACACCCACATTTTCCCTCTTTCCTCACCAATTTTCTCTTAAAAGCACAGCAATTCAGACCGGAGGTACCACAGAGCCAGAAGTCCATGACTCCTCTAAGGGTAGAACAGTGGCTCTCTAACCTCTCCTCACCGTCAACAAACCCACCATGAGACAATTTCCCCTCAGCTCGCCCTCCCCATTCCCACCCCTAACCCACGGAGACACCAGGATCCTCATTCTCGCTCAGCTCGACACTGCGCACCATAATACTGAGTTACTTTTGGTTTTCTCTTAGGAGCAAGTCTGTGGTTAGAGATTCGGAGGAGAAGGATAAGAGCTAGCCATCACCCTGAGGAGAAAACTTTTCCTCAGGCGACAGGTGCCAAGACTGGCCAAGCCTAGAACCTTCAGGTGCAAGCGGAAAAACACCAACTACCTTCTGGTGCGTAGAGGATCTAAGGGTGAGGAGCAGACAGAGTTATTGCAGCGATTCCACCAGCCGCGCGAACCTCCAACCAGTTTTCCCGCCACCAAGGATAGGCGCGAGGCCACTCACAAGCCCCACCTCCTCCGGCGGCGTGCTCGCAGGGCTAACGCGCATGCGCAGTTGGAGGTAGTTTCTGCGTTTGCGCAGCAGTTATTGCCGCCATCTTCCAACCGAGTACCCTGTAAAACTACAAATCCCATAATCCCCGTTGGCCCCGCTTTTTTTTAGGTGGCAGCCGTAGCGCCTGATGTTTCAAAATACACATCTTCCTTTTACTGACTTCTCTCTCTGCCCCAGACTGCCTTTTCCATCTTTTCGTGCTCTCATTCGCATTCTTCTTAGTATCCTTCATCCCCTTATTTTGATATTTTATTTGAGATCTATCCTTAACCCCATTCTCGCCTCTTCCACCCTTTTCTCAGCCACAGGACCCACACCCCAAGCGCTGTTGGCAAGGAGATCAAGCCACCAAACACCCAGTGGAAAGGCCGTCCAGTAGCTTCCTCCCCATAGGCTAAGGCAGGGAGCCCCCAAAGCGGACCGAAATCTCTTCCCCGCCCACATTCGTTTTTATATAAGGAGGCCCGGAGCCTCAGCGTGTGCTCGGGAAAGCCTGTGTGCGGAGTGGGGGGAGGGGGGGGGCGGCGGTGCTGGGTGTACTGCTATTGGCAGCTGTAGTGGGCGTTGGATAGCTGTCCGCGGGCTGGGGGGGCTCGTGCGCAGGCGTCGGGTGGTGGGCGGAGGCGTTGGTGTTAGGGAGGTGGGTGTGGAGGCGGAGAGGAGGGCGTGGTGTCCCCAGGTGATCGCGATCGGGGGGACGGCAGAGGAGCGAGAGAACGACGCGGCCGTTTAGGGGGAAGAGGAAGTTAAGACAACATCGCCTGTTTTAGTGCTTCTTTTTTCTTTTTCCAGTTCAGCAGAGACTATTTTCCAGGGGGGGATGAGTTAAAATGATCTATCGTGTTATACTGAGAACAGTTCGTAGGAAGACGGTCAGTATGCTCCGCTCCTTCCCCTCCGCTCCTTTTTAGGTGCACCCCTACGCTCCCTCGGAAGCCTTTCTAAATGGGTGGGCACCGGGGGACAACCGGGTAATGAATAATTTATAAGGACCGCCCCGCCCATTAGCCACGCCCCTCCGAATCGTGCTGACGCACGTTGCGTGTTCCAAACCCGAGGAAGTAACGTAACAGTCCCCGCCCCTAGCACGGAGGGCGGGGCGTCATCTCCAGCACGTGCTGCATCTACCCGCGCAAGCCCAAAAGGGTGTGCGCAGGCGCTGCTCGCTAGGGGGAGGAAGGAGGCGGGGTGGGGAGGTTGCTGGGTTTAGAGCCGGGCGGAGACCGCTGAGACTCATTCCTCAGGAACAAGGGTCGGGTGTCAAGGAGACCTTTTCACACCAGCTCCCCGTCCCCCGCCTACGGTGGGTGGGATCGCGCGGCAGAGACAAAAGGATATCAGTAGGGACGGACATAGCTGCGAAGGGAAGTAGGGTGTCAGTTTGGGGTGGTGGGCTTCTGGGGGTGGGGGGCGGGCTGAGAAGGGCTATATTTAAACTCCCGGAGCCGTTAAGTTGGTTCGTACTCCGATGCGCGCGCAATCAGGGTGGTGGCAGAGTGCGCATGCGTGATTCCCGGGAGAGAGGAACGCGCCCCAGCCGTGCGCGCTCGCGCCGGAGCGGTAGTGGTGGAGGAGAAAGGGGTCGGCGCACGCGCGGTTGAGTCCTCGAGTTGTTCGGGTCTCGCGGGCATCTTGTTTTGGTCTCGCGGGCGAGTGGGGCGAGCTTTCCGGGGAGGCGCTTGGGCACGAGACCAGGGGAGACGAGCAGCACTGCGCGCGCACTCGGGGAAGGAGGGGGGGAAGGGAGCGTGGTCTAGGAAGGGGGGTTAAGCCCCCGGTGCCCCCCTGGTTGCCCTCGACTGGAACGGAATAAGGGGAGGAAATGATCGAGATGGCGGCGGAGAAAGAGCCGTTTCTGGTGCCGGCCCCACCGCCGCCGCTCAAAGATGAGTCGGGCGGAGGGGGCGGCCCCACGGTGCAACCGCACCGAGAGGCCGCCTCCGGGGAGCTCCGCGGCGGGACGCAGCGTGCGCCGGGCCCGCGCGCTCACTCGGCGGGATCCCCGGCCTCTGGGGCCGGCAAGGAGAGCCCCGGGGCTGCATCCACCCCTCGAGGCGGTCAGTCGCAGCAGCAGCAACGAGGGGGCGGCCCCCAGGCGCAGTCACACGGGGAGGCCTGCTTGTCGGATCCGCACGGGCGAGCCGCTCCCCCGGACGTGGGGGAGGAGCGACGGGGAGGAGGCGGAACAGAACTGGGCCCCCCTGCTCCTCCTCGACCCCGGAATGGCTATCAGCCCCACCGGCCCCCAGGGGGAGGTGGGGGCAAGAGGAGAAATAGCTGTCATGTAGGGGGAGGTGGTGGAGGCTTCAAACATCCGGCCTTCAAGAGACGCAGGCGGGTTAATTCGGACTGTGACTCTGTCTTACCCTCCAACTTCCTCCTGGGGGGCAATATCTTTGATCCCCTGAACCTGAATAGTCTCCTGGATGAGGAAGTGAGCCGTGCACTCAATGCGGAGACCCCTAAGTCATCCCCGCTTCCGGCCAAGGGGCGAGATCCAGTGGAGATCCTCATCCCCAAAGATATTACAGACCCTCTCAGTCTCAATACGTGCACTGATGAGGCCCAAGTTGTCCTTGCTTCGCCACTCAAGACTGGTCGGAAGCGGCATAGACACCGGGGACAGCACCACCACCAGCAGCAGCAGGCAGCGGGAGGGAATGATAGCCACTCCGCGCTGCCCACAACCCCCCTCACTTCCTCACTCCACGGGGAGGGCACCACGCAGCAGCATGGGGGCCAGAACCGGGACGCCCCCCAACCCTATGAACTCAACACAGCCATCAACTGCAGGGATGAGGTCGTGTCTCCCCTTCCATCTGCCCTCCAGGGTCCCTCAGGCTCCCTTTCAGCCCCTCCAGCTGCCTCAGTTACCTCTGCACCCCCGTCTTCCTCCTCACGACATCGCAAACGACGCAGGACTTCCAGCAAGTCAGAGGCGGGGGCTCGGGGTGGAGGCCAGGGTTCCAAGGAAAAAGGCCGAGGGAGTGGGGGGGGCCGTCACCACCTCCAGCCACTACCTGCTCCAACCTTCAAAAAGCAGCAGTGCAAGTTCCAGTATGGGAATTACTGCAAGTACTATGGGTACCGCAATCCTTCCTGTGAGGATGGGCGCCTTCGGGTATTGAAGCCTGAGTGGTTTCGGGGTCGGGACGTCCTCGATCTGGGCTGCAACGTGGGCCACCTGACCCTGAGCATTGCCTGTAAGTGGGGCCCATCCCGCATGGTGGGCCTGGATATCGATGCCCAGCTCATCCACTCAGCCCGCCAGAACATCCGACACTACCTATCTGAAGAGCTGCGTCTGCCACCCCAGACTTCTGAGGGGAGCCCAGGAGCAGAGAGTGAGGAGGGGACCACAGCCATCCGAAAAAGGAGCTACTTCCCAGCCTCGCTGACAGCTAGCCGTGGTCCCATTGCTGCACCCCAAGTGCCGTTGGATGGAGCTGACACAGCGGTCTTCCCCAACAACGTTGTCTTCGTCACGGTAAGAGGGTCCCCAGGCTCCTGGGATAGGGGTCAGGCATGAAGATGAGAGAGAATGAGAACATGGCCAGGAGGGTTATGACCCAGAGGGTTCCTATGCATGCACCCCTCCCTGGAGAAGCCAGGTCCTCAAGAGAGTGGTCTGAATCTGCCATTGATTCCATTTTGGTTGTATCTGCCCTTCTATAACCTGGAAAGGCAGGGGCTGTACCTGGAGTCCTTGCTCATGACAAGCCCCAGGATAGAGGCAGCTTCCTTTTGCTCTGCTCCTGGACAGTATTGTAATCTAGATCCATCCACTTTCCTTTGGAGGCTGCTGCTCATACTCACTGGGGGATGTGGTCCAGATGAAAACTTGTCTTCCAGGCTTCTGTAGGTGCCTGAAGGGATGGGTGTCAGACATTCAATGTCTTGGGATGGGGAGGAGGATTAGGCTAGTGGCTGGCTAATTATGTCCTGCCCTTTGATAGGGACCTCATTTGCGTTACACACACAGTTGATTGTCAGTGGCCAGGAACCCAAGCGACTTGGTCTTAGACCACCACCACACTGACCCTAGATGGTGGGATGGGGAACTGTGCAGGAGAGTACCAAGTCTTAAGTATCTGTGCCCTGACTGCACATCAGTCCCCAATACTTCAGTTAGTCCACCTACAGGAATAGTTGGCAGTGTGTTCAGTTACACCCAGAAGAATGGACTTTGCAGAGGGGTGGTAGTGAGCTAATCATCTAGGTCTCCTGAGAGATGGAGGTCTTCATTTCTCTGGAAAAAAGGAATAGGCCTGAAACTTTGATAGTCCCATCTAGGGAAGGAACCCACAGGTCTCCCTTTCAACATGAGTTGGGCCCCTTTGCAGAACATTGAATCTCTCACCTTAAATGCCTGTGGGGAATAAGTACTGGACAGGATCCTCGGAGAACCCCAGCATTCTTTCTCTGCAATTTGAACTTAGCTTTGATTGCCTTGTGGATAATTTGCTCAATTTAAAATTACTCAAGCTCTATGTTTGATTGGCTTAACACCAATACAGAGCAAGAAAATGAGACTCAAAGAGGGCAGGCACCATTTGGGAGTTGTTTTGAGGAGTGTCGGAGAAGCCTGGCCAAGGACTCAAGTGAGGCTGCGCAGTGGGTTGAGAAGGGGCGGTGGTTCTTTTTCACCTCTGTTGTCCTCACCCCCGATTCTCGCCCTCAGGGTAACTATGTGCTGGATCGAGACGAACTGGTGGAGGCCCAGAAACCCGAGTATGATGTGGTGCTCTGCCTCAGCCTCACCAAGTGGGTGCATCTCAACTGGGGAGACGAGGGGCTGAAGCGCATGTTTCGCCGGATTTATCGGCACCTACGTCCTGGGGGCATCCTAGTCCTAGAGCCCCAGCCTTGGTCTTCCTACGGCCGGAGAAAGACTCTCACAGTGAGTGGGGGTTTCTGTGGAAACTGGGGTAGTCCTTCCTTTAGTTGAGGCAAAGAAGACCTCAAAGAAGCAGAGAGACTTTTTGAAGAAGGTGAAAAGGCCCTGCCGGGTGGGCCTGCCTTCACCAGCCAAGAAGGCAATAAGCTGAAGTGATCCCTTACCTTTCTCCCTAGGAAAGAATCTATAAGAACTACTTTCGAATTCAGCTGAAGCCAGAGCAGTTCAGTTCCTACCTGACATCCCCAGAGGTGGGCTTCTCCAGCTATGAGCTCGTGGCCACACCCAACAACACCTCCAGAGGTAAGGCTGGCTTCTTTTGTCCAGGGAGGAAAGGAGGCCGGTGCCGGTGCAGGGTGCAGACCAGTGTTGGGGTCTGGAGGCCCTGCCAGCCCCTACTGAGTGCGCACTCTTCCCTCAGGTTTCCAGCGTCCTGTGTACCTGTTCCACAAGGCCCAGTCCCCCAGCCACTAAGTGGCCCCCTGAACAGAAAGTGTGAAGAAGCTGCCTGCTGCTCCAAAGGACCTAGGGGGAGAGGAAAGTATCTCAAGGTCTTTTCTTTCTGGCTCCAAAAACAGTTTCCTCTCCTGGATCTGCAGAGAAAGCTTTTCCTGTGTTGCTGCCCCAGCCTCTTCCCTACACCTCTGGCACCTAAGCAGCAAGCCCAGCTGTGCTGGAACCATCATCTTCCTCTCCCTCAGCCCACTGGGCTGGATGGCATGGACTGTTTGCTGCCCTCTGTTCTCCTAGGGCATGGGAGGTGGCGGGTATCAAGTTCTCTGGCCTCTTCCTCCTGTTCTCCCAAGGAGAGAGACTCATTTCTCCTCGGCCCTTGTCCTGAGCTGCGTTTCAACAGACCACCAATACATGGGCTGAGGATTAAGAGGGGGATGTCGGTGGGGAGGCATGCAGGTACTGTGAAAATCCTTCCCTCTGCTGTCCCCCACTGGGAGAGGTGGTTGGGTTCAGAATGTGAGAACAGCACAATAAACTTGATGTTTAGGGCAGCGGCCCCCACACGTGTGTTTGGCACACTGTAGTTTGAGGGGGCAAAGATGGTGGCTCCTGGCAGAACCTGTGCTTCCTCTCTGCCCAAACTACAGTCTTAAAGAAGAGAACAGGTGTTTTTTTCAGTGGTTGGGAAGATTGTTGAATGCCAGTGAGCCCTCTCTACATGTGTTCAGTTGTGTCCCCCTCTTTGCTACCCTACGGACTAGCCCACCAGGCTCCTCTGTCCTTGAGATTTTTCAGGCAAGGCGACTGGAGTGGGTTGCTATTTACACATGAGTATAGAGAAAACCCTAAGCCAGGAAAAGGGAATATAATGTGAATTTTGAAGAAGCCATCTACCTTCCCCCAAAAAACCCACTGACAAAATTTGTTTTGTGGAAGCTTTGGGCACAGGCTGACTTTGGAAGAGTTAACCATGGAGTTGAAGTGGAACCAGGGGAAGGCACTTTTAGGACCAGAGTTGGACACGACTTAGCAAGAACCTGCCTGCTCTGCTTCTCATCACTACCAAGTTTCTTTAAAAGGGGGCCAAAACGATTTTCTGACCGCTTCCAACCTCAGTCTTGACCCCATGTTAAGGCTCCCAAAAAGAGTCCCATTTATTAGCAAAACCACTTTATTCTGATAAATAGTTTCAACACCAAAAAATACGAACTAGCAATCCAGGGAGACCCCCGGTCTACGCCTCCCATCGCCTCAGTGTCCGATGCATAAGGAAGGTATCTTCTGAAGGACGGGGCCGGAGTTGAAGCCGGAGCGGGGGCAGACCTTCCAGGGTCAGGTGTGGAGATTCATAAAATAATGTTTCCGGATCACACAATATGGTCATGTCTGGCCCTGGGCCAGGTGGCTCCTGTTGGAGCACAAACAAGGTTGTACTCGGGAAGGGGAACTGAATCCCTGGCCTTTGGGGGTGGGGAGTGGAGTGGGGGGGGGGGGGGTGGTAGGGGAGACAGCCCAGGTGCCTCACCTTTGGAGGTGGGGCTCGGGCCTGCGGCGGCAGGAGCGCCAGTTTCTCCCTCAGCGCGGCGTTCAGAACCTGTTCCTCCGGCACCTGCAGACTCACCAGATCTCGGAAGAGCCGCTTGGAGCGCGGCACGTTCAGCCCTGAGACCGCATGAGGGGCGGAGGTGAGCGGCGCCGCGCACCCCCGCTCCCGCGCCCGGCCGGCCGCCTGCCCCCCTCACCCTCGGTCACGCTCTCCTCCAGGCCGCAGCGGGTCTGAAATGACTTTCTCAGCTGTTCTTCCACGGCCTTCGCGGCATCGAATTGGCCCCCGGCTGCGGCCCTCGCGGCCTGCAGCTCGAGGCTCAGGGCCAGGCTACTCTGCTGCACCGGCGCCCCCAAGTCCTGAGGCGCCTCGGGCTTCTCGCTCGATGAGGCGGCGGCCGGCGGCGGCTCGGACCGGACCGGGGAAGGCGGCGCCAGGAGGAAGCGGACCTGGGAGCAGAGAACGGGGCGGTGAAGGGGTGAGCCGGGGGGTCGTCAGCGAGCTGGCGGCCAAGCTTTCCCCAGCTCACCTGCCGCCCCTTGCGGGCCCCGCCCCGCCGGTCCGCCCGCCCCTTCCGCCGTCCCGGGCTGCAGTTGGGCCGTCCGCGTCCGGGACTCTCGGACCGTGGGCTCAGGCTCAGGTCCAGGCCGGGCTCCGGCACCGGGGCTCCGGGCTCGGGAGCGCGGGGTTCTGGGGGTGGCCCTGGGACCGCCACGGCCTCTCCCTCTTCCACCGATTCCAGCTGTGACCCGTTATAGACCATCATCTTCCGGCGTCTGTAGGGGTGCGGGGTTGCTGGGGGCTAAGGGTCACGGAACCGCCACCTCTTCTCCCCCGCCCTCTCAGACGCCGCTACCGGAAACCGTCAGCCCCTACCCAAGGGGGCGGGGAGATCAACCCTAGCCCGCCCTATTGGTGCGCCTAAGCGTCATTTCCGTTGTCTCCTCCCTCGCCTCTCGAAGGGCTTCCGCCTGCACCACCTCGCCCCGCCCCCCAGGCCAGGGTTTTAGAGCGCAAACCCGCGGAAGCCCTACGGGTCCACTTTAGGACCATTTCCATTTTGAAACGAGCTACAGCCTCCTCGCCCTGTCCAGTCGTCACCACCTGGCTTCTGCTCGAATCCGGACTGTGTCAGTCCTCCCTGCCAGGGCACTAAGTGGGACATCTTTAATTAACGGCCCAGCGCCCTTGCACTGGACCTCCCTACTCCGTGCCTCCACGGCATCTCTGGGTGTTCCATCGCCTCCCTACTCTGACCAGACCCAGTGTGAGTGAGGGCGTGGCTCGCTGACTCCAGCCAGGGTCCTTCCTAGGTGGTGGCCTGGGTGAATGGCCCTTTGTGACTTTTTCCTTTTCGAAAGCCCGCTAAAATATTCATCTATAAATTGAAAGAGACACGTATACCCTAATGTTCATCACAGCACTGTTTACAATAGCCAGGACATGGAAGCAACCTAGATGTCCATCAGCAGACGAATGGATAAGCAAGCTGTGGTACATAAACACAATGGAATATTACTCAGCTATTAAAAAGAATGCATTTGAATCAGTTCTAATGAAGTGGATGAAACTGGAGCTTATCATACAGAGCGAAGTAAGTCAGAAAGAAAAACACCAGTACAGTATATTAACACATATATATGGAATTTAGCGGAGAAGGCAATGGCACCCCACTCCAGTACTCTTGCCTGGAAAATCCCATGGATGGAGGAGCCTGGTAGGCTGTAGTCCATGGGGTCGCTAAGAGTTGGACATGACTGAGCGACTTCTTTTTCACTTTTCACTTTCATGCATTGGAGAAGGAAATGGCAACCCACTCCAGTGTTCTTGCCTGGAGAATTCCAGGCGCGGGGGAGCCTAGTGGGCTTCCGTCGATGGGGTCGCACAGAGTTGGACACGACTGAAGCAACTTAGCAGCATGGAATTTAGACAGATGATAACGATGACCCTATATGCGAGAAAGCGAAAGAGACAGAGATAAAGAACGGACTTTTGGACTCTGTGGGAGAAGGCGAGGGTGGGATGATTTGAGAGAATAGCATTGAAACATGTATATTACCATATATGAAATAGATTGTCAGTTCAGGTTCGGTGCATGAGACAGGGGCTTAGGGCTGGTGCACTGAGATGACCCTGAGGGATGGGATGGGGAGGGAGGTGGGAGGAGGGTTCGGATGGGGAATACATGTACACTCATGATTCATGTCAATGTATGGCAAAAACCACTACAATATTGTAAAGTAATTAGCCTCCAATTAAAATAAATATTTTTAAAAAATATTCATCTATATAAAAAATAAAGATCTATGTTGAGTACCATTTTTTAAAAAAAGGCTTGGGGGATTTACCCTGGACCTCTGGACTGCGGGGCAGAAGATGGGAGCTCTCACCTCCTTCCCTCATGTTCTTTGAGGCAGACCCTTTCAGTTCTCTGAGCCTCTATTTCTTCTTGGGTAAAAGTAGTTTGCGTTCAAGACTTTTGAGGCTCTCCCAAAATGGGTTAACAGTCAACAGAAATGTTTGTGTACCATTTTTTAATTTGTTTTCCCATTCATTGTCTTCCCAAGAAATGCTGTGGAAGATCAGATAGAATGGATAGTTACCCATATTTTACAAAAGTTTTCAAGGATCTCAATAGGGAAACTAAAAGGATTTCCAGCTAAAGTCAGGAATAAGAAATTATGCCCATTCCCTCTACTGAAGATCTTCCTCCACTTATGAGGGGGTTATGTTGAGATAAATATGTCGAAAATGCATATATTACACCTAAGCTACTGACCATCATAGCTTAGCCTAGCCTACCTTAAATGTGCTCAGAACACTGACAGGATGAATTTCTGTTGTTGCAGGTCACCAAGTTGGTGGCAATTTGTTACTGCAGCCCCGGAAAACTAATACAACTGAAGAAAAGTTCTGGGCTGCACCTCAGGCTCAGACCACCATCCCCCAGGATCTCATCCACACCTTAGAGCATCTCCATTCCTAGGGGGCTAGGATTGGAGGCTCTATGGTGGGAAAGATTTGGCCATGAAGGATCATCCTTCCTTTGAGGGCTTCTCCAGGCCCCAGAGCACTGCCAAGGAAAACCAGGCCCAAGGCAAGAGGAGAAAGCCTAGGTGGTGGGAGACAAGAGGAGTGTTGGAGGCACTGGGGAGGGAAGCCTGGTACTGGGATCACAGAGGAATAACTGTGGGTGCCTCTGTGGGGAGGAGGAAGCAGGAGCCATGACAGTCCAGATGGAGAGGTGGCCATGGGGAGGCGTGCTGTGTGCAGAGGCTGATAGGGAAGGTTATGTCTAGCCATGCCCATCCAGAGGCCCCCAAGATCTTAACGTTTTGAGTATGACCACCTAGCTGGTCACCAATCATACTCAACAAGTGTCACGTTGTCATGCAACCCAGAAGGGTACTCAAGAAACAGAGGCCTTAGCATTTAGGTTTCCTAAAACCTAAGCTGCTAGAGAGCCCTAGGAATCAGGACCCAGCCCCCTCCCCAAAGGTTATTCCCCCCACACACACACAGTGCCAGTCCTGCAACCTGAGAAAACCCCTCAACGCCCAGTACATTTCCTGCTGGCACCCCAGACTGAAGAAACACTGTTTACTTTGGCAACAAAGGGTTGAGGCTGGGTTGGTTCCTGGCTGAAGGCATAGAGGGGGCTGCAGGCAGGGACTGGGTAGTCCAGCAGGAAGTGAACTTGGGGAAGAAAGAGGCCTTTGACGCCAGTGACCAGTGTGCTGTGACTACAGCACTCAGACCATCTCCACAGTCCCAGGTCCAAAGTCTGCTCCTGGGGGACAGGGAGAGGAGTAGGAAGGACTCACATCCCATAAAGGACTGGGCCAGGGGCCAGAGGTCAGAGAATCCCACCACCCCCTAGCCCAGCAACACTCCCTTTCTCCTCTTTGGGCTTAAGTCTCATCTGTAAAATGGGGGGTTGGGGGGATGGTGAAGACTATACTAGTTTATCTCTGAGCAACTTCTGTTTCAGACAATATCCCCCAATATCATACACACACCCCTTATTTCAGTCCTTTGCCACCACCCTGGGGCTAGTCCCCTCTCCTTGGCATCTCTTGCAGCCAGCCCCTTCCTCTCTCCTACCCAGGATTCCCACTCTCCCCAGGACTCCAGCATCCACCCTCTTCCCCCAAGGTGGCCTCCCCATCCAGCCCCCTCCAACCTCACTCCCAGCAGCAGCAGCTCAGGCTAACCGGGTAGAGAGCGCATGCCCACACCAGCCAGGTCTACCAGACACAGCAGGAAGCAGCAGGTGTCCTGATACAGCTCAGAAGTGGCAGGTCTTAGGGCATGCTGGATGTTGAAGATCAGCTGCTCCTTGGCAGGAATGAAAGCCCTAGCAGCATAAATTGGGTGCAATGAGAGCTTAAGAAGTGGAAGAGGTCAGATCCTCCGCCAGCAACAAGTTCTGTGCCAGGGAGAGGAAGAAACGTGGGGAGATGGCTGCAGGGACAGCAGGCCAGCCCCGAAGCCTGCTTTGTGCAAATGAGAAAACCCTGTCCCTTCCTCAAAGTTCTTTACTGCTCTAAAGGTTCTACATATTGGTGGACTGTGGAGTTGTGCAGCATACAACCTGCACAGTGGCAAGGGGTGACCGTGAGGGATGGAGGAGGAAGCTCAGAGAGGTGGTGAAAGCAGTGGTCTGTGATAAGGGCACTTGCCTGGCAGACCTGCTTTCCCTCCAGTGTCACTAACTGGAAACATGCAGGAGGTACTGAACCCCTCTAAGCCACCACTTACTGATTTGGAAAATGGGGAGGATGCTTCTAGGGCGACTTGACGTTCCCTTAGGATTAAATAAAGCGACGCAAAGCTCGCTTGACAAGTGCCTCAATGGTGGTGAACCTGGCAATAGTAACCGGACACGGAGAGCTGACAAGAGGTAGAGAGAGGCCGACTGTTCCTGGATCCACGGACATGGTTTCACTAGCTTGTTGAGGAGCTGTTTTAAGTAGAAATTAACTGTCCTGTAAAACCTGTGTCGCCAGTGGCCCGTGTCACCATGGCTGAGCCTGAGTATTTAAGGGTACGGGGTAGGAGCTCCTCCATAATCCTCCATCGGCTAAGGCCGTCGGGGCTGGCGGTTGGGGTTGGGGGGCAGACAGGCCCTCGGTCCAGGCTCAGAGGTTCACGAAGGTAGGCCTTCCTGTTCGCGGACACCGCCATGAAACCCCACCCCCGCCGCCATCCCTGCCAGAAGGCAGGGAACTCAATCCAGAGGCCCAGGAAGGCGCGGCCAGAGGGCGATGGCGGCGCCGCGGGGATAACGGCGTCTGCGCACCGCAGCGCCTCCTGGAGCTCAGAACCGCGGGGTGGCCGGCAGTCCAGTGCGCTCCGGCTCCACCGCCGCCCCTCTGTCGCCCCCTTCTCCCCTCACCCCCGCAAGACCCCACCCAGCGCTTGGTTCCCTCTGGCCAGGCCTCTTCCCACCCACACCCACCGAACTAGAACGCCTGTCAGACCAGACCCCGGGCGGAGGTGGGAGAGACCCCGCCTTCCTGAGCCACGCCCCTTTCGGACGGAGCGTCGCCCTCTCTTAGGGTGACGTAAGAGTTGGGCAGGTGTTCACGTAGGGCACGACCTTCCCTCATTGGACACTCCTCCTCCCCATTCCACGGTGACTTCAGGGTAAAGTCCAGATTCCTCCCTTCTCCAGCTAGAAATCCCCCTTCTCTACCCGTGGGGAGCCCTCAGCTCCGCAGGCTGGAGCCGGCTATGTCCCGAACCGCTTTCCGTGATCTTCCCTCAGGGCAGCCTCTGGTGCAAGGTCCCCCATCAAACTCATCTCAGGTTAAAATATAGATTCCCAGGTCCCACCTTAACCCTTGGCTTTGAGGCCAGGAATGTGAACTTTTAACAAGCTTCCAGGTGGTTCTGATGTCTCCTAGGCTTCAGAATCTGAATGTTGACATTCCCATTCAAATGGCAGGAGTTCTCAAACTTCAGCAGGCTTGTTAAAACAGGTTGCTGGGCTCCACCCTCAGGGTTTCTGATTTCCAGAGGTCTGGAGTGTAGGGTCTGAGAGTTTGCATTTCTACCTTTCCCTGGGGATGCTGAGGTTGCTGGTCTAGGACCACACTCGAGTACCACTTCTTTAATAATACATTCTGGAGAAGAGTTTCCACCTGTTGTTGATTCACTGGGTACCAAGCCCTTGTGCAAGGCACTCACATTCATGCAGCTGTGTGAAATAAATATTTACCATATTCTCAGGATAAGGAAAGTGAGACTCAGACAAGTTAACTCAGTTGCTCGAGGTCACATAGATAGGAAGGGCAGGTTCAGAACCAGGTCTTTCTGAATCCAAAGTCTCGACTGGCCAGGCCTCCTGTGCACTGCTAGTTATCCCTTCCCAGGGGCTTGTTCTGTCTCTAGACGTCAACCAGGCACTCTCTGAAGCCTGAGAGGTGCAGGATGGGGGGAGGGGGAGCTTTGTAGCCCCTCTCCCACACTGGCTTGAGTTCAAGGTACTGGCTTTTCTGGGAACCAGTACTCTGCTGGGTACCAGCTTTTCTTCCCAAAGAGTTCATAAAGAGAGACTAGAGAAGCCCGTTCCTCATGTGGTCCTGATCTCAGACGGTAAAGAATCCGCCTGCAATGCAGGAGACATGGGTTTGATTCCTCAGTTGGGAAGATTTCCTGGAGAAGGGAATGGCAACCAACTCCAGTATTCTTGCCTGAGAAATTCATGGACAGAGGAGCCTGGCAGGCTATAGTCCATGCAGTTGAAAAGAGTCAGACATGACTGAGCGACTTTCACCTGACCCCTCCTTCCTTCACTGTCCCTCACTTTGGAGTGGAAGTTCCCCTGACTTCTCTCTGATTGGCTCCAGGGTCTCCTGGATGACCTTCAGGGACTAGGAGAAGGAAGGACATTTGGGTGCTGCAGGAAGGGCAGGAGAGAGGCAGGGCCACTGGGTCCGCAGAGGAGAAAGGAGAGGTGGTGCCACACAGGTGCTCGGGCACCTGGTCAGTGCTGCCTGAAGATTTTGCCCAGGCAAGCCCCCTGAGGAAGCCTGTCCTTGGGGGCAAGGACCCAGAGGTCGAGTCACAGCTGCTGACAGGGTAGAGAGGTGAGCAGCACATCTCAGTGGGGCCTCAGGTGAAGGGCGGGGTGGTGAGGAAAATAACAAATCTAGGTGGGCTGTTAGGGATGAGGAGTCCCTTCCAGACTTCCTACTCCCATCTACATCAGACCTGGGTTTCTCCCTTGTCACTCCCTAACCCCCACTTCTATGGAGTGGGCCAGAGATTGGGGGTCAGCAGCTCGCTCAGGACACTGCTCATTCTCCTCTGTCTCTTCCTCGAAGCCCCCAGCTTTCTGCTTCTCCTCACTGGCTCCTGGGTCATAACCATTCCCTTGGGGAGGGGAGCACAGCCTGGAAAGGGAGTACAGTTGAGAAGCCAGAGACAGGACCCGGGAGGGAGGGAGTCTGAACTCACTGGGTGGGCAGGCTAGGACGCAGTGGGGATGTCCTTCCCGCCTGAGTCTTCCTTCCCTCCCCCAAACATTACGGCCCTGCGCACCCAGATGAGCCCTGGTACATGGCCCTGAACAAAGCCCAGGGGATGGGGGTGGGGGGATGGCGGGGATTCAGGGAAGGTACCTCTCTCTGAGGTAGACAGGAAATCTGAAGGAGAAATGAGAGCAAGCCAGTGAAGAATGTGTCGGAACCACTTTCAAAGCAGAACAGTCAGCATTTGCAAGAGGAAATAAACTGAGACTAGTCAAGCACAGCGGAAGTGACCGCAAGGGACACCTGGAGAGTTGAGGCCAGGCAGGAGGGCAGGCGTCTTGGCCAGACACTGAAGTTTGGATTTCATCCTAAATGCTACAGGATGCCTTGAGAAGATCTTAAATGGAGTGATGATATGCTCTGAGTTACACTAAAATCTCTAACCCCATAAACTTAAAAATATATATATCTGCATTGTTAAAAAAAAAAATAACCTCAGCCCTGTTGGAATGGCTATAATCAAAAATCAAGAAATAACAAGTGTTGCCCATGAAATGACAGCTACAGACTGGGAGATTATATTTGCAAATGACATCTTCAACAAAGTATTTTATATATACATATATATATATATTACATATAAAGTATTACAGATATATATGTATGTATATGTATATTGCAGGAGATGGCATAGATCACAGAGATCATAAAGAAAGCAAGGAAATTCCAGAAAAACATATACTTCTGTTTCACTGACTACACTAAAGCCTTTGACTGTGTGGATCACAACAAACTGAAAAATTCTTAAAAAGATGGGACCTGAAAAAAAAGTCAGTGGATTGCATTAATGTCAGTTTCTTGGTGGTGATACTGTACTATAGTCGTGCAAGATGTTACCACTGGGGGGAACTGGATGAAGGGTATACAAGAGTTCCATTATTTTTGACGATTGCATATCAGTCCAGATTATTTCAAAATAAAAAGTAAAAACAAAAATGGAGGACTGTGTTAAAATATGTGTAACTCATAAAGGGCTGATGTCCCTCACATATAAAATTTCCAGATAAATAATAATAAAACCAAACATGTATACAACATATAATATGTAGCAAAGGCTGTTCTATTTTTGATGCATTAATTCATTAAATTCTCACATTACGGATTTCCCTACTGGTCCAGTGGCTAAGACTCTGCACTCCCAAGGCAGAGGCCCAGGTTTGATTCCTAGTCTGGGTGCTAGATCCTGCACTCCACAACTAAGAGTTGGCATGCTGCAACTAAAAAGAAAAACAAAAGATCCCAAGCCTGTGCTCTGGAGCCTTCGAGCCACAACTAATGAGCCCATGTGCCCTAACTATGGCTTTCCTGGTGGCTAAGCGGTAAAGAACCTACCTGCCCATGCAGAAGACGTAAGAGACACGGATTCAATCCCTGGGTCAAGAAGATCTCCTGGAGAAGGGAATGGCAACCCAGTCCAGTATTCTTGCCTGGAGAATCCCATGGACAGAGGAGTCTGGCAGGTTGCAGTCCACAGGGCCACACAGAGTCAGACACAACTGAAATGACTTAGCACGCACGCACACCCCAACTATTGAAGCCCGCATACCCTAGAGCCCCTGCTCTGCAACAAGAAAAGCCACTGCAGTGAGAAGCTGGCCCTCTGCAACTAGAGAGCAGCCCCTGCTGTGCGCAACTAGAGAAAAGCTCCCTCAGCAACAAAGACCCATCACAGCCAAAACTAAAGTAAACAAATAGAATTATTTAAAAAAAAATAGGACCCAGACCATTACTTATTAAAAAAAATCCTCAACTAAATATTAGCAAGTCAAATCCAGCAATAAACATAATGCCCTTCAATCAAGTGGGGTTTATTCTGTGAAAGCAAGAGTGGTTCAAAAATCAGTTAATGTAATTTGCCACACTAAAAGGCTGAAGAAAGAAAATCACTTAATGATATAAATAGATGCAGAAAAACCTTGACAAAACATCTACCATGACAAAACTTCCAGCCACCTAGGAGTAAAAATCAACTCCTTCAAGCTGCTCAAAGGCGTCTGCAAAAAAGCTATAGTCCATGGGGTCGCTAAGAGTCGGACACGGCTGAGCAACTTCACTTTCACTGTTCACTTTCATGCATTGGAGAAGGAAATGGCAACCCACTCCAGTGTTCTTGCCTGGAGAATCTCAGGGACGGGGGAGCCTGGTGGGCTGCTGTCTATGGCGTCGCACAGAGTCGGACACGACTGAAGCGACTTAGCAGCAGCAGCAGCAGCAACATCATATTTAATGATGAAAAACTGAGCACCTGGCCCCTACAAAAGGAAAAGGCAAGATGTCTGCTCCACCACCCTGCTTCAATGTTATACTGAAAGTCTTAGCGTAAAATGGCAAGATAAGGAAATAAAAGGCATACAGATCAGAAGAAAACTAAAAGATCCCACATGCTGCAACTAAGACCCAGCACAGCCAAATAAATAAATATTTTTAAAAATTCTTGTTCTAAAAAAAAAAAATTCTTCCCATATCATCTTAATTTTATAGGTGAGGCAGCTAAGGCACAGACAGGTTAAGCAACTTGCCCAAGGCCATAGAGCTAGTAAGTGGCAGAGCCAGCATTCAAAACCCAGCAGTCTGGTTCCAGAATACAAACTCAAACTCTGCAGGTCTCTAGCAAAGACCCACAACCCAGTGGAAGAATTGTCAAGGCGTATAAACAGTAAAGGAAAAGCAAGTAGGTCTTCAACTTAGAGGAGAGAAATCAGAGAAGAGAGGTGTAGACCTCCCTGCACCCAGGGAACCAACCTTGCCCAGCTAGGGCAAGCCCAGCTCAGGCCACACCTCATTACACAAGGCACAGACTCCTCCCTCAACACGAAAAGACCAAGCCCCGCCTTCTGAAACCTTCCCCTTTACAGCCACCTGCTCCAGGAGGCACTGAGGGAAAGGGAGACAGGCAGAAGGCCAAGCCTGAGCTTTAACGGGGAGATAGACACAGCATCCCAGGTGAGACAGATGTGGGGTGTGGGGGCTCAGCTTCTGAAACAAAGAAGATGGAGACAGGAAGGGGACAGCCCCCAACTTGGAGATCTTCCAGGCCGCCTACCCAGTCCTCTGGACTGACCCAGTAAGCAGAAAGGCAGCTCCAGGAAGGAGTGGACAGCACTGGCAAACTGACTCAGCATGAAGCCATCACCAGGAACGCCTGCTCCCAGGCCTGCTGCCTTCCTGGCCCCATGCAAAAGCTCCAGCCCTCTGGGTCCCAGAGGTGACCCCTCCCCTCCCCCTCCCCCCTCAAGTCCTGGTGGATCATGGGCATAGTTGGGGGGCGGGCAGACCAAGGAAGCTAGCCCCATGACAGTCCTAGAGACTAACATCTCATTTGACTGGTGACTTCTTCCCTCGGGTAGAGGTTAGAGAATGCCAACCCTGCCATCCTATTACCTTCTCCTCTAGTGAATCGAAGTCCTGCCACTCATGAGAGGAGAACGAGAACAAGTTAAAATATAACTACAGAGACCCACAGTATGCACGGGCACATGCTCGTGTGTACTTACAGCTGCACACACACCCAGCCTGCCCGTCTCAGGCCCAGGCCTTCATGCCTGTTCCCAGCCCATGGTGTGGCTCAGGCAGGGCTGGCTCTCCTCCCTGCCTTGGGGCTCAAATACATAAATGAATGAGGCTGAAGGGGAGGGAAGGACAGGGGTAGCAAGAAGATCTGAGGTCCAGGGCTGAGGCTCTGTCTCTGGGTTCAAAGGCTTAAACCGAGAATATTTTACTGTCAACTCTCCCCGTTGAACTTTGAACTGTTAGGAAGCAGAGCTGAAGGAGTTGAAGGCACCACGTGTCGCCAACTCTGAAGAGTTTACAGTGGATAAAGGGACCCCCTGGAAGCTGGCAGGGAGCTGAACAATGAGTCAGTTCAACCCATCATTCTATTTCAAGAGCCTGAGGCCCAAGAAGGTAGAGGACTCAGTAGAGTCCCGTAGCAAAGAGGCAGCAATACTGAGACGAGGACCAAGGTCTCTCTCTTTTTTTCTAAATTAATTTATTTGGCTGCACCATGGGGCAACAGGGGATGAGATGGTTGGATAGCATCATCAACTCAATGGACATGAGTTTGAACAAACTCTGGGAGATAGTGAAGCACAGGGAAGCCTGGCATGCTGCAGTCCATGGAGTCCCAGAGTCAGACACGACTGAGCAACTGAACACCAAAGGTCTTGGCTGCGGAAAGCAGGTTCTTCACTGGGGCGTGTGAGCTCTTAGTTGGGGCATGCAGGATCTAGTTCCCTAACCAGGAATAGAACTGGGCCTCCTGCATTGAGAGTATGACGTCTTAACTGCTGGACCATCAGGGAGGTCCCAGGACCAAGGTCTCTTGACTCTTGCTCAAGTGCTCTTCCTGCTACTCACTGCACAGGGCATTCTTTGCCACTTCCAAAAGGAGTGCTCCCTCCACCAGAGGGCTGTTTGCAAAGTGCTTCCCTCGATCTAGGTGAAGATCTACTTTCTGGTTCATCCATCCCTGTTTTAGGCCACGGAGACAGTAATCATAAACTGTAGATCGTAGCCAATAGCATC